>NC_090838.1:39232500-41901666 GCF_028021215.1 Eschrichtius robustus
GAGACCCTGGGAGGATGCCTGGGTGCAGGATGTGGTACCGTGGGGAGCAGCAGCTGCACCTGATCCAAGCCCAGAAGCTGAATCTGTCTGGGGGCTCCCAACAATGCACACAACCATTGCTCCCCGCCCCATACTGTCATCACACGTGCATGCGTCCTCTCGGCCCTGCTTTCTTGCTCCTCTGACCTTCACCAAATGTCCTGAGTGCAGCACCCCCAGCTGCCTGAGGATCCCCTTTCATTCCTCTTAAAAACGTTTGCTGACCACCTCGGGCACCAGGACTGCGAGGGGCAGCGGGCTGGTAGAAACAGGGACACGGGCGGCAACAAGGCTCCTTCAAGGACACAGCAGCTCTTATCTCTAACAGGTGGAATCCATTCATTTGATGCGCTGCCTCGGGCGGGGCGGGAGGTGCAAGCGGAGGCTCAGAAGATTCTCTAGCAGCTCACGTTCCTCCAATGAAATCGCAGGTGGGTTCCATAGCTTTCCACTTACTTTTGGGTATAAATAAAGTCCTATTTTCTGTAATCAAAAGCCAGTTCACTTGAATATCAAAGCCCCAAACTCTCATCCAATTTCACCGTCTCCCCTTCCCTCGGCCAGGGGATCAGCCCTGAGGTGGCTAAGGGGTCTCAGGGTCCATGCTGACACTCTGGGGGAGACTGTGCGCTCTTCAGAGACTCTCCAGGGCTGGGTTGGGGGGTGTCCCTGGACTCGACAATATCTCCCCCCGAAGCTGACACAACAGCAGAAGCCCTGTTCAGCAGGGCTGTTTACTTACCCAATATTCAAACTTCTGTGGGTTGTTGATGTTTCGTTGTTTTTTTTACTTTTTAAAATTATTTTTTAATTGAAGTATAGTTGATTTACAATGTGTTAATTTCTGCTGTACAGCAAAGTGATTCAGTTATACATATATATACATTATTTTTTATATTCTTTCCATTATGGTCTGTTGATGCTGTTGTTTGTTTTTTTTTTTTAAAGATTTATTTATTGATTGATTGATTGATTGCTATGTTGGGTCTTCGTTTCTGTGCTAGGGCTTTCTCTAGTTGTGGCAAGCGGGGGCCACTCTTCATCGCGGTGCGTGGGCCTCTCACTATCGTGGCCTCTCTTGTTGCGGAGCACAGGCTCCAGACACGCAGGCTCAGTAGTTGTGGCTCACAGGCCCGGTTGCTCCGCGGCATGTGGGATCTTCCCAGACCAGGGCGCGAACCCGTGTCCCCTGCATTGGCAGGCAGATTCTCAACCACTGTGCCACCAGGGAAGCCCTGTTGTTTGTTTTCTAATGAAGATATTTAAGAATATGAAATTTCATCAGAGTACATCTTATTTTTGTTCATTAGCATTTATTACTCCCCCTACCCTTCAATAATAAATAAAAGTATTTTGCGTTCATTGTACTATTTCTATTGATACAACCCAGAAAAGCATTCATTAATTCATTCAACAAATATTCAGCCAGTGGCTCCTGTATCCCTAAAATCGTTCTTGCCACTATGGACACATCAAGAAATACATCAGCATGGACCCTGCATTCAGAGAGCTTACCATTCACCCAGAACTCAGAAAGTAATAATTATGATATCATCTGCTGCAGAAAGATGAAAAGCACGTCACCCTTCATCTCAAAGCCCAGAGATTTCCAGAGTTCACATTTCAGTACATGACTTTCTAGTACCAGCATTATCATTTATACACAGCATTACATTGTGAATAATTTTTCCGTATCAACAAATATTTTTCAACAAAATGATTTTAGTGTTTCAAGATGTGGATGACTCATGAATATCTTAATCATGGAATCTTTAAAGCTGAAAGAGTCCTTACCAGTCTCCTATTCTGTGGGTGTGTGAAGTGGGTGTAAAAATTAGGAAAGAGTGAGAAGTATGAATCGTAGCGGCATTTCCCTCCTAACGGCACACACATTTTTGGAAGGGAAGGGAAGAAAAGTTAAAACTCTGCATTGGCCAGACACATCATGTGCAAGATTTAGCCCCAGCCCCTAAAAAACCACCCCTTCACTGAGCCACAGATGAGGGCTGAGAGACCCAGAGGGCTGTGTGCCCAGGTGGCCCTGGGGTGATATGATCAGGACAGCTGATGGTCACCATCATGTTACACCATGTCCAGAAGCTAGATGGCCGGGTCCCCCCTGCTCTCTCTGGACTCCTGAATTATTTGAATAGTTGCCTCTATCTTCTCAGCAAAGCCCAAGGCTGAGGCAACCAACGTTGGAAGCAAACTTTTTCCCTTTCTAAGGGAAGACATTGTGCCCCTTGCAGCCACAGGGCTGGACCCTTGAACACCTTCTGAACACGAAGGCTGAACTTGACTCAAATTCCCTTTCCTCAACCGCAGCCAAACTGCTGCTGAATTTCAACTTTATTTAAACTTTGGAAAGGTCTGGTGAGTGTCTTTAGTTGGAAGAGGTTTTTTTTTCCTTCCTTTTAATCAGCTCATAAGTCAATAAGGAGCTCGGGCCATAAAGTTCATACTTGGAGAAACCAAAGACTAAATCACCATCTGTATTCACACCCAGGGTGGAAAGCCTCAGCTTTCAAGAATTTAGTGTTTGTCTTGGAGAAGACCAAGAGCCTAACTGCAGCCAAGGGAAAGAGAAAAGCCGCCGCTCAGCCCCGAGCTCGGCTTCCCCCTGCAAACACCGGAGCAAAGGTAGTAGAACCACAACACAGTTGAGAGACACAGTCCAGGGGAGCATCTGTTCAGGTTTGTTCATCTGAAGGTTGTGAGATGGTCTTGCGTCGCCCTCCATGTGTTTGAGTATGTGAATTCACTAAACCATCCGCTGATGGCACCTTTTGCAGCTCTGCTTGGTCATCGTTCCCAAGTGATTCCCTTGTGGGTGTTTTAGGTTTTCCAACTAAACTTTCAGCTTTGGGCAGGAACCTTGTGGGGCTCGGGGGTTTGGTTTGTTTTACTGCCACCCACCTCCCTGTCCAGCCATGGCCCTTCACACAGGCTCTGTTGTAATGCGATGGGGAAGAAAAAAAGTACGTCAAAAGTCGTGGTTCCTGTTTCACTTGCAAGCCACCTGACACAGAATAAGTCACTTCTCGGAGGCTCGGTTTCCTCATCTGAAGAATGGGGAGAGCAGTGTCTGCCCTGGGAGGCTGTGCCACATTAAAAACAGTTGGTTAAACTATAAAAAGTCATATAAAGTTGATTGCTATTATCCTTACTGTTAAATGCTAGTTACCCACATGGAGATTTGAATTGTCTCATGAAGAATGTTCGTTTCACTTCATTCTCTCCCTGGTATGTTCCCAAAGAGAAAACATTATAGGAAACTTCTGGAGCAAAAGAATAAACTGCAAATTGATGGAGCCTAGCCCTGGGCGTGATGCTTTCTCATGAACTCGTTTATTCCCCCACAACCCCATGAGGGGAGAAATATAATTATCCCCGTTCAGATGGAAAGACAGGCTCACTCAGAGTGGTTTTCCATGACCTCCTCCCTCAAGGTCACCCAGCTCAGGAGAAGTTACAGAGTGTGCTGGTAAACTGGCTCTCTGAAGGAAAAAAAAAATTTAAAAAGCCTCGGCTGGTGGGTTTGCCTATTGCTCTGGTGTAAATGCTCCCACCGTGGCTGGTTCCACGCTAACCGGCATGCACCAGCGTCAGCACACTCCTGGACAAGCGGCATCTGGAAGCAAACTCAGGGTTCTTGGTAAAGAACCTTTCCTGAGACCACAACTGAGACGCTCCCCTCCAGCAAAGAATCCCCTGGCACCACGGAGGGACCAGGGATGGCTGAACCACCTGGGGCTCCACTTCCAGATCCCCCAGGGCAGGGCCTAAGGGCCTGCGTTCTAAACACAGACCTGTATGTGCACTGGAGTTTGGGTATGGCCCAGCCCTCAGCTGCCCAGAGGTGATGAGTCCAGTCACCCAAAGGCCCCTCTCACTCCTGTGCTCCAAAGGCAGCAGGGGAGCTGACATATCAGAGGAGAGAAAGGACAGCATCCTGAGTCACCTGTACTGGGATTCTGGTTCTGAGTGTTGTTTAGAGGCTGGATCATGGTAGAGAGCTGATGACTCTGTATTTATGATTATTACTGGTTTTCACCAACTCTAAGATTTCACTGATTGTAGTCACACCATTAAGTCACACCATTATTCCATTTTCATTTACCACCAAGAAAGAAGAAGGGTTGCCAAATTCAAATAAGTGAAAACACAAAGGTGTACATTTTAGAATCGATGTAATATATGTGGATGTATATACATTCATAGGGTCTCACTTATCTTTATTTATGGGCTCAGAGATCCATCAGATTTGGTTGAATGAATCCATGCCAAGGAGCATATTGATACATACAATTTATCCATCAGTTATCAATAAATGCCGCAGGCACTTGACACTTAATTTCCACAACAATCTTATGAAATAGGCACTAGATTATCCACACTCTACAGAGGAGGTAACTGAGGCTCTGAGAGGCCACCTAACCCCTAGAATCCTGACCCCATTCAATCCTGGCTCCTGAGAGATGTTCAAAAATGCTGTCTGAACTGATCTGTAGAGCCCTGTTCCTCAAGGCCTGACAATAAATAAAGCAGTTTGAGTTCTCTTTGGTGCTTGTGTTGCTAAATGATGAGTAACATTTCTAAAAGCAAAGTTTTATCACCTCTGTTGGGGTTTCAGCTTTCTTAGACTTTTTTTAAAAATATATTTATTTATTTATTTATTTATTTATGGTTGCGTTGGGTCTTCGTTGTTACGCGCGGGCTTTCTCTAGTTGCAGCGAGTGGGGGCTACTCTTCGTTGCAGTGCGCGGGCTTCTCACTGCGGTGGCTTCTCTTGTTGTGGAGCACGGGCTCTAGGCGTGTGGGCTTCAGTAGTTGTGGCATGCACGCTCAGTAGCTGTGGTGCACGGGCTTAGTTGCTCTGTGCCATGTGAGATCTTCCCGGACCAGGGCTCACACCTGTGTCCCCTGCACTGGCAGGCAGATTCTTAACCACTGCGCCACCAGGGAAGTCCCTCTTAGACTTTTTGAAGAGAAGTGTGGCAGGAGGATTTTCTCAGCTTTGGTAACATCTGAGGAGCTTGCTGGAATCAAACCTTAAGGATTAAGGTTAGGATGTAAAGACCAGGGTGCAGGGGACTGACAGAGCTCCCCCCATCCCCGTCTCTCCCTCGGGGTTTGGCTCTTTCAATCTACCCCATTTTCCAAATCCAGGTTGCTTCCCATGAATCCCCATGTCTCTCCATCCCCATCCTCACAATGTGGCAACCTCTGGGGTGACCTTGCTGCTCTGGAGAGCCATCCTGATTGGAGTGGAGGGGAAATTCCTTTTCTCCTTGGCTGAGCTGCCATAGGGTGGAGATTTTTCAGAGGACATTTGTATTAGGAAAAGAAAGCACAGTGGCACAAAGGTTGATAAAGCCAAGATTTCATACACTGCTTTGGCCTGTTCAGAGTTTACTGGGTCCACAGTACCACCATCTCTTCTTCGCATCCAGGTCATCACTTCCATTGTTTGGGGAAAGGTTAATAATGCCTTTTCCCAAAGTAGTTCAATCTGAGCAGTTTCATTCTCTTCAAGTTCTTATTCATTTTTGAATGGATTTGTTGTTGTTTTTATTGTGTGTGTGTGTGTTGGTGGTGGTGGTGGTGGTGTGTGTGTGTGCATGTATGTTTTAGAAGAAGGGTTCTAGTGGCTGTTTGATGCCAGGAGATTTGAAGAGGAGTCAGCTTATCTTTTTGCCCGTGTAAATGATCGTGTGGAAAGGAGGGCAAGTCACCTCCAATTAAAAAGACCCTGTGGAAAAAAAAAAAAAAAGACCCTGTGATTCGGCTCTGCTGCTCAGGAATACACATAAGCATTTGATGTCAGCCAGCCTGCTGCTTGGATTTGAAGATTAAAAGGCTTTTGTTCCACCTTGAAGCAAACAAAGCTGCCGACCCCACAAGGAAACGTTCTGTGTTCTTGTCAAGTTCAGTGACCCAAACACAATCTACTGTAAGGTTTCTCACCAAACCTGATTCATCTAAGAATAGCATGTGTAATAGGTTTGGGGCTAGCTTGAGGTCTACTTCTTACTAGGATCATCAATGATATGTTCTTTAATGTTTTTATTTTTTAAATTATATAACGGCAATGTGACAGAGTAGTTTGTATAGAGAATATTTCATATAGACCATCATCCTTCAACTGCATCCCAGCTACTGACTTCATGTTTGCATGTCACCTTCGAGGCTTCATCCATATACATATTTTAGCTTCGTTGCAATCAGAGTCTCTTGTAACTTACATTTTCCAAATGGAGTGAACAGCCCAGTGAGAGCAGTACCGCTCAGACCAGCACTGGTTCCCACTGCTACTCTAAACTGTTCTCCAACCTCCCCGCCCAAAGACCACAGCTACTCTTTTCCTTCATTCTCAGGACATGGCCACACATCTGTGACAGGGACAGTGTATCCTGTAAATGAAGCACAGCATTAGGTCTGACACATAATAGGTGCCCAGTAAATGCTGGTAGGAATTGAATTCCCCAAGCGTACCAGTCAGATCATTTTGTACTGACCTTAGACAGTCTACCTACCTACCCACACTCTTCCACTTTTCCCCACCGCGTTCCCACTGGAGGAGCAAAATAATGCAGTGAAGACTCTGTCTGGGAAATCCACACGGGTCGGGGGAGGTGAGGAGGGTAGTGACCTTGGATTTTCCAGGAGAGAAATAGAACTGACTCAAAAAATAAATAGCCCTTGGATGGGTGTCTAAGGGCTGGGAAAGGAGATTCTGTGAGATGCTGCTGCCATCTAGTGGTGCCCCTGCCAATGACAAATTTTGCATCAAGGGGATCAACAGGGTAGATAACAAAAATCTCAGAATCTTAAAATATAGACATTCAAAGAGTCATCACAGGCAGAGTCAACAAATGCTGATTGAGTGGTCCTTCTTGGCCCAGCCTCTGCTGTGCTTTCAAGTCGGGGTGGTGGTCCAGCAGACAAGAGAAGACAAACTTAGGTCCATCGAACACAGGACCCTGCCAAGACAATGCCACGTAGAAGAGAAGCAGACCCCAGTGAAGGGCAGGCAGGCAGATGGAGAAGTGATGGGGCCTGGAATCTTACTTTAATATACATCTCTTTGGCATTTTAAAAAATACATTATTTCAATGGCTATAATTAATTTATTACATGTTACTGACAAGGTACTTTCTAGGGCAAGTGTTCTTAACCTCAGGTCCACCAACCGTCCCTAGATATAATTCAGGGGATCCATGGACTTGGGCAGGAAAAAAAGTACATCTTGATTTTCATGAAACTCAAGCTGAAACTTAGCATTTTCTTCAATTATGCATTAGGCAACAAACCGCGCTGGTATTAGCAGAAACAGTGACTTCGTCATTCAGAGAAAATTATAAAACGTTTTCCTATCACAGTGCAGTTGTTGCAAATGTCTCAAATCACTTACTCATCAAAACTTTGAAATTACAGTGATTATTAGAAGTGCTGCTGGATCTTACTAATGTTAATTAAGAAGCGTATATATTAAGTCACTCACCCTTTAAAATATTTTGATATCTGTATTTCAATATAATTGGCTTCTTTGAAATCCTTTGTCTTTTTTTTTTTTTTTTTTTTAATTTATTTATGGCTGTGTTGGGTCTTCGTTTCTGTGCGAGGGCTTTCTCCAGTTGCGGCAAGCGGGGGCCACTCTTCATCGCGGTGCGCGGGCCTCTCACCATCGCGGCCTCTCTTGTTGCGGAGCACAGGCTCCAGACGCGCAGGCTCAGTAACTGTGGCTCAGTAACTGTGGCTCACGGGCCTAGTCGCTCCGCGGCATGTGGGATCTTCCCAGACCAGGGCCCAAACCCGTGTCCCCTGCATTAGCAGGCAGATTTTCAACCACCGCGCCGCCAGGGAAGCCCCCTTTGTCTTTTATTTTATGCATTTGAAAACATTATTCTGTAAAGGGATCCATGGCACACAAAAGGTCAAGGTCTGCTGTTCTGGAGGCTCAGAGGAGGGACAGGTGACCACGGGCTGGACTAGTCAGCAGAGAAAGGATGAAGGTCTTCTTCAACACAAGCCTTTCCTAGGGAAGCAGAACCAGGCTTTGCCAAAATGTGAACATGGAAAAGTCTCTATGACTTCTCTTGTGTCCAGCCCAGCAAATGATCCCTTTGAAAAGAATCCAAGAAGATAACTTTGTCCTAAAGGATGAATGGCTAAAATCATTTTCATTTGGGGAGGATTTTCACTGAACGTGACTCAAAGCATCTATGAATACAGAGGACTGACTGTCTGTTGATGGAATTCAGTTGGTATGGCAAACTGGGTCAGCCTGTCCTTGAGGTACACTGTCCCCACCGACTTGTCCCTGTGCATTGGCGAGGTTCTCTTGGTCATAAACAATATAGAAACCAAGTTAGCCGGACAGAAAAAGGCAATTCAGTGGAGGCCACTGGAATCCGAGGGAGAGTGGAACCAAACTTCCCAGAGCAGCAGATACAGGGCAGCTCAGGTCTCCTGGCAAAAGGTGTCTGGGGACCTTCTCTCTAGAGCAGCTTCTCCAGTTTAAATGAGCACACGAGTCACGGGATCTGTTAAAGAGCAGACTCCGTCTCAGCTTATGCGGGGTGGGCATTCATAAAGCGCCCAGGTGATGCTGCTGGCCCATGCCACACAATGAACAGCAAGGGCCCTACACATGCCTACACCACTGTGCCTCCCTGCTGCTGTGTCCCTCGGTCCCAAGCATCAAGTCCCTGGGAGGGAGAATGCACTGGCCCAGCTTGAGTGGGTATCCAGGCCTAGCTCTGAAACTATGATCAGTATGGCCATACAGCCTGGGTATGTCCGCCTTCTTGGGGGGGGGGGGGGGAAATGTGAGAACATTCCAGAGGGAGGCACACCTGCCCGAACTATTGGCTAGAGGTCCCACCTTGAGGCAGCCCTATGGCTTCATCATCTGCCTCTGCTCCTTGCCTGCCCCATCTACACCATCTTCTTCCCATCCAGTGACCTACTTCCATAACCCAAGGATGGGTCTTGATGAAGTTGCTGTTGATGGGGCCCTGGGCTCCCATAACCCACAGGCTACACGAATGGGTACTTTCAAAATCCTTATCCCTTCAGATATGGTCCCTCCCATTCTATCTCTCACCCCAGAGAGCTCATAGAATTTAGCTATGGATGCCAGACCCTGGCCTGTGGGTGACCCCCCACACGCACACACACACACACACACACACACACACACACACACACACACACACCATTTCCCACACTCTGATTCCCTGACATCTGTGAAGCTCAAGGTCTTTCCCCAAGATCTCCTCCATTTGGACACCTGTTGCATCTCTCCTCTCAGGTTCACCCACTACAGCCACACCTCCCCCCACTCCACTCCTCTTTGGCTGTACCCACAGCCAGGGACAAGGGACACTCAGCTTCTTCAGTTCTGTGGGACTCCAGCCACTTAGGTCAGCCCCTCGTACCCCCCTCCACCGAGGTGCAATGACTTCCTCACCCTTCCTCTCCCCTCCCTGGGCCTCTTAGCCTTGGCAGGAGTGACCTGTACATCCTTCCCCAGCCACCCAGTGGGAAGCAATTAGAAATTCATGGACAGAAAATGCCCAGCACAATGTTTCTGGCAGAGCAAAGCGAATTCTCTGAAAGCCTCTGGAAAAAGGCTCTAATTGTGAGCACTGCCAGTACAGCCCCTGGGGCACTAACACCAAGTAACAGGCCTATTCTAACACTGTCTCAGAGGGCCCACGTTTAAAATTGCTCTGGTGGGGCTGAAAAGACTATGTCTTTCAACATTTTATTTTTTAATTAAACTTTTTATTTTGAGATAATTGTAGATAACTCACATGCAGTTGTAAGAAATCATAGGGAGATCCTGTGTACCCTTGACCCAGTTCCCCCCAACGGTAGCACCTTCCAAAACTATAAGGCAATATCCCAACCAGGATTTTGACACTGATACAGTCAAGATACAGAGCATTCCCATCACCATGAGGATCCCTCCGGCTGCCCTTTTATAGCCATGACCACTTCTCTCCTGCTCCCACCCCCTCCTTAATTCTTGGCAGCCACAAATCTGTTCCCCATTTCTTTAATTTTGTCGTGTCAGGAATCCTATATAAATGGAGTCATGGAGTATATAACCTTTGGGGATTGGCTTTTTTTCACTCAGCGTAATGCTCTGGAGATTCATCCAGGTTGCTGCCCGTATCAATAGTTTGTTCCTTTTGGTTGCAGAGTAGGGTCCCATGTTATGGATGTGTTATAACTTGTCCCTGTTGAGAGACCTCTCAGTTGTTTCCAGTTTTGGGCTATTATAAACAAATCTGCTCTGAACATTCACAGGTGGGTTTTTTTGCAAACATAAATGCGCAAGAATTCCATTGCTGAGTCATGGTTGTTACAGGCTTAGTTTTTTAAGAAACTGCCAGATTATTTTTCAGGGAGGCTGTATCATTTTACTTTTATCATTTTACCCGCCTGAGTGAAGTACAGAAAACTCACCTTTGCATTGTTTTGTCCTCCTGCATTTGCAATATAACAGTCTTAAATATTTTCTCTACATACATTTAGAACCACATCAGACTGTATTATAATCTCTGCTTCAACTATTAAACATAATTTAGAAAATTCGAGAACAGAAGGAAAGTCTATTGTATTTACCTATATTTTGTTTACCATGTTATTTCTTCCTGCCTGCTGTTCTAAGTTTCCTTCTTTTATTGTTCCCTTTGTGTTTAAAGAACTTCCTTTAGCAATTCTTTTAGAGTAGATCTGCTGGTGACAAAGTCTCTTTATTTTCCTTTGTCTGCGAGTATCTTGGGACTTCTCCTGTGGTTCAGTGGTTAAGACTCCACGCTCCCAATGCAGGGGGCCTGGGTTCGATCCCTGGTCGAGGAACTAGATCCTGCATGTCTCAACTAAGAGCCCGCATGCCGCAACTAAGAGAGCCCGCATGCTGCAACTAAAAGATCCCACGTGCCGCAATGAAGATCCCGCACACAACAAAGATCCCGTGTGCTACAACTAAGACCAGTGCAGCCAAATAAATTTTAAAATTTTTTAAAAATAAAAAATAAAAAAAGAATACCTTGATTTCCCCTACATTCCTAGGGGATATTCTCACTAGATGTAGGATTCTGGATTGAGGGGTGTTTTTTTTTTGTTTGTTTGTTTTTATGGTACTTGAAAACTGTGTGCCAGTTCCTTCTGGCTTCCATGGTTTCTGATGAGAAATGGGCTGTTATTCAAGCTGCTTTTCCCTTACAGGTAAGGTGTTGTTTCTGTCCCGCTACTTTTGAGATTTTTTTTCTTTGCCTTTAGTTCTCAGAAGTTTGACTATGATGAGTCTCAGTGTAGATTTCTTTGGGCTTATTATTCTCTTTGGTGTTTGCTCAGCTTCCTGAATCTGTAGAATTGTGTCTTTTGTCAAATGTACAAAGTTTCCAGCCACTATTTCTTTGAGTACTTTTTTAGCTTCAGTCTTCTTTTCCTCTTCTTCTGGGACTCTGGTGACAGGAAGAATGTTAGATCTTTCATGACAGTCTCACAGGTCCCTGAGGCTCTGTACACTTTTTTTTTCGGTCTGTTTTCTTTCCGTTGGTCAGATTGGGTAACATCAATTGTTCTATCTTCCAGTTCACTGAGTCTTTCCTCTCTCCTCTCCATTCAGCTGCCAAGCCTAGCCACTGAGGTTTCTATTTCAATTATTATATTTTTCAGTTCTTAAATTTCTATTTGGTTCTTCTTTTTTAGTTTTATTATTTTTTTATTTTTTAGAACTCTGGGCAATTTTATCAGCCAGCTAGTAGTTTGACAAGCAATTTTTTAAATTTTTATTTTATATTGGAGTATAGTTGATTAACAATGTTGTGTTAGTTTCAGGTGTACAGCAAAGTGATTCAGTTATACATATACATGTGTCTATTCTTTTTCAAATTCTTTTCCCATTTAGGTTATTACAGGATACTGAGCCGAATTCCCTGTGCTATATAGTAGGTCCTTGTTGGTTACCTATATTAAATATAGCAGTGTGGACATGTCAGTCCCAAATTCCCAATCTATCCCTCCCCTGCCTTCCCCCTTTGGTAACTATAAGTTCGTTCTCTAAGTCTGTGAGTCTGTTTCTGTTTTGTAAATAAGTTCATTTGTATCATTTTTTTAGATTCTGCATATAAGCAATATCATATGATATTTGTCTTTCTCTGTCTGACTTACTTCGCTTAGTATGATAATCTGCAGGTCCATCCATGTTGCTGCAAATGGCGTTATTTCATTCTTTTTAATGGCTGAGTAATATTCCATTGTATATATGTGCCACATCTTCTTTATCCATTCACCTTTCAATGGACATTTAGGTTGCTTCCATGTCTTGGTGGTTGTAAACAGAGCTGCAATGAACATTGGGGTGCACGTATCCTTTCGACATTTGGTTCTTCTTTATAACTTCTGTTTCTTTGCAGAGACTTGTTTTTTCCATTTGTTTCATGCATGTTTGTGATTGTTTGTTGAAGTACTTTTTTTGTGTGTATTAACATCTTTATTGGAGTATAATTGCTTTACAGTGTTGTGTTAGTTTCCACTGTATAACAAAGTGAATCAGCTATATGCATACGTATGAAGCACTTTTTAAAATCACAACTAGTTTAAAATCTTTGTCAGATAGTTCTAACCCATCTAATTACCTAACAGCTAATACAGATATCTAAGAGATAACATCTGTTACCTCAGTGTCAGCATCTTTTTTCCTTCAGTTTGACATCTTCCTGGTTCTTGGTATGATGAGGGATTTTTTTAATTGACACCTGGACATTTTCCCATTATAAATGAGACTGGATCTTATTTAAACCTTGTTATCTGGTTTCCTATGATATCACTCCAACAGGGAGCTGGCAGGGTGCTGCCTCATTACTGACAGGAGGAGGGAGAAGTCCAGGCTCCCCACTTGGCCTCTGTTGATACCCAAGGCCAGGAGCTCCTCATTCCTGCTGGGAGGGGTGGGAATTTGGGCTCCCTGCGTGTGTGGTCTCCACTGATACTGTGGTGGGGGTGACCTTGTTATTACTGCACAGTGGTGAAACCCCGGCTCTTTACTAGGCCTCCTCTGATATGCCCAGCAGGAAGGCAGAGGGAACCCAGGTGGGGATGGAACTCCAGATCCTGGTTCCCTGTGTGTTCTCCACAGACCTTACAGGCAGGAGGAGGGCCTTGGTACTGCCTAGGGGGTGGGAGGAATGAAAGTCCCAGCTCTGTACTTGGGCTCCTCTGGCATCACCTCAAATACAGGAAGGAGGAGGGGCACCTCATTACAGCTGTCAAGGGAGGACATCTGGGCCCCACTCAGCCTTTGCTGGCAGGGCCACAGTTTTCCCTGGTGTTTGGCTGGAGTAGAGCAGTTACTATCTAAAAGTTTTCTGCTTTGTTAGGCTGCTCTTTTCTTCATCCTTGGCTAGAGAGAGCAGGTTTTCTTGGGGGCTTTTTTATGTCTGTGCTTTTTGGCATTTCTGGGTTGCCAGCTTCCTTAGCTCCAAGTCTGGGATATATGAGGTAAAAAAACGAAAACAGAAAGACAGGGAACTCACCACCACGTTGTTGCTGAGGCCCCAAGTCCCCTGGCCAGCCTGTCTCTTCTCTCCACCTTTCAGAGTCTTCCTATGTTTGTTTTGTGCTTAATGTCCCGGGGTTTTGCTGTGCTTAGAAGAACAGGGAGAAATGCGTCTACTCCATCTTCCCAGAAGCATAAGTCCTGTATTTTTTTTTTAACATCCAAAACGTACAGATATAATGCTCATGGTTTCTGCAACTAATTCCCTGTTGAAATGCTAGATGTTTGGTTGGGTCCTTGATATAATGGATTCCCTCTTGAGGTAGAAATGTGATTTAGCTTTTGCTTTTATTGGAGATGCTGTACAAGAATATTTCTGTGTCCCCCTCAGCACCTTCAAGGGAAGCCTGGCCAACGACAAAAAGCCTTTTATCTTTTTCTCTTCAGCAGGAGTTATTGAAATCCAGAAATGAAACCAGAGAGGTTACATGGTAAACACACAATACATATACAATGAGTGAATCAACAAATGAACAAATGGTAGATACATAGCATTGGTGTAGATTGTACTATTTTTGAGCAAAAATTAAAAAGCACTGATGTTTGGTCACTCTATGTTTAGGGAAACTCGTTGGGATATATTGATACTCTGGGTCTAGCTAAAGGAAATGGGCTCTTTATATACAATGGAGATCAGTATTAATTAACCCAACTCTTCTGGACTGCAATTTAGCAGTGCTTACCAAGGCTTAAAATTATTCAAACCACACTAATTCAATTTCCTCAAGAAATAATAGTAAAGATAGAAATGGCTTTAGGCACAAAGAGAGACATCGCAATGTAACTTTTAACAGCACAAATGAGAACATTCTCACTTGTTATCTAGTTCCTCAGTAGACAAATGGATTGACACCATGGTCTATCCATTCAACGGAATAACCTGCAGCTGTTAAAAGTGAAGTTTACAAGGACCATGTCATAAGACATGAACATGCCTTTGATAAAAACATATACAAATTGTATGAATACCATGATTAAAACAATGTAAAAAAAAAAATACTAAGAGGAAATACACCATTGTACTGTGGCTCTATTGAATGAGACCATTTTTTTCCTCCCTCTACTATTCTGGATTTTCACATTATTTTTAATGAAAATGTATTATATTCTTATAATAAAATCCCAGCATTCTATTCCTATAGCACCAAGAGGAAGAGAGTGAACTGTGGTTGGGTACATAGTCAAGCACAGAGTAGGAAAATGAAGCTGACACATTAATACATATTAAAGCACATTAAAACATTTTAGAGCACATTATTGTGAAATCAATTACCTTTGACATCCAAACTCCCCGCCCTTGAGCTCCCCCTGCTGAAGGCTTGTCCTCACAGACCATCCCTTGGACTCTCCCCGCCCCGCATTCGTCCTCAATTCAGTTCCCTGGTCCCCCTGAGTCCTCACCACAGACTGGAGTGTTGCCGACCTTCCTATCGGCCCTCTCTCTAATTTCTCTAGTCTCTCTTTTGTGTCCTTGACATATTTCCATTCTCTCCTCCTGATTGTGGGACTCGGTTACCTTACTTCTGTAGGCAGATCTGTCTTCTTGTTCAGGAAGCAGCCTCCGAGGCGCTCCGTCGACCTCCTGGCTGCAAGGCAAACACTCATGGTTCCTAGGGAACACCTTGGACAGGCGGAAATAACCCCACTGTAGATCCAGGTGTTGAGAGGTGTAAATTGGTTCAAAGAGCCCTACTGTGTGTCCTGCACAGCTGAAGATTTTTTTTCCTAAAATGGTGTCAGACTGGACCGTGTCTGAAAACGATTATTTGCTCTTGGGAGGTGAGTGTGAATGATTCCAGGAAGTCAGGGTCCAAGTTGGATGATGAGGGGCTGACAGAAAGAATACAGAACACAGCTTCCCCTCATTCTGGTAATGGAGGCCCAGATGGGAACAGGCAGGGAGCTGTGCTTTCAAATAGAGTAGTATTTAACTGTCTCAGCAGACCATGAGGCTGGGCCCCTGGCTGGTGAGGAGTGGGGAGATTTCCTTGAAAGAAGGGACAGTTCCACTGCCAACCATCCTAGGGCATGCCATGTAGAGCTATCCACCTTCCTCTTCTAGAAATTGTATCCTGATTTCCTTCGCAGAAACACTTCCTCCTCACTGTCAGTCATTCTATGCTAGTAGGGCTCCAGCCCCTCCCCAGAAGTGCAGCTATAACCAAGGCCTGAGCCCAGCAGTCTGTCTGGCATGGGCTTGGCCTCAGTGATGGGTTCAGGGATGGGCTCAGGATAATAGTTCTGGCTGACACAGACAACGTGTGCAGGCTCCGTGCTTAGGGTTTTGCCTACGTTACCTATGTGTTACCTCAATTGCTCCCCACAAGAGCCTCATGAGCTAAAACCATCATCATCCCTGTTGTCAGATGAGGAAACGGAGGCACAGAAGCATTAAGTAACAAGCTCAAGTGACACAGCCATTAAGTGGCAAAACCAAGACTCACGGTTAGGTAGTCGGATGCCAGAGTTCATGCTCCTAACACAGGGTCACCGTCAGGGCACAGGTGTGCTGCAACAGAGACAGGCTTTCTTCTCTGCTGGGCTTGAAGCCGAGGAGGAGGCGGATGCTCTGGGGCTGCCGCGTGGGACCCAAAGGTGAAGCACACTCCACAGGGGGTGGAGCTGAAGATGGGAGGAGCGCAGGTGCTGGTGGCCAGGGGAGCCCTGGGATTGGCCACATCTGAATCCAGTTTAGTAATGTGACCAACACATCCTCACATTCCCCACATCCCTTGCCCATTTTTTCCCCCTTATTCTAAATAGCTTGAGTTGGCTTTTGGTTACTTCCTCCCTGTCATATTTTCTGTTTTCTCTTTCTAAGAACTCCTATTAATTGGGTGTTGGATCTCCCCAGTAAATCCTCTTATTTTCTTATCTTTTCTCTGCTATCACCCATCTATTTGTTTTTTTGTTCTGCTTCCTGGGAAATTTCCTTGACCTTAACTTTTAACCCTGTTAATGGAAAACATGGTGGGGGTGGGGGGGGGGCGTTTTTCACTTCTAGATTCTGTAGTATCATGTTTTTCACTTCTAGATTCCGTAGTATCACATTTTTCACTTCTAGATTCTGTAGTATCACGTTTTTCACTTCTAGATTCCGTAGTATCACGTTTTTCACTTCTAGATGCTGTAGTATCACATTTTTCATTTCTAGATGCCGTAGTATCACATTTTTCATTTCTAGATTGTTTTTCCAATTTTTCCTTTTTCATGGCATCCTAATTATGTTTCATGGATGTGATCAAGTCTCACATCTCTGAGGAGACCGATTATAATTTTTTTAATTGTCTGCTCATCCCTGCGTTAATTCAGTTTCCCCAATGTTCCTTTTCTCAGTTTGTTTTGGTTACTGTCTCTCTCTGGTGTTGAAGGTTTCCCTGAACTGACTTACGATCCTAAGTAAACCATTCATATTTAAGTGTGACACTAACAAGCTGATTGGCAGCCATAGGTGTGTGGACGGGCTCCACTTGGTGGTTGTCTGCTGGGGGAGCAGGTGGCCAGCCTGATTTTTCATTAGGAACCCCAAAATGTTAGTAATTGAAGGTCTTGGTTGGGGGCAGCTCAGTTCCTTGAGAGAATGAACTTGTCGTTCACAGGGAACGCAAGCCTGGCTCCTGGCTGTCTGGAGCTACGTAATCATGTGCAGAAGTGCATTTCACTTCTGTTTTTAGCGTGGTCCCTCATCCCCACTCTTCTCCACTTGGCATTCCCCAGACGAGAGCGTCTCTGGCTCACCTCCTTCAGAGCCAGCCTGCAGTATTCTGGGGAGGCCAAATGGGGGATGCCCAGATGAGACAGACTGGGCCTGGCCGGGTCTATCCCCTCTTCTCACAGGGTTGGAATAATCCCTGCCTGTGGCTTCCCACTTCATGTCCACCTCCCCTGGTACCTCGTTCCTCTAGCCCCTGAAACTTTCTAGAATTCTAGGGGACAAAGAAGCTGCCTCCTTCAGTGCCACCCCCATTCCTTTCCTGTCAGCCTACCTACCACTCTCCGCCTGCTTTCCACCCTCACATCTGGCAAACCCAGGTCACTGAAGATGGAATTTGGTTTTTTGTTCTTATTCTTGATTTGGGACAAATTACTTGAGATGGAGATATAGATGCCTTTATTCTATCATCTTGTAGTTGCCATTTATTTAAAAAATCCTTCTCTAGTGCTTTCTTAAAACTACACACCTCCAAAACTCTCTTGGGGAACCGCAGGTGAAAAAAGCAAGTTTAGAAGCAGCTGTCCTCTGGTGGTCTCTATCCCCACAGCCCTGCACACTTGCTGGTGCCTCTCTTCTCTTTTCCAGATCTTTCTAAGGAGGGAGGCATAGCTAATGGCTTGGTGCCTTCCGTGTGCCGACTAAGGAGCTGTGGGAGGTGGTCAGTTCTCCCCTTTCTCAGGGGGATTAACTGAGGCCCAGTGAAATCAACTGTCAGGAGGCCAGGTGAGAAGAAAACTCCTTTGGTCTGATTTCTATTTCAATGCTTTTGTGTCTTTCACCATTGCATTTAATATGACCCTTCATTTCTTCTCTTCTGAGAATTCATTCACTCATTCACTCACTCATTCATTCAGCACTTAGACTGAGGAATATAAGAAGCAGAGAAGAGGGAGTTCCCTGGTGGCCTAGTAGTTAGGATTTGGCGCTTTCACTGCCGTGGCCCGGGTTCAATCACAGTCAGGGAACTGAGATCCCACAAGCTGCGCAGTGCGGCCAAAAAATAAAAAAAAAATTAAAAATTCAGATTTAAAAAAAGACAAGCAGAGAAGACCCTTTGATGCCAGCCCCTAGGGGTCTTACACTTCTGTCCAGCCCCTCCAGCCCCACTCTTCAGTGAGAAGGGGCCCTGACTCTTCAGCCAGGCTGAGGAACAAGGGACTGACCGTGTTTAGCTCCTACTCTGTGCCAGCCACTTGCTTGATGTTTTATATATTTTCTCTCACTTTGTTAATACTCTTAACCACTCTGTGGGTTAAGCTTCATTATAGTTTTAGATGAGAAACTGCAGTGGAGAGAACTTCAGAGCATAGCTCTGCCTGAGTCCAAGGCTTGTGCTGTTATGAGGCGGCCTCTCTCAAGTATACTTATCTTCATTTTAGAGATAAAGAAACTAAGGTGCAGAGATGTTTCTTATAAATTCTGAGAAATCCTTGAGGTGAGCTATGAGAAGGCCAACGCCTCACAAAAGGGAGAGGAGATAAAGGAGGTATGAGACGGAAGGGTAGACCATGCTCTGCCCCTCATGGTGCAGGCCCCTCTCCCACAGGGAAATTTCCTAAGAGGAAAAGTAGGCTAACAGGACCGCAGAGGCCAGCATGCAATAATTTCAAATAGCAGCCAGCTGTGGAGGAGGAAAGAGGTGTCTGGTCTGGGTGACCTTGTAAGAATCGGCTTCTTGCTCCCCAGCTGCCTCGCTCCCTAGTTGCCAACAGTATGAGGTCCTTTCAACTGCGAGCCTGCTCACTAGATCCATCCAGAAGGGCAGCTCTGGATGAAGAAGGGGTTTCAGGCAGGGGGTGGGGCAGGCAATGGTAACTTCTTCCCTTGCTCACTTTTCAACTGGCAGAACAAAGTGTCATTTCCAAAAAGCCAGGGAAGACTGTGCTTTTTGCTTGGGCCAGGGAGGCTTTCAATAACACTATCTAATTAAATTTTCTGGCAAAGAAAAACCAGTCAGTCACCAGACTCAAGGAGAAAACATTGTATTTTCCTAAGCTAGAGAATGCGGTCATAATCTGAACTTGGCCAGAGAAGGAAGGTCCAAAAAAGTGATTTCATTCAGAGGAAAAAATGCCTAAAAGGGGAAAGTGACTGTGAATCCTGGGAATCTACCCCTGCAGAGAGGAACAGGGTAGCGCCGGGGAGGCCCCCAGCACCTGGGAGGGAGAAGGCACGTGTAAACTTCTGCATTAAACCAACCGACTCTTCGTGTGGTAGGAGAAGCAGCCTATGCGGACAAAATCAACTGCTCTTTCTTTTGTTTCATCAGTTTTATTGGTCATATATCCAGAATTCATTATATAAATCTTTTCAAAATAACTAGATATTACAAGAATAGTTTACAATTCAGCTCTGATTGCACAAATACTTGACACGAAACCATTTTTACAAATACTTATCTTTCTTATAAGAATACTTTGGTACAGAAAATAAGTCTCTATATATCTTACAGCAAATTTTATGCAGTTTTTTTCCCATTCAACCATCATTTCAGGTTTCCTATCACAGCACATGCGTCACATCCCATAAACCAAATTATAATCTGCTGCTGCTGCTTGTTTTCAATTACTATTGAAATTCATAATGTTAAGAGTTTTTAGGCTTCTTTTTCTAATCTTTCCTGATCCGAAAGAATTCATGTATTCAGGCTAGAAGAGGTAATTTAAACAACATTCCTTCTAAATCTAACTTGCATTGAGTTAATCACTGTGCTTGGTGAAGAATCTTTTTACACTTCTCACTTACGCTAGACCAGCTAGTAGTTCACCCCTGCTGTATCAAGCAGAAGGGATAAAGTCCTTATATTCCTAAGAGCTTCTAAACTGCAAAACAAAACCCTAGAAACAAGAGTTAAATACACATATTTAGAAAGCTGTAACATTTGCCAATGATGAGAAGTAGAGAATACTTTCAGACTCGAGGTCTCTCCTAGGTTGAAGAAGACATAAAAGAAAGCGTAAGGATGTGGCAGTAGTTTTATAAAATACTGAAAAACTGAAAAAGGTGAATCACTTAGGTCAGTGGTGTGTTGTTTCCAAAGTGCCAGGAGACACAGAATCTTAAGACTCTGTGGCTAGCTGAACTATTTGACATTCTTCAAAACAGATGCCGTGGCTTTGAAATAGCCTAATAAATACTCCCTTGGCCAGAACAAGTAATCGTTTAGGCCAGGGGAACTTTACAGAATACTGACCACGTTTCCTGAAGAGACAGGACCCACCAGGGGAAACATCTGGCATTCATTCCATTCCTTCAGTTGCTGAAAAGTGTGTCCAGTTAGCAAGAGCTTGTCTTACTCTTCAGGTAGCATGAATTAAAACCAAGAGCCTGGAAGCATTCTCCAGTCTAGTTCCTGAGTGCTCAGCTCCAATTATCCAATATTCTTAAAAGGATTCTTTAATCAAGCCCTTGTCCAATAAGAGATTTAATAGTACTTGGGGACTCCAGTATGTCCCATTTCTCTGCTTTTTGATTTCTCTTGATTTCTCTTTCTCACCCCAGTGTAACAAGTTGCTACAGGTTTGTACCAAAATACCGTAGCAGTATTTTGGAAATGAGTTATTTTGCATTACCGAAAGTGTTTGATCACATTATAATGATTCACATTTGCATCTAACTGGGAGGTGGCCACATCGTGTCTACTGCAGTGATTTTGCGAACTCGGCATAGTCAATGTATCCATCATTGTTCTTGTCATCGTCTCTCAAAACACCATCTATTAAGTTGATCAGTTCATCTTCGTTCATTGGCGTCTGTTCATTCCCTTCCTACAAGGTACAAATTAGACAAGGATGAGCTGCATCTTTTACTGGAAGCGCTTGGTTAATGTCCAAAATAAAATGTCAGTAAACTCCTTCAGATGTAGTACTTCTACTTCCAGGAATCCACAAACCACATATCAGATCCAGAGTCAATTCATAATAATCCAATTTAGAAATGATTTTTGGCAGTTAAAGGACGATACAATCAAAGCAAGCCCTTGCTTATTTGTTTTAAAAATTACTTTTCATTCTTTTCTCATTACAAAAGTCATACGTGTTCATTGTAGAAAGCTGGGTCCACACAGAATTCTGAGCTTCAGAGATTCCAGGACCCGCAGCCCCATGCTAGAGAAAAGCTCACAGCCCAGGCCCTCCTGAGGGTCAGCTCTGCTAAAGTGGAAACAGTCCACGCTAGACAACATCTCGGGGTCAGAACAAGAGGAAGAAGGCCCTGCCGACCAGTAGACCCCGTCGCCATCTTTGAGGTGAAGGCGTTTCTGCTCCCAGTGCCGAGCGCTGAGTTACTGCTGTTCACGTCCTCGGCTGATTCTTCCCCTGCCTCCTCTCCCACGTCCCCCTTCCCTCTCCTGCCGCCACCAGCATCCTCGCCTGCCAGGGCTGCTGGACCCCAGTCCCTCTGCCCAGCGTCTGCCCGTATGCCTCCCATAGCAGACCCTGCGCTCGTCACGCCAGCCTCCTGTGCGAGCCCTAGCGCTCCCCGCAGCCTTCAAAGCAAACCCCGCCCGGCTCAGCCGGCAGCCGTGCGAGCACACGCCCTCCCCAACTTTGCCTCTCCTGCTCTCTAGAGATTACAGTGTGGCACAGTGGGACAGACATTAGATCTGGAGACATAAGATCTGAACTTCAGCTTCCTCACCTCTCAAACTGGGGGCAATAACAAGGCCTGCCCCTTCCTGCTCCCAGGCTACTGCAGTGATCAAACGAGATCTCTAACCTGCCAGAAAGTGCTTTGTAAACTACGAGCACCGTACTGTATCACCCAAACCCTCAATTATCACCAAATCCCTCGAGCCCTTGGTCCCCTGACTCGCCATTCTTCCCAAATGAGATAACTTCTCCCCTGTTCTGCATTTGGAATGTGGTCTGTCTTTTAGCTGGTTCTCAGATGCTGGCATGCAGCAGAAATGCCAGCGGCACTTGCTAAAGATACAGGGAAAGCTCTGGGGCTTCTGCCTCAGCCCGTCACCCTGTGTGAGAAGGTCCGCTGAACAGGAAAAGAGGCAGAACAGAGAGTGAGCAGAAAAAGGAGAAGCAGCAATAGTGTTGCACAAGGACGGGGGAGGTCATCAAGTTCGGGGACTGAGTTACCAGAGGGAGGCCTTTCCGAGATGCTGTCTACTGAGCCATTGCCTGACCTACCTCCTTATGGACATGAGTGATGGCTGTGGAGAGTTCTAGGCCGTCAAGCAAATTATTGCCGTCATAATCGTGCATTTTGAAATAATGGAGCTGCAGTTCTTGTGGGGACATCTCTGTCTCTGGTTTGTTGACGACACCTTCTAGATGCTCCATGATATGCCTAAGGACCAACAGTGAGACTCAGACCACTTGGTGGTGATGCTGGGATCCTACCAAAATCATAAGGACTCTGAAATGTTCAAGATCTTAAAGTTCATCCACCCCAGAAAAACAAACATCAACAGTAGCAGACCACACTCAAGGAAGACAGATACAGGCAAGGCCCTGAAAGGAGCAGGGGAAAACAAAAATCAAATAGTTCATCTGTTATGCTGGCAAGATTATGGGTGTTTTTCCTTTTTATTATTAGAATATTGTTATACCATTTTGGGGAGCCATTAATTTTTTTTTTCTTAAACCAATTTAAGGATAACAGAGTATAATGTGTGAGGCTAACTGGCCCAGGGCAAGAGTGGCAACAAATGAGTCAATGTTTGAACATGCCAATACAAAAGAAAAAGGTCTTGTCAGAAGCAAGAAACCTTAGCTCTATTTTGGACTCTGCAACTACCACTGTGTGTGTGTGTGTGTGTGTGTGTGTCTGTGGTGAAAGAGAGAGACAATGAATTCAGGCAAGTCATTTATCCCTTTTGGGCCTCAAGATCCTCCATCTGTGATATGATGGTGAAAAAAGAATACCTGACTTACAGGTGGCTATAAGGAATAAATATCATCCTTGGAAAATGTTAAGGGGTCGTACAAATAGTAGAAGGAAAGTTGGACTGCGCGTGCCTTTGCCGCTGGCTGCAGCTGCAGATGGGGAGGCCCCTGGACCACAGCCCCGGCTGAATACGTACTCTTGGTCATGCACTGTGCTCTTATCCAGGCCCACGCTGCCGGGATGGGAGAAGCTGGCCCTGGGCTCCTCGGCCCTGGCACCCAGGGCACAAAAGGCCCAGAGCAGGGCGCACAGGAAGGGGGCTCTGAGCAGCTGCAGAGATCTCATGGTCATCGGTACCTGGGAGGTGGGGAACACAGAAGATGAAGGTGAGAACACCAGAACTGAGGTTCTTTCAAGACTTGACACAGCGCACTCCTGGGAACCTGGGTGAAGAAGCAAGGCTGGGAAAGAGGAGGACTGGGCCCAGGCCAGCTCTGCCACCAGACTGCAGGACGACCTTGCGTTCTCCAGGTCCCCATCACTCAAACGGGAAGGCAGGTCCATGACATTTCCTGAAGCCCCTTTGGAATGCCAAGCAACTTGATGAGAGCTTATAGGGATTTGGAGAGTACTCCTGCCTACAAGCAGCTTACAGTCTGGCAAGAGAAATACTTCCTACTGAGAGCACGAACCAAGGCACAAAGTGAGGTGTACTAAAGAAAGATTAAACCCTCTGAGAGTTCAGAGGAAGAAGTTTCCTTTGGGCGAGGGAAAGCCAGAGAAGGTTAACAGACATGGGGATACTTCAGCAGGGCCTGGATGGATGGGCATGCAGTGGATGGGCGGGACTGAAGGACGAAGGGAAGGTGGGAGCAGAGGGGCAGGTGCAGACAAGTGGGAGAGAAATTCCGAGTGGTTTAGTCAGGCTGGAGCTTAGAGGGTATGAAGTAGATGGAATGGGGGACAACAGGCTGCAGAGGTTGACCAGGCCGTGCTGGATGTGGCTTTGCCCGCTAGGCCAAGGGGGCTGAAGTTTCCTGGGGATAAATGGGAGCCACTGAGGGTTCATGAATGGGAGACGAGATCAGAGCTTGGTTTCACAGTGGCTCAGCTGGCAGCACAGTAGGGAAGGTATTAGGTGGAGTGAGTCCAGAGACGGGGGTTGAGGGAAGCAACGGGGCGGGTCAGATCAAGGCCCACAGTGGTGGACACAGAAAATAGGACGTTAACCCTTGCCTTGTCCACCTCCCAGGGCTGTGACAGAGGCAAGTAACTGAACCAGGTGAAAGAGCACTGGAGAGGAGAGTTCCATAGGAATTAGGTTCCATCAAGTACTTCTGGGGTTTGGCTAGACTTGGAATCGTGGTCAACAAGAAGACACAATTGGCTACACAGCAAGCTCCCCGAGGGCAGGAGTGCTTTGTTCCCACCCATATCCCCACCAAGGCTCAGGCCTTTACTAACTGCTGTTAAACAGAAAGTCCTGGTCCTTCCAGGGGCTTACAGACTGACCTCAAAAAGGAAGGTGAAGGACAGCCAGGAGACCTCCATACAACACAAAGGAAACACCTGACTCACACATTCACTTCCCTGGATAATAAAGGCCAGTGATTTCTAAGGAGCCAGCTGCAGCCAAAAAACCTAGAGCAGCGAAGAGAAAGCATAAGGTACTAGTCAGACCCTCGCACATGCCACACAGAGCTCAGCTCCGAAGCTGCCGCCGTCTCCACTGAGGTGTTACAGCCCCTCTCACCCTCCCTGAAAGGCTCTGTAGGGTAGGACCCTGGGAGAATGCCATCCCCACAATGTTTAAGAAAATTTCCCAAACCCACTTTGCTGGATATCAGCAGTATCCTCTCTAAGGAGACAATGGTCACTGGGATGTATAACTTCTACAGTGTAAAAAGAAGCATCTAGTCTCATAACTGAATAGGGACATCATAATGCAATCGTCATAATTCATAACAGAAACAGAAAAAGATGCTCAATATATACCAAGACAAAAAGAGCAGGCTACAAAAGTCTGTAAAGAATAATTCATTTTGGGGGAATTCCCTGGCAGTCCAGTGGTTAGGACTCAGTGCTTTCACGGCTGTGGCCCCGATTCAACCCCTGGATGGGGAACTACGATCCCACAAGCCGCGTGGTACAGTCAAAAAAAAAAAAAAGAAGAATTCATTTTTGTAAAAACCAAAACAATGTATGTATATTTCTCATACACAGAACAATGACTAAAAACTATTAACAAAGATTATTTTCTGAATTATGAGATTAGGAGTGTTTTTTTTTTTTGCCCATGCCGTGTGGGATCTTAGTTCCCCGACCAAGGATCTAACCCACGCCCCCTGCAGTGGAAGCTCAGAGTCTTAACCACTGTACCACAGGGGAAGTCCCTAGGAGTGATTTTGATTTTTCTTCTCTTTACTTTTCTATTGCTTCCAAAATTTCTACTGTGAACATGTTTTGTCTTTACAAATATGTATTTAATGCAATTCATCCCATAATTTTGTTCCAGACTATATGGATGGAATAAGAAGGGGGATTCCAGTTAAATCTCATCTCTACAAAATAATTCAGGAACAGCCAGAAACTACATCCCAATCTTACCAAATAAAAGTGTCCAGACCCTGATGAGGCCACTGCCACTGTACCTGGTACCAGAAAACAAGGTCTCAAGTTACTCTCAGCAGACTGCCCCAACTAGAGCAGAACAACTTGTTCTGACCACACACCACAGAGTTCTGGGACAAGAGGGACCAGAGAGGGAAGCCAGTTCCTCCCAAGCCTTTCAGATTCATATGCATTAGATGTCTCTTTCTCCAGCAAGCCTTCTTCAATTCCAAGTCTGGCTTAGGCGTTCCTCCCATATGCTCCTAAGTGATTCCCTTCAGAAGGGTCCTGTCCATCGCTGACAACAGCTGTGCACACGACCTTGAACATGCCTGATTACCTCTCAGTACCCCCTGCGGAACTGGGCTCTGTGAGGCCGGGGACTGCATCCACATCCCCAGCTTTGGGCACAGTGCCGGCACAGAGGCTGGTGATTCTCAGCCTGTGTGCCATGGTCCTCAGGAGCTGGGGGGATTACCACCTTCACAGATAACGCTGCCAAGTTTTGATGTCAATGTAACTGAGGATGAAACTTTTTTTGGAGATATCTATCAGATAGAAGAGCTGAGTGGTCATCGGACCCATGGCACCATTTCCTATAACTACGTGGTTGGATACTTAGTATATCAGATAGGGATGGGGTAGGCGGGGGAGAGGTTCTATTCAAATAACACCAAAAAGCAACCAAGTGCTTGAGTCCAAATTACCCCCTCTCCATAGGAGACAGGATAAAGGTCAAGAACCATACATTTTGGACTTACCCCATTTTGGTCTGCCGTGGCAGGTTTCTAACCATTAGACCACAACAAGAGTCAAATCTACAAACACAGAAGAGAAACTCCCCCCTACAAGTGCTACAAGGAGCACAGGGAATCTGACTGCCACTTAACAAATTAAACTACTCACATTGAAAAGGAAATATTAGCAAGTCCCTTCCACCTAAAGAACAAGTTGCATCATCCACACTCCAACTACTTAGCTCAAGGCCATGAGCAAAGACCTTGGCAGATAAGCCCCAGGAGTTCCTGGGCTCACTGGCCTCTGAGAAATTCAAGGCTAGGCGGAGAAAAATCCAGAGGAGAGATTTCTGAGAGAGTGGAATACAACCATTGAGACACCCTTCACAAGGAGAAGCGTCATTCCTGGGAGGAAGCGCTAGACCACTGATGGTAGGGAGCTCCCGCAGTGCCCTGGCTGTAACAGGGCTTCCGTCACAGCTCCAGCAGCCTCTTCCAGTCCCAGAGCATTTGTTCCCACTGTTTCCACATGTCTGTCCTCCCTGTTCCTTCCAGGCCCAATTCAAATGTCGCCTCTGTGTTCTCCCAGCCAAGACCAACTGTCCCCTCTCCTCTGACCTCAGTCTGCAGTCTCTCACATTCACTTGGCCTTAACATATGGTCACATATTGTGCTCCGTTTGCTTTTCTCTTTTCTCTCCCTCTCTGAGGACAGGGAACCTATTTTCTCTGTCTCTCCTTTACCCTAGTGAATTTATTTCAAAGTGCTGAGCTGACCTGGCATAGCACACCTTCACTCTGAATCAGGGCAGTGGATCCTGGAACCTAGGTGTGTTGTTCCCTATCACAGAGGATCTGACTACGCTAAAAAAAATAACTTCCCTTTGGAGCCATCCCGCCAGTGGTTTGGCCTGGCCCACGATCATTGTGTCTTACCAACACCTAAGAGTTTGCAGCGAGCCTTCCTCCCATAAAAACCACAGCAGCTGTTAGCCACTTTTCTCTCATGCTGGGGCCCT
This sequence comes from Eschrichtius robustus, assembly GCF_028021215.1. Classification (NCBI taxonomy): domain Eukaryota; kingdom Metazoa; phylum Chordata; class Mammalia; order Artiodactyla; family Eschrichtiidae; genus Eschrichtius; species Eschrichtius robustus. The sequence goes on from NC_090838.1 coordinate 39,260,040, forward strand.
CAGCTGAGAATCAACCTCAAAGCAACCACATATCCTGTAGCCAGAGGCGATGCCAAAGAAAAACCTGACTGGTATTTCCCCATCTAAAACTACCATGGTCCTGAAAAGCAAGAAAAGAACCAGGTTCCTAGGCAAAGAAACCTCTACATGGGTTGGGGATTGAGAACTGGTTCTGAAAAAGCAGGCATTTAATAACTTGATCTCTTTGTTCATTTGGGGAGCCCAGGGAGCTGCCATGCTTCATTTATACATTTAACTAACACTCTTTACTAACAGCTTGGTGCTGCACAAGGTTCTAAGGATAGGGCTGTGAACCAGACAGGCTCCTGTCACACGGATTACAGCCTGGTGGAAAAGAAAGACCAGTTAATGCGACAGCCCTGGGGTACCACAGAAGCCCCAACCCACACCTGGGTTAATGCATGAAGGATGATTTCTTTTCAAGGTGCTAAAGGATAGCACCTCAGGTAGAGGGAACATAATGTAACAAACACCTAAGCCTAGAAGGAACTTGATCCAATCTGGGAATAAAAAGCGTTCAATATGGTTGAAGACACAGTAGAGTGGAGATGGATGAGTTAAAGTAAGAAGAGGACAGGTCATGAAGGGCCTTGTAAGCCCTGTTCAAGAGCTTATAAGAGCAATGGGAATCCACGGAAGGGCAATAAGGGAATGGGGAGAGAGGTCTGGTGACATGATCAGATTTCTGTTTTAAGACCATCACTCTGGCTTTCCACTACATAACAAACTACAGAGGATGGAGAAGGGATACAGGGGACCAGTCAGGAGGCTACTGAGTAGTCCAGGGGATAGATGAAGGTGGCCTGAACTGGCTAGAGCAGAGGAACTGGGCGTGGAGAAGTGGGTGTATCCCAGAGAGATTTGTGATGGATTCGATGTGGGTGGGTAAAGAGTGCAGGAGGTGAGAATGACGCCCAGGTTTCTGCTTGGGCAACTGGGTGGATGGCGGGTGCCATGCCCAGAAAGGGAATACTAGAGGGGAATACAAGCTTCCCCCACCTCCCCACTACCCTGGCACGGCCTGGCCAAGCTCGCCCGCCCGACAGGACCTGTTTATTGTCTCCCACAGAGGGAGATGGGATACAGGAGCAGATGGAGAGCTACGACTCAGGCCCGCGCGCAGGTCCACGGCAGGTCCTCCAGGAGGGCAGAGATCGGCCCTGGTCGAGCCCATCAGGCTTTAAAGCCTCTACGGTCATCTGCCCCGGGGGAGAGGCTCTGCTCCTAGTTGGCTAGCTTCCCGGGCCGACTCGGGGTCCGATACCCTCACCCAGGCCGCTCCTGCCTCCCAACCCGAGCCAGAAGCCCCGAGCCCACCGAAGGGACGCCGGGATCCCGCCCCGCTGCGGACCCCTGAATGCCGCCCCACGGACTTCCTCCTCCAAGGTCGGGTCACAGGCCTCACAGGCCGCAGCCGGATTGCGGCTGCTCCCTGGTTCACTCACCCTCGCAGCCAGCAGCAGCCAAACAGCTTTCACCGGACACGAAGCCCTACGGCGTGAGCCTCGCCAGCACCCGTCCTCAGAACGCTTTTTCTCGGCCCCGCCCCACCCTCGTCCCGCTGTGCGCACGCGCGCCCCTTCCGCCCGCCCATTGGCGCCGCGGGCCCCGCCCCTGCCCGGCGCCTGGTAGTGTGGGCCGCTGGGGTGATTCTGCGTGTAACGGGCTCAGGCCCAGTAAGGGCTGGGCGGAGGCATTTCTTCTGCCTACCTTCCCGAGGGCGACACTCGGTTAGGCCACCTGAACCCCCAGAGTTCCCGCAGGTTTCTAGGCAACCCCGGAAGCCCCCAGGGACGTAGTAGGGCGAGGACCTAAGGTGGCGAAAGCGGATGCAGCGGGTGTCAAAACTGTGTTTCAGCTCCAACTCCACCTCCACCTCCACATTTACAGGTTCCTGGGCTCTTCTGACTGCAAGTTGGGAAGAAAGATAAAAGCGTAAAGAAAAAAAATGTTGCGTGCCATTCCAGTTCTACAAGGATCAAGCCATTAGCCACTGCAATTGACCACCAACAGTGTGCCCCGAGGGGAATTCAGGATGGAGGAAAACAGGAAACTTTCTGTACTTCGGATATACTGATCCTTAGATAGGTAAGATGCATCTCTAAGGAAAAATTCCAAATAACCCCAGGAAATATGGAACTGCTGCGGGCTCAGCCAGGGATGAAGAAGATGCAGGGACTTGGTTGAGAGGACCACGTTGGGTGTCTGGGAACTGGGAGAACAAGGCACCCGGGCTTCCTATCTTTTTATGTGTTGGCAGAATGAAGAAAGAAACATGGATGGTGAAAACATGGTCTAGGATCAAGAACCACTTAATAGCTTAATAGCCCAGAGAAGGCACTGTTTTTCCATTGAAGTTCAGAAATCTTTATTTCCTTCCTTCCCTGACCATTGTGGCAAGAGAGCAGGGACTTTGTAGGATAGAAGAAACCGTATTAATTCCAGGCTCCTTCCCCTTTCCTTACCCTGAAGTTTGAGTTAGTTAGATCTAGTTCATTTTTCAGCCCTCCCTCTGCCATCCATCCATTCTTCCATTTGCTCATTTATTCATTAATTCAGTAACATTTCTTGAGTACCTCCCAGGTACTAGGCACTGCGCTAGGAGTTACCAGAGAAACAAATACAAACAAGATATGGTCTCTTCCTTCAACAAGCTCAGTGTCTGATGGATAAAGCATTCTCATTCTATTTAACCAACGCTTACACTTTTTCTATGGATCTTATCCTATGTCCTCTCTCTTTCTTGAATCACCAGTTACTCCCCCTCTAATAGCCCATCCCCACGATCATGTAATCTTGCTCTGGTTTCTTCCCCACTACACTGCTGAAACTACAATCTCCATGCAAATTCAGTGGTGCTTCTCCTTCTCTGTTTTTACTTGCCCTCTCAGTACTGTTCCTCACAGTCAGCCATCCCCACTTTGAAACACCTTCTTCCCTTGTTTTCTGCTGCCATGTACTCTTGGTCCTCCTCCTACCTCATTGACTATTCTTTCTTGGGTTCTTTTCACTGACTTCTCATCTTCTGCTCAACCTGTAAATATCAAAGTGCTTAGTGTTCTATCCTTAGTCCCCTTCTTTGTCTCCCTACCCACTCTCCTTCTGTGATTTCATCTAGTCATATAGTTTTAGCTGCCATTTGCAAGCAGATGACTCCAAAAGGTAGATCTCTAACAATGACCTCTGCCTGTAAGTCCTGACTCCTCTAAACAACTGCTTACTTGACATCTCCACACGAGTGTCTAACTGGCATCGCAAACTTAACTTGGCCCACCAAAATATTAATTTTCACCCCCAAAGTGTACCTCTCTGTTTTTCCCATTTTAGTGAATATCACTGCCATCCATTTAGTTGTTCAAGCCAAATTCGAGGAGCTATCCTTTTTGCCCCCTCAACTTTATTGAGGTATAATTGACATCCAGGAAACTATCATCTGCTACCTACCTTCATTCTTGCCCCATTTTAGTCCGTGAGTCAATTGTTTAAGCCATTTATAGGTGGGCGTTCTATAACTTGTAGCTGAACCCATTCCTAACAGGCAAATAACTTGGTACCAGAAGTAGGACACACAAAAAAACAGATACTAAAACGTGAAATTGGCTAACAGAAGGTTAAGGTAGCCAGTGGTAAAGACTCTATTCCAAATGGAAAGTTGGTGACCAACATGTTAAACTGTTGAACTGCTGTCACTTGCTGGACCTTGGGAAAAACCCACATGCCAACCAAAGTTGTACTGCAGGAGAAATCTCAGGAACAATATAGAACATTCGTGACTGTTGGCTTTTTTTTTTTTCCTTTTTAAAGTAGCTTTCAGCAAAGTCCTTCAAGAGAGTGGCAAATCCAGATTAGAGATAACTGATTGGAAAGCAGAGATTAAAGAAAATAAGGCCTTGGTGGGAAAGGAACATCTTACCTGCAGTTTACAACCTAAATTAGCTGAGTCCCACAATTTGGAGAATTGCTGGGTTGAAATAAACAACTTTCTTTAAATACCCAAGCTGAAGCCAGCACAGATGGAGACAGGGAAGAGGCAGCTTTATCAGGAGAGAAGATGGAGGCCCAAGGTAGCAAAGATGGACTATAGGTGGCTTCTCTACCTGCTTTGTTTTGAATTGTCTCCACTGCAATTAAGCACACAGATACCAGCCCCTAGAAGACTTAAATATTATAATAGTTGGTTTTGCTTGTTTTGCAGAAAGAAACATTTGAGGTATACACAAGAAACTAATAAAAGAGAACAGAGGTAAGAATAGACCTCATTTTATATCTTTTTGTTTGGCTTTAATTTTTTAAAAAATCAAGTAAATATATTAATTATTTGGGGGGAAAATATAATCTTTCATTAGAAAACCATTTAAAGACTCCCTAGATAAGTTATTTGATTGTGATTACTCATGCATGGAATTGACCAGAAGCCTAACAAATGATTGAGGGAATCATGTGTCCCTAAAATCTCAAGCCTGGTCAACATTGGTCTGTTCCTGTTTAAACAAGGGAAGGGCTGCCAGATTTCCCAACAAGAACTTAATACACTGCCACTGACTGGGGGATACTACGTATTTCCATTCTTTTTTTCTGAAAGGAAGCACTTATTATTTTTCCACATTGTGCATTGAATGTGTTTCCCTGTATTTTTTTTTTTCTTAATGGTAGTCAGATTTTTTTTTTTTAATTAATAGCTACTTTCTTTCTTTCTTTATTTATTTATGGCTGTGTTGGGTCTTTGTTTCGTGCGAGGGCTTTCTCTAGTTGCGGCGAGTGGGGGCCACTCTTCATCGCGGTGCGGGGGCCGCTCTTCATGGCGGTGTGCGGGCCTTTCACTATCGCGGCCCCTCCCGTTGCAGGGCACAGGCTCCAGACGTGCAGGCTCAGTAGTTGTGGCTCACGGGCCCAGTTGCTCCGCGGCATGTGGGATCTTCCCAGACCAGGGCTCGAACCCGTGTCCCCTGCATTAGCAGGCAGATTCTCAACCACTGCGCCACCAGGGAAGCCCTCCCTGTATTTTTTGTTTGGTTTTGTTTTTTACATTTTATTGATGCACGGTTGTTTAGAAAAAACACACTTCTGTTTCCCTTTACTCACACACACAATACTTTTGACAGCAGATGTGTGGTTTTTCCCCACACCAAGCAATTCCTTGCAACACCAGCTGAGTGTCCTACAATGCAATTCAATTCTGACACTAACTGAAGTTAGTACAGTCCCCACAGCTAAAGGGCTCAGCCCCATAAGACTGCCGCCCACTTCAGATGCCAAGCACAATTAGTAGGTCCCCAGGTTACCCATGACTTCTGTCCAACTTTACAAATTGAAGGCTCCCATGACTCCCTCCTGGGATTTGATAACTTGCTAAAACAGCTCACAGAACTCAGGGAAACACTTACTTACATTTACCGGTTTATTATATAATACAGGATATCATAACAGATACAGATGAACAGTCAGATGAAGAAATACATAGGGTGAGGTCTGGAAGGTTCCCAAGCACAAGAGCCTCTGTCCCTTTGGAGCTGGGGTGCCCCATCCTGCAGACACGTGGATGTGTTCCACCAACCCAGAAGCTCTCCGAACCCTGTACTATTGGGATTTTTATGGAGGCTTCCTCACATAGGCATAATTGATCATTGACTCAATCTCCAGTCCCTCTCCCCTTCTTGGAGGATAGTGGGTGGAGTTAAAAGCTCAAAGTGTCTAATCATGATTTTGTCTTTCTGGTGATCAGACCCATCCTGAAGCCATCCAGGGGCCCACCAAGGGTCGCCACATTAGAACAAAGGACACTCCTATCACCAAGGAAATTCCAAAGGATTTAAAAACTGTCAGGAACCAGGGTCAAAGGCCAAATATTAGAACAAAAGATGCTCGTAGTGTTCTTATCACTTATGAAATTACAAGGGTTTTAGAAGCTCTGTGCCAGGAACCAGGGGCATATATGTAAATATGTGGGGTTTTTTCTATTATTTCAGAATAGTATACACAAAAGTACCCATACAGAAAAGCATACAGCTCAATAAATTTTCGGAAATTGAACACCCCCATATAACCAGCACCCAGATCAAGAAACAGAACATTACCAACACCCTAGGAGACCCGCTTGTGCTCCCTTCCAAGCACCACCCTCTTCCTAAAAGGTAATTGCTATCCTAACTTCTAATACCACAGAGCAGTTTTACCTGTTTCTGTATTTTCTATAAATGCAATCACACAGTACATACTCTTTTATCTATGGCTTCTTTTACTCAACATTATTTTGAGATTCATTCATAGTGTGTAGATTTAGAGCATTCATTCTCATCTCTGTATGCTATTCTCTTTTCCCTTCTACTGTCAGTGGATATCTGGGTGGTTTCCAATTTTAGGTTGTTATAAATTATGCTACTTCAACATTGTAGAACATGTCTTTTCTTGCACATCTGTTCAGGTCTCTGTCAGGTATTAACCTAGGAGTAGAACTGCTGGCTCCTGGGAACGCAGATGTTCAGCTATATTAGATAGTGCCAAAAGTTTTTCCAAGTGGCTATGTCAGTTTACACTCCAGCAAGAGTTCTATTGGTCCCCATTCTCTCCAACACTTGGTACGTCCCATCTTTCTCATTTTAGCGGAAAATGAACTTGTCTTAGCTTAAATCGTCCAACCATGAGAAGCCACATCTGGACCTGAAAGGGGCCTGCACAGTACACAGAGTACCTGGACTCCTAGCTGTATGTAGGAGCTGGCTGGGACTTTAGGATTACCTCCTTTATGGAGTGAGGGCCCCGCATGTCAGATGTGTATGTGAGAAAGAGGGATGCGCATGGGTTTCAGGTAACCAAAGAGCTACACCGGGCCAACGCTGATGAGTTTGAGTCGGTGGTAGCCCAGTTTCCATTTTCAACACCCTTCTCTCTTGTCTGTCTCCACAATGAAGGCTAAAAAACGTTAAACACTCACTTCCCCATCTTTTCTGCAGCTAGATGGCCAGGTAACATAGTTCTGGGCAATGAGACAGAAGGGGAACTTGGGAAATCTTGCTTTTCTGATAAAAGAGACAAGTGACGGGTGCAGACCTTTCCCCTTCCTCCAGCCCTGAATGGGGACATATCGTCTCAGCAGTCATCCTCAATCATGGACGGAAGTGGGAGAGAATTTAGAAAGGCTGCCCTAACGCTGTGGGCCACTGAACCAGCACCAGTAGCTGCTTACTTCCAGATATCCTGTTATGTGCAGAGAACTCCTATTTGTTTAAGCCACTCTAAGACAGTTACTTGCAATCCAAAGCATTCTCAAGTGATACAGAGGTCAAGCAAGATGTGGACTCAGATGTGAACTGGATTTATCAGTGTGAGGTCACTGGGGGCTCAGAGAGCAGTTTATGTGGAGTGCTGGGCAGCAGCCAACGTACAGGGGTGGTGAATGGCTGGTGGGTAAGACTGGGTATGGCAAGTATGGGCAAGCCTTTCATGCTTGGCTGTGAGGGAAAGGAGAGTAGCTAGAGGGGGACACAGCATCCAGAAGTGTTGTCTTTAAGGTGGAGGGCCTTGTGCATGTTTAAATCCTTTTGGGAAGGAGCCAGCAAAAATGAGACTGAAAAGAGCAGAATGGACAAAACTGAAAGAACAAGTTTATTGAGGAGGCAGGAGAGAATGGATACAAAGCCCAGATGGGTGTTAGCCTGAAATTTGGGAGGCATGGCTATTTTCTGAGAGTCCCGTGATTGGGGGAAGGGCAGGTAGATTGAATGGGTCAAAGTTTGAAATCATCACTGTGTAACTGGGAAAGCAAGCTGCCTAGAGGAGATAGAAGACTTCCTGGCCTGAGTTGAAGGCTCAGTTGAAATTGGAGATTGTTCATGTAGAGTGGTACGGTCTGCATAATTATTTGACTATATACAATGGTTAATGTACATTTCATGAATTTTAATTAAAAAAATTTTTGCATCTAAGTTACACATGGATGTGGCTAGAAAAAAGTAGAACAGAAAATTGTCTAATAAAAAACCAAGTTCCTCTCTCTCAATCACCAGATCTTCTCCATCTCGCTAGCTGCTGTTTATGACCACACGAGGGTTGAGTGGGGGGATGGACTGGAGAGTGGTAAGGGGGATAAGGAAGTTGTTACTTAACTGGTACGGTAAGTCGGCTCTTCTTTCCCCACTCCATCTGACTGATGTATAATGCTGAGTGCCTTTGTGTGGCTCCCCTGCTGGACCCCTCACTGCACTCCCCCTGACATGGGCAGCACCTCTCTTTTGGAAGGCTCCTGGTCCTCTCTCAATATCTGGTTTTCCCTAGCAGTCCAACAGATACTCTTTTGGGCAGAATCCCTTTAAAAATGATCCCAAGCTGGTTCAAGGGCTCGTGACTTGGGTTAGGTTTGAGAGGAGACCAGGGTAGAGTCCCCACTTTCCCTTGGGTGTTTTCCAGGAGATGGCAAGCCCCATGGGGCCCAGTATGGAACCTGAACAATGGAGAAGCAATTCTGAGAGTGATGTCTAGGAAGATGGGCCTGAGAGCATCCTCAAGCCCTCAAACCCCAGCATGGTTCAGCCAAAGGAGGCAAGACTTCCAAAGCCCTCCAAGAGGGCTGGGTGTGAGAGCAAAGCACACCAGATGAGACCTGGGATGAGGAAAATGCAAAGTAGATCCACCTGACAGAGAGAGGCCATGGCAGGACTTTGGACATTAGTGGCACATGCAGAAAGCACAGGGGTGTCCTGTCCTGGGCGTATTTGCCTCCAGAGCCATTCCTCACTCTTCCCCTCTTGTGTTCTGCATCACAAGTGGGCTGACCCCAGTGGGTTGCATTTCCTAGCCTTCCCTGTCAGCTGGCTTCCTGCTAGCTCAGCTAATAGAGAGTACCAGCAAGGGATCAGAGGATGGAAGGAAGAAGCTGCCTCTCCTGGGAAGGGAGACCCAATGAGTTTTAGGAATGCCAGGTACTCAGATTGAAATTCACCTAGATTCCCCCATTCTCATTCCCAAGGTCCCATATGTTCTTCATCAATGCCGTAACTTTCTCATAAGAGACAGGATACGTTTTGTAAACAAAAAGAACAAAGGGTGTCACTCATCATCCCCTTATACAAAGGGTTAAGTCGTAACCCACTATAATTGTCCACCCGTGGTGCGCCCTGAGCAGAATTCCCAACGGGAAAAACAGGATGAGACATTCTGTGCTTTGGATACACGGGACCCTAGATAATTAAGACGCACATATGAGGAAGAATTTCAGTGACCCCAGATTCTTGTATCTTCCCAGACATAGATATCCGTTCTTTGTCATTAGCAGTAATCTTTTACGAAGATGTATGCTTGACGATAGGTATTTCCCGGCTGGAAAATTAATATATATATATATATATATATATATATATATATATATATATATGTATATATATATATATATATATATATATATATATGTATATATATATATATACCAGCTCTTCCCTCCCTCTTCAGGGTAGTCCCCTCAGAACTACTGAGAGGCCATTTCTCAGGCTATAGTCCTCAGTAAGTTCCCTGAATAAAACCTAACTCACAACTTTTTTACGTTGTGCATTTTTTAAGTTGACAGTTTGTAAATTCATCTTACGTTATAATATAGATTACCACAGTATCAGACACTGCATCTGGATTTTAGCTGCTTATGTTCAGCAGCTCTAAGACAAAAGAGATCTTTTAGGACATTTTTAGAGGCTCTGACTCGTTTGAGGCAAGATTTTAAAATTCTGGGTGGGTGATTTTTTAAATTAATTCTTAAAACATTCTCCATTCATTCACAATGACCCATCACTGTTCATACAGAGCATGAGTACTAGAGGGTACATGCAGATATTCCAAGGCTGCTCAGGCACGGGTAGTTTTAGAGATTACTTTCCAGCTTGTCCATTTTTCTATGCTCTCCACTAAAACTGACCTGCCTGATAAGGACCTGCCTTAGAACATCACGCCGTTTGTCCCTTTCACAGTCATGTTCCCTCCCCCCTTTAAACAATGAAATGCCACCCTGAATCTTACTAAGATGCATTGTCCCAGGGTATAAGAACCTCAGGATAACCACAAAGGGGGCAATTCAAAATACTGATGTCAGTAAAATCTACTTAATCAAGGCAGTGGGGTAGGGTTTTGTATTTCTCCGTCTCTTATTCATATTTCTGATAAGGGCAAAACATGGTGCTAAAAGTTTGGAATTCTGGCTTCTCTTGGGATGTTCTTTTTCAGATATACTATAAACTGGGGTGGTGGGAATGATACCCATCTGTATTTAATGACCCCACTTCTTCCATCCCTGACTATTATCAAAGAACACATAACTCCTGATGAAAATTCCCACAACTGTTGGTTTCTTAAACTTCTAAGTATATATACCTTCCTCCTAACAAGTCAAATGCATTAGCATTTTTTAATATCCCTTTTGTCTCCCTCTCCTCCCCCATCATGTTGTTCTTGTTTGGAATTTTTGACATTAGTTATTTTGGATAAACATTCTCTTCTTTAGTCTTAGCTTTTTAATTTTTTTAAACAGCAATAAATTTATCAAAATATTTGATCACCCTGACATCTCATATTTCTTGAAGGTTCTCCTGGATTTGTTTCTCTTACATAAACACTTCTTTTAAAGGTATTTTCATTGTGGATTTTTGTGTGTTAAACTTCTGAGGCCTTGTGTGCCTGAGAACGTTCTTATTACTTTCTCTCATTGAAATGAAAATTTGGCTGTATTGTATATAAAACTTCAGGTTCAGAGCTCTTTTCCTTCAGTATCTAAATAAAGAAATAAATACATTATCGTAAGAAAAGCGATCTTACGATCATCTGAAAAGATGGGGAAAAAAGGTGTTTGACAAAAGTCAGTACCTGTTCATAATAAAAATGTTCTGCAAGCTAGAAACAGAAAAGTAGTCTCTCAACCTGATAAAGGGCATCTATTAAAAACCCACAGTTGGGACTTCCCTGGTGGTCCAGTGGTTAAGACTCCATGTTCCCAACGCAGGGGGCCCAGGTTTGATCCCTGGTCAGGGAACTAGATTCCGCATGCCACAACTGAAAAGATCCCGCATGCTGCGAGGAAGATCTCACATGTGGCAACAAAGATCCTGAGTGCTGCAACTAAGACCCAGCGCAGCCAAATAAATAAATAAATATTAAAAAACAAAAACCCACAGTTAATGTTCTTGTAGCAGAAGACCGAATACTTTACCCCTAACGTCAGGAACAAAGCAAGGATGTCCACCTTCAACACTTCTATCGACTATTATACTAGAGCTTTAAGCCACTGCAAAAAAAGATGTAAAAGCCACACAGATTGGAAAGGAAAAAGGAAAATGGTCTTTCCTCACAGATAACATGATCATGCAGATAGAAAATCCTTCTAAAGAATCTACAAAAGAACTACTAGAACTATTAAGTAAATTTAGCAAGGCCACAGGCTGCAGGTCAATATACAATAATCAATGTTATTTCTGTATGTTAACAATGAACATGTAGAAAACGAAATTTTTAAAATACCATTTCAACAGCATCCCAAAACATAAAATACTTAGGGATAAGTCTAATTATTTTAAGCACACTTTTTAATAGTCTTGAAACTGAGGGCAGTCATCAGTTAGAATCCTTGAACTATAACTTGCTTAATAAATAATAACTTGTAACCTGCCTTCACTAACCAAGCTTGCTTTAATTGTTCTTGCAAATTGCATACGCTCCAAGCTTCACTGTAGCTTGGGCAATATATCATAAGATTCCTTTAACCACCCCCTCCAGATAAAACCTCTGACATATGGGTCGCTATAGTAATGGTTTCTTATTTTATTTTTTTATTATTAAAAATGTTTAATTTTTAAATTTTTTAAAATTTTGTTTCATTTTTGGTTGCATTGGGTCTTCATTGCTGCATGCGGGGTTTCTCTAGTTGCGGCGAGTGGGGGTTACTCTTGGTTGCAGTGCGCAGGCTTCTGATTGCAGTGGCTTCTCTTGTTGCAGAGCATGGGCTCTAGGCGCGTAGGCTTCAGTAGTTGCAGCATGTGGGCTCAGTAGTTGTGGCTTATGGGCTCTAGAGCACAGGCTCAGTAGTTGTGGCGCATGGGCTTAGTTGCTCCGCAGCATGTGGCATCTTCCCAGACCAGGGATCGAACCTGTGTCTCCTGCATTGGCAAGCAGATTCTTAACCACTGCGCCACCAGGGAAGTCCCAGTAATGGTTTCTTTTTCTTTTTTTAACATCTTTATTGGAGTATAATTGCTTTACAATGGTGTGTTAGTTTCTGCTTTATAACTAAGTGAATCAGTTATACATATACATATGCTCCCATATCTCTTCCCTCTTGCGTCTCCCTCCCTCCCACCCTCCCTATCCCACCCTCGCTATCCCACCCCTCTAGTTGGTCACAAAGCACCGAGCTGATCTCCCCGTGCTATGCGGCTGCTTCCCACTAGCTATCTATTTTACATTTGGTAGTGTATATATGTCCATGCCACTCTCTCACCCTGTCCCATCTTACCCCTCCCCCTCCCCCATCCTCAAATCCATTCTCTAGTAGGTCTGTGTCTTTATTCCCGTCTTACCACTAGGTTCTTCATGATCTTTTTTTTTTTTCCCTTAGATTCCATATATATGTATTAGCATACTGTATTTGTTTTTCTCTTTCTGACTTACTTCACTCTGTATGACAGACTCTAACTCCATCCACCTCACTACAAATACCTCCATTTCGTTTCTTTTTATGGCTGAGTAATATTCCATTGTATATATGTGCCACATCTTTATCCATTCATCCGATGATGGACACTTAGGTTGCTTCCATGTCCTGGCTATTGTAAATAGAGCTGCAATGAACATTTTGGTACATGACTCTTTTTGAAGTATGGTTTTCTCAGGGTATATGCCCAGTAGTGGGATTGCTGGGTCATATGGTAGTTCTATTTTTAGTTTTTTAAGGACCCTCCATACTGTTCTCCATAGTGGCTGTATCAATTTACATTCCCACCAACAGTGCAAGAGTGTTCCCTTTTCTCCACACCCTCTCCAGCATTTATTGTTTCTGGATTTTTTGACGATGGCCATTCTGACCGGTGTGAGATGATATCTCATTGTACTTTTGATTTGCATTTCTCTAATGATTAAGGATGTTGAGCATTCTTTCATGTGTCTGTTGGCAATCTGTATATCTTCTTTGGGGAAATGTCTATTTAGGTCTTCTGCCCATTTTTGGATTGGGTTGTTTGTTTTTTTTGTTATTGAGCTGCATGAGCTGCTTGTAAATCTTGGAGATTAATCCTTTGTCAGTTGCTTCATTTGCAAATATTTTCTCCCATTCTGAGGGTTGTCTTTTCATCTTGTTTATGGTTTCCTTTGCTGTGCAAAAGCTTTTAAGTTTCATTAGGTCCCATTTGTTTATTTGTGTTTTTATTTCCATTTCTCTAGGAGCTGGGTCAAAAAGGATCTTGCTGTGATTTATGTCATAGAGTGTTCTGCCTATGTTTTCCTCTAAAAGTTTGATAGTGTCTGGCCTTACATTTAGGTCTTTAATCCATTTTGAGTTTATTTTTGTGTATGGTGTTAGGGAGTGTTCTAATTTCATACTTTTACATATACCTGTCCAGTTTTCCCAGCACCACTTATTGAAGAGGCTGTCTTTTCTCCACTGTATATGCTTGCCTCCTTTATCAAAGATAAGGTGACCATATGTGCGTGGGTTTATCTCTGGGCTTTCTATCCTGTTCCATTGATGTATGTTTCTGTTTTTGTGCCAGTACCAAACTGTCTTGATTACTGTAGCTTTGTAATATAGTCTGAAGTCAGGGAGCCTGATTCCTCCAGCTCCATTTTTCGTTCTCAAGATTGCTTTGGCTATTCGGGGTCTTTTGTGTTTCCATACAAATTGTGAAATTTTTTGTTCTAGTTCTGTGAAAAATGCCAGTGGTAGTTTGATAGGGATTGCACTGAATCTGTAGATTGCTTTGGGTAGTAGAGTCATTTTCACAATGTTGATTCTTCCAATCCAAGAACATGGTATATCTCTCCATCTATTTGTATCATCTTTAATTTCTTTCATCAGTGTCTTATAATTTTCTGCATACAGGTCTTTTGTCTCCTTAGGTAGGTTTATTCCTAGATATTTTATTCTTTTTGTTGCAGTGATAAATGGGAGTATTTTCTTAATTTCTCTTTCAGATTTTTCATCATTAGTGTATAGGAATGCAAGAGATTTCTGTGCATTAATTTTGTATCCTGCTACTTTACCAAATTCATTGATTAGCTCTAGGAGTTTTCTGGTAGCATCTTTAGGATTCTCTATGTAGAGTATCATGTCATCTGCAAACAGTGACAGCTTTACTTCTGCTTTTCCGATTTGGATTCCTTTTATTTCTTTTTCTTCTCTGATTGCTGTGGCTAACACTTCCAAAACTATGTTGAATAATAGTGGTGAGAGTGGGCAACCTTGTCTTGTTCCTGATCTTAGTGGAAATGGTTTCAGTTTTTCACCATTGAGGACAATGTCGGCTGTGGGTTTGTCATATATGGCCTTTATTATGTTGAGGAAAGTTCCCTCTATGCCTACTTTCTGCAGGGCTTTTATCATAAATGGGTGTTGAATTTTGTCGAAAGCTTTCTCTGCATCTATTGAGATGATCATATGGTTTTTCTCCTTCAATTTGTTAATATGATGTATCACGTTGATTGATTTGTGTATATTGAAGAATCCTTGCATTCCTGGAATAAACCCCACTTGATCATGGTGTATGATCCTTTTAATGTGCTGTTGGATTCTGTTTGCTAGTATTTTGTTGAGGATTTTTCCATCTATGTTCATCAGTGATATTGGCCTGTAGTTTTCTTTCTTTGTGACATCTTTGTCTGGTTTTGGTATCAGGGTGATGGTGGCCTCGTAGAATGAGTTGGGGAGTGTTCCTCCCTCTGCAATATTTTGGAAGAGTTTGAGAAGGATAGGTGTTAGCTCGTCTCTAAATGTTTGATAGAATTTGCCTGTGAAGCCATCTGGTCCTGGGCTTTTGTTTGTTGGAAGATTTTTAACCACAGTTTCAATTTCAGTGCTTGTGATTGGTCTGTTCATATTTTCTATTTCTTCCTGGTTCAGTCTCGGCAGGTTGTGCATTTCTAAGAATTTGTCCATTTCTTCCAGGTTGTCCATTTTATTGGCATAGAGTTGCTTATAGTAATCTCTCATGATCGTTTGTATTTCTGCAGTGTCAGTTGTTACTTCTGCTTTTTCATTTCTAATTCTATTGATTTGAGTCTTCTCCCTTTTTCTGGCTAATGGTTTATCAGTTTTGTTTATCTTCTCAAAGAACCAGCTTTTAGTTTTATTGATCTTTGCTGTTGTCTCCTTCATTTCTTTTCAATTTATTTCTGATCTCATCTTTATGATTTCTTTCCTTCTGCTAGCTTTGGGGTTTTTTTGTTCTTCTTTCTCTAATTGCTTTAGGTGCAAGGTTAGGTTGTTTATTCGAGATGTTTCCTGTTTCTTGATATAGGCTTGTATTGCTGTAAACTTCCCTCTTAGAACTGCTTTTGCTGCATCCCATAGGTTTTGGGTCGTCGTGTCTCCATTGTCATTTGTTTCTAGGTATTTTTTGGTTTTCCCTTTGATTTCTTCAGTGATCACTTCGTTATTAAGTAGTGTATTGTGTAGCCTCCATGTGTTTGTATTTTTTACAGTTTTTTTCCTGTAATTGATATCTAGTCTCATAGCATTGTGGTCAGAAAAGATACTTGATACAATTTCAATTTTCTTAAATTTACCAAGGCTTGATTTGTGACCCAAGATATGATCTATCCTGGAGAATGGTCCATGAGCACTTGAGAAAAATGTGTTTTCTGTTGTTTTTGGGTGGAATGTCCTATAAATATCAATTAAATCCATCTTGTTTAATGTATCATTTAAAGCTTGTGTGTCCTTATTTATTTTCATTTTGGATGATCTGTCCATTGGTGAAAGTGGGGTGTTAAAGTCCCCTACTATGATTGTGTTACTGTCGATTTCCCCTTTTATGGCTGTTAGTATTTGCCTTATGTATTGAGGTGCTCCTATGTTGGGTGCATAAATATTTACAATTGTTATACCTTCTTCTTGGATCGATCCCTTGATCATTATGTAGTGTCCTTCTTTGTCTCTTGTAATAGTCTTTATTTTAACGTCTATTTTATCTGATATGAGAATTGCTACTCCAGCTTTCTTTTGATTTCCATTTGCATGGAATATCTTTTTCCATCCCCTCACTTTCAGTCTGTATGTGTCCCTAGGTCTGAAGTGGGTCTCTTGTAGACAGCATATATACGGGTCTTGTTTTTGTATCCATTCATCCAGTCTGTGTCTTTTGGTGGGAGCATTTTCTTTTTTTATAAGAGTAACCACCTCTTTTTTTATATATATAAATTTATTTATTTTTGGCTGTGTTGGGTCTTCGTTGCTGTGCGTGGGCTTCTCTCCATTGCAGTGCACTGGCTTCTAATTGTGGTGGCTTCTCTTTGCAGAGCACGGGCTCTAGGCACTCAGGCTTCAGTAGTTGTGGCACACAGGCTCAGTAGCTGTAGCTTGTGGGCTCTAGAGCGCAGGCTCAGTAGTTGTGGTGCACAGGCTTAGTTGCTCTGCGGCATGTGGGATTTTCCCAGACCAGGGATCGAACCCGTGTCCCCTGCATTGGCAGGTGGATTCTTAACCACTGCGCCACCAGGGAAGCCCTGGTGGGAGCATTTAATCCATTTACATTTAAGGTAATTATCGATATGTATGTTCCTATTCCCATTTTCTTATATGTTTTGGGTTTGTTATTGTAGGTGTTTTCCTTCTCTTGTGTTTCTTGCCTAGAGAAGTTCCTTTAGCATTTGTTGTAAAGCTGGTTTGGTGGTGCTGAACTCTCTCAGCTTTTGCTTGTCTGTAAAAGTTTTAATTTCTCCATCAAGTCTGAATGAGATCCTTGCTGGGTAGAGTAATCTTGGTTGTAGGTTTTTCTCCTTCATCACTTTAAGTATATCCTGCCACTCCCTTCTGGCTTGCAGAGTTTCTGCTGAAAGAGCAGCTGTTAACCTTATGGGGATTCCCTTGTGTGTTATTTGTTGTTTTTCCCTTGCTGCTTTTAATATGTTTTCTTTATATTTAATTTTTGATAGTTTGATTAATATGTGTCTTATCCTGTATGGGACTCTCTGTGCTTCCAGGACTTGATTAACTATTTCCTTTCCCATATTAGGGAAGTTTTCAACTATAATCTCTTCAAATATTTTCTCAGTCTCTTTCTTTTTCTCTTCTTCTTCTGGGACCCCTATAATTCGAATGTTGGTGCGTTTAATGTTGTCTCAGAGGTGTCTGAGACTGCTCAGTTCTTTTCATTCTTTTTTCTTTATTCTGCTCTGCAGTAGTTATTTCCCCAGTAATGGTTTCTTAAGTTGTTTTTCAGGAACATGGAGCTAGTCTTGCCCAGTTCAAATTGGTCAAGCACACTGACCATTCAACTGGGCCTGTGCAAGTGTCGGATGGATAACCTATTGTTGTCTGAGGGGCAAAAACTCCATCATCAGATCATGCTAATGCCACCATTTTCTGAACACGTGTCTCTTGAAGAAGCATGTAACTCAGATACACCTGCGCAGAACACTGATTACTTCACCTTTTTCTTATCTTCAACCCCCTTTCCCCATGCCTCAGACCACCCTGCTTCTTTATCCTGTAAATATCCCAAGCCCCTCACCTTTAGGGAGGCGGATCTGAGACTTGTTCTCCCATCTCCTCGCTTGGCTGTCTCGTGGATAAACCCTTTCTCTGCTGCAGACTTCCACGTCTCAGTGTTTGGCTTGTTGCGGAGTGGGGCAAACAAACCTGGTTTCGTAATAGCCTGGTAATTCTATTCAATATTATCTGAAGTTATTGTGGTCTCGTCCTGCTGTTGTGTTTATTCTTTTGACTCTGTGAAAGCACAACTCAGAGACATTTCGTTATCTGCATGCAAATGATATACTTGCTTATTTTAAGCAGAATAGTCATTAGGCTGTTGTCAACAAAAAGGGCTTTATAAGAGAAAAGAAAAAACTACAGACACTCTAAGCACAGTGAGTTTTTGGATTCTTTCCATTTGATATTTGGGTTGGGGGAGGCTAATTGATTAGCTGTCATCTAGCAGAGTCTAGTCTGTGAAGTGTGCTCCTGAACGGGTTGCTTAGGGTAAACAAAGGAAATAATTTCAGCCACTGACAGATTCTTCTGACAACTGGAAGATTTTAACTGTGGAATATTCATGCCAGGCCGAGGCTACCATGTTAGGTGAGGTCCGTACCACTTCCCTCCGCAGAATTTCTCAGTTCTCACTCATGGTGATTATTTCCTCCTGCATTTTGTAATTTTAGATGATGAGCTCATCTTTAGTGGGGTTTTGTCTATGGGAATCCTGTGTGGTCCGAGTGGAGAGTATATTCCTTTCAAAGAGATTTTATATTTGCTTCTATCTGCTTGGTATCCATTTTTAAGTTAATTTTTCAACTTGTGGGCCCCTGGTTTCTATAGGTAGTATAAGATTGAGCTCTAGACCTGAGTAAGGGCAGACTATAATTTTAAATTCTCAGGGGAATTTTTTTAAACCAAATCAAGAGGCTCCACCAGGAGATTCTGTTTCCTTGTGCATTTCTGCAGTTTTGTTTCTGGTACACACTTTCACCAAAGGTACAGCCCTTGCAGAGTTCTAACTTTATGTGAAAGCATCAAGTCTATCTCTTCATTCTTGTTAACCCAAGGTCTCTTCTGTTGCTATATGTCCATTAAAACTCAAAGTCCTTGGATCCTGAGACCAGTAAACCCCAGGGAGGCCTCCGCCTCAGCTTATCTGACACTCTTGCTCTCCCCTACCCCACAATTTAACTCCCTCTTAATTTTGTGACCACTGAGAATGTTCCCTACTTTCTTGTGAGCTTAGCTTTCCAATTAACAGAAAGCTTAATTTATTTTACCAGCATTTTAAGGTGTTTTGAAAGAAACAGAAGTGAATACATTTATGGAATATATTCATATACATGAAGAAAAATATATTCTAGAACATATTGAATACAAATGTTTTAAATTAGAATATGTGACAGTAATATCTTGAAGACTATCCTGAATAACACATATTCCCTGTGATACTCATAAAAAATACCTTAATATTCATTGGATATTTTCAAGAGTAGTCTTAAGTTTTTTGGTAAATCACACATGTGGCAAATTGGGAGTAGCTTGGACATTGAACTAACTGATCCTTCTGTGAACTGGCCTTTAGGGATCTGGGCTGCTTCCAATCAGCTTCCAGTACTTTTTTAAAGTACAGGTCAGTTCAGTACACTGCACTTGTTTTTCAGTAAAATGTTGACACGTGCCTGCTCAGAATAAATTAACTTGACTATATCAACTGACTTACTTGGTGGAAAAAGGCAATTCACAAACCAGTTCCTATGCTGACTTTTCTCCTGTCTTCCCCCCAGATTCCCACCATTATGGTTTAATCTTCTCTAAGTAACATTAATAATTATTTTCTTTTCTCCACCCAATATCTCACACAGTTTTAATAACAATAAATGAAGGGATAGACTAGTGAATGAAGCAGTTAATCAAATTTTTTTCCTATCTACTTAGTATTTTTTTCCTTCCAGTTTTATTGAGATATAATTGACATAGAGCACTGTATAAGTTTAAGGTGTACAGCATAATGATTTGGCTTACATATACCATGAAATGATTATCACTATAACTTTAGAGAACATACATCACCTCATATAGATACAAAATTAAAGAAATAAAAAATGTTTCTTCTTGTGATGAGAACTCTTAACAACTTGTCACATATAACATACAGCAGTTGTACATCACGTTGTACATTACATCCCCAGTACTTATTTATCTTATAACTGGAAGTTTGTACCTTTTGATAATCAATTTTAAAAGAATGGTAAACTTTTAAAATTTTATTTATCATAGTGACACCTGTTGACCTATACCTGAAATTCTGATTATTATAAATATACTGAAGGATGCAATGATAGAAATAGAGAAAAGAAGGACGAGGCAAGAGAAGCATTTTAAAATGTATTAAATTGAGTATTGTACCTCGTTAAAAAAAAAAAAAAGACATTGTAGGAATTGAATATTGAAAGCCAAAAGAGCTGAACTGTAGGACACAGACAATATTAAAATTGAGTTCAGAGATGAATGAAAGTGAATTCTAAAACCCAGGTGGGAGGGGAAGGCTTTACAGAGCAGGTGAGTGTTGAGCTGGATCCCCTGGGTATTGATTCAGGAAACTAGGGTCCTTACAAGCCATTGGCTAAACAAACCCAATAAACTATAGATTACAGCCTGACTATTCACATTATAAAAGTCTCTTCATATAGAGGGCATTTTCTATGATGATCATTTCTGCTTTTCTAATAATATTTAATTTTACAAAACTTCAATTGATATGTTACTTTCCAGAATCACAGCCGCTGCATGAGCAGAGGTAGTTATTTGTTCTGGAGTTTTCCCAGCCACAGTGTTTACTCCAAGCATTAGCTCAAACCCTCTGCTTAGTCATCAGTTGGTTCACTATTCTTTGTAAGTAATTAGGATAAGTGTTCTCAGGGTCAACAGTACACTCACACCACCCTTGACATGGATGAAAAGAATGTGTTAAAATTAAAGGGACTTCTTTCGACAGAGCATTCTTTTTCAGAAAAGGGTAAAGGTTTGAATCCTTCTGATCCTTCTGGAAGAATGTTAGATTTTAGGGGCTGCCTTACATCCAAAGAACCATGCAGAGTGTTTACATGAACCTCTCTATACTGATTGATGGCTCATCCTTTACTGTTTGGAGGTAGAGTGGGGGAAGAGGAGATTAAAGCAGGTCCATTTTAGATGCCATCCTTTGGGTTTATTACCAGAATTGCCAACAGGATTTTAATAAACAACTTTCTCCCATCCAAGTTTAAGGAGAGAGTTCATTGTAAAATGCTATTGTGTACTTTGTCTTATTTTTCTTGGAAGCTCCTTATAAACTTGCTCCATATCTGCTCAAAATGCTTCAAGAAATGCTCACGGGCTTCCCTGGTGGTGCAGTGGTTAAGAATCTGCCTGCCAATGCAGGGGACATGGGTTCGTGCCCTGGTCTGGGAAGATCCCACGTGCCGCGGAGCAGCTAAGCCCGTGTGCCACAACTACTGAGCCTGCGCTCTAGAGCCTGTGAGCCACAACTACTGAGCCCGTGTGCCACAACTACTGAGCCTGTGCTCTAGATTCCATGCTCCGCAACAAGAGAAGCCACCGCAATGAGAAGCCTGTGCATTGCAACGAAGAGTATAGCACCTGCTCTCCGCAACTAGAGGAAGCCCACGCACAGCAACGAAGACCCAATGCAGCCAAAAATATAAAAATATAAAAACATAAAGAAATGCTCACATACTTTTTATCCTTTGTGATCAAAACCTTTCCTCTGGTGTTCTGAGTGGCTTGGCGAGGCCAATCCAGAGTCTATCAGAGGTATGTATTATCTACACCTGCAACCTATGATGGACGGAGACCACATCTATGTAAATACTGGGGACGGGACTTCCCTGTTGGCGCAGTGAATAAGACTCCACGCTCCCAATGCAGGGAGCCTGGATTCGATCCCTGGTCAGTAAACTAGATGCCACGTGCATGCTGCAACTAAAAGTTTGCATGCCACAACTAAGGAGCCCAGGTGCCGCAATTAAGGAGCCCGCCTGCTGCAACTAAGGAGCCAGCAAGCCGTAACTAAGGAGACAGCAAGCTGTAACTAAGGAGCCTTCCAGCTGCAGCAACTTAACACCAGCACAACTAAATAAATAAATAAATACTGGGGACACAAGAAAGTGTGAGCCTGGAGCAGAGCTGAAGGCACTGCAGTCTTCCTGTGGACTGGACAGCAGACGGCTGGGCAGCCCCTGGCTCGCAGAGTCAGGCAGGGTGGCTGCAGCTCCAAGGTTGGAGCCCCAGCTGCAGGAGGGAGAGGTCCCTGTGTCAGGGGGAACAGCTCCTCTACTCTGCCTATCTTCCTCTCCCTGCTGACTCAGCCGGGTTTGGGCTTGCCCAGGGCTCAATTCATTACCTCCTTATCGTTACAACTTTAGTTCCACAGTTTACAAGCAAATTCTTTCTGGGTTTCTTAGCTGAAATCCCTGGGAAGAAGAATCTGGTTGAGGCCATTTTTTGTGTCAAGCCATCCATAACAGCTAATTGGTCCATGAGTGGCCTGGCTTCCCTTGGAGCAGGAGCCCCCTCTTCTGTCTTGTGGTCACTCGTATCTAAACTCACAAGGTTCCCTGGCATGGAATGACCTGCTTAGGCATAGTTTGGGGCTATGAATGAGTGGGGCAGATTCTCCTAGAAGGGAGGAGAGTGACTGATCAGGCCTGAAGCAGCCCTGATGGTGGCCTCTCAAAGTCCCTTGGGGAAGTGTCTCCTTCAGCCTTTACTCCTGTCAGGGCCCACCTATACCCTGGGGCCTGGGGAAGGAACAGGCATCTCACAGTCCGATCTGGAGCCCACTTGTTTTAGCCTGGATTCTTTAAAAACTGAGCCTGGGGCAAAACTTAACTAAGATTTTATTGGGAAATCAAAATGGAAACTTGGGCAAAGAGAGCGTATTGCCTTAATAACTAGCATGTGTCATAACCTAATGCAAAATTTGCTCAACATTGTTACAAATCAAAGAAAGGCTTAATTCTTTTTAAATCTTTTTTTTTTTTTTTTAATTTTTATTTATTTATTTATGGCTGTGTTGGGTCTTCGTTTCTGTGCGAGGGCTTTCTCTAGTTGTGGCAAGTGGGGGCCACTCTTCATCACGGTGCGCGGGCCTCTCGCTATCGCGGCCTCTCTTGTTGCGGAGCACAGGCTCCAGACGCGCAGGCTCAGTAATTGTGGCTCACGGGCCTAGTTGCTCCGCGGCATGTGGGATCTTCCCAGACCAGGGCTTGAACCCGTGTCGCCTGCATTGGCAGGCAGATTCTCAACCACTGCGCCACCAGGGAAGCCCGAAAGGCTTAATTCTTAATTTTGGCTTATTAGACTGGCAAAAATGTAAATATCCAGTGTTAGGAGGGTATAGGGAAAATGTAAGAGAGGGTGTACTCTCACAATGGAAATGCTTACTAAAAGCCTTAAAAAGGTGCATACTGTCCGACCCAGCAATTTCATTTGTAGTAGGGATTTGAAAATTTACATGATACTCCCTAGTGTGAAACACAAATGCAGCCCTTTGGCTTTCTACAACTGATCTTATTTCCTCTAAAGCAACTATCTTGATGGAAAGTGAGAGAAAACTAAATTTAGTCCACTCCACTAAATCACAGTTTAATTAAATAATGTAAGCTGTCCATTTAGATCCTCAGTCTATCCAGGGAATTGCTCAGTCTCTTACCTTTTCTCTCTTCTCCTATTCCACTCCAAGATACTTTTAGGTATATAGGTGATGGGAGGGCTTACATATCCTTATAGTGGAAGGGAAAAGGCTCCTTGGAGTTCATGTATGTTACAATCCCATTTTAGTTATTAACAAAGAGTGCAAGTGTGTCAAAGAAAAACAGTGTAAAGCTACATAGCAAAATCCTACCTTTGAGTTATCTCTGGGAGGTGGGATTGCCCTGGGTCACTACATTCTTTTACATTTACATATTAGTTCAATTTTATAAGAAGCATACATTAATTTTATAATCAGAAAAAATAATGATATTTTTGTTGCAATAAAAAACAAATAAGTACAACGAAGGATGTTAAGTGGGAAATTTTCATTGAAATGCCAAGATATGATAGTTACTGATCATCAAAGGTGTGAGTTGACCACAAAGATGCAGATCTTCAAAGGAAATTTTCAAAATCTGGTTACCTGTCTCTTGGTCCTCTCATCTAGGGAATCCCTCACCCAGAAAGATGATATAGGAGAGTCAGAAGAAGAGAAGGTTGCAGGGGGGCAGATTTTGAGGGGAGGATTTTTTTGGGAAAATCTAAGGAGTCACCTGCTCCCTCCACTCCAGTCTAGCGAGAGAGGCCTCAAGGAGACTGACCACTGCAGGAGCTTGATGTGGCCTCTGCCGCCACTGGCTGGCTCTGGAAAGCTAAGCAGCCTTGGCAGACAGAAGAGGATCTGGGCATGAACTGCTCTACCCTCAGAGTACAGGTCAAAGGAGACAAGAATTCTGGGGACCAGATGAGGAGGGGGCAGAGGCAAGGTCCACCTGGGGTGAAGCCTGACCAAGAGGGTGGCCAGTCTCTCAAAAGAGACTCAGCCATTAGAGGCCGGGAGGCAACTGCTGCAGCAGAGGCTGTGGGAAGCAGAGGAGCAGGAGGAGAGGGAGCTGGGTCTGAGGAACCCAGAAGGGGAATCTCCCAGGAGTCTCCCATGAAAGCCCCTAGGAGTCAGCTTTAAACATCTGCCAGGAATCTATGGGTCCTCAGGTGTAGAACTTATAAATCCATTCTACCAGGAACTTTCCTATCCCCCTTCCCTCTGCTCCTTTTCCAACTTCAACCTTAAAGGTCAGAAGCAGCAGCAAGATGAGGAGGAAGAGAGTACGAAAGAGAAGAAACTGAACACAGCCTCCTCCAAGGCTGCAGACCACCCACCTGCCATTGACCCTAGCTTTGTGGGAGTGGGAGAGAAATATTATCTTTGAATGAGGATTTAAACATTGATTAATTAAGTCTGCATTTGTGACTTAAAGTGACCCCTGGACTTTTACCTAAGGATGCACAGAAAAATTTATGAGCTTGACAGGATTTTTACACGTGGCCAGGAAAAGACCATCCTAACCCCCACTGGAAGTGATTAGAAAGCCATGGAAGGGGACTTCCCTGGTGGCGCAGTGGTTAAGAATCTGCCTGCCAATGCAGGGGACACGCGTTCAATCCCTGGTCCGGGAAGATCCCACATGCCGCAGGGCAACTAAGCCCATGAGCCACAACTACTGAGCCTACGTGCTGCAACTACTGAAGCCCACACACCTAGAGCCCATGCTCTGCAACAAGAGAAGGCACCGCAATGAGAAGCCCGTAGACCACAACGAAGAGTAGCCCCCGCTTGCTGCAATTAGAGAAAAGCCCGCGCACAGCAACAAAGACCCAATGAAGCCAAAATAAATAAATTAATTAATTTTTTAAAATGTAGACACAAACTTTAAAAAAAAAAAAAGCCATGGAAGGGATGGACTTGGAGGGTATTATTATGCTAAGTGAAATAAGTCAGACAGAGAAAGACAAATACTGAATGATATCACTTATATGTGAAATCTAAAAAATAAACTAGTGAATATAACAAAGAAGAAGCAGACTCACAGATATAGAGAACAAGCTAGTGGTTACCAGTTGGGAGAGGGAAGGAGGGAGGGACAAGATAGGGTTAGAGGATTAAGAGATACAAACTATTATGTATAAAATAAATAAGCTACAAGGATATATAGTACAACACAGGGAATATAGCCAATATTTTATAATAACTATAAATGGAATATAACCTTTAAAAATTGTGAATCACTATGTTGTACACCTGAAACATATAATATTGTACGTCAACTATACCTCAAATTTTTAAAAAGTCAACGGAGGACAAAAATAAAGTGGCTTTGACGAATACAACCCACAAGTCCTGTGTGTTCAACATACTGGTTGTACAAGATTCCTTTCTTAGAAACCACTCTGCCTTGAGTTGCTAGATACACTGAAACAGTACCACTTAGATGTCAGCAAGAGCCCCTCATTCTTTGGAGGTCTGGTGATTCCACAGCCTGGAAAACTTTGATCTTGTCCAATAATTTCTCTTCATTCCCAGAAATTTACTCACCTGAGGTGCCCCTAGCCTCTTATTTCTGTGTCTATTTTGCTTTCCACTCTTTCGTCTCATCAGTCTGGATGCAGAAATAGCAGCTCTTAGCATTCCCTCCATAGAAGAATCTCCTCACACAAAGAGCAGCTGTGAGTAGTGGAGACTTAACTGAAGTTTTTCCATCTCCTGAAAGTGGGGCAGTGTTTGATGGTCAAGGAGGTTTCTTTAGTAAAAGTTCAGTTGAGTTCCACAACATTTATTGAGTGACGGCTATTACCAGGTACTGTGATAAATGCTGGAGACACAGAGTAAATGATATTCTCTATCCTCAAGATACTTATAGTCTAGCTGGAGAGAGAATGTAAGAGAACATGATAAATGCCTGTTAGAGCCCAGGTTGCCATGGCAGCACACAGTGGCGGGGGGCAGGGCATGTAAACAAGCCTAAGGTGATTATGGGGGAAGTCAAGGAAGATGTCCCTCTGTGATAGAATAGAAGAGTGATAAAATAGCAGACTGGAAAGAGAATCAAATAAAAATTTGAGAACAAAAAAATACAATAAGAGATGTTAAAAACTCAAGGGATGGGTTCAACAACAGTTTAGACACATGAGAAGAAAGAGTCAATGAATCAGAAAACATGGTAGAGGAAACTATCTAGAATGAAGTAAAGAGAGACAACAAGAGAGGAAATACAAAAGCAAGGGTAAGAGACACAGAATACAGTGAGAAGGTCTTACTTATACCTACTTGGAGTCTACTTGGAGCTGAGAATGAGCAGAGACAGTATTTGAAGATAATAACTAAGAATTTTCCAGAACTGATAAAAGACTTCAAGCTCAGAATCAAGAAGAGCAACAAATTCCAAGATAATTTAATTAAATCTATTCTTGGAACATTAAAATAAATCTGCAAAAAACAAAACAAAAAAATATTAAAGATAAGCAGAAGAGAAAAAATATTATTTTCAAAGGAGCAACAGACAGCTGACTTCTCAACAGCAACAAGGGAAGCCAGAGAACAGTGTAATATTGTCTAAGTGATAAAAGAAAATTGCTAGTCCAAAATTCTATATCCAGCTAAACTATCCTTCAAGAATAAACATGAAAAAGTTAAAAAAAAAAAAAAAGAATAAAGAGGAGAAGACTTTTTTTTTTTTTTTTGGCCACACCATGCGGCATGTGGGATCTCAGTTCCCTGACCAGGGATTGAACCTGTGGAAGTGCAGAGTCTTAACCACTGGACCACCAGGGAAGTCTGAGAAGACATTTTTAGACAAAAACTGAGTGATTTATCGACTAGCAGAAACACTCTATTAATTTCCTTTTCTGCATAACAAATTACTACAAACTTAGCAGCTTAAAACAACACCCACTTATTATCTCACAGTTCAGGGAGAAGTCCAGGATCAACTAGGTTCTCTGCTCAAAGTATCACAAGGCTGAAATCAAAATGTTGGCCAGGGCTAGGGTCTCATCTGAGGGTCAAAGTCCTCTTCCCAAGATCACGTTGTTGAAAGTGAGGTCTAAAAAAAGTCTGAGATTTGAGAGTATACAAATCATATTCTCTGATACAATGCAATTACACTAGAAAAAAAATTTTTTTAACTCCACATTTACTTGAAAATTAAGAAATACTTCTTAATAACACATAGCTCAAGTAAGGTATCACAAAGGAAATTAGAAAATATTTTGAACTGAATGTTAACAAAATTTCTATGTATAAATACTTTGTGGGATACAGCTGATAAGGGGAAATTTATAGCCTTAAATACATATATTAGAAAATAAGAAAGGTTAAAAATTAATGGGCTAAGATTCTACTTCAAAAAGTTAGAAAATAAGACATGGGATACTATATTATTATTCACAAAGATTCACTCCCTTTCTCTGGGCACTGGCATCAGGTTTAGCTGTATTTCCTGCTCCAGTCAATGGAATGTGTACAGAAGTGTTACATGTCACATCTAGGCAGAATTTTTACATACGGTTCACCATCTTGTCTCTTCCCTCTGCCATAATGATTGTCAATGCTCTAGACAGTGGCTGTTCTGCCAGCTTGAGCCACAAAGTGAAGACAATGTGGAAAAGAACCCAGCTAACCTGGATGGAACAGGCAGCATGAGTGAGAAATAAACTATGTTTTGAAAGCCCTGAGAGTTGGGGGTGATTATTTGTTACTGCAGCCTAACTTAGCCAATCCCAACTCTTACAGAAGTACAAAAGAAACCCGAATACAGTAAAATAAATGAAATAATAAGGATAACAGCAAAAATCAGTGAAATGGAAAATAACATGCCATAGAGAGGATCAACAAAATCAGAAGTTGGTTCTTTGAAAAGACCAATAAAATTTACAAATCCTTGCAAATTATCAAGAAAAATAAAAAAAGAAAACACAAATAATCAACGCCAGGAATGAAAAGCAGATATCATTATAAATTCTATAAACATGAAAAAGATAAGAGGATTTTTATGAATAACTTTAAGTCTAAAATGTGAAAGACTAGATGAAATGAATATATTTCATAGAAAAATACAACTTATTAAATATTGATCAAAGAAGAAATAGAAATTTGAAGTCCTATAATTTTTAAATAAATTGAATCAGTATTTATAAACCTCCCCATAAATAGCTAAGGGAAAAATAATGCTTACCATATACAGACTCTTTGGGGAATACAAGAAAATGGCATACCCTCCAATTAATTTATAAGGCTAGTATAACTCTGATACCAAAGCCAATGAAGATTGTTCCATAAGAGAAAAATTAGCCAAATCTCACTCAGGAACATGGATACAAAAATCTTAACCAAAATATAGTATTAGACAATCAAATCAAACTATATATATAAAAAGGAGGGGCTTCCCTGGTGGCGCAGTGGTTGAGAATCTGCCTGCCAATGCGGGGGACACAGGTTCGAGCCCTGGTCTGGGAAGATCCCACATGCCGCGGAGCAACGGGGCCCGTGAGCCACAACTGCTGAGCCTGCGCCTCTGGAGCCTGTGCTCGGCAACAAGAGAGGCCGCGATAGTGAGAGGCCCGCGCACCGCGATGAAGAGTGGGCCCCGCTTGCCACAACTAGAGAAAGCCCTCGCACAGAAACGAAGACCCAGCACAGCAAAAAAAATTAATTAATTAATTAATTAATAATAATAATAATAATAATACTCCCTTACTCAACCTGATGTGGTCTCTCCCCACTTGGAACACTTACCCATTAAAAAAAAAAAAAAAAGGAAAATACAACCAATGTCAGAGACAGAATGGCCCCAAAGATGTTCACATCCTTATCCTCAAAACCTGTGAATATCATCTTACATGGCAAAAGGGACTTTGTAGATGTGATTAAATTAAGGGCCATGAGCTGGGCAGGTTATCTTGTAGTATCCCTGTGGGCCCAATGTAATCACAGGAGTCCTTATAAGAGGAAGGCAGGAGGATCAGAGTCTGAGAGAAGATGTGACCGTGGAAGCACAGATTGGAGTGATGAGCTTTGAAAATGGAGAAAGGGGTCACCAGCCATGGAATGCAGCTGGCCTCTAGAAGCTGCTAAAGATAAGGAAAGATTTTCTCCCCTTGAACCTCCAGAAGTGCAGCTCTAAGCCAACACCTTGATTTAGCACCTAAGACCCACTCTGGCCTTCTGACCTCAAGAATTGTAAGATAACAAATGTGCTAGTTTTAAGCCACTATGTGTTTGGTAATTTGTTAAAGAAGCAATAGGAAGCGAATACAACTAGATTGAACTTATTCTAGAAATGCAAGGATGGTTTAACATTTGCAAATCAAAGAATTTCACCATATTAATAAATTTAAAGGAGAAAAATTATGACTATCTCAAAAAATGTAAAAAAAGTATTTGTAAAAATCAACTTAAATCATAATTTTTTAAAAAATTCTTTTAACTAGGAATAGAAGGAACTTCCTAAATCTAATAAAGGATATCAGAAAGCAACGGAGGGGCTTCCCTGGTGGTGCAGTGGTTAAGAATCTGCCTGCCAATGCAGGGTACACGGGTTCGAGCCCTGGTCTGGGAAGATCCCACATGCCGCGGAGCGGCTAGGTCCGTGAGCCACGACTACTGAGCCTGCGCGTCTGGAGCCTGTGTTCCGCAATGGCAGAGGCCTCGACAGTGAGAGGCCCGCGCAACGCGATGAAGAGTGGCCGCCGCTCGCCAGAACTGGAGAAAGCCCTCGCACAGAAACAAAGACCCAACACAGCCAAAAATAATAAATAAATAAATTTATTTTAAAAAAAAGAAAAGAAAAGAAAGCAATGGAGTAATTATCATAAAAGCTAGCAGTTACCTTTACGAGGGCTGGGGTTGTGTTTGGGAAGGGATATAAAGGGGGACTTATAGCAAGCTGGTAAAACTCTATTTCTTGACTCTAGTTGGTGGTAAACAAGAGTTTGCTTTAGTCTAGCACAGGGAATATAGTCAATATTTTATTATAACTTTAAATAGAGCATAATTATAAAAATATTGAATCAGTATGTAGTATACCTGAAACTAACATAATATTGTAAATCAACTATACTTCAATTTTTAAAAAAGGTGCTTTATAATAATTATGTTTTATGTACTTTCCTTTAATTGTGTTATTTTTCACAATAAAAAACGTTTTTAAACAGATAGAAAAGAAAGATTTGAAAAGCAGATAGAGCAAAGCTATTGTTTAAGGCCTAAAAGTGCTATAATCACTGAAGGGCAGACACTCAGGTTGGCCTTAGGAGTGGTGGGGCTTAAAATCAGACCAGCTAAGGTGAGCTGAAAAGGCTCTGGTTGCTGGTGGGTGAGGCTGGCTTCTCTCCCCAGGATGGCAGTAACTGGGCAGGGAACCAGTACTGACCAAGGCTA
This sequence comes from Eschrichtius robustus, assembly GCF_028021215.1. Lineage (NCBI taxonomy): Eukaryota > Metazoa > Chordata > Mammalia > Artiodactyla > Eschrichtiidae > Eschrichtius > Eschrichtius robustus. The sequence goes on from NC_090838.1 coordinate 39,290,693, forward strand.
GGAGGAAGGATGGGCCCCCATTCTTGGGAGGGTACCACTGCAGCAGTCCTGCAGATGCCACAAAAGCCACCAAAGAGAAGCAGGAATCACCTGGGAGCCCAGGGAACAGAACAGACAGGCTGATGGGAGGGAGTTTCGTGCATGGAGGGAGGTGCTAGTATCTCAGTCATGAAGTGGGTGGGTGGAGATAGGAGACACTCCAGAGCTCTCATCTCCCAGGCCTAGGAAAACTTTTAATGTTCTAGGATTCTAAAATTAACATAACTGGGGGGAAGGGAATTGGATAAAGGTAGTCAAAAAGTACAAGTTTCCAGTTATAAGATTAATAAGTACTAGGGATGTAATGTATAATATGATAAATATAATTAACACTGCTGTATGCTATATATGAAAGTTGTTAAAAGAGTAAATCCTAAGAGTTCTCATGAGGAAAAAAGTATTTTTTTTCTTTTTCTTTTATTTTGTATCTCTGTGAGATGATGGATTTCATTAAACTTTGCTGTATGTAAGTCAAATCATTATGCTGTACACTTTAACTTATACAGAGCTGTACGTCACTTATGTCTCAATGAAACTGGAAGGAACAAATAAAATAAAATAAAAAACATAACAAATAATTACGAATTACGCACAAGCACAAAGAATTCATGGTTTTGAAACTTGCCTTTGTACGGCCTTTTTCCTTATCTAGTGATCACCCCCAGCTTTTCTGGCAGCTGTCAAAGGGAAAGACTGACCATACAAGCCAGTCCCTGGCAGAATTCATGTCAACGTTCTAGGAGGGCTGGTTGGGCTAGCCAGTCCACAGCACTGATGATTAAGACATGAGTTACATCATGGGCCAGAAATGCTATGAGCCAATAATCATGGTAATAAGTAAAAGTTGGTTTCTGTATGTAAGGATTTGGGCTATGACTACAGAAGACTGGGAAGGCAGTTGTCATTCGGCTCTACATCACATACCCTGATGACCTGGGTGGATGAAGGGACTGTTGACTGTGAACTAAAGGTTTAATTCATATTCAAAGTTAGTATTTAGGGTTCCTGTTGGGAACCCCAAATGGCAAATACAATAGTGTGAAAGAAGAGGCTGGCGAGAACATCTGAAGAGGTGGGAGAACATCTCTTCATCAGGCTCTCTCTCCCTCTGGATGGCCTAACGACTCATGGCCACTGTGATAACCAGTATAAATAGGAGTGATTTGATGGGGGCAAGGGGATGTTGGAATAATCATATATAATACATCTTTGAGTCAGTGCATAGGAAGAACCAAACATCCTGACAGCTTACTGTTGACACTGACATGACTTTTCTATTGCAGGAAACTCTTGCCCGGGATAATAAAGGTTGTAACTATCATTTTTGGCAGAAATTTCAAGAAGAAAAACATTTAAATGAACTTTGCGACTTTTCAATATTTTGCATCCAACCACTCTCTAAGACTCTGAAATCCTTGCCTCAAAACCCGCCCCTTGCCCTAATAATCCTCAAATATTGTATCATGATTCTTGTCCAGTCCCTAATCAAGCCCCCTCACTGGAAGAGCTGCCTTCAAATAGACCCCAACACTTCCTAAATATCCCGACTTTGCCTCCCCATTTTAGATGCTACTCTGGCTCTGCAGAGTAGTTAGTGTTCTCCCTTCCTGCGATGAGAACTCAGCTTTACATTATCACAAAGTTGTTTTGAGGGTATTTTCAGGGAGCCACCATTCAGTTATTGAGGCCCACCGAGATCCAATGGAGACCCCCTTCACCACTGCAGCGCAAGACCCCTGATTCAGAAACAGTGTCCCCTTCTGAGGCCCTCGATCCCCTCAGGGGTCTTTCAGGCTTCACTAGTGAGGGATGTAAGGCTTGTCCTGGGCCCAAGTTCCAATTTCTTATTTTAAGTCTCCTTTTTATTGAGCTCCCCAAATACTGAATCTATTTTGTCTCCTAGCAATAAGGAACCCTTTTCAGGAATCCTTTGATTACCTGACCATATTTGAAAATCTTTTCTCCTTGGTGCATATCCGCCTTATCACTAACCAGGCAACTATTTGTCTATGTCCGTCCTGGTCATTTATTGTTGTGCATATATTAGAATAAAGTTTATGGAGAAGAGGACAGGTGTGGGTCCCAATAAGTCCGTCCCTAAGCCAGCCCAGGGAAAAATTTTGTCTCAGGCCACTGATCAACACCTTATGAGAACTTTCCTCAGACTAGTTTTGTCTGTGAGAGTTTGGATCAGCAGAGATCTCTCCACACTCTTCATCTGCTGAGAACTGTAAGTTCAACAGAGTTGCCATTGGGTAAGGTCTAGCTGTGAGGTTGGGGGTCCCCGAGCCAGAGGATACACAAGCAACTCTCTACTGACATTCCCAGTCTTAGTATAAACCTCAGTCCATGCCTTCCTTGGACCCAACTTCTGCATCTTACCTGTATTGATGCTATTGCCCAAATTTGTGTACTTATCTTTCTAAGTAGCATAATTTCACTAAGGATAATTCAGAATTACAGTGGCCACTATAAGAACTTTTGATATGAACAAAGTTATTCACTTGAGAAGTGCCTTTGAAGGAAAAGGGAACATAATTGCAAACACCCAATGGTCTTCGTTTTTTTATTAGCATGAGGAAGCATCCAAAAGAAATTGGATTCCAAAATTTCCTCCTTAACAGATTCCTTGGCCAAAGCAAAAGAAAAATATGAACAATTTAAAACTATCTGTCTTTTAGATCTCCCACAAATCACAACTCAAACACACTATTCCTCTTCCTCTATCCTACATTCTTCCATCTACTGCTGCCCCATCTCTCCCTCTGACCCCCTCTCCTTCCCTCCTAGCCGGCCAGGTACCCCAAACCTCACTTAACCTCTTTAAGGGAAACCTCCTTCAGCATAGAGAAAAACTCTTATGGTGAATTTTAAGCTCTGGTTCCATTCTCAGCTGAAAGCCATTGCCTAAGACTCTCCAAGGCCTAGATAAGATAGAACATTGCAGAGGAATTTAGAATAGTTTGAGGGACATGTAATCCAGAGTGGCCAGATATACACCAATTAGTGCATATGTTGCAAAAAGTTCGATGAAAAAGTCAGAATGGGAAGACCTCCAATGATGACTTAAAAGACCTTGAATTGTATAGGAAGCTGAAGGGACTTAGAAACACTGCAGATGTCGGTCAAGGACTTTTGGAGGCTATCCTCTGCCTTTCCTGTGAAATTAGTGTTCTGATTCAGTTCTTCAAGCCAAAAAAAGAGAAGCCTGATGGAGACTTTAGGGATAGGTTCTTTAATATGTTGCGACAGCATTCAGTAGTAAATCTTGAAGCAGAGGTGACCCCGGCTCTCCCTCTTATCTTTTTGTGAATGGCCTGAAAGCAGAAATAGGGGATTTAATATGCAAGCAAAAAGTAGGGTGGGAAATAGGCCCATGGCCAGACCTCCAAAACCTTGAAAGAGCTCTATTTTAAAAGAGCTCTAGAACTAAGAAACTAAAGGGAGAAGAAAGAAAGAAGTTATCAATGAAGGTGTTCAATTTCCCATTCTACCCGCAAACCCACAAGGAAACATTTCTCTAAAAATTAAAAGACAGTCTTACAATTTTGATTGATATGGTCACAGTAATATCAATCTTAAACCTGAGCACTATTATACAGATCTTCCTCAACTTATAATGGGGTTACATCCCGATAAACCCATCGTAAGTTGAAAATATCCTAAGTCAAAAATGCATTTAGTAAACCTAACCTACCATCATAGCTTAGTCTTGCCACCCTTAAATGTGCTCAGAACTTACATTAATTAGCCTGCGATTGGGCAAAATCATCCAACACAAAGCCTATTTTATAATAAAGTATTGAATATCTCTTGTAATGTATTGACTACTGTACTGAAAGTGAAAAACAGAATGGTTGTGTGGGTACAGAATGGTTATAAGTGTATTGGTTGTTTCCCCTTGTGATCACGTGGCTGACTGGAAGCTGCCACTCGCTGCCCTGCCCTGCCCTGCCCAGCATCATGAGAGAGGATCTTTGCTAGCCTGGGGAAAAAGACCAAAATTCAAAATTCGAAGGGTGGTTTCCACCAAACTGGTATCACTTTCCTACCATCTTAAAGTTGGAAGAAATCAAACCATCATAAGTCAGGGACCCTCTGTACAACCCTTTCCTTGGAGTCAACAAACTACTTGGTCAGGCATCTATCTAATAATCCTAATTATCTAAAACCACACTGTCCCTAGGCCCCGGCACTTAACCATCAGCCCTGTACTTTTAATCAAGGAATGTTCTTTTCTCCTTTGTGACACTACACTCATTAACTTAATAGCAAGGGATTTACTGTGTGAATGGAATTGCCACATTAAATGCTCTCCTGACAGCCACTTCCCTCCAGTCCCTGAGGACCTCCCTGTTCATAATGAGGTCCTGGCTAATTTGGATATTGATTTGCCAGTACTTTTGTGTGTAAATCAAACATAGATTGAAGCTCTCTTGTGGGCAAACAATTCCACTGACATTCTACTAGAACTAAACCCATCAAGGTTCAGACTGACGCACCTAAACCTCTACCCAAGCTTGCACAATAGCCTTTAAAACAAGGCACTAAGGAAGGAATAAAACTAAAATCAAAAGCCATAAAGAGAAAGGAGTCTTCATACCTCATCCTAGTCCTTGTAATACTCCTATCCTCCCAGTCAAAAGCCCAGTGGCAGGAATACAGATTCACTTAGGTCCCTGGGGCCATAAATAAGTCACTCTCCACTTCCCTTTAGAACCAAACTCAAATACTGTTTTATCCTCAAGGCCTAAGGAGACTGACCACGTGTTGTACAATTGTAGAACTCTGTTGTGCTTTCTTTGGTGTCTCTTTAAATCAAAAGTTAATACCTGTCTTCTCCAAGGAAAATCAACAACATAGTTGGACTGGTATGCCTCAGCTTCTGAGATGCCCTCCTACTTTTCACAAGTCCTCAACCAGGACCTCCAGAGCTTTAAATTGCCCTGTGACCCTATTCTTAGCCAATATGTGGATAATCTTTCTTGTTCCAAAGATGAGGCAAGCTCTAAGGCTGATTCATCTCTCTGCTTCCTCTTTTAGCTCAGGGAGGGCATATGGTTTCCAGAGAGAGGTTAACAATTTGTCAAAGGTAAGTGCACGACCTAAGACAAGATTTATTCCATGGAGGCAAATCTCTTAATCCAGACAACCAGCTGTGCAAAAGGTACCCGGCCAACTAAGAGACAATTATGAGGATTCCTGAGTCTTACTGGCCACTGCAGGCTGTGTGTTCCCAAGTTTTCTGAAACTCCCATACCATTATTTGACTTGCCCAAGTCTCTGGTAACCAAACCTTTTCTCTGAGAACAAACATGAACTTGTTTTTTGTGAGTTCAAATGAGGTGTTCAATACCCTCCTACTTTGGGCCTAACTAAACATCATAAGCCTTTCAACCTATAAGTAAATCAGAGATCTCACTAAGCCCTTAACTTCATGAGAATAAAGACTAATAGCTTAGCCTCTCTTGCGATCCAATGGCAAGAGCTTCCCACTTTGTTGAGGGGCAGCAGCTAAACAAATAGTCTCCTATTGGCTTGGCTGTAGAGTCTCCTTTAAACCAGATGGTCCCTCGTGCTGTACCATCTTTGTTGCTCCCTGAAAATACACACTTCTCATTAAGTCGATTTACCTCCTGCGAACTTCCTTCCTTTCTCTGAGATGCTACAGAGATTGTCAAGGCAGTGCTCTCCCTCACTCTGGTAAGCAATGAACTCAGCTTCACTTGATCAGCAAGTTATTTCGGTAGCATTTTTGAGCTGGCAAATGACAGTGGTCTTTATCAGAATGTGTCCTAAACTCTCATCTGAGAAATCCCAGATTATTAAAAAATAAAAACAACCACCACACTTTCTATTTGTCATTGATTTTGGCAAATATTACTGATTGGATCATGGTTGTTCTTTGTTCTTGTTCCTACAGCCTCTTACTCCCCTGAAAGATGTTGGTCACTAATGGGCTGGGGTCCTGTCTCTGCTGGAAAAGAGCCGTGAAGGGGTCCAGCATGTGTTCTGTGGTGCTGAGGGGCAGTTTGTCATAAGCTTTCACCATGATGCTGTGTTCCTCCTTCCCATGCCGCATGCCCACACAAATATTGATGCACCCGCGGAAGAAACAGGCAGCAATACCCCTTCAGTTAGTTCCCTGGAGTCCAGCAAACTGGGGGAGGGGTTGGCAAAGGATTGGAGAGAAAAGAGGGAGGAGAGGAGTTTTCCTTATTTTGTCAGGATTCCTCTTATCAGCTCTGCTTTTCTTTGCCTGCCCTAGGGCTGACTCTGGGGAATGCCAGATTGGGGCAAATCGCAGGGTGTCCTCAGGCCACCCTCACCCAAAGGACACGCACACCTCTCTCCAAGTGAAATCTGGTTCTGGTGACCAGCAAGGGCAGGCAAAGGGTAACAAAAAGCCGGCTAGAGCAGTTGACAGAAGTAGGTGACGAGGAGTTTGCGTAAATTGAGTAAACTGCCAAAGCTGTCCCCATTTTCCTTCATCTATCTCCTGGTCTCTAGGAGCTCAGGACAGACCCCAGAGCAGCGGCCAAGGTGAGGAAGTGTGCCCCCCAAACAAGGAATGGAGCAGCATTTGAAACCTAGAGAAAAGGATATCCACGGCGGGGGGGGGGGGGGCGGGGGGGGTAGGGGGGAGTTGGGGGCGACAAGGGGGGGGGCGGGGGCGGGGTAGGAAGGCTGCCTTCAACAGATAACCCCTTGTGGCTGCAGAGGCAAAGGGCCCAGGAGCCTGAGCTCCACTTGACAAAAACTTCCCACGGTTACAGTTGTCTAGAAGCACGAAGCAGTGAGTCTCCTGATACTTAAAAGCTTGCTCTAACTCTTCCGTATTCTGGAATCTTCGGTCTGTGCCATGCACTATGTCACTTAAATAGTTTTGTCGCTTTGGTCTCGCTGTGATTTCTTGAGTGATGGCCTCCATCCCCACACGGGACTGTACGCTGGGGTCGCCCCAGGCGGGGCCACCATAACCAGTGTCAGGCAGAGGGTGTCGTCCGCCTCTGCCCCCGAGGCCGCCCTGTAATCCTTTGAACTTCTTAGTCCCCACAGCACCGGGCTAAGTCCTAGAGCTCGGTACAGCTTTGTTCACAGTCTTCAGACACCAGAATTAAGAAATATGTAAATACCAAGTTGGAGAAACAGCTTAAAAAGTTTAAGAAATCCAGAGCAACAGGATTCCGCAGAGGACAGGCCTGCCAGTTGGGGTGGGGGGAGACAGGTTGGAAAGAGGAACTCCGCTCTGAAAAAACAACGTTCAAGTCTCTCGCAGTGGAGGCGTCCCGAGAGTCGCTGGACTCCGAACCGGCGGGTTCTCCCGAGAGCCCCGCGGGTGGCGCGCAAGGCTCGCGCGGCCCAGCAGGGCGGGACCCGGGCGGCAGCCGGCGGCTCTCCGGGGAGGCTCGCTCTAGGAGTTGGGAGTGACCGGCCGGCCGGCCTCTCCCGGGATTTGTGACGTGCCGGACAGCGGTGGTGACGGGGCCACCACATAAAGCCGGGTCGTCGGGGCGGGGGTCTCCCAGGCCAAGGGCCACGATGGGATGGGGAGGGGGTGGGGAGCGAGGCGCCCCCGAGCGCCGGAGCTCCGCGCAGCATTAAGGTGAGCACCGAGTCGGCGGTGGCGGCGGCGGCGCGGGGCTGGCGCCTGTACGGCCGCGAGCACCCAGCACGCGCCTGGCTGCTGCAGCCGCGTTGGCGGCCCGCGCCACGCCCCCGAGGGGGTGGAGCCGCGGCCGGGGGCGGGTCCGCAGCTGGCGGCGCCCAGGCCTGGGGCGGGGGCTGTGGCAGCAGCGGCGGCGGCGGCGGCGGCGCCAGGAGCTGCTGCAGCAGAGGCGGAGGCTGCTCCTGGACGCGTCCGGGCCGCTCAGCCGGAGCCCCAGCCCGGAGACGCCGGGCGGTGCGCTGGGTGCTGCGGCTGCTGCCCGCCGGCCGCCGCCCGGGCCCCCGCTGCCACCCGGGCCCCGGCCGCCGCTCGCGCCCGGGTCGACCCCGCCCGCGTGTGTGCCCCAGCCGGGACGCCGCCCCCGACCGAGTCTCCACTTCTCGGCCGCACCTCCCATGACAGCGCCCGCTCGAAGATGGCTGCGAAGGGCGCGCACGGCTCCCACCTGAAGATGGAGAGCGAGCTGGAGCGCTGCCGCGCCGAGGGCCACTGGGACCGCATGCTAGAGCTGGTCCGGCATATGCAGACGCTAGTCGTGCCCGGCGGCGGGGGCGGCCGGCGAGCCAGCCCGAACGCCGTGCTCACCTCTGTGGACTCCGGTGAGTGAGGGAAGGGGCCGGTTCACAAGCGCGGAGCGCGCGAAGGGCGCCTCCTCCAGGAAGCGGGCCCCGACTGCGTGGGGCCGGCGGTGGCTGCTTTCGGTATTACCCTTCCTACAGTGCTGGTCTTAGGAGCAACCAGGGTAGTAAGGAAGGTTCTTCTGCCCAAGGAGAAAACTCACATGCAGGGTGCTTTGGGGAAAAGAGAGAAACGGCTTTTGCTCTCTGCCCTTTCGGATCATGTGGGCTGCTCGGACTGCTGTGAAATGGTGGTTTCGGCACGCATCAGATTGGGGCTTAGGCCGGACTCTTGCGCCGCCCCTCCAACCCCCATTCCGGTTCCTAAACTCCGTCAGGTGAAGGCTGTGCCTGTCTCTCCTTGCCCTCCCCCTCTTTCCCCCAAGTCAAATTGACGGCGAAGCTCTGTGCACAGCCAGTATGGTTGGGGGCTTGACGAGCGCCAGGGTGGAGTGGTGGAGAAGTGGGAAAGAGGCCTGGTAAGCCTCAGTTTCTTCTTCTGAGTTCTGACTCGGGACGCATCTAGCCCTGGCAGTCTGTGGCTTTAGCAGTAGGGCTGGTTTGGCTGGGCTGGGCTCTTGTGCTGGGGTGGGAAGGCACCCTGATGTGGCAGTGGGGGAACACCCCGCCCCAGTCTCCAACCTCAAACCTGTTCCTGGTGCCTTCAGCTCCGGAAGAGCCCTCCCTGAGCCCTCCCTGAGCCCTCTGTTTGTGCGCAGCCAACTTTAGAGCCTTTGTGGAAGGAGGCAGGGAGTAAATAAATACAGATATAAAGAGTTTTAAAGACTGCCCAGCCTGTGGAAGGCTCTGTGAGGAGACAGAATGATAACGATAATAGTAACGGTAATAGCTAACTCGCTCACTCACTGTGTGCCAGTGTACTAAGCACTGTAATCAACTCAGTTTCTCCCAACAACCCCATGAAGCAGGTACTCTTGTTTGCCACTTACAGATAAAGAAACTGAGGCACAGAGAACTTAAGTAACTTGATCATCCAGCCAATAAGTGGTGGAACCAGGATTTGAACCCAGGTTTCTGAGTACATCCTTTTAACCACTTGCACCATTACCTCCCCAAGAAGTATAACACAAAATCCCAGCTTGAAGAGTTGACAAAATGGATGGGAAGGCAGAGGGGCGATCAGAGGGCAATTGTGTTAGATTATGGTGCTTAGAGGAAGAGGAGGTTTCAGGAAGCAGCAGAACTGGTACTGGCCTCTAACTGGTGTTGGGAAGGGCAGAGTATGTTTGCCCAATGAGGAGGAAGGATAGATGGACACTGAGGGGGCTAGGTGGCAGGAATGGACAGTCGGTTTGAGGCTTTGAGGTAGGTCTGAGCGTGGCAGTGAGGGGTAGTGGCCAGAGCTAAAGATTCATGTTTGGGAGAAACTGATGAGACCCTGCCTTCCAGGGAAGGACAGATAAATTTCAGGTTCCCCTCTGTCCCCCTGTGTGGGGTGATGTGGTGGGGTGGGGCTGGTGAGGGTGGAATGGAGGATGACCCATGCAGAGGGCACTGGGGCCTGGTCAAGGTGTGGGAATCTGGGTGAGGTTGGTAGCACCACAGAGAAGCATGCTGGGCCCAAGACAGGAACCGGGGCCGCCTAGAGTCTATCCAGGGCTTTACTTCCTAAGCTGTTCTTCAGAGGTCTCAAGGAGATTGAGTAATTAATTCCTTGGTATTCTAGGATAAAAGGGTTTGGGAGCCAAAAAAGCTAAGTCATTAGACCTAACAGATTCAATGTTGTTAAACTGATCTTTTTTAACTGCAGGACTTCTCAGAGCCTTTAATATGCTCACCTGCGTATGATGTTCAAGCCAAGGTTAGAGTATAAACACCACATTTCTCAAACTTACTTTGACCGTATTCTATGAAGGATTATTGGGAAGCACTGGTATGGCATAGTTTATAAATGGTATGGTATAGTTATAAAGTGCTTCTTCTATTTGAAAAAAACTTTTTTTGTAAACAGCCTTGTGGGGAGGGCAGGAATTATTGTCCCCATTTTAGACATCAAGGCCCAGAAAGGTCACATAATGAGTATGTGGCAGAGACTGTACCCAAACCGGAGTCCCTGACACCAAGTCTACTAGTGACAGAGGGAGGAGTGTGGAGCCTGGGTTGGCTTCACTGTGGGAACTGACCAGCACAAAGAGGGAGGCTAAGGTCAGTGGGGTCTCTCCTGCCAATTTTGGGGTTTGGTCCTATGAGTGATTTTCTCCCATTGCTGTTTCCAGATACATTTATCCCAAAACGCACACATGCCTGCATGCACGTGCACACACAGACACACACAAGGAAGGAAAACAAATGACTCCCGAAGCCCAGGCTTAGGGCATGTTTTGGATTGTCTGCTATTTTGGTTCTCTCTCCACTGGGTTCCGTGATCACTGGAGGGATTAAGGGCCTGTGTTTTGAGGGGGTGTGGACACTGAGCCCCCTGCAGCCCAGGAGGGAGATTCTTAAAAGTCCCACCTGGTCTGTTAGACTCAATGACCAGAAGCTTCAACATAATTACATAATGTGGGAGAGGTGAGGAAGGTGCTGAGGGAGGAGGATGAACCCCAGCTGAACCCTATTTTACAGACTGAGGCCCTGCTGTATCTGTGGGATTTCCCAAAGAAACGAAGAATAGCCCCCAGAACATGGGTTTCACTCCAGGGAGCAGGAGGGGAAGACCCAGCTGGAGGGGGGGACCTCTTTCTGGTCTGGTGGGAGTGAAGGATCAGGAGATGCTCCCGCAGAAGGGGCCCCTATCCCCTTTTCCTGTCTGGGGAGGCTGCTCCCCACCACGTGCCCAGGGGGAAGGTGGTTACTACTGTTTGTACATTTTCTTTCAAACTCACATCCGGTTTAGATTTGGTCAGGATGGAGCAGGGGAACCCCAGAGGGTGGCTAGCTGTGATGGGTTTTGTTCATGTAAAAACAAAGAGCCCCATCCAAGTGGTTAAAAAAAAAAAAAACAAAAAAAACTTTATTAAGAAAAATTTCCAAAACGTCAAAAAAGTAGAGAGAAAAATGAATCCCATATACCCATCAACCAGTGTCAGTGATCACAAACTCATGAATAGTTTTGTTTGAGCTACACCCTGGGCCATTTCTCCCCCACGTTGCAATATTTCAACATGTATTTATTAAACAAGAACTCTTTTGAAAAATAAAACTACCACATTTTTATTACAGCTCCCCCTCATCTAATTATTTAATTTTACAGTTTGTTTGCTAGAATCAGGATCCAGATAAGGCCACACATTGCATTTGGTTAATGGGTTGAATCTTTCTTTTATCCCCAACATTTTATTATGAAAATTTCAAACATACAAAAAGTTGAAAGAATTTTGCAGTAAACACCTGTATTCCCACCACCTAGATTCGAATATTCTTTTACTATACTTGCTTTAATCACATCTGCTACTCTCTCCATCCATCTGGAGTCTCTCCTAGTCTGTAGTCATCCCCTATCTTTTTTTTTTTTAATTAGTGATTTTTTTAAAAAGCTGGAGATTGTTCTGAGCATTTTTTTCAGTTGAAGTTAGTGGGAGTACGTTTGAGGCAGGTGGCCTCTCACTAGTTTTGCCCTCTTCCTCCTCTTGCCGCGGTTGGAAGGTCCCAGCCCTTTGCAGTCCTGCGAAGTGAGCAGCTGCAGAGACCACCGTGTCCCCATTTGACCCAGTAGGGAAGGGTCTGGTCTGAGCACCTGGCCTGCCAGCTGGAACCACCTTTCCTGACTGAATTGGCAGGTGGAAGAATGGGGAGCACCGCCCTGCAAGTATGGGTTCCGGGGAGGAGGCCGGTAATCCTTGAAGTGGGTCCCTGTGAACTGGCACGCGGCGAGAGGCCTGGAGAGGGGTGGGAGTGGAGAGGAAGCTAGCCGCCAGAGGCCTCCTAAACAAGGTGGGGAGACTGGGCGGGCCACTAAGTGGGGACTTCCTTTGGGCCTCTGCTAAGAGCAGAGAGCTGGGCTGGGCTGCCAGAATCAGGAGCCAGACTCCCAGAGTCTGTTGCACTGTCCGTGAGGAAGGCCTTCCTAATGCCCCAGCAAGGGAGAAGCTGGAACACTTTACCCAAACCAGGATAGGGAGTAGGTTTCGGACAATAAGATGATGAAGAGCAATCTGTTTTACCTTTGGAGAAGGATAGGAAAGCCTCAATCCACCTGGATTCTTATTTAACAACTGAAAACCTAGAACTTTTCATTCCAAACTACCCTTCAGTTCCATAGACTGACCAGTTGAGAAGAGTGGGATGGAAAATGTGGAGCAGGGAGGAGAGTTGGACAAGGAAGAAAAGAAAGTAAATTCCCGATATCTACTTGAGTGTCTGCTAAACGGAAAAACAGAGAGACTGAGTGGGGTGTGAAGAGGGGAGGGCAAAAAGGCTCTGGAGAAGGATCCGGAGTGTTAATCTACAAAACAGTCTGAAACTCACAAGTGTGTGACAGTGAGAACTACTCTTATTCCTGCCCTTGGAATTACGATTAGTTTTTAACCTACTGTTTACAGCTCTTAAGACTGTTCTTCTTTTCCAAACTGTCAGGAGCTCTGCTCTGCGTGGGATGTGGGGAAGAGAGACTGTTCTTTGGCTGTGTTATGTTATGTGGGTTGTGACCATAACAACATTGCATCTTTATTGTCATCTATAAAATGGGTATAATTTCTACCTTTCAGGGCTGTGCAGATTAAATGATACTATATAATAAAGTACCTGGTACTCAGTGGGCCATCAGCAAATACCAGCCCCCCTTTTTCAGTAAAAGGCACTTTTGAAGTTTAGAGCAGTGCTTCTCAAACGGTCTGTGGTGAAGGCTCAGTTTTATGTTCTGGTTTTTTTTTTTTTAGATTCCCAATCTGTTGTGTTCTGATACTTTCTTAAAATACATAAACTGATACCCGCTCCCCCCACCACCAATTTTTTAGTATTTGATTCAACAATTATTCTGTCACATGGTTATCAACGTTTCTGAACATATACTCTAAATTTCTGCACTCACCCCGCGGGACTGGGTCACAAACACGCACAGACCCACCCCAGCCCACGGACCACACTTTGAGCAGCATGTGTTCAGAGGACATTTTGAGGAGAGGTGTGGGCCCTGGGGAGTATTTCAAGATTGAGGTTTGCCTAGAAGGAAGCTGGTTTCTCTTGGCATGAAAGGAAAGGAGCCAAGGAACCCTAGGGAGCTCTGGGCCGGGCAGCTGGGTGGCGGAGGCGGGACCCGGTGGCCGGAAGGCTGGGCTGCAGACTGGCACCCGCAGACCGCGGGGCGGGAGCTGTGCGCACCGCTGCACCTGACGGCAGAGGGGCGGGACCAGCCCGGGAGGCGGAGCCTGGGGAGGGATGAGGTTCCCTGGGAAGGAGCAGATTCATAACTCTACCTCAGGTTTTACGGATGCAAAACAGATAAGAAGGGGACAGCCAATTGCCAAGGGGCCCGCAGCTCAGGAATGCTGCTCAGGCACCCACTTCTAAGCAGCCCACTCCCCCTCCTGGCTGAGCTTTTGGAAACGTAGAAGATTCCTTCTATTCTTGGGTCGATTTAAATTTTATTTTTGACTAGGTAATATATTCACATGGGTCAACCTTCCAAAGGTACCCAAAAGTAACTAGTGAAAAGCCTCCCTCCATCTCTGCCCCCATCCCTGTAAGGTAGAAAAGTTAGCAGATGTTTGTGTTATCCTTTTATATTTTCATGCATAAACGCACAGTGGTCCACTGTGTGTGCTCTACTTTCTAATCAGTTTATCTTGAGGTTCATGTCATGACAGCCCATACAGAGCCTCCTCATTCCTTTGTATGGTGGCATGGTGTCCCTTTTAATGGATATATCATGCTTTATTTAATCAGCCTTCTGTTGATGGACACAAAGTTTTCTCTGGTTTTCTGCTATTATAAACAACGCTGCAGGAATGACCTTATATGCTGGTCGTTTTACACATGTTCGAGGACATCTGTAGGCATGGGATTGCTGAGTCAATGGGGATGTGCAAGAAATAATTTTGATATATGTCGCCAAGTTGCCCTTTGTAGAGGTTCTACCAACTTCTGTCCCACTGGTGATGGATGATAGTTTGAACCATCATTTTTGGCTATTTCCTCCTAATGTTACTTTTAGAAATCATGAGGTAGGTAGCAAAGGATGGGCTACTAGGCTGTGGCATCCTCAGAGGGAACATCTCCTGTGACTGTTCTCTGGGATCTGGGCTTCTGGGATGCTCTCTGTGGGGAATCTCCCTTACGAAGAGAGACGATTATTCAGGGACATGCAATTTTACACCTGTGGCTTTGAGTTGTGAGCAAACTGCAGTGGTCCTGAGAGTAAGGAGTGAGTGGCATTCTGAGTAGGTTTGAGAATGCCATCCTGGCAGCAGGAAGAGCACTAGAGGACGTGGAATCGAGCACATGTTCCTGGAGGCATTTTATTTTTTTTATAAATTTATGTATTTTATTTTATTTTTGGCTGCATTGGGTCTTTGTTGCTGCACTGGCTTTTTCTAGTTGTAGCGAGCGGGGGCTACTCTTCGTTGTGGTGCACGGGCTTCCCATTGCGGTGGCTTCTCTTGTTGCGGAGCATGGGCTCTAGGCACGCGGGCTTCAGTAGCTGTGGTGCACGGGCTTGGTAGTTATGGCTCGTGGGTTCTAGAGCGCAGGCTCAGTAGTTGTTGTGCGCAGGCTTAGTTGCTCCGTGGCATGTGGGATCTTCCCGGACCAGGGCTCGAACCCATGTCCCCTGCATTGGTAGGCAGATTCTTTTTTTTTTTTTTTAAATATGTGCATGCATTACTTTTCTTTTTTTAAACTTTTGGGTTTATTTATTTATTTATTTATGGCTGTGTTGGGTCTTCGTTTCTGTGCGAGGGCTTTCTCTAGTTGCGGCAAGCGGGGGCCACTCTTCATCGCGGTGCGCGGGCCTCTCACTATCGCGGCCTCTCCTGCTGCGGAGCACAGGCTCCAGACGCGCAGGCTCAGCAAACTGTGGCTCACGGGCCTAGTCGCTCCGCGGCACGCGGGATCCTCCCAGACCAGGGCTCGAACCCACGTCCCCCGCATTGGCAGGCAGACTCTCAACCACTGCACCACCAGGGAAGCCCTGGTAGGCAGATTCTTAACCACTGTGCCACCAGGGAAGCCCCCCTGGAGGCATTTTGGATGGGCACAGAACTCCCTGAGCCTCGGGGCTTCCCCATGGGGGAGTGGAAAGGATCCCATTACTCAACAGCTATTTATTGGGTGCCTGTATTAAGTGGTCCTTGCTCTGTTCGAGGGGGACAGGCCAGGAGCCAGTCACCAAGCACAGCCACCCAAGGCGGTCCTGAAACCACCTTCAACCTCAAACCCTGCACCCTGAGCACCTGGATCCCACCCCACTCAGGTCGCCCCTGCTGTAGGTAGCAGGGATACGGTGGCTCCAGGACTGCAGTTTTCAGTGCCGTGGGGGAGACAGCAAATTAAACCAAGCAGTATGAAATCACTAGCCAAGGGGTGAGGTCTGTGGAAGAGCTAACGTGTGCAGGAACTCCAGAAAGTGCCAAGGATTGCCATGCTACACCAGTAAATCTGCTTCTGGCCTTAACCCTCCTTGGTTGCTAGGTTATCCCTGGGTCATGCTAAAATACCTTAATAACAGAGAAAACCAATTCTGCTACATGGAAGATAGGAGCACCTGACAATGTGTTATTAAGCCACCTTGTATATTTTTCCTCTCCAGTAGTCTGGAGGGAATTCCTTCCTTGTGTAAGAACTTATCACCTTGGAGCATGGGTGTGACTTTCTCCCTCATTTTTTTTCCTTTTTTTAAATTTAATTTAATTTAATTTTGAAGTTTATTTATTTTTTACACAGCAGGTTCTTATTAGTTATCCATTTCGTACATATTAGTGTATACATGTCAATCCCAATCTCCCAATTCATCCCACCACAGACCCCCCCACCGCTTTCCCTGCTTGGTGTCCATACGTTTGTTTCTCTACATCTGTGTCTCTATTTCTGCCCTGCAAACTGGTTCATCTGTACCATTTTTCTAGATTCCACATATATGCGTTAATATACGATATCTGTTTTTCTCTTTCTGACTTACTTCACTCTGTATGACAGTCTCTAGGTCCATCCACATCTCTACAAATGACCCAGTTTCATTCCTTTTTATGACTGAGTAATATTCCATTGTATATACGTACCACATCTTCTTTATCCACTTGTCTGTCGATGGACACTTAGGTTGCTTCCGTGACCTGGCTATTGTAAACAGTGCTGCAATGAACATTGGGGTGCATGTGTCTTTTTGAATTATGGTTTTCTCTGGGTACATGCCCAGCAGTGTGATTGCTGGGTCATATGGTAATTCTATTTTTAGTTTTTTAAGGAACCTCCATACTGTTCTCCATAGTGGCTGTATCAGTTTACATTCCCACCAACAGTGCAAGAGGGTTCCCTTTTCTCCACACCCTCTCCAGCATTTGTTGTTTGTAGATTTTCTGATGATGCCCATTCTAACTGGTGTGAGGTGATACCTAATTGTAGTTTTGATTTGCATTTCTCTAATAATTAGTGATGTTGAGCAGCTTTTCATCTGTCTCTTGGCCATCTGTATGTCTTCTTTGGAGAGATGTCTGTTTAGGTCTTCTGCCCTTTTTTGGATTGGGTTGTTTTTTTTTTAATATTGAGCTGCATGAGCTGTTTATATATTTTGGAGATTAACCCTTTGTCCGTTGATTCGTTTGCAAATATTTTCTCCCATTCTGAAGGTTGTCTTTTCGTCTTGTTTGTAGTTTCCTTTGCTGTGCAAAAGCTTTGAAGTTTCATTAGGTCCCATTTGTTTATTTGTGTTTTTATTTCCATTACTCTAGGAGGTGGGTCAAAAAAGATCTTGCTGTGATTTATGTCAAGAGTGTTCTTCCTATATCTTCCTCTAAGAGTTTTATAGTGTCTGGCCTTGCATTTAGGTCTTTAATCCATTTTGAGTTTATTTTTGTGTATGGTGTTAGGGAGTGTTCTAATTTCATTCTTTTACATGTAGCTGTCCAGTTTTCCCAGCACCACTTATTGAAGAGACTGTCTGTTCTCCATTGTATATCCTTGCCTCCTTTGTCATAGATTAGTTGACCATAAGTGTGTGGGTCTATCTCTGGGCTTTCTATCCTGTTCCATTGATCTATGTTTCTGTTTTTGTGTCAGTACCATATTGTCTTGATTACTGTAGCTTTGTAGTATAGTCTGAAGTCAGGGAGTCTGATTCCTCCAGCTCCGTTTTTTTCCCTCAAGATTGCTTTGGCTATTCGGGGTCTTTTGTGTCTCCATACAAATTTTAAGATTTTTTGTTCTAGTTCTGTAAAAAATGCCACTGGTAATTTGATATGGATTGTATTGAATCTGTAGATTGCTTTGAGTAATATAGTCATTTTCACAATATTGATTCTTCCAATCCAAAAACATGATATATCTCTCCATCTGTTTGTGTCATCTTTGATTTCTTTCATCAGTGTCTTATAGTTTTCTGAGTACAGGTTTTTACCTCACTAGGTAGGTTTATTCCTAGGTATTTTATTCTTTTTGTTGCAGTGTTTGAATGAGATTGTTTCCTTAATTTCTCTTTCTGATCTTTTGTTGTTAGGGTATAGGAATGCAAGAGATTTCTGTGCATTAATTTTGCATCCTGCAACTTGGCCAAATTCGTTGATTAGCTCTAGTAGTTTTCAGGTGGCATCTTTAGGATTCTCTATGTATAGTATCATGTCATCTCCAAACAATGACAGTTTTACTCCTTCTTTTCCAATTTGTATTCCTTTTATTTCTTTTTCGTCTCTGATTGCCGTGGCTAGGACTTCCAAAACTATGTTGAATAATAGTGGCGAGAGTGGACATCCTGTCTTGTTCCTGATCTTAGAGGAAATGCTCTCAGTTTTTCACCATTGAGAATGATGTTTGCTGTGGGTTTGTTGTATATGGCCTTTATTATGTTGAGGTAGGCTCCCTCTATGCCCACTTACTGGAGAGTTTTTGTCATAAATGGGTGTTGAGTTTTGTCAAAAGCTTTTTCTGCTTCTATTGAGATGATTATATGGTTTTTATTCTTCAGTTTGTTAATATGGTGTATCACATTGATTGATTTGCATATATTGAAGAATCCTTGCATCCCTGGGATAAATCCCAGTTGATCATGGTGTATGATCCTTTTAATGTGTTGTTGGATTCTGTTTGCTAGTATTTTGTTGAGGATTTTTGCATCTATATTCATCAGTGATATTGGTCTGTAATTTTCTTTCTTTGTAGTATCTTTGTCTGGTTTTGGTAACAGGGTGATGGTGGCCTCATAGAATGAGCTTGGGAGTGTTCCTTCCTCTGCAATTTTTTGGAAGAGTTTGAGAAGGATGGGTGTTAGCTCTTCTCTAAATGTTTGATAGAATTCACCTGTGAAGCCATCTGGTCCTGGACTTTTGTTTGTTGGAAGATTTTTTGTTGTTGTTGTTTTGTTTGTTTGTTTGTTTTTATACTGCAGGTTCTTGTTAGTCATCAGTTTTATACACATCAGTGTATACATGTCAATCCCAATCGCCCAATTCAGCACACCACCATCCCCACCCCACCGCAGTTTTCCCCCCTTGGTGTCCCTGTGTCTGTTCTCTACATCTGTGTCTCAACTTCTGCCCTGCAAACTGGCTCATCTGTACCATTTTTCTAGGTTCCACATACACGTGTTAATATACGATATTTGTTTTTCTCTTTCTGACTTACTTCACTCTCTATGACAGTCTCTAGATCTATCCACGTCTCAGCAAATGACTCAATTTTGTTCCTTTTTATGGCTGAGTAATATTCCATTGTATATATGTACCACAACTTCTTTAACCATTCGTCTGTCGATGGGCATTTAGGTTGCTTCCATGACCTGGCTATTGTAAATAGTGCTGCAATGAACATTGGGGTGCATGTGTCTTTTTGAATTATGGTTTTCTCTGGGTATACGCCCAGTAGTGGGATTGCTGGATCATATGGTAAATCTATTTTTAGTTTTTTAAGGAACCTCCATACTGTTCTCCATAGTGGCTGTATCAATTTACATTCCCACAAACAGTGCAAGAGGGTTCCCTTTTCTCCACACCCTCTCCAGCATTTGTTGTTTGTAGATTTTCTGATGATGCCCATTCTAACTGGTGTGAGGTGATACCTCATTGTAGTTTTGATTTGCATTTCTCTAATAATTTAGAATTTCTCTAATAATTCTCTAATAAAGTGATGTTGAGCAGCTTTTCATGTGCTTCTTGGCCATCTGTATGTCTTCTTTGGAGAAATGTCTATTTAGGTCTTCTGCCCATTTTTGGATTGGGTTGTTTGTTTCTTTAATATTGAGCTGCATGAGCTGTTTATATATTTTGGAGATTAATCCTTTGTCCGTTGATTCATTTGCAAATATTTTCTCCCATTCTGAGGGTTGTCTTTTGGTCTTGTTTATAGTTTCCTTTGCTGTGCAAAAGCTTTGAAGTTTCATTAGGTCCCATTTGTTTATTTTTGTTTTTATTTCCGTTACTTTAGGAGGTGGATCAAAAAAGATCTTGCTGTGATTTATGTCAAAGAGTGTTCTTCCTGTGTTTTCCACTAAGAGTTTTATAGTGTCCGGTCTTACATTTAGGTCTCGAATCCATTTTGAGTTTATTTTTGTGTATGGTGTTAGGGAGTGTTCTAATTTCATTCTTTTACATGTAGCTGTCCAGTTTTCCCAGCACCACTTATTGAAGAGACTGTCTTTTCTGCATTGTATATCTTTGCCTCCTTTGTCATAGATTAGTTGACCATAGGTGCATGGGTTTATCTCTGGGTTTTCTATCCTGTTACACTGATCTATGTTTCTTTTTTTGTGCCAGTACCATATTGTCTTGATTACTGTAGCTTTGTAGTATAGTCTGAAGTCAGGGAGTCTGATTCCTCCAGCTCCGTTTTTTTCCCTCAAGACTGCTTTGGCTATTCGGGGTCTTTTGTGTCTCCATACAAATTTTAAGATGATTTGTTCTAGTTCCGTAAAAAATGCCATTGGTAATTTGATAGGGATTGCATTGGATCTGTAGATTGCTTTGAGTAGTATAGTCATTTTCACAATATTGATTCTTCCAATCCAAGAACATGGTATATCTCTCCACCTGTTGGTATCATCTTTAATTTCTTTCATCAGTGTCTTATAGTTTTCTGCATACAGGTCTTTTGTCTCCCTAGGTAGGTTTATTCCTAGATATTTTATTCTTTTTGTTGCAATGGTAAATGGGAGTGTTTCCATAATTTCTCTTTCAGATTTTTCATCATTGGTTTATAGGAATGCAAGAGATTTCTGTGCATTAATTTTGTATCCTGCAACTTTACCAAATTCATTGATTAGCTCTAGTAGTTTTCTGGTGGCATCTTTAGGATTCTCTATGTATAGTATCATGTCATCTGCAAACAGTGACAGTTTTACTCCTTCTTTTCCAATTG
The DNA here is from genome assembly GCF_028021215.1 of Eschrichtius robustus. NCBI lineage: Eukaryota > Metazoa > Chordata > Mammalia > Artiodactyla > Eschrichtiidae > Eschrichtius > Eschrichtius robustus. Next base: position 39,311,474 of record NC_090838.1, read on the forward strand.
TATTCCTTTTATTTCTTTTTCTTCTCTGATTGCCATGGCTAGGACTTCCAAAATTATGTTGAATAGTAGTGGTGAGAGTGGACATCCTTGTCTCGTTCCTGATCTTAGAGGAAATGCTTCCAGTTTTTCACCATTGAGAATGATGTTTGCTGTGGGTTTGTCGTATATGGCCTTTATTATGTTGAGGAAAGTTCCCTCTATGCCCACTTTCTGGAGAGTTTTTATCATAAATGGGTGTTGAATTTTGTCAAAAGCTTTTTCTGCTTCTATTGAGATGATCATATGGTTTTTATTCTTCAATTTGTTAATATGGTGTATCACATTGATTGATTTGTGTATATTGAAGAATCCTTGCATCCCTGGAATAAATTCCACTTGATCGTGGTGTATGATCCTTTTAATGTGTTGTTGGATTCTGTTTGCCAGTATTTTGTTGAGGATTTTTGCATCTATATTCATCAGTGATATTGGTCTATAATTTTCTTTTTTTGTAGTATCTTTGTCTGGTTTTGGTATCAGGGTGATGGTGGCCTCATAGAATGAGTTTGGGAGTGTTCCTTCCTCTGCAATTTTTTGGAAGAGTTTGAGAAGGATGGGTGTTAGCTCTTCTCTAAATGTTTGATAGAATTCACCTGTGAAGCCATCTGGTCCTGGGCTTTTGTTTGTTGGAAGATTTTTAATCACAGTTTCAATTTCAGTGCTTGTGATTGGTCTGTTCATATTTTCTGTTTCTTCCTGGTTCAGTCTTGGAAGGTTATACCTTTCTAAGAATTTGTCCATTTCTTCCAGGTTGTCCATTTTATTGGCATAGAGTTGCTTGTAGTAGTCTCTTAGGATGTATTGTATTTTTGCGGTGTCTGTTGTAACTTCTCCTTTTTCATTTCTAATTTTATTGATTTGAGTCCTCTCCCTCTTTTTCTTGATGAGTCTGGCTAATGGCTTATCAATTTTGTTTATCTTCTCAAAGAACCAGCTTTTAGATTTATTGATCTTTGCTATTTTCTTTGTTTCTATTTCATTTATTTCTCCTCTGATCTTTATGATTTCTTTCCTTCTGCTAACTTTGGGTTTTGTTTGTTCTTCTTTCTCTAGTTCCTTTAGGTGTAAGGTTAGATTGTTTACTTGAGGTTTTTCTTGTTTCTTTAGGTAGGCTTGTATAGCTATAAACTTCCTTCTTAGAACTGCTTTTGCTGCATCCCATAGGTTTTGGATCGTCGTGTTTTCATAGTCATTTGTCTCTAGGTATTTTTGATTTCCTCTTTGATTTCTTCAGTGATCTCTTGGTTATTTAGTAACGTATTGTTTAGCCTCCATGTGTTTGTGTTTTTTACATTTTTTTCCCTGTAATTCATTTCTAATCTCATAGCATTGTGGTCAGAAAAGATGCTTGATATGATTTAGATTTTCTTAAATTTACTGAGGCTTGATTTGTGACCCAAGATGTGATCTATCCTGGAGAATGTTCTGTGTGCACTCGAGAAGAAAGTGTAATCTGCTGTTTTTGGATGGAATGTCCTATAAATAGCAGTTAAATCTATCTGGTCTATTGTGTCATTTAAAGCTTCTGTTTCCTTATTTATTTTCATTTTGGATGATCTGTCCATTGGTGTAAGTGAGGTGTTAAAGTCCCCCACTATTGTTGTGTTACTGTCGATTTCCTCTTTTATAGCTGTTAGCATTTGCCTTATGTATTGTGGTGCTCCTGTGTTGGGTGCACATATATTTATAATTGCTATATCTTCTTCTTGGATTGATCCCTTGATCATTATGTAGTGTCCTTCCTTGTCTCTTGTAACATTCTTTATTTTAAAGTCTATGTTATCTGGTATGAGTATTGCTACTCCTGCTTTCTTTTGATTTCCATTTGCATGGAATATCTTTTTCCATCCCCTCACTTTCAGTGTGTATGTGTCCCTAGGTCTGAAGTGGATCTCTTGTAGACAGCATATATATGGGTCTTGTTTTTGTATCCATTCAGTGACCCTGTGTCTTTTGGTTGGAGCATTTAATCCATTCACATTCAAGGTAGTTATCGATATGTATGTTCCTATGACCATTTTCTTAATTGTTTTGGGTTTGTTTTTGTCGGTCCTTTTCTTCTCTTGCATTTCCCACTTAGAGAAGTTCCTTTAGCATTTGCTGTAGAGCTTTTTTGGTGGTGCTGAATTTTCTTAGCTTTTGCTTGTCTGTAAAGCTTTTGATTTCTCCGTCAAATCTGAGATCCTTGCCAGGTAGAGTAGTGTTGGTTGTAGGTTCTTCCCTTTCATCACTTTAGATATATCGTGCCACTCCCTTCTGGCTTGTAGAGTTTCTGCTGAGAAATCGGCTGTAAACCTTATGGGAGTTCCCTTGTATGTTATTTGTCGTTTTTCCCTTGTTGCTTTTAATAATTTTTCTTTGTCTTTAATTTTTGTCAATTTGATTACTATGTGTTTTGGTGTGTTTCTCCTTGGATTTATCCTGCCTGGGACTCTCTGCACTTCCTGGACTTGGGTGGCTATTTCCTTTCCCATGTTAAGGAAGTTTTCAACTATAATCTCTTCAAATATTTTCTCAGGTCCTTTCTCTCTCTCTTCTCCTTCTGGGACCCCTATAATGCGAATGTTGTTGTGTTTAATGTTGTCCCAGAGGTCTCTTAGGCTGTCTTTGTTTCTTTTCATTCTTTCCTCTTTATTCTGTTCCATGGCAGTGAATTCCGCCATTCCGTCTTCCAGGTCACTTATCCGTTCTTCTGCCTCAGTTACTCTGCTATTGATTCCTCCCAGTGTATTTTTCGTTTCAGTTATTGTATTGTTCATCTCTGTTCATTTTTTAATTCTTCTAGGTCTTTGTTCTTTAATTCTTCTAGGTCTTTGTTAAACATTTCTTGCATCTTTTCAAGCTTTGCCTCCATTCTTTTTCCAAGATCCTGGGTAATCTTCACTGTCATTATTTTTAACTCTTTTTCTGGAAGGTTGCCTATCTCAACTTCATTCAGTTGTTTTTCTGGGGTTTTATCTTGTTCCTTCATCTGGTACATAGTCCTCTGCCTTTTCATTTTGTCTGTCTTTCTGTGAATGTGGTTTTCGTTCCACAGGCTGCAGGATTGTAGTTCTTCTTGCTTCTGTTGTCTGCCCTCTGGTGGATGAGGCTATTTAAGAGCCTTGTGCAAGCTTCCTGATGGGAGGGACTGGTGGTGGGTAGAGTTGGGTGTTGCTCTGGTGGGCAGAGCTCAGTAAAACTTTAATCCGCTTGTTTGCTGATGGGTGGGGCTGAGTTCCCTCTCTGTTGGTGTTTTGGCGTGAGGTGACCCAGCACTGCAGCCTACCTGCTCTTTGGTGGGGCTGATGGTGGACTCTGGGAGGGCTCACGCCAAGGAGTACTCCCCAGAACTTCTGCTGCCAGTGTCCTTGTCCCCATCGTGAGCCACAGCCACTCCCTGCATCTGCAGGAGACCCTCCAACACTAGCAGGTAGGTCTGGTTCAGTCGCCTATAGGGTCACTGCTCCTTCCCCTGGGTCCCGATGCGCACACTACTTTGTGTGTGCCCTCCAAAAGTGGAGTCTCCCCTTCCCCCAGTCCTGTCGAAGTCCCACAGTTAAATTCTGCCAGGCTTCAAAGTCTGATTCTCTGGGAATTCCTCCTCCCGTTGCCGGACCCCCAGGTTGGGAAGCCTGACGTGGGGCTCAGAACCTTCACTCCATTGGGTGGACTTCTGTGGTGTAAGTGTTTTCCAGTTTGTGGGTCACCCACCCAGCAGCCATGGGATTTGATTTTATTGTGATTGCACCCCTCCTACCATCTCATTGTGGCTTCTCTGCTGTTCTTTGATGTGGGGCATCTTTTTTGGTGAGGTCCAGCATCCTCCTGTCAATGATTATTCAGCAGTTAGCTGTGGTTCTGGTGCTCTCGCAAGAAGGAGTGAGAGCACATCCTTCCACTCCGCTATCTTGAACCAATCTCTGTCCCTCATTTTAAATTCTGAAATTCTGGGCTTGTTCCAAGTCCTGGGAACTCCACCTCCTCAAACACTGAACTACAGAAAATAAACCCAAGGGGGCAGTTTGTGCTGTGACCGTGGTAGAATGTGTGTTTTTTCTTTAAAGGCTGTTTAAGTGCATAGAAACTATGTCTTTATTTTCTCAGATCCAAGCCATTCAAATGCTAGGTTGGGGGTGGTTGGGTGGGTACAGGGCCGTGTACCAGTCTTCACATCTGCCATGTTCAGGGGACTACTGTCCTCACGTAGCCACTCTGATCCCTGCCCTGTTTTCCAGATGGCTTTGGGAAATTGCTCCTGGCCGAGGCCCTCCTGGAGCAGTGTTTGAAGGAGAACCACGCCAAGATAAAAGACTCTATCCCTCTGCTGGAGAAGAGTGAGCCGAAGATGAATGAAGCCAGAAACTATCTGAGCAGTATCCTTAATCACGGGAGGCTGCCGGTAAGTTGTAGACCGCCCACCCACCCAGCCTGGAGCTGTCTCTCCTCTCTCCTGCCTCGTCTCTGCTGTGAGGACCTCCTGGGGTCATTTGGTCACCTGAGCAGCAAGTGTCCCTTAAGGGTTGGCCTGCCCTGTTCAGTACAGTAGCCACTAGCCACGTGGCTTGTCCAAACTGAGCTGTGCTGTGAGTGTGAAACACACACTGGATTTCGAAGACTTAGTACAAAACACGGAATACAAAAGAGCATCAATTATTTATATTGATTACATATTCAAATGATAATATTTAGAATATATTAAATAAAATGTATTATTAAAATTAATTTTACCTATTTTTACCTTTTTTAATGTGACTAGAAATGTTTACTAGAAAAATCTAAATTACACTTGTGGCTTGCACTTGTGGCCGAAGTTATAGATTTCTATTACACAGCGTTTGGTTGATCTAGTTTGTGCCTGGTCCTTTGGCTTCTTTGAGGATCTCAGGGAAATAAAACCTCAGTGAATGTATGATCTAGTTGGAAACAGGCAAACATTCTGAGTTGGCTAGCAACGGAAGCACTCCATAACATGGCAAGCCAGTTCGAGTCCACGTGCATTTATTGAGCAATTACTATATGCAAGGCACTGAGGGACAGTATAGAGGGAAGTATAGTCACAGCTTTCTTTAGACCTTTACTGCTCAAAGCATGGTCCACCCACCCGCAGTATGGGCATCATCTGGGAGCTGGTTAAGAATGCAAAATCTGATTCAGAACCTGCATTTTAACAAGCTCTCTTGGTGATTCTCAGGCACTTTCAAGTTTGAAACTGTTCTCAATTACCATGTATCCTGAACTATAATAGAAGTATGGGTATGTTATTAGAGACCCAAAGGGGAAATGATTTTTCAAGAGATGTTCCAAAGTAATATATTTCCTGATTTAAATATTTTATTGCAACCTACTATGTGCAAGGCATTGTGTTATGTACTTTGAGGGCAATAAAGATGAGTCCAGCATGGACCCTGCCCTCAGGGAGGTTGCAAGGCTACTGGGAAGATAGTCCTATTAAAAAATTATTCAAGGTGTACTGTGACACATGCTACAGGAGTAGCATACATGGGGAGGCAAGTCTGAGGGGGACACTCCCTGGGGTGAGGTGGGGAGTCAACTCAGGATTATGGTAGTGCTGGAATTGGACCCATCTGGGGGCTGGACCTTGAAGGAGGTCAGGATATGGACATACACAGATAAGACAAGACATTCCAACCTACAGAAGCAGTGTATAATCAAAGAGCTCCTCTTAGAAGAACTTCCTTAAAGTATGTCAGTTAGCAAGAGTGTAAGGGACTGGTGTGTAATTGGTGTAAAGGGACATTAGGGTGAGAGAGTGGGACTGGAACAGCAGGCCAAGAAGTGGGGGGCGTTTTCTGTAAGCAGTGTGGGGAGACTATACTGGAAGTTTAAGGTAACTGCGTTTAGACTCCTTGACAGGGATTATTGTAGCTCTGGGAGGTTTTGTCTCGGATTAAAATAGCTGCTTGACCCTGAGCCTGTCCCCTGATATCCTGGGCCCTCCAGTTCCTCATCTGCCAATCAAAATGGTTAGACTTGATTGATGGGTCTCAAGCTTTTCCCACCAAGACCCTTTTAATTTTTTTCTTTCCAGTAGACTCTATTATATATTTTAAAATTCTTTTTAAAATAAAAATGACTCGGGCTTATTGTAAAAAAAATTCGCTAAATAAATAAAGTGTTTGAATAATAAATACATCCTTGTTTCCACCCCTACCCCCATGCCCACTTCCGTCCCCAGAGTTGAGCACTGGTCACCATTTGGTGTGAATCCCATATGCTTTCTTTGTGCGTTAAAAAACACACATACACATGTGTGGAGCTTTCTTTTCTTATTAGTCATAGGATTCGTATTTGTGAAGTTGCTCTTTTGCACTGAAAACTTTCACTTGAAGCCTTCTGCATGCCAGTACCTCATTCTTTGTATTGGCTGAATGGTATCCACGTGTATTATTGTGAAAACTATTTTGTCTACCATATCACATTTATTAAGTACAAATTTTACCATGCTTGGGAGTTCCCTGGTGGCCTAGCGGTTAGGATTCTGGGCTTTCACTGCTGTGGCCCAGGTTCAGTCCCTGGTCAGGGAACTGAGATCCCGCAAGCTGCGCGGTGTGACCAAAAAAATTAAATTAAAAATTTAAAAATGGCTAGCAGTTAATTAAAAAAATTTACCATGCTTTATTTATCAAAGACATATATAGGCACCAATGAAATCGAGAAATTCACTGTTTTCCGAGCCAAGGCCAAAAACTTGCTGTTGATCAGGCAAAATAAAATATTAAAAATAGTTTGTGGGATTCTCTATCTTACCCCAAAGGCCAGGCCGGGGGAATGCTCTTTCCTGGCAGCAGATGAAATCTCAGGTGGATTCCCCTGCATCCCGAGTAGCTCTGATGGGATGAGGAGGAGAGGTGGGTCCTGGGGCGCCTCCTCAGGGTAGTTTGGAACTTTCTACTCTTAGTCACCTCTGAGATCCTATACAGCTCAGTGCTTTGGAGGCTGGTGAAAATGAGCCGTTTGTCCTAACTTCTGTTATCCAGTGAGTGCCAGGCTTTGCACCCTCTCACTGGTGCCTCTCTGTAACCTTCTGCAATGGTATTTACTATTATCCCCATTTTCCAGATGAAGAAACTGAGACCTAGGAGAGGTTAGTCACTTAGCCAAGGACCACAGTGCAGGTCTTGAACGCAGGCCTATTTGCCTCTGCTCCCAAGTTCTCATGCTGTTTGCCATTTCCTGGTGCTGTCTCCGTAGTGCTGGAGTAGAAATGAAATAATGACTGAGAAACCTGAGCTAACGGTAGTGGTGATGTTGCCACTCCTGCTTTTGCAGGTTTCATTTTGCATCTGTGAAGTATTTCCTCATCTCTTCTTCCTCTTACCTGGGTATCCACATGAGGTCATTCTTCCCTATTTATTGACAGAGACAATGAGGCACAAAAAGACCAGATGACACGCCTGACCCACCCAGCAGAGGGACTATTCCCCAGACCCAGTGACTTCCTGCATAGCATCCTTCCACAGGGCCCGGGCTCTGTGGTTCCCTGACTGTTGGATTGACAGGCCAGGTTCAAATTCAGAGGCATGGGTCCTGCTGAGTGTAGCCAACTTTTCATTCTGCCAAGTAAGGACATTAAAAAAGCCCCAAAACACAACAACAAAACCATACCATCTTCTATAACCGTCACTCCATAAAAGAAAAAACAACACTGAAACACAAGACAGATGTGCTTAAGAATTAAGGGTAACGTTTTAAATAGTATAACTTTAGCTTTAGAAACATTCACCACATTGTCCTTAATTTTCTGCCAGCTTGGTGGAAGCTCTGTTGTCAACTGTCTTTGATCCACCAGGAACCACTCTGAGCTACACCCTGTCATCTTGCCCTGAAACGTGTCCTGAGCTTAGCTGCCCTTTTCCCCCTTTATAGTAGGACAGGATAATAATAATAATTACTCATGGCCTGTGTTTATCTAGCTCCTTTCTAAAGAAAAGTTCAAAGCTGTTTTCTGGACTTTGCCCTATTAATGCTCTTGGCATTGCTGTGCTGGGAGTTGAGGGGTGGCTGTTATTTTCTCACCCTCAGCAATGGGGAAAACCAGGCCAGAGCAGGGAGGAAATGTGCCTGTGGCTTGAGACCAGGGGAGCAGGGATGGCAGAGCTGTTGCTCAGCTTGAGGGACTGTGGGCCACATGCCTCTGGGGGTGTGTGATCTGTGGCCCTGGCCCAGGGTGTAGGCAACCTATTTGGGGAGACTAGCAAATCCCCTTGAAAAATTCAGCCTTTGAGAGTTAATCACTAGTCAACAGGTCAGGCATGCAGGGGCCCAGTGGGTCCACTTGGTAGAGACGTTGTAGGAGGTCAGCAGAAGGGAGCTCTCTGGTAGTCAGGGAGGCTTCTAGGAGGAGGTGGGCCTGTGCAAGGCTTCGAAGGATAGAGGAGGATCTGGATAGACCGAGGGGAAGGGAAGACTGTTCTAGATGGAGGCTTGTGTGAGCAAAGGAAGAACGTGTATTTCCAAAAACCGAAGACCAGTGAGGAAGGAGAATTTGGCTTTGCCGTGTTCCATTTCTCTTCGTTGGCTTCTGAGAGGGCAGTAGATGACGAGGAGTGGTGGACGCCTCCCCTGGGGTCACAGGTTCCCCAGACTCTGCTCTCCCTGCAGGGAATCAGGGGCAACACCTTCCTGTTGGTGACAGAGGCCGGGGTGCTGACCAGCACTGCACCTCCTGGGAGCTGCGTGGACAGAATTGATGCTGTGTGGCAGGGGTGGTGCCCAGAGCCTGGCCAAGAGGGTGGTGGGTCGGCTGAGCACAGACATGGAGGTGGAGTGGCCTCAGAAGGTGGGAGCTCTGGGCCCGTGTCCAAGGCCAGGACTCTCAGGCAGGGCTGACCACACGTCCTTGGGCTCTGAGGGAGGCCCTAAGAGTCCTTGTATGGGGTGGAGATTTGGGCGTAAGCAGCACTTGATCAAGTAGGGGAAAGAAAACCGGTTTGAATGCAGGCACTTGATTCTGATAAGATGAGGGCAGTGGCCTCATGGGCCTTCACTCTCCCCCTGTCTTCTGTCCACGCTGCTGCTGTGGCCGTCTCCCCGCAGGGGTTCTGCTGCTTTGAGTGTGGGCTTCAGCTGCCTCACCTGCAGGACTCTTTCCAAGGCCTTTTACCTAGTTATATATTTGTACATACATGCATATATAGAGGAGCCCCCCAGTTATATAAGCTTTAGGCCCCGCAAAACTTGGCTGGGCCCCTGACTGCCCACTTGTGTTAAGAACAAGTGCCTGAACTGAGTGCCAGCCTTGGGCCGAAGCTTCTGGGAGCTTCAGGAGAGAGGAGTCAGGGCCAGTCTGCAAGCTGCCCGCAGTCTAGTTGGGGGCATAAGGTACACGCACATGAAACAATTAGGGACTCGTGTAAGAATGTCACTAAGAGCCACAGCATAGGCCATGGACTGCTGGTGTGCAGAGAGGGGAGCTACCCACATGTGTTTGAGGGTCGGGAACGCTTCCTGGAAGAGGAGGGGAGTTCTGAGCAGGATCGTAGGCAAACCCTCATGGCTCGGTGAGGAGAGCGTTCATTCTCAGGTCCCCGGTGGGGGTGGGGCCAGGGTCTCTGGGGCAGGACCCTGCTGACGTGGTCCTTGGCCTTTCAGCCACAGTACATGTGTGAGGCCATGCTGATCCTGGGCAAGCTGCATTACGTGGAGGGCTCGTACCGAGATGCCATCAGCATGTACGCGCGGGCCGGGATTGATGACATGTCCATGGAGAATAAGCCCCTGTATCAGATGCGGCTGCTGGCGGAGGCCTTTGTCATCAAAGGTAGGTGTGAGCACCGGCCGGGTCTCCCCAGCATTGTGCGCAGCTCATTACACTCTGGCCCCCATGTGCCGGGAGCGGGTGGCAGCTGCAGGGCAGCAGTGCTGTGTTGAGGGTGGGCCTGCAGGGCAGCGTTTAAGATACCTAACCCCCGGGAGTGCCCAGGCACTGACCAGCCAGGTGGATGCCAGGGTAACCAACCACATCAGCACATGCCGGCTGACGGCAGGCGCCGGGCCGGATGTCAGGTCGGAAGACTCAGGTTCCTGCCCTGGCTCTGTCGACAGATAGTCACCTGACTGTGTGCCCTTGGGCATATAGCTCTTCACCTTTCTTGGCCTCAGTGGATTTGCCTGAAAGACAGGGTTGTAATACCTGCCCTCACAGGGTTACCATGAACAAGAGGAATCAGTTGTGTAACCAGGGTGAGAAGGGCTTTAAAAGCATGCCACCTGTCGTTAGAGTGGCACTAGTGACTGGCGTTGGCTACAGATCAGGTGCTCGATGGCACAGAGCAGCCTAGCTCTCCTCAGGTATTTGCTGGGCACCTGCAGTGAGCGGTCCAGGGAGGCAATGCTGGGATCCTGTGATGGGCAGGTCAGAGCCAGTTTCCAGGGCGAGTGATGCTGTGGTGGGGAGCCAGGCACACAGGGTCAGTGATGTAGGAATTTCATCATGGGCGCTGTGGATGCCCACCTGGGGAAAGAGTGCCCTTGAACTGACCCTGAAGGTGTTACATGGCAGTAAAAGCCCTCCCCCAGACTTTGTGCTTCAGGCTCCATCTTCCCTGGATCCTTGAATCCTGGGATCACAGAGCCTGAGTGGTGGCTCTTGGTGGCAGTGAGGTCCCAGGAGCCCCTCTGTCCACACTGTTGCCAGGAATCTTGGATGTTTGATCATCTCTTTATTCCAGCACAAACCAACCCCCAGAGAAAAGTCTAGAAACACATGTGACCCTGTGGGGATTTGGTGTCTGGCATTGGTAAAGTATTTGTCACCTTCTTTTCTCTTATAGATGGGGACATTCTCCCATCTTATATACAGGGAAACTGAGGCCCAGAGAGGGGATGTACCTTACCTGGAGTTACCCAGAGATTTGTGGTGGATCCAGGATTGGAACCTCCACTCTCTGACATTGGCCTTGGACTATGAGTCCCCACTACCACGCCTCTGTGTCCTTTGGGTCCTGGGAGATTGACTATGACATCTGTGCAGGGCACAGCCTCCTTTAACCATGGCCGATGGGGCTTCTTGAGAGCTGTTTGTCCACCTGTGGGTCCCTGGGTCCCTTTCCCCATTGAGAGACTGTTCACACAATCCCAGGAAATCTGCTGAGATCTTCCCCCAGACAGACCTGGTGCCAGCCTGTGGGAGGCAGGTGCCCATCTGGGACAGTCCAGTGTGTGGGGTCTTCTCCCTTTGCTCTCTCATCCCCTGCTCTGTGCCCCCAGTACAGGCTGGTCTTGGGGGTGATCTTCTTTTGGCATTTGGGTCTTTCTGGCCTCTTGGAAACCACTTATGCCATGGACTCCTGAACCTAACACCCTTTCTTAGGGCTCCTTTCCGGCACTTTTTCCTGTAGACCTGGCTCGGTACCTACTGCTCCCTGTCTCCTGCTCTCTACTCTTTCCAGCACGCCTCCAGCTTCTTGGGGGAACACAGGCCCGGTGGTCACAGGTGCTGCAGGGGAGGTAAGGAGCTGGGTGTCCCTGGCGTGGGCTTCTTCCCCGCCCCCCACTGACTGCACTAGGCTTCCCACTTGCTTGCCTCCTCTCTGCCCGTCCTCCCTGTCCTGTCGCAATGCCTGCGCCCTGCTGCTCAGCATGCTGAGGTTCATCTGACCCTGTGTGTGCTTGAGACTGTGCACGTGGCCTCCAGGGTGTGCATGGTGTTGATTTTCCTGGGTTTGGCGGGACCTGGTGTGGCTCCCAATGCAGAGAGTAGGGGATGGGGATGGCTGGTCATTGGTCCTGACTTCATTTATGAGCATGGGGCTTGTGTTAGTCTGCTAGGTTGCCATAACAAAATAGCATAGACTGGGTGGCTTAAACAATAGGAATTTATTTCTCACAGTTCTAGAGGCTGGGAAATCCAAGATCCATGTACCAGCAGTGTTGGTGTCTGGTGAGGGCTCTCTCCTTGGGTTGCAGATGGCCGCCTTCTTGCTATGTCCTCACGTGACCTTTCCTCCATGGGTGCTCATGGAGAGATCCCTCTCTCTTTGCCTTCTTACAAAGCCACTAATCCCATCATGAAGTCCCCACCCTCATGACCTCATCTAACCCTAATTACCTTCCAAAGGCACCACCTCCAAATACCATCACATTTCGGGATAAAGCTACAACATATGAATTTGAGGGGACACAAACATTCAGGCCATAAGAAGAATGGTGGCAGCAGCATGCCACAGAGTTCACAGAATAATAATATATATTTATTAAACACTCCATGCCAGGTATGCCCTCATTCAGTCCACACAGTAACCCCCCTCCCTGAGTAGATGTTCTCTTCATTCCCATGTTACAGCCCAGGAGTTACGAGCAGAGAGGTGAAGGGACTCTTGTGGATTTCACTGGAATTGGCAGAGCCAGGATTTGAACCCAGGCAGCCAGAGCTTGTAAACACCCCTTGATGGTGCTGCTCAGAATTCTAGACTGAAAGGAAACATAGAAATTATCTAGGTCAATTCTAAGGTTACAGATGAGAAAACTGAGGCTGGTGAAAGTGAAATGTCAGTTAGTTTGTGTGTGAACCAGAATGCCCTGCCACCAGGCTGCCTCTTTTCAGGCTCTGTCAGATGCCAGGCAGCCTCCTGCGGGAGCCTGATTTGCCTTCTCCCCAGCACTCGGCCTGGCTAGGCCATTACATCTCAGCTCATTTATCATCTTGCATTGTATTCTGCTCCATGGTTCCACTTGGTACCTTCCAGTGGGGCAGGGAGTTGAGCTCTCAGGCACACCTGGTTGGCGGGAGGAGGGCGGGGCAGTGTGTCATGGTGGGAGGGGCCTGAGCAGCCAGGCCTGGAGGCTCAGTGGGGGCGTGTGTATGGGTGTCTCAAGAGCAGACTCTGGGTCTCTTCACCCACAAAAGACATACTCAGTGCACCTGCTTTCCCCTTCAGAGCAGAGGGACTTGGCAGGGTGTCCTCTGGCGGGTCACTCAGAAGGACGTGGCCTTGCTCTGAAGTCGGGGGGACATGGATTAGACCAGAAGATGCTTTCTGATTCCCGGGGAAGGCTTCAGACACTGTCCCAGGAGCTTGAGAGAAGGGGGCAGTTGAAGCAGTCGTGGGTTTCTCTTGCTTGAAGTGCAGAAACATGACGTGCACATATGTATATATTGCTTGGTGGGAGGTGGGTGATATATGACCCTCCAACGTCTCCAAGGGGAAAAAGGTTATTGTCCTTGTCAAGTTTGTTTAGAAACAATATGAACACCACAGATTTTTCCCTAAGATAGAAAAATAAAATAGTTTCACTTCCCTGTCTGAGCGAACTGTCCCCCAACATCACAGCTGGGCTCAAACTGACCTGGTCCTGCCAGGAGCAGAGGCCTGGATTTTAGGGCCTCATGTTGGCCCCCAGGAGGTGGGCTGGGCCCTGTTGGGGCCTCTGGCTTTGGAGGAAGAACTCCCTCTCCCCAGGTCCTGCCTCTAGCTCCTCCTGGCTGCCAGGTTAATGGGTCTGGCCTGTCCTGTGGCCAGCTGCTCCCAAGTCACCTGCCGGCCCTGGCAGGGCTGAGGGCCCTTCCCCTGCCTAGCACAATCCCCTATTTGGTCCCTCCTCCCCCAGTCTTCCAAGCTCTTCTGGTGTACCTGACTTCAAAGGTATACCCAGAAACTTGAGGCGTGGACCCTTCCCCTCTGGAACCTGAGCGTATGATTGTCGGGGGCGGGGACATGGTAAGGGTGCAAAATTATCACATGTGCACCACCCAGGAGTCTAGAAATGTAGACTCTCAGGCCCCTCACCAGACGTATTGAATCAGAATTTACATTTTAACAGCATTCCCAGGTGACGTGTATGCACCTTACAGTTTGAGAAACACTGCCCTGGAACTCTTGTTTGGTAAATACTGATATTTGTTGGCTGGTGGGTTAACTTTCAGTTGATCTCTGTAGAATGGGAGGGAGTTGTTACATGCCCACTGTATGGATGGAGAAACTGAGGCTTGCCCACGATCGTGCAGCCTGTGAATAGTAGAGCTTGGTCTGGTGGCCAGTGGTTGTCTCCCAAGCCTGAGTCCTGCCTGTGACAGAGGACCCCTCCAGAGGGGTTAACTCCGAGATGCATTCGCACAGACAGAGGAGGGTATGGGACGTCCAGGAGCCCTGAGAAAGGAGAGGTAGGCTCCTGGCACTTACTGCAGAGCCTGGGGGCTGGCCAGGATGGATGATGCCTTTGGGCACTGTCATTCTGCCCCTGAGGGTAGCCCAGAGGGGGCCCTAAGTGGGCCTTGGGGACATGGGGGACTCTAGCAAGGTTAGACCCACAGCAGGGTTTTTTGAGGGGTCCTGGAGGAATCAGGCCTTTCCCGGGCCGCAGCCTTAGCTCCTGATGGGGTCTGGTTTTCCTGCCCCTTCCAGCACTACCTTCAGCAGGAGCAGAGAACTGCCAACTCCGATTGTCTGATTTGATTCTCAGCCGTCTCTATTTTTGTCCACAGGCAAAAAGGGCCTGTTTGCAAAGCTGTGTCATTCCGAACGGCTGCCGGGAGTGCAGCTTGCCCCTTTCTGTAGGCCTTACTGTGGGCCCCAACACAGGCTAATTACCCTGAAATGTTCTACCAGATATCCTAAAGCTCCAGCCTTCGTGGCCCAAGGTCTCGCCTCAAGACAAAATAGGCTGCATTTCAACTGGCATTGCTGCTGCCTTGTATCTGGAATTCCAGTTTCTTAGCTGAGAAATGGCAAAATCCTCACTCCCATACCTGACCTCAGCTCAGCCAGTCCCGCACTTCAGGAATTGTTCCTCTGACATCATGCTTCTAGGGATTGGTTTCTGTATAATCAGACTTACGGTTGTAATGACAAAAATGCACCCCAACTAGCTGGAAAAGCAACAACCAAAAGGGGGAGGGACTGAAGATGTATGGGCCTATGTAACTAGTAGGTCGTTGGGGGCAGATAGCATCAAACATAGCTGGATCCAGGGACTCCACGTGTTGTGGTCCTTCTCAACAGCTCCAGGTTTACGTGGTCCTGTAGCCTAAGCTCACAACCTCAGGAGGAGAGAATGCCTTGGGGAAGTTTCTCATTGACCTGGTTTGGTCTCATGCCCACCCTGGAACCAATTTCAGTGACCGGCATTTAGGTGGCTGGTTTGGTGCCCGGGGTAGGATTTCCCCACTTAAATCTTGTGGACTGAGTTGGAAGAATGGTTCCTTGAAGGAAAATCAGGGTGCTGTTACCAAAGTAGGTGAAAGGTATGGAGGGCAGAACCCCAGAGCTCAGACAGGATTGACTCTCCTCGGGTTACACCAGTAGTGACCAGGTGAGGATTTGAACTTGGGTCTCTCTGATTCTGGCTTTGGGGCTCGTCCCTAATGCCCAGGGAGTACTTGTTTGACTGACACACTGTTCCAGAGAGGGAAGTGAGTGAGACCCAGCTAGCTGTGGGGCCTTCCCATGTGAGCTGGGAGGTGAGGCTGAACCTTAGGAGGAATCAGCTGCAGATGAGTGGAAGAGGTGCCTTCCAGGTAAAGGAAAAATCCAGAGGGAGGCCCCTGGGAAATGGAGGTGGCTTCTTTGGAGTGGGGTGTTGTCATACCTTTTTGGAGCTAAGAGAGGTTGTGCATGGGAGGACTGGGAGATGAGGGGGCATTGAGAGCCCAGCAGGAAGGCTCAGGGTCTCCCTTTTGCTGGTGTTCCAGAACTTTGGCCTTAGGTAGCCATACCATGAAGTGTGGCCCAGCCTGTTTCCCGTAAAATCAGCTCACCTGTTGGTCAACACGCTGTCTGGGTCCATCTGGAGTGGAGCGCTCCGGGCCCTAGACTAGGCAAAGCCGTTGTAGATCCAAGGTGACAAACTGTCCTCTTTTCTGTTGGTTTGAGTCCTAAGGGGTAGCCCCAGCTATGACGGATGTGCAGGATGCTTCAGGGACTGTTCTTTCGACATGTCAAGCCTCACCCAGTTCAGCCCCCAAAAGCGCCAGTGTCATTGTTCACCTCTCAGAGGGCCATTCTGTGGCAAACGGCTTCCTTGTCTCCCCCGGCCTGTGTTGCTTCCCTTTCTCTGGCGCTCGCTCAATGTGGTGATGATGTGGAGAATGACCTCCCCATTTCTCCAACCATAAGTCCTGCCCTGAGCCCTAAAGACCTAGTTGTTGCTGCCTAATTTGGGACTTGTTGTGCCTGTGGGCCCCTTGAAAACCAGCGCTGCCCTGTGTTTCAGCCTAGCAAACCCCTTTGCCCCTTGTTCACAGCCCAGCACCAGCGAGGCCACTCTGGGCAGGCTTGCCTGCTGGCTGACTGATAGAAGACCTGCCTGGCTATGAAGGAAAATGCCCCCGGTTCACCCAAAATACGGCAGTGAGATGCTAAATTGTGAAGGTGCTGTGAAAAGTAAAAATGTAAAAAACATTAGGCAGCTGTGAGAATTATGATCTGCAAATTCTCTTCTCCTCACCCCTCAAGATTTTTTTTTTTTCTTCTGTTCTTTCAGCCTCTGAAACCCCCAGCTCCTCTGCTCTCACCTGGGGTTTTATGGCTTTAGTAAAACTTTCAAAAATAAAAGAACACCAGGCTGCTCCTAGGGTAGGACATGGTGGGATATTGGTTTGGGTTTTTTTTTAGTCCTGGTATGGCAGGAATTAACTGTTTATTTTGGCTTCCTTCTCAAAGGGGCGTGGGCCGTCTGCCTTGTGGGGAAGCAGGTCAGCACTTTTGGTTCTGCTGCCCTGGCCCCAGACTGTGGTCCACGGAGTGAGAGGCTGGCCTCCAGATGGAGAGGAATGAGCAGATGAGGGTGTCTTGGAAGGAGGCTGGGTGTGTTAATTGTGTGCTTACCAAGCCTTCATTGAGGTTCTGCCTGGGCTGCGAGAGACGAAACAGGGCAGGAGGGTAAGTGGACTCATGGAGGGAGACCATGGGGAGTTGGAGTGCTTTCCCTGCATCTTCTCCTGGCAGGCCTTTCCTCCATCGTTGAAGGTCACCCCAGAGAGTAGTCGGTGGAGGTGTGGAGTATGGACAGGGTTTTAAGGGGTGTATTTGAGAAACCAGCACCGACACTAGGGCCCATCCCTGCCAGGTTAGACAGCTATAATTCAGCCATTGGATACACATGTGAAAGGCAGGCCCCCGTGCGCTGGCCAGAAGCCTGAGATGTGGGAACCCCTGGTGGGTTACCGAGGGTAAGGAAAGACGCATGGAGTCTGGGCCGAGAGAACGGACAGTGTTGAAGCCAGAAGACCTGGATCTAGTTGGCACTTTGAGCTGAGGGGTGTTGGAAGGAATATCTTCTCCCTGAATTAGATTTCTCATTTGTCATTCTAGGGAAAGGCTAAACCCCTACATAAGAGGTCATTTTGAGCATCACTTGAAACGTTTTCTGAGAGCGTACTTTCTGTTCTTTATAAGATCCATCTAATTTAATTTTCACAGCTACCCTATGAGGTGGGCATTGTTAGTGATCTTATTTTGTCTTTGGGGAAACTGAGACTAAGATCTCTCTAAACATTTTGAGGTATATCCTTCCAGTCTTTTTTCCTATAAGTTTTTATGTCTTAAATGAAAATAAGTTCATACAATCATATATTTTATATGCTTGTTTTTTAAAGTTAATATTTTACGAAATAGTTTCTAGTATACTTCTACATCACTACATAAAGTAGCTTTATAGCATTTCATTATAAGAATCTATTGTAGTTTAGCAAACTTGTCTCCTGTTATTGAACCTGTAGGTTAAATCTCATTTTTTTTTTTTTTGCCATTATAAACAATACTGCACTGGATATCTTTGAAGCTCAACTTTTGCATTTTTTGCATACCTTATTTTTTTAAGGATAAATTTCTAGAAGTAGAGTTACTGGATTGAAATGTGTACACTTTTCAGAAACTTTGATACAAGGAGTCAAATTGTCTGCTTTTTTTTTTTTTTTTTCAATTGGTAAAATGTAATGTAAAATTTAACATCTTAACCATCAAGAATTTTTTTTTAGCTGCAGTGAAATACACATAACAAAAGTTATTATCCTAAAAATTTTTAAGTGTACAGTTCAGTAGTGTTACGTACATTCATGTTGTTGTGCAGCCAATCTCCAGAACACTTTATCTTGCAAAATTGAAACTCTGCACCCAGTAAACAGTTTTCCATTCTCCTCCCCCAGCCCCTGGCAGTCACCATTCCATTTTCTGTCTCTATGAGTTTGACTACTCTAGGTACCTCACAGAAGTGGAATCATACAGACTTTGTCTTTTGTGACTGGTTTATTTCACTTAGCATAATGTCCTTAAGGTTCATGCATGTTGTTGCATATGGCAGGATTTCCTTCTTTTTTAAGGCTGAATAATATTCCATTGTGTGTATATACTACAATGTTTTTTTTTAAATAATGGTTTCTTCTTTTTTTTTTTGGTTGCATTGGGTCTTCGTTGCTGTGCGCGGGCTTTCTCTAGTTGTGGCGAGCAGGGGCTACTCTTCGTTGTGGTGAGCAGGCTTCTCATTGTGGTGGCTTCTCTTGTTGTGGAGCACAGGCTCTAGGCACGTGGGCTCAGTAGTTGCGGCTCGCGGGCTCTAGAGCGCAGGCTCAGTAGTTGTGGCGCACAGGCTTAGTTGTTCCGCAGCATGTGGGATCTTCCCAGACCAGGGAATTGAACCCATGTCCCCTGCATTGGCAGGCAGATTCTTAACCACTGTGCCACGAGGGAAGTCCTGCCCTACATTTTCTTTATCTATTCATCCATCAATGGACACTTGGGTTGCTTCTACTTTTTTGCTGCTGTGAATAATGCTGCTATGATCATGGGTGTAGTACACGTATCTCTTCTAGACCCTCTTTTCAATTCTTTTGCATATATACCCAGAAGTAGAGTTGTTGGATCATATGGTAATTCTGTTTTTAATCTTCTGAGGAATGGCCAGACTGTTTTCCACAGCAGCTGTACCATTCTATATTCCCACAGTTGCCCACTTTTGAGTGTGATTTATAAGGGTTCTTCCCAACCTGGCCTTGAGGCTTCCTCCCTGAAGGCTGAAGCAATGACTTGCATTTCTTCCTCCCCCCCATCCTCCACCCCCACAGGGCCTACGCCTCTCGGTTGCCCTGTGCTTTTGGACCAGCTGGGTAGGCAGGAGGGAGGGGGTCCACCCATCTGGAAAGTTCCATTACAGGGAAGGCATCGTGCTCTCCATCTCTGCATCCAGGGCCCAGGGCTCCAAGGGCGGGGCTTCTTGGAAGGGCTGCTGTTTGGGATGTGATGAGTCACTGAGACCGATGAGGCCCGGACCAGCCTGGGTGTTGAGCTGTGCCAGGGTCAGTTTGCCTCCAAACCGGAAGTTCAAAGTCAATGAAAAAGCAAGCGCTCCTCTTGAAAGGGGACCTCCCCTGGCTCGCAGGACTGGGTGTTTTCACATAAAGGCCCCGCTGCCAGTGGGAATCAGGAGGCGGTGCCCGTGCTTCCTGGCAGCCTCTGGCTTCCTGCCCGCTCAACAGGGCTGGGATCCACTGGGATCCTTTGGGGGAGGGCTCAGAAGCAGCCCGTCTCCATCTTGGACCTAGTGTTGTGGTCTGGCCACTTGTGCAGAAACACACAGGGCAGAAGATGAAGGAACCCTAGGGTTGGAATCCCCGGTAGGTTTCCCATCAGATGTTTGTGACAGGAAAATGGCTTGTCATATGACTCAAAGAGCAAATAGAAGGCGAAGAAGCCTCTTTTTTTTTTTTTAATAAATTTACTTATTTTTGGCTGCTATCCTTTGTTGCAGTGCATGGGCTTCTCATTGCAGTGGCTTCTCTTGTTGCAGAGCACAGGCTCTAGGCACACAGGCTTCAGTAGTTGTGGCATGTGGGCTTCAGTAGTTGTGGCTCATGGACTCTAGAGCGCAGGCTCAGTAGGTGTGGCACACGGGCTTAGTTGCTCCGCGGCATGTGGGATCTTCCCGGACCAGGGCTCGAACCCGTGTCCCCTGCATTGGCAGGCGGACAGAGAAGCCTCTTTTTATGGGCAGAGCTGGGTGACTGGACCGTGACCCTCACTAGGAAGAGCTGTCGCTGGCTCCTTTTGGTCCGCTGTATGTTAGAAGTTTTTTCACAGACCACTACCTCAGTGACTGGAGCCCCTTTACTTTGATCTTCATTAGTTCTCTGGAATCATAATTGCTTCCTTTCAAAAAGGAATATATTTATTATTTTTAGATATATTTTTACACAGTACATAGATCTTAAGTGTGTAATTTGATGAGTTTATCAAGTATAGATACCCGTGTAACCAACACCGCAATAAAGACAAAGAACATTTCCATCACCCCAGAAAATGCCCTCAGGTCCTTTGCCAACTGATTCCCTCCCCATACCCACCCCAGGCAATGACTGGTTGGTTTCTGTTAATATAGATTATAATTTTGCCCTTGTTTTGAATGTCATATAACTGAAATCATATGGCCTGTACTTTTTGATATCTAGCTTCTTCTGCACAATATAAGTTCTGAGAGATTCACCCGTGTTGTATGTATCAAGAGTGTGTCTTTTTCTTTATTTCTGAGTAGTATTCCATTGTATAAATATGCCACGGTTTGTTTATGAATTCCACAAGAACTGTTCTTTAGATGGAGAGGGAGAAACCCCACTGGCCTCTACACTCGGCATGAGTGAATGTGTGTGTTCCTCTGTGTGTCCATCCACTCACTAAGCACCAGGCCTTGCTCTCGCTGGGTACAAAGATCAACCAGAAATGGGCAGAGAGGATGGTCACAATGTAGGGGAAAGGCATACGCAGAGGAGGCGCAGCTAAAACGTCCAGCTGGCTCTGAAGTCTGGAGACTTAAGAAGCCTTCGGAGAAGAGGTGGTTTGCTGTGAGCTTTCAAGGAGGATGGGATTTAGAATTCTCAGAGAAGCCTGGTGGAGAGGCCCCTGCTGGGCGCAGAAGGAACAAACGGAGCACGGGGAATGTGGCGGCCCCACGGACAGACACTGCTGAATTCACCGCTTTGCCGTGGTCAGCCCACCGGAGGCTTGGGACTGGCAGCCTGAACCTGGTCCATCCCAGTCCTGGGCCCACAGGTGGGGCAGGAGGGAACCCAGCCAGCAGCACGTCTCTGGGGGGGTGGGGAGGAGCCCAAGGATGTGTTAAAACAGACCCTCTCTGTGTCTTCTGGAGTTGGCTGTGCCCTCCTGCCATTTCCACTTGGCTTCCAGACCAGGCCCTGAACAGTTTCTGTGTCCCACTGTCCTGTAGGGTACACGGGGCCCATGGGTCTGGAGAGGAGTGGCTGGGCCGGCGCCGGCAGTGAGCAGGGGGGACCAGCCTTCTCCTGCCTTCTTGCCACGTCTTCTCCAGTGCGCCCTCTGTTCCTCCTCCCCCTTAGTCCCTTCCTGGTCATGAGTCATTTGGCAGGAGGCATGTTGACACTTGGTGGCCCGGGTAACTGAGTCTTTGTGTTGAGCAAGGGCCTTCACGGTCTGTGCCCACCTTTCCCCAGGCCGGGGCATCCCGACCTTTGGACCCATTCACACCCCAGTCTGGCAGAGGGCAAGGTCACTGAAACCATATGAGTCGGGAATCTAGCCACGAACAGCAGTATTTCTTTACCTTGTGTTTGTAGAGTACTTTGTACTTTGTCAGACACCATCAGGCTTGTCGTTTCTTCAGCCAGCCAGTGCTTGCTGAGTGCCTACTGTGTGCCAGGTTATAGAAAGGTGAACGTGCTAAGGTTGATGCCTTTAAGGAGCCTATAGTCTGGCTGAGCAAACACGTGAACAAATAAGTATAACAAAATGGTGGGGCAGGAATACGTAAAGTGTAGATCAGGGCCCGAGGAGAGAATGGTTGGTTATACCAGGGTGTATCATGGGGGCTCCATAGAGGAGGGGGCACTCAGTGGCAGAAGGTGAGCTGTAATTTTGGGTGGCCTCTGGGGGGTGGGATGGAGGGCACATTCCAGGCAAGAGGAGCGACCTGAGCACAGTCAGCATTCGGGAGCAGGAGGCCGGGTGTGGATGCAGTAGGTATGGTGTCGTAGTCAGCTCAGGCTGCTAGAACAGAGCACCACAGATTGGGTGGCTTATACCCAACAGACACTTATTTCTCACAGTCCTGGAGGCTGGAAGTCTGAGATCAAGGCACCAGCATGGTCAGGTTCTGGTGAGAGCCCTCTTTCAGGTTGCAGGCTGCCAACTTCTTGCTGTGTGCTCACATGATGGAAGGGGCTCTCTGGGGTCTCTTTTATAAGGACACTAATCCCTATCATGAGGGCTCCACCCTCAGGACATAATCACCTCCCCAAGGCCCCGCCTCCTAATACCATCACCTTGGGCATTAGGTTTTCAACATAGGACTTTATGACTTTCAAGGGGACACAAACATTTGATCTATAACATGATGAGAGACAAGGCTGGGGAGGTGACAGGGATGGATCTTGGAGGGCATGGTATGTAATGTCAGGAGTTTGGACCTCACCCTGTAGCAGTGGGGACCCCAGTGGAGGGTTTTAAGCAGTGGAGTTTTAGAAGGATCACCCTGGGATCCTTGAGCAGGGTGGATGAGAGTGAGACTGGAGGCAGGGAGGCTAGCTAAGAGGCCAAAGTGGTCATCCACTCAAGAGATAAAGCCTAAAATAAGGAGATAAGAGAAGGGAAGGGGAGGGGAGGCTTGAAATGTTAAGGGCTTGGTCATCAGTTGGATATTGGGGCCAAAGGGCAGGAGAGAGTTGAGGATTCTTTTCTTGGCCCTTCCTTCAGTCACTTCATCTTGAGTACCTACTACATATAAAGTACTGTGTGGGCACAAAGATGAGAAAGATCTGGGTTCTGCCCAACGAGAACCGCAGTCTAGGACAGTGCTCTCTAGTCAGGACTGTGAGTTGCACGTGACAGCAACACAATTTAAGTGGACTTTGACCCCACCCCTTCCTGAGAAAATGGGGGAAAGGGTTTATTGGTGCATATACCGGAAAGTTTCAGGGGGTAGTGCTTCAGGCAAGGTGTTAAAACAGTGTCTTTAGGAATCTGCCCTTTTCCATCAAGTCTCATCTCTGTTCTGTGTAGAGTTCGTTTGTTTTTTTTTCATGACTAAGAGTTTATTCAATCTTTTTCCTGTCTCAAAAAAAAAAAGCAAAAGACAAAAAACCCAGACATAAATATAGTTGTTTCCCTTTACAGCTTTCCCTTCTTGGTTTCTTATAGTTTCGGGTTTTTTTCTTTTTTTGCTTTAGAGCTATGCTTTTATATTTAAAATTTTTTCAATTTTGGTAAAAAACACAAAGCATAAAATATACCACTTTAACCATTTTCAAGTGTACAATCATGTTAATGACATTCACGTTATGCAGCTTCATTTTAAGGCAGCCTTTCCCTAACATTTCCAGGCTGGCCTCTTAACAGCTTAACAAGCCCAGTGGAAGGGGTAAGAATTCTGGGATTGGGTCTTCTCGGCCCAGACCAGGCCACGTGCACACCCTTAGCCAATCACTG
This sequence comes from Eschrichtius robustus, assembly GCF_028021215.1. Lineage (NCBI taxonomy): Eukaryota > Metazoa > Chordata > Mammalia > Artiodactyla > Eschrichtiidae > Eschrichtius > Eschrichtius robustus. Next base: position 39,334,900 of record NC_090838.1, read on the forward strand.
TGGCCCTGATGATGGGTCAGCCTGGATCACATGCCTGCCTTTGAGGTGGGGCGGGGTCTCGGCCCTGTGAACCACAGGGGCTGAGCGAGGCTGCCCAATGGGTGCTCAAAGGGAAGGAGAGGTGCTGCTGTGGAAAGAATGGGAGATGGATGCCAGGGACGCAAAAACAGCAAATTCCACTGCAGGCACATAGGACCCAAGCGCCTGACTTAGGTGAGGTAGAAGCTGTTTGGTTCCACGGGAGGGGTGCATATAAATGCTGTGTAATCAAGTCATCTACCACATGCTAGGGACTGTGGCAGTCCAAACAGGCTCATTTTGCCCCCATTGAACTAGTGGGGGAGAGAAGAGCTAGATGTAAATAACTACTCCATGATGTAAACATGGTGAGTGCCTGGGGAGGGGTCTCTTCTAGCAACTGGGAGGAGGGGTCAGGATTGCTTCCAGCAGGCACTGCCTGGAAGGCCAGGCAGGAGTTGGGCATGGGGGTGCCACCAGTGTGGTTCCCCACGTGGGGCATGGGTGCCTGCTGTCCACTGCTTGATCCCAGCCGCTGCTAATACCATCCTTGCTTTAGCCCCCTCCTTCCCCTCCCAGGACCTCCGCCTCCCACTGGCTGCTCCAGAGTCTCCTCGGATGAGCCCACCCTGGGCCCCTGGGAGGGGCCTGGAATTGGGCCCCCCTCCCCACTGCCGAGAAGGGCAGGTCCGAGGTGCTCCCCTCCTCCCGCAGGCCTCTCCCTGGAACGCCTACCCAACTCCATCGCTTCCCGCCACCGCCTGACCGAGAGGGAGGAGGAAGTGATCACCTGTTTCGAGAGGGCCTCCTGGATCGCTCAGGTGTTCCTGCAGGAATTGGAGAAGGTGAGCTGGAAATAATAGCCCCATGGTCATCACTGCCCTCTATTGAGCACCTGTATCTATGCAACCCCCCTCACCCCACTAAAACCGTAGGTCCCGCTTGTGCAAATTAGAAAAGAGGACCCTCCACCTGCCCTGAAGATGCTCTGCTTTATCCATTGGAAAACTCACTATAGTATCCTGATTCTATAAGCATGAGACTCTCTACTGCCAGAAAAGAGTTTTAATAAACAGAAGAGTCCACGCCACCTGCGAGCGGCTGGGAACCTCCTTGGTGAGCTCAGCTTGTACGACCAAAAATGTGACAGCCCTGTTGTGTTCATTAACTTGTTTACCCCTCACAGCAGCTCTCTGAAGTGGGTATTACATTCATCCCTGTTTAACACATGAGGTTTAGAGAGATTAAGTCATTTGCCCACTACTCTTCCCTTGGAAGGGTACAGTCAGGCCGGTCCTTGTAGACACTCTTCCCAGCTCTCAGGTGCTCCGGAAGCTCCCTACTGGACCCTTTAGGGAGGAGGAGGCCCATTCTTAAAGCCTTGCAGAGGCTGGCAGAGCTGGCCACAGGGGTCTGGAAATTCTCAGGCCTACTTATCTCCCAGCTTCTGCTTCGGGGGCCCTGAACGAACTGTCAACAGGACAGCAGTTCCAGGTGTTAGCAGCATACTGTGATGTTACCCCAGTTCTTCCCTTCTGGGGACTCCTGGTTTAATGGGGGGGGTACAAGCAGCCATATTCAACAAAGATACTTACAGTTACTGCATCCCTGTTTTCATGTCAGGCACTACTTTGAGTACTTTACAGTTGTTCTCTAATTTAACCTTCAAATAGTAACCAACTGCAACAGGTTACGATTGTTATTCCCATTGTGTAGGTGAGGAAACTCAGGTGTGGAGAGTTAAATAGCTTCCCGGAGCTCAGACAGTCCATAAGTGGCGTGGGCAGGGTTTGGACCCTGTATGACTTGTGACTTTGGGGTGGTGCTTAAGCCTTCTGTTTAGTAGATGTTTAGTAGATGCTAGATGGCAGGCTCTATGGCAGAGGAGATTTAGGATTGGCATCCAGACAGAGGAGGTGGGCACGAGCTGAGAGACTCAGCACCTAGGAGATATTTGAACCTCACCTACTTTGGCAAATGCCAAAATATCAACCCAGCACCTGTTTTTGTGACGGGCCATTTTGGAGGCGTCCTCCTCAGGCCAGGTCAGCTCCCATGGAGAAAGATTCTCAGCCTCAGGACTTCTGACGTTTGGGGCCAGATAATTCTTCATTGTGGGGCTGCCCTGTGTAGAATGTCCAGCAGCACTCCCGGCCTCTACCTGTGGGCTGCCAGCAGCCAACCCCCCCCCAATTGTGACAACCAAAAGTGTCTCCAGATATTGCCAAATGTCTCAGGGGCAAAATTGCCCCCCTGTCGAGAGTCACTGTCCTAGAGTCCCTCTGCTTGGCCGGACTTCAGCGGGAAAGAAGTGATTGGGCAGCTCAGCAGAAACAGGACTCGAGTGTACTCCCTGGCAGAGGTCCACGTGGAGACTTGAGTTGACCTCTGCCAAGGTCACATGCAATGTTTCAGGAGCTCTTCATGTTTGAATTACATATAGTTTGGAGGAAGCTTTCATGAAAAAGTGAAAGTCACCCATTCAGTCAGAAGCCTGGGTTTTGGACTCTTAAAAGGGGATTAAGGTGATGAGCTGGAATGGTGTCCAGGGCTGGAACCAGCGGCCCAGGGACACGGGGTGGACAAATGGGCCCCGATAGCTGGTTATCTCGGGTCGAGGGAGGGCAGGCCATAGAACCCTGTGCACCCGGTGCGCTGCAAAGCTGGACGTCCCTCCTAAGACCCAGCACCAACCTCTGAGGAACTAAGAATCTCTCTAAAACGTATTTCAGTTTCTGAAACATAAGGTGGATGGCTCGTTGATTTTTTTTTTTCCCCTCATATCAGAGAGGGAGGTGGCATAGTGAAGGCAGGCCCATCTCGGTGGGGCTGGGTGACCCTCTCTGAGCTGAGGCTTAAGCAACAGCTCAGTTAATAACAATTGTTCCTCAGCTTTCCCACGAACCGGGGGTCAGCTGTTGGGCTGTTCTGAGGTTACATGGTTATGTGACAGGGACAGTGCAGTGTCTGGCGTCTGGTAGGCACTCGAGTGTTGAAAGAATGCACCAATAAGTAGTAGAAAGAGCCTGGAATGTGTAGCTGGCCAGACTTGAGTTTGACGTCCAGGCCCAGGCCAGCTTTGTGTCCTCGGGCACTTTCTGAGCCTCAATTTCCTCATCTATAAGGTGCAGGTAAAACCAGCCTTGTAGGGCTGTTATGGGCATCCAGCATTTGCACAGGGAGAGTGCTTTAGACCTATTTTGAATTAAAGCACGTTAGGTTGAGTTTGGTCTGAGTATTGCCCTACGTGCCCCTGTGGTGGCTGGGGGCTTGGGTGGCGATGGGGCCGCCACCTCTGCCTGGGCTGACCCTGGCCCTGGCCTCTCGGCCTCGGAACTTGCAGACAGCGGCTCTCTCTGTGTTCCCCTTCCCAGATCACAAGTAACACCACATCCCGGCACCTGAAAGTATCTCACCCGGTCGACTACGAGCTCACCTACTTCCTGGAAGCTGCACTCCAGAGCGCTTACGTGACAAACCTGAAGAAAGGGTAGGTTGCTGGCAGCTGAGTGGGACCCGGACATTCCTTTCAGGCCTGGGAGCTGCTGACATTGGTCAGGCCTCCCTCTTCTCTGGGCTGTGTGTGTGCGGACTCCCTGGAGAGGACGATGGGGGCTGGCTTGTTCCCGTCTTGTCAGACTGAGCTTGCCCAGGCCCTCGGGGGAAGGGCCGAGTTTCAGGAAGCTGCTGAAGCAATAAAGCCTGCACATGTTGGGGGTGGTCGTCTTTAGAAGGGGGAGCCCGATGATGGTGTGGGAAGAGTGAAGGACAGTGAGCTGGGTGGTCTGGAGGTGGTCACTGTCGCCTGAAGTGTCAGCTAAAGTCATTTTGCTTCTCTGAGCCTCATTCTTCCCAAAATTTAATGGAAAAGGTGATTCCTGATTATTCCAACTTTCAAAGGGCTGTGAGATCCAAGGGGAAGTGTGGTGGAAGTAAAGGCATGGCATCATTTTGGGGGTGTGACTGCCCTGCTGGTGAGGTGGCAGGAAGCTCGTTCTCCTGTGCATTGACTGGAGGGTCCTGGGACCCAAGAACATGGTGCCTAGAACCCCTTTCTTAGTCTTTTGCTTGTTGGGGTTAAGCAAGGCACCCTCCCTCTGTGAAGAGTCCGGTGGATGCTTCCATCTGGGTGGGAGGGGCTGGTGGTGTTTCGTGGGTGCGTTGGGTGGTGGTGGAGATGGAGGGAGAAGCAACAGGACCAGGAGGGTGTGTTGCTGGCAACCGTAGCTCTCCGGCGGTTCTGCAGGGCTGAATGCCTCCACCAGGCTGGAGACTAGCAGGTGGGGGCCTGGGTTTCCCGTGCCTCATCGGCTCCCTCCTCAGCATCATTACTACCCTCTGCAGACACCGTGGGCTGGGGCCGTGAGGACATCCGGGCGAGCGGAGGGACTCACGTGTGCCGAGTGCAGCCAGTCACCGTGGAGGCTGGGCACACGTCTCGCCCCTCTCGAGCCTCCCAGGTGGAGGTGGGCCAGCCACACAGGTGTTGCCTCCTCCCCACAGGTGAGGAAACAGAGGGTCAGGATCACAGAGCTTTCTTTGCTCTGACTGGCTAGAGTCCTTTGAAGCCCCTATTTTGTTTTTGGTATGATTTATTTTGTTAAATTTCACTTTATTCATCCTTTTCATTTAACATTTTTTGGAATAGATGATTCTTGCACAGGATACCAAATTAAAAAGGTACAGAAGACTAGACAATAAAAAGTTTCCCTTCCATCTCCATCCTCTGCCTCCTGGTTCCTCTGTAGGCAGTGTTCCTAGGCTCCTGTATCATTCCATGATAGTTAGCAGCATACACAAGCGATTATACGCACATATTATTTTCTTCCTTTTTTAAATGCATATTCTCCCCTTTGCCTTTTTTCATTCAAAATATATCTCTTGGAGATGGTTCCGCATCAGAGCTGCCTTTTCTTTGCACTGCTGCATAGTGTTTGTAGTATCGTATAGTACAGATCTCCTACAGTTTGTTTACTCAGTTCCCAACCGAGGAACAGATAGGTCACTTCCAGACTTGGGCTCTTTTCAGCGTATGCCAGAGTCCAGAACAGAACCATACCTATGCATTGTTTCAGTGGGAATCCGTCTGTAGGGTGGATTCCGAGACAGGAAAGTCCTGGGTCAGAAGGTACGAACGCTGGTCATTTGGGTAGAGGTTGCCAACTTGGACCTCAGAGAGGTTGTTTCAGTTTCTGTGCCATCAAGATGTGGGAGAGAGGCTGCTTTGTAAGCCCTCACAACATAGTGCAAGCTTTTTTTTTTAAGTTTTTATTGAAATATAGCTGATCTACAGTGTTGTGTTAGTTTCAGGTATACAGCAAAGTGATTCAGTCATACATGTATGTGTATGTGTGTGTGTATATATATATGTCCTTTTTTAGATTCTTTTCTATTATAGGTTATTACGAGATATTGAGTGTAGTTCCCTGTGTTATACAGTAGGTCCTTGTTGTTTAGCTATTTTATATATAGTAGCGTGTATCTGCTAATCCCAAACTCCTAGTTTATCCCTGCCCCACCTTCCCCCTTTGGTAACCATAGGTTTGTTTTCTGTGTCTGTGAGTCTATTTCTGTTTTATAAATAATTCCTTTGTATCATTTTTTTGGATTCCACATATAAATGATATCATATGATATTTGTCTTTGACTTACTTCACTTAATATGATAATTTCTAGGTCCATCCATGTTGCTGCAAATGGCATTATTTCATTCTTTTTTATGGCTGAATAGTATTCCATTGTGTATATATGCCACATCTTCTTTATCCACTCATCTGTCGGTGGACATTTAGGTTGTTTCCACATCTTGGTTATTGTAAATAACGCTGCAGTGACCATTGGGGTGCGTGTATCTGTCTGAATTATAGTTTTCTCCAGACACATGCCCAGGAGTGGAATCACTGGATCATATGGTAACTCTATTTTTAGTTTTTTAAAGAGCTTTCATACTGTTCTCCATAGTGGCTGTACCAGTTTACATTCCTTCCAACAGTGTAGGAGGATTAGTGCAAGCTTTTTGATGTTTTATTAAGCTTGATTGGTGAAATATGCTATCTCAGCATCATTATTGTTGGCAGGGGAGATGATATTTATCTATTCACTTTTCCAGTGTTGGTACTTGGAAGGTAATTACTTCTTTTGTTTTTTAAAATAATTTCTGTTGAAGTATATTTGATTTATAATGTTGGCAGTTTCAGGTGTACAGGAAAGTGATTCGGTTATATATATACATGTATGTATATATGTATACATACATATATATATATCCTTTTTCAGATCCTTTTCCGTTATAGGTTATTACAAGTGATTGGGTATATAGGTCCCTGTGCTATACAGTAGGTCCGTATTGGTTCAGCGTCATTTTAAATTTGCACTTTTCTTAGGAGTGAGGTTCATTAGATTTTTATGTTTTAATTGTTTGCACCTTTAAAAATGCATAATTTATTTTAAAAAAATTTTAATTGAAGTATAGTTGATTTACAATGTTTTAGTTTCAGGGGTACAGCAAAGTGATTCAGATATATATATATGTGTATTCTTTTTCAGGTTCTTTTCCCCTTATAGGTTAATACAGAATATTGAGTATAGTTTCCTGTGCTATACAGTAGGTCCTTGTTGGTTATCTATTTTATATATAGTAGTGTGTATATTTTAGTCCCAAACTCCTAATTTATCCCTCCCTCCCCAAAATGCATAATTCATTGATCCCTCCCTCCCTCCTAGTTTATGTAAGTAATATAATTATAATGTTTATGGTGGAAAACTTGGAAAATACATAAAAATATAAAACAGGCAAATTTAAAAATCGCATATTCAATCTTTAGATCAGGGACTGGCAGATTATGACCTTCTGGCCAGTCACCCGCTTTTGTGAAGTTTTTTGGAACACAGCTTGCTGTTGGTTTAGGTATCTTCTATATCTATGGCTGCTTTAGAGCAACAACTGCAGAGTTATATGACTCCAAGCCTAAAATGTTTACTGTCTGGCTCTTTACAGAAAAAAACTTGCTGGCCCCGTATTCTAGGTAATCACTATTAACATTTTTTTTAAATAAATTTATTTATTTATTTTTTATTTTTGGCTGCGTTGGGTCTTTGTTGCTGCATGCAGGCATTCTCTAGTTGTGCTGAGCAGGGGCTACTCTTCGTTGTGGTGCGCGGGCTTCTCATAGCAGTGGCTTCTCTTGTTGCTGAGCACAGGCTCTAGGCGTGCGGGCTTCAGTAGTTGTGGCACGTGGGCTCAGTAGTTGTGGCTCGCGGGCTCTAGAGCGCAGGCTCGGTAGTTGTGGCGCACGGGCTTAGTTGCTCCACGGCATGTGGGATCCTCCCAGACCAGGGGTCGAACCCGTGTCTCCTGCGTTGGCAGGCGGATTCTTAACCACTGCGCCACCAGGGAAGCCCCCCACTATTAACATTTTGATGTATGTCTTTTCACATTTTTCTATGTACAGATATTCAGGTATATTTTTTTCTTTTCTTTTTTAAACAACAACAAAATGTATCTTATAGTACTGCTGCTTTGTAGCCTGCTTTTTCCACTCAGGGCTTGGTTGGGAGCCTCTTTTGTGTTCCTGCTAATCTCTCTTCTGCATGAAGTCGCTCCCTGTGGCATCAGGGGAAGGTGCCAAGCCCACTCCTGCAGGTGGGCTTAGGGCTTGGTGGGCTGTGTGGATGGGATAGTCATCCTTGAGCTGGGCCCCGAGGGAGGGGAGATTCCCAGAGACAGGAGGAGTCTGGGTGGGGAAGAAGATGTAGGATGAGGCTGAGGATTCCAGGATGCGGAACTTGGGAGGGTCCAAGGCCAAATACACTTGGGAAACATTGGGTTAAAGACTTCTCAGACCCTTTAGGAATTCCAAGGAGCATGGTTGCAGATAGTCAATTTTCAGGAGGAGGCAAAGACATGTAAAGTTTTCAGTTTCGTTTGACATGGAGCCCTTGTTTGGGGTGGGTCTCTGGGGACCGCTCTTTAGGAACCAGCGCTCTGGGACTCCAAGGGGAACAGCTGGACTGAAACGCAGTTTCTGGCCCAGGCAGCTTTTCCATCCAGCAGGCATCCCTGTCCCATCAGAGCTACATCCCATTCGGGGTGTTGGAAGCCCCCCGAGCTTCAGCCCTCAATGCCTGGAAGAGAAGGAAGTGGAGTCTTTGCCCAGAATGCAGAGCAGGCCATGGTGAGGCCACTCCCAGGAAGCAGAGGTGGCTGAGATGGCTGGGGGTGGGCGTGGGCCTGGGGGGAGGCAGCCCTGCCTCAGCTGGAACCCGGCCTGGAGGAGGCCTGTGTCCTCCTCGCTCACCACCCTGCCCTCGTGTTAGAGGAGGCGGAGTGCTGCACGAATCCTGTCCTCCAGATGGTAAGAGCAGGGAGAAGGTCCCGGCCAGAAAACAGGCTCTCTCCCTGCTCTCTCCTCATACGTGAACAGCCACCAGAGCACCTGATTTGTCACAGCTGCTTAGAAAATCTAAGGCAGTATTATCATTTATTTGTATTATTATTTTTTTGAGGCAGTCCGCAGCTGGATGGGCTGCTGCCTCAAGCTTAAAGTTTACACTTTAAAAAAAAAAAATTTCTCTAGTGCTAGGCCAGGGAGGCAGTGGTGTCCCGTTTGGGACATGAGGATCGGGAGGCCCAGAGAGCCAAGGTGGTTTACCTCCCAAGGGTGGGACTGGCCTGGGAGCCCTGGGTGCCTCCGACCAACCACTCTGTGGCCAGGGAGGTGGGACGGAGGGGAGTCACTGGGACACGCACACTGCCTCTGCTCTAGCTCCACCATGGCTTGTTTGTTCCTATTCAGTTACTGAATTTCAGTTTCAGTGACATGGTGGCCTAGCAGGCTGGTTCCTGTTTTTACTTCCCAGGCAGCTGCCACCCAGCTGCTTCTCTTTAGCTGGAGACTGTTGTCGCCCTGTTTTTGCAAATAAAGTTTTTTTGGCACATAGCCACACCCATTCATTTACATACTGTCTCACCCTCAGAGCGGAGAAGTTGGGATTGAGATCAGATGGCTAATCCTGAAATATTTACTCCCTGATCCTTTAAAGAAAAGAGTTTGCTGATGCCTGCTCTCTGTTTAAGAGGTTCTCCCTCCCAAGGCCTCTTGCAGAAGAGGTGCTCTTCTTCCATATGGGAGTCCCATGGAGTAGATTTTGTGGGGAGGCGACAGTTCTAATTTTAGTGTTCTGTGTCCTTCATTCATTCATTTAACAAATATTTGTTATACTAATATGTGCCACCTATTAAGAGCTGAATTTGTGCCAGGCACTTAAGTGCTTTGCTGGCATGTGTCTTTAGTCTTTCCAGGAGCCCTCTGAGGTAGGTGCTGTTGTTAGCACCCCCATTTTACAGATGGGAAAACTGAGGCACAGAGAACATAAGTGACTTGTCCTGGACAGAGCCAGGGTTGTGTGTGCCGGTACTGTCTGACACCATTAGCCACCAGTCTACACTGCCCACAGCAGAAACCCAGCAGTTAAGACCCTGCTGCCGCCCCCGAGGTGCTCACAGCCTAGCGTTTGTTCCCCCGAGTCTGCCTCTACTTGGTATGCGTGGTCCCAGCTTCTGGTTTGAAGAGTTGGTGGGCGTCAGGGCAGGGCTGGGGAGTAGAGGCCACTCAGTGATCCTGAGCAAGTTCCTCCTCTACTCCCCACCCCCACCTCTAATGGGGGGTGTCTGTTTGTCCTGCATCCCAGGGTGTGAGGGTCCAAGAGGAGGGAGGGAACGAAAAGACACTGGAGTACAAAATTCAGAGCCCTATTAACTCCCTCTCCGCTGAGGTTCCCCCCACCTCCACCCCTCAGGGCTGCCTGCTCCCTTCCCCACACCAGCTTCTCTGCAGATATGAATGAGCTCAAGGTGAGCGTCCAGGACAGCCGCTCCCTTCCCCACACCAGCTTCTCTGCAGATATGATGAGGTCAAGGTGAGCGTCCAGGACAGCCAGGAGGGAAAGAGGGAGAGAGCCAGCAGTTATCAAGCACGTGCTGTGTGCTAGGCTGGACCACATGCTCTGTGTACAACACTCTGTGAAGGAGGTCATGTGACCCCAGCCCACTAGTGAGGGGCTGGGGCTCAGAGAAGGTTGAGTCACTTGCCCAACCTCACCCACTGGGATTCCAGCTTTAGATCTGAGCGGCCTGGAAACCCATGCCGTTTCCAGTTTTGGGGGTGTCAAAGGGCAGCCTGGGCACCTGTGGGGTGTGTGGAAGGACAGGGCCCCGGTGATGGGGCTGATCCTTGATGTGCTGAGTTACGGCTCTCCTTCCTTCTCTGGGACCCTGAGTCACATTCTCAGAGGGTGGGCCTGCTTCCTGCCCTGTCTTTGTTCTGCGCACTCAGGGCGCGCGCGCACGCGCGCGCGCGTGTGTGTGTGCGCGCGCGCGCACATGCCGGTTGTGAACAGAGGCATTAACCAACCGTTGTCCCTCCAGGAAAGCCCAAGTAATTTTAGTTAGTTTTCTGTTGCTCTCACTTTGTTCCCCTGTCTTTGTCCTCTTCTTCCTGAAGCACAAATTTCAGTCCTTAAAGCTGATGCTGACTCCCTCCCCACCCCCGCCCTTTATTCCCAAATAAAGAGGAATGGAAACTGGATCATCATTTCTTTCCAAGCAAACAGCCCAAATATTTGAAAGCCTGAGTGTGAGGAGTAGTTCCCAGGACACGTGGGAACAACTCAGCCCCTCTCTCAGTTTCCTGTGAACACATCCAGCCTGGCGGTGGCCCTGGAATGTGACATATATAAAGTAGCCCTGGGTGCCTGGGCAGGCTTTAAATAATTTCTTTACACCTTTCCTCTTGATAGTAGCTAATGTTGAATACTTACTGCATGTCAGGCAGAATGCTAATGCCTTTACGTGTAATCCTGTGAAGTTGGAACTAGTAATATCCCCATTTTCCTGAAGGAGAGGTTAAGGCAAGTTATGGGCAAGTTATGCCCAAGGTCACAAGGCTAACAGGTGGTATTGCCAGGAGCCTGGTGCTGAACTGTGTCTGCCCAACCCCACAGCCTGAGGCCATGCTCATTACATAGTCCCGGGCCCAGGATACCACCCACCCACAGTAGGTCTGCATCAGTGAGCTCCTGTAATTGTGTATCATGGTCTTCAGGTCAGAGTTACATCTTCCTGGGTGAGTCACCGGTTCCAGTATTTTTCTTATACATTTGTCATTATTAGGAAGTTAAAAAAAAAAAAGTCACCTTAGCCCAGGGTTTCTCAGCCTCAGCACTGCTGATGTTTTGAGCCAGATCTCCTTTGTTGTGGGAGCCTGTCCTGTACACTGTAGGTTTTAGCAGCAACCCTGGCCTCCACCAGTAGATGCCAGTAGAACCCCCCACCCCGCAAGTGTGACAACCAAAAATGTCTCCAGACACTGAAAAGTGGCCTGGGCTGGGGGTAGGGGGAAAAATCGCCCCCACTTGAGAACCACTGTCTTAGCCCAAGGCGTGAGAGGCAGGAGGTCAAGGGGAGATTGGGACGCAGACGCCTGATACTGGGTCACCTTCTCCAGGGCAGCTCCGGAGGGTCTTTTAAAGGGCTCCAGAGCCATTTCCTGCAGGTTAAACTCACCCGCACTTGCCTGGGCTCTTGCGGTGTTTGGGAAGGGTTGGGGAGAAACCCTTCCCTGTGTTCAGAGAGGTCACAGCCCAGTAGGGGGGACGGCGCCAAGGTGGAAAAGCCCAGCAGCTCATTTCCCAGCTGGCCTCCGAGAGCCCATGGAGTGATGAGGACCCTCTTCACGGAGCTCACGTCCCAGTGGGGAAATGACAGTGTGGGATCCAGATGTTGACGATGGACAGCACTCTGTACGAGAGGAAAGGAAGGCAGAGAGGTGCGAGTGCTGCCTGGGACGGGGTGGACTCTAGAGAGACATTCCATCCTGAGGGGCCAGGTGGAACGGAGACCCCGGGGCTCGGGCGCTGCTGGGTGTTAGAAGAGGTTCCTTAGGGCCTGGCGAACAGGAAGAGGTGGTGGGATCTGCTTCACAGATTCTGGGCTCTAACCTGAGAGCCTGAGCTCATTCCCGTGTGGGCATGGGGTGGACCCAGGTTCCAGAGGGCCCAGCGGAGCCCTTGCTGAGAATGGGGTGCTCAGCCCCAGGGGCCAGGTGGCCACAAGCAGTGCTCTTCCCAGGGTCCAACTTGTCCCTCCAGTTGAGCGTTTGACATAATTTACAGGGTGTGGTGTTCTCCACTGTGTAATGTGGGTGACATCTTCTCGGCCTCCAGACAGTGCTTCTCCTTTAATTCTGAGCTTCGGTGAGGCCTGGGCCTCCCTTATGCTGCCCACTTACTCATTCAGTGTCTGAGGGACATTCATTTTTCCCAAGGGCCTTGCCCTATTGATCCAGCAGTTAATTCCCCCAGCTGACTCCTGCCCCTTGCTCTGCCTAACTGACCTGGGATTGAAAGTGCTGGCCTGAAAGTCAGGAGTTGGGAGGCCCGTACCTGGGGTCCGCTTCCCCTCACTGCCACCAGAGGGCAGCCGTGGACTCTGGTTGGAACCTCGCCCCGGGCAGTTCTGCGGATGCCCCTGCCAGGAGGCAGCTTTCTGTTGGGCTGGGGCGTTGATGGCTGCTGGGCCCAGGGTCTTGGCTGTGGGGGAGGCTTGGTTCTCCTTTGCACAAAGCAGCCCAGGGGTGAGGCAGCAAGGGACACCTGGGGGTGGTGCAATGCCAGGGAATCTGTTGATGACTCTGACCTCACTAGGACCGGGTCTCTGAGTATCTCTCAAGAAAAGAATGTGAGCCGGGACTTACCCGGTGGCGCAGTGGTTAAGAATCCGCCTGCCAATGCAGGGGACACGGGTTCGAGCCCTGGTCCAGGAAGATCCCACATGCTGAGGAGCAACTAAGCCCGTGGGCCACAACTACTGAGCCTGCGCTCTAGAGCCCGCAAGCCACAACTACTGAGCCCACGTGCTGCAACTACTGAAGCCCGCACACCTAGAGCCCGTGCTCTGCGGCAAGAGAAGCCACCGCAATGAGAAGCCCGCACGCCGCAACTAGAGAAAGCCCGCGCACAGCAACGAAGACCCAACGCAGCCAAAAATAAATTAAAAAAAAAAAAGGACGTGAGCCAACTTGGCTCCTTCCCCCACAGCAAGCAAGAGGCCATTTCTCTTTGGGGTGGTTTTTTCTCTTCTTCCTTGACCTACAAGAGCCCATTCTTTTTTTTTTTTTTAGAAGAATTTTTTTTTTTTTTAATTTTATTTATGGCTGTGTTGGGTCTTCGTTTCTCTGCGAGGGCTTTCTCTAGTTGCGGCAAGCGGGGGCCACTCTTCATCGCGGTGCGCGGGCCTCTCACTATCGTGGCCTCTCTTGTTGCGGAGCACAGGCTCCAGACGCGCAGGCTCAGTAGTTGTGGCTCACGGGCCCAGTTGCTCCGCGGCATGTGGGATCTTCCCAGACCAGGGCTCGAACCCGTGTCCCCTGCATTAGCAGGCAGATTCTCAACCACTGCGCCACCAGGGAAGCCCCCAGAGCCCACTCTCGGCTCAGGGCTGAGAGTGAGCTTGGGCCATGTGTGTTGAACCAGGTGGGCTGCATGTTTTGTGCATGCTCTTAAAAAAAATTTTTTTTAATCACTAAATCAATATATGCTCATTGTACCAAAACCAAGCAATAGAGAAGAGAGTGTTTTCTGAGGGAGTTGCCCAGGGCTTGGCAGGTTGTGCGGCCTTATGAAGACACTCTCCCTTTCTGCTGTGTGTGTGTGTGTGTGTGTGTGTGTGTGTGTGTGTGTGTGTGTGTGTGTGTGTGTGTGTGTGTGTGTGTGTGTGTGTGTGTGCGCGCGCGTGTGTGCGCTGTTGGGTATGACCCCGTAAGGGGTGTGTTCAGTCAGTAGTAATTTTGTATTCTTAGCAACCAGCCAGTATCTGCAGCGCTGGGGGAGGGCACAAGACAGAAGGCTCTCAGGGGCCAGAATCACCCAACAGTGAAGCCCAGGAGAGCCTCCTGGTGGTCACAGAAGAGACCTCTGGGCACAGGGAGACCTCTGAGGCCCATCGGAGAGAGCACATCCTTCCAGCGTCTCTTAATGCACAGCCTTTATTTATTGTCAGCACCCACTGCCCATACCCCACCTCACTAGAAAGCTCCCCTCGCCTGGATGTCTTCAGTGTCCTGCAAAGGAAGTGTCACAGCCTTTTTCTGGGGCTGGGAGTGAAGAGGGAGCTATCAGTTTCACATTTGAAACTGATAATGTGAGTCTGTGGCAAGAAGGAATAGCTTCATAACCATTTGAACTTCACCTGACCTTGTCTCCTGATTCAGCCCTCTAGCTGTTGGGATCTGCCAACTGGCTGAGCATTTCTGGGTCTTTGACCGGAAACCTCTCATACACAATTAGCAATGCCAGCCCTGAAACGGGGACTTCTGGCCAGTGTCGTACGTACCAGAGCCTGTTTAGGTTCCATTCAGTGAAAAATTCCATGCATTTTCTCATTCTCTGTTTCAAATCCAACAAAATCCCCACCCCCCCCAAAATTTGTTGAGCACCTACTGTATGCAAAATATTTTGCTAAGCTCTTGCATAAACCATGAGCGTGTCTAATTTTACAGACCGTGAGCTCCTTATGTGCAGGGCTGTGAATAAGCTATTCATTCACTCATTCGGTCTCTTAATTCTTTCTCTCTGCATTAGTTGGATGCCTGTTGAGAACAGGACACTTGGTGTACAGTATCCAGGCACTTAGTATACAGTAGGCACTTTGTAAAGACTTAGTTGAGGGAGTCCTGGAGTTCAAATAGCCAGGAAAGGAAAGTAACTGCAGCGCTGGGGGAGGACTGTGCCATTGTCTTTCTCAAGGGTTTTGTTAGTTAAAAGGGAGTGAAATCTGAACCCCTTGATACCTGCAGTGAACCCACCTCTCCCCTTGGGTGAGTGATGGCCTGAAAAGGCAGGCATCTTCCAGGCTTTAATTTTGTGATTGGAAAATGAGGATTTATTTATTCCACAATGATTTCTTTTCTTTTTTTTTTTTTTAATAAATTTATTTATTTATTTATTTTTGGCTGTGTTGGGTCTTCGTTGCTGTGCGTGAGGTTTCTCTAGTTGTGCTGAGCGGGGGGCTACTCTTTGTTGCGGTGTGCAGGCTTCTCATTGCGGTGGCTTCTCTTGTTGTGGAGCACGGGCTCTTGGCGCGCAGGCTTCAGTGGTTGTGGCACGTGGGCTCAGTAGTTGTGGCTCGCGGGCTCTAGAGCACAGGCTCAGTAGTTGTGGCGCATGGGCTTAGTTGCTCTGTGGCATGTGGGATCTTCCTGGACCAGGGCTTGAACCCGTGTCCCCTGCATTGGCAGGTGGATTCTTAACCACTGTGCCACCAGGGAAGTTCCCACAATGATTTCTTGAGTGCCTTCTATATTCCAAGCATTGTGCTGGTACCCGGGAATGTGAAGCTCCCCTCACCAACCTCATTAGAAGTTGCAACGACTGGATAAGATGAAGTGCTTTGGAAAAATCTGCCCCACTGCCTACTGCTGACCAGGGGCCTGGGGGAGCTTGCCGCCTCCTTGCGTGGCTCCCCTGGAGGCCCCCCTAAGATGAGCTGTTTCCCTTGACCCATCCCTGCATGCACATATCCTCTTTCTCTGCTCCTGGCCAGCCAGAGTTTACTTGAGTTGGAATCCATGACCTCCTGGCTTCTCCACATGCAGCCTGATTCTGGGCCAGGGTTTGTTTGAGGCCCTGTTTGGATATTATTAAAAGTGGCAGCTTTGCTCAGAAAGGTCAGTGTGAGAAACCAGAACAAAAAGATCTTTCAAGCTGGCCTCTCACAGGGCTCAGAAAAGCCCCAGCTCTACTTGGCACTGGCAGTTTAGACCCGGGACAGGATTACTCAAGCTGGTGGGAGAAATCCCATCCAGTTTCCCATTTCCCAGAGGGCTGAGCTGAGGCGGAGGGGCATTCCCAACATTTCAGAACAGGTCGGCACCAGCCAGGAGCCCAGATCTCTCCCTGTCTAGCCCTGGCCACTGTAACCTATGTTGGTTTTCTCTTTACCTGCATTCAATAAAAACTGGGATTTACCCAAAAGATGCCTAAAGGTGATTATTTGCTTTGCTAAAGAATTCCTGGGAGCTTATTTAGATGCCAGAGTCCCTTATAGATTTGAAAATAGTAAAAATATACAACTTTGGAGGCACAAGATCTTGTTAAAATTGCAGTTCTCATTCCTAAATTGAGTGTGTATTGGGGGAAGAACCTGAAACAAAACAACTAGTATACCAAGTCCATGATTTCAGGTATGCTTGATTAAGGTGAGATATCTACTGAAGTAAAAAGAAAGAAGATATAAAGAAAAGTATTACACAAAATAATAACACTGATGGTGTACAGCTAGTAGCAAAAATTGTAGATGTGGTATGCAGATGACAGAAGTCTGGGAGATGCTGATTGCAACTGAAGACCTGATTTTATAGAGGAGAGGGCCGTGCATAGCCCACAGGGGTGAGCTCTGCCCTCAGTAGCACTGCCCAGGCATGAACCATCTCTAAGGACCCTGTGGAGCCCTGTGCTGCTTGCCCCTCCTGGTTCTTCAGAAGCTCTAGGCAGACTAGGGAAGATCGTTGTGACTCTGACTCTATCCCCCAGGTCTTTGTCTCCATTCTCAGCCTTACAAACAGGAGTCTTAGTTCATAGTGTTGGTTGTTTGCACATTTGGGGCTTGCTTGTATGAAACCAGAGGTTCCCAGAAGGCAAGGAATTGATCTCCTGCCCTTTTATGCCTCCAAGCTCCAGAGCCCCCAGGAATCTATTTCATGCACGAAAGCTGCAGGAGGGGCTCACGTGACTTTCCCGGCTGCCACCTTTGGCCTTTCACCCTCTGTGATCTTTCATTTCTAAATTTGCTGGCCTGGGAGCCTCTGCTTTCCCTTGCGAGCTGTTGATCTAGGGAACCCCCCGGAACAAGTGAGGACGGCAGTCCTCAGACATTTGCTGAGCACACATGCCTGGGCTGAGCTTCAGGAACAAGACTGCCCTCAGGGGGTGCACAGTGGGAAAGGGGTCAGCCTGTAAATGGAAAATGACTGCAATGCCATGCTTGCTTCAAAAGAGGAGTTAACACGGGGCAAAAGCTATGCAGTCAGGAGGGGTGGGTGTGGGGAGGGGCCCAGGGAAGGCTGCAAGGAGGAAGTGATGTTGGAAAGTGATGTGTAAAAACACAGGTTTTTTTAAGGATGAGTAGGGAAAGGGCTTTTTAAGGCAGTAGGGGAAGCCTGTTCCAAGACTTGACATAGCGAACAGTGGACGGTTGTTCAGAAAGGACTTGAGTGGTGGGAGATGAGATGGGAGAGAGGCAAGGGGCAGACCCGACAGCCCTGGGACACCGTACTGAGGGCCTAGACTGAATTCTGTAAGCCTGGGGGCACCGACAAAAGGCCAACATGGGAAGGAACAAGATGACTTTTGCATGTCAGTAGAGCCCTCAAGGGGCAGTGGGAGTGGTTTTTCAAACTCAGGCCACACCCATCAGTGGGTTGCAAGATCTGTTTGGTGGGCTGCCGCCAGCATTTTTAAAATGGGGAAATAGTGGGAGACGTAAAATAGAAAATATCAGAGTGGATTGCATTGCACATAGTAGAGATAGGTAATATATCAGGAAACTTAACTTCAGTTTTATGTAAGCAGTGTGTGCATATATACAGGGTTGCAATGTCAGGTGTATTTCTTACTATGGATCACACTTTAAAAAGCTTGCAAATGACTTTAAGACACAGAGGGCTGACTGGAGGGGGTGAGACCAGCTGTCACTGTCATCTAGGCCCCAGGTGATGCAGGCCAGTCTACGGCCCTGGTGCTAGGGATTGAGAGGTGAGGATGGATTCCATTGTAGACCGGATGTGACAGATGAAGATGGAGAATTTGAGGTTGACTGAAGTCAGAAAGTTTGGCACCAGCCCAAAGCACTTGGGCCAAGATAACATCTTGTTTGAAATACTCGATCTTGGTCTCTTTCTGATGGTAAACTGGAGGCCTGGGTTTCTAGAGGGCTACGGTGGAGAAGGATCCTTTCTATTCTTTGATCACTGATGTCCTGGGCCTCTAGGATCCTGGTGTTAACAATTCCGACCTTTCATACCAATTATTGGATGTTTTCAAATAACACTCAAATGGGCAGGCTCCTCCTAGTGTCTGCAGGTTTGATGAGGATGTCTTTGTGGGAACTAGGCTGGTAATGACCCTGCTTCTACTGTCTTCCCGCTAGGAACATCGTGAAAGGCATGAGAGAACTCCGGGAGGTCCTACGCACTGTGGAGACCAAAGCAACTCAGAACTTCAAAGTGGTAATGGAGGAGGCCCCAGGGCTGGGTGCTGGCTGCGGCTGGTTTATTCAGGGGTTGATTTCAGTGGGAGGCAGCAGAAATCCTAGCAGGCAGCCTCTGAATCAGGGATAACAATATGTCGAGTGTGTGCTTCTCCTCTCCCTATCATGCTCATGGCAGACATTGCTAGTCAATCTCAGCATTCTTTTCCTCCAAGCCTGGGACACACCCTCAGCATCCTTCTCATCACAGCACTGCACATAGCTCCTCATGTTAGATCAATGCTGAAACTTCCTGTCATCCCTTCCTAGCAAGGTGGTGTGCTAATTCTTAGGGACTTGTTTATGATCTTAATAAATAACCTTGGCTTGCTTTCCTGCCCCAATTCAGGCCTACCTTCTTAGGCTTCTACCCCTAATCAGAGCCACAGCTGCTTCTCACTCTAGACTTTTCGGTCAAATATCAGAAAGGTATCTGGTGGAGAGAGCTGCTTGCGCTGAGGGCTTTATGCTCTGCAAGGGCTGTGAATACTCAGAGCCGTGCTGGGCTCCATGGGGCCAGGAGGAGGAGGAAATGTACCTCTTGTCTAGGAGAAGAGAGAGGACAAAAGATGAAGTCGGAGCCATCACGGGCCAACAGAAGGGGTGGGGCAGCTCAGTGCTGGAGACACAGAAGCAAGGGGGCTCCTTGGGGCACAGTGGTGGACCTCCTGGAGGGGCAGCAATTTGCAAGCAGGCAGATTTGGCTGGATGGTGAGTGGAGGGCACGGCAGGCCGCAGCTGGGCAGAGCCAGCATGTGCCTGCATCTGAGTTCCTCCCTCTCTGCCAGATGGCAGCCAAGCACCTGGCAGGGGTCCTGCTGCACTCCCTGAGCGAGGAATGCTACTGGAGCCCCCTGTCCCACCCGCTGCCCGAGTTCATGAGCAAGGAGGAGAATTCCTTCATCACACAGGCCCTGCGGAAACCTCAACTCTACGAAGGAGACAAGTAAGCCTATCTGCTCTGGGGACCACGCCAGGCTCAGGCCACCGTCCCCAGGGTTCGGTCCCCACTGGCGGTCCCTCTCTCTGCCCCATGCTCTCCTGCAGCCGCCACCCAGCTCCCTGCCAGGCAGGCTCTTCAGAAGCAGCAGGAGCCAAATAGACTAGAGAAGGCAGCTCTCGGGGTGGGGGGTTGAGGGGGCGTCCTCTAAGGCACCCAAAGGCCAAACAAATTTTTTGGCGGGCGGGGGGAGGGGGGTACCTGCCTTCCTAATGGTCTCAATGCACCGTCTGTCGTGTTTGTGCCAGTAATCGAAGGTGGAGTCTGTGAGCTTCTTTCTTGCTCTTGTTTGCTGCTGGCCCCAGCCGCTTCATGCAGTGCTGGGAGCTGGAAGGGGCATCCCCCTCGAGCATCGCAGTATTTCCAGCCCTCGCCCACCGTAGGCTTTCAGATCCATGACTCTGGGGCATGATAAAGAGCTGCAGGTGGGATCCTGTGCCTGTGAATTATGCAGGAGAAGGTCACCTTACCAGGGCTGGTGCTGACTCCGGGGCAGAAGGGCCGGCGTGGCAGGCCAGCCGTGCGGCTTCGGAGGGCCGTGCTGGAGCCAGGCTGCCATTTGTGTCTTGCAGCCTCTACTGCCCGAAGGATAACATTGAGGAGGCCCTGCTGTTGCTACTCATCAGCGAATCCATGGTGAGCTCAAGGCCTCTGGCACGTGGAATAAAGCTGTGGGGCTTGGGCACAGGCCACCGGGTCCTGGCCGAGCTCAGCCCCCGGGCATGTCCCTGAAGCAGGCTTCTTGGATCTGTTCCCCCCTCAGAGGGTACGGCTCCCTCATGAGATTTAGGTGTGGAGTACAAGGCTGCATTCGGGGGCCTGGGTCCTACCCCTAAATGAGTAGGGACTGGGCGAGCTAACAAATTCCCACCTCCTGCTTCTGGAATTACAAAAGCAAGTCAACAGAAGGTTGCATGAACAGTTCTGTGCTGGGTCGGTGATGATGGAAGGGAGTGGAAGGAACGTGTACTTTCACGGCAGGAGGCCTGGATTCAGGTTCCGGCCCTGCCACTCAGTAGCTGAGGGCCCTGGGCAGATCACCTAAGCTCTGTGAGCCTCAGCTCCCACCTCTAAGGTGATAGTAACTCACAGAGGTGAGGTGCCTGTACAAGGGATCCACTCATTCATGCCACTCTTAATACAGAGTGTCATCCACTTTGTGCCAGGCCCTGTTCTAGACGCCAGAGAAGCAGCAGCAAACAAAACGGAGAAAACTCCCTGCCCTCATGGAGCTTACATTCTAGTGAGGGAGGTGGGCAATAAATGAATTAACTACTCAACTACCCAGGGTTGCGATGTCTAAGTGCTGTGGAGAAATAAGGCGGAGGGGGTAAGGTGTGCCGGATAGAGCACACGTGAAATGCTCTCTAGATTTTTTTCACAAGACCCGCTTCTCCTGCCCCGGGCAAACACGCATGCGCGCGCGCACACACACACACACACACGTGCCGTGGAGGCTCAGCGTTGGGGAGAGGTGTGTTGGGTGGTCTGGGAGGTGGTGAGATGAAGGATGGGGTGGTCCAAGGGGGCTGAAGGAAGGGTGGGCAAGAGCAGCAAAGCCAGGTGTCCTCTGACTGAGGGGCCCCTCAGAGCTTATGAGCTGGGGACCCCCGGGTTGAGAGCTAGGTTTTTTAAAATGATGCACCTGAGAGCAGTGTGTGAAAGTGGAGTTTAAGGAACTGGGTCCCCAAATAGCCAGAAACAAATGTCCCTTTGGAAACCTGGGACTGTGTGATGCCAGGGTTTGTTTAGAGACCTCTGGTCAGTGGGTTGCCTCTGGCTGAGCAGGTCCCCCAGCAAGTAGACAGGAAGAGGGACACTGGACTCGGGGGTGAGAGAGTGTATCCTTCCCCAGCCAGGCGGGGTCCATTCGGATCCAAGAGTGCCGGGGAAGGGGCATGGATATTTGGATCCCGAGGACAAACTGGCCGGGACATGGTCCTGAAAGGTTTGCACGGTGCGTGCTTGTATGGAGGTTAGGTGGTTGCTGCTGGGTGGGGACATCTAGCTGGTTAGCCCAATGTGGAGGTAGAGGTACCAAGTGCCAGATCTGATTTTCATGGGAGAACAGTGTACTTCTCACAGACTGAACCCCAGTTTTTAATTATGGAACCTCAGCCATAGACCGGTATCCTCTCCCTGCCCCCTTCACACACCTCAGCCATCTCAGCACCTACACCATCAGGTGTGACTGCACAGAACTCACCTGTCTCGGGAAACACAGGTCATTATTGTCACTTTCCTATGCTGAGGGTTACAGTGTTGTCTGCAGGTGGGAAGTAAAAAGGTGAAAATGGGAACGTTTCTTAGGTCCTTTCTCTGCCAGATTCCAAGCTGATTATCTCATCTAGGTAGGCATTGTGTTGAGCGGTTTGAAAAATAACAGTTTCATATGATTCAGTCTAATACTAATATGTTCCCATCTTGCAGATGAGAAAAGTAAGGTCCAAGACAGGTACATGTCTTGGTCAAGGTCTCATACTAATAATCCTTGCAGCCATGATTCAAATCACGTCTGTGATTCACCGACTGCTCTAAGTCTTGGTTTTCTCATCTGTCAAAGGGTCAAGGGGGTAACTTTGAGGATCAAGTGCGACAGAGCTTGGCGAGGGCTTTGTAAACAAGGAAGGCCTTGGCTGTCTGTGTGAGAATGGTCAGCATTTTTCTCCCTGGCAGGGATAGAGGCTGGGCTCTGTCTCCCTAAGTATTTTTTGTGGCCATTGCTTGATCCGGGTGCCCAGAACCAGAGCTGAGATGCCTTTCCATTAAAGTTATTCCCCCCAAACCCTCAAGCTGCCCGTATATCTCAAAGTAGAGGATGGCCTTTTACTAAAAGGTGACCCATACTTGGAGCCAAGGTGGTTTCCCTCTAAGCAGCTCTTTCAAGAGGATATGTGGCCGGCTGGCCTCCACTGGCGACTCGGGGGATCCAGGCCGGCTGGACAGGCAGGTGTCGTGGGAATTCCCTGTGGCCTGCACAGCAGCAGAAGTGCTCAGATGCCGAGTGTGCTGTAGCTGGGAGGAGGCACTCTTCCAGGGCTGGCTGGCTGGTTTCCTCCTGCTCACACCCAGCCTGTCACACATCTAGAAGCTTCAGATATTTGGGGGAGGATGTCGGCGATGGACATAGCTTTGGTGTCTCATCTATTGAGGGTTTTCCACCTGGAATCTGGATCTGGCCACTGTGGCTCTGTGCGGTTTTTCAGAGTGACCAGACCGCCTCTGACTTCTCACTTGCCCTTATTTTACCCCCTCCTTTCCTGCAGGTCACATTCTCCATCAGATGTGGGCGCCAGGCTCCTGCTCTGACCCTTCACCTGACCCCTGAGGCTCAGCCTGGCCTCCATGTACCAGCAGGGTTTTCCTCATCTCCCTTTAATGCTGGCTGGGTTTGGCTACAGATGATAGGGAGAAACTTATAGAAGCAGCAGCTGCCTTGGCTGCTCCTTGGGTTCTCCTAATCCCTGCAGAATTCTTTATGCGGCAGTAACAGCTATTGCAGCACAACCAGCCCAGGAGGCATAATCATCACAGCTCTCCACTTCCAGGGCCGCCAGAGCTAGTTGCTCCAGGAAAGGGTGTTTGCAGGTTTCCTGAGCACGTCCACCCCTATTTTGCGGTTTGGAACTCAGAGGAGTAGGCTGCATGGCGTCTGGGTGTGGGGTTGGTACCTGAAGTATGGTTTTTGTTTGGGGCTGAGTGTGATCAGAATGAATAGGGCAGCCCTTGTCTTTCAAGAGGTAAATAGAAACCTTACTAATGCTTTCAGAGAAACGCAAGGGACATGAGTTATAACTGGCTAAAGGAGATTTGTGTTCTGGACTCAGTTTTGAGTTTTCAGGACCAAAAGGACACTTAAAAATGCCCATCCACCTACCCATCCACCCACCCACCTACCTGCTCATCTCTCCACCATCCAGTCTTGTTTGAGCAGCGACAGTGTGCTGGGCTGTGCTCAGCACTGGGGGTAGAATGAAGAATAGTTAAATCACAGCGCTTGTCCCAGGCGTCCTCCTACCCAGTGGAACATGTGTCTGGAGACACGGAGGAAATCCTCGTCCCCAAACCAGAAGGAATTATCTCAGTCTGCTGAACCTCAAATGCATATTCTAGTTTTTTTTTTTAAACATCTTTATTGGAATATAATTGCTCTACAATGGTGTGTTAGTTTCTGCTGTATAACAAAGTGAATCAGCTATACGTATACATACATCCCCATATGCCCTCCCTCTTGCGTCTCCCTCCCACACTCCCTATCCCACCCCTCTAGGTGGTCACAAAGCACCGAGCTGATCTCCCTGTGCTATGCAGCTGCTTCCCACTAGCTATCTGTTTTACATTTGGTAGTGTATATATGTCCATGCCCCTCTCTGACGTTGTCCCAGCTTACCCTTCCCCCTCCCCGTGTCCTCAAGTCCATTCTCTACATCTGTGTCTTTAGTCCTGTCCTGCCCCTAGGTTCTTCAGAAACTTTTTTTTTTTTTTTTAGATTCTATATATATGTGTTAGCATATGGTATTTGTTTTTCTCTTTCTGACTAGTTTTTGAAAGAACCATGTGTCAAAATCAGCCTGATTTTCTCAGTTGGGGAACCAGGAGGTACAGGACTCTGCCATTTCTCAAATCTTGATCTAAGGCATAAAAATATGTGTTAGAGCAAACTGAATCCTCGAGCCCCTGTTTCGTTCAGCTGGGGGAGAAGCTGCTGCTGGTGTCAGGCTTTCGGGAGCTGAAAGGACACAGAGGCTTGGGCTGAGAGAGGGTGGGGGGATGGGTGAGCCCGTGGGGCCTGGGATCCTGCAGGTTAACAAAATAACTGCCATCCGTGCCCAACATCAGGCATCCAGCGATTTGAATCTTGAATTGGCCATTCACAACCTGTGTAGCCTGGGCAAGTCTCTTACCTCCCTGATCCTCAGTTTTCTGTAAAATGGGGCTAATAAGGTCTCTCTTGCAGGAATTGGGTGGATGAAGTAAGAAAATGAGCACGAAGGTGGCTGGTACATTGTGGGTGTTGAACATGTATTCGTTTTATCCTGATGACTACCTGCTTCTGAGTCATTAATTTTAGAAAACATTTAGATTCAGGTCTGGTTGGTAGAAAAATTGGTTTGAGGACACTGTTTAGTTAAAAAAAAAAAAAAACAAAAACGCTTCTTGGGCTTGATTCCATTTGGGACTCAGCAGATGAGCACAGATTGTTCCAGCTTCTGGCGCCTGGTTTGCTCTGACACGAGGCCCTGCTGTGCTGCAGGCTGCAAGCGGAAAGGGTCTGTTAATGCTGCCAGCTCAGAACCCTTGGAGCAGTGGAGGTGGGAGAGCCTCACGCCCTCGTTGGCAGGAAGATTTCTGCTGTAGGAGCCCGATGCGCAGGAGCGTGGGCTGGCGGGGGCCTGGCTGGGGTCGCTGTGTAGATGGGACACGGCACAGAGCATGTTATTTCTTGGCTCTGTGGACTGGCGGCTCGAGAGCCGGTGGTGATGGTGTCTGCCGGTGGGGGTGACAGCACGAGCAGAACGTGACAGCATCCTCCAGGGAGGAGGGGCAGGGGCCAGGCACTGATGCCACCAGGAGACTCCTTTCTGGGGTGATTGTTGAGGGAGGTGAGCAGCGGGCCCTGAGGCTGGGTCCTTGGCCAGCAGAGAGGTTGTCCCTGAGAACAGGGGTGACGTGGTCCAAGGAGCTTGTTCTCTGCAGAGAAGCAGCACCTGAGGCCTGACTGAGAAAGTCCAGCCTGTGTTTCGCTT
The DNA here is from genome assembly GCF_028021215.1 of Eschrichtius robustus. NCBI lineage: Eukaryota > Metazoa > Chordata > Mammalia > Artiodactyla > Eschrichtiidae > Eschrichtius > Eschrichtius robustus. The sequence goes on from NC_090838.1 coordinate 39,359,966, forward strand.
TGGTGCTTCCCTAAGCAGAGACATCTGAGGGCCTCTGATGGCATGGGAGGGGCTAGTGGACACTTCCTTGGAATCTCCTGGAGGCAGGGGAAGAGCCAGGAGTGAAGTCAGAATGTCTAGGTTCTAATCTGGGTCCTAAACCCCCTATATGTATGCCTTGAGGAGCCTCCCTGGTCTCTCTGGGCCTCAGTTTTCTCATCTGTAAAATAGGACAATAGAACGGGAGATGGTTGTTGTCAGCATTATGAGATACCACGTACAAAGTGCTCTACAAGTTAGTTCCCTTTCCTTCTTCTACCCTGCTTGTGTCCAGGATCAGAAGAGTAACGGGGCTGGGCGAAGTGAAGGTCAGTGCTGTCTGTGGCCCTGCAGCCAGCAGAGGGTGGGGTCCAGGGCTGGCAGAGGAGCCCACGAGGCAGCAGGTGCTCAGGGCAGCAGAAGCCATCCTGGACTGGCTATCGGAGGTTCAGCCTTAATTCCTGGAGACCCCGCACACGTTAGTACACCCTCTGGGGCTCAGTTTCCCTGCCTGCAAAGGGGACAGCAGCAGTTTCATCCTGCCCCTCCGTGGGGTTACTGTGAGATCATGGCAGTGATAATTAAGTTCCTAAAATGCATGGCACACACATGAGGGATGGCTATTTGAGCAAGAACCATCTTGCCTGGGGTGTCACGTGGGCTGTCCCACCTCGGGGAATGACGTTGCCCTTGTGGGCGTTTTCTTAAGGCCCCATATTTGCTTCATGGATACGTGTCCAAAGACCACAAGTGGGTCACACTGGATGATGGGGGAGTGGGGAGGACCACGTTTCTTTGGCTTTTCCTCTTCTGACCTGCTGGAGGCCTTGGGTGAACGTCCCTTAGTCTGGGGAGACTGCCCCTGGCAGGACAGCAGAGGGTCCAAGGCTAGGAGCTTGTCTCAGGGACAGCTGCTGAGCCCTGCCTGGGATTAAATTCATGGATTAAATAAGAGTAGGGCACCCCCAGAGGTGGGGGGCCTGGGGGTTTTGCAGGGGAAAACAGGAGAATAGCCTGCCATTATCCCAAAACCAGTAAGGAGTATGGTGGTGAGAAGACCATTTAGTTTCTGCATAATTCATGTCTCTCACTGCATCTGATCTGGAGGATTTCCATGTGAGGACATTTAAATGGTGGAAGGGAAAGAGTGTGACTGGGACTAGTTCAAGGCAGGCTGCTGATGGAGCTGGGAGCATTGTGTGGCCTGAGGGAGGTGAGTGCAGCAGAGGAGGGAATGGGACACCTGGGGTGCCCTGGGCGGGGACTTGAAGCCCCCAGAGGGTCTGAGGCCCTGTGCACTGAGGCCTGCTCTGGCCCCTGAGCTGCACGTGAATTCCTACCCTGTTGCCAGCCCCCCGAGGCTTCCTTTTTTTCTGCCCCAGTTCTCCCCACCCCACCCTATTGCATGGTTACGTACACACGCTGCCCAGCTGCCCTGCAAGCACTGGAGCATTTCACTGCAGCCCTGCCCCAAAGCCATAGCAACCACTCGGCAAACTGCTTTTGGCTTTCCTTTGGGGACCCACGCTTCCCTCTTGGCACAAGTGCCAAGTCCTGAGGACCCCCGAGAAGATGCCTTCCCCGCTGTCTGTGTGTTGGGGGGCGGTCCCCAGGCAGAGGAGATGCTGCTGTGAGCCCCTCTTCTGTTCCTGTCCTTCTGACCTAATGCTTGCTCAGAGCTGGAAATCCATGCCTCCCTCCCACCAGGCACACACATTCAGAGACACTGTTCTCTTAAAGGTCAAGGTCTAGGCCAACAGGAGGAAGTTTCCACACCAGGCCCAGAAATCCTTCTCTTTCTAATGTCACTTGAGAGTGCTGTGTGCGGGCCTGTGCTGGGGCTGGGAGGCTCGAGATGAGCGAGATGCATCCCTGCCCCGAGAACCCATGAGCCAGTGGGCTGTGCGGGGGCCCGGGTGTGTTCCCAGGGTTGGGAGAGGACGAGGTGGGGGGCCAGCCTCGCCTGCTGAGATAAGTCGGGGACAGTGGCAGAAGGAAGGGATCCTTGAATTGAGTTTGAGGAGCCAGAAGGCATCCACATTGACAGACGGAACAAAGATGGGCCTTGGTGAGGAGAGGGAGCTGCGGGGAAGGACTTGGGAGCTAGCGGAGAGAAGCTGGCCAGGTGGGCAGGGTCTCATGGCAGCCACAGAAAGGAGGGGAGTTGGGAGTTGGGGTCTGGCAGGGGCTGCACCTGGAGGATAGGCCGACCAGAGCTCACTGCTCACCATCCCCTGCATGAGACTAGTCTGCATGGGTGGCTCCCCGATCCTGGATGTGTCCTGCAGGAAGGCCACCCCTGCAGGCAGCCTTCCATCAGGACCTCTCTCTCCCACCAGAGTTCTAGGTCAGATCCACTCACTGTGTTTGTTGTGTACTGCTGCTGTGTCCCGTTTCCATAGCCCCTCCCTGAGTGCAGGAACTGTGTCTCCCATCCTCTCATTCCCTGACCTCCTGCCCCCAATCCCACCCCCATTGCTGCCTGGTGGGGGCTGCCTCTGCGGGGCCCACCCAGGGCGGCGAGAGCTGGGGCGCTGCTGGAGGTGGAGGAGTGGGGAGGTCCACAGCCAGGTGCAGAGCGAGTTTTGTGCTCCTCAGTGAAACAGTTCCTGCCATGGCTCTCCTTAGAATCTCTTCTCTCTTCCTGTTGGTGCCTGTGTGGGTGGATATCGCCAGGAAGGAGGGGGATTTCTCTGGCACTTTCCGTCTCCATTCCTCTCCCTTAACCCTTTGGCACCTGACCGTCAGCTCTTGTTTACCAGGCTGGCACTGGTGCTCAGCCTTTCTGGGGCTATCCTGGCATCCCCGGCACCCTCTCCTGGGGCAGGTCCATGCCCATCGGGGCGGTGGGCAGCCCTTGCCTATTGTGCCTGGAGGGGCAGTCATCAGGACCCCTGGCCACCGGCCTCCCTTACTGAAATGCCCCCCTGGGTGAGTCACGTCCTTGGGTCTTATAGGCATTTTGGCTTCTAGAAGCCTCTATGGGAATGCGCTTCAGGCCTGCACGGTAGGACACGTCCAGAGCCTACAGTCCAAAGGCTGTTGAGCTTCTGCCTCTGCAGTCATCACCCTTGGGAGCCTCAGCCCCTGACCTGGAGGAGGGGATAGTAGTCCTGCCCGGAAGAAGGTTGTGAGGACCACCTGTGGACGCATTGTTTGAACCTGACCAGTGGGGATCTGGGTTTTAAGAGTCAGCAGGTCCCTTTTATTCTGTCAAAAAGGCCAAGTTCTTGGATCTGCAGTCCTTTGTGGGGAAGTAGAGGAGGGCGAGTCCCAACTCATGGAAGGAGGTTCAGCCTCTTCTATAGATGGAGGGGGACGCTGGGAAGAGACCCCTTTGGCAGAGGGGAGAAGAGGCAGGAGAGGGGAGGATGCTGGGAGCAGCCAGTGGGGGCATCTGGCCAGACCCCAGCTTTGCGTCAGCTCAGGCACAGCCCTCAGAGAGAGAGAGAGAGAGAGAGAGAGAGAGAGAGAGAGAGAGAGAGAGACAGGAGAGAGAGAGAGAGAGAGAGAGAGAGGAGAGAGAGAGAGAGAGAGAGAGAGAGAGAGAGAGAGAGAGAGAGAGAGAGAGAGAGTGTGTGTGTGTGACATGGGGGGCCCAGGGCATCCCCAGCCTGGTCCCCACCCTGCGGGGGGTCCCCATGACTCCTCTTTATCTACTCCCGAGCCTGAATGCTGTCCCCAGGGTGTGAGTGTACAAGAGACGGTGGGACCACAGGCCACAGAACAAGAGGGTCCCCAGTTCCTGATGGGGAGATTTCACCCTGATGGGGTGATACAGAGTTCCCCCCTTCAGATCGTACAGAATCGCCCACTCCTAAAGCACGTTTTCCCTCGCCCCTCCCCTCCCTAAGCAGCAAACCCCGCCCCGCCCAGGCAGCTCTGAGCTACTGGACTCCTGAGTGCCAGATGCCAAGCACAGAGACCCCGGGTTTTGAGGAGGGACAGAGAGGAGAGTTCCGTAGTCAGAAGGAGTCAGGGATAGGTCTGGGCTGGACGCAGGGGTGATGGGAAGGAAGTATGGGGTTCCTTATCAGAGGGACTTGGGGGGCCTGCAGAGGAAGAGAAGAGGGCACGGAGGGGCCACAGCCCAAACTCCTGTCCTGTGAGTCAAGCTGCAGAGCCGCCCACCTGATCTAGTCAGTTCCAGATACTATCTGAAGCTCTTTCTGTGAGTGGATGGTTACAAATACACAAGGAGCTGTCCCCCAGAACAGCTGGCCTGTATCCTCAATAATGCCAGTATCCTGGAGCCAGGCAAGGGCTGCAGGACTCTTCCCATGAAAGGAGGCACGAGAGACATGGCAACAATCCTGGATTGGATCCTGGCACGATGACTCTACCAGAAAGGCCATCCATGGGACAGGAGGCGAAATCTGGATATGAGCTGGTATTAGAGAATAGAAATAACGGTGTTCCACTTCCTGAATTTGGCATTTCTGTTGTGGTTATAGAAAGAATGTTCTCTTTTGTTTAGGGGTGAAGGGCCAAGTTGCCTTAACTGACTACTATTACTACTACTATTATCATTATTAGAGAGACAAAGCCAGTGTGGTCAATGTTAACAATTGGGTTTACTGCTGCGGTACTATTCTTGTGGCTTTTCTGTAGATTTGACTGTTTGCAGAATAAAACACTGAAGATCAGGAGCATGGGCCCTCAGGACTGCTGTCTCACCCCAGCCTGGGCTGTGGGTGGAGGGTTTGCTCTCTGTCTTGGGGGTGGGGAAAGGCTCTGGCTGGTTCTAGGAGTGTGGCCTGGGTCAGCGGCGAAAGGGCGACGGTCACTGAGCCTCAGAGGCAGGGGCCCTGTGGGGACAGGCACCTGCTCATTTTCTGTCCTTGCTCTTTCCTAAACCGTGTCTCCCCACAGGCTACTCGGGATGTGGTGCTGAGCCGGGCACCGGAGCAGCAGGAGGACCGGGCAGTGAGCCTGCGGAGCGCTGCGGCCATCTACGACCTCCTGAGCATCACGCTGGGCAGGAGGGGCCAGTACGTCATGCTCTCCGAGGTACCGCCTCCTCCGCTGCCCCCTCCCCTGCCTCCACCAAGGGGTACAGCTCTGTTCTTGGGAGACCCAGCTGGGGACTGTCTTATTTCCAGTGCCGAGAGGGCTGCCGAGAGGGTGGTTTTTGTTTGTTTGTTTTACAGATATTTTCATGTGTTTTTTCTTGTGAAAGAACGCATGGTGTTGTATAGAGAAGCACAAGAGGAAACTTATCCACCCCTCAGGTTCCCCCAGAGGTGATGCTGGTGTTTTGTGACTACCTGTCCTGACAGGGTTCTGAGCTGGGTGTGGTCGGGAGCCTGGATCCTCCTCCCACCCTGGCTAGACAGAGCATGCCCACTGCATTGGGCAAACACTGCCGGGGCAGCGCTCCAGGGGCTGGGCCCAGAGGGTGGTCCCTCTCCAGGATGTGGGGACCAGGAGCACAGAGCTGCCGCTCTCTCCTGCCCCCTCCCCACAGTGCGAATGGCTTGTGCACATTTTTGAGCTTTCAGATCCAGGCTGGGATCAAGGGTGGCTCGGGGGCCCTCGGCTCCTTGTACAGGTGGCCCTCTTGGTGGCAGATTCTCTTTGCATGTGTTTGGGAGGGCTCCCGAGAGGAGGGGCAGTCACTCCTGCTGAACCCTTGCTCACACCGAGGCACCGTGCGAGGTGCTTCCAGAAGATACCTTCTTTAACGTGGGGGGATAAGTGGTCTCTCAAGTTCACCAGTGAGGAAGGCGAGGCCCAGAGAGGTGGGTTTCTGCCCAGGATGGTGCAGGGGGTGCAGTTGAGCCAGCACGGGGGGACCCAGGCCACCAAGCTCTGAAAGTACCTGCTGTGTGGTCCTGTACCCCTTACCACTGTCCCCCACCCGCCTGACCATGGCCGCACAGTGAATCCTGGCCTCGAATGCTGGCTTCTGCCTCTGTCACCTGGAACCACTTCTGATGGTGACTGTCAGATCTCACAGGCAGCGCCTGACTTGGAGTGGCCCAGGATCAGAGTGGCCAGGGAGCAGACGGTTTTTCTCGGTGGTCGTAGAGAAGAGCAGAAGGAAGCCTGTACACTTGGGCAGCGTTTTATGCATGGGCTTTGGAGTCCGTACGTCTGCCACTGACTGGCCCTATGACTGTGGCAAGTCATTTACTAAGCTTCAGCTTCTTCATCCGTGAAGTGGGGGTAATTAGAGAACCCGCTTCACTGGGTTGTTGGGAAGAGTAAATGAGTTAAAACATGTAGAAAGCTGAGTATGGTGCCAGGCACAATAGTGAGAAGAATTGTCAGCTGTTATTATTTTTATTGGATGTTTACATTTTGAAAGCCCTTTAACAAATCTCATTTGCTTTTCACCATCGCCCTTGTGAGGTGTTCACATGATATGGAGGTGGGAACCGAGGGTCAGAGAGGGTGAGAGACTCGCACAAGGTCACACAGCATGCGAGTGGCAGAGACAGGTTACCCCTGGAGTTTTCCTACAGGAACCAAGTACGAGCTCTGGCGACCTCCTGCGGGAAGCGATTTGGGCAGAGATTCCCCTGGAAGGGTATGGGGTGGGCCGGTGTGGGGAGGACCCCTGGAGGGGAAGTACTGACCGTCTCCCTCTCCCCAGTGCCTGGAGCGAGCCATGAAGTTTGCATTTGGAGAATTTCACCTTTGGTACCAAGTGGCCCTCTCCATGGTGGCTTGTGGGAAGGTAAGACCCAGGGTGCGCTGGGGGTTGTACACTCACCCTTGGCGGGGGAGGGTGGTCTGCTCTCCTCTAGTCCCTCCCAGAGGTGAGTGGAGGGCAGGGCAGTGATTCAGAAATATTGTCCAGCAGCTGATTTTAATCTCCAGGGAATGAGGGGCATGAAGGGTCACACACAGACCCCTGTGTGAATCTGGTGCCTACCTGTGAGTTACGACTGTGCCAGGTAGGCAGGTGTGTATGTGGATGCTTTTCTCTGAGTATATGTGCACGCCTGGGGCATCGTAGCATTTCCGCCTGTGAGTTGGTTGATGTGACTGCCTGAGGCAGGCATGGACATGGGTTCCAGGCGAGGGGAACGTTGTTCCATTTGGGCCGCAGCTCTCTTCCTGCCCAGGAGGGAGTGTGGCATCAGGAAAGGACATCCGGAACTCACCTGGGAGGGAGCAGGGGCCCCCCCTCCCCTGAGGGAGTGTGGAGGGAGCGCTGCGAGGAGAGGAGGACGTGGCAGGGGGTGGTCAGGAGGAGCCCTGCTCAGCGCGGGGCTGACCTTATTCCAGTTTCCAGAGCTGCGTTTGCTCTCCACCCGCCAAGCCCTGCCCCAGCACCCACTGGTTTTCCCTCCCATGAGAATCACACTTACATAAGCTGCTATTCTCAGCAGTGACATGAAAGGAAAACCTTTCCGGAGCTGGGCGCTGAGGGTGTTGGGGCCGAGGATGCTACGAAGGCAGGAAGTAAGGAGGCATGAGCTCACAGATGGTTCCAAGAGCTGTAACACCCGGAGCCCACTTGTGGGGCTGAGGGGATTCCTCCCTGCCCGCCCGCCCCGCCCCGTCTGCGCCACCTGCCATTTTTAGCCCCGCAGCCATCTCTGAGGAGGGCCCTGCCGGCCTTGCCAGCAGCTCCTCCGTGAATGGAGGGTGGCCAGGTCCTGGCAGGAAAGGGCAAGAAGGGCAGGTGCTGCAGCCTGACAGGTGGGAAGGGCCCGGAGAGGTGAAGCGGAGAATCAAGTGGGAGCCTTCTCTGCAACCCCCTTACTTTGCCAGGCATTTGTCTTCCCAAACCTCTTCCCCTTCCCCCATCACATTGGCCACCTCCCCGAGCATCCTGAAGTCATATGACATGATGTACCCTGGCTCTGCACTCTGCAGGGTCTTGTCGAGGCTCAGAGTTCAGAACACAGATAGGGTGAGGCCATCGGGGTGGCGAGGTGCTGGAGCTCATATGGAGCCTGGGCAGACGGCTCGCAGTGGCTTGCGACAGCTTCTTCCCACCTCCAGGGAACAAAGAAAGAGCCTCTAGTCTTGTAATAGTGAGTATGGTCCAAGAGGCCCAGGGCCAGGTTCTCACCCTTTTGTGGGTCATGGACCCCTTTGAGATGCTGAGGAAAGTGGTGACCCCTCCTCAGAAGAGTGCACTGTGCTCAGAAGTTAGCTTTAATTTCTGTGGGTGCTCCTGGGAGCCCCCCCAGTCTCAGGAAAAGGTGTCACAGGGTCTTCAACCTCCTTACTGAGAAGAGCCAGGCTCAGAGAGGTCCAGACGCAGCCTGGCATACCCCAAGATCCGGGGAGCTGGTGTCCTGGCCCGGCTCCTTCCCAGACCAGCAAGGTGCATACAAGAATGGCCTTACAGGCAGGAAGTTGGGGTGATCAGTGAGTTCCTCATGCGTGAGACCCCACAGACTGGGTTACACCCACCCCTGCATTCAGTGCAGCAGGAGATTGTTCTGGAAGCGCACTCTCCGCCCCCCGCCCCTCAGGAACCCTGCGCACCAGATCAGTCTGTCAGGTTGGCTCAGGCAGCCCTCGGAAGCGTGGCCAGACCTCGCCTGTGCCAAGAGCCTAAGGTGAGAATCAAGGTTCTGTACCTGCGATTGTGTGCAGAAGGTGAGGCGGAGCGGATATCAATATATCTGGCACCTCCACCAGCAGGAAGAGAGGAGGAGTTCCGTGGCATGATTTAGGTCACTCCTCTTGGTCTCCTCGGCAATCACAGTGGCTGCGTTGCTAGGTAACCAGAATGACAAAAAAAGAAAAAAAGAGCCGGCAGCTCCGACTGCGGAGTCCTCAGATGGCTCCTTAAATAGCAGTGTCTTGTGGTCTGGGTAGGGGTGGGACGTGGAGGGTCAGGGTTAGAGAAGCCCGTGCTTCAGGGATGCAGAGGTCAGCAGCCAGGGAGGGGGCAGGCCTGCTGGAGTGTGTGGGCAGAGGGGGCCGTGCTGAGGGAGCTGGGAGTGACCTTCAGAGGAGAGGGTCTCCGGAGAGGGGGATGGCCTGGCAGCTCTTGCAGAGCCCCTCACTGGCCTCCCTCCCCCGCAGCCTCCCAGCCTCCCAGCCTCCCAGCTGGTCATATGCTAACACCCTCTTGGTCTCATACCCTCTTCTTTCATGAGACAGCAGTGTGGTGGGGACTTTGTCCTCTCTCCCCAAGCCTTCCTGTGGGCACCTGACAGGCAAGAGCCGTGGCCTCTTCCCTCTCCGTGCAGTGACCCCGCATGCCCCAGCCCCATGCTTGGGGCTGAGAAAAGCTCTCCTTTCTCAGGGGGGAAAGGAAAGGGAGCTAGAGAAAGGCAGGGGTCCAGAGTGGACACAGGCCAGTGGGGCCCCAGGTCTGCATCAGCCAGTCTCCGCACTGTGCTGTGGACAGGAGAGTCCTCTAGATCCCCCATTTCCCCAGCGGGGCCTGGAGTGGCCGGGGAGGATGAGAGCTAACTAACAGTGGGGAGCTTGGCCCACTGAAGGGCCCAGCTTGTGGGAATTGTACTAACACACACTTGCCCCGTGTGTGTGTGTGTGTGTGTGTGTGTGTGTGTGTGTGTGTGTAGAGCAGGGAGAGAGAGGCCTCCTCTCTGGCCAAGGTAGTCATCACAGAGGCAGCATAGGGCAGTGGTTACAAGCTTAGAGCCAGACTGCTCAAACCCCAGCTCAGCCACTTAGGGGCAGTGTGGCTTCAAACACGCTGTTTAACTTCTCTGCATTTCAGTTTCCTCATCTGTAAATAGGGACATAGCAACCTACCTCATAGGAGAGCTGTGAAAAGCAAATGACTTCATATTTATAAAGCAGTTAGAACAGGGGTCAGCAAACTTTCTGTAAAGCGTCAGAGAGTAAACATTTTTGACTTTGCGGGCCACAGTCTCTGTGGGAACTACTCCACTCTGTCTTTGCATCAGGAAAGCAGCCATAGGCAATATCCACATGAATGGACGTGGCCAAGTTCCAATAAAACTTTATTTACAAAAGCAGGCAGAGGGCCAGATTTGGCCTGTGGGCTGGGTTTTGCAGACCTTCCGCACTTGGCCATCCTCAGCACGTCTAGTGTGACCCCATCTCCATGGCTTCTCTCCTGCTTCTTCTCTGCCGGCCTTTATGCTCCCCCCACTCCCCACCACTGGTCCCGCCTCCATTCCCCATGTGGGTTTATCCTCATCTTGCCACCTATAAACTGAGGGTGTTGAACTCAGGGGTCTGAGAGAATTCCTTCTACCTCTAAAATTTCTGTGGTTCACATTTGGATTCCTTTTGAAGAGCTTCCCTCTGTTGTCACCTTAGCTCTTATCACATCACTTCTGGACAAGGGTCACAGCCTTCATTTTCCAGATGCGGAAACTGAGACCCGGGAGGAACTTGCCTGCCGCCACCGCCTGGGCTCCTCCCGCTGGGCATCTTCCTGCCTTGGGAGGAACGGGGCGCAGAGCCAGGGCTGGCTGTTTGGGAGCTGCCCCCACTGTGGGCATGAGGCACCCTGTCTGCCGCAGCCCAGGGCTGCGAGTGACCGTGTTGCCCACCCTTTCTCCTGCAGTCATCCTATGCCGTGTCGCTGCTGCGGGAGTGCGTGAAGCTGCGGCCCTCGGACCCCACGGTGCCCCTGATGGCCGCCAAGCTCTGCATAGGGTCCCTGCACTGGGTGAGTGAGCTACGGGGTCAGGGCCCAGGTCCTGGCGGCTTCCTGTGGGAGGATGGTGGCAGGTGGGCTCCAGGTGATCGTGTGCACATCTCACTGTGTGTATAAGGGGTGGGGGAGCATGGGGAGCTTCGAGGCGGACAGGCCTGGAGGGGAGAGGGGGGTGGAGAATGGCTTCTGAGAAAACTCCAGCCTCCATCCCCAACTCAGGATGGTGTCAGGTTTGTGGTTCAGCCTTGAATGTCTCCAGGGAGCCAAATGTGGAGTCAAAAGTTGGGGTGCCCCCCACCTGCCCAGCAGCAGGGGCAGTTGGCAGGACCGTGGAGTTACCTGGGCCAGCTTACCATTTGGAGTCAGAACCAGCTCTGGGCCAATGGGAAGGTGGCCTCTCTGTCAGCCCCCTCCTTCCTTTGGGCTCCAGCCCCCTGGTCCATGCCTTGTGCTCAGCTGCCTGCTTACCACTCTGCTGAGGCGGCTGAACTAAAGATGAGCTCAACGTGTGCCCTCTGCCCAGCAGCACTTTAGCTCGAGGAGGTCAGCAGGGGGAGTGAGCAAAGAGCCCTGGGCCAGGAACCCAGAGCCCCAGGCCTCGCCTTGGTGCTCCCCTCCGCCAGGCTCCCTGGGCTGCTGCTTCCAGCCTGGGGGGTCTAGCGGCGGGGCTCTGCACGGGAGTCTCCTCTCACTGGGAGCTCCCTTGCCTACATTCCTGGCTTCCTCAGGTCCACATCAGCCTCCTGATGTCAGGGGAGGTCCTATTTCCACCCTCTTGAGTGACATAGAACAGTGCAGCATCTCTCCCATGTGTTGGCTGTCAGCCCCACCCACACCTCCTCTCTTCAGGCTAAATAAGCGCAGTTCCTTCATTGGCCCAGCGTCTCCCAAAGGGGGAGCTTCTCCCATACATGGTCCTCCCCTTCCTGATGTCGTGACACCCCAGCCTACCCTCGCTGTCGGGTGCCCAGCTTGTTCCAAGGCAAAGGGGCCAGGCTCCAGGTGCCTACAGCAGGCACTTCAGAATTAGCAGCCTCTCCAACTCCTCCAGTCCTGGGAAGGGAGACTCCGCCGGGTATCTTGAGGACCCTCTCCGAGGGGTCCCTGCCTCACCGCCCAGCGGGCCTTATCCCCCCTCTGCTGCAGGGACTGACTCCCTCACACGATTGGTGGAGGGGGGAGGAAGCAGCACCTTTCCCTCTGTTCCCTGGTCCTCAGGTTCCCATGTATGATATGCACACATGGCCCTGCCTTGGCCCCAAACGACTGTGGATGCTGGGGGAGGGAAAAGCATGGCTTTTGGCCCCAGGCTTTATGATGTTTTTCTGTAAGACTGATCTATAATAGGCTCTAGGCATTTGGAAGAGTCATCGTGATGAGGTGGGTAAGAGTTTCACTGTTCCTCATATGTGGCGTAAATGACATAAAGTATGGAGAGGCTGGACAGGTCAGGGAGGCTTCCAGGAGGAGGAGGCCATGGACTGGGGTCCGAGGTGGGCCGGTGGCGGGCCCTTCCATCACAGCTTGCTTTCCTCAGCCGCATGATTAGTGGGGAAACTCATCCCCCAAGTGTTTTTAGGGAGACTGTTAGCATCTTACACCCTAGAGGGTAGGGTGCCGTTGAGATGTGGGTGCCGGCAGAGTGGGGACCCAGTCTGAGTGCATTGCAGCAGTGGGTGGTGGCGTGAGCCGGAGGATGCAGAGGGTGGGCTCGCTGACCCGTGGCTCACACCCCTGTGTGTTCCCAGGGCTCCTGAGAGGGGCCTCAAGTGCATCCCTGGGATGAAGCCCAAATACCCGCCTCGCCAAGGGTGGGGCGGGGAGGGCATCTGTGCTCCCAAGGGCTGCCAGCTCTGAGTTGGCTGTGGGTCCACCCAGCCAATGGCCGCCCTTGCTGGGAAACCCTAAATGTAGGTCTTCCCGCAGCAGAGGAGCTGTTTCCCTCAGCAGCGTAATTACAGTGATTATGTGCATTCAGATTACATGGTAATAAAATTAGGATCCAATCAGTGCAAATTGAAAACAGATGAGTTAGGAGCAAAGTAATCAATGACAACATAAATAGAAAAGCCCAAAAGGAAACTTAAACATGCAGACTCGACATCAGAATTGGGGAGGAGGGTGAGTCGTTTAACCTCAGCGGAGAAGTTTATTTGGGTTTGGGGGCTGGTTTGAGCCAGGGTTTAAATCGGGTACAGGCTAGAGCATGGTCCTGCTGGAGGGCTGGGGGTGGGCTCCAAGCAGCCTTCCCTGCCCTGGAACAAAACCTTCTGTACCTCCCTACCTGCCTTGGACACTTAGCACAAGGCATTGCACTTTTTGTTGCATGTGTGTTTCTTGAAGGCAGGAACTCACTCTCTTCTTTCTTGAAACCCTGGCCCAGAGTTAATGCCTAGTGCTTACTGGATGGATCCTACTTGCCAATGAGCACAGTCACTTGTCGGGGAATTCTGCCTTGTTTGGTACTTGCCTTTCTATCTAAACGGGGAGCTTCTTCACTTACTGTTTCTCACACCCTCAGCCCTTCTCTCCCACAAAGAACCCTGCACATAGTAGGTGTTCAGAAATACAGAATGACACCTGCTTCAGCAGTCCACGAGGGACAGGTGTGGGAAGTCTACATCTGGCTCACGGTTCTCCCTGGCTCCCTGGGTTGGCGCTGGGCTGAGAGCAGGCTGTAGGTGGCCCGGGGCAGCCTGTTCTCCTAGGAGGCCAGGAGAGGGGCAGCCCAGCACTTTCTGTCCTCAAGGCCGAGAGCAGGAAGAATGGGTCTGACAGGCGGGCAGAGGGGTGCTGGTGCTTATAACGGGGCACAGAGCCTGAAAGGCGACTGATGCCACCTCCGCCTCCTGCCTTCGCAGCTGTCCTGGCTCACCTCAGCCCCCAGCAGGCCCAGCCATTGCCCAGCCAAGCCCCATGAGCAGGGGCCCGAGATCTGGGGATAAACAGTTTGGCCCGGGTTGCAGGAAGGGAGGCTGAAACTGGGACACTGAAAAAACGAGTTGTGCTGGGTGAAAGCGGACCAGGTGGCCGTGTGCCCAGAGGTGGAGCACCAGCTGTCCCCGTGTCCTGTGCTTATGCCCAGAGCCAGTGTAGGATGCGCCAGACTGGGTCTGGGTCTGAGATCAAGGTTGCCCCTGGGTGCGGGTGGGTGAGGAGGGGCCTGGGCAGAGGTGCCTGCATGGGCCCATGCTGGCTGCCCTGGGGTTGAGAGCACTGGCCCCGCTGCTTAGCCTGAGGCTCGCCTCGGTGGGGGAGGGCGTCCCAGGCTCTGACCCAGTGACAGCAGTGGGGCAGCCTCCTGCCTCAGCATGGCCAGCGTCTTGCTGGGGTCTCCAGTCAGTTATTTGGGGCAGGAGAAAAGGGAGCTGTAAATATTTTTTCACATCCCTCTAAACACAGTTCAAGTTCATTTAATTAAAAAAGTTAAAACCTTTCTAGGAGGATAGGAGATGGGGGTGTGCATGTGTGTCACACACAGAAGGAGAGGAGGTTGTGGAATGGAAAAGCAGGCCATGCTCATCTTTGGAAAGGTCTGTGGTGCTGTCCCTCGGCCTCTTCCCCTAAGGGGGTGGGATGGGATGGTGGAAAGAGTGCAGCCTTTGGAGGCTGAGAGGTTAGGGTTCAGATTCCTAGCTGTGTGACTTTGGGTGAGTAATTTACCCTCTCTGTGCCTCATCAGTAACCTGGAAACAGTCACATTACAGGGTGGCTCTGACTGCCAGAGCTGAGCAGTGTCCCTGCTTATTTAGCATGTGGGAGGTACCTGGTAAATGGCAGCCATCCCTGTGACAGCCCCTTCAAAATACCAGACTCTCAGAAAGGATGCGCCTCTGTGTTTTTGCCTTCATTTTTGAGATTCAGGGATGGGGAGGGCCAGGAAGATGGATTAAGTGTTCAGGAGGCCAGAAAGAATGCCAGCTCTCCTGCCACGAGCTTGTGGAAATTAGGAAGAGTACCTGTTCCTTCCAGGAGGAAAAAAGTGCATTTTCAGTAGAGCAGATGACAACAGGTCCTGGATCCTATGGGAAGCAACTAAGGAGAAACTGGAGGTGCTGTTTAAGCAGAGCTCTGGGGGCTCAGAAATGACCTTTCTCTGGTTCCCAGGGAGGGAAGAAGAGGTGAAGATCCCAGGGGTACGAGCTCTTTGGCCCACTGCGAGACGAACCAGGCAGCCTGAGCAGGAGCAGAGCGTACGAGCCAGGAGCCTATCTGTGTGGGGACCAAACGAGGAGAACTGGAGAGGTGCAGGAACTTGGAAAGGCATGGGAACGCTTTCCGTACTTACAGAAAGCAAAAGCAAAGGGTCAAAACGTTACATCCTTCGATGCATCCTTTTCCCAAAGGGACAGAGAGGAGAAAAATGAAGACCCACAGAAGGCAGCCATGAAGCAGGCAGCTCAGAAAGATCCACATGTAGACTCAGAAGACCTGGGTTGGAAATTCAGTTCTCTCACTTACCAGCCAGGTGACCTTGGATAGGTCCCCTAAGCACGCTGTGCCTCAGAACCTCAGCTGTAAGGCACCCATTCCATCAAGTGGCTGCCGTGCTATGACACGCCAGGTGGGCACCCAACCGCTCTAGAATTGCAAGGGAGGAAGAGGGAGAGGATCTCCACCTGGGTTTTGTGACAAAGTTACATGGCCTCCACAGGAAAGGAGGTATTAAAAAGCAGTGTAGGAGGAGAATGGTTGAAAGCTTTGGGAACCCCTCACCCTAGAAGTATCTTGATGAGCAAGGAGGTCCCAGTGCTGTAACCCGAGCAAATCTTGCAGAAGCAGCGGCACAACTCCAGAGCCATTAGCTGTTAACTTTGGAGGCCACAGGAGGAAGTATGTGGAGATTGGAAAGGGCAGGTGAGGTACTAGACGGCTGGGTGGTTGTAGATGGGCAGGCGCTGGGTGGATCAATCAACAATTTACTTTTCACATTGTAGGTTGAGACCCATTAGTGGATTGTGAAATAGAACTTTTTCAAAAAAGAAATAGACAATCAGGGAATAGCATAGAAAATATCTGAGTGTATTACCCCCAGTAGAGGTGAGTATTGTGACAGGGTGGGTGGGTGCTTACACGTATGTGTGTCCCAGACCACGGGACAGAGAGGTTGACCGACCTGGCACAGCTGACTGCACAGGGAGACCCCGCTGTCCTTGTGTAGAGTTGCTCATCTGAGATGAAGGGTCAGGCCAGAGACAAAAGGCAGACAGTGGTGCCCCCTCTCTGGATTCCAGGAGGGTCTTTGATGCCACTTCCTAATTTGTCAGTGAGCTCATGTAGCCTTAGGGGACAGGGACTCTATTCAGATGGCACTCGCCACGTGTACTAGGCTGAGACTTAAAAAAAACTCTGGAAGATTAACTATAGATCTAAAATCACAACCAATAATAATAATAGTGGTTTATGTTTATTCAAGCACTGTTCTGAGCATTCATTGTGTCTTTATCTCATTCAGTCCTTCCTGCAACCCTGTGAGACACACGCCCGTTATCCTCATTTTACAGAAGAGGGAACTGAGGCACAGCAAAGTGAAGTGACTTGCCCAAGGTCACACAGTAAATAACCATGCCAGGATTTGAGCCCAGGAAGCCTGGCCCCAGAGCTTGTGTTCTAAGCTGCTAGGCCGTCCTGCTCTCTGCATGGAAAATTTACCCATGGGCATGGTGCTGACTCTGGATTTAGGTGGGATTATCATACTTCAGAACAAAGGTGGCAAAGCCATATTTTCAAGGGCTTTAGGATTCCCACTCCTGTCTTAGATGAATGGGAATTGTGCATTATGTATATATTTTTTAATATATATTTTATATTCGAAATACATACATACTGGGGTTTTTTGTTGATTTTTAATGCGACGTTTTTCCCTTTTGCTAGCTAGAGCACCCATGTATAAATATTAATACTGTATGTTATCATATGGTATATTATCATATTTAATAGAATTGATAATACTTCTTTTCGTTCATAATCACATGACTCCACATGCAAAAAACTCTTTTGTGGTAGGTAAGAGAAATCAAAATGGTGTCGGCCATGTAAGAAAATGGTACATTGAAGCCTTGTGGGTTTGATTTGAGACAGATGCTGACACCACACTTAAAGACCATTTTAAACTATGTGGGCAAGCCTGGCAAGTACTGGCCAAGGACAGCTACTAACCTGGGGTCAGAGTGGACCACAAGTTGGACAAGCTAAGGATGTACGTTGTCACTTTGTAAAGCTAAAGGATGGTGAGCTTTATTAATCCAGAATATGATATATATAAATTGCAGAGTAACTTTTCCCTGTTTGCCAATAATTGCTGAGCTTTGTTCCTGGCACCCTGTCTACATGGGTTGCAGGAGACAGAAGCTGGCATTTGCTGAGGAGAAGGACATGGCCGTGAGAAGAGTGTATGCACATGGAGTGCAGGAGGTTTCTGAATTCTATTTGTAATTCGTACTTGGTGGTTTATAAAAAAGCTCGCTCCTGTTTGAATGGGGCATAATGATGCCTAAAGACAGTGTGGGAGACCAGGCGCACCAGCAGTAGGGATATTAACAGGGAGGCAAGATGCTGTCGCTCACTTACCCTTCCCTTGGTGCCTCCTGCCCGCCCTCTGCCACGAGGCTTCCTTGGACAACCCCAGCCAGGAGCTTGCCTGCTCTTGGAGCCCCCATGGCCCCAGGCCAACACCATACAGTGGAGCCTTAATTAAGAGCCACCTTGTCCTGTGGGGTCTCTCCCTCCTTAGGGATTCCATGCGTGCTCATCCGGGCATCCTGCCCCCGTGTCATTGGGCCTCCCCAGCCAGGCCCAGCATAGAGCCTGGTGCTGCAGAAGCCTCAGTGGAGGTTTGTAGGGAGGAGTAGTTACATTGGGGGAGGGGGTCCAGCTCCCCATTTTGCAGATAAGGCCCTTTGGGACACAGAAATGAAGTGACTTGCTCAAGGCCCCATGTCTGTCGGGCCGAGCCCGTGTCGCGGGGCTTGTCCTGTGCTTTTCGCTCAGTCTGGCTCTGACTTCAGGGCCCCGCAGCTCTCCTGAGTCCTGCTGGGCCACGTGCTCCGGGGGACAGATCTCCGCATCTACAGACTTGGGTCCACCGGGCCAGCCGACACTGGGCAGCAGGTAGCTGTGGGGTTTACTGAGCTGCTGCCTCCCCCGAAGCCCAAGACCTCAGGCCTGATGGTGTTACAGGCCCAGCTCCCCAGGCTCCCATGTCCTTTCGGTGACCAGCCCACCAACCTGGAGGTGGCCCACTACCCAGGCCGGCAGCTTGAGCTCTACCACAAGGGGGCTAGAGAGCTGCCATTGTCGGCATTTGTCAGGGATGGTGGCCAGGCTGCTGGGATTCAGCCCCCCTCCCACCATCTCTCTCTGGGCTGTCACCTCACCTGCTCTGCCTCTCTTGTAGTTTGAGGTTTTTTATCCCCTCTGATCAGTGGGTTCTCTGCTCCATCAGCCTTTTTCCTGCACATAGCTCACCATGGCTGTGCCCAAATGGTGAACTCAGCCCAACTCGCCTCCCCACGGCTAATGGCCTCTATCTCAGGGTCCTCTCATACTCCAAGGAGGGAGAGTCCACCAGTGCCCCCAGCTGTGGCCAGTGGTGAGGCCACAAGATACACAGAGCTGTCCCTCTCCTGCTGGGTGGGGTGGCCTGAGCAGGGACGGGAGCAGAGTGCGGGCTCACTGGCTGGGGTGCCAGAACCCAGCTTCACTTTGTGGGCCCCTCCGGATGGGGGAGGGGAGACGTTCCACACAAGGGGGCCCTGACACCTGGGCGGCAGTGGGGCTGTGGGTATGAATCATTCAGCCCCTTGGTTGGGGGCGGTACCAGTTGTTCTTGGTGACACTGCCACAGCAGGCACACGGGCAGATGACATTCCTGGGTGGGTAGGAGGGAGGAGACCTCTGGGAGGCCTGTGGGCCCTGAGTGGGCACAGCTGAGGCCCCCAGCTGTTCCCTGCCTCCCAACAGGCCTGCCTGCCGTGGGTGCCCCAGAGGGCTGCCTGTGTGCCCCTCTCTCCGTGTCACATGTTGTGTGTGATGTGTGCACACGTGACCTGCGCCAGTTGGTCCCTTTCCAACTGGAACAGTCCCTCCTGCTCTCAGGACAAAAACAACCCCAGGCCTTTTTCCCCTGAAAAGTTAGAGCTCCCGGTGTCAGGGAGCAAGGCCACAGCCGGAGCCAGCGTGGTGGCCTGCCCGCTCTGCAGGGTTTGTGGTGTCCCAGAGGCCCAGTCCCCGAGCCCTGCCTTCCCCCGACTCCCGGCTTCCCTCTCTCTGCCGAGCAGGGCAGGGACAGACACGGGCAGAGTGAGGAAAGGAGCTGGCACAGACTGGCCTGCTCCTGGGTCCAGGCTCTCAGCAGAGCAGCTGTCGGGGAGCTGGATCCTTGGAGCAAGGGAAGCTTTCCCTGTGAGAGGTGGCGTCCCGTGATCTTGAGCACAAGGCGTCTGGGTGGGGGAAAAGGTCCAGGTTGTTGCTTGTGGAAGAAACAGCTCTCCTTCCGTTCAATGACTGTGTGGCCTCGGGAAGGCGCCCGGCCTTTGTGGTCGGGCGCGAGGAATTGCAGTTCTGAGGGTCCCGGGCTGGCGACTATGAATGGCGGTCCTCCTCGGTGACCTGCGCCTCTCCTCTTTGCAGCTGAAGGAGGCGCAGTGCTTCGCCATGATGGTGATCCAGCTCGGAGAGGAAGCCGGGGAGTTCCTCTCCAAGGGCTACCTGGCACTGGGTCTCACCTACAGCCTGCAGGCCACCGACGGTGAGTGCTGGGGCCTAGGAGCCACTGTTCGGGGTGACTCAGGCCTCCTTATGGCCCCCCGGCACAGCCCACGCTGACCTCTGCCCCTGGAACGCCTGTGGCGCTTGCCGTCTGTGATGCGCCACCAGCCCTTGACCGCACAGTGTCTTCTTTCTGGTTCACCTTAACCGTCAGCACCGCTGTCATCTTCTGGGGTCTTTTAAATACCCCCAGTGCATGGCATAGAGCTGGGTCCACAGCAGGCGTTTACTGAATACTTGTGCTTGGTGCGTGGGTTTGCCGCCTGGAGTCTGGCGTTCTGTCCCGAACCCCGCCGGCTCAGCCGTGGGTTCCCCCAGGGATCGGCAGCCACCTACTTCTGTATCCTTGCAGCCTGAGGGAAAGGGAGTGATAGGCCCCCACCCAGACCAAACCCAGAATACTAATCAGTCCCAACCCACACCGCCTGAATGCCAGCCCCTGGGAGCAGGCTTCAGAGGCCCCGCACAACGAGAGGTAAGAACAGCTGACACTTGCACCACGAGGGGAGGAAGAGGGGTGAGATCCTGGTGCCGTGCCGGCTCCTTGTTCTTGAGTGACGGTAGTCACTGTCTCTTCAAGGTATCGGTGAGGCTCTGATAAGGAACCCTGGGGTCCCTACACACTGGTCAAGTGAGGGAGTCATCAGTCCCTCAGTCAGAGTCCAGAGACCCTCCACGTGCCTTTAATCCTCTAGAAGCAGGGCTGCTTTATAAGCTGGGGACTCCTGACATCCATCCATGCCAGCAGCATCTTGACCTGGTCTGGTTGGAGCCTGACAAGTCATTTTAAAGCTTCCCAGGGGTTCAGTGTGCTGCTAAGGCTTCGAATGCCTGTGCTACTGCATTTAAAGATGATTTAATTTACCAGAAAGGTGCCCGGTTTGGGTTAAATCGAGAAGCCTCATGGGGAAAGTATAATAGAGGTTTCCGGTGGCCTCGTGGGAGGGAAGTTAGTGTTCAGTGGGTACAGACAGTCTGTTAGGGACGATAAGAAAGATCTGGAGACGGATGGTGGTGATGGTGGCACGACATGGCGAATGTACTTAATGCCACGGAATCGTCCACTTGAAGTTTGTTGAAATGGTTAGAAAAGAAGAAGCCTCATCAGTAAGGAAGCCCAGGGAGGCATGTGACCAGGACAGAGGTGGTAACTTTTCCCTAGAGGCTTGGGCCTTTGGAAGGGTCACTGTGGCCCAGGTGGCAAGGAAGGCAAAGGAGTACAAGGATCTGTTGTGTCAAGAATCATGCCAGGAGGCTAGGACCAGGACGACACCTGCACCCCTTCCCCCAGTAACCAGAGCAGAGGGTGGCAGCATTCCGGAGCTGCTTGAGTGCGAGCATTTGCCAGATGGGGTCCCGGTGGGGCCTCTCCCTGCAGAGCTCTGTGCCCTGGGTGGGACAGAGCTGGGTCGGCCCCGCTCCAGCAGCCCCTCATGGCTTCGTCTCCATCCTGTCTCCTGCAGCGACTCTGAAATCCAAGCAAGATGAATTGCACCGGAAAGCACTGGAGACGCTGGAGAGGTGAGGGAGGCCCGAATGGCTGCGTTGGCTCGAGGTGGCTCGTTCTCATGTTCTCTCAGGAGACCCTCTGGTGTAGACAGAGCAAAGGTTTCTGTCCCCATGGTGTTGACCAGCAAACCGAGGCTCTGAGAGCTCACACAGGAAGCAGGGACAGGCCTTTGGGGTTGGGTGGGCGGGTTGAGCCCTTCCACACGAGTAGAGCTCCCCCCAGGCTCGGCTCCCGTCCTGCTGAGCTCAGGGGACGTGAGCTATAGCAGGAAAGCACCTTGCACAGTGACCTACAAGTATAGCAGGGACTCAGAAAGAGTGTTTGCCTCCTGCCAGCCCCTCTGCAACCTGAGGGCTGTGAGGACCCCTACCCCAAGTCCTCACAGATTTCCTGGGAGCCCAGAGTCCAGGAGGGAGGGAGGAAGGGGAGGGAGGGGGAGGCAGAGAAGCCCCTCCCCCAGCGGCAGCCCTTCCTCCATCCCCAGGCCCATCCTGGCTGAGCCCCCTCTCCTCCACAGCCTGGGGACCCACCTGAGCATCCCTCCCCTTCCTTCCTCTGGCCCATCTCAGGGCTCTTCCCCATGAGCCCCACATGTCTTGCTCCCTCAGAGCACGGATGGCGGCTGCTGGGTAGGGGCCTGCCCTGGACTCCTTATGCCAGCGTCCTGGGAGCTCCCCTCTGGGGCAAGCTGTTCTCAAGCCCAGGGAGGAAGGAGAGGCCCATCCTGGCAAACCCCCTCTGAACTCCCAGGATCAGGGGACATCTCCTTCCCTCCCCCGCTGGCTCTTCATTCCCAGTGCTTCTTGCGCAGAGAGGCCATCCCAGCCCCACGTCCTCCGGGAACTGTTCCCTTCTGTCCCGCGGCGGAGAGGGCAGACTCCAGGCTCTGTACCAGGCCACAGCCGGGTCAACAGCTGCCCGGAGGAGAGGGGCTTCCCCCACCCACCAGTCCTGTCCTCCCAGACGGCCCCCACCTCAGCCAGAGCCAGCCCTCTCGGCACCCACTGCCCCTGCCTTGGGCTGCCCGTGGGCTTTCTGCCCCAGCCATCGTCTCCCGCGGGGCAGCCTCCAAAGCGGGCCCAGGCAGAATCTCCAACATTTGGCCCTGCAGCACCCAGCACAGGGCGGGCATGCTGGAGACCCACGTCACACACTGGTTGTCGACCTTGATGGCTGACTTGCTGCTCCCTTGCCCCATACAGAGCCCAGCAGCTGGCGCCCGGTGACCCCCAGGTCATCCTCTATGTCTCCCTGCAGCTGGCCCTCGTCCGCCAGGTGAGTCCTCACAATTCTAACACCCAGGTCTCCGGGGGCTGCTGATCTTCTCCTGGCCCCACTGCCTTTATCAGCTGTGTGACCCTTTGCAAGTGACTTGACCTCTCTGAGCCTCTATTTCCTTGTCTGCTATGTCAGCACCTTCATACTCCACCTCAGAGGGGCCTAGTAAGGATTAAGTCAGCTAATGTGGTAAAGCCCCTGGCCCATGGTGGGCCCACAGGAAGGGGTTATTCTCTGCCCTCACTCTTCCTACAATATGTCCGTCTCCTGAGAAGTTGACAGGTGACCACAATAAACATTTGCTTGTGTCCTCACCTTCTGTTGAGCTTTCCCCAGGGGTCTGGAGGAGTAGAGTGATTGGCGTGTGGAGCTGTTTCTGTGTGACCCAAAGCTTTCCTCCGACCCTGTGGACGCCACCGGCAGGCTCGGCCTCTGGGGGCTGACGGGGGCCTGCTCTCCGCCAACCACCTTCGACCTACATGGCTCTCCGGGCCGACCCACCTTCCTTCTCCAAGCTGAGCTGTTGGTGCTGAGAGGACACTGGTCTGTCCGGGGAGTGAGGCCGGGCAACCCACCCAGCCAGTTGCCTTTCAGAAACGAGCAAGAGCTCCTGTCGCCCAGGCCCCTCAGAGTCTCTGCTTTCACGTGTGCCCCTCAGGCTGGTGCTCTGTGTGAAGCAGGACCTCTCGGTGGCTTTGATCGGGTGAGCGTGGACGCTGGGCCACTCGGGAACTGCAGACAAGCCAGCAGGGACCCGGGCTGGGCTCCAGACTGTTAGAGAGGAGTCCACAGAGCCCCCATTTGCTCGCGGTCAGGTGACAGGCAGCCTGGCTGACGAGGGTGCTGCCGTACCCCCACTGGCCTGGGCGAGCCCTGCATCTGATGAGGAGGGTGCCGGTGGCCCCATTTGACACTTGAGGCGCTGAAGCGCTCCTGAGCTCAGGAACTGGGAACTGGCCAGGCCAGCACAGTGTCTGCTCCAGAGCCCACTCTGACCCAGTGAAGCAACCCCGTGGGGCTCTAAGTATCCTGTTCCCCTGTCCCATTTGGAGACTGGGCACTTGGAGCCTTGTCCACCGGCCTGGTGGTTGGTTTTACTGGTTGATGTCAACTTCTAGCCCTTGGTCTCATCTTCAGGGAGCTGTGTTTCCAGCCCCTCTCCCCCTGTGCCCCTGGCTCCTGACTTCCAGGTCCTGGAGGAGGCACTTCGTACCTCTCTGCTGCTCTCTCCAGAAACATCAGTCTGCTCTGGTGCTCCCAGGAGCATGGATGCAAAGATACCCGAGACCAGTTTATTTTTAGCCCTCTGTAAAAGAACCGGTGCTTTCCTTGCCAGTCAAGTTCCTGATAAACCTTTGGTGATGCATGTTTTAATATCTTTAAGTATTCAGCCGCCTCTGATGAATGGCGTCTGTCCTCCCAGAGGGATGACTGGGCCAGGCCAGTGGAGTCTGGCACCCATTTTCCTTGGGGACCCAGATCTTGGTAACCTCAGGGGGTTGAAGGTCCCTGAACGAACTCTAAGCTAGTCCTGTCTGCCTGGGTCTCTGAGCTCCTCTGGCCCATCCTGCCCAGAGCATGCATGGCTGCTCAAGTCGTGAGGGCCGAGGATTTGGACACCCAGCCCAGAATAACGGGGCAGGAGCAGCCTTGGGGAGGCACGGGCAAGCCAGGCCAGGAGCCACGCTGACCTTAGCTCCCTCCTTTACTTTCCATGACCTTTCCACAAGGGGAGGTCCCCCTGGGAGGACTCTGGGCCTGGCAGTAGTGCCCACAGCCTGTGCAGAGGCCGGGTGGAGACCAGGCACGTGCCAGGCACGCCAGGGACCAGAGGCCCCAGCTGACCTGTGTCCTGTAGGCCCCTCAAGGAGCATTGGAGACTGGGGTCTGAGGTTTGGTGAAGAACAAGACTTTCTGAAAAGGGCTCCGGAGGTTCCTGGGAGGATGGGGTCCTGGTGTGGATAGAGTCCCTCAGGACTGGAAGAAAGGATCTTACCTGTTCATTAGCTGCCTGGGCTTTGGGGGCTTGAAGAGGGAAACTCACGTTTTCAAACGTGTTCGATACTCAGCAGGACATTTTTCCTACGTCGTCTCACCCTCTCAGACACTGTTATAGGTATGACCGTTATCCTCGTTTTGCAGCGTAAGGACTGCAGCTCAGACAGGCCAAGTCCCCTGCCCTGGGCGCCAGCTAGGAAGTGGCAGAGCTGGGGTCCATGCCCCCATCTGACCCCAGAGCCTAAGCTCTTGCCACTGTGAACCTCTGAGTAGGAGGCAGCATTTGTCTGCCAGCCCCCATCACTGCGTGAACAGGTTCGGAGAAGAGTTCCGTAGCTAGTGGTCCGGGTGGCCTCTCCTCCCAGCCGCACTCCTCCGGTTTAGTTGGTGCTTCCCGGCCGATCCTTCGTGGTACACTGTGAACCTGCCCCTCTTTTCCCTCTTGCGTGGGGACAGCACTAGCTTCCAGGGCCTGACTTTGGACAGCAGATCCCTCTTGGCCATGTGATTTGGGGGTGGGGGGTGTTTTCTCATCAGAGCCCCTGCCTGCCCCACAGTGCCTGGGGTCTCACTTGAGTCTGCTGCACCCTTGTTGGCTGGCACCTGGCCCCAGAGTCCGGGGAGAGGTGTGGGCCTTGGGGAAGGTCGCTCAGCTGGCAGTTTTCTCTGGCAGATCTCCAGCGCCATGGAGCAGCTACAGGAGGCCCTGAAAGTGTGCAAGGATGACGCCAATGCCCTCCACCTGCTGGCGCTCCTTTTCTCCGCCCAGAAACACTATCAGCATGCCCTGGACGTCATCAACATGGCCATCACGGAGTATCCCGAGAACTTCAAGTGAGTTCGCCATGGACACTGCTGGGCTGGCGGGCTGGTCGTGCACAAGCTGAGCGTCAGGGCGGGGCGGGGACCTGTGGGGGCGGAGCCTGGCTCTGGCATTCTGTTCTGGCCAGGTGTGAGCAGAGGGCACACACCTGGTGTGTGGTGCGAGGGCAGCTCCACGTAGCCTGTTGTTTGTATTCGGGAGACAGCCCTGGCTCTTGGTCTCCACCCTGCATTTGAGAGATTATTAAAACTGAAATCAGTTCACTTTAAAAGACAGGTCGCTTAGGGAATACTACACGTAGATAAAACAACCTGTGCGGACAAGGGATTAGTTACCTAATCCCAAATATAATACAGCAAGACCTACCGTGTAGAAGTTTATTTTTTACTTTTATACAAATACACGAAGGACAAGGGTCCTCCTCTTCCAGTACCAGTTACCTGGCTTTTTTCCAAGCTCCATCCTCATGCCTATCTGGTAGGGTCTGACGCACGGTCTCCTGCCAGCCATGTGTGTGCGCATATGTGTGTATGAGTGTGCCTCTGTGTGTGTGCGTTTATTGTCGGTTACGCTTCGGTGGAAACAGAAACTGTCACGATGAGAGGGTTAGAATCCTAGAGTGGGGAGGGGTCGCCTCACCCGGCCCCTGGGTCAGAGTGCATGTCACAGAAGAAACAAGAGGCTGGGCCAGGCATCAGACACTGTCCTTTTTCTGAGTGAAATCTTGCATGCAGGTGGAAACCGTGAACAGATGGGAGCAGAGCTGTGCTGTGGAAGCCAGGGCAGGGGGCCCACATGCTGGCCCCTCGGGGCCCCCAGCCCAGTGCAGGATCCTCCCGTGCTAGCATCTCCCACCTGACTGCACGAGTTGAGTGGGGGGTGGAAAATCCACCTGCCACCCAGCCCTGTGGAGTGACCCTAGGGTGTGACCATGGCTCTTTGCAAATAAGTCCATACTTTTCCCCATGGATGAGACCCCTGGATTAGCAGGAAATGTCGCTGAGTCCATTACTGGTCAGGGATCACTGAAGAATGTCATTGCTCTTCAACTGAAAGTGCATCCTGCTTCTGCAGCTGCGCCCTGCATTGGGAACAAGCTGTGTGTGGCTCCAGTTAATTAAACCCCTGATCCAGTAAATATCACTGCAGCCAAACAAAAAACTCAGCCCCCTTCGCCCTGACCTCAGCGTCCTCAACAAGGTCTGTATTGCAGGCACTTAAAGGCCCCTGGTCTGGGTCTGTCTGCCACCCAGTGCCTCGCTGGTCCCAGGTGGCTGAGACCTTGTAGAGGCTCCTCCTTTCTGCAGAGACTGCCTTAGTGTAGGAGAGTCTGGCAGGCTGGTGTCAGGGGTCTGGGAGGCCTGGCCCAGGGGGATGCTGGTGGGTGGAATAGACCCCTTTCCTCTTGCGCTTGTGCCCTTATGGGAGCCACAGCAGGTCCCTGGCTGTCACCTGTGGTGCCTCCAGCAGCTTGCCCCTGCATCTTCTCAGCTGCTGAAAGACTGACATCTGTCCTGCCTCCAAGGACTATTGTGAGACTCAGACAAGAAAAGATCTCACAGTCAATTTACAACTGGCTTCAAGGACAGCAGTGGGGGTGGGTCTGGAAGATGGTCCACAGTGTAAGGCTGGGACCTGGGACCCGAGGGAGGCAAGTGCCCGCAGTGGGCCAGGAGGTGGGGGAGGGCGTCCTGCACATGAGGGCAGGGGAAGCTGTGAAAAGGTGTTCAAGCTCCTTAGCTGCACAGGAGGTTGCCATTCCTGGGGGGCAGACTCAAGACTCCAGGAGAAAAACCCAGCTTTCGTGGAGTTGACTTTTGAAAATCTTCCTGAATTCAGGGATTAGAAAGCAAAGCAAAGAGGATCTTGATTTCCAGGCTGTGGGGTGACCTTTAGTTAATGGAGCTTGAGTTTAAAAAGGCAGAAACGTGGTGAGGCAGAGACTGATGGGCCTGCGGGGACAGTGGGAACCTGGCATGGTGGGAACCAGACACCCGAGCAGCTTCCTGAAATCCTGAGGGCTTCCGACAGAGCCCTGGACACATGTGCTGGCCTGGCCATTGCTGGCCACTTTGCCGGGGGCCTCAAGGGGGCAGCAGGCTCCCTATTTGCACCTGGGTTCCAAGCCAGGCCAGGCCTCGGAATGCAAGAGATCCCCACAGCAAATTTGGAGATGCCTTTGCTGGTCCCTTCTCCAGTCCTGGGATTGGGAGGCTCAGCCGGGAGGGTCATGGGGAACAGGCCACTGCTAAGCTTGGTCCCTGAAGCCATGGGCTCCGTGGGGTGCTGGTTTTAGGTAGCAGATTCCTTGTGCTTTAGTCAGGCCGCTTGTAGGGGAGGTCGCCATAGTAACCAAACAACATTCCTGGGCTAATGATGGGAGCTTTCCAATAACCAGCCTGTCAGTCACTGCTCCCACCCCAGACCTGGCAGCCTGCCAGACCGGTTTTGAAAGCCCAGGCTATCGGGCTGACAGAAGAGGAGCAAACTGGTTTGCCCTTCCCTTCCCTTCCCCTCCCCTCGGTGGCAGGGCCGCCTCCTCCCACCCCTCTTGGGTTTCTGGCCAGCCCAGCCCAGGTCCTGGGGGCCTTGGAAGGTCCTGGGGGAAGGGGTGTCGGAGCCCTAGGGAGCTCTCCCCAGAGCAGGAGCTATATGGCCCTCTTGACAAGCCAGAGCTCACCACTTGTAAGCAAATGGAACCGGTCACAGCATCTCCCCCAGGAAACCTGGGCTGTTTTGGAAAATGTTTGAGCTGATAAACTAGGCATTAGCTGGGGCCAGACCGTGACTGAATCCGGCTAAGGCCAAGTTGGCCTCGAGGGTACCACTCTGATCTCTCCCTGGCCTGCCTCACCTTTTTCTCAGGTTGCGTGTGATAAATTTCTAGTGGTGCATTCCACCGATCAGAAGGGATCAGAGTCCTGGGGCTTCTGTTAATGTCTCTGACTTAAACCCAGCGTGTTTATTGGATGGTTCTTATTAGGAACTTGGAGTAGATCAAAGGGACGCTTAAAATACCAGCACTCCAGTGAGGGGGTTGGAATCAAAGGTATTAGCACAAACATAGTTTATCACTTTGCCAGGTTCATGAAACATTTTTGGCTGCCACATCCCCTGATGAGGACAGGAGCCATGGGGTAAACTTGCAGGCCATGTGGTGGAGGGAAGTGTTAAACCAGGCATAATCACTGGCACCGGCACACTCTTCCCCAAAGGTCAGTTCCTCATCGGTGAAGCTAGCCTGACATTCAGCGTTTCCCTTCGCTGGTGGTTCTTTGCAGCCCTCCTGAGACCTCGCTCCACGTGACACTGCGGTCAGAGGGTCTTCAGTCTCCCTGTAGCCTTCTGTTCACACTCCAACTAGCAGGGTAGATGGTCTAGGTTATTTTGTTTGGGGAAGAGGAAGGAAAGGAAGGAAGACAGATACTTGCAGGTTTTTCCAGAAGGAATTCTTTGTTTTAAAGCCGTTTTAGCTCTTCGCTCCCTGATCCTCACGCCTATCAACATTTTCTGGTGGCAGGCACTGTGGCCTGGGGCCCTTGGCTTTCAAGCAAGAGTGGCCCAGCCTTTCTGCCCCCGGGAGAGGGCTCAGGAGGCGAATTCGTGCCCATGAAGTAGGGCTGGCCTCCCCTCTGCAGTGGGTGGTCTTCAGGTCCCCAGGTCTGCTCACTGGGCAGAGATTATAGACCAAGACCAAGGTGTTTGCTTCTTGGTGTCTTATACCTGGCTGGGAGCCAACTTTTGTTCCATCTAAGGACCTGCTTTCTGGAAGTTCTTCCACCCCAAAATGGTTATGGAATGGCTCTGTGTGGTTTGTGTTCATATCTTTCAAGGTCAAGAATTTGTGTTTGGAGAGTCACCTGGGGGTAACTGGAGGTGACCTGCAGCTGAGGGAAGCTGGGCCAGCCATTGGTCAGCACGGATAAGGCCGGGGGTGCCATGGGCGCAGGCAGCTGCTCTGCGGGTGGGCCAGAGCTTTTGAAGCAACGAGGTGCTAACTCCTGGATGTGGAAGCTTATGGGCTGTCGATTTTAAACGTCGGATCACGTTGAATGAATTCATTCAGAGGTAGAAGATCAGTGTGAACCTTAAAAGACTGGGGGACATGAGTCAGTGTAATCCTCCAGAACCAAGGAAAAATTACTGGTTTTTTAGGGCTAAGAAAAGCTGCCATAAGTGTCCCTTGCAAGTTAGGGATTAGTCTCTGGGAAGATAATAAAGATGGGCCTAACTGTGGCCCTCTCCCTTTTAGGGAGGTCCCTCCTGTTAGAGCTTTAAAATAATATCCTCAAAGAGCAAGTGTGTGAGCTTAGTCAGTTAATTGCCCTGGTGGAGTCTCTCCCAGAGGCGTGGCATTTAGAGGAGCCTGAGACCTGTGACCTGGCCAGGGTGAGAGCCAGGTGATTACAGCCCTTGGAGGCGAGGGAGTGGCTGGTTCCTACTCACATACGGGCTGCTCCTCCCCTTCTCCCTGCCGCCCACCCTGGGCTGCGGATGGGGCCTCTGAGCCCCACCTCCAGGCCTTCAGGCCTGTCCCTGCCAGTCCAGCCCCAAGAAGTACCCTCCTTACCTCGCCTTGCTTGCAAATCCTGCCCATCCTCAGAGACTCCCCTTGGGCTCCACTTTAGGCCTTGAAGCTCCTGTACTCAGAGCTGAACCACTCAACTGAGTATCTGATTCTCTTCTTCTGTCTCGTTTCCTAATTGCCTTGGATGTGTTTCTTGAGCTTCCCCGAGAGTGTGGAAGCACCTTTGGGGCAGAGATTATGGCCTGTCCTCTGCCTCCTCTTCCTCCCTGTAGGGAACCCACAGCTGGACACCCAGCACACCACTAGACCCCCCGATGGGTAGACCGTAGGAGTTGTTTTGTTCGTTGTTCTGGAAGGAGGGAGGGGAACACATGGGGAGGCAGAGGACAGGCCATTGTTACTCCCACTTTCCAGATGAGGAAACAGAGGCACAGAGGGCTTAAGTAAGCAACTGTACATAATAGGGGCTAGGTAAGTAGTAATGACAGGTCAAACGTGGACTGAACCATTTATGAAGTGCTAGGCCTTTTATGTGCATTGTTTCCTCATAACAGACCCCAGGGTGTAGTGATACTGTCATTCCCATTTTACAGATAAGAAACTGAAGCTCTGAGAAGTTGAAATGACTGGCCAGAGGGTACATGGCTACAAGAAGGGAAGCTGGGATTTGAACTTGGGTCATCAGACTTGGGCCCCGTTTTCCGGGACAAGACCCACTTCCTGTAGAAGCCCACGCTGCATGCAGGCTCTGGCCTCCTGGCTGAGGAGTTAGACTTTCCAGAGGCGTGGCCGCCTGACTCAGAACAGCCTGCTTTTTCCACTCAATTATGTGTTTTCTATAAAAATAGAACTCTTCATTAAAACAATGCAGCACAGCCATCAGCTGGAATTACTAATTACTGTCCTTTAAAGAGATAATACCCCCTTTTGTGCATTCACCATACCTGCCGCCACCCTCTCCCCCACTACAGAGGGCCAGGAGCCAGAAGCCAGGGCCCCGGAACGCACACATGGGGCAGTGGGACCAGAGGAGAGAGTTTCTGCAGGATGCTCTGCAGCTTTGTTTCCTTGGTTCCTGGTCATGGGGACCCTACAGCTTTCCAGGCCTCGGTGAGTCCTCGTGACTCAACTTTCTTCTTCTGTTGTCCAACAAAGATGTGTTGAGTGACATTGGGTGAGGCACTGGGGGGACAGAGATGAGAAAGACGTGGTTGTGCCCCGAGCGTAGGGTCTGGTAGGAAAGACCGGTAATGATGGAGCGGTCTCAGGTGAGGGCTGACCTTTCTTGAGGGGTGGCTGTGCACCGGGGCCGGCTGCCTTGACAGTTTCTGTTGCCCTTAGTCCTCCCAACAGCCCTCCTTGGTGGTGCCGTTACTGTCCCTGCTTTACCAACATCCGGTAGAGCTCAGGTGAAGGCACCTGCTAGGAAGCAGCAGGACCTGGAGGTGTACCTGCATTGCCTGATGCCAAAGGCTGTGTTTCAGCACGACATCCTCCTGTTTGCTGGGGAGTGAGTCAGGGGCCAGAGGTGGTTCCCTCAGGTACACAGCAGGTACCGTGTTCCAGTGTTTATTGCACATGCTGAGTAAATTTTATAGGGAACTTCTTTCAAGGAACATGAAAGTAAAAACGTGGGCCCGTTGTGCGTGCCTCCCACACAGCCCATGTCCTTCCCTGCAGCCAGCTCTGCTCCGCCAGCATCCCCCTGCCACCGAGAGTGGGGTGCTGGGGTGAGCAGCAGGGAGGGAACACCGGGGAAGATGGTTGGAGGCCCTGGGGGAGGGGGATGGACGAGATGACCTCTGACCCCAGGACAGTGCTTGCTTAGCCAGAACTGCTGTCACAAAAATATCCCCCGTTTACAAAATAATTCTTTTTAAAAAAAAAAAAAGGTTTTGGAAAGGCTCATGTTCACCCAGTTCTGAGGAGGCGCACCCTGAGATGGTTCCTCTTCACAGCAGTGGAAAGAAATGATTTGTCTTAGCCTCAAATGGGAATAGCTCCAAGTCTTAATCCTTTTGACAAATAATTAGCAGGCTGATCCTGGCCCAGGAGTTCAAGCCAGGCAGGGCCTGGGAGGAGAGAGAGGAGGCGGGTGCTAGGCCCACCCGAGCTTTCCCCTGGGAACCTCCATCATCAGCCCTTGGCCAGAGCGATCACGAAGATTGGCAAAGCCAGTGACCTGTGGCGACACCCAGAGACGCTGACCTCGCTGGTGTCTCTCTTCCCCCACTGGAGGAGGGCTGGCCCAGATGCAGACAGACAGACTGACTGACTGCAGGGCTGAGATCGTTCACGGTTCAGCAGGGGCTGGCTCTGTTCAGGTCCGATGGGCACCTGTCTTTGGCCCCAGGTGCTGACCCATATAGGTGACTCGGAAGGTGGCCGGCGTGGGCTGCCAAGGCTCCAGTGGCCGTGAGGGAGGGCGTGTGCTCTTAGAGGGTGGGCCCGCGGCTACACTGAGCCTCCTTGCTAGGAACAGGGTGCACATGCCTCAGCCTTTGGAGTGCTCAGAGTGCCAGGACCCGGGACTCTCCTCCCCGCAGCCCAGCAGCCTCACCCCTGCAGCGGGGACAGAGGGCATGGCGTTTACACTGACGCTTGCTCCTTCGCCTTCCCCAGAGAGAACTCTCACTTTCACATCTGCCTTCAGATGCAATGGCGGCGTGCGTTTGGCCTTAAAAGACCTCAGTGTTTATTCTACATCTTAAAAAACAGGAAGGTGCTTGCAAGACAGGGTCACGGCCGAGGTTCATTCACCCTGACCAGGTTGGCTGTGGCTCTGTCCCTCCCCTCTGATCCTCTTCCTTTCTCATGCCCATCTTTGGTCCCAGGAGCCACCTGGAGCCAAAGGTGCCACCTGCCTTGCTGAACAGGCCATGAAGCTCTGGGGTTTTCTGAGAGCCTTCAGAGACACCTGGCCTGGACACTGCTTTTGGGGGTCTGCTAAGCCTGCATTTTTAAAGGAATTCCTTCCCTGAGCCTTGGGCAGGCCTGTGCTTAAGGACTTAGTACAGCTGTGGGTTTCTCAGCTGCTGCTTCTGGGTCATCACGGTTCATCCTGCAGGAGTCCCTGGGGCAGACAGGGCAAGAGACTCCACTCCTATTTCACAGGTTTGGAACCTGTGACATGCCCAGCTGGGTAGCAGCAAAGCTGGGACTTTGGCTCGGGTTTCTCACTCCTGGGCCAGTGTCTGTCTACCGAGTGACGTTACAGTGCAGGGTCAGGACAGCAATGTGGCCATTCCTCTTCCGGAGTGGCTTTTGTCAGGTCGTTGGAGGGCTGCAAGATTCCAATACCCCAGCCTTCCTGTCTCAGAGACTCTCCTCAGTTGTGCTTTTGGCTCTGCCTGGGTGACCGTCCTCTGGGATGAAGACCCCCGGTCACATGGAGCCAGACGCTTTCATGTCACGTCCAGAACCCCCTGTTCCTCCCCAGGCCCTGGGAAACTTTGCTTCTGGACAGCTTAAAGTGGAATCAGCCAGCACTTTGCTTGTGGGCTGTGTGAGTCCAGCCCTCTCTGCAGTTCTGAGGCATCAGTGAGCAGATTGCTCACCTGCCTCCTAGCCAGGAGCCAGCAGCGGGACGTGGGGCTGCCACAAGCCGGCTCTGATTCACCATGGATTGCGAGGCGCAGAGCGTGGCTGGAGGGTTGTAACAACACGCATTTTCATAGTGTTAAGCTCAGCGGACACCATGTGCTCAGCTCTGTGCCAGGCACTGGGGAGGCGAGGAGGGCACTGACATGGAGGGAGGCAGGGTCCTGTCCTGCAGGCAGTCGTCATCCAGGTGGGGACACGCGGCAGGACACAGGACAAGATAAATGGTAGTTTTACCATCTATAGGCAGGACTGGCTGCAGATTGTTTCTAGAGTGTTTGAATATTTCAGTGCTTGATATGAGTTTATCTTCATTGTTAAAAGCATAAGCCTATGTGGCAAAAAAGAAAAAAGTGTGTATACACACACACACATACATACATATATGAGAGAGAGTAATTAAGTGCTAACTGAAGATTGTCCTGAGCGTTCAGAGAAGGGCAGAGGTGGCCACGCTTCTTGGAGGAGGACTGGAACCGTTGGATTAAAATTGTGGGATTTCTTTTAAGTCTCAGAATCCTTTCTTCCGATGACATTTTAGACTCATTCAGCATATAAAACAGGTATGCCAGGGGCTGGGCTGTTTGAAGGGAGGAGGGAGCCC
Organism: Eschrichtius robustus; assembly: GCF_028021215.1. Lineage (NCBI taxonomy): Eukaryota > Metazoa > Chordata > Mammalia > Artiodactyla > Eschrichtiidae > Eschrichtius > Eschrichtius robustus. The sequence continues at coordinate 39,393,667 of NC_090838.1, forward strand.
GGACTCGCCCCCTCTGTTCCCCAGCCCTCACTGCAGCGGCCTCCACACGGCCCCATCCACGAAGCATGGTGCCCTGATGAGGCTTTGGCCTGTTGGTGTGGACCCCACCAGCCACAGTGGCACCCTAGGGCACTGCCAGCCTCCTCGTACCATTGTGTGAAGAACTGGGCCACCCATCCTGGCAGATGGGATGGAGAGGGAGCCCTGTGCTCCAGCAGGACTAGTGGTTTGGTTGTCTCAGAAGAGTGGCAAGGAGTGGGGTTGTTTGCTGATCCCCGTTGCCAGGCGGAAAGAGTTCAGTGGTGAGTTAGAGGCGTGGCCGCTGTGTGTGGATGACTACGTCCCCACGATGTAGTAAAGGCCATGGCGGGTGGGGCGGGTTGCAGCCCCCATGGGGACGCACAGAAGGTCAGAGGGTGACATCTGGTTAGGAGTTGGCCGGATGTCAGAGAGGAAGGGTGAGCCCCAGCAGGGACGACAGTGTGGAACAAAGCCTGTCCTGCACTGCAGTGAGCCGCTTATGCCCTGTGAGCAGCCCACAGGTACCCAAGGTCATGGGGAGAGGTGGCAGGGATGGAAGGTGGCACGGACAGTCAGGGCAGGGCCCCTTGTTGAGGAAGACGGTTCTGGCAGCGCTGAACTGCGAAACGAAAGAAATCTCAGGAGCTAATCTGGAGCCTACCAGGATCTGGGAGTGAGGGATCCAACTGGAGGGTGACTGTTGGAGTGCTTGCCCCAGCCCGGAAAGGATGTGGTTGGGTTGAGAAATTCCGCTCTGGGTCACTCATGCTAATGGAATGTCAGAGTCTGCGTTGGTAGAAGTCACTGTAATGCCAGCTCAGCTTTCAGCCACTTCTGTTCCGGGCATACGATGTGGTCAGGTCTCCCACGGACCCCTGCAGTAGGGGGAAGGGCTGGGGCGGAGAGGGGCGAGCTGCAGAGGCCTGTCTGGGGAGATTTGGGAGCAGGGGAATGCTGCAGGGCTGGTCTGCCCAGAGAGGGCTCCCAGTGGCCCTGCCCCGAGGAGGTGCAGCCTTGGAGTGGACTAAGCCTGGGTGTCCCGACCCTCCAGGGGGAGGAGCTTTCACTTGCACCAACACCTGTTCCAGCCGCAGGCCCTCCCCCTCCCCCATGCTTCTCTTCCCTCCCCCAGCTCCCAACCATATCCCACCCCACCCTCCTCTTCATCAAACACCAGCCCCGGCAAGACCCCTCATCTGTTCTTTCCTTGCACTGAGTCTGATCCAAAAATACAGCCCTGGATTCTCTGGGCAATTTGTCATTTTTAGCACTGATTGTCACCTTGAAGGCAGAAATTGTGTCTTCTATTTCATGTTCCTGAAGCAGAGGCTCCTAATACTTGTGGAGTGTTGGACCTTTTGAGAGTTCGGGAAAGGGGAGTGGGGATGGCAGGACCAGGGTCCCCAGCAGCTCCCACTGGGGTACTGAGACCACGTTCCTGACCAGGCCCGTGCAGTCTGCAGTGTGGGGACCGCGCTTTCTGCCCTCTGGACCTCGTAGGGCTGCCGGGCGATTCGTTAGTAAATGTTCTAAGGAGGGTGCAGGGCATCCTGAGAGTCTGGGAAGGCTTCCTGGGGGAGGTGGGATTTACAGTTGAGCATGGGGGAAGGGATGAAAAAGGAGAGGAGAGGCCATGTGGTGGTAGTGGGGACGACCCTGTGAGCAGGGGCGGAGGAGGGACATGGATTTTTGAGGGAAAGTGAGGAAGAAAAATAATCCTTGCCCAGAACCCAAACCCTCTCCACTGAAAAGAGGCAAATTCCACCCTTTTTATTCTCTACCAAGTCACAATCCGAGAAAAACAAGGTGTGAGAAGAAAGGAATGGAGTGAAGCCATCGAAGTCCTTTGTGAGGCTGGAGGCCCAGGACTCAGTGCAAGCAGGGGAGGCCAGGGCCCTGACTGAGGGGGAAGGTCAGAGGGAGAAGCCCCCAGATGGAGGCCTGGCCTCCCAGTGTGGGGCCTGCCCTCTGCTGCAGCCTCGGTCATGGGGGTGCACCCTGTCTCCACGCAGGACTCAGCTTCCCTGATCCACGAGGGCCTGTGTGCCACCCTCAGGAGGGCCGGCAGCACCACCAGGCAGCAATCAAATTCAGGGCCTGATACTCAGGTTTGCCCAAAAGCAGTGCCGTGAACGGAAGGGTGTCACTGCTCACCACCCACTGAGAACCAGGAGTTGTAGCCTCGTTTGGGCCTCAGTGGCTCGACCAGGTTCTCCGCAGGCTGCCAGGCAGCTGATGTGCGTCAGTGTGGCTGGCAGTACCCATGGTAAAAAGATGGCAGTACTTCCATATATGTGGGTAAACAGCCACTGCCTTGGCCCTCCCCAGGACCCCAGACTCCCCAGCAGTTAAAGATCTATCACTTGGCACCACAGGGCATCCAGACCCCATCCTGGTCATGCTGAGCCAGTGTTCTGCCGGTCTGTCTGTGTCCTGGGCAGAGGGAGGCAGCCAGCCAGCCCTGCGTCCTGCCTCCCGGTGGGCCAGCACTGTCCCTCTCTTCCCAGCCCCTCTCAGGGCCACATCCCCACTGTTCTTACCCCAGAGGATTTCAGGGTTGGGGGTTGAGAGAGATTCTGAGGTTGTTCCTAAACGGTGACGGAGTAAGACTTCATGTCACTTTCATCCTATTGAATGTATAAGGAGGGCTGGCAATTTTTGGCTATCCAGGGAAGAATCCTTTGACAGAGTAAAACCTGACCCTCATCAGGTATACAGGGTCAGGATACAGTTTGCATTCAATTAGGAGATGTTAACTGAGCACCTGTTGCCTGCTGGTGAGGCGGAAAGCAGAACCCTGCCCTTCTGTGACCTTTTCACCAGTTCCTTGCTTAGCCTCATTCCTTGAGTCAAAGTTTGCTTCTGGGTCTGTCTCTTATATAAGGCCCCATCGTGGGCCTGGCGGGCCATATAAGTAAAAAGATAGGCACGTGTTCAGTGAGGATGCTGCAGAGCCGAGGGTGTGGAGGGAGAGGAGGGGCAAAGAAAGCAAGACCGTAACCACCCTGGACAGTGCTTCAGAGGGTGGGCGGGATAGTACACCATCAGGGGACAAGCGTGAGCGACGGGGACACTGGTGAATGCAGAAGAGTGCTCTGCTCTTTGGCAGAGAGGATGGAGAAGCTGAGGCACAGAGAGAACACGTGGTCCAGGGGTACAGCTGAGGCCACTGTGCTTGTGGGCACTCTGCCTTCTGAGGGCTGGGGAGGTGGGCATAATCCCTTGGGGTTCCACCCTGGGAGGAAAGCCAGGGGAAGGGGGCCCCCTCAGGCATTCTAACTGCCGTGCTCTCTCCCCACAGCCTGATGTTCACCAAGGTGAAGCTGGAGCAGATACTGAAAGGCCCAGAGGAAGCCCTTGTGACCTGCAGACAGATGCTGCGGCTGTGGCAGACCCTGTACAGCTTCTCCCAGCTGGGGTGAGTGGCGGGTCCCTCCAGATGGAGTTGGGAGGCGGTGGTTGCCAAGGCAACAGCACACAGCTGAGTGGCCATGATGCCTGGTGGGTGGAGGTGCTGAGGATGTTTGAATGAGGGAATGGGACTTACTGCTTCTGGGACCTTTTACATCCCTGCTCTAATTTTAACCTTTTGACAATCCTCTCTAAAGTACAGAAAGAGGCTGTTTAGGAAACTAAAGTTCAGAGGGGTAAGAAGGAAGAGAAATCATTATTAAGCATCTCCCCCATCAGCTGCTTTTATCTTATCCACTGTCAGATTTTACCTCACCCCAGGGGGTAAACTGGGACTCAGAGACCTTATATAACATGCCAGAGCCACTCTCCTATAAATGGTAGTGGTGGAGCTTGAACCTGGATCTCCTGAGCCCCAGCCTATGGAGCCTGTCACTTCTTTCCTGGTTCCATTTGGAAGCTGGGAGAGGAGGGGAGGAGGAAGCCGAGTTCTAAAAGGGCCCCCACTCCTCCCCACTCACCCACTGTCCCCACACATCCCATCTCCTTCTCCAGTTCCCAGCCCAAGCTCTGGGATTCTCCTGGGCCAGAGCAGGGCACTCTTGTCCAGGCTGAATCTGCAGAAAGTCTTTGCTCAGACCTACTGGGACACCTGGGCTCAGCCTATACAGCCCAAAGCACAAATGGGCCTCATTTCCGAGTGGGGCGGTGCACTGCCCCTTCCCGGTCCCCTGGTACCACCTCCTCCCCTTGTCTGGCTGTGTTATCTCCTCAAGGGACCCCACTCTGGTAGGTATATGTATTTTCACAGGCACTCTGGCAGCCCAGCAGCCTCTTACAATCCCCAGAGGAATATCTCTACAGGTGCAATTTACAGAGGAGGCCCCAGGATAATCTGATGGAGTAAAATCCTTGGGCAGGGTAGGGTCGGCCCTCTCTTTGCAGGCCTTTGGGCTTGGGAGATTCCAGGGCCCAGCAGGACCGGTGGGTGGAAGCTGCCAGCAGGCGGCTCTGGGGTGAGGGACTTTTCAGAAGGAAAATGGGGAACCACCTGGCAGCTGGGTGCTGTGAGGGTGAGGGCCAGACTCTGGTGTGAGGGGGGCCCGCATTTGGATGCCCCTCACCCTGCCACTCACTGGCTGTGACAGGTCCCGCTGGCAGAGAGCGCCTCTTAGCCGGGTGGCCGGTTGCCTGCTCATCCAGGCGATCATGATGGGGCCCCTCTGAGCTGCAGCCTCGTCTCCAGCGTGTAGGGCTTAGCCTGTGCCACCCCTGCGGGAGCAGCAGAGCTGTGGAGCTGTCAGGTGCTCTCCAGGGTGGGGCGGTCTGGTTTGCCTTGGGGTCTTTTCAAGTCACCACCCGCAGCCTCATCTCTGGGGAACCCCCCGGCAAACACCCCCCGGCCCCACCAACCCAGGGAGGAGCAGAGCTCAGCCTGGCCAGCTACCTGCAGGCAAATTGTGGGGACCAAAGGGTTGGATCCAATCCCCTCCTGGCTTGCCCAAGAAGAGGGAGCATTCCTTCTGAACCTGGAGCCACAGAGCAGAAACTAGGGCTTGTAAAACCTGGGTTGGGGCAATCAAGGATCAAGGCCAGAATCCACAGCCTGAAGGTCTGGCCTGCCCCGCCCCACCCTGCCTGCTCCACCTCCCGCTCTGCCCCCTGGCCTCCTTCCTCTGCTCTGCCTGGGGCCAGCCCACACGGCCCCTCCAGGAGCCTCCAGTGCCCGGCCTCTGATGCCCCAGCGCAGCCCTCTCTCCATCTGGGTCTTTATTAAACGCTCAACTTGGACTGTCTCCTTCCATCTGGCTGTCAGGTTCTTCAGGGTAGGGGCCTAGGACCAGGAGGCAAGAGGTCCCCAAGATGAGCTCTTTCTGGAGCCCTAGGAGAGCCCGCTTCAGGACGAGAAGCTGTGTCTGTGCATCCGCTCCAGGCCAGCACAGGCTGGGCACCTGCCCACGTTCTCATTTAGTCCTCACAATGACCTTGTGAGGTGGACATTCTCATGCTCATTAACTCCACAAAATAACTGTGATCATCTCAAGAAGAGAGGACTAAGATCTAGAAAGGTTAAGTAGCTTTGCCGAGGGTCACATAGCTAAGGAGGGCAGCCCCGTGGCTCTCCCCCAGTGTCCTTGGCTCTTTTGCACTGCACTCAGGTGCCTCCCGGGAATGAGAAGGGGGTGTGAGAGGTGGGAACCAGCCCAACCAACTGTGTTTTTGTGGATGGTTTCCTCTAATGCCCACAAAGATGGCTGTGCACCCAAAGAACCAAGTTCAACATGAACCGGAGTTGGGATGGCAAGGATACCCCAGCCCTGGCGTTATTTGTGGGACCATCGTCTTGGTGCCCCTCTGAAGGGAGGAGGCCCCCAGCTGGGCCTGCCTTCTCCTCTCCTGCCCTTTCTGCCTCAGTCCTCTAAGCTTCCCCAGCCAGCAGGTTCAAGGCCACAGACACCCACCCCCAGCAGTGGGCAGGGGCTGCCTGGGGGCTGTGTGTGCCCCAGGATGGGCACAGCCAGTTGTGCTGCCTTTCTGAGCTGGTGGTCCCCCCGCATCCCACTCTTGAGAAAAGAGGAGCCTCCCTAACCCTGTGGGAGCTGCAGGGACCTGGGGAACTGGGGGGGCTTGTTTATCTCCCACCCTCGGGCCCCCTCTGGCTCTTCCGGGGCCACCCTGGCAGCCCCGGGGAGGGGGAACCTGAGGCAGGGAGTGGCATCTGGGCCTTCCTTCCCTGGAAGGTGGGGGGCTGCAAAACCAGGCTTCCCTTGGAAGCCAGTCCACAGTGCCCGCTCTGTGCCTGGCTCTCTGCTAGACGTTGAGAGGGCAACGAAAAGTAGAAGAGGGAATAGATGGATGGGAGAGGTTCTCATCCTCGGCGTACGTGGTGCTGGGATCCACGCTGATGGAGAGCAGGGAGGGAAGGCAGCGTGAGGGCAGGGGAGCCGCAGGAGGCCTCTAGATGGATGTGGGCCCTCGGGCTGGGTTCTAAACAATGCGGGGTTTGGGTGGACCAAGAAGAACGGCGAGAACCTGCTTGGTGGCAGCAGCATGAGTAAGCATGTAGCTTTGGAAACAAAATGTGGCAGCGTTAGGGACTAGTGAGGAGGCTGACGGCCCCACAGGCACACAGCGGGCACCCTGTGTGTGTGTGTGATCAGGACTAACATGTCAGTTTAGCATCTGGGGTGAGCCAGATTCTAGAATCCCAAGCCTGAGCTCCAGTCTGGCCTGCTGCTCTGGTTGTCTCCATCCTTCCTAGTGGTCTTTGGCTCTGTTCTCGGGCCTGAACTCTCAGCCCCAGAGCCTGCCTGGCATAAGGCTCCCCTCATTCTCCATGCCAGCCCCCTCCGCCTCACCGGGGCCTGGCCCTCCCTTACCTTCCAGAGGCCTGGAAAAGGATGGCAGCCTCGGCGAGGGCCTCACACTGAAGAAGCAGAGTGGCATGCACTTGACTCTGCCCGATGCCCACGATGCAGACTCCGGTAAGAATGTGCCCTGTGGGCAGCCGTCCACGTGAGCCCACAGCTCCCTCTCCCAGCCTGAGCATCTGCCCGCCTGGTCAAACCCACCCCACCTCCTGCCGGCCGCTGTGCTGAGGGGCCTGTGCTAAGGAGCCGACCTCGGGCCTCTTTAGGGCCCGTCTTGGCCGGATGGCTGCTGACCCTGGGGCAGGAAGTGGGCAGCCGGCGTAGGCGAGGGAAGGACCCCACCCCCTGTGTGGGGAGTGAAGAGAGTCGGGGAGACTGGGGTGGAGAGGTGGCTGTGGAGCACGGAAACCGTTTCCCCTTAGGCTAAAGCTCAAGGCCAAGGTCTGCCGTGATAATGTCCACAGTAGATCCATCAAGTAGAAAGGAAGGGCTGAGCTTCTGTTTACAACTGCAAACCCAAAGCTGACTGTTGTTTCCTGGGAAAACTCATCCTGACATCCACGACTTGTGAAATTCAAACAAGTTCAGGATCTGCAAACTGACATGTTTTAACCCAGGACCTGATTAAAGCAAACACCTTCCTCAAAAACACAAGCAGAATTAGTCACGGGAATGGAAGCATGATGGAGTTGTATTTGGTGGCATTGCTCATCTTTTCCACTTCTGTGGCCGTGAACCAAGTTGCGCCTTCATTGTCAAGTGATGGAGCTGATTTCCGAAGCCACGCCCAGGACCTGACTTGAGAGGCAGGTCTGAGGATTGCTGGGCTGGACGTGGAGCTGCAGACTCCGAGGAGGCAATGGTGACGGAGAGTGTAGCTCCCTTGCAATTAGAGAGGGAAGAACCCTGGACAAGGTTATGAGGACTCTATATACACCCGCCTTATAAACTGAAATCATCTGTGGTTTGCCCTGAGGTCTCCTGAGTTTATTGGAGCCTTTACTGCCTCTGAGAGAGAGGGAAAAAAGTGCTCGCATTTCACCTGCATGTGAATTGTAAATGTCAACGCCTTATATATCCTGAACAGGGACCCATGTCACTCTGAACTGCCACATGGAGAGGTTCTCCAGAGGGCACAGGGTCTGGCCTGAGCTGCTACCCAAGGATCCTTCACAGCCCCACCACCAATGGGACCTTTCTATAAAGAAATAATAGGCACTTGTGAAAACAGAAAGTAAAAATGTAAAAGGAAGAAAGGAAAAGTCATCCGTCAGTTCATCACTCAGACCTTAATAAATGGCCTTTCAGACTTTCAGAAACATGTCCATATTTTCTTGTTTGTGAAAATGTGATCATACTCTTTTGCAATCTGCTTCTTTTTACCAAACTGTATAATGTCAGCCTCTTTCTGCATCGATACCCATATTTATGCATCGTTATTTTAATGACTGCATAGTCTTGTATGATTATACTCTCACTTATTTTTAATCAATCCCAGTTGGCGGGCAGTCAGGCCATTTCTGTCTTCGGTATCCCAGGCAGTGGTAGAATGCCCGCAGTTGCCGACATTCATGGTGTTCTTCCCTAGTGATTAACTCCTAGAAGTGGGCTCACCGCCTGATTGCCCCTCAGAAAGCTCCTCTCTCCGGCCTGGGTGAGGGTAGGAGGTGGGCCCCTCCTAGTGGGTCTGTGCGCTGTTTTGCGGCTGCTGGGCCAGGCTGCCCTGCCCTGACTTGGCGTGCCCTGTTGGTCCTGAGGGGCTGCGCAGCCTCTGTCCTGGGGCCTGCAGTGGGGCACTCGGACTCTGTGGCTCAGCCCCTCCCACCTTGCTCTGCAGGTTCTCGGCGGGCATCGTCCATCGCGGCCTCCCGGTTGGAGGAGGCCATGTCGGAGCTGACCGTGCCCAGCTCGGTTCTGAAGCAGGGCCCCATGCAGCTGTGGACCACACTGGAACAGATCTGGCTCCAGGCTGGTGAGTGTCCCCAGCCCCAGTGGCACCCACCCCCCTGCCTGCGGGCCCCCTCTGGCTCCTCCGGGTCCGCCCTGGCAGCCGAAGGTCGGGGAGCTGTGTCCTGAGGAAAGCTAGTTAGGACTCAAACCCCCGAGAACTCACGGGAGAGCTAGAGCAGAGGTGAGGTGTGCTGGCCCCAAGAAAGCGAGGCCTGGTGGTCAAGTTCGTTGAAGGCAGAGGGCTGGTAACCCTAGGGTTGCCATTCGGGTGACAATCTCTCTTGACAGCTAGTGGGCACCGTTGCCACCATGGAGTTTGAGGGTCTGTTAGTACTGGGGAGGCCGGCAGCTTCAGAGTTGCACGGCTCACTTACTGCCTGTCCTGATCTAAAATGAGCTAGTGTGTGTCAAGCAGTTAGCACATAGTAGCTGCTCGGTAAATGGTTCTGGGCTTCTGTCCTGTCCACTATAATGACGGTAGAGGCAGAGGCAGCGTGGTACCCCCAGCGGTGAGGTTCCTTGATGTTTGGCTAAGGGATGCTGAGGAGTGACTCGCTGAAGTGATAGAAAATTTAATCCCACAGTGGTGTGAGAGGTGCATTAGAGTGAAAAAAGAGAGAATCAAGGCCGGAGATGTACCTGAATGAGATAAAATGGCAGCAGCAAAAGAAAGAAGAAGGCGGTAGGATAAGTGGAATCCTAAAAATGCACCAGGCCAACATGCTCCCTTGACCCAGGAGTGAAGCTCCTCACCTTTTACTGATTACCCTCCTATCTGCGCCCTCTCCAGCAAGGGGGTGGTGCCGATAGCCCCGAGGGGAGATGGAGAAGAGGCAAAGTAGATATTCCGTTCCTGGGACCTGCGGATTTTGCAAGTCAGAGTTAGAATGTGCTTGTTGATTGAGGATCTAAGGTTCCCCGCTGCATGGATTTCACATATGGACACATTAGTATGCAGGACACCCCCGCTCTCCCCTCCACAGGCTCTAAATATGGGGGGAAAAGTTGGACCAGGATTCACAGAAAGACTAGACCGGAAAGCATGTTAATAATGCAAATAATGCCCCAGTTAGCACATCAGGCTCCCTTAGGATGCTAGGGATATGGGGCTGTGCTCCACCGTCAGCTTGTTACATCTGAAGTAGGAAGAGGAACTTTGAAAAATCCAGAGGGATAACAAACAAGGCCCTAGTCTGGTTCAAGATAAATTGCATCCCAGTCTGTTTTGGCAGTAAGTTCCATCATTAACCCAGTCTTAGGCTGGGAAATGTTATATCCTTCATCTCCCAACTGTCCTCCTCCTCCCCTCCCTCTTCAAGCCTCTTTCCCATTCCAGTCTGATGTGAGAAGCCTCACGGAGGGTTTCCTCCCGAGAGATGAGTTTCAAAAATGTTGCCTCTTTGGCAGTGGGTTCGTGTGAAAATGGGAGAGGCACCCGGCCCCATAGATGCTCCAGGATCTTGAGTGTCAAGAGATGCCTTCCAGAAGGGCAGGATGGCCCACCTTTCTCTCTCACTGCAGCTCATGTCTCTGGGAGCTAACAACGTGCTAGAGAGAGGGAAATAGGTGTAGGGAGAGTTCCCCTGCCCTGGAGGTCCAGGGGCTCACAGGCGGCCGTGGGCTTTCCCTGGGTCAGGGGAAGTTAGCCCGAGTCCCAGCTCCCAGATGGCCGATCCACCCTGTCTGGGCTGCCCTGGCTCTTTAGGTGGCCCCGAAGGTGGAAGCTACCCCTGCCGTCGGCTGGGCAGACTGGGGACCTGCGGTAGGGCAGTCAGGGCTGTGTCTAAAGAGCGTATTTATTATAGAGATGTAGTTGAGACAGAAGCTACGTCTGAGCCTTGGTCCAACAGGCTCCTCTCATTCTTCTGTTTCCCTCTTTCCTCCTCCTTTCTTATGTTCCTCCACTCTCCATTCTTTCCCAGCCCCCTGCCCTTCTCCCTCCGGCCTTCTGTGCCTGCTTCCCGTGTCCTCTTTTCCTTTGCTCCTGGTTGTCCTTCTTCCCTCCCCTCTGCCCATCAACCCCTCCTCCTGAGTCCGTGAGGAGAGCTCTCCCGGGACAGGAAGTCGGGAGCCCAGGCCCGTACAGCCCTGACACCCGTGTGGCCTGAGGAAAACGGTGCCCCTCTCTGCATCCCAGGGATGGAGGGTCTCAGACCAGCCCAAAAAATCCCTTCAGACTTTTGGATCCTCTGTGTTACTCTCCGGGCTGGTCTCCCTTCCGGCCCCCTGCTGTTCTCTCTCATTCTTCCTCCCCCACCCTTCCTTCTCCTTTTTCCTGGGCATCCATATGTCCTGAGGGTTTGCTGCATGGGAGACTGCTTATTTCCTTTAGGGGACAGTTTTGGGGACCCCCCTGGGGCTCAAGGTGTATTCTTTTTAGGGTCTAACCTTCCCTCCTGCCCTGGGGGCCCCTGCCCTTTTAGCTCGGGTGGTCCCCCCTCCTTTCTGGGGCCTCACGGAGGGCTTCTAGGAAGCGCGTCTCACCTGGCGAGGCCCCTACAAGGCCTTAAGCGTGGCCCTGGGCCCTCCCTCACCCTGCTCCTCAGCTCAGCGGCAGCCGAGCAAGGCCTTCCTTCCTGCAAAGAGGGCTTGGCACTGGCAAGATGGGCAGGAAGACTGGAGCCAGCTCTGGGTGCAGGGTTAGATCAGGATGCCTCAGAAAAAAATAATAAAAGGGACTGTTGCAAAGCTCCAGGGAACAGATGTTTTCCATTTGGAGCCTGCTGAGAGAAAGCACAGAGGAGGGTGGGTGGAGAGAGGTGGAAGGAAGAAGAAAAGCCGAGACAGACAGACAGATAGGAGAGGAGGTCAGGAGCAGGCAGAGAGGGAGATGAGAGAAGTGAAAATCAGAAGGGAGGGGGAGAGAGAAGGAACCAAGGGGATCAGAGAGGGGCCTCTGACACAGAGGGGGCAGCAAGTCCCCTGTTTGCTGGAGTGGTGACCTCGACTATGAGAATTCAAGGAAAATCCAGTAACACTGGTTGCTCATCCAGCCCTGGCCAGGGGAGGCCGGGATGGGTGTGGGCACCTCGGGGCCCTGGCAGCCAGGACTGGGAGGTAGAGGATCGGGCAGTGGGTGGGCACCGTGCCACGCGGCTCCTGCTGCAGCCGAGGCCGGCTGTCTGGGGAGCACCATGTTGGGTAAAACAACTGCCCAGGGACGCTGAGGCTAGGAAAAAGGGGTGCATTGCAGCCCCCAGACCTATGGGTCTGTGTGTAGGTCAGGGACCCCGCCCTGGAGGCTGGGCCTGCCAGGGGCTATCTGTAAGGCGGCCAGGAGCCCTCAGGAGACCTCACTTCTCTGGCTCTGTTCTGTGTCTGTTCCTGCCTAACTGGTAATGAAGTCCATCGGAGCAAAGCAGTCCTACCTATTTTTCAGGGTATGTTCTCTGGTGTGGGCCCAGGACAAGGCCCAGGGCCCCGAGGAAGAAAGAAGGTGGAGATCCCTGTAATTGAAATCTGTTGATGTGAAGGCACTGTGAGGGGTTCCCAAGGGAGGGACCAGGGCCAGCCTCCAGAGATGGGACTCAGGAGACAGGGCAGCAAGTTGTAAACAGCTTAATGAGGCGGGCCAGGACCAGGTGGGCAGGTGGGCCAGGCCTGGGGAGTGTCTGCTGGGACAAGGTCCAGGGGAGTGGAGAGCCGGCCTCTGAGCTCAGCTCCTGGCAATGGAGGAAGCAGCCCCAGGGGCTGGTGCAGGACAGGCCTCCCCACGCCCAGCACTCACACCACACACTTCCTTCTGCTTCTCCCTTCTCCTCTGTGACCCTGAAAAGTCCTGCCACAGTGGGGCCCAGCCCTCCAGGTCAGCACAGCCTCCCTTCTCCTCTCTGCCAGTCCAAGTGTCCCTGTGCCTTCAGGCCCCAGCTCAGATGCCGCCTCCCCCAGGAAGACTTCCCTGACCACACCAGCACAGCTAGCCTGACCCCATCTGAGCGCCCAGAACACTCAGCGATGGCACTTGTCACTCCACTGCCCTCGGTCACTCCAGTGGTTTGGTGGCTCAGCTGCTCTGCTTTCCCCCCCTCTCCTCTTTCTCCTTCTCATGGGAGGGCCAGGCACAGTCAGTCCTCAGCAGCTGGACATTGGACATACGTATGAAGGCAGCCGGCGGAGAGCCCCAGGCGGCAGCTCCGGAAGGAAACACAACAGCAGAGCAAAGGAGAGCGAGGCTGAGATAGCCAGCCCTCCCTGCCGGGCCCCGGGTTCGAAGCCCACCCCTCCTGGCCTGGCCTTCCAAGTTTTCCACCGTGGGAATCTCCAATTCAGGCCGTCTCTGAGGACAAGAGCCTGTGCTTCTCTCGCACCTTATCATGGGAACCTGGCTCCTCTGAGTTTAATTAATTCTCTGATTCTCCCAAATTCTCAACTCCAGAGGAGAAAAAGAGTACCCTGCTCAGAATGCCTTCTGCAGCATTCAAGCTACTTTGATTACAGTGGACCTTAGGCCACATTCATGCTGAGTGCCCACTGTGCTGTGTGCTACAGTCAAGGCCTTAGGCCTCCTTCCTGCTTCTTGTTGGAACCAGAAGATGGGCTGCCTGGGCCCAGGTCTTCCACCTTTTCTGGGAGCTTTCTTTGGGGAGTCTGTTATCCGCCCCCAGCCCCCAGACCTAATGTGAACTCGTGTAACCTCAGCTCTCGGCCTGTGCTGGGAACAGCTCTTGGCAAAGCCCCCCGCCCGGCTCTGCTTGCCCTTCTGTGCTCCCTCCCATCTGTGCGGGGCAGCCGAGCCCGCGCTGCCACGAGACGAAGGCTGAGTGGGCTGCGAGGCACCCTCCGATGCTCCGCGCTTCTGAGGGTGCCTCCGGTGGGTGTGTACCTGTGCAGCGTGGGTTTGAAATGCGCGTCTGTGTGGGTGGGCCCGCAATTGGAGAAACTGCCCTATTTTCTACTGATCTGGGGGAAGAAGGCAAACTGGTTGTGGGGCGGATCTTCCCCACCTGTTGGTTGAAAGGCGTGTGCGTCCCTGATTCCTCTCCATGCGACAGAAGGTCCCGAGTTTGGAGGGAGGCCAGGAGCTGCCCCTTCCAACCGAGGGACTGGGGTGAGGCCCTCCCTCTCTCAGCCTGGTGTGTCAGCCTGGGGCGCGGGAGAGTCTCCCTCCCAGACTCCTGAGGATTAAATGAGAGGAGATGCTTGCTTGGCCCACGGTCAGCTCTCAGTAAGTGCAGGCGGGTTTGTAGCTCCCCAGTGTGAGCCCCAGCCCTGCCCTCCGCGGCGGCGCTCCCTGGGCCTCCCTCCTCCCACCCCTCCTTGGTAGCATCACTTGGCTGTCCTCGTCCTGATCACGCAGGTGGATTAGCTCTTTAGTCGGCCGCCCTCCCTGGAAAGCGACCTCATCTGCCTCCCGCCCCCTGTTCCCAGATACGTGATGAATAGGTGAAGTGACGGGACAGAAGAGTCACCCGAGCAAACGCTTAGCTGCAGGGGACCCCACCCATGTCCCCGCTGCCAGGCTCCGAAGTCAGACAGCCCAGCGCAAACCCTGGCTCCATCGCTTACTCTCCCTGTGGCCTTGACGCGAGTTCCTTACCCTCTCTGTGCCCGTTTCCTCCTCCCTGAAGTGGGTAATAGAAGTGCGTTGTTCACGTAGGGTTTTTGAGTGTTGGTGGAGTCGGTCTGCGTGCAGCACAGAGCATGAACTTGACACAGAGTGAGCACTCAGAAACCGCGGCCTGGTGCTACCGCCGCACCCCAGAGCAAGCCAGTCCCGTGCTGTGTCTCGGCGGGGTGGTTTCCATCACCCAAGACCAGTTCCTAAACTCCAGGGGCTGACGGTCGGATGCGGGAGGGGGCCGCCGCCTCTGACTCTTCCCACCACCTCACCTGCCCTTCTGGTTTCACAGCCGAGCTGTTCATGGAGCAGCGGCACCTCAAGGAAGCAGGCTTCTGCATCCAGGAGGCAGCGGGCCTCTTCCCCACGTCACACTCAGTGCTCTACATGCGGGGCCGGCTGGCCGAGATGAAGGGCAGCTTGGAGGAGGCCAAGCAGCTGTACGAGGAGGCGCTCACAGTGAACCCCGACGGCGTGCGCATCATGCATAGCCTGGTGAGTCAGCCCCGCACCCGCTCCGAAGGCCTCAGGGCCCCCCTCCCCACCCCGCAGCCTCCACTGCCTACAGTGCCCTGCTGCCACTGTCACCTGCTGTCCAGGGGGAGGTGGCTTCCTTCCTGCTCTGTTGGGAGAACAGAGACCATTCTCTGTTCTTGTAGAGACAGGCCATCCCCCTTCAATCAGAGCCTGCCTAAGGGGATGAGGAGGATTGGTTGATTCTTTGTGACTCCCTTTTGCTGTGTTTCTGTAAGGCGATCGAGCCCCAAAGGTTTTCACTGGTGGTACTCATCAGGTCCCTGCCCTGGAGACTCTAGGCGGATACCAAAATGCTTTTTTTCGGGGGTCCCCAGGCCCTCCCTGATCACGGGGCTGCCTTGCCCATTTGAGAGGCGCTCCATGCCTCCTTGTGGGATTCAGGCGATGTTTTGGGGTGGGCTGTCATGTCAGGCCTGACTCAAGCACACATTGAGAATGGCCTCGGGGTGCTAAGAGGGGCCAGCAGCCCCTAATCCTAGGACATGGAGCCCAGGACTTGGGTGCCCAGGGCTCAATGACTCTCCTGTGAGAAGGTTCAGAGGCTGGGAGCAGGAGGCTGGTGCTTTTGTCCTGGCCTTGCTATTCTCTTCCTGGGTGATCGTGGGCAAGTCAGCCCCTTCTTGGAACCTCAGTTTTACTTACCTGTGCAATGGGGATTCTCTGGTCCAGGAAACATCTCTCTAACAGGTGGTATAGCATACCCTAGGGAAGACTGTTTTTCCTTGCCTTCCTTACCTGCTTTCAGAGAGCAGGTATCAGGATAAATGTAGTGATTGAAAGTGTACAGGCCTGCATATGCACAGTGATTTCTGAAGTATAATTTAGGAGCCCACAGCAACACAGTCTTTCCCAGTCTCAGGGTCTGGGTTCCACCTCAGATGTCTCACTTTGAGAGCTCTCTGGGGAGAATGGCCGTGAGGGTATCTCTGACGTCTGCCCCATGGAGAACACAGAAGCATCAGGAGCATGGCTCCAGGTGGCTGAAGGATTATCACTGACAAAAGGGGTCTGATTTGTTCGTGAGTAGAAGCTACGAGGAGTTAGATGTCAGCTCAGTGTCAGGAAAAACGATTTAACTCTTGGCATAGTCCAAGCACAGACTCATGAATCAACTGGTGAGGATGTTGCCCAGAGAATATAAATATCACGTGCGGGAGGAGCTGGACCAGGTCATCTTTATAAGGTCCTTGCTAACCCCGAGAGTCCTTGAAAACAGACTAGAACAGAGATTCCCATCTCAGCCTGATCTCTTAAAGGATTTCTAGCTCAGGCCCATGTAGCAACCAACATCTTGGCCTGGTCCAGGTTCCCTCCACATGGCGCCATGTTGCCTTCCTGTCGGCTCAGCAAATGTTTGTTTTTTGCAAGGCACATCCTCCTTCCTCCTGCAATTGAGACATTAGCTCCTCTGATAAATGCCTCCCCGGAGGTCACATCCAGAAACTTGATTAGGGATCTGGGAGGGGGGATGTGGGCTCTGTCGTTAGGCCTGCAGCCAGGCAGATGGCTGCCTTTCCCTGTGCTCGTGGATATGAGCCTGCCGTCTTGGTCTCGAAAACCCGACCAAATCCAATAACAAGTACAATTTTTTTTTTTCTTTTTTTTTTAAAAACCATGGAGGTGCCACAGGAGCCCTTCCTTGGCTGCTTGTCTCAGGACTTTTTTTTTTTTTTTTTTTTTTAATTTATTTATTTATTTATTTATGGCTGTGTTCGTTTCTGTGCGAGGGCTTTCTCTAGTTGTGGCAAGCGGGGGCCACTCCTCATCACGATGCGCGGGCCTCTCACTGTCGCGGCCTCTCTTGTTGCGGAGCACAGGCTCCAGGCGCGCAGGCTCAGTAATTGTGGCTCACGGGCCCAGTTGCTCCGCGGCATGTGGGATCTTCCCAGACCAGGGCTCGAACCCGTGTCCCCTGCATTGGCAGCAGACTCTCAACCACTGCGCCACCAGGGAAGCCCACAAGTACAATTTTGAAGCAACATGTACCATTTTTCATTTATGCTTATTATTGTTTGTAGCTATTTTCCTGAAACTGAAGCAGTTTGCAAGGGTGGGTTTCCATGGTAACTGAATAAGTTGTCCGGAGTGGCTCCCTACAGATGTTTCTGAAAAGGTCCCTTTTCTCTTCCTGGGGTGCCTTGCTGATTTGATATAATTGGAGAAAGGACTGCCCACTGTTAAATTACAAGCAACCAGAGGGGCAGTCGGCTCCAGCGTGGGCAGCCCATCCCCTTTCCACACTCTGTGTTCCTGCCAGCATCCCACACATATGCATAAAGAATAGCAAATTTCAAGCCTGGGGAAGATTTACTAAGCACTGTTTTCCCAAAGACATGCGAACACTTTGGCTTGTTGGACTCCGGTGTTCCCTGAGCTAAGTGTCTTCCCTGTGCAGTCCTCAGACTCAGGACATCTGGAATCTAATCCCGGCTCTGGCCCTAATTCACTTGGGTGATTTAGGAAAAGACACACTTAACTTCCATGCTCCTGACGTCTCCTTTTATAAATGAATAATGAGCTTCATCATTACTAGACCAGTGTTGTTCTAATCAAATGAGGTGACGCATGTGAGAGTGCTTCTGAAAGTCTGCAGTGCAATATCAGAAAAGACAGAACACAACACATGCCACACTCTCCAGTCCCTCGCCCGTGACAGACGTCGCTTATCCGTCACAGCATTTTTTCCCACTGAGCACAGATGGGATCTTGGGATCTTTTTCACCATGGTACTGCATGATGGGAGTCACTCCCCATCGGTCTAAGTCAGCTTGGCACTTATGTAAGGGATTCACAAATCCCTTAGATTTGATGTGAATCCCTTAGATTCACAAATCTAAAAAGAGTCAGTAGCGAATAAGAGACACAGCAGTTGTCTCAGCGTGAGGTTGGTGCATGCTTGGAGAATTATCCAGAAAAAGGACTATGGAGGGGAACTGGTACACACACCCCCCCCATTGGAGTCATTGCCAAGACAGGTTCCCAGGGAGGACATCCTGGCCTTGCCATGCCACTGTGGCTCTTTGAGGACATCGGCCTCTGCTAGGTACAAGGGGAAGGAGACACAGCCCTCCCCTGAGAGCATGGCCACCCATAGCCTGGTCTGGAAGAGCTCTGGGTTCCTCAGTGAGCCCCCTGATTTAGTGGCTGAGTCCCACGCTCCGAGTTCCGGAGAGAGGAGGGCAGAGATGCACTCAGTGAGCTGTGTTGCGTGCCCGGTTCTGCCCTGCAGTTCCTGGGCAGGATGGTCCAACACCAGGAGGCCGGCCTTGTGGCCTCTCCCGGGCTTTGTACGTGGGACAGGAGATTTGGAGACAGGCTGGAGAAAGCCTCTGGGAGGGGAGGGCTGTTGTTTTCAGGAGCTGGGGTTCAGGCTTCCAAGAACTTGAACTTTGGCCCAGAAGCATATTCTCCGCTCTTCCTGTCCTGCTGCCCTCCCGGCCCTGGATGTGATGGGGACGTTTCCATGGTTCCAGCTCCACCCTGGGCTCAGCTCAGGCTTTTCCACCCAGATCAGGCAGGAAAGAGACACCTCTTCGGCAGTGCTGTGCCAGCAGAGAGTTCCCGCCGCGCGCACAGCAGTGTCCCTGAGGAGTCTGTGCCCTCAAGCCCCGATCCCGCAGGCTGCCGCCTCCACCAGGCTCAGGGATGGCCAGGTGGCTTTGGGAGACTGCCAGGTGCGGAAGGAGAAAGACGTGCTCTCTGCCAATGGAAATTCCCAGTGAAATCCCAGGAGCAGGTCCTGACGGTCTCTGCCAGCTCCGTCTCAGCCTCCCCTCCAGGTAGCCGGAAAACCCCACTCACTCAGCCTGGCTGCTCAGAACTTAATTTACTGGCAGAGAATCTAGTTAGGAAGGGGAAACCTGAACTTTACCTGCCTGTCCCTGAGGAAACCTGAGAAAGGAAGCAGGGTCCTTCCCAAGATCAGCAGAGGAGTTGTCCCTAGGGTGACACTGGTTTTCAGAGAAGGCTCCATGGGCTTGGCCGAGAGGGGACCTCCAAGGGAGCAGGGATGCTTAGGGAAGGCAAGGAGCCCAGGAGTGACTGATGGAGTCATCAAGTCCCTGAGAACCCTCCCAAGAGGGGGCTCCTTGGAGGTCACCTGACCTTAATGGCAGGAGGGTCACTAGCCCTGGCCACAGGCTGCCTCACTCTCCCTGCCCTCCACTTGGCTGAGCCGGGACTGTGGATGCTTTGGTGCCGCCTGTCTCACTGCAAGGGATAGCCTGAAAGCCTCAGCCAGGAGTGGGCAGGCGTGGCTGCGTCCCCGCCATCTGTGTTTGTGGTGGTTGGCGCCCCGCC
Source organism: Eschrichtius robustus (assembly GCF_028021215.1). Classification (NCBI taxonomy): domain Eukaryota; kingdom Metazoa; phylum Chordata; class Mammalia; order Artiodactyla; family Eschrichtiidae; genus Eschrichtius; species Eschrichtius robustus. The sequence continues at coordinate 39,412,813 of NC_090838.1, forward strand.
CTCCTCTCCCAGGGACAGATCCTGGGAGGTAGTGGTTTCCTGGCCCCTCTCTGGGCAGGCTTCCCTGCTCTTCACTGGCCTCTGCCCCTGGCCATGCTTTCTTCTTGGGACAGAGCCCTAGCGCCTGCTGCCCCCTCTCCCCAGAACCCTTTCCACCTCGGACACCCCAGCAGTAGGGGGAGACAGCCCTGTGTAAGCTTTGGCTCCTGTCGTGTTAATTCCCAGAGATGTGATTTCTGAAGCAATCCTGGCTGCGTGACCCGGCCTATCCTCTCTCCAGATGCCCCTGGAAAGACAGGAAGACAGTGTTTCTGTCATCTCTTGCCCTCTGATGAGAGATGGTGATGAATTATTCCCCTGCATTCGTTCCCTCTGATGAGAGCTGGTGATGAATTATTCCCCTGCATTCGTTCCCTCTGATGAGAGCTGGTGATGAATTATTCCCCTGCATTCGTTCCCTCTGGCTCCCAGCATTGTTGTCTTTAAGTGGACTTGGGGCACGGCCATGGCGTGCGGCCACCCCCAGTTGGCCCCAGAGCTTCTTGCCTCCCTCTCTCCAGGCTGGGGTGTGCCACTTCATGACTTAAGCCCCAGAAGCTCCCTCCCACCATCCCTCTCCCTCCCCAAGGTGGGGCCTGAGTCAGCAAGGACCAGGGCTCTGCCCCACCCAAACCTGAGGTTCTGGGTTGGGCCTTTTGCAGGTGCTCCAGGAATCTAACCTGGAAGGCTGTGCTCTCTAAGGTCAAAGAGGTGAACTCTGGCAGCACAGAGCTCCACCCACCCTCCCCTGACTGGTCCTATCCCCAATCCCGGAGAGGATTGGTCTGAGACACCAATCAGACAGGAGAGGTCTGAGACAGGCAATCAATCAGCCCTGCCAGCCTTCAAGTTATGGGGGTACTTGGAGATTACTTCCCCTCGCTGGTTCAGTTTCTCTTCTATCAAATGGGGATAATAATTCAGGCCCTTGTGACCTGAAGGGGTAGTTTTAGGGGACTAGCCGAGAGCTGTGAAAAGATAAGTCAACACTGGGTATTTTTGCCACCATTCACGTGGAAGACCACGTGGCCTGAGCTTGAGCCCCACCTTTGACTGGGCTGCTTGACCTCACTGCCATGGGACAAGGGTCATTGGCCCAAATTTCCTTGTGCTGTTGGGTGGCCCGTGGTGCCAGCAGAGCTGCCTGCGGGGTTGCCTCTGGGGCTGGTTGGCTGGGATGGTTTTTAAGCCCCCAGTATCATGTCTGGAGGTTGAAGCACAGCATTCGAGTATGACTGACCTGGACTTGAGTTCCACTTTGCCTACACTCACCATTTAACCTTGGCCAAGTTCAACCTCCCAGAACCTCAGTGTCCCCCTCTGTAACATGGGACTTGTGATGCCAAGCACCTAGGGCTCTTGTTAGGATTAGGTTAAAGAATTCTGTAAGTAATGGCCCAGTAGACAGGGTTACTTTTACCTTTTTCTTTTTTATTTTTTAATTTATTTTTTATATTGGAGTATGTTTGATTTACAGTGTTCTGTTACTTTCAGGTGTACAGCAAAGTGATTCAGTTATACATAAACATATATCCACTCTTTTTCAGATTCTTTTCACATTTAGGTTATTACAGCATATTGAGTAGATTTCCCTGTGCTATACAGTAGGTCCTTGTTGAATATCTGTTTTATATATAATAGTATGTATATGTTAATCCAAACTTTCTAGTTTATCCCTCCCCCCGACCTTTCCCCATTGGTAACCATAAGTTTGTTTTTTTGTTTTTTAAAATTTATTTGTTTATTTATTTTTGGCTGTGTTGGGTCTTCGTTTCTGTGAGAGGGCTTTCTCTAGTTGTGGCAAGCGGGGGCCACTCTTCATCGCGGTGCACGGGCCTCTCACTATCGCGGCCTCTCTTGTTGCGGAGCACAGGCTCCAGACGCGCAGGCTCAGTAGTTGTGGCTCACGGGCCTAGTCGCTCCGCGGCATGTGGGATCTTCCCAGACCAGGGCTCGAACCCGTGTCCCCTGCATTAGCAGGCAGATTCTCAACCACTGCGCCACCAGGGAAGCCCCATAAGTTTGTTTTTTAAGTCTGTGTTTTGTAAATAAATTCATTTGTATCATTTTTTCAGATCGCACATGTAAGTGGTATCATATGATATTTGTCTTTCTCTGCCTTAGTTCACTTAGTATGATCATCTCCAGGTCCATCCATGTTGCTGCAACTGGCATTATTTCATTCTTTTTTATGGCTGAGTAAATAGTCCATTGTGTATATGTACCACATGTTCTTTATCCATTCCTCTGTTGATGGACATTTAGGTTGCTTACATGTCTTGGCTATTGTAAATCGTGCTGCAGTGAACATTGGGGTGCATGTATCTTTTCAAATTATGGTTTTCTCTAGATATGTGCCCAGGAGTGGGATTGCTGGATCATATGGTAATTCTATTTTTAGTTTTTTAAGGAACCTCCATACTGTTCTCCATAGTGGCTGCACCAATTTACATTCCCACCAACAGTGCAAGAGGGTTCCCTTTTCTCCACACCCTCTCCAGCATTTATTGTTTGTAGATTTTTTTGATGATGGCCATTCTGACCGGTGTGAGGTGATACTTCATTGTAGTTTTGATTTGCATTTCTCTAATAATTAGCGATGTTGAGTGTCTTTTCTTGTGCTTTTTCGCCATCTGTATGTCTTCTTTGGAGAAATGTCTTTTTAGATCTTTTGCCCATTTCTTGATTGGGTTGTTTTTTTGCTGTTGAGCTGCATGAGCTATTTGTATATTTTGGAGATTAATCCCTGTCGGTCGCATCATTTGCAAATATTTTCTCCCATTCTGTGGATTGTCTTTTCATTGTGCTTATGGTTTCCTTTGCTGTGCGAAAGCTTTTACTTTTACCTTTTTCATTTCAAAGTGTGGCTCCCAGGCTAGGTTCAGATGCTCTTGGTTTGCAGAGGGAAGGAGATGCCCAGAGCCGAGCCCCAGACGCTCATTGTAGCCAAGCCTCTCCGTCCTCTGAGTCCACCAAGCGACTCTGACCAAGGCACAGAGGTCTGGGACATCAGCCCCAGCTGCCCTGCGGATGGGACAAGACTGTGCACAGTGTGAGGCCAGGCTGACCTTGGCTGAGAGCGAGGGCAGCCGGCCCAGTGAGCTAGAGTCTGCGTTGAGGGACGAGGGGGATTTGAGACCCCCTCTTGCCGTCGCATATGTCGGGTGAGACTCTGCAGCTAAAGGGGCATGCTGGGCCCTGAGGCTGCTGGAGAGGAAGAGCAGGGAAGGCCAGGCTCGGGGAGACCCTATGCTCGGGCCCATAGTCTTGTTAGGCTGGTTCAGCCGCTGCTTCCTGACTTGAAGGAGGAAAGGTGTCCTGAGCAGCTGAGAAGTGAAACTCGGCACCCGGCCTTCTGGAGGTTCCCTGACGCTGGATGAGGCGGGCAGTACATAGAACAGCAAGGTCTCTGGTTCCAGGGCCCCATGCCTCCGCATCCAGGACAGCCCACCTGCCCTAGACTTCTCCTTCCTTGTTGGCTTCCTGAGCCGTGGCAGAGGGCTGAGAGGGTCCAGGCAGCCTGAGGCAACGGGAGGACCTGGAAGTCTTGCGCGCGCGCGCGCGTGTGTGTGTGTGTGTGTGTGTAGAAGCTGAGTTCTTACACACACACAGCCCCTCGTCAGCAGAGTCGTGTGTGTGTGTGGAGAAGCTGAGTTCTTACACACACACAGCCCCTCGTCAGCGGAGTCGTGTGTGTGTGTGTGTGTGTGTAGAAGCTGAGTTCTTACACACACACAGCCCCTCGTCAGCGGAGTCGTGTGTGTGTGTGTGTGTGTAGAAGCTGAGTTCTTGCACACACACACAGCCCCTCGTCAGCAGAGTCTCCCCAGCTCCGGTGGGGCAGGAATATTGCTTCTCTGTGGCAGGAAAATAGGAATGTCTTCTTGGCCCTGTGACCTCCTAGTGCAGTGGTTTTATTGTGAGCTCTCTTCCTGGTCCCTCTGCAGTGCTGCCTGAGGTCTGCATTCCCTGATGGGGAAGTGGAGAAGGGAGGAGGGATGGGAGGTGCCAGGGCGTGTCCCCTCAGCCTGGGCCTCCTGTGTCCAGCGGCCGCCCCCAGCCCGACTCATGCCCGTGCTGGCACAGCCCCAGCACTCACCCTGAGCCCACGCCCTGGGCTCGTGGAGGCGGGTCCCCCTGCCTCTGACCCAGGACTTTAGGCAAACCTTAGGCCAGTGTGTGGACTCCTCAAGTCCACACCAACCCTGATGAGGAAGTGGACAGGAAGCTTTCTGGCAGTGTCACGGACTCAGCTCAGAGCCAGGGTTAAGCACTGCTGGCTTAATTTAACCCCAGAATCAGTGGTCTGAAAGACAGACATGTCTGGAGGGTGTAGCAGGGTTCAGGCCTTTCCCCTTGTGCAGAAGGCCAGCACACCCCACAAATAGGCCATCACCGCCCCCTTCGGCTCTGGTTCCTGCTTAGAGAGGAGCATCTGCCATGGGGTCCCCTTCTCGCTGCCCATCACAGGGTGTTCACTTCTAGAATCCGAAGTCCAGAGGCCTCGCTGCAGCTTCCTGACCTGGCCCTGTGGGCCTGGCCGTGCTCCAGGGTGGGCAGAGCCCCCAGCCAGCCCAGAGCCTGAAACCAACCCGAAAAGGCCCAGCCCCCCTCCTAGAAGTGGGACTGGCAAGGCCCCCTCCCCCGCAGGCTGTGCCCGCCCTCTGACCAAGCCGGTGCTTGTCCTTGAGCCTGGCTGTGGCCCTCTGAAGACAGACACCACCCGCAGCCGAGGGGCCCGCTGGTGTTCACGACATCTCACCTGCGGAGGCCCCAGGAGGAGGAAGGGACAGGCGTGAGTTCTGGCATGTGAAGAGCACAGCCACCTCTGCTGCCCCAGAAGCCCCCTAGCTAGGCTGGGCTCTCAGTGAGTCTGGGGGCTCTCTCAGCCGAGGCCTCGTCCTGTGAGAGCCCAGGGGAGCTCTGGGTGGGAGCTCATCAGCCAGGCGTCGGGTGCGTCTAGAAGGAGTCATACCCTTCCCCCCAGCAAGGAGGTAGGACCAGCCTGTGGGCCTGGAGCTGCCGCAGCTCCAGGCGGGATGTGGTGATGTGTGGGCTAGGTTGTCAGCCGGGACAGATTCCTCATTCCCAGTGCGGTTGGACAGGTAGGGGCTGACACACCTGGGAGGATCCGGGAGTGCATGGGGAGAGCCTGAGCTCGGCTGGGGCTGGAACGTGGGCCTCCCTGAAGGGTGTGTCAGCCCCCCTCCCCTCCCATCCCCCCCCTGGGGTGGGTGAAGGGAGGGAGCCTTGGAGCAGCCTCAGAGGTTGTCCCGCCATGGACTCCTTCCTGCAGCCCCATGGTCCCCAAGCAGGGGGCTCCAGGGACCGGGAGGCTCCAGCAGCCTCCAGCTGATTCCCGGCTTCCCAGCTGGAAAGGCTGTTATAGAATCCCAGGAATGTGCCTTGAGCTCAGAAAGAAAATTCCCAAAATAACTTCTATAAATACTTGAGGGTAGGGGTGGGGAGGGAGCCCTCAGCCTGGCCTGCAGCTGGCCTAGCACTCGGGGCTGCTTCCCAGGGCCGCCCTCCCCCCAAAGAAGAAAAGGGCTCACACAGCCGGGACCTTCCTGCCGCCCCTCCCCTCTGGGGGACAGCGTCAGGCACTGAATTAACCGGTTGAGATGGTGTGCAGTGGTAATTCTCCTAAAGGCAGGCAGGACCCCCGCTCCCCTTCATCCCCATCCCGGGCTGCGTCTCCTGACCCCAACCTGTACTTCCCCAGAGAACCTGGGTTCCTAACAGGGAGAGTCCCTTCGGAGTCTCCATACAAACTGGAGACCAGACCCTAGCCAGGGAGGCGGCCCTCAGGCTGCCTGCCTTTGTGGCCCTAAGCAGGTCACTAAGTATGCATAAAGGCCTCTGGTGTGCCTGGCTTTGCATCCGGGACCACCCCCACGCCCCCAAACTCTTTTGAGCTGCTGTCCTGTGGGAAATCACGGAGCAGGCAGGAGCTGGGGACCCTGTCTCTCTCAGCCTGAGGGGGTGGGGTCAGGGATGGCATTCGAGAGCTACAGTGAGGAGCATAGTCTCAAGGCGGTGGTGTGGCAGCAGGTGCTGCCCTTAGGCAAGAAAGACTTCTAGAGGAGCAGGGTCCCCGGTGGATGAGATGAGGCCAGCTGCTCCCTCCTTCCTGGATCTCAGGAAGAGGGAATGGATGACCTCGGGAATTTCTGGGGACTTGCCCCATAGCCCTGCCCCTCCCTGAGCTCCACCACCATCAGCGACTCGCACTTCGTTCTAATCCCTGTGTGGGCAGCACGGCGATGGCATCTCCCAGGTCAAGCGTCAGAAGCCGAGAGTCACTTAGCAGGTCTGGTCTCCTCTCTCGGCGCAGGGAGGGAAGGAGTCAGCCAGGATATTTGGATGGAATTGAGACACCAGTTCTGTGTTCCCACCATCTCCCTGGAGACCTGTTCTCGGGGCAGCTGGGGGTGGGGTGACTGACGGCGGGCCCTCGGCTCAGCGCCGGGCTGTGGGAGAGCAGGTGAGACCTCACATCCTCCTGGGGCAGGGCCCCACCCAGTTGTCAGGCAGCAAACAGCTCCGAGTTGCTACCAAACATGAACCCAACGGGCTGGTGTCTCGGGCAGGTGGCAGCAGATCCTGTTACAGGCCCTGGGCCTCCAGACCCCACCCTGACCCCGGTGTCTCCTTTCAGGCTCTCAGGTCAGCACCCCAGGGTTGGGGGGATGTGATCCAACCCCACGCCAGCCCACAGTCTTCCCTCACAGGGAGCCTTGCCCTCCAGAGAAATCCGCTCTTCTGTGCCCTCCCTGCCCCTCTACCCAGGACCCTCTGTTCATCCTGGGGACACTTCCATTTGCTGTCAGCCCACCATGCACCCTGCTATATAATTTCAAATTCATCCTTGCAGAATCCTCACAATAGCCTACGAGGTAGGACTGTTCTATCCCCTGGTTTACAGATGAGGACACAGCAGCTCAAAGAAAATGGGCCACTTGCCCATGGTCATGGCACTTGTCAGTGGCACAGCTGGGATTCCAACCCGGCCAGGTCTTCCGGCTATGCAGCCCTGGGCTTTTCCCCTCTACATGGAACATACAGAGGAGCCTGCCACAAACCTCCTAAACCACGAGTAAAACCAACACACACACACACACACACACACACACACACACACACACACACACACACACACACACACACACACACACACACACACACACCCCTGTTCAGCCTCACACACACACACACACACACACACACACACACACACACACACACACACACACACACACACACACACACACACACACACACACACACACACACACACACACCCCTGTTCAGCCTGCAGACACATCTGGCCCCTTCCCAAACACCTACACACTTCTTCAGATCAGGGGTTTTCAAACTTGTTTTTAGCTATAAAGCCCTCTTTTCCAACAAAAATCTCACATGGAAGCTCAATATAGAAAGCTTGGTGTGTAAAAGCCACTGTGGCCCCGCCCCCACCCTGGGTGGCCCCGCTGGCCTTCCCCATCTGTCCTCTGTTGCTCCCCCATGGGCAGCACTCACAGGGCTCAAACCTTCCATTTTTGGTGCTTAATTTTGGTGTCTGGCGGCCTGTCGTCTCGCCTTCCTGCCCTCCTCCTTGTGGGCCCTGTTCCATCATGAGCTGCTCAGGGTCCAGCTCCCAGGCCATGTGGACAGAGCAGCTTGGCCTGGAGCCCTGCTGGCCAGACTGGACACTGCCCACTGGTCCTGGGCAGCCCTGAGTCAGCACTGCACCCATCTGGCCAGATCCAGGAGCCCTGCCTGAGGCTCTACCCTGCCCCTGGTTCCCCTGTCCTCCCCCCATCCCTGTGGTCCCCTGGGGACAGCTTCGCCCTCGGTTGAAGAGCTCCCCTTCCTTTCCCTCCCCCTGGCCACCAGACCGCCAGCCAGCGCCTTCAGAGGGGGAGGCTTTTCCTAGGGCTTCCTGAGCACCATCTTTCACTCTTGCCTAATTGGTCGTATTCCAAGCCCTCGGAAGACTTTATGAAATCAGCCATGTGCATCTTCCCCAGTGGGTCTCCATAGCAACGGAGGGCCTAACTCTGGGGAGTGCGGTGAGGAGGAAAATGTTCCAGCTAAAAATGTACATGGCCGTCAGTGGGTGGGCACCCGAGAGGGGGCTCCAGGCACACAGAAGGCAGCTCCCCACCCCCATCTCGGCCCCCGCCTGTCCAGGAAGTCGCTGTTGTTTGGGCTTTACCTCATGTCTGAATGAGAGGATGGCCCCCTGTGCTGCTATCCTATGGCACCTTTGAGGGCTGGGACACAGATTGGTGGGATGGTGCAAAGCAGTCTTTCTGGGACTGGAGGTCGAAAGAGGACCCTGGCCCTTCCCCCTGCTCACCACCCTGGCCTCCCCACACCCCTCCCAGTGTGGGTGGACGTAGAGGGGGACAAGGTGCCAGTTTTACTTCCCAACTCTGTGACAGTTCCTGTCACTTCCTCTCTCTCTCCAAACAACAGGGCCAAGCTTCCCAGGCAGCCCTGATTCCCCTCCCAGAGGCCCTCCTTTCACCCAGCATCTGTCCCTGGTTCCCCGGCCATCTGACTCTCCTCCTGCGACCCTCACCTGCCTGGCCAGGCTGGGGTGGGCTTTAGGTCCCAGGAAGACAGGCTACTGTTGCAGGCACAGGAGCTGTGCATCCACCCACAGGCTTGAGGTCCTCCCCAGGCCTGTAGCGCACACTCCCTGGTCTCACAGGTCCCTGGGGAGAAGGGCAGCGCCACAGTGCAGCACGGGGCCTGGGGGTAACAGATCCGTTGACTGAGAGCTCACGCACGTCAGGCACTGTTCAAGTGCTTTGCCTATACTGTCGTGTAAACTTCACAACAACCCTAGAGGTGGGCACAGTGGTCTTTCCCATTTACAGATGAGGAAACTGAGGGCCAGCGGGGGGTGACTTGCCCGGGATCCCTCAGCTGTAATGGGGAGACTCGAAGCCAGGTCTGCTGACCTTAAAGCCCATCCCCTGGGGCAAGGAGGATCAGAGCTGCCACGGTGGGTGACCCGGGAGGCCGGGCTGGAAGTAAGGCTGGGACGGACACAGGGAGGGTTTGCATGGGTCAAGGGCACGGTCACTTGACAGTACCCGAGCCCGAGATGCAGAGCCCTCTCTGGCTCGTGGCCGCGCCGCTTCCACTCCTTACCCCGATGGCCGGGATGCCCCTGCCCCGGGACAGCCTCGCTCACCCCGCCCTGTGCTTGCTCCCCAGGGTGTGATGCTGAGTCAGCTGGGCCATAAGAGCCTGGCCCAGAAGGTGCTACGGGACGCCGTGGAGAGGCAGAGCACCTGCCATGAGGCATGGCAGGGCCTGGGCGAGGTGCTGCAGGCCCAGGGCCAGAGCGAGGCCGCCGTCGACTGCTTTCTCACCGCCCTCGAACTGGAGGCCAGCAGCCCAGTGCTGCCCTTCTCCATCATCCCCAGAGAGCTCTGACACGGCCTCGCAGCTTCTGGGAGGGAGGGAGCTGCCCAGCGGGCAGGCGGGCAGCAGGGAGCGTGGGTCAGGGGAGGTACAGGGCCTCAGGGAAATCCATCTCTAGGGAACATGTCTGCAGGCTGCAGCCCTAGTTCTCCTCGCCTCCCCCCACCCCCCCACCCCTGCTTTCCCTCCAGGGCCAGCTGGGACTGAGAGCTGCTCATCTGGAGCAGGGTGGACCAGGTCTGCATCAAAAACAAATCCCTTGTTCCTTGGACTCAGACTTCATGGAGTTTATGAGCAAGGAAGTAGCTGGGAGGCCACATCAACACGGGGGACGCTCCCCAGTGTATCTGTGCATCATCTAAATGTGCAGGAAGGGTCTGTGAGGCTTGGGTACCTCCCCCCACCTGTCTAAAAGCCCCTGTACTGTACCTGCCACCCTCCTTCAATATCTCTGACCCTGGATTTCCCGGCTTTGCACAAGCTTTAGTCTCGAACCTCAGCTCTCTGCTCCCCACGCCAAAGATGAACCCCATGAGCTGCCCTTTGGCTGGGCCGAGAGGGTTCTCCTGGGTTCCTTCCTTGGCCCCTCGGGAGGCAGTCTGCTTGAACCCTAAGTGACTTAGAGTCATGGTGACTGGACTTGTTCCCCAAGAGCGCTAGTGGGGGAGCCTCATAGCTGTACTTCACCACCTGCCCTCACCATGCCTCTGTGCCTGGGGGAGCCCCATGGCCCTGGCCTCACACCCCACTCTCAGGTCGTGCCCAGGGCAGTCATGGCTTGAAGAATCTGCTGGCAAGCGGGAAGAGGATGGACCTCTCCCAGGTTCAAGTTAGTGGACAGTGCCTGGCCTTGCCCCTCTTTGCTTGGGCCCGCCTATACTCTTCCCCTCTGTTGCCAAGTGCCTTTGGGGCCTCTGGTGTCTGGCCAGGGGCACTGAGTTCTGGCCCTAACTAAACCTCCATTTCTGCCCACCTCCACCTTTCTAGAAACAGGCCTCAGCCACCTCCTCAGGCCCCGGGCTGTAGCCCCTAGGATACAAACATGGCTGCTGGACCCAGCCCTTCCTTGCATCAACACCTCATTGCTTCACGCCTTACCTTTCTGGGCAATGGGTACAGTATAGATCCCTGTAAGGCTTATAATGTGGAGATTGGCAATCTCTAGGACTGCCCTTAACACCGCTCACCATCCACAGCCCATTTTCACCTCAGGCCCTCTTGGGTGACCCAAGCCCCACCCTGGCCATTTGGTTCCCCCTGCCTGGGGCCAAACAGGGACTGTAATTAGAGACCCAAGGAAGGGCCGGAGCCTAGCCCCTCCCTGGTTGTGCAGGCCTCTGTGTATGTGACACTTGTCTCTACCGGGGTCCTGGGGGTGCTGGTGGGTGGGTGTCTTCCCTGCTGGCTCCCCTAGCCCTGCTGCGTGATGCTCTTGGAACTATCCCCAGGAAGGCAGCCCCCACGGGCCTATCAGGGAACTCCTTTCTTATCTGCACTTTGGGTTTCAGTTTTAAAGCCCCGTGTGGTACATCTCTCACTTGAAGGTGTGTGGAAAGGTCGGGTGAGGGCTGCCCTGGTTTGTCAGAGCCTGGTCTGTTCTTCGGAGGCGAGGCGAGAGGCCGTTGGAGACCCACCCTCCTCCCAGCCCTGGCTCAGCACTACACATCCCCAGGTGCTACCAGGGAGAGCCTGTGCCTCTAGCCTTCCCATGCCAGGCCAAGGGACACTGTAAGGACACCAGATCCTTCATCCCGCCTGGTTGAAGGATCTCTATATGTGTATGTATGTGTATAAATATATATATATATGATAGAGATCTATTTTTATTCTGGAATTCTGTTAGAAAAAAAAAAAAGAAAAAGCAAATGCTGTTGGTTTACATTGGGATGCCCAAAGATGTTGGTAGTGAGTCCTTGGTAAGGAAAGGCAAAGGCAACAAATGCATTTTGACTTGAAGCATTCCTTATAGGAAGCCTCAGCGGGGCCGGGCAAGTTGCTTGACAATTCAAAACAAAGGTCTTGAATAAAGAGGCCCATGAAGGGAAAGCAGGTTTGTGTGAAGCAGCGTGTTCATTTATCTACCAGGTACCCATGGGACAGGCCTTGAGGGAGCCCTGGAGAAGAGGCAGAGGCCTGAGAGGTCATGAAGGCCGGGGCGGGGACGCACAGGTGGGGAGGGCAGTGGGAGGGAGGGGCCCACTGAGGAGATTGTGATGAGGGCTTGGGGAGGGTGCTAAAGCCTTGCGGAGGCATGGCCAAAGCCTGGAGGGGGGTGAGAGGCAGCAGAGGGGCCCAGGCAGGGCCGGAGACCCCTGCTGCCTCCAGAGCCTGGCTGGGAGAAGCCAGGGCCAGACTTGCCACCTGAACAGGAGAGACTGCCCCAAGGGCACTGCCAATAGAGCATCTTCAGCACCTGGGGGAAAGCGCCAGGGGAGGGGTGTGTGGTGAGAATACAGGCCACATCCAGATCCGCCACCTGCTCTGAAAAGTCCATACCGATATTCTCCTTATAGAAGTTATGCCACATACAAATACACTACATATGTTATAAAATGTGTATCAAAGGATGACATCAGTTTACACAGAAGCCCTGTTTTCTTCGTGCACCCCAAGGGATTATCTGATGGACCCCCAAGGCTGCACCCACACAGTCTGAAGACAGCTGCCCTTAAGGCTTCCCCTCGAACTCGGGGGGCTGGCTTAGAGCTGCCCGCTCAGCACCCTGGCCACCTCCACCCTGATCCTCAGCCCTATTACCGGGGTTACGGTTTTGCTGTTCTAGTGAGGAAGAGCCCTTCTTGGAGCTCCTGGGTGCCCAGCTTTGATTTCCCTGTGATACTTTTTGGAAAACACGTTTAGTCTTTAGTGGTTTAACAATTAGTATCAGATTACTTGTCACACACCCTCACCCGCCAGCTCACGGCCCCCCTGGGGTGAGAATTAAAGGCTGCTTTAGGCTATAGATGGTGTCACTTGTCTGCCAGCCTGGGAGAAAGGCCTAGAAAAGCTCATCCTACAAGGATGAGACTGGAGGGAATCTGGAGGGAGAGAGGGGCAGGGAGGGGCGGCCTTCCTGTCCCTGAGGAGGGCTTTGCTGAGCTGACCTCAGGTTGGTCAGATGGAAAGTCAGGCAGTGGTGGAGACCCAGGCACTTCCTAACCTCCAGTTCCCCATCTGCAGACCCCTCATTCACACGCGAGCCCTCCCTGTAGAGGGAGGGAGCCAGCCCCGTGTCCAACCCATTGTACCAAAACAAGGGCTGGAGTTTGGGGCTAAGACTCGGTTGCACTGTCACCCCCATGGACCTCCAGCCCACAGCCCTGCAGTATTAATAGTGTTTATCTGCAGGCACAGGTATGAATGGAATTTCAGCCACCACCCCCAGACTCCTACCAAAGTACTCACTGTTGCATTCACACCCCCCGACCCGAGCGCTCAGATGTCACTGTGCAAATATTTCTTGGCCTGGTTTTCGGGAAGCATCCAGCTAAACAAATATCCCCCAGCCCGTGCTGCCAGCTCTTGATGACAAGCCACAGTCAACAAGCCTCACACATAAGTGACCTGTGGGACCAACCCACGTGGTGCAGACTTGGATTCTGGAAGCTAGGGAGGTCCTACTGGGAAAGTATCCCATGCCAGAAACTCCTTCGAATTTTCATCAAGCTCTCTCAGTTGCAAAAAGCAGAGACCCACTGAAGGTAGCCCCAGGAAAGAGACACGGGGGGGGGGGGGGCGGGGTTCCCTGGAGCCCTAGGGCAGGGACTGCAGTGCACAGATATGGGGCCGAGGCAGCCATGCAGCCGTCTTTGGTGACAGAGTCAGCACCCAGACTGAGCTCGAAGGCCACTCTACCACTGGCTGGCCCTGTGCCCTTGAGCAAGTCACCTACCCTCTCTGTGCCTGTCTCCTCATCTGTAAAGTAAGAATAATCCTGGAATAGTGCCTGCTTTGTGGACTGTCATGATGATTAAGTGAGAAAAAACATGGAAAGAGCCTAGAAGAGTGCCTGGCCCATAATAACCACTGGATACCTGTGTGATGATTTTCTCTGCCCCGCCTCCTCCCTCCTCTCCCTGCTGGCTGACCTCGTTCACTCAGAGATGCTCCCATGGGACTACGTTCAATCTACATACCCTGGCAGGCCTTCCACCTCCAGTGCTGCAGCAACCCCCCTCTGTGCATCTGAGCTTAGATTCTTGGATGAGAGGATCGCACTGGTCCCACTCATTTTTCCGTGGGTCCCTAAGAACAACCAGCTGTGACCAGGGGATGGGCCTCAGGACACAAAATATGGCTGCTTGAGCAGCTGGAGTTCCGGGTGAGCACTAACGGGCCCCTTCTGAGACCCTGCATCAGCCCATCATTCCCTCAAGCCCTGCCCTCCTGGGCACTCGGTACGATGCAGGTCCCCCTGGAGGGGGAAGACAACAGAACTCACACCCCCCTGAACACCCACCCCACCCCTTCCCTATCACTGTCACTTTATGGTACCTCATGGGGGCTCCTGTCCTGCCTCTTCTCTTGATGACAATGACAGTCCTAACATTCTCCCTGCACTATACTAGGCATAAGGCACTTTGCTTATCGGTGGACTCCCTCTCCGACATTGCTCCTTTGGTAGTCAACAACCTAGGGAAGTGGGTTTTGTCCCCATGAAAGGTGACATGGAGATCATGGCACCTCCACTCACAGCTAGGAATATGGCAAAGCTGAGAGTAAGGTCCTCGCCCACAGAGCCAGCACCAGCTCACCAGACGATGGGAGAGAGGCAGGCAGTGCCCGTCACCGAGGCAGCCGAATGACCCCTCTGGGATCCATGGAAACGTGCATCACCAGGAATCCTCCAGCAGGGGAGAACGGCCGATGCTCAGGGCTGCCTGCCACCCTTGCCCCTTCTGCGGCCGGAGAGGAGGTTCCTTAAACAGAGACCACTCAACAAGCTGCAAAGTCCCCCAAAGAGCAAGAGCGTTCTCAAGATGCCAGGCAACCCAGAAACAAGAAAAGGTCACCATGGGAGCTGTGCGCTGGGCCATGTGATCACACTGTCCTGCCCACCAGCTGACTGGGCCATGGGTGGTTTCTAGAACCAAAGTTCCTCCTCTGTGCACTGGCCCACAGCCTATGGGGTGGCCTGGGCACCCCACACAGAGACCCCCAGACTGGTGGTGACTGTCCCTGCTCTCTCACACTCTCACTCATTCTCTTCCCCCCTTAACTGTCTCTTTGGAATTTGGCAAGAAGTCAGTCATCGTGGGCCTCTTTTAAAAACGTATTTTTTTCCAAACCATTTGAGAATAGGTTGCATAAATCATGCCCCTTTACCCCTTAATAATTCAGTGTGTTTTCGCTAAGAACAAAGGCCCTTGTCTTACATAACCACAGCACAGTTCACAAATGAGGGAATTTAACCCCGACACAGTATTTTTCTCTCCTCTCCCGTCCATATGCCAGTTTGTCACCACTGTTCCTTGTAGCACTGTCTTCCCCTGGCCGGGGGTCACATATTCCACTTAGTTGTCACATCTCTTTAGTCTCCTTTAATGTGGAACGGTCCCTCCACCTCTCTTTGCCTTGCATGACATTGACAGTGCTGAAGGCTGCAGAGGGTCTGGCCTCTGCGGTGTGAGTTGGGACAGAGAAAGAAGCAGTTGGTGGTGGGAGCAGAGGCTGAAAAGCGGCAGAAGCCAAGGGCCAGAGGCAAGAAGGAAAAACGGCTGAGCAAGAAGAGAAAAATGCAGAGCAGGTGAATCTCCATAAAGATGGAGCTCTCCAATCAAGAGAAACGGATGCCCATTTTCAAGGGGGCAAAAGATGATGGACTCAAGAGAGCTCCATTCTATCCCAGACGACCTTTCCAGCTCCTGCAACCTGAAGTCAAGACTCCCATCTGAATCCTTTCCTCTGTCCTTGCAATGACCCCCTGATGACTTAGGGACCTCGAGTGTGTTTGTTCCTGGTGGCCCTGCCCATCCCCAGAGGCACACTCTCCTTCCCCAGGTCTCCTCTCAGTGTGCACCTGGAGACCAGCCTTTGGGGGTGGAGGGGCGCATGCCAGGGCACCCGCCTATGGGGGGAGCGGCTCCGACCCGAAGCAAAGGGGCACCGGTGGGCATGGCGAAAGCCCATCTCACAGGGGAGGGAAGGCAGTGCAGGAAGGTGAGGTGACCTGCCCGAGGCCCCCAGCCACCAGGGCAGTGAGTGATCAACATTCGGGCGGTCTGCGTGTGAGAACCTCTGTCTATGGCATTCTTCCTGGGACACCCGCCAACCAGAGGGGGAGCGTGTACGCTGAAATGGGGATCAGAGCAGGCATAGGGACACTGTCACAAAGACTAACTGGCCTCAGGTGTCAGCTCTGACACCTGAGATGGGTGCCTTCTCTGTGCGGAGGTCAGAGCATAGGTGGCTTCCCCAGCTCCCCGTCCCCAGGTCTCAGCAGCTGGGGCAGTCTCTGTAACTGACTGCGAGCTCCATGGCCTCAGCTTGGGCCCAGGAGGAGGCCGCTGCAAGCTCCCTCTCACCTGTCTCGTGCCCAGGAGCCCACAGCTCACTACCCGACCCCCAACAAGGCCCCCGGCTCACTGGCTGTGAGTGGGGCCCCCTACATCGCTCACACCCGCACCCCTGAGAGCACCCCGCCAAGGGTGCAGGGGTTGTGACGGCCTGGCCCAGTGCAGGCTGGCGTGAGCGCACAGAGGGCCCCGGCAGTTGCTAGCCTGGGGCCAGGCACTCTCGTCCATCCAGACAGCATCTCCTCTGAGCTGGGAACACCCCATCCTGGGCCCTCGCCCTACCTGTGAGGGTGTTTCCTGTGCCCACAATGACCCACGCTCTCCCACATCCACTCCACTCCTACTGGGCCTCTTTCCAGAATTCACCTTGTGCCCCTTCTTCTTCAAGACCCAGTTCCCACACCTTCCAGAAGTTTCTCTCCCTCCCTCCCTCCCCCCCTGCACCTCTCACCACTCACCTCATGGGACCCTTATGCTTTGTCAGAACACTCAGGCCGGCACACAGGCCCTGGGGGTTCTGCTTCCCGGGTGTGGCCCCCACATCCCACACACCCGGGCTCAGCCACACCTACACGTGCCCTCAGGAGCGGGACACCGGCTGGCCTTTAGGGGGGCTCTCCTGCCAGTGGGAGACTTGGGGTACAAATGTGGAGTGAGGCCACCTTGGCCCCACCCACTGGCTGACCTTAGCCTTCCCTTGCCTAGCACACACACCATCCCAGCGCTTCACCCTGGGGGTGCCTGGGACAGGGCTCCAAAGAGAAACCTTAGCCCTCCTGAGTCTATTATGGCTGTTCAAGGACCTACAGTTGGTCTCAATCCATTATATTTTCTTAATAGAGTTACACGTATGTTTAATCCCATTCTAGAAATTATTTTAGAAATACTCATGCATCTTTGCCATTAGGATCTTCATCTGCACTATAGATATGTGGGTCATTAAACACAACTTTCCAGAAGCTTCATTTTCATTTCCATATAAGATAGGGCACATTTAAATTTTTGGACTAATGTGGCTACTGGAGATTTTAACTGGAGCCATAAGTACCATATGTAAAACATTAGGAGCATTCTCCCCCCACCCAACCCCATTCCCCAGAATGTAACTTTTAATGCAACTGCTTTTTTACTTTTTTTATTTTTTTATTTTTTTAACTTTTGGCTGCTCCTCACAGCTTGCGGGATCTTAGTTCCCCGACCAGGGAATGAACCTGGACCCACGGCAGTGAAAGTGCTGAGTCCTAACCACTGGACCACCAGGGAACTCCCAACCCTACTGCTTTTTAAGTGATCTTAGAGAGCTTGTTTATAACATCTAACACCTACAATCTTAAGGTCAAACCTCCAGGAATGATTTCTAAAATCAGTGCTAAGGGACTTTCCTGGTGGCACAGTGGTTAAGAATCCGCCTGCCAATGCAGGGGACACAGGTTCAATCCCTGGTCCGGGAAGATCCCACATGCCGCGGAGCAACTAAGCCCGTGTGCCGCCAACTACTGAAGGCTTCGTGCCCTAGAGCCCACGCTCTGCAACAAGAGAAGCCACCACAATGAGAAGCCCGTGCACCTCAACGAAGAGTAGCCCCCGCTCGCCACAACTAGAGAAAGCCCTCGCGCAGCAACGAAGACCCAGTGCAGCCAAAAAATAAAATTAAATTAAAAATTTTCTTAAAAAATCAGTACTAAGTTTCTTTACCTCCTCTTTTTAAAAACTTATTTCATCAGGTGACTTTTGTCAGCATCAAACACCAGAAATGACTGACGATATTCAGGCTAACAGCCCTTCCCTAGACAATTCTTTGTGGTTCAAAATAATCAAAGGAACTTCCATAATATAAAAGATTTTATGAAACACAAAAGACTCCAAATAGCCAAAACAATCTTGAGAAAGAAGAACAAAACTGGAGGTATCACTCCCTGACTTTCAGACTATACTACAAAGCTACAGTAATCGAAACAGTATGGTACTGGCACAGAAACAGACACATAGATCAATGGAACAAAACAGACAGCCCATTAATAAATCCACGAACTTATGGTCAATTAATCTATGACAAAGGAGGCAAGAATATACAATGGGGAAAAGACCATCTCTTCAGTAAGTGGTGTGGGGAAAACTAGACAGCTACATGTAAAAGAATGAAATTAGAACACTTTTCCCACATCATATACAAAAATAAACTCCAGGGCTTCCCTGGTGGTGCAGTGGTTAAGAATCTGCCTGCCAATGCAGGGGACACGGGTTCGAGCCCTGGTCTGGGAGGATCCCACATGCTGTGGAGCAACTAAGCCCGTGAGCCACAACTACTGAGCCTGCGCGTCTGGAGCCTGTGCTCCGCAACGGGAGAGGCCGCGACAGTGAGAGGCCCGCGCACCGCGATGAGGAGTGGCCCCCGCTCTCCACAGCTGGAGAAAGCCCTCGCACAGAAACGAAGACCCAACACAGCCAAAAATAAAAATATAAATAAATAAATAAATAAATAAATAAATAAGTAAATAAAATTAAAAAAAAAAAATAATAAACTCCAAATGGATTAAAGACCTAAAGGTAACACCAGAAACCATAAAACTCCCAGAAGAAAACATAAGCAGAACACTCTTTGACATAAATCATACCAATATTTTTTTGGATCTGTCTCCTAAGCCGAAAGAAATAAAAGCAAAAATAAACAAATGGGACCTGATTAAACGTAAAAGCTTTTGCACAGCAAAGGAAACCTATGACAAAACAAAAAGACAACCTACTGAATGGGAGAAAATATTTGCAAATGATATGACCAATAAGGGGTTAATATCCAAACTATATAAACAGCACATACAACTCAACATCAAAAAAACAAACAACTTGATTAAGAAATGGGGAGAAAACCTTAATAGACATTTCTCCAAAGAAGACACACAAATGGCCAACAGGCACATGAAAAGATGCTCAACATCGTTAATCATCAGAGAAATGCAAATTAAAACCACAATGAGATATCACATCTGTCAGAATGGCTACCATCAAAAAGAACACAAATAACAAATGTTGGCAAGGATGTAGAGAAATGGGAATGCTCCTACACTGTTGGTGGGAATGTAAACTGGTGCAGCCACTGTGGAAAACAGTATGGAGGCTTCTCAAAAAGCTAAAAATAGAACTACCACATGACTCAGCAATTCTCCTTCTGCATATATATCCAAAAAGAAAAAAAAACAAAACAAAAACCAAAAACACTAATTCAAAAAGATACATGCACCCCAATGTTCATAGCAGCATTATTTACGAGTGCCAAGATAGGGAAGCAACCTAAGTGTCCATCAACAGATGAAAGGATAAAGAAGATGTGGCACATATATACACAATAGAATACTACTCGGCCATAAAAAAGTGAAATTTTGCCATTTGCAACAACATGGATCGACCTGGAGGGTATTATGCTCAGTGAAATATGTCAGACAGAAAAAGACAAATACTGTATGATATCACTTATATGTGGAATCCAAAAACTAATACAAACTAGTGCATATAACAAAAAAATAAACAGATTTACAGATATAGAGAATGAACTAGTGGTTACCAGTGAGGAGAGGAAAGGGGCAAGATAGGCATAGAGGATTAAGAGGTACAAACTACCATGTATAAAATAAATAAGCTACAAGCATATATAGTACAACACAGGGAATATAGCCGATATTTTATAATAACTATAAATGGAGTATAATCTTTAAAACTGTAAATCATTATGTTTTACACCTGAAACTTACATAATGTTGTATCAACTATACCTCAGTAAAATATAGTATTCAGTGAGCATCTACTATGTGCTAACACTGTACTAGGCACTGGGAAATTCACCGATGCCCCAGTAGATCCCAACTCTATGATCTCAGAGCCCACAATCCAACGCTGGCCTCAGGCAAGGATCTGGGGACTACTGGAGCCCTTAGGAGAAGCACCAACCAGTTTGGGGAAGACTGGGGAAGGTGAAGATAGCACATGAAGGGCCAGGGGAGAGTAGCATTTCAGGCAAAAGGATGCCTCACATCCTATCCCAGCTACAAGTTAGATAGATGGTGTGGAATACTGAATAACGCCCTCCCGAAGGTGTCCATGTCTAATCCCCAGAACCTGTGAGTATGTTCTTTCACATGGTAAAGGGACTTTGCAAACGTGATTAAGTTAAGGGTCTTGAGATGGGGAGAGTATCCAGGTGGGCCCAATATAATCACAAGGATCCTTACAAGAGGAGAGGAAAACAGGGGGGTCAGAGTCAGGAGTGGATGTGATTGTGGGAGCAGGAGTTTGGAGTGATTTGAGGAAGCGGCCATGAGCAACAGAATGCAGGTGGTCTCCAGAAGCTAAAAAAGAGAAGAAAACATTCTCCTCTCAGAGCTTCCAGAAAGAGACTCCTTCTGGAACCAGCCTGCCAACACCTTGACTTTAGCCCAGTGAGGCTGATTTGGGGACCCCTGACCTCCTGAACTGTAAGAGAATAAATTTGTGTTGTTTTAAGCACCAAAGTCTATGGAAATTTGTTACAGCAGCCATGGGAAACTAACACAGATGGTCTGTTTCCACAGTGAGCTACCCCCGGCACACAGGTTCTCTGCAGTCCAGCTCCCATGCCCAGCCCAGGACGGGTTGGGGATTAGAGGCTTCAACAGCTGTGACCCTGCCTGGCGTGTTTCCAAGCGTCCCCTCTGGTCCTGATGAATAAGAGAAGCTCCAGCAACTTCCTTTCTCCATGATGGCCCTCAGTTACCATGCAGGACCTCTGAGCTCTGGGACTTCAGAAAGGGGGTGAGGGGACAAAGGCCGGCCCTCATCAAGCCCAGAGCTCTGCTTGTGACCTGCACGCCTCCAGTGCACTGCCTTGCCATCCAACCCTGCCCCCTCCCAGGTTGCTCAGTTCCCTGGCTCCTCCCCCCTCCGCCCCCTGAGCCCACTCTGGTGACCAGAGATGCAGTGTCACTAGGCCTGAGCTCCCTTCCTGCCTACACTTCTCAGGGACTAAGCCACACTCAGACCCAAAGCAGCCACATTGCCACCTCCCTCCGCTGATGGATGGGCCTCTCTGAGCCCCCATCACTCTTCAAAAGGGTGACACACTTTTCTGGGCTCCGATAGAGCTAAGGGTGTTGTCAACAAGGCAACGCGAAGCACCTGCTGAGACATCCGCCACGCGTCCACCCCCTGGGCCTCCCCTTCCTCTGGCTCCTCCTCCTTCTATCCCCCACCCTCTCGCCTACTCGCCACCCCCAACATGCAGGCCTCCGTCAGCCTTGGCCCCTCCTGCCATCCAGAGTCGCCCCTTCTCTGGGGAGCTGGTAGGGCGAGCTGGGCCAGGGTCTGGGTCTCTGGCACTGGCCCCCACAGGCCTACCCGGTCCCTGCGGCCTTGAATCTGGTACCCAAACCCCTCCCTTTGGGCCTGGCAGGCTCTGTATGCCTGCAGCCCCGCCCTTGGCCAAAACCAAAGATCTGTGAGAAGCCCAGCCAAGAGTCAGGCCGGCGAGAGGTGCCTGAGTTCAGGGCCCTGCTGACCTCTCTACGCAGAATGACCTCCACCGGTAACGTTCCAGGAACTTACTTCACTCAGACCATCCGGCCCGGCGCCATCCTCTTTCCTTAGGACTCAGCCAGATGCTAACGCGGACCAACCTCTTCTTAACTGGAGCATGACTTCCTAGGGCAACGGCCAAGTCTTCTTAAACCTTCAGGGGTGGGCGGAACTACCTGTGGCCCCGCCCAGAGTTATTGGTGATTGGTGCCTTCACACCATCTCAGCAGCGGTTCTCAACCTTGGCTGATCATTGCAATCACCTGGGGTGGGGGCGGGGATGGGGAGGCACATTAAAAAAATACTGGGCCTGAGTCCCACCCAAGAGAGTTTGATGTGATCTGTTTGGGAGCTGCCAGGCACTGAGCTTTGTGAAGTCTCCCCCAGGGATTCTAAAACGCAGCTTAGAACAACTGATTCTGAACTTGTAGAATGTGTTTTCAAGATAATAGGACTTTCAAAGTAATCCTAGCCGCAGGGACGGGAGTCCAGGCAGCTGTGTGCTGCTTCGAGGCGGGTGGCACCGAGCAGGTGAGAGGTGATGCTGGAGGCCGGGCTGGTCACTTGAGCAACCTATGGCCCTAGGTCTCCAGGTCTGCAAGGTGTCCCCTGTGGGTCCAGAAAGCAATGGGGGTGGGGGTGCCAGTGGGGGTGAGGAAGGAGGGAAAGAGATGCGGGGGGGAGGACAAGCTGTCCCCACGAGTGCTGCGACTTTTGACATGCTCTGACTTAACGTGGAGGGAATTTCACATGGCAACAGCAGAAGATATTTGCAGCCAAGAAAACCATTCGCTTTGGTTGAAGCCAAATTCAGAGGGCAGTTGGAGTGTGGGTGGGGGAGGGGAGAGGAACAGCAGGATACTCAGGGAAGCCAGGGCCGGGACCTCGAGAAGCCAGTGTCACAGTGGTCCACGGGGGATGGAGGAGGGACCCTGCAAGGAAGGCCCCTCGGGATGTAGGATAAACACCACATTCCCTTTCATCTGCCGGCTCTTGGCTTTTCTAAGTCAGTTTGGACCTGTCACTGGATGCATACAACAGCCGTAGCTGCTAGGTGTTTATATCCCAATCTCAAAGTTCAAGCTCAAAGTCAACCCCAGTCTGTCCAGTCTCTCCATGTTGGAAAGGACAGAAGGAGGCCCTGCTCTTCCAACATTGTCCCAGTTTTTAGGCTTGTGGCAGGAAAATGCCATCCAGAATCCCTCTGGTCTATTTGGGAAAGCCTCTCCCTACCTGTATGAGATTCTATAAAGAATGCTGGAATATGTCAAAGAAGAGAAGCAAATCACTGCTCTCCTGGCCGCCTGGTGCCTGCCAACCCCTCTGCTAGCACCTAGGGAAACGCCTCTGTCACATCACCACAGAGGAGACACAGAGCAGGGGGAGGCTGCATTATGGGCAGGTGGCAAGGCTGGACAGGAGGACAGGGCTGGGGTATCCCCAGCTCCAGAAAGAAGACAGAAGTCACAGGAGCCAAGGGCAAAGTTAGTGCCTGGACTGGAAACTCAAGGGTGGCCCTGCGGAGTGTTCTCCAGCGGTTCCACCTCCAGGTGATGTCTCTGCAGGCCTCCCAAGCCCCCTTCTTGCAGGCCAGGCAGGAGACGCCCTCTCCTTCTTATTCTGAAAGGGTCTTCATTCTCTTCTAGAACACAGGGGAGCTGCCCTCCACCCCAGCACAGCTGGCCCCTGCAGCTATGTCTGCACCAAGGGTCTAGGTCCTCCTGGCCACAGCTGGAGGCCCCAAGGGTGGACCCCTGACCCAAGCTGGCCAACTGGATTCTCTCTCCTGGGAACCTGATACTGGAACCAGGAGGGGCTGCTTACGTTCTTTAGGGCGTGGGCTCAGGAAGTGATGCGAGGAGAAGGCTGCATTAGACCCTAAGCCTGGGAAGAGGCTGGCCTGAGGGAGAAGCAGAGGGGTGACAGAGGGAGAGAGAGGCGGTTCCTGCCCGCCCCTGGTTCACACTGCTGTCGGGGAGATACCCCACATACCTGCAACACAAGCTCCCTCCTGCCCTTGCCAGTGTGAGGGGTTCCCCTAACCTTCCATCCACGAGCCCCAAGACAGACATGACCGCCTCTCGCCTCCCTCTCTCTAGAACTGCTGCCCTGAGCGCCAGGCACAACCTGACACACTGCTTCCTAGAGAAACACGCTCTGTCAGAAGTGCCAGCGTTACCTTCTGATCCTGCAGGGGCCTTTGACCCACTTGGAGAATAAAATTGGGAACTATCTGCCCTGCTGCCATCTGCTGATCAGAGTGGGACAGGAGCTGCCACCCCTGAGGCATCTGCCTCATCTTCCAAGGGGCCGTTTTCTGCTCTGAAGGAACACAGTGCAGGGAGTTTCTTCCACAAATGTGAGACGCAGATAAACCCAGGGAGATGATGACCTCCCCTTCCTTGCGCCCAACGCCCACTTTATAATGGTGTTTATATGACTAGAGAAGAGAGCTGGGTTTTTTTTTCATATAATAAAATACAGGGATTTATATTAGGTTTTCTTCTTCTTCTTTCTTTTAGTTAAAAAGAAAAAGATTCCTTCCTGTTATTGATTAATGACTCTAGTCTGCCCATCCTTCACGAGACCCTGGCTGTCCAGCATAGGGTCCGTCTGGCTGGAGCTCCCAGAGCAGGACTGACTGCTTGGCCTGTGGTCTGGGGGTTGCCCAAGCCCCCTCCCGCCCCCATCTGCACCCTCCGCTCTAGTTGGGCCAGGCTCCCTCTGTTCCCCTCCAGCAAATGTTTCTTCCTGTTTTTCGCCCAAACCGGGTTACTTGCCCTCCATCTTCCTCCCTCTCCTCTCTGCCTATCTCGGCCTCCTGGTCCCTTGGGTACCAGCCAAGCTGCCTCCTGCACCCGCCCATCCTTCCCCGCTTGGGCCGTGCTGCCCTGTCCCTGCTCTGAGTGCCTGTTGTGGCCTTTGTTGTCAGAATTTGCTCCTCCACACACCGGGCGTGGTGATCTCACAGTTTCCCGAGACTAGGGCCTGTCTTGCTGGTGGAACTGCCATCCACATGACGGCCACCCCTGAGCTGCACACACAAGGTGACCGGAAGGAGGCTCTTGGCATGGTTTTCAAAGCCTTCCTCAAGCCGGGAACTCTTCCAAACTACCTTTCTGGCCTTGTCTCCCCTCCAACCCTCCCTAAACTCGGTCACATGCCTTGTTCATCTTTGTTTCAACCTCCACTCCCTAACCCCAGCACAGCACCTGGCACGGAGCAGATCCTCAAAATATTTCTGTTGACTTGAAACCACAAA
The DNA here is from genome assembly GCF_028021215.1 of Eschrichtius robustus. Lineage (NCBI taxonomy): Eukaryota > Metazoa > Chordata > Mammalia > Artiodactyla > Eschrichtiidae > Eschrichtius > Eschrichtius robustus. Next base: position 39,437,614 of record NC_090838.1, read on the forward strand.
TGCTCGTCGGGTTGAATCAATATTGTTCTCTTCAGGGAGTTGAGAAAGAGAAAGAACCATCTGTTGGGATCCCGTCAAGCTCGGGTTGGCCTTGGCTGAATGCCGACCCCCCAAGAAAGTCTCCATGAGTCTGTGAGGCATGATAACCCCAGTGCAGTGGAGACCCAGCTAGAGAGCCCAAGGTCGCACAGAGCCCACCTGACATATCAGGGCCTGTCCAGGTGCTGTGAGAGCAGCTCAGGGGCACAGCCTCTGGGGATACACCCTCTGACAACACACAGAGGGAACATATAACTGATTGTTCAAACCAGGAAACTTCTGCATGTGAACTGGACATTTTGCTGGGACTATTCCAGATAAGCGGGCTGGGTGGCCCCCCCAGGCCATCGATTATGGTCTGTGGTCAAACCCTCCTAAAGAAGAGACAAAATAGAGTTTTCTAAACACAAGAACTTACTAAAACTCGAAGTCGCTTAGGGCCAAGATGGGTTTATTTTATTTTATTTTTTTAATTAATTAGTTTATTTTTTTTGATGGGTTTATTTTAAAAGCCAATTGTGTTGTTGAAGAAAAGGCTATGTTCTCGGCCCATTTTGGCTATGGTCCGGGGCTGCTTGGGGAATTGGGCTGAAGATGTGTATGCTCCTGGGCCTGGCGTTTTCTGAAAACACAACAGAAAACAGGGAGTGATGAGATAGTGACACCAGAACCTGAAGTCTCCTGAGCCTGGCTGTGGGCTCAGACGTGGCTGGCAAATCCCCACGGAGGGAGACGAGGGCCACAGTGGCCTGGGCTGGGGCCTATGCAGCCTGGAGTTGGAGCCTGTCCTTGGGGCTGAGACCTGATCCTGTCCACGGCTCTCCCCAAGGCTGCAGAGGTGCTGAGAGAAGAGAGGCCAAGCAAGTGACAGCCCAGGGGAGGCGGGCTCACATCCCACCCGCACCTCAGGGCACGCTTTCTCCAGGGCACCCCCAGTCCCTGGGGATGCCAGCGTCTCCCCCCACCCCTCCGCCCTCAATGACCTCAGTCTAGTGTTAATGGGTTGGAGAGGATGGATTCTGAACCTGGGTGGTTGACCTCAAAAGCCCAGACTCGTGTGTTTCCATCGTTTTCCCCAGTATAATAGAGTAAGGTGCTTCACTACCAGGGGCTGTGGACCTCGGGCTCAGAGGGATGTATTCTCAAGGGACTGACGAGCTCTAATTTTGAAAAGCCATGTTTTCACTTTGATGAAATTCTTGAAAAATTATTTAGCCAATTATTTAAACAAAGCTTCTCTTCTGTAGTGATAAGATATAAATGAATGTCATTGTCATAGACGAAGACTTTGATTTCTGAGGTCAGTGCTGCCCAGGCTGAGGTGCACCCACATATTCCTGAATGCCCCAATATTTTATCTTAGAGACACACTGGTGTCTCTGGGTATCGTTAAGGGAAGGGTTTTAACGTCAGACGGGGCTGGGTTTGAGTCCTAGTCCCACCACCGATGGCTCAATATGACCCTGGGCCACGTGCTTCCCACGCCTCACCCAGCAAATGAGGTTCTGAGGTTCACTGGGGGCCCCCAGGGACAGACAGCACCACCAGGCTGGCAGCAAGTACTGCTCCACACGCTGGCTACCACTGCTATTATTATCCCCTATCATCACCTACTTGTCATTGCCATCCTTCCTTGCAGTTTGCTATCTCTTCAGGAAACAGTGAGAGTGGAAACAGGATTACTAGAGCGTCAGCCCAGAGTGGATGAGGTCAGCTGCCTGCAGAAGCTGCTTTAAACGACAGGATGTTTCCCTTGCCAAAAGCAGAGGAGCAGCCTGGAAATCTAATCAACTCCTGGCCAGACGTCAAAGGAAGCTGAAGCCTTTATTAGTGCTCTTAATGAGGAAGCAGCATGCGTGTGGAGTCCTGGAAGGCCAGTCCCCAAACAGGAGGTTCGTGGGCCCGGGCCTCGCAAGGCCACTCCTCAGGAGGCTACTGCTTGCGGTTCTCAGACCTTGAGAACATCCGGCTCCGTCCCCCAGCCCCGATTCCACTGTCCCCAAGCAAATTTCTGACTGTCGTCGGCTTCCTTCCGAGTTTCCTACAAGGGGAGACGCTCCACAGAGCAGCGGCCCCAGACACCAGCCCCCTTGCTGGACACTTGTAAATGAATACCACACCTTCCGGCTTCTCCGTCAGTCTCCTTGGAGTTTGGTTAGCATGACTCCAACTTCCTGAGGAAGCTCAGCCCTGTGACCTCTGACAAAAATCTGTGTTTGGATAATGATAATGCCACTAGGGTGTGAGGACCCGCTGAAGGGATCCACTAGCCTCCTGCCGTTGGTCTGTTTTTAATATTATTGGTGGGGCCTCCCCAGTATTCCTCCAGAGAAAGACCACACTGCTGCCACACTGTAGCACCGCAGCTGGCAGCTCTGCAGCGAGATGGCCTGGGACAACCCAGGGGGTGCTGGGGGAGGCGACCTGCAGGCAGCTGTCTCCTGCCCACCGCCCCAGCTCCTCCCACCCTCCTTGTTCTCCCCCCACCCCGGGGTGGTGCCGTTTCCTTATGAGCAGAATTCGTGTTTCTGTCTTCCTAACCATCTCCAATAAGGCTACAAACCACTGAGTTTGGGGGACTTTCAGACTGAGGTGCTGGCTGGGAACAACAAGGCCAAGGGAATTCACACTTTTAGCGTTAAACAAACAACAGCCCTAGCCACTTTCATAAGCTCCATGTTATGCTTTTGCCATCTTTCTTGGTCTTCTCTAGGCCTCCAGAGGCTCTCGCACACTCCCAGAATCCACCTTCTTTGTGTATCTCCATGAACTTGAGCCTCTTCCCTGTCTGTCCCGCGCCCTTGGGGGCAGGATGATGGCTCAGGCCTTAATGGTCCCCTTTGGTTCAATCATAATGTTTCTGCTGTGACTTTTTGCTCCCAGAAGACACATACACGAAGAATGGCAGTTCTGGATGGGCGGGGGCAGCCTGTGCCCACTGCTGGCTTCAATTCATTAAAGGAGTTTCCCCCCAGAGCATCCAGGACATAACACCAATGGCTAATTACTGTGCTGGCTGTTCTCATCTGGACCCATAATTCAGCCACGGGCTTCAGGTCTGGAGTCACTCTGAGCCTGAAGCTGGCCGAGGGCTTGCCGAGTGAGCTCTATGCCCTTTGCCGCCTTGATAAGCAATTTTAGTGTATATATACTAGAATTGTATATAACTCTGCTACCCCCATCCGACCCCCAATGCCCACTCCCCACCCACCCACCAGCCACAAAACCTACAGCCACATCTGTCTTTTAGGATACTTACTGAACAGGCAGGCAAGAATCGAGGTACTCTGGATTGAAAACAGGAAGTAACAGAACTTACTGAAGGTATTTTCAAGTTATAATGACCTGGTCCTGGGCCTTCACGCTGTAGAAAAAAATATTTTTTTAAGCGTTTCGTAAATAGTGATATCAGATATATTTTGATGCTATATTTGCCTTTTATGAATAAGCATATGAATCAGTGTGATAGGGTAGAAAAATCCCTGGATTGGGGCTCGGAAGATCTTATTAAGGTGTGCCCTGGCACAAGCCACTGTGAATGGGAATAATATCTGCTTTACCTGCCTCATGGATGACTGTGAAGACTGGAGTTAGGTGACCTGTGAAAGTCTCCCCTGTCCCTGCCTGGATGCCCTCCCCTCTCCCAGGCCCCCTGCCCACCCCTGCAGGCCCCGCTCCATTCTTGTCCCTCTGTTGATGGTGACTTGCTGCTCTGAGCTGTTAGCTTTATAAAACATACTTATTCTTTCATATAAATGCAGTATATGTTCTCTTCGTCCAAAAGAAAAAAGTATTCAGAGCAATTCACTGACCTAAGTATTGATACAATGCTATGAGGTTAACAGAAATGCATGAACACAATTTTAAAAAGACAAACACCTCAAAAGAAAAGTTAGCAAAAGGCAATTCACAAAGAGGAAATGCAGTGAGGAAATCGGGGGCTGGGGTGGGCTTTAAGGTCATTAATAACCAAATAAGGTGTAATTAAAACAAAGAGATACTTTTGTGGGGGCCAGGAAAGAAAGAGAGGGAGGGAGGGAGGGAGGAAGAAAGGGAGGGAGGGAGGAAGGAAGAGAGGGAAGGAGGAAGGGAGGGAGGGAGGAAGGGAAGGAGGGAAGGAGGGAGGAAAACTTTATCCACAGCGTGGACACTCCTATGACTCTGGTGGAAGTATTAATTTGATTAGCCTTTCTGAAGCACAGTTTGGCAAGCTATGAAACAGCTTAAAAACAGATATACCTATCCAAAGGGAGAGAAAGAAGAAAGGAGTCTGGTTACAAGATTGTTGCAGGAATCCAGAAGACAAATGATGAGTCCTGAGCCCAGGTATGGCAGGAAAATGAACACAGCCCAAACAGCACAGTAGATAACACAGACAAAATGTTAACCTTTTTTTCTTTTCTAGCAATTCACTTCTTTTCCTCTCCCATTTTCAAATACCTGTGCTATTTGACAGAAAAGAGTCTTTCTGGCATGATGTCTTGGATCTGTTTCTAAACAACACAGGAACTAGGGGAAGTGGGTGGGGTATGGACTGGCCAGGAGCCGGTCATTTTCGAATGGGTACCTGGGGGTTCTGTCTATGTGGTATATATTTTTAAACTTTCTACAGTACAAAGTTAAAGATAATATATATTTATCATTTTGACCCAGCAATTCCATTTTTAGGAATTCTTCCTAAGAAAACAATTGAGAATGTATGCAAATATTTGGCCACAGAGACATTCACTATAACATTGTTTCTAAAAGTTGAAAATTGGAAATAAATGGAATGACCAGTGACGTGTGCCTGGTTAAATAAATTGTGATTCTTCCATCCAGCCATCCAGGTTGATGAATTTTTAGGGACATAAACACTATTCCCAAATATTGTTAAGTGAACAATGCAAGCTTTAAAAAATGTGCATAAAAAAACTGGGAATGGAATGTTCACTGACAGTAGTTTTCTCCAGGTGGTGGCATGTTGAGTAAAAAGAAACTTTTTTTTTTTTTTTTTGCTTACTGTCAGTTTCTAATTTTTCTATGATGGACTTAAGTACTCTTGAAATATGAAAAAAAAATTATACCTAATGTATAGATAAACGAATATGGAAATTGGGTAAGTGAAAAAGGGGGTAGGGAAAAAAATAAAATGAGCAGTAAGGTTAGAACAGAAATGTTCCTGTAAGATCCTGTAACACATGAGGCTGAGCCACAAGGTAGCTCAATGGCTTTGGCTGAACAAGCACCAACTGCAGCCCCTCCTCAGGATTTAAGAGCACAGCAGCATAATTAGAGCTGCCATTCTCAATTATCCACCACGAATGAAGTCTGTTATTATCAGCCAAGCACAAATCTGATAATCAAGGGATGCGCCTCATCATTTTACAATTCATGGCAGAGAGATGAAAATAGCAATGTTTTCAACCTGATGCATCCATGGGACAAAGATCGCTGTCAGGGCAAGGCTCTCCGTACAACGTGACCAACCTCTGCACTCCCACTGGAGAAGTCCAAGCCACCATAAGAACACAGGCATAGAAAGTCGGGGAAATCTGGACAGGAACGGTTTGCACAAAGTCCCTTTGGTTTGGCCATAAGAAATGCAAGCTCTCAAGCCAAAGTGGTAGCTGGGGCAAAAGACGCTGCTGAGGGGGCCACCACTGACTCTATGCTTACGACAGCCTAGCTGTCTGCGGGATGGCTAAGAAACGCTGTGACCTGCACCCTTTCCCCCCAAGCCTCATGTGGCTTTCACTTCTAAGCTTCCAAGTCATGAGCTGCTTGGGAGGCCAGGTGCCAGGCCTGGCGAAGCCCTGATGTGTGCCTATGCCATCCAGCAGCCTCCCTGTGTGTGCCTGGTCATCTGAATCAAAGGGCCTGAGACTTAGGGAAGAAAGAAATTACTAAATGCTATTTGCCCTCCATGTGTTACATGGGCTCTTTTAAGTGGGGAACATTAAGGAAGTGGATATGGGCCCAAGTTCATATTCCAGAAGCCACAGGAATCCTGCTCTAAGTGAGAAGTAATGGTCAGGCCAGGGCCCTGCAATGGGTGGGAAGCAGCTCCAGCAGAGTCCCCGATTCTGCCCTAACCGAGGATGGCAAGCGGGCAGAGCTGAAAGGAGGGAAGGGGACTTGGTCCAGGATGCCTCTGAATGTGTGTTGAGAAATGGACCCGGTTCAACGAGAGGGGGGTTTAAAACAAGGAGGACAGGGAGGGGTAATATAGGGATAGGAGATTAAAAGGTACAAACTATTATGTATAAAATAAGCTACAAGGATATATTGTACCACACAGGGAATATGACCAATATTTTATAATAACTACCCTTTAAAAATTGTAAATCACTATATTGTACGTCTGTAACTTATATAATATTGTACATCAACTATATATCGATTTACAAAAAGAAAGAGAAGGACATTTAACTGTGTCCTACTCCTCCCTGAAGTTGGGGATTCTGCTCTCTGGTTTGCTGGCGATCTCTGAGCATGGTCCAGAACTTTGGACCACGTTACGTACGATGTGTGGGTGAAGGGTGGCACCCAGGTTCATCAGGCAGTACTAAGCACCTCTTGCACAAATTGGATGGACCATTTCTTAAACCTTCCTATCATCAGGGCCATGCTTTGGCAACTCTGGGTTTCCCAAACGAAACTTTTCAAAGACCTTTGACATCTGGTGCCAAGGGAGAACAGAATTATCACCTTCCTAGAATCCCAGAACCTGCTGCCAAAAGAAACGACAGGAACCTTTTATAGTTTCCCATTCCTCGATTCAGGGCATGATTACATCTGAACCCTCCTGGTAAGATGATCATATCTTTCTCTTGCCTTTGAAAAAGTCTTATCTAATTGACTTTCTACTTAAGGACAGTCTTAACCTTAAGGGATTACACAGTATTTTATGTATGATAGTATTTTACGATGAATAAAATACTATCATCGACCTAGAGGAGTTTATGGTCCAGTGAGGGACACAGGCAAACAGAAACATCAAAAAAGAATACATGAAGATGTGAGGAGCTAGGATGGTGCTGAGTGAGGGCAGAGCTAGCTGCATGGCTTCAAGATTGCAAACCAGGCCCTTGGTGCACCTGGCCTGTGCTAGGTAAGTTTGATTTCAGTGGGATGTTACAAAGAGCAGGGGCTTTCCACTTACTGCAAAGGACTCGGAATGCATGGGTCTCACTCATTTTTCTGGAGTGCTCCTGGGACCGTGTCGTACCAGGAAGACATAGCATAGCCTCCACCTTGGCCTTCTTGACCTATTTGGTCCCAACCCCTAATGTGCAATAATGCTCAGTACTGTTGTAGGCCTTTGGTAAAAGCCTTGCCACCCCTCACCTGCCACTGATCACACCCCTCCTCCAGGGCTGAGAGTATGGGACTGGCTTATCTACACAACACCGCTCAGGAATTGAGAGGCGCCAGGTGCCTCTGAAAGACTGTGTGAGAGTAGGTGAAATTACCCCACGATTTTGTGTGTTGAATTATGTTCTCCCAAATCCATAAATCCTATGAGTTTTTGGTGGGTTGAATTACGTTGAATGTTGAATGGTGTTCCCCCCAAATTCTTAAGACTTGTGGATTTGGAATTCCCAGTACCTCACAATGTGACCTTACTTGGAAATAAGGTCACTCCAGATGTAGTAAGTTAAGATGAGGTCATTAGGATAGACCCTAATCCAATATGAATGGTATTCTTTAAAAGGGGGGAATTTTGGGCACAGAGACACACAGACGGGGAAAACATCACGTGAAAATGAAGGCAGAGATCTACAAACCAAGGAATGCCAAAGATGGCCAGGAGACCACAGGAAGCTATGAGAGAGGCATGGAACTGACTTTCCCTTACTCGAAAGGAACCAAAACTGCTGGCACCTTGATCTTGGACTTCTAGCCTCTAGAACAGAGACAATAAATTTCTGTTGTTTAAACCACCTCAGTCTATAGTCCTTTATTATGGCAGCCCTAGCAAATGAATACGTAAATGTTCAATTCATTTCTTCATTCAAACAATATACAATGTGCCAGACACTGTGCTGGGAGTTGGGAATACAGTGGTATATGATTGTCTCCCAATCTCTGTGCTCCTAATTCCTTAGTATTAGGACAATTTTAAACTGGGCACATGTCTACCCAGATTAAAGACTGAATTTCCCAGCCTCCCTTGCAGCTAGGTGTGGCCACATAGCTAATTTCTGGCCAATAGGATGGAGGTAGAAGAGGTGTATGCAAATTCTAAGGAGCATCCTAAAGGAGAGGGCAGCTCATCCATCTTCCCTGCCCTCCTGCCTGCTAGCTGGTCCCATGTTCTCAGCTCTCAGGGACCATGGGTGTGGAAGCAATGCTTAGCAGAGCAGCACACAGAAATCTGATGCTGCAGAATTACCACACCAGCCCTAAACTGCCTACTGCAGGCACTTTATATAAGAGAGAAAGAAGTTCCTATCTTGTTTCTAATATTGTTACCTGTGGGCTCTGTTAGTGGCAGCAGAACTCAGTCTTAATTGACAAGGTAGGCATGTTTCCTACTCTCATGGGGTTTACATTCCACTAGGGAATGTCTACCTTACAAAAATATGATGAATGTGTGGAGTATCACACAGAGGACATATATGGTGCCATGAAAGCATGTAAGAGGGTAAACTGATCTGGCCTGAGGGGCCTGAGAAGCTCTTTAAAGAAGTACATTTGAGCTAAGACCAAAAGAACAAGGAGGAGGAGGAGTTTGCAGGGCAAAAAGTCTGGAGGAAGGGTCTGTGTAAGAAGAAGTAATGGGAAGGATTAGGGAACATCAAAAGGGGCAGGGCCTCAGGGCAAGCCTGAAAGGAGGATATTGTTTATTCTAACCCTGTTGGAACAAATTCACGGCATCACAGGAATAAAATAAAAAGTGCATAGGCTCCTGTCAAAAAATAGGGTTAGGGACCTGAAATTCACCTGGCTTGTGACAGTTACCACTTTGTTGTTTTTTCACATGTGTATTAACACTAAGAATGGTTTTACGATTTAATTGCAGATGTAAACTGTCAAATGTCACCTATGTATGTCCAATCTATGAGTCCTCAGTTTCCTGAAGTCTTCTCGTTTGCAGGCAGGTGTGCTGGTCATCCAGGGCACCTCTCCAGCCTGGTCTGAAGCAGACTCAGCAGGCAGTCTCCACCACTGCCCACCGCAAGCTCCCAAGGACCTTCTGCACGGCCAGAGGGCTACCCCATCCCTGCCACCATCTCTAGCTCCCAGCCTTCATTCACATACCCTCTCATTTGATGTTCACAACAGCCCCGTGGAGGAAGTGCTATTACCTCCACTTAACAGACAAATAAGTGAGGCTCAGTGGGGTTAGAAACAAATGACTTAGCACCTCAGCTGCAGAAGCCAGAAGCAGTGACTGACCTTGCTTCTCAGCGCTGGGAGGTATCAGTACTTAGTTCTAAGCTATTTTCCTTTAAAATCATAAAGCTAAAGGGAACCTAGAAAGAGCACACAGTCCATCCCTACTGATCCTAGGCGCAAACAACTTACAACGAATCATACTTGAAAAGAGAAAAGGTCAGAGATAAAATGTATGGCCCCAAATGTCTATATATATACACATGTAAAACATAAGAAATATGCAACATAAACTGAAATGACTAGACGTGGTTGTAAAAATGATCTCCCCCAAATTTGGTGTGGTGGATGGGTGTGATAGCTGGACCACACTGCCCAAAATAAAACAGATGCCCCAGCAAGGAGGGTGGAACCCTGTGTGGTGGTGGGCAAAGGGAGGAGCTAGGGCTGCCTCTGTGGGAATTCAGGAGGAGGCATGTGGCAGGGTGTATCCAACTTGGGAAATTCTAGAATTCTGTAACTATCGGTCTACAGGTTCAGAGAAAGGAGACATGCTTGCTGGTGGGTGGGGTAGCAACAAACCTGGCAGGGGCCAAAAGTTATTCACATTTGAAATTAAGAATTGGGCTTCCTTGGTGGCGCAGTGGTTAAGAATCCGCCTGCCAATGCAGGGGACACGGGTTCGAGCCCTGGTCCAGCAAGATCCCACATGCCGCGGAGCAACTGAGCCCGTGCGCCACAACTACTGAGCCTGTGCTCTAGAGCCCGCGAGCCACAACTAGTGAAGCCCGCGTGCCACAACTACCGAAGCCCACGCGCCTAGAGCCCGTGCTCTGCAGCAAGAGAAGCCACTGCAATGAGAAGCCCGTGCACTGCAACGGAGAGTAGCCCCCACTCGCTGCAACTAGAGAAAGCCCGCGCGCAGCAACTAAGACCCAACGCAGCCAAAAATAAATAAATAAAATAAATAAATTAAAAAAATAAAAAGAATTGATGATACCTCTGAAGCTCCGTACTTCTTAAAAACCCTAGTACATCTGTAGTTATATTTGAAAGGTTATACCTTTCCAAAAACGTTACCTACAAGTGAACTCATCTTTGAGGAGACTGACCCTGGGACCTGTTTTACTCATCTAAACTTTCAGATTCCATTCAGTCAGACGTCCATTTGGCTTTTTTTCAATGTGACCATGTTTACTAATTCCGTACTCCTCACGGAATTTTAAACTAGCAGCTTAGTTTTTAATTGAAGTAATTCCTTAAATGCAGAAATACCTGAAATGATTCAGCGTTCTTTCATAACGCTAGTTTTAATGCACCGAGTATGCCATGGGTCTGCTATCCCCTTTTCAAACTTCTATCAAATGTGACTAAAACAGATAAATCACATAACGCTCATTTGTGTCTGTACAGACTCTTCCCTGTTTATCTGATCCTTTCCTTATTTTTTATAGGATTGTCCGGTTTTAAGAAATACAGAAATATCTTGAAACACTTCTGATATCAAATAAAAGAAAACCATTTTTTCATTTGACATTGTAAGGTTTTATTCCTACTGTCAGGAAAGATGCGTGTGTCTCATTTTTTCACTTTATGTACAACTGCGAGAAGTAATCACTGAAAAGAACCTGCTCAGTGAATCACTGTTGGAAGCCCCAAATCATATGAATGACTGAGTCCTAATTAAGTAGCAGTAATGGCACTATTTTTATTAAAGTAACAAAATATTTTTATGTTGACCATTTCCATGGCTCTTTTCTTCAAACTATCATTTTTCTGACTTTTAAAAATTATATTTTGAAAAATTATAAAAGTAATGCAAAAGAGAGAAAGGAAGCAAACAACCACCCTTAATTACAACACCTCAGCATAGAAACTAAAAGCATTTTGGTGCATTTCCTGTTTTTTCATACACATAATTTTTTTACATTATTTTAATCATGATAGACATACCAATTTGTATCCTGCATTTTTTCACTATGCATTAGATCACAAATATTTTTGGTACTATTTCATAAATTTTAACAATAATTGTTTTAATAGCTGTAAAATATTCCTTTGTGTAGGTATGTAATATTGTTTTTAAATTACATCTTTCTCCTGAACACAAGATTGTTGCTATTGTTATCTTGCTATTATAAATAATCCCTTGATGATCTTCTTTGTATAGATTAATATTACTGTATATAAATTATTACTTTATGAGGGTTTTCACACAATGGAATTAGTGGGCTAACAGAAACAGTTTTAATAGCTCAATACATACTTCCACCAGCAAGAGACACGAAAAGCACTGATGTTATGGTCCACATGCCAAGTAGATATTGGGGAAAAAAGATTTAGAAAAACAAAAATCTTCCTTACTCCTCCTTACCTTAATGGGAGTATTAAATAAAGTCATCAGTGTCCCCTATATGTTCAAAGAAGTTGTGCAGAATATCTGCTATCCTTAATGCCCGAATTTTGAAATGCATTCAGGGGGGAAAAAAATTCATGCAGTTTTTTTGTAGGTCAAGAGATTGAGTCATTTATAAAAGCTAAAATTAAAGGGAGGAATGAGGGGAGGAGAAACCACAAATGACAAGTTTTACTTTGTCCACTTTGCTTGGATAAGAATGACTGGGGTTTGTTGCAGTTTGTTTTCTACTCTTTAAAACAAATCCTGCTATGAGGGAACTGTGCCTTTGGGTCTGGGGATTTGAGGGGCTTGGTCATTATTATCAAAGTGCTAAAAGGGAATGGTGGCTGGTAGAATTTTCCAATACAATTTTTTTCCGGGGGGTACAAAAGGGCCCTTTTTACTTTTGGTAGAACATATCTTCTGGTGTCTATCCCAAACTGCTCACATAAACACTCCTCACAGTCTTTCCTATGGACAAAACAATTATGCTGATCCATAATCAATTATTATTATTATTTCAACAATAACTGAAATAGCCAATAAGTGTACAACCTTACGCTGGTAATCTGAAGATTAGAAACCATCTTCCAACCAGACAAATCCCTTCCCAGCTGCTTCTCCTGAGAGCCACCTACACCTTGGGACAAAGTGTAATTCATCAGTGGAATCCTTGACATAAACAAGAAGGCTGCATTTTTTTAACAAGTGATAATGGCTCATCCACATGGAGGGGCCTTCAGGCACATAAGACCCTAGAGGATTTTCAAATTCAAAGTTACTGTACTTTTTACAACTAAAAAATGGTGTAGTAATCTGCCATGCCTTCACATGGTCATCCACTCATTTTTTGATAGGCTGCTCCTGGAGATTCTAGGCATAAATGATTAACACATTTCAATGAGCTAGTTTTCACAGATGATGGAAAGAAAGAAGGAAGAGATACACACCTGTACGTATCCATCTTTTATAACCTGCCTCGTTCCATAAAGGGTTTAAAGTGACTTGGTGAATGTCTATAGGTTGTCGTACTCTATTGCACCTGATCTACAGGTCAGATTTCTGGTGATCGTAGGTTTCATGTATACCAACAGTGAGGCAACCTGTCCTAAATCAACAGGGCTCAAGTGACACTGTGACCTTACACAAAATGCATTTCAGAAGAATAAGAGTGACAAGTTGGTTAAAAAAAAACCAAAATGCCAAAAAAAAACCCAAAGAAAATTAAAGTGACGTCATGTCTCTGGAGGGAATTTTTTAAGTGGTGGAAAGGATACAAAGAAAAGGAATGGAAAATTGGAAATTTGGAAAAGGAAAGGATACATAGGTTTCATTCATTCATTCATCACATTTTTGGCGCACGGTCCTAGGAGATGGGGGCATTGATGAATAAGACAGCCCCTTCTTTCATGGATCTTACATTCCAGAAGGTGATTACAAACTCTCTAATTTGATGACGTAAACATTTTACATTTTAGGGACTTCCCTGGCGGTCCAGTGGTTAAGACTTCGCCTTCCAATGCAGGAGGTGTGGGTTCCATCCCTGGTCAGGGAGCTAAGATCCCACATGCCTCGCAGCCAAAAAACCAAAACGTAAAGCAGAAGAAATGTTGTAACAAATTCAATGAAGACTTTAAAAATGGTCCACATCAAAAAAACTTAAAAAAAAAAAATTTTACATTTTAAACTTCTGTATATTAAAAAACACAAAGTAAAAGGCAAAAATCCCTGAAAAACTTCCACAAATAGAAGTGTTAATATCTCTTCACTATAGAGTTTTTACAAATCAACAAAAAAGAATGTTAAAGCTCCACCCAACAGATAACTGGGTAAAGAATGTGGCCAGAAAGTATGCAAGAAGGGCCACAAGGAACTGGCTAACAAATAACTAGAATGTGTAGCCTCCGATCCTACAGATTAAAATAATGAGATATCATTCTTTTACCATCAAATTAACAACGATAAACAAGATTTATAAACATTTTGTGAAATAGGCACTCTTTTTTTTTTTTTTTTGGCCGAGCTCTGTGGCACACGGGATCTTAGTTCCCCTGCACTGGGAACACAGCGTCTCAACCACTGGACCGCCAGGGAAGTCCCGGTACTCTCCTTTTTTAATCTATCTATCTGTCTGTCTATCTATCTATCTATCTATCTATCTATCTATCTATCTATCTATTTATTTATTTTTGGCTGCATTGGGTCTTCATTTCTGCGCGCGGGCTTTTCCCTAGTTGTGGAGAGCAGGGGCTACTCTTTGTTGCAGTGTGGTGGCTTCTCTTGTTGAGGAGCATGGGCTCTAGGCACCTGGGCTTCAGTAGTTGTGGCATGTGGGCTCAGTAGTTGTGGCTTGCGGGCTTTAGAGTACAGGCTCAGTAGTTGTGGCACATGGGCTTAGCTGCTCCGCAGCATGTGGAATCTTCCCGGACCAGGGTTTGAACCCATGTCCCTTGCACTGGCAGGCGGATTCTTAACCACTGCGCCACCTGGGAAGTCCCCCGGTACTCTCTTGATTGCCGGTGGAGATATAAATTAATGTAATACTTCTTTAAACAGATCAAGAACCTGTATATAATCTCTACTCTAGTAAATCTTATTTGTGATGATCTATAAAAAATGATTCCTAAGTTTAGAAAAGACTTTATGCGTTGTCTTATCATAGCATTAGTCTTTTGATCTATGTATTCAGCACCATTGTCCTTGCATAACAAAGCTGTGAATGTAGACAGAATTTGTCATAGCACAAAAGAATTCTCCAAAGAGCTGCCCACTAATAAAATTATATCCTATTCAAATATCCCTCCCTGCTTAACACTAGCATCCACCACTGCAGACAGGTGAGGTTCTTTGTGAGTCAGTTTCTCTCCCTCATTAAATGATATTCAACCACACACTGCAAATAAAACGCAAATCTACTTCACATGAAAATGCAAATTTTACCAAATAATGCAAAATTTCGTGAAGTTGATGTAAGTAATGAAGTGCCTAAATCACAGGAACAGTCTTTGATTGACCAATGAGGATCCAGCAAAGTTAGATCAGTTAAAAAGAAAGAAGAGAAGCTGGACAAGGATTGTGACATTATTGGCACTTCAGTAAAGAATGATTTACAATATTAAAGAAGACACCCTTGGGAAAACTGATGAACCTTCAAATATTTTTTTCTAAAATTTGTTCTTTATGATTTCATTAGAATGTCAAATATGAAATGAAGGATGTCACTATACTATCATAAAATATTGTCAGAAAAAATAAACTAAAATCAACACAATTTCCCTTTTTAATATGATTTAGTACATAGTTGCAGTTATATTTTCATAATTTTTAGTTTAACTCCTTTTTAAATTGAAGTATGATTTATTTACAATGTTGTGTTAATTTCTGCTGTACAGCAAAGTGATTCAGTTATATATACATATATACATTCTTTTTAAAATTATTTTCCATTATGGTTTATCACAGGATATTGAATATAGTTCCCTGTGCTCTACAGTAGGACCTTGTTGTTTATCCATTTTATATATATAATAGTTTGCATCTGCTAACCCCAAACTCTCAATCCATCCTGCCCCCACTGCCCCCCTCCTTGGCAACCACAAGCCTGTTCTCTATGTCTGTGAGTCTGTTTCTGTTTCATAGATAGGTTCATTTAGTTTAACTCTTTTTCAGTAAAATTCAGTAACTTTATTGATTACTCTGAAATTTGGATTCCATTTAAAGTAGGTTCACCTTAATAGGTCTTTTTTGTGGGTTGTTATACTTAGATAATGAAGACTCCTGTGTAAGGAATAATTGAAAACGAGGTTAATCATCAACAGGAGAATGGGTGAATAAACTGAGATGTGATAACTTGATTATTTACCCAGTAAAAAGAAAGTTTAACAGGATTTCTAATAACATGAAAGTGGAACATATGCTAATTGAAAAAAAGGATATAAAATTGTAGTGTACCATAATCACAAGTATGTTTTTAAAACTGCACAGAAAAAAAGGGAGAAAATTACTTAACATTATTGGTTGCTTATGAGTAATAGGAAATTTTAAAAATATAATTTTCTATATTTTCCAAATTTTATTCATTCATTTTTATTCTAACTTAAATTTTTAAGTATATTTTTACTTACATTTTAAGATATTTTATTAAATTTATAGATAAAAATAGTTTTAAAAATCAACTGGAACCAAAAGCCTTATAATGAAAAACAGAAGTCTTTGGTCTCATCCCTCTCCAATTTCATTCCCTAATGGGTTTTGTTTTTAAGAGTGTATAACATGCAGCACAGGATGGTGAACACAGTTCCTTCACTGAAATGATACTATTCTGATTCTTTTAGGCAACTAGCACTCTTAGAAACATCTTTTCCACATATGTCTTAGGCACACGTGTCTGAGCAGGCTCTAGAGAGCCTAAGACAGCTACTTTTAACTCTTAGTTGTTCTTCTGGAAGTTATTTCCTTATCAGTAAGTAATATGTTCATATTGTTATTCCTTAATTTATATTTTAGAAATTATCTCTTGGTGATGTCCTGGAATAAATGAAGATATGGCTCTCTTGCTCTATCCACTATTCCTCTCTCCCTATCCACTCAAAGTAGCATTTTAAATCACTAACCAATGTTTACTAAATAAATATTATTCCTTGCAGAGTCAAGTTATATAATATGATTTCTTGTCTTGCACCGTCTTTTGTTTTACCTGGAGTTAATTAGTGCCTTGTTTTTTCACTTGCACACTTTGCTATACATACTTCCTTAAATTTTCCCATCACATCAGCTGTTCTTGAGTCCCTTTTTCCTTAGAAACATTCCTTCTGGAGTTCTTTAGTTTCTTTCTCAAATGTGGATTGGTTTCTCTCTCAGCCTGCTGTACAGTGGTCCACCTGGGACATCTTTTAACTACTTTCCCGAATTGGATCCACTTTCTCCTGGATCCCATCCCTTCCTCTTTCTGGATTACTCCTTTGTTTTGCTGTATTTAATCAC
The DNA here is from genome assembly GCF_028021215.1 of Eschrichtius robustus. NCBI lineage: Eukaryota > Metazoa > Chordata > Mammalia > Artiodactyla > Eschrichtiidae > Eschrichtius > Eschrichtius robustus. Next base: position 39,454,355 of record NC_090838.1, read on the forward strand.
CAATGGCATCTTTAAAAAGGGTATCTTGGAGGTAATTCTTATGAATTTTTGCATGTTTGAAAATGTCCTTTAGGAATTTAGGATTAACATATATACACTATAAAATAGATATATAAAATAGATAACCAACAAGAACCTACTGTATAGCACAGAAAACTATACTCAATATCTTGTAATAACCTACAATGGAAAAGAATCTGAAAAAGAATATATATATGTATATATATGTGTGTAGGTATAACTGAATCACTTTGCTGTACACCTGAAACTAATACAATGTGGTAAATAAACTATACTTCAATAAAAAATTTTTTAGGGCTTCCCTGGTGGCGCAGTGGTTAAGAATCCGCCTGCCAATGCAAGGAACATGGGTTTGAGCCCTGGTCCAGGAAGATCCCACGTGCTGAGGACCAACTAAGCCCATGCGCCACAACTACTGAACCTGCGCTCTAGAGCCCACGAGCTGAAGCCCGCGTGCCTAGAGCCTGTGCTCCACAACAAAAGAAGCCACCGCATTGAGAAGCCTGCGCACCGCAACGAAAAGTACCCCCCGCTCCCCGCAACTAGAGAAAGCCCACTCACAGCAACGGAGACCCAACGCAGCCAAAAAATTAAATAAATAAATAAATAAATAAATTTATTAAAATAAAAAGTTAAAAAAAGAAAAGAAAAGCCAGTGTGGCAAGGCTCTCAGCAGGAGCCTAAGCTGCGGCCTTCCATCGTAAGGATCTTCGATGATCAAGGCCCAGTAGGCAGGCTGGCAGGTGGGCCTCGCAGGAGAGAGAACTCATCCCACTGCACACGGGGTCAAGCAGGCCAACCCGGCCCCATGAATAAGCCTCAGTCATCAGTGGGGAGTTGTGACTCCAGAGACGGTACAATGTCTGCCACTTGGATTTGACCACAGATCAGCTCTACACATCTAAAGACATTAAGCAAGTCACTTGGTCAAGCTCACTCACGGGGCAGCTCAGGTTCTGAGTCACCATAGACTGGGTCTAAGTCCTGGCTCTACCTTGGGCCACTGACTTCCATTTCCTAACCTATCAAAGAGAGATGATAAATAGCACCCTCCCCACATTGCAGTGAGGATGAAATGATATGGGGTATGTCAGTCACCGAGCACTGTGCCTGGCACCAGAAAACCAATGAATGATGGCCATCACCATCATCAAAACTGACCCCAACAGAGTAGTTAAGTTTCTTCTAGTTCTAAGAGTCCTTGACAGTTCTATGACTATGATGTTAATATCTAGAACAAGGAAACTGAATGATAAAAGTGATCAAATCGGTTTCCAGATAAAGGCCTAAGGATTAATGCATTTATCTCCGGAAGGTCTGGGATGATGTTCTCCTAGCAAGCATCATTTCTTCACCACACTCACACTGCGTGCCACTATCTCCCACCGTTGGGATCAAAGCCATTTGCTCTCTGCAGTTTACAAGTTTATGGATCTAACAAACCCGCAAGTCTGCTCTGGGAGTGTGTGTTTAGGACTGAAATGAATCACAGCCCTGAGCTATTTCTTTGTCTTGGAACATTTTCCATGAAAGTATTCTTTTCACTTTGTTGAAGGACAGGATGTTCCAAATTGTGAATCACTTTTATTTATAAAATGGGATGAATGAGGTGACATCAATGAAAACGGCAGAATAAGGATATCCGAAAAACTCCTCCTCCATAAAGCAATGAGAACAAAGGCAAAAGCTGTCAGAATCAACTGCTTTGTGCTATTTCACATACCAGGCTGCTTATCCTTCAGGATGCCTAACCTGAACTAAAACCAAATTAATTTTAACTGAGTCTGTTTACTAATAGTAAATAAATCATTATTAACTCATGGCATTCATTTAAAGCACGCATTTCAAAGGAAATACAGTATCAGCCAGTGGGGGAAAAAAAAAACTGATGTCTTGACTGCTTGCTGCCAAAGCCAGCAGAACACATGCATTTATCTCCATTCCTCCCCGATCAAACAAAAAAGGCACAACTATCTCCCCCCAGACATATACACCTGTACACACACAACTGTACACACACACACAGAACCAAGAGAAGAGACAACAGCCAACAGAGATCATGCGTTTGGGGAAGATGTGAAACGGCGTGGAGGAATGGTCCCTGAGGTGGCAGAGTGGAGAAAGCTAAAGCCCAGTGTGTGGAGGGGGCCTGCTGATGAGAAGCGGGCTGATTTGCTCCCCAGAATCCAAGAAAAGCTCAGGAATTTCAGGCTTTAGACACCTGTGAGGTGGAGGTGAGGGTAAGGCTGCAAGCAGGAAGATTGACTGAGTGTCTTTTCCCCAGGTCCCTACCTACCTACTCCCAGCAGTCAGGTAGCTACCCTTCCCTCATCCCTGTAGGAGACAGAGGTTTTTGTTTCCAGGGAGACTGAGCCAGAGATCTGGACCCAGGAGCCCCAGGCACTGTTAGGACAGGGGCTTTTACTGAAAACAGGAATTAAGAGAACTTCTAGACATACAGATGGCCAACAAGCACGTGAAAAGATGTTCAGCATCGCTGCAAATCAAAACTACAATGAGGTATCACCTCACACTGGTCGGAATAACCATGATCAAAAAGTCTACAAATAATAAATGCTGGAGAGGATGTGGAGAAAAGGGAATCCTCCTACACCGTTGGTAGGAATGTAAGTTGGTGCAGCCACTATGGAGAACAGTATGGAGGTTCCTTAAAAAACTAAAAATAGAGTTACCATACCATCCAGCAACCTCATCCCTGAGCACATACCTGGAAAACATGAAAACTCTAATTTGAAAGATATATGCACCCCAATTTTCATAGCAGCACTATTTACAACAACCAAACATGGAGACAACTCAAATGCCCATCAACAGATGAATGGACAAAGTAGATGTGGTATGTATATATACAATGGAATATTACTCAGCCATAAAAAAGAATGAAATATTCCCATCTGCAGCAAAATGGATGGACCTAGAGATTATCATACTAAGTGAAGTCAGAAGGAGAAAGACAAATACCATACGATATCGCTCACATGTAGAATCTAAAAAATAATGTAAGGGAATCTATATACAAAACAGGAATAGACATAGAAAACAAACTTATGGTTACCAAAGGTGGAGGGGAGGATAAAGTAGGAGTATGGGATTAATAGATATAAACTACTACACATAAAACAGATAAGCAACAAGGATTTACTGTATAGCACAGGGACTATATTCAATATCTTGTAATAGCCTGTAACTGAAAATAATCTGAAAAAAATATATATATAAAACAGAATCACTTTGCTGTACACCTGAAACTAACAAAATATTGTAAATCAACTATACTTCAATTAAAAAAGAGAGAGAGAACTTCTGCATAACGAATGGTGAGACACCACCACCCCAGCCCAGCCCGTTCCCCCACTCAGTAACCAGAACACTGGCAACTAGCTTATAGCCTAGGCAGGAGGCTGAGGAGTCATTCTGAAGCAACTGACAAGTTCAAAAGAGAAAGCCTAACAGATACAAACATTTATGAGCTACAGAGGGGAAAAGCCAGTCCTCATCTTATCAGTCTACTGTGAAATCCACCTGGAAATAATCCCCACCTGTATTAGTTTCCTGTGGCTGCTATAACAAATTACCAGAAATTTGGTGGCTTAAAACAACAGAATTGGGCTTCCCTGGTGGCGCAGTGGTTGAGAATCTGCCTGCCAGTGCAGGGACACAGGTTCGAGCCCTGGTCTGGGAAGATCCCACATGCCGTGGAGCAACTAGGCCCGTGAGCCACAATTACTGAGCCTGCACGTCTGGAGCCTGTGCTCCGCAACAAGAGAAGCCGCGATAGTGAGAGGCCCGCGCGCTGCGGTGAAGAGTGGCCCCCACTTGCCGCAACTAGAGAAAGCCCTCGCACAGAAACGAAGACCCAACACAGCCATAAAAAAAACAAAAAAAAAAAAACCCAGAATTTTACTCTCTCATAGTCCTAGAGGCCAGAAGTCCCAGATCAATTTCACTGAGCTGAAATCAAGGTGTCGGGAGGCCTGTGGTCCCTCTGGAGACTGTTGGAATCCATTCCCTGCCTCTTCCAGCTTCTGGTGGTGCCGCCTTCCTTGGCTTTTGGCCGCATCACTCAAATCTCCACCTCCCTGGTCACATTGCTTTCTCCTCCTTTCTTAAATTTCCCTCTGCCTCTGTTTTATAAGGACATTTGTGATTGCATTTAGGGCCCACTGGATAATCCAGGATAATTTTTCCACTTCAAGATCCCTAACATACTCACATCTGCAAAGTTTTTGCCATCTGGTAACATTTATAGGTTCTGGGCATTAGGACGTGGGCAAATCTTTGTGGTCTATTATTTAGCCCACCACACCACCCACATACAGAAGGCTTTCAATTAGCTTTTTAGTTTCTCACACTTAAGTGTTAGTGAATAAAAATTTTTTCACCTTTATTGGATATCTGAATTTCTTATTTTATGAATTGTCTATTCACTGCCTTCATCCGTTTTACTTTTCTATTGGTGTTTTTCCTATAAATCATTAAGAGAATTTTAGATAAGGCCATTAACCGTTTATCTGCCATGTATGTTGAAAATACTTTTCCTAATTCACATTTGCCTATTAACTTTGTTTACAGTTTATTCCCTGATGTACAAAAAATTCAAAATGCTATGTAATCAAATCTAAGACTTCTTTTCCTTTGCAATTCATCCACTGCTGTTATCTCAGAAAATCAGCCTTATCCTAAAATTAGATATATGCTAATATATTTTCTCCTGCTTTTATAGTCTCAAAAGTATTTAATTCTTTAATCAATATGGAATTTATTATAATATGTGGTATGAAGAGTCCAATATTTACAAGTTAATTAATCAATTGTCTAGCACAAAATAGCTCTTCCTTTCCCTACTGATTTGTCATACCATCTTTATCAAATATAAAAATTTTACATATTCTAGAGTCTGTTTTTGAGCTCTGTTCAGTTGTCTCAACTCCTCTTTCATATGCTCGCTGTATCTTTTCCCCCTCAAGTTTCTAGTTACAAATAAATAATCATAGTCCATCAAAACACCCCAAAATAACTTCATATTTTCTCATTCTTTCTTTTTTTATATTTTGGCATCCTACTGATTAGTTACTTATCTAAAAGAGTTCATTTTTATCAAATACATGTACATGTATTTGAAAATTTTTAGAAACAGGAAAGCATTTTCACCTTTTTTAAAGGAAAGAAACTAGGACTATTTTTCTTTCTTGCTGTTCATACAGTGATATATTGAATATCTTTGATGATTTAAATAATTAATTAATTCAACAAACACTATGTGCAAGCCATTTTCCTAGGCACTAGGTATACAGGACAAAAACAGACAAAAATCCCCACCTTCATGAAGCTTACATTCTGGTGGGGGAGACAGATAAAAACAGGATACATAAATTTTTAAATGTAATGTATCAGACAGTGATGAGTGCTATGGAGAAAAATAAACCAAGAAAGAGGGACAGGAAATTCTGAACAGGTGACTAGAGATGACCTCAATAAGAAGGTCAGGGGCTTCCCTGGTGGCGCAGTGGTTGAGAGTCTGCCTGCCAATGCAGGGGACACAGGTTCGAGCCCTGGTCTGGGAAGATCCCACATGCCGCGGAGCGACTAGGCCCTTGAGCCACAATTACTGAGCCTGCGCGTCTGGAGCCTGTGCTCCGCAACAAGAGAGGCCGCGATAATGAGAGGCCCGCGCACCGCGATGAAGAGTGGCCCCCACTTGCCGCAACTGGAGAAAGCCCTCGCACAGAAAACGAAGACCCAACACAGCCGTAAATAAATAAATAAATAAATAAATAAAAATTAAAAAAAAAAAAAAATAAGAAGGTCATATGAGTCAAGACCTAAAGGAAGTAAAGGAGCCTTTACTTTTCTTCTATAACTTGACACAAATGGGTTACTTATTGAAATCCCCAGTGTATCTTTAGATATATTTTAAGTATATCTTTTTTTAAAATTTATTTATTTTTGGCTGTGTTGGGTCTTCGTTGCTGCACACAGGCTTCTCATTTCAGTGGCTTCTCTTGTTGCGGAGCAAGGGCTCTAGGTGCATGGGCTTCGGTAGTTGTGGCTCACGGGCTCTACAGCGCAGGCTCAGTAGTTGTGGCACATGGGCTTAGTTGTTCCACGGCATGTGGGATCTTCCCGGACCAGGGCTTGAACCCGTGTCCCCCTGCATTGGCAGGCGGATTCTTAACCACTGCACCACCAGGGAAGCTCTTAAGTATATCTTAAATCAACTACATTAATCACTCATTGCTTTTCTACTACGATGAGTGAAATGTTAATCTTGATATATCAAAAAGGAATCATGGCATATTTTAAACATCAAATTCATCATGAGTTAATTGTCTACCAACATACTTACAGGAGTGAAGCAGCCTGTTGGAAACCTTTGAACTGTAGAACGAAATACAAAGCTCCTATATTAAAGAAACAAAAAAAGATATGATCTTCTAAATCTATTTTTTTTTTAATGTGAGGATCTTTAACATATTCCCTGTCTCTCATTAAATATTAAAAAATGCTAATCTGGGGACTTCCCTGGTGGCGAAGTGGATAGGACTCCGTCCTCCCAGTGCAGGGGGCCCGGGTTCAATCCCTGGTCAGGGAACTAGATCCCACATGCATGCCACAACTAAGAGTTCGCATGCCACAACAAGGAGCCCACGTGTTACAACTAAGGAGCCCACCAGTCACAACTAAGGAGCCCACCTGCCTCAACTAAGGAGCCCATGTGCTGCAACTGAGGAGCCGGTGAGCCGCAACTAAGACCCAGCGCAACTAAATAAATAAATAATAAATATTTTAAAAAAATGTTAATCTAATATGATGGGCATAAATGAGGTTTAAAAGTCATTAGTGTTGGGACTTCCCTGGTGGTGCAGTGGTTAAGAATCCATCTGCCAGCGCAGGGGACACAGGTTAGATCCCTGGGCCTGGAATATCACACATGCTGCGGAGCAACTAAGCCTGAGCGCCACAACTATTGAAGCCCGCGTGCCCTAGAGCCCACGCACCACAACTACTGAGCCCACGTGCTGCCACTACTGAAGCCCATGCGCCTAGAGCCCAGGCTCCACAAGAGAAGCCACCACAATGAGAAGCCCGTGCACAGCAACAAAGACCTAATGCAGCCAAAAAAAAAAAAGTCATTAGTGTTGGTGGTTAAGTATGTAAATAGAAAGGCATGAGTGAAATTAGTAAAAGCAATTTAATAAGTATATAATTACCTGGAAGCATGCTTGGGAACTGGTGCAGGAAGTAGCTCGTATTGTCCTGGCAAAAGCTGAACTGACTACACAGAATGGACAAGGACACCAATAATAGATTAATACAGGTCTCAAACTCACTTTATTATCTATCATTCATAACCCTTTACTTTATTACCATACAACATTAAATAATTTATTTTCTATTTTAAGAGTGGAAAAGGTACACTTTCAAAGGTAGAGCTTCAAAACACTCAACAGATATTCACTTTTCATGGTGAATATTATGACAGTATGCCTACAGTGGTATGGAGAAAAATGCTGTACAATTAATCATATTTTAAATGTACTAGATTCAACAGATCCAATTGACCACCAGTTAGTGAGCCTGCTCTGTTGGTAAAGAACTGTGCTAGGTATGGTGGGGAACACAGGAGTGTTCTCATAATACATAAACAATGCTTATATAAAACACTATAATCTACACTAAAAGAAAGATTGGAGATGTCGGGGATAGGGAGAGATTAACCCAACTGGGTGACCAAGAGTTAACATCACATACTCAATGGTGAAAAGCTAAAAGCATTTCCTCTAAGGTCAGGAACAGGACAAGGGTGCCTATGTCTCCATTCCTATTCAACATAGTACTGGAAGTCCTAGCCAGAGTAATTAGGCAAGAAAAAGAAATAAAAGGCAACCAAATTGGAAAGGAAGAAGTAAAACTGTCCCTGTTTGCAGATGACATAATCTTATATATAAAAAACTCTAAAGACTCCACCAAAAAACTGTTTGAACTAATAAGCAAATTCAGTAAAGTTGCAGGATACAAAAACAACATACAAAAATCAGTTGAAAAAAAAATCAGTTGAGTTTCTATACACTAACAATGAAGTATCTGAAAAAGAAATTAAGAAAACAATCTCATTTACAATAGCACCAAAACATAAAATACTTAGGAATAAATTTAACTAAGGAGATGGAAGATCTGTACACTGAAAACTATAAGACACTGATGAAAGAAACTGAAGAAGACACAAATAAATGGAAAGATATCCCATGTTTATGGATTAGAAGAATTAATATTGTTAAAATATCCATATTATCCAAAGCAATCTACAGGTTCAGTGCAATTTCTATCAAAATCCCAGTAGCATTTTTTCAAAGATATAGAAGAAACGATCCTAAATTCAGTATGGAACCACAAACGGCCCCACCAGATAGTCAAAGCAATCTTGAGAAAGAAGAACAAAGCTGGAGGGATCACACTTCCTGATTTCAAACTATATTACAGAGCTACAGTAATCAAAACAGTATGATACCAGAATAAAAACAGACACATAGACTAATGGACGAAAATAGAGAGCCCAGAAATAAATCCACACAGAAACAGTCAACTAATCTTTGACAAGGGCACCAAGAATACACAATAGGGAAAGGATAGTCCCTTCAATAAATGGTATTGGGGAGACTGGATATCCACATGCAAAAGAACAAAACTAAACCCTATCTTATGCACAAATACTAACTCAAAATGATTGAATACTTAAACATAACATATGAAATGATAAAACACCTAAAAGAAAACATACAGAAAAATCTCCTTGACACTGGTCTCGGCAATGATTGTTTTAGATATGACACCAAAAGTACAGGCAACAAAAGCAAAAATAAACAAGTGGGACTACATCAAAGTATAGCCAAGGAAACAATCAATAAAATGCAAAGGCAACCTAAGGAATGGGAGAAAATATTTGCAAACCATATATCTGATAAGGTGTTCATATCTAAAATATATAAGGAACCCATACAACTCAATAGCAAAAAGACAAGTAATCAAATTTAAAAACGGGCAAAAGACCTGAATAGACACTTTGCCATAGAAGACAGACAAATGACCAACAAGTACATGGAAAGGTGCTCAACATCACTAATCATCAGGGAAATGAAAACCAAAACCACAATGAGATATCACCTCACACCAGTTAGAATGGCTATTATCAAAAAGACAAGAAATAACTAGTGTTGGTGAGGATGTGGAGAAAAGGGAACCCTTGTGCACTTTGGTGGGAATATAAAATTGTATAGCCATTATGGAAAACAGTATGGAGGCTCCTCAAAAAATAAAAACAGAACTACCATATGATCTAGCAATCCCACTTCTGGGTATATATCTGAAGGAAACAAAATCAATATTTGGAAGAGGTACCTGCAGTCCCATGTTCACTGCAGCATTATTCACAATAACCGAGCTATGGAAATAACCTAGGTGCCCATCCATGGGTGAATGGATAATGAAAATGTGATATATATTCCCTTAATGCATATACTATATTGGAATGTTGTTCAGCCATAAAAAAGAAGGCGAGCCTACCATTTGCAACAACATGGATGAACCTGGAGAATATTATGCCAAGTTGAATAAGCCAGAGAAAGACAAATACCGTTTTGTAACACTTATATGTGCAATCTAAAAGGGCTGTACTCATAGAAACAGAGAGTAAAATGGTGGTTCCCAGATTGGCAGGTGGGGGAAATGGGGAGATGTTGGTCAAAAGGTACAAACTTTTAAGATGAATAAGTTCTGGAGATAAAATGTAGAGCATGGTGACTATAGTTAATAATATTGTATTGTATACTTGAAAACTGCTAAGAGAGAAGATCTTATGTGCTTTGTGGTTTTGTTTTTTTGTTTTTCTTTTAATTATTTGGCTGTGTCTCATGGCATGTGGGATCTTAGTTCTGCAACCAGGGATCGAACCCGCACAGCAGAAGTGTGGAGTCTTAACCGCTGGACTGCCAGGGAAGTCCCCATTCTTATGTGCTCTTATCACACACACACACACACACAATGGTAACCGTGTGAGGTGATGGATGTGCTAATTAACTTGATTGTGGTAATCATTTCACAATATGTGTGTGTGTGTGTGTGTGTGTGTGTGTATATATAAAACAAATCATCATGCTGTACACCTTAAATATATTCGATTTTATTTGTCAATTACACCTCAATAAAGCTGGGGGGAAATAAATAAATAAATCCAACTGGGGGATCTAAAGATGGTAAAGACAGTGAGATTTGAGTGGGGTTTTAAGGAAGGTAAGACTTCCTTGAGGGAGGCAAGAGAGGGATTCTAAGAAGGAGGAACACCATAGAATCCTTCCATTTTGGGAAGGATTCTCCCCAGGATTCAGTAATGTAACTCCTCCCTGCCAGCTCCTTGAACATAGGAAGTTCTGGAGGTCCAGTCAGTCTTCCCCTGGCTTCTCATTCTCTTTCCTTCCCTCCCTCCCTTCCTTCACACATCCCACTCTCTGTGCTTACCAGTTCCTGACACTCCCTTATTTCCCTTACCTCAGGGCTAATATCCACAGACCCAAGGATAGTGGAGCCACCCAGGTAGTTTGCAATGTTTCACAACGGGCAGAGAGACAGTCTCTTCTACGGTGGATTTTTCAGTCCATTAGAAATCCTAACAGGATACACATAAGATGAATGTAGCCAAAAGACTGTCAGGTACAATATTTTTAGGTACTACTGGTGGAAATTTCATCCAGTGTGTCTTCTTCTCTGAGAAATGGTCTCTTGCTTCACATGGAAGTATCAGTGACTCACCACCCAGACATCTTTATGGTCTGAGAAATAGACAACATTGGACTTTCTCCAAAATATGCCTGCCTAATGGTACCAATGATGTTCTTACCAGCACCCTGTAATTTTCATCAGCTCCAGAAACTATGTGAGTCCCAGTCTCTGAGATGTCTTCTGTATCCGTCTTTCAGATTCACTTTCATTTACCATTCTCTTCACAAATTTACTTGTGACAATCATTGCTCTGCCTTGCAGTTGCTCTATGAGAGTTCATCCTCAAATAATATCTGCTAAATGAGCCAAATTTGAGCACCATTTTATTTTCATTTAATTGCATGATGAATTGTTCCATCTTATGTATGCTTTGCTCTTCATTATTCTAACACTTAAGTCTTCGGATCCCTGAAGTATTACCTGCCAGCCCCCTCCTAGGCACAAAGTTTCTCTCTGTTGATACCTTGCTCAATGAAAAACCATCCTGTTGAAAATTCATTCCTTCAGCCGTTATTTTACCATGGAGCACTTTGCAAATAAACATGTCTTCAGAGATACTTGATCACAGCTATGAACACAGCTAACAAAAACCAATGAAATGGTTAGATTTTCTCAACCATCATCTCCCAATCAGCTGTTCAAGGATGTCTTTTGAACACATTGAAATGGATCCTTGGATTCATTCTCTGAGTTAATAGGGGTGCCTTTCCATCCTGCCTACCTCCTTTTAACCTAAAACAGATATTGGGAGGTGGAGGGGGCAGAATCACCACATTTGTTTCTTTTCACATAAGTTTCATCTTCTAAGACAATGCTAAAGCTAACCTAGACAGAAGTTTGAAGAAATTTTAAATTTTGTTTAATTGTGCTTTTCATTGAAATGTCTCCAGCCTAGGAAGTGAATAAGTTTTAAAATGGAAAATGAAAAGAAATAAGAGCAAAAATATTAGTTGGAAAAATTTTTGATTTCTACAAATGAACATGATTGAAAAGACTATTACTTGCACACTGAAAACAAGTCAAATCTATAGAAAGAAAAAAAAATTAAAGGTAAGTCTCTTTGCCCCCTACCTAACCTCTGCTTCCTAAATGGAAACCACTGTTAATGATTGCTTAAGTATCACCCAAGAAAACAATATGCATTTAACATCGTATATAGAATTGTTTTTATTTTTACAAATGGGATTATGCTATAAATATTGGTCTGTTCCTTGAGTTTTTTCATTTAATAATATATCTTGGAGATGCTTCCATATCAACACAGATAGATATACCTTATTATTTTTAATGGTAGCACAGCATTGTATGGATGTACCATTATATAACTAGCCCTCTAGTTAGATAAATTTATGAACAATGCTGCAGTATTTTATATAAATACCTCAGTGTACTTTAATAAGACTATTTGTAGGAACTACTGAGCTCGTGTGCCTCAATGAGAGAGCCTGTGTGCCGCAAACTATAGAGCCCAGGTGTGCCTGGAGCCGGTGCGCCACAACTAGAGAGAGAAAAAAAAAAACCCACACCACAACTAGAGAGAAGACTGCCCACCACAACTAGAGAAGCTCGCACGCAGCAGCGAAGGATCCCGCATGCTGCAACTAAGACCTGACACACCCCAAAAAATAAAGAAATTAAATAAATAAAATAAATATATTTTTTAAAAAGACCGTTTTTAGGGTAAATTCCTGACAGTGGAATGGTCCCTATGTGCATTTAAAATATGAACAAGAATTGACAAACCATCCTCCAAAATACTTGCAACAATTTGTATGCATACAGAATATCTCTTTCTGTACTCCCTTTGCCAATATAATGGGTATCATCCAACTTAAATTGTTGATCATTCGACAGGCAAAAAATTGTGTCTACCTGCTTTTGTTCTTTTGTAATTATTTAATAATTAGTGGAAGCCAAGCATCACTTTATGTTTTTTAGCAACTGGTATATCTCTTTGTGAATTGCTAGCTCGTATCATCTGTTCATTTTTATTTGCATTTCTCTGATCATTAGCAATGTTGAGCACCTTTTCATGTGCCTGCTGGCCATCTGTATGTCTTCTTTGGAAAAATGTCTATTCAGGTCTTCTACCATTTTTAATTGTCTTGGTTTTGGGTTTGTTTTTTTTTTTATTGAGTTGTGTGAACTGTTTATTTATTTTGTATATTAACACCTTCCTTATTGGTCATATCATTTGTAAATATTTTCTCCCATTTAGTAGGTTGTCTTTTCATTTTGTTGATGGTTTCCTTTGCTGTGCAAAAGCTTTTAAATTTAATTAGGTCCCATTTGTTTATTTTTGCTTTAGTTTCCTTTGCCTGAAGAGACATATCCAAAAAAATATTGCAGCAATTTATGTCAGAGAGTGTTCTGCCTATGTTTTGTTCTAGAAGCTTTATGGTTTCTGGTCTTACATTTAGGTCTTTAATCCATTGAGTTTATTTTTGTATATGATGTGGGAAAATGTTCTAATTTCATTCTTTCACATGTAGCTGCCCAGTTTTCCCAGCAGCACTTACTGACAAGACAGTCTTTTCCCCATTGTATATTCTTCCCTCCTTTGTTGTAGCTTAACTGACTGTAAGTGCGTGGGTTTGCTTCTGGGCTCTCTATTCTGTTCCATTAATCTATGTGTCTGTTTTTGTGCCAGTACCATGCTGTTTTGATCACTATAGCTTTGTAGTATAGTCTGAAGTCAGGGAGAGTCATAATTCCGGCTTTGTTCTTTTATCTCAAGATTGCTTTGGCTATTCAGGGTCTTCTGTGGTTCCATATAAATTGTAGGATTATTTGTTCTAGTTATATGAAAAATGTCATGGGTATTTTCATAGGGGTTACATTAAATCTGTAGATTTCTTTGGGAAGTATGGACGTTTTAACCATACTAACTCTTCCAAGCCATGAACGTGAAATATCTTTCCATCTCTTTGTATCACTTTCAATTTCCTTCATCAGTATTTTATAGTTTTCAGAGTATAGGCCTTTCACCTCCTTGGTTAAGTTTATTCCTGGGTATTTTATGCTTTTTGCTGTGATTTTAACTGAGATTGTCTTCTTGCTTTCTCTTTCTGACAGTTCATTATTAGAGTATAGAAAAGCAACAGATTTCTGTATATTAATCTTGTACCCTGCAACTTCACCAAATTCATTTATTAGTTCTAATAGTTTTTTTTTGGTGTCTTTGCTCATTTTTAAACCAGAATGTCCATTTCAATTGCATTATAAGAGAGCATGACTCATTTTTACCCTTTGATGCAAGAGTGTTGAAGCCATGCAGTTAGTGGTCAGTGTTTCTTGAAACTCCCTTGCAGCTTCACTCCCTGATAGCACTCTACTCTTCTGCATTGGCTGACCTTGGCCAGTACTGACTCATTGCCTACAGACTGGGGCAGAGTCACCATCTTCTCCTCGCCCCCTTCATTGTAGGGAAACTCTGGCACAGACTTATTTGACTTTGGGTTGCTCTGAAACTCCCCTACCATGTTGATTTCAAGCTTAGGCTTTAAACTTTCCCATTTAAATCACTGGATCCAGGTTTCCAGTTGAAAACATAAACAGTGCATTTTAAATGGTCCTGGACTGATACTCTGCAAGGTGGAGTGGCACTGGGGCACAATTTTTCTGTGGGGCATTTTGGCAATGCATCTCAAAAGACTTAGACATCTACATGCCCTTTCCTCAACAACTCCACTCTCTGACTAAAAGCAGGAAATGACTGAATATGCAGTATTAGTATTAGGTTATGTCCTTACAGTAGAATACTATGCAGCTATTTAAAATGATGTAGAGAATACATGATGGTGTGGAAAAGATTCACAATATACTTCCAAGGGGAAAAAAAGAGTTCTGCTTTCTGCTAATGGCAGCCTAGGTTATATGGATGATGAAACTTCCTACTGCAGACAACTACTAGAAATGAGAGTTGAAATATTAAAAGTAGACAAGAGCTTTTAAAAAGATATGAAATTGATGACAATAAGGAATATAAACCCCCCCAAACCAAGAGATAGCAAGAAACCAGACAGGCAAATGGCCCAGTTTTGCTCAGAGGATGTATGCTGGTCCAGACTAAACTCAGCAGAGGAACAGAGCTGGGTTTGAGTGAACTTCAGAGCCCTAGAAGGATCCAGAGGCCAAAGCCTGGACCATCAATGTTGCTGATTTAATGGAAGTCCTACCAACAGGAATTGGAGGCCCTAAAAGGGGACTTCCTGAAAGCAAACCTACCACCTCACCCCAATGCTAGGGACTGCAAAAAGAGTTGTCCTGGTGCTAAGGAGAATTGGGAGAGGGGGAAGAAACACATCCTTGAGAGACTGTAACCGTGGGCTGGTTCCTTTCATGGATTCAGTCCAAATGCCCATCACTAGAGTGATCCAAGATTACATAAGCAGTGTATTTCAAGTGGCACCAAACTGGTAGCTCCCCTAAGTATTAGCAGAACCAAAAGCAAACCTTCTCTGAAGGAAAAAGGCTTTCATCTTAGGGAATTCATGAAAACAACCTTTCAGTGGGAACGAGCAACACACAGTCAAAGATAATCACACATCCAAGGAACCAAAATGAGTAAGGCCGAGTCAGATTTCAGAAATGTAAGCAATCATTAATTCATTCATGCATTCAACAAATATTAACCATCAGACACTGTTCTAGAGGCAAAGATGTAACAGTGAACAAAGCGGATAAGTATTCATGTCCTCATGAAGCTTCACTCTCACGGAAGGAGGCGGACAACAAATAATAAATGCAAAGTGCAAATAAATTATATAGTATACTGAGGGCTCTAGGTGCTATGGAAACAATGAAAGAGCAGGGTAGGAAGGTCAGGAGTGTCAGGTGGCCAATTTAAATGAGGCTCATTGAGAAGGTGACACTTGAACAAAGACTTGAAGGAGAGGGGGTAAGCCATGCAGATATCTGGGATAAGAGCATATGAAGGAAGATCCAGTGCAAAGACCCGGAGGTCAGAGTGGGAGTAGCAAATTCAAGAAGCAGCCAGGATGAGGTCAGTGGGGCAGGATGAGAGTGAGGGGAGACACAAGAGGTGAGGTCACAAATGAAGCCTATCCACCATCAACCTGTTGGCCCTGAAAACAGCCACTCAGAGATCACACCGACTATCACAAAGCCTGAACCCAGAGGTTCTCAATCAGGAGTGTTTTTTTGGTTTTTGTTTCCCCACTTCCTCAGGGGACATTTGGGCAATGTCTGGAGACAGTTTCAGTTGTTACAACTTGGAGGGGGGATTGCTAATTGGCATCTAATTATCCTGAAATGCTGCTAAACATCCTACAAAGCACAGAACCGCCCCCTACCACAAAGAATTATCCTGACCCAAGAGTCAATAGTGCCAAGGGTGAGAAACCCTAAATTTGACATAAAATGGAGAAGTCAAAAAGGCAGTTGGATATACAAGTCTGGAGTTCAACAGAGAAGGCTGGGCAGGAGATATACATTCAGAAATCACAAACAAATAACTGGTGTTCAAAGCCTTGAGACTGAATCAGATCAGCGGGGAGTGAGTGTAGATGGGGAAGAGGTGTTGTGTGCCTGGTGCTCCAACAGGAAGAGGGCAGGGAAGAGGGGCTGAACCGGCCAAAAGGCTGAGAAGAGGAAAACAGGAATGAGGATTGAGGAGGAGGTGTCAGGGGTTTGGAAAGAGGGGAGATGTGAGAGAGAGCTACCCAGGAGAATGGGTAAACAGACTAGGGAAGTCCATTCTGGGCCCACAGGAGGTGAAGAATTTAAAATGAGACTAGTCATTTGGCTACACAGATGCAGGTTCAAAGTCCGAAGAGAGATTTGACCAGGGTTGTGGCTTTGCCAAACAAGTAAGATGAGCCATCAGGGGCCAGGGAATTGAGGGCGTGTGCAGGGAGTAACTCTAATGATTAACCTAAGCTTCGAAAGGAAAGAAAGCACTGAAAGTTGAGCAGCAATGAAAGGTGGTAGTATAAGCAGATGGGGTAGGGAGTCCCCAGAGAAAGAGAACCAGGCATGGCTTTCCTGACATAAGAGAAGCCATTTTTGGCCTAAGCCATTTTGTGATCTAAGCCTGGCCTCGGTAATTAATGATCTTAAGGGAAGTGAGGAAATGCAGGAACAGAGGAAAAGCAGTCAAGGAACAATAGGTCAGCGATAAAACAGAGTCCCAGTTCCTCCTCAAGGGATCTACGTAACAATTTGATACACGTCTTTGAGTTCTGCAGGAACTAAGGCCTCCACCCAGGTGGGGGATAGAAGGATGATGCTGATCCTCCTGACTTCAATCAACTAAAGCTTGGACTCTGTCGACCTTTGCCCTGATCCTACGCTGAATCCTCCTCTGCTCAAGCACCCTCATGAATATGCATGTACCTTTAGCTTTAGACTTGCCCAATTTTGCTGTTGGGGAGACACTGCTTTGGGAAAGATACCTGTTTTCTCCTAACTGGCTGCAAGTAATAAATCCTTCCTCCTCCCGCTCTTTGGCTTAGTTGTATCTTCTGGTTCGACACCCACAAGGAGGCAAACTCATTTTTCAGGCAACAGTGGGATCAATGGATTGTAGACTGGGTGGGAACAGAAGAATTGTTGAGATTGGGATACTAGAGTGGGTAAGGCAGAAGACCACGGGAGAGTGATCAGAGCGGGATGCATGCAACTGAAATTAAGGAGGGTTGAAATGAATGGTGTTGAAAAAAATTTAAGGAGTGAGGGCGGAAGTGCAGGAGAGTTCAAGAAACTGAGAAGCCAGATTGTTGGAAAATCATCATCTATGCGTGTACTGAAATTATGACAGGAGTAATGGAAAGAGTGACAGGGTGCAAAGGGAGCTAAAATCATCCAGAAATAAGGTGCAGTAACACAGGGGTTACTGGGATGACTGCAACAGTGGGAAAAAGCAGGTCATAAAATTATATAATGGAGAGAAGAGGTCCCACTTCTGTACATATATTCTAAAATAAAAACATTATTTCTCTAATAAGAAAAAAAGTACCGTAAAATTTGTAGGTCTATATCAAATACTCTTTGGAAAGAGCCAGATATAGATGAGTATACACACATACACATTCAAATGTGAATATAAATATATCTATGCACATATGATTCTTTGATATAGATTCTCCTCTTGAGTTACATGCTTCAGAATAAAGGTGTTAAAAATAGTAAAAACTTTCTTACAAATGAAGAACAGCACTAACAAAGTATAATATTCTATTAAAAATTATGACACTTGAGAATGCTGTTCTATCTTAATAAATAACAATAATGTATACTGTATCTACCTCGAATTCCAATTATTATTTTACTGAGTTCTGCTATTAAAAAAACAGAATTATGAATTTTTTTCTCCTACTTCACTTCATACAAACACTTTAATGCAAGCAGGATCATATGCCTAGATTCAAAAGACAGAACTACAAAGTTTCTAGAAGAAAGCATAGGAGAATATGTGTACAGCCTTAGAGTAGGCAGGGATTTCTTTTTTTTTTAATTAATTTTTATTGGAGTATAGTTGCTTTACCAGAATTATTAATTTTATTGGTGACTAAACAGGGTTACATCTGAATAGCTCTCCTCTCGTGAATATATTATTATATGCCTTTGAAACAGAAAATTAGGAAAACATTTAATTCTTCCAGTTTCTGGAGCTCAAGCCTTTGTGGGAGGTAGGGAGAGAGAGGAGAAAGAAAGGAAAGAAACAGGAAAAGTGTGTTTTCAGAAGGTTTTTATCCATCCCTCTGGGTAAGCCACACTCTTTTGGTCTTTTAAAGCTTTAAATTTTGCCTAATACCAACCATCTATGTTTTCTCCTTTCAGCAGTGGGCCTGGGCCTACCCTTAGAAACCTCTAAAAGCCAGAAGAGAGGAAGCAGAAGAGAACTAAATGGTGAGGGAGGCTAACGAAGAATGATTTTGTATTGGAGGTGGCCAGAACGATTTCACACGTTGCCTGGTTACCTGATACCAAGTCATAAAAGTCTAATTTAGTGTTTGTATTCATCCACTGAACCAAACGGGATAAGATTTATCCCATGAACATTTATCACCCTGTCCTGTTTCAAAGCTATAATTTGCAAAGCTGCAGGAAGGGTTCACAGTTGGATACGACATGTGCTCATCCTGCTGAAGATTTCTTGTCCACCCTACTAACCACACCCCTTCCATTTAATTCAACCTCCTGTGGCAATGCATCTTCTCAGGTTATCACCATATTATTCTGATAAGGTGGTGAAGACTGATACTATTATTAGCTCCTTTATAAATGGGAGATATTAAGGCCCAAAGTCCCAAATAACAAAGTCCAAGTCCCAACTCTGGCCCTTGGGCAGGCCCCAGACAGTGCTCTGCCCCTCCCGTGAAACGCCTCCCTCAGATTCCACCCCCTGAAACACTGCCCCTCATTCAAGGCCAGAGGCGCAAGGTAGACTGGAAAAAGCATCAAACTGGGGCTCAGAAGCCCTCCGTTAAAAGTACTGCCTCCCCTCTTTATTAGCTATGTGCCTCAGAACCAGTTACTTTGTCTCTATTCACCTCAGTTTTCTCATCTGCAAAATGGGGATTAACATCTGTTTTGCCTATCTCAGAATGCCTGTGACGAACTACTAGGAGAATATATGTGGAAACTCACAGCAAACTGTTAAGAACCACACGAATGTCATGTTATCCAAGGTCCAGTTTGAGTCCTACTCAATCCAGGGAGCCTTCCAGACTTTCAATCCCACCCCCTGGCATTTCCTCTTACACTATTTATCTCAGCACTTGATCTATGGGCTCTTGTGTCGTTATTTAAATATTTCCAAGTCAGGAACATCTTCCCTCAGAAGAGCCTAGCCCAGGGCTATAAGCAAGCAGTTCTCTGAATTCTCAATGTGATGCATGAACTGGTGGAGCTGAGAGTTCACCCTGACCCTCCTGGTACCAGGGTGCTCATTTCTACAAGAAATTCTTGCAAAAGCTTCCCTATGGTGTATAGTTATACTCACGCTCTAATAAGAGGACTACTGACTGAAAGGCAAAGTTTTCTCTTTAAAAGAAGAGGGCACACCATATCAACTGCTTGAAGAGACCAGAAGCATGGCCCCATCACAGATAAGACCCCAAGTCAGGGGAATCCTGCCAACAGTTCCCAGCGAGGGAAAAAAAATTTCCCCATGTACTCACTTTAGGTTGAGGAGGTCTCACAGGGATACACCTTGCTGGATATATTTGCAAATGAGAAAGCCCTTTGTTTGATTTCTGGACGAAATAAGGCATTCTACAGGTTTTCAGTTTCTCCTGGGGAAGATACACTCTAAGTATAGAGAATATTTTCCTCGGGGCCTCTTGGTAGCTTTCCCATACAAAGGCAGCTGCTATTAGTGCTTTACCTGATCTCTGTAAACCAGCGTGCTGGGGTTTGACCGTGGTTTGTCCTTAAACGAGTAGGTGGCCACTTGCTTCTTTAACAAGTCCAAGAAGTCAGGAGGCATGTACTGGGGAAGGTCATTTAGTACCAGATCGTTTCTTTGCAGAAGAGGTGGTTTTTTCCTTCCTTCATTTTTAAAACTGTATGTTGCTATCACTGGATTTAATAGAGATTCTTCAATAAAAGTTTTCAAGTGGTAAGTGCCAGGATTAGGAGTGTTCTGTGGAGAATTGACATCATTTTTAAAGACAGTGTGTAAACTGGTTAACATCTCTTGAAGCATCATTCTTGCAAAGGTCACTCCTAAGTAGCATTTCTCTTTGTTTTACAGTTTAATAAGATTCTATCAAATAGAGTAAACACTCCCCCCAGAACAATATTTCAAGACAATCATGATGATTTCCTTTCTGAGACAATTGCTAAATTATAGCAAATGGGTTATGGCCATAGTTGAAGTTTTAACTTTTTAAAAAGTAGCTTCAGAGATACTTAAACTTGAGATTCAATTTGACTGTAAATGTCAGGCCTCTCATGAGACCCCCTCAGGATAAGCTTTGCGACTAAACAGAAGTTATCCTACTTCTGCTTAGTAGATACCACGTGTTTCTTTCTAGTCCTCAAGTGGGAAGCTAAAGGATAATAACACGAGACTGAGGATGAACTGGCAGAATACATGGCCTAATTAGTCCCATAAGAGGTTTGGTACTTTCAAATCACAACCACAGTATGGCTGAATGGCCAGACCTGACAGTTTAGTTGCTGCTGCTTTTGTGGCCATCCTCCCACTGAGCACTGAGCTAAGTTCTACCATTAAAATTAGTTCAATTCCAAGGAGGTTTTGGCTCCTGAGGCCCCTCTGTTATAGAAAGGTGTGAACAGAAAATATTTCTGCCATATAGAAACAATGTATCTTGAGAGGCGGATCTTCCAGTCATCTTTCTTTCGTATATTATGGTCTTGTTTTCATACATTGACCATGTTAACAAAAGTTATCATAGACTCTTACTTTTTATCTAAGTAAGATAAAAACCAAAATCAAACACATTTCCAGAATGCATGCTTTTTCTTCCTTGTGTAATCTCACCAAGGTCATAAACTAGGTTGACTTTATCAAGAGATCCTGTAAAACACCTGGATTCCTAGAGTTGTTTTACTTCCAAGCTTTTACAGCATTCAAAATTTAAAGTTAGTTTCTCAGTCATATGCTGATACTAAAATTATAAATATGAAATAGGCCCATGTAGATTTGAACAACCATTGTTTTCTTAAAATTAAGTATTAGTGACTTAATCAGGTTAGACTGATTATAATAAGAATGAGAATACTTTGAATAGGAAAGGATGAAAATATACATACTGTTAATGCTATTCTCCACCATCCTTCTCTTTCAAAAGATGCCTTCCGGCTTGGTTTCTATTAATAAACATAAAATGTGCGTATTCATTTTAGAAGTGATCCCTGGAAGTTAAATATCACTTATAAAACATGTACTTGAAGAAATGGATACCAGTACCAAACTGGTCAGCCTGAATTAAAATAAAAGCTACATAATGATAAATTTTGCCTGTAATATTTCCTTAAATTACTATTTTATGACCTTAAGTGCTTTTTAAACATCTAAATTCCCTTTGGGTAAATTAGAGTAATAAACATCCCCATCTCACAGAGATGTCATGAGAATAATTAGAGGTGACAAAATTTGGTGCTCTTAGGAAAAGAGTTGTATAAACCCAAAATTGTGTTAGTATAATTGTTATTAAGATTTATGGCTCAGGGAGCTCAAGGTAAAAATGTATAGTCATCAAATTAATGGGATATTGGGATACAAATTCCTGGCGATATGGCAAATGTTGAACACTGCCATTTCCTGGATTTACATATGCTATGATTTGGGCTTGAACTCCAGCTCAGCCATTGGCTAGGAGCACTAGGCAAGTTAACCCTCATGAACCTCAGCTTCCTCTTAGGAATACAAAAAAAGGCACCAGGCCTGGCATGAAAATAAGGCATTGTAAAACCTGTACCCACAACCAGGGCTCAGTAAGTGGCAGCTTTTATTTTTAACATCTCATCTGTCAAGTTACGAAGCAGATTATTTTGATAGTCTTCAGTTTCCAAGCACGCTCTTGTCTTCCATAGTAAGTACTTTACACCAACTTATTATCCCATATTTGTTTCAGCTTCACTGTCAACAGAACACGGTTGTTTAGTTTTTTCCTTTTGTGCTATTTCCAGTAGGTAAAATCATTAAAATATTGAGTTCTACTTTCATTTAGAATACTTTTGTTATTACTATGAAATATAGGTTATCTCAAGCAACAAGGCATTAAAAATAATAAACAATCTAATCAGTCAACGGAGATAATTAATTATTCCTGTCTAGCAACTTATATCCACTTACAAGTACCCTTGGGCTTTAGTTTTACTATGAAATATAGGCATCTCTCTAAAAAAGCATTGTTTCATACGCACTGCTAAGTCTGAATTTCTTCCTATACATTCCCTTTATTAGATTTATGTTGAATCTTCTCTGTTGCACATTTATAGTCACAGAAATCAAACTTCTTCAGGCAGGTCGAGACAGGCCTCCACCTCTACCTAGGACCACGGAAATGAGGTGGGAAGAAGGGAGAAGTAAACATGATACATCTAAAGGAAGGTAATTGGCGGCTGCTGTTCTGTTTTGCCCAAGACAGGTGATCTCAACTTCACCTATCTCCCACTTCCAATTCACTTCAGGGGTGAATCACTTTACACAAGACGGGCTAGACATCCCTTGCCCAAATTTATTTAAAAACTAAACAAAGATACTTTCAAATATTTTATAAATACTAAAGTAGGAAGCAGGGCAAAAACGTGTCCAATAGACTAAGGAAGGAAAAAACGCATTCTCTCGGCAGACAGAGGGGAAAGTGAAAGAAATCTAATTACCCTATTAAAACAGTTGTCCAGTGCAATTAGCAGTAGGTAAGAGGGGGAAAAAACAACACAGAAAACAAAGGGCGAATGGGAAGGATAGGGGAGAGCGAGGGAAGAGGAGAGCAAACGAAGTGACATTCAAATACCGATCGGGAAGAAAGGACGGCAGGTGCAGACGTGAAGGTAGGGAGAAGCGGAGGGGCGCCAGAGCCCGGGATTAGAGAGAGGTGGGACTTGGGGCGGAGCTCGGCGAGGGGAACGTTGTTGTGGAGGTGGGAGGGCAGGGAAGGAAGGCGGTACCGAGGCCTCCCCGCCTCGCTTCTTCCCTTACTGCGGCGGAGGCGATGGCCATGATTGGCTGGTCCATTGCTGCCGCCTCGCTCCCTAGGCCGAGGCTGGCGTCCGGTTGCCAGGAGGCGCCTCAGTCCGCCGGCTCCTGAGCGTGCGCAGGGCACCCGCCAGGTTCGTCTCCCGATGTGGGGGAAGGGAGGCGGGCACACGCTTGGAGGGCCCGCAGCAAGCCTCACGCAGAGGAAATGGGTCGAGACTGTCAGGCACATGCGTGGTAAGGAAACCTAGAGAGCGCGGGAGTCGCCAAGAGAGCCCTCGGCAAGTATCTGCGCCAAGGGAGACCTGCAAAGGCTAAAGCGCCCCAGGATCTCCATCAGCCCTTTCCCAAATCACCTCATGCTTGATACGCATACTTAAGATTTAAGGCAAAAATCAACCTCAGCACCCACTTTATTCATTTTTTGAATTTTATTTTTTTATACAGCAGGTTATTATCTATTTTATACATATTAGTGTATACATGTCAATCCCAATCTCCCAATTCATCCCACCACCACCTCCACCCCTCCACCACTTTCCCCCCTTGGATAGCACCCACTTCCTAAGATTGTTTCTAAACTCCTCCAGATGGAAGTTCTGGGGGTGTCACTTTTGAGAAGTGGAGTGAGTACTAAACACAACAGGCTGTAAAACCACGGATTACCCTTTACCATCCGTATAGACCCTCTTCATTTTCAACCTCTTGGCTGTAGCTTCTCAACCTATAAACATTACCATCTTTAAAAACAAACGTCCCCTTAAGCTTAACAGTTCCATTTTATGGAGTATCTGCTGTGTTCCAGATATTTCACATATATTTAATCCTCAAAACGACCCTGTGAAGTAGGTATTAATTCCATTTATGAACAAGGAAACAAGCTTCCTTGGACAGTTTAGCACAGCTTACTCTGCATCACACAGAAGTGGCAGAGCCAGAGTTCAAATCCAGGGGTCTGACTCCAGTGCCCCATTGTCCACTACACCACGGAGTTTCTACTTCCGTTCACAAACTTTCAAGAGTAATGTGGATTCAATTCTTTCCTCACCCCCACCCCCATACTTTCCTAAAACCATCTTAATCTGACATGTGCAGGCAACTTTCAGTTAAACTTGCATTTAGTAACTAAGCCAGCCAGTTATCTAGTTGCCAAATCCAATGGGGATTTTTCAGGCTCTTAGCAAACTTGACCTCTATTTGTCATCATTGCGTTGATTATTCCTCTCCCTGGCTGCATTTGCTGATTTATTGTGCCTCTTTGTCTATAAGGAGGTGATAATATATTGGTACCTACATGGGGTGATTAGCTTGAGTGAAATGTCTGGAACCACATCTGGCACAATGCATTCAAAACATATAATCACTGCCTTTAGGACAAAAGCAAAATTTACAAATTTACAATCCAGTCTCACCTCATTAGAACCTCATGATCTGATTTATACTTGCAAATCCCAAACATGCCATCTTCACACTTCTATTGTCTCTTCTACTGTCTCATATGCTAGCCCTTCTGCTTGAAATGCTATTCTCTTCTTCGATGGCCTGGCAAACCTCAGGGGTCAGCTCCTCTAAGTCCTCCTAGGCCTAATCCCTCATACTCCAAAGGACCCTGTTCCTCTCTTTATTGCAGGACTCATTGTGACAAATCATGTCTCCCCTAATTTTAAACATATCCAGAACACAGGTTTTTGTCTTCTCAGCCCTTTGAACACAGGAAGAATTGAATATTTGTTAAGTTTTCCTTTTATAAATAAAACCAGAGGATGGACTACAGAAGTGGTTTTCAAAAACTAATGTGCATACAGATACCAGGAAATAATGTTAAAATAAAGATTCTGATTGAGATTCTAGGGCAGGGCCTAACCTTCCGCATCTCTAACAAGCTCTCACAGGTGACTCTGGGTGACTTTTTGAGTAGCAAGACACAGGAGAACGCCATTAAATTTCTCTTGAAATACTGGGATTCTGAATTCATTTAACACAGCCTTAAAAATAGCAGGAAAAACGGGGAGGGGAAGAGCCAGGCACCAGGTTTGAAATCAAAAACTGAAATAGTAAGACCAAGAGACAAGTAAAAAACAAAACTTTCACAAAACTGATACAGCCAGTCCGTCACTGTGCCTCATTTCATTTTCTTATTTTGGCTCAGCCTGTAAAACTGGCTCAGCAGACTAGGGACTGGTACCCTAGAGACTGAATATGATGAAAGGTACAGAGAAGTCCAGAAACCCATGCAAGGTGTGAAATATAAGGAAACACCTAGATGAGAAAATAGTTTTGGGTATCGCAAAAATAGAAACAGCATGGGTAAATGATTTCAAGGACTTTACCAATAAAACAGACTAAATATGTAGAATAAACAAAGTGTCCCCTTAAGAAAACACTGTCTTGCATAATATCACTGAGAAAAGTTTAAGATTTATTTTCAGGTTATCATTACAGCAGTTTTAAAGGGAGCAACCATTTCTCTTTGCAAATACGAGACTACGCTTCTTAGAGATCAACAGTGCCTCTGATACACATCAGATTTTTAATAAAAATTCTAGGTAAAATACTTCATATTCTACATATTCCAGGATCACTTTTAACTGCAACAGTGATAGTTTAGGTTAGAATCATCTGAAAGCAAACATGCTACAGACAGTATTTGGAAAAAGAATCATCAATTACCATGATGCTGCTAATATAAAACAGGTAATACAGGTACGATGTGAAGATAAGGTTTTAAAATTATAGTCCTGATTTGAGTAAGATTATGTAATGCTTACTGTGTGATTTTCATGAAGATTACAAGAATATAAAATCAGTAACATGACACACGAAAGTACCCCAAAAACGTGTTTTTCCCTTCCACCTTATCAACTTTACTTCAAACTATTGGAACTGGAAAAGCACCAATATTAACTTTGCCCAATTCCCTCATTTTACAAGGATCATAACTGATTTAACAGCATAGATTGAACACTTAATGCAAATACCAGGAACTATGCTAAGTGCTTTACCTAACATTATTATAAAAACAAAGTTAGAAACCAGCTGGGTAAATTACACCCATTCTACAGGTAAGATAACCGAGGCTCAGGTAATACTGACCTCTTCAAAGTTATACAGAGCAATGATCTGAATACTGTTGCAATAAAACTCCGAAGCCCATGTTTAATATTCAAGATTATTGTGCCTCAACAGCTAGACACATGAATCTTCTCCCACCTTTGACTAAACTTACATCTAATGAAGCTCTTCCTAATTAGTACTGCCTGCCTAACATGTAATAATACCCTGTTAGGATGATCAATTCCTGTTAACTTCCTTCATCCTACCTAAAACATACTTAATTCTTTTCCTTCACTGACCATCAAGTTCTCCGTTTTCCTGTAGAACTAATAATAGTGATATTAAAATAGTCAAAGATGCACAGTAAACAAATTGCGCCCCTGGGAAATTAAAAACCTTGTGGCTGTAATAATCAAGTAACTATTATACTTAAATGTTTTAATCTTGGCTCTGCTTTGCTATGCAATCTTTCCTTAAGTATTTAAAAGGTAGTTAGAAAAACAGAAACCCTGATAACCACCTTTTGAGTAGTTTATAGAGAAAGCAATAGTTTAGAAGCAAGCAAATACTAAAACAAGGTTTAGTTACTGTCAATCCACTACTAAAGATACCTTATTTGTAAAGTATGTTGCAGATAGGCAGGCACAACTGAAAATTCTCTGTTTTCTGGTAGGAGAATTAAAAAGCACTGAGTAAAACATTAAAAAATAGAGGCAAAACATAATGACCCACCCCCCATTTGGATTTTTTGTGTTTTTAAACACATTTAAAAAAATCACTGCATGGCTGAAGTCTATATGGATAAACAAATGCCAAAGTTGAAAAATATATTAAAAAGGTAGGCAGCAACACTGAACACCTACCTTATGCCAGTCCCCATGCTAGGTACACTTACAAAATATTTCTTAATCTTTCACTTAAACCTTTTGAAGGAAGTATTATAATTTAAAAACCAAACAGTCTAAAGTAGTCAAAAAAATTACTTATCTAAACTTAAATTATACCAAGTAGAAACCACCTCCCCACTTGATTCTCAAAATTATTTAACTTCAAGTTAATTAAATGACTCAGATTCAGAGCAACAGTTGGGTAAATTGTAATTTTTTTTATTGGAAAACAAATATACAACTTGGAATGGATTTGAGGCAAATTGTGCCATAAGCAGATTTTCTTTAAGTGGCTAAAACAAAGTTTAAAAAGCAAGTAACAATAAAAGAAAATGTTTCTGGTACAGGACCAGCAGTACAAAAAAATAGTGTACGAGTACCTGGATAAAACACCCGTTTTGCAATAGTGCAACTTTTAAGTACAATTGTTGACTGTCCATAGTCCACGCAGAGTTACAACTCCACACTTCAACAACAACATGCTGACAGTTCCTAAAGAAAACTACTTAAAAAAAAAGGCATAACCCAGATGTTCCCTCATTTGACCAACTCCATCTAAGTTTAGATGTGCAGAAGGGCTTATTAGATATATCCAGAGTAAGCCACATGCAACATGTTATTTGATCAATTTTTCTAAAATAAGGTTTCAGGACAATGACAGTAAGATAAGGGAAGAAAACATGGAGGAATGAAGTCCTAATTACTATACATGCATATTTTTTTTGACAATAGGGGGAAACCTTTTACAGATAAGTTACAAACAAAGAAAAGGCAAATAAACAATTTTGTACAAGAAATTTAACACATTCTGTACAATGTCTTCACTTTGCTGTCATCATTTGTACAAACTCTGAAAAAGAAGTACACAAAAATGTTAAGTCAATGGCAAAAGTCTGACAAAACCAATCACATTTACTCAATCACTGAGCAGTCTCCATTCCCCTTTCTTTCCTCAAAATTATCATAAAGTACAGAGGAAAGCTAGTTTACTGCCAAGGCTGGACCTTCATAAACCAAAATTATTTATGATTATTAATGTATAAACCAAATTAATGCTTTAGATAAGCTATTACAAATAAAAAGCATTCTTGCTTAGTTCAATATCATATATCATACTTCTGAACTGAAGCATGTACAATTTTAGACTTAAAGCTAATTAGAGGGAAGGAGAATCCAATGAAAGAAAGTCACCTTAATTTTGAGGATCTTGAAATAAGTTTGAAGAAGCTTTTCACACTGTTCCACAATTGTTAACAAAAATTGTTTTATCATAGTTTGGAGTGCAGTGCTTCTCAAACTTTAATGTGCATTATGAAATCACCCAGGAATCTTATTAAAATGTAGATTCTAAGTAAAGGGGTAGGATCTGATAATAAATACTTCTAAAAAGTTCTCAGGTGACAATGATGTTGCCTAATCTGTACACAACACTCTGAATAGCAAAAGGTTGGTAAATATCAGTAACTGTTTTAGCATCTCCATTTCTGGGGGGTGGGGGGAAAGTCACTAATTTTGACCTATCAGATACCTAACAAGAACCTCTACCTTTAAGTCAAAGCACAGAATAAGGCAGTGACAGTGAAAGACTTACCTTCATAGTTTACTTGACCATCACCATCAATATCTGCTTCCCTGATCATTTCATCAACCTCTTCATCTGTTAACTTCTCTCCAAGGTTTGTCATCACATGGCGGAGCTCTGCTGCACTAATATAGCCATTACCATCCTACAAAAAAATTTAGTAAAATGTCTAAGCAAAATTATAGACGTAACGAGTTAGAATAGAAGTTTATTAAACTTCACATTAGGGAGCAAAATATACTTTAGTAATCTATACAAACTAAAGAGAGTTTACAAATAGCTGACATATATATTAAATAAATGTCACTGAGAGTCAAGCACGATATCCTATATTGAAATCACAATTTCTTGGTTCCAAAGTCAAGTGATGCCTCTTTCGCCACAAAACTAATGCAATATATATGTTATTAGGAAACCTCCATCTACACTGAATTCTTAAAAAGCTTTTGCTTGATATTAAAGTATGTTGGTAAATCATCAGAAAAACAAGTCTTCACAGATTAAGAGGTCCTGGTATCTTTTTATCCTCAAATTAGAATTGAACAAATCCAGTCTTTGGATACTTTACCTTATCAAACACACGGAATGCTTCTCTAATTTCTTCTTCACTGTCTGTGTCTTTCATTTTTCTTGCCATCATTGTCAGAAATTCCGGGAAGTCAATTGTGCCATTACCTGAAATGGTTTGTTTAGTTGAAACATTACAACAGAACTTAAATGCCACTTCTTCAACTCCCCCTTCCCAAACCCTAAAACTAAAAAGACTTACCATCAGCATCCACCTCATTAATCATGTCCTGTAACTCTGCTTCTGTGGGATTCTGCCCAAGAGACCTCATTACAGTTCCCAACTCCTTTGTTGTTATAGTTCCATCACCATCCTTGTCAAATAGTGAAAAAGCTTCTTTGAATTCTGTTTGAAAGAGAGACCACAATCCAAATGTACAGGTTAACAATAAAAAAGTAACCTCCTAAATGAAATGTTATTAATCAACCGTCAAAGCAAACATATATATAGAGACAGGACCTGAAATGGGATTTTGATTCCTGAAGGATTAGGTGGGGGGAACCTTGTGGTATTTCAAACATTTTTAGCTAATCATATGCTCATATATTGATCTACCTGAGCGTTTTTTCATCTAAAATCTTACAGGGAACTCCAAAATCTAGTCCAGATAAAAGTCAAATTATTGTTGAAAGAGGAAAACACTCAAAGCCCCAGATGACTGCCTTCTCTATTTTCTGTTGAAGCTGCTCTGTGGAACACAATTCAAAATTACAGATCTAACCTACACTCAGAATAGAAAAGGAAAACTACTGTTACCAAATACATACTTCTATATAGCAACTGTACTACTTACAGTAATACCCAAAGTTAAAATTAAGTCTATTTAATCACCTACTAAATTAAAAACAAAAAACTTTAAACTTCAGAACAACCTGCAATAGGCTAGCTTCCTTTTCTGGAAGACAGAAGGGACTATCACCAAATAATCTATAATGATGTTAACAATGGGATGATCAAGATATGAATGGCCAGTTTTAACTAAGTGCTGTATCACTGAAAACAAAATTTAGACCTTTCTTCAGAATATAAAATCCCAAGCTTATAATAGAGATATATTATTGCCTAAAATCTTTTAGATCTTCTTGTGAAATTATGTTGCTTTCAATTCACCACTAGATTACATGGAAAGCTACTGGAGCAACAGTCCAGAATACCTCAATACAGAGAAACTAAATCAGAGATTTAATTTGGTAGTGCAAGGGCATATAAATGAGCTAGTTAACAAAGCTAGCAAAGATATTAGGCCCAGTCAGCAAGCAAACACAGAAGCATACAGCACAGAAACTAAAAGCGGACTTTGGAACTCAACTGCCTGGGCTAAAAAATTCCAGCTCTGCTACTTACTAGTAATGTAAATAACCTTGGGCAGATTTTCTGCCTCAGCTTTCTCATGTGTGTTAAGTGGGGATAACTGTACCTACTTCCTAAATTTAAGAATTAGTATAGGTAAAGCACTTAGAACTATGCCTGGCAAATAACTACTTAATAAATGTCAAGAAAAAGATGGTCTCATTTTCCTGCAGCATCCACAACTACACTGGAAAACTCTCAAACTTCTCTTGGCTTTCACAACAGTAATTTACCTTCTACCTCCTACTGCCTTGCTCTATTTGGGTCTTACAAGGGTCTTGCTCCTATTTGTCTCTTACATATAGATGTGACCAATTTTCTTATCCTTTTTTCTCTCCTTGGCCATTTCATCTATGCCCACCAATAATGAAGACTTCACATCTTTAGTCCACTCATCTCTCTCAACATAATATTTTTATTTCTCACTCCTACAGGACATCTTCCCTGGCTGACCTCAAGGAAGACAATGAAAATCAATTCTATACTCCTCAGCAACCCTAAGAATGCAAACAAAAACCACCTTAATTCTTTTTCCCTGAAACCTGTCAAGGCCTGCTGAATTCTGCTATTTAAATACTGCCTGATTCTTTGCTCATCTCTACATCCAACATTTTGGCTAATGACCCTATCATCTTTTATCTGGACTACCACAATAGCCTCCAAATGGATTCTTTATTTAAAATTATCCACACAACTACCCGAGTCCTATTACCTTTTTGGATTATCACATTATTTTCTTCTGCTTTGATTCTTTTAATTGCTTAGCTTTAGACCAGGTATCACTGACTAGTTATAGTTTGCTACACTCAGTAAGTAGTAAGTGCCACTTACTACTACTGAGTGCTAAACATTCCACTCCATTTAAATATTACTTGTCTTCAGAGGAACTCACCTGATATCAGAAGCTCAGTACCAAACTACTGACTGATCTTATGAAAATATGCAGTACTAACCTAGACCAACCCAATGACAAAAATAAATCAGAGTCCTACAAACAGCAGAATTTGATGAAAACATTTCCATTTTACACTCAGGTTTTTTAAAAAAACAGGATGTACAAATACTGTCTAGAAATATATAAACTATTAGGTTTGGAACACAGTAGCATCTATCACCTAATAACTTAGGCTCCAAGAAAATTAAAGTACTTAGAGATTTGTATTTATTTACATTACATTCTCTGCTATAATACAGTTATCGTGTGACACCACCATTATGTACAAAAATTCCCAGTATAACTAGCCATAATCATTTTACTAAACGATTTAACTTAAACGACAAATTCTGAAAGATGCATGCTATAAGTTTATGTATGTGTGTTCTAAATTTCAAGAAGTTTAAACATCTAATAACTCTTAAAATATTTGCTGGAATAAGTGAAAAGCAGAAAATGAAACCATTTCTATGCTGTAACTAGTGTTTACTTCATGCATACAAAAAGGAATAAAAATACTTTGAAGGTCAAGGTTTATTCCAAATCTCTATTTGTATTTTTACACTAAAGAGGCAGAAACACCTGCAAAAACTTAAAATAAGAATAAACTGAAAAGTACAATTTTATTCCACCTGCTTCTATAGCTCACCACTTGTGCTTCAGAACAGTTTAATCTTAATATATAGAAGCATATCATTCTAAACAGTATTTCCCAGGAATGAGTTGAATATAAACCTAGGAGTCAAAACCTCAATATACGATAAGAAAACAACAGGTCCTGAATGTCACAGAACAGCTATCTTCAGCATAATTGATGGAACCTCCCAAAATTCATTCTAGTTATACCCAAGTTGAAACTTTCAGAAATCATAATATTACTTGTTTTATTTGTTCATTAGCAACCCCAGGATACCTTTCTAAATATTTTTACATAAATTTATAATTCTATTAAAACAGGTCATCATGAAACAATCACAGGAAAAATCAAATGCCTGTTTATCAATTTCTATTTATTTATAAAATTCTGAACTTATTAATCCTTTAAAGGCCATGTACCAGACCTTTATTGTTGAGTAAGATTAGTACCTTTTTATCAAATAAGTTTTATCCCTACACTGAACTTTAAAAGTTTAATGGTTTAGGCATAAATTTCTTTAAAGAAAAAAAATTATTTTACATTTTTTCTTTAAATATTAAATACCAACAACTAATGACATCATGGCAGAGTCATCAACAAAACTAACTTGTTAGTGATGTCACACTAGACTGTTCTGGATTGCTCTTTAAGACCAGGGTAACGTAAACAACTCTAGAAACTTCACCTAAACAATAAGCATACTTTTTTTCTAGACTAAGTTATTTGTTAGAGGAATTTCAAACCTGAAGTAGTAATGATTATCAGATGAAGATAAAAAGTACCTTAGTATACTCAACCTTGCATTATATGTATGAAGCTTGTTAGCACAAGTAGAACTAAGACTCTAAGATATTACTGGTTACCAGCAATTACAATTTACCAGATTAAAAAAATTTTTTGCCTTCACCTCAAAGGTAGACATTGAGAGGGACTTTGGGAGGAGACAGAATAATTCTTAGGAATAGGGTAGGTACTGTTCTAGAACATACATGTGTGGCACACCTCTTTGAAAATTTATCTATTCAAGAAATATTTATTCAAAGTTTAAGGGAATTTAATAAAACTGTAAATGGCAAAAAAAAAAAAAAAAGAAATATTTATTCAGTCCTTACTGTGTGGGAGGTACTGGGGATACAGAGGAAATAAAAAGGTCCGTGATTTCACAGGATTTTTATTTTAATAGCATAAAAGCTTTGGCTCCTCTACCTAAAAGGTTCACTAAAACCTAGGGTCCAAGAACAGCTTTATTAAAAGCCTAGGAAAAGGCAGAGTATGGAAAGAACCTAAAATAGATTTTCCTACCACTCTCACTAGAAATTTAATTGTATGATAGGAACCAATGAAAAGACAGAATTTATCTTAAAGACAATGTTCCATGAACTACAAGTATTCTTTACAAAAATGCAATCAGCCAGAGGACTGAGCCTCTTATATTTAACAGACACAAACTACTTTTTAAAAGAGTTGCATGTGTGTTTGGGAGAGGAGTAATGAGCATCAACTATGTGACTGGCACCTTGAGTAATACATTTTCTACCCCGAAGTGAACACGCTGCGCCATGCAGAACTACCTGACTGGGACTACGGAGAAATGAAAGGCAAAGACAGGTGTATTAGAGAAGGTAAGAACTTAAGAGTGGAAATAATACCCCAAGTCATTTCCTCAAGACATTATATAGAAAACTACTCCAGAATAATTTACATTTCATCAATACACTTATAAATGAAGAAAGAAATTATTTCCAAAGCTGTGCTTGACTACTTCAACACACCCTATACATGCAAATTTACCAACCCTAAAAAGCAAATTCCCAGTTTAAGTCAAATGCACAGTAAGAAATAAAAATAAAACCTGCTTAAATTGGTCCTTAATGCTAATAGGTTTCTACTTTACACAGTCCTAGCAAATACTATTTTGTGATGAGTATTTGAGGAGACTAATGATTTCTGGCTCCAACAAATTTGGGTATGAGGGGTGGAGCTTACTTTAAATGGGCTACATAGCTCAGTTCCAACTGGGTTTCTTAGTTTACTCTAGCATTTAAAAAAAAAAATAAAAAAGCTTTAGTGATTTTGAGCTCTTGAAATTCCTTGCCTACCAGGAAAACTATGGCAATCAAAACTGCTTGATGCTTTTGTTAATAAGTCTATAAATCAAAGTCAAGGAATAGAGTTTGAAAAGCATTTCAACACTGCAACCAAAAAGCAAAACACCATTTATTAAGTTTCCCCAACATTTTGATGTTAACTAGCCATCTCAAAGTAGTAGAATAAAATCAAAAGTACTAATGGTTCGGCGTATTGACAACATCTCATCAAGTTTTATGTAGCAATTTCACATACTTCCATAGCAAATCAAAGGATACAAAACTTACAACTGATTTCAACAGCTATCACTGCTTTTTAAGATAAAATTCCAATTACTACATCTGTAAAGTAGAATGCTAACTTTTGGATCTAAGTTTTTCACTAGAGAAATGGTTATTCCCTGAATGACCATATATGCAATTCTAAGGTTAAAATATTAGCTACTTTAAACCAGGGTAAATTCAACATTCATTTTCTGATTTTACATTTCTAGTTACCTATTAACTACTATTTGGCCTCTTTTCCTATGGAGAATGATATGACGCTGAAGTGTTAAAACCTGCCCAGAATTCATGTTTTACAGCAAGATAATCTTTAAGAAAAACAAAGACCACCCCTACCAGGCTCAAAAGTATATCCACATAACCTAAAAACATGTCTTTAATTACATTTAGCCCCACACATCTTTCATAGTCAAGTTTACTTTCTCACTTGCCAGAGTAGGTTCAATTACTGTATTACACTCATTTGTTACCATCTACTACACAGATCAAAGTTAATTCTGTCATACAAGTACCTTATTTTGAGAACAGCGAATCAATTTATAATAAAATCCAATGGGTATAATCTAGCAAAGTTATTTCTCACCTGCAATCTGCTCTTCAGTCAGCTGGTCAGCCTACAAAGAGATCAAAGAAATAGTTAAGTGGCTTGAGAGTATGTAGTTTAACACTTACAGAAACAAGTTTAAAAACATTCAAGGTGGGACTTCCCTGGCGGTGCAGTGGTTAAGAATCCACCTGCCAATGCAGGGGACAAGGGTTCGACCCCTGGTCCAGGAAGATCCCACATGCTGCGGAGCAACTAAGCCCGTGTGCCACAACTATTGAGC
This sequence comes from Eschrichtius robustus, assembly GCF_028021215.1. Lineage (NCBI taxonomy): Eukaryota > Metazoa > Chordata > Mammalia > Artiodactyla > Eschrichtiidae > Eschrichtius > Eschrichtius robustus. The sequence continues at coordinate 39,490,018 of NC_090838.1, forward strand.
CCACGTGCTGCAACTACTAAAGCCCGCGTGCCTATAGCCCGTGCTCCACAACAAGCTGCCACAATGAGAAGCACGCGCAGCGCAACGAAGAGTAGCCTGTGCTCGCCACAACTAGAGAATGCCCGCCACAACTAGAGAATGCCCGCATGCAGCAACGAAGACCCAACCCAGCCATAAATAAATAAATAAAAATTAAAAACAAAAAAAAATTCAAGGTTCACCCTGTTCCATAAACTTTACTTAGTTCAACATTCCTTAGTACCAAACACAGGTGGGCAGAAAATGCACACATCTTATCTTCAAAGCTAAGCTAACTCGCCCCCAAGTTTAAGATACGGAAATATTTCAGAATACGTTTGAAAGTCTAATTTTACACAAATTTTTAAAAAGCAAATCTAGCAAACTAGAAAGTTTAATTGGAATTGGTATTCTTCTAAAGCAAGGATAGATCCAATAGAAATGTTTCCTTTTTCAAAATTAAGATATCTAAACTTAAGCTCACCTCCTCAGGTAAATACAAACCATTAATACCAGAAATCTCCATTGAATCAAAAATAATGAACAAGGACTACATTTAAAATTCCCCTGTAAGTGGCTAAATACTTCACTTGGACAAATATGTGATTTTCAAAACTTCAACAACAACAAAAAAATTACTAAGCAAAACTATCAAAAAGACAAAAATCCAAGCTGTCCTGGTTGGAGCAACATGAAAGGTACCAGTTTTTACTCCTCCTCACCTGCCATGCAACTGCAGAGAATCCAGGATTCTGAGTATTTGAAGTACATTACCTACAAAATGTTAAGTCCAGCTACTTATTTTCTCTTTATGTTTGAAATTCCAAAGTGAGCATAAGATTTGTGATGTTTTTAGCAAATGGAGTAAAGTTACTTGTTTTTACTTAAAAAAACACACATTCAGGCACCTGCTATATGTTGTTTTTATTCAATCTTCACAACAACCCTTAATGGTATTAATAATATCATTAATACCCTATCTCACAGATGGGGAGAGAGGCTCAGGTTAAATTTCAGCGAGCGCGAGTACAAAACTACTAACTAGTAGAGTCAGAATTAAACACTAAGGTGTCAGACATATCCAATACCTTCAATTTTAAATTCAGAGCACACCATAATATTATAAAGACATTTGCAAAATAACAAGCCTCCTTGTTCTTCATGTGGCCTTCATCCTTGGACATTTCATTGCTTATTGGTACATATATCCAGAGGCACTGACAAGAAATAGCCTCCTATCTAATATTCCTACCTACAGAAGTCAAGTGTACTATGATTAATCCATTCACTTATTGGTATGAGAAGAAGAATAAACCCTGCCTGGTTTCCTTCATTTTAAATGAACACACCCCTGGCAAGGATAAAACCTTAATATAGGATAGCATCACATTTTTTTCTCTAGGAGACAGCATGAGAACATTTGAGAAGAAACCAGAAGAGGAGAAGTTTTCTTTCCCTGATAAACAGTTTTGATTTGACCTTGATGCAAACTCAATTCGTTGCTTTAAAAAAAAGAAAAGAAAAAAAGCCAATAGTCTAGTAACTTAAAATTGAAGAGCCAATAATTAAGCTCAAATGCAGAAGTTTATAAAATAAAAATTATCTACTTTTATCCTTACAAATCCCAATCCTCCAAGTATTTGGTATAAAATCAGTCGATTGTTTTCTCTAGGGATAAGATTTAAAACCCAGTAAATCCACTGAGTTAATTTTTACTTTGTTAGAGACTATAGATGATTTACTTGTAGTCTCATTCCATTCTGCTAGACATCTATCATTTCTGAAAGAAGGGCAACATGGCATGGTGGAAGAAAAAAGCATGGTGCTTTGAGTCATCGCTGGGCTAGTATCCCAGCTCTGCCACTCAATAGCTGTGACCTTGGACATGTTACTCAACCTCATTGTCAACTTCACCTGTGACACAGAATATTAATACCTACCTTGCAGTGTTATTGTGCACAGTAAGTGAGAAGCTATGTAAAGGGCTAGCCCAAAGAGTTCAGTGATAACTATTTTATATAAATTAATTAACCAAAGAACCTACAATGTAATGTTAAACACCAACCTGACTAGTTCAACTTTCACACAGAAGGGAGACAGGTGGGGCATTATCAAGCCCTTTACAGCGAACTCACCACATTCCATGTTAACTTTAAGATGAGAAAATCTACTTCCACAAAGTGAAACCACAAGTTGCAAGCCCAGGGACAGATGTGGCAGGACACATCAGTTTAGGACTAGTTAAGCCAAATGTGTGGAAGACACTGCAGCATGTGCGAAAGCTGAAGGAATGACTGCTATGTGCAGAAACAACAGGGATTTTTCTCTCGACAAGTTGTGCGGGAAGAGATTTTGAGAAGACTCATTTGTACGAAAGCTGAGAAGGCCTCAGGAAGAAAACTTTAAAATTAACCAATTTTGCTCGAAAAGTCAAAATTTTAATGGCCCCACACCATCCTGTCTGCGATCTCAGTAAAGATCACAAATGAGCTTCAAGGAATAAACAGGACACTAAGTCACATAGCCTGAAAGTGCTAGATATTGCTTGCAATGTTTCAGGAAACTTAAAGACAATTTTTTTGTATTTACTACTAACCCAGAGTTCAAGGTTTGAAAATAACCTTTATCAGCAACATTCAGATTAAAGCCTACTAAAAGCAAAAACACAAAGCTCCCTAGCACTGTAATTTGTAAGCCTTTTCCAATGAAATACAAATAAATTTGGTTCTCATTTCTGTCTATGGAGAGAGTCATTTTCTTGGTAGAAGAACTAAAAGAATTATACTTCTGGGAAAACTCAAGCTCATCAAAATGTGTGTTTGTCTCAGTAAATAACTCACTAGAGAGATGACTAGTTCTTACTCCTTTGTTTCTACAAATATTGATGTAATTCTTCCTATTGCTCTTGTCAACTCTAGAGAAAGCTCCCAGGCACCAGTACACTCTCAGGTTCCACCTCAGACCTACTGGACTAGAATCTGCATTTTGGAGAAATGCAGGTGATTTGTCAACACTGATAAAAACACTACTAATCTAGACTACATGTGTGACCTTAAGGAAATTACATACCTATTAAACATTTCCAAAATGGCATTCAAAAGTAGGTATGGATACCCTTGGAGCATATCTAGTGAAAGGTGGTATAAAAATAATCCAAAATTCATCTGAGTAAGTGTATCAGTCCATAGGCTTGAAATGAAACAAACTTCCACCCTTCATTGATTCCTGTTTACTCCAAGTGCTACTTAGATACAACAAAGGCTTCATAAGTAAAAATTTTTCTACCATTTCAGAAATCAGGGTATTTGTTTTATCTATATCAAAAGCAATCTCTAAATTATTTCAGTAGAGTTTAAGATACCTTTCATTCTGATAGAACAGCACTTACACGGCATCTTGGTCCAAAAGAGAAAACGCTAGAAGATATTACTTCTTAAAAATTACCTTTACTAAAGGCCAAATTTGACCATTCTAGCTGAATCTAGAACTTTCTATATTTTAATAGAGCCTTGGTGAATTTCTTCAGTCTAGTAGAAACAGATCTTTTTGCTGTTCGATGGGATATTTATTTAGACTGAAGTGACCAAATTTTCTACCTCTTCACATCTTTTACTTATCACCCCAGCCTCAAGTCTTCTTAATGCAATCAATCTCCCTTCAATGAGCATGCATCGACTATATGTAAACCCAAGAGCCATGTGAGCAAACTTATTCCACTTCCACATCAAATACATGTTCATTCTCTGACTTTACAGAGTCCTAATTTTAAATCATCAGGTCTTATAACTATAAAATTACCTGAGGACAATTCCCAAATTAGTTAACAATGACTGTCAATTTAACTAACTGAAACCCCCCCAAACATCAATGATGTGAACAGTAACTACAAAAGCCTACCCTTGGCAAAGGACCCCGAAGGGTAGATACAAACTCTATGCCTCACCAAGAAACTCCATTTGAGCTCTTGATTCAATTATCAGACTGATCAGGAAGAAACCTTACCTTTCATATGAGAAATTAAAAAAAAAAAAAAAATTTACCCCACAATTTTGAATCTTAATTACATGCCTATAGTGTACACCCTGTTTCACCTAAAAGTAAACTCAACCAGCACATTCAAGTTTAGAATTTAGAATATCAAGATGGAAGAGTACATCAAACAAATGCGAACTCCTCTCCCCACGCCCATACATGCTGGAGGTTTCAGTTGGCAAGGATTCCCAACTCCTGTTTAAGATGTCACCTTGCCTCCCGGACACACCCATCTCCCGTAATCACTTGGCAGAAGAAACGACAAAATAAGTATTGCAAATTACCGCCCTCATTAGTTTTTTTTTTTTATTATTAAACAGGAAAGAACTGGAGTTCCGGTCTCTAGTGACAGGAACATGCTTTTAAAAATTCCCTGTTCCCCTTCTTTCACGACGGTCTTTGACGGCCATTACTGTACAAATGAACTAAACTGCACGTTAAGATATCTGGCACTTTCTCTACGGAAATACCAGTTATTTTCAAGGGGGTTGGAGCGGGGCAACACTGTGTGTGGTAGTGGTTCTTTAACATTACGGCGTGCACGTGAGCACTCAAGAGGAGGACTGTGGCCCTTCTCAAAGGCATCCTTCCATTTGTTACAGGAGAGTAAGACCGACTTTCACAACAGAACGACAGTCACCCCGGAGCTGGCTTTCGGTAGGTGAACAGGAAATGCCTTTCAGACCCCCCCAGCTGGAGCCTCTGGCTTTCTCTAACGAGATGAATAGTGGGAGGCTGCGCCTGACTTCAGATATACAGCCATTTCCTTCAACGACAAAACCACTTCAAAAATTTTTTTTTATTTTAAATGTCCAGCCTGGGAGGTGGAATTAGGTCTCAAGGCGCAGAGGGAGCAAAAAGATCAGGAATCACCGAGCTTCCTTCGCGCCGCCAGAGGGGGATGGGAACCGGCCGAGGCTGCCCTCCCCAACCTATGCCGGAACGGCCGGCCTCGCAGTGCCGCGGGCCGCCCAGACCTCCGCAGTCCTGCAGGTGCCAGCGCAGCAGCTGAGGCGCGAGCCTAGCCGGGCGGGCGGCGGCCCCAGCCCCGCGCCCGCCCCGCCCCGCCTCCGGCCGCTCCCAGCGCCGCGCGGGCTCGGCCCACACAGCGCGCCCGCCCCTCGCCCCCTCCCGGCCCGACCCGCGGGGCTGCGGGCTGACGGCCTCGCGCGCTCCCGCCCGCCCCCTCGGCGCAAGGCGGCCGCGCGCGGACAAAAGCGCTTCCTGGCGTCCGCACCAACCGTCCGTTGGGCTTTTGAATCCGGCCCCGGGCTGACCTTTCGAGATGCCCGACCCAAAGCTTCTGCGCTCCTGCTCCCCCCCGCCCTTCCACTCTCGCCTCCCCCGGGGGCCGACCTGCCCCCCGCCCAGGCTCCATCCTCATCCAGCCCCTGAGGAGCTCCGCAGCGCCGGGGGCGGTGCGCCCGGCCCCCAGTACACTAGGGGACACCTCCCTGAGGAGACTGGGGGGGTGGGGAAGCACCTGCGACACAACGGCCGCGGGCGCCCCCAGCCTCATGTGCGCCATCCCCCTGGCGAAAACCACTCCTGGAGAGTGTGAGGGTGGCAAGTTCCCTTTCTTTCGTCAATTCGCTTCAGCCTCTTCCCCCCACAGGCCGAGCGCCGGCAGCTTAGCGACGCACTCACCATGCTGCAAGCGCTACCGGTCTCCGGGACTCGACTACACAACCACTCAGCTCGCTCGCTCCACTCGGACTAATTCTCCTCCTCCGCCCCCAGCGCCTCATAAACACCTCCCTCCGCCAGATCCCTCCGCCGCACGCCAGATAACGGAACATCACAAACGAGTCCCGGCCAACCCCCTCCACTCCAACTCCTCTCGAGACCCCTTTATCCACAGTTGTGTGGTCGACGATACAAGCGCTAAAGGGACGGGGGCGAACGGATGGCGTAAGTGGGTTTCGCTTCCCAGCGAGCCGTTGAAGGGCCGGTGGAGTCGCGCCTGAGAGGCGCTACTTTGCGGCGCGGAAGAGCATCGTGGTAGCGACGCGTAACGCGACGATCGTTGAACCGGCCTCTGATTGGCTGGTTCGTACCTGCAATGCGTCACTGGGGCTCGCTGCCACCGCCGCCGGGACGCGGTGTGGTTTCTGCCGTTGGTGCCGTTGCTGCCCTGGCCGCACTGTCTTGGTAACTGCGCCAGGCGGCGGAGTCGCTTGCTTTGCGCTTGGCTGGAGAGTCTTCCTCCTCCACCCATCCTTTCTCTCCACAGTCGTACGCACATTTTCCCGCCCCTGGTATAGGGGTCTACGAAAACGCCGATTAAGAATGAAGCTGAAAGACCCAGTGAAACCCCTACCCCGTGCTCTTTTTCTCAGCTTCGGTTATTGGCCTCGTGGCGGCCACACGCTTACCATTTTACTCCCTCACAAAATCCGAATATCTGAGTAAGGGCGAACGCACCTGCTCAGCTGACTAATCTGAAAGGGTCTTCCGTTTGTACTTCCCCTTCGCCGCGTTTGTCTGGGGTAATTTACCGGGGGGAAAAAAAAATCACTGAAAAAGCGCAGTATCCCGGATTCTGTGGGATTAGTCACTCCCAATAGCCCCTTGATGTTGTGGAATAATAGGGTTCTGGCTTGGAGTGAGACCTGGGTATGAGTATCGCTTGGGCCACTTTCTTAGATGTACGACCTTGGATGAGCTATTTAATCTTTAGCCTCATTTGTGAAATGGAGGTTATAATACCTATATTGAAAGATTATTGTAAGAATTAGAATCATATAGAGACTGGCGTTCGGGTAAAATGTTAAAGTACCTGGCACAGGGTAGGCACCCAACAAGTGGTTACTATAATAAAACCATAATACATATGGTCACAATGAATTTCATAATGAATTTGCCCCTTTGGGTCGCTAACCTCTCAGATTTAAATGAACATTTCTAAAGCCACATAAAAGTTAGCTCTTTGGAACTGGCACCCTTGTGCACTGTTGGTGAGAATGTAAAATGGTACAGCCACTGTGGGAAATAGTATGGTAGTTCCTTAAAAAATTAAAAATAGAATTACCATATGATCCAGCAAGTCTGCTTCTTGGTATATACCCGAAAGAACTGAAAGCAGGATCTTGAAGAGATATTGGTACACCCATGTTCATGGCACTCTTCACGATAGCTAAAATGTGGAAGCAACCCAAGTGTCCATGAGTGGATGAATGGATAAGCAAAATGTGGTATACGTTTGTTGTTACATACAATGGAATATTACTCAGCCTTAAAAATTCTGTAATATGCCACAACATGGATGAACCTTGAGGACGTTATGCTAAGTGAAATAAGTCACACAAAAAAACGAATACGGTATGATTCCATTTATATGAGGTATTTAGAATAGTCAAAATCACAGAAACAGAAAGTAGAATGTTGGTTGTCAGGGAAAGGGGGAATGGGGAGTTATTGTTTAGCGGGTATAGATAAGAGTTTCAGTTTGACAAGATGAAAAGAGTTGTGGGGATGAATGCTGGTGATGGTTGCACAACATTAGGTATTCAGTACCACTGAACCCTACACTTTAAAATGGTTAAGATGGTAAATTTTATGTGCATTTTATCACACATGAAATTTTTTTTTAATTTTTAAACTTTTTTATTTGGAAAACTTTAGACATAAGCTATATACAAGTGGAGAGAAAAATATAACCATCACTTAACCAAGTAGCCATCACTCAGCTTTACCAGTTAACAGCATTCTGTCATTCTTGTTTCATATATTTCCCCCCATTTAAAAAAAAAATTAACTCCTTGGTCCCACCCAAAATAAGCAAGGGTGTGCATAACCTGGAATATTTAACAAATGAATAGCAATAGTTTACCTACTGTGTAAACTCATTCAAATATAATGTAATTGTTACCTTAGAGGGGGCTTAGAAGGCACAGAGGAGAGGACCTTTGCTCACCACAGAGGTTCCAAAGAGGGTTCCCAAAGAACATGACTCCTAAATTGAGTCTGACGTGATAATGAGCTAGGAAAAAGTGGAAAGCCAGGGAGGAAGAGAGAAGCAAGTTTAGATGAAAGAAAGAACAGAGCAAAAGGTCCAGAGGCATGCAATTGCATGGCACAATGGAGGAGTGTCAGTGGTTACCAGGGCCAGCCGATCTCAGGAGAGGGTGCTGGGAAGTTAGAAAGGAACTAAGGGTCATGCTCAAACTGCAGTTCCTCAAGAAGGTTGGTAGAACCACTGTCCAGAAAGAATCCTCTTAGGCCACATCAAGGCTTTAGAATTTTCCAGTAAAAAGCACAGCCATGTGGACCCTTGAAACCTAGTGAACAGCATTTTCAGCAAGCCAAGGTAAAATCTGCCTACTGAGAAGGATCCTTCCAGAACACCTTCCTGCCCAGCAAGACCAAGATATTCTCTAACAGCTTATCTGCACCCAATTGGAAAGACTCAGTGGAATTTAACCTGCTTTAAACAATTTAGGCATTTTCTCAAGCCATCTAAAGTATTTCCTTTACTAGGCCGGAGATGGATTCTCTTTCTTTCAGTCATACAAATCAGACACAAAGTAAGTGCTCTTTCAGTTAGTACTGGCCACCCTGTGACCTTCCTTTCAGATGAATGACTGTTCAGTAAAAACTCAGGACCCCCATGCTTCTATTGTCCTTGCTAATGTGATATAATGATTCCACAGGGTGAGAGGGTGGGCTTAATTAAGTTACCCCACAAATGAAATACACTGTACCATTGAGAATGTTACTTAACAGTGGGTACCTGTGCTTCAGAATTGAGCTGAAAACAGAGCCCTAAGGCCACCATTCCATTACTCTCCATTGTGGTAGCACCCAAGTCTTTCCAAGATTTTCCTCAGAAATTTGTCCCTGATTCTTCCTCAGATGGAAGGGCTATCAACAATTTTTTACCCCATCAGTATGCAGTGCTTTTACATATAAAATTTTTAATGATGGGAAATTGAATGACAAAACGAATAATCACTTCTTCTAGAAAATGAATTTTTAAAAGGATTGATGCATAACATATAACAAGCTTGAGTATAATATACAGGTGCATGCTTAGAGACGTATGTATTGAATCAAGGAGCTTTTAAACAAATATTTGGTAATGAAATATGTCTGTTAAAGAGAACACAGAAAAGTTCTTTCTGGTTTCTTAGGTTGAATTTCAGTAAGGCCTCTCTTGCAGAAACTTCCTTGCTGACCTCTCCAATAAGAGAAAGAAAATGAGAAAAAAAGTCAAAACGTACATTTAAAGCCATTGTGGTTTTTGTGTATTTGAGCCTGTTCCAAATCAATTTATTTGTAGAGAATTTGTCTTCCACAAGATGACATACAGTACAGCCTGACTTTGGCAACTTCCAGCTGAGAAGCAAAGTTGGTGACCACCATTACATCAAGGCCTAAGAGATGGTTGGTTGTTTATTTTCCTCTCCTGTCTGGTGAGATATTACAGCTTTCTACCTTTGTCTGTCCTGGGAAAATGAGAATGCACTTCCTCTCCAGGCCTCAGTTCCTCAATTTGCAGAATAGAGATAACACAAGCCCCATCCTTTGACACTTCCTTCCCATAGTTTCTCTCCTCCAGCCAGCTGTGCTATGAACAAGGGCAGAGGACAGTCACAGTTGCATTCTTGATTGTAGGCCCTATGTGATTCTCGACAGGTGAAAGAATTAAGCCCTAAATGCCCTAAGGCACCAACAGTATGCATCAACTTCTCTCCTATGCATGAAGAATGGAACTTGTTACGTGCCAACCTGGAGAGAATTCAGAAAATAGTACTCAAATGATCTTCTTGTTCTGTGGTTCAGATAAGGAGCCCTGGTTGAGAAAGTTAAGCTATCCCCTTCCAGGACTACGGGGAAAAACAGAGCTGGGACAGGAATCCAACCAGATCATGAGAATGTCTCGCCCACAGCATCCTCAGTATGATGAGGAGTGAAGAGTATAGGGAAAGCACTGAATCCTCCAGACTTACTGAATGGGCTTATGCTCATATACGTGTGGGAAAAGTTGAGGGTCATTAACTTTGATATTGACACTCTGCCATTCATTCATTTATTCATTTAAAAAAATTGAGATGTCAATTTAGGGTGACTAACCATATAGGTTTGCCTAGGATTAAGGGGTGTCCTGGGACACAGGACTTACAGTGCTAAAACCACACAGTCCCAGGCAAACCAGGATGGTTGGTCACCCTAGAAACCATGACCACTCATTCAATAAATACCAGCAGCCTGTTATGTGCTGTAAATATGCAATGAGAAGAATGAGCTATGATAAGAATGGCTCTGGGAGCACATAGGAGGACAACCTCATGGACAAGAGGAAGACTTCCTAGAGAATGTGATCCATAGGAATTTGGGTTAAGGGGGAGAAAGAGGAAAAGGTGTTTGAAGCAGAGAGAAGAAGCACAAACGAACAGAGACATTGTCACTACCATCATCACCTCTGTCATCATCATGACATTCACAGCCACTGGTGATTTGATGCTCCCCATGGGCCAGGCCCTGTGCTGATCACTTTATGTACACTGTCCACATTATTGACCATTCCATTCCTCTTGAAACACTCTTCTTGCTTGGCTTCTGGAATATTACCCTAGTATTTCTCCTACCTCTGTGGTAGTTTCTCTGCAGCCTCCTTGGCTGGCTCGTTCACCTATTGCTTAAAAGATGGCATGCCTCCAGGTTTAGGCCGTGGCTCTCTTCTCTTGTGAATTTTGACACCCGCTCTGGCCCCCTCCCCACTCCCACAGCAGTGGCTCTGTGCTGATCACCCCCGAATGTGGATGGCCCGAGGTAAAATCTCTTCTCAAATCCTGGTCAGTATTTTCAGCTGCTCAGGCCCACCCTAACATTTGTGGACTCAGCCAAGAGTACAAACGGAGGCTTATACAGCATATGTTAAATGTGTTAAAGTTATAAATCAAGCTAACAAATAAAATATGTTCTATCCTCCTACCCTGACAAATAAACTTTCATAATAACCCAAAGGCTGTGGTTAATTGTAGAACTTCAGATTTCCACACCAGATCATGAAGTGTGAGGAAGCCATCTTCTAACCCACAGCCCACCGTTTCTCCTCTCACTGTCAGCCCCAACATACACTACAAGGGGGCTGGCATCCATATGTGCACTCGCTCTGGTCCTTGTAACCAAGTCCATCAATAGCCCCCAAAATAGCTGCTTTTCGACCATCCCTCAGGGACTAGGGGCGTGCCCCCTATAGACACAGTCTGCTCCCTGGCAAGTAGACCTGAGAAAGAAGCCAGAACAGGCCCTGGAAGCAGGCTCTGTGCTACCTGAGCAAGGAATTCTGTGATCCTGGGGACCTAGAGGAGTCTTGAGTAGGAGGGAGTATGGGCTCTGGGTAGGGAGGTCCCCTTGGCCCTGTATGGAGGTGTGCATCTGGAAGAGGGCCAGAGCAGGGCCCTGTAAAGTGAGGCTAGGACACGGTCCTCTCTTGCAGTCCTGAAAATGTCTACTGGCAACTCCTCCTGGAGGCCCTCAGGCCCTAAAACATCATATCAAACACTGAACCCATCATCCTTTCACCCAGATCTGCTTTCCTTTATTCTGGCCTCATTGAAAAGTGCCTCCCTCCACCCTGTCACCTAAGCCACACTACTTGCAGATACCTGTGTCTTTGCTCCTGCTGTTCCCTCTGCCTGGAACGTCCTTCTTCCCTTTCCCACTGCTTGCTGCACATTCACTTATACTTGGCCCAAGCATCATATCCCCTGTAATGTCTTCCTAACCCCACCAGCCCTCTCTTCTTGGTCCAAAGAGAAAGAATCACTCTCTCTCAAAAATATCCTTATAACACTTTATGGTACTATTTCCTTACAGGTTAGTTGCCCCAACTGGACTGAGTTCCTTCAGGGACTTTAACTATCTTAGTACCCTCACCACCTTGCGTGGTACTGGGACATAGTTGATGCTTAATAAATTTGTTGAATGAATAGGTGGATGACAGACAAAGATATTATTGTTTTGTATATGCTTTTTCACGTGGCTTTAATAACACTCAGAAGATTTTTACAAAGTATGAGTTGTCTTATGTATACTGAAATCTCTTTTATAAAAGAAAGTAGCCAGAGGATAATTCTGATCTTCTTATGTAAGTTAAATCAAATTGAAAATGCTAAATATGTTCTTAGTCAAATGTAATTTTCATCTTCCTTGGAATTTTTTGGATTCATTATACAATAGTTGTTTATACAATTTTTGGATTGTATTTTTTTCTCATCTTATTTAGAGAATTTATGGTTTAGACTATATTAGCTTGATGAAATTAAGAATTAAAGCAATTAATCACCACATAATTAAGCTAAAAAAAATTGTGCTTTCAACTTCGAACGGTTTCACAGAAAAGAAGTAATTGATGTTGTGGTTCACATCGTGTTGGCAGTGTGGGAGCCTCCATGGATGTTTGAATTCTCTACAATGGTACCTCAAATTTTGATTTCATTTTCTTCATGCTAGCTTGGTTTTTTATTATCCTTTGTCTGGTTTACCAGGTAAAAATCAGGATTCCCATTCTCAACACTGGGAAGTTGGCATTGTTGGGGGTCCTCTCTTCCTTTCTCATTGTTTTCCATTCCCCATCTGACTAGCCAATATTTCTAGGTTCTGCTCACGGAACTTGGAGTAAACCTTTGTCTGCTTTGAAAAAAGATTTTTCAATATTCTAAACTAAACTTGGTGAGATGTTTTCCCTAAGTGACTCCCTTCTGCCTGAGAAAAAGGGAGTCACTCAGGGAAAACATCTCCTTTATCTTACTGCCACATTCTCATGTTCACTGGGTCCAAAGTGAAGTAAGTCACAGCCCCTGCCATTCATGTGGAGGCTGGGGAAGATATAGATGTACCCCTATTACAACAACAGGATTGATCAGAAATAAAAGAGCTTCTGTTTTTCCAGATGTAAGCTTTTTTTCTAACTGCCAAATATTGCCTCAGAAATTTGGTTCTCAATTTATTTTTTAAACTTTGGACAGAAAAGTTGAAAGAATAATACAATAAACCATTCATATACTATCCACTTAGATTCAACAATGGCTAACATTTGCCATATTTGCTTTCTCCTTCTCAGTCTCTGTCTCTCTACTCACGCATGCATACACACGTAAGCGCGTGCATACACACACACACACACACACAAATGTGCAATTTTTTTGGATGAACCATTTGAAAGTAAGTTATGGACATTATACTTCAGCCCTAAATTTCAGCATATTTCTCCTAAGGATATTCTCCTACAAAACCACAACACCATTACCACATTTTTAAAAAATTCCTTAATTTTATCTTTGATCCAGTCTATGCTTGAATTTCCCTAATTGTCCCTAAAATGTTTTTTATAGCTGTTTTATTTTTCCTGACTAGATCTGACAAGGATTGCACTTTGCAAGCTCATGTCTCTTTAGACTCTTTTAATTCTTTTAATCTAGATCAGTTTCCCCACCTTTGTTTGTTTGTTCATGACATTGATATTTTGAAGAATCCCTTACAGTTTTCTTTCACAATGTCCACACTCTAGATTAGTCTGATTGTTTCCTTCTAGTGTCATTTAACTTGTTCCTCTAAAGGCTTCACAGTTTCAGGATGAAGACTTCTGGCAAAAATACTTCACAGGTAATATTGTGTATTTCATACTGCATCATCTCAAGAGCACATAATAGCCATTGTTCCACTCTTAGTGATTATAAATTTGATCACTTAGTTAATATGTCATCTAAAGAAGATGTGGTACATATATACAATGGACTATTACTCAGCCATAAAAAGGAACGAAATTGGGTCATTTGTTGAGACGTGGATGGATCTAGAGACTGTCATACAGAGTGAAGTAAGTCAGAAAGAGAAAAACAAATATCGTATGTTAACACATATATGTGGAACCTAGAAAAATGGTTCAGATGAACCAGTTTGCAGGGCAGAAATTGAGACACAGATGTAGAGAACAAACGTATGGACACCAAGGGGTGAAGCAGTGGGGTGTTGGGGATGGTGGTGTGATGAATTGGGCGATTGGGATTGACATGTATACTCTGATGTGTATAGAATTGATGACTAATAAGAACCTGCTGTATAAAAAAATAAATAAAATAAAATTCAAAAATTAAAAAAAAAAAAGATGTCATCTACCAGACCTCATCGTTGTAAGGGGACATTTTCCATTTTTAATCAGTAAGTAATCTGTGGGACAATACTCTGCCACCATGTAAATATCCTATTTCCCAACAGCTCTTCACCTAGTGATTTTATCATCCATTGATGGTCCTTGCTTAATAATATAAATACATTGCAGGTTGTAAAATGGTTTTTCTAATTCTTTGACCCCTTTGATACGTATTAGCTGGCATTCTTTTTGTAAGGAAGTACTTTCCTCTCCCCTTCTTTCCTTTTCTGAGTATTCCTATTAACTGGTGTATTTTTTTAAAATTGAGTGTAAATGTTATCAATTACATGCATTTTACTTTTTTGTGCTCAAGGTGTCCCAAATTTGGCCAGCATGCACTGTTCATGCCAGCTCCTGTGTCCTTTTGACACATCTCCATCAGTTTTTGAGTAGTTTCTTGCTTTCTGGCACAAAATGTTCCAGGTTTACCTTGTACTTTCTCTGCTCAGAACTGGAATCAGCTATTTTATTCAAGGATCCTCAGAGATTCTAAATGCATCCTTTTTTGTTTTTCATTCCAAACTTTTAAAAAGTCATCATTCTGTATTTGTTGCACTCAGCCAATCAGTAAACACTTCAATGGCTCTCCCTAGGTCCTCAGAAGTTTTCCTTCTCATTTCAGCCCTTATCCTGGACCCTTGCTCTCAGTGCTGTCTCTGTTCAGCTTTTAGAGTCTCCTTCAGTCCTCTCCCGAGGTGTCTTATCGGTGGGTGTAAAAAGTGAGCATTGAGTCAAACTGGAAAATGGATAATCTCCAAATGCCATCAGGAAGCTGCAGGTGAAAGCTTAAACAAGCAGGGCCTGGGCAAGAGAAAAGCACAGACCCTCAACCAGCAGGATGCAGCAGCAACTTCCCTTGACAGAGAGGCCACGTCTTCCAGAAGCCCCTGCTCTCATCCTCACACCTGTTTGCTTCCAAGAAGACAGCGAGGACTGGGGGAGGGCAGAAGCTCTGCTTTAATCTCAGAGTTCAATGCTTGGGGTAGGGTGACCTCAAGATCAGGAGAGAAAAAGGAAGGCAGCTACTGCCCTAGGTCCCCAAAGGTCACTCCAATATTCATATGAACCCATAAGACTATCATTTTGGCTATTTGTATAGAAAACTCCTCTGTTAATTTTTCTCTTGTGTTCATGTTTAAGTTTCTGTATTTGAAAATATTCTATCTGGACTTCCTATAGTTTTAGTATCAATAGTAAATAAAACTAGAATACTAGTATGTACCAGTGATTCCTAGTTACCTTCATCTTATTAAAACTCTTAGCTGTGGATCAAAGGTCTCCTTCAGCTGTGCCTTTCTGTGGCATTATCTTCCAGCAAGCCCTGCATTATGCTTTCCTTGCCCCAGCAAGTGCCTCCTGGCTATTCCCTCTTCTGCCTCTGAGTCATTTGACATCATATAGAGGGCCCATCACTGCACAGGGACTCTGGAGGTAGGGATTTGTATCGAAGTCACCACAAACCAGCTCTGTAATCTTGGGGTAAGTTCATAACCTCTCTGGGCCTCAGATTGCAAACAGTCATGTAATCTTTTGATTCTAAGGCTCCTTTTAGTAAGGGCGGGGGGGGGGGGGCAAAGGAGAGGGAGAGAGACATCCTAGAAATCTTTTTTCTCAAATTATACATTGTTTGAGTGAGAAGTGATTTCAGAGGTCATTTAATGTAACTTTCTAATGAGGAAATTAAGGCCCTAAAAATGAGGTGATTTGCCCAAGGTCCTGCTTCTAGTTGAAGGAAGAGCCAGGTCTAAAACCCAGTTTCCCTGATTCCCAATCTAGTCCCTTATATACTATACACGGCTGGCTCCCATCTCCATCCTCTTTAAAATTCTGCTAACCCTCTAATCCAGCCATTGTAACTCCTATCTCCCACCCTCCTCACCTTTCTGTCTGTGTTTTTGTCCCTTCTGATTATAATAGTAGCTAATATTTTTCAAACACTATATTCTAGGTTCTGTGCTAAGCATTTTACAGTGTATCACTTTTAATCCTCATGGCAAACTTTCAGGGTCAGTTCTACAACCATCCAAGTTTATAGATGGAATAGCTGAAGCTTAAAGGATTTACATAATTTTCCCAGTCACACAAGCTGGTAGATCTCAGAATTAGATTTCTAACGCATCTCTATCTAGCCTCCAGATCTATTCACAGCACTTTTCTGTCTGTGAATACAGAGTTCAGTCATTCATCCATTCATTATCCGGGTTCTTACTAAGTACCTACTAGTGCTCAGCACTGTTCTGGGCACTATGTGAAATAAGAAATGGAAGACCCTGTTCTAACTGGAGATACAAAATCTATAAACATAAACAACTAGAATACAATTCAAGGCAACGCACATTTTATAGGAATTCCAAATAGTTCTTTTTTATGTCAATATCCTAAAAACTTTCTGAAGGCAGGGTTTCAGTCTATGGTTTCTAGAATACAGTGGGCTCCAGATGGATAAAGGGAATAATCTCTTGTCAGACAGAAAATAGAGGCTGGGGCTGAAAAAGCAGGTTTACTGCTAAGAGTCAAACCTAAGTCCTGCGTTCATATAGAATTTGCAGATCCTCTAAAATTGTGTCAACAAACTATCAGCAACAAGAAAAGTTGAGTATCTACTATATGCTAGGTATAATCATGGGCACCTGTAAGATAAAAAGACAAGGAAGACAACGGGAACACTCAGACCAATCAGAGTAAAGCCAGACTGGGGTGCGTGTAGTGCCTTATCGCTGATGTGACCAGAAGAGGCTTTAGGATTATCTAAAGCATCTTGGGGAAAGAGAATTATCTTCCAGGGAGAAGTGGAAAATGACAAACTTAGTAATTGGGGGGTTTAAGAAGAGGAGAGGAAGTTTGGGGTTTGAAGTGAGGACTTAGTAAGCCAGGCAGTCCTCCAGGCTTCTCACCACCCTCTGCATCCAGGGGCAGGCTCCCTTAAGATGGGAATTTGATTTGCTTTCATGGCACTAATCTGTACTGACTCACTCCTAGGTCGCCACACACTTACGAATGAATAGTTTAACTATGTGTATTCCTTTGCTAGACTTTGGAATTATTGAGTCAACTTAAAATCTTAAAGCCAATACATTTAAAAATCAGTTTGGCCTGTGGCCCGATTTAGTTTGATCTGAGACACCCAAGTCTCTTCACCAGAGAGTGCGTTAAAGTTGTTGAATTATGGAATGAACATGCTACTGTCACTAACAGGGGAATCATTTCTTCCAAAACTGATGTTGGGTGATGACTTCCTCTCCACTGGAACTTTGTATCCTTCAATCTGGAGTTTTATGATGTAGTAAAATAGCAACAACAACAACAAAGGGAGTTTCCTGGAGAGAGGTAGAATCTTCCCTCTTTGGGCAATTAGCTTTTTTAGCCCTATAGACAATAGCTTTAATACATTAAAATATGCCAACTGGCCTCCAGAAAATGAAAATGAATGGCCTCCCAAGGTCCTCCCCAGTCTCAGCATTCTGAGATACTGTACTTCATGTAGATACTAATTCCCCTTTCAGTGTTTTCATTAGTCTAGTAGGGCTGTGAAAGTTACAATCCCTTTGTGAAAAGATTGAAACTGAACAGGTTTTTACAATATGGCTCGCTTCTGGAGGGCCATCTTCCCAGAGGCTCCAGCTCTCCTGACAGGCTGCCTCTCTCTACAAGGGTCCACTCTATGTAACTTTCTGAATTGCACATGCAAACATTTCCCCTGACTTTGAGGGCAGTGTGTTGGTAATTCTGTGGTATGCAATGATCTAATACCCAGGGCGTCTGTTACCATGCGACCAAAGCTGAGGTCAATTATGATTCCCCATCAGTGACCCAGAGCAGCTCTCATGCCTTTCACTGCAGTCTATTTCGAAGAGCAGACACTTCAACATTTTTAAAGGGAACCAGAATTATCATTCAGATGATTAACTGCCACACAGACAGGCATTCTCTTATGATTCATTGAAGTGCAGGTCTTAAGAGGTTATGCATTCCGTCCCAGTGTATTAAAGAGAGTGAAGACAAATAGATCAGAGCAAATCAAACGTTGCACATCAGAGATGCCAAGCTCAACAGAATAATCTTCTAATGTTAATATATGGGCTGTATAACGCCACTGGGCAAAAACATGTTTTATTCAGGAAAACAACAAATCAAGTAATCTCTCTATAGAAAGCCATTTACAGGTCATTTGGAAATTGAATCCATAATCTTTCATAAAGCCTGTTTATACCAACGATGATGGAGTCTCAAATAAATAAAACTGAAAGCAATGATAAATTAGCTTCCTAGCGTTTATATGTTTATTACATTGTAATCATTCAAACCCGCTGAAGTCAAATTTGTTTTGCCAATTTCCTAAATTCAATCCAGTGAGCTCCTTGTCCTTACACAAAACCAATTCATATTGTCAAGTGACAGCAAGAAAAATTAATATTATGCTGGTTTTTACCATCCAAAGGGATTTTACTAAATGTAAGTAATAATACAAGCTTTTACCATCCAGAAATCTATTATTTAGATGTAAATTCTAGCCACATGCTCTGATACCCTTAAAATGGCAATGAAATAAAAGCTGACCCGGGGGAATATGTCATACCCAACATGTGAAAAAGATCCCTAGGGCCTTACTCAGGAAATAAAGAGCTGTGCTAGAATTTTATTGAAAAATCGTGATGACAAAGGCCTTTCCATTTAAAAATCACAGTTCATCAACATCATTGAATCAATGGCTGGAAATGAATGGAGAGGGTCTCATTTTGCTCTCTGCTTGGTGCCCAGCTTTGGGTAATGCATTCGTATCACCAGCTACAAATCAGGTCAGGAGACTTCTCAGAAAATTCCCTAGGATGACAGGGTTCCTGCTCGGCAGAGGCCCAAGCCGGGCTGAAGCTTCCCTCCTGCTGCTGGCTGTAGACCTACTTCTCACTGATCCACTGTCAGTCTCTGGAATGCCGGCTTCCCCCAGAAAATCCAAAATGCCTTCCTTCCTAGGAGCTCAAACACAAGCAGTCTTCCATGGCACTGGGGCTGCGAAGGCCTCAAAACATTTATTCCTCCTAAGTCGGCCTTATTAAGGTATTTCTCTTAACTAGGATTTTCGGATAGAGGTTGCTATCTGAAATGAGACAAAGGAGACCTGGGGCTGCATAAGGCAGGTCTGAGACAGGCTCTCTAGAAGCCAGGCACCTCAGTCCATTCCGCCTGGTTTGCAGTTGAGGGAAGGGAGGGATGCTGATTCCTTGCCGGGGCGGGGGGGGCGGGGGGGAATGTGGGAAGAAAGGTAATCAGTGCACGTGAACTGCAGAGCTGCCTAGAGCCAAGAAAGGAGCATTCTCCCCTTCCCAATCACAGGGCAAATATTTACCGAGCCGGACTCCGCGCGTGCGTAGCACTGCAGGCAGCTGAGGAAGGGCCTCGCAGGCCTCAGGTTAGGGCTTCGGAGGTCTCCAGTTTCACTTAGCTAGTCCGGCTGGGGAAGGGGAACGGAAGAAAGGATCTCAGAGGCAGGAAGACCTGGTTTGAATGCTCTGGCACCACATAACTGTGGTTGCCTTTGCTTGAGTCACTGACTCTCTGAGCTTCCGTTTCCTCATTGCACAGCGAAGGCTACGAGCATCTATGCTGCGGGGTGACTGTGAGACTGAGTCAGTGCCTGTCAGTTGCCTGGCACCGCAGAAACCTGTTTTCCATCATCCTGCCCTCACTGTCCCCACCCTTCCCGGACTCTGTATTGGACAGGACGTTCTGCATCCAGCAATGTAGCCCTTTGTCACTTTCCTTCCTGGGGCTTATCTTATTTCCATGGCAAAGTTGCAAGGTCCTTGAGAGCAGGAGTTGCATCATGCCCAGCTCTGCATGTCCTGCAGGACCAGCCCCAGCTTCACTGTGGGTTTCTGAATCACACGCGGACTGTCTGCTCAGAAACAGAGGAGAAGGAAGCCATCCATCTCTCCCCCTCTTCTCTCTCTCTCTCTCTCTCTCTCCTCTGCTGCAGTCAGGCCTGCAGCCAGAAAAAGCCCAGTATCTCCCTTCATCGTTTCCCACAGCCTCCTCAAGCTTGAACAGTGGCAGAGGGGTTGAAACAAGGAGCCGCTTCAGACCATGGCTGCTACTCGAGATCCCCCTCCAGCCTCCTGAGCTGCACCCCTCCTAGGTTCCTTCGTGGAGTTCTATGGGAGATGAGGGAAGGGAGAGGCGCCACATGTGGAGGGGTTCAGAGAGAGAGAGAGAGAGTGTCCTGCCCCTCCTCAGTCTGTGCCCTCCCCCACCATCAAATCAAGACGGTGTCCCCAAATTCACAGCATCCTTCTTCCTTATGGGTAAAATCAGGGGAACGAACTCCCTTTCCTGAGCGCTAGTGGCCCAGGCCCTATGCATGATGATTTACAGAGGTTGGTTTAGTGCACCCTCAGAAAATGAGGAAACAGGGTAAATCTGACTGGCCCCATTTTACACATGAGGAAACTGAGGCTAAGAGAGGCTAAGTGCCTCCCCCAAGTCACAGCCAGAAAGTGACTGAGCTGGGATTGGAGGGCCCCAGGCTGTCTGACCCCCTCAGCTTCAGCAGACTGCCTGCTAGCAGGTGGCAGGAGGGAGCTGACTCATGGCCTTGGATTCGTCCAGTTCTCTTGTCTGCTTTAGCGTTGTTACTTCAGCCTGATGAACAGATATTGCAGTATGCACCTCTCACTTTGCAGCCACATGAGGCTGCTTGCCTGCAAGCCCAAAGAGTCACGGCATTTCCAGCTAACAGCTTGACAGAGTGCTTGTGGGTAAGTTAAAAGAGAATGTTTGAGTGCTTAGAGATCATCTAAATCAGGGATCTTAAGCTGGAGTTCAAGGGTGGACCTCAGGGGAACCTGTAAAGCCCTGAATTTGTGTATACAAACATTCTTCTAGGGCAAGGGTGCAGAACTTTCATCAGTTTCTCAAAGAGGTTTTAAGCCCCAAAGGGTTAAGAACTGTGCACGGTCTGGCCAACCAGACCTCACATTCCCAGGCTCCTGTCATTGATCCATGAGGCAGCACAACTTGTGATGGAGAAAACCCAGAGCTAAACACCAGAAGCAGAATCTGAGCTCTGAATCTTCTGGCAAACATTTTAAAGACTCATGAATTATTAAAATGGCTAATTAAGTCAACCTTCACCAGAGAATATTTGCTTTTTCCTCTCATCATTGAGCTCCCTGTGAAGTTCGAGTTAGCTGCATCTTAAGCACAAGGTCAGTTCCCTTTGTTCTTTCCTAGATGGTCTAGGAAGAACTTGGAGTGGCCTGCTGTGCTGAATAGTAGCAGCCTGCTGTAAGCACCTCAGTGCACACAGCTGGGAGGCTCTGAACCCACTTTCTCTCCTTTGCCTGACACGATTCAGGGTTGGTGCAGACAACCTCCCACCTTAACCCCACACCTTCCGTTCTGTCAGGCCTCTCACTCAGTGATCCGCATCAGCCATGCCTGTTCCCATATCTTCCCCTCTTACCAAGATAGTCCTGCCCTTGGAATGCTGTGAGTGAGTGGCCTTGAACCAAAATATGCAACAGTCATCGAGTCAGCATAAGTTCTGAGGTTGCGCTGGCTTCCCTACATTTTGTTTTGTTTTGTTTTTTATTTTTTATTTTTTTAATTTTTTAAAAAAATATTTATTTATTTATTTATTTATTTATTTATTTATTTATTTATGGCTGTGTTGGGTCTTCGTTTCTGTGCGAGGGCTTTCTCTAGTTGCGGCAAGTGGGGTCCACTCTTCATCGCGGTGCGCGGGCCTCTCACTGTCGCGGCCTCTCTTGTTGTGGAGCACAGGCTCCAGATGCGCAGGCTCAGTAGTTGTGGCTCACGGGCCCAGTTGCTCCGCGGCATGTGGGATCTTCCCAGACCAGGGCTCGAACCCGTTTCCCCTGCATTGGCAGGCAGATTCTCAGCCACTGCGCCACCAGGGAAGCCCTGTTTTGTTTTTTATAAATTTATTTATTTTTGGCTGCGTTGGATCTTCGTTTTGCATGTGGGCTTTCTCTAGTTGTGGCGAGCGTGGGCTACTCTTCATTGTGGTGCACCGGCTTCTCATTGCAGTGCCTTCTCTTCTTGTGGAGCACGGGCTCTAGGCACATGGGCTTCAGTAGTTGTGGCTCGTGGGCTCTAGAGCACAGGCTCAGTAGTTGTGGCGCACGGGCTTAGCTGCTCCGTGGCATGTGAGATCTTCCCGATGGCTTCCCTACATTTTGGAACACATTGACCAGGTATCTTCCTTCCTCTCCTCCATACCTAAATCCTACTTTCAGGACCACTCTCTAATTCCACATCCTTGATGAAACCTTCTTGCTATTTCATCTATGTCAATTTCATCTATTTCCAACTAGATTAAAAATCCCTTGAGAGCAGGAACGTATTTTCTTCTACTAATGTTTTTACTAACAGGTGTTATACCAAGCTAGATGCCATATAAAAACTCTATTCATCAAGAAGTTGGCTTCTTCCCATCTCCACAGTCTTTGAAGTTGACCACTTGCCAGCCAGGTCCATTGAAAAATGAAAATACAGGGCCCTGGCCAGGGGTGAGGAAATCAATCTCCCCCTTCCCATAGGCCCACTGCCCCAACCCACAGTCAACAGGTGACTCCCTGAGAGATTGCAGCCTCCATGCTGGCTGCACTCAGTACATAGATCAGAGGCTGCCCACTGTGGCATTGCCGGCCCAGGGCAGAGATTGCTGCCACCTTGCCCTGCCATGAGATGCCATGAGCACACATCCCACCTGGACCCTCCCCACACCTGTACCCAGACCCCTGCCAGGAACAGAAGGCAATAGTGGCACGCAGGCCTCCCCCCACCGATGCAACCTGGTCATCACTCCAGGTGGAGGGTGGCAGTGATCACAAGGCAGGGATGGGGAAGGGGAGGCCAGGTGAGGCTCAGGTTGCCAGGGGATAGGGAGCAGATAGTCAAAAATCCATCCCAGGGAGGCAGGAAGGCTAGGAAGACAGGACTGCAGGAAGGTAAAGGCTACCAATCCCTGGGCACATGCTCCATTGTCCCATTCACTTACAGCAACAAAATCAAAGATAAAATTACTAACAATTTCAAGACAGTGAATGGTGAGCATTAACTGCCAAGTGTGGGTCCCTTTTGAGTGTGCAGCCCTGTGTAACTGCACTGGAGGCACACCTATGAAGCCAGCCTGTGGTTTCCTGAAACCTCTGCCATAACTCTACCTGTAAAAATACAGAGGAACAATGGGTAATTCACTTAGGGATACAAAAAGTTACCCTAACAGCTATGTATGCCCCCAGTTACTACCTCTCCTGTCGTGTGTGTATAGGAGGATTCGTGACTTGGAAATATATCTGCAGGGGGATGAGTAAAATTGGCCAATAAGGCACTCATTTAATATTTAGCAAACAGATACACAGCTTTGGTGGAAAATTCTGGGGGTTTTTTAATTAAAAAAAAAAGGAGTTGATTTAGCCATGACTTGCCTCCCCTTTCCCCACTGAAGTCATTCCCCTTCTTACCTTCCACAAAATTCAATAATTTTTAATGCTTATCAATCAGAACAGAAATGGTTAAAACAAATTTTACTCAATTCCTATTAGGCCTCAACAAGATTAATGCAGTGTCACTGGTTTTAAACCCAGTGTTAACCACTGTAAGCTGTGCACTATTTTTCTCTCCCTCACATCTTTAATTCATGACTGTAGCTGAATCTTTACCCTAAGAAGATTTTTAAAAGGTTGATTGATCCAACTGGCACTGGCCTGGATTGGATCCCCTGATGGATAATGCATTTTTTTTTAACACAAGCAAATAGTCCCTTTTCTCAATAACTGAAGTCTTTTTTTTTTAATTTGTTTCTTTATTATTTATTTATTTATTTGGCTGCGTTAGGTCTTTGTTGCGCGGGCTTTCTCTAGCTGTGGCGAGCAGGGGCTACTCTTCGTTGCGGTGTGCAGGCTTCTCATTGCAGCATGCAGGCTTCTCATCACAATGGCATCTCTTGTTGCAGAGCACGGGTTCTAGGGTGCACGGGCTTCAGTAGTTGTGGCGCAGAGGCTCAGTAGTTGTGGCTCGCGGGCTCTAGAGCGCAGGCTCAGTAGTTGCGGTGCATGGGCTTAGTTGCTCTGCGGCATGTGGGATCTTCCCGGACCAGGGCTCGAACTCCTGTCCTCTGCATTGGCAGGCGGATTACTTAACCACTGCACCACCAGGGAAGTCCCAATAACTGAAGTCTTGACAGAGTGAGGCTGCCATCAAGAACTGAATTTCTGAGCTGGGCTGGGACAGGTCCTGCTGCCTGTTTGCACCAATGACATCTGGATGCATCAGTTGGCTCTGAATTTCTCTTTTTCCTTTCAAGCATCCTGAGATTTTGGCTGGCTGTGTGTGCCTCATCCAGCACCCAGCTGCTGGGTTAACATCTGTGAGCTGCTAAGTAGCTGGGGAGTTTTGTAGCCCACAGAGTGAACTGTGCTGCCCAATAATTGTAACAGAACAAAGTCTCAGAATGGAAATGAGCTGCTGGGAGGCTGGACAGTTTTGCATATTGGTGTCTGAATCCTGGGAGAAATTTCCTCTGTAGTTGCTAGTTCCTACTCATCTGCAAGTGTTTCCAGGGACAGAGAGGTTTTATTTATCACTTGGTGTCTGCTACATAGTTAGCATCCAGTAAGCGCTTATTGAATTGACACAGCCCAGCCCTCTTTCTTTTCTCCATTTCACCTCCAAATTCTTCCCCTGGGAACTAATATTAGTACCATTGGCCACATCCTTGCTAGATATTTTCTCACTAAGGAAATCTTATCAATTGCTTCAAGGGTCAGGTGAAGACGCACTGGCACTTTTAACACACTTTCCAGGCCAGTAAGAGTCCACTGGATTTCTTCCTTTCTAGGTTTCCATACCACAGAGGTGATTTCTGATCCTAGGGGTCCCTGGAGAAATGGCAGGTGATCCCTTGCCTCACTGGCTCAGGAGATCACTACTAGGATCCATTGACCTTTTGTCTGTGGGTTGTTTCTCTAAGCTGAGGCAAAGAATCAAATTATAGACCCAAATCCCCATTAAGCTAATATTCATTTTCCCTGTGCTTTTACGGAAAGTAGTAATAAATCTTGCTTTGTAAGGCCTTTGCCTCCTTATTCAGTCCTTCAGCTAATAAGATCAAGACTATTGCTGAAATTAGATTAAATAATTTGACTCTCCTCTTTCTAGAGGTTTCGGAGCTCTCACTGACCTTTCTTGCAGAAGCAGAAGCTGTCTTGTTTTTTTTCTTCCCAGTGGCCTATGAATACCCTGTCATTTAAAGGGCAAAAGTAAAAAGGAGTTAAGATAAAGGCAGGAAAACTGGGAGTCAGCTTCCACTAACTAGTTATATGGTCCCAAACTCTCTCAGAGCCTCAGTTTCCTTTCTGTAAAATTCAGGACTCAGATGAAAAAGCTATCTTTAAAGGTTCCTTTTGACACTCAAAATCTAGATATCTCAGAGGGTTGAAGTCTTCAAAAATAGACTATAATTCTCTAGGCCTAAGGAAATTGTTTTCTTTGTGATGAGAACAATTTTTTTCTCTTCTTTTCTTTCTTTATTTAAGTTCAGATGATTTCTTTCTAAACCACAGGATTCATTTTCTGAAATTGCTGTTTCTTCGTTCAAAAGCGTCAGCAGTCCTCAGACTTGTCAGCCAGCTCCACCGCTTTTATGTGAGGTCTGTGAAATAAGGGAGCGTTTTAGAGCAGAATGTGAATGAGCAGTGACGGCACAGGTGTGGCTGAAGAACCCCCAAGGAGGCCAAGTCAGCCCCCCTTCCATCATCTCCTAACATCCAGAATCCTGTCCAGAATCTGAGTGAATAAAATGCTGTTTGTCAGTGAACCCATCAATAATGATTCTTCCAGTGACTAATATGTGCATTAAAATACTGATCCTTCACACTTAGAACCCCAACAATCATGCTGGCCTTAGTATTTATTTTTATTTTTTTTTAACATCTTTATTGAAGTATAATTGCTTTACAATGGTGTGTTAGTTCCTGCTGTATAACAAAGTGAATCAGCTATACGTATACATTCATCCCCATATCTCCTCCCTCCTGCGTCTCCCTCCTACCCTCCCTATCCCACCCCTCTAGGTGGCCACAAAGCACCGAGCTGATCTCCCTGTGCTATGTTGGCGTTACTGGGATTTAAGGACAACATTTCCATGGAAGGAGATCATGTCAGAAGACTCTAGAGATTAAGAACATGGACTCTGCAGCGGTCAGGATAAGTTCAAGTTCTGATCCCACCACTTACTAGCTGTGTAAGCTTTAAATTCCCTAAGTTTCTATATCCTCATACGTAAAATGGAGGTAATAAATAATACCTACTTCATAGGGTAGGACAAGAAGTAATTGAAATAAATTGTGGAAAGAGCCTAGGAAAGTGGCTGGCACATAGTAAATGCTCAATAGATTCGGTTATTATTAATAGTGATACTGTATTAATAATACATAAGTACAATGTCCCTTGTTTGCCCTAATCTAGAGAAGCAACTGTGGCCTTGGGCATCACATACATTTCTGGACTTCTCTTGGGTCCCTGAAGCAAAGATAAAGTGGGAGAAAATGGCTTTATATTTCAATCATTGAAAGTAATGGTAAGTTTCTTTAAAATACCTAAGATTATGGTTTAATGTAAAAATAGCTTTCTTCAAAGAGACTAAAAAAGGCTATAAAAGAATTTAAGCAACTAAAAAAATTAAGAAGTTCTTAAAAGAGAAAGAATGATTTGGGCCCTCCATTGATGACATGGGTGAGTTTCAACTCTCACCCTTGGTTGGGGTTGATGCTCTGGTTCTAGCCAATTAGAGAGGTAGTGAACCAGAGAAGAAGGGAGAGAATAAGGACTTTCATGGGCTGTGGCACCATATGGCCTAAAATAGTCCAGAACTCAGTAACGCTTGTTTGACTGAAAGCATCTATTCTTCTGTCATCCCCACTCCCTGGAAATCAGATGGTGTTATAAACCCGGAGGGCCAAGGCCGATGAAACACAGTGACTCATGCTAAATGGGGTTGATGCCCTGACGAAACAGCAGTCTTAGTTTTTACTTTAGAATACAGATTCACATTTGAGATGATGTTCACATATTCCCTTGGGTCAGGAGGTGGCCCAGAAAGTCCCAAAGAATTTGTGTTCAGGTTTGTATCTGCCCTAGCTCCTAATGAAAGCCAATATAGTATTGGCTATAACCACCAGAGGGTCCCTAATGGGATTTGCTTATATTACAGAATCAACAGTATATTCAGTCTGCCCCCAGTCTGGGAGGAATAGACAAACACAGAAGTGTAGAATTGCTTCACCAAGTCTGGCTCCAAATTGTGAAATGTCTCAGTCCGAGGTGTAGCTCAAGCAACCCTTGGAACAAGCTTGCCGAGCTGGATGGCTAGATCCAGAAGATGGAGATAACATAAGTGGAGAGGGAAATTGTGTCCACTCAGAAGTGAAGACAGTAGGTAGACAGACCCAGCCAGCCACTCAGGTATAGTGAGAGGCCATTTGAATTGGAAAAAAAAAAAAAAAAAGTATCATGCAAATCATAACTAACTTATTGCAGGGAAGACATAGCAGAACAGGAAATGTGTTTGCAGATAAGTGAAGCCTCCATTAATGCTTTCCCTGCACTTATCAGAAGGGGTTTCAATTAACCTGATGAAGACCAAGGCAATCACAGTAGGGAGAAGGTATGGATTTAGGATTAATCTCCTGTTGTTTCCTACACTAATTTACAAGGGAAATGCTTCTGATGAGAGCCTAGTTGGGAATTAACCCCAAGATGATTAGATTTTTTTAAAAAAGAAGAACCTTAAAGACAGTGATTCCCAAACCTGGCTACACACTGGAATCATTTAGAGATCTTTATAAATTTCCGAAGCCCAGAACACACTGCAGTTCAGTGACATCATAATCTCTAGGGGTGGGACACAGGCATTAGTATTTTTTGAAGCTCCCTTTGAGTCTAAGGTGCAGACAAGTCTGGGAACCACTGTCTAATGGACCATATACGTACACTGTGGAGATTTGTTAGGAAATGGCGTGTTAGGTTAAAGGAAAGTTAAATACAGTCATTAAGAAATAGCAAGAAGTTAGCCTGCCTTAAAACCGAACAGGATGCATGTCTCCCATTTCCTTTATCTGTAATTTTAAAAGTGTGTGTCAGTGTCCAAGAGAAATGGATGAAGAGACAGAGCCACATTCAAAAAAGAAAAAAAGGGGTCCAAGACGGCAGTGTAAGAGAATCCTGAACTCACCTCCTCCCACAAACACACCGAATGTACAGCTACACGTGGAACAACTTCCTCTGACTAAAAAAGCCTCAGAACTGGCTGAGTGACTCCTACGCAGCTGGCAAAGGAGAGGAGACCCACACTGAAGCTGGTGTCACTGCAGCAGGAAAATGCCTGGAGTGTTTCACCTCTAAAGATGAGCGGGAATTTCCCTGGTTACGACAACACTGTGGACCAAGAAAGGGAGCTGTCTGGATCCAACACAGTCACTATCTTGTCTAGATGTAATCTCTCCCAGTTCAACATCATCCAACTCTTACAAAGGGGAAATGAACCTGTTTGCTCCATTTTAATCTTGTCAGTGGCATCACGTGGTTAAGAGCACAAACTCTGGAGCTAGACTGATGGATGTGATCTTGGGTAAGGAACATTCCATGTATTACAGACATTCTCTCCATCCCCAAACCACAAGTGATGATAAGATGTCACAGAATCAACCTAAGTATAATGATCCCTGCAGAAGAAGCAGGGCAAGATTTTCGAATTGATAAACTCTATCTCTTTCTGAGGTTCAAGCTGTAAAAACCATACAATCTTGGCACTTCTAAAAAACATGTTTTCTACTATGTGTAGAGGGCATGGCAGCAAATCAAGTCAAAGAAAGGCATGGAGATTACCTCCTTAATTTCACTGTCTTCCCCATAACACATGATCCATGAGGCATTGAATTTCAGAAAAAAATTATACCTAGAGGCAGAAACTGTTACCCTGGTCAAACAAATTAAGATAAACATGTCTTTTTTAGTGTGGATTCATCTTATCTTTGCTCCTTTTTACATATACTAGCATCCCTCAATGTATGACCACTCTTCTTCAAGATAAAGTGAAAAAACCTATGCCTGGGCTTCCCTGGTGGCACAATGGTTGAGAATCTGCCTGCCAGTGCAGGGGACACGGGTTTGAGCCCTGGTCTGGAAAGATCCCACATGCCACGGAGCAACTGGGCCCGTGAGCCACAACTACTGAGCCTGCGCGTCTGGAGCCTGTGCTCCGCAACAAGAGAGGCCGCGATAATGAGAGGCCCGCGCACCGTGATGAAGAGTGGACCCCACTTGCCGCAACTAGAGAAAGCCCTCGCACAGAAACGAAGACCCAACACAGCCATAAATAAATAAATAAATAAATAAATAAATAAATAAACCCAAAGTTAAAAAAAAAAAAAAAATCTATGCCTAACACACAGAAGAAGTGGCTAACAATCTTAAGCCAAGTTGGGAAGTGGACGGTGCAGTTTCTTTTTTGTTGTTTTTGGGGTTTTTTTGTTTGTTTGGGTTTTATTTTTTTTTTTTATTTAGTTGGTTGCGCTGGGTCTTAGTTGTGGCAGACAGGCTACTTAGTTGCGGCTCATGGGCTCCTTTGTTGCAGCAGACAGGCTACTTAGTTGCGGCTCATGGGCTCCTTAGTTGCGTCAGGTGGCTCCTTAGTTGCAGCTCCCCAGCTCCTTAGTTGTGGCATGTGAACTCTTAGTTGCGGCATGCGCGTGGGATCTAGTTCCCTGACCAGGGATCGAACCCCGGCCCCCTGCATTGGGAGCGCGGAGTCTTATCCACTGCGCCACCAGGGAAGCCCTGACAATGCAGTGTTTCAGAGTGCTAGTCTCACCTCCTGCACTCGGCCAGTCGTGAGGACCACAACATTTCCCTCCTTGTCAACGCTGGATATACTGAGAGTAGGTGATGAATCGGTGGATGTTAAATGTGGAAATCTGGGAAGTGTTCAACCCCTCGGGACAGTATGTAAGGTGGGAGGTTCATGTCATCTTGAAGGCTTTTTTACCTAGTATTCCACCATTGCTCACAGGGAAGATGGCAGTGGATTCTGAGGAAGGTTCCCTCATGGAGCTGGTGTGGGGAAAGGCAATGCAGCTGCTGTGGTTGGGACACAGAGCACTCCTGGGCCTTTCTCCCCATCTCCTAGATGGAAACAAAGTCTTAATCTGAGAGGGTAGGGTAATAGAGACTATCACCCTTAAGGTCCCGAGGAAGGGGAGGTGAAACACACACACACACACAAACACACACACAATTCTATTCCCAGGGAAGAGGCAGAAGCATGTACAGGAGGAACTACGACAGGCAAGTCTGGAGCACTGGACAGGCCACACCATGATACCAGCAATGCAGGGCCTTCCCAGGACTGAAGATTAACCAGGCCCTCAGGAAACACTCTCCCCTGCTCCCCACCGCTAGGCCACGGAGCGTCAGTAACAAGCAGCAGTGGGATGCTGCTAGCAGAGTTGGAAGAAAGACTCTTAAACTGAAGCACAGCATGAGGCCAAGAGCTAAAATTGAAATTCAAAGACATACGAATTAAAACCCTCTGGAAAACCAGCCTCTACCCTAAACATAAGACATCTCTCCATGATCTGAGGTCTGTGGTACGCTGAGGGTAACAATAGCAATAACAATCCTCCAAGGCAGCCTAACTCCTGATGAAGAATTAATGAAAAACCAACACTAAAGGCCTAGCAGAAGAAAAGGCATAACGCTTTCCAATCATAAAAATGACTTTCCTCAGTCTCCACTTACTGACACCACCTGTCTAACCTATGACCAAAAAACTACAAGGCAGAGAGCCCCAGGCTTGCCATCCCTGTCATGCACCCATGGGGGGCCCACTGCTCACCATGCCCAGAAGAGCCCAGCCCAAGCCCTTTTCCTGCATTTTCATCCAGGATTTCACATTACATTTAGTTGTCATGTCTCCCTACACAGTTAGAACTATGGTGAATTTTCAAAGGCATCAGTCCCATCCCAGCATGCCTTCGGAGACACCCCAGGCCAAAGGGGAGTCTGCAGAGTGCCCCTACCTCTCAGGGGCTCTCTAGGTTTTTAATATAGTCATTATGTATCTTAAAAGAAAAGAAAAGGGGCTTCCCTGGTGGCGCAGTGGTTAAGAATCCACCTGCCAAAGCAGGAGACACGGGTTCGAGCCCTGATCCAGGAAGATCCCACATGCCACGGAGCAACTAAGCCCGTGTGCCACACAACTACTGAAGCCCGTGCGCCTAGAGCCCGTGCTCCACAACAAGAGAAGCCACCACGATGAGAAGCCCGCGCATCGCAACGAAGAGTAGACCCCACTCTCCACAATTAGAGAAAAGCCCATGGGCAGCAACGAAGACCCAACGCAGCCAAAAATAAATAAACAAAATAAAATAAAATAAATTTATTAAAAAGAAAAGAAAAATCAACTAGAGTTAAATCCAAGTAATTATTAAACAAGGACCTCAAACTTGGTGTCTGAGAGTGGGATAGAAATCAAGGGAGTTCATTGCCATTTTAGATACAGCAGTTTATATATCTTTGCCTCATAGCATGTTCACATCCATGACCTAATTTTAGCTTGCATCTCTGTGAAGTAGGCAGAGAAAGTATTATTTTTCTCTCCCACTTCCACAGATGGGAAAAAACAGATCAAGAGCATTTCATGATTTACTCAGCATTACAGAGCAAAGCGAGTGCAGGATAGGACTGGAATCTGGTTTTGCAAAACTTCCTGCTGAGTGTCCTTTCCTCCATGCTGTGTTACCTTGCTGCCCTTGAAAAGCTCTATAAGAGTGGGAAAAGTTACAGTGACCACCAAATCAAGAAAACATGACATTTGGAGAGCTGAACGAAAGAGTTCTGCTATTAGGGGAAAAAAATCTAGAACAGATGCTAAAAGACACATCAAGGTGGTAGCAAAGTGCTGGACACCCTGCCCTTGAGGATGCTTCATGAATATTAGGTGAGGTTAATACACTGGATTGCCTCCAAATTTACATTGGGTTGGTGGGCAAAGGTAATGTCAGTGAGAGCACAAGGAATGACAAAAAAGATGGAAGTAACCTTACAGATATTTTCTTTTGGCCTACAGTTTGAAGGCCCCTCTTCAGTCAAGTAGGTTGTGAGAGTGCCAATGAGTTGTTGCTGCCCTGGATTCTATTACTTGCAAGAAATAGAAATTCACCTGAGTTGGCTTAACCACAATAGGATGGAAAGGTGATTTATTGGCCCTAAGGGCAAGAATGTGTCAGGCCCAAGGAAAATCCAGAACTGGGAACTTGTAGGCTGTCAGAAACTCAGGGGATATGTGGTCTCCCCAGCTTTCATTTCTGTTTCTTTCTGAGTATTTGTGTCCTTTTTTTTTTTTCTGGGGAGTTCCCCCTGTTGTTCTGTCTACATGTGGGATCAAAGACAGACTGCCACAGCTCCTAAAGTTCATATTTCAGCCATATGAACCCAGGCTCTCTCCTCTCATCCCTCTCTCTCAAACAAAGCCCCCATGGAAGGAACTCTTTTGGCCCAAATTGGCTCAGGAATCCCTGATCCAATCAACCATGACCAGGAGTCAGGGTCCCATTAGGAATAAACAGCTGTTGGGAGCCACTCTCTACAGATGACAATAAAGCATTTATAGATAGGAATAATTTAAGCTGAGCATGTACTTTGAAATATATCTACCATACATGCCCACTAGCATGGCTACGCTAAAAAAAAAAAAAAAAAAAAGGAAAATATAAAATGTTAGCAAGAATGTGGAGAAATTGGAACCCTCATGTAATGTAAATGGTGTATGAATATACATGTAAAATGGTGCAGTTGCTATGGAAAACAGTTTGGTGGTTCCTGAATAGATTAAACATAGAATTACCAAATGACTCAACAATTCAACTCCTGGGTATACATCCCAAAGAACTGAAAACAGGTGTTGAAACAAAAACTCATTCACAGGTCTTTGTAGCAGCACAATTCACAGCAGCCAAAAGGTAGAAACAACCCAAATGTCCATTAGCTGATGAGTGGCTAAACAATGTGGTATAGCTATTTGGCCATACAATGGGATACTATTTGCCCATAAAAAAAGAAATGAAGTAATACATGTTACACCAGGGATGAACCTGAAAGACATTATGCTAAGTGAAAAAAAAACAGATATAAAAGACCACATATCATGATTCCATTTATATGAAATATCCAGACCAGGCAAATCCACAGAGACAAAGCAGATCCTTGATTGCCAGGAGCTGGGGGAGATAGGAATGAAGAATGACTGCCTAACTGGTATAGGGTCTCCTTTTTGGGGTGATAAAAATGTTCTGAAACTAGAAAGTGGGTATGGTTGCACAACATTGTGAAGGTACTAAATGTCACTGAGTTGTACACTTTAAACTTTCATGTTATATGTATTTTACTGCAATTAAAGTACATTAGATATATAGGGACTTCCCTGGTGGTCCAGTGATAAAGAATCCGCCTTACAATGCAGGGGACTCGGGTTCGATCCCTGGTCAGGGAACTAAGATCCCACATGCCATGGGGCAACTAAGCCCGAGTGCCACAATTACTGAGCTCATGCGTCTCAACTAGAGAGCCCACGTGCCGCAAACTACAGACAGCCCACACACCGTGGAGCCTGCGTGCCACAACTAGAGAAGAGAAAACCCACCCGCCCCAACTAGAGAGAAGCCCACGTGCCACAACGAAAGATCCCGCATGCCTCAATGAAGATCCCGAGTGCCACAACTAAGACCTGACACAGCCAAAAATAAATAAATAAACAAATCTTTAAAAAAAAAGTATATTAGATATATAAAATCACCTAAAAATGCTCTGAGAAGACTGATCACATCTACTACCCTGGAGTAGCCTAGCTGAGAATAATAACTAATACATTAACTCATTCACTCATTCAGCAAACATGAATGAATTGAGCATGTATTATGTGTATCAAGCTGTGCCAGGCATATGGGAGCTAAGAGGCTCAGTCCCCAGCATCAAGGGGCTGACAGATTAGTGGAGCAGACACAGATAGATAGATAATTTCAATATAATGTGATAAGTGCTAAGACAAAGACATGCTCACGGTGTTTTGGGAATTCAGATGAGGCATGATCATGAAAGACTGACTTAGGGATGAGGCAACACCTGAGCTGATCCCTAAGAGATGAATAGGACCTGTCCTGGTGAGGTGGCAAGGAGGGAGAAGGGCATTCCGGACAGAGGAAAGAAATGCACTAAGGCCCACGACGAGACAGAAGGTGGCCAGCAGAAGAGGGGGTGAGCGAGGAGCAAGAGAGCAGGGGGAGAAGCAGAGTGTAAGAAGGTTGGAATGTGAGGGGGTGGGAAGCAGGAGAACCAAGTGTTCACAGAGGGTGACAGTGGAGAGAAGGGAGAGAAGCCAGAAGAGAAAGGGATCAGTGGTGTCATGACTTCAGCAAAGTCAAGTCGACAGGCTGAAAGTGACCATGGACCTGACAACGTGTCCTTTGCACACTTTCGGTCATGGCAGGCTATGGTCTCACCAGGTATACCTTGAAGTTTGGCTGGGAAGGAAGTCTCAGTGTGATGGAGAGGGAACGTGTTTATGTGCTCAGGAGAAAGACAAGATGGGCCAGAGAAAAAGAAGGTAGAGAAGAGAGAGAACCGATGACGCCAAGGAGGGGCCACAGCTGTGGAGCTCTCAGGAGGGGTTAACTTTGGCCAAGTAAGGGAGTCCCACAGCCTCTCAGAGGAGGAGAGGCAGGAAGGATGAAAGAGGGCAGAAGGGGGGATACATCAGGGTGAGGGAATTCCTACCTGATGGCTTCTATTTTCTCAGCAAAACTCAAGGAGTGAGAAATGCTTAGAAGAATCACTGTGGGGAAGGACGAGTTTGCTGACAGGGACTCTGAAAGGGTTTCCAGGCTGCTCAGCGCCACTGAGGCCGGCAGATGACGGCTCTGTAGTAGCGCCAATCTGCGTGGGCTGTGATTTCTCCAGCAGAGCTCAGGAGCCCAGATGTCAGAGAGAAGGAAGAGCCGACCTGAGCAGGCTGGAGTACGGCCAGACAGAAGCAGCGGCAGCAGGACCTGCAGAGGGCAGGGAGGGTTTAGGCCAAGGAGGGTGACGACGTGTCTCCTGAAGCTTAGGCTAAATAGGGACGGAAATGAAGAAGAGGAGGGTAGGGTTCTGATGCAAGGACAGAACATGGCAAGGGAAAGAGACTGTAGGTTTTGAGGAAGTTGAAACCCCAGCATCCTGGGAGGTAGGAGTGGGCGGGCTGTAAGGTGGGAGGCTCTGATGGGAGTGGGCTGGGGAACAATTCGAGGCAATATGTAATCAAGTGCTAAATAGGATGATATGAAATGTAAGTGGGCATAAGTGCTGGGGAGGAGGGGGTGTGTTCCAAACCGAGGG
Source organism: Eschrichtius robustus (assembly GCF_028021215.1). Taxonomy (NCBI): domain Eukaryota; kingdom Metazoa; phylum Chordata; class Mammalia; order Artiodactyla; family Eschrichtiidae; genus Eschrichtius; species Eschrichtius robustus. The sequence goes on from NC_090838.1 coordinate 39,525,677, forward strand.
CTCCGTGCGGATGGGGGAGAAATCCAGTGCAATTTGCTGCGTGAACATTTACAGCTGGCGTGGCACCCCCAGTGGGGAATTCAAGGTGACAATGTAGCAAATGGAATCTTGAAGCCTAGAAAGCACTGGGTGGATGAAACCTTTCTGAGGACACAGTTTCTTTAGTCTCAATAGAGGTGGAAAATGAACAGTAGGAGAGACTATTAAAATACTCTTAATCCTGCCTATGAAATGCTGCTGTAAAATTTCAGTAAATCCTGAAATTTACTTTGCCTGTTTCATTCACTCCCTGCTTCAAGCCCCCTTTAATACAATGTCCACACTCCCCCTCCTCAGCTAGTCTGGAAATTTCAAGAAGCCTAATGCATGTTGTACATTTCTATAAGATAAGCCCATGAATGTGTAGCGGGGGCGGTTTGGGAGGGGGGATGAGAAAAATCATCAAGGTGGTCTTTGATGAAGACAAGGTTTACAGCATTCGCTCTAGTCCATAGGAGCCTGGAGCCAGAGAGGTTAAGCCGTGGCCTGAAGTAGCACAGCCAGTGAGCAGCAGAGCCCAGACCAGGCCAGCACTCTTTCCTCAAATCAACTCAGAGGGAGCCAGCTGATTTCCTTCCCTGCCCACTTCCTGGTCAGTCAAAACCAGAGCCTCTATTTCATTCACCTCTTAAACTCTATGCTGGAATTGAGTGTAAGTAACGGTGGTTTTTTTGCCCAGTACCTATTTTCCCCTTCTTTCTTTTGATCTCAGCCCCTAATTTGACTCGTGTGAAGTATCTTTCCCTACCCACTCCCCACCCATCCATACATCTGGTGGCTCCATCCAGTGACAACCATGTGGCCCAGGGTAGCCTTACTAGCTCTCCCGCTGAAATTTGAATCCTGAATTGAGACTGCTAGAGCTATTCGTCCCATGAATGGGGCCTTACCCGAAGGATAACTCCTGGGACTAAGATCCCAGACTCATCCTTTCAGAACCCATTTCTAAAGCTTTTCCTTCTGGTCTGCATATTCTTCCAGAAAAATCCTCATTTGTAACTTCACGTAAGTGGGATTTGATGTTTGCTGAAGACCCCGCAGATCCAATGTTTGTCATTAAATGAAAACACAGTTTAGACCAAGTTAGGACCAGGTAATGCCACACAATCCATCTGTCAGCAAACCCTACCAGCACTACCTTCAAAGCACATCTGGGGCCTTCCCTGGTGGTCCAGTGGTTAAGACTCCGTGCTCCCGGGGGCTTCCCTGGTGGCGCAGTGGTTGAGAACCTGCCTGCCAATGCAGGGGACATGGGTTCGAGCCCTGGTCTGGGAAGATCCCACATGCCGCGGAGCAACTAGGCCCGTGAGCCACAACTACTGAGCCTGCGCATCTGGAGCCTGTGCTCCGCAACGAGAGGCCGCGATAGTGAGAGGCCCGCGCACCGCGATGAAGAGTGGCTCCCGCTTGCCGCAACTAGAGAAAGCCCTCGCACAGAAACGAGGACCCAACACAGCCAAAAATAAATAAATTAATTAATTAATTTTAAAAAAAAAGAAAGTAAAGAGGATACGAGATTCTTGCAAAAATTATTAAAAAAAAAGAAAAAAAAGACTCCGTGCTGCCAATGCAGGGGGCCTGGGTTCAATCCCTGGTCGGGGAACTACATCCTGCATGCCGCAACGAAGATCCCGCACGTGGCAACAAAGATCCCGCGTGCCGCAACTAAGACCTGGCACAGCCAAATGAATAAATAAATATTTAAAAAACATTTTTAAAGCACGTCCATAACTGGAACAATGCTTTTCACCAACCTGATGCCACCACTCTGGTCCAGCCATCAAGGTCTTTGGCCCAGACTATTGCAGCAGCCTCCTCGCTGGAGGCGCCGTTTCCACTTGTGCCCCTGAAGTCTATTCTCCACACAGCAGCCAGGGAGATGCTGTGATAGTGTAGGTTGGACCATGTCACTCCACTGCTCATGTCCTCCCAGTGGCTCCCATACCACCACTCAGAGTAAATCCAAAGCCCTAACTATGACCTCCACAGCACACATGGTCTGGCCCCATCCCTCTCCCACCTCCCCTGCTCCTCCCCCTGTCTGACACCTCTGCCCCAGCCACACAGACATCTTCACTGTTGCTCCAACACCCACGGCACGCTCCCACTTCAGGGCCTCTGCCCGTGCCATCTTCCCCACTAGAAAGTAAGCACCGGGACTTTCCTGGTGGCACAGTGGTTAAGAATCCACCTGCCAATGCAGGGGACATGGGTTCAATCCCTGCTCCGGGAAGATCCCACATGCCGCAGAGCAACTAAGCCCGCATGCCACAACTACTGAAGCCCGTGTGCCTAGAGCCCAAGCACCACAACAAGAGAAGCCACTGCAATGAGAAGCACGCGCACCACAATGAAGAGTAGCCCCCGCTCGCTGCAACTAGAGAAAGCCCGTGCGCAGCAACGAAGACCCAACGCAGCCAAAAAAATAAATAAAAGAAAGAAAGAAAGGAAGAAGGAAGGGGGGAAGGGAAGAAAGAAAGAAAGAAAGAAAGAAAGAGAGGAAGGAAGGAAGGAAGGAAGGAAGGAAGGAAGGAAGGAAGGAAGGAAGGAAAGAAGGAAGGGAGGAAGGAAGAAAGAAAGAGAAAGAAAGAAAGCTCCAATGAGGGCAGGGATTTTTGTCAGTTTTATTCATTGCTGTATCCTCAGCACCTGGCAGAGTGTATGACACAAAATAGGTGCTCCGTTAGGATTTGATGAATGAATGAATGAATGATCAAATATGAACTGGGCAGCCCAGTGCTTCATCCTTCTTTCTCTTCACGGCTACCCCCAACCTGCAGATCTTCTGGCGAACAGTGAAACTTTGGGTGGATGATTTTAACACTGGAGGAGTCTGCCTTGTGTTACTTTTTGACTGCAGCTATAAGAGCCAGAATCACTTTAAAAAAAAAAAAAAAAAAGACTATTTTTTAGAGCAGTTTTAGTTTCACAGCAAAATTGAGAGGCTATGTCTAGACTAGGAGGATATATCTCATATACTCCCTACCCCAACACATGCATAGCCTCCCCCATCATCAGCACCCTCCACCACAGTGGTGCATTTGTCACAGTTGATGGATGTACACTGATACATCATTATCACCCAAAGTCCATAGCTTTAGAGTTCATTCTTGGTGTTGTACATTCTACGTGTTTGGACAAATGTACAATGACATGTATCTACCATGTATCATACAGAGTTAGTTTCATTGCCCTAAAAATTCACTGTGTTCCACCTGTTCATCCCTCCCTCCCTAATCCCTGGCAACTATTGATCTTTTTACTGTCTCCATAGTTTTGCCTTTTCCAGAATGCCATATAGTTGTAATCATACAGTATGTGGCCTTTTCAGATGGGCTTCTTTCACTTAGTAATATGCATTTAAGGTTCCTCTATATCTCTTCATGGCCTGGTAGCCCATTTCTTTTTAGCATCGTACATTGTATGATGTACTAGTTTATCCGTTCACCCACTGAAGGACATCTTGATTGCTTCCAAGTTTTGGCAATTATGAATAAAGTTGATGTGAACATCATGTACAGGTTTTTGTGTAAACATAAGCTTTCAACTCCTTTGAGTAAATACCAAGGAGTGCAATTGCTGGATCATATCGTAACAGTATGTTTAGTTTTGTAAGAAATTGCCAAACTGTCTTCCGAAGTGGCTGTACCATTTTGCATTCCCACCAGCAATGAATGAGAGTTCCCGTTGCCTCATATCCTCACCAGCATTTGGTGTTAGCAGTGTTTTGGATTTTGGCCGTTTAATAGATATGTAAATAATCACTTTTTATATTTGTTTCTAGAGGTGAAACTCAAAGGTTACTGAAATATATACAAAAAATAATTTTAAAATCAAAGAGAAGAAAACAAACCTAAATAAAAGTGCATAAACATATAAATATGTCTTTCTAAACCGAAAAAGCCCAAAGGTATGGACTTTGTGGGACCTGGGTTCTTAGGAGAGCAGAGCTGGTAGGGAGAAGTTTATATATACATGTAAAATATATAAATATGATCTTTGGCGATTACATTACATAAATTCCCCAGAACCCTTTCTCGGAAATGTTTCACTTTGCTTCAATACTGCCTTGCACTGGAGAAATCTACAAGTTTTCTAATTGCCCTTGAAGATGTCTGCTTCCTGGAAGCACATTATAAGTTATAAAAACAGACAACTAGGATATTTTCATCCTATCCTGTGGCAAGCACCTGAGAGACAGCTGCCCCAGCTGCAAACCCACTGGAAGACCTTCAGGTCTCTACTATTGGATAATTCTGACAGTTTTCAGGGTCCCTTAGCTTTAAAAAGTGACAATGTACATCCTTAGCTTATCCAACTTGTGGTCCACTCTGACCCCAGGTTAGTAGCCGTCCTTGGCCAGTACTTGCCAGCCTTGCCCACATAGTTTAACATGGTCTCCAAGCGTGGTGTCAACATTCATCTCAAATCAAACCCACAAGGCTTAAATGTACCATTTTCTTACATGGCCAACACTATTTTGATTTCTATTACTTACCACAAAACAGGTTTTTGCATGTAGAGTCAAAGCAGTAATTATGAACGAAAAGAAGTATTATCAATTCTATTAAATATGACCGTATACAATATGATAACATACAGTTTTAATATATTTATACACTGGAGTCCCCAAGGTGGATGGATGTGAGTCTGGACTGAAATGGCCAGAGACCTCTCTGAGATAGGTTTTGCTCTGGCCCAGGCAAGCCCCCCAGAGGTTCCCCTAGACTCAGGGACTGCCTTCTCCCTCGTCCTAGGTGCTTCTCAAAAACAAAGATGCAAAAACAGAATTCTCTGGAGCTCTTTATGACATTCCCTTTCATTTCCACTCAACCAGGCTTTTTTTTAAAAAGTACAGGAAGTTCCCTATTGGCCCATGAAAACTCGCTTTGAAAATCCTTAACTCTGTTGCGGGTGGGTGATTTAGGCAGGACCCGCAACACTTTACCTTCAGTGTGCATCGTATTTACCCATGCCCTCCTCTTCATCCTTCCCCCATCAAAACCTACTCTCAGGAAAGGTTCTGCGATGTATCATTCATTTACACTTTGGGATTAATTTCAATGCCAGTGTTTTCTCTTTTCCAGAGATGATTATGTTTTCAGCCACATTTCTCAGATTAAGCATCAACAGTCTGGGGAGGAGGAAAGCGAGAGGAGCAAGAGGCCTTCCTTGTACCTCTGAAATAATACAATAGCAGCAAATACTGTAGAGTTTATACATACCAGGCACTTTGTAAATATTATACCATTTAAGTAATGGGCTCTGATTACATGATTTAATATATGTAAAGTGTTTAGCACAGTACCTGGTGCACATAATAAATAATCAATTAGGGGCTTCCCTGGTGGCGCAGCCGTTGAGAGTCATTGCCAATGCGGGGACATGGGTTCGAGCTCTGGTCCGGGAGGATCCCACATGCCGTGGAGTGGCTAAGCCCGTGCACCACAACTACTGAGCCTGCGCTCTAGAGCCCGCGAGCCACAACTACTGAAGCCCACGCACCTAGAGCCCGTGCTCCACAACAAGAGAAGCCACCGCAATGAGAAGCCCGCGCACTGCAACGAAGAGTAGTCCCCGCTCGCCGCAACTAGAGAAAGCCTGCGCGCAGCAACAAAGACCCAATGCAGCCAAAAATAAATAAAATTAATTAATTAATTAATTAATTTTTAAAAAATCAATTAAAAGTGGCTATTATTAAAAAAAAAAAAATCCTCATAACAACTCAATGAGTTGTGTATTACTCCATTTAACAGATGAAGAAACAAAGGTAAATGACTTTCCAAACACACTCAGATGATAGATGTGGGGCTAGGATTTAAACCCAGATTTATCTGACTCCAAAGATGTGCTCTTCTTATAACATCATTTGGATTTCAAATCACAAAAGCCTCAGATGAATCTGCCTACCGGTGAGTCTGGTCGGAAATTTGGGCACACAGGCAAGTGTCGTAAAATGCTTTTTTTTCAAGTTCCCTGGTGGCAGTGGTTAAGAATCTGCCTGCCAATGCAGGGGACACGGGTTCGAGCCCTGGTCCGGGAAGATCCCACATGCTGCGGAGCAACTAAGCCCGTGCGCCACAACTACTGAGCCTGCACTCTAGAGCCCGCAAGCCACAATCTCTGAGCCCACGTGCCACAACTACTGAAGCCCGTGCACCCTAGAGCCCGTGCTCCTCAACAAGAAAAGCCACTGCAATGAGAAGCCCGCACACCGCAACAAAGAGTAGCCCCCGCTTGCCACAACTAGAAAAAGCCGGCGCAGCAACAAAGACCCAAGGCAGCCAAAAATAAATAAATATATATTTTTTAATGTTTAATGTTTTTTTCATATTTTTATTTTATTTGTTTATTTTTATGGCAGTATAGTTGATTTACAATATTATATAAGTTTCAGGTGTACAGCACAGTATTCACAATTTTTAAAGATTATAATTCATTTATAGTTATTATAAAATATTGGCTATATTCCCTGTGCTGTGCAGTATATTCTTGTAGCTTATTTATTTTATACATAGTAGTTTGTACCTCTTAATCCCCTACCCCTATCTTTCCCCTCTCTTTTTCCCTCTCCCCACTGGTAACCACTAGTTTGTTCTCTATATCTGTGAGTATGTTTCTTTTTTGTTGTCACTAGTTTTATTTTTTAGATTCCACATGTAAGTGATATTATATAGTATTTGTCTTTCTCTGTCTAACTAAGCATAATACCCTCCAAGTCTATCCATGTTGTCGCAAATGGCAAATTTTCATTCTTTTTAATGGCTGAGTAGTATTCCATTGTGTATATACACCACATCTTCCTTATCCATTCATCTGTTGATGGACACTTTGGTTGCTTCCATATCCTGGCACTTGTAAATAATGCTGCTATGAGCATTGGGATGCATATATTTTTTGAATTAATGTTTGCATTTCCTTTGGACCTATACCTAGGATTGGAATTTCTGGATCATACAGTAGTTCTATTTTTAGCTTTTTGAGGAACCACCATACTGTCTTCCACTGTGGCTGTACCAATTTACATTCCCACCAGCTGTGTACAAGAGTTCCCTTTAATCCGTATCTTCCCCAGCATTTGTTATTTGTGGTCTTTTTGATGATAGTCATTCTGATGGGTGTGAAGTGATATCTCATTGTGGTTTTGATTTGCATTTTTCTGGTGATTACTGATGTTGAGCATCTTTTCATGTGCCTGTTAGCCATCGGTATGTCTTCTTTGGGGAAATGTCTATTCAGGTCTTCTACCCATTTTCTAATCAGACTGGTTTTTTTTGATGCTGAGTTGTATGAGCTGTTTATATATTTTGGATATTAACCCTTTAGTGGTCATATCATTTGTAAAATGCTTCATTTTTTATAAGACTTTACTTACCATGAAAAACTTTTCTATCAGTTTTCTCACCCTCACCACTTCCCAGAACAGGGGAGGTTATTTCTCCCCTCTGGTACTCACAGCACTTATTGTTGGGGAAGTGACAGCCTGAGAAAAGATGAAAGTCCCTAACATCCTGGCATGTCAGAGTCAAGCGCCAGCATAAGCCTCTTTGATTTACTTCTGTTCCCAAGCAAGCCGGGAAAGAGACGAGCATTGTTCTAATTTCTCTGAGACGAGACCCAGGGCCAAGTGGCAAATGAGCATATGATGATGTTAATCCATGCCTCCTTCCTTCCTTCCGTTTCCCCAGTCACATCCACGTACTCTGTCCATTTGACAAGGCCCACAAGCGAAGCAGGCTGTGTGCATCTCCACTTCCTGCCAGGGGTGGTGGGGACTTGAGTTAGGACTTGGTGTTAATGGGATCATCCCTGAATGAACCAGGTAGGACAACACTAACATAAAACTCTGTTTCACATCTGACCACCTCCCAGACTAGAGCTACTGGCTCACAAAGGCAAGAGTCTAAGGGCGGCTAGTGGCTGAAGAAACAACTCAGAGACCAGGGCCCACGCAAGACATGTTCATTCATGGTGTCTGCCCTTCCAGCCTCTTGGATATGGAGGGATATTTGTACTAGGATATGACCTCCCTCAAATGTTCCCCTGAACATATGCTACTACAGGGATTCTTTATTCCTTGTGGAAAATGTTTTTGCCACATGATAAAGCCTTACCGTTGATTTGGATGTTCTGTGCAGTGTCCTCTTTTAACTGAATTCAGAACAAAACCCTTCCAGAAGTCCTTCTTTCAGACTGCTTTGAGGGTCTAACATGAACAGTCTGGGAGGTAAGCTGCGCAGCCCCTGCTGAGATCAACATCCCCTGGGTCCACCCTGATGGATACAGAGTGATGGCTCTCAACAAACTTGAGCCACTCTCCCAGTCTCCCAGATTGTCAGAGAAGTCTAAACAATGTAAAGAAGTCGCCCCAAGGCTTCTTCCAGGTTTTGTTAATCAGACATGATGGCTGATTAGGCAGAAATCACCACTGTGGTTCTTCTGCCTCTAAATCATATAAGGATACATGGGCTCCATAGTGCTTGAAAAGGTATGCTTAATAAGGTTTTCTTTCCTTATGGGAGAACACCGATCTGCAAGGTTCTGCATTTCCCTTGTTCAGGTTATCCATCAATATTTTGTCTGCAATATCTTATTTCTGGATTTAATGGGGCCTCAATGACCAGGGAGGTCTTGAGAAGGTCATTTGCTATGAGGGCTGGTTCTCTGGGCTCCCGTATCAGGGTTTCCTGAGTAACTGGCTGGGAAAGTCTGCTGTGCTAGAGTTCCCTGGGCCCTGAGCTGGGCCCATCTGCAGCCCTTGCCCTCCAGGACTCTGACGGCACCAAGACTGTGGGCAGCAGCGGGACCCAGGTGCTGGGCACAGAGCCCAGGCAAGGGAGGCTGCAGCAAGGCTGGCTGCAGTTTAGGGGACAGGCAAGAATTAGGTCATATCTGGAAAATACCACTAAAAATCTATCAACCCGTGAGGAGGGAAGGTCAGAGCCAGATCAGTGCAGAGTGACAAGTGGGGGAGTCTATACAGGAAGACAGTATGTGAAGTCAGAAGGTAACCTGTCAAGAGTTAGAGCGAAAAACAAACCAGAAAAATAGTGGGAAAAAAATTGATTTTTGACAAAATTGTCAGTGTAACTCAATGAAAAAAGGAGAATTTTTTCAACAAATGGTACAGGAACAAGTGTTTAACCCTATACAAAAATGAACCTTGACCATTTCATATGCAAAATTTAACTTCAAATTGATCTATAAGGTCTAAAGTTGTGAAACCTTTAACAGAAAACACAGGAGAAAGTCTCAGTGACCATTAGCTTGCCAAAAATTCTTTAAAAGGATTGAAAAAATACAAACTATAACAGTGTGATGTACTTAATGCCACTGAACTGTACATTTAAAAATAGTTAAAATGGTAATAATTCAGCAGAAACTGCACCAAATGAACAGTTAGTTAAATCTCTTTAAGGTCTCAAGTATAGTAAACCATTAATGGGAACTATGTTGCTTTTATGTTATGTATATTTCACCACAATAATCATAATAATAAAAGAGAGAATACCTTCTCTTCAGACAATTGCCAGGGGAAAAAAACTCACAAACTGTCAAAGAAAATTCAAAATTCAAAACTTTTGTTCTTTAAAAGGGAACCTTCCTACACTGTTGGTGGGAATGTAAATTGCTACAGCCACTATGAAGAACAGTATGGAGTTCCTTAAAAAACTAAAAATAGAGCTACCATATGATCCAGCAATCTCACTCCTGGGCAGACACCCGGAGGAAACCATAATTCAAAGAGCTACATGCACCCCAATGTTCATTGCAGCACTATTTACAATAACCAAGACATGGAAGCAACCTAAATGTCCATCCACAGATGAATGGATAAAGAAGATGTGGTATATTTATACAATGGAATATTACTCAGCCATAAAAAGAATGAATTAATGCCATCTGCAGCGACAGAGATGGACCTAGAGATTATCATACTAAATGAAGTAAGCCAAAGATAAATATCATATGATATCATTTATATGTAGAATCTAAAATATGATATAAATGAACTTATTTACAAAGCAGAAACAGACTCACAGACATAGAAAACAAATTTATGGTTACCAAGGGGAAAGGGGGTGGGAGAGGGATAAATTAGGAGTTTGGGATTAGCAGATACGAACTACCATATATCAAATAGATAAACAGCAACGTCCTACTGTATAGCACAGGGAACTGTATTCAATATCTTGTAATAAACTATAATGGAAAAGAATATATATATGTGTATATATATATATATATATATATAACTGAATCACTTTGCTATATACCAGAAACTAACACAACATTGTAAATCAACTATACTTCAATTAAAAAATAAAATAAAATAAAACTTCTGGTCTTTAAAAGAGGTTGTTATAAAAATGAAAAGGTTGCATATGAAAAGTTGCAAAACCTTATCTGACAAAGGACATGTTCCAGAATATATAAAGAACACTTATAACTCAAAAATAAGACAAACAATCCAATTATTTTCAAAATGAGCAAAAAATTTGAACAGACATTTCACCAAAGTAGATAGATAGATGGCAAATAAGACCTGAAAAGATGTCTAATATAATTAGTCATCAGGGAGATGCAAATTAAAATCACAATGAGAAATTGTTATATATCTACTAGAATGGCTAAAATTAAAACGACTAACTATACCAAATGTTGGCAAGGAAATAGAGCAACCAGAACTCCTCATAAACTGCTGAGAGGGAAGTAAAATGGTACAACCACTTTGGAAAATAGTTTGGACATTTCTTATCATATTAAATATATACCTTCTATATGATCCAGCCGTTCAACACCTAGGTATTTACCCTGGGGAAATGAAAGCCTATGTCCACAAAAGGCTTGTACTTGAGTTTTCTTAGTAGTTTTATTTGTAATCGTCAAAAACTGGAAACAATTCAAATATTCATCAAGAGGAGAATGGATAAACAAAGTTAGTATATATGTACAAGGGAACACTACTCAGCAATAAAAAGGAATGAACTATTGACACATGCAATAACATGGATGAACCTCAAAATAATTATGTTGAAAGAAGCCAGACCAAAAAAAAGGACATGCTGTCTGCTTCCATATATAAAATTCTAGAAAATGCAAATTAATCTATAGAGATGGAAAGCAGACAAATGGTTGCCTAGGAACGGAGGAGGGGAGAGTGAGGGATGGATTACCAAGGAGCACAAGGAAGCTTTGGGGAGTGATAGACATATTCATTATCTTGATTATAGCAATGGTTTCATGGCTGTATACATATGTCAGAATTCATCAATTTGTATTGTTAAATATGTGCAGTTAATTGTATACCAATTATCATTCAATAAAGCCTTCAAAAAAAAAAGAAAGTAGGAAAAACCCACCCCCTGCCATCAGTAGGCAATACAGAGTCATGGCTAGAAGGTGGGCTCTGGAGGCTTCTCTAGGTTTGGATTCAGGATCTGTGTATGACTTACTAGCTGTGTGACCTGGGTCAAATCATGTGATCTCTTTAAGCCTGGCTATCTTCACCTGTGAAATGGGATAATAATAGTGTTGTGAAGACAAAATTATCTAGAGTTTATAAAGTACTTGGAATAGCAGCTAAAGTATGGAAAATGTTGGCTATCGTCATCATCATCATCATCATTTGTAAAGCTGATGACTGAAATGCAAGGCAGACAGATACTAGAGATCAGTGTCCAGGTGGGTGGGTGGAAGGGAGTAGGTGAGAAGTCAAGAATTCAGGTTTGACAGGAATATCCAGAAGTCCCACCGCCCCAAGGAATGGTGTTGTGGTGCAACCTTCCGAGCAGCCACGTTTAGCAGGTCTAGAAGCTGCAGGGGAAAGAGAGACACGTGGACGCACCTGGATGAAAGCGTGCGGATAGAAAATACAGTTTCACAGACTTCGTGGGGGCCCTTTCAAATGTTCCTGAGTTTCTAGCCAACACTTTGTTGGTGCTACATTAGACACGGTGGAAGATAAACTCTTCTCCATCCCTCTTGCCCTGAAAGTGGTTTCCTGACATATCAGAGGGACCACCTTTCAGTGTTCCAATGTTTTCCAGTCAACCACCCCTTGTGGCTCACACCAGATCTGGGGTGCCACCCAAGAGAGTCAGCACTGCCTCAGCTTCTGTCTGGCCTGGACGATCAGAACACTCACCTAGTCCCTGCCCAGAAGAACAGCGGTAATGCCACCAGCAGCTGACCGCTCATGGTAAGGGCAGCAAAATCCGTAGAGAAATGCAAGGCTTAGGGGGAAATACTGAGCTGGTACTGGTGGAAGGTGAGGAGGGGAAATGGCTGGTTAGAAACTGGAGGAGATTTCTCCAGGATCCATCAGCGAGCCAAGTAAGCACAAAACCCCAAAACAAACAAAAAAACCATGAAATCAGCAGTCAGGGCCATGGTGGGATCCAGCTGGCCAGAAGCCTGGGTCCAGGCAATTTCATTCTCTGGGAGAGGTTCCTACTGGAGGAAGGAGGAAGGGAAAAGTGGGAGAAGGATCATCCTAATTAATAAATAGGTGAGCCAGGCCAGCGCGTCCATCTGATGCTGCATGGTAAAAGGGCGTCTCAGCTTGAAAGAACTGCAGCAAAGGACAAGGACTCTTAAGAGCTCACGGCTCAAAATCCGGCTGCACTGCTATGCTGGTTGCACTCTGTTCGCATACACACACACACCACACACACACACACACACACGTCCCCTCCTCTACCCTCCTGCTCTGTGCCCCGATAACTGACCCCTTTAGGCTGCATCACCTGGATTCTGGATGGGTTTGGCCAATGGGAGCTACGGGAGGGATGGGAGAGCAGGAGAAATGAGAGTCGGGGTGTTTCTTCCCTGTTCCCTCCTTGCTTTGGATCCTGGTACTGGCAGTGGCTGGGTCCCTCTGTGACTCTAGGCCGACCCCCATGGGTCCAGGTCTCACCCACCTCTGGCCCCACTCTTCCACTCCTTGATCCTTTAGGCTTGTGGCTGTTCAGAACATCTTGCGGTTGCTTGTCTCTGGGTAATTCAACAGTCTTGTTTGTCCCTTAACCTTGCCCTCACCTCTCGAATTGAAATCTCCTTGAACCATCTTTAGTGGATCCAGTTGTTAGCTGTGTAATAACCGGGGACAGTCGATCTCTGGGCTCCACTTTCTCATCTGTGGGTGGGGATACTAGAGGCTGTGAGGACTTGGAGGTTAATGTACACGGTTAGCCACTGCTGTTATCCCAGGAGATGCGCCACTGGAGGACCCTCAGGACGTGGCTCTTGGATTCTGTAGGTCTCCTAGTCCCCTCTCCCACTCCCCTCCCCACTAACAAGCCTTTTATCCCTTGGATAAACCCTGCTCACTCAGACTGAAGGAGAGAGGAACAACGTCCCTCTGGCTCCTCATCACACAGACCCAGAAAGGCAGGAGGAGCAGTCTGCCAGCCCAGCACATCAACCTCCCCCTGACAAAGGTCAGCCTGCCTGGAATAAGGAAGTACCCACAGCCAGGAAAGGTAAATCCGAACCCGAAAATACAGGAATTGAGCATTTCAATCAACATGGGCCTGCAGCATCCTTGCGGAGTGCTGTTTATGAGGCGATAAACCATTTAAATACTCTATTTTGGAACCCACAAGGTCTCCTTGAATGGCTTTTGAGAAGGTACTGCTAGTAAGAGCTCCAGGAGGACTGAAGGGTGAGATGGGGACACCTTTGCCTTGAAGCTGCAGGTTTCCTCTGGGGGTGGAGGGAGGCTCCGTGGGAAGCACCAGAGCCTGGAGAGGATTCCATGAGGGGGGTACCCTTGGGGAAGACTCCAGGGTTCAGGCAGGCAGCTGGAATCACAGGTACTAAAGGCTAATTTTGTGTCCTCTGCAGAGTTGTGAGGAAGAGAGACATTATTTTTTGTAGCGGGCAAGGAGACAGAGGGCTATACTGTGGTGGCCAAATCATGGCACGGGTCCTGAGCTTAAATCCTGGCCCTGCCATTTGTTTGCTGTCTGACCTTGACAAATGTACTTACCCTCTCTATGACTCAGTTTGGTCACCTGTAAGATGGGGATGATAATAGTAATAACATGCCTGTCCTATTGAGTTTTTGATGATTAAATGAGATAACATATATTATGTTCTTAGCATGGGGCCAGCACAGGGTAAGTGCTCAAAAAATTAGTATCATCAAGAATGTTACCACCACTACCATCTCTTCCCATCTACCCTCTTCCCAGCTCCAGAGACAGCAGGGGTCCCTAGGGAATTAACACATAATAACTTGACACCTATTTTGGGGAAGGTGATACAGCAAAACAAATTCCAGGTCCAGATCAACTCTCACAGCCCAGCAGAGTCTAGAGGCTGCTGGAGGGAAAGGGCAGAAACTGGGGAGAGTAAAGCAGCCAATGCCAAGTGAACTACATGCAAACGACCCACAACAGTGCCAATGGCTAGTGGTCCCTTTGGGGCAGTGCCTTAGGAACTCTTTGACACAGGACTGGCAAAACTGGACATGACTACACACTCCTTTGTAGAAGGCAAAATAGTCGGGAGAGGGTCTCCGTTTTGAAGACCCATAATCACCCATAAGAAATACAATCTGCTGATGTTAGAAAGAAACTGTGTAGCAAGAGAGAGGGTGGTGCCAAGGGAAGAGGCCAGCTGGTTCCCAAGAGGGTTCCCAAGGCCATAGCATCCCTTGATGACTTTTTCCAGAGTCTGAGGCTATCCCTCATCAGGCTCCAAAACTTGATGTTGTCAACAGGCTGGGGGTGGATTGTCTTTTAGGGATAGACTAACATCAACCAGAGTAATAAAACACTGATATATAGACCAGAATGCTAATTCTTTCCTCCTTTCTTTCTTTTCTTCCTTTCTTCCTTTTTCCTTTCTTTCTTTCTTTCTTTCTCTTTCTTTCTTTCTTTCTTTCTTTCTTTCTTTCTTTCTTTCTTTCTTTCTTTCTTTCTTTCTTTCTTTCTTTCTTTCTTTCTTTCTTTCTTTTTCTCTCCTTCTCTCTTTCGCTCTTTCTTTCTTACCTTCTTTCTAATATTTAATGAATACCTACTATGTGCTAGGCAGCTATAAATAAACGTCTCTAATCTCATAGAACATACATTTTAGTTGGGGAGAAAAAAATAAACATCTATCAAGAGAATCAGAAAATAAGCCAAAGACTGGGAGAAAATATTTACAGAAGATATATCTGAAAAGGAATGTTAACCAAAATGTTAACAAAGAACTCTTAAAATTCAACAATAAGAAAACAAACAACTCGATTAAAAACTGGGGGAAAGATCTGAACAAATAGACACCTCACCACAGAAAATACAGTTGGCACATAAGCATGTGAAAAGATGCCCAACATCGTGTGTCATTGTGAGTTAAAACAGCAATGAGATACCTCTACACACCTATTAAGAATGACCAAAATCTAAAACAATGACAACACTACACACTGGTGAGGCTGCAGAGCAACAGACACTCACATTCATTGCTGGTGGGATTATATAATGGTACAGACACTCTGGAAGACAGTTTGACAGTTTCTTACAAATCTAAACATGCTCTTACTGCTCGATCCAGCAGTCAAGCTTCTTGATATTTACCCAGAGGAGCTGAAAACTTATGTCCACACAAAAACCTGCACACAAATGTTTATAGAAGCTTTATTCATAATTGCCCAAATTTGGAAGCAACCAAGATGTTCTTCAGAAGGTGAATGAATAAATAAACTGTGGTACATCCAGACAATGGAATATTATTCAGCCATAAAAAAGAAGTGAGCTAATAAACCATGCAAAGACGTGGAGGAACCTTAAAGACGTATTACTAAGTGAAAGAAGCCCATCTGAAAAGGCCACGCACCGTAAGATTCTAACCACATGACATTCTGGAAAAGGTAAAACTATAGCTATGGTAAAAAGATCAAAGGTTGCCAGGAGCAGGAGTTTGGGGGAAGCAGGGATAAATAGGCAGAGCACAGAGGATTTTTAGGGCAATAAAACTACTCTGTATGATACTATAATGTCGGATATATGCCATTACAAATTTGTCAAAACCCATAAAATGTACAACAAAAAGAGTGAAGCCTCATGTAAACTATGGCCTTTGGTCAATAATGAGGAAACAAAGGTGTCACACTGGGGCATGGGGGAGGTGCGGAGGGGAGGGCTTATGTGGGAACGTTCCATACCTTCAGCTCCATTTTGCTATGAACCCAAAACTGCTGTAAAAAATAGTCTGTTGATATTTTTAATCTATAAATAATTAATAGAGCATGTTAAGCACCAGGGTTAGGTGTGGGGAATATGAGGAAGGGGGGCCACTTAGCTAAGGTAAGGCCACCTCCTCAGAGCCACGATCAGAGGTATTCCAGGCAAAGAGAACAGCAAGGGCAGGAGTCCTGAGTAAACTGCCCAGCAGACTGGGACCCCTGCCTCTACGGGCCTGCATCCCTTTTCTCACCAGGCACCCGGTGCAGGGAGGTGAGTTATAGGCAGAAGGCCGTGTGGTGAGCAAAGAGCCACAGCAAGGGAGGAAGGGACTCCAGGTAGTGACTGGCAGAAGGTTGCAACGGCTTCTTGCCAGCCCGGGCCTCTCCCTGCCCGGGGCCAGGATGTCTGTGGATTGAGGCCGCTCCCCACAGGCAGTGCTGGGGAGTCTGCCCCCTTGCCCCTGCTATCCACACATGTCCGCAGGTTGGTTAATGCAACTTAGTTGGCTACTGTTAAATCTTGCTTGGGCAAATTATCCAAATGATTTCACCTCTCTGTGTCTGTTTCCTCACCTACAAAATAAGGAGAATAAGAGCTAGCTTGCAGGGCTCTGGCATGGAAATGAGGATTCAGTGAGGTAACCAAGCTATGTAAAGCCCCTTGTGCTTGATATTAGCCATTCAAGAGATGGTTAGTTTAATTGCTGTTATTCATATTATTTTGACTATTCTGGTGCAGCCTGTGAACCTTGTTAGCTCTTTAAGGAAGAGCAGTAGAGCACAGGAATGGCCCATAGGGCATGGGCTCTGGGCATACGATCTGTATCAGGCAAGTCATTGAAACTCTCTGCCTCAGTTTACCCATCTGCATAATGGGGCTACTGATGGACCCTACTTAATGGAGTTGTTGTGAAGATGGAATGAGTTAATGCACATAAAGCTGTTAAAACAGCACCTGGCACATGGTGGGGGTCCAGATGCCCACTGTTGTTATATGTTGTATAGATCATTTCCAAAGATGGCTGCAACAATCCCACCCATCCCACATGGAGTCTGTTTCCCTTCCCCTTGAATCTGGGCTGGTCCTAGGGTAGAAATGACATTCTGGGACTTCTGGGCCTTAACAGTCCTTGCAGCTTCCATTTTTGACTTCTAGGAAACTAGTTTTCATGGAAAGAAATCTGGGCTAACCTGTAGGAGAGGCCACATGGAGAGAGTGTGGAAGATAAGAAGCCACATAGGAAAGAACCAAGACACCCCAGCAGACAGCCAGAACCCAGATATGTGAGTAAGGCCGTCTTGATTCTTAAGACGCCACGGCTGACCCCAGGGGAAGCAAAGATGAGTGTTCCAGCCGAGCCGTGCCTAAATTCCTGCCTCAGAATCCTGAACAATCAAATGACCGTTCTTCTATGCCATTGGGTTTGGGGTGGTTTGCTACACAGCAATATGTTACAGCAATATGTATATATTTATATGTATATAAAATAACTAAATACATAAAACAGACACACACACATGACTGCATCCATTATGTGTTGATTTTCTAGTTTCATTCTCACAGGCCAACCTTATTCCCCAGTTCTTAACATCTCCTTTATATCTCACCTATACAATCAATGAGGGAGCTCATATTTTCTAGTAATGAATCAAAAGAGTGAAATAATCCAGAAAAGGTGAGAAGGTGGGGGTCTCTGCTCTTGAGAAACTTAAAGTTAAAATGGCTTAAAAAAAAAAAAAAAGTACCATGGAATACAGAATAAAAAACCCAATCCCTCACATTTGCACAATGTTTTGGCCTTTCTAGGAATCATCAGAAATCACATGATTTTCCTTCAAAGCATCTAAGAGCAAACAGTTAACACTGGCTGACCATTTCCTATTTGCCTGGCACTCATCCAAGCATTTACATGTTATCGTAATGAAACAAGTTGTACTTTCCAGAAATGGCTGCCATGGGACTTCCCTGGCAGTCCAGTGGTTAAGACTTCATACTTTCACTGCAGGGGGCACGGGTTCAATCCCTCGTCAGGGAACTAAGATCCCACAGGCCACGCAGCGCGGCCAAAAAAAAATTTTTTAAAAACCCAACAAAAATGGTTGCCACAATACATCCCATCCTACATGCTCTTCTTATGACATGATGTTGCCATTCCTCTCATTGAGGTGGGATCTGTGTCCCTTCCCTTGAATCTAGACGAGCCTTTGTGACTGCCTTGACCAGGAGACCATGTCACAAGTGAAGCCAAATGACTTTCAAGTTTGTCATAAAAATGCCATGCCCTTCTGCCTTGCTCTCTTGTTTGGGAACCAGTTGCCGTGCTGTGAGGAAGCCCAGGCCACATGAAAAGACGACATGTAGGTGTTTCAGCCAACAGGTCCATCTGGGATCCCAGCCAACAGGGCAGGTATGAATGGCCACACATGTGAGCGAGGAAACCTTTGAGATGATTCTAGCTCTAGCTCCAGCCACTGTCTGGCTGACACTGCATGAGAAACCCTGAGCAAGAACCACCTAGCTGAGACAGGGAATAATAAAATGATTGTTGTTTTAAGCCACAGAATTTTGAGGTGATTTGTCACACAGCAATAGATAACAAAGACACGTGGTTGTTTCGATGATGATTTGATTCCCTATGTCCCCTACTGAAGCGTAAGCTAAAAGAAGGTGGGAACTGAGCTCCTCTTATCCATGGCTGTATCCCTAGGATCTAGCAGAGAACACTCGCTCATTAAGAATTTGTTAAATGAAGGAACATGTCATTGCTCTTGATTCTTACAAACCACTGGAAGAGGTCAGTAAGGTAGGCACTCTTATATTTGTAGATAAGGAAAACAGCCCAGAGACATCAAGTGACTTGCCTAAAGCTACACATCCAGCAACTGTAAGAGTAAGACTAGATCCCTAGGACTTCCCTGGTGGCACAATGGTTAAGAATCTGCCTGCCAATGCAGGGGACACGGGTTTGAGCCCTGGTCCAGGAAGATCCCACATGCTGCAGAGCAACTAAGCCCGTGCACCACAACTACTGAGCCTGCACTCTAGAGCCCGCGAACCAAAACTACTGAGCCTGCGTGCCACAACTACTGAAGCCTGCACGCCTAGAGTCTGTGCTCCGCAATAAGAGAAGCCACAGCAATGAGAAGCCTGTGCACCACAATGAAGAGTAGCCCCCGCTCTCCGCAACTAGAGAAAGCCCATTCTCAGCAATGAAGACCCGATGCAGCGAAAAATAAATAAATTAATTAATTAATTAATTAATTTTAAAAAAAGACTAGATTCCTAGTCTCCTGACTCCTCCGACTGGTGTGCTTTCCCCTGTGCCATGCTGATGTCAAGCAGATCCCATGTACGTAGCTCTGTGTAACTGTCCTAAAGTGGGGTGGTACCCTGGAATGATGGCATCCAGATGAATCCAAGCCTGGCATCCTTCCTGGAACAGGTAGTCTTTACATTAGATGTTGAAGCAAGCATGGAATATGGCATGACTCTGAGAACTGAAGAGCGAATTCCAGGGGGAGAAGAAGCATTTTGAATGGCTTAGAGTCTAAGTGAACTGGGCACTTGTGGAGTTGGCAGTGGCTTTGCTAGTTAAAGAGAATGGGCATGAGAAGTCTGGGATGAGCAAAGATAGGGAATCAAGGGCTCTAGATTGGGGGGAGGGGGCTCCTCTACTGAGCTTGACATCTGCAGAAGCCCCGAGTTGTCCACTTTCTGGCCCAAAGTAACTGGCTATCCAAAGGGGGATGCTGGCCCCAGGAAGGGATATCTGTTCCTAGAGCACCACAACCCAGATGAGGAAGATGACATGACTCCATCCGTCCTGAATACAGAGATGACAGACCAGGGGAGGGGAGAAATGCTCTGTGTTTTCTCCACTATTCCTTTTCTTCTAGGCTTCCTGAATTTGACAATCTCCATTTTATTACCGATGGAGGGGAAAATGACAACTAGGATTTCTTTTGAATCTTGGCAACAGAGCTCAGGCTTTTATTAGCATGCAATAAAAATGGCATTGACCTCAGGAACAAATAAATTAAATCCTGGTTGGCTTGGAGTTTAACATCTTAGCCTTTCGAAGTTCACTTACTGAGTGATTTACTTCCTTAGCTCCTTTAACCCAATATACTCAGCAGCTGACCTTCCAGTGGATGCCATTTATCTTACCTCAGTGATACAGATCACAGACAGACCTGAACATGGGTCTCAGAAGTGATTCATAAAGATTAAACATGTTTTAGACATGCACACCATGGAGCAGTGAGAGGCAACTTGGGGGATAAGAGTGCTGGGGTGGTCTCAGGAGTCTGGGAGGCCAGTCCTGATTGTGACCATACCCTAAACTTCTTGAAGCCTCAGTTTTTCCATCTGTCAAAATGGGAATTGTGTCACATTAGCATGGAGGACTACTCCCTAAAAATAAAATTCCATACTAAAGTATTTAACTTGTCTCCATAAGAACGTACTGAGTACTTTCCATGAAGAGATTGAGATCCCCAGTGGATTATACAATGGAGTCCCTGTTCTCAAGACTCCCTGTCTACTAGGGGAGATAAGACACATATAGAACAGCAGCCAATAAAGGCTGGCAAGAGTAGCAGAATGAATTGTAGAGGCAATAAATGCTGTGATCAGTAAAGAAGGCTGCATGGAGGAGGTGAGACTTGATGTGGGCATTGAAGGTTAGGCAAAATGTAGGTGGACAGACAAGAGTCATATGGATTTAATGTACAGCAAAATCTGTAATATTAGTTTATTATTACATAAACATTAATATATTTACAGCCATAGTATATTCAAAATATGAAACTGCTATGTGGGTAGATTACTGTTTGTTTAAAACTATTTGCTACCCCCTCCTACACTGCCCCTTCCTGGTGCTCTTCCCTATAGGAAGAGTATACCTCCTGCCCCACTGATGTCAGCGTTGAATGTGACTTCATTTCCCAATGGAAGTGATGTACATCATAAAGCTTTAAGAGCCATTGAGTGGTTCCTCATTGTTCTTTTCCTCTCCCAGAAGATAAACATGCTCCAGAGAGGTTCTGCCTCTAAGCCCGAGTCTAAGAATGAAGACATGGAACAGAGTTGAATAATGAACAAGTAATATGAGTGAGAAATAACCCTTTGTGATTGAGACTGCTTGTTACACAGAATAATTTAGTCTAAGCTGACCAATGCAAGCTTCATGCAGAAAAAGTTGACATCGTCAGTGTAAAATAAAACATGCACTCCTCCTGCATGTCTCTTATACTCTCAATACTCCACTACAACACTGTTACACTTCTGACACCAGGTGTGTGGGTTTTCCGCCCATCAAACTATCCGGGTTTGCAGGGGAGGGATAAATTAGGAGTTTGGGATTAACACACTACTATATATTAAATAGATAACCAACAATGACCTATTGCATAGCACAGGGAACTATACTCCTATAAGGGAAAAGAATCTGAAAAAGAATATTTTATATATATATTATATATATGTAATATATATATACACACACAGACATATATATAAAACTGAATCACTGTGCTGTATACCTGAAACTAACGCAACACTGTAAATCAACTATGCTTCAAAAAATGTATACATATATATATATACATATACATATTTATATAAAAGATTTTAAAAAACCAATTCTGTGACACCAGCAGGGTATCCTTCAATTTAATTGAATTCTGACACTATTTACCTGGAGATAGTATCAGATCCCACAGGTTAAAGGCTCAGTCCCACAAGATTGTCCCCCATCCCTTTTTCAGATACCAGTTGCAAGTCCAGGTTGTCACTGTGCTTCTGAATGACCAGCTATATAGATTAGAGATTCCCACAACCCCCTCCTCAGTCTTGATTCATTTGCTAGAGAGGTTCACAGAACTCAGGAAAACATTTTACTTACTAGATCACTGGTTTATTATAAAAGGATATAACTCAGGAACAGACAGATGGAAGAGATACACAGGGCAAGATACATGGGAAAGTGTACAGAGCCTCCTTGCTCTCTGGGGGGGCCACTCTCTCGAATCTCCACATGTTCACCAACCTGAATGGTCTCTGGACCCTGTCCTTTTGGGTCTTAAGGAGTTTTCATTACAGAGGCACGATTGATTAAATTATTGATGATTGGTGATTGAATTCAGTCTCCCCCAGAGGTGGAGGGGGAGCTAAGAGTTGCAACCCTCTAATCACATTGGTTCCCCTGGCAAACAGCCCCCAGCATTAGGTTACCTATGTGCTTTCTAAAAGTCACCACATTAACATAAACTCAAAAGTGGTTGAAGGAGGCTTGTTATGAATAACGAAATACACCTTTATCATTCTAATCACTTAGGAAATTTCAAGGTTTTTAAGGAGTTCTTAGCCCAGAAAAGGAAGAAGAAGAAATATATATTTCTTATTATAAATCACAGTATCATGATTAGTTACTTATTGAGCACCTACACTGTATGAAGCCCCTCAAGAGGAGCTAGAAATGATAATGATGATTTTTTTTAATCAGTAAAAGTATTCATAACTACCCTTAGCATTGAACTTCACGGTTCACAGAACACTAGTGTACATTATCTCAGCCAGACCCAGGAGGTAGGTATTTTCCCCATTTTACAAATGAGGACAGCTGACGTTCAAAGAGGTTAAAGGCTCACCCCAGTTCACACAGCCCAAATGTAGACCAGCCCCAGGCCAAGCTGGATCTTTGGACTCCCAATCCTGTGCTTTAAAAGCATCTATGATGGGACTTCCCTGGTGGCACCGTGGTTAAGGCTCTGCGCTCCCAATGCAGGGGCCCCAGGGTCCATCCCTGGTCAGGGACCTAGATCCCACATGCATGCCGCAACTAAGAATTCTCATGCCACAACTAACGCGCCCGCATGCCGCAACTAAGACCCAGTGAAACCAAATAAATATATATATATAAAAAAAAGTAACAAACCTAGTTTAAAATGAAGAAAATATTTGATTCTAAAAACAAAACATAAAAAAAAGCACCTATGATGTACACACTGCTACATTTAAAATAGATAACCAACAAGGACCTACTGTATAGCGTAGGGAACTCTGCTCAATATTCTGTAATAACTTAAATGGGAAAAGAGTTTGAAAAAGAATAGATACATGTATATGTATAACCAAATCACTCTGCTGTACACCTGAAACTAACACAACGTTGTTAATCAACTATACTCCAAAATAAAATAAAAATGAAAATGAAAGAAAAGAAAAGCACCTACGATCGAGTCCCTGGCCAGAGGGAGCTTAGAGCAAAGGTCGGAGTTGAGACCCGCCTCACAGGTGCTCCAGCACCACCAGGCAGCTTGGGCTAAAAGCCAGCCTAGCTCTTGGGACAGAGTTGGATCTGTCTCCAGGGGCCCTAGAGCTCAGCCAACAGCCCTGGGGCTACAGGCTTCCCTGGAAGATCTCCTTCCTCTCCAGTCCACTTTACAAGCTAATTCTGAAAGATTTACTTACCTTGGTGAGGAGGTCAAACCACTTCCTTGAAATGGTCTCCGCAACTGCCCCCTCCCTTCAGTTTGATTTATTTTCTGTGATAAGCTCTGGGGTTGGGATGCAAGGAGTGAGGGACTTAACATTAGAGGAAGGCAGAAAATGAAGGAAAGGAGAGAAGGGGGAACAAAGAATAAAGGAAAAAATAAACAAAATGAGTTCCCTACATGTAGCCTGGGAGGTTCCTACTGCTCTGAGGAAACGGAGGTCCTCTGCCCTCTTCCACTCCCATACTACACCTTTACCTTTCTGGGGTCCTACATCAACCTTGAGTGAGGCTCCCCAGTTATGAAACGCAGGACAGAAGTTGCAGAACTAAACCTGGTAAGTGAGGCCAGCACCCAAGGAGGCTTGATATGAAAGTGTAAGTGCATCACCCATTGCTCTCGCTCTCCCCTCCTGCACCCCACAGCCTCAGGGCTGGGCTTCACACTGTGGTTTGGTTTGACCAGAGCAGGTGACTGGGAACTATTAGGGTACTGCTGTTCCTTTCCTAGCTTCTGGGACCACCGACTGACGGATGAATGCTGGGGATCAGAGTGCCTTCCCCACTCAAATTTGACTCTTATTGGATTGCAGCCTCCTTTGGGCACAGCCTTTCATACATAATGAAAATGAGTTGAGTTCACATACACCCTGTTTTGAGCACTTATTATGTGCCACACACTGTTCTGAGTTCTTTACATGGAATTAACTCAATTAATAATCACCTCTCCTACTATTATCTCCATATTACAGATGAGAAAACTGAAAAATTCTGGTACTATCTGTAGTGAAATGATCAAAGGAGGTGTCCTTAAGACTCCTGAAGGAGCGTAGGAGATTGGAAGGACAAGACCTGAGCAAGTGTTTGGCGATCTGGTAAATAAAGGGCAAGCTGGCTGGATGTCCTGAGCCAGCCCCTTTTTCTCCAGTGAAAAAGAAGTTCAGCTGAGGGGGACTTCCCTGATGGTCCAGCAGTTAAGACTCCGCCTTTCAATGCAGGGGGTGCAGGTTCAATCCCTGGTCGGGGAGCTAAGATCCCACATGCCTTGCAGCCAAAAAACTAAAACAGAAAACAGAAGCAATATTGTAACAAATTCAATAAAGACTTTAAAAAAAAAATGGTCCACATCAAAAAACTCTTAAAAAAAAAAAAAAAAAAAGAAATCCACCTGAGTGATGGGCTATCCAGAAAGAGTGTTGAATTAGGAGTTGGAGGACCTAGGACCCAAGTCAAAAACCTGTCGCTGATCAATAGAGTGACCTTGAACAAGTCATGTTATCTCTCTGAGCCCAGGTTCCCTACCAGTGAAGTGGGAGCTGGAGTTGCGGGGCCAGCTCACCTCCTTTGATCATTTCACTGCAGATAGTAATGACCCCAGAATTGGTCAGTGTCCTCATCTGCAGTAGGGGTGGGAGTTATGACCTAAGGTTCAATGGCGCCTCTAATTGCTGGCTCTGAGCTCCGCAGAGCAGCTGGCGGTGGCGTTCCTGGGAAATGAGCTAGAGGCTGCTACAGTTTGGCAATTTCCCTGAACAGCTGGTGTGGAGAGCAGGGAGGGCAGGACAACCTCTGAGACTCTGGCCAACTGCAGTGTATATTAAGGGCAACCCAGATGGCCGCTAGCCAACAACCCGTGCTGTGTAATTTGCAAGCCATACTTTCTCCTTCTGAAGGTCTCTCTCTCCAGGATATGGGGAAGGAAGTCTGTCTCTTTCCACTTCTGCACCTGCCCACCTGAGCAAGGCCTCAGCCCGAGCCTCTATCGTTCCCTGGATCCCATGAGTCTCCTCCTTCCCCAAGGCCAATCTGTGGCCCCTCACGTGGGCTCCAGGACCACCATGCCTCCTTGAACAGGCTTTAGAGTAGGGGGTCAAAAGGAAAATCACATTCTCCTGCCCCACCTTTGTTCCAAATGTGGATATGGGCTCTTCTCTTATTTTTTTTTTTAAGGCTGTAAGGTTAAGAAAACTGCTGAAGGCTTGGGGTTGACAAAAGAGAGTTAAAATTACAGAAGGAAAACAATTAAGTCGGAGATTGCCTACAGGCTCTCCTAGAGTCCACTGACCCATGGCCTGGGGTGCCCTGCATGCCTCTCCCCAGCCCCACACTGCCTTCAGGCCACCATCAGACTGCAGAGCTAACTCAACTCTCACAGGCAGGAGGGTCATTGGCCAGATCTCCCCTGCCTGGAGTTCAGGCCCCAACTCTGTTTTCCCCAAGAGAGAAGAGGAAAGCCTCTCCTCCACCATATGAAATTCTGCCATGAGTGGTGGCTCTGTCTGCCCACTAGAAAGAGAGCCTTCTGTATTGGTATGCATAACCATTGCTTTCCTCTTGTCTCAACCTGTCCATGCCGGAATAATGCCAACCTTCCCTCTGCATAATCAAAAAGCCCAGTGTTTTTCCCAAAATAAAAAGCAGTCTATTCCCTTAGGTGGATTTCCTTCTGTCCTCTTGTTAAACAGAAAACAGCTGAGGCTTTGAAATTACTGTGTCCCCTGCTTCAAGCCTTCTAGATTGCAGAGTCGGATATGAGAGCACCCCATCACACAAGTCATAATCAGACATGAACAACCACGTTTGGACCAGTCGTGGTTGAAGGCAGAAGGTGACCCGCAGCCTTCAGAAGCAGGTCCTTCTAAGAGTCAAGTTTTTCAACTAAGCATAGAATTAGAATGGCCTGCAAGCCTGTAGCACATGGCTTCATCAGCCAGCAGGACCAAATTACCCCTGTGTTTATTTTTTTTTAAAAAAGGCATTGACCTATGAATAAACAGCACTTGACATTGAAAATTGCCACTTAAATACCCAGCTCCTCTGCCAGATTACAGCAGCCTTAGGAGCTCTTCCAAATTGTCACCTAGCATGAATATGACAGCAAACAATGCTTTAAAAGTAAGTAATCTGCTCTATAATTATTTTAGCTACTGCAACTGCCAACCAGCAGGATCACTTATGAGAAAGGATGCAGTCGTCCCTTATTAAAAATGCATGAATATACAGTCTCTTGATTGTGGAAATAATCAGCAGACCATCTAATGCAACAAGACTTAGCCACAGAAGAATTAATTAGGGTGAAATTGATTAAGGAGAAGAGGGTAAAAATCTATCTGTGATGATTCAGGCTCCGATTAAACTCAAGCATTAATTCTCACATTCTTTTCAAATTAAGAGCCTCATCTAAATACTCTGCATTAATATTCCAACATACTCCGCTCTCCCTTAACCAAAGAGAAACACAGACGTTTCTAATGAAAGCTGAAGATCCTGCTCTTGTTACCCATCAAGCCACTGTCATCAAGATTTCAGGGGCTTGGAGCTTTTATTACTTAAATAAAAGACAGCTGGGGATGGGTAGTGACCTCCCCAAATTCATTGTGGTCTTGAGCGCTTAGGACTTTCGTTGGGAGATTTTCTTAAAAGCTAAAGGAAGCATACAACACAACTAATTATATGATAGCTGCCAGAATTCTCTTTGTCTTGCGGTAACCTGCTTTGGTACAGATAAGGGGGCCTTGAAGGGGTCATATATTCCATCCCGCTCCCTGAGACGGAGCTGTGTCAAACCAGAGATCCATCCGTAATTATCTGCCATCTCCTGAGAGGCCCCCGGGCACCGGGGTTCCACAACTCCCTTGGTAACGCGATCAGGCAGCTAATACATTCCCAGATCCTGCTCGCCCTCCCCCTCTTCCCCCAGCAGCCGTTTGAAGGATGTGAGGAGAAGCTTCCCGCATCATTGATTTTTCTCTTTTCACCTTTCTTCCATTAGGAGCCCGCTCCGTGCTTCCGCTTTCCCTGTCCAAACCTCCAAACAGTGCTTCGGTTTCACAGGGTCACTGACCTTTCCGTGCTCCTCCAACGACTGCTATCTTTGCAGCTCTGCTTCCACCTGCCGCCTTGCCTTTGGTCCCATGGGCGTTATGGTTGAGTACATCCTTTGTCCGAGCCGGAACTCGAGGCTGAGAAGCATCCCAGACGGCCCGGAGCAGTCCCTCTGCCTGGGATGCATGCCCTCAGCACCATCCGGGGGACCCGCTGGCCCAGGTGCTCCGAGATGGAGGGCTCCGGGTTGCCAGCCTTATTGGAGACATGTGGGGAGACAGAAGTAACGCAATTTCAAGCCCTTTGTTTGGCCTGAATAAGATCTGGTTTTCCTCTTTTGCAGCCCTGGGAGATAGTCATGGTTCCCACTTCACTCAGGAGACGGAGCTGCTTACAGAGGCCATCAAGCAGAGTCTTCCCCCACGGTGGGGAATCCAGCCAGGTCCCCCTGGGGAGTTTACCAAGCATCACCCAGGGGAGAGGGCGGTCCAGACAGGGAGCAGCCTAAGGGGATCTGGGAACAGCGTGAATATGGCAGGTTTCCCCTTCCTGGGCCTACAAGGGAGATCCCATTTACATTTACGATAAAATATCCACGGTGACCCTCTCCCCACATAGCCCTACTTGCTGGTCTCAACTGCTTTTAGCATAGCTGGGCAGATGTCGGTGGAGAAATCCCGGGTAGGTCACCAAGGAGCTATAGGACTACTATTACTGAGAGCCTCAGGGAGAAGTCCAGTTACTCAGGGCTGCAGCCATACTATTCTGCAACCTGGCTCCACTGCCCACACCTCCAGGTCCAGGTTCACCACAGGTGACTTTGAGCAACAAAGGAGGAAAATGGCAAGGTGGCCAGGCCCTGCCTCCTCTCAGAAAGCTCCTTCACTCTATGTAAATTCCTGGATGCAAATTGTTACGGGGGGAGGGGCAGAGACCCCCCCAAAGCAGCCCAGCCCCAAATGCAAATAGTTATGGGGGAGGGGAGGGATGGTCACCCTAACAACATCCATCCACAGAGCCTGGAATCCCAGACTCAACGGAAGTGGCCATGCCCTGCATGAAAACTGCTACTGCCGGAGCCCATCTTCTCCCTCCTCTTTCTCCCCTGCAGCCTCTCTTTCACACCGTTCTTCTCCCAAATTTCCTTCAATTCTATTATTAGCAACCTGGTTCTGAGGACCTCCCTGGGACTTGAATCTTGTCCTAGGAACTGAGGAGGATGCAAGAGATAAAGATGGGATCCCTGCCCTCGAGAATCTCACAGGTTGGCAGGAGAATGACGTTAACTCAACCAAAGCAAGTGAAAACCGTAGTAGATAGTGTATCATAAAGTATTAAATCAGGTGCCACCAATTTCACATTGAATGAAATCAGAGAAAGAGAGCAACCCTTGAGACGTGGGCCGGGGTGACCAGGAAGGCTCCTGGGAATAGGCGGGACTTGAAGCTGAATTGGCATCACATGGATTGAGGGGAGAGAGGAAGGAGTCCAGGGAAGCGTGGGTCTGCGCAAAGGCCCAGGCTGGAGGGCAGGTTAGGGAACCCTTCGGCCTGGCTGGAGGGGAAGGTAATGCTGGGGAGTAAGAGCAGCCAAGCTTTGCAGGCCTTGAATGCCAGCTCTAGAAGTGTGGGTTTTAGCCTAGACTGTCAGATCTCAAACTTTGGTGTGCTGCAGCGTTGCCTGCGGTGCTGGTTAAAATAAGGTTCCCAGGCCCTGGCCCTTTATGTATGGGGCATTTTAAACAAGCATCCTAGGTGACTCTGATAGTGGCCCACAGGCGAGGTGGCTGCAGGTCCTCTTCTCGGCATTTTGTCCCTCCTGTGGGTAAAGATGGGCTTTGTTAGCACCATGGAAACCATGGGGCTACAGAGGATTCCCAGCGTCTGTGAGGATGCTGATCCTTGTCTCCTAGGAACCCGGAGGCTGGGGCAGTGGATTATTTTGACTACACAGTAACCAGAGGAAAAGCAGTCCCGATGAACAACAAAATAGAAGAGTTACACCTGTAGAACAGTGGAGAAGCTACCTTAGATCCTGGGACCCTGTGGGCCCCTTCTTAAGCTATCCCACTGAATAAAAAGTGGAGCCAACAAAGAAATGTTTGGTGGAGATATTTGTTATATGATAAAGGTGTTCAGCTCTAGGTTTCTTTCAATAGCTATCGCACCTCCTCATTGTAACATGCATTGGGTCCCAGATCTGCCCTTTAATTCATGGATTTTATGGCAAGTTACTGGCCCTCCCTATTAAACCTATTTGCTCAACTTCTCAATTTTTACTGGGAAATTTTCAAACCTAGAGAAAACTTGAAAAGATAATGCAGGAAAACCTATAAATCTTTCATCTAGACTTACTAAGTGTTAACATTGTCATTTGGGTTTTTTTTCTATCTTTATACAAGTATATAAATATGTATATAAATATATACATATTTATATACTGTATATATATACACTTTCTTTTTGCAAAAGCATTTAAAATTCACAGATATCCTGACACTTCATCCCAAACACTTAAGAACCATTCCTCCAATAATTCCTCCTATAAGCACAATATCCTTACCACACCTAAGAAATTTAACATTGATACAGTAATATTAGCTTATAGAACATATTTAAATTTCTTTGATTCTCCCAAAATATCCTTTATGGCTCTTTAAAAAAAAAATCCAGGATACAATCAAGATTCACACAGTGTATTTAATTGTCATGTCTCTTTAGTTTCCTTTAATCTAGAACAGTCTCCCTGCCTTTGTTGTTGTTGTTTATGACATTGGCATCTTTAAAGAGTCTTAAAAAATGTCCCACAAACTGGATTTGTCTGATTTGATCCAGGCTAAATATTCCGAGGCAAGAATATACTACGAAGGTGAGGCGGTGTCCTTCCCGTGGCATGCCATGGTGTCAGGAGTCACGCCATGTCTGTTTGTCCCATTGGTGATGATGAGAAGTTGGATCACTTAGCAAAGGTGTGCACTGGACATTTTGACACCTGGTTTCATCTAAGTAAGCACCGCGCAGATCTTATTGATCAGTTCAGCTGGATTATAAAGTGCTCGAGGTCAAGAACTGAGTCTTCTCCTTTGGAAAATAATACTTTACAGTTTACCAGACTCTTTCATATAGATTATCCTGTTTCCTCTTCAGACACACTGATGGAGAGATTTTTACTCCCATTTACAGGAGCCCAAAGTTTCACAGTGCTTGGGAACCCTGACGTGGAATCCCAGACCTACCCTTTAGTGAATGGGTTTTATGGCAAGTTACTTAACATCTCTTTTAATTCTCTGTTTGCTCAACTCTAAGATGGGGATAATAATATCTTCCTCCCAGAGTTGTTGTGGGGACTAAATGAGGGTACCAAAAAGAAAATGTTCGACATAGGTCTTAGCACATAAAGAATGCTCAAAAAAATGAAAGTGTTGTATGGCTAGAGCTAAACACATCACACACACAAACACTCAACATGCGTGTCTACACCAATACTCGGGGAGGTAAAGGTCTGCCTTGTGGTCACTCGGCTAAGCAAAGAGCAGAGCCCGGATTCAAGCCCCATCCCCCTGACTCCAAATCCAAATTGTATCCCCATTCTCCACACACCATCCTGCGGCAATGCGCTAGCCAGCACCGCCACCTAGGAACCATAGGATCAAAATCATACGAGTAGTGTGTGAAAACTAGACTTGATTTCAAACATCTTATTCACACCTAATTTCAAGATGCACGCAGACAGGCACTATTGCTCTGATCATACAGGGTTGGCCAAGGGGCCCCTCACTGATGCCCCTTCTTCTGCCATGTATGGCCTTCAGCTCATCGCTGTGCCACTTGGCAATCTCACAACATCCCCAAACTCACCACATTGAACAGCAGTCACCGTGCTCCCGGATGCAGCGCATTGTGGCTGGAGATCACTGTGTGTTTAACCAAAAAGTTTCCCCTGCCCTGCCCCTGCAGAGTAATTGGTCTAGAGTAAGGGCAAGACTGGAGAATTGTCCTTGGTTAAAGTGGGGAGGCTTTAGGGTTCCAAGCCAGGCAGAGGTCCCTGAAAGTCCCCTATTGTTTTCACTGGAAATTCCCATTCCTTCTTTCTACCCCAATCCCAGTCTACAGAGGGGAAAGCCACAGCAGCAGCAAACCATCATTTTGAGCCAAAGGTCTTTATCCCATATGAACTAGGATGCGTCCAGTTAAGAACTAATCCCACCTGGCTGGGATGGTGAAGTGTGTGTTTGCTGTTCAGATGTGTGTTTGGGGTCCAGGGGAGGGAAAGATCACTTCTAATGAAGATTTCATGGAGATGGTGGGCCTTGGGGAAGAGTGGGTTGGAGCTGGATAGGAAGGAGGAGGAGAAGGAAGGGTAGTCCTTATTTGTGGGGGGTGACGCTTGGGGCACAGAGCATCAGTAAAGGCACAGAGGTAGGATAACAAAGGACCTGGTCTGGGGATCGAGGGCAGGTGTGTGCAGGGGAAGAGCGGGAGACAGGCACTGAGCAGGAGCGAGCCCCTCCCTTTCAGGCGCAGAGCAGACCGTGGCTGTGGAGCGGCTGAATATTTCATTGATGGAAAATTGGATGTGGCTGTAGTGCCTGGGATGCAGATTCTGATTTCATGGCCAGTGTACCCAGATGGCTGATTAGGCCATCTCCTAATGGAGGGGGAGACACCGCCCCCCTCCTCCCCCAAATTTCCCAGCCCAGGAGGGCACAGATACTGACCTTCCTTCCCAACACCTCCAGACCCACCTTGGTTCCAATTACTCAACAGACATTATTTAGCACCTACTGTGTGCCAAGCATCATGTTAAGCACAAAGGAGACACAGATGCCTCTGCCCTGGGTGGCAGCTTGGGGACACAGACCCTCTAACAGGTCTCTAACTGTGGGAAGAACAAAGCACTGTGGAGTCCTGGGGGTGATTCAATTCCCTGGGCCTGAGACGTCACAGAGGACTGGCCCCCTGTGCTGATGGGTTCCCTAGACAGAGAGGAAGGGAAAGAATGCTAACCAGCATTTAGCGAGGACTTCATTTCGGCAAAGCACCGTGCTAGGAGTTTGTTCTATACTACAGCCTTCAATCCTCACAGTCATTGTAAAGATAGATATGATAATTCCTAACTGTGTACACAAAAGGCATTTCTGGTGGGAACATGCACAGGAACACACGCGAAAGAACTTGGGAATATGGGGACCATTTAGCAATTTGGAGAGGCTGAAGCATTGGAGGCTTAAGGGGAGGCTGGCAAGAAATGAGCCTAGGAAGTCAGACTGGGGCTTTTCACGTCAGGATAACAAATCTGGACTTTATCCACTTGGCCGTGGAAAGCCTCTGAAGAGTAATGAAGAGGACAGTGCCAAATGTCCCACTAACTCTTTCTGCACTGATGGCCTCCCTGGTCCTGGTCTCCTCTCCAAATCCTAACCACTGCTCCTCATATCAACAGATACTGACTGTACACCTCGACTGTGGGCCAGGCACTGTGCTGGGTGCTGGGCGCTGGGCATGTGGCGGTGAACAAGACAAGGCCTAACGGAAGAGGGGGTAGTAAAGGGAGAGAGACAATAAGACAATACCTAGTAAACAAATACACAAATAAATAAAAGATCATGATAGGTGCTATGACAAAAATAAAACACATAAAGGGGACAGAGAGAGTTGGGGGCGGGGAGGGGAGGCTGCTTCTAGTAGTTTTCTCTCCTGTCCATGGAGCTCCGGTTGTTATGGGGAACAGGGGTCTTAGAACTGGAAACTGGGTGGGGGTGGTCAATTTCCCCCATTGCAAATTCTTTTCTGAAAGGAAGTTAAGTTCTTAGAGAACCATGGTCCATGCTTCCAACATTCCTGGGCCACTGATGCTGCCTCTCCCCGAGACCCAGGCAAAGAGCACCTAACTTTATAAACCAGCGAGAGGCATGGGCTGAGGCAGCCAGAGGGAGCAGTCCCTGAATCCCCGAGCTGGAAAGGAGGACCGCAGAGACCACATCGAACAGATGGTAGATGTTTGGAACCCACTTCCAGAGATGGGTTTCTTTCCCTTCACCCATGAGCCACTACAGAATTTCATCTTCTTGGCAGCCAACAGGGTTCTTCTTTCTCTGAACTGACCCCTCTGCTTCAGGGCCCAGTCTTGGCCATTCCTCACAGGCAGGGAGAAGACAGACTTAAACCCAGGCCAGTGGTCCTCAGAGAAACCAGGTCAGCCTGAGTCATCTCTTCACAAGCTCACAAAATCCTGAGCCCTTTCAACATCTCTGATTACCCGCCCTTGGTGGCCAGATCGATGTTTGTCCTGAGCGTGAGGGAGGAGTACGTGGGATACTGGCGGGGGGGTGGGAGGGGGAGCTTGTCATGCCCCAGTTTCTGGAACATGGAGCTGGAAAAGCCGGGAGGGCTATGGTGTGGACCTAGAAAGCCCAAAGATGGGCCCTCAAAAATGAGCCGAGTGTCAGAACTGGAACAGACATGATGGGACGGGGACTACATACCTGAAGGGGATGGCAAGCAGGTCAGACTGGTGGGGCTGGATCCCAAGCAGGGCCATCCCGGAAGGAGATTGGGAAACCAGCAGATGCTAGGCTAGGCTTGGAACAAGAGCCTAGCTCATTACTGCATCAACCTGGAGGGAGGAGGGAACAAGAGGGAAGGGTGAGGATAGGCCCTGGATAGCCTGCGGCCCCGAGGCTGTGTCGGGGTCTGGGCTAAAGTTAAGACATGCTCCTAAATACAGAGAAGGAGGCAATCCATGTTGGCCATCAGTGTCTTCCATCCCTCAAAATAATCCCGCTGGGTCTGGTCTTATCACAGCACTTTTGCCCTCCTGCTTCCCTCAGGAAGTCATGGAAACAATCTGGGGCCCTGGAAAATAATTTGGTAGCTCCCTCACATGCTTAGAGGACCTCTTTCCACCTTTCCACTCTCCCTGGGGGATTTCCTAAAGCCCAGCCTTCTGAGAGCTGTCAAGAAAGGAGAGCGTTTTCTTGATTTCACAGAGCAGAGCATTACGCCTACCTACCAAAGCTCAAGATGATGCAGAATTTGAGGCCGTGTGTGTGAAAGAGTGCAAATCCATCCTCACAATTTTTCTGAGACTCCATCTCAAGCATCCTTAGGCTGAATAATGAGGAATTCAGCACTCTTCCCTACCCCCTTCTCTCTCTCTCTCTCTACACACACACACACACACACACACACACCCGCCCTCCCCCGCACCCATCTCAGAATCTTCTCTTTTTTCTGCCACAGTCTCTGCTTCCTTCTCCTCCTTCCCACCTCCCATCTCAGCAGGAACACACCAGGACCAGCAGCCTCCCAACCACAGGAACAGGTTTCTCAGAAGGAGTAGTTAATGCAGACCTGACCACAAAGTCAGTGCTGCCCTAAGCCCACGTCTCAGTCTCACCATGTTTAATGTAACCCAAGGAATGATGCAATTGCATCTTTCAGCTTTTACCCAAACAGGGCCTAGGGTTGCCCCGGGGAGCTGGCTCTGCTGCTGTTTTAGGAGCCGACCTCACTTCTTATGGGAGGAGCTGCTTGGTCCCTTCCCAGGGATCAGCTGCTCCCATGGGCTTGGGAAGGGCACTTATAAAATGGGGATTCATAAACAGGCTGCAGAGGGTCCCCAAACTGAATGCACATGTGTGCGTATGTGCATTTTTCCTGGGGACAAAGATCTGTTAGTTCTGTCTGATTCTCAAAGGAATCAGAGACCCTCCGAATGCTTTTACTAGTCTGGGGCAATAGGTAAAACAAAGAATTGAAATTTGCCTCCTCTCATTTCGCTTCCCAATGCGTGTGAGTTTTATGCAATTCCTCATCTAAAAGGGAAGCCTGAGCCCATGGAAGTCGGGGGCTGAACATCCTGAATATACAGTTCTTTGGATAGTCACCAAAAGAAGATCTGAGCAGGAGACATGAGGTCACCTTCAGGGAGGAGACTCTTGAGCTGTCTGGAGTGAGGGGACCAGGAATGAGGAGGATTGGCGGCCTTGAACCCCACAAGGAAAGGCCAGAGAAACTTTCTGGGATGCAGTCCAGGCTCTGCCTCGAAAATGCAGCTCCAAAAGAGATGCTGTGCAGATTCCAAGCTGCCAAATCCCGGAGGCCCTATTGGACAACCCAACCTCCATCAACCCAGATGGTACTGGGCATCCTGGGCCCTACCCCCCAAGATCAGGAGCCCAAAGTGCAGGGCCACTGCAGAGTCAGAACTGAGAAGCTGAACACCAAGCCCCAGGTTCCCTGACCTCCCACGGGAGGGGTAAGAGAGAATGGGGGCCTCCACCCATCCACTCACCAGCCTCTGAATCTCTTTAGTTCTTGGCATTGGTAATTAACAGCCGGGAAGTTATGCATCAACCTCAGCAAGCTAATGTGGCGGGAGCTCCCTCCTGACAGCAGAGCTAATAAGAAATTTGCTAATGCAACTGATCACTTTAAAAAGCCATATGTCAGCGGGGATGAGTGCTTCTTTGCAGCAGCTAGTCTAATTGTCAGAACAGAGCAGCGAGCTGCTCTCCGAAGGGGGTGAGGATGATGTCTTCACTGAATCAATGGTGCAATGCAGCAGGCAGGGACTGGGAGGAGGGGGTGTGGTGCTGAGCACGAGGCCCCCAGCTCTTGCGGCTCCCAGGAAGCCAGCCTCTGCAGGCCTGTTCTAAGGACCTATTAAGAGCCCTGAGCTGCAGCCCCTGCTGGAAGCTGCACTTGCAGTCTCTCAGTTTATGCCGCAGTATTAAAATAAGAAACAGCTCTGTCTGCAGTGACAGCTGATCTCAGCCTCAGCCAGTGAGTGTCAACACTCCAGACCCCACTCAGGCTTCTGCTGGGGGCAGGGCTGATACCTCCGGCTAATTTGCTTTTTCTCTCCCAGACCCTGCAATGACTCCATCCACCAGTCCTGAGTCAGATGCAGGCAAAGATTGAAAATCCAGCTCAGGGGACTTCCCTGGTGGCGCAGTGGTTGAGAATCCGCCTGCCAATGCAGGGGACACAGGTTCGAGCCCTGGTCTGGGAAGATCCCACATGCCACAGAGCAACTAAGCCCGTGCACCACAACTACTGAGCCCGCGTGCCGCAAATACCAAAGCCCGCACACCTAGAGCCCATGCCCCGCAACAAGAGAAGCCACCACAATGAGAAGCCCGCGCACCGCAACGAACAGTAGCCCCCTATCGCCGCAGCTAGAGGAAGCCCGTGTGCAGCAGCAAAGACCCAACGCAGGCAAAAATAAAAATAAATAAATAAATAAATTTATTAAAAAAAAAAGAAATCCACCTCAGGCCCACCAAAGTCTGCTCCCAGTTGAGACAAAAGGCAACTTGCTCTGAATGCCTGGTGTTTGACAAAAACAAAGAATGTTTTCCAGAAGGGGGAGAAACCTCTGCCGTGGGATTTTGCTTCCAACACTCACTCCAAACCATTTGCCCTCAAGCAAATCCATAGAGAAGCAAGAGAATCAAGTGACCTCTGTGGGAATGGAGCTCAGGGCTACCAGGAACGCTGTTGGAGGGATTAAGGATGTCCCCGTGTCTGGATCCCCACTGCTTTCTGGAATAGTCCTCACTCTCAGTTATCCCTGGGAATGAGGGGAGGGTGGGGAGAGGGATGAGGGAGGACAGGCCACCAACATGCAGAGAAACATCACACCCACTCTCGATCAGTTCAGCTTTCCTCTGAACCACATGTTGATCCTGATTGTTCCCCATCCTTTACATTAATGATTTGAATTTTGGGTGGAGACAAAGGAGACAAAGCACAAGGACCCAGGTCATAACCAGTGTGTGTACCACACCCAATAACCCAGAGGAGCCTAGTTCCATGTGTCGGCAGTGCCTGACGCAGCAGGCTGCCTTCCTACTCAAGACCTTCCTGGGCCTGATGACTCCCCTAGCCTCTGGGGTGAGGGCGAGGCCAGGTACCAGGAACTGGTGCAAATTTCCTTATGAGTCTCATCTGTAGGAGAGGAGGTTTTGCAACAAGGCCTCCCAATGAGTTGAAGCCACCTGTGTGTCTGTGAGCAAACTGAAGGCAGTGGGCAGTGGGCAACTCCTCTGGCTTCCCAGAATGCCCTGTCCAGCACCGGGGCAGAGCAGCCAGAGCGGCCTGGGGTCTGAGCAACACAGCCTCCAAGCCCTGGTCCAGGGGCTCAGCGGCCAAGGATACAGGAACAAAGAGGACCATCCTCTGGACCTGCTCGAGCTGAGGGTCCCAGGGGCCCCTTTATGTGCCCTTGAAAAGGTACTTTAATATCTAAAGTCTTATCCTCTTATTAAAACATATTTTTTAAAATTTCTCCTGGTTCTCCTCCCAACTTTATTTTTCCCAAATCAATTTTAATACTATTTTGGCCAAATTTAAAACATTGATTAGAAGGACACTGAATTAGATTTATTTAGGGAAAAATTTTCACTTTTACAAAATTGAGTCTTTCTATTCAAGAGTATGAGCACGTTTTGCCATTTGAATAAAGCCTTGCTATCCAAGGACTTTTACAAACTCCACATTGGCTCTGTATTACCTCCCTTGAAGGCTCATTGCCAAAGGTCCTATAGACTGTTTCTCACCAAGGCGGTAATGTGTTACTTCATCCTTGGCACTGAGGTGAATTACACTCTAAAGAGGGCTTCCTGGGTGCCTTAACTTAAACCAAAGGCAATGGGACAAATGGCCACCTCAAGGTGTCTTGGCTCTGTGACCTCTAACAGAGACCCTCTCATTTTGGATCCACTCCACACGCAATCTCTACTCCAAGGCCAACAAAACTAAAACACCCCTCACTTTCACCTGGTCAATGGTGAGCACCTCTGGGTCCCAGGAAGGAGACCTAAGGGAAAAAAAGCCCCTTCTTTTAAACCCAGGGTTGGTGGTTAACTTGTGAACAGGTGTTAGTACAGACTCGGCCCCCACTCACACTTTTTTCCAGTAACCCCTCTGTAGGGCCAGCTTCATGAGGGCGACCTTGTTGTTGCCCAGGGGCTGGTGCTTAGATGGACCCTGTGCTTGGCTTAAGGCTATCCTGTCACAATCTTGGAATTCTTAATCATTTTGAATAAGGGACCCCACATTTCCATGTTGCACTGGCCCTAGAAGTTACATAACTTGTCCTGCTCCTCTGCAACACTTGCAGGCTCAGAGACGGTCAGGACCAGCCCAGGTCACACTTGGAGGTAGCTGGCATTCGAGCACAGGCCAGTCCAGGTGCTAAGCTGGGCCCCCGGGGCAGGCTCTGTGTCCAGCCGCAGGCAAGTGCTCACTCCTGCCTGCAAATAGGCCTGGCTGATGGATTTTTAAGGGACACGCCACAGGGGACTCAATGTTTCCTTCCTGGGCTCCTCCTCCCTGCCCGCCTCCCAGGGTCCGGGCTCAAACAGCCCACTTAGGTAATCCTCAGCGAAACTTGCTGGCTGTCATCTGGACTGCTTCAGGCACGGGCCTGCTCAGTATTTCCAGAGTTTAGACCCCAGGAGTGAGTGATCAGTCTGCGTTATCTCTCCAGACTTCTGCCTCTCTCAAGACCTCCTGGGAGTCTGGGTCAGCAGGAGAGAGCACTTCCAGACCATTAGCAGGAGCACATCCAGTCTCCTGGGCCAGAGGAAGCCACCGCAGTGGGAAAGAGAAGGGCCAGAGCTCCTGGGACATAATCCACGAGGGTTACTCAGCCACCAATCAGTGCAGTTGGGGAGGCAGATGAGGTGGGGCTCCAGCCTGGAAAGCTCGGGGTCACATGTGCCTGGGAACCCTAGGATCTCCCCTCCTTCAGATCCCTCAGCCAGGAGGATGAAGCCAGCTTGGGCAATAAAGGAGTCAGGGTACCACCGGCAGGGAAGAGGCTCAGGGAACTCCCCATGGACATTCACTTTTGAAGGAAGCCTTTCTTCCTGAGGCCCAACCACGAGGATTCTGGCAGCAAGAGAAGGATTCGTTTGTAATCTCCCAACTGGAGAGGTGGAAGGAAAATGTTTAACTGTTTATTTAACTCCATCTATCCATTTACACATTCATCCCTTCATTAATTTAGCACTTATGTGAATGCTTATTTAGGGATCAGTCGTGTCAAGTGCTATGAGGACAATTGACTCACACGGTGGAAAGAAGGCAAGAGTACTCTCTGGGGTCCCTTTTATAAGAGCACAAATTCCATTCACGAGAGCTCTACACTCATGACCTGCTTAATACCTCCCAAAGACCCCACCTCCTAATACCATCACATTGTGGGTCAGGATTTCAACATACGAATTTGGGGGAGACACAAACATTTCATAACAGATTATAAGCTCTGTAGGGGTGGGGACCATGTCTGTCTTGCTCACTGCTGTATCCTCAGCCCTTGCCCAGAGTATGGCACATAACTGGGGCTCAATAAATACTTCTGGAATGAATGGATGAGAGATTTGACTGCTATTTCGAAGCTCTATAAGAATTCAGAGGGCTTCCCTGGTGGCGCAGTGGTTGAGAATCTGCCTGCCAATGCAGGGTACACGGGTTCGAGCCCTGGTCTGGGAAGATCCCACATGCCGCAGAGCAGCTAGGCCCGTGAGCCACAATTACTGAGCCTGCGCGTCTGGAGCCTGTGCTCCGCAACGAGAGGCCGCGACAGTGAGAGGCCCGCGCACCGCGATGAGGAGTGGCCCCCGCTCGCCACAACTAGATAAAGCCCTCGCACAGAAACGAAGACCCAGCACAACCATATATAAATAAATAAATAAAAATAAATAATTAAAAAAAAAAAAAAAAAGAATTCAGAGAACATCTATGTGGGCTGGAAGAGCTGGTGTAGACTTCATAGACGAGACATAAACACAGAAAAAGTTAAATAACGACACAAGACAACAATACAATAAAGACGACAAGGCAGTATGTGATACGTGTCAGGCAAACAGTGCAAATACTGTGTGTTAAAGCAGGGAGAGTGTATCAGCTATGACGTTTTTGTCAGCAAGTAACAAAAAACCTCAACTCAAACTGTCCTCAACTGCAAGGGAATTTATTATCTTTCATAGCACAGGTTCAGAGGAAGGGCAGGCTCAGAATGTTTGACACCGCAGCTCAAGGAGTCCTTTCCCTCCTGCTCTGCCATCCTCGAGTGGGCTTCATCCTCATGTTGGGTGGCAGGATGTCCACAGCAATTCTAGACATGGAAACATCCTACTGAAGAAGCACAAATTGTCTCTTCCCATGTCTCTTTCCCAGAAGCTTTCCAGCAATTTCTCCCTTCATCTCACTGGCCAGAGCTGGGCCACATGCCCAATCCCAGGCTGACTACTGGTGAGGGGAGTAGGATTCTGTGACTAGCATAGACCAGCCACAATCCACTCTTGGAGCTGGGATGGGATCACTATCCACTGAGTTTAAATGGAGGAGTAAATATCCCATAGAAATTAGAATCTGTAAGACATGGATAAATGGGAAGATGAATGTTAGCTAAAAATCAACAGTGTCCACTGCAACCCACCCCTTTGTATATCTAACGTCTACTCACACCATACAAAGAGGTCCCCCTGTGCCAAAATTGTCTAAAAAAGGCTTGATGGAGGAAATAACATGAAGTTAGGTCTTTTAAAAAAAGGTAGGACTTGTATGGGTGAAGAACAGGCAACGAGAAATGCGAACCTGGAGGTGGGAATTAGCCAAGATTGCACCCAGAAAATGCCCCCCCAAGAGACCAAGAGCTCAAGAGCTATTTATACCCAGGCAATTCTGTGTAATGGAAAGAGCTGGACTTTAGTGGCAGAAAGGCTTAGGTTCACATTTTGGCTCTGCTACTTGAGTTTCTGAACGTCTTGGAATCTCCGTTTCCTCCCCAGTGAGGTAGGATTGGAGGGTCTGCCTCCCTGGAATGCGATCGGGATCACAGCAGACTGTTCAGGACAGAACCTTGCACACAGAAAGTGCCCACCACATGTTTTTCTCCTACCTTCTCCTTCCTTGGAAAGGAAGGCTGTTCTAGAGAACACTTTGAGTTGCCAACACAAACTTCAGTCCTGCTGTGAAAGAGGCACCAGCCTGTGCTCTGATGCCAAGAATTGAAGCACGAGCTTTCACTTCTCACTTTAGTCTTAGATGAATGTTAGGCCTCTTCTCGCCTTTTTATTTCTAACCCTTGACCCCTTGTGGTATAAACTTTGACTGCAGAAATCCAGATGAGAAGCGGAGGACCTTATCTAGAGCCACGGAGGCAGAGATGGAAAGAAGGGTCCATCTAAGTGCCTCGGTTAACGAAGGATCTAGCTAAGGGCCTGACTGCCCAAGGAGGTTAGAGTTGTGCTTCAGGACCATTGGGGCCATCACACACCCACGAGAGAATCAGAGAATGTTGTAGATGCTCTTATCAGAGAAATGTACATATGTAAAAAGATTATTGTACATATATTATTACATCTTATTGCATGTAATTTCCACAGGTTCTGGGACACTCTAAAGTATCTCTTTAAACCCCAGAATGAGAAGTCCTGCATTAGTGAGTTTGTTTGGGATGGTCCAGGCCTGGTTTCTGCAAGCAAATGGGAGAAGAACTGGCTTTGCACCAGTATAACCCCGCATAGTGACCTGCAGCTTCAGGATGGGGACGCCGCTGCCGGCTCCTTTGCTCCTGGCTCCACACTCACACTGGCCTGAGCACAGTCTGGGGGGTGGACTGTGCACCCGCCGGCCCTTAGGGAGGGTTTGGGTGATGCTGACGCTCTTGCTGACTTAAGAGAAACCAGCTCAATGTGTTTTGGACGACGGGTTCTTTGTCCTGAGAGTGACGATTACTTCCCTAAGAGCTCTTAAGAATACAGGGACAAAGAGGCAACGCCGAAAAGACAAAGACGCAGATAGAAAGATCAAAAATGGCACGGAGGTTTCAGAACAAAAGCAAAAATCCATCGGGAGAGCTGCCTCGGAACTTCAGTCATTGTGGCGGCGGGGGAGGGGTAGCTTAATCAGAGCCGGGGTCCGGGAAGGGGCAGGTGCGGGGTTTAGGGCTGCGGATCTGGACACCGTGAGCAGCACTTACGTTAAGACTGAGAAAACATCGGTTGTCCGGATCAGAGAATGGGGGAGGGGTGCCTTCCGGAGTTTAAGAGGAGGCTGAAGCCGTCCGCGGCCTCCCACCATTGGCGCCGCCGCTGCGGCTCCAGCTCTGCAGCCCCGCGGTCTACAGAGGCCCAAGGACGCCGGTCGCCCTGGCCGAGGGTTAGCTGCTGCGAAGATGGCAGCCGAGCTTCTTAATGGAGCTCCCCAGGAGCCCAACTCGATCAGCTGCCTGCATTATTAATGCATTATGTCATCCTTCCTTGCACTCGCTCTCAGCTGCGGAAATTTTATAGAGCAGTATTATTAATTGAAGCAATTAGTGCGGGGGATATCAGCACAGCTACGTCAGAGGGCTGGGGACGTGCAAGGCCAGGATCTCTCCCTCCCTCTCTTTGTGCCCCGCTCTCCCTCTCTCCCACCTCCTCCCTGTGCCTCCCCAGCCCCTCCTCCCTTGTTTCTACCTGCCCTGGCTTTCTTCTCTCCTGCTCTTCCAGTTCTCTCTCAATATCCCTCTGGGGAGACTCAGGGTACCCACCACCCTTCCCAGGCTGCAATCATTCCATCTCCAACCAGCACAGGCAGGCAGACAGAATGACAGCATCATCGTGGCTGACTCCTGGCCTAGTTGAATTAGGATGGAAGACCATCCCTCACGGTTCTTATCTTGGCTCAGATCCCCTAGTGGGGGTGGCGGGTGGCAGGTAGAAAAAGGAGGGGCTCACTGCCTGTCAGACCCATTCATTCATCATTCATTCATTCATTTTTCCTCTGTGGGTACCCAGCCTTATAGTAGGTGCTGTGGGAAATAAAGAGGAGATAACAGAGCTTAGGCCCCGGAACTGAGGTTGTAACCAGAGAGACCAGACTGGCCACTGAAACAGAGCAAAATAGGGTGCAGCACAGGGTCTCAAGGGAGTGATCCCCGAGGGGTTGATTGCCCAGCCCCGTGAAACACCCCCTGTGGCCCAGGAAGTGAGAAGTAAGGCCTAGGGAAGCAAAGGAGCCCTGAGAGGTGAGGAAAGCGAGCTACCGGCAGGCTGCAGGAGGGTGGGAACAGGAGCAACTGCAGCGGAAGAAAGGAAGGAAGGAAGGAAGGTGCAGGCTGAGCAGGTTCAGGACAGAGCCTGGGAGGGACTCCAAGCTGCGCTCCCCGCCACCCCCGCCCCATGAGACAGAAGCTCTCACCGGCGGCGGAGGCTGAGACCTAGAAGCAACTGGAAAACCTGGCCAGGGGCCAGGACACCAGGATACCAGGGCCCACACCCCAGATCCTTTCATCAGGAATCAGAGACACCTGAGAGATCACAGGCTCAGGTTCCCTGTAAAATAAACAGATACCAGGATGGAAACATCCAGGTTGAACATTCACCCTCTGCCCCTCCCCACTCTCCCTGCTCCCCTCCAGGCTCATGGGAACAAGTGTACCTTGTGTTACAGAGAGAGACCTCCTTGGAAATCTGGGGGCAAGTGGTCTGCTTGGATATATTAAGTTTTAGTGGGATAACGCTTTTAACTTTTCAACTTGTTTTCTTATGAAAATTTTCAAGCATACACAGTGAGAGAATAGACTAATGAACCTTCATATTAATATAGCTCAG
The DNA here is from genome assembly GCF_028021215.1 of Eschrichtius robustus. Taxonomy (NCBI): domain Eukaryota; kingdom Metazoa; phylum Chordata; class Mammalia; order Artiodactyla; family Eschrichtiidae; genus Eschrichtius; species Eschrichtius robustus. The sequence continues at coordinate 39,569,829 of NC_090838.1, forward strand.
CTTCAAAAATGATCACCTCATGGTCAGTCTTCTTCTATCCACCTTCCCCCAACTTTTGGGGGGCAGGAGCATGCGCTTTAAGGTAACATGCTCTTGTAAAAACTGGTCTGCTCATTTTTCTTCTTTTTTCTTTCTTTATTAAAAACAAATGCACGCACACCCCCTCTGACAGACAGATTTTCATATACAGTGCTTATTTAAATGTGAGAAAAGGATCTTTCATGGGTTAAACTCTCCCAATGTGCCTGGGCAGGGGTAGGGTGTTAATTGTTTACTCCTCCCAACAGCTGGAGAAGTAGAGATAATTAAACAGTGAGAGGAAGTTCACACAGTAAATTACAGAGGCCCACAAGGTCCAAGACCCCTGCTGCTACCCTCTACTGCACCCTATCTCCTTACTCTCCAAGGGCACCCCTGGAGAGGCTAAGGCCAAAATGGGGGGAAAAAAAGAAAGATGTTGGGGAGTGAGGATATTGATGGCTACCCCTGTGATCTGACCTCGGTTCCCTGAGCTCTGTTTACTCCTTTTCCTGGCCTGGTGGTGCCCACTCCCCACCTTCCAGGACCCTCGTGCTGACCATTTTTACCCCATACCTCTATTGAAACCTATTCCAAGGAAAGGGGCTCAGGTTAGTGAGTGAACTATAGTATCACCTACAGCAGGGCTGCCCAACAGACTTTCTACAACGATGGAAATATTCTATTCTGTGCTGTCCAATATGGCAGCCACAAGCTACATGTGGTTGTTAAGCACCTGAAATGTGGCCCTACATGGAAGGTCTTGAGTGCCAGATGAAGAAGGCAGGATTTTGTCCTGGGGTGGTAGGGAATTATAGGAGGTATCTGAGCAAAGGAATGTTTTATGGGAGCAGGAAGGCTTTATGGTTTTATTTGCTTATTGATTTGATTGCTACCGTTGACTGATCACGGCCTTCCAGGTGATGGACCCTGTTCTAAGCTCATGCACAATCTCATTTAATTCTCAAATACAGCCCTCTGAGGTTGATGTTTTACAGATGGAGAAACTGAAGCTCAGTTATGGTAAGTATCATGCCGTTACTGAGTGGCAGAAGAATTGAACCCAAATCTGTCTTATTCTGAAGCCTCAGAGCACTATGCAGCGCTGACTTTAAGAAAATTCAGCTGCTATCAGGATGTGAAAATGGACTGGAATAGGAGGAGATGAAGTGCTCAGAAACAGCACCGGCACTCAGAGAGGCTAAGTAAATCCTTGCTCATTTAAATTGAATTGAGTGAAGGTTCTGGAAAGTCTTTAATCCCAACCAGGCTGCCAGGAACTAAATCTGGCCCAGGCCTCTAAGAAACCAGTTTTCACCTGGCAAGCTGGGGAACCACAGCCCTTATAGGCTGTCACACAATTACTGTCCATTAGAGAGGCTAACAAGAGGGGCCACTTGGCAGGCCTGTTCCTGGGGGCTGTGGCCAAGCCTAGGACCGCCTGAAGGGGACAGGTGTGAAGACTTACTGTGTGAAGGTGGCATTTCCGCTGGCCCTATCCTAGGGCCCTGCCAGTCCCCAGGTCCTCTCCAGGGATATCTGAGCTAACCTCCCCAGCTGGGAAGAGGGGCCTGGACCAGGGGCCTGTTGGGCCCAAAGACGAGGTCAAACGCAGAGATTCAGAGTTCAGGGAAGCAGGATCAAGAGGCTCTGATCTCCAGAAAATCACTTTAAGTGAAATTTGTCTTCACATCCTGGTTCAGCCCTGAGTCCTCTCCCAACCTACCCCCAACCAGAACTTCAGTTTCTCATACCCCCGAGGTCCTCTTGTCAGAAAACTTTCTGAAAAACACATTTATCCTAAGATGTTAGGACATTATAATCATCTGTTCCCCTTACAGGAAAGTTGTTCCATGGTGGAATTCCAGGCCCTCAGTTTGGGAGGATGGGACTTGAGTTAAGATCTAACCTGTTTGTAGACAAGACCAGTCTGGCTGATATGGAAGCAACTGGGAGAGAGTTTCTGAGAAAACAAGTAGGCATATCAAATTAGATGAGGTAACTCCTTCAGTCTGCAAGTATTTCCTGAATGCCCCATCATATACCAGGAGCTGAGAGGCAAACAGAACAGTGAAAGAGCTTTGGACTTGGTGACAGAAGACTTACCTGAGTTTTGAATTCGAGCTCTACCACTGATGAGCTGTGTGATCTTAAACAAATTATTGGCTTCTCTCAGTCTCATTTCCAGTTTTCTTTGATTTGATAGACAGAGCCGAGCGGTTAAGAGCTTAAGCTTTGGCAATAGACAGACCTAGGTTTGAATCCTAGCGTTGTCACTCGCTGGTGGTGGGCCTTGGGAAAATTCCTTGATCTCTCTATGCCTCAGTTTCCTCATCTGGAAAATGGGGACAGCAGTTCTACATTTCCTGGTTGTTGTAAGAATTAAATATAATAATAAATGTACAGTGCTTCATATACTATCTCAGATAGAATCTCAATATGTTATTATTATATTCATCTCTTGTCGCCCCAGGATTAGGTGTCAGACGAGGAGGAAAAGGAAATGCCGGGAAACTGGGGGATGGCTATCAGAAATGAAGCTGGGTCAATGGGAGGATGAAGCCAAACAGAGATGGCCCAGGCTCAGGACCCAGGCGAACTTACTCAGAGTTGTGCGATCGTGCACAAAGGTGATGGCTGAAGGGGGGGTGTGGGCTGAAATCCCACCTAAACCCCACTCTCTAAACAAGCTTTGCCTGTGCTGGCAGCATCCTGCACAGAGCCAGGCAGGCAATAGGACAAGGCCTGCTCTAAGGAGTGGGAGCAGGCCAGCCTCTGGGATAGGCAGAGGCGGAAGGAAGGCAGTCTCGCAGCTGAAGGAGTCTGGTGGCAGCAGCTGGTGTTCCAGGGACAGGACTCAGCTGCAAAGACCTTGCATGAGAGGGCAGGGCACAACTCAGTTCCCAGAGCCTTTCGGGGCTGGTAGGAAACCAAGGCAGGTATTCACGCAAGGGGCTACCCAAACACGATGGTCAGCAGGCACAAAGCAAAGGGCCCTGATGATGGAACAGACTGCAAGGTCAGGCTGGGCCCGGGCACAAGGTTGACTCTCTCCTGGGTCACAGAGGACGAGCAACTGGGGCCTGAATTTGCTGCTACTGATGATGCAATGGGCAGCTGTTGATGCTGGAGGGGGCAGGCTGTGGGGACAGGGAGCTGGGCAGATCTATACAAATTTTTTTCCAAACCCTTTGGCAATCGAATGCTCTTCACGATCTGTGAGGCTGTGTGGTAGGATTTACCTCTTTCAGGAAGGGTGGCCTCCCTAATGAAATGGTGTTAGGAGCAGGGGGATATTCCTCTGCCCAGGAATATTGCCCTTATGGTTCTCTGTGCCAGTGTGATCTCTTTGGATAAAGTCAAAGGTCACAAGCTCAGATGCTACAGGAGCCAGGCAGTGGCATAAATGGGAGAAGGAGACCAGACATAACGATAGGGAGCAGTAGGGAGTGGTAGGGACTGTGGCAAACCAGCAAGCGGATGTTTTAGTGAAGGTTTAAGGAAAGTAGCAGATGCTCAGTGCAACCAACTCTTACCCACTGGGAATATATGACCAGCACTTTCAGTTCTTCCAATTTTCCAAAAGAAGCCAGAAACCTAAATTTTTATTTAAAAAAATTCTTTTAAATACCTGTTTTTTAATACCAGCAATAAATTATTATTTTTTTTTTTTTTAACAAAACTCTTGATGTTATCATGATCTGACCAAACCCGCAAGCACTTGTGGGTCACACGTGGCCTCTGGTTTGGGAATTCCTCTCTCCAGGATCCCCTGAAGATGCAGCCCCCTCTGAGAGAGGTCTCACATTGGGTCCCTAATCTCTCCAGGAGGGAGTGCTACTCCAATGCACTCTTTCTTTCTTGCCCCTAGGGTGCTCCTTCTTCCTTTCCCCCTGTCAGAGATCACGGGGTAGTAAAGGAGGTGGGACTCGCCCCCTGGGCTTTGGCATTTGTTTTATTATACATTATGGTCAGGGTTACAGGCTCTGTCTCTCAGAGGTCCTTCCCCCAACTTCTACCCCCTCCCCCAACTTCCAATTAGGAAGAGGGTTTGAGACCAGACTGCAGGCCTGTGCTGGGAGCTCTCTGGAGAATGCAAGAGAAATGCAAGATGAAGTCTTTCACTCTGGCTGCTAAGAGGAGACACATGTGGAACACCACAGAAAGTCTCCATTGTTCCTTCCTTCCTTCCTTCCACAGGCATTGACTGGGCCCCAGTTGTGTGGCCTGTAACCCACTGGGGAGAAAAGACTTTGACTCCACTATGTTAAAGCTGTAAGCATCTTTTTGGATCATCTACTTTTGGTTAATCTGGAGTTTTCGATCTCTCTCCCTCTCTCTCTTTCAGCAGCATTTTAGAAGCCTGGTCCATTAATCAGATTAAGGTGGGTTCTCTGATCAAATAGGAGAAATCCTGAAGTTCCTGTCCACTTGGTTTTTCTCCCCACCACCCAACCTCCCACCCCCAACCCCCAACTTCCAGCCGCCTGTGAAGTCTCTGAGGAACCCTCCTGGGAAAAACAGTTTGAAAAATCATTAATCCAGTCCAACCCCTGAAAATCCCAGTTTTGGAAACTGAGACTCTGAGAGGTTAAATTACTTGCCCAAGGTCATACAACTGCACCTCCTGATTGCAGGCAGGTCTCTTTCTTTGGCCACCGTCCCATAGTAGTGTAAACTCAAAGTCTCCAGAAAGGGAAGGTAAATGGTGGGGAAGCTGGAGGGCAGACAGTTCAACATGGGCCCGCTCCCCTGTCAGGGAGGCACGAAACTTGAGTGGAGGCCCTGCTGGGTGGTTGAGGGGGCAGAGGGTCAAGCAGGTGTTAAATTCCAGAAGCCTAGAGATAAGCAGTGTGAGGCCAGTGGAAAACCGGGATGGGGCTAGGATCAGGTTTGATGTGGAGAAAAGGCCTAGGGGGCAGGCTTTGGGTGGAGGTAGAGTTGGAAGATTGGGGTTTTTTCCCTCTCAGTTCACCCAGTTGAATCTGCTGATGGACCCCAAGTGTATTCAACTTTGAAAGCACAACAGAAGGCTGGAAAGCCCAGGCAGACAGGCAGGCACACAGTCCGGTGAAAGGGGTGTATTAAGTAAGCCTTAGGACGGCAGCTGGGTTGCATTAAAAATGAATCAAGATGATGTTCGAATGGAAACAAGAGTGGAGTGCTGGGGAAAAGGTGCTCTGAGGGCTGCCTATGGCCAGGGCAGGGCAAGGTTCCACAGCAGGGCCAGGTCAGCCCCAGAAGCCAGCCAGTGGCTCCCAGTGTCTATGCAAATGAGACAGGAAAGGTGGAGGTAGGCTTGGAGAATGCCCCTTCCTGGGAGCTTCTGGGGACTTTCATTCTCTTACCCACAAAATGGACACAACCATCTCAACTCTGCCTCCATCTTGGGGCTGTTGTGAGAAGCAAGTGACATCAAGTTGAGACCCATTGAAGGCTTTTACCAAGGCTAGGGTCGCAACTATACATGCCATCAGAGGTGGCGAAATGTGTGCACTGGCCCTGGAGTAAAATTAGGGGGAGTAGAGACTGGGGAGTGCTTGCCCTGCCCACAGGCTTTCAGATTAAAGATTCTAAAGCCACATTCTGGCCAAATGAAATGCATCTGCCCCGCACCCGGTCCCCGGCCTGCACTCCCTGAACTAAGGTTTTAACAGATGATTGCTTAAGGTCTGAGCCTCCCAGTGGGACATATATTCTAGGGAGTCCTCAAGAACTGCCCTGTCCATGATAATAGCCACTAGCCCCATGTGGCAATTTACATTTAGATTCCAATTAATTAAAATAAAAAATTTAGTCAGTCACACTAGCCAAATTTCAAATGCTCCATAGCTACATGGGGCTAGTGGCTACCGAACTGGACAGCGCAGATATAGAACATTTTCATCAGCACAGCAAGCTCTGTGGGTCAGGGCTGCTCTAGGACTACAATTTGTGGAATGATAGGTATTGGAGAGGGAGGTTTCTTCCCTGAGGCTTCTCAATATAATACATCACATATTGGCTTCTTACTCAGCCTAAATTCAAGGTTAATCCTGGAGCCCTTCACTGCTTTCCCACTTCCTTTAAGCCCCAGGCTTTGTTAACTCACTAACTCCTAAGAGTGAAATCTTCATGCTCATTTTGCATCTGCTTAGGACTCAAGGTCTAGTGGGAGAGGGCAACGGTGACAACTGCTGTTTTCCTCTTCTAGCCAGAGATCTTCTGAGGTTACCATGTCTTCCACTACATTAATGATTGAGAGCAGGAATTTCTAAACCCTAAGGGAGATGGCAAGCATGATAGAACTGAGGGAGAAATTCTGGGGCAGTTAGGACTGAATGGTACCCAAACAGCCTGGTGGAGGTGGCCACCTGCTCTCCTACCAGGGAGGCAGGATAGCAAAGTCATGAAGAGCACATCCCAGCTCCTCCACTTACTAGCTGTGTGACTAGGCCTTTATATACGCTCTGAGTCTGTTTTTTCATGGATAAAATAGAAATGGTACTTACCTCAGAGGGCATTTTAAGGATTAAATGAGTTAATGGAAGGAAGGCACTTAGAACAGTATCTGGCCTGGAGTAAGCATTAGTAGTAGTAGTATTTGATTATTTGTATCATGGCCTTGATTGAGGTTGTGAATAAGGCAAGTTCGCACACTCAGTGCACTGGTATCCTCCCAACCCTCCCCACACACCCGCTAGATTTTTCCATCATGGCGCCTGTTGAATGCTTAATTATTTGTTTCTTCAATTTTAAGGGCCACTGCTGGGACCCATCACCAAGGTCTTACCCTGCCTTTGCCCCACCGTAGAGCTCCCTTGGTTTTTCCAAAACTGCCTCTCCAGCACTCTGACTACTGCCCAGGCCAAGCAGTAGGCTGCCTCCCAGGCCCCAGCGCTCTTTCGGGAAAGCAACACAGGCTTGTCCTTATGCATGGCAGTTGAGGGTTGGTCCTGAAGGTCCACGTGATCCAAAACCAGTGCATCCAGACACTGGTACCTCAAAAGGAGAGCAACTGAAGCCAAAGACAGGTTGAGTCAATCAGATTCCTTCTCTCCAGAATTTGAATAAAGGAAGACCCAAATACTGCGCAGCTTGTTAGCAAGAAAGGCTGATGTTGGGGACTTCCCTGGTGGCGCAGCGGTTAGAATCCGCCTGCCAATGCAGGGGACACCGGTTCAAGTCCTGGTCCGGGAAGATCCCACATGCCACGGAGCAACTAAGCCCGTGCGCCACAACTACTGAGCCTGCGCTCTAGAGCCCATGAGCCACAACTACTGAGCCAGTGTGCCACAACTACTGAAGCCTGTGCGCCTAGAGCCCGTGCTCCGCAACAAGAGAAGCCGTCGCGATGAGAAGCGTGTGCCGCAATGAGAAGCCTGCACACCGCAACGAAGAGTAGTCCCCCACTCAACGCAACTAGAGAAAGCCCGTGCGCAGCACAGAAGACCCAACGTAACAAAAAATTAATTAATTAATTAATTTTTTTAAAAAAAGGCTGAAGTTGAAAAGTGAGGGGACCACAGATGTCCACGATGGTCAAGTGAGGGCTGAGGGGAAGGGGCAACAAAAATTACATATGCAGGAAGAGAACCACACGGGACTCTGGGCTGGGAAATAAAGATCTCTGGCTAGAAGAGGAAAACAGCAGTTGTCACCCTGTGCTCCACATGTGCTTCCTTGGCACTTGTCCAGAAATGTTGCTTCTTTTTCCTTCTTTTTCACTAGAAGCCTGGAAGGGATGTGGAGTAACTATTAGCACAAAGGCTCCGTAAGCACCTTTAGGATGTGCTAGAACCACTAATAGAAAAAGCAGCCACCATCAAAATAAACAATTTCTGGGTCAAAAATTTCAGTGCAAACACAGCACAGAGCGCCCTCAACTGCCCAGCAGCTCCTTTCTGGTGGGAAGATGAGTGTCTGGACCCAGGGCCCATCAGAGTGATGACTGCTTTCTCCTCCTGGCTCCAGGGTGTCCCTCCATCCAAGAGAATTGGCCTCCTAGGTAAAGAGGCCACGTTTCAGTCAAGGGTCTGCCAATGTGATTTTTTTTTGTAATATCCTCTGTATCTTTATTTTTTTATTGTTTTTTTTGCCAATGTGATTTGATGAACTCATAGTAGAGCAGTTCTCACCAAAAGAGACTCTTTGGCTGAAAAGAGATGAGTCAACCCAGGTGGCACTGTTAACTCCCTGAGCAAGTCCATTTACCTTTCCAGGATGCAGGGAACTTGTCTGCAGAAGAGGAGGAGAGAATATGGAGTAGATGCATCTCTGGGGCTCCTTGCATTTTATTCATTGATCCCAGGGACCCTCAAAAGACACACCTCCTTCTTTAGCCTATCAGCCCTTGGCCTTCCTAGCGAGCTAATCTCCTATTTTTTTTTTTTTTTTTAAACATCTTTATAATCTCCTATTAAATAAACCACAGAAATCCTGCCCTTTCTTGTTTGTCTCCCCCTTTCCTTCCTCTGACATAACAAAAGTCTGTGTTGGGGATCCTCAGCTGGGCTGTGGGGTAGAAGCGGTGCCAGGGCCCCACTGAGCAGGGAGGGCTGGCGTCAGCCTTAGTTGTTATGTTGACACCCCGCTTACATGGAAAACTGGGTGAGGCGGCCTGGCGTGTTGTAGGTACCTCTGGGAAAACTGCAAAAGGAAAATTTTAAACACACACACATAACAACCACCACTTCCTAGGCAGTCAGCGCCTCCTCTGCTTGCGAAAAGGAGCCTGGCCCTGTTTTGGGGGTGGAGGGGTGTGGGGAGAGTGTTAGGCCCTACCTACCTGGGCCCCGAGGCTCTGGGAACGCAGAGGCCATTTTCATCCAGCCTTCAGAAGTTTCCTTTTGTGGCATCGCGGGGATAAAAATATTCCTCCCTGAAGGTGCAACCGCGGCACAGCATATGTCCCTGACTGAGCACTTGGGAAGGAGCTATTAAAAGGAACGTAATTAGGTTGTCATCCTGGGGCCGCCGAGCCAGGCTTCCGAACGCCATCTTTGTTGAAAGTTTTCCAGACGTCAAATATTTGCGGAACCCGATTTACCAAGAAGGCTGTCCTACCCACTAGGACTGAGTGCAGCAAAAGCAAAATGACACGTCCGGTCAACGTTGGCCTCAGGCCCTAAGACCCCTTTGTCTGTGTCTTTGGCCCATTTTGGGTCCTGGCCTCTCTCCCTAATTTCCTTTCCCTTCCTCCACACACATAGCCTCCCATCACAATTTGCTGTTAGGAAAGGCTCTCTCAGTCATTTACCCCTTAGCATGAATGAGGGTAACCCTCTGAGCACTTCTTCCCTCTCCAGGAACATGGGATTCATGCCTGAGCTCTGTACACTTCAGGGAACAGAAGGCTTTGTCTCCTTTTGTAAAAGGGATGTGAGGCACTGGAGCCACGGTGGGGGAGGGCCTTCCTAGTGACCCTGCAACTGTGTTACAGGCAGCTACCTACTAGTCTGTGTCTGGAGCCAGTCCTGATTCCAAGCTCCTTTCTGCCTTGGAGTCTGTTGTAATCACTCCCCTCCCTCCTGCTTATTTATCCTGCAGGTTCATCTGCCCATCCATCTTCCCGGCCATTCATCTATCTACGCATCCAACAGTTATTGAGAGGAGCTGTGCTGGGTGGGAGAGAGAGGGGTGAGGACCAGCACCCACGGGCCTTGTCATCATGGAGGGAGACAGCATAGATGGAGAAAGACATTCATCAGATAATTCCAGAAATAAGTGCAAACAAAGGAGAAGGAAGTCCATGGTGCTGTGAGGATGTGTTAGAGAGGAAACTGACCTGTCAGGGACAGCATGTGTGTGTGTGTGTGTGTGTGTGTGTGTGTGTGTGTGTGTGTGTGTTTTGAGGGGGATATGTGTTACGTGCTCGGTGATTGGTTCCTTCAACTGGAACAGCTTGTGCAAAGGCCCTGGCTGAGCCTGAGAGGAAATAACACGATTTTCACGAGATCTTTCTCCTACTGGGCTTCAGGAAACATCAAGGATAGTGGTTATAAAATTTTAAAAGTAGGGAAAAGGAAGGAGAATCTGAAACCGGTTTCTGAAATCCACTGCCGTAAACAAATTTCTTATAGGCAGTTGAGAGATGGCTCTACAAACAAACAGATTTTCCTTGGTGGCAAAGAGAGCTGGCCCTGGCCTCCTCCTCCCAGAGGCCTTCCCTGATATTTCAGCCAGCTTTTTACCCTTTAGCAATATATCACGGTATTTCCCCAGGTCAAGAAATATTATTTTACAATAGAATTGTTAATGGCCACCTAAAACTCCAGAGTAGGGAAAGCCACAGTTTGACTCGATGAAGCCCCTGTTGTTGGACATTTAGCTTGTTTCTAATGTTTTGCAACCCTAAGTAACTCTTCCATGAATGAACATGCTTGTATATCAACTTTGCCCATTCCTTGGACTTTTGCTCAGGATAAATCTTGCTACATAGTAACAAATAAGGGCCAGTTTTAACTAAACACAAGTTTTCTTAACTGCTGAGCCTGTATACCTGATATACAGGTGTACATATACGTAGTGCTCTTCCCACTCTGTAGGGATCCTGCTGGGTCCTCATCCATCCACTGAATTTGCAAGAAGGGATGGGAGGAGTCTCAGCAGGAAAGAACCTAAGTGGACAGTGGCTAAGGGCTGTGTGTGGGTGGGGATGATCAGGGGCTCAATCACCATTTACCTCTTTCTCCACCTGTTCTTCCCCATCGTAATGGACCCAGTCTGTCTATGCTGGTGGAGGGTTCTGCCCTGATGCTCAGCACTCCACCTGCGTAGACCGAGCTTGAGAGTGGGAGGGGCTAGGACCTCTAGCAGGGAGCTCTCTGCAGGAACTTTCTCCAGAAAGCTCACAGCCCTGAGAAGAATTGTGGGGCTACCTGGAACATATGCCAAAAGAGAGAGTCCCTGGCGGAGACAAGGCTGAGAAACAGGATACCAATCTGTGGTTTAGAGTTCGTTACAGATGTGCTGTGTAAATCACCTAATCTCTCTAGGCCTCTGTTTCTCCATCCATCGCATGGAAGTAATCCTCTTTTATCCCTACTTGACCAGGATGATGCAAAGATGAAGTAAATGAATATATATCTACTTAAAATGAGCTACTGAAAATGAAAGTATATGGGAATACACAGGCAGAAAAGAAACCAAGATTGAATAAAGCCATAGAGTATAAGTGGGCTTTGTGTTTTATCCCCAGGGCCTAGAACTGTGCCTGGCATATAATAGGCACTCAGTACATATTTGTAAAATGAACAAAGAAACACATAAACATCTACTCCGTCCTAGACACATGCTAAGTGCCTCATAGGCATTATCCCACTTAGTCCTCACAAACAGCTCTTTACCATGGGGGTGTAAAATACTCTCATTTTGCAGATATGAAAGCTGAGGCTCAGACTGTTTAAATAACTGCCAAGCATCATACAGCTAGTGTTTGACAGGATTTAAATTTAAATGTAAGTTCTTCTGATGCCATTCTCCCAGCTCTTCCCACCTCTGTTATATGTTGCAGGAGAAAAGTTGCTGTGATGTGTGCTCATGTTACTGTGCATTAAATGAGATAGTACTTGTTGAAAGCTGCAGCACCCGGCATGCAGTTAGTGCTCTACAAATCTATTATAATACTCTACTCATTAATTTCTATTTTTTATCACTGCATTGTAAGCACCTCAAAGGCAGGGGTTATTCTTCTCCACAAGCAGGACAGAGTAGTTGCCTAACATACCAATTAACTAAAGCATTATTTTTGAATATCATAACGTGGAAGCAGGATTGCTTCCTTTAAGGCAGGGCTTTGTGCTTTGTGGACAAAGCTAATCTGACCGTGACTTTAATGGGATGCCAGAGCAGGCCATGACCGTCCAGTGGCTTGGAACCCTGGTGGTCAATAAGGAAATGGGTAGAATCGGACACCAAGGAAAAGAACGGTAACCATCAAATGGAATTCCCCCTCTGCCCCTCCATTGACACCAGGCGACCATTCTAACAGCCTCTGGCCCCGCCCCCAGGGCCTGCAATCTGATAGGCTCAGCAAAGCAGAGGTGGGTGGGGCCTTGGAGAGACTCTGGCCCAATCATCTGGCTCCACACTTGCTGCCTGGGACTAGGTGGTACAGGAGGTGAGTTGACCCCGCAAGAGAAGTCAGGGTTCCTGGAAAACTTCCCTACCCCACCCCACCCAGAGACAATGCAGGAAAAGAGACTTAGTCTTTCAGTCTTTGGCTTTGCACTTTCCTAGCACTGAGCCTCAGTGTCTTCATCTACAAAATGGAATAGTAATTCCTTTTCCATAGGGTTGTAACAATTAAATAAAATATAACATGCAAAATTGCTTAACATAGGTACCTAATTCATTTCAAGTGCTCAAAAAAATCAGTTGCCTCTGGATAGCAATGTGCCTGAGGGCAGGAACTATATCTGAATCACGGCTTGCCTGGGTGCTCTAGTACTTTTAACTGTTCATACAATGTTGAAGAATGAATGCCTGAATGGCTGGAATCCTCCATTCATGCTTCGCCCCTTCTGGTTAGCTTTGCCTGTTTTTAGTCTCTCAAAAAAATCTCTAGAAGATTTAACACCCTAATCTTTTCCCCCACTCCCAGGAGGGCCTGGGGACAACATGAAGCCTGGGACCTAGGGAGGAAAAGGGGCACTTTCATAACAAAGACAACTTCATGGTGTGACCAGTCCCTCCCTGGCTGCTTGCACCCTCATTTTGGACCTTCTTGCTCCAGGATGCTAGGACAGTGGCTTTGACCCACTGCGGGCTATATGAAGGATATTAAAGATACATCAGGCCGCCAGTGAGGATTTGAGAGGGGCTGAGTTGCCCTTAGGGTGGAGTGCTGTGTTCCAGTTAGAATTAAGGAATGAACAATTTAGATGAGTGGTTAGAATTTGGGCATTAAGATTAGAGTTTGGAAGTCACCTGGAGTTAGGGTTTGGTTATTAGTTACCATTGAATTTCTGAATGAGAAATGGAGAGTTGCTAGTAGCCAGATATGGTGGGGGCCATCTCTTTGATCTAAAATTTAAAATGTTCTATACCAAGGACCTACCTCCTTCATTATGGGGAGCCAGAAATTTCTCTCTTCTGACTGGCTCCTCAACAGGCCTGAGTGTACCTGCAGACCGAGCAGGTTAAGCATCTACTACATCTCAGATGTGACATCTAGCATATATGGTCCCCAAAGTGTCCAGGACACAGCACCCTACAATGAAGCTGAGGAGACCAGGATGTGAACGATCTGGTCTAGACCCACCCCTGCCATAGCCCAGTGACTTTGGAGGAAACGTAAATCTCCTAGCCTCAGTTTTTCCATCTGGCAAATGGATGTAACCTCAGAGGGCTGTTTGGAAAACCTCAAGTGATCGTGGAGGAAAAACTTTGAAGTAAACATGCTCTCTGGCAGAGTAAGCTGTTCCAAAATGAACTATAAAGCAAAGTCTGGGTACCTTACCCTCAGGAAAGGCTGAATATCCTCCTTCCCTCCATGAAATCCCAGGTTTTCCAGCTCTTGCCACACTCAACCGTCTTTCCCAAGACCATTTCCAGCAGGGACTTATGCCTCTGAACAGGAACTGACAAAGAAGCAACTCACACCAAAAACTTTCCAGGCTCCTAGTCCTCCCCAACACACACACGCACGCACGCACGCACGCACACCAGCCAGCTCTGGGGCTGCAGTATGTATGACTAATCCTATGAGACACATGGATAAAGTGAGGACTCAACAAATATTTATCACATGAATGAATGAATGAATGAATGAATGAGGGTGTGGGTAAGTGGCTGCATGAATGAGCAGACACACCCTTAGAGAATGAGACGGCTTCCTAATCCAGGATGCTGAGTGCTCCCAAAGAACGTCATTTGGGACTTTCCTAGTGAGTGCTCCATGACGGAGCCATACCCTCTTCTTTTCCTCAAGCCCCATATGTCTTCTTTTCTCCCCAACTTCATTGTGGGGGACTGTGTCCTAGACTCCTTTGGGACCAAATATGCTAGACCCAATACGTGGTATATAGTAGATGCCCAATAAATGTGTGATGAACTGAAGTGGAAGATAAATAAGACTTGGACCCTGTCTTCCAAAACTTTACAACTTAGTGAGAGAAAAAACATAGGCATATAAGTACTATATGACAAAGCACCACAGGTAACTGGTACCAAAAAAGAGCCAAGGAGTATATGCTATAGGTCAGAGCTGAGAAAACTTACTATGGGCTGAAAAAGCGAGGGATCACTTCATGAAGGAAGGGAATGAGGTTTAAAGGCTAGACCCTGAAGGAAGAGAAAGATTCGGAGGCAAGGGAGAAGGTGCTGCTGATAGGGGCAAAGGGCTGCGCCCAGGAGGAAGGCCAGTTCAAGCTATGTTCAGAAAACCTGAGTAGATTGTGTAGATGGACAGCAGATTCAAGCAGAGGAGTGCAGCATGTGCCACAAGTAGGTTGTGGCGACTATAGGAGCTTTGAATTCGAGGAGAAGGGATTTGGATCCGGAAGCTAGTGAGGGCGTTTGAGCAGTGGAAGTAAGTGCAAGGAATGCTGTGAGGCGTGGAAAGATGATCTGCAGGAGACAGACAGGTAAGGAGCAAGGTGAGTGGCAAACCCTGCTGGGAGGTAATGTGCCAGCACAGGGCTGGCCAGAGCCAAGTCTTGGGCAGAGAGACCCTTTCCATTTCTTTCTTTCTCTCTCTTTCTTTCATTCATTCAGAAATTGATTGCCCCCTAGCAGGCCCCGCACAGGTAAACAGAGCAGATGCCTTCCTCGGGCCTGGGTCTCTACTCTCGGCCCCCACCCGTGTGCCCAGCCCCAAGGCTTGGGGCCATACGGGCCAAGGGCGAGGGCTGGGTGTGGAGGTGCAATTGGCTCTGACCTCTCACCTGCAGCTTCTTTCCACGAAACCTCTAATCCCCACGGTCCAGGGTCCCAGGCCCACGTCCTCCTGACCATGCCCCACCCTGACCACCGCCCTCCCCCACCGGCCACACCTGGAAGGGAAGGAGTTGCGGGAACTGGGGTTGGCCTGTGGACGGGGCGGCGCCACCAGAATACCGGCTGAGGCCGCGGGCCGGGGCAGGGGGCTGAGGGATGGCTTAGGAAGACGCTTCCCGAAGAGGGCCACACACGCCCAGAGGATGGGTGGGGCCGTGGGGCGGTGGGGCGCGCAGCCGGCCGGGAGGGAGGAGGGGCGGGGGACGAGGAGCGGGGCCTCTGCGCCCCCTGCCGAGCGCCGGCCTCCACTGCACGCGCCGCCACCGCCGCCGCAAACGCCCCTGCGCGCCAGGAGCTGGATGCGGCGGCGGGCACGCCCCGGGAACCCCGCCGCCGACTCCTGACCCCTCCCTACCGGTCTGCGGTCTCCGCGTTCCTCCCTGGGAGAAGGGAGGTGGGAATTGGAGGCTTTTTTTTGTAATGGAAATAGAGGCGCTTGCGGAAGTCCCCTGGCCTAAAGCACGTTAGGATCCGGCCTTACAAGGTGCTTGAAATTCCACCATTAGAGATACCATTCTTTGGAGGGGTGGAGTGGTGACGTCTTCAACTTTTATTGGATATTTTAACAGTGAGGACTTACCAGATATACCTGGGAAGGGGCTTGGAAGGAGTAGGTAGGCAAAGTCGTTCATTCCTTCTCTCAGCCAAGCTTTTATTAGAGGTCATTTGCCAGGGCCATCCTGAAGGTGACTCAGAGCCAACAGTCATACTGTGGCAGTGCTGGGTTGTGAAAGGCTAGTTTCTCCTGTCATGTTTTGCCTTTTATTAATCACTGGATAATTGAGCCCCCCTACTCCAGGAAGTCTGGCTTGACTTTTTGGGTGTATGGTTACAGGCAAAGTCAGTATCTGTCAGTTTAGCAGGCCAGGTTCTCTGTTTATTTCCCATGAGTTCTGTCTGGTCTCTCCAGGCTCATTCGATGACCAGGGACAGAAAATCCTCGTCAGCTGGGGCACTTCTCTAAGGGACAAGAATCAGAATATAGAGTAAAAGGAGCCAACGCTCCCATTTCCTGTCCAATCAAGGATAAGCCCATGATCTCCTCAAGAGCCATTTGCATCTGGTCCCACATTCCATATGACCTTCGTGAGCACCCAGCCTGGACAGTCTGTTCTCCAAAGAGAGCCAGGAAGTCCCATAAGATCATGAATGCTCCTAAATTTAAGTTAGGTCGTCTCTCTTCTCAAATCCCTGCCATGGCTACCCAGCTCACTTGGAGTAAAAACTGAAGCTTCTACCTTGGCCTGAAGGGTCAAAGTGCTCTGGCCCCTGCTGCTTACTAATTTCTTGAAGCCCCTCTCCTACTGCTCTCCCATCACTCACTCCTGTGACCATATCAGTCCCCTAACTGCTGTCCCTTGATTTCAACAGATAACACTTCCACCTCGGACTCTGGCACTTGCTGTTCCTTCTACCTGGAATGCTGTTTCCCCAGGTGCCCACGTGACCCGCTCCCTCCCCTCCTTCAGGTCTTTATTTAAATGCCACCTTATGGAGAGGGGCTTTCCCTGACCGTCCTGTCTAAAATAACACCCTCCGTCATCCTCTGTGCCCTTAGCCCCCTCGATTTTTCTTCTAGCACTTATCACAACTTGACATGTTACTTATTTCTGCTTATTTGTATGTTGTCTGTCTCCCCAACAAGAATGTAAGCTCCACGAGAACAGAGAACTTTATCCGTTTGTTCCTCGTCCAGCACCTAGAAAACAGCCTGGCACATAGTCAGTGCTCAATAAATTTGTGAAATGACTGAATGAATGTGCCAGGCACTAAGCCAAGTACGGGTACAGGCCATGAATAAGCCTGGGCTCTTGCCCTTGAAGAACAGATGGGCAGACAGGCAAATAATTACAAACCAGAGTGATGAGTGTTCTATCCAAGTGCAGATGTATGTAAAGTACACTCGAAGGCTCAAGGAAGGAAATAATTCACTCTGCCTGGAAATCAGAGGAAAGCACAAGGATGACATCATCGGGTGGAGGAGAAAGGGAAGAGGCATTCCAAGCCGAGAGAAGAGCGAGAGCAAAGGCAGAGGTGGGAAAATATGAGCGAGAGCAAAGGCAGAGGTGTGAAAATATTTGACTAGTTCGGGGGGAGTAGCAAGTACTGGCTGGAATGCAGGATGCAAGGCAGGTGTGGCAGGGGATAAGTTTGGAAAGATAGATTGAGGATGTATTATTAAGGGCTTGTTAGAATGATGATGATTGACTCTCTAAATTTCAGATCCGTGCCAGGCCTGTGGGGACATTTCAGGGCAAAGAGCTTACTTCTAACCTCAGACAGGGCACCACAGGAACAGCCATGTCCTGCTGCTGGGAAAGGCCTGGGAACACAGTGGGGGTCTCCCCAGGGCCTCAGGCTAGGGTCTGAGGACCCATGGGAGCAACCTGGCAGCACTGCTTGCCTTCCTGTTTCTGATCTAAACAGGACCCTCAATAAGGACCGTGCCCAGCTCCATGGAGCCCAAGAGTCCTGGGCCACATCACCAAGAGTCCAAGTTTCAAAATGTCCTTATTTTCCAATCTGACTCAAAAGGGTAGGGAGTGGAAAAATTATAGACAGCAGCCATCAAGGGACCTTGGCTTAATATAACTGGTGACCTGGGAAACGAGAGAGGCAGAAAATAATTTCCCTCTCAGACTGAGGAACAGAGAGGGCCTCTTATAGCTGACTCAAAATAAAGACTTTTCCATCAAGCAGAGGGAGAGCATTTGTGTGTTTCAGGACAAGAAGATTCTTTTCTTTGGCTTCTTCCTTGGCTATGTTGTTCCTCCCCCCCACCCATCCCCTTCTCCTGCCATCTCCGCCCTCAATCCTCTCCTGACTTTTCCTTTCTTTTTCTCTTTTCCCGTGTCCTTCCACCCTGCCCACTTCCCTGCTCTCCTCTCCTCCCCTCCCTCTCTATTCCTTTAACTTAAGCACGAGACAGATATTTAAAACTGTTAAGGGATAATTATTTTAAATGGAAAACCATGACTCTTATGCAAATATAAAGTGAACACGTGACTTCTACTTCATTTAACTAATTAATTAATGAGGGAACCAGTAAGATGTTACAGTCAGTTCACAGGAGAATCCAAAACACAGACCCATTTATATAGGCAATCAAGGATGGGGGAGGGAATTTGCTAATTGATGCAGAGCTGGCATCTTTGTTTGCATTCCTATGAACAGGATCTTGTGCCTCTGCTGCAGCCCTCCATAAGTTAACATCTATCTCTACAAGGATGCAATATCATCAATGACAATAGAAGGCACAGATCCCCATAGAATCAGACAACTCAGGAAGGGTCCTCTAGTCTAGACAACAGTCTAGACAACCCCTGACATTCCATTGAAAGGATGCCCAAGGACCTTTGCCCATTTCAAAGTCTTTCACAATTTTTCTTAACAAGACCTCAGAAGAGTACAGGAAAGAGAGGTGGGAGCTAGTTAATTTTCACAAGACTCCAAACTGGTCTCTGTTTAAGGGTGGAAATTGCTTCTGGCCCTGAGGCTCAGTCCCAGGGCAGAGGGGGGATGAGAAGAATGGTTGCCTGGCCCTGAGAAAAGCTGTGGGTGATGGCGCAGGTGACTGTTGGCCAACACTCCATAAACCTTCATTCCCTTCCTCCTGCCGTCAACCTCAAGACTTGGAGACACAGGGAAGGTCAGGGCAAGGGTGGGGCAAATCCACCTCACATGAGGCCAGACTGGTGGAAGTAGTACTGGACATGAAGGTGGCCATGGGTCTCCTCAGAGTCAGTCCCACTAATGTCCCTGCCATTTGGCTCTTCCCCTAGATGACAGCTTTCAGGACCACCTCACCAGGCTTTCGGGTGCATCTCCTGGGGTCTGTAGCAGTCGCTACACTGCTCAGAACTTGCACTGATCCTGTTGCCCACTCCCAGGCCTCACCCAAGTTCCCCCTGACTGTCTCTTCCCAGATGTGGCCTTCTTGGACCTCTCTGTCATTAAGCAGAGAACAACCAGGGGCATGTCCAAGATGCACCTTCTAATGAGATATGTGAGCTTGGGAGCATGAAGCCGCCAGCGAAAGTTCCCTGGAGGCCACTGGGTGAGATGCTTGGCAGATGCTGGGGTGATGGTTGAGGAGGGGATGAGGGAGGGTGGCATTTGCAAAGAAGATGTGATCCCTGCTCTCAGAGAATTTCTAATCTAGCTTGGGAGGCCAAGTACCAAAGAAGCCCCAGCAGCTGGTGGCCAGGGGCAGTGTGTGAGGAGAGAGGGATGTTGGGGGCAGGGAGGGAGGCTAGGGAAGCTCTGACCACAGAACCAGCCCTAGAGCAGGACAAGGAGACCCTCCATCACCAGCAAAGTTCCTACAGAATCCCTCATCCCCATGAAAGAAAGGCAGCTACCTTGCTTACCTGTACCCAGAACGGGTGTCTTCACAGCCCTATACATAGGGCCTCATCCCCATCCCCCATTTCTTCTTTCCTACCCTTCCAGAAGAGAGAACTGTTTGGCCTCAAGGTAGAAACACCAGGTGGGTAATCAAATGATTAAAAGCGTTTCTAGGATGCAGAGGTAGGGCAGGTGATGAAACCTGTTCCACCAAACTCAGGGCCTTGAGGCAGGGCTTTGAACCAGGTGGAAGATACCCAGGTTTAGTTCTTCTGGCTACTCAGGTAGCTGTGTGGTTCAGAGCCAATAATTTCTCAGCACATCTATCACCAAGGGGGTTGGACCCCCGAATTGATTGATAATTAAATATTTTTATTGTGGCAAAATATTCATACTATAAAAATTTCCATTTTAACCATTTTTAAATGTACAGTTCAGTAGCATTAAGTACTTCTACATTGCTGTGCAACCATCACCACAATCCATCTCCAGAATTTTTTCATCATCCCAAACTGAAATTCCATAACCCTTTAAACAGTAACTCCCTGTTACTCCCTTCCCCCGACTCCCTGATAACCACTTCTCTACTCTGTCACTACAAATTTGACTACTCTGGGTACTTCATCTAAGTGAAATCATACAATATTTGTCCTTTTGTGTTTGGCTTATTTCACACAGCATAATGTTTTCAAGGTTCACCCATGTTGTAGCATGTGTCAGCATTTCATTCCTTTATAAGGCTGAATACAATTCCATTGTATGTATATGCCACATCTTCTTTATCCATTCATCCATAAGTGGACACTTGGGTTGCTTCCAACTTCTGGCTATTGTGAATAATGCTACTATGAACATGGGTGTACAAATATCTCTTCCAGTTCCTGCTTTCGATTTATATATATATATACCCAAAAGTGGAATTGCTGGTTGATAATTCTATGTTTGATTTTTTTGAGGACCCACCGTAGTGTTTTCCATAGTGGCTGCTCCATTGCTACATTCCCAAAGGTTCCAATTTTTCCACGTCTGCGCCAAAACTTGTTTTCTGTTTTTTCTGATAATAACCATCCTAAAGGGTGTGAAGTAGTATCTCATTGTAGTTTTGATTTGCATTTCCCTAATGATTAGTGATGTTAAACACCTTTTCATGTGCTTATTGGCCATTTGTATACCTTCTTTGGAGAAATGTCTATTCTGGTCCTTTGCCCATTTTTGCATTGGGTTGTTTTGGTTTTGGTTATTACGTTTTAGGATTCCTTTCTATATTCTGGATATTAATGCCTTATCAAATATATAATGTGCAAATATTTTCTTCCATTCTTTGGGTTGCTTTTTAGTACTCTGTTGATGGTTTCCTTTGGTCCACAAAAGTTTTTAATTTTGATTAAGTCCGAATTGTCTATTTTTTATTTTGTTGCCTATGCCTTTGCTGTCCTATTCAAGAAATCATTGCCAAATCCACTGTCTTAAAGCTTTTCACTTACGTTTTCTTCTAAGAGTTTTATAGTTCTAGCTCTTATGTTTACATTTAATCCATTTTGACTTAATTTTGTTTATGGTCTTAGATAAAGGCCCAACTTCATTCTTTTGCATGTGGAATCCAGTTTCCCCAGCACCATTTGCTCAATCCCGATATCTAAGATCCTGTATCAGTTAGGAATTTTGTTTAGCTTCAAGAAGTAGAAACTGCAGTAGCTTAAACACAGACATTTTTATTATTTCACATAGAAGAAGTCCATGGGTAGGCTGTGCTCAGCTACTAAGAAGGTTCCATGGGGATCTAGGCTTCTTCTATCTTTCTATTCCACCATGCATGACTTCCATTCTAGGTCCACTATGGCTGCTGGAACTCCAGCCAATATCTGTGAATTCCAGGCAGCAGGAAGGAGGAAGAGGGAGGGATAAAAGAGTACCACTTCCTTTAAGGAGCCTAGGTCCTGAACAATTCCTTAAAATCTCATTGGCCAGGTCTTTTTTTTTTTCCCCAAAAGAGCAAAGTTTATTTCTCTGGTCACAATCCTTATAATGATGTACACTGCTACAAACTTCATTTCTTTGTTTTTTCTGTCTGTGTTCATTATAACAATGTGCCTATATTGCTTATTATGTGTCAGGCATTCATCTTGACATTTATAAATATTCTTGCTTAATCGTCATAATAATTCTATAAGGGTAGGTACTATTATTTTTCTCACTGTGTCATTGGCCAGATCTTAATCACGCAGCTGCAAAGGAGTCTGGGAAATACAGACTTTTCTCTGTGTACAGTGCCATCTCAAATAAAATCAGGACACTCTTACCAAGGAAAAAAGGGAGAAGGAATGCTGGCTTAAATATTTAGAAGCCTCTGCCTTGGGCATCTCATCCATCTGTAATTCTGTGGCAATTTGTCTCTCGGAGAAGAAAATGAGAAAATGGTTGCAAAGTGCTCAACAAAATGCTTTGCTCGGGCTATGTACTCAAAAAATGCTAGCTGGGGCTTCCCTGGTGGCGCAGTGGTTAAGAATCCACCTGCCAACGCAGGGGACACAGGTTCGATCCCTGGTCGGGGGAGATCCCACATGCTGCAGAGCAACTAAGCCCATGCACCACAACTACTGAGCCTGTGCTCTAGAGCCCGCGAGCCACAACTACTGAGCCCGTGTGCCACAACTACTGAAGCCCACGTGCCTAGAGCCTGTGCTCTGCAACAAGAGAAGCCACCGCAATGAGAAGCCGGCGCACCGCAACGAAGAGTAGCCCCCTATCGCTGCAACTAGAGAAAGCCCGCGTGCAGCAACAAAGACCCAACGCACACAAAAATAAATAAATAAATACATTTATTTTTTTTTTAAATGCTAACTATTATTTTCTTTTATTATTCTCTGATCGCAGGCCTTTCCAATATCTGTGCAGAACAGACAGTTCTCTGCTTTGGAGGTGAAAACTGCCCCCCAGGTATCTTCCACACCAATGCCTTGAATATACCATTAGTGCTCTAAGTCTCTGCTTCTCTATTTAGGCCTTATTTTCAATCAAAAGGGGGTGAAATAGGAGGGGCACAGGTAGCCTAAGGAATGACACACTCAACCACTCTCAGCCTCAGTCTGTCTGATGCTTTTTTGCCAGGCTGCTGGCTGGAATCTGGGCTCCAGAGGAATTTGGGTCAGGAGAGGAGGGTCATACACAGCCCAGAGGATACCAGATGAGTGTGTCACTGTGGTGAGGATGAAAAGTGCAGGAAAGGGGCTGGATGGCTGCCTTTATGTATGTGCAGAGGTGAGGGCATCTAAAGGTGGTGGAGGACATGCTTTGCCCCTCTCTGCTCTTCCTGGCCTTATGTGGACACACTGTCAGGCACAGCCCGGTTAATCCCAGTGAAACAGGGCAGGATGGGAAGGCCTGGAATCTGAACCAAAACCACCCTTCAGGTGTGTGGAGGAGCTGCAGAACCCAGAGAGAGGGCCAGAAGATGTAGCCAAGCCCAGACAGGGGTCGGCAGTATGGTTACAGAGACCTGAGGTCATTCAGGCCGTCTCCAGAGTGATTGGTCAGAGAGAGGAGGTCACAGACAGCACCATGCTGGGCTGCAAAAGTCCTTCCTGGGAAGACTGTTCGGACCCCTATCCTTGGAGCAAGGTGTCAGCAGGTACACACTGCCAGGGAGAGGAGTGGAGCTGGAGCTGGCCATGTCAGAAACCGGGCCACAGGGGGCCCATTTAGTAGCAGAAGAGGGGACCAAAGTCAACGCCAGGAGCTGTGATATTCAGAACATTGAATCACAGTATGGCCAGACTCCCACCACTCAGGGTAGACACAGGCCTCAGAACTGGGGCAGGGTCCTGGAAGCCTCCTACTGGGCCAAGGGCCAACCCTTTATCTTGTGGATCATGGTAAGGTCCTGGGGGCTGTGGCACAGGGGCTGGGGGGCTGGGTTGGCAGAGGGCACTCGGGATGTGTGGCTGCAGTTCGTTACTCATTGATATTAACATATTTCAGTAGTTTAACCACTGGTACAACTGAAACCATTCATTAATCAGCCTTGACCCCAAGGGGATAATAAGTCTTGACTTTCCTATAGTCTAGGGGCAGCGGGATGGACTTGTTCAGAGCTGAAAAGACAGTGGGCTCCTTACACACACTCAGGCACGCACTCACCCCGTTTTATTGGACCCCTCAGTGTAGGGGTCCTGGGTGGACCTTTGGATTTCTGTCTTGGCTGAATCAGTGCTCTGACTGGGGCCCAGGGACAGGTGTGCAGGTACCTGGGGCTGGTATTTGTTGGAGATACGTGAACCAGAGGCAAGCAACGGTCAGATTCTGAGGTAAGGTCAGCCTGAAGGGTCAGCTTCCAGGGAGAAGACAGAGAGCACGAACAGGAACTGGGACAGAGCCAACAGCAGGGGACAGGCACCAGGGCCCGGGGACCTCCTGGTGGTGTGCAGGGCGTGACGCCTATGGCCATGTCTGGGGTGAGGGAGCTGTTTAGGCCTGACCTCTTGTTAGTGCTGCCAGACCCCAGGGGAGAGCTAGGAAGAGGCCACAAGAGTCCATGCTGGCCAAGTCAAAGGCAACCCGTTCCGCTCAATGGTGAGCAAACACGGCACTCCCAGTTAGAAGCATAAATAACTGCCAAACAGGGTCAATGGCAGCAGATTCTTGATGGACGATTGGGTGACAGTCAGGAATAACTTAGATAATAACTTAGATTCAAGGGGACATGGTGGAAAGAGAATCTACATGGGACACAGGGGCTCCAGTTTCCTCTCTAAGCTCTGCCATTAACAGGCTGTGTGACTTCAGGTGAGTCACTGCCCATCTCTGGGCCACATTTCCTCTACCCGCAAAATGAGGGCTTTGGCTTTGACCTCGCAAGGATCTCAGGGGGAGAGATCATGATCAGAGGAAGAGCCGACCCTGAGTGAGTTGAGGACCAGCCAGGGACTGCTCAGAGTATATCACAGTGGGATTTAGCTTCGACATCTGGGAAGACTCCTGAAATTCCCAATCCAGAAAACGCAGTGGGGCAAATGTTGTTCGAAACTTGGCCTGCTTCCAGTGATGCTCAGGTCTCAGACACACATCAAGTCCAGAAGCAAGAGGCAGAATTATCTTGAAACTAAGGAAGCTTCAGCCTCCTCCACTTGCAAGGGCCCCTTTCAAGATCTTGGAGAGGCCCAGGCCATATGTTCACATTTTTTTCCTTACGGAGCATATCCCCAAATTGTATAAGGTTTAAGCCCCACAAAACCTGGCCCTAGCCCTGTCAGTTGCCCTGGGATTTGGAGCCATTATTATGGCAAGTGGAGCACGTTGACAAGCACCCATCAGATGGGCAAGGCTCAGCGGCAGACAGCAGGCGGCCACACCCGCGGTGGCTTGACATGACTTATTCACCTGTGTCTGACAAAAAAAAAAATACCATACATACCTATCCCACTTTCACCTTCATTATCCCATTCAATCTTCCCCACAAGCCTGACCAGTCTTATCGCCTCAGATTTAGATAAAACTGAGGCTCAGAGAAGCTAAGTTTGCAAGGCTGGCTGGAGACAGAAGCAGGATGCAAACCCAGGACTTTCTTAGGACCAGTCCAGGGCTCTTCAGTTTTCCGATTCAGGACCAGACACAGTCATCCTAAAGCATAGCATAAAGACATTCACCCCAAATCTGCCTGGAGAGGCTGCCAGTGTCACAAACATCTCCGCCTTGGTTCTGGGGACAAAGGAGGCACACGTGGGGATAAAGCACATAACATGACTTAGAATCATAGGACCATAACAGTTCAAGAACTTTGGGAAGGAGAGGGTTTTTCGATTTTCCCCTTATTTTCTTCCTGAACTTTGCATTCCTACTCAAAACACAAGTCATTTGGATCAGCTATATTTATACTAAATATAAACACAAATGTTCAACCATGGTATAGTTCAGTTGGCAGTAATTTCTCTACAATATCCAGCCTGCAAACAACAACTAGAGTTTTAGGGGCCCAACATAAACACACACACACACACACACACACACACACACACAAGCACACACATGCCTCCCTGCAACAACTCCAGTCTCTCAAAGCCACACACCACATCAATAAAAGACAAAAACCACATGATCATCTCAATAGATACAGAAAAAGCATTTGATAAAATTCAACATCCATCATGATAAAAACCCTTACAAAAGTGGATATAGAGGGAACATATCTCAACATAATGAAAGCTATTTATGACAAACCCACAGCCAATATAATACTCAATAGTGAAAAGCTGAAAGCCTTCCCGCTCAAGTCTGGAACAAGATAAGGATGCCCACTCTCACCACTTATATTCAACATAGTATTGGAAGACATAGCCACAGCCATCAGAGAAGAAAAAGAAATAAAAGATATTCAAATTGGTGTGGAAGAGGTAAAATTGTCATTATATGCAGATGACATGATACTATATATAGAAAACCCTAAAGACTCCGCACCAAAACTACTAGAACTGATAGATGAATTCAGCAAGGGAGCAGGACAAGATTAACATACAAAACTCAGTTGCATTTCTTTACACTAACAATGAAATATCAGAAAGGGAATGTAAACAAACAATCCCTTTTAAAATCACATTAAAAAAAAGGAAAATACTTATGAATAAACCTCACCAAGAAGGTGAAAGACTTTTATCCCGAGAACTACAAAACGTTAGTAAAGGAAACTGAAGATGATTCAAAGAAATGGAAAGATATCTCCTGCTCAAACCACAACTTTGTGGGAGAGGGAGGTCCAGCCTCCACCCCACATGTGAGCCAGATCTTTAGACTTGGTTTGGTCTAGTGCAACATCCCCACCCAGGAAACCTCACGACCAAACCCACCAACCAAAACAGCTGGCAAGGAAAACAGCTGCAGAGTGAGCTGCCCAGATCCCTGCAGTTGCTTTATTCTAATGAGGCCGCCTGGGACCCCAGCCTAAATAGGGCCCAGTCTCAGGGGCACTTGAGAAACTATGCATGTGGCACCTCTAGGGCAGGATTCCAAACCTAGGGAGCTTGCCGAGGAGCAGTTTGGAGGAACTGTGCTGACCTTTTTGACCTCACCTCAGAAGGTGGTGTCTACATTCTCAACCCAGAGCACCCCAGCAGACTGGGATTCATTGGAAGGCAGATTTGAATGTTCCTACAACCTTCTGGCTTTAAAAAGGGAACCCCTCTCCATTCTCCTGTAATTTGGCAAAATGGGATCTCTTCCAGCCCCTTTATATATTCCAATCTAGTTCTCTCCTTTTTTCTGATGCGTGAGTCTAAACCTTCCTACACTATCCTCAGTGGATTTTCCTCCCTCTGTCTAATCCCTGCTCATTCCTCTGGCTCTTCTGCCAACAGGTGCAATCTGCTCTTTTGAGGTGTCACAGCCAGGATTTAGGGTTTGTGTTGAGAGACATAGAGGGAAATTCCCAGCTAATTCCATTGAAATGGCCCTTTATCTTATGGCTTATGTAGTAGTCAGCCTCCAAGGTGGCCATACAATGGTTCCGCCCCTGACATTCACACCCTTGTATAGTCCCTTCCCACCATGGGCTGACCTGTGTGATCAGTAGGGTATTGTGGACATGATGGAATGTAACTTCGGAAGCTAGGTCATAAAAGACGTTGCAGCCTCCACCTAGAATAACTACTAGAATAATTTGGCAGAGTTCCAAACAGTTCTCTGTCCTCTGTCCTCTGGGATCGCTTGCTCTGGCAGAAGCCAGCTGCTGTGTTGTGAAGACACTCAAGCTGCCCTATGGAGAAGTCCATGCGGTAATGAATTGAGGCTTTCTGCTAACAGCCAGCATGAACTTGCCACCCATGTGAGAGAGCCAACGTGGAAGTGGATCCTCCAGCCCCCATCATGGCTTCAGATGACTGCAGCGCTGACATCTTGATCCTGCAACCTTATGAGAGACCCAGAGCCAGAACTACCCAGCTACACTACTCCCAAATTCCTGGCCAACAGAAAATGTGAGATAATAAGTGTATACCGTTTTATTATTATTATTATTTTTAGTGTTTACTGTGTTAAATCAGTAAGTTTGGGGGTAATCTGTTACACAACATTAGATAACTAATACAGTTAATAATATTATACATCAAAGCAAAAGGGGACAGAGTACAGAGGACTGTTTGGAACTCTGCCAAATTGTGCTCATTCTGGTGGGATGCCCAGGCCTCCGTGGTCCCAGTGATGGGCACGTGACCCCTGCTTGGCACATTGTACTCTGTCTCCTTGGCTCCTTTCTAACTGAAGCTTCTGGAAGTCTGAGTTGAACTTCTTCTTTCTCTTGCAAATGAAAGAGTCCTGAGATAAGAGGATCTCACATAGAGAAAAGCGGCACAAAGTAGAAAGACCAGGAGAACGTTCAAGGGCTCTGTACTTCAGCTCAATCAAAGAGTATACAAGGGAAAAGTTCCTAGTAACTGGAATGTGCATTTCCTTAACTATTTTTGGTATGAATTCCTATGCCCTACTCTTTTGAAGGGAGAGGGTGACACTATTTGCTTCCACCTATTTAATTAAATGGATCAAACTCAGTACTGGATTTTATGGAGCTGCATTTTTTTCTCCTACAATTAAGGAAAAGAGGAAAAAGTTTGTCTCCATGTTCTGTGTATGGAAATAGATAGCTAAGGGGGGTGGGGCACAAGAGCTGGAGAAAGTATGGTCCCTCTCTTTCAATAACTTACATCTAAATAGACAATCACCTCTACTGGGAAGAAATGCTACAATCGCTAGGGCACAAGGCACATGCTGTCACAGCTTCTCAAGTCATCTGGCCAGACCTTCCAATCTGAGTCTGAAATAAACTCTGGCTGTAAACTTCTATGGGAGGAACGCTGTAAAACCCACATTTGCCAGCAACTTCTTAAATCAGTTGCCATTGCCATGTTATTGAATGCTGAAAACCATGGTAGCATTCGAACATTTAGAAAACTGCAGCAGGAAACTCATGGTGCTAGTGAATGGTTTTGATTTTTTCTTTTTTTACAGTATTTCTTTTTCCTTTTTGAAAAAATTGAGATATAATTTACATACTATAAAACTCACCATTTAAAGTATACAATTCAGTGGTTTTTAGTACAAGGTTGTGCAACCATCACCACTATCTAATTCCAGAACATTTTCATCACCCCCCAAAAAGCCCAGTAGCTCAAACTATTAGGTATAAAATAAGCTACAAGGATATATTGTACAACACAGGGAATATAGCCAATATTTTATAATAACTATAAATGAAGTATAACCTTTAAAACTTGTGTATCACTATATTGTACACCTGTAACTTATATAATATTGTAATCAACTATACTTCAATTAAAAAAGAAGACAAATATAGTTATCTTACCTTTAACATCCCATTTGTCCTAAATATTGGACTAAACCCAAAGAAGAGGTAGAAAACTTCAAACGGCATTACTGATGCGATATCCAACTGTTGGAAGAACGCATTCACAATTATGTTGTGTTTCCATGCTTTTTTGGATGTGAATTAATTTATACCAATGTATGTAAAAGCTGACCAGTCACCATAAATTATTTGTTGTTTAATACAAAATTACCTTCAGTTAAATATGCACGGTGTCACTGAAAGTTGTATTAGCACCATGAAAACAAGTATACTATTTCGTAGCCTACTTCCAATTAATTTCATTTCCAATTCATGCATCTGATCTCTCCTTAGGCACTGCATTTTCTGGGATTTTTGTTGAGCTGTCACATATATTTCAGAGATGGCATGGTTGCTAATGTTAAAATACATTTTAATAGTGTTTTAAACGTGGGGCTCTTGGACTGAACATCAAATCCATTTTTTATTTTATTTGAAACCATTGGACATTCAGTGCAGTGATACATTTTTATGTTTCAGCCAATTCTCCAGTGTTCAGGGCTGATTTTATTGTTGGAGGTTCATCCAAGACTCCTCAGTTCTTTCTACTGCTGTCTACTTTGGACCCTATTGCTAACGATAAACTGCTGTGAACATGTCTGTCAGAGACTGTGCAGGCTAAGAGAGAGAAGAGGAAAGAAATCAGTCCCATTTACAGTTAATCAGCAGCTCCAATGGGAGAAGGTATTAAAAGTACTATTATAGCTAAAGATACATATTTTTAATTTGTCATGTATTTAAATTATTCTGGCCTTCTATTACCCTGGTAATTGTGAAATGATGACACACTTGCATACTTTCCCAACTGCAAAGATAACAATAAAAAATTCCTTTATGTAAAGAAAACAAAACCAAAAACCTGTGCCTGCTAGAAGTCACTTCCATCCCTCCCTTCCTCCCTCCCCTCAGTCCCTGGCAACTGTTAATCTACCTTCTGTCTCTACAGATTTTTCTATTCTGGACATTTCATATAAATGGAATCATACAATATGTGGTGTTGTCTGACTGGCTCCTTTCACATAACATGTTTTCAAGGTCCATCCATGTTGTAGGAGGGATTAGTACTTTGTTTCTTTTTGTTGCTGAACAAGATTTCCATTACATGGATATACTACATTGTGTTATCCATTCATCAGCGGATGGACACTTGGGTTGTTTCCAGTGAACAGTTTTGAGGGAAGCCTGATCTACGTTGAGTTCAAAATGATTATAAATGCTATTTCCTGTCCCTTCTCTCCTTGCCATAGAACTCCCCCAGGAAGTGGTATACTCTGTTGCTGCAGTGCAGTGAAGTAGTATATATTGTGTTCTGTAAGCATGAAATCATCTACATAGCTCTGTATTGATCACAGGAAGTCCCACATCATGAAATTCCCCCGCTGGGCGTTTTTCTTGGTGTTCAGCCAGTGTAGCAATTATTGCAAGCCTACCCCAGTGAGCTTGTGAGAATTCCCTCCCAGCCCTGGGTCCTGCAGAGAAAGCCCTTGGCAACCTCCTGTTTCCAAGCTTATTGATAGCAGATGTTTTGAACCCAGTCATTGAAAGCAAATGATTGCCCTGCCCCAGCCTAGAGATGAAGTAGATGACCATCCTTGATTGGCTACATGTGGAGAGGAAGCAGAGTCGTGCGTGAGAAGGAGAACAAAGATGATGACCAGGAAGGAGTTCTTTTAAGAAGCCGCATTATTCATTCAGTCTGTAAGTATTCAGCCTTTCTGTGGTCCTGTCCCTGCACCAGGCACTGTTGGGGAGAGCACGTATCACTTCCTTTGAAAGACTTTATGGCCTGGATAGGGAGGCTGTGAAATATCGCAGTAAAAGATGACCAAAGGGCTTCCCTGGTGGTGCAGTGGTTGAGAATCTGCCTGCTAATGCAGGGGACGCGGGTTCGAGCCCTGTTCTGGGAAGATCCCACATGTCGCGGAGCAACTAGGCCCGTGAGCCACAACTACAGAGCCTGCGCGTCTGGAGCCTGTGCTCCGCAACAAGAGAGGCCACGATAGTGAGAGGCCCGCGCACCGCAATGAAGAGTGGCCCCCGCTTGCCGCAACTGGAGGAAGCCCTCGCACAGAAACGAAGACCCAACACAGCCAAAATAAAATAAAATAAAATAAATAATAATTAAAGGTGCTAATAATTAAAAAAAAAACCTTTAAAAAAAAAAAAAAAAAGATGACCAAAAAGCCCCAGCTTCCACAATATAGACAGGAAAACTGCTTTGCACACACACAGAAAAGAAGTGAATATTATGCCAGCGAACCAAAAGTCTGAACCCTTGAAAGGGAAGATAACTGCTAATAAGAGAAGTATAAAGAAACTATACCTCTGGGCTTCCCTGGTGGCGCAGTGGTTGAGAATCTGCCTGCCAATGCAGGGGACACGGGTTCAAGCCCTGGTCTGGGAAGATCCCACATGCCGCGGAGCAACTAGGCCCGTGAGCCACAACTACTGAGCCTGCGCGTCTGGAGCCTGTGCTCCGCAACAAGAGAGGCCACGATAGTGAGAGGCCCGCGCACCGTGATGAAGAGTGGCCCCCGCTTGCCGCAGCTAGAGAAAGCCCTCGCACAGAAACGAAGACCCAACACAGCCAAATAAATAAATAGTAATTAAAGGTGCTAATAATTTAAAAAAAAAAAGAAACTACACTAGGTGATTATTAAGAAACTAGAAAAAGCTGGGTATGCCATTTATTAAGCTATTACCTCTCAGCTCCCAGCCCAGCCTTTATACTCCACCTGCGATGCTGGCTGGGCTGTACACAAGCACTTTTCTTCTTCGCCAGCTGCTCCTGATAGCCTCTACTAGTAGCGGGTAATTGCAGGCACCTGCAAGGCTGGAGCAGGGATACGGGATTTGCTCCTTCCTGTTTGCTACCTGTTCCTGACAGCGTCACCCAAGCAACGCATCTTCACCTGGCAGTGGCAGTTCCTTCCAGGGAGCAGCAGAGTCACCTTCTTTGCCCTCCCCTCAGAGGCACTGGCAGGGTTCGGACTGCAGCCCCTCCTCAGAGGCTACGTTCCAGCTCCATAGAACCCCTCATCCATGTTCTGCGTTTTAGTAATCCCAACCTCTTTGCTCTGTCCCCTCAGCGCAGGGGTGGCAGGAGCTCCCCACAGTTCTTACATCTCTGCTTAGTTGGTATTTTCTTTTTGCCTTGTCAGTTACCTTTTTACAACTAGTCAACAATGATTTATTCTGAACTCTGTTGAAATAAATGGGATGGTTTCCATCTCCCGATGACCTCTGAACCCTGACTGACAGAGTGGAACCAGAGAAGCTGAGACAGATGCTTTTGACCGGGGATGATAATTTGTCTAATCCATATAACCAGTATCAAAAAATTAGAAAGTCCAAATTAATTCGGCTTTCCAAAGAAAACAAAAACATAACCCCAAATCTTACCTAAAATGAGATGTACGTTTACATTACACTCCGCATTGTGATAAAATCAGGATGAAGCATACAGCTGTTTATAAACCAAAATTATCAAATCAGTCTTATCTGTTCAAGGATTCACCTCTATTAAGAGTATTGGTGAATGTGGATCCAGATATAATTCTGCATTCATGTATCAAATATTTAAAATACTTCATAGAAGTTTTCCTTAGTACTTTTTAAATGACTGTGTATTGACTATATTTTCTAATTTTCCGTATTAATGTTCAAAATGCTTTGGCACTTGAGGCCTTGATCCTAGACAGACTGCCACTCCCAGGGCTAGCTAATTCCTAGAGAGCAAACACCCCCTCCTGCATTCACACCTTTGATATACAAATCAACCAGTCCAGAGCCCACACCCCCAACCATCTCTTTTATTCAATTGTCACACACCTAGTCAATATTCCCCTGGCAAAGTCACCTCAGGGTTAGATACCAGGCAACTAGGGACCACCTCTACAGCCCAGAGCCCACCAAAGTTGTTTATCTAATACTAAGCTTACTCAACATACCTACCCTGTTTCGCCCATTCCTTCCTATGACAACCCCATGAAGGCTCTGGGTCATGCTTCCCCGCTTCTGTCTCCTAATGGAGCCTGGGGCTTCCCCACATGGCCCTGCATGTCATGCCCTGCCTCTAGCTTCTGTGAGTATAAACTTCTACCCATGACAATCATTGCCATGTTTGCCTGTCTTACCATACTTGATTGAAACAAATCCTCAGTGCATTTTTAGAACAGACTGCTAATTGTTAGCTTGATACCTATTTGCATTTCTTTTCCTTCTCTTAAGATCCCTATAATGAGTACAAATGACAGATTCCTATCATCTGTTATCCCAGCTTCGCCTAATGAAACCAACTACAGATATACAGGGCTACAATTACAAACAGATGGTCATAAATGGTCAATTCCTTTTCCTCTGTGGGGAGGGGCAAAGGTTTTTCTCATTTACAAACAAGAACAAGATGCACAAACAAGAACCACAAGTGTCAGTACTACAACTTCAGCCCTGGGTCAAACACAAATACCGACACTGACACATGTGCATTCAGGAAAAAACAAACAAAAATAAACTGCAGGTAAACAACCCTGAAAGTGCAGAGCTGGACAAAAAGAAAGCTGTAGGCTTCTTCTACCTTCTCCCCATCCACTCTGGGGATCTTTCATGGTTCCATCCCACAAAATTCCTTAAACAAAGAAATGTTGACAGAAGCCTGAAAGCCCAGGTCTCTACTTCACCTTTGGAAGCTTCCACAGACTTTCCAGCACAAGCCATGGTACCACAGACCCGTACCCAGGCCTCTGTTAAGGAACCATTGACTGAAACCGCCTGCCTTGGCCAGGCACAATGATAACCCCTTGCCTGAGTTGTCTCACACAGGAGGTCCTGATAAAGACCACAATGCTGCCACAGAAAACTAACCAGGAGAATTCGGGAGGGGCCGAAAGGAGGGAAGACACGCCAGTCCATAGTATGTCTTGTAAAACTAACCTGGAAGCATTGGGGAGAGGCCAAAAGGAGGAGGGAGAAGACCGTATGTCCTGCCAACCTCCCAGAAACCCTCAGGAATCCATCTTGGCTGAGAGATGAACGCCACCAGGAAGAACCCTGAGTCAGATGGCCAGAGACAACCCAGAAACTTACCCCATTACCATAAAATCTGAGACTGCGAGTCACGTGGCAGAGCAGTTCTCCTGGGTTCCCTTACCCTGCTGCTCTCCGCCCGGTACCCCTTCCCAGTAAAGTCTTTTGCTTTGTCAGTACGTGTGTCTCCTTGGACAATACATTTCTGAGTGTTAGACAAGACCCCATTTTGGGGCCCTGGAAGGGGTCCCCCTTCCTGCAACACTTCCAGCCTCTAAGCTGGAAGATAGGCACTCAACCTCCAACCTCGTCTACCAGGCCTTTTCTCTGGTCAGCACTTCTGGGGCCCAGGCCTTTCAAATTCTCCTCTGGAAGCCAATAACTAGGTCCTACAAGTTTCCAATGGGCAGATACACATGACTTTGAAAACCACATTTTCTGTTTCTAATTTTTGAAAGACAGACATCTTAACCACAACAGACAGATAGGTATGATCATCAGACTTGGATGCACAAGAGCTATGAAAATGAGTCAAATATGCCATATCCTGGCAAAAATTCGCTGGTTGGTTAAAGCAACTCTGACACAAGAATGCTGGGGCAGAACAAAGGATCTCAAAATTATATTTTCTGTGGGTTCTTCATCTAGGGGCTGCTCTCTACTTTAGGAAGTTCTTGGGAGGCAATAGGACCTCCCAAAACTGTGAAATTGTTACAATAACAATAACAATCAATTGTTCGTCAAATGCAGTTATATTTCTTCAGAGAATCTGCTGACCCTCAGCTGGGCCTATTAGGGCATATTCTCATATGATATTAAAGGTCACACAAATATCTCTCTGCTTTATTTCCAAGTTTTGTATTATTTTTTCCTGAACAAAACTTCCTTTCTGGAGAGTAGAAGCAGCAACCACAAGGAAAAGCAAGTTCAAGTGCTGGATTTTCTGGTTCCTCAGAAATGAGAAAATATTAGCAGAAACATTAATAACATAGTTGCTAAAAGTGTTCACAGGCTTTGAGTTCAAAATTCCACCTCTGAGAGCTTATTCTATGGAAGTATTCGGAGCTACTTGTGCCTGAAGCTTCATGCCCGAAGATGTTTATCTCAGTGCCTTTGACCATAAAGAAAAACTGGGGACAGCCTAAAGGGTTCACTGATGATGTGTAGTAGAAGGTTTCAACTCCTTCAACAGGTTCAATTTTATCCTGACCCCACTCCTTACCGACTGACTACGTGCCCTCAACTCCTAGCATTTACTTCCTGGTCTATAAAATCAGGACTAACAATGGCCAGGCCTGGATTACCCAATATACAGATATGTTCAGGCACTGGTAAAGCAGGGGCACCAGAGACAATGATTTCGAAAAAATTTCATGTTAGATAGAAAGGGAAAAAAAGCACTCAAACACTCAGAATAGAAAATGTACACTTTCTTACACTGATTTTGTGTTTTGTTTTTTAGTTTATGAATAATCTTTATTTAGGTTATCTTAGGCTCAAATTTTGGGGGTCTGCGAATTAAACTGACAAAAGACAGATTAGCAAGAGAAAAGATGGATTTTAATCACGTTTGTGTGGGAGTTCACAAAGAAGTGTGGTTCAAAGAAGCAATTAGAATTTGGGGCTTATATACCATCTGTCAACAAAAAAATTAATCAGTCGATCTAAGAAAGAAATGGAAAATTTTATTTGAGCCAAACTGAGAATTATAACCCAGGTACAGCCTCTCAGAAAGCTCTGAGAACTGCTCCACCCATTAGAGGTCAAAGCACAGTTACATACTTTTTTGAGACAGAAGACCGTGCATTAAATGACATATTATTGACAGTTTACACAATCCAGATCTACACGTCCAAGAGTAGTGGGTCATGGGTCATGTGGCCCCTTACAAGATTAAGAAGGTTATCTCCTAAAAAATTGTGACTCTTGATGAGATTAGGAAGGAATGTTATCTATACACTACCAAATGTAAAATAGATAGCTAGCGGGAAGCAGCCGCATAGCACAGAGAGATCAGCTCAGTGTTTTGTGACCACCTAGAGGGGTGGGATAGGGAGGGTGGGAGGGAGACGCAAGAGGGAGGGGATATGGGGATATATGTATATGTATAGCTGATTCACTTTGTTATACAGCAGAAACTAACACAACAATGTAAAGCAATTGTTTATTGTAAACCAATAAAGATGTTAAAAAAAAAAGAACACTTTTATACAGTAAAAAAATGAAAAATTTTAAAAATAAGAAGGAATGTTATCTCCTAAGGAGGTCTGGTTAATGCCGATGCACAGTATATACTACAGGGGAGGGAGGCGGCCGAAATGGGCAAAGAAAAATTGTATGTTTAAATTTTTCTCGTCTTTATGAATTTTATTTCATCACATCTTAAGAGATGAAGGGGAGAGGAAGAAGGGCACCATATAAGAAAGATAAGTGGGCCCTTAAGGGTGGATGGGAGATATGATAGTTTTGTGACCATGTCTGTTTGGGCGTGGTGCTGACTTCTCTCTGATTAGAATTGCTCCTAGAAAGGGGATTTATGACAATTGAGTTCTTTACAGTTCTTTTGGGAGGCTCTGCTTTTAGGCAGATAAGGGATTTCAAGAACTCAAAATATTCCCCTTCTAACCCCCCAAAAAGTTTTATAACTTAGTTACAGAGGCTTAAAAGAGGACCCCATCCATCTTCTCATAGGCAGGCCTCCAGAGTCAGTGATTGGGTGTTACAGGGAAAAGCTACTTCAGAATTTGGGAATGAGGAAACAAAGATTGTTCTAGATGTCGAACTGAAAACGCTGTGACTAATGGATCAGAGAACAGATGTCACCGAAAAGAGGCTCAGCTGGCCGGCAGGACTTGACTGCAACCTGATTAAGTATATTAACATATGGAAAGAAAGCGTCACTTGGAAGGAGGGCTGAGTTTTCCCCTCCCAAGTAATTACCTGCTCCCCTGCTGCTTGCCTTTAAAGCAGACTGCCCACAAGTGTTTATGAATTTGAATTGGAACGGAAATACAATTTACCTCCATGTATTGACCACCAGATGCCAGACATCGTGCTAAAAGTCTTTAGTACATTATTTTATTTGAGTCTCATGATAGCTGAAGCCAAGATTATTAACCCATTTAACAACTGTAGAGAGATGCGAGTGTTGCCAACTGATACCCCCAAGCTGTCAGGTGGCAGAGCTAAGACCAGACCTCAGAATCCAAGCTCCTGTCTTTCACGCTGCCCTCGTCCAGTCTCCATCCCAGGTATCCTTCGCCTGGACCTCCAGCGGTTTGCTTGGATCCCCCCTACCCAAACTTCTGCTCATTTTGACAGTGAACCAAAGAAGTGGGAAGTAAATTCAGCTTTCCTGTCTCCCATTTGGGTGACCCACAAGCACATAAATCTTGTAGGGTCTTTAACATCCAAGTTGCCTAAAACCTCAGACATGTCAAACCCAAGCATCGCTGTGGAAGAGAACCAGAAGGTCCCTGTCTGAGCCCTGATTCTGCAAGCGATTACCTGGGTGATATGAGACAAGTTGCTAAGCTTCTCTGGTCCTAATTTTCTCATTTTAAAATGAGAGCAGTAGACGAGCTCACGTCTGACCAGATCAGTATTATCTTCCTGGGATTCTGTAGTTTGATAAAAGGGGTAAAAGTCTCCATAGAGGTAGAGGTTGCCAGGTGAGAGGCAGAATCCTCACTAAAGTGTTTCCAGTTCCAGTGATGGAGCTATTTTTAGGTTTGATCTGGTTCTCTCATGCATGATGCATGTTGTAGGATGGTTTTCTGGGTCAACCTTTCTCAAATAAACTATCATGTAATCCATGACCGGGACAGTTGCCACGATACAGTAACAACTTTTCCCCACATTAGCACTGGCTGTTTTAAAATTGCTTTACCCCACTTACACACCAGACTTCAAAGAACTGTGTTGTAGGGGATCCAGTGTCTTGGTTTTGAAAGGGGTATCCTGGAGGGAGTGGTTCTAGTCTGTCATATGTGGAGTTTCTCCTCCAACCTTTATTCATGCATTCATTCAATAGCTTGTTTTTCTTGTGTGCCTACTTTGTGCTGGGAACTTAGAATACAATAGTGAGCAAAAATAGACAGAACCCCTACCACCAAGAAGCTTACACTGGGGGAGAAGACATTAATCAGATAATCACACAAATTTTAATTGTGACTGTAACGTGTGCTACAAAGGAAAAGCACAGGATGCCCCGAGGGCCTAAAACTGGGAGGTCAGAGAAGGCTTCCTTTGGGAGGTGCTGTTTGAACTGAGTTCTAAGGATGAGCAGTAGTTAATAGGTGCCAAGAGAAGGGAAAAGCATTCCTGGAAAAGGAAAGAGGTCTTTAGAAGGAGGAATTATGAGACTAAAAGGAAGCCTGTATAGTGGAGTACAGAGAGCAAGAGAGTGTCAGGGAAGAAAGACTCTTTGTCTACCCTCTTAGGATCTGTCATGGGGGGCTTGTGAATTAAACTAACAAACAGACAAAAAACAAGTTAGCAGGAGAAAAGAAACCACTCATATGCATGATGGAGATTACAAAAGAAATAGGTCAATAAATGGTTAAAGTCAGAGGCTTATGTTCCTAACTTAGTAGGGAAAAGGGAAGGGGAGAAAAGACCTCTATGGGAAGAACAAATGGGTTTCTTTAGAAAAGACAAATGGGTTTCTAGAAGAACAAATGGGATATAAAAAAGGTTGTGATAAAGGTTGTTCATTCAGGTACAAGTGGTCTAACTTCATGGTCATAAAACTCCCCCAGAGAGGAGATTATGGTAGGTTTACTCTTGGTGTCCTTCTTGGGAGTAAAGCCACCCTGAAGAAGGAATATGTGGCAGACTTATTTCCCAGAAGTTTCTGCTTTTAGTCAGATAAGGGAAGCTCCGAGAAAGCTTCTTTCTACATCTGTTGAATCCCCAATGTCTTCACCTTAAAATAATCTTCATACCAACTCTGGGGTCCAAGGTGGGTCCCCACAGGAGACTGCTGCAAGGTTATGCCAGAGAGGTAGCAGGGGCTAGATAACACACAACACGGTAGGCTGTGTTAATTTCATCCTTCTCCTTAGAGCAGTGGGAAGAATTGAAGGATTATAAGCAGAGAAAACTACAGGATTAGATTTGCATTTGTTGAACTTGGGGTGCATTTAAGAACTCCAAGAATTGATGATGAATAGGCAGCTAGCTGTATGTACCAATTTGGAACTCAGAGGAGACCTCTAAAGACCTTTGCATGAGTCATCTACGTATAGATGGTAATTACAGACCAGTGTGTGGAGGAGATCACCTAAGGAGAGAATGTATAGGAACATAATGTTCCTTCCCACCCACCTGTAAATGAAAGAAAGAAAAAAGGTTGGGGGCGGGGGAAGGAGAGTGAGAGGAAGGAAGGAAGGAAGGAAGGAAGGAAGGAAGGAAGGAAGGAAGGAAGGAAGGAAGGAAAGAAAAGAAAAGGAAAGGAAAGGGAAGAAAAGAAAAAGGAAATGTTGTAGGGAAAGAAGGCTAGGGAGCAGGAAAGCAACGCATTTCTAGGTTTGCAGATAAGACCTCTGTGAAATTGTAACTAAATTATTTCTATTACTTCATTGCAACTTGGACCTTGGAGTTGTCTTTTTATCTGACAAATGGAACTAAAAATCTTTACTTCAGCTACTTTTAAAGGGACTGTTGGAACTCAAATGAATATGAAAATTGTTCAAAGATACAAAGTATTATAATATTGCTATTGTTGCTATTTTCCCTAATATTATTATCATATCATTGTTGGCTGAGAAGGGAAAGAAAGTGAAGCAGAGAAAAACAATTTATTGTAAGCTTACTTATGTACTACACTGGGCCAGCCAAGTTGCATTATTTTTTTTTAATTTATTTATTTTACTTATTTATTATTTTTGGCTGCACACGGGCTTTCTCTAGTTGCAGCGAGCGGGGGCTACTCTTCCTTGCGGTGTGTGGAATTCTCATTGTAGTGGGTTCTCTTGTTGCGGAGCACCGGCTCTAGGTGTGTGGGCTTCAGTAGTTGTGGCTTGCGGGCTCTAGAGTGCAGGCTCAGTAGTTGTGGTGCACGGGCTTAGTTGCTCTGCGGCATGTGGGATCTTCCTGGACCAGGGCTCGAACCCATGTCCCCTGCATTGGCAGACAGATTCTTAACCACTGCGCCACCAGGGAAGCCCTCAATCTGCATTATTAATCCTCACTACAACCATAGCAAGGTAAGTACAATACCCTATTTTATGGATGAGAAACTGAGGCTCAGCAAGGTAAAGAGATTGCCTAAAATTTCATAGCTAGGACATAATAGAACTAAGATTCACACTCATATCTGACACCATTACCCGTGCTTTTCCTTTTTAAAACTTTTTTCTCCCCTACTTTGCAAACCGTCCCCTCACTCCCAACCACCCCCCCCACACACACACACACAGATTTTTCATCTCAAACAGTGTAATACAATCAAAGTAAATATCGAATGTCATAGGGTCATAAGGTCTGGCCTGGGCCACTCCCCCAGCCTCCTCCAGAGGGCTAAAGCTGTTATTCTGACACTGAGGAAATGAAGAACAAGGTCAACCTGGGTCCCAGCTGCCTGCCATACAGTTTGACAAACAGTGTTACATTGTTTATCAACATATATATCATCACAGACTTTTTATATGAAGGACTGGCAGTTGTTTATCTAATCTAAAAGAGCTAGAAATTTATAAAATTCCCATATCAGGGCCATGCTGATCAAATCCTATTACATCAAAGGTATTCCCAAGCCTCAGCCAACTGTTTTTCCTTTAGTATAAGAACAACTGTCAATGGAACAGCAAGGAAAAATTTTGGACCGTATAGGTGGATAGTTATTCAACAAATATGTACTGAAAACCTTAAACACTATGGAGGATATATATATATCTTGCCCTCAAAGCGCTTACACTCTATATATCCTATAGCAGCCATCCTACTGGTCATTGCAAGTGAGAAATAGCTGCTCTCGCTTTAGTGACTAGGGAGGCTGAGGACAAATTCACAGGAGCAGAGCTGCTTGAGTTTTGAAGAAAAGGCAGGGTCCAGATGGGTGCATAGGGGAGCATTCCAGGCGGGGGGAACCACACCAACAAGGCACAAGGTTGGAACTAAGAAAGGGAGGGTTAAGGGGACTTCCCTTATGGTCCAGTGGTTAAGAATCTACCTTCCAATGCAGGGGACGCAGGTTTGATCCCTGGTCGGGGAACTAAGATCCCACATGCCGCAGGGCAACTAAGCCCGCAAGCAGCAACTACTGAGCCCTCACACTCTGAGCCCGCGGTCCACAACTAGAGAGAAGCCAGTGTGCAGTGTGCTGCAATGAAGATCCCACGTGCCGCAACTAAGAGCCGACACAGCCACGTAAATAAATAAATAAATAAATAAATATTTTTTAAAAAAGAAAGGCAGGGTTAGGAATGGGGACAGGACCACCTGAGGGGAGCAGGAGTGCGTGGTGGGAGCCAAGTCTGGACGTGGGGGTGAGGGGCACATCACCACGGGTGCATTGACTACTGAGTCAACTTAACCCAGGGTTCCTCAGCCTTGGCACTGTTGATATTTTGGACCAGATTTTTCTTTCTGTGTAGGAGGTGAAGTTGGGGAGGATGGGAGCCTCCTGTGCATTGATGGTTAGCAGCACCCCTGGTTTCTACCCATTAGATGCCAGTAGTACCCTCACCCCTAGTTGTCCCCGCCACTCACTTGTGACACACAAAAAATGTCTTCAGACATTGCCATATGTCCCTGGGGAACAAATCATTCACTAGGTTGAGAACTACTGAGTTAAGGCATTGCGATGGTGTATGTGAGCTGTGTGCGGTATTTCTCAGGGTCAACGCATTCTTCCATTCACCATCAGGGCTCCTGTCCTCAAGGCCATGTGACGGCAACCTGCAGCCCATAGAGAATCTATCCTCCTGCTGGACTCTGGGATCCAGCTGTGGGTGGTATCCTTATTCACCAGCCCCTACTTCAACATGCCTAGAGAATGCCTCTAGGGGAGAAAGGATGGGTAAAAGGCAGAAAGCCAAGGTTAATGAGGGTGGCCTGGTATCCCAATGGAAATGAAACACCTAAAACAAGGATACTAGACAAAAACACATGAAAAGCTCTGAAGCAATTTAATATTAATATCAAACCTCACACTCATCAGGGTGACTACTATCAAAAAAAAAAAAAGAAAGAAAAGAAAAAAGAAAACAAGTGTTGGCAAGGATGTGGAGAAATTGGAACCCTTGTGCTGTTGGTAGGAATGCATTATGGTACAACCACTGTGGAAAACAGTATGCAGGCTCCTCAGAAAATTTAAACTAGAGCTACCATATAATCCAGCAATTCCACTAATGGGTATACACCCAAAAGAATTGAAAGCAGGGTCTTGAAGAGATATTTGTACACACATGTTCATAACAGCATTATTCACATTAGCTAAAACATGGAAGCAACCCAAGTGTTGATTGACCAATGAATGGATAAGTAGAATATGGTATATACCTACAATGGAATATTATTCAGCCTTAAAAAGAAGGAAATTCTGCAGCATGCTACAACCTGGATGAACCTTCAGGACATTGTGCTAAGTGAAATAAGCCAGCCACAAAAAGATAGATACTGTATGATTCCACTTACATGAGGTATTTAGCATAGTCAAAATCATAGAGACAGAAGGTAGAATGGTGGCTGCCAGGGGCTGGGGGGAGGGGGAAATGGGAAGTTATTTTTCAACGAGTATAGAGTTTCAGTTCTGTAAGATGGAAGAGTTATGGTGATGGATGGTGGTGATGGTTGCAAAACAATGTGAATAAATTTAATACCACTTAACTGTACACTTAAACATGGTAAAGGTGGTACATAAAATAGATAAGCAACAAGGATTTACTGTATAGCGCAAGGAACTATATTCAATATCAATTTCCTATAATGGAAAATAATCTGAAATATATATATACTGTACACCTGAAACTAACGCAATATTGTAAATCAACTATATTTCAATTTCTAAAAGATGGTGGAGATGATCAATTTTATGCTATGTGTATTTTACCACAATAAAAAAAAGTGGAAAAAACTAACATCAAGAATGATGGGAAAATGTTCAATTTCCTTCTGAATACTGAGCCCTTTAGCAATAAAAGGACACATTGTGATTGTCCCAGAGTTGGGCAGTGAAATGCCGTCCAATTAGACCTGGCATCAAGCCAGCTAGAGCCCCTGATTAATGCCAGCT
Source organism: Eschrichtius robustus (assembly GCF_028021215.1). Taxonomy (NCBI): domain Eukaryota; kingdom Metazoa; phylum Chordata; class Mammalia; order Artiodactyla; family Eschrichtiidae; genus Eschrichtius; species Eschrichtius robustus. Next base: position 39,612,821 of record NC_090838.1, read on the forward strand.
GGATGCTTAGAGGTGGGTGTATTGTTTTCTTGCCCTCTGTGACAGGCAGGTTGTTGATAGGAGAACTCTGTGGAAATGTTTACCATTATTCTGGCTTTTCCAAATCAGAGTTTCTAGAACTCAAACTTTCCTCAGGGACTCTGACACGGGGAATGGAATGTCAAGGGCAGTGTAGGAACAGAGCTCGAGCGCAGCTGAGTGACCTCAGGGAGCTGAGCTCTCCATCTCCCACAGCCTTTCTGCAACCTGTTCCCTTCTGGTTTTGTCGGGAAAGAAAAGCCTGTAAAACAACTGTGGTGGAGCCCAGGAAAAATTTAACAATTTCATTCTAGTACTGTTAGAATGAATCTTTGAGAAACTACATCTCCATTAAAATGATAGCTAGTATTTACTGAGTACAGGCACACCTCGCTTTTTGGAGCTTCGCAGATAATGCATTTTTTACAAATTGAAGGTTTGTGGCAACCCTGAGTCGAGCAAGTCTATCAGTGCCATTTTTCCTACAGCATTTGCTCACCTCATGTCTATGTGTCACATTTTGGTAGTTCTCACAACATTTCAAACTTTCTCGTTATTCTTATGTTTGTCATGGTGATCTGTGATCAGTGATCTTTGATGTTACTAGTGCAAAACGATTATGACTCACTGAAGTCTCAAATGATGGTTAGTATTTTTTTCCCCTTGGGCATGAAATTTTTTAAGAATTTATTTTATTGAAGTATAGTTGATTTACAATGTTGTGTTAATTTCTGCCGCATGGCAAAATGACTCACTTAGACATATATACATTCTTTTTCATATGCTTTTCTATTATGGTTTATCACAGGATATTGAATATAGTTCCCTGTGCTATACAGTAGTACCTTGTTGTTTATCCATTCTATATACAATAGTTTGCATCTACTAATCCCAAACTCCCAATCCATCCCTCCCCACCCCACCCCCATTGGCAAGATGGTTAGCATTTTTTACCAATTAGGTATCTTTTTAATTGACGTACAGTTGATATACAATATTATATTAGTTTCAGGTGTACAGCATAGGGATTCGATATTTTTATCGATTATACTACACTTAAAGTTATCACAAAATAATGGCTATATTTTCCTGTGCTGTACAATATATCCTTATTGCTTATCTATTTTATATATAGTAGTTTGTACCTCTTAATCCCATACCCCTAAGTATTTTTAAATTAAGGTATGTATGTTGCCTTTTTAGACATAATACTGTTGCACACTTAATGTACTACAGTATAGTGTACACATAATTTTTATATGCACTGAGAAACCAAAAAAAAAAAAAAAATTCAGGTGACTCACTTTATTGTAACATTCGCTTTATTGTGGTGGTCTGGAACCAAACCCACAGCATCTCCGAGGTACGCCTGTATTTACCAACCGTAAAGGTGGTACCAGCCCAGCATGAGGAAGTTGAGGCTTGTAGATGATAAATGACCTACAAGGACACACAGATGGTAACTTGTACAGTGAGAATCTCAACCCAGTTCAAGTTCTGTGTCTCCTGGAACCCCCTGAAATTTCAAAAGACATTGATATTCAGCAGTCAGGCCTGTCTACGTAAGAAGCTGACGTGTGTCTCCGACTGTCACAGAAAAACCTGTCTCCACTGATATGGGCTTTACATTAAGCCTGGGAACTGGCAACATCTTGTCTGAGTCCCCTACCTGACCGCTTTCACCTCGTAGCAGCTGAGAACCCGCCAGTGTTCCCTTCCTGCTCTTAAAAAAAAAAAGTTTCTTTTGGTTGTTTATTCACTGCAGAAAATTAGAAAAATCCTGAAAAGCACAGGAGGCAATCTTTTTTTTTTTTTTTTTAGGAGGCAATCTTTTTAAAAAATCATCCATAATGACAAAACCTCGAGAAAATCCTCTTAAACAGCTTGACGTATTTCCTACATACAATGCATCTTTCAGAGGCCTGTTGATCCAGCCTCTGCATGGACTCTTGACTGCTGAGCGTTGGTAGTGTTCACAGGCAGGCCCACCCAAGGAGCTGCCAACAGAAGGTCCAAGAAACAATAACCTAGCACCCCCTACCTCATAGAAGTTTCTCCCTTTACTCTCAGGGGTGAGGAGTTTTCCAAAGTGGCCCCCACAAAACTGAGTCCTGCTGACCTCAACTGACGGTCAGAATTCTGGAGCCAACTTTTGGAGAAACTTGGAGAACTGATACTCAAAAATGGATACACCCTTTTTTCCCTGAACTTCTTATTCTGAGTGTAACGCTAATTTGGTTCAAATCTGAGCCTGGCACCTTTAGAAGGCAGGCACCCCACCCAGGCTAATATGGGATATATAGTCACAGCCCTAGTAATTATCCAGGTCATAAATCACCCGGTCCTTATCCCTCTATACTGTCCAATAGAAATATAATGCAAGCTGCACACACAATTTAAAATTTTATAATGGTCACATAAAAAAGTAAAAAGGGGGACCTCCTTGGTCGCCCAATGGTTAAGACCCCACACTCCCAATGCAGGGGGCCTGGGTTCCATCCCTGGTCGGGGAACTAGATCCTGCACGCACGCTGCAAATAAGAGCCTGCATGCCGCAACTAAGAGCCCGCATGCCACAACAAAGATCCCGCGTGCCACCACTAAGACCTGGTGCAGCCATATAAATAAATAAATATTTTTTAAAAAAAGGAAAAAGGAACAAATGAAATGAACTTGAATAACATTTTATTTAACCCAGTATATCCAAAATATTATTGCATCAGCATGGAACAATATTAAAAATATTATTAATAAGCTATTTTATATTCTTTTTTTGTGCTCAGCCTTCGACATCTGGTGTTGTATTTTACCCTTAAATCACTTCTCAGTTTGCAGCAGTCACATTTCAAGTGCTCAGGAGTCTCAAGGGGCCAGTGGCTGCCATATTGGACAGCGTAGTTCCAGACCAACTTTAGCTCCATTCAGTGACCTGCAGCGGCCTCCCCGCCCATATCCTCATTCTTGGGTCATTTCCCAGCTAGTCTTGAATGCTCCAAGGGTGGGAGAAATGAAGAAAGGGCCTTTTTGCACCCTGGAGAGGCCCTGCCCTCCATAGTAGGGGGCAGGAGACAAACTGATGAGAGTTTCTGCAGATCCCGTGACGGTGGGTTCAGCATCATCTTAATATGAGAGCCCATATTGCCCTCAGGGAAGAAAGGAGAAGCAGAATCCACTCCCTTCTCAAAGCCCTCCCCAAGGCTTCCTACTGCAAACACAATAAAGTTTAAACTCTGTAGTCTCCCACCTGGCACTGATTTACCTACTCTCCAACTTTATTTCTCATGACTGCCCTATGGGACCTTAGCTCAAGCCAAGTCAAAGCAACCTGGCACCCCACCAACATGCCCAGCATTTTCGTACGTCCACACCCTTGTGTATGCCGTATTTTCCCAGCTAGAATGTCCTCATCTGCTGAATTCTCACCCAATTCTGAAGGCCCTATTCTCCATCTCTTCCCTGAAGCCTTCTTTAATGATTCCTGCTTGAAAGGTCTTTGTCCTCCTCTGATATCTACAGCACGCTTATCAGCAATAACCAGGTCGGTGGTTCTATTTTAGGACATGCCTTACTTACTTTTCACTTAAGGCTGTAAATACCTGAAGAGTTAGGGAGTCTTGGGTAATAATAATAATAAATGATGGTTAATGTCTACTGAGCATTTACTTTGTTTCAGTCATTGTACTAAGCATTTTACATTGAATCCTCACAACAATCCTGGAAAATTAGTCCCATTTTATAGGTGAGAAAAGGGAGTCAAAGAGAGAGACCTTACCCAGTCACACAGCCAAGTGTGGCTTCAAAGCCAGGCAGTTTGAATGCAGAGCCTAATCACTTCCCAGCCAACCAACGCACTCGCCCACCTCTCCTGCTGTGGTCGTTCCTTCCCTAACACGATGCTGTGAACTTGGTAGATAGTAAACACTCATTTAATTGTACATCAACTACTTGGGGTTTTTCCAGAGCATCTAACAAAGTATTAGGCACATAATAGCGATTTAATAGAGATTTAAAAATTAATGCCCTGAACCTGCTCGGCCACCATGGGACTGGACATTCCTTGCACAGCCAGAGGGGCCCATTCCTCCGTCTCCTACCCCCTCCTCAGCGCCTACGGCCTCAGGCTGTGCCCTCAGAGGCTGCTCTATAACTAGAAGTCAGCTTTCTTCTCAGTCTGGGCGGCCTTGTGCAGCAGAAGATGCAGATCCGGAGAGTGGGGAGCAAAGACCATCTCCACGGGACACAAGGAAATCCTCCCCATTTTTATCAACCTTATCTGCTTACTTGGGGCTCTCATCTCTAAGAGATTTAATCCCCCCTCCTGGAATCCAAAAGTCACATACCCATTCCCCAGGGAGCTGAGGTAATAAGAAAGCCCAACGTTTAGGATTACTCTTCGATAAGAGTCTTGTTTAAACAAGATCGCATATAAAAGCTGGGCTGATCCGCACACCCCTCTCTCCTTTCTCGCTCTCTTGCTTGGAAGATTGCAAGATTGTGCAATCCTCTCCCCAGACCGACCGGGGCTCTGACAGACCTACTGCAAATTGCTTTCAAACACAACCTGTTTCCCAGCCCTGGGTGTCGTCCTCTGCTCCCCACCGCGCACCGGGCCGCGCTGCGCCTCCCCCCTCCCTCCCTGAGAGTACCCGCTTGGGGCTCCCCTGGGGGCTGATTGCTTAGACCTTCTTTCTGGGCACTTACTGCTGGCACTTGCTGATTTACATTTTGAAACTAGAGCAAAGTTCATGGGTGCTTGTCTTGCGCACACTAGGAGTTACCTAATCCCGTTTAGAAAAACACAGACAATAGCAACCTTGGGAAACTGCCCTCCGAAAATAGCACAGCCCCACAGTATTTTGGCAACACGTTTCACACGTTTCTTTGTAGTGAGTCTCTGGCTTTGCCACGGTGGAAACACCCAGGGATTTAAATAGCAATGAGAAAAGGCCACTTGCGCCACTATTCGGTTTTGTGGTGGCAGGTTCTTTTTATCCCCCCGCCAAAGGGCCGGTGGTGGTCTTTTTACTTTGTTCTGTTTAAACTGGAGGTGAAAGCGTCCACATCACGGGTTGAGGCCCTGGGGCCCTGCGCTTGAGCTGTGAGAGTCCCTTCCTTCCCCCTCCTTTCAGTGCCCTAGCTCCTCTGTCTCAGCACGGTCCTCCCCCCAGGTCCCCTTCTGAAGACCGGTCACACCAGCTGCAAAGTGGGGCTAACGCCACTGCAGCCTCAGGAGCTGGGAGGGTTGAACGAGGCGGCAAAGCTCCCGGCCTGGCGCCAGGCCTGCCTTGAGAGGTCCACAGCATCTCGGCCACGCCGAGGCTGGGGTTGTGGCAGGAGCGCGTGGCGGCGCGGTGGCAGGACTGGGGGACCCTCTTGGCCCTCCCCTCCACGCAGATACACGGCAGGCTGGCCCAGCAGCTGGGCGGGGCCCTGGGGGCCTCAGGGGGAAGCAGCCCCCCTCTGATCCCCGTTTTCAGGATTCCAGGCCAGGCCTGGCAGCCCTTCGGCACAGAACTTTTTGTACATTCCACAGCAACTGAAAGGGCTTTTGTTCCCACACGGGAAGAACAACGACAAAGGCAATTGTGTGTCTCCTCAAAGGCCCGCACAGCTTGGAAAGAGAAACTTCCTTCTCCAAGAAGCCCGCTCTACCTAAACGGCTGCAGCCCGCAGATGTGGTCACACAGCCTCGCAACTGGGGAGCTGGGTGGTCTGAGTTGCCACGTGTGTGGCAGGGGGTACATCACACGCACAGCACACACACTCACACACACACACAAACCTGGAAACCGCTCCTGGCCAGACTAGCAGGGCCGTGAGTCACAGATGCCCCGGCTGCAAGGGGCCTCGGGAGGGCATGCGTAAACCAGGGGATCCTGTGACTTGTCACAGGTCACACTGTTCTTTCAGGCCTCACAGCCCATTCTCAGGAAGAACATTAGGCAGCATCAGAGAAAGATCTGTAAAGTCTACCCTGGGGTCCCTTCAAATACATAGTTATTTATGGCCTATTGAGAGGGTTGAAACTCCAGATAGCCCATGTGAGATCCATTACATGGAAGAACTAATTCTGACTGAGGTGGGGTGGATCTCTCCTTTTGCCATTTTCTCCCTTTTTATTTTCCCCTTTCTCCTGTAACAGCCATAATAGGGGAGTGAAGGTTTGGGGAGTTTTCAATTTTGTTTGTTAAAGGAAAAAGCTTTTCTTATCAAATAAAATTATTATGCATCATTTTATTGCCCCCTTGAATGGAATCACCCGACCTGTTTTCCCTGCAGACATGGCTGCCAGAATGTTCAGTGCTGAGTCTGGGGATCAGTTATGATAATTAATTCATCCCAGGTGCATGTGGTACTCCTAACAGGTGTCTGCCCTGGTGTTGCTTTTATGTTTTGTGTCTTGTTGTACCCCGAGTTTAAATATCATAAACAATCTTTGTACTGTGCAAAAAACTTTCATCAACCTAGAGGTGTTGGGAAATTTCAGTGTTGTTTCTGGCTCCACCTGAGTGACCGACCAGTTCCACCTTGAGCAGCATGTCCCCTCTCTCTAGGCCTGATTTCCTCATTTCTGAAACACGAGGACTGACCTGTCTGTGTCTCTCAAGCTTGCCTGTTACAGAATCACCTGGGACTCTCATGCAGATTCCCAGACCCCTTCCCTGGATTAGACATGGGGGGAGGCTGGAATCTGTATCTTTAAATCAAGAACCCTCATGGAGGGACTTCCCTGGAGGTCCAGTGGTTAAGACTCTGCGCTTCCAACACAGGGGTCATGGGTTCCATCCCCGGCTGGGGAGATCCCGCATGCCAAAAATTAAAAAAAAAAAAGGCACCCCAGTGGATTCTTATCTTCTGGCAAGTTTGGAAAACACTGACACCAGATGATTGCTAAGGTTCAGCTCTAAGCTATGATCTATAAATTTAGATAAATAATTCTTTAGAAAGGTGAGGTATGATAATGATTTTGAAATATATCATATTTACTGAATGTCATATATTATGATCCTCAATTTTCATGTATATACACATGAGGGGCACACCTTGTATTTCCCTTTGCAGATAAAAACCCCACCCAGAGGCTGTTCCTCATGCAGCTTTCCTTTCCGTTGGATTTTTACACGGGTCAGACCTCCCCATTCTTGCCCGAGGGGGCTGCACTTCTTTTTTAAATAATGAGCAGACTAATGTAAATGTGGTAGCTATATTATTTTTCTAGTTGCTGTAGCAAATTATGTAGCAAAGACTCTTGCAGTCTTTGCAAGTACATTTTTTCTTTTCTTTCCTAAAGCTTGTATCTGTTTTCCTTTGATAAACTATGATGTAGGTTTGCCCCATTATTACCTGTGTTCTAGAGATGAGAAGACTGAGGCACAGAGATGTTGAATGACACGTGACCGACATGAATTCACACAGGCCGTCTGCTCCAAACACACCCTCCCCCATAACTTAGCCACTCAAGAGATAACCAACATTAACCCTTCAACGCTTAAACTTCTGGTCTTTTTCCCTTACATGTGTATTTATTTTTTACAGAATACGAATCGGCCTGCTTTCATTTCACTACGTCTTCTTCAGCCCCATTTTTAGTGGCTGCGATCATCCATCACCTGGAGGTCCATCGCTCAGTGTTATCAGTCGTACATCTTTCAATTCTGCACACCTGTGTGTAGCTTTCTCTGCAAAGCGCTGCTGTGTGAAGGACGAGAGATGAAAAAGCCAGGGTGTCTCTCCTCCAGGAGCTCACCGGCTAGTGTGTGATGTTCAACCCAGGCTGCGTACTAGAATCATCCGAAGAGATTTGAAAATACACCCAGCCACTCCGCCCCCTCTGACCAGCTACCTGACTCCCTGGAACAGAAGCCTGGGCATCAACATTTTTAAAGCTCCCAGGTGATTTCAGCATCCAGTCAGGGTTGAGATCTCAGGGCCTGGGGACAGGGCCGCTCCCACCAGATATGCTAACAGCTGCTCTCTCTGAAGCCCCCGTCCTGCCTCCTGGGCCTAGACTCCAGCTGCTTCCCTGGGTCTGCAGAATTAACCCTTTAGTTTCTGCACTTAGGCCTGGCTGACTTCAGCAGCAATAGCCACAGCCTCGGGGGCCTCCTGCCCACCGGGATCACCCTCTTCTTCCAGCTCTTCTCTCTGTGCCTTTAGGTGGAGGAAAGGGGCAGGATATTAGTAAGTGGTTCAGGAGAGACATCATAGGTCTGGGAATCAGAAGGCCTGGGCTTTAGTCCTCTCTTGGAGCCCATATGACTCTGGCCCAGTCACTTGACCTCTCTAGAAGATGGCAAAGCTGTGAACTTGCTTCATTCAATACCTATAATCAGATGGGTCAGTTCTGCGTTTCAGGGAAATCCATAAACTTGTGACATGACCACGGATGCTGCTGGTCCATAGTGTGCCTTTGTACAAATCCAGGTGAATTCTGGATGTCAGCAGTCCCTCAGCTGCACACTCTTAAGCAAAGAACAACTTGAACAATTAAACCTGACCTGAAAGGAACTTACTTTAAATGAAATTTATCTGACCAAGAAAACACTGGACCTGGACCTTCTCTTGAGCTGAAATGAAGGGACTGCACGTGGGAAAGGGTTGGGGAGACAGAGGAGGTTCCAGGAGCCTCTGCAGAAGCTCATGCAGCTTCAAATGACTTGTGAGCAAGGATGGGCCGGTCATGGGTCACGGGGCAGACCGCCAAGCGTGCCCACTCCCAGCGATCCAGCATGGCTGAGAGCTGGTTTGTAAACCAAGCAACACAGGCTTCCTTGCCCACATTCACAGCTTTGCAAAGAGAGGGTGTGAAATAAAAAAAGAAAATTAAACAGAATCATTGCAGCTACAGATATTGACCTTCCTGAAATGGGGCAGAGCCCATCTGAACATTTGTGAAATTGGGCAACTTTGCTCTGAGATACTTCCATCACTGCTCTGCTTTTTTCCCCCATCTTTTGTGCTCACTGAACTTTTTTCCATGTCCAGTGCCCCTGGCTCCCTGCTTGCCATGCTCCCTCCCTCAGATACCCCACCCTCATCCCATTCCCAGTCTACCCTTCCCGTTAACTTGAAAAGTTATTGGACGGACTTCCCTGGTGGCTCAGTGGTTAAGAATCTGCCTTCCAGTGCAGGGGACGCAGGTTCCATCCCTGGTCGGGGAACTAAGATCCCACATGCCGCAGGGCAACTGAGCCCGCTCACCTCAACTAGAGAGCCTGTATGCCGCAAACTACAGAGCCCACGCACTCCGGAGCCTGCGTGCCACAACTAGAGAGAAGCCCACAGGCCGCAACCAAGACCCAACGCAGCCAAAAATAAATAAATTAAATATATTTTTTAAAAGGTATTGGAAAGATGACAGACTTTGCAATCATACAGATCTGGATTCAGTCCCAGTGAACTGTGTGCACTTGGGTCAGATACAAAATCCACGCAAGCCTCAGCTTTCTCATCTATAAGATGGGGATAATGACAGTTAGCTGATATAATAACACTTGGCTGATTAGGGTTGCTGTGATCATTATTTAAATTAAGCAAAAATATACACAGAGTATCAGGAATGTAGTAGGTGCTCAATAAATGCAGATTCTACCATTTTTCTCTCTGGAAAGGCTCTGCCGTCATTTATTTAAGTCCTAGTATAAATTTGAATCATATCTTCCTTTTCCTATGTGTCTGGATATTTACACTTTTTATTATTAAAAAACATCTTCTTTACTACAACAGCAGTGCATGTTAATTTGCTAAAAACCCAGAGAAGCAAAAAGAAAACATAAAAAACACCACAACCCCACCATCTGCACATTTACAATAACAGCCACTTGAGCAATATAAGCAACGCAGCTGCTAAGCCCATTTGAAAACTTAATCCTCACGACCCTATAAAATAGGTGTTCTCTAAATCTCCATTTAACAGATGATTAAAACAAAGTCTCAGAGAGACCAGATGTGCTGTCCAAGTTCACACAACCAATAAAGAGCAGAGCTGGGATTTGCAAGGCTTTATTCCTTATTAAGAAACTTTCAGGTGGCAGAGAAGATATTTGGGATCTGGGGAGCTTTTCAGGGGCTCAGAAATCTCAGTCCTTCAGCAGCCTCCCACTCCGGAGTTCCTTGCCTGGTTCGGCTGTCCCTGGCCACACCCACCTGCCCACATGTGCCAGTTCCCATGGTTGCTTCATCTTTGCCAGCTGCAGCAGCCATGTATTTGCATGTAACCCTGTGAGGGGTACTACAGAGCGTGGACAGAACTCTCGCTGAGAGGGCTGCTGACACAGAGCCAGAGGTTCTGCCCATCACTACCTTTCAGGGTAAACTTGGACAAGTCTCTTGAGAGTCCCCATCTCTTACAGGAATAATAGCCGTCAGTTTTTCCTGTGGCTCTAATGGAGGTAAAATAGATAAGACCACCCAGATAGTTTAAATGCCATATAAAAGACAGTTTCTGAGATAACTGAAAGCAAAAATAATCTATATATAACGTCTTTACAATGTTCAAAGGGCATTTGATGAATTGAGATTGGCAGAAGCAGACCAACCAATATCAAAGTTGCCTTAGTCATGGTATAGGAGTAGGCAAATGCATACTGATCAGAAAATTTACCTGACATGCAAACCCAGAACAGATAGGTTCAATGTGGCAGTGGATGGGGGGAGGCTGGAACCCTGAGGATGAGACTGAGATTGGACGGAATCAGGCGAGTCTGGGCTGAGGAATCCCCACTTCTCATCTGATCCGGTGGGACCCTTCCTGGAAGAGGCTGAGTTCCATGATCCTGGTCAGCCTGGTTTAGAGAGTTTCTGGAACCTAGGCTTTGTCTAAGGGTCATTTACATCTCTTTGAACCTCAGAATAAGAAGATTAAACTGAGAAATAGGAGGAGAGGGTGGGCTGAGGCTACCCTCGGATGCTCAGAACCCCAGGAGTGGGTCCTGCCGATGTCCGTGTCTGAGCATGGGCAGCCCAGCCAGTCCAATGTGCTCAAATCCAGCGACTCATTGGTCAGGCTCATGGCTTTCTTGGTCTAAAGCCCTGTGGCTTTAGATGGCCAAAAAGCACATGAAAAGATGCTCAACATCACTAATTATTAGAGAAATGCAAATCAAAACTACAATGAGGTATCACCTTACACTGGTCAGAATGGCCATCATCAAAAAATGTACAAACGATAAATGCTGGAGAGGGTGTGGAGAAAAGGGAACCCTCTTACGCTGGTGGGAATGTAAGTTGGTGCAGCTACTATGGAGGTTCGTTTAAAAACTAAAAATAGAGCTACCATATAATCCAGCAATCCCACTCCTGGGCATATATATGGAGAAAACCATGATCTGAAAAGACACATGCACCTCAGTGTTCATTGCAGCACTATTTACAATAGCCAGGACATGGAAGCAACCCAAATGTCCATCGATTGATGAATGGATAAAGAAGATGTGGTACATCTATACAGTGGAATATTACTCAGCCACAAAAAAGAATGAAATAATGCCATTTACAGCAATATGGATGGACCTAGAGATTGTCATACTGAGTGAATTAAGTCAAAGAAAGACAAATATAATATGATATCACTTATGTATGAAATCTAAAAAAATGGTACAGGGAATTCCTTTGTGGTCCAGCGGTTAGGACTCCTTGCTCTCACTGCTGAGGGCCAGGGTTCAGTCCCTGGTCAGGGAACTAAGATCCCTCAAGCCATGTGGCGTGACCAAAAAAAAAGAAAAAAGGTACAAATGAACATATTTACAAAACAGAAATAGAGTCACAGATGTAGAAAACAAACTTATGGTTACCAAGGGGGAAAGGCGGGGGGGAGGGATAAATTGGGAGATTGGAATTGACATATACACACTACTGTACATAAAATAGATAACTAATAAGGACGTACTGTATAGCACAGGGAACACTACTCAGTACTCTGTATTGACCTATATGGGGAAAGAATCTAAAAAAGAGTAGATATATGTATATACATAACTGATTCACTTTGCTGTACAGTAGAAACTAACACAACATTGTCAATCAACTATACTCCAATAAAAATTAATTAAAAAGAAATAAAGCCCTGTGGTTTTAAACTGTCAGCTTCTGCAACAGGAAGAAGAAAGTACTGTATTTCTTCTGGGCTTCAACAGGCTCTTAAAACAAAGGTGTTTCTGTTTCAGACAATGATGCCCCGAAATAACCTGCCTGACCCTCCAGCTTTGCACACACCCAGTCAAAAATTAATCGGCCAACTAGCATTCTTGGAGACGCCAATAAAGACCTGGTGCTGTGTTGGGCCTGAGAAGATACTCAGAGGTTCACAACCCTACTCCTGCCCTCAAGGAGTTTAGCATCCAGATGGTGTTTGAATCACCTAGGAGCTCACCTTGGGCACAGGAGAAAAAACTGTACAGGAAATGCCTTCCTTAGCATCGGCTTGAGCAAAATACCACCCCTGATGACATTTGCCTGGGTCTGGAAATGTTTACCCAGGGATGGCACCGTATGGGGCATTCATTATACATCTAAATTTGTCTTTGCAGGCTACATTGTCCTTGCACGTTTCCCAGGGCTGAGAAAGGGAAGGCAAGGAATATTAATGAGTTGCTAGGCGAGTCAGCACTGTGGCAGCAGGTTTACAGGTGTCATTTCATCCCCACAACCACCTGGTGGGAAGTCTCATTGTTCCTGCTTGCATTGGGGAGACTGCAGCTCTGAGGGGCACCGAGGTGCTTGGGCTCAGGGGCTGGAGCTGAGGGCCCATGCTTGTGAGCGAGTCGGGGTGAGGGGGATTAAGGAAGGTTCCAGCTCATGAAGGAAAAACCTTGGGTGCTGGCTAAGGAATGGGACTTTCTCCTGGAAGCTACAGGGGCCACTGAAGGACAGTAGTGAGAGGCATCTGATCAAATCTGCAGGAAAGTTCTCTGGTAGCTGTGTGAGTGCTGGTGGGGCTAGAGGAAGAGGGATTGCAGAATGAGACCAGAAGAGAGGGCTCTGGAAGGGCAAATCTGTTGTCTCCCCCTCCCCAAAACACACACAGAATAATGGTCTCTGGATTCAAATAAATCATTTTAATAACCCAATTTAAATTTTACACCCCAGTCAGTGGTCCCTACGTTAATCTGGATAATCAAAATTGGCTAAATGGAGTCAGATGAGTGAGAGAAGTTTGTGCTGTGGGCAGCAGCCCTGGTAGATGGCTGCTATGAGGACAAGCTTGACTGAGATTTGGCATCATGACCGAGGGAGTTCAGGTGGGTGTGAGGGGAGGGACGGGAAGGCCCTGGATTTTCCATTTAGGCAGACTTGAGTTTGAATGCTGGCTCGGCCATTGAAAAAGTCATTCAATCTCTCTGATCCTGTTCACCTCTTTACCTCGTCTGTAAAATAGATTTCGTCATCCCTCTCTTTCATGACTATGGAGTTAGAGCGTTCATAGCGCCTAGCACATCAGTGGTGCTCAGGAAACGCCAGCTAATGTCATCACTTGCACCTGGTTACTCCACTGGGGTCAGCTCCCGCCAACTTGGCTCTTCCCTGTGAAGCAACAGTGCCCCTTAGTGGCTAAATGGGGGAATGACAGGTCTGTCCGTTGCCAGGGCCCTGATCCTACCCCGCCCCATGTCCCACAGGTTAGAAGTCTCCTTAGTCCTACACTATCAGAGCTGACAACTCATGCCCACCCAGCACATACCTCTCACGAGAGCCACCTCCTTATCCTGGCCAGCAAGTGACAGGCTCAGTTGTCCCCAGTACTGGAGGACCTCAAACCCAGTGGGAACCGTGGGCTAGGAAGAAAACACAACATTGAGTAGCCTGGGAACAGTTTTCTAGACATGACCATGACCTCCAAGCCCTCCCACCCGACCCCCAAGAATTATGTGAGTTTTAAAGCAGAATGCCAGCTGCACAGACAGGCAGCCCTCAGCAAAACAAGGAAGGAAGGAATTCATTCAACATGTAGCGCAGAGGGAAGAGATATGGGAACACATGTATATGTATAACTGATTCACTTTGTTATAAAGCAGAAACTAACACACCATTGTAAAGCAGTTATACTCCAATAAAGATGTTTTAAAAATAATAATAATAAAAATTAAAAAAAACCAAAAAAACAAAAAAACAAAAAAAACCACCATGTAGCATAGAGGGCACCATCCAGGCCCCTGGCTCCAGACTGGGCTGTACATACAATGGTCAGCAAAAAGCAAAAAAAAAGCCCTGCCGTCAAGTAGCTGACTATTAAGTGAAGAAAGGACATTGACCAGACAATCACCCGGATACATAATATAGACTGTAACAAAGATATGAAGGAAAGGTTCAGGGTGCTGACTCCACCCAGGACAAGATATGTGTGTTCCTTGGTGCTGCCATGGGCCTCACAAGCACCCCGCTGGCTGAGGTGCTGCCCCTAGGCTCTGTGCACATAGCACACATTTAAATGTTCACTGCTTTTGAAGGTGGGCCTGTGTGGCTCTGGGCTGTCTACCCCGTCCACCTGGTAGACAAGAGTCAGGGAAGTCAGCAAAGAATGAATAGGCATTAATAAGTACTGTTGTTTGTTTGTTTTTTAAAAAAGGGCATTCCCAGAAGCAGGAACAGCATGTTCAAAGTCCTGAGCTGGGATCTCATGGAGCAACTTTGGTGCACAGAAATCAAGAGTGATGGTGGTAACACTAGAGCAGTAGGCAGGAGCCAGGCCATTAGGCACTGGGAGCCATAATCAGTAGTGTGGCCTTGATCAAAAGAACAGTGGAAAACCACATTCATTGCTCCTGCCTCCCTGCCACCCACCCACGTACCCTGCCTGCCCCCGGAGACAAGCCCCCTCTTGCTGCCTCCCTCCCCCCATCACTGCCCAAGGTACCTCCATCAAGTCTTTTCTGGACCCCATCCCTTTTCGCCTTCTCCCAGTAGCATCCTATCAAGCTGTGTCTGAGATTTGTTTCCCTTTCCTCCCCTCCTCCCTACTTTCCACAGTTAAATCCTATTAAGTAAAAACTGACATTCAAAACCATACTCCCACTTCTAACTAAGCTGCAAGGATTTCTTGCCAGCCCGGTGTGCCCAGCCCTATGGTAGCCTGGGCCTGGGGATGAAAGAGAAAATATCCTCCTTCTTTACCCCAAAGGGACTTCTCATCTTGTCCTGAAGCCAGAGACTGCCTCTCAGCTAGAGGCACTCATATTCTGAGCCCTGTCAATGGAAACAACACTTATCAATCCTCTCTCTCTTTCTGAGTGTTCAGGTCCTCACACAGGAGTCACTCTGCTGGTCAGTCAGTTCATCTGGTTAATGGTTTCAGGTACAGAAGCAAAGACCACTGGACCTGGAGTATAAAAATCTGGGTTTGGGGACTGCCCTGGTGGCGCAGTGGTTAAGAATCCGCCTGCCAATGCAGGTGACACGGGTTCGAGCCCTGGTCCGGGAAGATCCCAGGTGCCACGGAGCAACTAAGCCCATGCACACAACGACTGAGCCCACGTGCCTAGAGCCTGTGCTCCACAACAAGAGAAGCCACTGCCATGAGAAGCCCGTGCACTGCAACAAAGACCCAACACAGCCAAAAATAAATAAATAAATAAATTTATTTTTTTTTTAAATAAATAAAACCTGGGTTTGTAACCTGGACCTGCCATTTTTTAACTGTGTGTCCTTAGACAAATTTCTTAACTTCTCTGGGCTTTGGTTTCTTCATTAATAAAGTAGGGGTTAATAAGACTTTCTCTGCCTACTTTGCCTACTTTATAAGGATCAAACAAGGCCCCACAGTGGTCCCAGATGAGGGTCCTGAGACACGTATCACCCATGGGGATGTTTTCACCTGACCACAGTGAGATGAGAAAAATAAGGAAAATGGGGGGAGGCTTTTACAAAGGGAGATTTATTCAACTTACAGGGTGGCCTGTATTCTGAGACTGTCTCCTTTACACTGAAATTACATTTATTTTATTTTACTATTTTATGAAATGACTTTAGAAGATTTTTTTAATGTTTTTACATGACAAAATAAAACGATAACTAACTACTCAATGTGAGGGGAGCTTACTGGTCTGTGAAACCCCAGATCCTCCTGAGTAAGGGAACCAGAAGGCTCTCTGCAACCCCAGGGGCTACCTGTCTTCCTTCACAACCCCACCACCTGGACTCCTGGCCACAGCCTGGATCCTTGGCTTCTCCTCTTGGCATTAAAATCACAGATTCTGGAATCAGACTCTTAAGGTTTAACCACTGGCTATGCTGTCATTAAGCTGTGTAGATCTTGGACATGTTGCTCATGGTCTCTGTGCTATAATGTGTGTCTTAACAGTGAAGATTAAACCTGACTCATGTAGAACGGCATGTGGCACCAAGGGTACTCAGTGAATGCCAGCTGTGGTTATTATATCATTTTCCTCCCAGCCCAGCTCACCAGCTCCCAGCTGCCTGTGTCATCTGAAGCTCTTATGCCCCCTGCTTCTCTTTCTCCATCTTCAAGGCCTTTTCAGATCTGCCTTTCGGGGCTAAGAAGCCATTGGCTTCTCTTGGAAAGTTCTTGGAAGGGAAACATACAGAAATGATCCTAATAAGCAGAAAGAAGAAGAGGCGCTTTAACTGCGGTTTTTCTTTTTCACTTAAAAAATCTGCCCACTGACTCGCAAATGAGGGATTGATTTCAGGTTCTCAACAATTATTGGCCACAGCTAAGCCAGGGAGCCAACTTGGAAGCCAAGAACCCGGGAGAATCACCTATTGGTGGAGGCCAGGTTTTTTGGTTTGCTTGTTGTTTTTTTCTTTATTTTATTTATTTTTTATTTTTGGCTGCGTTGGGTCTTCGCTGCTGCACACAGGCTTTCTCTAGTTGCAGCGAGCGGGGGCTACTCTTCCTTGTGGTGGGCGGGCTTCTCATTGCAGTGGCTTCTCTTGTTGCAAAGCACGGGCTCTAGGCGCATAGGCTTCAATTGTTGTGGCTCGCGGGTTCTAGAGCGCAGGCTCAGTAGTTGTGGTGGAAGGGTTTAGTTGCTCCGTGGCACGTGGGATCTTCCTGGACCAGAGCTGGAACCCATGTCCCCTGCATTGGCAGGCGGATTCTTAACCACCAGGGAAGCCCTGCTTGCTTTT
The DNA here is from genome assembly GCF_028021215.1 of Eschrichtius robustus. Lineage (NCBI taxonomy): Eukaryota > Metazoa > Chordata > Mammalia > Artiodactyla > Eschrichtiidae > Eschrichtius > Eschrichtius robustus. The sequence goes on from NC_090838.1 coordinate 39,629,924, forward strand.
TTTTTTTAAAGGGGAACTTTTTCTACTTTAATATTCCTTCTTTGGGACCCATACTCACAATTCCTTCCACTTGTGTCAAATACGTGCGCTCTCTGCCGTTTGCTAAGAAGACAGTGCTGCGCTGGTCTCTCTCGTGATTACAGAGCACAGGGAGCTGGACCGTGCATGTATCCTGAAGGCTCTCCTTCCAGCTCGCACTCGCCCCTGGGTTAGCACAAGAAGACAAGATGCTTAGCCCTGGGCCTCTAGAACAAGCTGAGAATGCCAGCTAGTTCCCACCTCCACTCTCCTGGGAGTCAGTGACTGACACCATCTGTAGAGACGGGCAGAGGTAACGTGCTTTTGCTCTTTGTTTTCAATTTTTAAAAATTGAGGTACAGTTGATTTACAGTATTGTGTTTGTTTCAGGTGTACAGCATAGTGATTCAGTATTTTTGCAGATTATATTCCATTATAGGTTACTATAGGATAATGGGTATACTTCCCTGTGCTATACAGTAAGATCCTTGTTGCTTATCTATTTTACGTATAGTAGTTTGTATCTGTTAATACCATACTGCTAATTTGTCTCTCCCCACCTCCCGCTCCCCTTTGTTAACCACAAGTCTGTTTTCTATGTCTTTGAGTCGATTTCTGTTTTGTATATACATTCATTTGTATTATTTTTTTAGATCCCACACATAAGTGATATCATATAGTATTTGTCTTTCTCTGACTTATTTTACTAAGCATAATATTCTCTAGGTCATCCATGTTGCTGCATATGGCAGTATTTTATTCTTTTTTATGGCTGAGTAATATTCCAGTGTGTGTGTGTGTGTGTGTGTGTGTGTGTGTGTGTGTGTGTGTGTATGACATCTTTTTAATCCAATTGTCTGTCGATGGGCACTTGGGTTACTTCCATGTCTTGGCTACTGCAGTAAATAGTGCTGCTGTGAACATTGGGGCACATGTATCTTTTTGAATTAGTGTTTTCGTTTTTTTCCGGATATATGCCCAGGAGTGGGATTGCAGGATCATATGGTAACTCTATTTTTAGTTTTCTAAGGAACCTCCATACTGTTTTCCATAGTGGCTGTACTAATTTACATTCTCACCAGTAGTGCAGGAGGGTTGCCTTTTCTCATGTGCTTGTGCTCTTGTTTATAGCTTGTGGTATCTGCATGATTGGAAGGTGGAAGTTTCTAAGCAAAGGAGTTTCCATATTTCTTTTATACTTTGAATGATACAAATAATGGACTCCTAAGTGTTTGTGTTAGACTCCACTATTTTCGCCCCTAAGCATCCTGAAAAGCAGACAGAAGGTTTTGCCTTTCAGGGTTGCTTTAATCCAGGTCTGGCTCCCTTCATCTGTGGCTCCCTAGGTTCTAGCCTCTTCCCTGTGCAGCCTGCACCCCCAGCCTGGTGGTCAGGTGCCTCAGTCAGGCTGTCAGTGTCCCCAGGAGAAAGAGGAATCAGGTCTGGCCCAGCATTATAAGCAAGAGTCCCAAAAGTCATCCTGATTGGACAGCTCTTCCCACCTGGAATGTTCTTCCTACCATGTCCTCATAATCAAACACCACCCTTAAAGCTGAGCCCACCTGAAGGCCCCACCTCCTCTGTAGCACCTACTTCTCCACTCAGGGTTCCTGTGGGATGCTGTGCTCTGGTGTAGAGGAAACAAATGAGCAAAAGTCCGCATCTGCACAACTCTATCCTCTCTCAGTGTGTCCACATTTTCTCAGTCTGTTTCCCCTGTGCCCTGACTGTACTGTGGAACGGAGACAAGTGTCATGACCCATACCGGGAGGGGACGTGTGACTCTGGCCTCCCCAGAACAGGCCCTAAATAGCGGAGCTGACAAGGCCTGGAGCACAAAGGTGCACTGGTTATACTAACTGGGAGTATTTACTAGTAACCAGGAATTCAGGTAAGTAAGTAGCAAATTGCATTAATTATTAGATAGAAATGAGTTACTCCCTTATTCTCTCAGAACCTGACAGAAACAGCCTTTAAGAGCCAAAGACTGTGCGGGGGGACCTCAGCTGAAATAAATAAGAACTTGTTGAACGTGTTCTTTGTTTAATTCAACCCATATTGTTTGAGCATCTACTACGTGCTGGGAAATGTTTTAGATAGTCAGGATATTTCAGTGAACAGATGAAATCACCATTCTTGTGGAATGCCCTTTCTAGAGGAGAATGGCAAATAATAAAGAAGTAAATATATTATTTAGAATGCCTGATGGTAATAGTACATTGGAGGAAAATAAATTTGGGAAATTGGCTAGGGGATGAAGGGAGGAAGAGAAGGTTTGGAATGTTCAATAGGGCCATCGAGGAAAGGTTCATTGATGAAGTGACATTCGAGCAAAGGCCTGAAAGAGAGGAGGGATCAAGGCCTGCAGATTGCTGGGGAAGGGCTTTCTAGGCAGGAGGAGAGCAAGTGCAAAGGCCCTGTGGTGGGGGTGGGTCCAGGGAGATGGAGGAACAGCAGGCAGGGAAGAGTAGCTGGAGCAGAGTCAGAGTACTTGGTGCCCAGGCCTGGGCTTGGCCTTCAGAGCAATGTGAGAGAAGGGAACAAACAGGATAATCCTTGGTCTCAAAGAGGCCACAAGCCACTAAAGCCCACACAGCAAATGGTAAAATAATAGCATACCTAGGAAAGATGGAGTCCCAGTCCATTCTGTGCACGTTCAGAAAACTCAAGGCCCGGGACTTCCCTGGTGGTGCAGTGGTTAAGAATCTACCTGCCAATGCAGGGGACACAGGTTCGAGCCCTGGTCCAGGAAGATCCCACATGCCACAGAGCAACTAGGCCTGTGCACCACAACTACTGAGCCCGCGAGCTACAACTACTGAGCCCGCGAGCCACAACTACTGAAGCCTGCATGCTTAGAACCCGTGCTGCACAACAAGAGAAGCCACCGCAGTGAGAAGCCCGCGCACCGCAACGAAGAGTAGCCTCTGCTCGCCACAGCTAGAGAAAACCCGCGCATAGCAACAAAGACCCAACGCAGCCTAAATAAATAAATAAACTTAAAAAAGAAAAGAAAAAAGAAAACTCAAGGCCCTGGAGCAGGCAGAGAGGGCTTCAAGGAGCAGGTGGAGACCAACTGAGAGGCCCTGACAAGCAGGGAGGAAGGGGGTGTGGACTCCGTGCCTGCCGTGGGGCATTCTGACTGAATGTCAGCCACATTCTCTGTGCCCTGAGCAACTTGGAATTATTATAGCTTGAGATTTTTGGAGACAAAGCAACAGAGACTCATAATGTGCAGGTATTTCCTCCCAGGAAGAGAAATTCCATATCAAGGCTCCCCTCATCACAGGGTCTTAACTGCTGTACGGTATGAACGTCTTCTAGACATCAGCATGAAAGCAGTGCATAGGGAATTGTAGCAGACTGACCAGCCAAGGATCTGGACTGCCCAGAGCAGCCTCTGCAGTGAGATTCAGGAGCCGCCCTCCCCCCAGAGCCCTCAAGAGCTCTCTATGCCACAGATTTTTCCTGCTTAGCCTTTGCTTTCTGTTCTAAGGCCAACAACACTAAGGGGATCATAATTTGAGCCCATCACACATTTACGCCTTGTCGTTTTCCTTTGCTTGTTGTTTTATTCGTTCCTTTGTTTATCCAGCAATTTATTCAGCAAATATTTCTGCTCATTCATTATTCTCAGGTTGTCAGTGGCTACCTGTGTGACCCCCACCCCTAGAGAAGCTGATAAATCAGCTTTAATAAGGACACAAGAACTTCAGATGCCATATAGACAGAACCAGAAAGATGGTCCCTACCCTCTGCCACAGCCAGGGCCAGCTCCCTAACTGATGAGTCCCACTGCAAAGTGAAAATACAGGGTCCCTTGTTCAAAAAGCAGAGGAAAAGTGCCATTAAAGTCACTAAATATGAAACTTTTTTCTTTCTTCCATGGTCTCTCTCACCTTCTCATGGTGTTTCTTATTTGCTCTATAATGTTCTGCTTCTTCCTCAGACACAGGGATATTTGTAAAATGAGTGTAGACCCTCACAGGCACTGGGGTGGGGTTGGAGTGGGCTGCCCCCTGATTGCTCCAGCTCTGGGATTCCTCCTCCAGCCACCAGACTGACATGCCATGCTGTGGATGGGAAAGCCCCAGAGGATTAAATCTCTGTGCCAGGACATGCTTGGTACCTGGATCGGGGGTGGGTGAGAGGCTCACCTCTGCTGCTACCTGTAAAATGCACTGTGGCACTGACAGCCCAGGGTAGGGACGGCTGCCACTAAGCCTCTCCCAGAGGTACTGCAGGGCACACGTGCTCAACCGCAATTCTCCCCGTGCCTGTACCCAGGTGGAGGGGGCAGAGAGGAGGAAGCCAGGCAGGGCCCAGGGAGGGAGAGAGCAGGGAACAGACAGCCAAGGACCCATCGCAGGGAGGCAGAGAGGCAGAGAGGCAGCAAGAAGCAGACCTTGCATGCATGAGGCTCCAAGCCTGAGTATACACTTCATTGTCCCATCAGACTTCACATACAAAACATAAAATTCAAGGATAATGTAATTAAGAATGGTGAGGGGGCTTCCCTGGTGGCGCAGTGTTTGAGAATCCGCCTGCCAATGCAGGGAACACGGGTTCGAGCCCTGGTCTGGGAAGATCCCACATGCCGCGGAGCGGCTGGGCCCGTGAGCCACAATTGCTGAGCCTGCGCGTCTGGAGCCTGTGCTCCGCAACAAGAGAGGCTGCGATAGCGAGAGGCCTGCACACCGCGATGAAGAGTGGCCCCCGCTTGCCACAACTGGAGAAAGCCCTCGCACAGAAACGAAGACCCAACACAGCCATAAATAAAATAAATTTAAAAAAAAAAAAAAGAATGGTGAGGGCTTCCCTGGTGGCGCAGTGGTTGAGAATCTGCCTGCCAATGCAGGGGACACGGGTTCGAGCCCTGGTCTGGGAGGATCCCACATGCCGTGGAGCAACTGGGCCCGTGAGCCACAAGTACTGAGCCTGCGCATCTGGAGCCTGTGCTCCGCAACAAGAGGCCCCTACAGTGAGAGGCCCGCGCACCGCGATGAAGAGTGACCCCCGCTTGCCACAACTAGAGAAAGCCCTCGCACAGAAACGAAGACCCAACACACCCAAAAATAAAAAAAAAATGAAAAAAAAAGAATGGTGAAAGTATTCTTAAAATTATCTTCTTTAATAATTCTTAAAGTGATTAAAGGTGAAAGCTTCAAGACAGTGGCCACAGAGCATTAACCCGAAGTGTGGGACCCCTTTGAGCCTGGAGCCCTTCTGAGCATGTGTGACTGCGACTGCAGTGGTTACACACCCATGGCTACGACTTTCAAGGCACACATCTTTCAGTTTGGGTTCTCAGCAAAGTCTCTTGCCCCACTTGCTCATATCAGAGCTGAGATGGGTTCTGAGACTGGCTTTAGGAGAGGCATGAAGCTCCCCACTCTAATAATAAAACATCAGCGACGGCCTGAGGAGTTGTGGTTGAGCATCTTGACACTCAGCTCACTGCCACTTCCTCAGCTTCTTCCAGAGGCTAAACAGCACCTCAGCGTCTTGGGAGTTTGGGTTGTTTGTGTCACAAGTAATAACTTGCATTTTATTTGCTTTTAGAAATTGGATATGCTTCCATTTGCCAGCCTCTGAAATCAGACCCCTGTTTCATGTTTCCCAGTGTGCTTTGAGAAAGCTCTAAAAAACCATACACACTTTCTTTTTTTCTCCCCAAGGTGAAATTTAACCCTAGTACTTAACACCACTGATTACTGGAGAGTCGTGCTGGGAACATCTTTTTCTTTTAGGCTCCATTTCTTAACCTAGGGGATTTGATCAATAGCATCCACTCTTCATTATGGAAAGTTCTGAAGGCCTCTGAAGAAAAGAAAAGCAGATTTTGAGTTAAACATTACCAAGAAATAGAGAGAAAATACTAGGGAAGTTTTCACTGTGATTTCAGAATTGATTTGTGGGAAATTCCCAAGAATGAAAGAAAGCCCCTAAGCATGGAAGCTTAATACCCAAACATAACACCAGGCAAATGAGAGCATTTAAGTTGAGTTATTTAGTCATACAAGTATATCTGAATAAATCCCAAATCTCTGCTGGGCCCCTTCTTCCTATGTCTGCACAGAAACTGGCACCAGCCGGAATGGCAGCTGTGGCAGAGCGGAGAATCAGCAGTGCCTGGGCCCCAGTCTGCAGTGTAGCAGGAAAGTCCCTTCAAAGGGCTTAACTGGCCAAGAGCCTTTGTAGAGCCAGGAGCCAGCGAGAAGGGCACGGCGGACTCTCCGTGGTGCCCACAGCCCCAGACCATGTGTCTCTAGCCCCTGAGAGCACTGTCGAGGCTCAGAGGGAGGCTTTGGGAGGTGGCCAAGACCCTGCAATCAGGTGGGTGGGGTTTGGAGCCACTGTTGTTTGAACATTTATACCAATGTGACCTATTTTGCTAAGCACAGGCTGGAGAAGCTAGATATACCTGTTTAAGTGCAAACCCAAAAAACACTAAGGAGTGATCTCTGAGGGGGCGTGGTGATGGGAAAACCATTCCACATTTGATTTCTCTTCCACCTCATGTGGAGGGTCAATGCGTCAGTCTTCCCCAGATTGTGGGAAAAGGACTTGGGAGTCATCTTTGGTTTTGATGAGCTATGCCCACTGTAGCCAGCAGAGGGCAGTACTACGTTTCAAAGGGTTAGTCTGAGAACTATTAAAGAATTTAGACAAAGAATTTAAGCCCCCTCCTCACTCCCCACCCCCCTCACATTCTTAGTTACTTATCTAAAAGAAAAGGCCTTATTTTCTTCTGTTTCCCAGTTCTCGGAAACCTTAAAGAAATTCTGGAATGATTCTGTGGCCGTTATGAGGGAAAAAAATTTTCTTCGTTGGATGGCCTTGAGCAAAATTATACCATCCTAGACACCGCCATCACCAGCCCCCTGCCCGGCCAGGCCAAGGCGAACTGGACTTTCATGTCTCCTTCAATGTCATGTATGCCCTCTCTTCTCTCTTTCTCCTCTCACGGTCATTTTAAGCTTCCTCTTTAGTTCTGTAATGCAAGTCTTAGCTCCCTGTTAAAAGGAATGTCAGGAGTCAGTGAGCATGTGGGGAAAACATTTCAGGGGACAGAGAGCTTTCCCAGCACACCTGACATCAATCATACCTTGAAGGCAGGTCAAGCTAAGTAAAGTCTGAATCTGAATCTCTGGTCCCTGAAGCACCTGCTGCTCTAACCTGAGGTCCTGCCTCCTAGCTCCGGACCCAGCTTTCCACGGTGGTGACAGTCATGGCTTCCAAACTCTTTCTTAATCATGCCTGTAACTAAACGTAATGTGTTCACATTGTAACAAGGGGAAAATACACAAAGGAATTAAAGTCTGAAAGTGGGACTCCTAGCTTTGGGCAGAGACATTTAAGTGGAGGAGACCATCACATAGGTAGCTGCCTCTTCACCCCTCACTGAAGCCAACCTTGAATCTAACCAGGTAATACAGGGCCAGACACACCCAGCCAGGTTTGGGAAGCCACCACCTCTGCCAAATACTGTCTCTTTCACAGAACCCCAGGTGATCTCATCACGGAGGCTGCATTCCCTGTTGTCTGTTGCGAGCACAGAATCACCTCTGATAACCTTTGCAGGTGATCCTGAGCTCATTCTATCCGGAGCAGCTCCTCTATATTCCACACTGGGCTAAACTCTGAAGAGGGGACAATCAAAGAACCCATGATCCTTCATGAAGATTTCCACCCCCCTCCTCCCAGGAGCTACCTTCCCTCTCCATGTTTTTCTCATGAACTTTTAATGGGCCACTTCAATAGTCCCCATCCATTGAGCAACACTGCATGCTTGAAAGGGTGATGCCAGACTTTATGACACACTCCCATTCAAACTTCAGCAGGTAATATTCACATCTGCACTGGCTCTCACCAAGGAGGTCAAAACCATTTATGGACCCTGTCTCATTAGCTCCCACAGCAGCCCTGAAGGCAGAAGAGCAGATTCATTCTACCTGGGAACAAACAGGCTGGAAGAAACTTCCAGGCCTTCTCTGGTATAAGAAAAGAGTTAATCATGGCCATCAATCTGTGCTTTGTAGAAACATTTTGAGTTGATAATTCTAGGGCCATTTTGTGAAACTTGCATGTGCAGGATGATAATTCTCACTCAGGAGCCAATGTTTTCCTATCAAGTTAATGAGGCAAATTAGAACATTGTGAATTCTGTGGCAGGGGTCAGCATAAGGACCAAGGCTTAATAGCTTGCCTGGATGGTCATCCAGACCTAAGCGTTGCAAGCCCTAGGGGATTCGTCTCAGGTTAAAAACAGAAATTAGAACAACCTAGACATTTTTATTAGAATGGCAATTCGTTATACAGACACACGAGGAAAGGTAAGAACCCAGATGCGTGATGGCATATTTAGGGAAATGACAACAGGACAGTGTGTGGCCAGGAGACTGAGGGCAAGTGCAGTGTGAGAAGTGGCTGGAGAACCAGGTGGAGGCCAAACCACACATATCCTGTGACTTTCAGACTTTTAGACTTCTAATGGTTCTCTAAAGAGTTTAAATAGGAAAGAGACCTAATTAGGTCTGCGTTTTGAAAGTATCTCTTGGCCTACGAGGAGAAGAATAAGTTAGAGAGACCAGAGTAGGTGCAGGGAATCCAGGCAGAGGACAGTCCCTTGGACCAGAAGGGTGGCACGGGAGACAAAGTCGATGGATTTGGGAGCTATTTAAGAGAGAATATCCTGAGGGAGATGCAGAGAGAAAGGACTCGATACTAGAAATTGGATTTCCTGGTATAAACTTTGGCATCTATTACAGTTCTACAGCCCTTGAGCGGCCAGGTATCAGGGAGGATAATAAAGGGGGAATCTAACACCTGAATTCTCAGATTCCTACTATGTGCCAGGCACTGCCTCAAGCTCTTATAACCCATAGGTTAATATGGACTTTGAAATAAGAAGGGTTCCAGCTCTGCCTTTATCACGTATTTGACCGTGGACAATTTACTTAAACTTTCTTATCTATGTAATGGGGTTAATAATGTCTTTCATTCAGAGTTGTTGTGAAGTTCAAATATATGTGAGATACTTAATATGAGTTACTTAGGTTGAGGCCTGGCGCCTACTAAGCACTCAGCAAACGGCAGCTACTACTATAAGCATGTATTATCGCATTTAATCTTCACATTATCTCTGGGATATACAAATCATTGGCTCTGTTCTATAGAAGAAGAAACTTGGGCTCAGAGAGGTTAAGTAATTTACCCAGAATTTTCACTTCTGGCCCACGGTGGAGTTACAGGAATCAGAATTACCTTCTCACTGTAAACAACCAGAAAACTAGACAAAAATATATAAGACAAATGTTGTTAGACATTGGACGGCAGGCAGCACAAGTCTGTGATCCCTAAGAGAAGGAAACAAAGGAAGTGAGACCTACCATTGCCCTGGTTCTGCCTGGAGGCACATTCTAGACCATGGCACAGGGAGAGCCCAGTGGTCTTGCCCAGTTGAGGAGAGAATCAGAGTTCAGGGGCCGGGGATTGAGAGTAGCTGGAATTAGTGGGGCTGAATTCCAGGGAGGGTGGGTTTACAAAGGAGAAAGGGCTTGGGGGTCCCCTTGAATCGTTGCTGAATAGTAGGGTATACATGAGGAGTGAAACTCCATGAAAACATGAACACACAGAAGAGAAATGGAAGATGCTTTTAAAAAACCCAAATGGGGGACTTCCCTGGTGGTCCAGTGGTTAAGATTTTGCCTTCCAATTGCAGGGGGTGTGGGTTTGATCCCTGGTCAGGGAGCTAAGATCCCACATGCCTCGGTGCCAAAAAAATCAAAACATAGAACAATATTGTAACAAATTCAAGACTTTAAAAATGGTCCACATCAAAAAAATCTTAAAAAAAACCCCAAAAAACACCAAATGGAACTTCTAGAGATGGAACTAACAGTAGACTATATACTGCAAAAAACAAAGAAACAGAAAAAAACAAGATTACTGAACTTGAGACACAGAAAGAGAAACCAGCGAAAGTGGAGCAGAGGAAAAAAAAAGACTTTAAAAACTGAACAGAGCCTCAGTGATCTGTGGGACAATATCAAGTGATCTAACATAATTGGAGCCTCCCCAAAACAAGGGAAGGCACAAAAAAAAATTTGAAGAAGGGAATCGCCATTGTAAATCAACTATACTCTAATATAAAATAAATTAAAAAAAAAAAAGAATCGCCAAAATTTTCCCAAGTTTGATACTATTTGAAATAAAAAATAATAACAATGTCTCATGGGGTTTATAACATATGTCGAAGTAAAATGTGTGATCACACTAGCTTAAAGGATGGGAGAGAAGTGGAAATACTTTGTTGTGAGGTACTTAAATTTTACATGGAGGTGTATAGGAACATTTGAAAGTATTCTAGGATACGTGGTTTAGCCAAGGTTGCACATATGGAGCTGGGATTCAAATCATGGGTTCTAGCTAGCAAAGCCTCACATGGAGAGAGAAGATGGGAGAACAAACTCACATAGACTTAGAGCCATACATGCTCCAAGACAGAGTTTTACCAAAGGCTGTGGGAATTAAGCTCTTTTATCCCTGTAATGGGTAGAATTATGCCCCCTAAAAAGATATGTTCAAGTCCTAACCCCCCTGTACCTGTGAATATGACCTTATTTGGAAATAGGGTCTTTGCAGGTGTAAACAAGTTAAGATGAGGTCAGACTAGATTAGGGCGGGCCCTAAATCCAATGACTGGTGTCCTTATAAAAAAGAGGGAAATTTGGACACGCAGGGAAAATGCCATGTGACAGTGGAGGCAGAGAATGGAGTGTTTACATCTATAAGCCAAGGAACACCAAGGGTTGCCAGCAGTACAGAAGCTGGAGGAGGTTGGGAGGGACCCTCCCCTATGATCCTCAGAGGGAGTATGGCCCTTCCCACACCTTGATTTTGGACTTCTAGCCTCCAGAACCATGAGAGAATACATTTCTATGTTTTTTCTTGTTTTTAAGTTGAAGTATAGTTGATTCGCAATGTTTCAGGTGTATTATAAGACAGTGAATATAGTTCCCTGTGCTATACTGTAGGTCCTTGTTGATTATCTATTTTATATACAGTAGTGTATATCTGCTAATCCCAAATTCCCAGTTTTTCCTTACCCCTCCCCTTCCCCTTGGTAACCACAAGTTTGTTTTCTGTCTGTGAGTCTATTTCTGTTTTGTAAATAAGTTCATTTGTATCATTTTTTTTAGATTCCACATATGTGATGTCATATGATACTTGTCTTTCTCTGCGTTTCTATTATTTTAAGTCTCCAAGTTTGTGATACTTTGTACAGCAGCCCTAGGAAACTAATATAATCTCTAAAACTTTCTTTTCCCTGACGTTCCCAGTCTTGTTTTTCTTTAAACATTAAAATTTTTTAAAAATACATTTTCTTTTTTTTTTTTAATTTATTATTTATTTATTTTTGGCTGTGTTGGGTCTTTGTTGCTGCTCATGGTCTTTGTTGTGGTGCGCAGGCTTCTCATTGCAGTGGCTTCTCTTGTTGCGGAGCACAGGCTCTAGGCATGCAGGCTTCAGTAGTTGTGGCCCACGGGCTTAGTTGCTCCGCAGCATGTGAGATCTTCCCGGACCAGGGCTCGAACCCGTGTCCCCTGCATTGGCAGGTGGATTCTTAACCACTGCACCACCAGGGAGGTCCAGTCCCCACTCTTTATAAGCTTTAAAAGCTCTGGGGGCCCAGGTGTGAAGAGAATGCTAAAAGCAGGGCTCTAAGCTGACAAAATAAACAAGCCTCAGGATCTAAGAGCCATGAAGGAGGGAACGGGTTGGACTGGTTTTCTCATAAAACTCAGTGACTTTAATCCCAACCAGGTCGAATTTTAAAGTTAATTGATTCAGTGAGTGGGCCTGAGCAGCTGTGTGTGAGGCCCTGTGCTAAGCCCACTGGGGAAAAGCCAGAGGAGTCAGATGCCCTCTGTCTGTGAGGAGCTCTTTCTAACAGGACTCGACTGAGTGCAAGGTGTAATGGAATACGTGAGTGATTAATCAAAGTGTGACTAACAGGCTGTAGAGGTTCAATATCAAGAGAGTGATTCATTCCACCTGGAAGAGGATCAGCCAGCCCGCTCCTCAGAGGAGGAGGAGAGGGTAGAGGAGGAGATGTCACCAAATAATGCCTGACTGTGGAGTCCACAGCCCAGAGAAGATACCAGTCTTATGAGCTGATCAGAGACCAACAGAGGAAAGCAAATCTGCCAGGAATGCTGGTGTTTTTCTGGGGAGTGTTTCACCACCAATTAGGTAGCGCTCTCCGCTCTGTGGAGAGGTATAAAGCTGTCCAGCCCCTGCTTGACTGGGGGCAATTCTCTGGGCTCTTGGAAACTTCTCTTCTTTTTCCACCTGGTTTTCCACTCAAAGTCAGTGTTCCTTACCACCTTCTGCAGAGGACGAGGAAGGTGTCGAAGTGGAGAAGGTATGGGGGGGATGTGCAACTGCTAATGAATGATCCCTTAACATCTACGTTTTGTTCGAGAGCTGGTGGTGTAAGGAGGAGGGGACAGGCCCTTGTCTGACATTTGCAGTTTCCAGGGTAAGAATACAGCCTGCTTGTCCAAGCTCCACCCACACTGCCAATAAGTGACACTCCTTGGCCCCAGGTGGGCCTCTTCAGTGGCATGGCCCACAGGTCTGGAAAAGGGACCCAGAGAAGAGACCATGTCAGCCCTGAAAGCAGACTTGACCCTTTTGAGAAAGGAATTTTGACGTGCCAGAATGTGGTCCGGAAGCGAGGCGAAGGCTCCAGTGGGCATATTCTCTTGGCTCTGTTGGTCCCTTGTCCCATGGGAAGGGACATGGCTGGGATAGGCCTAGAGCAGGACCCTCTAAAGCCTGGGACCCCAAGCTGACCGACCCTTAGATTTATCTAAGGTAGAACTGGGCAGGAGCACTCTTAAACTCAGCATGTACTGACATTAAGTTTCTTGGTTTTGTTCTGGTAGCTGGATGAACTAATACCGATCATCACTATAGACTATATGAAGAATTTCACTGAAGGTAACTTGCAGGAGGCAGTGGTTCTCAACTGGGGGCAATTTTGCCATCGAGGGGCATTTGGCAATGTCAAGAGACATTTGGGGGATGTTACTGGCATCTAGTGGGTAGAGGCCAGGATGTTGCAAAATCTCCTACTACCCTACAATCCTACAGAACAGCCCCCCTGCAACAAACGATGATCCAGCTCCAAATATCAATAATGCTGAGTGTTTGATAAGTGAATTTTAATATCTTGAGCCTGTGCCTTCGGACCTGCCTGCTGCAGGATGCTGGGCCTGGAAAGTATAAGATCACAGGCAGTCAGGGCTCCTAAAGAAGGACCCAGAGTGACTGCTTCCAGGAAAAAAATGGGTCAGTATCAGCACAAAAACAACTTGATGGCGAACTTGGAACTGTACTATCAGCCTCAACAGGTGCACTTGAGGCCCAGCAATTGGCCATGCCAAGCTCCCATGAGACCAACCAGTCCCGAACCACGGATCCCTCTTCCTTGTGCAACTTTGCCGCCGTCGCCCCCCACCCCCAATCCCCTTGTCTTTGGTCTTCACAGGAGCAGCTCTCATTCAACTAAATCTCCAAGGTTGAAACGAACTGGCTGAGTTTTCTTTACAGCTTGACACCATGCCCCACAGTGTCTACTTTTCTTTTATCAGACTCTACACCTCAGGACACAGACAGAATTTGGACTTAGGTCTGTGTGGTCAACAGAGCAACCAGTACTACCTCCCCAGAGCAGCCAGGAGTCTGGAAGAGATGCTTTGGGCAACATTTTACCAAATGTTTCTGTCTTCCCTCTTGCCCAGAGCAGAAAGTGGTGGTCAGGACCGGTTGGGTTCTAAACACCAAGCCCCCTTTACCCCTTCCCCAGGTTGATGACAACTTTTTAAGGTGAGAATACTGCAGCCACTTAATTCTTCTAGACATAAAATAATCAGTAGCTGTGTCCACTCTGAGCCTGTGAGCAGGATGGACCAAGTTCAACACCACTGCCTTGTCTGCACTGTAAGTAAGGCCTGGGATCGCAGCAGTTCTGGGGTCTAAAGGCTTTTCAGGTTCCTAAAACTTCCTCTATGTCCAATAATATTTTTCTCTGAAAATTTCCCCAGTAATTAGCTAAGCGAAAAGGAAAAGGTGTACCTTTATTGACACTCAATTCTTGATTAGTCTAGGAGGAATCCTCCCATTTTAGATATCACCAGCTTCCTCTTTTGTTCCACTGTTCTTCATTCATTCATAAATATTTATCTGACATCTCCCAGGTCCCTTAGCACAGGGGTGTACAGTGGTGAAGGGCCATTTTCCTGTATAATATTACCCAGGCTGACTCCAAGATTTGACATCTCAGTCATGAAAAGGAGAAAAAGTTTTAATGAAATACGTGCCATGCAATTTCACCAGTGTAAAAACAACATCCCAGGGAGATAATTCTTTATACCTCAGTTATTTGGGTGATACATGAAGGAGACTTAAAAATAGTGATCTCATCCTAGAAAGGGAAGGGAAGGATCCTGAGTGACTGGTTGTCTTTAAAAAGCACCTTGATCTCGCGCATTTCCTACAAGTAAATAGGCGCCCATCTTTCAAGATCTGAGAACTACTAGTGAGTGGCAGTTTTATGGAGAAATAGAACAAAGCTTTCTTTCTGCAGTAAGGATATATTAGATTGATGTTGCTTTTTTTAAAAAGTTTCCACTGACCTTAAAAACACTGAAATCTAGGAAATTGGATACTGGAGTTTGAGGATGAGGGAATCCCAGGGTTGTGGACACAGAGCCACATCGACGAAAAAACAAAAGGAAAATGACAAAAGGAGGCCGCCGCCTGAAAGACTAGGAATCCTGGTCTCTGCAGGGATCCCAGGGGACTGCGAGGCACACGGCCCCATTCGTGCCACGTGACCCTTCTCTCTGCCTCCCCGGGGCCTGGAGACAAAGGAGACGGGAGGAGACTTGAGGACAAAGAGCTGTAGAAACCAGCCCTCAGGTGAGAGTTTCTGCCTTTGTTTTTGATCTCACCCCAAGGAAGTTAAAAATTAACCCAAGCTGGTAAGAGGACTCAAGTCTGTAGAGGCTGTGAGGATCCTTAAGGGTCCCTGCTCCTCCGGTCTGTTCGCCGTTCTGAGACCGGAGAGCGGACGAGAAAGACTTTCCTGACACTCTCGAGCCCCGCCCCTCCCTTCAGGTCTCTCCTTCCCTCAGGGTCTCCCCTCCGACCCTCCCGGGAGCTCTGGGCAAACCTCCTCTCCCTGCCACCATCTGAGCGTTTGTGCCTTAAGTTCCCTGTAACCCCGGCCGACTGGTTACAGAAGAGAAACTGTGCAAATGAGTGTCACCGAACAGCCAAGCGGTGAGAAAGGAGATCTTTTATTTGTTATTTGATGTTGTTCAGAAAAATGCAAACATCATGATAATGAGGCCAGACTAGAACAGGTGGGGAAAGCAGGACAGAGATTCAGGTCCCTGCATGGCCCTGGAATCCATTTCCTCTGGGTATGGTGAAACTATTTCCTCTAGCTTCAAACTTATGATGATATTCGTTATTTGGAGTGTTTGTGAGTTTCTCCTTCTCACTCTGTTCTCCCCCTGCCCCCTCCCGGCGGCCCCCCACACACACACTGAGAGTGAGATGCAGTTTAGAAATCATATCTCTGTTGAACAGACTATGAAATTAAATTTTGGAGAAAAGGAATAAAAATCCCAGTTCTGCAGCTCGATGTTGAGTTTATCTGCCTAGTCTTTTTATTAGTGGTTTTGTCTTGGTTTCCCACCTGCTCTCTTCTCCTCTGATTTCTCTTCTGGCCGATGGAGAGGAATCTTGGAGTTGCAGGCTCTTCTAATCCTTTTCCAATCTTAGAGTGAGGATGTCCATTGATGAGGTCAGTTTCTCGAAAGCGACCCGGTAGGCAGATATAAGGAAACGGCATGTCATATGTTTTCTTTGGTTGCTTATTAGTCTGTCATTAACTCTAAGGACACCATTTTCCTTTACTTTTCACTTTTTTGAAATTGAGGTACAATTTACAAACAATAAAATGCACAGATCTTAGGGGTAAGGTTCAGGGAGTTTTTCTTTTTTTTCTTTTTTTTTTTAAAGCATTTTTATTGTGGTATAATCTACACACCATAAAGTTAACTTAAGCATACATTTCAGTGACTTTTAGTAAGTTTATGGAGTTACAACCATCACCACAATCTAACTTTAGGACATTTCTCTCGTCCCAAATCTGTCAACATATTTTTTTTTTTAAATAAATTTATTTATTTATTTATTTTTGGCTGCGTTGGGTCTCCGTTGCTGCGCGCGGGCTTTCTCTAGTTGCGGAGAGCGGGGGCTACTCTTCATTGCGTTGCGCGGGCTTCTCATTGCGGTGGCTTCTCTTGTTGCGGAGCACGGGCTCTAGGCGCGCGGGCTTCAGTACTTGTGGCACGTGATCTCAGTAGTTGTGGCTCGCAGGCTCAGTAGTTGTGGCACACGGGCTTAGTTGCTCTGCGGCATGTGGGATCTTCCCGGACCAGGGCTCGAACCCGTGTCCCCTGCATTGGCAGGCAGATTCTTAACCACTGCACCACCAGGGAAGTCCCAGTTCAGGGAGTTTTGACAAATGTATACAGTAGTGTAACTCACACTTCTATCAAAATAAAGAACATTTCCATTACCCCCCCACCGAAATTTCCTTGTGCCCTTTCCCAGTCACTCCCCTCCCAATCCCACCCCTGTCCAAGGCAACTCTGTTCTGATTTCTATCACTTTAGATTGATTTTGCCTGTACTAGAATTCCATGTAAAGGGAATCATACAGTATGTCCTCTTTTTATCTGGCTTTTACTGCTTAGCATAATATTCTTGAGATGCATCCATGTTGTTGCAGTTATGTGTAGTTTGTTCTAAAGGTACTTAGATAACAAAACCCCACAATTTATTGGGCACCCTCTGTGTGGAGGCTGATCTTAGGCCCTGTGCTTGGTGTTGAGAGCATGTATGGCTTTGTTTTGTGCCAGCTTAGCTGAGCTGGAACTATGGTTCCCAGAATTCCCTTCCCTGTATATTCTAGGTACGTGTTGGCTACAACAGAAATTTGTGTGGTATTTGGAAGATGTACATTGAACAGCAGCCATGTTTTTCATTCTCTGAAGGCAGGTGTGGGGCACCAGGCACTGAGGCAGTTCCCATGCTCTCCTAGTAGTTCATAGGCATGAGGCAACATCCAGGCTGCAGTTTTGCCAGCTCCCGCCAGATCTCCCTTAGCTTCTCCACGGTCCGGGCCAAGTGCGTGTGGCTCCAGGTGAAGGTGACAACGTCTCTGGCAGGGCACCCATAGCATCAAGACTGGAAGTGGTGAACATCAGGCCTGGGTTTTAGTTTGGCCTCATGAGTTCCCATTGTCCTTGCTCTCATTCAAGTCCAGCTTTCTTTCCTGACTGTCAGTATGGTGACCCATAGAGCCTGAAGGCTAAACACTAGATACACTGGCAACAGCCTTGCTGTCTTCCACCAGTTTCCACAGTTGTGTAATTCTATATAATCCCTATAATACATTGCCTATTCTGTATCATTCATAAAGTTTCTGCTTCTCTGCTCAAATCTTGACTGATTCAGGAAGAACTAGAAGTCAATATTCCTTGTAGGCAGTAGGCAGTGCATCCAACATAGAACCTAGCCTCCTAGCTCCTTAGATTTAAAACCCAGCAGTCCTGGACTCTGAAAACCCCTGGAACTGCTCCATCTCTACATCTCCCAGCACAAATGCTCTTACTTACCTTCCCCTCACTACATCTGCTCCTGGACCCCATCTAGACTGCCTACCCTTGACTGCTCCTTTTTTTCTCAGTCCATATCCTTCTTCTGGCTTCCCTTTATCTCTTCTCCAGTCTGCGTCTCATAGAAGACCGCCTGAATGACTTTCTTGCCAGCAGCTTCAATGCCGTTAAAAAACAATTTCCAAACTTGGAAACTAAGCAAGAGGATGACTACATGTCCTTTCCATGTTAAGTATGGTTTAACAGGCTTACCCATGATTATTTAGTTATCTAGAAGAAAAAATCCAAGATTGACTTTGCTATTTACTATTGATTATATCCCAGGCACTGTGAAGTTACACGTTAACTTACAGATTGTTGTCCAATAGAGATGCAAATGATTTCTGTCCAGTGGGAAAGATAAACTATGGGTTTGTTGCCCTGTTGGCCATCAACCACTTTTGTATCTAACTTAGCAAACATATTCTAGCATTTTGTTTGTTTGTTTGTTTATAAATACCCAATTTCTCAGTGTTCTTAGAACAATATTTACCATCTCACTGGTTCATTCATTAATTGATGAATCTTTGACACGTGTTTGTTTCATATTTGTGTCAGAATCATGTTTTTAAATTTTGAAAATTTTACTTTTTAAAAAAAAAAATTTATTTGTTTGGCTGCTCCATGTCTCAGTTGCGGCACACGGGATCTTCGTTGCAGCATGTGGGATCTTCAGTTGCGGCATGTGAACTCTTAGTTGCGGCATGTGGGATCTAGTTCCCTGACCAGGGATGGAAACTGGGCCCCCTGCATTGGGAGCGTGGAGTCTTAGCCACTGGACCACCAGGGAAGTCCCAAAAATTTTACTTTGACAATATCTTCACTCCTGTCCATTTGGAACATCAGGTCTATAAACCACCAACCCTGTGTGCATCCAGCCATTTGCACCAAACTGTTCTGGGATGTGGTTTTCCTCCAGCAGTGTCCAGCAAGGCCAGATGTGGATAAGGCAGTTATGGTTACTCTGCAGTAGCTGCATTAACCACCTCTCTTTCCTATATCTTCCCCTTCTTCCTCCACTCCTCCCCCTCAGCCACCAAATATGCTCAAATTTTGCCTATCTTGAAAAAATATCACTCTTGACCTGAGAGCATCCAAGCACAGGGGCAAACACCATGGTTGTTGCTTGGGTTATCACACTCTTGAATCACTGACCTTTCCTCTCTTGGAGTGGGATGAGCCAAGATTTAGGTAAGAAATTAATGGGGAAAGAGGAAAGACAGGCCTGTTTTGATTCTTGACTTGAGGTTACCCTGACCCCAAGCAAAAGTAGTTCTTCATATTTTCTGTCTTTGCTTACTGGATCCTCCTAGAACCTGAATTTCAAGGCCGAAGTCTCACTTATAACATTGGATTCCTTTGCTAGCCACATACCTTTCCGTGTGTA
This sequence comes from Eschrichtius robustus, assembly GCF_028021215.1. Taxonomy (NCBI): domain Eukaryota; kingdom Metazoa; phylum Chordata; class Mammalia; order Artiodactyla; family Eschrichtiidae; genus Eschrichtius; species Eschrichtius robustus. The sequence continues at coordinate 39,649,135 of NC_090838.1, forward strand.
TTTCTTATGAGGACCCTCATTCATTCATCACATATTTTTTGTCTACATAAACAATGCACTGCGCTAATTGCTGGTCCTTGCATCACAGAACCCATGGTCTGCTGTGAGAGATGGACATTATTCAAATAATCCCCCAGTACAGAACTACATCTGTAAAAAGTACAATAAAGGAGAGCCACTTAGGAGTCTAGGAGGATCTGACCTATCTGGTAGGATCAGTAAAGGTTCCTTTGAGGAAACAATGATCATGCTGATGTCTGAAGGATGAGTAGGTATTAATTAGACAAAACTGAGGAACCAGGACGTTTTGGACAGGGAACAGAGCATTGGCAAAGCCCTGCAGAATTGGGGAGGATCAAGGGAGAGCACAGCGTGCAAGGGAGGAGCAGAAAGAAGACTAGAATGACAGGGGCTCCACGAGGCTGGACAGGGAGGCAGGGCCAAACCACGAGGCCCTTAGGAATTAGGATTTCATTCTTAGAGCAACGGAAGGCCAATGGAATGGAGGTGGGGCAATCAGATTTGTGTTTTGGAAGATTACTCTGGTTGTTGTGTACAGAATGAGTCTAAGGGGTACATGAGTGGATATAGGAAGGGGTGGCTAGTTGAGACCAGGATGCAGCTTGATGCCAGGTCCCTTGACTAAATACATCTTTGTCTCACACCAAGCACTCCCACACACCTTCAACCTCTTCTCTGTTCCTCCTTGGAGGTCTCCATTACCCTATTTCTCCCTCTACCCCGGCCTTTATAAAAGTGTATAATTATTGTCTCTTTCACTAGCATGAGCACTTCTCAATGGCAATGACTATGTCCATCACTCTCTCCCTTCCTCACCCTCCCGGTGTTTGTAAACTGATGATAGATGCATAGTAGGCTCTCAAATAATGTCTGTAGACCTGAAGTGTGTCTTCCTCCAGTTTTCACTCCAAGGTCAGGGAAAGGCTGTACTCGCTGCCACCACCCTTCCTCTCCCATTCATTTCCACCTCCTCTACATTCTGCCTCCAACACTCCAGTGAAACTTCTCTTGCTAAGATCACCACGACCTCTGGGTGGCCAAACACGATGGACAAATTTAGTTCTTGTTTTAGCTTGAACTCTGCCCATTAGTTTCTTTCAACTGTTCCTCCCTTTTGAAAACTTCTCTGCCCAAGTTTCTACAACACCACTCTCTTCTGGTACTTTATTTATTTATTTATATTTAATGTTTTTTGCCGTGCCTCAGGCTTGCAGGATTTTAGTTCCCTGACGAGGATTGAATCCACACCCTCGGCAGTGAAAGCACAGAGTCCCAACCACTGGACTGCCAGGGAACTCCCTCTTCTGGAACTTTAATCCTCTGATTGTTTCTTCTCAATAATCTTTTTTTTTTTTTATAGAGTTTCTTTCTTTTCTTTTCTTTTTTTTGGCTCCATTCCGTCTTCATTGCTGCACATGGGCTTTCTCTAGTTGCAGCGAGTGGGGGTTACTCTTCGTTGCGGTGTGCAGGCTTTTCTCATTGCTGTGGATTCTCTTGCTGCAGAGCATGGGCTCTAGGCTCACAGGCTTCAGTAGTTGTGGCTCACGGGCTCTAGAGCGCAGGCTCAGTAGTTGTGGAGCACTGGCTTAGTTGCTCCGCGGCATGTGGGATCTTCCCGGACCAGGACTTGAACCCATGTCCCCTGCATGGCAGGCAGATTCTTAACCACTACACCACCAAGGAAGCCCTCAGTAATCTTTTAAGAACTCTGGTTCTTCCATCTGTCCCTCAAATTGATGTTCCTAGAGATCCAGCCTCAGCTTTCTTTTCTTCTCTTCCTGGCTGATTAATTCATACAAACTTACAATTTCAATTATGACCTTAGGTATTGATGACTCTAATATCTATCCATATATCCATCTGAAAACTTTCTTCTTAGCTCCAGACGTGTATTTTCAACAGTGCTCTAAATAGCTGTACCTCGATTTACAACAAACACCTCAAACTCAAATATGAACTCATCCTCTTCTTAGAACCCACCTCCAAACCTGCTCCCTCCCTTTCACTCCTTGATTCTGTAAATGACACAGCCATTTCCCTTGTCACCAAGTCTAGAAAACTAGACTCATCCTAAACTGCTGTCTTTTTCTTATCTCCTACATCCTGTTGACTCTACCTCCCAGACACCTCATAGGTCTGCACCCTCTTCTCTGGGACTTTCTCCCCGTCAATGTCAGTTCAAGCCCTTGTTTGCTCTATCCTTTTTTATGGTCTCCCTGCCTTAGTCCTCTGCCCCTCCAATCAATCCTCTGTATGACTATCGAAGGAATTTTTCCACGCATCTGACCTCATCACCCTCTGGATTAGTCATCACTTAGATAAAATCAAACTCCCTTAACATCTGGCCTTTACTTCATCCATCTCTCATCATCTCCCTGTATGCACCTTTTACTCAATTTGGGAAGCTAAACTACTATTAGCTTCCCAAACTTGTCACACAGTTTCCCCATCTTTAGACCTTTGTAAAGCTGTTCCCTCTGTTCTGAACGCCCTTTCCCCACTTGTTGACCTGACAAATTCCTGTTCATCTTCAGGACAATTTGAGCACCCTCTCCTTTGTAAAGCCTTCTCTGTGCTCTCATAGCACCTTCACATTTGTAAAGCACACTACTTACCTTCTACTCTAGTCATCTTGACCTGCCTGCATCCTGACCATGAAGTCCTTGAGCAGGTTGACCATGTCTTGTCCATCTTAAGATCCCCAGTGCCCAGCACTGTGGCGAATCCAGTAAACGTTGATTGGAAAGACAGATGATTATGTGAAAAGAAAGCCTCTTTAGTCAAGAATATTACTATTGGATAAAAATAGCTAGTATATAAATAAAAATGCAAAAGGAATGTAGAGTTATATTCAAGTGAATGGAAATTAGTAAAAAGCCATTAGACTAAGACCAGAACTTACTAATAAGACAAGCATCATGAGTCTCTTGGAATGAAATGGGTAATTCATTGAATGATATTGGAAATATATGTTATTTTTAAAATATATTAATTTAAGGTCTTGACCTCATGCCATGCCCCAAGATTAAGTCCATATGAGTTAAAGAATTACTGCAAATAATAAAATCATTTTTAAAAACTAGGAGAAAAACTCATCAAATAGTTATTTGTTTTCTGAATAGGAAATCTCTTTCTAAGCATAACAGTAATAGAAGAAAAAAAACCTGAAACGGCTGATAGATGTGATCACATGAAAATATAAATCTTCTGTAAATAAAAAAATCATAAAATTACAAGTCAAACAACAAACTGGGAAAAACACTTGTCTATAAATATGACAAAGAGTTTTCACCTAAGTGCTTACAAATTTTTTTCTTCCAGTTTTATTGAGATGTAATTGACATACACCACTGTATAAGTTTAAAGTATAAGCATGATTTGACTTACATATATCATTAAATGATTACCACAATAAGTTTAGTGAACATCCATCACCTTATATGATACAAAATAAAGGAAAAAGAAAAAGTATTTTCCTTGTGATGAGAAATCTTAGGATTTACTCTCTTAACTTTCATATATAACATATAGCAGTATTAATTATATTAATCATGTTGTACATTATATACCTAGTACTTATTTATCTTATAACTGTTACCCAGCTTGGGTCTGCTCACCTGATGCACTGTAGAGCCAATCTACTGACACTGGGTTGTGGTGAAGGAAAGTGCAGCGTTTATTGCAGGGTGCCAAGCAAGGAGAACAGGTAGCTCATGCTCAGGAGACCCAAACTTCCCAGTGGCTTTCAGGGAAGGGTTTTTAAAGACAGTATGAGAGGACTTCCCTGGTGGTGCATTGGTTAAGAATCACCCGCCAATGCAGGGGACACAGGTTCAAGCCCTGGTCCAGGAAGATCCCGCATGCCACAGAGCAACTAAACCCATGTGCCACAACTACTGAGCCTGCGCTCTAGAGCCCACAACCCACAACTACTGAGCCCGTGTGCCACAACTACTGAAGCCCATGCACCTAGAGCCCGTGCTCCACAACAAGAGAAGCCACCACAATGAGAAGCCCATGCAACGCAATGAAGAGTAGCCCCCATTCTCCACAACTAGAGAAAGCCCGTGCGTAGCAGTGAAGACCCAATGCAGCCATAAATAAATAAATAAATAAATAAATTTATAAAAAAAGAAAAATAAAGACAGTATGAGGGAGAGGGTTGAGGTGTATGTGATCAGCTTGTGCACAGTTCTCTGACTGGTTGATGGTGACGTAACAGGGTTATGTTTCGGTAATCTCAGTCATCAACCTTCTGGCTCCAATTTGTCTAGGGTCTACGTGCTGGTGGTTAACATGCAGTTAATTTCTTCCACCTGGTGGGGGTTTTAGTATCTGCAAAACAACTCAAGGATATGTCTCAGAATAATATCTGTAGCTCTTGAGGAGAAACTAAAGGTCCCTGACTTTGTTTTATGGCTAAACTATTATTATTTTGTCTCGCTTAATTGTTTTCCTTTGTTTCTGCATTTTCTCATGTCTCTGATTAAACCTGCTGTTTGGAATTTGGGGAAAGCCTAGGAGGCTAAAGCTTTTCTACAAACAAGAGGTAGGGGATACAGGGCGTGGTCCCTCCCCAGGAAGACCCTACGGGGTACTGCTCAGTTTCATAACTGGAAGTTTGTACCTTTTGACCACCTGTATCCAATTCCCCCTCCTTCACCCAGTGCTTATAAAAATTTATTTTAAAAACCACTAAGATTTCAACAGAAAACATACAAAGGACACCTACACATAGTATAAAAAAAAGAAAGTGTAATAGTTAAATTTGTTATCAAAGAAATACAAATTAAAACAGTGATTAGGTATTATTTTTTTGCCTATCAAATTGACAAAGATTTAAAAGATGGTAATAGTCGGACTTCCCTGGTGGCACAGTGGTTAAGAATCCGCCTGCCAATGCAGGCAGCATGGGTTCGAGCCCTGGTCCAGGAAGATCCCACATGCCACAGAGCAACTAAGCCCGTGCGCCACAACTACTGAGCCTGTGCTCTAGAGCCTGCGAGCCACAACTACTGAGCCCGTGTGCCACAACTACTGAAGCCCGCACACCTAGAGCCCGTGCTCCACAATGAGAAGCCACCGCAATGAGATGCCTGCACACCACAACGAAGAGTAGCCCCCCCTCACTGCTACTAGAGAAAGCCAGCGCGCAGCAACGAAGACCCAGCACAGCCAAAAATAAATAAATAAATTTATTTTAAAAAATAGTATATACATTAAAAAAAAAAAAAGATGGTAATAGTCAATGAAAATGAGGGTCCAATGAATCACACACTCATGCCCAGCAGGAAGAAGCTTAAATAGAATAACTTTCAGGAAAGCAATTTGTAAATAAGTATCAAGGGGCTAAAAATGCTCTCATTAATTCCATTTCAAGAATCCATCCTATGAAGAAAAGAGAAATATATGTAAAGGTTTATATGCAAATACATTTGTCTTGCCATCTCATACTGAAAAAACAAAAAAATAGAAGCAACCTATATGTCCAAGAATAAGGAAGTTATTGCTTAATTATAGCATATTCATACAATGGAATATTATGCAATAATTTTTTTAAATAATGTTTTTGAAGAATAATTAATGGCGTGGAAAATATTTATGATGTTAAATATTCAGTGTATAAAACTATATACCAGGGCTTCCCTGGTGTCGCAGTGGTTAAGAATCTTCCTGCCAATGCAGGGGACACAGGTTTGAGCCCTTGTCCGGGAAGATACCACATGCAGCGGAGCAACTAAGTCCGTGCACCACAACTACTGAGCCTGCGCTCTAGAGCCCGCGAGCCGCAACTACTGAGCCTGCGTGCCACAACTACTGAAGCCCACGCACCTAGAGCCCGTGCTCCACCAACAAGAGAAGCCACCGCAATGAGAAGCCTGCACACCGCAACGAAGACTAAATAAAAAAAAAACAACTGTATACCATGTGATCTAATTTTTTAAATTAAATGTTCTATAGCATTCTAAATATGAATACAAGCAAATATTCTAGAAAAAAAGTAAGTATATGTGGATTTATGAGTGATTATGTTTTCTTTTTTTATGATTTTCTTCTTTGTGCTTTTATATATTCCTCCAAGCATGTGTTATTTTGATAATTATAAATCAGTTTGGAGTTGTTTTTAACATCTGATTATCAATTTATTAAAAAGGTTGGTTTAAGCATCTGCAATGGTGACTTCAGCCTCGACTCCTGGCTCAATACTGATGGAAGTAATCTGCTTGTCAATCTTAGAAGGACTGTGCAAGTCAATGAGTCGCTTGTGGATCCTCAACTGAAAACGACCCCAAGTCTTAGAACCTTCACCACAAGGAGTTTTCCTTGTAGTTATTCTCAGAGGTTTGGTAGGCATCCGAACGGGTCCTTTCACTTTGAGATTGTTTTTCTTTGCACCTCTGATCAGGTTAGCACAGACCTTCTCCAAAGACTTCACGTTGCGGCTGGTTAGAATAATTTTAATTCGGTGAATCCCCACCTCTGGCTCCACCGGAGTCTTTCTGGTATCTTTAAAAGCCAAGGCTGTGGTGAGGCTTCCTGACCGACTCGTTCAGCGAGAGTGAACAGCGGTGAGTCAGGGAAGCGGGCAGTCCGGGGCTCCGTTGCAGCGGCGACGGGCGATCGTGTCTTCCTCAAAGAGCCAGTTTTGTTTTTTGTTTTTTGGTTTTTTTGACCCACATAGGTTTGAGGGGAAGCTGAAGTCCATGTGGAGGTGAGATCCATCAAGTAAAGCTGACTGCCCAGCAGGCGGCTGATGCCACCTTCACCTCTAGTCTTCCCATCTACTGGAGATGCATAAGTTAACAGCATCAGTTAGGAAACTGTGCTTCTACCAGCCAGTCATCTATCTTGGGCAGAGCTAGCTCATGGGGAAGTGGTGTAGTTCTCTGGGTTCCAGCCTGGCTCTGCTATGCGCTACCACTCTCTCTACTCTTGGGAAGCTACCTGACTGCCCTGCATGCATTTATAAAATGGAGGCAGTAATGGTAACACTTAACACCCATTTCAAAGAAGGAAGGTCCCCTGTAAAGATGAGCATTCAATTACAAGCTTCTTTTGGAATCAGGCGGAAGTTAGTAAGTGCCAAAGTTTATCTGATACACAAATAAACATGTCGTTTTTTTAATATTTATTTTATTTATTTGGTTGTGCTGGGTCTTAGTTGCAGCAGGTGTGCTCCTTAGTTGTGGCACGTGTGCTCCTTGGTTGCGGTTGGCGGGCTCCTTAGTTGTAGCATGCAAAATCTGAGCTGTGGCATGCAAACTCTTAGTGGCAGCATGCATGTGGGATCTAGTTTCCTGACCAGGGATCGAACCTGGGCCCTCTGCACTGGGAGCGCAGAGTCTTAACCACTGCACCACCAGGGAATTCCCACAAATAAACATTTCTGTTAGTCTTCATAACTTAGACATAAACTTTAGGGTTGACATCAGCATTCAGTGGGTTAATGCATATATCCAATCAATGATTTCACAAATTATTGAAATATTGTAGCTTAAGGTCTAAATTGTTACAATTTCTTAAAACTGGACTTGCATGAGAAATTAAAATATAATAATATGGTACTTAATTATTAACCAAAATGCTCTCTCAGCTGAAATGCTTACGCATTGGGCTGCCATGAATGTGTTCAAATAAGAATCATTCTCTTTGCTGTTAAGGAGAAGATCAGTATCCAGACTGAACTTTGGAGCCCTGAAAGAAAAGCAATTAACTTCTCCTGAAAGATTCTTCTGGGAATTAGTTCATGAACTCCCCAGACCTCAGTCTCATGATGGATTTGGGTACCACAATGTATCTTTCTTCTGGAAAGCTTAATGTTGTACGCTAGTATTATTGTCTGGTGTTAATATGCAGCTCTTTATTTTTTAACTTCACGTGTGTCTGATCTCTCCCAGCTGAGCTGGAGGTTCTTCAGAACAGGCTCTTTTTCTTTTTCTTCCTAGACGCCATTAATTACTCCCTGGATGCCGTTAAAGCTTAGTACAGTGTTGTATAACTTAAATAATTTAAGTACTTAGTATATATGTATTAAGTAAACAAGTTACAATTTAATGCCAAGCCAGCCCTGTGCTTCAGGGCGGTGATTTGACAGGTACCGAAAAACCATGCTACCTCAAACACCTCCCTCAGAGACATGCTTATATGCCTAAGATTCCTATCATCACTTGCCTCTTTTGGATAACAATTGTCTCCAGAAGGCCTGAATTAAAATGTAAATATCTAACCTTGGAGATGTCACTCACTAGCACATTGTCTTTAATAGTTTCCTAGCAGGGAGCTTGGGCCTAGGATTAGGTCCAGGGAAAGAGCCAGAGAACCTAGCATCCAACTTTGGGGTGCAGATTACATGGAGTACCCCAACAACGTCTGTGACAGAGGAGGGGTGGAGCACAGAGCAGGAGTCCACTGGGCTGGGCATCTGTGGGGTGGGGCCGGGAATGCCTAACTGGGCCAAAGTGCATCTCCCGAATGGAGCTATAGCATAGAGCCTTCGCAAACTAACACAGCGCTGCTGGGTATGAACCAAGTATTAGAGTGCATTCCCATCTGACCAAGAGGCACAAGGGTACACTCGGAGCATTGTCTGAGTGGTGACTAGAAGCTGGGTCAGTGCTCTTTGCAGGCTGTTCTACTTTCAGAAATAAGTGCTGATTTCATTGCAATTGCAATGAGAACCTAAAGAAGGAGAGCAGAGGAGAAACAATTTGGGAGGGAACCAGAGGGCTTTATTAACTCAAGCCCTCAAGAGTCATGGGGAGATGGGTCGATGTGGTGTGGCCCTTGACCCACAACCAATATAGCTTCTGAATTCTCAGCCATGTGTACATAAACATACATGCCCACGTGCAACATACCTATGCTCAAGTGCCTCCACATATATAATTCCAATTTTTTTTTCTATAAGTTTTCTGCTAGGGTGGGGTAGGAGTCAGAAGTCAGCAGCATCCCAAAGTGAATGGAAAGGTCATGGCTACCAGACAGGGTCCTCTCTGCTCTACCAACCCCCAGCAGGAAGCAGACAGGGAGGGTTCCAGTGGTTGTAAGGGCTTGGCTGCTTTATTACGTTCATTCTTATGGGCGTTTTTAACAAGAAAGTACAAAATATTGTATAGCCTCTCAGAAAGTATGACATCCTATTTTAAAGAATGAAGGCCCCCTGTAAAGATGAACACCTAACTACAAGCTCCTTTGGGAATTAATCCAAAGTTATTAAGTGCCCGAGCTTATCTGATACACAAATGTTTATTTCTCTAAGTTTCGACAACTAAGACATAAGCTTTGGGGTTGATAGCACTGAAGCTACATGACGTGGGGAAAGAGTATAGGTTTTGGTGTCACAGACCTAGGGTCAAGCCTTAGCACCACCATTCACTAATGAGATTTTGGGTGTTACTTAACTTTGTTTAACCAGTTCTCTCACTTGTAAAATGGAAATAAGTGATACAGTCTCTGTGAAGATTAAATAAGATAATGTGAAGAATGCACCTTGTGAGTGCGTACCGAATGTTCATTTTCTCTTCTCTTCTTTTCTAAATGGTCAGCTGAATTAACAAACCACTAAGGAAGATTTCTGACCAGGAGCCAAATAAGGCTCTGAAAACTTTTGAGGGTAAGAAGAATCCAAAAAAATAAGCTGAAAAAGAGAAAACAGCCTGTTTCATTAACATTTACAATGATCTAGAACTGGGTAGTAGCCAGACCAATCCAGATCCTATTAATTCTACACACTGGAGTTATCGGTGTGGGTATATGTCTCGCCACTGAAGCTGGAAAGTCATCGACTGAGAGCCCTAATTCTGTCTTACTGAAACAGAATCTCCACAGAAGTAGAATGGAGACCCACAGTTTGATTGTTGATTAAAACAGAATCATTTTAATCTCCCCTCCCCTCCCCTCCAATTGGTTCTGAAATATCATTAGGTAATTTTGGATCCCCTTAAGGCTTACTCATTGGCCAACTTTCGCATTTTTGCCCCCACTTTATGCCCCCAAATGAATTTACCTATGCTTTCAGATGGACCTATTTCTACAGGGTGAACTAGCTTGGATGGCATATAAGCTGAGCTACGGCTGTGTCCTTATCTATACTTGTGAAATTCCACTGGTTAGCGATCTCCATTCAACACACCTACAGCTTTCTCCTACAAAGCCTTTTGGACCTAAGGATAGAAGCAGTGTGATGTCCTCCATGTTCACATGGCTTACTAACCCTTCATCAGTCTGAGATATTCTTTGAACTATTCGCAGCATTTAGACCCGCATGCTATTTTTTCTGGGCTGTCTTTTTGACCAAAGAGGAGATAGAAATTGGTCCCTAACAGTACTCCAACTGTGTAAGTGACTCAACTCACCACGCATTAGCTCCTAGCTGTATTCCAGCAAGTTCTGTCAGCAGCTGACCACAGGGGAAAATGCTAACTGTAGATTTGTTCTATACAGGACTTTGTATCATCACCATCATCACACCACCCCTATTATAACCTGCTGCTTGTTCACCTAATAAATCTTTTGTGGAAATGATAATGTGGTCATTACTTTATCACAAGACTTCCCTACAAACTCCTGGAAGTTCCCATTCTTTTCTTTTTACAAACAGGGAACCAACAAAGAGATGACATGCCCTCCCTCCCCCCTCCTCTATCCACATCAGTGACTGATGATCCTTAGCACTAGGACAGGGGACAGCCCAGACTCCCTGGAACATTATCAAACCGAGTACATTCTGAGTCAGTACTATATACAGTGATGTGTGTTGTATGTGGTTCAGCTGGACTGTGACACTTGGTAATTCACTCATCCTGAGTAGGAGTACCAATGAAATTAAGTTTGTGACATTTAGTTCATTCTTATCACACATCTTGATTTTCTAGGGACTTCTCAGGGGTCCCTATCGGGACATACAGATAATTCCAGAAAGGAAAGCAATCTAAGTGTGCATTTTTATCCTTTGTTGTTTCCTTATCATGCTTTGTAAACTGCCAATGCATTCATTCTCAACCAGCAACCTGAGAACCCAGGGCCACCATCCTGTTGGGCCCTGTCCAGTTACCAGGAGAGGGAACTTCCTCACGGTTGTGTTGCTCATACTTGGTTGCTTCAGAGATGTCATTAAACATGAACACTGAAAAAAGCTCTCAGGTTTCATCAAGGCTGTTGCCAACACCATAAATGACCCATCATAAAGACCCCACCCCTCTCTGATACTGATAAGGCAAAGGTTAAGGTCCATCTCTGTTTGTTACACTCTTATTTCCTTCTGTCTAGGCCAGAATACAATTTCTGGAACCCACTGATTCCTCTCTCAGCTGTCTTTAAGAACACTGTATTCTTTTTACACTGTTGAATTAACTCATACACAAAGTAAATGCCCAATATTTATTAATGATCATGACTCAATCATTCAGGTGGTTATGAGCTAAGACTGGTCACTCCATAGCCCCTATCTTACCATGCTCTCCCAAGAGACCACAGCCACCCCTCTCCATAAGATTGTCACCACCACTACACTCTGCGGGGGTGGGCAGTCATCCTGAAGCTCCTGGACCTTCCTACTAACTATCCAAAATCCACACATCTCGGGCTGATTTCCCATCTCCCTCCAAGAGCCTGTCAGGTTAATCCTGTCATGCTTTATATCTCATTTGCCTCAGTCACTGCCAGGAAAACAAGCCCTCTAGGAGACCCAGCATCAACACCGGACACTCATCCCAGAATCCCTGAGTTCATCGCCTAATCTGATCCAACCCTTCCCTGCCCTCCCTGAACTCTTCCACTGTGCCCTTTGCAACCCCAGATCCGTCACCATCAAACATCCTGATAACCTCCTCTTCTTTGAACATTCCCTCCATCTCCTGGCAGTAAGTGAAACTGGTGGTCCCTGATTATCCCATCTCCCGAGCAGCCCTCTCAGGTAGAAGGTACTCATATCCCAGGCACCTAAGGGCCAGGGGGTATAGTAGGTGTGCTGCTTGTCATTTCCAAATTATTTCTTTCCTCTCCTCCTTCTAAACATCCAGCTCCTTTGAAGTCCCTCCTATCACCTCCTGTCCTTCCAGATCACTTACTCAAGAACTCCCATTGTCACAGCTCTTCAACCTTGTCTGGCAGCTGCTTTTCTCTCCTCTCGTCTTCACTTCCAAACCCTGCTTAGGTCCCACGGCCCAGCATTTTCATCCCACTTCTGCAAACATCTTGCCTAACAATTTTGTCCTTCTCTCTTCTGTCATATTGGCCTGAAATATCCCATTCTCTTTGAACCCAACTTCCTACCTTCTCAGAGCCTGCACCCAAGAAGCTGGTCATTGCTGGAGGAAATCACACAAAGTAGTTGATAGATTTCACTTTGAGTTGGTGATCATGAACCTCAAATGAACACTGCATACCGCCTGGCAAATACTATCAAGTTTTCTGGGAAAGTTCACTTTCCCACTCTAAAATGACTTTCTCCATTTTTCCTCAAAATCTCCCACATTGCAAAGTTTTAAGGAAAAATAGAATGTTTACATAACCTCAAAGTATCTCCCCCAGAATATCTATTAAAATTCTGATGGTTTTAGGGAACTCCCTGGTGGTCCTGTGGTTAGGACTAGGTGCTTTCACTGCTGGTTTGGGCCCTGGTTTGATCCCTTGTCAGGGAACTAAGATCCCGAAAGCCACGTGGCATGGCCACCCCCAACCAAAAAAAAAAAAAAGCAAACAAAAAAACCCAACTCTGATGGTTTTTTAAAATTAATTAATAATTTATTTTTTGGCTGCGTTGGGTCTTCATTGCTGCATGGGCTTTCTCCAGTTGCCGCGAGCGGGGCTACTCTTTGTTGCAGTGCGCAGGCTTCTCATTGCAGTGGCTTCTCTTGTTGTGGAGCACGGGCTCTAGGCACGCGGGCTTCAACAGTTGTGGCACACGGGCTCAGTAGCTGTGTGGCTCACGGGCTCTAGAGCGCAGGCCCAGTAATTGTGGTGCACGGGCTTAGTTGCTCCGTGGCATGTGGGATCTTCCCGGACCAGGGCTCGAACCCTGTCCCCTGCATTGGCAGGCGGATTCTTAACCACTGTGCCACCAGGGAAGCCCTGATGGCTTTAACATCTGTCCACAGTTTCTTTTATACTTCATCATTCAGGAGGTGATACTTAACTTCCCTCCCCTTGAGTGTGGGCTGGATAGAGTGACTCAAATGAATAGAGTATGAAAATGGAAATGCAGCAACTTCACAGTGGGAAAACCTGGCAGACACCACCCTATACAAATGATCCAAGTAATAAATCATGTTGATATCTTGTACCCCCGATACGATTCAATGAGAAGTGTGTAACACCTCTGCGGCATTCTTCCCCCAAACACATAACCTCTGACTACTCATGAGAAAACCTCAGACAAACCCCAACTGAGGGACATTCCACAAAACTGTACTATACAAAATACTCTTCACAAGTGTAAAGGTCATGAGAGAAAAGGAAAGACTGAGAAGTTGTCACAGATTGGTAGACACTAAGGAGATATGATGCCTTAATGCAATATGGGACCTTAGATTGGATCCTGGAACAGTAAAAGGTCATTAGTGGAAAAACTGGGAAATTCCCAATAAAGTCAACAGTTTAGTCAATAATATTGTACCAATGTTAACTTCTTATGGTTATGTGAGATGCTAACACTAGGGGATACTGGATAAAGGACATATGGGAACTCTATAGCATATTTTCATCTCTTTCATAAAATCTAAAATTATTTCAAAATAAAATTTAAAATAACTCATATCTCCTCATCCTCATACCCTTCTTGCAGCTGGTGACCTCACCTCATACATCCTTGATAAAATAAAATGGTCAGAACAGTTTCATTGTCCACCACCACATTAGCTAGTATATCTGCATCTGCCTCCATCCTTCTGTTACGGTAGGAAACTGTCCCTGCTCTTCTCAAGGGCTCACCCCTCCACTCTGGGTCCCATCCTCTCTCCTCTCTCCCTTTCTCAAAGTTGTCCCTCCTCTAGCTATTCCTCATCTCCCCTATTTCGTCAATCTCCCTTCTCTCCTGGACCATTTCCGTCACCATAGAAACATGTTATATTATCCCTCAGATTAATAAGACCCTTCCTTGAGCCCTCATGTCTCTCAGGTTACTACCCTATTTCTCTCATTGCCTTGGCTACATAATTTCCAGGGCCCAGCACAAAATGAAAATATGGGTTCCTTATTAAAATATTAAGAATTTCAATATTGTTACAGTAGAGCATTATACCAAGTATGGGGCCCTTCTAAGCATGGGGTCCTATGTGACTGTGCAGGTTGCATACCCATGAAGCTGGCCTTGAGTGCTAGACTAGGCAAACTAATTTATGGTGGAAAAAATCAGAATTGGGATTGCATCTGGAAGGAGCAGGGATTGATTTGAAAGAGAAAAATAGAACTTTCTGAAAATGATGGTTATATTTATCTTGATAAGAGTCCATATCACAGGTGCATGAATTTGTCAAACTCATTTAATGTTACCCTTACATTTTTTTCCTTCTTCTTTCACCACACCAAAAAACCCTCTAAGCAAACACTGATCTCTACGTAATGATATACGTACTGAAGTAGTTAGAGAAAAATGTGTAATGAAGCCTGCAGTTGACTTGGAAATGCATCAAAATAGTAAGACAGATGAGTAGATAAATGGATAGTTATGTGATAAAGCAAGTACAGTAAAACATTAATGGTATAATCTAAGGCTGGATCTCTTCTCTCAACAACTGATAGAGGTAGACACAAAATCAAAAGGAATTTACAAGACCTGAAAAATACCATCAACCAACCTGAACACTCCACCTCACAAAATAGTTATTCTTTCCAAGCGCGCATGGAACGTTCACCAAGACAGACCATATGCTGGGGATGAAAGACACCTTAAGAAAGTGGTTGCCTCTGGAGGAACAAGAATCAGGACAGGAAGGAAGCTCTTATTTTTTATTTTAAACTTTATAGTACTACTTGACTTTTATACTATGTACATGCATTTCTTTGATAAAAGTAAAACTTTACTGTATTATTTTAATTATAATAGATATCACTTAATAAGCATGTACATATTGATATTAATGTACTAAATAGTATACTAAGTGCTTATTATGTGGTGCTTTGTATTTTATAAAATAATTTCAGGGGTAGAAAGATACGAAAAGGGTTTTTTCATGGAAGGGGTTAGGCATTTTGCTTTGGAGACAAAGTTTACTTTAATGACAAACATAATGACACTTGATAAAAATTATACACACATATGGATATGTATTAAGGTGGACTCTGAATACAGACTATTTTTATAAACCTAAACCAAACTAAATAATATCTCCCACTCTGCAGAGAGTACATCCTATGAAACCAGGTTCTTTAGGATATGTGAGAAGTAATGAACAAGTAGTATGAATACCAAACTGTTAACAAGGATTATCTAGGAGAGACAGGGGTTTGCTGAATAGTGGTCAAAAAGAGCTTTCATTCTTCATTCTATATAATGTACTTTTGTTTTCTACTAATGTATTATTCATGAAATAACTAATATTTTAAGAACTAGTAGCCCTTTATAGCAAATGTTTACACATTACAGTCTCCTCTAGCCATCTGCAAGAATAACATTCATCCCATTTAAGGTTTCATTAAATTTTACATATTACACACATATACACACACACATGCTCTAAAATCTATGTGAAGAAACTATACTATAGAATATTAAATAAGTAATTTTCTTAAATAGTACCCCTAGTTGTTTCTTTTTAAGGAACATGATACTAACTTTTCTCCAATATTATTTATATTTAACATGTTATCTTTTTGATTTAGAAGTATCTCTTAACATTCAAGAGAAAGTCACAACCAAAATCCCTATCCTAGCAATACTTTGCACTACCCATTATATCTTTTCTTGACTAGTTTCTCTCCTTTTCTATCCATTCTTTAGCTTTGATGTTGGTTTTTTTAACAGGGTTCTTAACTGACGGACTGCAAGAGTTTGGTCAGAAAAGTTTAAATACAATTTTTAACATTGTCATATTTTTTCTTAGTCAAATATATATCAAACTGACTACTGTGAAAATTAAAAAGCAACATCTGTAAATTTTAAGGACAATCTAAAGAATATACTTAGGTAGGAAATCTTACCAAGATTTTACGAAATGTTCTTAAAATACGGCACTGGAACTAAAAAAGATTCACAAAGCATAAAATGAGAGCAATTTTGAGCAGTGACAAATTGAGAAGGTGTTAAAAAGCTATAAAAATAAATAATATCTTGGATGTATACTCAGATACTATGAGTCAGATTAGTGTGGTGTTTTGTCATTTATTTAATAATCATGTTTATTCAATTCACATTATTGAAATGAACCATTTAATAAACAGCTGTCAAGTTATAAAAAGATGGGGTTTTTCTTAATTAGGTAGGTAACAGATTTAGACCTGGCAATGGAACATTTTGCAAATAAAGCCACAATAACCAGTTTTATTCTTGGGAAAAGTGTGTGTAGTTTGGGGGCTGAAGGTAGTGTGTACCTTCCTGAAAACATCCAAAATGCAGAAGATAACAAAAATCTGGTTGATAGTTGTTCCTGACTTGATAGTACTATTCTTTTCATTTAAAGAAATTTTTGAACAGATCACAAAGTTCCAGAAATAGGTCTAGCTCAGATTTACAGATTTAAAATATTGATAGGATTTCCTTAATATGTCAATAATCAAATAGTTAAATAACTTATTTAATGTCCAACTAAAATCACATTATACTGGTATTTACTGCAACAAAGTTATTATTGACATTAATCAACTGGCAATAGGCGGGTACAACACACTTAAATTATTGCTCAATAAAAGCATAATCCATGACTTGATATATATTTGTAAAAATTAATCAAATTTAGTTGAATCTTCAAATTGCCTGTTCACTTTTCCTCTTTTGAACTCTTTCTCCGATGATTTAAACTGAAAAAAAAAAAGACTTTTAAAAACAGGTCATAATGATATTACAGCTAACAATTATACCATTAAAAACACTTAATACTTTTAATAATTATTAAAAGCTTCAAGTCACTACACTTATTTTAAGAGTGTAACCCCAGCGTATTGTAATTTGAATTCGTTTGCACTGAAATAAATTATTGTCCTTCGTTTCTATTTCCTTCTATTTTCGAAATACTCATCAACGTTGTTCTCTAATATTAATCGACCCTGGTAATCTGAGTTTCCAGCATTTCGCTCTATGGGAACACCTTCAAGTGCTAAAAAGGCTTATAAGAAAAAGAAAAGAATTATTGAGAATAATTATAAAGATCACATGAATTTGTCATCCCGAGAGCTAGGCACATTCTTCTTTTTTTCTAGTTTCAAAGGAGTACAATTAAACGGCCAGGTAAAGCTCGAAGGTCTTTTTTTATTGTGCTTGGGACGGTCTTCCGCTTCTCTTTGTATTCCATTTTGCCTTCCGCCTTCATCCTCCCGGCCCCCTCACTCTTTCCTCCAGGTCCCATTTCTTCGAGGTTTCAGAGTCGTGCTCCCTCCGGTAAAAAGGAAGTCTCAGTATTTTCAAACTTTCTCCGTGGCCACCCAGGGTCCCACCCTTCCCGCCCCCACCGACCGCAGGAGCAAGCACCTGGCGAACCCGGCGCACACCTGGGGAGGGGGTGGTATCCCAACGGCCGCGTTCCGAGTGGGGGAGGGGAGGGGAGTCTGTTTCCTCCCCCCGCCTCCCGGCGGTGACTCATAGCCGAGAACTGGCCGGCAGAGGTGAGCAGCCGTGGGCAGGGGCCGGGGGCGGGGCCGCCAGGTCTGGAAGGTCGGCTCCGCCCCGCCGAGCGTCCAAAGCGCGCAGTCCGTCGGCCAGCTCGTACCGTGCTCTCGGCCCCGGGGCACCTCGCTGTCGTCCTCCCGACGCGCGCGTCCCAGGCCTCGCGCCGTCCCGCCGGCCAGTGGGCTCCCGGCGGCCTACTCTGTCCGCGCGTCCTCCCGCGAGCCCCCGGCCCGCCTCGAGCCCCTCGCGCCCTTGTCCTCGGCGCGCGCAGCATGGCGCCCCCCCACGTCCTTGCGTTCGGGCTCCTGCTCGCCGCAGCGACGGCGGCGGTGGCCGCGGCCCAGGAAGGTGAGGAGCGGAGTTGTGGGGTTAGGAGGACCAGGGGGTGGCGGCCCTCGGCGCCCTAGACGTAGACTGCGGGGACGGGACGGGCGGCCGCGCTTCTCCGCCCGGAGACGGACGGCGCGGGGCTGCCCAGGCTCTCTGCGGGTGGGAGGCAGCGGGCAGGCGCCCACTCGCGCGGGCCGGAGGGAGCAGCCTTGCTTGGCGCTCTGCGCGCCTCTCTCGGGAAATGGACCGGGGCAGGGGCGGAGGGGCAGGCGGGGAGCAGAATGGCTGCGGCCGCGGCCGCCTCGACGTGCCCACCTCCTTCAGCCCCTGCGCACTTGGGGTTTTGGCGAAGCGGAAACCTGCCCGGGCCGGGAGGGGACTCTGCGACTGCGACCTGCGGCCCCGCCCCTCCCCGGGCACCTGCGGTGGGCCCCGGATGTGGGTCTCGGGCGGGGACTGGTGGCTGCGGTGAGGCCTCCGGGGCCGCTACGCACCTGTGCGCGGGGAGGAGGGCCTTGACTACGAGGTGTGTGTATGTTTTCTTTTTAAGAATCATATAAATAATGCCAAGTTTATTGTAGGGAACCCAGATATATCGATAATCGTGAAGAGTAAAAAAAAAGTCATATTGGAACCACTTCAAGAGAATCCCGTAATTAATAATTGGGTATATTTTTCTTTTAGACATTGCTCTAAACATTACCCTAAACCTAAACACATTGTTTTATGTCTTGATTTTTTTCCCCCTACATAATATACAGAGTTTTCCGTTTCTTTTAGTCTTGAAAAGCATGATTTAAATGGTACAAAACAATCTATAGCCTGGAAGGTTGCACCATTATCCTAATGTTGGACGTGTAGTTTGATTCCAGTTTTTCTTACTCTGGAATAAACATCTTGGCTGCCGTCTCTTGATTTATTTGTAAGGTGGTGGCTAGCAGTGAATTGTCAGTTAGCCACAGTTTTGTGGAAAGGCTTTTGTAGTCTCACCAGCAGGGCTCAGCCTATTTCATTACACTTTCAAAATAATGCAGTTTAATCAACTCATGTTTTTTCAACTTCAATCTGAGGCTAAATACTTAATTTTACATTGCTTTAAAGTGATGATAGCTGCCGTAGGAGTATGTTCAGAAAGTCTGATTGGTCTCTTCTAAATTTCACATTGTTTAGGCATAAATATGTGCTCTGAGCAGGTATAGCGTAGTGCCGCATAAGATTTTAACTCCTTGAGGACCGGCAGTATACTTTCTCCTTTTGTGACCTCGATACTGAGTTTAGTGCTGGACAGATTATATAGGTGGTTCGTATTGATTATAATTTAAACAGGGAAAAACTAAAGCCAACTTGAGATATGAAGGAGCAATATATAAATTCTTTGGTCTGTCGTAATTAGTTTTTGTTTGTAAAGATTGCACTCTCTTAGCTAGACGAAGAAATTAGATGTGCTTGCCATTTGAAGTTAAAATGAACTTTTGAGATAGTCGAAGATATAACTATTAAATTGACATCAGTATCCAGGATGGGCTGCTTAATAGCACTTTCAAAATCAGGTTCTAGAATTTAATTTAGTTAGGAAACGCACATCCGGAGGTACCTCCAAATTCAATTGAAAGTATAATTTTTCTAAGATACGAAATTGTCCAAGGGTTGAATATGTTCCCATTAAGTCTCAAGAAGCATCTCTTATTAAGAAAATGGGGTGGGAAGAGGGAGGTGATGGGAGTTATTCACTGATCATAGAATTGGTACTTTTTTAAATTTAATTTTTATTATATATTGGGATCTAGTTGGTTTTACAATGTGTTAGTTTCAGGTGTACAGCAAAATAGTTCAGTTATACATATATCCATTCTTTTTCAGATTCTTTTTCCATATAGGTTATTATAGAATATTGAGTGGAGTTCCCTGTGCTATACAGCAGGTCCGTGTTATCTATTTTATTTTATTTTACTTTTTAAATTAAAAAAATTTTTGGCCATGCCACGTGGCATGTGGAATCTTAGTTCCCTGACCAGGGATGGAACCCACGGCTCCTGTACTGGAAGCGTGGCGTCTTAACCACTGGACCGCCAGGGAAGTCCCTTGGTTATCTATTTTATATATACTAGTGTGTTGTTGATTTTGGGGAAAAGACTCCATGACCGACAGGCAAGTGTTTATCCAGCAGGACAGGAGGAGGGAAGAAGCTGCGTCTGGGAGTATCATGAAGGCAAAGCTGAATCTGGTGTTTGGAGGGTTTATTCTTGGTTTAAAACACAAAAATTGGAATGCATGTAAATTAGACTGTCTATATAATATGTACAAACTATTTAGCATAGTGTCAGCCACTCCAGTTATAGCTGAAAAATGACACATTCATTTTTTAAGGCTGTATGTTCCTGTAACTTGGGCATTATTGTCAACATAATTTAGCTGATCCACCATCAGAGTTGATAGCTGGAGCCTCATTTTTAAAGTGGATTTTTTTCCCCTGCAGGATGTGTGTGTGAAAACTACAAACTGACCACAAACTGCTCTGTGAATGCGCATGGTCAGTGCCAGTGTACTTCAATCGGTACACAACATTCCATCATTTGCACAAAACGTGAGTAGAATATCCTCATTACCTTTAAGTTTTATTTTGACTTATACTTCTTTAATTGATTTGTCTTGAGTCGGGAAGCGTTTAATTGGCTTAAATCTGAATCATGTTATTTTGTCCACATTATCTCATCTCTGAAGTTTCTTATGATTTAGAAAGTGAACCTGGGAACTTGTAAGTCTACAGTAATCTTTGGCCCTGGAAGTTTGGAGTAAATTAATTTTTTTCCTTAAGCATACAACTGCAGTTATTTTTCACTTTGACATGATGCTTTCTTTGCAGTGGCTTCCAAATGTTTGGTGATGAAGGCAGAAATGAGTGGGTCAAAGGCTGGGAGAAGAGTGAAACCAGAGGGCGCTATCCAGAATAATGACGGGCTCTATGATCCCGAGTGTGACGACAAGGGGCTCTTTAAAGCCAAGCAGTGCAATGGCACCTCCACGTGCTGGTGTGTGAACACTGCTGGGGTCAGAAGAACCGATAAGGACAGTGAAATATCCTGTTCCGAGACAGTGAGGACCTTGTGAGTTGGGCTGCCTATAAATTACTTGTTTTCATGCTTTTCGGATTTGTTTAATTAAATTTAGTTTTGAACATGTAATATGATTTTGTGATTTAGAATTCAAAAGATAGAAGAGAGTGGACAGTGACAAGCCCCCATCCCATCTCAATCCCCCATTTACTCAGTTTACTTCCGTAGAGCTGATGTCATCAGTTTACGCCATAACCTTCCAGAGATCTTCTGTGAATTTACTAACAATGTAGTTTTTCTTATTTTTAAATTTTTTTCTTATGGTAGCATACTAAACATAATTTTCCGTAATATATTTTTACTTAACACTGTTCAGTATTTTAAAGTATGATTAGTGTTAAATGTGTATGAATGATTTAAGCTATGTATATATTTGCTCATTTATTGTGTCTTAAAGCGAGGTATGATTGTTTCAGGGACTATGTAATGGAAAGGAATGGAAACACACTCCAGCTAGCTTAAGCCAAAAAGATTTTATTGGAAAGAACTAGAAAGACCAAGGCAGGCATTCTCTCCGCTTCTGTCTTCTGGAGCCTTGTGGCCACTTTTCTGTTTCTCTCAGTGCCTTTTTGTCTCTTCACATGAACGTGACCCAACATGACCAACTAAGCCTTAGCTGCCTATATATTGCTTGTTTTCATGCTTTTTGGATTAATTTAATTAAATTTAGTTTTGAATATGTAATATGTGATCTTGAGTGTGGTGACCAGAGGCCAGAGGGTCCATGTTAGAAAGCCTGAGTTCTTTATGAATGATGTATGTAAGGGCCAAGGAAGAAATGAAGGGCATATCTTTTGTATAGATCCTTTTTCTGTTAATTCTCCTGTAATTCCACTTGGGAATTTGGGTATTAGCATATTAAGAAAATAATATAAAAGCCTGAGTTGTTATGGTCAATCAATACTGTCTTTTTACTTTATAGCTGGATCATCATTGAACTAAAACACAAGACAAGAGAAAAACCTTATGATGTTCAAAGTTTGCAGGCGTAAGTGCTATTAAATGCATTATGTACAGTTGGTACTCAGAACTTCCATCCTACACCATTAGATAAACTAACTAAAACAAGTCTCAATGCATTTTCATATTTCTGAAAAATAAAATACTGTAAATAATACTTTTAACTTTTTTTTAAAAAATAAAGGTTCAAGAATTGTACAGATTCCTGTAGTACCCTTCGCTCAGATTTACCAGTAAACATTTTGGCACATTTTCTTTTTATATGTGTATGCGTATGTGTGTGTACTTTCTATATCTATCTGAGCATGTATAAATATTATTTCCCCAGAACCATTTGAGAGCAAGTTCTAGATGTCATGCACCTTGACCCCTAAATACTGTGGTGTATCTTTTCCTAGGAACAAAAGACATTCTCTTACATAACCACTATACAGTTACCAAATTCAGGAAATTTAAGGTTAAACCACATTGTGCCAGTTTTCCCGATGTCCTTTGTGGCAGTTTTTTCCCCTCTGACCCAGGACCCAGTCTAAGATCATGCACTTCGTTGTTATGACTGTTCAGTCTCTTTAAATATGGAACACTGCTTTGGCCTTTCTTTGTCTTTGTTTTTCCAATAAAATTTAAATTTTTAATTAATATTTGAATTATAAACCATGACATTGATATTTTTGAAGAGTATGGACAAATTGTTTTGTAGAATATCCCTCAATTTTGGATTTGTCTCATGTTTCCTCATAATTAAATACAGGCAATTCATTTTTGACAGGAAAGCTACTTAAAGTGATCTTGTGTCCGTCTCAGTACTTCACGTTGGGAGGCACATGACATCAGCTTGTCCCTTTACTAGTGATGTTAACTAGTGGTCAGGGTGGTGTCCACCAGGTTTCCCTACTATGGAGTTAACACTTTCCTCTTTGTAATTAAAAAGTATAATCTGTGGGTAGATACTTAGATACTGTGTAAATATCCTGTTTCTAGTCAAACTAGAACTCAACAGTTTTTGCATCAATTATTATGATGATAGTTGCAAAATGGCATAAAATGTTTTATTTACAGTGCACTCAAGGAGGTAATCACAAGTCGTTATCAACTGGATCCAAAATATATCACAAATATTCTGGTAAGTTTTTTTTTTTTAGCAAGTGAGCTTTACCAGAAAATTGGTCGGATAGTTTGGTTTGGGTATGATTTTTGATAGTGGTTAAACTGCATTTGAATAACAGTTTAAGCCCTGGGCACTTAATCCTGCAAATCTCCTGTTATTGTTTTCCTTCCATAGTCTTTGAAAACCTCAGTTTACCCTTAAAGAAAATGTAGTGTCTCTTACTATTCCTAACACATGCCAGTCTTCACACCTTGGAAAACCTCTCTCTGTGGTTGTTTTTGGCAATACTTAGGATGCTACGTAGTCCTGTTTTCTCTGGTTTCAGGAGCTAGTCTTTAACCAGTTAGCCCTTCCTTAACTCTTTCAACTTTGGTTGAAAAATGCTTGAATAGTGTGATGGAACTGTTTCAAGGCAGAAAATTGCTGTCGTTTTTTAAAAGACTTTTTGATAGTGACATACTTTTTTCCTTCCTAAAAACAGAACATGGTAAATGCCACTGCATTTTGGATTGCATTTCTTTAGCATTTTAGCATTAAAGTAGTTCTAACCAAATAAGGTACTTTAATATCTTGTTTAAAATCTTTTGAAAATTCTCTTTTGAAAAGAAAATTATAATTATCTTTGGATGCTTGCATTGCTATTTTAATTCCTTTGGGTAGATTTTTAAAACCTCCCAAAGATTTTGAAATTATTAGTGATAAACCCAATTATCCGCTAATGGCAAGAAACACCGACACATGCAGATTACAGAAAATCAAACACTGAATATTCTGATAATTGAACAATGATATTTTCATACAGTTTTGGTTATAGTAATATTAATTTGTATTTTTCAATTTTTCCCCCAGTATGAGAATGATGTTATCATTATTGACCTGGTACAAAATTCTTCTCAGAAAACTCAGAATGATGTGGACATAGCTGATGTGGCTTATTATTTTGAAAAAGATGTGAGTATAATCTTCCTCATTTTATTCCTCTGTTTAGAAATGTAATGTTGTCTATCATGCCTCAGTGGATTCAAAATCTTTCATCTGTTTCTCTACTTTTAGATCAACTGTATGAATAACTATTCTCCAACTGGTTCTCATGCTGCAATTAATTTTGTCGTCCTTGTTCACATGCACCTTTCTTATACACCTTTCTTACTTGTTTGTATATATATGCCTTTTTATCACATTGTTCTGCCTAGAATATCTTCTCTTCTATGATTCTTATTACCTCCTTGGCAGATATTTAGTTTGTGAGTGTAGCCTTCCCCTACTATAATTTCCATTAACAAGAGACTATGTAAAAAATGCTGTGTAACTGGTGTGATTAAAATGTTTGTTTAAACTTTAATATACTGAAGTGAGCTATTTTCTTTTTTTTTTTTCCTGAGCCCATCTCCTGGAATTTCAGTTACGTGTATGTTAGACCACTTGATAGTAACCACAGGGGCACTGAGACTTTGTTCTTTTTTTTGAATTTTTTTGGCCGTGCTGTACAGCATGGGAGATCTTAGTTCCCTGACCAGGGATCGAACCCTTGCCCCTTGAAATGGAAACATGGAGTGTTAACCACTGGACCACCAGGGAAGTCCCTAAAGTGAGCTATTTTCTGTTGAGATCTGGGATCCACTGCAAAATAACAAGGCCAGGGAATTCCCTGGCAGTCCAGTGGTTAGGACTCCGCGATTCCACTGCCGAGGGCTTGAGTTCAATCCCTGGTCAGGGAACTAAGATCCCACAAGCCAAGCGGTGCAGCAAAACAAAACAAAACAAAACCCCACAAAACAAACAAAACAAAAAACCAGGCTGGAAGAGGCTGGGGCGGGGGGGTGGGGATAGAAGGAAGAGTAGATAAAATAAGGTTGGCCATGTGTTTATGTTATTGAATCTGCGTAACAGGTACACGGGATCTCATTATACTATTCTTTCTACTTTTGTATATGTGTGACATTTTCCTGTCATTAAAGTGGTGGGTATTTTTTGTTTTTTTCTTTCTTATGTTTCAATGGATGAGATTGTTATCACCAAAACCATAAAGATTCTTGGCAGCAGTTCTTTTGGTACATAATTGGCACGTAATTCTATGTGGCCATGGTAGGTTATCTTAACTATTTTAAATTGCTTTTCTCCTTCTCAATGTAGGTTAAAGATGAGTCCTTGTTCCAGTCCAAAAGGATGGACCTGAGAGTAAATGGGGAACTACTGGATCTGGATCCCAGTCGAACTTCAATTTACTATGTTGATGAAAAACCACCTGAATTTTCAATGCAGGGTCTACAGGCTGGTATTATTGCTGTCATTGTGGTTGTGGCAGTAGCAGTTACTGCTGGAATTGCTGTGCTGGTGAGCATAGGACAAGTACAATTTCATTTCAGGGTCTCTTCTTTGAAGAAAAGGTGATAATATGAAAAAGCCACAACCGTGTTCCAAAACAAGTTAATGAAACCAAGTCTTCATTTTTTGTAATCCTTTATGCTGAATGAATCTATTGCATTTCCGGTCCCTTTTTATAAAATAGTCAACCTTATGAAGCAAGAAAGGATACTGATCTGAGAAAAGCTTGTAGCTGAGCACCTCACAGGTTGGTTACATTGCTATCAAATAGCAAACGTCCTTCAGTTGTCCTCACTGCACACAGGAGTGCAATTCAACACTGTTGCCAGGGTTAGTGCAAAATAACCTGAATTCCCAAACCATTCAGTGAGGTGAAACTACAGAACACAAATTAATGTTAGCATAAAAAAGAATTAAAAGGGATAAATATGAAGCAACAGTTCAAAGTAAAAGATTTAATGTAAACTGAACTTAGCAGTGCTTCAGAAGAAGACTGTATCACCTGAACAAGCAACGTTTGTTCTAAATATGTAAGGGTACTTCAGCATCAGGAAATTTTACCAACACAGCAAATTCAGAAATAGATTTGATGGTATGTGAGAAGTTATATTTTCAGTTCAGCAGCATTATCACACTTCGCTATCCATCTGGAAGAAAACAAAAGTTGGATTCCTGTTTCACCCCACCAGGGCTGGCCGTATTGCTCAACTGTGTGTGAATAGCACGTTTTGGAGCACAGCAACGTGAAAGGAGTTGGGCAGTGCACCCATGTTCAAACACATTCTAGACGGGTTATAGTTCAAAATGTTAAAGAATAAAATAAGTCTCAAAAGTTAGGAGATGTTGTACAAACTTGTGGTAAAAGAAACCAAGTAAGGTGGGAAATCTGGAATCCATGAAGGAAGAGGTATATATTTGACTTCATTGAAATTAAATATTTTGTATGGCAGAGATACTGTAAAGTGAAAAAAAAGTCAATGATAGGCTGGGGGAAAATATTCACTATGCATAAAACAGAAGATTATTATACATACGATACAAAGGGTTCTTAGAAAATGATGAGGAAACTAAAGAAAGAGTGGTAACAGGTTTGAATAGACAATTTACAGAAAAGGAGTTCCAGATGGCAGATAAACACATGAAAGGTTCATCATAGAAATCTAATTGTCCTACAGAAATGAAAGCACAAGTGCATAAGGAAGCATGGTCAAGGTCATGTATTCCAGCGTTGCTAGTAAGGGTGAATCTGGAAACAACCTGAGTGTACATCCAGAGGAGGATGGATGAGTAAACTGTAGGTATCCATGCCATGGAATAAAGTGGCTATTAAAAAGAAGGAGTTCAAAAAAAAAAGTTCAATCTATAGCTCTTGATCTGGAAGGATTCCTGTGATGTGGATACAGGCTGTGCAAAGAGGGAAATGATACTCTGCATGATCCCATTTTTTTTTGAGACCCCCTAAAACTTACATGCATATGTTCATATATTTGTATTAGGATGGAAAAAGAAGTGGAAGGATGCACACTAAGCTGTTAAATTTCACTAAAGATTATTCATTGTTTTCTCAGTGCATTTGAGAAAGAGTGTCTACAGATAGATTTTAAAATTAAATCTGTTCATATCAGAATTGTGTTCATTAAAAGCATATGTGTCAGTTTAGACTAACTTTTTGTTTGGGTAGCAGTCCTCAAATAGTAATCATTTTTCTTCCATGTAGGTTGTTTCCAGAAAGAAAAGAATGGCAAAATATGAGAAAGCTGAGGTAAGTGGATTATTTAGTTAAAAGGCCCTTGTTTAATCTCTTACTGCTAATAATACCTATACCTTCCAGACACTGACAGGTCTCAGTTACACTTGAGTCCCTTTATAGTATAGTCCTTAGGGTCTTAGGGAGAGTCTCACAATGCTAAATTTTCTTGCACGAGTTCCATAGCAGACCAGATTATATTGAATTCTGACCACTTATTGGCTGGGCAAGTTATTTAACTTCCCTTAAGCCTCCATGTTTCCTTTATCTGTAAGAGGGGATAATAGTACAGACCCATTTTAAGGAATTAATAAAGTAATCTGTGTAAAGTGTCGATCCCATGCTTGCCGCACAGCAAGATGTTTGCCATCCGTAGTAGTTGTCACCATCTTGTCTCGGTTCTGCCTGTAATTAATTGTGCGATCTCAGACAAATCAGTTAATTCTAAACTTCAGTTTCCTCACCCATAAAGTAAAAGATTTGTAATAGAAAATGAATTGGTTCTTCCTATATTTAAAAATGGTATACATTTAACAAAAATATTACCCATTCTTAAAGATCTAGCTTACCGGCTACTTCCCCCTGTCACTTTGGCCATCTTATCTCTAAAAAGCAATTTGGATCATGTACTTAATGTGTGCTTCCTTGTAATATACCTTTTTTAAAAAAAAATTTAAATAAGTCATAAATGTGGAAGAGAATTTTCTTGCTTTCCTTTTTGTTTTTTAAGCTATTTTCAGAATGAACAAAAGACTGGATCCAAAATTATTTTAATTTTTTCTTTTTCCCTCTATTTCAGATAAAGGAGATGGGTGAAATGCATAGGGAACGCAATGCATAACACTAATTTGAAGAGTAACTATAAGAAGGGAAATTAGCAGACAGACTCAGATTACAGACGTATGAACATGGGGCAAAGAGAAGATCTTTGAAGACCACTATTGTGTTAGTTAACATCATATATTTGTAACAGTTAAACCTGTACTCAAAATATAAGCAGTTTGAAATTGACTTTACTAATCTTAAAATTTGACCACAAGTGTCGTATATATGCAGATCTGATATAAAACCCAGAATTTGAACTGCGTAGTTTGAATTATTTATGCCTAACACTGAAGGGTATGCATTAAATATGCTTCCACAGTAGAGTCTGAGTGACTACTGTCTCATCTGTTTGTGATTAAATAGCTGCCTTTCTGTCTACTTTGAGTCTTGTACATATAAATGTTTTTTATGAACTATGAAATAAAACATTTTAAAAATGACTTTCCTAACTTCATTTGAATCATATTGAATCAAATTTCATAGTATACAAATAATAGGTTAAGAAGTGCTCTGAATGCTAGCTACAAATTAGAATTTGCATGAGTCCTTATAATCATGTATATTCAATATAAAATTTATAACCTGTAGTGTGTAACTTCTTTATTTTTTTAATAACATCTTTTTTAAAAATATATTTATTTATTTAGGCTGCGCCAGGTCTTCGTTGCGGCACGCAGGCTCTTTAGTTGTGGCTTGTGGGCTTCTTAGTAGCAGCATGCGGTATCTAGTTCCCCCACCAGGGATTGAACCTGGGCCCCTGCATTGGGAGCACGGAGTCTTACCCACTGGAGCACCAGGGAAGTCCCTGTAGTGTGTAACATCTACACAGAAAAACCAAACAATTTTATTCTGCATGCATCTAAGATTCTATTTTGGACAGAGTGGCATTTTGACAGACACTTAATACCTTGAGGCCAAATTGATGGAGAATGTTGTGAACCATGAATTCCATGGTTGGTTGAAGTAGAAGCACCAGTTTTTCAACTGAATAATCATGGTAAAAACACATTTTATATGAAGTTAAAGTATCCTGAAATATTTTGCTTTTCTTAGGAAATTTTTGAAAACAGTAAGACAGGAACATTAAAGAAAATATAAAAACTAGATTTAAACATTAACCTATGATTTTTATCCCTTCCGTAGTAGGCAAATTCTAGGATGGGCCCCTAAGATTTCTTACCCATGATATATATGCTCTATGTAATTTCTTCCCTTAGAGTGTGGGCAAGATCTGTGAATATGATAGGCTATCACCCCTGAGATTAAGTTACATGGCAAAGGTGAAGGGATTTTGTAGATGCAGTTAAGGTCCTCGTCACTTGACTCAATTAAAAGGGAGATTACAAAAGAGTGCCTAAAAGTAAGAGACAAAAAGCAGAAATAGACGTGCTCTGCTGTTAGCCTTAAAGCAAACGGCCGTGTTTTGGAGAGAGTCACCTATCAGGAAATGGCAGGCCGACCCTAGTGGCTGAGGGCCTCAGTCCCTCAACCATGGAAGTGAATTCTGTCAACAACCAGTGAGCTCGGAAGAGGACCTCAGCTCCTGATGAGAGCAACCCTGGTGACATTTTCACTGTAGTCTCGAGACCCTGAGGAAAAGACCCAGTCACGCTTTGCTAGGACTCCAGACCTATAGAAAGTGAGGTGATAAATGTTTATTGTCTTAAGATGCTAAATTTGTGGTAATTTGTTACACAGCAACAAAAATTAGTAGTAGAAAGTAATGAGAACTTTAAAGACAGAATACCAGATACAAGGAACAGCCACCGCCGCAGGGCTGAGAGCACCCAGAGAAGAGACCCTCTACTTCCGCCAAGCCCCACACCCTGGGCTGGAATCCAGACCTTGTGGGAGAGGGCCTTATGGCTTGATGAAGAGCAGAGAAGTTGCTATGGTGCTGCACTGGCAGAACTTTTTGAAAATCTCTCTTGTGGAACTTACTGGAAAAATTTGCTGTCAAGGGCAGGAGTCATCAAACTACAGCCTGCAGCCTGGTCTGCCACCTGTTTTTAAACAGTCTGGGAGTTACGGATGGTTTTTGCATTTTAAATGGTTGAAAAAATTTAAAGAACATTTCATGATATATGAAAATTACATGGAATAAAAATCTGTGCCCATAAAGTTTTATTGGAGCACAGCTACACTCATTTGTTTATGTGTTGTGTGTGGTTGATTTGCACTACAAGGGCAGTTGAGTAATTGTAACAGACCGGGCCAGTGGAACGCAAAGCGTAACTATTACTCTGGTCCTTTACAGAAAAAGTTTGCTGACTCCTGCTCTAGGGTGCTAAGAGATAGCTCCTCATAGGGAGGTGTCCTGCCCGACACCTATGGCACTGTATAAAGCTGCCTTTTATAGCTGGGGTGTAGCAGTTGGTGCCCTGGGAAGCTGCCATCTGGGTGCTGCAGGAGCCGGGCACTGGGGAAGCAGCAGGTGCCACAGGGGAAACAATACCTTCTTGCAGTGTCTCTCCAGCGCCCTCTACCGACAAAGCTTCAGAGCATGCACAAAGGGTGAATTTGGAGCTAAGAGGCAATAAATGAGTAACTCTTCAACCCAGTGCCTTCTACTTTCTGTTCTACCTCTTCTGAAGCTACTCCTGCCAAAAGTCAACACTGACCAGCTAATTGCCAATTTCCCCAGTATAGAATCGTTTGATCTCTCCACAGCTTATCACCACAATGACTGCCCCATATCCTACCCCAGTATGTTGCTTACAGATTTTCTTCTTTGGCTTCACTGGCATTACTCTCCTCTGTTTTGTTTTGTTTTGTTTTCTCTTCTGCTGACTCTGAAATATTGATGTTCCCAGGATTTATCCTTCCTTCTATTTTTTCCTCTCTTTTTCTTCTGGGAGGATTTCATCATTCCTTTGCTTTAGTTACCATCCAAGTCCTGATGATAACAGAAATACCATCTCCATTCTTGTAATTCACCCTGAGTTCTACACTAAACTACGTTTCACTTAACTAGCCTTTAATGACCTCATCATCTTCCTCCAAATCCTAGTGAACTCTTATATTCTCAGAATCAGTTAATGGCATTGTCACCAGGTACCAAGTCCCAAGTTCTTTTTTCTCTCTTAACTTCTCCATTCTTTTAGTCATCAGGCCCTGAGATTCTCCCTCAGGAATAAATCTGCCTCTAATTTGCCTCTCTTAACGCATTTTCACTGATCTCTTCGCCACCAATCTATTCCCTTTCTAAACCAAATCCCACATTGCTCCCAGAATTATTTGCCTTAAGTTGATCATAGCACTTTTCTGCCCCTTCCCCCTGCCAGTCTGGCCCTGCACTGGGTGCTGGTTCCCCTTTTGGCTGCCCAGCATCCCATCTCCTCTTCCATTTGGGGAGAATCCTCCTGTGTGTGGTGTTGGGAGCCAGTTCTCCAACTCCCTCTGCAGAAGTTTAAGGGTGGTTATCCTCCCTGGGCTCTGAGCATCAGGGCACAGGCACCTCCGCCTAGGACTTGGAATCTTGTGATGAAAACAAAGAACAGTTGAGAAAACTCTCAAGGGCAGCGATGGGGTGAGACCAATGGCAGCCACAGGAGTGTTCCACGGGTGGGATCCCAGCCCTCTAGCTATGGTCACTCTGCCTGGCCTCTCTTGGTTCCGCCTTTGTCTCCAGTGCCAATACCCTGCTCCGAAACTTTACCACTTGCCTAGATGTAATTTCTGGCTTCCTTCCTCTTCGCTCTCAATCCTTCCTGTGTATTATTCCCAGAACAACGAAAATGGTCACAATCTACCTTATTTCCCATTATACTTCAATATATCCAACTTTGCTGCATTCAAGATTTTCCTTCCCATTCCTCAAATGTTCCTGTTCCCCAGTCCTTTTAGGACTGGGCTTTTAGGACTTGCTTGGGCTTGACCATGCCTTTGCTTATGTTCTTTCTTTTCTTTTCTTTTTTTTAATTGAGGTATAGTTGAAGTACAATGTTATATAAGTTTCAGGTGTACAACATAGTGATTCACAATTTTTTAAGTTTATATTTTCTTTTTTAACATCTTTATTGGAGTATAATTGCTTTACAATGGTGTGTTAAAGGTTATATTCCTATGTTCTTTCTTACATCTGGAATATCCTCTACTTAGTCAAGGCCCAGCTTAAGATTCCCTTTCATGAAGCCTTTCTTAA
The DNA here is from genome assembly GCF_028021215.1 of Eschrichtius robustus. Taxonomy (NCBI): domain Eukaryota; kingdom Metazoa; phylum Chordata; class Mammalia; order Artiodactyla; family Eschrichtiidae; genus Eschrichtius; species Eschrichtius robustus. The sequence continues at coordinate 39,681,466 of NC_090838.1, forward strand.
CACTTTAGTCTCAGCTCTTTCTACTTCTTTCAACATGAAGGGGATCAGGATATGCTACCCCCAAATATGCCACTTTGGCATAAGGATTTTTTTGAGCTAAAGGCAATTGAGAATCAACAGATGCAGAAAGAGTTCTCTGCCCTCCCCTTATCTGCCTAAAATCAGGGCATAAATTTCCCTTTGTGAAGGTGTTTCCCCCCGACCCATCACCAGAGAGAGAAGTGACACTGAGATGAGTTTGCATAACTAGACCTTACTACAACAGCCCATATTTTCCATTAGTTCTCCCATATATTTCCTGGTTACTTCCCCACAATTGTCATCTCTGGAAGCCCAAACCCTCTTTCCTTTGTTAAGAGGATATATGAGACCCTGAGTCTAACTGATTCTTTGATATTTACTTTTCTGTGAACTCCTGTGCATGTATATATTAATAAAAATTGTGCCTTTTCCCCCATTAATCTGTCTTTTATTAGTTTAATTCACATACTACCAGTAACTGAACTTAAGAGAGTAGAGAAAAAGTTTTCCCTTCTCAATAAACACAACCCTTTCTGTAGATACAACATAATTTCAGTTATTTCCCATCATCCTAAAACATGGCCCCCTAACCCCTCTAAAAATTCCCACTGACCTTGCTTCCCTAACAAGCTGCCATTTCTATCTCTTTTCCTTTCTTAACAAGCTTCTTAAATAGAACTAGCACATTTTGTTTTCAGAATGAAATTTTCAATCCATAGAGCCTCTGTTGCCCACATCAACCAACCAAAGAGCTTTCTCAAAAACCAATGACTTCTTCAGATCATTTGCCCACTTTTAAACTGGGTTATTTATCTTTCTATTATTGAGTTGTAAGATGTCTTTCTATACTGAATGCGAGTCCTTTGTCAGATATATAATTTGCAAATATTTTCTCAGAAGAACATACAGAGCACATGAAAAGATACTCAATATCATTAGTCAATATATATCATAGTCAATATATCATAGTCAATATCATTAGGGAAATGAAAATCAAAACCACAGTAAGATACCATTCATACCCACTAAGATGGCTAGAATCAAAAAGACAGACAGCAACAAGTGTGGGTGAGGATGTGGAAAAGCTGGAACACTTATACATTGCTAAAGAGAATGTAAAATGTTGCAGGCATTTTGGAAAAGTTTTACAATTCCTCAAAATGTTAAACATAGCATGTTAAACATATTGGTTATAGTTTAACATGAGGACTACAGCTAAACATATATTTAAAGTATGATGCAGTAGTCCCACTTCTAGGTATATATCGAAGAGAAATAAAAACATTTGTCCACATAAGAACTTGTAAATGAACATTCATAGCAGCATTATTCGTGATGGCCAAAAGTGGAAACAATCCAAATGTCCACCAACTGATGAATGAATAGATAAAATGTGGTATAGCCATTCAATAATACATTATTTGGTAATAAAAAGGAGTGAAGTATTGACACATGTTATGACGTGAATGAACTTTAAAAACATTATGCTTAGTGAAAGAATCCAGTCACTAAACACCCTATATTGTATGATTCCATTTATATGAAATGCCCAGAAAAGGCAAATTTATAGAGACAGAAAGTTGATCTGTGGTTGCCAGGAACTAGGGGGAGTAGGAAATAGGGAGTGACTGCTAATTTGTATGGAGTTTCTTTTTGGAGTGACAAAATGTTCTAAAATTAGATTGTTGTGATGGTTATACAACCCTATTAATATACCAAAAATCATTGAGTTATATACTTTAAATGGATGAATTATGCAGTATGTAAATTATATCTCCATAAAGCTGTTTAAAAAAGAAAAAGATGTCTTAATACTCAGCTCCAGGGGCCATTTTTAGTTGTCCTTTCTCTGAAACTGCAGCTTCTGACATGGTTGACAGCACTTTACTTATTGTCATTTTTTAATAATGGAATAATACAACCAAATTACAAAAATTTTAGAAACTAGAGTGGTGGCAAAATTAGTGTTGAATATGAATTTCTCATGGGCATATTATCATAGAAAACTGAGCTAACAATAATTTATTTATTTTTATAAATTTATTTATTTATTTATTTTTGGCTGCATTGGGCCTTGTTGCTGCGCCCGGGCTTACTCTAGTTGCGGTGAGCGGGGGCTGCTCTTTGTTGTGGTGCATGCGCTTCTCATTGCGGTGGCTTCTCTTGTTGCCAAGCATAGAATCTAGGTGCGTGGGCTTCAGTAGTTGTGGCACGTGGGGTCAGTAGTTGTGGCTTGCGGGCTCTAGAGCGCAGGCTCAGTAGTTGTGGCACTCAGACTCAGTAGTTGTGGTGCACGGACTTAGTTGCTCTGCAGCATGTGGGATCTTCCCAGATCAGGGCTTGAACCCGTGTCCCCTGTATTGGCAGGTGGATTCTTTTTTTTTTTTTTATAAATTTATTTATTTATTTATTTTTGGCTGTGTTGGGTCTTCGTTTCTGTGCGAGGGCTTTCTCCAGTTGCGGCGAGCGGGGGCCACTCTTCATCGCGGTGCGCGGGCCTCTCACTGTCACGGCCTCTTGTTGCGGAGCACAGGCTCCAGACGCGCAGGCTCAGTAGCTGTGGCTCACGGGCCCAGTTGCTCCGCGGCATGTGGGATCCTCCCAGACCAGGGCTCGAACCCATGTCCCCTGCATCGGCAGGCAGACTCTCAACCACTGCGCCACCAGGGAAGCCCCGGCAGGTGGATTCTTAACCACTGCACCACCAAGGAAGTCCCTGAGCTAGCAATAAGTTATTTTTAAGATTAAGTTAAGACGCAAGAGGGAGGAGACATGGGGATATATGTATATGTATAGCTGATTCACTTTGTTATAAAGCAGAAACTAGCACACCATTGTAAAGCAATTATACTCCAATAAAGATGTTAAAGAAAAAACGATTAAGTTAAACACTTTAAAATTTACTAAACACTTTTCTATTTTTGGTTGTTTAAAAATCTTAATTATTACTTCTTTGAAGAGCCTCTTTGTTAGGTACATGTGCCTTTTTGCCCAATACTTACTTACTCTGATTATAAATAGGTAACCGTCATTATGAATTTGGAAAATATGAGAAAATTAAAACCCATTTGGTGGTAATGATTTTATTGCACCCTATCAATCATATTGTACCATGTCTTCCAGTTATATTTTTGCAAAATCCCTCTTTTCTGTTATTTTTAGAAATTCATAGTTTCCTATGTAGGACTAGAAAATATGAAAAATTTCTATAAGACAACTATTTGACATAACTTTCGAAATTATCATAAACATTTAATCTGTGCACATGGCTTTAAAGAAAAGATATTGTTAAAACAACCTCTTAGGGAGTTCCCTGGTAGCTCAGTGGTTAGGATTCCAGGCTTTCAATGCCACGGCCTGGGTTCAATCCCTGGTCCGGGAACTGAGATCCTGCAAGCCACCCGGTGTGGCCAAAGAAAACTCAAACAAACAAACAACAAAACAAAACAAAAACCTCTTAGGCAAATTGATTACAAGCACATTTCAAAGTTTTATTTCAAGCTTTTCTCTAAGCAGGCTAATTTAAAGGTTCCTCTTCTCGAAGACATTTTGGCATTTTGGAGGAAAAAAGCCTGTTAGGATCATTGTTATTATTAGCCTGGATACAAAGTAAAGAGTGTCTGAAATCATTAGGAATCTTTTAAGTCTGGTGAAAGGTCATTGTCCTCTGCCGAGGCTGATAGTCCTCTAGATGAATTTCTAGACTTTATGCTCATTAGTCTACCAGAAATGGTAGTAACTCCCCAAAAGGAGCAGTTAATGACATCAGACTATAAGGCTTAGGTCTGAGACACATTTTCTTTCTCAGAACAAAAGGACATACAGAAAAAGCTCCCATTCGGGCTGCTGGCCCTTAGTCCCCCTGCCCAGAAGCAGCCATGGTTATGTTCCTTGTACTAGGTTCACACTCTGGAGATCCATCTGTATCAGCAGAGCTATGCATCTAAACTGTACAAATATTATAGCTCATAATCTAAGGTGGATTTTTAAAAATCTTGTTCATCTTTAAAGACTAGAGAAAAATCCACTGCTCTTATCTAGATGAAATCAAACCCCCTCCCGTCAGGCTCTCTACCTCCACCTTGTAAACTCTGTCTTTCTTAAATTGCCATGAGAAGCTTATGTTTTGATATTCCATTACCTTGAACTGCCCTCTAGTACACGTCCAGGTCCTAACTCTCTAGATAGATCAGGCAAGTCCAGGTATTCTCTTTATTTTTAGAATTATTAGACTCAATTGATAAACAAATAAATAATTCAATGAATAAGTGAAAGACATAGTCTGGGTGGGGGGAAATGTGATGATAAATAGTATAAAGCCTTTTTACAAAAGATAACAAAATATTTTCAAAGCTACTACCTCATTTGATCCTGACATCAATCCTGTAGGTAGTTATTATTACTATTTTGCCTTCCTCTGAACTATTTAGAATGTGAATTAGGAAAGGGGAGAAATGGATGACACTCAAGGCCAGGTTATCATGTAGAAGTGGTTATTGTGATATACAGTTCCTTCATTTAAAAACATTTCCTGTGTACCTAGTATGTGCCAGGCCCCCTCTGGCGCACAGATGGTTAAACTTACTGAATCTGGAGACTGAACTCTAGCTCTATCACTTACTATTATCTCTGGATCTTGGGCAAGCTACTTCACATTTCCAAGTTTCAGTTTCCTCAATGTAAAATAAGAATAACAATAGTTCCTAATAGAGTTGTAAAAATTAAAACAGTAAGCACATGTAAAAAATTTAAAAGTCAATAAATGCTGATGAACATTAGCCCTTATTATTAACTATAAAAAAATGTAAATACTCATCTGTGTTCTTTCCAGGTGTTTAGTAAGAGAGACAGGTGAACATATATTTCTTTTTTTAAAATTAATTAATTAATTATTTTATTTTTGGCTGCGTTGGGTCTTCGTTGCTGCACGCGGGCTTTCTCTGGTTGCAGCGAGCTGGGGCTACTCTTCGTTGGGGTGCGTGGGGCTTCTCACTGTCGTGGCTTCTCTTGCGGAGCACGGGCTCTAGGCTCGCGGGCTTCAGTAGTTGCAGCACGCAGGCTCAGTAGTTGTGGCTTGTGGGCTCTAGAGCGCAGGCTCGGTAGTTGCGGCGCACGGGCTTGGTTGCTCCGCGGCATGTGGGATCTTCCCAGACCAGGGCTCGAACCCGTGTTCCCTGCATTGGCAGGCGGATTCTTAACCACTGTGCCACCAGCAAAGTCCCTGAACATATATTTCTAAAACAATGCAGCAAATATAATAGAGATATGAACAAAATGATACTCCAGAAGATAATTCAACTAATTACACCTGGGGGGACTGGGCATCCTTCAGGCCTGAGGACTGAAGAATGACCAGTAGTTTGCTACACAAAGGGCAGCGCAAGGCCATTTCAGAACAGAGGGACAAGTTTGTGTTAGAGCCACAGGTATTGAAAGGTAAGGGGAAGTTTATTGCTCCAGATCACAGAGTTGGGGTGAGAGGAGGGAGCACTCCAGTAAGTGGGAGACGTAGTCAGCAGTCAGATGGTTCAAACTTTCTCTGCTTCTGAAACTATTTGAATTCAGTGGTTTCTAAACTGAGCTGATTGTCAGGAATGTCCAGGGAGCTTTCTTATGAGATCCCAAGATCCCACCTTCAGAAATTCCAACCCATTATGTGTGGGTGGGGCCCAGGAACACCTTTGAAAAGCCCCCGGGGTAATTCTGCTGCTGAATCAGGGTTTGGGGCTGGTTTTATGGGGGAAGGGTGAGCAAACAGGAGAGTGCAATACCTCTTGTAAGGCAGGTAACTGTGCAGGACGTATCCTGACCTCCTTCAAGTCTTTGCTCAACATTAAAAAAAAAAAAAAGTCAACCCCCCCCCATCTTTTTTACCTAAACACTTATCTTCTAACAGTTTACTTACTATAAGTTTACTTAGTATATTAACTGAATCCATTCATTAGAATGTAAGTTCAACAAAGGCAGTGGTTTTTCTCTTTTCTTTACTAGTGATCCTCAGATCCTAGAAGTCTGGCGCATAGCAGGCCTTCTGTTTTTGAATGAGTGAATCAATCAAGGAGTGGACGATACGAGAATTTGGCCAGGACGGAGGCTGTGGAGAAGAAACGTGTAACCTTGATGCAGGCAGTTTGCTTAAAGAGGAAAAGTGAGGCAGTTGGAGAGAGAGGGGCACAGGTTAAAAAAACACTGTGATAGGGAGAAAGGCTAGTTTTTCCTTGTTTTCAAGTTTCTTTCTGATTTCACTCTCTTGCTTCCGGGTACATAACAAACTCAAAGCCTGCCAGAACTTCCCACCTGGTCTCCTAAACTAGCTAACCGTACACCTGGGACCCACACCAGTGCAGCCGAAAAAACCCGGAGAACTGAATTCTTTCAAGGACGGGCGTCTGCCGAGGCGGCGCGCGACCTAGGCTCAAGCATGCGCAATAGACAGAGTCACCAGCGTGCGCGGGAAGCTGGGCCGCGTTCGATTATGATTGGCTGTCGTGGCGCGCTCCCACCCACCGAAACGCAGCGCTGGATGCTGATTGGGTGTCTCCGCAGAGGCCGGACGCCGCACGGGGGACGAGGGAGGGGAGGCGGGAAACAGCTTAGTGGGTGCGGGGTCGTGCAGTTCTATCAGGCAGGCGGCGGAGAGGTTCCGAAATGGCGGTGCAGCCGAAGGAGACGCTGCAGCTGGAGAGCGCGGCCGAGGTCGGCTTCGTGCGCTTCTTCCAGGGCATGCCGGAGAAGCCGACCACCACGGTGCGCCTCTTCGACCGGGGCGACTTCTACACGGCGCACCGGGAGGACGCGCTGCTGGCCGCCCGGGAGGTGTTCAAGACCCAGGGGGTGGTCAAGTACATGGGGCCGGCAGGTGAGGGCGGGGACGGCGCGGGCTCAGGGGAGGACCCCGCGGAGTTGGCTCCTCTCAGGAAGTGGGAGGGTTTCGGGCAGGGAGACACGGGGGCGGGGACGCTGGTGCCTCGTGGGGGCACTGCGCGTGCTCCGGCCCCTGCCTGGCCGAGTGGGGCACCACCCGCCCCCTGCCCTGCCTCCGCCCTGAGTCTGTTCCTCCGGAGCTGCCTCAGATCTGACCTAATAGCGATGGCTACGTGCCAGGATTCGTGCGAGGCGTTTTAACACATTGTTCTATTTAATTTTGCTGCAGTCCGCGTGGGTGTCTGCTTCTCGCTGCAGCCTTGGCTCTGTGGATATCATCACAAACGCCGCCAAACCTCTTTATCACAAACGCCAGTCCAGGATTGAGATTTAGAATAGAAGGGGGTTAGGGAGACCGTTTTATGTCACCAGCGTGATTTTGCCTGTTGGGCGAACGTGATTTATATCGCTGTTCAGCGCAGGGACCTATAGTGTCTGCTGTTAATAGGCAGTATTGCCAAGTGGTCAGGACCTCGAACTGGAGCCAGATTGCCTGGCTTCAAGTCGCAGCCCCTCCACTTACCAGCTGTGTGGCCTTGAGCTAGTCATGTATGTCTGTGCCTCAGCTCGGCATTCAGTGCCCTCGGTAACCCATCCCCATCTCTCTAGCATCATCTCTCCCTGGAAAGCTACAGACTTCTCACCGTCTTGTAGTTAGATGTTCTGAACATCTAGTTTTATGTTAATCTCTTTTATCCCTGGCTCCTAGGAATGAACATAATAGGAGGAGTAAGGAGTTGTGGGCTTTAGTCCTGCCTCTGCCATATGCAGATGGAAGGTTACTGACAAAAGATGTTTCATTCATTAGGTAGACATTTATTGAGTGCTGCCTTGTCGGGCAGGGTTATGGACACTGGGAGTACATAGATCAAAGGCAGTATCCCCACCTTCACAGAGCTCCCCCTAGTGGAGAGGAAGGCAGAAGTAATTCCAATTCCAGGTGAAGACCTGTGGCGGATGCTCCATAACAAGTTGCCAAAGAGGCAGAGGCAGGGTTGCCTAAGACCGGAGCCATCATAAGAGGCATTACAAGAGAGGTTAAATTTCACTTGAGTCTTGAGAAACCCTGTACCCATTAGCAGGAACTTTCCGTTTCCCCTGAGTCCTCCCAAACCCAGGCAACCGCTAATCTGCTTTCTCTCTCTAGATTTGCTTATAACATTGGTCTTTTTGTGACTGACTTCTTTCACTTAACATTTTCAAGGTTCATCTGTGTTATCAGCACTTCATTTCTTTTTATTGCCAAATATTCCATTGTATGGATATACAATATTTTGTTTAATCCATTCGTTAGTTGATGGACCTTTGGGCTGTTTCTTGAACCGATACTTTTAATGTCGTCTGTACCCATTCTCTCCTTCCCTGTTGTGCCAGTGAAGAGATGAGCCTTTTGCTGTGGTCTGGATCCCCTCTCCTCTCCTCACAGATGGCTTTTCTGTTGATCATTTCGTCTCTCTTTGGTTCATTCTTTTGGCATTTAGGCTTATTCATACCCTTTTAGCTACTTTTCAACAACTATCAAAACATTATTATAATAAGGCCCTGTGAGGTGGGTTAGTACCTAGCTTCAATTTATAGATAAGGAATCTGAGTCCCTAAAAAAGGAAGTTCCTTATCTTTTGCCTCTTTTGCTGTCAGAACTCAGCTTAGAAGCATCTCCTCTTGGAAGCCTTTCTTAATTCCCATCTTAAGGCTGCCTGGTTAGCTGCCCCTCTTACGTGTTCCCTGCCCTAGGACCTTCTCATTACCCTAGACACAGCATTTATTTTACTCTATGCCAATATACTGAAAGCTCCCAGAGGGCAGGAACTCTGTCTTAACCAGTCTCTGCCTTTGAGTCCCAGCACCTGGCACAGTGCCCACATGTAAGCAGACACATTATCAGCTGAATGAAGATGGGGGTTCCAAATTATTCTTGAAGAGGAGAATCTTGTATCAACCTGAGGTTTTTCTTCTGCGCCAGGTGGAGGCTGGGTAGCTTTCTTTTCCAGTTCCCCTTCAGTCTTACTTCCCAGCTTTCAGACTTAAAGTATACAGCCAAGCTCTTCACCAGGAACATCCAGTGTGTCACAAACACTCCTTTGAGAGAAATAGTATCTTCGGAGGATAACCTTGATGGTTGGGCAACCTATCTGGAGATTAGTAATGGAGGAAGTAGGGGAGGCCATGGTGGGGAGGGGAATCACCTCATTTGCCTCTTCACCCACCCACTCTTAAGAAATCAGCACTGGGGACTTCCCTGGCAGTCTAGTGGTTAGGACTCCATGCTTCCACTGCAGGGGGCACAGGATTGATTCCTGGTTGGGGAAAGATCCCGCATGCTGCGTGGTGTGACCAAAAAAAAAAAAAAGAAAGAAAGAAAGAAAGAAGTCAGCTGTTGTGAATGTGTTCCTGTGTTCCTGTTGATTGTGTCTAGAAAAAGACTGAGGATTGCTCTGGATCCCTCTGCCCTTGGCCTGTCAGATAACATTGATGTGCAAATAGTCAGGTATAAGTACTAGGGAGTGGTGGGGCTTGTGGATCTGAGAGTGCTTGTTCAAGCACTAAGTGCTTGTTCAAGTGCTAAGCATTCAAATTCAAATGCTTTAAAAGCCCAGTGCTGGCCAGACAGCTATGCTGGTACATCCTATTGGGCTGATGATTTAAGACCTGTTTCTGAATTAGGTGCCAGACCAGTGTTACTTTGTCTTCTAAATTAAAGGATGATATAACACTGTTTTGAAATTCATTGCTGTATTTACTGGAAGTTGCTGACCGATACTTACAGTGGCATTTATAAGTGTCTGTGGGAGAAATTCATCTCTAATTTTGTATTAACTCTGGTTCAGTGCTTTCCGTGAGCAAATTTTTTTTAATGATAATATTTTGTCATATGAGTAATGTTACTTATGTAGAATTCAACTGGATAAGCTGATAGTGTGTTCAGTCATTCTGGTTTGCTTGAGACTGAGGGGGGGTGCTCCTGGGATGCTGGACTTTCAGTACTAAAACTTGGGGAGCCTTGGGCAAAATGGGATGAGTTGCTCACCCTATGTGCTAGGCAAAAACGGGAAATAATTTAAATGGGGCCTACCATTCCACTGAGGTTCTGGTCCTGAGGGAGTCTTAATTGGGAGATATGAGTCTGTTGCAGCCTGGATAGGCCTTAGATCCCGCTTATGCCTCTGAGAATGTTAGTACAGGCTTTGCTGAATGAGTAACATTCACAGTAAACATAATTTTCATGCAGCTTTCCAAATGCAAGGTAAAGGAACAGCAGTATATTCAAGTCTGTAAGAATGTGGCTGTGTTGAACTTGCCGAGTTGAAAACTGGTGGCCTAAATGGTGTCTTCTTAAAAGTTTGAATTAATTGCCTATATTTTAAAGATTGGGTAGTTTCATGAAAAAATTCAGATTTTGAGCTTTTGAAAATTCTGCACAGTTGGAAACTCTGGGCAAATTAGCAGTGGGTTGGAGTTGAGTGGCTGCTTCCTCTGACCTACTGAGTCTAGATTTTTCCTTTACCCTGACGTGCTTTCCTTGTTTTGCCACAGTTCCCACCATTTGAAGTCATTTTTCATCTGTCAGTTGTGTTGTTCTTCCTTTGGCTTTCTCTGCTCATTAGATACCTGCCTGGTCCCTGTAGGTATGTTCGCCAGTTCTAGGTTAGATCTTAAGGAATGTTCTAGGGAATAACTTTAGAGAGGCAAGATTTGAGCCAGTTTTCAGGGTGTCTGTGACAGCAGGGGGGGATTCTTTTTTTTTTTGTCTGCATTGGGTCTTCCTTGCTGCGCGCGGGCTTTCTCTAGATGCGGTGAGCGGGGCTACTCTTTGTTGTGGTGCGCGGGCTTCTCATTGTGGTGGCTTATCTTGTTGTGGAGCACAGGCTCTAGGCGTGCAGGCTTCAGTAGTTGAAGGACATGGGCTCAGTAGTTGCGGTGCACAGACTCTAGAGTACAGGCTCAGTAGTTGTGGCACACAGGCAGTGGGGATTCTTGTCCACTACTTATAACTAGTGAACTGATATTGAAAGTACCAGCTGCGTTTTGCTGTACAAAACAATTGTATTATGTCATTTAATTAATCTTTATGCTTATTTGTATTTGATATTTGTACTTGATGTGATCTATTGTTAAATTTAGGTTAAATCTTTCATAAGATCCAGAATTGTCAGAATAATCTACAAGTATAATCTGAATTACCTTTAAGTGAATAATTTGTATTACCTATATTATATGAAAATTGAGTTTTAATTCCATTTGATGATGTGGGTGATTTTATTTATTTTGTAAAGAAATTGTTATTTACAGATCAAAACTAAGGTGAGACACTATATTCCATCTAAGACAATTTTTCAGCCTTGGCACAATTGATATTTTGGACCGAAGAATTAATTCGTTACTGTGAGGGGGGGCTATCCTGTGCACATTTAACAACATCCCTGCCTCTTCCTACTAGATTCTGTTATTATTCCCTTTCCCCAGTTGTAACAACCTAAATGCCCCCCAGGCATTGACAATTGTCCGCTAAGGGAGCAAGATCGTCCCCCGTTGAGAACCAGTGATGTAAGATGAAGGCCAGGAAGTTCGAAAACTCGGTTGACTGGATAGGGGAAATAGATGCACTCATACTTTATGGGTGGTAGTGTTAATTGGTACAGCCAACCAAGGGGGATAGTCTGCAACATTTATAAAAATAACACATATCATCCTTTGATAAAATCCAGTTTTAGGACTTTATCTCACAGATACACTCAAATGTTTGGAGAGTGAAGCACATACAAAGTTATTTATGCAACACTGTTGTAATAACAAAGATTGGAAACAACCCATAGGTCCATCAGGAAGAGGCTAAATTATAGAAATTCCTTAGGTTCATTGGAACGTTTGCAGCTGTAAACAGAAGGAAGCTGATTATGTACTGATGGAACAATCTCCAAAATACTATATCAAAGTTAAAAAAAAAGATACAGTACAGTGTGTATAGTGTGCAACTATTTATGTAAAAGAGGAAAAAAGCAATACTTTATATTTGCTTGTGTGTGCCTAGACTATGTTTGGAAATATATTCTATAAACTGATAACACTTGGGTGGTGAACTGGATGTGTAGGGGACAGTGGTGAAGTGCAAGTCTCCTTTTTGATGTACCTTTTTGAGCCTTCAAGTTTTTTTTTTTTCTTTTTTTTGATGTGGATGATTTTTAAAGTCTTTATTGAATTTGTTACAATATTGTTTCTGTTCTGTGTTTTGGCTTTATGGCCGCAAGCCATGTGGGATCCCACCTCCCTGACCAGGGATCGAGCCCACACCCTCTGCATTGGAAGGCGAAGTCCCAACCACTGGGCCGCCAGGGAAGTCCCTGAACCTTCAAGTTTTGAACTGTGTTACCTAGAACATTTTATTTTATTTTATTTTTTAATTTTATTTATTTATTTATTTATTTATTTTTGGCCGTGTTGGGTCTTTGTTTCTGTACATAGGCTTTCTCTAGTTGTGGCGAGCGGGGGCCACTCTTCATCGCGGTGCGCGGGCCTCTCACTGTCGCGACCTCTCTTGTTGTGGAGCACAGGCTCAGTAGTTGTGGCGCACGGGCCTAGTTGCTCCGCGGCATGTGGGATCCTCCCAGACCAGGACTCGAACCCGTGTCCCCTGCATTGGCAGGCAGATTCTCAACCACTGCGCCACCAGGGAAGCCCACCTAGAACATTTTATAATGAATAATAACTAATTTATTTTTATGGACCTTTTGAAAAAAATCCTATACAAATACTATTGTAGTTATTACATAAGAGTTTTATTCAAACTTGTGAAAAACAAATGATAAAAAAGGACAAGTAGGATTAGCTGTATATATATATATTGACTCATTCTTTTGTCTTTGTGTCTTCTCAATTTTTTATTTTGATGTGTAGGCTCCACAGGTGCAGAGGGTTATGTCTATCCACCATTTTATACCCTTCATCTACTAAAGTCTCTAGGATATGTAATAGGTGCTTGATAAATAGTTTATTGAGTGAATGAATTACTGGGAAAACATAGCTTGGGGGGAGGCATTGTGTTAGGTCTTCAACACTTAGGACTTCAAATCCTCAAATCTGTAACATGTATTTTTAATATTTTTCTTTAGGAGCAAAGACTCTGGAGAGTGTTGTGCTTAGTAAAATGAATTTTGAGTCTTTTGTAAAAGATCTTCTTCTAGTTCGTCAGTACAGAGTTGAAGTTTATAAGAATAGAGCTGGAAATAAGGCCTCCAAGGAGAATGATTGGTATTTGGCATTTAAGGTAATTATCTTCCTTTTAAATTGAGTTGTGTTTTTAAGAGTAGACAAAATAAAAACATGAGAGAATTCTGTGTTGGTTTAATATTTTAGCCAGGTTGTGATAGTAAAATGCTGTGAGAAACTTTAATATTCTTTAGCATGTGGTTTTTAAAATCACAGTTTAATAGCAATTCAGAAATTCAGAAAATCCTTATGATGAGTATGAATACTCTGAGCTTTGTCACTGTCCCTAAAACCTAAATAATAAATAGCCTTTACAGAAAGTTGAATACCAGCATTAAAGAAGATTTGATTTTACTGTTTTTGAAGTAATATCATTCAAATTTACATATCCCAAATATCTATTTATACACATTGGTAATGTGTTTGGATATTTGTATGGTCCTTTCTCTTTCATTAGAGTGTAGTTTTTTTAGAAGTGTGGAACTTTGTTTAATGCTGATCATATTCCTAGGTGTGCCTAGAAGGGCTTATTGACATGCTTCTAATTCCTTCATGGAGATGGGGGTACTATTTTGTTTTATTTAAGGACTATCTTTATTTTTAGTCTGTAAAATCATGTTTCTGTTTGTTCACACACAATACCTTCACATAAATATTGGATAATGGTTAAAATGTTGGGGAGGTGAGATTTATCCTTGAAAGGGAATAAATGTGTGGTAAGGCGGGACAGTGTTCTGGGCTTGTATTTGGCTGATCTCATTTCTCCTCTGTCCCTCTGCATGACCTTGGCAAATTTCCCAGCCTTCTCCTGTATCTGTTTCTTTGTAAACAGTAAAATTAGAAGGTTTTTAAGATGTTTTCTGACCTGAAAGGCCTGTGAAAGTTTTTTTGTGACGTTTAATACAACATTTCAACATTTGATGTTGGTGCTGCCCCAGATAGAATGTTCTTCAATATTCCTTCCATATTGCCTGCTGTCACCACCCCCCCCCCCCCCCCCCCCCCCGCCTTTGTAAATGTCGACATTTACTGAAGATTATATCTGAGAGCATTTATCATTCTTTATTATGGAATTTCCTCGGAATTTTCATTGCTACTTTACTGAGAAAAGTGGGACTTACAGTTTTATCCTACATTTTGAAAGATTTTAATAGAAAATTGAGGGTATCGCAAAGTGATGTTTTTCTATCTCATTCTTCACAGAGCTCAGTTAGTAACAACACCAAAATGTGGGATCATGAGTTCAACTGATTAACTGGATTATCAGCCCATCACACGTCACTCCTTTGTGTCATCAGAATCCTTTGAGATGCATTGTTTTTAACCCCTACCTTTTAGAACAGGGGAAAAAAAATCTACAAATATGTATCTTTATCAGGTTAAAAGATAGTATCTTCATCCTGATATTTATTTTAAGAAGTTCAGATCTAAAACTGCTAAAACTGATTTATCTTTTTTTAGCTTATTGATTCTATTGTAAAGTATTAGTGATATTTAGGGTAGTTGACCTCTATAATTGACTTTTTTTTTTTTTTTTTTTTTAAATTTTTGGCTTTGCTATGTGGCTTGCGGGATCTTACTTGATAAGCTAGCTACTAGTTCACTTTTGAGAGTATTTTTAAGGTGTGCATAACCTGTGCGTGTAAATCCAAAGCATGTATGTAAAAATATGATGTTCACATTTGTGATTGAATCAGTGCTTTTTAAATTTGAGTATCAGGTAATACTAGCTTTCCATTTTTTTTTTTTTTTTTTTTTTTTTTGGTCGCAGGGATTGAACCCAAGCCCCCTGCAGTGGCAGTGCGAAGTCTTGACTGCTAGACCGCCAGGGAACTTCCTCCATTTCATTTTTGATGCAGATTTTAATCAATAATCCATACATAGTTACAGGATATTCAGAACCATATTGAGAAAAGATAAATGATTATCATGATTATGATGCTAAAGACATTTGAGAACTATTGATGGCTACTGGTTGCTTAAATTTGGCTTGTCACTGTGCTCATTTGGACTATTTCTGACTCTCTCAAGTTTCATACCGTGGTCCATCAGTTGCCCCAGAAATGCCTCACGTTAACAGCAACCTGTCAGCTTCTGATCATGTTGAAGTACTGTTACCCACCAGCTTGACACAGGTGGAGCCAAAAGCAAAGAAACTTGACCCTTTACTTACCTTGTACAGTCTTAAAGAGATTTCTCATCTTTTTGAAATTTTGAAAATAGGTCAGGGACTTCTCTGGTGGTCCAGTGTTTAAGACGCTGCACTCTCAATGCAGGGGGCCTGGGTTCGATCCCTGGTCAGGTAACTAGATCCCGCCTGCCACACCAAAAGATCCCGCATGCCTCAACTAAAGATCCTGTATGCCGCAACAAAGATCCTGCATGTGGCAACAAAGATCCTGCGTGCTGCAACTAAGACCCGGCACAGCCAAAAAAAAAAAAAAAAAATTGGTCAAAGACCCTTTATTTGGAAATCATTGATCTAGAAGAATCTCTGCATTTTACAAATAAATACATTGATATAAAGAGGTCCAAGGTTAATATTTAAGCTAATAATACTGTTTTTCTATGTGGTATAACTACTCAGTGAAAATTCTGACATGTGCAACCTATAGGTAGTTTGGCAGAGTGTAGAAATTTAGGCATACCATTGAGAGGGTTATCACTTTGGGTACCTCAATGATTGTGTGAGTGAGTGTAAACTTAGATGCTAAATTTCGAACTGAAAATCGCTTTTGATACTATTATTTTTAGATGTGCCCAAGTGTTCTGAAATTAATTGGAAAAGTAGGGAGGATACTTTATAGAAAATGTGGTAATATTAATTGGTTATAAGTAATTTTTTTTGGTAAGAAAACGTTTCATTAATAAAATTCATCTAGGTTGGGTAATTTCTGTTGGCTAGTAAAGTTTTAAAGTACATTCAACAGTTTCTTAAAATTTTTCTTTATTTTTGCTTAGGCTTCTCCAGGTAATCTTTCTCAGTTTGAAGACATTCTCTTTGGTAACAACGATATGTCAGCTTCCATTGGTGTTGTGGGTGTTAAAATGTCTGCAGTTGATGGCCAAAGACAGGTTGGAGTTGGGTATGTTGACTCCACACAGAGGAAGCTAGGACTGTGTGAGTTTCCCGATAATGATCAATTCTCCAATCTGGAGGCTCTCCTGATTCAGATTGGACCCAAGGAATGTGTTTTACCAGGAGGAGAGACTGCTGGAGACATGGGAAAACTGAGGCAGGTAAGGAAATGGAGTGTAGAGATAGAGGAGAATCCAAGGCTAGGAATGGCTCTAAATTAACATAATACTGTTTTACTTAAGGAAAAAAAATTTACAAGTCAAAACCTCTTAAATCTAATCATAGCAGGATTTTGAGGAATGTCTTGATGTTTATCTTTGACAGAAACTTTGTATCTTTAATAGGACTTCAGAAGGAACTGTTTCTTGTTTAAGACTTGTTCTACCTCAGATCATCCCCCCTCCCCCTGCCTCTCAAAAGAGTAACTCAGTGCCATTTTAAAGGGATCACAATTGATAAAAGGAGTGCTTTCACAGTTGGGGGGGTGCAGGGTGGGGAAGAGGTGATTTAGGGCCATTAAAGAAAAAAAAAACTATGACTGCATTTAGCATGGATATATCAAATAAGTTGCAGTTCTTCAGGATTAATTTTTAGTAGTTCAAGTGGAACTTTAGCCTATTATTATTATTATTATTATTTTTTTAATTAATTAATTTTTGACTGCATTGGGTCTTCGTTGCGGTGCGCTGGCTTCTCATCGCGGTGGCTTCTCTTGCTGCGAAGCACGTGCTCTAGGCACACAGGCTTCGGTAGTTGTGGTACGCAGCCTCAGTAGTTGTGGCTCGCAGGCTCCAGAGGGCAAGCTCAGCAGTTGTGGCTCACGGGCTCAGTTGCTCCGTGGCATGTGGGATCCTCCCGGACCAGGGCTCGAACCCGTGTCCCCTGCATTGGCAGGCGGATTTTTAACCTCTGCGCCACCAGGGAAGCCCTAGCCTCTTATTATTTTACTGATTCTTTTATTCTAACAAAGTTCGATTTTGCTATTTGTATAGATATATGGTTTATTATTTAGATATTTAAGGGATGTTGTATTCCCCCCAAGGATTCTATTCTTCTCATGAGCCTCAAATACAATAAGAACTACTTGAGAGGTAGCATATCTGTGATGGGCATTTTTAGCATAAATAGTATTTAGGCAACTTTCCACAAGTATTATTCTGTTAAGAGTTTTTACTATTGAGACTATTTTTTGAAAGCTTTATGTGAGCCTAATTTTAAATTTCCATGAAAATTTCATTTACAGTTTTTAAAAATACATGTTAATACATATATTACCAATGTCTTCTTGCATGTTGTATAAAAATTTAATGTGGGTTAATAATTTGTTAATCTGTTGTCACTTTATATTTGTCAGTGATACAGCTTTCCTTATTGCTTTTCTTGTTCCTTTTCTCCTAGTAATTTAAAATATTTCTTGTAAAATAGGTTATTCAGAGAGGAGGAATTCTGATCACAGAAAGAAAAAGAGCTGACTTTTCCACAAAAGATATTTATCAGGACCTCAACCGGTTGTTGAAAGGCAAAAAGGGAGAACAGGTGAATAGTGCTGTGTTGCCAGAAATGGAGAATCAGGTATGTGGATTACAAATGTGAATTTACCATTAAATAGTGACTTTTTAGAAGGCTGCTTCTCTCATCTATATCTCAAAGCCTAAACTGGATCACTGATATTTAAGCTTATTTTAATCTATGAAGAAGCTTGTGAAAAACTCAAGGACTGACTAGAAAAATCTAAACATAACCTTAAATATAATTTCATTATATTTACACAATATATATCCTTGGGGTAAGGAAGAGTTTGTTTTATTGGTTTCACCTGAAAGAGCCTGATTACTGTCACCTAAGTAGGTGAGGTAGCTTAGTTGTTTAGGGGGAAAAAGACCTATCAAAGTTTTATAATGTACGAGCTGTGGGGTTTTTAATAAAGTACTTCAGTTTCATTATCTGTCTTAAAGGATCGTTGTGGAGGTTAGGAAGTAATAAGGGTGAAAGTATATACAGTGCATAATAATTGCATAATGTTACATTTAAACAATTCAAAAATTGGCACTGGTTATGTATGTTCAGTGTAGAAATGAATATGCAAACAATGTAACTTTTTATGGGATTTTTCAGTGGTTGAAGTTTATCTTCAGTTTTTCAAATCTTTGAGCAAGTATGGTTTGAGGGATGTATTTTTATGGTAAAATATTAGAAACTCTTGACAGGTTATTTGTGGATCACTGATAAGTAAAATGAATTGTATATTTAAATAAGAGCAAGCTCTAGCTTCTTATAATTTTGAAAATTGATTTCAAACTACAATAAACAGAGACTATTATTACTATCATGATTTTGCAGTGATTGCTTATCACATAATAGTTTGATCCTTATAAACTAAGTTTACCTTTGATCCTTATAAACTAAGTTTACTTTTCTTGTGTGACAGAATCAAAAGCAGTTGTGTATGAGCAATAATCCCAATATAGACGTTCCCTGACTTATGATGGTTCAACTTACAATTTTTTTTTACTTTACAATGGTGCAAAAGTGATATGCATTCAGAGGAAACTGTACTTCGCATTTTGACCTTTTCCTGGGCTAACAATACTCAGTGCAGTTCTCTCATGATGCTGGGCAGGGCAGCGTGCAGCAGCTCCCAGTCAGCCACGCAATCACAAGGGTTAAACGGCCAATACACTTACAACCATGCTGTACCCGTAGAACCATTCTGTTTTTCACTTTCAGCACAGTATTCAATAAATTTTGAGTTATTCAACTTTATTATAAAATAGGCTTTGTGTTAGATGATTTTTCCCAACTATAGGCTAATGTAAGTGCTCTGAGCACATTTAAGGTAGGTGAGGCTAAGCTACAATGTTCAGTAGGTTAGGTGTATTAAATGCATTTTACATTTATGATGCATTTATTGGGATGTAACCCCATCATAAGTCAAGGCAGATCTGTATTAGAGAAACTTACTTCAGTGTTGAAAATGGGAAGAAGCTTTTAGGGCTACTAAAAGGTGTTATCATCTGTGCCTTGTGGTGACGTAGCAGGAGATTCTTGTGACAACCTTATATATTTGTAAGAGTTTGGCAGAGGCAGATAGATGACTGTGTTATCAATTAGGAAATATATGCACTTTCACAATGAATCTGGTATCGAGTATAAGTAGAACTTGTCATTGGGCTATCAGTTTGATGTCCTTAGCTTCTTTATTTTATGTTATAGTAGTAATATAGGCAGTTTGTTTAAACTTTTTATTTAAATATACATATAGGAAAGTGTATATATCATAAGTGTATAACTAAATTTTCATAAATTGTAAGTACCCACATGACCAGCACCCATGAAACAGAATAGTACCAGGATCGCAAAGACCCTTTTTTTTTTTTTTTAAAGTTTTTAAGTAAATATATTTTACTTTAACTTTTTTGTTTTTTTAAATTAATTAATTAATTAATTTATCTTTATGGCTGTGTTGGGTCTTCGTTTTTGTGCAAGGGCTTTCTCTAGTTGTGGCAAGCGGGGGCCACTCTTCATCATGGTGCACGGGCCTCTCACTATCGCGGCCTCTCTTGTTGCGGAGCACAGGCTCCAGATGTGCAGGCTCAGTAGTTGTGGCTCACGGGCCCAGCTGCTCCGCGGCATGTGGGATCTTCCCAGACCAGGGCTCGAACCCGTGTCCCCTGCATTGGCAGGCAGATTCCCAACCACTGCGCCACCAGGGAAGCCCGTAAAGACCCTTTTTGTTTTCTTCCAGTTGTTAACCTCCACCAAGGGTAACCCTGCTTCTTACCTCTGACAGTATGGATTAGTTTGGTCTATTTTTGTAGTTTATATAAATGGACTCATACAGTTCATGCTCTTGTGTTTGATTTCTTTTGTTCAGTATCATGTTTGTGAGATTTATCTATATTGTCGCATGTTGTTGTGGATTGTTTGTGCTTATATCTGTTGTTGTGTGTAGTATTCCACAATGTAAACATGCCAGGCTTTATCCATTTTACTCTTGGTGGACATTTGCATAATTTCTGCTTTTGGCTATTATAAATAATGTTGCTGTTACAGTAAATTTTCACTTTCTGAAAATCAGTTTTTAGTCTTAGGTTTATTTAAACTTTGATTTTCTTGGTTTGGATTGGGAAAGAACAGGGAAAATTATAGTGTTTGAAATTTATTTTCATCTTGCCATTTGTTTTTTTAAAAAATCTCTGGAATTCTAGTGATAGTCATCTTTTATTTTAAATTCTTAATCTTAGGTTGCAGTTTCTTCATTGTGTGCAGTAATCAAGTTTTTAGAACTCTTATCAGATGATTCAAACTTTGGACAGTTTGAACTGACTACTTTTGACTTCAGCCAGTACATGAAATTGGATATTGCAGCAGTCAGAGCCCTTAACCTTTTCCAGGTAAAAAAAATACATGGGTTAAAAATATTGAGTGGTTAAAAATGTTTCTCTCTCTCTTTCTCTCTCTCTCTCTCTCTCTCTCTCTCTCTAAGACTCTTACTAAGGAGCTTAAATATTTTGAAGTATTATACTTAAAATAGATAGTTTTGAATTGCTGTATTTTTCTAATTGCAAGCTATATAAATAGTATTTGTCCTGGTTTTATGAATAATTTTGTGTATTAATAGCAGTTTTTAAAAATTACATTCTAAGAAGTTTTATGTCTAGAACTGCAGTAATTTGGTGGTTTTGGTTTGGGGAAAAATATACAGCAGAAAATCAGATTAACAGGTTGAAAGTTTGATTTTTGGATGAGGAACTTTTGTATACATTTCTATTTAATATTTGAAGAATGTTAAGTGTTTTTTTTTTTTTTAAAGATTTATTTATTGATTGATTGATTACTATGTTGGGTCTTCATTTCTGTGCTAGGGTTTCCTCTAGTTGCGGCACGCGGGGGCCACTCTTCATCGCAGTGCGCGGGCCTCTCACTATCGTGGCCTCTCTTGTTGCGGAGCACAGGCTCCAGACGCGCAGGCTCAGTAGTTGTGGCTCACGGGCCTAGTTGCTCCGTGGCATGTGGGATCTTCCCAGACCAGGGCTTGAACCCGTGTCCCCTGCATTAGCAGGCGGATTCTCAACCACTGCGCCACCAGGGAAGCCCATGTTAAGTGCTTTTTGTTTGTTTGTTTGTTTTTACAAGTTTGGGGAGTGTAGGGGTTGGTTATTTAAAAATTTTTTTTGGCTGCGTGGCTTGTGGGATTTTAGTTCTCCGACCAAGGATCGAACCCAGGCCCTCGGCAGTGTGAGCACAGAGTCCTAACCGCTGGACTGCCAGGGAATTCGCAGTGTTAAGTGTTCTTGTTCCCCAAATTACTTAATCATTATTCATGGCATAGTAAGGTTTTCACTAATGAGCGTGCCATTTTTCTATTTTATTTTTTGTTCACTAGGGTTCCGTTGAAGATACTACTGGCTCTCAGTCTCTGGCTGCATTGCTGAATAAATGCAAAACCCCTCAAGGACAAAGACTGGTTAACCAGTGGATTAAGCAGCCTCTCATGGACAAAAACAGAATAGAAGAGAGGTATATTACTAGTGTACACTTTTGTAAGCTCTGAGTAACTTCCAGTCACTGCATATGATTATACCACTTATTGTAACATGCAATTTTGCACCTATATTTTAGCATCTAACTGCACAGAAAGCTAATAAAGTAATAGAGTAGTAATGATTTAGATTGATTAAATAACTTATTTTCTTAGTTATTTTTTTTTTCCTCCACTATGAAAAAGTAAAATTTTATTAAAGAGGTTGTATGGATAATGTCTCAGCATGAGCTTGGGAGCCGGATGACCTTGGTTCATGTTAAGTCTCTACCACTTAGGAGCTGTGTTACACTGGGTGTTATTCAACCTCTGTGTGGCAGTTTCTTCCCTTTTAAAATGACAGTAATAACACACCTACTTCTTAGGGTTGTTATGAGGATTTGATGATTTTCTGAGGATTAGATGATCTAATGTGTATAAAGTACTTTGAACAAGGTCTGGCACATAGGAAGCACTTATGCTTTATTATTCTAGAAAGGATTTAAGGCAGCCTAAATGTATTTCAGAAAATCTTTAAAATTGAGGAAATAAAAGAAAAGTTATATAATGCTGCTGTCCTAATATAATTAGCATTGGAATAGGTTTTATTTTTATCTTTTGTTTTAGATACAAGTTTTAAAACTTAAATGAAGTATACTGTGCATAAGAGCACAAATCCTAAATGTGTAGTTTGATGGATTTTCACAAAGTGAACACATTGGTAACAACACACAAGTCAAGAAACAACATAACTAGCATCCCAGAAACTCCCCTCAGTTATCCTGATAGTTACTACCTCTCCTCACTTAAAGAGTAATTACTATCCTTCTAACATCATAGATTAATTTTGCCTGGTTTTGAACTGCATATAAATAAAATAATTTTCTATAGTGCACTCTTCTGTTTGATAGTCTTTTTAAAAACATAATTGTAATCCTAATATAGTTTTGTGCCCTTGTTTTTTCCCACTTGTGCTTATATTATCATAAGCATTTTTTAGTGTTGTTTTATGTTCATATTCAGCATTTTTAATAAGTACATAATATTTTATTGACTGGATATACTTTACCTTTTTCAATAATTAGGTTATTTCATGTGACCTTATTGTATACCCAATGTTTTTGATTTGGTAAATTAAGGTATATTGCCAGAATAGGTAAAAGAGAGTCAGTATTTTTATGGATTTGATGTTGTAAAATTGTTCAAGAATTTGTTGAATATCTACTGAATTCTGATGGTATAAAAAAGCATGGTGATCCCTTGACTATTTGGGACTCTGTGTATGCCAGGCAAATGTAAAATAGTTGATCAGTATCATAAGACACCCTGCAGATAATTACCAAGCTAAGTGGTTATCCTGTGGATTCTAAAGGGTCTTACAGTAAAAATAACTCATGAGGTCAGTGATTCGTGGGTATGTTGATATATCATTGAAAATGCAAAAGTTGAAATGCTAAGGCAACTTTCTGAAGCCAGGTTTGTTGGGGAAGAAAAGTGGAATTTAGTAACTTAAAATAAGAAATAGGAAGGATTGGATATTTGCACGTAATTAAGGTAGTTTACAATTTTTTATTTTAATTATTTGTGAGTAAGTAACTACATTAATGTGTGTCAAAAGTCCAACAGAACAGAAGGATATACAGTGATGAGTCTCTTACTCTTGTCTCCCAGTTTCCCAGTACTCTTTTCTGAGGGCCTCTGCACAGCTCCAGGGACACATTTCTTATTGTACTCTATGTGAATTGCCAACACCTGCCCTGGGAGCAACTGGTCTTAATCAGTTTCTTGAGTATCCTACCATGGAAAGCCTGTGCCTAAACAAGTAAAAGTTTATGTCCATTCTCCCTCATCTTTTAGTTGTTTCTTAAAAGAAATATTAGGTAATTTAAATAATTACCAAGATCTAGGTCATTGGTTTTATTTTTAACTTTGGGCTTGTGGGAACAGGGCACGTGTCAGTGGTCCTCTTCCGGCTTAACAGCTAGAGCCTGCATGTATTTAAACCCTTCAAAAACCTTACATACTATTACCAGAATAACAAATTATTTAGAAGACAAGATATCAAAATTAATTTTTTTTGACTGTAAGTAAAGGTTATTTTCATAGGACATAGCAGTAATTTCCAAAATCTGGTGGCCTTATAAGACTTACTAATTAGAAATAACATTTGCGAGAAAGGCTTTATAAGTCAAAATATGATCTACTAAGATAAGAGGAAATATTTTCCCCTTTTTATCTTGGGGAGAATTTTTTTTTTAAACCAGCAATTACTAAGGCCTGTGGTTTTCAAAGCCAAATGCTGAAATTCCACAGACCAGGAAGAAAAAGTTATACTCCTTAAGGCAGACTTTCATTGGGACAGTCTCCTTTTTTTTTTATCACCGTTTCTCAATTCCACCTGCTGTGATACCTCATGCTTTCTAGTTTATGCCTTTCTGGGGTTCTCAGGGCAAGTCTGTTATCTCCCTCTCTAAGCATTTAAGATTGATCTTCAGGATTACACACTGAATCAAGTTTTTTCTTTTTTAATATTTATTTATTTTTTGGCTGCGTTGGGTCTTAGTTGCCCTGCGGCATGTGGGATCTTAGTTCCCCGACCAGGGATCGAACCAGCGTTCCCTGCATTGCAAGATGGATTCTTAACCACTGGACCACTAGGGAAGTCCCCAGTTTTTTCTGTTTTTTACTGTCATTGTTTTGGGATGATTTTCTAGCAGAGAAAGTGGTGGAAATCTCTACTCCCCCCTCTTAAACAGTAAGTGAGGAGTTAATTTTAAAATGTTTGGCTGTGCGGTGGATTCTGTTAAGGAAAGCAAAGATTTCTCTTTTTCTTCTATTTTTATTAGAGCAGACATGGGGACAGTTATGACTAGATCTTTGAGTTTGATGCATACATCTTGTCCAGGACTATAGCCCAGTGATAGGTTCAGGAATAATGATGAAAATAGGATTACTTTTAAGTTACTGTCAGGCTCTTAGGAGGAAGAGAAGACTGGTTGCCTGGCACTGTGCTAAGCATCTCATGTTCATTAGCTGTGTGGTGATGGAGGCTGGCTTTAAAGCCAGGCTGGCCTGACTCCAGAGCCCATGCCCTTAAACACTGTACTGTATTGCTATTTTTTTAATAAACTTATTTTATTTATTTACTTTTGGCTGTGTTGGGTCTTCGTTGCTGCATGCAGGCTTTCTCTAGTTGCAGTGAGCAGGGGCTGCTCTTCATTGCGGTGCTCAGGCTTCTCATTGTGGTGGCTTCTCGTTGCAGAGCACGGGCTCTAGGTGTGCGGGCTTCAGTAGTCACAGTGCGTGGGCTCAGTAGTTGTGGCTCGTGGGCTTTAGAGCTCAGGCTCAGTAGTTGTGGCTCATGGGCTTAGTTGCTCCATGGCATGTGGGATCTTCTTGGACCATTAGCAGGTGGATTCTTAACCACTGCGCCACCAGGGAAGTCCCTGTACTGTATTTCTTGTTTCTGTCAATTGTATTTAATTTGATCCAAATTGGATTAACATCAGAAGTGAAATGTACTATTTTGGCTTTTATTTAAGTTATATGCACGGAATTGCTTTATATGTTGTAATGCTCATTTTTCCATTCATTAAAACCTATTTGCACTGAGACTACAAATACTTTTTAGCTAATGGCTTAAATACTTTAATCTCCAATGAGAATTGATATGTTATTACCTTTTAGGACTGAGTTTCTGGGTGTTTCTTCCTTTTGTGCTTTATCTAACAATCAAATTAGGAATTGTAAGAACACTGTCCATATTACTATTTTTGCACTTATTTTCTGATAGGTCCAAAGAGTCCTCATGTTTGCACATACACTAGGACTGTTACTATTACTTTTAATCTTCTGGGATTTTTTTTGTTTTTGTTTTTTTGTCTTTCCAGAGATTCATCTGAAGCCTTGGTAATTTTCCCATGTTTTTTCAAAGTTAGAATTCTTTAAAGAACATTGAATATATGTTAGCATATGAAATAGTTCACTCGTGAAATTGCTGATGATATCATTTGCATATGTTGAATTTGGTATTTTTATTGCCTTCTAGTTTAAAATTGAGTATTTCTTTTTCTATGACATTTAATATGATTAATGTAGCAATCTTATTAGAAATATATATCTCCAAATAAAAGTGGTTCCGGGCTTCCCTGGTGGCACAGTGGTTGAGAATCCACCTGCCAATGCAGGGGACACGGGTTCGAGCCCTGGTCTGGGAAGATCCCACATGCCGTGGAGCAACTAAGCCCGTGCACCACAACTACTGAGCCTGTGCTCTAGAGCCCGCAAGCCACAACTACTGAGCCCACGTGCCTAGAGCCTGTGCTCCACAACAAGATAAGCCACCACAATGAGAAGCCCACGCACCGCAATGAGTAGCCCCCGCTCGCCGCAACTAGAGAAAGCCTGTGCGCAGCAACGAAGACCCAACACAGCCAAAAATAATAAATAAAATAAATAAATGTATTTAAAAAAAAGTGGTTCCTATAAATGTAGAAATGGTGGTGGTGCTTATGTGATAATATATCATGCTTCTTGAGGCAGTGTACTTCCAGGGTTATATTAAGACTTAGACCTAGACTTCTTTCCAGGTTATATTAAGTATCCTTTTATGCAAGGATGTCTTTAGTTAGTAGTCTGTATTCTGTGGAAACAGAGAGGTCTGGCGGTCATACAGTGAGTGCAGTTTCTTTAAAACAGCAAAGCATTGCTCTGGCCTCAGAGGAAGAACAGGAGGGCTGTCACTCTACTGCTTTTCCACCACTTTTCTCTGCTTCCAAGTCAAGTTTAGTGGAAACCCCTTTTTTCTGGTCTCTGGGCTGATCTGCTAGTCCCTTTGAATTTTATTTGCCTTCCTGTCCAGTCTGCACCACAAAGGCAACCCTCTTTCCAGTGCTTTCATGGGGGCCATAGAATTTCTTGCCCCATTGGTCCTTTGTCATACTGGCCCCTCTCTCCTTAGCTTTCTTTCTCAATTAAAAGTTTCTGGAGAAGGTCACACAATGCTGATTGGACCCACTGTACTTTCAAACTATCTAGTTTTCACTGCTGCCTGGTATTACTTTTGTTACATGACTCATTTCAGTGACCAATCTAACATTTTTTATTTTCCCTTCAGCTGCCTCCTACCTGTAAGCAGACGATCTCCTCCCTGATTCTTATAATCTCAAAATGTACCTGTATTTTCAGTCTTTTACTCCCTGGCTCTTTCTCAGAAGAGGAAATAATGCTCTTTCCTTTCCAAAGGCAACCTTTGCATTTTGCCTTGGTTACAGTTTTTTTCCCTATTCCTTCTCTGCTTCAGTTTTCTTCCAGCGCATCCTGTACTGTTCTCCCTTCAAGTCTCTGCTGTTGCTGCTCCACCCTCCCCTCCCAAGTATTTTCCTCAAGATCCTGTCTCTTTAAATCCCAACTATTTAGAGTATAGGCAAATGAAATACCCCAAAATGAGGTTCCCCAGCTCCCATAGGAATTCTCTGCTTTCTTACTTGTGTCACATTTCATTGCATTTTGTATCTTGGTTGTTACTCAGCACTAACTGTAAGATGCAACATGTCCTTCTCCTCCACTAGATTGAAAGTTCCTTGAAAGCATGTTCCTTTCTCTTATATTTTGCCATACTTCTTTTTCTTTTTTAATTTTCTCAAGCCTATGTAGCAGATTATCTGCTATTTAATGTATCAAATGAGTGGTTCTGTCTGCATTAAACCATGTGAAGAAAGATAAAGAAGAGGCTCAAAAACTTGTAATTGTATTTAGGTACCAGATTTGTTCTCAGCCATATAAATAAGCTGTCATGAAATTCCAGTCAACTGTTCTTACAGTGAGAGATCAGAAGTGCTGGTTTTAAAGAACAGAATGGTGATTTTAAAATAACAAAAATTTCATGACTAATGTTATAATTTATTCTTTTGGAATTTTAGAGATTAACTGACCCTAAAAATTATCTTGTATTCCAGTCAACTTGTGAATTAATGGATCAAATTGTGACAGCTGAGTAATTTTGAGTAGGATTGACAGGTATACTCTGTTTTGCCAACACTAACTTTGGTACTTCTGAAATTGTGATTTGAAAGTGGGATTGTCATGGAAACAGTAGAGCAGTCTTTTTAAAAAAAAAACCTCTGTTATCCAGAACACAAACTAATACTATAATTATTTCTGAAATGGCATGTTGAATAGACTTGTGAAACTAGCAGTTTATTAGACTCCTTTTTTAAAAAATAAATTTATTTATTTATTTTTGGCTGCATTGGGTCTTCGTTGCTGTGCATGGGCTTTCTCTAGTTGTGGTGAGCAGGGGCTACTCTTCACTGCGGTGCACAGGCTTCTTATTGTGGTGGCTTCTCATTGCAGAGGACAGGCTCTACCTGTGTGGGCTTCAGTAGTTGTGGCACGTGGGCTCAGTATTTGTGGCGCACGGGGGCTTAGTTGCTCTGTGACATGTGGAATCTTCCCGGTCCAGGGCTCGAACCCGTGTCTCCTGCATTGTCAGGTGGATTCCTAACCACTGCACCACCAGGGAAGTCCATTATTAGACTTTTAATGATATCCAGACCAAAGACTGAGGGGGCTGTGTATCTTGCCTTGTGCTATGTGTTTTAGAAGCTTTTTCATTCCCTTGCTGTTTTACTTCTTAATACTCTTTCTGGAACTTTATGCTCTTTTTTTTTTTAATTAAAGTATAGTTGATTTACAATGTTTTAATTTCTGCTGTACAACAAGGTGATTCAGTTATATATATGTATATACATTCTTTTTTTATATTCTTTTCCATTATGGTTTCTCATAGGATATCGAATATAGTTCCATTTGCTATACAGTAGGACCTTGTTGTTTATCCGTTCTATATATAATAGCTTACATCTGCTAACTCCAACCTCCCACTCAATCCCTCTTGCCCTTGGCAGCCACAAGTCTGTTCTGTATGTCCATGAGTCTGTTGCTGTTTTGTAGATAGATTCATTTGTGTCATATTTTAGATTCCACATATAAGTGATATCATACGGTATTTGTCTTTCTCTTTCAGACTGACTTAGTACGGTAATCTCTAGTTGCATCCATGTTGCTGCAAATGGCTTTATTTCGTTCTTTTTCATGCCTGAGTATTATTCCATTATATATATGTACCACATCTTCTTTATTCATTCATCCATCGATGGACGTTAGGTTGCTTCCATGTCTTGGCTATTGTGAATAGTGCTGCTGTGAACATAGGGGTGCATGTATCTTTTTGAATTATAGTTTTGTCTGGGTATATGCCCAGGAATGGGATTTCTGGATCATATGGTAATTCTATTTTTAGTTTTCTGGGGAACCTCCATACTGTTTTCCAAGTGGCTGCACCAACTTACATTCCCACCTTTTCTCCACACCCTGTCCAACATTTGTTACTTGTAGACTTTTTAGTGATGGCCATTCTGACTGGTGTGAGGTGGTACCTCATTGTAGTTTTGATTTGCATTTCTCTAATAATTAGCGATGTTGAGCATCTTTTCATGTGCTTATTGGGCATCTGTATGTCTTCTTTGGAGAAATGTCTATATAGGTCTTCTGCCCATTTTTCGATTGGGTTGTTTGTTTTTTTGTTGTTGAGTTGTATGAGCTGTTTGTATATTTTGGAAATTAAGCCCTTGTCAGTCTCATTGTTTGCAAATATTTTCTCCCAATCTGTAGGTTGTCTTTTCGTTTTGTTTGTGGTTTCCTTTGCTGTGCAAAAGCTTCTAAGTTTGATTAGGTCCCATTTGTTTATTTTTGTTTTTATTTCTATTGCCTTGGGAGACTGAGCTAAGAAAACATTGGTAGGATTTATGTCAGAGAATGTTTTACAAAATTATGATCTCTTCTAGGAGTTTTATGGCATCATGTCTTATGTTTAAGTCTTTAAGCTATTTTGAGTTTATTTTTGTGTGTGGTGTGAGGCTGTCTACAACTTCACTGATGTACATGTGGCTGTCCCAACTTTCCCAACACCACTTGCTGAAGAGACCGTCTTTTTCCCATTGTGTATTCTTGCCTCCTTGGTTGAAGATTAATTGACCGTAGGTGTGTGGGTTTATTTCTGGGCTCTCTATTCTGTGGAACTTTATGCTCTTGAACAATGTTGGTTACTTATGATTCTGTGGTCAGCTTGAGAGGAAACAGTGATAAGATACTTGGTGGAACAGGAAAGAAGCATAGGGAGATTCTAGATCAGAGATGTCTTCTCTATGGATACTTACCATTTATGGAGGGTGGCCTAAGGAGTTTTAGGAAAAGAAGAGGAAAAGAAAGATGAGGTAGGTGAAGCCAACATCAGGTTTCTTTCATCCTTTTCCTGATCCCCTTAAACTTCTCTTCCTGCTTTATCATGAGAACTCAGAAATTTCTTGTGATTGTTAAAACTCACTTTTTTAAACTGTTCCGGGCGGAAGAATCGCTTGAGAAGCTCATTGCAGTTTCACAGGTGGGCCCCAACCTTGGGGATTCTGTATTCCACCTCCAAGTGATTTTATTGTGGGTAATCTTGGATCAAACTTGGAGAAGCCCAGTTAGAGCCAGAGGATTAGCTAGGAAGGCCCAAATTTGCTGTGATTTGGCTGCATCCCTTACTCAGTTTTGTTTGCTTTGTTTTTAAAATCTAGAGTACAAGGCATAGAAATCTTTTCTGGAGCAGTAAGTGCCTGAATAATTGTGTTTGTTTGTATAGCCTGTGACTGGTTCGTAATACAAGCTTGGTAGCAGATTATTTCCCCACTGATATGGCATCTGCTACAACAAATATATCTACTGCCAACTCCCTAAATATTATCTTGACATCCTATAGAGTTTGTTATTTTTCTCTTTATTTTCATCTTTTAAAGTGTTTCAAGGTCCTTTAAACCAGTGGCCTAGCCTGGGGCTGTCCTCCCCTCCCCTGCCACCTCTGGGACATTTGCCAGTGTCGAGACATTTTGGGTTGTTACTCTGGAAAGAGTATAGTGGGTGGAATTCAGGGATGCTGTTAAACAGCACAGAACAACCCCTCACAGCAAAGAATTATCTAGCCTAAATGTCAATATTGCCAAGGTTGCAAAATCTTTTTTTTTTTTTTAACTTTTTACTTTATATTGGAGTATAGCTGATGAACAATGTTGTGATAGTTTCAGGTGCACAGTTTCAGGTGCACAGCAAAGCGACTCAGCCATACATAAACATGTATCCATTCTCCCTCAGGCTCCCCTCCCATCCAGGCTGCCACATACCAAGGCTGCAAAATCTTGCTTTAATATTTGTAGTCATTACATGATTACTACAGGGGCAGCATATTTTTCCCTTCATATGACATGCTAGATGAACATTATGATGATGCAGGAATTGTAAATGCTGATGGAGAGATCAGTAAATAGTTAAGAAATTTAGAAAGCTGATTTGGTTCCTTTTCCTGTTCCTGTGCAATTTGAGGATTAATTTACTACTCATATAGTTTACAAATGTAAGGAAAATGGTTGTTCATCTGATAGTGTTCTAAACCTAGGATCGTCTTATGTGCCCACGCCATTTCCCCTACCTTTGAATGTTAAAGTTTACCTTTCAGCTATTACTTCAGTACCATCTACTACATAGTTTTTCATACTGCATGTTGTGACCCAGTGGTGGGTTGTGAAGTTAGTGTAGCAGGTGATAAGTAGCATTTTTGAAAAGTTAAATACAATAGAAAAATAAAAGAGTGCACCACACATAGTAAGAGTTAAGTTTTGTCTTGCAAAACCTATTTTAATTATGTTGTCAGGGAGGAAAGTTTCTTTATCCTACTACTCTCCTGGTTCTTTGGCTGTGGCCCTATGAATTGGACTGACAAAAGACAGATTAACAAGAGAAAAAACAGAAGTTTATGCTTACATGTGGGGGCACTCAGAGATGAGTAACCCTAGGTTTAGTTGGAACTTGGGCTTATATAGCATCTTAGCAAAGGAACGATAAATTTTCAGAGAAGTGACAAGACAAAGGAAAAGGACTTTGAGTTCCTAGGGCTACAAATTGTGGGAAGGGAAATGTATGGAAACTAAAGGTAGATAAAGGCTAGCTGGTAGGGTTATGTAGGTTCCTCTCTTGTCATCTCCAGGCTGTTAAGGGTCTAAAGTTGAGATTAATTGTTGTCCTTCCTGGTAAAGAAGGAAGGAAGGGGGAGCACCTTGGTAAATTTATGTCCTGCTTTTGGGCAAATAGGGAGAAGGCAAAGAGCTTTCCTCCTTTCTGCTCCTTCTCAATTGCCCTCAACTAAAAATAGTCCTGAAGGACCAAAGTAGTCCTTATGGACACTAGAGTGGCATGTTTTGAGGTGGCTTATTTTGCCCGCTACAATATCTGTGCATGTGTGTGCTGGGTCATGATGTAAAACTATATTTCTTGCTGTGGATTACAGGGAAAAAAATGGAAAGCCACTGATTCCAATAAATTACAAAAGCAATATTAGCTGTGTGTTTTATAGTTCTTGAAACAAGCTAAGATTTTATTTATTGATTTTGAGAAGCAATAAACTTATTTCAGTTTTTTAATTAGAAAATTTTGGCTTTGTACTGTCATGAGGTAATTTTAGAATGCATTTTGAATTTATAAGACTTTCTGATAGAATCAGTATTGAATTTGGCAACATTCTTGAATTGTAATTCTGTTTCATTAAAGATCATTGTTTCCATGTGCAATAATGTGTCAATATCAACAGAGTCCCAATAATGAGATTCCTCTATTTAAGAAATGTCAATTTGATGAAAGGCAAACAAAATTGGGTATATTTCAGTATCATATGATACTACTTAACTAAACATTAATTTGGTTATTAACTAATCAGAAACTGCTTACATCACAGTGTTATGGAGCTTTCCGTCCTCTACAAAAAACTAACATTTCAGAATAGATTCAAGCTTCTTACATGGAGTTTTTGAGTTGAGACATGCACCTAGTTGACAAATTTTAGTTTCATACTAAAATATTTAAGATTAATTCTAGTATAATTTATTTCAGATTAAATTTAGTAGAAGCTTTCGTAGAAGATGCAGAATTGAGGCAGAGTTTACAAGAAGATTTACTTCGTCGATTTCCAGATCTTAACCGACTTGCCAAGAAATTTCAAAGACAAGCAGCAAACTTACAAGATTGTTACCGACTCTATCAGGGTATAAATCAACTCCCTAATGTTATTCAGGCTCTGGAAAAATATGAAGGTAATAAAATGATTTTGTTTTGTTTTCCTTCACTCTCAATATACTTAGCAAATGTTCTGTCCTTTTAAAGTTGGTTCTGGTGACTCATCTTTAAGTTTTCCTAAACTTAAACTTAGGTTTGTGTTGCCCTCTGGCTGTATCACAGAAGCCACAAGTCATGAGACAATTTAGAATTTTTGTTTTTTAGAAATGAATATTAGGATTACGAGGTTTATTAATAGGTGTCTTGCACTAACAGTGGCAGTTGAACAGGGTTTGATTGCTAAAGACTCACAGGACCCGAAATGACAGTGCTTACAAACATATGGTTTATTACGGGAAAAGGATACAGTCTAGCAGCCGCACTAAAGTAAGGATAATGCATCACAGCCAAAGGCTGTCACAGCAAGGGGGCCAGGGAGGTCAGGTGCAGGTACCTATAAAAAGGTCCTTGGTGAGGTGCACCTTCTCAGATCAGGGACCATTATTGTATGCAGAACACCCTGGAACCAGGGAGCCTAAAACAGTCTTGCTGGGCTTTTTAATATTTTGCTGGTCTTGTGGGCGTATTCCTGTTCTGTAACTAGCTTCTACAGCACAGCCCTCTTGGGGCCTCAGTGAGACCAGGTGCAAATCATCGATCACATGGTGCTAAGCTGAATGATCCACCTTGAATCTCCTGGGACTAGAGATTACAAAACAACACAATTAGTATGTTTCATGCCTTGACCAAGGGTCATTGCCAAGCAGGAACTTTAAGAAAACACCGCAGGCTAATTCCAGGCCTGCTGGAATTAACCTTTCCAGTACACCTATGAAAGAAAGTTAAGACAGAAGGTCTTGGTGGTAACAGTTGAAGTCAGAGGGAAGTTACTACAATAAAGTAAGCAAAGTCATATATTAGTTAATGTAGTACTGGTAGATAAAATCAACTTGCTCCTACAAACATAGTTTTTAACTTTAAGTGAACATAAGTTTCTACAGCAAATATTTTAGTAAGTACAGAGTTATATGTCTAATACATAAAGCATTTTAAGTTTCAGAGTTAAAAATCGACATCTCTTAGAACTATTGAAAACAAACCTTTCAATATTTTGAGAAAGCTTTATGAATTTTTTTGTAGGCAGACTTAAAAAAAAACTATGATGACTGGTACAAAATAAGTATAGATTTAATTTAAATTTTATGGTAACCTTTCCTCTTATTTATCTAACAGAGTGTAAAAGAATAGCTAACTGCTTATCGTTTCAGAGTACCACTGTATAAAAAGTATTCCTAGTCTAGTCAAGGCTCCTCTTTAGACTGATGAGGCTTAAATACCCTTGAATTTAGTTCCACCAAAGTGGAATTAAAGAAAATGGGTCTTTAATCTTTTCTGTTTCGCGTTTCCTTAGTGTGGCTTAATTTCCCTCCTTTGTGGCTCAATTTCCTCATCCTGTAAATGAATATCTTCTACTGCTATGATTTTCTGATTCTGTCTCCTCTGGCCTCATTCCAGCAGGATCAGTTGGAAGCACAGGGGGATTGACCAGTGTTAGGGATGTAATCAGGGTGTAATCGTGGAGATAGGCTCTCTAAACAATTTACTCTTACCACTTAACATCAGCTGTTTTAAACATTTCTCTTACATCTCTTCCCTCATGAGGTAAAAAAGCCATCCTTGTCCCTGTGTCCTCCTCTTGTACCTGTACTCAGTGAAGTTTCTGAAAGCCTACATTTCCATATTCCATTCACTCCACTGGCTTCAGCCCTGACCACTGTACTGAAATGGCATTTGCTAAGTGACTTACTTGTTGCTAAATTCAGTGAACACGGTCCAGTCCTTATCTTACTAGGTTTCACTGGTGAGTGTGACAGGCTTTTTTTCCTCCCAGTTTTATTGAGATATAATTGACATATAACATTGTATAAATTTAGGTGTACAACACGATTTGATATGTATATATATACTACGTAAATGATCACCACAGTAAGTTTAGGTAACATTGTCACCTTACGTAGTTAGTGTTTTTTTTCTTATGATGAGACCTTTTAAGGTCTAATCTCTTAGCAGCTTTTCGAATATACAGTACAGTTTTTGTTTTTGTTTTTAATTACAGTCACCATGTTGTACATTACCTTGCCAGGACTTAAATCTTATAACTTGAAATTTGTACCTTTTGACCACCTTCACCCATTTCCTCCACCCCCTGCCTCTGGCAACCACCAGTCTGTTCTGTATTTATGAGTTTGGTTTTATTAGATTCCACATATAAGTGAGATCACAAAGTATTTGACTTTCCCTGTCTCACTCTTTTCACTTGACATAATGCCCTCAAGGTCCATCCATGTTGTTGCAGATGGCAGGATTTCTTTCTTTATGGTTGAAGGATACTCCGTTGTACATATGTATCACAGTTTCTTTATCCATTCCTTTGCTGGTGGACACTTAGGTTGTTTCCGTGTCTTGGCTGTTGTAAATGATGCTGCAGTGAACGTGGGGGGTGCAGATATTTCTTCGAGATAACGATTTTGTTTCCTGTAGATATATACCCAGAACTGGAATTGCTGGATCCTTCTATTTTTTGCCATCCTCTTCAGTGTAGTCACCCCACGCCCACCCCACAACCCCCAGTTCTATTTTTGGCCCTCTTTTCATTCAATACCTGAAACCTTAAACCTGGGATTTTTGAATGAGTTCTTGAAAGTATCCTGAAATTTTATGCAAAATTTTGTGTATATGTATTTTTGGAGGGGGAAAGGAGCTGCAAGTTTCATCAGATATTCAAAAGTCTATGTAAACCACCACCACCCCCAAAAAAATGTAAGAAATATTGCTCTGCATATTCTCTGGGGAATCTTTCTTATTCCCTGAGATAAGCATGGAAGTTAGGAATTGGATTTGAAAGGCTTGGCTCTCTTCATGAACCTCTCTGCATATGTGTGGCTTAATGTACTTGAGAGTTTTCAACAAGTCAGTAATTCCCTACTTTTTCGGTGTTACACTTAATATAAGACCTGTGAGATATCATAACATTAGACATCATCACATACAGACCTGTGAGATATCATAACATTATGTAAATCAAATGCTTTACATTGTCAGTTTGATAACTGATGTCCAGTTAAGGTATTTGAAATCACCCAGCCTAGAAAATATTAAAGGAGGAAGACTGTTCCAAGTTTTGTGGTGCTAAGAGCTATGTATTTTCTTTCAATAACATGGAACATTGGAGAATGTAGGTGTATCCTAGTCACTGGGAACCTAACTAATCTCTCTTGAGTTGATTTACAATATTAGTTTCAGGTGTACAACATAGTGATTCAGTATTTTTGTAGATTATACTCCATTTAAAGTTATTATAAAATATTGGCTATATTCCCTATGCTGTACAATATATCCTTGTAACTTATTTTATCCATAGTAGTTTGTACCTCTTAATCCCCTACCCCTATGTTGCCCCTCCCCCCACTGGTAACCACTAGCTTGTTCTCTATATCTGTGTGTCTGTTTCTGTTTTATTATATGCATTTGTTTGTTTTATTTTTTAGATTCCACATATAAATGATAACATACAGTATTTGGCTTTCTCTGTCTGACTTCATTAAGCATCATACCCTCCAGGTCCATCCATGTTGTTGGAAATGGCAAAAATTCATCCTTTTTTATGGCTGAGTAATACACACACACACACATCTTCTTTGTCCATTAATCTGTTGATGGACACAGGTTCCTTCCATATCTTGGCAATTGTAAATAATGCTGATAGGAATATTGGGATTTGTGTATCTTTTTGAATTAGTGTTTTCATTTTCTTTGGATATATACCCAGGAGTGGAATTGCTGGATCATATGGTAGTTCTATGTTTAGTTATTTTTTTTTCCATACTGTTTTTCACAGTGGCTGCACCAGTTTACACTCCCACCTACAGTTCATGAGGGTTCCCTTTTTTCTACATCCTCGCCAACAATTTCTTACTTGTGGTCTTTTTAATGATAGCCATTCTGACAGGTGTGAGGTGATGTCTCACTGTGGTTTTGATTTGCATTTTTCTGATGATTAGTAATGTTGAGCATCTTTTCACGTGCCTCTCTTGAGTTTAAAATGGCATTTTGCAGAGTTCAGCATAGCTCCTTAGCCTACTGACTTCATGGAGAAAGTCAAAACTGAGGCTAATTTATGAGGAAAAACCAAATGCACTGTCCTTAAAAGTAAAATCATTAAAAGTTTTTAAAAACATATTTGTATATTACTAGAAATTGAGTGTATTCTGCCATCTTGTGATGTTTTGGTTTTGATTAACTCTAGGTTTAATGTTATTTTAATGTTATTCCTGGAAAAAAATGAAAATAAAGTAAATTCAGAGACAGCAGAGGGCAGCAACAGTTTAGAAAGTAGATTTGCATTGAGTGATAAAAGCTCTACTCTAAATTATCTTTCTCCTGTTAAAAAAAAAAGGCTATTTGAAAAATGTACTTGGCCTCCCTTATTCCTCATATCTTTTAAAATTGAAAAGTTGAGACACACATTTGCAGCAACATGGATGGATCCAGAGTTTATCAAACTAAGCGAAGTAAGTCAGAAAGGGAAAGACAAATACCATATAATGTCATTTATACATGGAATCTAAAATACGACATAAATGAACCTATCTACAAAACAGAAACAGACTCATAGACATAGAGAACAGACTTGCGGTTGCCAAGGGGGAAAGGGGTCAGGGAGGGAAGGATTGGGAGTTTGGGGTTAGCAGATGCAATCTATTATATATAGAATGGATAAAAAACGAGGTCCTACTGTATAGCAAAGGGAACTGTATTCAGTATCCTGTGATAAACCATAATGCAAAAGAATATGAAAAAGAATATATACGTGTAACTGAATCATTTTGCTGTACAACAGAAATTAACATAACATTGTAAATTAACTATAGTTCAGTAAAATTTTTTTTAAAAGTTGAGGCACAACCTAAAACCATGGTATTCTGCATTTGGAGCAAATTTCTGATAGTGCTTAAAACAACTCTAAGTATCTAGATTTTGTTGATGAATTTTATTGTAACAGCTATCATACTGAGGTATTAACCCTTCTCTCTGCCCACATCCAAGTAATCATCCTTTTCTGTTTCAGTATATTTAAAAACCTTACATGTGCTATTTTCCCTCCCCTGGTCATTGCATCCTCCTCAATGAACCCATAGTAATCTTTCTTATCACGTCTGATCATATCATTTCTTCCCTTTCGGTTATGAACACATTAATTTGCTTCCCATAACCTACCAGAAGAAGCCCCATTCCTGTGCCTGGCTGGCTGCTACTTCTCAGTCAGCCTCCCTTATACTCCCTCACCTACTCCTCTCCTCACTGTACTGGTTCTCCAGACTGCTCTGATTTCTTATGCTTTTCTCCATGTTTTTCCTTTGTCTTAAATGCCCTTCACTACCTTGTCCACGTGATGGAACCCTACTAATATTTAAGATTGAGCTCAAATATCACCCTTTCTGTGAAGCCTTCTCTGCCCTCCTCAT
Source organism: Eschrichtius robustus (assembly GCF_028021215.1). Classification (NCBI taxonomy): domain Eukaryota; kingdom Metazoa; phylum Chordata; class Mammalia; order Artiodactyla; family Eschrichtiidae; genus Eschrichtius; species Eschrichtius robustus. Next base: position 39,719,882 of record NC_090838.1, read on the forward strand.
GGAGTTTTCTGGTTTCCATAGCACCTTCTGCTTATCTCCATTGCTTTTTAACCCTAAATAACATAGTAAGTTAGTCTAATAATAATCCCCCCTTTTAACCTGATTGCTCAGTTTCCTTCTAAATAGAAGAGAAGAATATGAAAGCAATTTATTTACAATTTCTGAAAAGGAATCTGCTTTACTAATGTAGCCCTTTTTAAACTTTAGCCTATAAAGCTGCAATTTAAGATCTGGTTGGATTTTGTATTTTGGAGATATTTTCTTTAAATTTCATCTTTATCAGTTTATAAAAGCAAGGTAAACTCTAGTAATTATTCTACCATCCAGAGGTAATCATTATTAATATTTTGCTTTATGTTGTTTCATTCTTTAAGCAAAGTTATAGAAGGCCAGTTATGCTTAACACTTTCTTTGACAAGGAAGACTCGTTCTAATGTAGTTCATATATTAGGAAACAATTTGAGCATAATGTGAATTTTGTGTTGCTTATGCACATTTTGCCCGTGGGAAACACTGGGTGAATGCAGAAAATTGCACCCAGCTGAACTGAGCAGTGTAGGCATACACAAAGTGTACACAGACACACACACACCTCAAGCATCCACCGTGTGTTCATGAGCCACACTCGTTTGCATGTGGTGTTACAGCTTTGCACTACATTTCAGAGGACTCACCATTTCACAGTAACTTACAAGCTGCAACCTTTTGGAAGTGCACCTCCACAAGCAAACTTCATGTCTTTTGTGAGGTAAAATGCATTATTTATTGTAGTATTTTTGTATTTCCTATACATTTAATTTAATTTAACATGTGTAAAACTGCCCTTTAAAATTTTTTTGTTTTTTATTTCTTTTCTTAATTTTATTTATTTTTTCATGGAAGTATAATTGACTTACCCAGTTAGTGTCAAGTAATAGAGGTTAAAGTATGGCAACTAACAATTAGTACTATTTTTACTATTGTAAAATCAGTACTGTTTATTTATTAAATGTACAATTAGAACATTTTTATCCCACCAATATATTCTATTACACTTTTTAAAAAAAATTTTTATTTATTTTTATTTATTTTTTATTTTTTTTATTTTTTTATTTATTTATGGCTGTGTTGGGTCCTCGTTTCTGCACGAGGGCTCTCTCCAGTTGTGGCAAGCGGGGGCCACTCCTCGTCGCGGTGCGCGGGCCTCTCACCATCGCGGCCTCTCTTGTTGCGGAGCACAGGCTCCAGACGCGCAGGCTCAGCAATTGCGGCTCACGGGCCCAGTTGCTCCGCGGCACGCGGGATCCTCCCAGACCAGGGCACGAACCCGTGCCCCCCGCATTGGCAGGCAGACTCTCAACCACTGCGCCACCAGGGAAGCCCTCTATTACACTTTTGCATACAGCCAGTTCTGTTATAATGCAACATATGCATCTCTATGCAAAACTGTGCAATAAAAACTAGTTTACGAGATAAAAGAGGTCAAGGCACAACACTCAGAAACTTCGTCAGTCACACTTCTGGTCACCAAATGTGTGGAGGTTTTGCCCCACACCAAGTGATTTCCTGTGACACTAACTGGGTGTTCTGCAGTTTAACTCAGTTCTGACACTGTCTCCCTGGAGATAGCATCAGATCCCATAGGTTAAGGGCTCAATCCCACAAGCCTGGTGCCCTGCAACCTCTCCACCCAGTCTCAAGGCCAGGTATTACCTGTACTTCTGACCAACCGATTACAGATGAGGTCCCAATGACCCCCCTTCTCGGGTTTAATCAATTTGCTAAAACAGCTCACTGAACTCAGGGAAACACTTACTTACACTTAACAGTTTATTGATACAGGACGCAGATGAACAGCCAGATGAAGAGATAGGGCAAGTCTCGGGGGGGTCCTGAGCACAGGAGCTTCTGTCCTATAGAGTTGAGTTGCGTCACCCTTCTGGTGGATGTGTTTCCTCTCCTGAAAGCTTTCTGAACCGAACATGCCCCCCGCCACCACTACTGGGGTTTTAGGAAGCTTCCTCATGTAGGCATGATCAATTATTAACTCCATTTCCAGCCCCTTTCCCCTCTCTGGATGACGGGGGTCGGGGTGGGTAGAGCTAAAAATTCCAAGCTCCTAATCATGGCTTGGTCTTTCTGGTGACCAGCCCATAGTCAAGAGCTCATCTCGGGTCACCTTATTAGAACAAGAGTTGCTCCTAGTGCTCTTATCACTTAGGAAATTACAAGGGTTTTAGGAACTCTGTGTCAGGAACCAGGAGCAGAGACCAGTACATTTTCTGTTATCTCACAGAGACTAGCATGGTGTAAAATGATACTCATAACTAATCAGTGGAATCAGAAGAGAAAGTCAGCATAGGAAAGAAAATTACTGTTTTGTCAAAATGACAATAGTAAAAAAGGAAAATGAGGTATATTGTCAGAGAAAGTATTACCTGCAAATGACGGAACGGAAACAGGTGGCTGTGCTCAACAAAAGGGATGACGTGACCCAAGAATCTGAAAAGGAAGAGAGGGCAGGGGCCATGAGGGAGGATAAGAGGCCAAAACTATAGGGCGGCTGTTGGTGGTGGAGGAATAACGGAGATGCCCTTGTGCTAAAGGTTGTTATTCAGAGCGATTGAATTATTTTATCTTTTACCATGATTGACTGCACTTCAACTGTTGGCTTCTTTGCTAATTTGGTAGTGTTTTGGCTCCAGCCTCATATTTGTGTGAATACTGTAAACTTTCATTAGCAGCATCTTGCTAGCCTTTTTTCCACTTATGTGAAATTTTTTTTTTTTAAAGTTTTATTCACTTTTTTAAAAAAATTAATTAATTAATTAATTTATTTTTGGCTGTGTTGGGTCTTCGTTTCTGTGCGAGGGCTTTCTCTAGTTGCGGCAAGCGGGGGCCACTCTTCATCGCGGTGCGCGGGCCTCTCCCTATCGTGGCCTCTCTTGTTGCGGAGCACAGGCTCCAGACGCGCAGGCTCAGTAGTTGTGGCTCACGGGCCTAGTTGCTCCGCGGCATGTGGGATCTTCCCAGACCAGGGCTCGAACCCGTGTCCCCTGCATTAGCAGGCAGATTCTCAACCACTGCGCCACCAGGGAAGCCCCTTATGTGAATTTTTAAATCCATTTCATAAATATATTTAAAGGGTCAGATAAAGTTTAATTGTACTTCATAAAACTTCTAGGTTGGAGTTAATAATACAAGGAAATTACGTTAAATTAGTCAAGAGAACATGGGCATAGAATAAATTTTTAAATCTTTGTTAATTGAAACTCATGTCTTTTTATTACCATTTACCAAAATACTTACTAGAACAAGGATGTTAATACTAACTTGATAATTAATTTAGACTTTAGGTTGGTTTTTCCTGTCGTATTCTATTTGGAAAGTCTGATTCAGCAGATTTGTGACTAGTGGTAGGCCTTGGACCTGAGTTAGTGTCGGGAGGACACGTGTAGGGAGGCACCTCATATCTGTTACCCAGAACTCTCCTATAGTTCATTTTTATTTTAGTGTCACTTGCTCATTTAACTTGATTAGAAAATCTTAGTGTCTTTTTCTTAATTATTTTGCCAGCCGTTTCCAGTTACTTCTCAGTTACATTAAATAAAATGTAAATGAGAGAGAAGACGTTTACCAGTGAGCATCAATAATTTAGGTGCAATTACAGCCAATTTACCCAGCAACCTCGACTTTGCCAGACACAGATCTGGGAAAGTCTTCTCGTGGTGGGAAGTTGGGGGCCTGTGGTGTGGTTGGTGTCTGCCTGTGGTGAGTAAGACCAGGCATTGCAAGCTCGTGCCTGAAGGGGCCCGTCAGATTACAGATAATGAGGCAGAATGGTGGGCTGATATTCTGATGAGCTAGGGAAGTCATGGTCTGACTAAAGTGGACCGCTGCTGGTCGGACTACCTGATTATCACCAAATGGGAATTCTGACTGAGGATTTCTCATATGGGTCCACGTTTCAAAGTCTACTCTGAATTCCTCTCTCTAAACTCTGCTTTTGGTGTTCTCTCTCTCAGTAAATGGCCCCATTATCTACCCAGTGGTCTAAGCCTTGGGAATCAGCCTTAACTGTTGCCTCTCCCTCTTTGCATTCACTCAGTCACCAAGTCCTATTGGTATCGCATCATATATATTCTTCACCTCGGACACCTTTCCATCCCGCTGCCAGCACCCTAGTCCAGGCTATAGCATTTCTTACCTGAACTACTGTCAGCCTCCTAATGCTTTTACTATCTCTTGTCTTGGCTCTTTCTAATCCTTTCTCTTTGCTTCAGCCAACTGTCTTTCTCAATATGTAAATATATTTATAAATAAAAATATAAATGTGTTGTTAACCCTTCAGGGGTTTTTCACTGCCTTTATATATTCACTGCCTTTATATTTCACTGCCTTATATTTTTGTGCGATTACTTGTCTAATGTCTGTTTCCCTCACATGCCATAAGGGCAGAGACAAGACTGTTTTGGGGTTTGACAGGCCCCTCATAAATTGTTGCCTCTGCCTATCTCTCTGTCTTTCCTTTCCCTCCTAGGACTCATTGCCAGTGTTTCTCAGACATTTTTGACCTTGTCTCACAGTAAGATAATACATTTTCATTTGACTTAGTGCATACCCATGGGTGTGTCTATGCAGTGTTAAAAAACAAAATTCAACTGAGTGGATTTTAAAGATCTTACTGGCTTTAATGAACAATTCATGAATTGGGCAGCATCCCATCCAGGAGATAGAAAGGAGCTCTCTAGAGCTGTACAAAATGAAAGACATTCATAGGCAGAAGGGAGCTGAAACAAGGAAGTTATAAAAAGCGGGTTGGTTATTGTAAGGTTACTTTCCTTTAGGGGATTGTAGGGGTCTATCAGGTGTATTACCTAACTGGTGCTGATCAGGTGATTCCTGATTGGCTGGTTTAAGATTCCATTTCTGGGAGAGCCAAAACTGTAATTAAGGTAAGCCTCGATTTGGTGACATGGGGCTTAGCATAAGCGACTCCATTTGGGGCCTGTTGTCTTGTTTTTAACAACATGTATACACGGTATATATAAAAACTGAAATAATTATATAATTAATTATATAAACTGAAATAATATGTAAAATTGAACCAACAATACAGTGTACTTTGACATTTTTCAATTTTTTCACTGAAAAATGCTAAGATTTATTAAATTAATTTTATGATGGAGAAAAGTCTGCAGTTTGAAAAAACAAACTGTATTTGTTTTTTGCATCTGTTCAAGTGAACTTGAACATCCTCTGGATCTCACATATACTGCACACTCATTGGCCTTTGTATGTGCTGTTCCTTTAGAGTCAGACATTTATCCCTTCCTGTCTCACCTGGCTTTGTTGTCTTCATCTTTAGATTTTCACCTTCAAAGTCATTTCTTTGGGTAGGCCTACCTTGTTCCTACATTTGAGTACACTCCTGTCCTGGTTATGTGTTTCCAAAGCACCCTGTATTTCCCTGTCATTATACTTGCCATCCTTCTTTGTAATTAGTTTAATGACTGTGTCATCTCTCCCCGACACCTGAGTGTACGGTATGTCCCCAAGGAACAAGTATTCCAGCCCAACTTCTGACATGTAATAGGCCTTCAGAAACTTCTTTTGGGAGAATGAGAAAATACCACTTAGTGTAGGAGAGAGAATGTGTCAGAAAGGAAACTGAAAAGCAGTAAAAGAATGGGAAAGTACTTAATGATGAATGATGGTGCTAGGAGTTCAAGATGCTTTGTCTTACCATTGTTATTTAAGAGGTCCTGAAAGCTTACGGTGTTCTTTATTTTACTTTAGTGTCTATACTAATAAAGGTATGTTAGCAAAAATTGATTAATTCATTGCTTACATCATAACAAAGGACTGGTATCCAGAGGTTGTTAGAGAAGATAAGGGAGAAGCAGAAACAGCGAGAAGGTTTAGCAAACACTTGGGAGTACTCACTGTGTTCCTGACACTGCTAGCTGCTGAGGCTGTGATAGGACCCCAAAACAGTCTCTGCCCTTATAGCATGTGAGAGAAACAGACATTAGACAAATAATCACACAAAAATATAATTTTGATAGATGTCATAAAAGGAGAGTTCTGAAGTGGTATATCAAGAAAGTGCAACATTTTATTTTGGGGCAGTGCACACGCCAAGGTGGTTTTCATTGGTGTTTTTGCCACTTGACAAGTAGCCGTGCGGCTTGCGGGCTCCTAGTTCCCTGACCAGGGATTGAACCCGGGCCCCAGCAGTGAAAGCGCTGAGTCCTAACCACTGGACCGCCAGAGAATTCCCCTGAAAATTAACCTTTCTAAATTAACTAAGGATAGTCTCCATAGTATTTCTCAGTCTATGATTAAGTGGCATGAACATAGGCAAGATGGAGAAAACAAGTCCCCAAACTGGTGTTAATACACCAGTTAAGGCTTAGATTTAGAAGCTGGCCTGGGCATCATTCCAGGAGTATATTTAATGAACCACTTACTCTTTTTTTTTGTTTTTTTAGTATTTAAATATTTATTTATTTATTTATTTTTGACTGCATCGGGTCTTAGTGGCTGCACGCGGAGTCTTCGTTGCAGCATGCGGGATATTTCATTGCGGTGCGTGGGCTTCTCTCTAGTTGTGTCATGCAGGCTCAGTAGTTGCGGCGCATGAGCTCGGTAGTTGTGGCTCACGTGCTTGGTTACCCCACGGCATGTGGGATCCTAGTTCCCTGACCAGGGATCGAACCTGCGTCCCCTGCATTGCAAGGCGGATTCTTAACCACTGGACCACCAGGAAAGTCCCTGAACCACTTACTCTTGATAGACTCATGGGCTTTCAGTTTATCCTGAAATTTGTTATAATTTTTATCATAGTAAATGATGATGAAATGTTTGATAGTGATTAAATTATGCTTTGGGTTGTTACAGTAGTGTAAGTACTTATGCTTATTGACCTAAACGTTGCAGCAGTTTCTGAGGCACATAGCAGCATTCTTTTAAAATTTTTCCTTGTGATGAGAATTCTAAGGATTTACTTACTCTCTTAACAGTTTTCATACGTATCATACAGCAGTGTTAACTATAGTCGTCATGCTGTGCATTATATCCTTAGTGCTTATTTATCTTGTAACTAGAAGTTTGTAGCTTTTGACCACCTTCCTCCAATCCCCCTCCCCTCCCAGCCACAAATCTGATCCCTTTAACTATGAGTTGTTTTTGTTGTTGTTGTTGTTTTAAGATTTCACGTATAAGTGAGATCATAAAGTATTTGTCTTTCTGGACTTCCCTGGTGGTGCAGTGGTTAAGAATCCGCCTGCCAGTGCAGGGGACACGGGTTTGAGCCCTGGTCCAGGAAGATCCCACATGCCATGGAGCAGCTAAGCCCAAGCACCACAACTACTGAGCCTGTGCTCTAGGGCCCGCAAGCCACAACTACTGAGCCTGGGGCCACAACCACTGAAGCCCGCATGCCTAGAGCCCGTGCTCTGCAACAAGAGAAGCCACTGCAATGAGAAGCCCACACACCACAACAAAGAGTAGCCCCTGCTCACTGCAACTAGAGAAAGCCCGCGTGCAGCAATGAAGACCCAACGTAGCCAAAATTAAATAAATAAATAAATTTATTTAAAAAAACAAAGTGTTTGTCTTTCTCTGACTTATTTCACTTAGCATAATGCCCTCCAGGTCCATTCATGTTGTTGTAAATGGTGGTATTTCCTTTTTTTTTTAATGGCTGAATAATATTCCATTTTGTGTGTGTGTGTGTGTGTGTGTCTTTGTGTGTGTGCACGTGTGTGCGCGCACGCCACATTTTCTTTATCCCTTTATCCATCGATGGATACTTAGGTTGTTTCCATATCTTGGCTATTGTAAATAATGCTGCTGTGAACATGGGAGGTGCAGATACCTTTTCAAGTTAGTGTTTTGGGTTTCTTTGGTTATATTCCCAGGAGTGGAATTTCTGGATCATATGGCAGTTCTAGTTTTAATTTTTTGAGGCTCCTCTATACACAGTTTTCCATAGTGGCTGTACCAGTTTACAGTCCCACCAGGAGTGCTCAAGTGTTCCCTTTTCTCTGCATCCTCACGAGCATTTGTTCTCTTGTCTTTTTGATGATGACCATTCTAACAGGCATGAAGTGTTATCTCATTGTGGTTTTGATTTGCATTTCCCTAATGTTGAGCATCTCTTCAGGTACCTGTTGGCCATTCATATATCTTCTTTAGAAAAATGTCTATTCATGTCTTTTGTCCATTTTTAAATTGGATTAATTGGGGGTTTTTTGCTATTGAGTTGTGTTGTTAGTTTTTTATCTATTTTGGATATTAGTGCCTTATCAGATAAATGTTTTGCAAATATTTTCTCCCCTTCCATAGGTTGGCTTTTCACTTTGTTGATTGTTTCTTTTGATGTGCAGAAGCTTTTTGGTTTGATGTAGTCCCACTCGTTTATTCTTAATTTTATTACTTGTGCTTTGGGTGTTATATCCAAAAAATTATTGCCAAGACCCATGTCAAGGAGCTTCTCCCCCATGTTTTCTTTTTTCTAAAAAAAATATTTATTTATTTATTTGGCTGTGTTGGGTCTTAGTTGTGTCATGCAGCGTCTTCGTTGTGGCATGTGGGATCTTTCATTGCGGTGTGTGGGTTCTTTGTTGCGGCACGCGGGCTCTAGAGCGCTCAGGCTTAGTTGCCCTGCGGCCTGTGGGATCTTAGTTCCCCCACCAGGGATCGAACCCACGTCGCCTGCATTGGAAGATGGATTCTTAACTACTGGACCACCAGCCAAGTCCCTCCCCCATGTTTTCAGGCCTTAACAAATTTAAGTATTTAATCCATTTCAAGTTAATTTTTTGTAAGTGGTGCAAGATAAGGGTCTAGTTTCATTCTTTTACATGTGAATATCCAATCTTCCCAGCACTGTTTATTGAAGAAGATTGTCTTTTCTCCATTGCGTATTCAGCAGCATTCTCAAAAATGAAATCTTCAGCGAGTTATAAATGAATCTTTAGGGGCTGACAATGAATCTGGAGTTCTTAGAGAAATTATTGAATTTGATTGCTTAGATATTCCACATTTTGATGCATTTAAGGAGTTAACAGGGACTTCCCTGGCAGTCCAGTGGTTAAGACTCTGTGCTTCCACTGCAGGGGACGCAGGTTCGATCCGTGGTCAGGGAGCTAAGATCCTGCATGCCGGGGCCACAAAATAAAAATTATTAAAAAAAAAAAAAGAAGAAGAAGCTAACAGTTATTTCCCAATGTGATCTTTTGTATTTTTCCTAGGTGAGTGTTGCGTGTATCAGAACTAATGACCAGTGATCGGTTGCTTCATTAGTCCCTTGCTCCCTTCAGAAAGTCATTCATTCAGCATAGAGTTATCGATTGCCTACTTTGTGCCAGGCATTGTTCTGGGAACTACAATGGTAGATATGACAGATAAGGTCCTTCTTATGGAGGTTCAGTAATAGTGGAAGGGAAGAGAGAGATAAATAAATGAGCAAGAATTTCAAAGAGTAGTAAGTACAACAAAGAAAGCATAATATTTTGATGTGACTTGGCTGGGCCAGGAAGATGCTGGATATGGTGGTCAAGGATGGCCTCTCTATGGAATTGCTGTCTCAGGTGAATCTCAAATGATGACAAAGAGCTCACTGTTAAGATCTAGGGGAGGTTAGTGGGGCCAGCTAGTATAAGTGCCTACAGCTTGACTTGTTGAAGGAGTGAAGGGAAGCTAGGGTTGTCAAGCATAGAGATAGAGAATAAGGGTGCTTGTTAGGAGGTGAGGCCAGAGAGGTGAGGCCTATCCAAGGTTCTTAACATTTTTCGTGCTGTGGACCCTTTTGGCTTCCAATAAAGTCTATGAACCACTTGTCAGAGTAGCGTTTTTAAATGCATAAAATAAAACACATAGAGTTAAATAGGAAGCCAATTATATTGAAATACACTTATCAAAATATAAAAGAAATTCTTGAGAAATAAGTCCTTTTTATTAATGCATTAAATAACATGATCTGAGTGAAGTTCAAACTTCTTTAATTTTGAACTAATGAGTTTAAATGTTAAAGTTATCTCCAAAAACTATAATATGATATGAAAATATATCTGGAATTTTAATTGATGACAAAGATACAAGTACTGATGATACTACTGTGGTTTATTACTTACATTAACAATGGAAGAAAATGCTTGATTCCAGTTAGAGGTTAGAGAAAATGAAGATGGGATTTACTTCTCTTCTTTGTTTATGTACTACCTTGAATTCAAGGATCTATGGACCTTTGTTTAAGACCCTGGGATAGATCATGTAAGGCTTTTTAGGTTGTGGTAACTAGTGGAAGATGGAGTTTATCAAAACCCAATGGGTGGTGCTCGCTTTGGCAGCACATAACACTAAAATTGGAATGATACAGAGAAGATTAGCATGGCCCCTGCTCAAGGATGACTCGCAAATTCGTGAAGCGTTCCATATTTTTAGGTAATAGTATTATTAAGATTTTATTTTAGTTTCTGTATTTCTGTAATTAAAAACAATCGTACTGAAAAGTATGTTATTTTGTTACTAGAAATAAACCAAAAATGATTTAAAAAAAAAAAAAACCCAATGGTGCCCATCAATTGATGAATGAATAAATAAAATGTGGCGTATCTATACAATGGTATATTGTTCCTCAGTCAAAAGTAAGGAAGTACTGATGCATGATACAACATGGATGAACCTTGAAAACATTATGCTAAGTGAAAAAAAGCCGTCACAATATAGTGTGATCCATTTATATGAAAAGACCAGAATAGGCAAATTTATAGATTCAGAAGGTGGATTAGTGATTGCCTAGGCTCGGAGGAGTGGCAGGAGGTTGGAAGGAAATTGTAAGTTACTGCTAATGGGTACAGGATTCCTTGTTTCTTTTTTTTTTTTTTTTTAATTTATTTATTTATTTATGGCTGTGTTGGGTCTTCGTTTCCGTGCGAGGGCTTTCTCCAGTTGCGGCGAGCGGGGGCCACTCTTCATCGCAGTGCGTGGGCCTCTCATTATCGTGACCTCTCGTGTTGCGGAGCACAGGCTCCAGACGCGCAGGCTCAGTAGTTGTGGCCCACGGGCCTAGTTGCTCCGCGGCATGTGGCATCTTCCCAGACCAGGGCTCGAACCCGTGTCCTCTGCATTGGCAGGCAGACTCTCAACCACTGCGCCACCAGGGAAGCCCTCCTTGTCTCTTTTGAGGGCAGTGACAGAGTTTGAAAATTGATTGTGACGAGGGTTGCACAAATCTGTGAATACACTAAAAACCATTGAATCGTACACTTTAAAATGGAGAATTGTTTGGTATATGAATTATATCTCAGTAGAGCTGTTATTTTTAATTAAAACCATAACCAATTGGGGGAAAAAAAAACCCAGTTGGAAATTGCCAACTGGGGCTCAGTACAAATTACAAGTAGGGGAAGGAATTCAAGATGCTAGTGAAGGCTTGCGGGATATGGAACAAGTGAGCAGAGGAAGGGACTTTTTTTTTTTAAAGATTGCACAATTTTATTAATTAATTTATTTATTTATCTTTGGCTTTGTTGGGTCTTTGTTTCTGTGCAAGGGCTTTCTCTAGTTGCGGCGAGCGGGGGCCACTCTTCATCGTGGTGCGCGGGCCTCTCACTATCGCGGCCTCTCTTGTTGGGAGCACAGGCTCCAGACGCGCAGGCTCAGTAGTTGTGGCTTATGGGCCCATTTGCTCCGTGGCATGTGGGATCTTCCCAGATCAGGGCTCGAACCCGTGTCCCCTGCATTGGCAGGCAGATTCTCAGCCACTGTGCTACCAGGAAAGCCCAGAGGAAGGGACTTTAACTCTGAGAAGAGCTGCAGCAAGGTGGGCCTTTGTGTGTGAGGGGCTAGAGGACATGTTCTGAAGTTTATACAGGTACTTCTGTAATAATACTACTTGTGTTTTCTTGGAAAACCTTACCTTCTTCAAAGTCATGTGCTAGAAAACAGAACTTACAGAAAAAAATAGAGATAAGGTAGACCTCAAAATATATGAAAAATTTTAAGTGATTAATGACAAAAGCATTAACAACCTTTAATAAGAACAATAGCCTGCGTAAATCTCCATTGCATTTGTAGCCAGCATCAAGTGACTCTTTGCAGCTTTAAAGTCTGGGGCTCATTTCCTCCTTTGAGATGCCCTTTGAGGGCATTTGCTTCAAATGTCACTTTCAACAAAGTTAAAAATCTGAACCAGGGTATATAGAATTCAGTTAAATAAAAAATTTCTTTTTAAACAGTGGCAGATGTTTTTGTACTCTTCATCTGTACTCAGCCTTTCCACATATCTTAACGTAGTGGAAAGTATAATGGTCATTAAGCCAGCTACTCTGAGGTCTTTGTATGTTGCTAAGCTTACTCTTAATTGTGTGAAAGCTTTCCCTTGATCTCTTCAAAACATTAATGGGCTGGGGGAAAAATCATTTGTGAACCAGTGCCACCACCATGTTTTGCTGCCATCATTCCCCTTTTTACCAATACCATATGAGCTAATTCAGAATAAAGAACCAGGCATTGTAGCACAACAGACATTATGTGGGCAAAGTGTTGTTTATAGACTGTCTAAATAATGTTTCACACATATGTACTATTTTCTAAATATGTCTCGATGCTGTTGTGATTAATAATAAAATATGAATTCTCACAGTAGTTTTACTGACTGCCATCATAACGTTTTCATCATTTTCTCAATCAAGAGCTATCAATACGTCTGGAAAATGTTGGGAATTATTGCTTTGGAGTGAAATGCAGTATGCTAGAGATCACTTGCAGCATTCTCCTAAGGGAATTTATTGGAGATCAGAAGAAAATCCTTGTATTATAACCAATAATAATGCGTGGTAACTATTGCTGAGCTTCTATTGTGTCAACTACTGTATATATACTAAGTATAGTTGTCTTATTTATTCATCTTCTAGGTAGCTGTTATTATTACTCCCGTTGTAATAGACAAGGAAAAGGAGGCTCCAGATCACAGAGCCAGTAGATACCAGAGCAGGGATTGGCTTCCAGGTCTCTCTACTCATGCCTTTCACACTATAGACTCTGTTGCTTCACTTACTTCTCCTCACATAATTCCCCAGCATGTGCTCTTAAACAGCATCAAGCGAAGTTCCATTTACTTGTGGCTTGATTTAACCTCTGTTAATTGGAACACTGTATTATTAATGGAAATTAGGGATTTATAAGGTAAGTTAGATATTTTATTTTAATGACTTCAACTTTGTGTTATTAAATCTAAAAAGAAATGCTATTCATTTGGTTGTAATTAATGTCACGTTTCTGCATCTATAGTACCTCTTCTGAAGGAGATTAACAGACATGCAGGGCAGGCAGTGTTTTATTAGTCGGAAACTTTGAGTGCCAGATCATCTCCCTTACTATATAAGTACTAAACACATTTGAATTAAGATACCTGAGTAAGTAGTAACTTCAGAGATCTGCTACACAGTTTGTGCTTTTGGGATCAAAGGCTGCTCATTATCGCAGAGTTTCATGATTTGTAGTTTTGTATTTTTAATATAGGACCTATTTATTTATTTACTTTTTGCTTTCTTTTAGGAAAACATCAGGCATTGTTGTTGGCAGTTTTTGTGACTCCTCTTATTGATCTTCGTTCTGATTTCTCCAAGTTTCAGGAAATGATAGAAACAACTTTAGATATGGATCAGGTATGCAATATACTCTTTAAAACAAGCAGCAGAATAGTTTTGAAAAGCAAAGGCACATCAGAAAACTTTCCAGATTTCTCTTTTTAGTATTTAATTTTGGTACTTTTGTAAGGCACCTTTGAGACAGTGGATGTAAGATTAAGTGATGGGAAAAGGTTTCTAAACTTTTTTTTAATTATCATTTCAGTGGACAAAAATTAAGAAAGATTAACAGAGGAAGTGAATATTGGGCATAAGTGGTCTGGTTAAAGGAAATTTCATAAATAAAAGATTTCACATATGCAAGCTGAGTTTTGTTTTAATTCCAAGAGAGAAGGAAAGTTATAGTCACTGGAAAAGGGAAGGGTATAGAGGTAAATATGGAACATAAGAGAAGTCAGCTTCTCTTGTTTTATTTTCCACGTAGGGAAAGTCTTTGGGGGAGGAGGTTAGAGTATGGGTGTATCTCCTGAGTAGTTGTATACTAAAAAGTTAACCATGACTCTAAATACTAATATTTTGAAATTTTCTACACTAACTTTCCTGTTAAACATGATCATGCAAGGAATATGTGCTTACATTATTCTTATTAAAGAATAGTTAGATCCTTTGCATTCTTCTTGATAACTGGATTAAGTGGAGTTAACATTTGCCATATATGATGTTGATTTATTTTGTTTTTACTGGATCATTAACTGAGATTTAAAGAAATTAAACCCCGTTTACTCTGTGCTCTTTGGATTTTAGAAGCACGTGTGTGTGTGTAGGTATAAATGCTTCTTTTCTGGTAATTTGTCAGTGATAGGGCAATCTTTTCCATTTACTTGTAGGTTAAGCAGTCAGAAAACTTGCATCGTTCATCCTTTGTTTAGGAAAACTTGTGTTTTAGCTCTTGTTTCCTCTGTAATGTTGCTATTAGTGGAATGATTTTGGGTGCACAACTTTTAGATCATTGGGAGCCCAGCAATCTGTTTTAACAAGCCCACCAGGTGCTTCTGATACATGATTAAGTTTGAGACCCACAATATATTAAGGCATGGAGATAGCAACTTAGAAGTTTCTAATAAAGCTGGCCACAAAGGGCAAAATCAACTGCAGCATTTCATCAGAGCTTTGCCTGGCCTCTGGGTTCCTTCAAGTGTGTAAATAGGTATAATGACATGGAAAAGTTCAATTCTTGCTTTCCCACCCCTCTATTTTAGTCAGAGTTTTTGTTAACCATCAAGAGCTACACATTTACTTGCTTTCATTTAAAGGAATGTTTACAAATATCCAACTCTGCCCAATCACAGGTAAGGCCACATCCTCACCTGTTGGGAAGAAGGGAGCAGCAGTATCCAGATGTTTAAACTCTGTGCTCTTTGGATTTTAGAAGCACGTGAATGTGTGTGAGTGTGTGTGTGTGTGTGTGTGTGTCGTCTATGTGTGTGTAGGTATAAATGCTTCTTTTCTGGTAATATTTTGTCAGTGATAGGGCAGTCTTTTTCATTTACTTGTAGGTTAGTGTGCTTGTGGGTAGTTTTCCAGAAAGATATTTAAAATACCGAGATATAAATTTTTAAAGTGTTTTTCTTTATTTGGTGCTTTTCTACTTATAAATGGAACACATAGTATTAGAACAAGTGAAACAAAATGATGGAAAGAAATACAGAGTCAAAAATGGCCGTCCTTGATATTTTTCCTTCCCTCTTTTCAGGTGAACAATGTTAACAGCCTGGTGTTCTTTCTTCAACTCCATTGTATTATCCTTATTGTGGGTTAAGGATTTTTACTTCGATCTGAAATACTTGACACATATCTGTTAAAGTAGAATTTGCTGTGACTGTAAAATACTAGTCAGTGTTAATTCTTGAATGATGCTATGGGATTAGAGCATTATAAGATTTTATAAATGTCTGGGAAGAGTGGATTGGGAAGGTAAGCAGTGCAATAATTGGTCGGATATAGACTGAAAAAGAAGAGGTCATTTGTCCTAATTTCATTGCTGTCATTTTAGATAGACAAGCCCCAGTTTTTAAATCTGAAAGTAGAATATTAAGTAGTTAACTTTGTAGGGGAAGAAAAACTTTTCTTCTCCTTTCTTAGGTTCATTGTTTGGGGGACTGCTAATTAAACTGACCAAAAAAAAATTAGCAAGAGAACAGACTTTGAGTTCACAGAAAAATGTGACTCAGGGAAGCTGTTAGCATTTGGGAATATTAGGGGAAGGGGAGTGGGAGAAAAGGCCCTTGTTGGAAAACAAATGGCTTTTAGGAAAGATAAATGAGCTCTTTGGAGAAAAGATGGAAGATATGATAGTTTTGACTTCCCTGGTTGTGAAACTCCCTGGGAAAGGACTTAAGGACAATTGAGTTCTTTGGGGAGGCTCTGCTTTTAAGAGAGTTCAGAAACAAAGTCTACTCTCATGCTTTCATCTCAATATAATTTTTATGCCACAGTGACATGTTGTGGACCCCTTCAACATAAGCACTGTGCCAGTAAGATGTGAGTTATGGGTTTGCTTTTTAAAAATTTTCTGAGTAGATTATTTGTGGTTAAACTTAATATCAATTAGGACTCTTTATTTTTGCAGGTAATCTAAACTCTCAATACACCTTGGCTCATGAAATTTTAAGTCTAGAGATATGGTAGGCTTTATTTAGAGTTGCTTTATTCAGCAGCTCTGTGAGGCCATCCAAAGGACCTAATTTCTTGATCTCTTCTATTTTTTTGTGATTTAAATTTTGACCTAAGGCTGGTTCCTCTTTTGGCTCTAGGATGGCTACCTACCAGTAGCAGTTCATGCCGTATTCCAAGAAAGAGTCCTGAAGTTTGCCTTGATGGGACTATTTAAGCAATGATTGTGGCCAGAGAAATAGAATGTGATGTTTGGCCTAAGATACAAGGGGTAGGTTATTTCTCTAGTTGGAGATACACAAAGTAAGAGCACTACTGGGAAGGGAGAAGGAGGGAAATAACTGTTGTAAGACCACCAGGAGTGTCTCCTAAGATTCTGTCTTTATTCTCAGTTACAGACTTTTAAACTTAGCTCAGGTTATGAGGTGAATTCAACCCTTCACTGTCATTGTAGATATTTGTAGTGAATTTAGGCATTTCAATTACATGACTCAGAACCACTTTGAGAAAACCTCAAGAGGATATCAGTCGTTTCATGTATGATCTCATATTTTCTACCTGCGCACTTAGGAATTCATGTGATGAGAGGAGCAGTCATTTATATGAGTGGCTGGGTTAATTTTTATTTTTTCCTAGGCTTAGCTTTTTATATAAATGCATTGGGTGTTTTTTGTGGCTGCTTTCCATAAATCTTATAGAAAGGTTTTCCATTTTTGAAGTAGATGTAGAACAAAACTACCCCAAGACAGGGTTCAAAAAAAACAATGACTTTTCACAAAAATGTAAACAATATTTGTTTATTGGGTGGTTCAGTGAGATGTATTAAATTTTAAACCTTTCTATATGTATTTGGACCATTTTATCTTTGAATCTTAGTTTTCACATACACTTATTACTGATATTTCATCTACTATTGGAAAAGTAATGACTTTAGATAAATTTTTATTGAAAATACTGGGACAGAAGAAATTGAAATAGTTTTTAAAAAGCCACAATTGAATAATCCTCATACAACTATATCATTATTGTATAAGTATATGTAAGTTATAAACATACTTTATAACTTTAAATTAACTATAACTTTAAATTAAATATGAATACTTTAAAGTTTTTGTACTTGGAAACGAAAAAGAAATACAAAAAACGGAAGTATTCATATTCTTCCATCTAGAATTAACTGTCAAAATGTTGACATTTTTTCTTACAGTTGTCCTATAAAAAACAAAACACTGTTTTTGTAAAACTGATACCTATATAAAATAGCATTCACACGATGCAGAAAGGTAGAGAGATGGTAGTTAAAAATAATCCTCCACATCTACCACCCAGAAATAACTAACATTTAGTCTTTTCTCAAGTATGGGCAGTATTGAAGGTTTAGAGGACAGATGTTGAAATTTTGTGTTTTAGTCCCTTACAATAAAGTATTGTCCCACTCAAAATCCTAGTAGTGCCTCCATTGAGACACAGCTAATGGTACAGCTAATGGTCTTTTTATGGTTATGTACAGACAGATGCATAGATAGAGAAACGAGCTCATACTATAGAAGTAACTTCTAATTTTAAAAGGATCCAACCTAATGGTTTTCAGTGTAACAGAAAAAAAAAATTATGGGAGGGAATTGTTGAACTTCAAATGAATAATTTTTCACCATAAGAGAGGGAAAATAATCTAAAACATAGGTTAAAGAAACTTACATTAGAAAAAATATGAGGAGATTGGAGATTTCTTTGAAGGACATGTTTCAATTTTGGAGTATTAATTACCTGCTCTGAAAGTTGAGCAGTTAACCACTCTTGTATGTGCTTCTATAGAACTCCCTTCATACCTCTTGGTTTTTAATAGTTATATTTTTACACTGGCCAGGTCTAAAACATGCACAACATGTCTGTAGCCTTAATTCCAATTTCCAGGTTGTTTAATGTTCATGTTTATATGTAAATGGATTCAGTGCTTACCATGTCCTTTTACCATGGCTTCCTCATTCCTAGCTTTAAAATGCTTGATTCCATTTTTATTTGGCTAGATCTGTTTTTCAGGTGTTTTGGGTTTTTAAAAAAGAAATGTTGATGGATATTATAGTCCTTGAATTATTTCATGCTTGATAAGCATATCTGTCTTTCAGCTTTATTCTTGAGCAAATCTTCATTATTATAGTTACAGCTTTCCTAAACTTTGATTGTGATGCACCACTATCTTCTGACATTCAGTGTTAATGAAATGTCTGTTATCACTTTGATTTACTACCGCCCTCTCCTCCCGCCCGCCTCCCCATCCCCGCATTCCAGGTAATCTGCTCTGTCTGGATGCCTGAAGAATTCTTCGTTCCTGTTCCCTTTCCTTCACCCCTTATCTTTCCCCACTTTCACCTTCCCCCTTTCCTCTGTCTGGCCCCCTCTGGGCCTTGACTCCTTTTTCTTTCCTTCTCTCTTCCCACCCCTTTTCCTTCCTTTCCCCTTCTTTCTATCCACATCCTTTCTCCTGTTAATTTCTCCATCCACTTTCCTCCTTTTTGAGGTATTTAAAAGTTTAAAATTTTGATTATAAAATACTTGTCATACTAATATAATCAACATTTGTATGCACACTATAAAGTCCTGTTTGCATACATCCCTCCACAGAATTACATGCTATCCTGGAATTGGTGTTTATTATAATTTCATGCATTTCATTAATATTAATATTTTCATATTTCATTAATATGTACTGTTGGTTATTTCTAAACTTTATAAATAATATTGTCTTATAAGTATTTTGATTGAAATTGCATTTAATTTAATGATTAACTTGGGGAGAATCAACATCATTACAACAGTGAGTCTTTTTTAAAATTAATTAATTAGTGAATTTAACATCTTTTTTGGAGTATAATTGCTTTACGATGTTGTGTTAGTTTCTGCTTTATAACAAAGTGGATCAGCTATACGTATACATATATCCCCATATCTCCTCCCTCTCAACATTGAGTCTTTCTATCCATAAATATATTTCTCCTTTTTTCTTTTCTTTCCAGTGATTACATTTTTTGGAGGGGAATTTACATAAAATTAACCAATTTAAAGCATGTTATTCATTGGTATTTAGTACATTTACACTGTTGTGCAACCACTACCAGTTCTAAAATATTTTCATTACCACTGAAAGAAAACCCATACCCATTAGCAGTTACTTACTTTTCCCAATTTCCCTAGATGCTGGCAACCACTAATCTACTTTTCGTCTCTATGGACTTGCCAATTCTTGACATTTTTTATAAATAGAATCATACAATATGTGACCTTTTGTGACTGGCTTCTTTTATGACTCAATAATATTCCATTATATGTATATACTACATTTTGTTTATCGAGTCACTTGTTGATGGACTTAAAGGTTGTTTCTACTTTTTGGCTATTATGAATAGTACTCCTTTGAACAGTCATGTACAAGTATTTGTTCAGTTCTTTTAGGTATATAACTAGGAGTGAAATTGCTGAGTCATATGATAATTTTATGTTTAACTTTTTGAGGAATCAGTAAACTGTTTTCCATAGTCCCTGCACCATTTATCATTCCCACCAGCAATATATGAGGATTCCAGTTTCTCCACATTCTTGCTAATACTTGTTATTTTCTGTGGGTTTTTTTGGTTTTGTTTTGTTGTTTTAATAGCCATCCTAGTTGGTATGAAGTTGTATTTGATTGTGGTTTTGATTTGCATTTCCCTGGTGTCTAATGATAAGTATCTTTTCATGTATTTGTTGATCATTTTATTTTATTTTTAAATTTTATTGATTGATTTTTGGCTGCGTTGGGTCTTCATTGCTGTGCACAGGTTTTCTTTAGTTGTGGCAAGCGGGGGCTACTCTTCGTTGTGGTGCATGGGCTTCTTATTGCTTTGGCTTCTCTTGTTGTGGAGCACGGGCTCTAGGCGCATGGGCTTCAGTAGTTGTGGCACGTGGGCTCAGTAGTTGTGGCTCGCAGGCTCTACAGCGCAGGCTCAGTAGTTGTGGCGCACGGGCTTAGTTGCTCTGCAGCATGTGGGATCTTCCCGGACCAGGGCTCGAACCTGTGTCCCCTCATTGGCAGGCGGATTCTTAACCACTGCGCCACCAGGGAAGTCCCTGTTGATCATTTTATATCTTTGGAGAAATGTCTCTTCAGATCCTTTGTTCATTTTTAAGTTGTGTTGTCTTTCTGTTGTTGAGTTGTAAGTGTTCTATTTATATTCTGAATATATTTCTAGTAGATATATATTTCTGAGTTTTCCAATTGCTAAAAGTTGTTCATAGTGATTGCTTATTATTTTTAAAAGGACTGCTGTATTTGCAGATAGATTTCCTGTTTATTTTTAATATAATTTGTTTGTGCCTCCCCTGACACTTCTTCCTTTCCATAGTTTGTCTGTTTTTTAGAGAATCAACTTGTCTAAATTGACCTTTAAAATCCTCTTTTGTATCTTTGGGGTTTTTTTTTTTTCATTAATTTCCATTCTTACATATATATTTCATCTATTTTTGGTCTCTTTTCAGCCTCTTTAGTTGAGCGTTCACTATTTTTCCAGCCTTTTCTTTTTTAGTAAGCACTTAAGATTATACTTTTCTTTCAATGTGGTGTTTTAGCCAACTGAATCCTATACGTTTTGCGAGGTACAATTTCTTACTTAGTTTTAAGTCCTTTATTCCATTATCATTTATTTGTTCTTTGGTTTGTCATTTGTTTAGAAGTAAGTTTTTGTTCAGAAGTAAGTTTTTAAATTTCCAAGCTTGGTATGTGTCAGTTTCATAAAAATTCTCCATGTATTTGTGGATTATGAGTGCTCCCTAATTTTGGTTGCAGAGTTCTCTATATGTCCATTAGATAAAGCTTTAGTTGTTTTGTTCACATTGTCTGGATACTTGCTAATTTTAATCTGCTGAGTTACTGAGAGAAATGTGGATATCTTCATAAATTCAATACATTTTTGCTTCATATGTTTTCAAGGCACAGAGCTGTCATTTATTTTGTGTGTGTGGGCAATTGAACCTTTATCATTCTTAGGGATATTTAAATAATAGTAATGCTATTATTATGTAATGCTTTTTGCCTCAGATTTATTTTGTCTGATAATAAGAAAGCAGTGCCAGAGTCCTTTTTTGTTTTTTGCATGGTATATCTTTTCGCATCCTTTGTGAGTCTTTTTGGTTTAGGTAAAACTTATAACTGGATTTTATTTATTTTAAAATTTAATTTGAGGGCTTCCCTGGTAGCACAGTGGTTGAGAATCCGCCTGCCAATGCGGGGGACACGGGTTTGAGCCCTGGTCTGGGAGGATCCCACGTGCCGCGGAGCAACTAAGCCCGTGTGCCACGACTGCTGAGCCTGCACTCTAGAGCCCACGAGCCACAACTACTGAGCCCACGTGCCACAACTACTGAAGCCCGCACGCTGCAACAAGAGGGGCCACCGTGGTGAGATGCCTGTGCACCTCAGCAAGGAGTAGCCCCAGCTCCCTGCAACTGGAGGGGGCCCGCGGCAGCAACGAAGACCCAACACAGCCAAAAATAAATAAATAAAGTAAATAAATTTTTAAAAAATTAAAAAAATTTTAAATTTGATAGGGACTTCTCGGGTGGTGCAGTTGTTAAGAATCTGCCTGGCAGTGGGTTCAGTCCCTGGTGCGGGAAGATCCCACATGCCGTGGAGCAACTAGGCCCATGAGCCACAACTGCTGAAGCCCTCGTGCCTGGAGCCTGTGCTCTGCAACAAGAGAAGCCAGCGCAGTGAGAAGCCTGCGCACCGCATGGAAGAGTGGCCCGGCTCGAAGCGACTAGAGAAAGCCGGCACACAGCAACAAAGACCCAAAGCAGCCAAAAAAAAAAAAAGTTTAATTTGATAATCTCTTTTTTTAAAGTGGCAATTTGGATTTATTTCTACCAAATTATTTTGTGATTCTTATCGTTCCTCGTTCCCCTTACCTGTTTTTTCTTAATTTTATGTTGATTGGGTTTTAAATATTCCCTCCTCTATCCTATGCTCCTCCTCTATCCTATGCTCCTCCTCTATCCTATCACACATGCACTGGTTTGAAGTTCTTCACAAATTTTTTTAAAAAATGTGTATACATAACTCATCAAAGTCAAAAACGTTATCAGCATCTTCTTACTTCTCCTACAAAATACTAGGACCTTAGAATACCTTAGGTCAGATTATATTTCTTCATTACTGGCTGATATTTTAGTTCTATCTTTTTTACCCCTTAGATTTCTCTATAGTCAGTGTTAAGATTTGCCCATATGCTTACCATTTTCTTTGCTGTTCATTTCTTCTTCCTGGATATTCTTTAGGAGTTCCTTTATTGGTGGGGGGAGTCTGTTAGATTTTGTTTGTTGGAAAATGTCTGTATGTCACCCTTGTTCTTTTTTTTATTGGGGTATAGTTGTTTTTACAATGTTGTGTTAGTTTCTACTGTACAGCGGAGTGAAGTAGAATTCCGTGTGCTATGCAGCAGGTTCTTATTAGTTATCTATTTTATACATATTAGTGTATATATGTCAATCTCCCAATTCATCCTACCCCCGAACCCCCGCTTTCCCCCGCTTGGTGTCACCCTTGTTCTTGAAGGATATTTTATCTGAGTGTACAATTCCACATTGACCGCTACTTTTCCTTAGTACCTGTAAGATTGTGTTGCATTGTCCTTTGGCTTGCACTATTATTGTTTACAAGTCTTGATCCCAGATATTGGTTCCTTCTACTACACTGGGTCCAAAAGTGGATTTCTTTTTTATTTTTCCTATTTGGATTTGCTGTGTTTTCTTAATCAGAGAATTTATGTCTTTTATCAGTTCTGGAAAATTATCAGTCATTATCTCTTTGACTATTGTGTTTCTTTACTCTTTTTTTCTAAAGCTATGATTAGACATGTGTTAGACTTTTGCATTCTTTTTCTGCCATGTGTCTGTGCTTCTCTCTTTGTGATTATTTCAGATGGTCTAATTCTTCAGCTCTAATATGTTGTTTAACCATCCCATTGGGTTTTTAAAAAATAAATTTATTTATTTTATTTATATTTATTTTTGGCTGTGTTGGGTCTTCGTTGCTGCGCGTGGACTTTCTCTAGTTGTGACGAGCAGGGGCTACTCTTCGTTGCTGTGCACAGGCTTCTCATTGTGGTGGCTTCTCTTGTTGCGGAGCACGGGCTCTAGGCAGGTGGGCTTCAGTAGTTGTGGCACATGGGCTCAGTAGTTGTGGCTCAGGCTCTAGAGCACAGCCTCAGTAGTTGTGGCACAGGGGCTTAGTTGCTCCACGGCATGTGGGATGTTCCTGAACCAGGGCTCAAACCCATGTCCCCTGCATTGGCAGGCGGATTCTTAACCACTGCACCACCAGGGAAGCCCGGGTTTTTGTTTTTTTTTTTAATGATTGTATTTTTCATTTATAGAAGTTGTTTGGTTCATTTCTAAGTCTGCCTAGTCTTTTTTTTTTTTTGAAGTGGTATCTTGTTCTTTGCTCATGTGTTCCATTCCCATTCTTAATATTCCATCTCCAAAATTTTTTGGATTTAAATCTGCTCCTTGTCTTCTTTCTGCTGAGTCTTACCGTTTTGTTTTTTTTTTTGACTCTCTTACTCGTGGTGGCTTGTTTCCTTGTCTGTTATGTATGTTTAGATTGTGAATTCTCATTTATCTGGGTTCCTTCTGTGCAAATCATACAGGCAAATCATATATCCTCTCAGATAAAATTTGCTTTTGCTTTTGCCTTATACCCTACAAATGTAATTAACCCAGTAACACATTTAAGTTAATTTCTCAGCCTGTAACTTTCTACATTTGTTAGGGCAAAGATTTAGCTGTTGAAAAAGAAACCTCAAATAAATAAATAACAGTGGCTTAAACAGGAGTAGGGGTTTCATTTTCTGTCACGACAGTGTGGGCATAGCAGCACATGGCTGGCAGGGCAGCCCCACTGTCTCTGCACCCTGTCTCCTCCTTTACTTCTCTAGCATCCTTAGGGTGTTGCCTTCATTTTCAAGGTCCAGGATGGCTTACTACCTTATCTTTATTCCAGCCAATGGGAGAGGACTAAAGGGGAAGAGGAGGACACATTCTGGAAATGATACACATCATTCCTGCTCACATTCTGTTGGTCAGAATTTAGTTATATGCCCACACCAGCTGCAAGCGAAGCTGGAAAATGTAGTCTTTGTTCTTAGTAGTTACGTGTCTTGTGAAAAATTGTCAGTTCTGTCACTGTAGAAGGAGGGGATAATAGAAATGGCCACACCCAGCAGCCTTTTTCACTGCTAAGACATATAGCAGACATTTGAAATCCCAACCCCAGTGAAGGCAGGCTTTTATTTATTTATTTATTTAAAATTAATTTTTATTGGAGTATAGTTGATTTCTAGTGTTGTGTTTCTGCTGTACAGCAAAGTGAATCAGTTATACATATACATGTATCCACACTTTGTTAGATTCTTTTCCCATATAAGTCATTACAGAGTACTGAGTAGAGTTTCCTGTGCTAGACAGTAGGTTCTTACTAGTTATCTATTTTATATATAGTAAAGGCTGGCTTTTAGTCATACATTGTCAGAGAGGAGATTCTGCACCCGCCTTCCCTTTTCCAGGGGCCCAGGCTGATAGAGGCAGGTTTCCCTAATTGTTACCATATCTCATGAGGTAGGTTTTTAACATGGTCCCCCGGCCTTGCCCTATGCTGGGGACTCTCCACTTTGCAGGAGCTCAGACATAGTTTTCCCTAACTCAACTACACATTTATTTGAAAAAGTGCTTATAATATTTTATCTAGTTTTTCTAGGATAGTGGAGTGTTTGCTTTTGTTTTTGAAGATTTCTAGTATCTTCCATACTTATTTTCTCTAATTAATCTCTTTCATGTGAATTCTCTCTGATTATATCAAGTCTTTTCTACTATGTCAGTACAGGTAATTTGATTCAGCAGTATCTCTCGTCTTCTTTGTTGTGTTGTATTTATTTGTATTTTAATGATATTGCTAGGATCTAACTTCCCTTCCTTATTCTTTTTATCTTGTTTCTTGATTTCATTATCCCGTTTTGGAGTTCTAAGCCTGGGATTATTTTGTTCCATTTCCTTTATGTAGTCTGGTGTAATGGGTGTGTGTGTGTCTGGAGCTAGGTGGGTGATAATCTGAAAGACAACTCGTAGAGGTCATTATGTCGTGTTTGTTAGAATACCTCAGTTCTAGGTTAGAACACTTAGTTGGGTGGTATATTTTCTTATCCCTTGTTTGGGAGGAGTAAGGCATTACTGAAGGATACTCCATTTGGTGTGTGGCCTAAGAGTGTTTACTAAGTTAGAGCTCAGTCATCACTTTCCCTTGCTTCACTGGGGTCTCCCAGCAGCATTTTCAGAATGGTATTCCCCCATCTGCAGAAGGAGAATGTAAGGGCACCCCTCAACTTTCTACTCTCCAGGTTGGGGTTATTAGTGAGATTTCTCAGGGTTTTGTTGACTCACCAGAGGATTTCTGGAAGGTGGGAGTGAGGATAGGAACTAAGCCTGGCTCAGCCTCACTTCTCTTTAAGTTTCATTGGAAGAAGGCAGTTCTGTAACACTGTCAATCCACCATTGTAGCATTATTTTTTTCCTTGGATTATCATAAGTCTTGGTCCTTGTTTCTAGATCATCTTCGTTGTTTGTTTAAATAACTGTATAATATTCTAGTGATGTACGATTGTGCAAATATTGTGATGTTCTGTTATTTCCAGGTCTTGTTGTAACAGATAAATCTGTAGAGATTTTATTCATCCCTGTGTTGTTTGCTTCTGTTGCATTATTTCCTTAGATTGAATTCCCAGGAGTAGAATTGCTATGTCAGAGTATAACAAATATCTCTGAGTCTTGTCTCATATTGCTTTTTCTTTTTTAAAGGTTATAACAACTTAGATTCTCACCAGAAATGAATGAGTATACCAATTTCACTATAGCCTCATTAGTATTTGGTGATAGGTTTTTTCTTTTTCCTTAAAAAAAATAGCTATATTGGGCTTCCCTGGTGGCGCAGTGGTTGAGAATCTGCCTGCCAATGCAGGGGACACGGGTTCGAGCCCTGGTCTGGGAAGATCCCATATGCCGCGGAGCAACTAGGCCCGTGAGCCACAATTACTGAGCCTGCGCGTCTGGAGCCTGTGCTCCGCAACAAGAGAGGCCGCGATAATGAGAGGCCCGTGCACCCCAATGAAGAGTGGCCCCCACTTGCCGCAACTAGAGAAAGCCCTCGCACAGAAACGAAGACCCAACACAGCCATAAATAATAAATAAATTAAAAAAAAAAAAATAGCTATAGAATAATATCTTAAGGTTGCTTAAATATTCATGTGTTTTATTATTATGGAGCTTTAGCAGTTTTCTGTGGCTTTAGTTTACTACTTATTTTCTCATCTGTGAGTTGTATGTTTTTATGCCTGCCCATTTAATGACTTGATGTTTTTCTCATACATGCACACAAGTGCCGTTTTATAAAAGAAAACGTCAACATTTACATTTTTATATTTTGCAAAGCTATTTTTACAAATCTTTTGCCTTTTAAAAAATTAGGTTTATTTGAAATTTTAAATTTTGGTATATTATATAATTAAATCTTTTGTTGGTTTAAATTGAGAAAGTTATTTGGTAAATGTTTTATTCTCTTTTTTGCTAGCTTTCTGTATTGTGATTTTATTTCCTTATCGTGGTGTTCAGTTTTGGTGTGTGAAGAAGGTGTGCTCTGATTAAGTGGATAGTAATTGGGAGGAATTTATATCAATCTCACTGAATTTTTAAAAATCTTGTTTTAGAAAACTGACTCATATTTTTACATAAAATTAGGTCTTTTCAATAGTTCTTAATGTCTATAAGGATAGGATTCATTCTTTTTAAAAAATATTCTTTCATAATTTTGTTCACGTTTTAGTCATTTTGTTTTGTTTCAAAAAGGGATTTCAAGAGCTAACTTTTTGAGATTCCTAAGATGGATCATTGATTTGGGCAAAAACTACATATTCTGTTACAGTCTTTAAACATTGCTTAGGGAAAAATATAAATAAAAATAATGAATACTGTTAGGGACAAAACTATCAGCACTATGTTTCATATGAATAATTTTTCTATATCTAGAGATCTAAGCTCCTAATAAACAGAGCTCTTTATATCTGTTAATATGTAGAAACTCCTTATAGTTGTGACTGAGTAACTTATGGATAGTGAATCACTTAATTCAAAACATTAGTGAATTTTAAATTAAATAAGCAAAATACTTTTCATGACTTCCATCTTTACCCATCATTGATAAAATTTAGCTACTCTTTGTTCTGTCTCTAGGTGGAAAACCATGAATTCCTTGTAAAACCTTCATTTGATCCTAACTTGAGTGAATTAAGAGAAATAATGGATGACTTAGAAAAGAAGATGCAGTCAACATTAATAAGTGCAGCTAGAGATCTAGGTAAGAATGGGTTCTTGGAGGTTTGAATAATTCTTTTGTCTACATAGTATCCACACTGGAGCCAGAATTGCTTTCCTAGAAGAAACAATTGATCATGCCACTTCCTTGTTTAAAGTGCCAGCCCCCTTTTCTACTGAATAAAATTACAGTCACATAAAGTTTACATACAGGGTTCTTTACATCTGGAGCCTGGCCTCCCCTTCAGATTCTTCTTTTACTAATTTCCCTAATCCCAGGATGACCCCACGTTCCTGCCAGACAAATCACCCTACATGCCCTTGCATCGTGTCTTTTAAATAAGACCTGTTTTAAATGTTACCTCCTCTATAAGCCTAATTCTACCAGGAATAGTTCATTGATTTGGCTTTGGGGTTCCCAAGCACTTCATTAATACCAACTTAAAAAAATTATTAGATTTGAATTCCCTAGATTATCAGTTCCCTAATTAGTCTCACACTGTTTTGTTCTCTTTTGCTCTGAATTTATAAACCTCTTTGTTCTGAGCATCTCTCACATGTATGTTGAACAAACAAATCTCAGCATATTAGAAGACCCCTCAGAGCAGTAATACTCTTGTATATGCCCATACCAACATATATAAAAATTTTTGCAAATAGTTTCCTTGGAGAGTCCTTATATGAACTGGACCCTAGATTTAAGAATCTTTGCCTTGAAGGATATTGAAATTTACCCTCCTCATTTCATAGATCTCTCCATGTTCTCTCTATGTCTCTTTCCTCCCTGGTCAAGTGAGGTCTGTCTTTAGTTGTTTGCTGCTTCTAACCTTCCATAGTCATGCTTTAGCAAATAAGTTTGTAGATACTATCTCTCTCTTCTGGTTTGGGGTCTAAAGATCACAATGATGAATGAGATTATGAGGACAGGACAAACATAAAAACTCAAAAATCTTAGATGCATAAAGTCTAGCTGATTGATCATTGCTTGTTTTGTGAAGCTTCCTACATTTAACACAAAGTATATGTCCTAGTTTTTCTAGGGCTTCATTGTCAGAGTCTCAAGTTTTTGTTTGGAAAGTAGATTTGTTTTCTTTAATTATACTCTATATTAGTTCCAGAGAAATGCTTTGGTTAACTAAAGAACCCTCAGCAGAACTTCTCAAGGACAATGACCATTTCTTATCTACCCTCATGCCCACAGCATCTTAGAACAGTGTGTGCTACCCACTGCTGGTGCTCTGAAGCCTTGGTTGGGTTTACCTAGAAAGGCCTCCGCATCAGAAGCTAACATTAATAAGGGGATTTAAGTATTTTCATGTAGTTTTTTGAGTGAAGTAGGATGTGCATCTTTCCCAGTTGGATAATATTAATAATTTCCAGTATGCTGTCATGTAATAAAAGTGTATTTTTCACTATTTAGATTTAAGTATTTTAAACACTTACATTGAAAATGGCTGTAGATATCTATGACATACTTTTTCTTTTTTTTCTGATCATGAAGGCTTGGATCCTGGCAAACAGATTAAACTGGATTCCAGCACACAATTTGGATATTATTTTCGCGTAACATGCAAGGAAGAAAAAGTCCTTCGTAATAATAAAAACTTCAGTACAGTAGATATCCAGAAGAATGGTGTTAAATTTACCAACAGGTTTGTAAGCCTATGTTAAATTAAGTCTTTACTAGTCCCATGAAACTATTCTCTGATGAAATGTGAATGTTCTATGATAAGGAAGTTTTACCGTATTTATTGTTAATTGATATAAGGCATAAGATAAGATTGAAGCTTTTTTTCCCTTACAAGAGGTTGGTCAGATATCCCAACACCACTTGTTAAATAATTCATTTTTTCCTCATTGACTGAAATGGCACTTTGGGTCTATTTTTAAGATTATTCTTCCATGTATGTCTCTTACCATCCTTTTATCAGTATGAAATACATTGTATTACATTTATTTTATGTTTCCATATCTATTAGAGTTAGTTCCCCTTCATATCTCTGTTAGTTATTTTCACATTTATTTTTTCTAAGAAAACTTTGTTAACCTTGATCAATTAAATTCTTCTGGTGTATCAGTTGGATGTATCATTTAGTTTAGGGAGATGTCTACCAGCCTTAATAAGGCCATTCATTAGACTACAGCTTTTTTTAAAAAAAAAAAAATGTGTTCCATGTTGTAAAAAAATCTTACCAGTTTTTTTCTGCGTTTTCTCTTGCTGATGTTAGGAAGTTCCTGAGGCAGATTATTCATGGGTGAAAAAAGAATTATTTAAAAATAAATCTTTTGTGACTGGTAGAGGGAGGGCATTTATCCTTTCTCTTCTGTATTGTTCTAGAACTTATGGCCAGCCTTACTCCACCCTCCTGAATATTCTTAGTATTTACAGCTAACTTTTGTATATATGATCCTCTTTTATCCATTTATTTAGTAAGTGTTTTGAGTGTCTGTTACATGCAGACGTTCTTCTAGGTGTTCAGACAACCTAGTAATGAAAACAGTCGGTCTGTTTAGTTTGTTTCTCATAACAACTCTCTGAGATAAATAGGACAGCTTACAGTTCTCTCACTTTTTAGATGGAGAAACTGAAACTCCAGTTCCCCGGGATTGGACAGCTAGTAACAATAGATACCAAACCTGGATCTTCTGTTGCCAAATTTATTAGTTGCTGTTTCTCAATCACACTATATCCCTGATTCAAGAAATTTATATATGTTATAACTAACCAGTGGGTGACTGGAAGATGATTATAACACTCCAAAAGTTCTGTTTTATCTAAGCCAAAATATATATAGAGGTTGAACTGACCGCAGTGGTTCCAAAAGTTGTGAAAAATTCATTCATTCATTCATTCATTCATTGCTTTTTGTCAACAGATTGCTTGCTATGGATCTGACTCTGAGATCATATAATTGTCCTTCTTAAAAACCTCCAGTGTCTGGAGACAGAAAAAAATTAAATGTTTACTATAACCTGTACAATCTGATTCCTGCCCACCTCTTCTTTTCTCTCTGTCAGCTCTTCCCATCACACAGCAGTCTCACTTTTATAATGTCTTTGCTTCTTTCTTTTCTTCCTTTAATTCTTTCCAGTTGCCTGTTTCATAGTCTTTTTGTGCCAATGTACTGTTCTTGAGCTGTATGTGCATGTTATGGCATTGGCTGGTTCCATCATGTTCACAATTATTGCCTTGATTGACTAATACCCTCCTCCTTCTGTTAAGTACTTCCCCCTCTTTCTCGTATCCTCTGTGACCCCCCTCATCTTGTCTTTTTGTTTTTAATTTCATTCCCTTCCTTTGATACCAGTGAATATTTTTTCTCTCTATTCTCATCTTCAGCAATTTTTATTTCAACCTTTAATTTTCATTTACTCTTTAAATTGCTCAATAAGATTGTTTTCAAAACATTTACCTTACTTTGACAACTTTCAGTATCAAAGGCTGTTTCCTACAGTAATGAGAGAAACTGTGTGTGGGGGGGTGTGTGTTATTTATTTTTTAATCCAAGTATAGCTGATTTACAGTATTATATTAGTTTCAGGAATACAGCATAGTGATTCATTATTTTTATAGTTTATACTCCATTAAAAGTTATTACGAGATAATGGCTATATTCCCTGTGCTGTACAATATATCCTTGTTGCCTTATCTATTTTATACATAGTAGTTTCTATCTCTTAATCCTATACCCCTAATTTCCCCCTCTCCCCACTGGTAACCACTAGTTTGTTTTCTATATCTGTGTCTGTTTCTGTTTTGCTGTATACATTCATTTGTTTTATTTTTTAGGTTCCATTTAAATATTTTAGAAAAGGTCACAGACCAGAATTTTACTCAAGGAAATAATTGTTATAGCAAGAATACTATTGGTGCCAACGGGCCATTCCAAACAGCATGAATGTTAATACACTGAATTCCAGCCACATTCGCCCCTAATGAGTTGCCCATTTTCTACTGATATTTCGATTTTAATTGTTTTGATGCTTTATAGGATAATACTCTGGATATATTTTATATAGTGCACATTACCTCCAGTAGATGTTTTAATATTTTTAATAATACCATTATCTTGATTTGCAGTAAATTGACTTCTCTCAATGAGGAGTATACCAAAAATAAAACCGAATATGAGGACGCCCAGGATGCCATTGTTAAAGAAATTGTCAATATTTCTTCAGGTAAATTTAATAGAACCAATACATTAAATGTCGAAGGTTTGTGGCAACCTACCTTGTCAAATGATGGTTAGCATTTTTTTAGCAATAAAGTATTTTTTAATTTAAGGTATATACATTTTTTGTTATTGCACGCTTATAGACTACAGTATAGTGTAAACGTAACTTTTATGTGCACTGTGAAACCAGAACATTTGTGTGTTGCTTTATTGTGATATTCCCTTTATTGCCGTGGTCTGGAACTGAAACTGCAATATCTCCAAGGTATACCTGTAGTAGTCTTGAAAAATATGTTGAACCTGAATAGTAACAAGAAGAAAAAAAATTGGATAAATTTAGATTGTGGGACATACTTTTTAAGGCCTGCACTCTTTAAAAATGTCAGTGTCATGGAAGCAAAGAAGGAATGGGCAGGTTCTGTTCCAGATTAAAGGATACTTAAAGTGACAGAACAGTCAAAGGCAGAGGATGATCCTTGATTGGATCCAGTACTAGGGGTTGGAACTGGGGACTAGCTATAAAGGACACTATTGGGACAAATTGGCAAAGTTTAATATGAGATAATATGATATTGGTGTCACATTTCTTGGGTGTGTATAGTGATTAAGTAGGAAGATGTCCTTGTTCTCAGGTTATGTGTGCTGGATTATTTAGGGGTAATAAGTCATTTAAAAAGTATAAGCATGTATAATTCTGTAAATTGTTTTACTATTATGAATTTTTATAGTAAGTCAGAAAGAAACATAAAACTTTTAAAGGGTTTTAGTATAATTTATATATTTGTGTTGAGATGAATGAGATTTGTAAAGGTTACATTTTTGCTTGGTGGTATCAGATTGCTGTAGCATGGTAATCTTCTAGTTGAATTATGTTCCTAGCCTAGATTGCATTTGTAAGGACCCTAAAAAACACTACATATATTCAAACTGGGAGTCTTCCCCCAAAATAATATTAACTAATATTCATTAAATACCTAGTAGGTTCAAGCTGCTAGATTTTAACATTTAAATTGAAGGTTTTGTATTTGGAGTCACCTTGAATTTAAATGAAACCTCTTCTTGGTCTAATATACACATTATAAACTATCTTTATTAAAAATGTAACAGATCATTTTTGTAATTTATCTTGCTCTTAAACCAGAAAAGGTGATGCTGTGAAGAGCCAGGTGTTGTGAGATACCAAATATAGACTCTCGATTAAGAGGCTTTTGGTTTTCTTTTATTATAAACCTGTTCTTGTTGGTATGTTAGAAATTTTATGAGTTAAAGTAATTGTGTAAGTACTCCACTAATATTTAAGTAATTCTCACAGGTTCCTATTGCTATATGGTAGGGTAGTATGATGAACTCTCCCCCTCCCCCCCTTTTTTTAATATGTTAGGTAAAACAGGAATAAATTTAAAAGTGGTGAAACAGTAAGAATTATTTGTTTTTGGCCATTCATAAGTTAATTTTTATTTTCAAAAAATATATCACTTTTGTGGGGAACAAGGGAATCAGAGATGAGTCAGATTTCCTGCCATTTGATTAAACTCATAATGTTGTATTTTTCTAAAATTAAACAGTGTTCTCTTGATTGTCTTTTGAAGCTTTTGACACATTGATGTCCATGTGATAGTTCCGTGTGACCCATGTGTCTGTTACACCAGCCCCTCCAACCTATTAAAATTTTAGAATCTATTCTGAAAATTTTGACCATTTTTATTGCCTAATCATGCTTTGCCTAGCATGTGTCAGGGACTGTTTAATGTATGTAATAGCTTTTAGTTTTACTGCTCTAGTGGAGTGTTGAAAGTGTTTTAAGAGACAATTATGGAACTAAATTTATGCTAAAATTTAACTGCATGGGAAAAAAAAACCTCAAGTAACAATCTTGACAGTCACATTATATCTTATTACCTTGTGTTTGCAGGTATCTTAGGATAATTGTGAAATGCCATTCCTGGTTTCAGACTCTTAAAATTTAGAAATGTGCCTCACATATCACTGCACCCTGCTTTTCTTACCTTATCAGTATATCATGAAAGCTTTTCCACAGAAGCTTTTTCTAGTTAGTTTTTTTTTTTTTTTAACCTCTACCTCATTTCCTTATATAAGCAGCTATGCACTCTTCTTTTTTTTTTTTTTTTTGAGAACAGGCCATTTATTTTGTAGAACATTTCTCAGTTTGAGTTCGTCTGATGTTTCCTCATGATTGTTTTCAGGTGATACAGTTTTGTCTGGAATACGCAGACGTTACCGTTGTCTGTGGATTCATATTAAGGGGCACATGATGTCTTTTGCCGTATCATTGGTGATGTTAACTTTTGCTGCATGCGGGTTTCTCTAGTTGCCATGAGCTGTGGGCTACTCTTCGTTGCAGTGTGCAGCCTTCTCGTTGCGGTGGCTTCTCTTGTTGCGGAGCACGGGCTCTAGGCACGCCGCCTTCAGTAGTTGTGGCGCACGGGCTTAGTTGCTCCACAGCATGTGGGATCTTCCTGGACCAGGGATTGAACGATGTCCCCTGCGTTGGCAGGCGGCTTCTTAACCACTGCACCACCAGGGAAGTCCAAGCAGCTATGCACTTTTATATTTTAATGGATTTTGGTAAGGGAGGGCATCATACTCTATTTTTGAAATCTGTTCATAGTAAGGGAAAATGTGACAACACATTTTAACCTCATGTTAAGTTTTAGGTGTTCCTTTCATGTTTAGTTATGGCAAACCTCTGTTTTTAAAAACTATATAAATTAGGAAATGGTTTTTGAATTCCCAAATGGAGGAGGGTTGAATTTATTCTTACAGCTGCTTATATGTGTTTTTTCTTATCCAGTGTTCCTGTGTACCTTTTCTGTTTTTATATAGGCTATGTAGAACCGATGCAGACACTCAATGATGTGTTAGCTCAGCTAGATGCTGTTGTAAGCTTTGCTCATGTGTCCAATGGAGCACCTGTTCCATATGTACGGCCGGTCATTTTGGAGAAAGGACAAGGGAGAATTATACTGAAAGCATCCAGACATGCTTGTGTTGAAGTTCAAGATGAAGTTGCATTTATTCCTAATGATGTTCACTTTGAAAAAGATAAACAGATGTTCCACATCATTACTGGTAAAAAACCTAGTTTATGGGCTTTTTGCGGGTAATGTTTCCCATTTATTATGTTGGAGTGGAAATGTATTTCAAGTTGATGAAGAAAATCCTAGTCCTTGATGTTAGAAAAAGAAAGTTGTTCATTCTAGTTAGTAGTATATTAATAGTAAATGAATGAATGAATGAATGAATGAATATATGTGAACAGAATGAAACTTCTGTTCCAGGGGTTCAGTGCATTTAAAAATGAACATCTCTTCATCCTCCAAGCTTACCTTTGGGCCAGACCTTTCAATAGTGAGGTCATTGAAAGTCAAGCAGAATTAGGTGCTGGAATGACCTCAGCTTAGGGTAGCAGTTCTTTAAAAGACATGATACTGTATTCATGTGAAACTCGAAAAAAGTAGACTTGTGTGTAGACTAAGGTAGCTTGTCTCAAACTAAAGGGTTTTGAGAGATCTTAACGAGAGTCTAGAAAATAAAAGTGTTAGGGTACAGGGGTGATAGGAGTCTTCGGGCAAAGGTGTTTGGGAAACAGTCAATGATTGTATTTTATTTCCCCAAATGGATTTTCAAGTTGTTCATATAATCTAACACCATTAATTGGTAAATTGCACATTTTCCAAAAGTAAGGTCATGTCTTTGGGTTTTAGTGTGGAATTTACTTGATTTGAAGGATTTGATCATACTGATTCATTCTCTGATAGATGCATTTATTAATGAATTATATAGTGTTTAGTTAATTAATCAGTTAGGTACTGCTTTTCTGAATATCATAAAATTATCCTGCAGGCAGCTTTGTGAGCTGTGGGGAAGTGGTCTGTATGTTCTTTCTAGACCATAGTCAAATTATAGGTAGGATATATTTTTCATGGGTCCTCTTGAAGAAGGGCACAGCATAGGTTTGTCTGAAGAGAAAATAGCATTGTTTCAGGGACTAGTATAAGGCAGGAACTTTGTTCATGCCTTTGGGCAGCCTGTGGTCTGCTTCTTGTATGTCATATCACATGACCTAGGTAATTAGTCACCAATGTGCAATTTAGGAGTAACATTCAATTTATTAGTAGCACAAATAAGTTAATAATCTTGCTTGTTGATATAATGTTTTGTAGGTCCCAACATGGGAGGTAAATCAACATATATTCGCCAGACTGGGGTAGTAGTTCTCATGGCCCAGATTGGGTGTTTTGTGCCATGTGAGTCAGCAGAAGTGTCCATGGTGGACTGCATCTTGGCCCGGGTAGGGGCTGGTGACAGTCAGTTGAAAGGAGTCTCCACATTTATGGCTGAAATGTTAGAAACTGCTTCTATTCTCAGGTGAGTTCATTTCCCAGTCTCCTGAAAATGGAAATGGATGTCTCTGTCCTTTGAAAAGTAAATTTGCAGGTTCATCTATAAAACATCTGTGATCTTTTATCTAGTTTAATAGTTTTCCTGTGAGCTTTATGCACTTTATATTATCTTAAAAGGGTGACTGGCGATAGTTGTGGAAAGCTGCTTTGATTTTTAATGTTGTCTTCTTAAGGTTTCTGGTAGTTGTTCACCTTATGAATCTCCCCACTGCCATGCTTTTTGCTTATGCTGTTCACACTACCCGGAATGGTCCTTCCCTGCTGTTTACCTAAGTCCTTTCTAATCTTTACAGGCCCGTAATGACAGAAATTCTACTTCTCTGATGACTTTCCTTGTCACACGTGCCTAAGGTCATGGGTGTTTCTTCGAACTCTTTGACATGCCTGTAATTTATTAGTTTTTAATTTTAGAGTTTATGAAATCTCTTGTCTTTATTTCATTTTTAGGAGCTTCTTTGAAGACAGGGAGGCTATGCCTTCTGTTTCTTGGAGTCTTCTAAAGTACTTTGCATATAGTAGATCCTTAATAAATTATGCTTTGATTATTGTTCGTGGGGAATTATAAAAGCAATACAGATGTTCAGTAATTAGTCAATAAGTTAATATGCATAACTTAAAAAATTAAAGAAATAAGCAAAAGGTGTCAGTGGCATTTCATGGAGAAAGAAGGAAATGACCAATAAGCACATGAAGAACTGTCAAATTCTCTAATTAAAAAAAAAAGTTCCCCTCCTTTCATTTGGTTAAAGAGAAAATAAAATGCTAATATCTGGTGTTGGTAGGGCTGCGGCAGGCACACAGATTCACGTGACCACCAGCCGTGTATGTGAGTGTTCGTGTCACCACACTCTTGTCCATCTTCTTGTGGTGTTATTTTTTTTAATCTTGACTGATTTGATTGTTAAGAAATGAATGATAGCTGCTTTATTTGGAAATTCTTAGATTACAGCTAATGAGATTGGTAATTTAAAAAATATTTATTCACCATTTGTTTCCTTTTATGTCAGTTGTTTGTTCATGTCCATGCCCATTTTCTTACTGAAGTTTTAGTGCTTTTCATTGACCTTATTGAATTTTTGTATATATTAAGATAATTAATCTTTTACATTTGTGGCACATCTTTCCCATTGTATTGCCTTAATTTGTTGTTTGCATTACCACATGCTATATCATGGGAAATTTTCACGTAATTATGTGTTTCAGGTCTGCAACCAAAGATTCTTTAATAATCATAGATGAATTGGGAAGAGGAACCTCTACCTATGACGGATTTGGGTTAGC
The DNA here is from genome assembly GCF_028021215.1 of Eschrichtius robustus. Classification (NCBI taxonomy): domain Eukaryota; kingdom Metazoa; phylum Chordata; class Mammalia; order Artiodactyla; family Eschrichtiidae; genus Eschrichtius; species Eschrichtius robustus. The sequence goes on from NC_090838.1 coordinate 39,757,400, forward strand.
GTGGGCTATATCAGAGTACATTGCAACAAGGATCCGTGCTTTTTGCATGTTTGCAACCCATTTTCATGAACTTACTGCCTTGGCCAATCAGATACCAACTGTTAATAATCTACATGTCACAGCACTAACTACTGAAGAGACCTTAACTATGCTTTATCAGGTGAAGAAAGGTGAGTGCATACCACTGGTGTACTGTAAATTCAGTGTTCCTATCCTTGGAATCATTAGTAATTGCCTTATTCTGCATTAGGATGAATTATTGATGTTTTTACAGAACACATTTACCTCTTAATTTACAGTCTGGGGACAGGGGCGTGGTACGTTATCTCTGTTTCTATGTCTCATAGTAGAACCACTCATTTTAAAACAGTCACAGAAAGAATGATCTGCACTTCTGAACATCCTCACAGGGGTTTTGTCCTACCTCCCATGGCAGCATGTTTTCTTGTCAAATTAGCTACTTGATAGTAACAATAAGCTTTGCAGTTCTGAGGCTCTAGCTGTTACTGTTTAATAAACTGTCATAATTATCTGATTATATTTTTAAGAATGTGTTATATAACAGGTTCATTTAAAGCTGGGGTTTCCAGAAATCTTGAAATTGTTAGTAGTTATCAGGTAAGGAATGACTTATTTGTTGGCATTCCATCCTTTGAGAAAAGTTTGTCATTAGTGGACCTGGCAGCTAATCAGATGACTGCGTTGATGAGATTAACATACTGTAAAGTTTTTATTGCTTTAACATTTCGCCAGTCATCAGAATAGCTTTTTCAGATGGCTCTCTGATTTTCCATGAATGCATTTTTCTGCATCAGTTGGTTGCACATAAATGAGATTATTTTTGATTCTTCGTTGCTTATGCTTCTTAGGAATCCTTCTGAGTTACTGTTTGCATTGTTGTTGTTGATAGAGAATATAGATACTCTTGGTTGGACATGGCATTTAGCATGAAGTTGAGGTTTTGCTTTTAAAAGGTGTTTTGTGTGATAAAGAAATGGGTTCAAAGTATTAAAAAAGACCAGGTGAAGTTTGGAGAAGATATGAACAGGTTCCTCCTTCATTGCGGATGTTTATCAAACACTTGCTTCTATTTTATTTTTGTTTCTCTAAGCTGTGCAAAATATCCAGCTCCAGAATGCATGGGATACATAACTAGGCTAAAGGAAAATTTACGGTTGAGGCAGAAATGGGAGCTCCATGATAACACTGTGAGCATCACTGGTATTTAACATTTGGAAGGAATGTCTTAAGTCAGTTTATTTTCTGCAAATGTGGGTGAAGTTAACATACCTAGTCTAAAAATTTACTAGACTAGATTTGGGTCAAAAATTTCATTGTCATTTGAAATACATTTTGAATTAAATACTCCTCCTAATTAGTGACACTTTACATTTATCTTTTTGTTTTTTCACAGTACTTTAGTTCCTCCCTTATGAAATGAGAAAACCTCAGAGATATTGTGTTGATTAATTTTTCTTCAGATTCAGCTATTTGTCTAGGCTTTTGAGGACTGTCTGTCAAGCCTTTATCTGCTATTTTTATTTTTCCTATTACATTTGTCGAGGATAAAATACAGCACTGTGTGCCAAGTCATAATCACTTTTCACTGGAGGCTTAAGTAAAATTTCTTTAAGTTACTGTGAAACACTTGGCTAATGTATTTGAAATAATACAAAATTACGTTTCCTAATGACAAAGTGAGAAAGTAAGTTCCATTTGCATAAATTGCTGTCTCTTCCTACCCTGCCCCTCACACTCCTCAAATTTCTTACAGGTTCTCTTCCTACCCTGCCCCTCACACGCCTCAAATTTCTTACAGGTGTTTGTGATCAGAGTTTTGGGATTCACGTTGCCGAGCTTGCTAATTTCCCCAGGCATGTAATAGAGTGTGCTAAACAAAAAGCCCTGGAACTAGAGGAGTTTCAGAATATTGGGAAACCACAAGAATATGATGAAATGGAACCAGCAGCAAAGAGGTGCTATCTGGAAAGAGAGGTTTGTCAAATTATTTTTGTAGTTGTTTTTTTCCTATATGATTCTAATGTTTACTTATTGATCATTCATTATTGGTTTCCACTTAACATTTCTTTGCACAGTAAAGAATCCATCTGTATCATTTTGGTTTCACCACTGCACACATCTGCACAATTGAAAGATAGCACTTCAAGTACCAGATTTCAAAAGCAGGAGGATAAGAATATTAGTGTAGGTTAAAATACATAATTCAAAGGAGTTATAGAGGTCTATGCACATCTTTGATTACTTATAAACAAATAGATCGAGTTCAGTTAAATTACATATTTACTCAGTGCTTAGCTAAGACGACGAAGAAATGAACACAGTTGCTGCCCTCCAGTTGTTTAGAAACTAGTTGGGGAGGTAGTAATAGTGAGCATGTCATAGAGAATTATGACAAATGTTTACTCAGGAAAGCTCTCTGTGGGCAGGATGTTTCAGTTCTTGTGGGAGCAGTGGATCTTATGTTAGGCCTTCTGAGTGGTGGGTGAAATTTAGATGTTCACACAGAAAGGTATAAGCATATGCCCAGTGGATTTTTTAAAAATTAAAAGATTATTAGTTTTCTGTAATAACGAAAATAAAAGAATCTTAATTTACATCTAGGTCCTGGCAGCATTTACTGTGATTATGCATTGTGACAACTTCTTGTCACATTGTTAGCTTTTACCAGGTGAATTTTTTGTTGTTCTTACTTGAAGGATAGATGATGTTACAATAATAGATGATGTGTATGGTTTGGGGGCTTAAAAGATAAGGTTTTATCTGTTGTACCTATACAAGCAGGAGATATGTATTATAACTTGTTAATAGTTTTAAGTAGGGAAGGTTGCCATCCTGGATATGAAACGGTCTTGGTATCAGCCCCACAGCTATCCATGATCCAGGATTAGGTAGGCTCCTTTATGTAAATGATTCCCAATTAGAATAGAAGTCATATACTTTTGATAATATTAATTACAATGAATTTTTAAAAAATTTTAAGCTAAGGGAGACATATAAGAGAATTATCCATGTTACTCAATCTAGATTTTATTTTTTGGGAGAAAGAGGCACTTGTTATTTAATAGAGATGTGTTTCTTCTCTATCTTATCATTTGGATTATCTACCTTTCACCTCTAAGGTACATATTACTAACTGGCTCCCTGGTAAAAAGCAGACTTTTTAGTTCAGCTTCACATGCAGTAATAAACATTATGTCCTTTGCCAGGCACTGTTCTTAGCACTTTACACTCTTTAACTCTTTAATTCTCATAACAGCCCTGTGTGGTTGGTAATATTATTGTCCCCATTTTACGGATGAGGAATGTGTGTTAGGGAATTAGCCCACGGGTCACATAGCAAGTAATAACCACGTTCTTTAGAATGGCAATAACTAGGCAGTAAAATAAACAAAGAAGAAACATCCCATGTGTGTATGAGTATTAAATTTTCAGTGACTGTTTATACCTTATAGTATTTGTAAACCTTGAGTTCTTTTTCCCCCAGAAGGTTAAGTTTATATATCAGTTATAAAAGCTGAGGGATTTGGGAACTACTAAAATATTCAGTTTCTTTGGCATTAGCAGCTGAAAATATATTTATAAATACCCTTTAAACGACTTGCTATGAAGAAATAGAGTCAACTAAGGGCTTTGCTATAAATTCTAGATGGTGCACACTTAAAATTTAAAGAATGTTGTTTAAATATTGGGTGGAGTGTTTAGATTGAAATTATAATGGGACAATTCATTACTATTTAATGTGACTTTTAGAAAAGTCATTTTAAAGACTAATGGAACGTTCACATGTTTTTCAGCAAGGTGAAAAAATTATTGAAGAGTTTTTATCCAAGGTGAAGCAAGTGCCCTTTACTGAAATGTCAGAAGAAAACATCGTAATGAAGTTAAAACAGCTGAAAGCTGAGGTGATAGCAAAGAATAATCGTTTTGTAAATGAAATAATTTCAAGAATAAAGGTAACTACATGAGTAAATTCCACTAATGGAATGAAGATAGTATTGATAAGCTATTGTCTGTAATGCTTTTGTACTATTTTATATTAACCCTTTTTCCATAGTGTTAGCAATTGATGTCCATGGGATATGAAGTTAATAAAATATTTAGTATACTTTGCTCTACCTGAGTATATTTTCAAAGATCTTTATTTTGAAAAATGAGAGCTGTAACTGAGGAATACTTAAATGAACATGGGCAATAGTAGGCAATATGTTGAATTTTATAAATAAAATCATGTAGTTTTTAGAATTTGATATGTGTTGTATTTCTTTTTGATAAGACTTTTACACATATTCCCGAATGGTATGGAAGAAACAAGTAGCCCAGAGACTTTGTAAAAAAGTAAGGGATCTTAAAGCTAGAAGGAACCATGGAACCCATTTCCAGTGATTCCCCACAGTGTCCATCTGTTGGCACGAGCCAGGTTGGCTGCATATGCATTAGCCAAGGAACCTATTATAAATCCAGGGTCCTAGTGTGACCCTCCAGCCCATCTGCCATTCTCCCACCCCCAGTTTGTGATGAGATTTAGAAATCTGGATTTTAACAAAATCTTTCAGATTGAGAACGCTGATTTTAGTCTACTTTTATTTTACAGGGAGATGGAGAGGTTAAGAGTGTAGTGGCTGGTCCTGCTGAACATGGGAGGAAAAGGATAACCTTTTTAATAAATGGTGATGGGATGATAGGGTATTCATATAGGAACAAAACGAGATTGGATCCCTATTCCGTATCATATAGAAAAATCAACTCCAGTGAATTTTTTACCTAAATGTACAAAGCAACACTACCAAGTTTTTAGTGTTTGTAGTTCTGTAGAAAATAAAATAGGGAAATATTTTTATGACTATAAAAATATAGGAAATATGAAGTTGGCTTTGGGAAAGATAGTTCTTAAGTCACAAACACCATCCATAAAGTTTGACACACTTAGCAATATTGAAATTAGGAACTTATTTTCGTAAAAAGGCATCACAAAGTTCTAAGAGTACAGTTGACCCTTCAACAGCGAGCGGTCTGGGGCACTGACCCCCTGTGCAGTCGAAAATCCACATATAACTTTACAGTCCCTTCATATCCACAGTTCCGCATCTATAGATTCAAACAACTGTGGATCATGTAGTATTGCAGTATGTATTGAAAAAAATCCAAGTATAAATGGACCCACAGAGTTCAGACCGGTGTTGGTCAAGGGTCAACTGTAGATCCAATGGGAGAACATATTGGTACCACATAAAATATCAAAGAATTTATATCCATGATATATAAAGAACTATAAAAATCACTAAACAGACACGATTCTTAATACAACTCATTAAGAAAAAGACAACCCAGTTGAAAGGCAAAGGATCTGAATAGATAATTTTCCAAGGAAGATACGCAAATAACCAGTAGGCAAATGAAAGGATGCAAGATGTTATCAGGGAAATGCACATAAAAACCACAGTGAGCTACTACTTCACACCCATTAGGATACTAAAATCAAATCAGATAAACCAGTATTGAGGATGTGGAGAAATTGGAACTCTCCTACACTGCTGTGAAAACGTAAAATGGTGCAGTCACTTTTGGAAAACAGTCTGGCATTTCCTCAGTTAAACATAAGAGTTACCGGATGACCCAGTATTTCCATTCCTAGGTATATATCCAAGAGAAACATGTTTACGAAAAAACTTATACACAAATGTTTATAGCAGAATTATTTTTTTAATTAATTTTTATTTTTGGCTGCATTGGGTCTTCGTTGCTGTGCGCGGGCTTTCTCTAATTGCGGCGAGCGGGGGCTACTCTTTGTTGTGGTGGGCGGGCTTCTCATTGCGGTGGCTTCTCTTGTTGCGGAGCACGGGCTCTAGCCATGCAGGCTTCAGTAGTTGTGGCACACGGGCTCTAGAGCGCAGGCTCAGTAGTTGTGGCGCACGGGTTTAGTTGCTCTGCGGCATGTGGGATCTTCCCGGAGCAGGGCTCGAACCCGTGTCACCTGCATTGGCAGGCGGATTCTTAACCACTGCGCCACCAGGGAAGTCCCAGCAGAATTATTTATGATAGCTAAGAAGTAGAAACGATCCAAATGTCCATCAATGGATTAATGAATGGATGTACAAAATATAGAATATCCATACAATGGACTTTTTTAAAATTTTATTTATTTATTTATTTATGTATGTATGGCTGCGTTGGGTCTTTGTTGCTGCACGCGGGCTTTCTCTAGTTGCGGTGAGCAGGGTCTACTCTTCATTGCAGTGTGCGGGCTTCTCACTGTGGTGGCTTCTCTTGTTGGGAGCACGGGCTCTTAGGCACGAGGACTCAGTAGTTGTGGCACCTGTTGCTCCGCGACGTGTCGGATCTTCCCGGACCAGGGCTTGAACCCGTGTCCCCTGCATTGGCAGGCGGATTCTTAACCACTGTGCCACCAGGGAAGCCATATACAATGGACTGTTAATTGGCCATAAAAGGAATGAAGGACTGATACATGCTAAAGCTAGGATGAGCCTTGGAAACATTAGTGAAGAAGCCAGGCACAAGAGCCTCCGTAATATGTAATTCCGTTCATGTGAAAGTCCAGAATAGGAAAAGGTATAGAAACAAAGTAGATTAGCATAGGGCTGGCAGGCAGGGCATGGATGGCTACGGAGGTAATAGCTAAAGGATATGGGGTTCCTTTTTCAGATGAAAATGTTCTAAAATTGGTGATGGTTGCACATATCTGTGAATATACCTAAAAACCATTGAAGCATACACTTTAAATGGGTGCACTGTACAATGTAAATTATATTTCAAACTTATTTTTAATTTTAAAATTTTTATTGAAGTATAGTTGATTTATAATGTGTTAGTTTCTAGTATACAGCAAAGTGATTGAGTTTTATATATATATATTCTGTTTCATATTCTTTTCCATTATGGTTTATTACAGGATATTGAGTTTAGTTCCCTGTGCTATACAGTAGGGGCCTTGTTGTTTGTGTATTTTATATACAGTAGTTTGTATCTGCTAATCCCAAACTCCTAATTTATCCCTCCCCCATCCCCTTTCCCACTTTGGTAACCGTAAGTTTGTTTTCTGTGTCTGTGAGTCTGTTTCTGTTTTGTAAATAATTTCATTTGTATCATATTTTAGATTTTACAAGTAAGTGATATATGATATTTGTCTTTTTCTGTCTGACTTCACTTAGTATGATAGTCTCTAGGTCCATCCATATTGCTGAAAATGACATGATTTCATTCTTTTTTATGGTTAGGTAGTATTCCATTGTATATACAACACCTTTATCCATTCATCTGTCGTTGGACATTTAGGTTGTTTCCATGTCTTGGCACTTGTAAGTAGTGCTGCTGTGAACCTTGGAGTGCATGTATCTTTTTGAATTATAGTTTTCTCTGGATATATGCCCAGGAGTGGGATTGCTGGATCATATGGCAACTCTATTTTTAGCTTTTTAAGGAATCTCCATACTGTTTTCCATAATGGCTGCACCAATTTACATTCCCACCAACAGTGTAGGGAAGAGTTGCCTTTTCTCCAACAAAACTTGTTTTAAAAGAAGTTCAGGCACTTTACCCAAGAGGAAATATAAATGATCCATACACATGAAAAGGTCTTCAATCACCAGTCAGAAAAATGAAAATGAAAACTATTCTGGGTTACACCCTCCTGTAACTCCCAGAGTTCTGGGAGGACTCTGCCCTCCCCATCAGATAGACAGTCCTTTAAAATGTGACAATACCAACTATTGGTGGTATTTGTTGATGTGGCACAACACTGCTGGTGAGAATAATTACCTAGTAAAGTTGAAAACAGACATATGACCCAGCAGTTTTGCTCCTAGATGCATGCATACTGTGGAGATACGTATACACATTGTACAATGATGATATACAAGAATATTTGTGATAGACCCAAACTGGAAACAACCCAGCTATGAAAACAGACTATAGCTACTCAAAATAACATAGATGGAATCTTAAAAACAGTAAGCAAAAGAAATGACAGATAACAAATAATACCGTTTTTCTCCCAATCATATGAAGTTGAAGAATAGGTAAAATACTGTTTAATGGTGCATTCAGGGGGGTGAGATGATAAAGAAAAGCAAGAACTTGACTATGTAAGTCGGGAGAGTGGTTGGCGGTGCTGACGGGGAGGGGCTTCTAGAGGGCTTCTGGGGTGCTACAGCATTCTGGTTATTGACCTGAGTGGTGGTTGTGCAGGTGCTTGCTTTATGATTATTGCTAAACTCTGCAATTATGTGTTAAGCGCTTAGTTTGGTATGAGAACAAATGAAAATTTAATGCCAATAAGCCCTTTAAAATGCTCATCTTGATTTACCACGCTCTTTTTCATCAATGATAATTTAGAGTAAGATAACATCAGCTTTTCTTTTCTGGCTATCAAATGCTTGGGTAGGAGGCAAACTTAACAGAGAAAAAATTTAAATGTGGACATTTTTGTTGGTTTACAAAATCATGTAGCTGCTTGTAAGCGGAAGACTTTTTTATATAATTCAAAAGGCAATTTTAAAATTCCAGTGAAATATTTTATCCCCTGGTTAGCTATGAGCGCGTGTTTTTAGATTGCTGTACAAAAGCATGTATAAAATGGAGATCAGCCCATGGTTTTAGTTGTTAGGGCTACGAGAAATGGAGGGGGGGAGGTGTTGATTCTAAGAAAACATGTAGTCTCTCAAGCTCTGATAAATCAGGCTGCTTTCATTTCTCTAAAAGACTTAATGTTTAGTTCTAAGATGTTTTTGAAAGTGAAAAAAACATAATAGACCCTTTGTTTAAGATGTTTCAGACTTAAGCTGTGCTTATTACATGAATATGCTAATGAAGCAACCAGTCTCCTTCCTTTTGGAATGGTAGATGTAAAGCAAAAGGTAAACTAATTTCTGACCTGTCAAAAGACAGTTGCATTTTAAAATTCTAATTGCAACGTGGCTTGGTTTTCCTTCTCCACTCAAACACGAACTTGGATAATACCAGAATAAAGCCGAATCTATAAATATTATCCAAGATTTAGAACTCAACCATACTGTTACCATGAAATCTGTTGGCCACATAACCACGTTTCTGAGAAAATACATGGCTTTTCTGCATTTTAAAAAAGTTAGCACTAAGAATCCATCCAAGATGCAATTGTTTTTGTAGTTAGATTTTTTTCCTTAAAATACTCTTTTGAGGGTAAAAATTAGAACAGAAGGAAGATGTTTTAGGATATATTTAAAGAATAACTTTTTCCCTGTAAACTCTCAGTGTTCCACATACTAAGCACATCCTGTTAGACTTCATGAGTATTAAATGCATCTTCTATCCTTAGTCTTTCTGCATTTAGCTTTTTTGGGAAGTATGTTTTTACCCACAGCATATGGTATGAGCTGCTGATTCAGTGCTGAGCGGTCCTTTAAGCTTGTTAGTTACATTCTGTTGATTAGGATGGTGTGCAGAATAGTCAGAAGGAAAACCAGTGCCTGGTCTGAAATAAATTAAACCATGTTAATCAGCTTATGGGGAAGAACAAATGAGTAAAGAGAATTTTCATATACAAAGGAAATCTCTATTATTGCCTTCATAGGGCCGGTCAGTGTGTTTGGGATAAGGAGATAGGGTGTGGCCGGGAGAGATGACGAAAGTGCCCAGAATGCTGCACATATTTTCCAACTAAAACTGGAAGTGGAGCCCAACTTAAAATAATAGTTTCCTGTCTGATGGTCTCCCCACTCCACTTCCCTTGATAGACAGAGCCACTGCTTTCTCTTATTCTGCTCCAGAATTTACCTATTTGGCCAGCTTTCAGGTGTCTGTGAACATTGTGGTACAGAGCCAGGGTATCCAGAGGAAGTAGTCCCTTGCAGATACTGTCTCATTGCAGGTAGCAGTGCCTCCTTTTCTTTGAGGAGGAAAGTGGGGAGCCCTCGCCTTGCCTTTGACACAGCAGCTTTCCCACGGTCCTGGAAGCAACAGTGTTTCCTGTGTCAGACCACATTCAGAACATGATCCAAATTCAATGTATGTTAGCATATTTTTGCTTTGGCATGTGGTTTGTCCAAACAAGTGCCCACACACATCTTTCATCCAGCTATGTGGGGAACTCAGCAGTAGCATGAATGATACTGGATGCTGGGCGGCCTTCACTGGACCATTCCCATCCTATTTCTAGACTTGGTAAATAGAAGACCAGACTGCTGCTGCCTTTGCTTCACCTCAAAGAGATAAAATTATAAACTCCCTAAAATTGTTAAATTTAGAAGAAAAGATAATTCTGTCAGTGGACAATTTCTTATTCTAGCAAAAGAACAATGGCAGTGAATTCCTCAGTGTTCAGAATCAACCAGTAAATGAAACCATAGGGATTAACCTGTATTATCACAATATTATTATTGCATTTATTTCCTAGAATTTTGTTGACACTTATCTGTTAGCAGTCAGTTTAATTTTATGAATAATCTTGATATGGTTTAAAACCAGATTAAATATAGTTAAATCTAATTAAGGAAATGCAACTACTTTCAGTTCAGCCACTAATCTGAAATTTTATGGTGCATTGCGCATCTAGCAAGATGTGTTTTATCAATTTTTTCTTCACATAATGATCAGGACATCATGTTTATTATCAATTCTAATGTGATGTTTTATTCCTAAACATTGTTTGGCTCAGCCAAATCCATCATGAAAATGACTTCCGCATTGAGTCCTTAATATTACAAAGTAGATGCACGATTTGGCAACATTAAATACTTTGTGAATATCTGAAAATGGCAAGATGCTGTGCTGGGCTCCTCAAAAGACTCGTCCTCTTCAGCAATACTGAAAGGTGGGTACTTCTATTACCTGCGCTTCACAGATGAGAATGTCGAGGCTCAGAGGTTGAGTAACTTGCCCCAGGCACCCAGCCAGTAAGTGGCAGAGCTGGGGTCTGAACCCCAAGCACTGTGTCTCCAAAAGCCGTACCTTTTTTCTTTCCATTTAAAGGCTTAAAATATTGTTAGGAATCTGAGATGCGCGTGTGACCAATTTAATCTTTCTAAATATTATTTAGTGTCAAAATGAGTGATGTCGGGGCTTCCCTGGTGGCGCAGTGGTTGGGAGTCTGCCTGCTAATGCAGGGGGCACGGGTTCGAGCCCTGGTCTGGGAGGATCCCACATGCCGCAGAGCAACTAGGCCCATGAGCCACAACTGCTGAGCCTGCGCATCTGGAACCTGTGCTCCGCAACAAGAGAGGCCGCGATAGTGAGAGGCCCGCGCACCGTGATGAAGAGTGGCCCCTGCTTGCCACAACTAGAGAAAGCCCTCACACAGAAACGAAGACCCAACACAGCCATAAATAAATAAATAAATAAATAAATAAATAAATAAATAAATAAATAAAGAGAAATGTTCAAAAACAAAAATGAGTGATGTCGGCAGTGCAACAGGAGTTAAGGAAGATGGGAGGTGTGGTGCAGACATTAAGAAGTACTATTTCTGTTCTCTTGTGGAAGCTGGTTCTCCTGTGGAAGGCTTCTCTCTCAGTGCTGTGGACACAGCAAGAGGCATCCACCTGGGGCCTTGCCGCCCATCTGGTTCATGGCAACTACATGGCTGCTCTCTGGGGCTTGATACCCCAAAGGAAACAGGAGCTAAGCAGCTGCATTCTTTCAGAAGTTCACCAGTCACCAAATGCCAACATCTGGCCAAGGGATTACATTGAACCGTTTGGACAAAGGATTATGTTTAAATGAGAAGAGAGACAGTCAGCCAGAAGCTTGCAAAATGAGGAGATGGGATTAAATGTCAGCAGTGTTTGGAGCAGGACACCGAATCTGGCACACTCAGATATTCGGATCATTTAACTTGGAGGTTATGTATGTTCTCTGTTGAGCCAGGAAAGTTTTATCCAGCCTGTGGGGAATAACCCCGGAGGTTTTCTCCACCGCTCTGCTCTGAATCCGTGCCTAGTGAGTAAAGTGCTGAGTAAGCCTGCACAGGTCAAGGTACGGGTGAGTTAAAGTGAGCAGCAATGTGGCGCATCAGGAAGGCTGCTTGAGTTGGATTAGCCCTTGCTTGGCCACTTAGCTGTGTGACTAGAAACTGCCCCTCCTTGGATTTCCCCTCTTCTGTAATTTAAGGGGGTTGGGTTGTTAAAGAGTTCTCAAATGCCACACCTTCAGGGCCAGGCAGGTGCAGAGTACAAAGCATAGTAGGGTTAAGGTGAATGCCCCAGCCTAAAAACAAATGATTTTTTTCATAGGTACTATAAAAGGGCTTAAGCCTTGGTTGCAGTTAGTCTAATCCAGCATCCAAAGAGCCACCCTGAGGTGATACCCGCTCTCCTCAAAGTGCCATGTCAGTAATCTAGCTCGTAATTCTTTAATCAGCAACAGAGCACTTTGCTGCTTTATTTTTTATTATTATTAGCTGTTATCTTGGCATCCAAGTACTCTGAGGCCTAGAAATATTCATTGATAATGCTTTTCCCTGAAACCCTTTTGGTGGCCCTTTCACTAGAATCAGACATGGAGAAAAAAGGTCCAGTGAATTCCAAGCAAATAGAATGGGGGAGTCTGGTTACCTGAGAAGGGTAAGGCAAGGCGGTCAGACCAAAATGGCACTTCCAAGCCTCTTTCAGCTCCATGAGCTTAAGTCTAGGTTTTGGGGGCAATGCGGATGAGATAAAGCAGGCTGTTTCCTTCAGAATTGGCTATGACTGAAGTAACTTTCAAGATTGAAAAATAGTAGCTTGAAGTAAGCCTATAAAGCAACCAGGTCAAGGACGGGAATCCCCAGAAGGATGGACTCGAGGAGGAAATGGGACAAGTGGACCTGCCGTGTTTGAGTGCCGTGAGGGGAGCATGGGGGTGAGTCAATAATAGCTGCAAAGAGCAATTGAGAAGAAAGGGGGCGGGATTATTAACTCCAGGAATATCAAAACCGTATCATGTCTAAAATTGGAAAATAAAGAAATAGCAGTATAAGCATGTTAAAAATATGGAGATAAATGCTAGAGGATTCTAAGAGAGCTGAAAGTGAGCAGGGCAGCATTGAGAGGGGGGACTGGTATTTTTTATTATAAACCTCATGATGCTCCAAAATATTTGATCTTTTAAAACGATACTGCTTTGATAAAATCAATATTAAATTGAAAATGACTGTCTTATCTTAAATCAAGGACTATCTAATATTACAGAATATCTTCAAGCACCCTTAAAATTGTGACTAAAGAGAATTTACTATTAAAAACAAAACATACCTAGGGCTGGGGAGGCAGAGGCAGAAATGGGGAGTGACTGATAATGGGTACAAGCTTTCTTTAGGGGATGATAAAAATGTTCTAAAATGAGATCATGGTGATAATTGAAGAACTCTGTAAGTATGCTGAGTTGTATACTTTAAACAGGCAAACTGGTATGTAAGTTTATATCTCAATAAAGCTGTTAAAAATAGTAGCTTAAATAAGATGTAATAATAGCTATGTGTCTGGCACCCAGTTTATTCTCAACCTATTAGGTAAATACTGTTCATTTTAGAAATGAGGAAGCTGGGGTGTAGAGAAGATAAGTGACTCGCCAGAGATCATCAGACATGAGTAGATTAGGGTGGAAGTTATTTTTCTTTCATGTGAAAGAAATCTGGAGGGAGGAAGACTAGGTAAGGTGGCTCTGTGAGCATCAGGGACCCTGATTCTTCAAGCTTGTTTCTCTGCTGTGCTTGGATTCTCTTCCCAAGGTCCCCTCATGGCCCACGGTGACTGCTGGGGCTCCATCCAGTGCACCCACATTTCAGGCAGCAGGAAGGAGGAAGGTGTAAGGATGCTTTTCCTAGCTTTAAGGAATCGTGGACGTTGTACACATTGCTTCCACTTACATCTTCTTGGCCAGAATTAAGTCATGTGTCCACACAGAGAAAGCCAGGAAATGGAGTCTTTTGGCTGTCCTCCCTACCTCATAGGGGGCAGTTGGACCAAACTCATTTTGAAAAGTGTGTTTTGGGAATGGCAAGGATTTGGTGCTTTGGGATGATGATGTTTCCTCTTCAGCCTACCATCTTCAAAGCCCCACCTTGTCTAAATGTTAATTTATTACTATTATTATTATTTAATTTGTTTTTTCTCAAAGCGTGTCTTGGCTTCTGTTCTTTCCTTCTCTTTCCCGAATAATAGCTTCTTTGGACTCCACTCTGTTCTGTAATCCTGTTTCCACTGAACCCAACTAAGCTAAAAACTCAGGACCTCAGCACAGCAGGCATGGAGTAGTTTCTTAGGAAAGACTTGTGCACAGAGCATGAGCTCGCTGGGGACTTGGGTCACTGACACCATGGAGCAGGGACTCTAATGTGGCCCCGTGCAGATACTTCTCCCTCTGTGCCGTCGTGAAGGGTAGCGGAGCACTTGAACATTGGCACAGATGGAACAAGATGACCCTCCACAGGATGCAGAGGGCGGGTGATGTGCCGATGACCTCATGGCTGGTTGGTGGCAGAGCTGTCCTGGAGGGTGAGCCTCCTGACCCTCCAGCACCTCTGACCGCAGAGCTTCTCGATCAGACACTGAGTTCCAGGTGGAGCCACTTCACACAGGGTCATTAAGTAAAAGAGAAATGGCTGACAAATTTTTATGTATTCAGAAATTGTTTCTCTCCTCCCCTCCTCTTGGGATTGATTAACTTAGTTAGAAATAATGAACCTGAACTGATTTTTGAGTACCAGGTCTAAGTGGTAATTACTATACTTGTACCTTGTTTGCAGACTTTCCAGAGACCGTAATACTTACTAAGATGATCCTTTTCTCTCCCCTACTCTCCCAGTTTTTCCCTTGGTGAGAGAACTGACAAGCCAGAAAATAAATGAGCTGGAAAAAAAGAATAGTTTTATTTTTCTAGGAGTTGTGTCCTTTTTCTAAAGGGCGGCACTGGAAGTGCCATCTTCCCTTTGGGGAGGCGATCATGCTTCAAGGACACTCACTGGCGGGCAGGCTCCAGGGCAGAGCGGCCAGTTCAGGACCTACAGTCATTGGCCAGACTCCTTCCTTCCCACAGTCTTGCTGACGGAGGCCCCAGGGTCACCTCCAAGGGTGTTTTGAGGCCATTTCTGCTTTCTTCTGACTTTTCTCAGTAGATTTTTGTGGCTCTCTTAATGATATTGTCTCTCAGACCACTTGGAATCAATCCACATCTATCTCTTGGTTCCTCCTTATGTGAAGTCGACTCCTATTCTCAGCTGGCTTCACAGGTTTTAAAGGCAGCCCTTTCTCCAAGCCTCAGGGGTTGGTGGGCAATTCTGTCTACCTAGCGAGGGACATGGAAGCATCACAATCTCCCCTGGAGCTAGTCCGATGGTGACTCCTGCCCAGATTCTGTGGTCACCAGAGGTCCCAGGTGACAGCTCAGAGAGGGCACCATCCCCTGGGAGCCCTGGGGACTCGGCCTCTTATTAGCTTGAAGATGTTCTCTGTACTTCCCACCTGGGCCCTGGCAGCACAACAGCCAAGTAAGAAGAGGCCCAACCTCCTCGGCCTGAAGCTGAGTTGCTTCCTCTATACATGTAGCTTTTACCCTCTCTGGTTCCTTCCTGGAGCTTCCACATCCCTGCCATCCCGGCCCCACATCCTCCCCAGGAGTCCAGGCAGACTGAGGACCGAGTTCCTGGAGCACCTGCACCACTTGCAACAGTCTGATGCCAGTTCTTCCTCACCCACAAGCAGTTTGATCTTCCAGTGATGCCAAGCCCAGCTGCTTTCCTGACCTTTGCGAGGGCTGGCCTCCGGCCCTGGCTTCGGCCCTTTCCCCTGCCTTTGGCCAGCCCCCCGCTTTAGCTACTTTAGCACCAGCTCCTGCACAGTTTGGGGCTCAGGCTGTGGCAGGGATCCCTTTCCCAGGAGGGCTTCATGTCTTGTCGCTGTGACAGTCCTTGGATGATCAGCGCTGCGAGGGTCTTCAGACAACTCTGCCAAGTTCAAACGCTGGATTTAGATATGAGGAAACAAAGGAACCGAGGCTACACAGGTGATACGAAGTGGAATTGCCAGGAATGGAGATGGCAAGCAGCTGTGCGCCCCCATCCCAGGGTGTTGGGGGGAGGCTTTACTGGACATCCTCCACTGAGCCTTCCACAAACTCTAATCCACTTTGACAGGTGATGTCTGATGTTTTGTCTGTTCACCATCCCCTCCCTCCCCACCTTTGTTGGTGAAGCCCCTCTATGTAGTTCCAAAGGGGCTGCCGGTCACAGGGCCCATTTTCGTGGCCACAGAGGTGGGCCAATGAGCCAAGCTTCCTACTAGAGTTTATACCCAGATTTGGGGAATGAGAAGCTCTCCTTCCTCCAAGATGGTTTGGCATGTTGCTTACCCAGAACTGTCTATGGGCATGCCCCTCCCCTCCCTTCATCTTCCCTCACCCACCCAGCCATCATCACATGGAGCCCAGCAGCAGCAGGAAAAATTGAGTCAACATCCAGAGAGAGGAGGGCTCTTAGATGTTGGTGGGGGAAAGGTGCAAAAGCAGGCTGACCATGTTGTTGTGGTCCCTGGGGTTTCTGAGGGCAGCTCCACCCCTGGGCTCTGAGTCACCAAGCCAACCAATTCCCTTTTGGCTAAGTTACTTTGAGTGCAGTTTCTGTTGCTGGTGACCAAAGGGTCCCTGGATGATTCATGCACAGATTTCGTTCTGAGCCAGAGTGTGAAAACCCATGACAGCCAACTCCTAATGGGCCTCAAAAGAGACATAAGAGACTCGTGCTTCTGTGGATTATTCAGGCATCCACTGTTTAGGGCGACTCTGCTGTGAGTTGTTTTGCAGCATCATGCAGACCGTAAATATGGCTTTGCATACGTGGATTTGAATAAAGTGGGGTTATATCAGTAACATGTGACTGCACCTCTTCCCTAGGCTGTTACTTCTAAGAGAAGAGCCACCCTTTCTCCACTGTTGTATTTGCACAGCATCCAGCGTATGGCCACATTGGGCACTCATTTAGAATGAAATATATTCATGCAGAAATCTTTGCTCTGCCTCTGGACCTCAGAACCTTAACCTCATCTTCCACATCTGTAAATTGAGGATGATAATAGAATTTATCTAACATACCTATCTACGAATAATCAGAACTTTTTTGCTTTCAGGTGAGAGAAAGCCAACCTCTACCAATTTATACAAAAAGAGACATCTGGGGTCGGAGCTGCTGGAAACTGGAGCAGTGCCGGCTGGCCTCCCTCCCTCCCTCATCCCTGCCTGTCTGGGTGTTGGTCTCGTCCTCAGGTTCCTTCATGTGACGGGGAGGAGGCCTTCATACCCTTACAACTCTCAATCCAGAGAAAAGAGGACCTCTCTCTTTAGGGTCCACATGTAAAGTCCCAGGAAGGATTTCAATCACCTTGACGTGAGGCAAAGGCTACCAGAACCATGCAGCATGGGGGAGGGGCTGCTTAGAGGAAATGGGGGGCAGTGCCATGATGCAAGGAAGTGAAGAAGGGGTGCTGGGCTGAAGAAAACAGCACATGGCCACACACTTCTCTTTGGAGGCTTGCGAGGATCAGAAGAGACATGCCTCGGGAAAAGCGGAGCACGGCGTCCGGCTCCTGGCGACCCCTCAATAAGTGTCAGCTGCCGCTAACATGGCCGCTGGAGGGAGGGGAGGGGAGGGGGAAGGGGAGAAAGCGGAAGGAACAGGAACAGTGATGGGGCAGCTCTGCGCCTTGCATGGGGGTGGCCAGCTCGTGGCTGAGGGGGCGACACTGCAGCCTTCACTCCACCAGTCGCCCTGGTCTGGCCTTTATCTGCTCAGAGGGACGTCTGGTTCTCATTACCACAAAGGCCTCTGAGGAGAAGGGGATCTCTTTGTGCGGAGGCGCAAAGAATGAAAGTGATTCTCAGGTCTGGAAAAGGATGCTGAACTGGGGCGTGAGTTGGTGGCTGGTGGTGCAGTGAAAGGAGGAAGGGTTTCAGAAAATCATTTTCTAGGAGCCGTAAGCTACTGAGCCTGGCTTGGTTTCCAAGTAGAAGTCATCCTAAGGCCTCAGAGGTGTTAGTCAAGGAGGGGGGGCACCAGAGAGTATTCGGTTGGCCTCAGCATTCGGGATCCAGGGGAGCCCTGTGCCTCCTGTTCTAGGCTGAGGGGACTCCGCTGAGTGTGGACAGCAAAGCCGGGGGGCGGGGGAAGGGGACAAAATCCAATGAGCACCTGGTGTGCGCCACGCGTCTCATTTAATCCGCACGCAAACCTGTAATCTACACAAACACGGAAGCGGAGGCTCAGGAAAGGGATGCTACTTGCCTAAGGTCACTGAGCTCACGAGAGATGGGAGGACCGTCCCCACCATGCCTCCCGCCCCGGTGAGCTGGTGCCCGGAGAGAGCACCGTCGCAAGCAAGCCGGCCGGCTGATGGAGGCGAGGTGGGTGCTTTCCCTGCTTACCCGCTAGTAAATGGAGATTCAGAGAGGTGAAGGGCCTTGCCCAAACTCACACGGCTGGTAAGTGGCAGAGCTGGGTCTTCTGTCTCTAAATCTGCAACCCTAAACAACCCCACTAGCCGCACTGGCAGCATTTTCTCAGCAATGTCTTTGCAGGAATCTTGCGATCAAATTCCTGGTGGGTAGTGGCCTGCAGAGATGATGGGGTGTTTCATTCATCATGTTGATGGGTCCTTGTTTCTCACTGTGGCAACAAAATTTGTAAGATTTTCCTCTTTTATCAGCTGAGAAATGCTGCCCCACGCTGTGTATCAGGCACTTTTGTAGGGAGATACTTTTCCCCTCATTCTTCCAGGGGTTGCCTTAAGTTTGGGCAGAACTCAGGTGGCGGGGAGAAGTTTTTAAGGAGCTGGAGGCTGGCTGCTGGTGCTGCAAAGCCCTCACTTAATGGGCTCTCTGGCAGACTGTAGTGTAGGGAAATGCCTGGCCTGAGGCAGCTGTCTTTAACGTATCCATCATCTCCTCATTTAGCTCGTGGTGGTTTCACATTCCCTTGTGGATGGTCCAATTAAAATCTTGGAAGGAATCTGGACTCTGTACATTGTCCTCAGTGGAGCAACTGAGAGCTGAACACAGGAAACTGAAAGCCGAGACAAAGCCAGGGCCCAGGTTAGGAAAATGAGACTCTGAGGCTTCTTCCTTGTGCAGGAGGAGAAAAATGTCCTAGTGGTGTCCATTAGAGAAGGAAATGTTTTATCAAATCAGATGTAATCCTGGCAATTGCCTTCTGTTGGAGCTTGAAGAGAGGTCTGGGAATGTTTAATCTCCCAACACTTTCTCTGTACCTCCCTTAAGACACTTTTCACTTTCTGCCAAGTCATTTGTATCTTGGTCTTGATATTTAATTTTCACTTCTGTGGACAACTTTCAGTGGCTTGTACATAGAAGGCGCTCAAAAAATGATGTAATATAGATACATGGATGGATGGGTAGATGGGTAGATGGATGGATGGATGAATAGATGGATGGGTAGATGGGTGGAACAGTGAATGGCTGGATCAGTGGATGAATGGTTGGTTGGGTAGCCCCTTATAGTCAGGTTGGCACAGGAAAAGTAGAATTTGTGGATTGATAAAGGGAGATAAGAAGGGAACTGAATGTCTGTGCTAAACACTGTGTCTGGCGCTTTAAAATATCATTTCACACCAATGCAGTAAGGTTGGTTTGTTTTTCCATTTCAAGATGTTGAAACTGATGCTAAGAGAGGTTAAGGAGTTTGCTTAATGGGACCCTCATCCAGGTCAGTCTGAATAGAAAATCACACCACACTCTAGAAGTCAACCCAGCACCAAGTAGACACCAAAAGTTGATTTTTATGATGTTGTTTACTCAGAGCATTGACTCAGAAAGCATGTGGGTGCTGGATTAAAGTGGATTGAAGTGGAGTCGGCTCGGGCTTGACCGAGGGTCTGCAGTAGGGGCTGAGGGAAGAGCTGCCCTCCACCAGGCCTGGATGACTCAAGTGTCAGCCTCAGAAGACTCTTCTCCTCCTTGGTTTGAGAGGAGTCTGAGGACAGGTGTGGCCTCAGCAGACCTGTCCTGGAATGCTGTGTGCTGGAACCGGTGGGGCCCAGGCCAAGGCCAGCTGGCCCTGCCTATCTTGGTCCCTCTCCCCTCCCATGTCCCGCAGCCCTGCCTTCCCCCAGGCAGCAGATCACCCCTTTCTCAGTGCTTATTCCAGAGTGTAAAAGCTGAGAGCAGGTGTCACCTGATGGACAGGCATCAGAGGAGGAGTGAGATGAGGTCTCATTGCGGGAGCTGGGGGCTGCCCAGGAACAACGTTTGCCAGGCCTGGTGTCACTCTCAGAGGAGATGGGGCCGGCTGGGAGCCAGTGGGCAGAGCGGTTTGGGAGCCCAGCCTGTGGACTCGGTTCTGGAGACTGAATCCTTGGTGTGACAGCCCAGCATGATTGTGGTTTGACCCCAAAGCCTACCGCCACCCTGGCTGTGGGCCCATCCCTCCCAGAAGCCCTGTCTAGGTGACTTGTGGGGTGAGGCTTCATCAGCAGGCCCACCCTTGATGGAACCGTCTGCCAGGACTGCTCTATCTCTTTGAGGCTGGGCTTCTGAGCTTCTGACAAACCACAAAGCTGCTGGACCTTTGTGCCCTCCCACCCCCTCCCCACCCCCAGCCCCTTGTGGTACCAGTGAGGCCCGCTATTTCTGCCTTTAGCTTTGCCATAAACAGCCCCATGCAAGGGTTCTATTGTCAGTCATCTATCTGTGTGGTAGTATAAGTGGAAATCACGGTATCTCCTTTCTCCCTGGTTATTTATACTTCAAGTCATATTGTGCAGAAAAAGTTTCTGTCAGCAAAAGAATAGTAATCCTCCTCATTTCTATTCATCACGCCTCCAATGGTAGACATAATTTTTCTCATATGTCATCTTTTGGGCATGGAGTATTATAACCCTGTTTTACTTGCATCCCTGTGGAGGGCTCATTTGCTTATGTGGCAGCTCTGGCAGGCCCAGGCAGTATTGGCATATCTTTGTACAGGGATCAGGGGTCCCTGTGGCCTTTGGAGTTGGCAGGGGGGAAAACAGCCCCAAGATGGAGGAAAGAGATCGCCCCCTCCATCCACCAGGATGTTGACAAGGTAGAGAAGAAATTCCTTATGAGGTTGCAAAGACTTAAGGCACTTGCACTGGACCTTGGAATTCTGTGGGGAGAGGTACTTTTGGGTATGACACTGTGTAGTGCCATGTGAGTACCCTTTGATATGCATTGTCCCTGGTTCCTTGAGCGAGAGAGCTATGGGAAAAAGAGACAGCCGGGCCTGCTCTTGGGGACATTACTAGGGGCTGTAACACTGGTAGAGAGAGAACTTCTACCTTCCAGAAGAGCTGAAAATGGGACGTGTGTGAAAGTGATACAGCAGAGTGACGTCGCCAGTGGGCGTGCGAGAGGAGCATGTCAGGGTCCTTCCCACTCAACATGGAGAGTCAGGAGGTAGAAGGGATAAGGGTCACCTCTGATGGCCGCAACAGGACAATTTTTATGACCACCAAAGAGAACACATCAGCCCCTCAGGTCCCTGTTCGGGGAAGAGAGGGTCTGTGGGGCTGGGATCTGGTGCCGATTCTGCTGGGAGGGGCCATGGAGCCGAGCCCAGCTGTGCTTCCGGTGCTCTTCTTGCCCATTTTGGCCACTGGCCTCTGCTGGCATGACCCAGGGAGGCAGAGTCCACCTTCCAATGAAGAACTGGGCCCGGGTGCAGGTGTGTGCGGGAAAGGGTCTACCAGCAGGCTGGGGGTGCTCACATCTGCACGTTCTCAAAGGCCTGGCCCTTGAGCTGCTCCGGGGAGATAACCTCTGAGCCCTTGGAAGATCCTGCCTGATAGCAGTGTCTTTGCACACCTGGAAACTCGAGCCACGCTACATAGTTGACACTAACAGTGTGATTCATGGTGATCACCTGGGCCCTGGGCAGTGCTGTGTTGGTTTGCTCTCTGGAGGGGCTGAAGGCTGAGTAGCTAAGGTCAGTCCGTGGGTGCTCCCTGCCTGCGTGACTGACCCTCATGAAAACCCTGGACACCAATACTCAGGTGAGCGGCCCTTGTTGGCAAATACTTCGTACATGTTGGCACACATCAGTACTGGGAGAATTAAGTGCTGTTCATGTGGTTCTGCTGGGAGAGGACGCCTGGGTGCTTGCACCTGGTTTCTCCTGGATTCTTGCTGATTTTAATCTGTATCCTTTCACTGTAATAACCCACAACTGTGAGTAGAGTAGCTTGTCTGAGTTCTGTGAGTCCTTCTAGTGAATCATTGGACCTGAGGGTGGTCTTGGGGACCCCTGAGAAAAGGAGCCGGGGTCTGAGCCTCATGTTTGTTTCCAAAGTCCTACAGCAGGTAGTCTTGCCAATTTTCAGCACCAAGATGCTGGTGGAGGAGCATTGTTTTTTCTTCAAGTGGTACCGTTGGTGAAGCTGGGGAAGAGATGCCTGAAATCTCAACCCAGAGGCAGCTGCTGACTTGCCTGGGGGTTGCACCTTTTCTTGAATGTCTCAGGTGGTGTGCTGGTCACTTCATTTTCAGTGAGCAGCAAGTAAGCACTGGTGGGGACTGGGCCCTGACACGGGCACTGGGGCACATGGGGTCAGGGGTTGATGATGGAGAAATGGGGAGTAAAGAGATTTTATACTTAACAATTGTGCTGTTTCCAAGCTATGTCTCTTTTTATTTTCACAAGCTCCCTAAGAGATATGAGCTAACATTTTAAACTCCACTTTGTGGTTGAGAAAAGCAATCCCCAACAAGGCTGTGACTTGTCCAAGTAAACAGTAAAAGGGGGGACAATTTGGCCTTGTTCTTGGGGGAGATCATGAGCTCCTGGAGCAGATGAGGACATACACTCAACCATGATGAGAACAACTACAGATGAACAAGTGCGTACCGGTCAGGATAAGCAATGTGAAGCTGCAGTAACAAACAATCCCCACATTTCAGTGGCTTGACATTTCAGAGCTGTATTTCTTGTTCATACAAAGTCTACTGTGGATCTGGATGACTCTCTGGGCAACTGTCTGGGGGACTCTCCAGGTGGGCTGGGGTCACCTGGGGTTAGACCTTGAAGGCCTTGAAGTGAGAAATGTTAGAAGAGAGGGAACCTGTAAGCAGCGGAGGAGAGCATCCCCTTGGGGGTATGGGTCAAGGCCATGTTCTCCCTGGCTATGGCTTGACATCATGGAAAAAGCAGAGGCTCTCTGCCAGAGGCGCCAGCAGATGTGCTTCTGGTCCAGGCTTTTCCCACATACAGCCAAGAGACTCTGGCCAAGTCACTTCTCTCCACCTAGGCTCCTCATCTGTAACACAGGAGGGTCAGACTAAACCATGGTGGGCTATGCAGGCATCTGTAGTTTGGGAGGATTTCTTGGATCTCCCTTCCAGAAGAGAGGTGGCCAACTCAGGCTGGAATCTGGCCTCATCCACAAGCTGCTTGCCTGTGTGGCTCTAAGCAGTTTCCCCAGTGTGCAGTGGGTGAGCTGGAGCAGGCAATAAGATGGCAGTGATACTCGTCTTGCTCCTTCTGTTGTCAGATGGCTTATTCCACCACTGCCTCTAAGGGGGCACTGAAGTTGGTGGCAAATCTCTCTGGAGTTTCTGCATCAGGAGTGAAGCTCCTCTATTGCATCAATGATGGAGCAGCGGGTGTGAGCCCAGCCTGGAGTCCGCGGGCGGGCCCCACAGTCACGGTGCAGAGAGGATGGGGCGCTCACTGCGTGAGGCTGTGGGAGGAGTGAGGGGGTCTTGCTGCCTTCAGGAAAAGGGGTTGAGGGGGACTGTAACATCCAGGAGAAGGCTGCACCCTAAGACATATCCGGGCCAGAAAGCTTGACTCTGCCTCCAGCATTTTTGCATCATTTTCATTAACTGGTTTAGGATGAATAAAATTGCAATAGTAACACTTTTTTTTCCACTTTCTATTATTTCGATTTTTAACCAATGAAAAAGAAAATTCCTTGTTAGGGAGAGTGGGGTGAGAATTGGAGGGCTGGGGAGGGGCAGACCTTCCAAGTTTCTGGAACAGAGATGCCCCTGGCTTTCTAGCCAGGAGGAATCTCCCTCCCGCCACCCTCTTGCCCCAAGCTCTGGATGCTCAGAAGAGAATCTGGGGAAGTTGGAACATGGAAGAGAGAGACAGATTGAGAGATTTCCTGCGAATGTTGGGGTGTTTGGTTAATAGAATTAGAAGCCGGGCTGGCAGAGACCCTGTCACATAAACATTAAGTCAACACAGGAGACTGAGCATTTGTTAGAAATGTTACAGGGGATGGCTGGAAATTTGTTTTTTAAGGGAAGGAGTGTTAGGGCTTCTATTCAGTTTCAGTTCTCTGAAGCCTGAGTCAGCAAGGTTGATCCATGATGCCATCAAATGACCTTTTCTGTGGCCTTTGTCGGATCAGTAGAGCTCCCATCTCCATATGCCAGGAGCCAGGGCTTTTCCCTCCCTCTGCTCCATCAGAACCTGGTCTCAGGAGAGGCTCCATTGTCAGTCATTTACACTTTAGTGTGAAATGTTATTGTACTCACTCTCGTGGAGCGAGTCTGCAGTCCAAGACTGAACTTTCCTATGAAAGTGGCTATCGAGTCTGCATTCCAAGACTGAACTTTCCTATGAAAGTGGCTATTGCTGTAAAAGGCATTTCAACCCTCAAAGAACAGGGAATGAGTTAATTTGGGGTAAAGAGACAGTGTTAGCCCAAATCTTTTCGGTTGCAGGATAACCTAACTCAGCCCACAGGCAAAGGGGGAAATTACAGGTTAACACCGGTAAAGAAAGGCTGAGGAAGCTCCCAGATTTGGAGGAAGAACTGCAGGCACTAGGCCTCAGGGAGCACAGCTGGGCTCAGGCAGGCGGCTAGGCCAGCCTCTGCTTCCTCTGCACGGTGGCTTCCCTCTCCCCTCCTGTAGGCAGACCCTCCATGTGGCAGAGGAGGCGGTTGATCGCTGGCTGGCAGCCCCTGCCAGCAGGATGTGGCAGACAGGCATTCAGCATCTATTCCACCCTCCTCGTAGCAGGCTGTCCTGTACTGCAGAGGCTAGAAGGCTGAAAACTACACTTCCCAGACTCTCTTGCAGCTACCATTCTGGATGAGATTCCAAATGTTAGATGCACCTGCACAAGATTGGAGGTAGAGCCCATGCTACTGCTGCTTTCTGTTGGCAAGCGGGTGTATCTGGTTTTTGGGGAGTGGCTTCTTGATCATGGTGGCCTTCATGAAAAGGGCTGCTTCCTGGTCATAAGAGAGATAGCACCACCCTGTGGGTGTGTCTCTCCTGAGAGTTGGTCCTGAGAGCCCAACCTAGAGTCTTTTCAGCTTTCCCAGTGATGGGCCATTTAACAGCCCAGGTTAAATTAAAAAATGAAGCCCATCAGAGGCCAAAAGTAGAGTGCTGAGTGAAAAAGTTTTCTGCCAAGAAGGAAACCTGATCCAGGACAGGGTCTAGGAAGGCCGTTAAGGCCGTTTCAATGAGAATCTTTTTTTTGTTTCCTGGCTGTGCCCTGCGGCTTGTGGGATCTTAGTTCCCCAACCAGGGATGGAACCTGGGCCCACAGCAGTAAAAGCACCGAGTCTTAACCACTGGACCACCGGGGAATTCCCTGGATGAGGTTCTTGAGGAGGAGAATTGGTGAAGGTCTTTTAAAACCAGAAGACTGCTGTAATGCACAGCATGGTGACTACAGTTAATAATACTATATTTCATAGCGGAAAGTTGCTGAGAGAGTAGATCTTAAAAGTTCTCATCACAAGAAAAAAAATCTTGTAACTTTGTATGGTGACAGCTGGTAATGAGAATTATCATGGTGATCATTTTGCAGTATATACAAATATCAAATTATTATGTTATACACCTGAAATTAATATGTTATATGTCAATTATACCTCAGTTTAAAAAAAAAGGCTGCAAATTCCCTCTCTGTCCCATAGTAGGAAAGCGAAATCTCTGAGTGATATTGGCTGGATTTGTTGGCTGTGTAAGCATTTGGGGAATGGTGGTGGCCTGTTGTGTACGAGTGGTGCCTGTCTCAGGATTATGGTGTCCAGATGTCTCTCCTAAGCACATAAGACCCTGCCCGGGGACTATGGCATCAGTGCCCTGTGACATGCCTGAGTCGTAGTATGTAACTCTGTCAGGTTGTCAGTGTCAGTGGGCTGAGTGGCCAGGTCAGAGTTTATCACCTACAATAAATTTTTTCTGCTTAAACCAGCTGAACTGAATTCTGTTGTATTAGCTTTACCCTGACTGGTGTACTAGCCTAACTTGTATTCCAAGAGAAGAAAGGGCCACTCTATCACCTCCAGTCCTTGTAAGGCCAGGGAGCTGCTTGCCTGGCCAGGGGCATGTGCCCTTCCTTAGACCAATGATTGTGTCTTTAAGGATGTGGGACCATGATTGATCCAGCCTAGAGGGGAGGGTGGCAGGGACCGTAGGTGGTCTTACTCCACACCATCCCAGTTCCCTTGCCCTTGCTGTCCTCCTGTATAGAGGATTGAAAGCAAAATGCATCATCTCCTGGCCTCCCCTGTAGGTAGTGGTGACCATGGGACATTCTTCTGGTTAATAAGATGCCAGCAGAAAGTCCCTAGGGAAGCCTGGGAAAAGGCTCGCTGGGAATTCTCCCTTCCTACTTCTTGCTGCTGGTAACATGGATGTGAGACTTGGAGGTGTAGCTACTGAAGTCACAAGCATGAGGACCAAAGCCAGCATGCTAAGGACCCCAGGGCAGAAGAGAGGGGGAGCTAGCTGTACAGCGGGCATCACCGAGACACGCACCACCCACACCACCTGCCTCCAGACTTCTGGTTATTGTCATCAAATAAACCCCTGTTGGGCTTCCCTGGTGGCGCAGTGGTTAAGAATCCACCTGCCAATGCAGGGGACACGGGTTTGAGCCCTGGTCCGGGAAGATCCCACATGCCGTGGAGCAACTAAGCCCGTGCGCCACAACTACTGAGCCTGCACTCTAGAGCCCGTGAGCCACAATTACTGAGCCCGCGTGCCACAACTACTGCAGCCCATGTGCCTAGAGCCCGTGCTCCGCAACAAGAGAAGCCACTGCAATGAGAAGCCCGCGCACCGCAACAAAGAGTAGCCCCCGCTCGCCGCAACTAGAGAAAGCCCGCGCGCAGCAATGAAGACCCAACACAGCCGAAAAAAAAAAAAACCCTGTTTCTGCTTCTTTAATCTACTCTCTGTTGAGTTGTCTGTTAATTGCAGCTGAATGCATTGGTAACTAACACAGGAGGCACCCTGTGATCCACAGGCCCGCTAGACTACAGGGAGATGGGCTGGAATTTTTCGCAAAGGATAGAGTGACAGGGATACTGTTCCCATAAGAAGGAAACAGGAGAGCATCCTGGGCAGAGAAAGACAAAGGCTCTAGGATCTACTTTGACAGGCCTTCTCAACACACCTAAAGTCTCACCTGCAGACAGCTATGATTCCAACTACGAACATGCCCCACAATCATGGTTTGTGCCTACTGAGTGCAACTCAGCAGTACTGCGACGTGGGTGTGAGAGGGTCTTTAAGAACCTGATCTGGAGCAATTTTAGGTGGAGGAGCAAAAAAGATGGGGAGTGGGTAGAAGAGGTCTCTAAACTCTGGTGTTAACTGGCTGCTGAAGTTTTGATAAATGAAGGATGTATCTTATCCTGTGCCAGGTGGAAAGTAGATGAGGAATGGGGAGCCACAGGACTAGAGCTGGGGTGAAGTACAGAGCCACCCAGTGCTGGGCATGGGGCTCAACCCCAAGCCCTGGCTGTGCCTCCTTCTGTGGTCACCCACCACCACGTCATAGCTCCTCGACCAGAGTGGGCGGGCTTCATGTCTTATTGACTATAAGTGCTATAGGGCTAAGCGCAAAGCATACACGCAATAGGTGCTCATACGTGTTTGTTGAATGAATGAACACAAGACCAGGCAAATGGGCTGGACAGAGCTGTGGGCCAAGCAGGAAGGCCATCTGGCTTCTGCTGGAGATTGGCTAGTGAATTGCTGTGTGACCTTCTCCTTGCTAGGCCTCATTTTCCTCCATCTGCAGAATCAAGCAAATGCTCCTTTTTTGTTCCCTCTCTGCCAGAACATTCCTCAGTGAATGTTCAGATCAAAGGGAACAGCTCTATGAAGTTTTGCTTCATGTCTTACTTGCAGCAATTCCTGGAACTAGGCTTTTAATAGAAATGCTTGTGTGCCCGTGCATGCACATATGTATTTGGACCAGGGGCTCTCATGTGTGAGGACATGCATCCCGAAGAAACCTACCCATGGCCCCAGCATCTATGGGGGCTGTGGTGGGAGAGGCTCCCATTTTACCAATGTGGATGTCACCCACAGTGGTATAAAGTCCTAAAGGAGGCCTCAAGGGGTAACCAAGGGATGGGGAAGGGGTGGGCGCCCCATGGTGAACAGCAGCAGGAGGGCTTTCCATAGGGACAACGGAGAAGAGGCCACTTGGAGGTGGAGGAGACCACAGTGGGGCCTGGTGGTTGGGGAAGAGCTTCCACTTCAACTTCCGCCAGCCCTGGCCGCAGAGCCCCATGGGGTTCAAGCTTTCTGATTGCAGAGCTCCTCTAGAGCAGCACTGCAGCACAGACCTCGCTGCAGTGAAAGAAATATTCTGTGTCTGTGCTGGCCAATATGGTAGCCATTAGCCACATGTGGCTCCTGAGCACTTGAAATGTGGTTAATGCAGCTGCAGAGCTGAATTTTTAATTCCACTTAATTTAAATTCATTTAAAATTAAAGAGCTGTGCGTGGCTGGCGGCTACTGCATCGGACAGCACAGCTGTAGAGAATGGTACAAATGAAAACCAGGACCCGGCGCTGGCGGAGGTTCTTACAGGGTTGTGGGTGTGCTGGAGGCGCAGCTTTCAGCAGGAAGCTGGCCAGTCCTCAGGGGGCACAGTTCCCTCCCTCCTGCACCCAGATGGCTGGTGCTCCTCAGCCCAGTCCATGGACAAAGAAGAACAGGGACAAATTGTTGAAGCTGGGTTGGGCATATGGCTGAGGTTAGCTAACGGTGGTTCTTGATAAGAATCCCTGTGGTACTCTCATATTTCTCCTCCCAAACCTCAGAGTTACAGAGCTGAGAGGCCAGCCCCTCATTTTGCTGACATGGAAAAGGAACCTTAGGGAGGGGAGGAGATCTGCTCACAATTGGCCAGATAGGCAGAAGCCAGAGAGGCAGAAGTGAGCTCTCATCACCTGGCGTTTGTTGCCTTATGGTTAAACCTTTCTTTAGCGATTCCACCAACATCCCTTCTGTGAACATTTCTCTCAGAATGGAGTAGGAAGGGGCCTTGAAAGTAATTTTCTTTGCCGGGACTCAACTTCTTACACTCAAGAAAGCACTGTGCAGGCTCCAGGCCCACAGGACTGCACACAGCTCTCCTCTCTGTCTTCTCACAAAGGGCTCCTTCTGCCTGGGGCACCTCTGCCCCTCTGCAGCCGGCTCACCGTGGCCCCTCTCGGGCTCAGCTTGGACAGCCTGCCTCTGAGAGCCTCCCCTGACTGCCTGGCGGGCTGGCCGCCTCTCTGTGGGTGCTCCTGGCAGCCCAGCCTGCCCGCGGACGTGGAGCACTCATCCTGCAGAACTGCGGGGCCCTGTCCGCTGTCAGCTTCCCACAAGCCTGGAGTAAGGGCTGTGCTGTCTTTCTCACTTTGTCTCTCCAGCCCCTAACATGGCAGGGGGGTCCTGGCCCCAAACTAAACAAATTACTTATCCCCTCTGACCCAGGACAAAATGAAGGGAAAGTACCAAATTCCCAAGGTTGGTAGGAGATTAAGTGAGAAAAATATGCAAATCTCTTGTCCAAGTAAATATAAGTTTTTTTTTTTCTTATCTTCTCATCAGGAGAACAGAAAGGTAACTGACCAACTGACCATAAAAGGGAGAGGGTTGGCAATCCATCCAGGATGGCTGGCTGGGGATCTAAAATGTCATAGGAATCATAGGCCTTAGAGCGTGAAAGGAAGGTAAGGACCACTTCATGGAGCTAAAACACCCACCTGAATTGATTACACAGCTGGGGCATGAGACCCAAAGAGAGAGGAAGACTGATGGGTGAGCAGAGCCCAGGCCTGTCCACTGCCACAGCTAGCTTGTGGGTCTCAGCTGGAAGCAGGGTAAGAGAAAGGCCTCTTTCCAGAAACACCACAGGCTAGAGTTTTTCAAACTGCTGGGTATAATTCCTAGGCAGATCAGGAAATCGATTTGATAGCTTTGACCAGCACTGAAACAAAACAAAACCAAAAAACCAGAATGGAAAATAGTACACTGTGTATCACTGCAGCTGTATGAAATCTTTGGGGCTGGGGGGAGCCAGAGAGTGATTTTGCAGATTGAGGCAGGCAGGGCCTGCACTTGAGTGACCTGTCAATTACTTCTCATCTCTAGGGCAAACTGAAGGAAAAAGATGATCTGGGGAGGGGGCTGTGGAGGAGAGAGGAAGTCTCAGTGGAGTTTGGCGATGGTGATTAAAGAGGTGCCAAAAAGGAGAGGGTTGCAAAGGCATCGTGGGCAGAAGCAATCATCTGGCTGCAGCCTTCTACCCCAGCTGGCACCACAGAAAGGACCCCCTGCAGAAGCAATAGGGGCTGCCTGGTCTCTTATCATGAAATGCCTCTATAACAGTGATACTGTATTTGTGGAGCATTTACACTTTTTGTCATTCCCAGCCTCCTGCGAGGTGATGGTGAGGTGGGGGGTGGTGGTGGGGGGATGAGATCATTCTCCCATTTTAGAGATGGGGAAACTGAGGATCTGATGAAGCCGACTGCCAGATGCGGAGCTAGAATCCAGACCTCCTAGCTTCTGAATGCGTGCCCTTTCCACACCACAGTGTGAGTGCTCTGTGTTTAGAGTGTACGTTTCAGACCCTGGTTGCCCTTTAATTAATTAATTAATTAATTAATTAATATTATTTTTTTGGCTGCGCCGCGAGGCATGTGGGATCTTCGTTCCCGGACCAGGGATCAAACCCATGTCTCCTGCAGTGGAAATGCGGAGTCTTAACCACTGGACCGCCAGGGAAGTCCCCCTGGTTGCCCTTTAGAATCACCCGGGCAGCTGCCAAAAAATTCCATTGCCTGCCTGCTCCCCTCCTCATTCAAATTGAAATCAGAATCGGGGAGTGGGAGTGGGGCCAGGGCATCAATATCTTTCAAAGCTCCCTTCAGAGAATCTAGTTCACAGCCAGGCTTGGAAACCACGGCCACAGTTGGGGTCATTTCCCCCAGTGCTGGGTTCCTCATGCACCTACCTTCTTTCCAGCCCTGGCCATCAGAATCTGCCTTGGCCCAGTCTGGCCAGGCTGCCTGCAAGGTCCACTGGTGCCCTTAGCTCAGATGGATTTCACTGTTGTTTTGTAAAGTAACTCCCCTGGGACGCTGCCACCCTGGCCCGATCCTCAACCTCGGAGCTGACATCTCTTGGGGCCCCCCCCCGAGAGGAGGTGTGATTAGGGAGATGGGGAGGCAGGCGGATTTGACAGACGAAAAGCAAACAGCTCAAAGGGGTGGCAGGCTGCATTTTATTCATCGTTAATTTAAACACCCCTCAAGCCCTCTCTTGGAGTGTTGCTCGGAAAAATAAATGTATTGTCTAAGAAACCCTGCAGGCTTGCCCCGCATGCTCTAACCCCCTCCTGAGAGAATGGGTAGCATAGAAAATGATTTATAAAGCAAGGGGGGCAGCTTCCGTAGGGAGGAGGTGGGGGGAGGCTGACAGAAAGGGGAAGGGGGTCTTGGGCCAGGTCGGTGCAGAAATCTCACCGCTTCAGTGATGAGACTGGCCGGGCGTGGTACCTGCAGGTGTCAGAGCTGCTCCAGGGGTGAGAGTCCGGGCCCTGAATCCATGCCGATGAGCCCGTCCTGGGGGTCAGGAGTGGTGTCAGCAGCCCTCCCCGCCCCAGAGTGGAGCCTTCGGTGGCACCAACCAGCACATTTTATAACAACCATTCCAACAAAAAAACGGGCCCCAGCCAGCGCCTCTTCTGGACTCAGAAGTGCCTCAAGCAGTCTGTCTGAATGTGCTTTCCAGACAGTGTGCGTGTGGAGTTGTGCTTTTTGTTTGTGAAGAATGTAAAAAGTTACAGTAAGGTGGAGCCGCCTGGCCCACGGCTCCTGTGGTCTCCGCCTCTGTGGGCTGCCGTGGCCAGGAGGGCTCGGGCGCCCCTCACCCAGGGCGCAGGAAGAGGGATCTGCTAGGAGGCCTGTCTGAGAGGCGGAGCCTGTGTACATTCAGCAGCTGTTTTCCAGGGTTTGGCTTGGGTTTGGTCGCTGGCGTCTGTGTAAAACACATATATGCAAAGTGTCCATGAAACTCCCCCAAGACAGGGAGGAATTTTCCAGGCCCCTGCAGATCTCCAGGGAGTTAAAAATGCAAAATCCTTCTCCTTAAAGTGGCCCAGACCAGGATTATTTTTCCGTGGGGAAAGGGGCTAGTAGCTCTTTATAAGGCTGACACGTGTGTGTGTGTGTGTGTGTGTGTGTGTTGTGTGTACACGCATGTGTGTGCATGATGCTGTGATGTGTGACACTCCTGGCAAAGCCCAGGACTTCGTGGCATTTTCCACAAGCTGAAGGCCTGAGGCTGCCTGAGCCTTCCGACTCCTTCGCCAGGCCCGGAGGTGCTGGCTTCAGTCAGAGGACACAGGGCCCTGACCACCTGGCCTTCTTAGAGAGCAAGGGCACCAAGGGCGGCTCCTTCCCTGCCTGCTCAGCTCTGAGAAGGCCCGGCTGCAGTCTAAGATCCTGGCCTCTGTGTGGCCACAGCCGAGTGACAAGAGCCCATGCTGTCTGAGAGCCCATGCTACCTTTACGGGAGCCCCAGAGCCCCAGCACAAGAGGGGTGAGTGTGGGCCTCAGGTTAGGAAGCAACTCGTGGAGCCTGGGGACATTGTGATTACAGTGAGCTACCAGCTGTGGGTCATACTGGAGACCCCTGCATGGTGGGAGAGGCCACAGCATCTAAGAGGAAGGAGCCTTTTCTTAGCCTGAGGTTCAGAAGAATCTGCACCAAAGAAAGGGGTCCCTATCAATGTCTATAATCCTGAAACGATGGGAGGATCCCATCCCAGCTTGTCAAGCAGGTCTGGTTCTCTATGCTCGCCATCCTGTCAAGCAGGATGTCAAACAAGCCCTTTAGGCATGGGTCTAGGCTCCAACAAACCCCCTGACCTTGGGAGCCCGGCTTTTCCCAGCAGCTCCTGGCATCTGGGGCACTGAGCCCTTTGGCCTGAGGTAAAGGACAATGATGATTGAAAAGGGTGGCGGTAGGGGGGAACCAGGGGAACATGGACAAAAATACGTGCATACCACTGAGTCCTGAGCTACCATTGTACACTGGAGGACTGGTGTTTCTCTGGGAGGTTGCTGAGCAGGAAGGGTCCCTTTCCTAGCTCCCTTGAACCATGCTTTCGATTCCTTCAGCAGCGTGCTCAAGCTGCCTGCAATTGCCTCCTTCCAAAGCTAAAGCATAGGAAAAGAAGTGAAAACAGCTAAGGCTGCAGCATGAGCAACTCAGAATAGACTTTAGGAAGCAGTGGTGACAGAGAAGACTGCCAAGGAAGGTTATGAGCTTTCCTACTCTGGAGGCAGGTCCTGTTCCCGCCTGTGGGGATGGGATTCTTTGCAGTCCTGCGCGCCAGTCAGTAGATTGCCCGGATGCCTTTTTGGCCCGTCTAGCTCAAGGAGCCATGATGACTGTGTCTTAAGCCTCCTGTTCTCTTCCTGGGGCTCACTTTCTCTGGGTTGGCTGCTATTTTGCCTGCTATTAAGTCCTCATGGTCTAGATGGCTCTGTCATGGGGATGTCTACTTTCCCCTCTGGATAGCTCAGATCCCCAGATTATTTCCTGTTGCCTAGGTGACACCTCTAACTGGATGCCTTTTAATCTTTCCTTCTTTTAAAGGGATAAACCTGATACTTCATTTCTAGGTTCTGTTAGAGGACTCTGCCCTAAACAATGCGTGCCTCTCTGAGCACAGTGTGACCGCAGCCGTTGCTCAGATGGGGGAAGGGTGGCAGTGTTGGGGAGGCTCATGGAGCTGGCCTGGCTGACGTCACAGTGCATCCTGGAAGCGTGGCTCTCTGGAAGCCTACCCTTCAGGAACTGGCAAGACTGACTTCTGTCCTGGCCAGCTCCTCCTCACTGGCTTCACCCCCAGCTTACAGTCTGTGTTTAAAAACCAATCCCAATCCAAATTAGAAATTATCCCTCACCCCGCAAAAAAGAAGTTACTCAAAGTAGCTGGAGAGTTACTCAGATCTTAACTTGTTTTTTCCTTCCTGCCATGAACTGGAAGGGGCGAGGGGAGGCTGACATTCAAGTATGACTCTTAATGCTGTGTGTGTGTGTGTGTGTGTGTGTGTGTGTGTGTGTGTGTGTGTGTGTGTGTGTGTGTCTGAGTGTTCTAGGCACATATGCTTCCTTCACTGCCAGGGAGGGAGATTTTACGGCTTTTGATGCTTCTCAGGCAGACGGTGTGAGGTGTCCTGGTGCTTTCCTAAGACTTCCTGTCAGAAGCTCTATATATATTGGTGGGTCACACCGTGTCTGACTAGACTCTGGTATTTGTCCTTGGGATCGTCATCTTTTTGGATGAGAAAAAATGGGCCAAAAGAGTATTGTTCCTTTACAGTCCAAGACCCCCATCTCTTCAATGAAGGCTGGGTATCTGGCCTTCCTCCAGGTCAGTGACCTCCTATGAGGTAGAGGGTGAGTCTGGGAGAAACTGTCCTTCACCTTGAGGATCATCCAGAGCAAAACTTTAATCCTAAAATTGCTTCCATCCACCAGCTCTCTCCCTCCTGCCTTCCTCCACCTCCAATACAGACTGTGTGTGTAGAAAAAACACATTCACTTGAATATTAGTGGGGGCCAAACAGGGTGTAGAATGGGATGTGTCCCAAACACATCATGGGCTCTGGAGTCAAATTCTCTGACACTTGCAGGATGACTGCTTTGGTTCCTGGTGCTGCAGGCCCTGGTGCCCACCAGTGTAGCTGGCAGAGCCCTGATGCAGAGGAGGGGCAGCTGGAGGGGGTACCGCGCTCTGTACCCTCAGGCTGTCTAAAAGGGAAAAAAAGATAAAAAAATCCACACCAACAAAGAAAAATCTTGTCTGAGAAGACTCAGACAGTCCTGGTTAATAACGAAAAGCATTCCCGTGGATGATGCTGGTGAAAGGAAGGAGCGTTGAGGGGATTCAGAGATGTGCCCTGAGCCTCAGAGATCAGCCAGCTGAAGCGGAGCTGGGCTCCTGCAGCCTGAGTGCTCCTGGCCCTGCAGGCCACTCCAGGCTTTCCCTCTTTAAAAGGAGTTGCCCTGTGTGCTGTGCTAAGTGGACTAACTCCAGGCTGAGAAAGGCCTGCCAAGCCCCTTACCACTGCAATCCCCAAATCTCTGGGAAATGCCACAGTCCGCAAGTTGGTGCTATGTTTCATCCCATTGCATAATACTACGCCATTCTCTGTGTGTAGCGGCTGTACTATATATATACATCAGGAGGCAACATATGGCTCTCCCCATCCCCACCTGTCATAACTGTGACTATATCACTTCTGACGACCAGAAGGAAGCTGCTGGGCTGGGCCAGGATTCTAAATGCTGCGGAGGTAATTCAGAGCCATGAAAAGTTGCACCATATGCTTTGGGGTTGCCAGCTGCTTACGTGCATCGAGACGGGGTTTAGTGCCAGTCTGCAAAACCCAGGGGTGGCACTCTTCTCACTGCCGTGTGCACCGGGCGAGGGTCTGGGGTGCCACTTTTTCTCTCCCTGGAGGAGAATCTGCCGGGGACCACAGTTCTCCGAGAGGGAGCCCATAAGGAAAACAGGCTCCCCCCAAACCTGCCCTTGATAACATCAGGCCTGGCCAAATAGTATTTCTTTAAAAAAAATTTTTTTTTTTTTTTTGGTTTCATTTTATTGGATAAAGGTTAAGAAAGCGCCAGCGTCTGAGAGAAGGAAAGCAAACGCCGCCCGGCTGCACCCCAGCCTGGTGAGGGTCCGTGGCGCCGCGAGGCACGCGTCTACCTGGAGGCGCTGGTCTCGGCCAGGCGGTTGTTCATGATGCCCAGCGCGCCCACGCCGCCCGAGAAGCCGTTCTGGCGCGTGTTGACGCACACGCTGCGCGGGTAGCCGTTGGCCGTCTCGGACAGCTGCTTCTGCAGCAGCGCCAGCGACACCTTGTTGGAGGCCGTGAGGTCGCGCATGGAGATGAGCTCGCCCGACAGGCGGCGGCCCTCGGCGTCGCTGTCGCGGGCCGCGGGGTCGGCGCCGAGCGCGGCCAGGCGGCGGCGCAGCCGGGAGCCCGGGGTGATGGCGTTGCGCCGGGCCAGGGGCGCGCCGGGCGCCGGGCAGCAGCGCGCGCAGCAGCGGCAGCTCAGCTTGCGCAGCATCCAGTTGAGCACCTGCTTGATGAGGATGGAGATGACGTTGAAGAGCGAGTAGATGCAGCACACGCCGAGCAGGATGAAGAGGAAGTTGCCCAGGCGGTAGAGCCCCTGGTTCCGGTAGGCGGCGTGCTGGCTGCTCACCAGGTCCCCGAAGCCGATGGTGCTGAAGGTGACGAAGCAGAAGTAGAGCGAGTCCACGTAGTCCCAGCCCTCCACGCTGGTGTACATGGCCGAGGCGCAGCAAGACAGCAGCACGGCGAACAGACCCAGGATCAGCAGCACGTGGTACACCGAGGGCTTCCAGCCCGCCAGGCAGTCGGCTTCCGAGAGCGCCGAGCCGCGGCGGAAGGTGGCGGGCAGCAGGCCGCTGCGGCGCAGCTGGCGCTCCCGGCAGGCGCGCATGATGAAGGCCAGCAGCGAGATGATGCGCTCCAGGAAGAGGTTGAAGAACAGGATGGTGCCGGCACAGCCGAACAGCCCGTAGGCGATGAGGAAGGCCTTCCCGCCCACCGTCGCGGGGGTGGTCATGCCGAAACCTGTGGAGACCAGAGCAGGGGTCAGCGAGGTCCTGGCTGAGCAGGTGGTCCCCACCCTGCGCGGGGCAGGCATCTGCAGGTGCTGACATGGCTCCTATGCTGAGTGGCATCGCTCAAGTGGTATTTAGACATTTCTCTCCCTTGGTGGCACTAGATATGGTTCCTAATCTGGGCAACCCCTAAACTGATGGAGGAGACATGGCCCCTCGTCTGGGGGGGGGATCTATAAATCAACATGGGTGAGGCAAGATGGTCACTAGGACGGACCCATCAGGACACACAAAACAGAAACCACTGCACAGATGCAAACTACCGTGATGCCCACAAACCGAGCAAGTGTCACCTGGTCTCCCATCCCTCAAATTGTTTTTTTAATGTACCAGTGACACACCTGGGCCTTGTTAGGACAGACTTCCATAAAGGCTTCATTTTATAGGATTGCTGGGGACCAGGTAGGGTGTGTTCAGTCCAGGTAGCTATATTTGATGGTCTCTGAAAAGGGGTTTATGAAACGGACAAATGGATTGTTTGAGAGTGAGTCCACAACCTTCAGCGAGTAAGCGTGGCTCTGCCACTGGACATCAGCTCCTTCTCACCCAAGGACCACCATCACCCTTGCTCACACTTGTAGCCAAGGGAAAGGTTTTGGCCCCGCTGGGTTCTGTGCTGCCGTGTGTCTGGAGTGGCTTTTATCCTGAGAGGTCTGCTCTGTGCCAGGGCAGCTGCTCAGTGCTTTGACTCTTGTAATTAAGTCTTAATTTACCCATTCGTTCAAAGCACAGTCTTTAAGGGAGCTTCTCTATCAACTGATTTCTGCAGAAGGCTTGGCTTCCCGCCAGGATGCTCGGCCCATGTCATCCAGGGCAGTGCAGAGTGGAGGCTCTGCTCCTCCAGCCTGAGCTCTCAGCCAGCTGCTGGTTGTGATGTCCTTGTGGGACCCATGCTGCCTGCCTCTGGTTATGGGAGGGGATGTAATCCCTTAGCATGAAGATCTACTGCTGCCTGGAGTCTGAGCAGAAAATGCATCATCTGTCTGAGTGGCACAGTAGCACCTATCAGCACCTCTGTAGCAGAAGTTCAGGGGCATCTCTGTTTAATGCATGCCCGACCAGTGGGGTGGCGCCAGCTCTGGGAAAGGGGTGGCTTACCATTTCCCTAAAAAGGCCAGGGAAAGTTTTTTTCAGAATGATCCCTTAAACTTGTATGCTAATCATTTTCTAGATTCCTTGGAGGAAATGCCCAATTGCCCGACATTGTCTTCATCTTATGCTTAATGACTCAAGTTAGGAGAAAATCTTATAATGATACCTCTGTCGAGGAAGATGGAGTATGTCCCTAGATTCAGAATTTGGCCGTAAGAGTGTGAAAAAAGCCAAACTAGCAGTGTAACCAGGAACTCAATACAGGGATTTTGCTACACTTTAAAGCCAAACTTAAGTTCTTGAATTCATGAAGAAATCAGCTCTGAATCGATATGACTATACGCGGAGTGGGAGTGTTTGTATTTGTATGTGTGTATATTTATAAAGAGTCCTAGGTTGATAACCCAAGTGTCCAACAGCCTAATTCATAGTCTGTTCATACAAGGAAATACTATACAGCAAAGAAAAAGCACAAACCACTGCTACTTGCAACAACATGAATGAATCTCACAAAAAGAATGTTAAACAAAAGAAACTGGACACAAAAGAAGTATTCCATTTGTATAAAATTCAAAGCCAGGCAAAACCAAGCTACAGTATCTTTTTAGGGATGCATACTTGGCTGGCAAAATTATAAGGGAAATGGAGGAAGTAATTTTGATAAAAGTCAGAATTGGGGTTTCCTCTGGGGATGGCAGGGTGTGGTGACTGGAATGGGACCCGGGGGACTCTGGGGTGCTGGAAATCTTCTGTTGATCTGGGTGGTGGTTACATGGGTGTTTGTTGTATAATAACTTTCAAATTGTGTGTTTTATGATTTTTTTTGTACTGTCATGATAAGAAAAACTTCAAAATGCCTGGACTATTAGAACTGTGAGGGACCTTAATTCTGGTCTGCCCCTCGCTGTATAGGTGAGGGAGCAGGGGCAGAGGGGACATGACCTACAGCTTGTGGGGGACAGATGCCATACATGTGTCCTGGCTTCTAGCTCGGTGCTTAGACCATCATACACAGCACTGCTGCTACCCATGAAGGGAAAACAACACCTCTCGTACGGGGATCACTTGGCTAAATTCCTAAAGAAATGAAAAATCCTGAGCCTGGAATATTAATACTATGCCTAAGAGGATATTGAATGGGATTTTCCTATTTTTGAGAATTTTCAGCTAAAGTCTTAAAGCTAAGAGTGACATGTAATATGTTAGCCCTCATTCTAAAGAGAAGTTTTAGATACATCTGTCATATCGATTAAAATAGCAAAATGGGTCTGGTGACTAGTAACCCCTACTACCCACTTCCAGGCTGTACAGAAAGGTTAGAAATTATCCAGGGATAATGGGAGACGGTCCTGAAGTAGGAGGGGTGCTGTGGCACCCGCAGGTCTAGAGATGGTGGTGGTGGTGATGGTGAAGAGAACGTCAGGCTGCAGCAAGGGCAGCCTGGCAGCTCATCTCCCAGTGGATGCTGGCTGAGCTGCAGACACTTGAAAGCTTACCCAGGAGCACTGGAGTGGAGCATGGTGAGGGTTTCGGGAGAGCCAGAGGTGTCTCCTGGAGTCTGACGCTGTGCTGGATAGTTCTCTGGGTCAGAGGCTGACCGGAGCAGCCCACACAGGCAGGGACAGGAAGAGGGCACCAGTGGGAGCAGTCTATACTCCCAGGGCACCTTGCACCAAGGATGGGGGAGAGTGACATGGGTCAAGCAGACTCTGCAGACGGCAGCCACATCTGAAGAGACTCTGCCCGGGAGGGCTGCCTGCTGGATCAAGGGTGCCTGAGGGGCGGAGGGCAGGGGACAGCATGCGACGTAGTCACAGGGAGCACCACCCGCTCAGGGAAAGGTGCAGGGCAGTGGTCCCTGTATTGGGGGGAAATCTCCAAAGACCCATATGAGCTCCACGAAAGGGTATGTCTGTCCTAGCAGTGGGCATTGTGATGCCACCAGCAAAAGCTAAGAAAGGATGATAGTGGCACCAGTGATGTAAGACCAAGAGGAAACAAACAGATGACCCCTCCCACACTGCAGGTCCCTGAGCCGGGGGCCAGGTCAGAGCTGGAGGGAGAGGCTGAGCTTTAATTAGAAGTGAATTTGAGGGGCTTCCCTGGTGGCGCAGTGGTTGAGAATCTGCCTGCCAATGCAGGGGACACGGGTTCGAGCCCTGGTCTGGGAAGATCCCACATGCCGCGGAGCAGCTAGGCCCGTGAGCCACAATTACTGAGCCTGAGCATCTGGAGCCTGTGCTCCGCAACAAGAGAGGCCGCGATGGTGAGAGGCCCGCGCACCGCGATGAAGAGTGGCCCCCACTTGCCACAACTAGAGAAAGCCCTCGCACAGAAACGAAGACCCAACACAGCCATAAATAAATTAATTATTAATTTAAAAAAAAAAAAAAAAAAAAGAAGTGAATTTGAGGATGGGATTTAGATTGGGTTGGACATCTGAGAATGGGTCTCAATTTTAAAACTGGTGGTACTTAAAAAAATATTATTTGGAAAACTCTAGCGTCTATCCAAGATGTTGTTAAGGAATCCAAAGGAGAATTCTTCAAAACCATAGATGAAGACAAAGCCATTTCCCGTGCCAGCCCATTTAATAAACTGGTTCCAAAGGCCCACCACTCACAGTGCCAGCCCCGCAGGTCTCGTTTTGCTCCATCTCTACAACCTGTGAGGGAGGCACACCCCTGTTTAACAGATGAGGAGACCTTGGGTCAAGGGGCTAAGTAGTTGCCATGGCCGCACAGCCCAGAAATGGTGGGGCTGAGCCTGAAACCCAGGTTGGCTGGTGTCTAACATCCACCTTCTCTCTGCCACCCTAGACTGTCTTCCGAGGGCACCGCAGAGCCTCCATGCCTCTTAGAAAACCAAGGGGGCTGGCAGCTGGGAGAGCACTTTCATGTGAGGGGGGGGGAGGCTGACCCTCAGTCACAACTCCTGTCCCCAAGGGTCCACTCTCCTCTTGTGGCTCTCTCTCCACTGACTGTTGCTGGGGAGAGGGGCCACTGCTCCTCCCTTAATGTCTTCACCAAGGTGGACTCATCCCCCTTCCCGTGGCACAGCTAAGACAGCGGGGCAATTCAAATCAGACTCAACCCAGAGCTTGGGGACAGCAGGAGGAGGCACAGAAGGGACCACTGCTTGTGGCCCACAGTCCAGCCGGTTGCCCCCAGGCAGGGGACTCATCTGCCCGCTGGGCTCCCCACAGGACTGCCCCTGCCTGACCTGCCCCCGAGTCAAACGCCATCTCCACTCTCGGGGAGCATCTTTGGATTCCTCCAAGCTCCTCCATGTTTGGACTCCTGGCTTCTGCCCCAGCACCCCCTTTAGAGTCTGGGTTTCTTGCTAAGGATCTGCCTCCTCCCTGGATGATAGAACCCAGAATGAGGCTTATTTTTCCAGCCACGCTGCTCCCTCCCCACAGGGCTGTGGCCTTTGCCAGGGCCTCTGCACAACAGCACCACCAGATATGCACCTGGAGCACCGTCATCCACCTGCTCGTTCCTTTTTCCGGCAAACACTTCCTGAAGACCTGGTTTGGCAGGCCTCGGGCTGCGCTCAGGGCTCTGGTGGAAAACCAGACACCCGCACAGAGGATCCGGGCTGCCTTCTTAGAGGTTTTGCACAGCTCCCCACCCCTCTGCTGCCAGTGGCTCAGCCCTGGGCCAGGGCACAGCTTTACCCTGCTGCCCCCATGCAGAGGCTGGGCCAGACCTGTCCTGAGGTCTCCTCATGGCTGTGACTCCAGGCCCAAAATGATGCCAAGTGCTTGACTGGCTGTGGCACTCTCTGCCCAGAATGAAGGGGACAGGCAGGCCAGGAGGTTCTCTGTCCAGCACAGAGGGCACCCAACACGAGTGTCCCTCTCACTGCCCCGATTCCTGAGGTCTGGCTCCTGTGCCCACTTCACCTCCCTCTGCTTTCCTACAGACCCACGTCGGCTCAGCTCCAGAGGCAGGGCGGAGGGGGCACGGTCTACCCTCCTGCCCCATCAACGCCAAGAGGCTCAGAGCTCTGGGCTGCTGAGACCCCTGGGCCAGGCCTCTTGCTGAGGGCAGTAGGGTCCGTGCCCAGTGCTGCTGCCTAGCCGGATGCTTCCCAGGGTGGAAGAACAGTCCCCCAGGCTCTGGGGAGCCAGGCTGGCTCTGGAGAGGGCCTTGACGCTTCAGCCAGAGAAAAGGCAAACCCAGCCACCCCGAAAATCCCCCTTTCCCCCACTCACACCCTGCAGAGGCAGGCGTAATCTGTCCCCGGGTTCGCACCAAGCCTCTATTTTGTTTATGCCACAATTGATCTGCCATCCCAGTTTGCAAAGAGCAGACACTTGGGGGCTTTATTATGCCACTTTGACAAAAGCTGTGAAGCTCATTCCCACAGCCTGTCTGGTGCCGCCTTCGCAAATGGGGCCCTGGTGACAGGGCCTCCGGAGTTCAGCTCCGAGAGCCTGGAAGTGAGATGGGGAGACCAGCACTGGTCTGAATCGGGCCCTGGGTGGCAGCCTCTGTGCTGGACACTGGACGCATGTCCCCTCATCCAGTCCCTCCAACCACCCTGAGAGGGACGCATCATCAACCCCAACAATGCAGGCAAGGACGTGGGCCAAGGGAACTGAAGATACTCAGCCAAGTTACCGTTTGTAAGTGGCTGAGCTGCCCCTGAAGCCCTTTCCACTGCGCCAGATGGGAAGCCTGAGCTCATCACCTCGGGGACTTTTTCCCACTGGCTCTGAAGTATCGACTTGGCGGAGGGGAAATATAATTTATAATCCAATCTGGGATACTTTTGAGCGCAAATAATTACCCCAGGACAGCAGGTGTAAACCAGAGCTGATCCAAGCAACTGGGGTGCGTGATTAAAATGCAGACTCCAAGGCAGGTCCCACCCCAGAGGCTTATTTAGAGGGACCCAGGAATCTACATTTTAACAGATGTCCCCTGATGATTCTAATGTGAATGGGCTAAAGCCCTTCCTTTAAGAAACAGTATTATGCTGTATCCCTGATGACCCTACTGGTTGGAATCTCCCCAATTTCAAATAAAAAAAATTTTCAGCTTTATTGAGTTACAGTTGACATATAAAACTGTAAGATATTTAAAATATACATCATGATGATTTGTTGGTTTAAATTTCAAGTGACCTAAAACCCTTGTTGTGGACATTGCAGCTGTCTCCTTAACAACCATCACCCCACCCCTCAACCTAAAGTGTAGCAGCTGGGCCCCTTGGAGAACTGACCCAACTGCCAGGGGTGGGCTCCGTTAGTCTAGGCCAATCAGGAAAATCCAGTCCCTTACCACGACTGGCTCAAGGATGGATAGGCCTAAGCCAATCAGTGAAGGCCATTTTCATGGCTACAGAGACTTGCTCAGGAATGGGTATGT
Organism: Eschrichtius robustus; assembly: GCF_028021215.1. Classification (NCBI taxonomy): domain Eukaryota; kingdom Metazoa; phylum Chordata; class Mammalia; order Artiodactyla; family Eschrichtiidae; genus Eschrichtius; species Eschrichtius robustus. The sequence goes on from NC_090838.1 coordinate 39,800,823, forward strand.
GACCCCATTCAGGCCAATCAGATGAGAGGAGAGTTTCTCTGATAGTTTCTGGGTTAAATGCGTCTCACTTTTTAAAAAATACTTATTTATTTTATTTATTCATTTTATTTTATTTATTTTTGGCTGCACTGGGTCTTAGTTGCGGCACGTGGGATGTTTATTGAGGCATGAGAGATCTTTCGTTGCGCCGTGCGGGCTTCTCCCTCTCTAGTTGTGACGTGCAGGGGTTTTTTTTTTTTCTCTCTCTAGTTGAGGCCCGTGGGCTTAGTTGCCCTGTGGTGTGTGGGATCTTAGTTCCCCGACCAGGGATAGAACCCATGTCCCCTGCATTGGAAGGCAGATTCTTTTTTTTTTAATTTATTTTTGGCTGTGTTGGGTCTTCGTTTCTGTGCGAGGGCTTTCTCTAGTTGCGGCAAGCAGGGGCCACTCTTCATCGCGGTGCGCGGGCCTCTCACTATTGTAGCCTCTCTTGTTGCGGAGCACAGGCTCCAGACGCGCAGGCTCAGTAGTTGTGGCTCACGGGCCTAGTTGCTCCGCGGCATGTGGGATCTTCCCAAACCAGGGCTTGAACCCGTGTCCCCTGCACTGGCAGGCAGATTCTCAACCACTGCACCACCAGGGCAGCCCGGAAGGCAGATTCTTTACCACTGGACCACGAGGGAAGTCCCTAAATGCTTCTCACTTTTAAGAGCTGCCTTGGGTGTGGAGGGAGCAGGAGGTGGCCCCAGGAGTGGTTGGTGGCCACCTGTGGCCGTGAGGAGCCAGCCTTAGATGAAGCTGACACTGCAGAAGGCTGTCAAAGTATCCTGAAAACCCTAATGAGCTGTCCAATCAAACTGGCCAGGCTGCCTGACCTACCCTTGGACTTCCAGTTACATGAGCCCGTAAATCTCTTTTCCTGCCTAAGCCTTCTGTGACAGGCAACCAAACACACTCCAGCTGGTGCCGATGGTTAAGGGCCTGGTTAAACATCCCAGGGTCAAGGAAATGGTATCAGACTTGAACTCAAAGCTTTGACTGCTGTTGTAGCCTCTATCAGCCAAGTGATCGAAGCAAGTCACTCTAACTCCTCTGAGCCCCTATTTCTTCATCTGTAGAACGTCGACCTCCTGACGCGAGCCCTCTCTGTGAACTGTAATATAACCTGCCAATGGGTGTTCCTCAAGATGAGACAGTAGACTTAATGCGACGTAGAGAGAATGCCCATGATTAAGAAAAAGAAATTTTAAGTAAAGTGGAACACGTTTATTTACTGCGGGACTTTTTAGAGCACTCACCGTGTTAATGTGATTTATGAAACCACCAGGGCTATGCTAACACTATCCAGCGTTCCCCAAACTAATTTGACCATCGAATGTATTTAGTCACCTCAGGTGACTTGAGTATTTCAAAGAGTAATATTTGGGAAATGCCATACTCTATCCTCATGAAGAATTAAGGATGAGGCATTTAAAAACATTCTCGAGGATTTCCCACGCTTTAAAAAGTCACTGCAACACTGCAATGCCTTTTCAGTGCCTGGCATGTAGAAGGTGTTGGGCCACGTCTGCTGAGTGAATGAATAGACTGTGACTCTACTTGTTTGCAGCAGTGATTCTCAAACTCGATTATCTAGGACCCACCTGGGGATCTTGTTAGCTTCTGGGGTGGGGCTCACAATTCCAAATTTCTAACCTGGTCCCAGGTGAGGCCACTGCAGCTGGCCAGTGAACCTTATTTTAAATACCAAGCACAGATGACTTATAGTATTAATTACCTTCAGGGGCCTGTCTCCACAATGAGATTGGGGACCCCTTGGGAGTAGGGACCAAATTATATTGGCTACTTGGAAGCATAGGTTATATGGGCTGCTCAGGTTTGAATCCTAGCTCCACTACTCCCTAGCTGTGTGTCTTTGAGCAAATTAATTGACCTTTCTGTGCCTCATTTTTCTTATCTGTAAAGTAGAGATGATAATATTTGTATTTTTGTACTCAACTGAGTCAATATGTGCAAAACACTTAGAATAGTGCCTAGCACATTAATAAGCCCTTAATAAAGTCTTCTTCTTCTTTCTGTTCTCCACAGTGAGCAAGGGAATCATGTATAAATTAGGCACTGATAGTTATTTGTTGACTGAATAACTGAAAATAAAAGTTTCAAGAACATCTCAAGGGTGAGAGTTAAATATCAGGGACAGTGAGAAGGCTGAGGTGTGGGGTTGGTGGGCAGAGGAGGGGAAAGGACCCATTAAGACTCATCAGATAAAATACAGGACTCCCAAATAAATATGAATTTCAGATAAACAAATCAATTTTTAATGTAAGTACATCCCAAACATTGCACGGGCCATATTTACACTAAAAAATGCTTCGTTGTTTTTCTGAAATTCATATTTGACTGGGAGTCCTGTATTTTTATCTGCTAAATCTGGCAGCCCTACCCATGGCCCTACTTGTCTGCTGGGCACACTACTTTGAGGAGCGTCTCCTAACATCGCCCTCTCCCGGGATCCTTCCTGACTGGCTGGAGGAGGGATAACAGGCTCACTTTAGCAATCAAGGAGCCTAAAGGTCACACAGAACTGGGCCTTGCCCACCCAAGGCCAGGCCAGCAGCCTAGTCTTCCAGCGCCTCTTCCTCTCCAAACAGGGAACAGTGGGAGATGTGGAGTGGGCTGTGGGCAGAGGGTGGGGCTGCCATCGGGCTGCTCTGTGGTTGGAGCTGAGACACGGACTCTTGGGGAGAAGAAGGGAAGCTCCAGGCCACGTTCCATGGAGGAGGGCTGGACGCTTGAGAGGAGACACTTCCCTGGGACTGGAGCCCCAGGCCTGGAACCTCAAGGCTGCCCATGTCATCCTTCTCCAAATCCCTCCCCTGAGGAGGACAACTGACCAGCCTGGCCAAACCTTTTGGGAGGGCTGGGAATGAAAGGAAGGCTGGAAGAACTTTAGTGACGAATGGAAACGCGGAGGGGATAATAATAGCTGAAACGTGTTGAGCCCTCACTATTTCCGGGCACTGTGCCAAAGCTTCATGTGTATCAATGCATATTCCATCCTCACAGCTCTGTGAGGCACTGGGTAGCATTCATTCTAAGTCACAGCCTTTTTCCTCAAATTTTAACAGCCCTGAAATCAGGATGCATCTTACGATCAATGACTTGACATGGTTTATTTGGCAGCATTCTAAATTCTTAATGGTACACGTTATTGGTGCATTTATAATTGATGGTGTCTTAGATTTGATGAACTACAATGGGAACTATTATCATTCCCATTTGTGAGATTAGTAAACTGAGTCACACTTAACAAAGACACTTAGGTTAAATAACTTGCCCAGATCACAGAGCAAGCAAGTGGCAGAGCCCAGGTGTGAAACTAGAGGAGGGAGCTTGCGATGTGATAAGGGAGAAAGTTAAACTTACAGGAGTTCAGAAGAAAGAGACATAGGTTGCTTTTGGTTGGAGCAGCAGTTCGTAACTCTGGCTCCATAATGGAGTCACCTGGGAAAGTTAAATTAGTCCCCAGACCAGCTTAGGTCAGAAGCAGGGCTGATGTTCTCCTGGTGCAGAGACTGGGAGAGTCTTATGGAGGAAGAGGTATCTGTGTTCAGTCTTGTAGGGTGGATGGGATTTCGAGAGGGAGGAAGTAGAGGCCTGGGCTTGAGAAAGGTGTGCCCTGCTGGGAGAGCGCTGTGTACAGGGCCAGGGTAAAGGGCTGGGTTCAGCCTGGCTGTTTCCCACGTGCAGCTTGGCGTCTAGCCCACAGACAACGTTTAGTAACTCTTGACGATGGAGTGGATGAACCTGTGGCAGAAGGAGAAGGACAAGGCTGGGAGACCCTCCCATCCACATTGTACTCAGGCTGAACTTGCAGGAGCACTGTGGCTGTGAGGGTGTCACCCGACACCGCAAGAAGCTTCTCCATCATCTTGGCCTGGCATCCAGCAGCATGTCTGGCCTTGTAGAGACTTACAAACCCTGGAAACATCAAGCTGCAGAAGATAAACTCAGGGAGTCTCCCTTCCTGCAGGCTTGGGAAGGGCCAGCATCAGCTTTCTTGGAGAGTTGAGAGCAGAGGCTGTGGCGTCAGGCTCTGGCGCCTCCACTTGCTGATGGGCCAATGGGGACACGTTATTTCTCCCCCTAAAAGTGGCCTGATGACCGCCTACTTCGTAAGGTTTCTGTGAGGAGTAAACGAGGAGGTGGCTCCCTGGTGAGCTCAAGAAGCAGCAAGCTTAACTGGGAAACGCCCGGGCGAGGCCCCAGCCCTCACACTGCAGCTGGAGAGCCGAAGGTGGAGCAAGGAACAGGCAAACCACGAACCAAGGACTAGGAGTTTCGGCGGAAAGGACAAGCCCCCCGTACACACACCTAAGACGACTCTACCGCTAACTTGCTGTCCCTGAGTCTCATCAGGCCTCTGTGTCCTAGGCGGTCCCCGGTGAGTGGCAGCGTCCCCTCTGGGCTGGCTTCAGTCTCTGGTCCCTGCGCCGGGGTGGGGGGGGGGGGCGGGGGGGGAGGCACCACCTTTTCCAATCCTGAAATCAAGGGTGGCAGTGGGGGAGGGGGACGCCAGAGAGTGGGCCTGTGGTGGGAAAGCTGAGACTGTGGGCTGCGACGTTTGCTGCCGCTGGAGGGTTTGTCTAAATTGTAACCGAGATGGGCAGCTCCCTGAGGGCGCAGCCCTGGGCTCCTTCCCACCGCAGCCGGGCGCAGGGCTGGGCTCGTGCTGGATGCTCCCTGACTCAGGACAGAGAGGCAACACAGAAAAACACAAGTCACATGGAGAAAGCGGACCCTTCCATTCTCCTGTTCAATTTTGCTTGTTCTCTGGGGGCCTTTGGGATGATCTTTGTTTGCTGAGAGCAGGGGGCGTGTGGGGATGGCTGAGAGGGCAGAGGGGCTAGGAAAAGAAGGCTGAAACCCGCAGGCTGCAGGTCGGGGATTTTTAACATTAGGAAAGTGTCGGTAATTTAGGAGTGATGGGCAAGTGACCCCAAGAATCAGCTTCGAACCTCGGCGCTGTTTTCCTCGCCAGTGGGGCTGATTGAACCTGCCCCCTCTGCGCGCTTCATCTGTGGGATTAAGGTTTTCTCTCCTCACCAGAAATCATTCAGCAAAATGAGTTATTAAAAGCCAGTTAACTACTCCTGCCTCCAGCAAGCTCCCGCTTACCAATCTCTCCCGGGGCCCGAGCTGGAGCAGCTGTGAAGCTCGGGCCCTCGGAGGTGGAGGGAAGATGACTCATTTACATAGAGCCCGTCCTCCGTCCTGCCCCCCAGATCTGTCCCTGTCTCTCTGATGACTAATCCTTTCCAGGGATGAGCTCACCGCCCCTCCTGCCCACCACGAAAGGAGCAGAACCTTAGCCCCAGCCCAGAATTTGGGGAGAAGACTGGCTCCAAGGCCAGGGAAGGCAGGGACGGTCCCTGATGGGACAAAAGTCTGGCCATCAAGAGCCCGCGCTGGGGCAGTGAGATGAGGAAAGCCCTGAAGCCCGCCCAGCCCTGGCCTTGCTCCCTCCACCTTAGGGTCCCACACACACACACGGCTGTGGTGAGGCTGAGGCCACCTCTCAGAAGGGCAGACACACCTGCCGTGGGGAGAAAGCAGGTCCACCAACCCGGAAGTGTCAATACGATGTCAGCTGAATCACATTTCATCTCAAATCCTAGATCAGAGAGGAGCAGATTTTTTTTTAAAAATTAATTAATTAATTAATTTTTGGCTGTGTTGGGTCTTCGTTTCTGTGCGAGGGCTTTCTCTAGTTGCGACAAGCGGGGGCCACTCTTCATCGCGGTGCGCGGGCCTCTCACTATCGCGGCCTCTCTTGTTGCGGAGCACAGGCTCCAGACGCGCAGGCTCAGTAGTTGTGGCTCACGGGCCCAGCCGCTCTGCGGCATGTGGGATCTTCCCAGACCAGGGCTCGAACCCGTGTCCCCTGCATTGGCAGGCAGTTTCTCAACCACTGCGCCACCAGGGAAGGCCAGGAGAAGATTTTTAAAAGGGAATCTGCGGTGGTTCCTGTCAAGCAAAGGCCCCTGCTCTCACGTGCACAGTTCCAACTCCTCTCAGTTAATTCAGTTTTTATCCACATGGCGAAGCTCGGGCTCATCGCTGCCCACGCAGCTGTGAACCACATTTGAAGGAGGGCCTCTGCGCCCAGGCTGAGGGGAGATGCGAAGAAAGGGGCCAGTGCCCTAGAGGCTCGTGCCTCGGGGCCGCTCCTCAGGGCTCCGAGTCCATCCCGCTGACTTGGCCTTGGTGCCTGGCCGCCTCGCCATACCTCTTCTCACAGAGGGCGGTCTGGCGGGCTGCTCCAGAGGAGCAAGCAAGCCAAGGAGGCACGATGAAAACAAACCGCACTTTAAGCTGCGGCCAGGGGAGCGCTCTGGAGGGTCCTGGGGAACCCTGGGCGTGGCCTGCTGACATGGCTCCTAGCCAGAGAGGCTGGTAAGCCAGCACGAAGGGCTCCGTTAGGGCCTGGCTGGGTCAGGATGGCCTAGACTTGTGCCCCTGGACTGAGGTTAAGGGCTGAGGGCGCCTCCTTCTGCAGAGGGGGCGGCGGCTGTTCCTACCGCACGTTCTGCTCCCAGCCCCCCTGCGGGGAAGGGAGGTTGGTCACTGGCTTACGGGGAGGGAGGGGCGGAGGGGCTGGACGGCTAGAGCCTTAGGCTATGCGCCGCACTCCGCTGGTGCGTTCACAGAGGGATCCCCAGATCTGCTCCCGGAGGCTGCGGCAGTGTGTGGCTTCTGGTCACTATTGAGGAATGGAAACCGAGGCTCAGAGAAGTAAAATGACCAGTGAGAGAACACCACCAGCATTCAGGTCCCAAGCCCCACATTCACGGCTCTTTCCATTCCACGTCTTAAGGCCTCACTCAGCCTTTGGTTCAGAGATCGTGGCTGTGATTTTGTGGTTTTTGTTGTTTTTTAAAATTAATTAATTTATTTATGGCGGTGTTGGGTCTTCGTTGCTGCGCGCGGGCTTTCTCTAGTTGTGGCGAGTGGGGGCTACTCTTTTTTGCGGTGCGTGGGCTTCTCATTGCAGTGGCTTCTCTTGTTGCGGAGCACAGGCTCTAGGGGCGTGGGCTTCAGTAGTTGTGGCACACAGGCTCAGTAGTTGTGGCTCGTGGGCTCTAGAGCGCAGGCTCCGTAGTTGTGGCGCACGGGCTTAGATGCTCCGTGCCATGTGGGATCTTCCCAGACCGGGGCTTGAAGCCATGTCCCCTGCACTGGCAGGTGGATTCTCAACCACTGCGCCACCAGGGAAGACCCTGTGATTTTGTTTTGAAACATGCAAACAACTGTACCATGCAGGAGGACTTGCTGTGGCCAAAATGCCTGCCCTGGGCCTATGGCATGAGTCCGTACCAGATCCCAAGCAACAGGAGACGGAGGCTAGGGCTCAGAGGTGTTAAGGACCTTGTCCAACGTCCCAGAAATTCCAACTCAGGTCTGCCGACTCCAAATCCCACATTCCTTCCACCTCATGGTGATGACCTTGCCTTTAATCCCCTCCCCCCATTTGCACAGAGAGGCCCTGATGACTTGGGACCCAGATTTCTGGTTTTCTGAAAACATTCTTTCTCCTTCTGGTCCATTCTGCACATTGTCCCAGATCGATTGCATTGATTGCTCTGCCCAGATCTCTCTCCTGCTCACTCCACAATGAGCTCCCGAGTGACAGGAAGATCCGGAATTTCTTAGACTGGGATTCAAGGCCCCAACTTTTCTAGCATCAGCTCCTCTCTTTGAACCTTCTTCTTCAGGGCCACAAGTCCCCTCACTGACCCATACACACACATATTCATCCGCCAGGTAGTTACTGAAAGCCTGCTCTGTGTCAGGCACTGTGGGGATATGAGGTGAGCAGGACAGGCAGAATCCCAGCCTGAAAGAACCTAGTGTCCAGCAAACATACCATGAATATTCCCTCCTCCGTGCCTTTGCACCCGCCATTCCCCATCTCTCAAAGTCTGCAACAACTTCTTTCCTTTTCTGTTCACCTACCTGAATTGCATTTGTCACCTGACAGCACTTAGAGTTCATCAGGCATTTAATTATGTGCTGCTCACAATGGCCCCTGTACTACTGACTGTGGTCCCACAGGATTATTTAACCTTGTGTGTTTCTGTGTGCCTTGCCAATGAGGACATGACCCGTGTCTTAGGTTTCCTCTCACACTTTATAATGCAGGAGCTCAAGGGACAGCTGCTAACTTCCTGGCAGAACCAGCGGTTTGTCTAGTGACCACCAGCAGGTTCCGTACCAGAAATATGGTTTCTGTCTTAGTTTCAGTTAATTTATCTAACATGTTTTTGAGACCTGATGTGTGCCAGGCATGGGGGAGGGGAGGAATACTCAGATGTACAATATTGTCCATACCCTGCTGCCAAAGGCCACCAGGTACACACCTGCAGTTGAACAAAATTGAGTCTACTGACTCACTTTAACAAGGGAGACTGTCCACCATGGGGGGCATCGCCGTCAGCAGGTATCAGAAAGGACTCATTCAGGATTTGGGCTTGAGTTAGGTGACTTGGGGGAGGGCTCAAGAAAGCAGGGCTTTGCTCTGGATTGGATGCTACCAAAGCAGGCTGCGAGCAGGGGTAATTCCAGGATTGGGTATTTTAATAATTCTTACCTAGAAGGGGAAATGATGGAGCAAGGCCAAAGCTGGGATTGGTAAAGAAGCAGCAGTTGCTCATGTTAACCAGATGGGGGTGTTTGGTCATTTTTGTGGTTTGGATGATGTTCTTATTTGGTCTCCGTTCAGACATGATTACCGGTGAGTGGTTTGGTTTTTACTCTCACTATCCCCTGGTCCCAAGGTGGCCTCATGTGATGTAGATGTCCTGGGAAATTGCTTATGTTCAAGGTCAGAACCCCACCCCCACACTCCCTGTTGCCTAGCTGTGAGTGCCGGGCCGGCTCCTGGCTCTCAGAGGTTGCTTTTGTCTTTCTCAAGACAGTTCTGCACTTAGCGTTCCATAAGATGCTATTCACTATTTCTTTTTAAAGAAATTCCTTCCAAATCTTCCAGTTTATTTGGCTATATATATGGGAGACATCATAGAATGCCAGGAAACAAGAGAAGAGGTCTGGGTGGGCTTCCTAGAGGAGGTGCTGCTGGCTGAATAGTAAAGATGCCTTACCCAAGCAGGTGGAGGCAGTGGGAGAGAGTCTTGGAGGTCTGGGCTGGAACTTGGGTTCAAGGGTCATGTGGATAAGACATCCCAGGAAGCATGTACAGTATGAGAATGGGGACCCCTGGGGAACCCCAGCATTTAAAGAGCAGAAGAGGAGCCTGTGAAGGAGGCTTTCATTCACTCAACAAATAGTTACTGAGGGCTCACTATCTACCAGGCCCTTGGGAGTCATGAGTGATCAAGACAAAGTTCTCTCACGAGGCTTACATTTCAGCATGGGAGATGGATAATAAACTACAAACATAATGTTCAAGTAAACTACGTGGCATATTGGAAAGTGGCAAGTGTTATGGAAGAAGAAGAAGGAGAGGAAGAGGAAGGAGAAGAAGAAGAGGAAGAGGAGGAAGAGGAAGAAGGAGAAGGAAAAGGAAGCAGGGGATGGGGAGGGGAGGAGGAGGAGGAGGAGGCTTCTCTGGTGGCGCAGTGGTTAAGAATCCGCCTGCCAATGCAGGGGACATGGGTTTGAGCCCTGGTCCAGGAAGATCCCACATGCCGCGGAGCAGCTAAGCCCGTGTGCTACAACTACTGAGCTTGCGCTCTAGAGCCCACGAGCCACAACTACTGAGCCCGCGTGCCACAACTTCTTTTTTTTTTTTAATTAATTAATTAATTTATTTTTGGCTGTGTTGGGTCTTCGTTTGTGTGCGAGGGCTTTCTCCAGTTGCGGCAAGCGGGGGCCACTCTTCATCGTGGTGCACGGGCCTCTCACTATCATGGCCTCTCTTGTTGCGGAGCACAGGCTCCAGACGTGCAGCCTCAATAGTTGTGGCTCACGGGCCTAGCTGCTCCGTGGCATGTGGGATCTTCCCAGACCAGGGCTCGAACCCGTGTCCCCTGCATTGGCAGGCAGATTCTCAACCACTGCGCCACCAGGGAAGCCCGAGCCACAACTTCTGAAGCCCAGGCACCTAGAGCCCATGCTCTGCAACAAGAGAAGCCACTGCAATGAGAAGCTCATGCACAGCAACGAAGAATAGCCCCTGCTCGCCGCAACTAGAGAAAGCCTGCGCACAGCAACAAAGACCCAATGCAGCCAAAAATAAATAAATAAATAAATAAAAATTTTAAAAGAAGAAGAAGAAAAGAGACTTGGCTGAGGGGGTGGGGAGAGCCTGGGGAAGGGAGGAGGCAGGTTGCAGCATTAAGTGGGTGGGTCAGGGCAGGCCTCGTTGAGGAAGTAACATCTGATGAAGGACTGGAAGGAGGTGACATCTAGGGGAAGGGTGTTCCAGGCCAATCAACAGCCAGAGCAAAGGCCCTGAGGCAGGGAGATGGAGGTGGGGGAGAAGAGAAGAGGGAAAAAATAAAGGAAACACTGGACAAAGAGTTGGTCAGCAGATCTCTTATGGACACCCTCAGGGCAAAGTTTAAGTTACACAAATGCCCCAGAATATGAAAAAAACCAAGGAAACTTCCACAAGCCTCTTAGATAGCCTCATCACCAGAGGGCAGACAGCAGAAGCAAGAAGAACTACAGTCCTGCAGCCTGTGGAACGAAAACCACATTCACAGAAAGATAGACAAGATGAAAAGGCAGAGGGCTATGTACCAGATGAAGGAACAAGATAAAACCCCAGAAAAACAACTAAATGAAATGGAGATAGGCAATTTTCCAGAAAAAGAATTCAGAATAATGATAGTGAAGATGATCCAGGACCTCGGAAAAAGAATGGAGGCAAAGATCGAGAAGATGCAAGAAATGTTTAACAAAGACCCAGAAGAATTAAAGAACAGACAAACAGAGATGAACAATACGATAACTGAAATGAAAACTACACTAGAAGGAGTCAATAGCAGAATAACTGAGGCAGAAGAACGGATAAGTGACCTGGAAGACAGAATGGTGGAATTCATTGCTGCGGAACAGACTAAAGAAAAAAGAATGAAAAGAAATGAAGACAGCCTAAGAGACCTCGGGGACAACATTAAACGCAACAACATTCACATTATAGGGGTCCCAGAAGGAGAAGAGAGAGAGAAAGGACCCGAGAAAATATTTGAAGAGATTATAGTTGAAAACTTCCCTAACATGGGAAAGGAAATAGCCACCCAAGTCCAAGAAGTGCAGGGAGTCCCATACAGAATAAACCCAAGGAGAAGCATGCCAAGACACATAGTAATCAAGTTGGCAAAAATTAAAGACAAAGAAATATTATTGAAAGCAGCAAGGGAAAAATGACAAATAACATACAAGGGAACTCCCATAAGGTTAACAGCTGATTTCTCAGCAGAAACTCTACAAGCCGGAAGGGAGTGGCATGATATACTTCAAGTGATGAAAGGGAAGAACCTTCAACCAAGATTACTCTGCCCCGCAACGATCTCATTCAGATTCGATGGAGAAATCAAAAGCTTTACAGACAAGCAAAAGCTAAGAGAATTCAGCACCACCATACCAGCTCTATAACAAATGCTAAAGGAACTTCTCTAAGTGGGAAACACGAGAAGAAAAGGACGTACAAAAACAAACCCAAAACAATTAAGAAAATGGTCACAGGAACATACATATAGATAATTACCTTAAACGTGAATGGATTAAATGCTCCAACCAAAAGACACAGGCTTGCTGAATGGATACAAAAACAAGACCCATATATATGCTGTCTACAAGAGACTTCAGACCTAGGGACACATACAGACTGAAAGTGAGGGGATGGAAAAAGATATTCCATGCAAATGGAAATCAAAAGAAAGCTGGAGTAGCAATACTCATATCAGATAAAATACTTTAAAATAAAGAATGTTACAAGAGACAAGGAAGGACACTATGTAATGAGCAAGGGATCAATCCAAGAAGAAGATATAACAATTATAAATGTATATGCACCCCACATAGGACCACCTCAATACATAAGGCAACTGCTAACAGCTCTAAAAGAGGAAATTGACAGTAACACAATAATAGTGGGGGACTTTAACACCTCACTTACACCAATGGACAGATTATCCAAACAGAAAATTAATAAGGAAACACAAGCTTTAGATGACACAATAGACCAGACAGATTTACTTGATATTTATAGGACATTCCATCCAAAAACAGCAGATTACACTTTCTTCTCAAGTGCACACAGAACATTCTCCAGGATAGATCACATCTTGGGTCACAAATCAAGCCTCAGTAAATTTAAGAAAATTGAAATCATATCAAGCATCTTTTCTGAGCACAATGCTATGAGATTAGAAATCAACTACAGGCAAAAAAACGTAAAAAACACAAACACATGGAGGCTAAACAATACGTTACTAAATAACCAAGAGATCACTGAAGAAATCAAAGAGGAAATCAAAAAATACCTAGAGACAAATGACAATGAAAACATGACAACCCAAAACCTATGGCATGCAGCAAAAGCAGATCTCAGAGGGAAGTTTATAGCAATACAAGCCTACCTCAAGAAACAAGAAAAATCTCAAATAAACAATCTAACGTTACACCTAAAGGAACTAGAGAAAGAAGAACAAACAAAACCCAAAATTAGCAGAAGGAAAGAAATCATAAAGACCAGAGCAGAAATAAATGAACTAGAAACAAAGAAAACAATAGCAAAGATCAATAAAACTAAAAGCTGGTTCTCTGAGAAGATAAACAAAATTGATAAACCATTAGCCAGACTCATCAAGAAAAAGAAGGAGAGGACTCAAATCAATAAAATTAGAAATGAAAAAGGAGAAGTTACAACAGACTCCGCAGAAATACAAAGCATCCTACAAGACTACTACAAGCAACTCTATGCCAATAAAATGGGCAACCTGGAAGAAATGGACAAATTCTTAGAAAGGTATAACCTTCCAAGACTGAACCAGGAAGAAATAGAAAGTATGAACTGACCAATCACAAGTCATGAAATTGAAACTGTGATTAAAAATCTTCCAACAAACAAAAGTCCAGGACCAGATGGCTTCACAGGTGAATTCTATCAAACATTTAGAGAAGAGCTAACACCCATCCTTCTCAAACTCTTCCAAAAAATTGCAGAGGAAGGAACACTCCCAAACTAATTCTATGAGGCCACCATCACCCTGATACCAAAACCAGACAAAGATACTACAAAAAAAGAAAATTACAGACCAATATCACTGCTGAATATAGATGCAAAAATCCTCAACAAAATACTAGCCAACAGAATCCAACAACACATTAAAAGAATCATACACCATGATCAAGTGGGATTTATCCCAGAGATACAAGGATTCTTTAATATACGCAAATCAATCAATGTGATACACCATATTAACAAATTGAAGAATAAAACCATATGATCATCTCAATAGATGCAGAAAAAGCTTTTGACAAAATTCAACACCCATTTATGATAAACGCTCTCCAGAAAGTGGGCATAGAGGGAACCTACCTCAACATAATAAAGGCCATATATGACAAACCCACAGCAAACATCATCCTCAATGGTGAAAAACTGAAAGCATTTCCTCTAAGATCAGGAACAAGACAAGGGTGTCCACTCTCGCCACTATTATTCAACATAGTTTTGGAAGTCCTAGCCACAGCAATCAGAGAAGAAAAAAAAATAAAAGGAACCCAAATTCGAAAAGAAGAAGTAAAACTGTCACTCTTTGCAGATGACATGATACTATACATAGAGAATCCTGAAGATGCCACCAGAAAACTACTAGAGCTAATCAATGAATTTGGTAAAGTTGCATGATACAAAATTAATACACAGAAATCTCTTGCATTCCTATACACAAACGATGAAAAATCTGAAAGAGAAATTAAGGAAACACTCCCATTTACCACTGCAACAAAAAGAATAAAATACCTAGGAATAAACCTACCTAGGGAGACAAAAGACCTGTATGCAGAAAACTATAAGACAATGATGAAAGAAATTAAAGATGATACCAACAGACGGAGAGATATACCATGTTCTTGGATTAGAAGAATCAATATTGTGAAAATGACTATACTACCCAAAGCAATCTACAGATTCAATGCAATCCCCATCAAATTACCAATGGCATTTTTTACAGAACTAGAACAAAAAATCTTAAAATTTGTATGGAGACACAAAAGACCCCGAATAGCCAAAGCAGTCTTGAGGGAAAAAAACGGAGCTGGAGGAATCAGACTCCCTGACTTCAGACTATACTACAAAGCTACAGTAATCAAGACAATATGGTACTGGCACAAAAACAGAAATATAGATCAATGGAACAGGTTAGAAAGCCCAGAGATAAACCCACGCACCTATGGTCAACTAATCTATGACAAAGGAGGCAAGGATATACAGTGGAGAAAAGACAGTCTCTTCAATAAGTGGTGCTGGGAAAACTGGACAGCTACATGTAAAAGAATGAAATTAGAACCCTCCCTAACACCATACACAAAAATAAACTCAAAACGGATTAGAGACCTAAATGTAAGACCGGACACTATAAAACTCTTAGAGGAAAACATAGGAAGAACACTCTTTGACATAAAGCACAGCAAGATCTTTTTTGATCCACCTCCTAGAGTAATGGAAATAAAAACACAAATAAACAAATGGGACCTAATGAAACTTCAAAGCTTTTGCACAGCAAAGGAAACCATAAACAAGACGAAAAGACAACCCTCAGAATGGGAGAAAACATTTGCAAATGAATCAACGGACAAAGGATTAATCTCCAAAATATATAAACAGCTCACACAGCTCAATATTAAAAAAACAAACAACCCAATCCAAAAATGGGCAGAAGACCTAAATAGACATTTCTCCAAAGAAGATATACAGATGGCCACGAAGCACATGAAATGCTGCTCAACATCACTAATTATTAGAGAAATGCAAATCAAATCTAAAATGAGGTATCACCTCACACCAGTTAGAATGGGCACCATCAGAAAATCTACAAACAAATGCTGGAGAGGGTGTGGAGAAAAGGGAACCCTCTTGCACTGTTGGTGGGAATGTAAATTGATACAGCCACTATGGAGAACAGTATGGAGGTTCCTTAAAGAACTAACAGTAGAATTACCATATGACCCAGCAATCCCACTACTGGGCATATACCCAAAGAAAACCATAATTCAAAAAGACACATGCACGCCAATGTTCATTGCAGCACTATTTACAATAGCCAGGTCATGGAAGCTACCTAAATGCTCATCGACAGACGAATACATAAAGAAGATGTGGTACATATATACAATGGAATATTACTCAGCCATAAAAAGGAACAAAATTGGGTCATTTGTAGAGACGTGGATGGATCTAGAGACTGTCATACAGAGTGAAGTAAGTCAGAAAGAGAAAAACAATTATTGTATATTAATGCATATATGTGGAACCTAGAAAATGGTACCGATGAACCGGTTGGCAGAGCAGAAATTGAGACACAGAAGTAGAGAAAAAACGTATGGACACCAAGGGGGGAAAGCAGTGGGGGGTGGGGGTTGTGGTGGGATGAATTGGGAGATTGGGATTGATATGTATACACTGATGTGTAATAAAATGGATGACTAATAAGAAAAAAAAAAAGAAAAAATAATAATAAGAAAAAAAGAAAAAATAATAATAAAAAAAAAAGAAAAGAAGAAAACCTAACACTTGTTTGATTTTAACATGAGGGACAAACAGATAAACAAGTAGTTTTATAAAAAGAGGAAGAAATATAATAAATATTCAAGTAGATTTCAAAGGATAGCTAAGATGCTGAATATAACTGTTTTTTTCCTCTATGAGCAGAATCTTGTGCCAGTTTAGAAGGTATTAAGATGATAAGAATAGCCATCAACAGTTTTTAATATCTCTGGACAATGAATAGAGCAAACTTTTACGTCTTATCTCATTTGATCATCACCATAACCCAGGAAAAAGAATGTCATCATTGTCCCATTTTATAGATGAAAAAATTGAATCCATGGGAGATAATGTGACATAAGTGGCATCTGACTTCCTCGAGTCTGAGCCCCTCTGCTCTCTCTCAACCTCATCTCTCAAGCCTATAATCTTTCAGTGATAACAAGGGAAATATTTGAGGGCATATCAGTTTGTATTTTGTATACAGTGTTAATATACACTCAATCAATGTGTATCTACTAAAAATTTTACATGACAGTAATACAAAAAAAAGGCCAGTCCCTCTGGTTGCTGTGCTAAGGACACCTGAGGGGTGGGTCAGGGAGTCCAATTCAGAGGCTGTGGCATCAAAGAGGTGGGGTTGCCCAGAGCAGGGCGTTAGCTAGAAGGGGACTGAGGAAGGGACACCAAAGGGAGGGCACAGACACAGGAGAGAATGAAGTCACTGAAGCTAGAGGAGGAAGCAGGAATGAGGGGAGGGGGCAGGGATCAGAAACTTCTAGAAGGGTCTAGTAAGATGGGACCCTAACTGTTCCCCTGGGATTTGGGGAGGAAGCTGGCTGTAGACGTGAGGGGAGGGAGTACAGCCTCGTGGATACCAGACTGAAGGGGGCTGCAGAGGTGCCGAAAGGGGAAGAAATGAATGCGTGTGGGGGACTGCCTTTGAAGCAGCTTATGGGGAAAACTGGGACACCCACACCTGGGAAGGCCAGAGCCAAGACAGGCACTTCACTTACTTTACCTCAGGAAGTATTATGGACTGAATGTGTCCCCCCAAAATTCAGAGGTCGAAATTCTAACTTCCAATGTGATGGTACTAGGAGGTGTGGGGCCTTTGAGAGGTGATTAGATGAGGGTGGAGCCCTCATGCATGGGATTAGTGCCCTCGTAAAAGGGGCCCAGAGAGCTCCCTTTCTCTCTTTCCACTATGTGAGGACACTGCGAGAAGGCGGCCATCTGGAAACCAGGAAGCGGGCCCTCACCAGACACCAAATCTGCTAGCGCCTTGATCTTGGACTTTCCAGCTTACAGAACTGTGAGAAAGAAAGAATGTTTAAACCACTTAGTCTGTGGCATATTTGTCATAGCAGCCTGAACAGACTAACACAGGAAGGTTGTGTCAATTGCTGGAGTATCAGAGTACAGTGGTTAAAATCCCTGGCCCTGGATTCAGAGATTTGGGTTGCATTCAGCCCCCAGCACTCACTCAGAGCTACTGGCCAAGGCTTCATGTCCTCATCTGTCAAATGGAGACAGTATTACCTCCCAGTATGGCTGCAAGGGTTACCTGGGGTGGCTCCTGTGCTCGGCACAGAGTGGACACTCAGTAAACATGCTCCTCACTCAGGTTACACACCTTGCAGGGGTCAGAGAAGGGAGAATGCTTAGCTGGGCAGACCTCTGTCTTGGAGAAAATACCTAACATTTCATAACTGCATGTCAAGTGTCAGATCTTGCTTTGAAGGCATTCACTTCCTGTCTTAGTCCATTTGGGCTGCTGTAACACAATTCCACAGACTAGATAGCTTATAAACACAGAAATTTATATCTGACAGTTGTGGAGGCTGGAAGTCCAAGATCCAATCACCGGCAGATTCAACGTCTGTGAGAGCCCTCTTCCTAGTTCACTGACAGCACATTTTCACTGAGTCCTCACTGAGTCCTGGAGGAAGGGGCAAGGGAGCTCTCTCAGGTTCTCTTTTTTTAAATTTTTTTTATTTGAATTTTTGAATTGTATTTTATTTATTTTTTTATACAGCAGGTTCTTATTAGTTATCTATTTTATACATATTAGTGTATACATGTCAATCCCAATCTCCCAATTCATCACACCACCACCCCCACCCCACCGACGCTTTCCCCCCTTGGTGTCCATATGTTTGTTCTCTACATCTGTGTCTCTATTTTTGCCCTGCAAACCGGTTCATCTGTACCATTTTTCTAGGTTCCACATATATGCGTTAATATACAATATTTGTTTTTCTCTTTCTGACTTACTTCACTCTGTATGACAGTCTCTAGGTCCATCCACGTCTCTAAAAATGACCCAATTTCGTTCCTTTTTATGGCTGAGTAATATTCCATTGTATATATGTACCAACTTGGGTTTCTTTTATAAAGGCACTAATCCGAGTCATAAGGGCCCTGCCCTCATGACCTACTCACTTACCAAAGTCCCCACCTCCTAATAACAACACCGTGGGGGTTAGGTTTCAACATATGAATTTTGGGGGGACGCAGATATTTAGACCATAACATTCCCTCACATGTGCACTCACCTGTTCACTCACTTTTGTAGCATCATGAAGTGCCTACCGTGTGCCAGCCATGAGGTGTGTCTGCTGTACCAAGGGGCTTAGTGTCTGGCCTGGGAAGTGGGAGGGCATAGGCTCATCCCATTAGGGGCTTGAACGAGCCCAGAGACCCTAAGCAGTAAGTCCCCTCTTGTGGGAACTCCAAATGCCATCTCAGTATTAGGTCAGGTCATCAGAAAATAGCAACCATGGACCATATTACCTGCTCCCCACAGAAATGCCTTCACTGTGATTTAATGTTTTACCTCATGCCTTTAGGAAGGGGTGGTAGAAACATCCATTTGAAGGCCACGTCTGTATCTTTTGCAAAACCAAAGAAAAAAATATCACTGCCCATGCCCCTTACTTAAGACTTGTGAGATTTGTTTCTCCTTGAATTCAGGATCCAAAGTGCTGGTTTCCTAGGGGCACTCGTTCACTAGCTCCCTTTTAGTGAACGCTGAGTGCCCATCTGCCGGCTCAGTAGAGGCTCAGAGCCAGTGCAGTGATCAGTTGCTGTAGGACGGCGTCTAGCACGTGGCACATCTCTCATCAATTCTTAATTATTTTCAGCTCCCTCCCTCCCTCCCTCGTTCTCTTCCTCCTGTCCACAATATCTGTTGAGCGCCTGCTAGGGGCAAGCCCCGTGCTAGGATACAGTCCTGCCCTCTTAGAACATACAGTTCAGCTTATTTTAGTTTTATCACCTAAATTTGTTCAAATCTTTTGTGGAAGTAAGCTGGCTTTTAGTCATGTATAATAAGCAACAGCAATTTCCAGAAATCTCCAAGTCATAGTAGTCCCACCAAATACATGGACCCTCTTTCTCTAAGGTGGTCTTTAAAAGGCAGACTGACTCTCTGTCACCCAGGGGGGTCCTGACATGTTTCAGTTTGAAGGCAGGGGAATGGCCTCAATGACCTCTTGTCTCCCCAAAATTCATATATTGAAGCCTCTAGTATCTCGGGATGTGACTGTATTTGTAGATAGGGTCTTTAGAGAGGTAATTAAGGTAAAATGAGGTCATATAAGTAGGCCCTAATCCAATATGACTGATGTCCTTATAAGAGATTAGGACCCAGACACACACCAAGGGAAGACCATGTGAGGGCACAGTGAAAAGGCAGCCATCTACATGCCAAGGAGAGAGGTCTCAAAAGAAACCAACCCTTCTGATGACCTTGATCTTGGACCTCTGGCCTCCAGAATTGTGAGAACAGTAATTTCTGCTGGTTAAGACACCCAGCCTGTGATACTTTGTTTCCGCAGCCCAAGCCCCTGTTTGCTGGGCTGCAGAAGCCCTGCATTGCTGCGCCCTTGCTCGTTCTGTTTCTGCAGCAGCCAAGGCTGCAGGGAGCTCAGATGCAAAGCTCAGTTGCTAAGCCCTGATGGGGAAGGAGGCTGTGTTTATATTTATCCTGCTAACTGCAGGGGACTGTTTCTACCCAGAGCAATAACCTCCCGGGCGAGATGGGGGCATCCAAGGAAACAGCTGCCTCTGTCGGCCGGCTGGGTTCCTTTAGCAGGGCCCACACTCTCAGGCCCCACGCTTCTCAGCTTCCTCCTCCCTTCAAGCTCTCTTTGATGCCTGGCTCTCCTAACCCCTACATGGGGCTCGGGCTCCCAGGCCAGAGTCTAGTCTACCTGGCACACACGGATTGTGAGGAGGATGACTGCTCTCACAACCTCTCCAGAACGTGCCCAGACCAAGGACTGGTGCTTTTGCAAACAAGCCCTGATGCTAATCTCACTTAACCCATTTGACTACAGATCAGAAGGTTCTATCTGTTGCACCACTGGCCCCTCCGAAGATGCTAATCTCACTTAGATTCAGCACAATACCAGGTACTTAGTAGGTGCTCAAAAACCAGAATAAAAAGTGGGGTTTTGTTTTGTTTAAGAAATTTAGTCTAGATTCATACCATCATAAACTGTAAAGCGCTTCTGCCACCTGTCCTCCTGGGAGCTCTGAGGGGATGGTCTCCTGGGAGTGGGTCCCAGCAACCCTGGGCTGTTTTGGGCTCCTGCAGCCAGCCAGGAGCCTACGGGAGGTTTCAGCTGGACCCTGGCCAGATTGCATAGGTTCTTGTTTTATCAGAGAAATCGCTGCTGCACGGGGACCCTTGAGGTCCTCAGGGATAGTGTGAGGTGAGAGTACCAAAGCCAGGGGGAGGCGCCCAGGCTGCTGCTGCTGTGGAGAGCCCGAGCCTTCAGGAAGCCAGGACGCCTCAGGGACAGGCAAGAAAAGACAGGGAGAAGCTTATGGGTTTTCAGTGCTGGCTATGGAAACACTTTCTACTCCTGGTGGATAAATACATGGGTCAGTCTATGTGCCGACATGTGAATGTGTGCTCTTTAAAGGAATTATTTGAGGTGGGAACTTTAATTTACTTGAGCAGGGGTGTCCACGGAACTATGAAAGATAGATCCGCCAGGGCCTTACGTAGCAGACCCTGTCACCACCACAAATAGCTACAACCCCACTACAACAGCAAGCATGACAACCACTTTTTTTTTTTAGCTCTGATCACTGCACTGCATCACTTTCCTTACGAGGCTTCTGCGGGGTTTATGGTTTTAGAGGTCATTTTCCCACAGTTTATGTACCTTTCCCTCAAGCATCTATGATGTGGCATATACATCACCTATACATGGCATATACAAGCATCTATAACACTCTCCTGTTTTCAGATGCACAATCTGAGGCTCAGAAAGGCATGGTCTAAGGCAAGTAAGTGGTGGAGGTGGTGTCAGAAATCGGGTCAGTGACCCCACGGTGGCTGGCCCTCCCCTTGCGGGTCTGTGACAACACTGTCTGGGGCTTTCAGAGCAGAAACCCGTGGGAAGCTCAGCTGTCCCGCTGGGTACTCTTGCCCCCCTGGCTGGACAGATACCCCAGAAGGCAATAGGGGGCATTCCCCCAGGCGTGTGCCCTGTTGGCTCTTTGGGAGAAAGGATGGTCAGGAGGTCCTGGACGCTGCTCCCGGACTGGTCTTCTGGGAGCTGGGCCAGCAAGCTGGGGTGGGGAATGGCTCGTCCCTCCTCTCCCCCTGCTGCTGTGATTCTGGAGATCTGGAGAAGGATGTTCCACATTTTTAAAGTCTCTGTTTCCCATCCCTCTGCCAGGGAGTGAGGCATGGTCCACCGGCTTCAGTTCTCATAGCTATTCTGCCACTGATGGGAGGAGGGCAGAGACTCTTTCCACCAAGGAGCCAGGAGAATGCCCCATCACTGCTCCTGGGAGCAGGCTCCCACAGATGTGGTGCTGAGTCCCCAGGGCCTGCCCTCCCTTGGCTCTTGGTGGCAGCAAAAGGCCAAGTAACATTCTTTTTTTTTTAATTTTATTTATTTATTTATTTTTGGCTGCGTTGGTCTTCGTTGCCGCGAGTGGGCTTTCTCTAGTTGCGGCGAGCGGGGGCTACTCTTCCTTGCGGTGCGTGGGCTTCTCATTGCGGTGGCTTCTCTTGTTGTGGAGTACAGGCTCTAGGTGCACAGGCTTCAGTAGTTGCAGCAGGCGGGCTCAATAATTGTGGCTCGCGGGCTCTAGACCGCAGGCTCAGTAGCTGTGGCGCACGGGCTTAGCTGCTCCGTGGCATGTGGGATCTTCCCGGACCAGGGCTCGAACCCGTGTCTCCTGCATTGGCAGGCGGATTCTTAACCACTGCACCACCAGGGAAGTCCCCAAGTAACATTCTTGAAACCCCCAATTTCACCTCTTTTTTTCAGACTGACTCCACTATCTCAGAGGAAACCAACCTTGACCCTGATGCTGGAGGCACGGACATGCCCGAACCCCCCCTTTGCTGCCCCATCCCCTGCCTCCCCCTTGACATACACATGGTGTCTCAGGGATAAAACAGACCAAAGGAATTCTCATCATATCAGTTCTTAGCGCAGTCTCAGCCTGTCTCTCAAGGCCTCACAGCTCAGGGGAGCCCCGCATCTCTCTGTGTGGAATGCTCGCCACGTCAGCTCCAAAGGACAGGGCTTGCTTACTGACAGCAGCACCTAGGAAAGCCTGTCTCTTTCAAACCCTACTTTCCCAGGCCTTCAAGATGGCTAGCACCATTGTTCTCCATGTTCTTACCAAAATACATCACCCCTGTGTGCTTTCCTGTCTGAGTAACTCATAGGTTGCAAAAACTGTAATTTCCTGGGATCTGTTTTAAATGCCCTTTGCTGGCAGATGTGGGCTCAGCAGGAGTTCTCTGTAATTTTCCAGCCTCCTAAATGGCCCCCCTGTAGCTAACATGTACCACGCACCGAACATAACTCACCCGCTTTCCACCCTGCCCCAGATGACCCAATTACTCACAGAGTCTTCAGCAGGGCCCTCCTGGGGGTCCCTGGCTAGGTCCTGGGCGGGGGTGCGTGGATGCAGTCATGCTTCTGACAAACTACAGCACATCCTCTCCAAGAAACACTACGTATCCAACAACAGGGATGCTTGAAAAGTTTATTTCTCCATCATATATCAGTATATAAAAAGCAGGACCCCAAATTTTTGTCTAGAAAAAAAGGCTTGTAGTGATTCTATTTTAGTGGTGAATATGTGGGGATTTTTTTCCCCTTTCACTTCTTTTTCAAGAATTCTAATGAGCATGTATTATTTTAATGAATTACAGACAGCTCATTTTGTCATTATTTTTTACAGTCAGGGTCTGACAGCATGGTGGGGCGGGAAGTCACACACTTGTGAGAAGATAAGGCAGTGAGGGGTCGGGGTGGGTGGTCAGATGATCATAAGCAGAAGTGAAGTTAAGAAAGAGGGTTGGTGAAGTCTGCATTATCAGGGTGGGCTCTGCAGAGGAAGTGGCCCTCGAATAGCGCGTGGACTTGGGGGAAGTGCAGGGGGATGGATGGGAGAGGGTATTCTGGGCAGAAGTAACGTTGTAATGAGGACCCGGAGGTATGCGGTACCTGGTCTAGCTCGGCTACAGCTAGTGCAGCAAAGGGAACATTAACTCCCTTGGGCTTGGAGGGGTTGGGCCAGTCTGTAGAACCCTGAACTGTAAAGGAGGTTTCCCCGGAGGAAACCAGGGAGGATGCTGCCAGAGGATGGACTCTTTGGGAGGTCTGGATACAGGCCAATGTCTTTCCCAATTCAGTCCTTTTTTTTTTTTTTGCCACGCCGCACAGCTTGCAGGACCTTAGTTCCCCCACCAGGGATTGAACCCGGGTTCCAGTAGTGAAAGCGTCAAGTCCTAACCACTGGACCATCAGGGAAGTCCCTCAGTCATTTATTAAGTACCTTTCATGTCTCTTAATTCCTCATCATTCAAGCAGCACCAACTTTGCCGCCCAGGGCAGGGTGGGAGGTGGGTGGGATGGCAGAGACGGTAGGGCCACCTGGGTTAGAATCTCAGTTTGGTCACTTGCTAGCTCTTTGATCTGAGAAACCCATTTGACTTCTCTTTGCCTCGGTTTCCTCATCTGTAAAGTGTGGGTATGAATGGTACCTACTTCCACAGGAGGTGATGAGGATTGCAGGAGGTAAAGTGTGGGTATGAATGGTACCTACTTCCACAGGAGGTGATGAGGATTGCAGGAGATAAAGTGTGAAAAGCACTTAGCATGGGGCTTAGAAATGTTGACCATTTGTGCTGTTAGAGAAAAAGGAACAGAGTTTCTAAAGATAGGGTGTAAGGCAGAATAGAGAAGAGGAAGGTGGGGAAATGAGTACAACCCCAGACTGAATTTCACTAAGCTCCTTTTGTTCTCTTTGGGGAATTAATTTGTTCAGGAGGCCAGCTGGCATTACCTAGGTGCTTTTTGGGGAAGAATCCACCCCCATGTTAATCTCCCAGAGAAAGAGACAACTACAGACCAGACCAGATGGGGAAAAGCTGTAAAGGAAGTAGCACTTAAGGGCCCCCGGAACAGCCCCTCCCCCATTCCAAAACTTCCAATGGCTTCCCAGGGCCTAGAGCCATGGGTCCCAGTCATCTGACTTGGATGCCTATGACTCTGCAATTATGGCAAAGGCATCTGGATTGATTTGTTCAAGTGAGTCTTGTTCTCAGCTGTCATAACTTTCTCCTACATCCTTGTGCTATTGGTGTCCAAACATATGTAAATGGTTTTACGATGACGAAAAGATGCATTTAAAAGTGGTATTCGGAAAAGAAGAAGTAAAGCTGTCACTATTTGCAGATGACATGATACTATACATAGAGAATCCTAAAGATGCTACCAGAAAACTCCTAGAGCTAATCAATGAATTTGGTAAAGTAGCAGGATACAAAATTAATGCACAGAAATCTCTTTCATTTCTATACGCTAATGACGAAAAATCTGAAAGTGAAATTAAGAAAACACTCCCGTTTACCATTGCAACAAAAAGAATATCTAGGAATAAACCTACCTAAGGAGACAAAAGACCTGTATGCAGAAAATTATAAGACACTGATGAAAGAAATTAAAGATGATACAAATAGATGGAGAGATATACCATGTTCCTGGATTGGAAGAATCAACATTGTGAAAATGACTCTACTACCCAAAGCAATCTACAGATTCAATGCAATCCCTATCAAACTACCACTGGCATTTTTCACAGAACTAGAACAAAAAATTTCACAATTTGTATGGAAACACAAAAGACCCCGAATAGCCAAAGCAATCTTGAGAACGAAAAATGGAGCTGGGGGAATCAGGCTCCCTGACTTCAGACTATATTACAAAGCTACAGTAATCAAGACAGTTTGGTACTGGCACAAAAACAGAAATATAGATCAATGGAACAGGATAGAAAGCCCAGAGATAAACCCACACACATATGGTCACCTTATCTTTGATAAAGGAGGCAAGCATATACAGTGGAGAAAAGACAGCCTCTTCAATAAGTGGTGCTGGGAAAATTGGACAGGTACATGTAAAAGTATGAAATTAGAACACTCCCTGACACCATGCACAAAAATAAACTCAAAATGGATTAAAGACCTAAGTGTAAGGGCAGACACTATCAAACTCTTAGAGGAAAACATAGGCAGAACACTCTATGACATACATCACAGCAAGATTCTTTTTGACCCAGCTCCCAGAGAAATGGAAATAAGAACACAAATAAACAAATGGGACCTAATGAAACTTAAAAGCTTTTGCACAGCAAAGGAAACCATAAACAAGACCAAAAGACAACCCTCAGAATGGGAGAAAATATTTGCAAATGAAGCAACTGACAAAGGATTAATCTCCAAGATTTACAAGCAGCTCATGCAGCTCAATAACAAAAAAACGAACAACCCAATCCAAAAATGGGCAGAAGACCTAAATAGACATTTCTCCAAAGAAGATATACAGATGGCCTACAGACACATGAAAGAATGCTCAACATCATTAATCATTAGAGAAATGCAAATCAAAACTACAATGAGATATCATCTCACACCGGTCAGAATGGCCATCATCAAAAAATCTAGAAACAATAAATGCTGGAGAGGGTGTGGAGGAAAGGGAACACTCTTGCACTGTTGGTGGGAATGTAAATTGATACAGCCACTATGGAGAACAGTATGGAGGTTCCTTAAAAAACTACAAATAGAACTACCATACGACCCAGCAATCCCACTACTGGGCATATACCCTGAGAAAACCATAGGTCAAAAAGAGTCATGTACCAAAATGTTCATTGCAGCTCTATTTACAATAGCCAGGACATGGAAGCAACCTAAATGTCCATCGACAGATGAATGGATAAAGAAGATATGGCACATATATACAATGGAATATTACTCAGCCATAAAAAGAAATGAAATGGAGGTATTTGTAATGAGGTGGATGGAGTTAGAGTCTGTCATACAGAGTGAAGTAAGTCAGAAAGAGAAAAACAAATACAGTATGCTAACACATATATACGGAATCTAAGGAAAAAAAAAAAAAAAAAAGGCCATGAAGAACCTAGTGGCAAGACGGGAATAAAGACACAGACCTACTAGAGAATGGACTGGAGGATATGGGGAGGGGGTGGGGTGAGATGTGACAGGGTAAGAGAGTGTCATGGACATATATACACTACCAAATGTAAAATAGATAACTAGTGGGAAGCAGCCGCATAGCACAGGGAGATCAGCTCTGTGCTTTGTGACCACCTAGAGGGGTGGGAGGGGGAGGGTGGGAGGGAGGGAGATGCAAGAGGGAAGAGAAATGGGAACATATTGTATATGTATAACTGATTCACTTTGTTATAAAGCAGAAGCTAACACACCATTGTAAGGCAATTATACTTCAATAAAGATGTTTAAAAATAAATAAATAAAAAATAAAAGTGGTATTGAATTAGTTCAGAGGAATTTGTGTGTCAATATATATTTTCCCTATTAATGAATGGATACTGGAAGTATATGTGACTCCTGTCAGACAGGTTCTGTAAAAATATCTCTAGCTTTTAAAGTGATCCTCGCACTTAAAAAGGCTGGGAGACTTCTGATTTAAAATGATCATCTAATCACCTGATCGTATCTACTCTCCCTCCCAAGAATCTATGAAATGATTCTTCTATGAAATTCTATGAAATGAATCTATACCACCCCTCTGATGGTAAAGGGATGTAAAGGCTCAAACACTGAGAAGGGGGAGGGAGATTTCCAGTGGATGAGGAATTTAAACAGACTTTGTTCGGGAAGGTGCACGGCACGTGAGAGTGGTGACTGGTGAAGGTGAGTGCAGCTCAGAGAGGACGATAGCCAAGGAGGGGAGGGAGATGAACTGTCCCAAAGAGCCCTGGGGAGACTTGGGTCTGGGCAACACCACCCAGATAATGGCTGGCTGCTCACCCACTGACCGAGAGGGAGGCTGGAGTCCACAAGCCCCACCTGTGCACACTGAGTTTCCAGTCAGAGTTTCGATTCTAATTCTTAAATGTGGATGAACAGCCACAGTTCCGACATCTGAGGAAAGCCTGGGACCTCTCCCTCTAGCTCAGTCCTTCCTTCATCTTCAAGACCAGTAAGCCTCCATCTTCTCTTCTGGGTCCCACGAGCATGCCCTAGGACTCCGTGGTTCCTACCCTGGCTGTATATTGGAGTTCCCTGAGGAGTTTAACAAAATATGAATTCCTAAGCCCCACCCCTGGAGAGTATGATGCAGTTGAGTTGGCGGGGTGGGTGTGTGGGGTGATCAAGCCTTTTAAAAGCTCCCCAGGTAATTTTAATGTGCAGCCAGGGTTGAGAACACTGTCCTAGCTGATATTTGGTAGGGCTTTAAATAACACTTACAAGAGTGGTTCTCATCCCTGCCTGTACATTAGAATCACCTGGAGAACTTTTAAAAATATCAATTCCCAGGCCTGACCCCAGAGATTCTGATTGAATTGGCCTAAGGTCAGGTCTGAACATTGATTTTTTTTTTTTTTTTTTAGTTTCTTAAGTGACTTTAATATGGCTGCAGCCAGCGTTAAGAACCAGTGGTCCACAGACTCACAAATCCTAAATCTGCACCTCAGTCCCAACTGCCTAATTGACATCCAATTTGAAGTCTGAGAGACATCTCAAAATAAATATTTTTAAAGCTGAGCTCTTCTCATCTCCCTCCCAACCACCCCCTCCTTAGCTCTATTAAAGCTTCCCTTATCTCAGTAAAGGACAAGTCCATCCTGCCAGTTGTTAAGGTCAAAAATCTTAGAGTCCTTTTTGATTCTTTTATTTATCTCATACTCTCCATCTGATCCATTAGCAAATCCTGCTGCTCTACCTTCAAAATATATCCAGAATCTAACCGCTGGTTTTTGCTTCAGGTCATGAGGGAATAACTGGATCCAGATTTCTTTCCCAACATAAACAACTAGGAAAGTGGACAAAATTTATGACATAATTATTTTCAGACACTGGAAAAGAGGTAGTACAAGGTTATGGTTCCTGAGAGAGGGAAACAAACAAGGTGAGACCTTTGATTGCCCTGGTTTTCTGCCTGGAGGCAATTTTCAGACAACAGTAGAGGGAGGGGAGATCCAGAACCCAGCAGTCTCATGCAATTGAGGAAACAGAGATTTGAGTTCAAGGAGGACAAGGCAGCTTCAAAAAAAGGCAGACTTGCAGGGTAGCATACGGGAGCGGAAGGAACTACCAAGAGAAAGAGTTCCAGAAATCTGTGCAGGGGTTCCCCTGAGTATTTGGCTGAATAACAGTCTGTGCACGTATAGGGTGAAACCAAGGGAGGAAAAAAAAAACTTCCAGGAAAGAACAATTGCCAAAGAGCTGTAAGCCAAATAATTCCCAGAATTCTCATAGAGCAGGAATCACCTGAGTTCCCATCAGCCAGGGTGGAGAGGTTTCAGTGAATACACAAAGCATTCCAGAGAGCCCCAGAAAGGTTATGCCTAATACTGTGGCTAAATTAGTCCCAGAGAAAACGCTCTTTTAGACCTGACTTTAAAAATCTTAAAAACAAGTCTGGAAAAGATCACACTTATCTATAAGAAGCTTAACTGTCTGCCATAACAGAGTCCAGCCCTGTTTAAAGGAAGACAACATAATCAAGCATCAAAAACGTAAAACTCACAATGTTCTGGTCTCTAATAAAAAAGTATCAGACATGCAGAGAAGAAGGAACATGTAATCCACAAACAAGAGAAAAATCTGTCAACAGAAACAGAACCAGGAATGGCAGAGATTAGGGAATGAGCAAAGACATTTAAACAGCTGTTATAAATATATTAACTATGCTCAAGGATTTGAAGAAAAAGATGAACGTAACGAGGAGAGAAATGGAAAAAAAGTTTAAAAGAACTAAGTGGAACTTCTAGAGGTAAAGAATATAATATGTGAAATAAAAATTTCACTGGATAGGATTTACAGTAGATTAGACACTGCCAAAAAAAAAGATTGAACTTGAAGACCTAGCAATAAAAACTATTCAAAATGAAGCACAGTGAGGAGAAAAAAGACTGAAAAACAAAAAAGAAAGCAAAGATAAGAGCCTCAGTTACCTGTGAAACAATATCGGTGGTCTAACATATGTGTAATTGGAGTCCGAACAAGAGATGGTGAGGGGTAAAAAAAAAAAAAAAAAAAAGACTATTTGAAGAAATAATGGTCAAAATTTTTTCAAAGTTAATAAAATTTATAAACACACAGCTCCAAGAAGTTCAATAAGCCCCAAGTAGGATGAACACACGCACAAAAACTATACTGAGGCACATCAAAATCAAATTGCCGGGCTTCCCTGGTGGCGCAGTGGTTGAGAATCTGCCTGCCAATGCAGGGGACACGGGTTCGAGCCCTGGTCTGGGAAGATCCCACATGCCACGGAGCAACTGGGCCCATGAGTCACAACTACTGAGCCTGCGCATCTGGGGCCTGTGCTCCGTAACAAGAGAGGCCATGATAGTGAGAGGCCCGTGCACCGCGATGAAGAGTGTCCCCCGCTCGCCACAACTAGTGAAAGCCCTCGCACAGAAACGAAGACCCAACACAGCCAAAAATAAATAAATAAATTAATTAATTAAAAAAAAATCAAATTGCCGAGGGAACTACCTGGAGGTCCAGTGGTTAGGACTCCACTCTTCTACTGCAGGAGGGTGCAGGTTTGATCCCTGGTTGGGGAACTAAGATCCCACAAGCCATGCTGCATGGCTAAATAAATAAATAAATAAATAAATTTTTTAAAAAGCAAAAAAAAAAAAAAACCAAATTGCTGAAAATCAGGGAATGAAGAGAAAATCTTAAAAGCAGCCAGAGAAAAAAAGGCATGTTACTTACACATAAACAAAGATAAAAATCACAGACTTCTTGTCAGAAACTGTGTAAGCCAGGAAACAACCTTCTAAATGCTGAAATTAGAACAAAAAAACAAGGGACATCCCTGGCAGTCCAGTGGTTAAGACGCCGCGCTTTCACTGCAGGGGGCATGGTTTGATCCCTGGTCGGGGAACTAAGATCCCGCATGCCATGCAGCATGGCCAAAAAAAACCCAAAACAAAACAAAAAACAAAACAGCCGTTCAACCTAGATTTCTATACGCAGTGAATATGTTTTCTGAAAGATATTCTGAAAGATCTAATCACTTTTCTCTGACACTGCTCATCACACTCTTGTCCAAGTCACCATCATGTCCTACCTGAAATATTTCAAAAGCCTCTTAACTTGTTTTCATGCTTCTACACTTGCT
This sequence comes from Eschrichtius robustus, assembly GCF_028021215.1. NCBI lineage: Eukaryota > Metazoa > Chordata > Mammalia > Artiodactyla > Eschrichtiidae > Eschrichtius > Eschrichtius robustus. The sequence continues at coordinate 39,831,219 of NC_090838.1, forward strand.
CCCTTACACATATAAGGTCATCTCATTCCTCTTCTCACAACCTTCTAATGGCTCCCATTTTACTCAGAGTAAAATCTGAAGGCCTGGCCATGGACCACAGACCCTACATGATGTAGTCCTTGGCTATTGTTCTGACTTCACATTCTAACACTCTCCCACTTGACCTTCCTTCAAACACTACTCCAGCCACACTGGCCTCCTTGCTGCTCCTCCAGTAAACCATGCAAGCTCCTACTTAAGGACCTTGCACTTGCTGGAATACTCTTCCTCCAAGTAGCCACATGGCTTGCTCCCTTGCTTCACTCCATGTCTTTGCTCAAGAGTCATGTCATCAGAGACCCTTTTAGATTACCCTATCAAAAAATGCACCCCCTCTTCCATCACTCTTCATTCTGTTACCTTTTTCTTTCAGTAGCATTTATCACTGTCTGACACTTACTTATTTGCTGACTGACTGCCTCCCCCAACTAGAATGTTAGCTCCATATAGCAGGGACTTTGTCTGCTTATTCACTTTTGTACACAAAATGTGAAATCAGTGACACACACATATACACACACACACTGCATCCATACCTCAAGTTTGTTCTAACTCCTTGATGCACAAAAACATTTTGGTGCCAGTTCAGGGGAAGGCAAGCCACTGGTTGAAAGTTCAACTGTAACCACAGGCTGCCCTGCACATAGCTCAAAGGGGCTGGGAGGAGCTCTAAATGACATGTGTGTCACTTCAGCGGCACCACTCTGTGGCTGGAAACCCTGGAAAAATTACAAGGGAGAACAGCCAGGGCCTTGCAGATGCTGGCTCATTCATTCACACAGAGAATTGGGCCTCTCTCTGCTGGGTCTGCATCAGCTCTTTTCTCTCTGCTCAGCCCTGGGGAGAGGGGAGGGTCAGGAGCTGGGATAGAATTAATCAGAGTACTCAGCACCAAGTTGAAGCTAGAGTGTCCTTCAGCCATAAACAGCTATAAAAGAAGAAAAAAATTTATGGAAAAACATTAAAAAAGATGTAAACCAGGGATTTAGAAGAAGGTGAAGGTGATGTCTAGGGACAAAGACGACATGAATTAAGGTCATTGCTACACCCCAACCTTCATTGCATTCAGGCCATCCTCCCCCAGCGCCTTTCTCACCTGCAGGGCACAGGAGGCTGCCCTCAGCAACCTCTGAGCAGGGAGGGGAGGGCTGCCCTGCTGAACCCAGCTTTGGAGGAGGGGCTGTCTCCCCCAGCCTCAGCCTGACTTCACTTCCCACCTCCTGTGCACCTGCAGCACCCTCATCCCCCTTCCCCCCATTATTAGACGTGCACACAAATCTCTGGATGCATCATAGAGATCCCCAGGCCCATGGTCAGCCCCTTTCCCTGGATCTTCATGTGTGATCTTGATGTCAAGAAATGGGGGAGGAACAGAGAGTGAGAACCAAGATTAGTGGGGGTCATATTGAGTCATGTTGAGTGCTGCACTAGATCCTGCCATTTGGCTCCTGAGAACATCTCTCGCACCTTCTCTTCTCCTTTCCAAAGGCCACAGGATCCCCGGCCCCTATCCCTAGCCCTCTCCACCCAAATCACTCTGCACACAAATATTCAGCATAAACACACATAAACAAAACAACAAACATTTATTGACCCTTGGCCTATTATGTGGGGTCCTCCCCACAACCCCATGAGGCAGACATCATTGTGAGAAAGATTTGTACACAGCTGCTAAGTCGAATGTGCCAAATTCTGCTCTTTGTTCAAAGTGTGTACACCACTGGCTATAAAATTAGAACTATCAAATATCATGAGCCACTTAGAGCTCATGAAGAAACAATACGCATTGGCAATCTTTTGAATGAGTTCGGAATCACACAGCAGTTCAGAGATGATATTACAAACTCAAGGATTTGCCACCTATAGAGATACATAAGCTCCCCATAAAATGAAGGGGACAGCTTGTAGTGGGCTGATTTAAATGTTCAAAGTGAACAGCCAAAACAAGGGACTTCAAATTATCTGGTTGTTTCCAGGCAGTCTAGAGACCGGCAATTTACACTAACTAGATTGCCTGATTTAATGGCATAACTATATAGTGACTAATCAGCCAGAATCCTCTTCTCAAACACTCATCATCACTTTACACTCTTGCTCTAGAACATGTAATGGCTCCTTATTGCTCCCCATGCCAAGTCTAAGGCGTTTCTGCCCAGCTTTCAAGACCCTCTGATATGACCTAAACCTATTAAAGCAGTTTTACCTGTTGTTGGTCCTCAACATGCCTAAGGCAGGCTGGTCCTGACCTCACTCGCGCTGCTCCCACAGGCCTACCCTGCAACCTGAGAGGTGGCATCAGACACGCTGGAATGAGCAAAGGATTTGGGGTCCAGCTTTACCACTCACTGTGTGATCTCAGCCAAATTATTAATAAAAACACTAGCTCATATTAGAGTGCTTATTAAATGCCATGGCCAGATGAAGCACCTACATTCATGGTCTCATACAATTCTCCCAACAACCGTGTGAGATAGGCACTGTTTTATTCCCATTTTATAGATGTTAAAACAGAAGCTTTGGAAGTTTGTTCATTTGCTCAACAAACACCAAGTGCTGTGCTGTGCGCTGGGAATATAACAGTGGGTGCGGAGACGAGACCCCTGTTCTCATGGAGCAGGGAGTGGCTAGAGGTCAGGCAACAAACAAGTAAATACAGGAACTGGATGATTTAGGAAAGTGGTACATACTCTAATAAGACCGTAGTGTGATGGACAGCAGCTGGGGGTGAATGGGGGACACGATTATAGTCAGGTAGTTAAAGAAGGCTCCTCAAGGGGTGACATTTTAGTTTTAGATATTGAGGCTTGAATGTGGTTGAGAAGTCAGCCATGCCAAGACCCAGGTAGCTGGACTCCCAGGAGCAGGAACAGCAAATGCAAATGCCCTGAGGTCTAATAAGTCCAGTCTGGACACCATAGTGAGTTGAGCAAAGGGGAGAGCAGTACCAGTGAGGCTGAGAAGAGGCAGGGCCAGGTCACACAGGGCCTTGCATGTCATGGTGAGGAGTCAGATTTCCTGCAATGGGGAATCACTGGCGGGTTTCAAATAAGGGAAGAGTTTGACTGATGTATACTTTTAAAGACCTCTTTGGCTGCTGTGTGGAGAAGAGGTTGTCAAGAAGCAGAAAGGAAGCTGGAGGATTGGTTAGGAGACTGATTTAGTTGCCCCAGCAACATACAGTGGTTGTGATCAGAGTAGACCAGTAGTGATGGGCACAGAGACAGGGGATGAAATAGGAATGTATTTTACAGATTGAGCTGACAGGATTTGATGATGAATATGGAAAATTAGAGAAGGAGGAATCAGGGCAGCTCTTCATGATGGTGCCATTTATTGAGATGAGGAAGACTGGAACAAAGCAGAAATCAACAGTTCTATTTTGGCCCTTGGACCTATGGTCTTGAAGCATAGTGTGGAAGATTGGGGTTATTCTTCTGGAAGTCATCAGCAGATAGGTGGGCTTTAAAGCCATGGGGTGTGAAGGGGATCAGAGGAGGTGACCCCAAAATATGCAACTTTGGCGTAAGGATTATTTTGAGCTGGAGGCAATAGAGGAACAGCAGACTCAGGAAAAGCTCTCTACCCTTCCCCTATCTGCCCAAAGGTAGGGTATAAATTTTCCTTTGTGAAGGTGTCCCCCCTCTCCTCAACTATACCAGGAAAGAAGAACAACTCTTAATAACCAGAGACACTTCTCACCCCAAGACTGTACAAATTGGAGTCTGCACAACAAACCTTACTAAAATAACCCTTACCTTCCTTTCCTCCATATATTTACCTTCTCACAATTTACCACTCCTAGAAGCCCAAACCCTTTTGCCTTTGCCTTATCACTTCTCCACAATTTACCGCTCTTTGTTAAAATGGTATATAAGCCTCAGGCTTAACTGCTTCTTTGGATGTCAGTTCTTTTCTATGAAGCCCTCCATATGCACACATAATAAGACTTTTCTCATGTTAATCTGTCTTTTGTCAGTTTAATTTGCAGTACTCCAGGTATAAAACCTAAGGGCATAGAGGAAAAAAGTTTTCTTCCCCTACAGGTTAAGTGACATTGTCTGGAGAGAGAATCCAGGGAGAAAGGTCTAAGGACTGAATGTGGGGCCCTCTAACAATGAGAGATCACACAAAGGAGGGGATTCAGTGAAGGAGACAGGATAGCAGCCAGTGAGGGTCAAGGAGAGCATGATGTCTCAGAAGCCAAGAGAAAAGAGGATTTCAAGGAGGAATGGCCAGTGGTGTCAAATATTGCTGAGTTGCTGAGTAAGATGAAGACAGGGAAGTCATCACTGGATTAGCAGAAAGGAGGCCATGGGGGATCTTATAAGAGCAGACTCAGTGGAAATATGGGGTAGATTCTGGATCAATGTGGATCCAGGGGAGGAAGGGAGATGTTGACTACTCTTTGGAGAAGTTTTCCCGTAAAGAGGAGCAGAGAAATGGGGAGGTAGCTGGAAGGTGATGCAGGGGTCAAGGGAGGGGTCTATTAAGAAGGAAGAAAAGACAGCATGTTTGCATGCCAATGGAGGACAGACTGACAATGTATGGGAAGGGTCATGGCAGAAACAGTCTCTGAGAAAGTTGGAGGGGATGAGACCCAGTGAAGCAGGCATTTGAAAGTGGACAATCTGTCTGCTATCATAAGGAAGAAGCAGCTCCACATGATGAATGGATTTGTGGTTGTAAAGATGAGAGTCCCTGTCGGATGACTTTTCTTTTCTCAGTGAAGTGTGAGCAGAGAGTGAGGGCTATGGGAGGCTGGAGGTGGGAAGAAGAGGGATAAGCGGTGAACTGACACAATAGGAAGGTAGTAGGAGGGTCTGCCAGCATGGAGTGTCCGGCTGGTCCCCAGGGTCACTAATTTAAAGTTGGACCAGTCAGCATGTTTGCATGGTTTTCTCCAGCCATGTGTAGCGGCTTGGGTACAGGTAAGGAATAGGTGGAAAGCTGGCATTTTGATGGTACCAAGTTGGGGACAGGGACACAATGCAGGGAGAGAGAGAGAGGCAAGGAAGTTAAGGGTCCTTGCAGAGGGAGTGAATCTAAGCTGGATTAGAAAAGAAATGAGGGCCCAAAAAAGATGACGGAAACATAGTAGGAGACTGCCCATTTGGGGTCCAAGGAATACTCTGTTGGGTCAACAGAGGATGAGAGCTAGAAGGATGGGAGGGGGTGATCAGAAGGTGAGCTTTGAAGGTAGTGCAGTTCACTGGTCATAGCAAGGACATGGGTAGAACAGAGTACCTGCCAGAGTGGGATAGAGAAAAACACTGCTGTAGGTGAGATGGTCAAGGAATGTGAGGCCCGGGTCTTGGATGGATCATGCCTGGGAGACTGGAGAGGGGTGAAGAGGAAGGCAGTGAGCCAGACTTCTTCAGTGAATGAGCAGGAGATGTTCCCTGGCAACCCCACCAGTGAATGACAGAGCTGAAATTCTAACCCAGGCCAGGGCCCTCAGCACCTGCTCCTAACCACTACACTGCACTGCAAACTGTCTCTTGGTGTTGCAGATTTCTTCATTCTTAAAATGGAGACACGTACAATACCCACCCGCCTGGCTGAACAATGCACATCGAGGAGCTTTATAAGGCACTTTCCGTACATTGGGCATGTGCTCCGTCGGCTGGACTGCTCCAGTGGACCTGGGCAGCTCGTCACTACAAGACACACCACCCACATTAGCTCTTGAAATACACACTTCTGAATTGCCCACTGGGTCATGTGTATTGCTCACTAATTCGACCAGAAGCCCTTGACTTTAGGCACTGGGCTGCCTCAGGGATTTGGGGTTTGTGTGAAGGTGGCAATGGCAGTAAAGGGGACTTGATGTGGCTGCCGGGTTGGGTTCCTGACATACTAGCTGCACGTTGCATCTCACTTTAAATGCACTGGTGTGCCTGGCTACATACAGAAGCCCCGGAGTGAATACCTTTGCAAATTGAAGGTTTCTTTTACAAAGTGAATCATCATCTGATTTGTAAGTGGAGATTTTCGTATTTTACTTTTTCTTAAACCGGTGCCTAGCTAGAGTTGAAAATCTTGGAAACGGCCAATTATTCACATTTATGTTCTTTCCACAAATATTCGTGGAGCCCCTCCCATGTGCCAAGCCTGGTGCCAGGCACTGGGGGATGGAGCAGAGAACAGGAGAGACAGGCTTCTGGGTGCTGGGAGGATCAGACCCTGCAGTTTCACTCAACGTGGGCAGAGTTTTGTGTTTTCCTTTCCCTCTCCAGCCTGGGCTGTCCCTGAAGCTTTTCTGGCAGGTCCTGGTGTGAGCAGCTCACCACGAGGTGCTCAGAATTCAGAACACTTGGCAGCAAGGGAATGAGGTCGTGGCCATTTGGAAAGGATTAGGGAAAAGTCACGCGGAGTGCGATTTGGGGCTTGTGTTTATCTCAACTGTAACTTTCCAGAAAGCTGGGACACCCCATTCCAATAAAAGCTTCCCCAAGTATTTTTGGAGGCATTGTGATGGTGCTGGGCTGTGTGGATAGGGGTGGTTTTCTGGATTTGTGGAATTGCACTTAGTTACTGATAAAACTTCTGTCCAATTTGTGAGCCAACATCTGGTTTCTAAGGGGTGTGCCATGGGCTGGTGATGGAAAAGGTAGAACTATTGAGCCGAGAGGCAGAATTCAGCAGGGCTTCCTTGTGGCTGGAAGCTGCGGCCAAGGCCAGGGCCAGATGGGGCATCTGGGTCGGTGGGAGAGCTGGGGCCTGAAGCCTGGCCTCATTGTTCAGAACTGAACTTTTCCCACCACTCCTGGGGCTCTGGGGGCTGAGGCTCAGAATCGTCTGGTTTGGTATCAATCCAATGATTCTGCCGGGCCCCAGGCAGGGTAGGACAAGGACCCAGCTGACTCAGAGAGCCACGGAGACAGCACTGTCCGCCAGGGGAGCCCCAGCCAGAATGAGCTAGCTGTCTACTGCACACCTGCCAGCCACTGAGAGATGGTTAAAGCGACGGCCCAGCAGAAGGGCCAGTGCACAGCCAGCCCCTCCAGCTCCACAGGGCGGGAGGGAGAGGGAGGTGCTGGGAGGTTCCTGGAGCCCAGCCTGGGCCCAGTTTTTTCTACTCTCTTTTTATTATTTATAGCAGTCCAAGGTTTTCAGTTACTCACACTCATTTATTCATTCCATCCATTCAACATTGATTAATCGCCTACTTTGTGCCAAGCATTCTGCTCCATGATTTGCAGAAACTACCTCTTTGCTTTTCAATTATCCCCATCTCCAGACACGGTGCCCACTTTACAGTAGTCATTCAATGCATGGCTGCTGCCATATGGCTATTATTGTCATTAACTGTAGCAGTGACAAGCACTACTAAGACAGAGCTCCTGACCTGGAGGAAGGAGAAAGGATACCTACTCTGTTCTGGGTCCGGTGCCAGCCTTTACCATACCTTACCCCACCGAACAGAGGCTGGTATTATTGCCAGGGAAACTGGCATAGAAACAGGTAATGACCACGTGTCTGGGGGCAGTAAGAGGGGCTCCAAGAAGGTCTCGCTCTAGTGGCCTCGTTTAAGCTGCACCTTGAAGTCCAAGTTCACTTGGTGGAAAATGGAGAGAAAGGGAAGAACATTCCAGGTGGAGAAAACAGCCTGAGCAATGGCCTGGAGGCTGAATGTGCCTGGGGTTCAGGGGTGGGGTGCAGGAGGGATGGCCAGAAGTTAAGAGTGGCTAGAGCTAGGGGTGCACCAGCAGGTGCTTGGTTTCATGCCTTCCCTCAATGTCTGGGTGGGTTTGCCTCCAGGACATGACCTTGGACAGTCCTGAGCTGGCCGTGTGCCCAGACTTTCCTGGCTGATGTGCTCAAGTGCGGACCTTCTGGTTATTTGCTTTTCTGGTCCCGCCGCTCTGTGGCCACTGCTGCTATCCCAAGTGCAAGGCTGAGGGCCCTCGGCTCATGAGGTCCTTTCTCTGGGCAAGAGCTTGGTGCAATTGGCCCCCAAAGTTCCCATCAACGGCTCCCGGAGTTGTAGTGAGCTCTGCGTGAAGCACCATGCTTTGCCTGCCTGCAGCCTCCCTCAAAAAGGGAGCAGGGTTGTGTAGGACGGAAAGCTCAGTGTAGCCATTGGGGCTACAAGGAGCACAGCACAGCCAAATCCAAATCCCTAAACTGTGCTTGAGCCCTTGCTGACACCACCTCATATTCACCTCTTCTGCCCCCACCCCGCAGCAGACCCCAGACTGGGCTGTGACTCTTCTCCCTCTGTGGTCGTGCATGGCTCAGGGGCAACAGAAAGGATGCTATACAGTCAGGAGCCCTGAATCCTCTATCCTGCCATTGACTCCTTGCTGTGTGAACCCAGGCGAATCGCTTAACCTCTCTGAGCCTGTCTCTTCGTCTGTGAAATGGGATAATGGCATCCTCTTTGCTGTCCTAGGGTTTGGGGGAGTTTCCTGAGTAAACATGGGTAAAAACACAGTAGACGGGCAAGCACGACGTGTGTGTGTGTGTATGTGTGTGTGGGGGTGACAATCAATGAGACCAGCGATGTTTCGGTTACCCTCCTGCTCCCCGGAACAAAGGCCCTGGCTGCTGCCACGGTGGAGTCTGGAGAGGGAACATGCTGGCAGGCCCTGCAGCCCGCCCTGTCCTGCCCTAGGACAGGGGATGCTTTTTCTACCCATCAGGGGAGCTGAGTAGCCCCAGGGTGAAGGGTACAGAGTAAGGTTTGGGCCTGGGGACCTGGAGCAGCACCCTGGCTCCCACCCAAACCGGGGCTGTTCACCTCAGTGCCATCCTGCAGCCTCCTCCACCCGCAGTCCCAACACCAGAGTCGCCTCAGAGAAGCGTAGCGAGGCCTGGCCTCAGCCCCATCTGGCCTCTCTGCTGGTCTCAGCTCCACGACCTCCCCCTAAGCCCAAGCACTGCCAAGAGGCCTCAGCCCACTAAACCAGGATGGTGGGCAGGGGTGTGGCTCCCCAGGGCTCTGCTCTGGGGGTGAGAAGCAGAGACGTACCGGGGGACAATGGTCTAAACCACCACTCAGTCACTTGTTCAGTTATTCACCAAACAGCTTCTTTAAAGAGATCAAAGAGCACACACATGGGGAATTATTAAGACATTCTAGGGCTTCCCTGGTGGTGCAGCGGTTAAGAATCCGCCTGCCAATGCAGGGGACACGGGCTCGATCCCTGGTCCAGGAAGATCCCACATGCTGCAGAGCAACTAAGCCCGTGCGCCACAACTACTGAGCCTGTGCTCTAGAGCCCGCGAGCCACAACTACTGAGCCCACGTGCCACAACTACTTAAGCCTGCGTGCCTAGAGCCCGTGCTCCACAACAAGAGAAGCCACCTCAGTGAGAAGCCCACGCACCGCAACAAAGAGTAGCCCCCACTCACCACAGCTAGAGAAAGCCCGCGTGCAGCAACGAAGACCCAATGCAGCCAAAAATAAATGAATAAATAAATTTAATTAAAAAAATATTTTTAAAAAAAAGACATTCTAGTTGAGGAACCAAAGAAAATGCATTTTACAAAGCACCCTCCCAGGCCAGTTATGTAACAGCGTAGGACAGCAACATGCCCCAGAGACAGCGGCCGATGAGAGGGTGGCAGATGCCACAGTGCAGGGGCGGCTGAGACCCAGAGGGCTGTACGCAGAGTGGTGGGTCGGCTATGAACTGGGCCTCGGTTTCCCCCCGTGCAGGCTGGCAGCCCAGGGCTCACCCACGAGCCTTGCCCAGTTGAGGAGCTGATGCCGCACACGTGGATTAGCTCATTCAGCCCTCGTAGGTGCCCGTGAGGATGGGAGGATGGTTGTCCTCACTTTACAGAGGAGGGAACTGAGGTAAGAAGAGGCACATCCTCTCACTGGGAGCACATGGCTTGGCAGTGGCGGAATTGGGACTGGGACCCAGTCTGCCGAGTTGGTGCCTTTAGCCTGCACCAAACTGCACCAGAGGATGTGAGCAAATAGCCTTCCCAGATATGAGAACATCAGAGCTGGAAGGGACCCAAGTGACCCCGGCACTCCCTGCTTTTAGGAATGAAGACCCTGAGGCCCTGCGTGGTGACGTGTCCTGTCCACAGCCGTGCGGCCAGTGAGGGGCAGAGCGGGTCCAAGCTGCCAGTTCCTGACTCACTGCTGCTTCTCTCTTCCCGTGCTATGCCCAGTGCAGTCTGGGAACCCAGAATATGGGCGTCACTGGGAGCTAATGAGGAATGCAGTCTCAGGTCCCACCCAGACCTACTGAACAGAAAGTGCTCTTGCACTTTGACAAGAGCCTGGTGATTTGCATGCACTTTACTGATGGAGAAGCACTGCGCTGTGCTACCCTGCCTTCCTGGTCGGCAGTATCTGTTACTGTGAGAATAATGACATTGTATCCAGACACTGTAAGACTTCAAATTACAAGATACTGGAAGCTCCATCCTGGAGTCACCTGGGATCTGGGGGAAGTGACAGAGTGGGTCCCCCAGAGCTTAATCCTTCACAGGGCCCTGCACACCCATCCTGCTAGTGAGCTTAGTCCTGAGCTGGGCTTGCCCAAGCCCAGGGAGGAGGTGACACTCACAGATGGTCCAGAGCATCCTTACCAGAGCCACTGGCTGCTACGGTCCCCCAAGAATTAGAGCTGGCGGTTGGCTAGGGAATGGCCTGGTTTAGGACAGAACTTCCTGGGGCCAGAGCCTGACAGCCGTGGTGGCAGCCAAGAGCTGGCTTGGGGTGAGCCAAGGGGCTTCGGTTCTCTCTCACTCTCTACCAGCACCTCTCCTGTACTGTCTCAGTCCCATGGAAAGTCCTTTGTCCTCAGAGCCTCAAGACCCTTTGCCTCCCCAAACTTCACCTCGTAGAAACCCTGCCACTGACCCCAGGTGAGATCAGAGCCTGAGACTGCCCAGGGCGCCCACCTCAGCCCCACATTCTGGTTGGCTGGCTGGCAGCCCCTGGCCAAGCCCTGGATCCTGGGAAGGTCAGTGGAGCTGGGCAGAAGCAAGGGGAGGGTTAGGAGACTAGGGAAGACCCCGGGCTGGGGCTGCGCACAGGAACACAATGGCTTTTTGCTCCATCTCACCTCCTCTGAATCTGAGGTCACCACGCAAGGGCACGGAGAGTCCCTCTGTAGCTGGCGGGGGTGGCGGCACTGAGCTCCACCTTCTAACACAGACCTGAGGCTCCACCACAACCTGCAGATGGAGCAGGAGCTTCTCCCTGGAGGACCCCTCCAAGGCACTCGACTTACTTTGCTGCGCCTCAGATGCCCTACCCCCCTCCCTCCAAGCTCTTCCCCTTGTCTCTGATGTACTGTTTAACTTTCACCCCTTCTGGGAAGACTGGTTATCTGCTCAGAAGAGCCATGGCGGGATCTGGTTCTGTACTTGCCCCATCATTTGGGGGGTGTGTGTGTGTGGGTGTGTGTGGGTGTGTGAGAGAGAGAGACAGACAGACAGACAGACAGAGAGCTCTTCAGCAGTATTCAGGAAACTTTTCCAAGGCGGCATGAGAGCTCAAGGACCTCAGAGTCCACATAGGCAGGTCCTGGGTCAGCACCAGCTCTCAGCAAATGCCCCTCTGACTTGCTGTGCAACCTTGAACAACCTCTCTCCTTCTCTGAACCTATGTAAAATGAGGAACAAGGCTAACTTAACCCTCTTCAGGTTGGTCTTGGAGGAGCACCAGGGCTCCTCAGAGAAGCTTTCAGGGAGTGCCTGGCGTCTAAGGGGAGGTCTGATGGGTGTGGCTCCAGCTCCCCTGTTTTCTGTAATAGGCTGCTTGTTGGCTTTTGTTGACAAAATGGTATAAATGCCTGGGGAAAGTTCTGGAAGATTTTTATGGTGCTTTCCAGCTGGAATACTCTAGAGGTAGGTGTCTGCTCCATGTGGCACAATTCTGGGCCAGTCCAGGCTGGGGTCCTTGGGCACAGTCAGGACCAAAGGGAAGGACCCTCTCCCTCAACTGGCTAGGCCCAGGAGTGGTGGCAGACATCCCTGGGAAAGCAGGGGACAGGAAGGAAGAAGGTCCAGGTACCCCTTCTCTGTCTTTGATGGCCGGGCAGCTGCTCCTGTTTTCCTTCCTGCCCTTCTCCACCCATCCAAAATTTCCCAGGGGAAGTGGCTCTCATTAAAGCAGGGGAGGCTGAAGATGCTTTAGTCACTGACTTGTTCAGTGGTCAGCTCAGCCCCTGGGAGTGAGTGCAATCCTGGAGAAAACCAAGTGAATCTGTGGCCTGTTTCCATGGGGCAATTTGCTGGGTAACTGTCCAGTCTCTTCTAGGCTTTGTAGAGGTTGTAGGCTCAGCTCAGGAGAGATGAGACAGTCCTTCACTCCAAAGGGACTGGCCCCAAGAGCCATGAAGATGGTAGTGTGCCCTAACTATCAATTTCACTGCTGGGAATTCAACTGAAGGAGATATTGCGTAAAGAAAAGGCCATCATAAAGATGATCACTGTGGCATTACTCACAACAGCCCCCAAATTGGGAACCACACCCAGCTACACAGCAATAGGGGTAGTAAATTACAGAACATCAGTTAGATAGAGTATTATGCACCCATTAAAATTAGTATGCGGAAACATGGAAACAACACTGATAAAAAAATGTTACCAAAAGCAGCTCAGCACTTGTCAAGTAGTTCCCTTTCTTTTTCCTACAAAAGGTGACAAAGAACTGCAGGGGAACTTGCAAAAATGAAAACAGTTATGTTAGGGCAGAGTATTATGAGTTATTATAATTATTGACTATTTACAATGTGCTGGGTTCAGTGCTGGGTGCTGAGGACGGAGCAGTGAATTAGAATGTATTTCCTTGCTCTCCATCTACAGCTTCAAATCTAATGATGGATTTTTTCCCCTAAATGTCCTTCAAAGTTGTCATAGCATCATCTTCCAATAGAAAATAGCTGATGAGAGAAATAAGCGAGGAAAGGTACTCCTCTCCTTCTGGGTAATGTATTTCATTCCCAGCATCAGAGCCGCCTCCAGCTGGATTACATACATGTCAGAAGAAAACCGAATGTAAATGTGGTAGTGACATTTCGGACTCATAATGTCTTAGTTTCCTTTGAAGCAAAAACATTTTAAAAACTCCACGTTAAAAAAGAAGTAAAAAGTTAGGACTTGTTACTAATCTTGCAGTTGAATAATTAAGTATGCCTAATTCTGAAAGTAGCAAGCTAAATTATGCAGTGCCAAAAGTGAAATCTCTTATACCTACACCATCCCGGCTACAGCGGCATGGTTTTAGCTTTATAGCTAAAATATGCTGCCAGAAAACCTAATAAAAGGAAGCAAAAATATTTCTGTTTATATCAAGCTGCCATTTGAGAGAGACTTTTAAATATGTTCTTCCCTATGTGTAAATCTGACAGCAGTTGCATAATTAAAACCCCAGTGGAGAGTTTCCTTTTAATCTTTTCAAAGTAAACCAATAAAACATCCTTTAGGATGTGAAATGATGGATTAATACTCTTTGGATTGTTTGAATATCTTTGAGCTAGGGCCTGACTCCAAGAATACTATTTAGTACTAAAAGAACACCAGCCAGTGTCTTTCTCTTTAGGAGTTCATGTAATCATGGGAGATGCAGATAACAACATGCCAAAGGCGACACATGCATGGTTATGAGTTCTGCTTGTCTTGGATTTTGTTAAATGGAGGAATGAACAAATAGATGTATTTACATTAAAACATACTTGATTTCAACCCCCTGGGGATATGTCATATAGCAGAAATGGCAGAAACAATAATTGCCCAGGATTTCAGTTCAGTGTAAGCAATCAATATTAATAATTTAGACCACAAAGTGGATTTTCATTTTGCTTAAGCTATTCAGACTGACTTTCTATTCAGCCTCAACTACCACTGAACAATCACTGGCAAATCTTCCCACTGGGTCTATGTTGTGTGGACAGCTGCAAATTACCTAGCTCCAGATATGGGCCTTGTTCAAGCCAAAAGTCAGGACAAATATTCTACCTCATCATGGTGTTTCATCTAACATGAGTACACACAACCACACCTGAATTTTTCTTCTGTGTCTCCCTCTAGCTGAAGGCCCATTCCTGCCCCTTCTTCCCCTCCCCTACACACACACACACACACACACACACACACACGTGCAAAAGAAGGCAGAGAGAAAGTGGTTGCTGTCCTTGGACCAGAATTTACCCGAATGTCTCCTACTTGTTAGCATTTCTGTCTCTAACTTTCTTGGTACTGGCTCTTGCCTTCCCAGCTGTCTAAGACTTACCAGATGCTTCTAGTCTATCTGACCTGTAAGATGTGTCTGATCCTTCAAGTTTTCTCTGGACTTAATCAGCTGTTGGCCTGACCAACAGACCAGTCCTTTTGCTCAGCCCTGCTGTGGTGTCTGTCAGACACACACACAGATACACACACACACACACACACACACCCGTTATTAAATACTTCAGCCTCAAACAGGAATGTGCCCACCAATTATATAAATGAAACTGGTAGAATAAACACTGCATAACTTGGATTCTGGACCCAGCTGAATACATAATTAACTGTGACCTGAGACACGTCCCTTAACACTCTGAGCCACATGGGATTGGACCAAAGGACCCCTCCTTGTTCCAATCATCATTAGTGAGGCTAGCCAAGATGTGGCGCCCATGAACACTGCAATCCAACTGCCCATGTTGGAATATGCTTCAACCTTTGTCTTGTAGAATAAGCTTTAACCTTTCAACATATTAGCACTTGGGGCCTGATACACACAATATATCACAATATATCATATTTATGGGATGAATGAAGAAAGGGTTTTCTATACTGAAGTCTAGATGAATCATTTAGTTGGGTCTCTACAATACAAGAAAATGTCCACACTGCTGCATGGACCATACACACTGTGATAGTCAAATAAAACTGAGTGCATGCTAATTTTCCTCTTCGCTGGATGAGGTGGCAGATAGAGAATACTGACTGCCCATTTTGGATTCAGCTTTGGCTCCCTGAGCTGCTGAATCCATAAAAGCACCAGTAATAATTGTCTCTGAAGACTCAGGGCATTTAAGGGAAAGGAACTACATAAACAGAAGTGAAACTGACGTATGTAGGTCTTTACTTAAATCTCATCCAAGAGAAGCCTGAAATAAAAATCATGCTACTTCGGGATTCAGCAGAACTTATCTGACAGAAGTGACCAATTTGAACCACTGCCCCACACCACGTCAGCAGGTGGATAACTGCCAGAGACCCTGCTACTTGTGTGGCTCTCTTGGCACCGCTGCAAAGGGGCTAGTTCAATGCTGAGCTGTCCACTGGCTGGTTCTGGCCCTGAGTGCAGCTCTTCTCAGAGATAAATATCTCCCTGCAGCAGATTTTGGAAACAATGTGCTGGGTCATTTGTAACATAGCCACCAGCTTCAGCATAGCCTCCTACAATGCTTGCCTACATCCCAAAACACAAATCAAGAAAGAGAACATAGTTTCTTTCTGCTTGACTAAAGAACAGCCAATCCTGCCCGTAGATTAAAGGCTCGGGCTTGGAACAATTTACCAACACACTGACTTGATTTTGTGCAAAGAACTGAGAGAAGCTGTAGAAGCCATGGCTGGGCAGTGAATGAAGGCATCGATGGGAGCTCATCAGAAAGGCACAGAGACCACAGGTCACTGGAATGAGGCCCCATTTGGATAGACTCATGGCCTGTAGGGGAAGGGGACACTGCTACCACCTTTCCCTTAACCTGTGGGTTCCATTAGGAAGCCAAGGTCAGAGCACACCGCTGGGAAAGAAAGGCTGTGGCTGCCCAGTATGTGCACAGGTTGCCTCTAGGTGAAAGCAAAAGGGTGTGTTTACAAGAGGAAGAGCATAAATCAATAATGAGCTATGAACACATGATGTCATCTTCCAGGACTAAGCATCTTTAGTACTTCTAAAGCACTTTAAAGAAAAAAAAAAGAAAAAAAAAACTCTAGTTGCTATAGCAACTTGATGCAGCTCTTAAAAGGGGATTTTTTTTTAAGGGGGTCATTTTATATCTTCAATCACCATAACAACATGATATAGCTTTTAAATGGTATTTTTATCCAATTTGTGTGTACTTTGGACTTGGGCCACATTTGCCTTTTCTATTTAAAGTCATCAGATCAAACATGACACATGAAAATTCATTGAAAGGAAGCCCTTTCGTAGACTATACATATACACTCAGAGAGCCATCTCTAGCTGCTCATATTCTGCACATGGATGCAGTCTTTCTCTCTGCCTCCCAGCAGCCACCTACAATGGCTTACACTGGTCAGTTAGTCCATTCCCCCGTCTCTAAGCTGGCATACCAATCCAGCCCAGAACCCACCCACAGAAGGCGTGCCGGTGCAATCCCTCACCTCTCAGCCCAGTGGATCCAGTCCCCTCCTCCAAAACTACCACCAGGGGCTAGTGCTTTGGGGCGACTAGAGACATGACCAGCCAAGTGCCTTCTTCCACCCTGGGACTGGAAGCAGGAGTAGATGAGACACAAAGTCTTGCCAAAGTGAAAATCTTGTATTTATTCTGCACTCTATACAGTAACGGGAAGAGGTCTGTTTCACGTGACACCCAGGGCCCAGGGAAAGGGGGGGGGGATGGGGAAAGTGGGTGAGAGGAGAATAAAGAGAGGGGCAGGGTGGAGTGGGGAGCAGTGATGGCTCCACAATCTCTACAAGAGAGGCTCAGAGGAGGGGCGAAAGAAATAGGGGGGCTTCGAGGAACAGTTACACAGCATTTTTTGTACAGTGGCACAATCATGAACTATTTTACCAAAAATAAGAGGAAGGGATGATGGAAAGTACAGAGAAACTACCCCCTGCACCCAAGCTACCCCCTTGGTGCCACTATTGGTTGGAAAAGATAGCAAGGTAACAAAGAAGAGAGGTCAAGAAATTGGAGGGGAAGTTGGAAGTGGGGAGGGGGGGAGTAAGAGGAGAAAACCAGAACCAGAGCGGCCGAAGTCCTATTCTCCAAGTCTAATGGGGTGGTGTAGACTGTAAAGAAAAAAAAAAAAAAAAGATGCGAAGGAGATCTAGGGATTCGTTTGGGGAAATGGTCGCCTTCCCCAGGGTAAAAGGGCTGGAGGACTCTGGGGGAAAACGCGTGTAAAAGAAGAAAGAAGAAGAGAAAGGAGATAACAACGCTGTGAGTGGAGAGAGGAAGGGCTTTCCAAATCACCTGGATGAGGAAACCGAGGACTAGGGGGCGTGAGAAATAAGAAGGAAGCAGCAGGCCCCTGATACATGTTCTCCCAAGTCCTTTTTTAGAAGCCAAAACTGAGGCACAAGCGGTTAGGTCACGCAGTTGGCAAGTGCTGGAGCGCGGGCGGCCCCCGGTCTGCCCAGCGCCCGGGTGAGGGTTCTCCCCGTTTGGCCTCTTTGCCAGGCAGTCACCGCTGGGTGCGCGCCAGAGATGGGCCTCTCAGGCCACCTCCCGCGCCGAAAGCCAGTAAAGAGGGAGACGGAGCAGGAGGAGGGGGACGGGTGGGGAGGAGAGGGCGAAATGAAAGTAGGCAACGGGGCCTCAGAAGGGAAGAGGGAGCCGAGGGACGCGGCTCGAGCCCCGAGCAGTGGAAAGGGCGGCAGGTGAAAGACGCGGAGAGGAAAGTCGCCCGCTGGGCGCGCCGCTCACCTATGGTCGACACCACGGTGCCCACGAAGTAGAAGGCGCCGGGAAAGTCCCAGCGCGGGCGCAGCGCGTCGGCTCGGACGCCGGCTGCCAGCGCGGCCTCGTAGTGCCGGAGGAAGGCGCGCAGCTCCGGCTCGGCCACTCCGTGCGCCGCGCTGAAGTTGCGCAGCGTGGCGCCCCAGCGCGCCCGCGCCTCCGCCTCGCCCGGGCTCTCGAGCGCCGAGAAGACTGTGGCGCCCGCCACCAGGTAGAGGCCGATGAGCGCCGCCAGCAGCACGAAGCGGCCCGTGTCCTCGTTGAGGTGCGAGCGGCGGCAGCAGCAGCAGCAGCAGGAGGGGCGCGGCAGGCGGCGGCGGCAGCGGCGGGGCGGGGGCCGGGGGCTGCGGGAGGACATGGTCCGGAGCTCAGCCCCGGGGCCGGGGCGGCGCTCGGGGCCCGGGCCGCGACATCCCCCCCGCGGGAGCAGAAACGTGAGGATGGTGACCAGGGGTCGGGGGCCGCCGCGGAGCCCCTCGCCGCCTCCTCCAGAGCCCGGACGGCGGGGCGCCTCCGCCTCCTCCTCGGCGCTCAGGCCGCACACGGGTCCCGCGGCCCTTCGGGCGCCGGAGCTGGGGCGCTCCTCTCTGCGCCCCGACGCCTGGCCGGCTGCCGCGGCTCCTCACCCACCGCCCTCGGGCGCGGGGGTCTCAAGGTAGGCCCCTGCCGCCTTGTGGCCGGCGTCCACGGGGCCCCGGGCCTCATACTCCTCTCCAGACAGGCCGCGGGCTGCGGGCGGGGCGGGCTGTAGAGCCCGGGCGCCTAGGACAGGGACGGGAGAGCAGGGCACGAAGAGAGACCCCGGGCGCGTCCCATGAGACGTTCCCGGCTCAGTGGCTCCCCGGCGCAGGCTCCATGGGCAGTCCAGCTCCCGCCCCCGGGCTTGAGCTGGCGGCGTCGGCTTCGGAGCCTCGGAACCGAACTGAGTCCGGGTAAGCGCTCCCTTTCCAGCTCCAGCCGGAGAGCCGCCCGGCACGGAGAGGCGGAGTCACCGGCGCCCGGGGCGGGGTGTTGGGGGGTGGGGAGTAAGGAAGGGAGAGAAGGGGTGGGGAGCTGGGCTGCTGCGACGCCTCCCTGCCGTTCTGGCTGCATTAATGCGGGGCACAGAAGCAGGTGTCCGGACTGCGGTGCTGGCCACCACGCCGCCAGGGAACACCGTCCAGTCCCTGTCCCTCCCTGCGCTTCGGCCCCGGAATCCCTCCCTTCTGTACAAGCTGCCGCCAAACTTTGCTCAACTTGATGTTGTCCTGCGGTCTCAGGTGCTGGAGGCCGAAAGACGCCAATGCCCTGACACCGGGCTCTCCAGCTCCAGTCCGAAGTTTAAGTTCCCTGTCGTTCGTGTCTTCTTCTTGCATCCATCCACAGCGCCAGGTCTCGGAGGGTTCCTTTGGGGAAAAGATCCCGCTTAGGAGCGGGGAAAGGGTCACTCGACTCGGGGCGACCGGAGAATGAGGGCGTCTCCTCCCCCTCCCGACCGAGCGGGTGGCCGGCGTCAGCACCGCGGACAGCGCATCGGTGCCGCAGCCGCCGGGCGGGCGGCGCTGGGGCTGCGGGGACCCGCGGCGCGGGACGAGCCGGTCACCCTGCTGTGCTGTGCTTCCCCAAACCCTCGGTTTCCCTTTCTACCTCCCTTGTGTCCCCTCAACCCCTAAGGCAGGTGCGGTCGCGGAAGCGGAGTGCTGACAGGGAGGGGACGCTGCGGAATAGAGACGGGGGTGGAGTCAAGAGCGAGTAGAGGACCAAGGGGCCACGGGAGGAGGAAGCGTTCAGGCCCACCGGCTGCTGGATCTCCCTTCGTCACCCCAACCCTCTGACCCTCCGGTCCAGGGCGGGGGACGCCGGATAAGAACCTGGCTGCGGCAGGGTGTGTAGAGGAGGTGCAGGGAGAGCCCACTAGCCGGCTCCCCCGAGGCCGGCGGCGGGAAGGCTGTGTTCTTGAGCGCTGAGGAGGGTGTGTGTGGGGGTACATCGTCGCCCCCTCCGTCGCGTGGCAACAGGGAAACACGGCGGGGGGCTCGGCCCCAGCTCGGGAGCTTCTCCGCCCTCCGTGGGCCGCCTTTGCCGGGATCTCTAAGTTCTGTGTCGAGCAACGTCCTTGGTACAGACAGAAAACCGTCCTCTTCTGGCAGCCAGCCCCTTCTCTGTCCGTCCCGCTTCCACAGGAGGGGGGGGGGCCTGATGATGATGAGACGATACAGATAACAGAAAATGAAGATAATTATGGAAGCTGTGCTTAGCTACCCTAGGTGGGTGAACCGTGACTAAATACAGAACTAGCCCCCCACCCCCAAATCTCGGGCGGTCTGGTCTCCACAGCAGAAAACACTCAAGCTAAGGCCGACCCAAAGTATTGGCATTGTCAGTCCCCTAAGCGTCAGGGGACTCAAAGTCGTTCCTGAGCAAGCCTCCACCGTTCACTGAGCATTTGAAAGCCCGGAAACCAGGTCCTTCTGACCGCACGCCCCGACATGGAGACTGGAGGGCAGGGGGTAGGGGTGGGGTTTGGGCAAGAGAGCTGTCCAGAAACTGAAAGGCATCTGACTTCAGATGTTGCTTTTCCCAAACCAGGGCACATCCGAGGCATGGATCTTCCTAGAAGTTCTCCTCCAGTTTATGGACGGAGCCAACTATACTCCTCCCCTTTGTGTTAGGGGAGGGACCAATGGGAGAGGATCCACCCCTAGCATAGTCAGAATCAGCCTCACTGGTACTGGATGGCATGTGGTTAACTTCGCAGTGGTCTTCTCAGAAAGGGGCAGGGGGAACCTTTTTGTGAGGGGGAGAACATCTCATCCACTGAGAATATACAGCCCTCTCCTCCTTTTTCTGGAGCACAGTGGGAGCCTTATGTAGACACAATTTTTTGCCATTGCAGACTATTGTTACTATTGGCAAAATGCACTTCAACTATTCTCTTCAAGCCTTTGCCTCCCCTGGGCTCACCACTGGTGTCACCCCAGCCTGTTCCCCTATCCCTACCGTACCCCCATCTCTACAAGCTTCTGCAGGCAGGGAGGACAGCCTAGCCATGGGCCTCCAGGGCTGAATTCCACTTGACTGGTCAGCTCTGACAGAAGTCCTAGAAGTGTCATTCCAGGAGTTGGCCCTGGAGTCTCCAGATGCAGCTGAAGGGCACTGCCAGATCTCTTAGTGGTTTTCTTTGCCCAGACTCCCAGGTCAGGGACAGAGTGCTTTGCTGCAGTGTTCTGTGCCTCTGGACCTGCTCCTTGCCCAGCTGGCAAAGGGCCTGCCTTGTCCTCCAGCTTGTTATTCTAGCTTGATTAATAGCAAACCCCTGGCATCAATCTCAACTGTGAATGACCTAATCAATTTATATAATGGGGAAATGATGAGTTCCCTGAACATAGGCTCGGGTCCTTTGGGGAACCAGTGCCATGATGAATGCTGTTTTTTTGCCCACTGAATCCATATAAGTCACTGGCTTCCAGCTGGCTACCCTCAAAGCTTTTACCTCAGCCCTGAATTGCTGCAACAGCCTCCAAAGAATGGGGGCTTGCTATCACAGATGTGTCCGTGCTTCGGCCTATCCTGCCTGCACCTGCCCATCAGTGCCCTGATCATGCCCATTTGATCTGATCATGTGACTGATGTCCCTAGACGACAGTCTCCAATGGTTCCTTCAAAACTATAAAAATTTAGTCTCAAACACTTGTGGCTGCTATTCAAAGCCCTTGATGATGTGACTCCCAACAAATCATTCTAACCTCACCTTCTACTACTTGCTACTTATCCCCCAAGTACTCCATACTCAGCCCAATCACCAGCACTTTGCTTATGCTATGGCCCTGCTGGAGTGTCTTCTTCCTTCTCTTCTTCTTCAGCTCTTCATACATGCAGCTCAACTCAGGTTAGACCTTTTTTCTTCCAGAAAACTTTTTCTTTGTAGGATATTTTGACCCAATCACTTTGACTGTCATCATTTCAGCTGTAGATCATTTGATTCTGAATGTCCTCAAGAACTTCAGACAAGACACCAGAGCAGGTACAGCCTCTCTCTGTCTCTGCCTGTCTCTGTCTCTCTCTCTGTCTCTGCCTGTCTCTGTCTCTCTCTCTCTCTCTGTCTCTGCCTGTCTCTGTCTCTCTCTCTGTCTTTCTGTATTTTGTAAAAGAAAACACAATGGCAGGAGTGTTAATCAGGAAAATTAGGTAAGGTCGAGTGCAATCAATTGATGATTCCACTCCTAGGTATATGCCCAAGATAAATGAAAACATACATTCATGCAAAAACTTGTGTGTGTACATTCATAGCAACATTAATCATAAAAGCCAAAAAGTGGAAACAACCCCTATGTCCATCAACTGATGAACAGTTCATTACAATGTGGTATAACCATACAATGAAATATTCAGCAATAAAAAGAAATGAAGTACTGATTCATGCTACAACATGAATGAATCTTGAAAACATTATCCAAAGTGAAAGAGGCCAGTCACAAAAGATGACATAGTGTATGACTTCATTTGTATGAAATGTCCAGCATAGGAAAATCCATAAAGACGTAGTAACTTAGTGGTTGCTTAGGGCTGGGGGATTAAAGAGGAATGGGAGTGACTGCTAATGAGTATGAGATTTCTTTTGAGAGTGATAAAAAATATTCTAAAATTGATTGTGATGATTGCACAGCTCTGTGAATATAGTAAAAACCTTCAAATTGTACATTTTAAATGTGTGAATTGTAAAAAAACAAATACAATGCAACTAATCAAGCAAATCTTTACTGAAAAAAATGGAAACGGAACTTATCCCAAGAAAAATAATTTCTTTAAAATAAAAAAAATAGGAAAAATGGGAAACAGTTTAGCAATGTGTAATGTCTTTTTTTTTTTTTTTGTCTCTTGTACCAACTTTTATTTAAAGTCTATTTTGTCTGATATTAGTATAGCCACTCCATCTCTCGTTTGGTTACTGTTTGCATGGAATATCTTTTCCCATCCCTTCACTTTCAATGTATTTGTGTCTTTGGATGTTAAGTGAGTCTTTTGTAGACAAAATATAGTTGGATCATGAGACTCTCTGTCTTGCAACTGAAATCGTTAAGAATGCCTATGATTGTACATCTGCCTCCTGATATATTTCCAAATAAACCATGAATAGATATATTTATTGAGGATCTACCAGCTACAAAACAGTGTGCTATGAACTGTGTGTGTGTGTGTGTGTGTGTGTGTGTGTGTGTGTGTGATGAGCTCTGCTGTTCCTGCAAGAGCTTAAAGCCTGGCTGGGGAGACAAGATATGCGTATGGGAAGCAGTAAGGACTATGCTACAGCAGATCGGGTTAGGAGCTGACTGTGTGGTACTGATCATGGGAGGTCAGAGAAAGGGGTCTGTGATGAGGGCTGCAAAAGTCCAAAGTTTTGGGTAGCAGGCAGTATGTGGGCTGGTTCTGAGGATGGGTAAGGTTCACATGTACTGGAAGAAAGGGAACATCCCAGCCAGGAGAACTGAGCTGGGTGCAAGAAAGTGAAGCAGGAAAGAGCATATTTTGTTCAAGGAACTGTGGCAAGCAGAGAGTGGATGTGGGTGAGAAGAGAGGGAAGAGTCTCTCTCTTTTATATTCCATGACCTCATTCTCTGGCCTCTCAGCCTCTCAATATGACGTTAATGCATGTAATAACTGACACTGTGAAACTCAAAGATGAATGCTTTCCTTCCAGAGTGAGAATCAGGTATCTAATATAAATGGACTTGGGCTTAATGAAGACAATTTTATGGCAAACTTTTAGTTTCCCCACATATACCACCACATGGGGTTAGCTGTGGCTGCAGAGGAAAAGAGGGACAGATGTGGAACATATTGGGTATACAGTCAAGGGCTCTAGTGTTAAAACCTCCCTGGGCTCCAGTTTCCACAACTGTCTTTGCAAAGAATGCACTGTGTCATCTTTATATCAACATGATTCTTGAGGATTAATGAAGTTGCTGACGCCTGTCTGTTTATAAGGAGCTTGGAAATGAAGCCCAGAATCCTAGGGTGAGGGGTTGCTATGAGGCCACTGGAGACCACTCCTTGCCTCCTAATTTTCTTGTCCAGAAAGCTGTGGGTTTCTTGTCTAAATGTCTCCATGAGTCCTCTCTCACAATGCCAAATCACTTTTTATTAAGAAGTGATTTTTAAATGTCTATTTCAATTCTTTCTTATTTTAAAATCTGATTTTTTGTTCTGTAGGTAAGGCCATACGTGTACTGATTTTGTCCCAAATAGATTTTGATATAGCTTTTTAAAGACTATGTAAGTGACGTATAAATAACTTAGAATAATTGGAAGATTCAAAAAAACAAAAAAGGAAAAAACAAAAATTACTCCAAATTCCATTCCATTATCCAGAGAGAATTACTATTATCAGTCATTTTAATGACTCTCCTGCCTGCTTGGCTGGCTCTGTCTATCTACACATACATATTTAATTTTATTAAAATTATGGGATATGTTACATACCACTTTAAACTTACTCTTTAATTTAACATTATAGGTCATTCAAAAAATATTTCAAATATTTCAATTCAAACATATCTGTGGAGCACCTACTATTACAGGTACCTGGATTGATTAATGATCATGGAGCTTACATTACTTTCACGTTTTTTAAAAATGTATATATATATACATATACATATATATATATAGAGAGAGAGAGAGAGTCATTTGTTGGCATAGTGCCCTTCCAAATGAAGATGTAGCTAAATTTCACATTGGCAGGTATTCCTGGATTTTTAAGGTTCCCCCCTCATCCCTTTCCCCTATCTTTTTGCATCATTCTTTAGTTTCCTATTAAAATATCAATAGATGTTTGGGTTTGGCTTCTCAGTGAGACTGCTAGTTCCCACTCAAATCCATTCTCCACCTCTTTTTCTGCAACAGAGCACCCATTTTATTTGTGGTGTCAATGTGCCCACTTAAAAGACTATATTTTCAAGCCTCCTCTGTAGTTAGGGGAGACTGTTTTTAAGTTCTAGCAAAATATTATATGGGACTTTCAGGAAGGCTGAATAAACGAAGATAATTCCATAGGAAAGGGTGCCCTTTTATCCTCCCACTATTTCTCCTTCCTCAGTCATGCATCCTACAATGTGGATGTGATAGCTGGGACTCCAGCTGCCATCTTGTATCATGAGGTGACCTTGAGGAAGGAAGCCACATTGTAATAGAGCAAGATGATGAAATGAGCTTGCATAACAGAGAAATGCCTATCTTTAGTCTTACATGGGAGAGAATTAGCCTTTATGTATTTAACCCACTTCACTAATCAAATATTCTGAATATTCAAAAGTTCCTGACTGAAATCAGTCTGAGATGAGACTTTAGCCCTTCAAATACTGTGAGACAATCAACAGGCCTGACTCCTTCTGCTTCAAATTTTCCCTCTCATCCCCCAATTTCCCCTCTCTCGGGTATCTTATACCTTATGGTCTCATGATGGTTGACTTACCTCTATGTGTGTGTGCGTGTGTGTGTATTTCCACTTTATTCCTACATATTCTTGCAATTGAGAGAGCTGAAATATCAGCAACTTTTCTAATTCAAAAACACTAGGTTACCAGACCCAAAAGCAAAGACAAAGCAGAGGAAGAGGGCACAAGGAGAAAGATGCTTTGGAGTTACCATAGCTAATATCTCATTGTTTGAATGAGTCATAGGTCTAAGAATATTGAACTGATCTTTAGAGATTCGAGCATTTGTTTTAGCTGGGCAACTCTTAAAAAAGAGCGTCGAGCCCAAGAAGAGAGAGGAATGGAAGGCAGCATTGGAGAGCGGGCAGTTTTTGGAAGCAGTTGTTCTTATAAGGAAACCATTGTTCAGATTGTTAACTGGGCTGTGGTTGTGAAACATGTGCAAAGACGAGATGTGTTCATTAGACATCAGTTAAAACTCTTGTGCTGAAGATGGATCAAAGCACAGAGCGTCATGCTCACCTTAAACAACTGAGAAGGAAATATGCTCTTTCCCTTGCTAATAGCCCAGTGATGAGCCTTGGTGGGTAGAGATATTGGAGGACGGTGTGGGAGTGGGAGTGATGTCTGGAGGATTGATGGAGGTAGCTGTGGGGATGGGGTGGGAAGAAGAATCCTGGGGACCCCTTTCCAGTATTACATAAGTCAATAGGGCTTCTAGGGGCAGCAGTGCTCCTTGTGGATAGAAGGTGTTTTCTACAGATAAACATGTGAATGTGATCAGCCTGCCTTCATTCCTCCCTACCTCCTCTTTCCCTCCCTCCCTCTTTCCCTCTTTCCTTCCTTCCACCTATACAACAAATATTTCTGAACCTCTACTCTGTGCCAGGCACTGTGCTACTAAGGATTCTGACTCATAACAGATTTTTTTAGGATGGAGTAGGAAGGAGGGTGGAGTGCCATTGGGGGTAGTTGGAATCATAGATAAGAAAGCTAAGGCCCAGAGGGACAGTCAGAGGTGCTCACATCCCGCAGTGCATTTGCAATCTCTGTCCACCCAAAGCCCACTGGACTGGCTGGGTGTGAAGTGGAGTGTATTCTCTCTCTGTGTGGTCCTGGAGCCTCCAGCATCCAAGTTCCCTGGAGCTCTTACTGAATATGCAGTGCCCAGGGTCCAACCCAGACCTGCAGAATCCCAATATCTAGGGATTGGGTCTGGGAACTTGCGTGGGCCACAGACTTCCCAGGTGAGCCTCCTGGACCCTCGAGTTTGTGGAAGTTGGGCTTGGGCCATTGGATCAACTGAAATGGGCCTTACAGGGTCAGAGTCTGGAAATATACTTGACCATAATTCCTGTGTCATGAGGAAAGGTAAAAGAAATGCAAAGCCTGCTCTAGGGCCAGCTTTGCCACTCACTGGCTAGGTGACCTTGGCTAGTCGCCCTCAGCCTACGGGTAATTATTTGAGCCAGACCCAGCAACAAACATCCCATTCCTTGATGCAGAATCATGACTGTGTCCAGGTATCCTGGATGCTCAGCTCAGGCACAAGCGGTGATGTCATTAAAAACCTTTCTTATGAGTAATTCTTAAGAGATACCTCTTCAGAGTTGGAAGACATTCCATTTCTATCCCAGACTCTCCTGCCTTGTTGTCAAGGAGGTTCCTGGAAGCCTAGGAACCCGGAGTCAGTCTTTCCCAGGAGCAGAGTCATGAAAATGTGTCTGTATCATCTCCAGGGCCCCCGAGGATGTCGGCCTGAAGCCCCAGGTTTGCAGACCCTTCTGTTCAGCCTATTCAGCAGCTCACGCCCTTGTAGTAGAACAGTTGAGAATTGTCAGGAAGAGAGATGAGGGAGAATGAAAAGGGAGACAAAAGGGACCAGCTCCGGAAGAGTTTGCCAGAAAAGTTCCAGTCTCCCCAGTTTCCTGAGCTGGGGGGAGAGCGCTGAGTAAAAGCACTGTTGTAGATGGATTACCATCTGGGAGGTGCTTTCTCATTATATGAGCCCTCATTATGTGACATGTAAAAAGCATAGTATACTGTAACCTGGGGTAAAAAGCCAGTAAAGCATTGGCTGGATTCAGGCTGGGAGGCATGGCTGCCCTCAGCATTCCCCATTAGCAGATTTTAAGAGGAGAAAAGCCCAGCTGGGGGTGCGGGAAGGCCTACGTGAAAATGCTGGGATTCCAGTGACTCTCTCCTCTCTTCCCACTTCCCCAAAGCAAAACTACATCTCAGAGGGCCTCAGGTTCATGGGAAAGATCCCAGGCTCATTTGCTCATTTCTTTTCCATTTTCCAATAAGTATTATGGGGCATCAACTACATGTCAGGTGTGCTGCTAAGTGCCAGCTACAAGAGCCAAAACTGACGCTGTTCCGGCCTTCACACAGCTTCAGGCCGCTGGGGAATCACAAATCACAGAAGTAAATGAGAAATTAACAACATAACAGTACTGTGAGTGAAAGCTTCATGGCTCTGCGAAAATGCGTACAGGGAGATTCGACCAAACAGGGCAGAGATGTGCGGGCCTTGACCAAGAGGAGGGCGCGCGAGTGCCAGGGAGCAGCCGCACAGGGGGATCAGCATGTACAGAGGCCTCTGGGCAGCTGCGAGGAACTGAGGAAGAAGGGTGCTGTGGGGGGGGGGGGTGGGGCCAGCAGGGGCCCCGCCCCTGCAGGGCTCTGGAAGCCCTAGGAGAATGCCTCAGAGGAAGGGGAAGCCGATGTCACGTGCTAAGCAGAGGGTGCTGGATTCTCAGGTGGCCTCTGATTCTCCCAGGGTCTCATTGTGGGTCAGGCGAGCCTGGTCTGGAGCCCTGACTTCCTCCCTCTCACCTGCCACATCTAGGCAGACACCCAACTCCTGTCCATTCCACCTTAGAAATTGCTCCCAAGTGGACCATCCTTCCTGAGTCCACTGCCACTGCTGTGGTGGGAGTTCCAGCTTTCCTTCGCATGAACTGTTGCCGTCCTCCCAAGTCCTCCACTTGAGAGTCGTCCCTCTGCAATCCACCCTCCCCAGCGGCTTCCTTCCTAAAACACACCCTCGGCCTCTCCCTGGCTTGTGCACCTCTGGTGCTTCCCAGAGCCTAGAGGAGCAATCCCAGTCTCTTCAGAGCAGCCCTCAAGTCTCTGCTCTTTCTGACCTTACCAACCTGCTACCTTGTCTCCTTACTCTCCAGCGTCCTCCTCCCCTCCCTGTACCCCTGATGCTAGAGCTGCAGTTCAAGGAACTTCTCAGCCTTCCTCAAGAACACACGTACCATCTCTACACTGTTGCCTCTTCCTGGAATGCCCTTCCTTCTTCTTTACTGGAAACTCCATTTCCTTTGTCAACACAGCAGTAGACATGTCACCTCCTCTGCCAGGACACCATCAACCACCGCCCCCAACCCCAGCAGGAAAATTCTACTGCTACAGGTCTTCCTCCCTGGCTAGGGAGGGCAAACACTCATACAATACTGGCCCACAATGGATGCTTAAGAAATGATGAAAGGAAAGACCATATATCATATGATTCCATTTATATGAAATGTCCAGAACAGACAAACCATAGGAGATAGAGAATAGATTACTGATTGCCAGGGGATGGGGGGAGGAGGGAATTGGGAGATACGAGGTTTCTTTTTGGGGTAATGGAAATGTTCTGGAATTAGATAATGGTGATGGTTGCACAATATTGTGAATATACTAAAAAAAACACTGAATTATGCACTTTAAAATGGTTTAAATGGTGAATTTTATGGTCTCTGAATTTTCTCTCAACAAAAAATTTTGGAAAAGAAATGAAAAGATAAATGAGTAATGAAACACTTTTTCTTATTTTCTAATTTCCTTTTATCTCGTATCCTTTCCCTATTCACTTCCCCAATGGCCAGTATTTTAATTGAAATGAAGAATTTATCCAATCACCAATCATATCTGAATTATAATAAAATACCAATTGGCAGTGTTGGATCAACGGGGTTTGACGCTTTTGCGATGTGTCTTTTTCTTGCTCATGTAGAAACTTTGAAGGGGGGAGAAACTACCTGCTCTGTGTCATCTTCAATACATCCATTGCCCACTTTGCTAAAGACCAGACTTGGACTGGTATCAGTGAAACAAGCTATCATTAGCATTGTTTGTAGGTAGACTGTAACCAAAATAACTTTTCAAAGCCCTTCATGCCCATGAGCTCATTGGTTCATCATGAAAATCTTCTGGGGAGGAGTGTCCTTTTGATGGAGAGAGAAATCCTGTGTCCTTCCTAGCTCGGGAGTGGCCAGAGGTGCTGAGCTGAGCTCTTCTGACCTGTTGGTCATTTCTGCTGCTGAGAGAGGGAGAACGTGCTGAACATTTTTCTATGTGTGGGTTGTACTTGTTACTCTCGTACTTGTTATTTAAATTGTACTTGTTACTGTTGAGTAATAGCAGCCTCCCTGGGAACATCAGAAAACACTAG
Source organism: Eschrichtius robustus (assembly GCF_028021215.1). NCBI lineage: Eukaryota > Metazoa > Chordata > Mammalia > Artiodactyla > Eschrichtiidae > Eschrichtius > Eschrichtius robustus. The sequence continues at coordinate 39,860,741 of NC_090838.1, forward strand.
AAGGTATAAGATCGAAGACATCACTGCAGTCACTCCAGCAGAGAAAGACAGCAACAAACCCCAGTTAATGAAGTTGCTTATGTTGACTCCACTGCAAACAATTGACTCAAATTCCCGTCTCCAGCCCCAAGAGACCTGAGACACACCATTAAGTGGAAATTACAGCAAACCTCCTTCACCCCAAGATGTCCCAAACACTCTTGTGATTACAGAATTCTCAGCTGAGAAACTTAAGACCTGATTTACAAAAATGGATTGGGGACCAAGTTAATCTATGAAAACCTTTGTAAATATTTTCCCATGGATTAATAAGGAAATCCTCACTTACATTACAAAAGAGAATTTCAACCTTATCGCAGACAAAATATGTGAGTAATTTGTTACAAGCTAACATTTTCTTGGCACATACTATATGCCAAGCACTAGTCTAAATGCTTTAGATGTATTAATGCATTTAGTCCTCACAACGACCCTATAAGATAGGTGTTCCTGTTGTCCCTGTTTTATAGATGGGGAAATTGAGGCGCAGAGAAGTCAGGTAATTTGCCCACGGTTACACAACTAGCAGATGGCAGAGCTGGAATTTGAACCCAGGCAGCCTGGCTCCAAAGTCTATCCAACAAGTGGAGTCCACAGGGCTGTGTGGTTAGTGGGACAGGCAATAAAAAAACATTTTGGCTGAAACATTCTCAGTGGAGGACACAACACACAGGAGTAAATCTGCATTTAATAGGATCTCACTGGAGATTAATTTGTGATCGTAAATGCTTTCTGTTGTGCAGTTTGCTTTTTTCCCCAGAGAGGGAACAATCCGCCTAGACTATTTTCGTGTTTATGAACTGGCAGGTGGGCCAGGTTAAGGGCTTAGGAGCTGATGGGGAACAGAGTGAAGCTAAGTGGGCTGGGCAGTGAACGAGGTGAGGTCAGCCTCCTTATCCAGCTCCCAGCCCCTCCATCCTACTGGGCACTCTCCTGACTATATTCTTCATGTGACTCCTGTCCTTGCCTCCAGGACACTGGATTCCCTCCCATTTCAGAAAGACTGAAAATCACCTCCCTTGTCCTCTAGAGAGAAGTGCCCTGATGGGCACTCTGAAGGCAGAGATGGTAAATTAAATTTTCCAGTAAGTAGACAGTGGCTTCCTTAGTTCCCTGACGTGGGGTCAGCACTAATTCTTTAAAAAGAACACTGTAGAAACTCAGCAAATTCTGAATATAAGTTGGATGCTTGCCTGACTTGGGCCCAGACAAAGGGCCTGGTACCCACCTTCTCCTTGCCCCCTCCTTACTTCCTGAGAAGCTCAGCAAATACAGCGTTCCTTCATCCAAGCACAGGACCTGAGGGCGGACGGGAAGTGGGGTCCCTGAGGTGGGTTATTCCCTGCTCCAGAGGATGGAAGCTTTCTGGAGTGAATGCCTGTGGCTGGGTATATTCCTTGGTCAATCATCACCAAGTCTACAATGGGAGGTTCTAACAGTGTGTGCTAAACGAGTGCTGGAAAGGAAGATCCTGGCACGGGCCACAGTGGTTGCAGAAGGAGGTCCGTGAAAGGAGAACTTGGATCCTGTGTGAGAGAAATGGCAGCCCCCAGGGAGGGAAGGGGCAGGAAAAAGATAGAGAACTCCTATTAGCTTGTTCTGGTGTGGCTAAGATTGTTAGGTGGTTGAAGAGATGATTCTGGAAAGGTCCACAGGGTCAGTGTGGCTGTGAGAGATACCGGCCATGTTTTCTAATCTGGAGTCAGGACACATGGTCTGATACAAATGTGGCATTGGGACAGATGACTGAAAATGAGGGCTGTGCCAGGGGACCTGAGGCCCGTAGTCAGGTCCACTTACACAGGAATTATTCCTCTTGTGCCGTGTCCTCCAAAAATGTCTCAGCAAGAGGAGAGAGGGATCAGGAATGAGAGAGACAGGAGAAGCCATGCTCTCTGTGGTCCTAGAGTAGACATTGGTGGTTTCTGCCCACCCAGACTCCACCCAGACTGCCTTTGGAGAACACCTTCTCCCCCTTCACAGTTCTCTGGTCTGGGGGGGAGGGGATGGGTAGGCAGGTCCTGTGAAGCTCACCCCCACCCCTGTCACAGGGACGGGCTGAGACCCAGCCCGGCCAAGCAGCGCACTCCATCCACCTGCTACAACAAATGAGCAGGCAAATGAGACTTAGACCTGGGACTTTTGGTGGATCCTTCGGGGAAAGCAAAGCTCTCATTAAGTGGGGAACCTTAGCTCTATGGATCACGTCTGAGTGAAGGGTCCAGAAGCCAACACGTGGCCAAGCCTGCCGAGGGGGAAGCCGACTGAGAGATGGAGAGAAAGAGAGACTAAGTCCAGATGAGGTTCTATGAGTGCCTGACTGGATTTTCTGATTACTCAAGCCCACAAATTGCTTTTTTAAACTGTTTTTTTTAAAATTAATTAATTAATTTATTTTATTTTTGGCTGTGTTGGGTCTTCGTTTCTGTGCGAGGGCTTTCTCTAGTTGCGGCGAGTGGGGGCCACTCTTCATCGCGGTGCACGGGCCTCTCACTATCGCGGCCTCTCTTGTTGCGGAGCACAGGCTCCAGACGCGCAGGCTCAGTAGTTGTGGCTCACGGGCCCAGTTGCTCCGCGGCATGTGGGATCCTCCCAGACCAGGGCTCGAACCTGTGTCCCCTGCACCGGCAGGCAGACCCTCAACCGCTGTGCCACCAGGGAAGCCCCTAAACTTTTTTATTTAACCACTTTAAAATGAACAGATCGGTGGTGTTGAGGATGCTCGCAATGTGTGCGACCACCACCTGTGTCTAGTTTCACTTCCAACGCCCCAAATAAAACCCCGTCCTCATTAAGCAGTTACTCCTCATTCCTCCTCCCTTCAACCCTAGCAAACACCAATCTACTTTCTGTTTCTGTGGATTTACCTACTCATCTAAATGGAATCATACTGGGAGTTCCCTGGCAGTCCAGTGGTTAGGACACGGCGCTTTTACTGCCATGGCCCCGGGTTCAGTCCCTGGTCAGGGAACTAAGATCCCGCGAGCCGCAATCTGTGCAGCATGGCAAAAAAAAAAAAGGAATCACACTATGTGTGGCCTTCTGTGACTGGCTTCTTTCATTTGGAATAGTGTGTTTGAGGTTCATCCACATTATAGCTTGATTCAGTGCTTCATTCCTTTGTAAGGCTGAATAGTGTTCTGTTGTTTGGATGGACCACATTTTGTTTATCCATTCACCTGTTGAGGGACAGTTGGGCTGTTTCCACCTTTTGGCTGCTGTGAGTAGCTCCACTACAAACATTCAGGAACAAGTATTTGTTTGAACACCTGTTTTTAATTCTTTTGGGTATATGCCTAGGAGTGGAATTGCTGGGTCGTATGGTATTCTATGTCTAACTTTTTGAGGAACGGCCAGACTCTGTCTCCACAGCAGCTGAACACAAATTCCTTTTTTATTGTCCTGCATGACTCAAGGAGACCAGCTGGATGCCAAGGCTGTGCCCTCACTGTCCCCAGGGCCTCCAGCAGGATGTTCCTCACTGGTTTGGAATTGTTCCTGGGCTGGTGACTGCAATGGTGCAATCCAACACCCAGGAATGATCACAGCTAAGGAGCCCCATCCCATTGCCCCTAAGGCCCCTAAGGAGCCGTGTCTCAGAACAGCCTTCCTCTTCCACTGCTGGGAGAAGCGCATCTGGGCAATGTCCCTCAGTCCATCTGTCCATGCTTTCTGCCTGGGCAGCCTCCCCCAGAGCAGTGCTGAGAGGTGGCAAGCTGGTTTGGGCTGAATTTCAGGTTGGGTCAAGGCTATAGGATGGTCTGTCTCTTCACAGACGCAGACCTTTGGGGCTGAGTTGGGTGAGGTAACAACTGCCCACCCATCATCATGGTGGGAATGCTGGCCTGGGTGACCGTGGAGAGAACTGAACCCAGGGTGTCAGAGGAGGTCATTGAGAGGACATGACTGCTAGCTGGACCCGGGCAGTCAGAGACTCCTCACTCCCTCCTCTGTCCTTGGAATGTACATTCTGCCCACCGTTCCCACAGTGGGAACTTTTCCAAGGATGCAGCCTTGAGAGAACAACGTGCTATTGAGACTAACTGAACCCAGTTAAAGCCTCTTTATAAACTTTTAAGATTTTGGTGGGCAAGTGCAGAGATCTACTCGTCTTCTGTCTATTGCAAGACAAGCCTCGTGTGTAAGTTCCCTTGCTTGTTAAACCTGCCACCCACCAATCTGGAGTGGTCTGCCTTTTTCTTTGGTTTCTCCTTGCCCCCAGTTTCGATTTCACCCAGAAAGCTCCCAAGTTCGTGAACCAACACAGAGCCTGGACACTGAGCTTTATCTGCCACCCGCCCACTATGTGACCTTAAGCAAGTCCTTTTCTCTGGGTCTCAGCCTCTCAAGTGTCAAATGAGCGGGGTCAATTAAATGATCACACTGACTGTCTTGGGTCTGGGTGACTCCCACCCCGCCTTGCTCCCAAGTTTTCTCTTTCTCTCTGAATCTTCATAAAAGTCTAGGATTATTATTGCTAGGCAGCTGGCCAAAGTCACAGCAATAATCCAGACCTCCTGTTCTGGTGCCTTGTCCCTGCCCTCTATGTGTGCGTATTGGTTTCCTGGAGGACATTTGTTCTTAGCGCCAGTGTTTTCCTGTGGCTGTTACTCTGCAAGCAGCAGTCCCCCTGCAGATGGTTGGTGAGGTGTGCTTCCCATAACTAGCCCCTAGTGAGGTCGAACTCCCTGGGGCTGCGAGAGAAGGCAGCTCCCTTCTTAAGTGCTGAGCCCAGAGAGGCCAAGTCCAACCTCATCAACAGTGGCTTCTTAAGTGCCCCTGCCCATTCTCTGAGCAGTGTCTGGGGTGTCTCTCTGTTTGTCTGTCTCTCTTCCACACATAGACAAACAGCTGTCACGGACCCTGCCCTGCACATACCAAGTCTCCACTTGAGAATGCCTCTCTCTAATATTATTCTAGTTAAATGTTCACTCTGCTTTACAGCATGGATAAGTGTACTTGGCACACCAAAAAAAAAAAAAAAAAAAAAAGCTATAATAGACTTAACTGTTTGTTTATATTGCTATCATAATAGTAATATTATTATTATTGCCTGAATCTTATAAATCCAATAGATATGAATGACAGCTTCCTAATTGTAGTTGCCAGACTATTTTCAACGCCTAAATATTTTTGAGTTTCCATATAGGAAATCTAATGTTCTTAAACTGGTCTTTTAAATACGACAAGATAGAGACCAATGCTTGGGCACCCTCTCTGTCTATGGGAGGGGGGCCAGAATGTGGTCTGAGGAATGTTCTGTTCATGTCATGAACCCCTGATTTTTCAAGAGCCAATAAGTTGTTTTCTTGAAGGATGGGTTTCGTGTGATTCCCAAGGCTTCATTGCCCCATCCCTTGATGTCCTCTCAAGGAGTAGAGGTTACAGAAGCTGTAGATGGGGTAAGGGTCCTTGACCACAGGCAGCAGCAAGGGGCCTTGGTAATGAAGGGAGGAGGAAGGTGGGCAAGGCCTTGGTAGAGATGGCCAGCACTGGGGCTTCTGTTCAATGCTGCGGATGTTGGCAATGGGATGCAGGTGATGGGTGAGGGCTGGGGTTGGCCGGGGGGTGGGGGGTGACTAAATGACCCTTAGGCTGTTCCCCACCCTGAGATCCCAGGCTCTGTGAGAAAAGCTCTCTAGAACTGCAGCCCTTGAGGATTTTGTGCCACGTGGCTTCCTCCTGCTCTGGGAGGTGCTCTCAGGCTCCTGTCTCTCAAGCCATCTGCATCTCCCCAGGCAGGGCAGGCGATGTACTCTTCCCCACAGCAGGCAGCCCAGGACAGGCACACACTGTTTAAAAATGGACTCGCTCTTGACTGATTCATTGACTGTGGGTAGCAGTGCCAGGAGTGGACATGTCAGCTGGAGACCCCTTATCCTTATCCCTCTGGTCCATGGCCCTCTGCCACACATCAGAGCAGGATAGAGGCACAGAGGGGGTGAGGCTGTGTGTGTGTGGTTGTGATGGGGGGATGTTTGGGGATGTCCGTCCATCCATCAATCCAGTCAGATCAGTGCAGGCTCCTCCTCCCTGGGCCCCTCCCTGCTCTCTGTCCCTCAGGCCATGGATAATACAGACTGGCAGGGCCAGTTGCATCTGTACTAAGGGGAAAGGGATGGCAGAGCCCATCAGCCCCTTTCTTCTCATTTCTCCAGCGAGCCAGGGGTCTCTGCCCACTGGAGAGCCCTCCAATCATGCCAACCAGGAGTCTGTGTCGCCATTTTGCCTGGGTGAAATAGACAGCTTCCTAGGTGGTATGAATTAAGACGTGGAAAAGCCTCCAGTGCCACCTGCAATACATTTCTCTTTTGTGCCTGATCTCCTATCATTAGCAGTTCTCACCTTTAAGTTTTAATGGTTTAACTATTTATGGAAAGGGGAGAATGTTACACTTGAAGACCCCTCTCTTCTGCATTGTATTTCTCCTGTGAGAGAAGGGCCCTGGGGTGACACAAATCCCACTCCCCCACCAGGTCTGGAGCAGGCTGGGGGTGGAGGACCCTCAAGTCAGGTGGGTGTGTAGAAGACCAATGGTCTTAACTTCCCTATTTTACTGTGAGTGTCACAGCAGTGTCCGAAGGAGCGGACAGACAGGGGCAAGGGGGAGGCTTGATGTGAGTGGCTGTTGAATTGAATTTCAATTCAACTCAGTCTGGCTGGCTTACTGAATCAATGTTGGGAAAACACAGCGCTCTCCTGGGAGGAGAGGTGTTTGGTATAAATAGAAGGTATTATCATTGTGAGGCAACTGGGGGATGTCACTTCGCTCAGTGCAGCTCAAGGCAGCTGTGAGAACCCCCGCTGTGGGCTGCAGGGCTGCCAGCCACCTGCTCTCATTTGCTTGTCCATAGAGAAAGGGCCCTTCCTCCATTCGGAGCTCACCCTCAGGGTGACCTCAGCAAATCCAGAGCCCTCTCTGAGCCCTTTGCCCCTTCTCTGCTGGGCACATTGAGCCACCTCCATTCTCAGGGGGCATTTGATGGGGTCCTAACCATGCCCATGAACGGACGATAACAAGGGATTATCACTCTCCACTCAAACTCTGAGCAAGCGTCGTGCCTTTCCCCACACATCACCGTGCTCTTTATTTTTCTTATTTTTTTTAATCCTCAGGATTCTCTCTATTTTATTTAATTTTTAAATTTTTATATTTTTGGCCGCACTGCGCGGCACATGGGATCTTATTTCCCCAACCAGGGAACCAACCAGCACCCACTGCAGCAGAAGCGCGGAGTCCTAACCATTGGACAGCCAGGGAATTCCCGTGCTCTTTTTTTTTTTTTTTTTTTTAATTAATTAATTTTATTTTTGGCTGCGTTGGGTCTTCATTGCTGGGCTTTCTCTAGCTGCAGCGAGCAGGGGCTACTCTTCGTTGCGGAGCACAGGTTCTAGGTGCACAGGCTTCAGTAGTTGTGGCTTGCGGGTTCTAGAGCACAGGCTCAGTAGTTGTGTCACACGGGCTTAGTTGCTCCGTGGCACGTGGGGTGTTCCTGGGCCAGGGCTCGAACCCGTGTCCCCTGCATTGGCAGGCGGATTCTTAACCACTGTGCCACCAGGGAAGCCCCCCTGCTCTTTATTTTTAAGCAGTTTTATTGAGATATAATCTACACACCATACAACTCACCCATTTAAGTGTATAATTCAGTGATTTTAGTTTATTCACAGATAGATAAGCCATCACCACAATTTTAGAACATTTCCATCACCCCAAAAAGAAACCCTGTACCCCTTAACTATCGCCCCCCATCACCCTGTCAACACCCCAAGCAACAACTCTCCTTCCTATCTCTATAGATTTGCCTAATCTGGACATTTCATATAAATGGAGTCATATAATACGTGGTCTTTTGTAACTGGCTTCTTTTACCTAGCATAATGTTTTCAAGGTTCATCCATGTTGTGGTATGTGGTTCCTTTTTATGGCCAAATAATATTTCATTGTATGGATATATTATCTTTTGTTTATTAATTCATCAGTTGTTGGACATTTGGGTTGTTTCTACCTTTTGGCTACTAAGTACATTTTTTGTGTGTGGATATATGTTTTCATTTCTCTTGAGAATATACCTAGAAGTGGAATTGTTAGATCATGTGGTACCTCTGTGTTTAATCATTTGAGGAAACCCACCTCGTTCTTAACAACAATTGTAAAGCAATTAATTGATTAGTTGGGGCCCTAGGCAATCATTCAACAAATACTTATTTAGCTCTTTCCGTATTCCAAGCACTCTTCTGAAAGTTGGGGAAACAGCAGTATGAATAGAGGTCAGCCAGCTATGTAGCTTTACTGCTGTAAGGACTTTGGCTTTTATTTTAAATAGAATGCAAAGAACTTAAAGGTTTGTTTTTTCTCCCAAAAGGTTTATTGAAGTATAATTTACAAACACTGAACTGCACACATATGAAGTGTACAATTTCATGAGGTCTAACATGTGTATATGTCCATGAAACTATCAACACAAGACTGAACATTATCCCCCAAAGTTTCCTTGTGCCCCTTTATAATTTCTCCCTCCTGTCCCTCTCTCCCCACCTACTCCCAGGCTACCACTGATCAAACTACAAATTAGCTGCATTTTCTAGAATGAAACAGCTTGTGCTCTTTTAGTGTGGCTTCGTTCATTTGGCACAATTATTTTGAGGTTTATCTATATCGTTGCTTATATTAGTAGTTCATTCCTTTTTATTGCTGAGTAGTAGTCCATTATATGAATATAAAACAATTTGTTTCTCCATTCCCCAGTTAATGGACATTTGGGGTGTTTCCAGTTTGGAGCTATTACAAGTAAGCTGCTATGAACATTTGTGTACAAATCTTTGAATGGGCATATGCTTTGGTTTCTCCAGAGTAAATATCTACGAGTGGAATATTTAACTTATAAGAAACTAGCAAACCATTTTCTAAGTTGATTATAGCATTTTACATTCCCACCAGCAGTGTATGAGAGTTCCAGTTGCTCCACATCTTTTCAAACATTTGGTAGGGTCAGTCTTTTTAATTTTAGCCATTCCAATAGGTGTGTACTGGTATCTCATTGTGATTTTGACTTGCATTTCAAAATGACTAGTGTTGTTGAGCATCTTTTCATGTATTTGCCATCTGTATCCTCTTTGGAGGAGTGCCTGTTCAAATTTTTTGCCAAATTTAAAAAAATGGGTTGCTTATACTCTTATTATTGAATTTTGAGAGTTCATTATCTATACTGGATACAAGTCTTTATCAGATATACGATTCGCAAATATTTTCTCCCAACCTGTAGCTTATCTTTTCATTCTCTTAGCAGTATCTTTCAAATAGCAGAAATTCTTAATTTTTTTTTTTAAATAAATTTATTTATTTATTTATTTTTGGCTGCTTTGGGTCTTCATTGTTGTGTGTAGGCTTTCTCTAGTTGTGGCGAACGGGGGCTACCCTTTGTTGTGGTGCACGGGCTTCTCACTATGGTAGCTTCTCTTGTTGCTGAGCACGGGCTCTAGGCCCATGGGCTTCAGTAGTTGTGGCTCGCGGGCTCTAGAGCACAGGCTCAGTAGTTGGGGCACACGGGCTTAGTTGCTCCACAGCACGTGGGATCTTCCCCGACCAGGGCTCGAACCCGTGTTCCCTGCATTGGCAGGCAGATTTTTAACCACTGCGCCACCAGGGAAGCCCAGAAATTCTTAATTTTGGTGAAGTCCAATGCATCAGTTTCTTTCTCTTTTGGTTCATACTTTTAGTGTTACATCAAGAAAACTTTGCCTAACCCAAGGCCACAAAGATTTTCTCCCATTTTCTTTTACAAGTTTTATAATTGGAGGCTTTACCTTTAAGTCTATGATTCATTTTGAATTAGTCTTTGTATATGGTGAGAGGTATGAAGTTCATTCCTTTGCATTTGGCTCTCCAGTTGTTCCAGCACCATTTGTTGAAAAGACTTTTCTTTCTCCTCTGTATTACCTTTGCACCTTTGCTGAAAAAACACTTGTCCTTTATACCTGGGTCTATTTCTGGACTTTCTATTCTGTGCCATGGATCTATTTGTCTATCTTTATGTTCCTCCAGCTTTATTCTTCTTTTTCAAAGTGGTTTTGGTTATTCCATGTAAGTTTTAGAACCAGGTTGTTGATTCTACAGAAGAGCCTTTTAGGATTTTGATTGGGATTTCATTGACTTTAGGGAACAATTTGGGGAGAATTGACGTCTTAACAATACTAAGTCTTATGAGCTGTGACCACATTTGTTCATATCTTTGATTGCTCTCAACAATGTTTTGTAGTATTCAGTGTCCAGGTTTCTGCAGGGTAACTGTTTAACTGTGTTCCCACATATCTTAAAATGGATTGGTCACCTACTAGGTGAGCTCCAGGTCTGTAGCAATAGACCTGGGGCCACTTGCTGGGAATATGGAGGTGGTTATGAACATATGGTATCGGCAACTGCCCACTTTCCCTGCCAGGGAGTGCCATAAGGCTGCCACTTGGGGATTGACAAGCCTTTCTGGCTACCATCTTGCAGAACTGCAAGACCAACCCAAGTGCCTTGGAGCTTCATGCCCAACCCAAACCTGGCACCCAAACCCACAGAAGCAGGACTGAGCCTCTCTTGAAGAAAGCCAGCTCCTTCCTCACCCTCAGCTTTGTGTGTATCCTTCCTGACTTGGGCTCATCATCTCGGATCTGCATATGTCCCTTGAATCATTTTCTTGGACACTACTACTGTCTAAGTTTTTCAAGGAAAACACCCACAGATGAGAAATAGGCAGATTGGTGCTATTGATGCCAGAAGCCAAGAAGTAGTGGTGTCAGGTGAGTCTGGAGCCCAGAAGAACTTCTGTGGATTCTTCCACTGGGCGTTTCTAAGATTGGTCAGTTCCCTCGCTCATGCCCCATCCATTTAACCTCGTACTAAGTTAAAGCCAGGCTGGTCTCCTTGCTCATCTCCAAATTATTTCTGCGTGGGGTGGGATAGATGTATCCTCTTATGTCACTGTAGTCATCATACTGCTTGAGCATCATACTGCTCAGATGCTCAAGAACTATCCATGACTCCTCAGTGCCTTCAGAATAAGGTCCAAACTTCCTGGCCTAGTATTCAAGGAAGCCCAACATCTGGTCTTTCTTCACATGCCCCAAATACTCTGTTCCAGTCACACTAGTCTTCTCACTGGCCTCAGATGCTCCCATCTATAAGCCTTTGCTTATTTATGCCCTGTCCTTCCCCTCCCCACTTACCTGTCCAAATCTCAAGTGGATTGATTCAAATCCCATTTTTCTATGAAATGCTACTAACAATTCCAGGTTTAATTAGGGGTTTTATTTTACAACTTGCTTTCACTTTGAGTAGTTTTATTTAAAATACTTAATTATTAACTAATAATAATTAATAAGAGCTTCCATTTAATGAGAGCCCTGGTATCTATGCCAGACACCACACACACGTCACACACACTTTTTTACATTTTTTGCTTGGTTTATAAATGTTTGTTTTCTTATAAAAATTTTTTCTGGCTTCCCTGGTGGCACAGTGGTTAAGAATCCGCCTGCCAATGCAGGGGACACGGGTTCGAGCCCTGGTCTGGGAAGATCCCACATGCCGCGGAGCAACTAAGCCCATGCGCCACAACTACTGAGCCTGTGCTCTAGAGCCCGTGTGCCACAACTACTGAAGCCCGCGTGCCTAGAGCCTGTGCTCCGCAACAAGAGAAGCCACCGCGTTGAGAAGCCTGCGCACCGCAACGCAGAGTGGCCCCCGCTCGCTGCAGCTAGAGAAAGCCCGAGCATAGCAGCGAAAACCCAACGCAGCCAAAAATAAATAAATAGATTTAAAAAACAAATTTTTTTTTTTCAAACTCACACATCAGAAGTCTGGACTCCCAACAACCCTAGTTACAGATGGTGACATGGAGATTGAGAGAGCCTAAGTAACTTGCCCAAGTTCCACAGCAAGTGAGGGTTGTGGGTGAGATTGGAGCCCCGGCCTGTGTCCTTTCTACTCTTGCGCACAGACTCCTATAGCCCTGGAGGACTGGCAGGCCTGAGAGCCTCATGTTACAGAGGAAGGGGATTGAAGGCCCTTCAAGCCATGCAGGAAATCAGTGGGGCCTTCCATATTTTAAAAAATTGTGATGAAGTACACATAACATAAAATTTACTATTTTAACCATTTGACAGTGGGTAATTCAGTGGCATTGAGTACACTTCCAAAGTTGTGCAGCCCACATCACCCTTTAGTTCCAACACATTTCATCACCCTGAAGGAAATCCCGTACCTGTTGAGCAGTCACTCTCTCTTACCTCCTGCCCCCAGCCCTTCGTAACTGCTGATCTGCTTTCTGTCTATTCTGAACATTATATAAAAGTGGAATCATATGATTTGCGGCCTTTCACATCTAGCTTCCTGTTGCTGGGCCCTTTCCTTTAAATGCTGCCATTTGAGACATATTATCTGTGTTGTAGTTTAAAATCATGTGTCTAACAGTTGTATCAAAATGGTATGAGCCCTGACTGGTGGTACACAGCCTGGAGCCCAGGTTTTCTGATCCCGAGTGGCCAGGAAGATGCACACCCCTGCCTGCCCTAGTGCTTTGAGTCTGGCCCACAGCCTCTCACTTCCTCTAATTCAGGAAGCCCCGCCTTCTTGCTTTTCTCCCAGACCCCACTCCCACCCCAAACACACAGCACCTGCCACAGAGCTGGGCTGCCTGAGCACACCCAGTGCTAGCTGAGCTGCCTGCAGCTAGCAGAGCGTCTGACCTCCTCTGGCACAAAGGGCCCAGCAAGCGCGGCCAGGGACCGCCTCCACGACCCCAGTCGTGGTCTCTGCTCAGTCTTCTGAGGTCAAGCCATCAGCATTAAGCGTGAGTACCTTCCCACATGCCCTGTCCTTGTACCCTCTCCGAGGTTGTCAGCCCTGGACTGGGGTGTGCCCTGTGTGTGCAGCTGAAAGCAGCACTCGCCAGCAGCTTGGATTTTCCTCCTCCTCGCTTGTGATTCCTCAACATGCACACGACAAGCACCAACGACAGAGGCGAAGACTGATTAATTCCAAGTCTGGGGCTGGCGCTGGTACAGACATGGCTAGATACACGAGTAAATGACCGCCGAGGTCTTCTGCTGACTCAGCACTTGGAGGAGCAGGTGATAAACGCTGGGGCCTTCTGGAGAGCTCTGCCTGCCCAGGCGTGATCTTCTCTTTCAGCTTTCCTACCTGGAAAGCAATTCCCAGCCACTCTTACCAATCTCTCTGCTCACTGAGCCAGATGACATTTTGCTACGGGGCATTTTCTGCTCTCAAGGGACCTCCCTCATCAAGTCCAATTTCCTGTCCCTACCTCTGGCACCTGAATCCCACAGTAGAGGGTCTTTGGGATGGAGTAGAGTCTCTAACAGAGACTCTTTTTACTGCTCCTGGTCTTTACTGCTGCTGGTCTCTGATAGAGGCGGTGCCTGCCCCCGGCTGGCTGCGAGAGTGGTGAGATGTAATCTCCACTTACAAATAAAAACATCGTACTTGATAGGCTGACACAGCTTCCACCCAAGTCTGCCAGCTTCCTCTTCAACCAGATTGCCCTCCCTAAGCCCTTCCTACATAGACATTCCAGAGCCACCTCCAACCCTCGGTATGAATGAGTTTATTCGGCCTTTCCCTGGGAGGGAGACAGAGATTGCAGGCCTGTTCTAGTTGCTGGGTTTCTGCATCTCCGGCTCTGGGTGCGGGTATGAGGTAAGTTCTTCTCCTACGTCCCACGTGCCTCTGTGTACCTGGAAGCAGGTATGCAGTGAACAGACACACTGCTTTTCCCCTCTCTTGGGGAGCTGTAAGACTTTGCTTCATGCAGTCAGCACTGGTTTTGGTTTAAGGTGGTGCGTGGGTTATGGATCCCAAGTGCTGTATGTGACTGAGGTCTCCCGTGCCCCAGCCTGTTGTAAAGGTTTTCCTAGGCCTGGCCGGGCTGCTAGTGTATTTCCCCTCTTGCTGTCTTACCCCGAGTGTGACCTAACTGAGATTCAACAGTTTCTTTACTGGGCATTTCATTTGTTTCCAGTCGTTAGGCTGTTAGAAATGATGCTCCAAGGATCATCTTTGTGTCTGTCGTTGAAATGGCCTCAAAGGGAGACCGACAAAGATAGGAGGGATGCTCAGAATCCAGCTGGACTTAAATACATTCAAGAGGCGTGGCCCTGCCAGACCGGAAGAGCATGAAAAGGATTCAGAATAGCATTAAGCAGTCAAGAGACAAGTTCCAATGGAGTGCAGAAGGAATGGGGGTGGGAGGAGGGCGAGGTGAGGTTTGCAAACTCAGACAAACCTTGATAATTAGGGAAGGTGTCATCCAGGGCGCAGGCTGTGAGACCACCCCATTTGGAGGGAGTGGACTGGGAATCGCCAAGTTTAAGCAGAGCTACAATATAATTGGGCTCAAATTATCCCTGTTGTCATGAGAAAAATGTCCTTATGTGTCTGTTGCTCCAGATCTCATGCCCCAACCGAAAATGTAGTGTATGGATGGGTAACTCTGGCCTAGCAAGAAAGTCACCCCAATTTGCTTAGAATGGTAACCCTGATTCCCTTGAAATGATAAAATTATTGTTCCCTTAGCAAGTTAGAGTTTTTCACCCAGAGAAGGCTTAGAATTAAGTATGAACATGAAAAAGTAAATAAAAATCCTGGTATTGTTAGTTTTTTTATTATTAAATTTAGGAATAATCTATGTATATTTGGTTTTTAAAGTGTTTGTCTAGAGTAACTGATAGATTAGCCCCTTGAGTCCATCTTTCCCTGCCCCTCCCACACAGTGGATTAAAACAATGACAGTCATAATTTTGCTCTCTTCAGTCAGGCAAAATTGGGGCCTGCCCAATTTCAAAGGGAAGAGAGATAAAGCGCCACTTCTTCGTGGGGAGTGGTGTGATTCTGGAAGGGCCTGTGGGAACGGAAATATTGCTGTGGATCTCCACAGCTACCCAGCTTGTCTGGACAGTCCCTTTGAAGCCCTATAGGTTTTCAGTGGTCGTTTCCTCAAGGTCCCTTTAGCCTCCACCTGGCACCCAGTCCCAATGGCCCATTTGGGGGCTGTATTATGGTAGCATCCTACTTCCAGGTCCCTCAATCTGTATCAGGTATCTATTGCTGCACAGGAAACCATCCCCAAATGTGGTACCTTAAAATAACGACAACACTCATTTTTCTCATGAATCTTCAATTTGGGGCAGGACTTGGTGGGAATAGCTCATCTCTTTTTCATTCCGTTCAGCTGAAGCAGCTGGAAGGCCGGGGCCTGGCATCTTCTGGAGGCTTACTCACCCAAATGTCTGGCAATCCATCCCAGCTGCAGTTAGGCTGAGACCAACAAATCCATCCATACCTTCCCCACGTGGCCCGGGCTCCTCACAACATGGTGGCTGAGTTCCAAGGCCACGTGTCTAGAGAGGGAGAGGCAGATGGAAGCAATATTGCCTTTCATAGCCTAGCCTCATGAATCATACAGCGTCACTTTCACCACATTCTGTGTTGAGGTAGTCACAAAGGCCCACCCGATTTCAAAGGGAGGGGGAGTAGTCTCCAGCTCTTGGTGGGGCAGCAGTAAGGTTCTGGAAGAACATGTAGGACCAGAGATGTTGCTGTGGCCATTTTGGGAAACTACAGTCTGCCCTATTTCTGCAGGAGTCTGTCCTTGGCTACGGGCTATCCCAGGGCATACAAGCTCCCAGGTGCTTTCAGCTGGGAATAATAGTGACCAAAGGGCTGTCTTCTAAGGTAGCCACTGGTGTAGGCCCATGGAAGTTGGGGAGGTGGTGCACAGAAACGATCAAGGGGAGGTCTAGGAGCTCTGGGAAGCATATCAACAGTGTCTGTTCCAGGAAAATAAAATACTGATAACTCAGAAGTCAGGGTGAATTATATTCCTATTCCTTGTCTCATGCAGTCACAGGCATCTCAGTTTTTCAGGAAACATTAAGTGACAAAAAAAAATGTGAAGCCAAGATCAGCTAGAGGCTCATTTATAACCAAGAGTTGGCCTGACCTGGCATGTCCATGTCTCAAATCCTTTTGGTCTCTGACCACTCAAGGGATGGACCAGTGGCCCTTCCTTAAATCACACTGTTATTCATCCATGACTTGTTTCGATCCAACGGAGACTGGAAATTAACCATTTTGCTTTTACACATGGTCCTGTATGCGTGCAAAATGAAGAAGCCCTTATCCACTGAACATGTTCTTAAATAAGGTTTTGATAATAGCTACCAAAATATATTTATGTTTGTTTGTTTTTTATTTTATTGAAGTATAGTTGTTCTACAATGTTGTGTTAGTGTCTGGTGTACAGCAAAGTGATTCAGTTTTATATACATGTACATATTCTTTTTCATATTCTTTTCCATTTTGATTTATTACAGAATATTGAATATAGTTCCCTGTGCTATACAGCAGGACCTTGTTTTATCTATTTTATACATAGTAATTTGTATTTGCTAATCTCAATCTCCTAATTTATCCCTGCCCCACCCCCTTTCCCATTTGGTAAACATAAGTTTGTTTTCTATGTCTGTCTGTTTCTTTTCATAAATAAGTTCTTTTGTGTCATATTTTAGATTCCACATACAAGTGATATCATATGGTATTTGTCTTTCTCTTTCTGACTTACTTCACTTGGTATGATAATCTCTAGGTCTATCCATGTTGCTGCAAATGGCATTATTTCAATCTTTTTTATGGCTGAGTGATATTCCATTGTGTATGTATACCACATCTTCTTTATCCATTCATCTGTCAGTGGACGCTTAGGTTGTTTCCATGTCTTGGCTATTGTGAATAGTGCTGCTGTGAACATAGGGGTGCATGTGTCTTTTCAAATTATAGTTTTGTCCGGATATATGCCCAGGAGTGGGATTGCTGGATCATATGGTAACTCTATTTTTAGTTTTTTTAGGGAACCTCCATACTGTTCTCCATAGTGGCTGCACCAATTTACATTCCCACCAACAGTGTAGGAGGGTTCCCTTTTCTCCACACCCTCTCTAACATTTGTTATTTGTGGACTTTTTGGTGATGGCCATTCTGACCAGAGTGAGGTGGTACCTCACTGTAGTTTTGATTTGCATTTCTCTAATGGTTAGCAACGTTGAGCATCTTTTCATTACCAAAATATATTTAAAGATCTTTATCAGGCCTCTATGACTGTAGTGTTTGGGGTATGGTGAAGTAGCTTCTCTGAGAAAACAACAAGAAAGATCTTTGCTCTAAGGATGAGCAAACATGTTCATGGGAAGTGGGCATGAAATAGCTACAGGACATACTTGTCATCTGCTAATGCCAGGAAAACCGTTTAATGTATTTGTTAGGACTGTGTCATGGAGTAGCCTTTTCCTCTCTAAGATAAGAAGGGGTTTTTTTGTGTTACATCAAACCTAGAAGTTTTTCTCTTACTGTCAAAACATCACAGGTGCTTAGACCCCTCTCACCACCACAGT
Source organism: Eschrichtius robustus (assembly GCF_028021215.1). Taxonomy (NCBI): domain Eukaryota; kingdom Metazoa; phylum Chordata; class Mammalia; order Artiodactyla; family Eschrichtiidae; genus Eschrichtius; species Eschrichtius robustus. The sequence goes on from NC_090838.1 coordinate 39,878,231, forward strand.
GTATCTCTGAGAACGCTCAGAGTAAAGGAGGAAGGTTCACTGAGGGTCCCAGGGGTCCCAGGGAAGCATGGGGCATGTGAGATCCCATTTCCAGACAGAGCAGACATCGTTTGCTCCGTAAAGCAGTCTCTGAAGCAGTCAGCCTGGCTCCAGTTCTGACATTGCAGGGAGAAGAGCCTGCCAAGCTACCTCCGTTGCCTCAAGGCAACTGACTAGACTGGTCTGAAGAGACACCAATTTTGGCAGGAACATTTAGGGATCGGCTGCACTTGCGCTGGGCAGTCCACCAGGCGAGCCATGCCCGCACTCCCTTCCAGAAGGACTGTAGCAGGGCGGTGGCACGCACATGACCTCGTGTAAACATTCAGTCGTATCTCTAGAGACCATGAGTTCCCAGCTCTCTAAGGCCCCAGGCCTGTGGCTGTGACCTCCGAGGCTAGATTCTGTCTACTTTGCTCTTCTAAATCAAGACTCTCTCATCCTGATCCATCTTGGAGTCTTTAATGGAGGAAAGTTTTAATACACAAAGTGTCTTCACTCATCTAATCCCAGGCCTCTGTCTCCTTGGGAAAGTAAGGTGCTATCCCCAACCAGAAGAGAAAGCCATTATAAGATCTCAAAACACATGTCTGGGCAGCACTGAAGGAGAAGGATAATTACCAGCTCTGGGGAAATAAATACAGCAGGCTCTTCCCATGGATTCCAGGGTGGTGTTCTGCCCAGACCTCCCTCTTTCCTCTTCCTCTTTGGTGGATGGCATGGGAATGAGCAGACCTGCTCTAGGCTTTGCTGCTGGGACTTTTCCTTCAGCAATGGGAAATGCCCCAGATTTGGAGATTGGGGACTTAGAAACTAGCCCCAACTCACCCTTCACTAGCTGTGTACCTGGGGCAAATCCCTTAGCCTCTCTGAGCCTGCTTCCTGCCTAAGCCTGCCTTCCCTTCCTCACAGGGGTGAGGTGGAGGACAGATGAGATGTGTGGGAAAGAGCTTGGGGAGTTCCAGAACTCTCTGTCCTAATATCAACGGTCATAACTGGTACTGACTCAGCACAAGGTTCCCTGTTTCGGGACGTGGCACAAGATCTCTGCAGGACCTGGAAGACACAACTGAGTTGAGTGATCCCTCCTGACCACTGGGTTGCCCTGGAGACAGACATTGCAAGGCCTGACTCCCCCGATGCAACCTTTGAACCTCTCAAACATGCAGCTTCTCAGAGCAGGGCTGTGGAGGGGGACGGATGGTGGATACAGTGACAGGAATGGATTCCTCCTGTAACTGGCCACTGACACAATGCAGAAAGTTAGCTTGCAGAATTAATGAAGACCTCAGGGAAAAGCAAGAGTTGGGATGAAATGCCAGCCTCATGCTGAGTTGAGTGTGATCAGTGAACTGGAATCTGTGGCTGGTTTGAGCTGACCACAATCCCTCTTCAGCTGCCCATAGCTTCCACCTACCATGACGAGCTCTCAGGAGAGGCTTGCTGTCAGTCACTTCATCTTTGATGCAAATGGCAGCTGCTTGGCCCTTCTTCAGGTGTCTGCTCTCCTACTGCAGAGTGGGCGGTTTTGGCCCTGGGTTAAGGGCTATCAGCTCCTGACTAGCAGGTTGGAGAGGGTTTTTAGGGGCAGGAGATCTCCCTGGTGTCCCTGAAATTCCTTACTTTCTCTTTGGGTCAGGCTGACCTTGGAGAACCCTGAGATCTGGGCCATGAGATGTCTTGGGGATGATTTTCAACTTTCAAATGAAAGAAGCAGGTCTGGAGAGGATCTGCACTCTGATCCAAATGGGACGCTTGGGGCTCCTTTGACAACTCCAAGCGTCACCACTTGAAGCCCAGCTGTTTTGCTCAGCTGTCTGTAAAAACAGGCACTTTTATTAGAATGGAGCCTCCTCAAGGTCAAAGGCCTTTGAGGGAGGGATACCAGGAGTCCAGACATATCAGGGATGAGTCCAGGGATACCAGGAGAGCCCCGAGGGAGTGTGATTTCAGGAGCTGGGAAGGAAGCCTCCCCTCCTCACCACCCATTATTAAAAAAAAAAAAAAAAAAAAAAAAAAAAAGTTGTAATTTGATCCTTGGACTGCAGCTAAAATGCAAATTCCCCTGGGAGGGTCACAGTACTTTAGTCACTGGTAATTTACCTTCCCCTGTGAATGAGCTCTAGACCTACTCTTGGAAATCTTTATTGGAACAAAGCAGGTGGGCCCTGGAGGATACTGAAGGCCCGGAGCTAACAGTTATGGAGTGAGTGCCAGAAGCCAGGCACTGTTAGACACTAAGGTTGTTCTCTCTTGTTGGTCTCACAATAATTAGGCAGGATGGGTCTTATCCCCATTGTATAGATGAGGAAATTGAGGCCCAGCAAGCCATTTGTCTAAGGTCAGTCAGCCAGTAGCCGACACAGCTGGGACTGGAAACCAGATCAGTCTGGCCCCAAAGCTGTGAGGATCTCTCTGCCCCCCCACTCCTTCCCCAGCTCAGAGGGGAAGGGTGGGGACCCAGACACCTTAATGCACAGCCCCAGGACTTCAAGGAATGACTATTCCAGGCCACCGTGTGCTCTACATGGTGGTTAGTGCTCTGAGTCTAAAGGAAGAAATCCTAGAGCAGTGGTTCTCAAATCTGCAATGTGCATTAGGGAGCTTGTTGAAACACAGATGGCTGGGCCCCATCCCCAGAGTTCCTGACTCAGTAGGTCTGGAATGAAACATGACATCTGCAGCTAAAACAATTTCTGGGTGATGCTGGTCTGGGAACCACACCTTGCAAACCACTGACCTAGTGTGTGTCTCAGGGAGTTCCTCTCTGGCTGAGGGCAGGATGTGCACTTGTAAACAAGCAGAGAGCTTTATTAGATGGGGGTGAGGAGAGACTGCTGTAATAGAGACCCAACAATAAAGCCATGGCTTAAGGAACATAGAAGTTTCTCCCTTAGTGACAATCTGCAGTGGATATTGTAGGGCAGCACCCAGATCCCGCCTTTAAGACTGAGGTACCACCTCCCCAGTGCTGGGGGGCTGGGGTGGGGAGTTGTTGAGGGCTCATAGCTGAGTCCATCTCTGAGAATTGCCCTTGGCGAAAGGAGCTGCCTCACCCAAGTTATGGCCCTTGCACAGGCAGCCTGCATCCCAAAAAGACTGGTAGATATGGAGAACGAAGGTCCCACCCCTTTGTCTCCATCTGGGACAACTCTGAAGGGCCATCCTAGATCCAGAGCTCCCCGCTGGACCAGCTGAGGACCCTCGTCCAACTTCACTGCAATTCAACTTCTGCTCTTGCACCTGGCTGGTGCTGTTCCTGAGTGGTGTAGCCTAGTACACCTCCGGGACCGTCTGTTCCAAGTGAGCTGACCTAAGACACAGTCTAAAGAGAGCTTTCCTGGTTGGTGGGTGGCTTGGCCGTGCTCAGAGGCCCAGGTTCTCTTCATCTCATTTCTTTGCCATCCCTTCGGCTTTGCCCTTGGCTGAAGCCAGGCTGCAGGTTCCTCTGTGCTCCAGTTTGTGGAAATTGGAAAGAGAATGTAGAGGAGGCCCAGTTTGCCAATGACACTGGCAGGGATGTGGCACACATCACGCACACAAGTTTCTCCAACTCAGTCACGTGGCTGTGCACTCCCGCAGGGAGGCTGGCAAGCAGCGTGAGCTGGCCAGCCGCTCCAGGCTGTAGCTCCTACTCTGGAAGAAGAGGAAAAGAGATGATGGTGGACGTCCAGGGGTCTCCATGGCAACCTCTGTATATGAATTTGCGTGGCCCCAACTCCATGTGCCACAAAGGTCTGCAGCTGGAATAGCAAACGTGAGCCGTTTACTGGGCACAGAGATCCATAAAGCATTGCCATTCACAAGGAGGAAGGCCCCTGTGGCTGCTTGAGATGCTGCTCACCACAGGTCAGCATAAAAAGCTACACCGTTGATTTTGCCCACTATCTACAATGCTGGTGTAACTCTAGGCATTTCTCTGAAAAAGTTTAGCCCGGTGTAAGTGAGATAAAGTGACCTGATAGAGATAACCTTCAATAGGCTCAATAAAAAGAAAATCATTCCCAAGCTTCACTTTGTCATTATTAGCCACAGATAACTTGTAAAATACCTTCCTTTTGATCATGACACACGTGATTGCCTGCTTTCACCTGTCCCCTCCTCATCCCAGGATGGGGAACACGGAGGACGGGCTTGACTGTGCTCAGATGAGGAACTGGTTTATTTATTTATTTTTTTTTAAAATTAATTAATTTATTTATTTTTGGCTGTGTTGGGTCTTCGCCTCTGTACGAGGGCCTTCTCCAGTTGTGGCAAGTGGGGACCACTCTTCATCGCGGTGCGCGGGCCTCTCACCATCGCGGCCTCTCTTGTTGCGGAGCACGGGCTCCAGATGCGCAGGCTCAGTAGTTGTGGCTCACGGGCCTAGTTGCTCCGCGGCATGTGGGATCTTCCCAGACCAGGGCTCGAACCCGTATCCCCTGCATTGGCAGGCAGATTCTCAACCACTGCACCACCAGGGAAGCCCCAGGAACTGGTTTATTGCACCTGGATGGGGCACGCTGTCCTCAGTGGTCCCAAGAAGTCTTGTCAATAGGCCTGGAGCCCAGGGTGGCATCATGCTGACCCTGCCATTCTCCACACCCTCCCTTACCCAGCTTAGAGTCCCTGGTCCATCTTATCAAGCCTTTGTTGCAATTACCCTCAACTTCCTTGCCTCCCTCCCCCTCTGTTAAACCCCAGCTCCTCCCCGCTGTGCTGGAGAAGCTGAGAGCTGCTGTAGAAGAGCTTGTATCTGGGCTGCGTGGCCTCTTTCTCTTTATGACGCCAAACCTCACGTGTGCACTGGACACCAGCAAGCCATCGTCACACGGCTTCCTAGGGGAGCCCTGTCCTGCTTGCCCTCACACCCATGTTCCCTCTCCACCTCATCCTTCCTGGAGAAAACAAACCATTAGGGGGAAACTCCTTCACTGACCTCTTCCCAGTCACTCCATTGCCCACCTGCCCCTCCCTCCTGTCACAACGGAAGACCCGTCCCTGTTGCTATCTGAGGCCAAACCTTAGATAGGAACTTCTTGGTCTGTAAATCCTACCCCCCAAACTCTGGCATTTCTATCTTCAGCCCTGCCTTCTCCCCGAGCTGCAGGGTCTATATCAAGCGTCCCCACTTGGTGTCCAGTGGGCAGACCAGGGGCTGAAGCGGGAGACACAAAGCCAAACTAGTCTGACCGCTGCTGGGGTCAGTCACAGAGGACGGTGCCCTCAGAGAAAGAAGACTCACCCTCACCCCAAGCCTGTTAGAGAAGACATTGCTGAGTTGGGAAGATCAGTGAGAGGAAAAAGCCTTGAGAGGTCGTTGCCACCAGGAGGGAGATTCCGACCTGACCCCTCCGGTGTCATTCGCCACAGGGTAGACTGTAGCCTGGAGAGGTTTGGCAAGGGCCTCCTCCAGCTCTGCTCCCAACAGGCTGTGCCAGCGGCTGCCCTGTGGCCTCTGAGATGACCCACCTCCCTGGGGGGATTTCAAGGCCGGCCTCTTCCTAGGCAGGTGAGGTGGGAGGCCAGGCTTGAGCCGTTGTCCTGCTCCCTCTCAGGGGGCGTCAGGGGGGATTTGCTGATAGCCTTTGTCCTGGTGCTGCTTCTGGAGAAGGGGACCAGAGCGGTGAGGAGGGAGGCCCCCCGCTGCCTGCCTGGGGGATCTGGGAGCTCTGGGTTCCCAGACTGTCCACAGAGGCACCTCATTAGGAAGCTGCCTGGCGCTGGGTGCGGGGACAGGCTGTTTGTTCACCCTTTTCACTGACCCATCCCCTCTCCAACTCCCCACTCTTTCCAAGCAGCCTGTTCCTTGGCCAGCGTCTGGGAGCCAATTTATTCAGGCCCTGAGGTTTGTTTTGTTAAGGATTTTAAAATGTATTAAGAAATGTGCAAAGAGCTTTGTCATCACTTTCCCCTTTCAAATTTATCTGAGCGACTGGATCAGGAAGTCCCTGCCTGCCTCTTGCCCTGGCAGGCCCCCAGGGGTAGCTGGGTGTCCCAGGGGCAGGAAGTGGGGTCTTAGACCCCTTCAAGCCATTCCTCTGGCCACATATCCTGCCTGGGCTGTAATGATCTGAGCCAGCAGGAGGGGACGGGGGGACACTTCTCTCTGTTCTGTTTCTTCACTCCCTGTTTTACAGGGGCTGTTAAGTGTCCAGAAGGCAGAGCCCGGGACTTTGGGGCCCCCTGGCACCCTGGGTGCACTACAGGACACAAGGAGGACTTGAGTCATGACGATCACTGAGAAGGGAAGGCGACGCGTCCGTCTACACCATCTCAATGGGTCTGTTTTCCATCCCCCGCCTCCGACGTGCCTCTGACACAGGTGCAGGGCACGGGCCAGAGTTCACCAGGGCCTGTCCTGAGCACTCTCCTCCTGGCTGCGGACAGGATGTTTGACGTTGCTCTGAGCTGGGCTCAGGCACTGAAGAGAGAATGCTCATCTCAAGATGGGTTTACAGGTTATTATGGGTTCACTTGTGTCCCCCCAAAATGATATGTTGAAGGCCTAACCCCCAGTACGTCAGAACGTGACCTTATTTGGAAACAGGGTTGTTGCTGATGTGATGAGTTCAGATGAGGTCAGACTGGAGTAGGGTGGGCCCCTGATCCAATATGACCTGTGTCCTTATAAGAAGAGGACAGAGCCACTCGGGCAGAAGACCCTCATGTGATAATGGAGGCAGAGACTGGAGTGATGCATCTGCAAGCCAAGGAATGCCAAGGGCTGCCCGCAAACCCCAGGAGCTAGAAGAAGAAGGAAAGATTCTCCCCGACAGGTTTCCGAGAGAGCAGGACCCAGTCAATACCTTGGTTTCAGACTTCTGGCCTCCACAGCTGTGAGACAATGCATCTTGGTTGTTTTCTGCCACCCAGTTTGTGGTGCTTTGTTGCAGCAGCCCTAGGAAACAAAGACAGAGGTGAAAGCCACCTCAGTCCAGAGCACCCATTTAAAGAGCAGTGACATTGTCTGTGCCCTGCCAGTCAACGGTGCCAGTATGACCCATCCATCAGTCATCCTCCCCAAGTCTGTCCCACTCATTGCTCCACTCCCAGAGGCCCTAGATGTGGTGCGATCACAATCAGGGTGAGTGGGTCCTGCGTGACAAGCCCCACTGGGATCTCGGCAGAGGTCAAGCCTGGGGTCAGGGGCTGGGGTCATGTCTGCTGCAAAGCCTCATTAGGGGCCACTCCTGGGAAATCTACAAGACACGTTTGCTCCCTGAGTCCATGTGGTCCAAATGAATGCCTCAGCCAAACAGAAATTATCACAGGTCACGAATCTTCAGAATCAACTGGAGGATACTCGATGTCCTGAATGTTAAATCTGTGAGTGCTGTAGGTGTGGCAAAGAGTGAGGGGTCCCCGTGCCATTCCAGCATGTGTCCAGCCTGCTTGAAGGGTGCCCAGTGGCCCTGGGTGTGCAGCCCTGTCTCCTGGGCCGTGTATCATGAGTGGGAACTCTAATGCGCTTCTCTCACGCTCACCACCAACTCTGAGAAAACTCAACTCTCCTAAAATGGCACCTGGCCAATCTGAGAAAAAATTCAAGTCTTTAGTAATAACAATAAGCTGCATTTGTTTGCCTCCTAAACTCTGTTCCAGGTACCATCCCATTCTACCTTCACAACAGGCAGATGTGGCCTTTTATCCCCTTGTTGTAGGTGAGGACACAGAGACTCAGAGAGGTTGAGGACTTGACCCAAGGTCACACAGCTGGTGATGGGCAAAACTGGAACTTGAGCCCCACTCTGTTTGACTCCAAAGCCCTGACTTTCTCCACTGGGTCCTGATGGGGACTCACTCCACCCTCCTCACAGAACAGCTGCCTACTTTCCAACAGGAGCCTTTTAGAAAACCATAACCCTTAGGAATTTCAGGCACCATGACACGCAGCAGTTGGAAAATGTTGGTGCAGCAAGTCCTTCTGGGGCAGCCTTTATGCCTATGAATCCAGAAAAGTCTCGACGCTTAGTTCTGGGTCTATTTTTAGCTCCTTTCACCCTTGCCAGGCGTGGCCTGAAGTTCTATCGGCCGCCCTGAGCAGAGCTGCCAGGAAGATTGAACTCTACTTATTAAAATGCTCGTGGCATTTGAGACGAGGAGCTTTTCCCAGTTAATTCTAATCTGTCAGTATTCATTTTTTCCTTTGAAGCCCACATAGCAATGTATCACCTCCCTAAACAAAGGGCCAGCATTGACTTTGACCCCCTCTTTGGGTTAGAGTCATGGGAGGTATCAGAATCAGGAAGCTGGGGCTCGTGCTCATGTGTGTAGGGGAAAGATCATGGGGTTACATAAATTATATGGCACCTATTCCATGGAAAGCAGTGCAGCTATTAAAATGCCAATGTATTTATCAATATGAAAAGTCATTTGTAATATATTGCAGAGTAAAAAGAAAGAGTTACAAAACTGTGTGTAGCATAACCCATTTTGTATCTAAAAATATATCTACACCCAAAAATTACCAGGAAGGCATATTCTGAAATAGTTATAATTGTTATTTCTGGGTGCTGAGATTATGGATAATTTTCTTTTCTTTTGTCCACTTATCTGTTTTTTCTTCTAATCTCCCCCCACCCCAGTTAAACATGTATATGTTTAAATGTAAACACAACAAATTTACTGATATATGTGGAACTTTAACAGCAAACCTTGTGCCTGAATTTCAGTGGATACTGGTCCCTCTCAAATCAGGTCACAGTAAACTTAGGTTTGAATGATTTTCTATTCATTTTTTTACCTAGTTTTCTATTTTGAAAAACTTAAAGCCCACAGAAAAGTTGCAAGAATGGTACAATCAGCACCCCAAGTCCTTCACCTAGATGGATTGATTGATTGCATTTTCACCACATTTGCTTTATCTCTGTATGTTGTTGTATGCATTTCTAATGCCCCAACATCTGACACTGTTTTCTGTGAATGAATGAATGGCTGCAGTAGCAGGAAGGTCAGTCCTTAATGAGCAAGGTGGCTTGTGCAGCTGGTGCTACCTGAAGTCCAGCTGGTGGCAGAGGAGAACCAGAGGCAGAATGGGCCCCCAGGCAGAGAGCAGCATGAACAAAGGCTTGGAGGGCGGCAGCATGGAGCTTCTACAGAGCTGACCGACAGGGAGTGGGATGGCAAGTGGAGGTGAAGCTGACCACATGAGCACTGGCGGGGGGGGGGGGACCCAAAAGGTCTCACCTACCACCCAAAAGTATCAAAGTGTAAGGGGAGCCACTGAGGTTTTGTGTAAAGATCTCTCTGGGAACTTCTCTGGTGGTCCAGTGGTTAAGACCCTGTGCTTCCACTGCAGGCGCACAGGTTCGATCCCTGGTCAGGAAATTAAGATCCCGCATGCTGTGCAGTGCGGCCAAAAAAAAAAAAAAAAAAAGAAAGAAAGAAAGAAAAGATCTCTCTGCTGTCATGAGGAACATGGACTTGAGAGGTACAGGCAGAGGGAGAACCAATAGCTCTTGAGGTGACTGCCTGGGTTTGGTGAGGCAGGGAGCAATCCAGGACAACTCCAGGGTCTGGTTTGGAACATGTGAGTAGAGATCAGTGCTGCTTCTCTAGGTGGGGAGCGCAGAAGGGGGAAAAGCCAGCGGTAAGGGGTAGGGGAGGAGGGGAACTGCTGACTTCCGTTTGGGTACATTGTGGTTGAGTAGCCTGTGGGATATCCAGATGGAATTGCCCAGCAGGCAACTGACTATAGGTCTTGAGCTCAGGACCAAGGACAGGTCTGGAGATGGAAATTTTGGAATCCTAAGAATCAAATGGGTAGGATGACCACCATCATGGTTGGCCTGGGATGGTCCCTGCTCATGCCTATGTTGTAGCATATTTATTAATAGCTCCCCCTTTTGCTTGCCTGGTCTGGACAATAATTTATATGGTCTCCCTGAAAAGTTGAGATTGGTTGCTTCCTGTCTTCACCTGATACTTACCGCTCCCTGGCTTGGCCTGGCTCTGTGGGTGCTTTCTCCTGTATGTGGTTAATTACTAGAGGTCTGTGTCTTCTATCCTTGGTTATTTCCCACCGTGTTTCACGTGCTACATTTCGAGTAGAGAGTGCCTAAGAAATATCTGTGTGTCTTGTGGTTGAGAGGTCCCCATCTACTGAGGAGAGAGAGGGTGGGAGAGGTTCTGTGGGTTACCTTGCTGGAGGCTGGTGGATTGAGATGCCCCTTTGGTCCAAGCTCCTACTAGGTATGGACTTTAGGAAATGTTGGAGAGGTGAGGAAACTCTAAAGCATTCCCACCTTTCTCCTTTCCCTCGCCCCCTGCTGGGGCTGCGACAGCTGGAGTGCTGATAATACCTGCCCCCCAGGGTGCCTCCTCAGAAGCCCTGAGGGCAGCCAGCCCTGAATGAGTCCTTCTGGAGCCCACGTGATGGGCTGATGAGAGCCATGCCCTGGACAAGCCCTGTTCCCTCCATGTGGCCTTTGCTTCAGCCAGACAGCCCCCAAATGTATCCTAAATACTTTTGCCTGTGGGACAAGGAATGCCCTTTTCCCAGGCCCTCATGCCCCCCAGCCCATGTCTAACTGTTAAACTCTACCTACCCGGGACTTCCCTGGTGGTCCAGTGGGTAAGACTCCGTGCTCCCAGTGCAGGGGGCCCGGGTTTGATCCCTGGTCAGGGAACTAGATCCTGCATGCATGCCACAACTAAGTTTGCATGCTGCAACTAAGAGTCTGCATGCCACAACTAAGACCAGGTGTGACAAAAATAAATAAATATTTTTAAAATAAAATAAAATCTACCTACCCTTTGAGGCTTACTCGCATGTGTCCTGATGCCCCAGGAGACCATCTTGGATCCATCCCTGCTGGATGCAATGCTCACTTCATCTGGAATGTCCCAGTGGCATCCACTGCCTTCCTCATTGTTTCATCTGGGCTCTTTTCTTACTCCTTGGAACTCAGGGTGGAGACACTTTTGCATTTTTGTATTTCTGTACAATGCCAAACATGGGAGTAATTACTTCATGATGTGTATGGAAAGTGTGTGAGTTCAATCGCTAGGAATTTAGTCTCCAGATAAGAGGGCACCGTTGAAGGTCATGAAGCAGGGAATAGAAGGATGAAAGCAGAATTTACATTTATTCATTCATTCAACAAGTATTTCTTGACAACCTCTATGTACTAGACACTGTGGTACATAGTGGATTTAAAGAAATAACCCCTAGCTTCAAGGACCTCATTATTTAGATGTGAGAGGGAACAAGACAGATGTAAACAGTTACCAAACAATGCAATAAGTACCATAATAGTGACAAGACAGTGCATAGTGGAGTCGGGAAGTGCTTCACCAAAGAGGTAACATTTAAGCTGAGTCTTGAGGCATGCATAGGAGTTTGCCAGACATCAGGGAAAGGCTACTCCTAATAGAGGGAATAATAAGGGCAAAGTCACTGAGCCCCAGAAATGATTGTATAGGGGACTGAAAGAAATTCAGTGCAAGGGGTGAGGGGGAAACAAGTATGTCAGGGGAGGCGGGGAGATGGAGCAGGGGAGAAGGAAAGGGGCCTGCCCTGAGGCAAAGGGCAGGGTTTTAAAGAGAGGTAAGTTGTGCTGACTGTAGCAGTGAGGAGAGTGGAAGACAGGTAGTTGTGAACACGCAGCTGCTCCCCATCGTTCACCTGGGGCTGCCTGAACTCCTGGTCATGGCTGCTTTACTTTGGATTGTAGGTCCCTACAGGGAACTGCCTGTCCCATACCACCGAGTTGCCAGCAGCTGCTACAGATCCCAGCCACCGCCTCACCTACTCTCCTGGTGAGAGAGACCTCAGCAGGACTGGTCTCTGGGCTGAACCCTCCACCAGCAAGGAGGTACGTGTGCCCCTAGGGAGTGGGCAGATGGCAAGGACTGCCCTCCCAGCTGGGCAGCCTCGCTGGGTGGGCAGTGCCCTTTCTAGTGTGCAGGAGATGATAGGGGCCGGCAGGCCAGTGTCCGCCCTCCCGGTGTCCACATTTGGCAACCCCACCTGTCTCCAGCCAGCTGTGTCCTTGCAGATGAAACTGGCAGAAGGAAGAAGCTGGGCTCCGAATTGGCTCCCTGAGTTTTTTTTAAATCACAATTTTGATGTTTCCTGTGTTGTTGGCTGACACCAGTAGTCCTTTTTTACTACCTCTTCTATGCTTCCTACATACTCTTGGTCATCCCGGGTGCAGGACGGTCCCCTCCCCTGACCCCCAGCACTTACCCAGTCCCTGTTCCTCTCTGGTCTGTTTGGAGAGCAGGCTGGCCTTTCTGTCTTGTTGTGAATGTTTACACAAATGGAAAATGTCAGTTTAATCTGTAAAGGAGCTCAGGTGGGAAAGTTCCCAAAGCAAACATCCGAAGGTGCACTGTGTTTCCCCTGAGGGTGGTCCACGGGGAGAAGCTGGTGCAGTGTCAACTCACAGCCTCACATTTATTCAGCACCCTCTGTGGGCAAGAGCCCCTGCCCTCCTGGAGATTCCAAAATAAATAGACAAATCCACAGCCTGTTAAATCCCAAAGTCAACGTCACAGTGCCGTGCGAGCTCTCGGGCAGGCACGACTGGCCCTGGGCGCAGGCAGAGAAGGTTTGGTGGAGGAAGGGCTCACTGTAAACTAGGCTGGGAACCAGGGTGGGAAATGGAGATGCTTCCAAGAGGAGGAGACGTGAGGAGTGGTGAGGGCATGTCAGGCTGGAGTAACAGTCTGACCAAAAAGCTGAAAGGAGAGCTCAGGGACATAGGTGGCAGGTCTGGAGGGTGTTGGACAGACTCAGAGAGCCTTGAATGTCTGTCCAGGGAGTTAGGCCCTTCTGTGTGCAGGAGAGGAAGTGAGGCACGTGAGTGGGCACTTACATCTAGTACTAGTCTTCCTGGTGGGTATCTCTGCGGCCTGGACCCGTCTGAGTTTTAAAAGATGTTGATGCTTCTTATGTGTATCACTGGATGAACTCATTTCTGAAATCCCATTAGCTGTAAAATAACCATGTTTCTGAGGTAGGAGAGGATGGTGATGTAGCGAAGGAAAAACTTTTCCTCTACCCTTATAGGTTCAGTTTCCAGAGCCTGTTAATTAAAATGACAACAGACATTAACAGGAAGAAAATGTTTTATTTACGTGCATCATGCATACATGTGGAAGTGCTCAGGGTTGAGTAACTCTAAAGGGTGTTTAGAATTGGGGGTTTATATACCTAATTTAGTAGAAGAATGGAAGGGAGAGAAAAGGCTCTTATGGGGAGAACAAATGGGTTTCTTTAGGAAAGACAAATGGGCTTTTTAGGAGAATAAATGGGAGATAAGAGAATCTGTGATAATGTTTGTCAATACAGGTACGAGTAGACTTTACCTCTTCTTCAGGGCCAGAACTCCCCCAGAGAGAATTAATAGATTGTTAAATTATGGTATATTTGCTCTTGGTGTCTCTCTTAGAAGCAGACCCATCCCAAAGAGGGAATTTATGGCAGTCCTGATTTCTCAAAATTTCTGCTTTTAGTCAGATAGGGGAAGCTCTGAGAAGGCTTCTTTCTGCATCTGTTGAATCTCAACTGTCTACAGCTGAAAATAATCGTTATACCAATTCTGGGGTTCTGAGTTACTCCCCATGGTGAAATAGGTAACATGCAGGAATTCCTGGCCAGTCGGAGCTAACCTTCACAACCAGAGGAAACCAGTGACTGAAAATTCATTCTCACTGTGTAGACCACGCATCTGAATCACTGGGGTTCAAAACAATCACAGTTTCAAAACAAAACTGATGCTGGAGAGTGGGGAGACTCTTTTGGGATTGAATGATCCAGATAACTGCAGTGGTGGTGATGCCCTCCCAGCATGCCCTGCTGGGGAGGTGGGAGCACATTAGTCGCAGGTTGGGGTGAGGAGAGGTGGTCGAGGAACAGGGGATAAATAAAAGTGGTGAGCAGTCTTGTCTCCAACAGGCCTGCAAGGGCGGGCTGTTGGTTGAGGGTGACTGCCAGCATCCCAGGCAGGGAGACATGAGTCACACCCTGAGACGCTGACCTGCCAGGACCCGGCCTCTCTAGGAGAAGGAGGGGGGAGGCAGGCGCTGGTGATTCCAAATGCCAGGCTTGGCCTCTTGCCGTGGCCTTGGGCTTGAGATCTTTGTCATCCCTCATCAGCAACCTTTGCAAGGCTACGTGACTGACTGGCCCCTGTTCACAGTTCTTCTGCCGCTCTTTATCCTTAAACCATCAGAGGCTCTACTTCTGACCGGAAGAGCTAGAGCCAGCCAGCCATTGTTCTGGTCATAACCGGAGCATTCGTACCTTTGGAGCGGCCCCTTGGGACTGTTCTCTCTTTGCAACGGTGGGGGCTGGTCTGTGAAGATGGGAGGGAGGAGTGACTTGTGTCACTGTCTTCACAGCAGCCTGCTCTTCCCCAAGGTTTCAGTTTGCTCTCACTCCCTTCCCCTGTGTGACCCTTAGCCCACACCGGAGGTCTTCTGGCCAGAGCGGTGGTCTCTTCTAATGTTCTGAGAACATCCAGGACCTCACGCTGGAAAGGTAGCACCTGAAAAGCTACTCGTTGCTGGGTGGGATTTCCAGACACCATGTCCTGCAAGAAGGGCCAGGACCGCTCCAGCTGAGGACAGACAATTCCCTCCGGGACCCACTTTCAAGGAGCCGGAGGCCGGAATCAGAGTCTCCTCCTGCCCTTCCCCATCTTCCTGGTACTGAGTACTAGAGTTAGTGCCCCTTTTTATCTCCACTCTGTGTTCTGTGGCCTCCTAGGTCACAACCTCACCCCCGCCCAGCCCAGCGCCCTCTCCCTCACTTAGGTCTGTGCCCACCCTCTGCTATATGCCTGGCCTCAGGTGGGTCTGGAGCTTAGGGCCAGTGTCACAGGCTTTAGCCTTGCTGTGGGCAGCCTGGGTGGGAGCTGAAGTTGGGAGTCTTTTGGCAACCTCGGCAGAGAAGGGCTGAATCTGAAGTAGCTGAAGGCCAGTATTCTGCCCGTGTGAGGGATTTTTATTCCCAGGGATCCTGATGGACCACTAGGGCGGCCTTGTTAGGCGAGCTGAAAGTTCATCTTTTTTTTCACAACTGGATGTTCACAGTGTCTATGTACTTGCCTTTTAAAAATGTCATCATCTAGACGAGTTTTATTTTATTTTATGTCCGGTCTTCCTTTTTCTCTTTTAAGTGGGAAATGGAGAGCATGTGAGGGAGCAATTGAGAGGCTTGCTCCAAGCAAGGGACACGAGATCCCTTCCCCCAGTTTGCCCCTGCACGTTCCTTCCACAGCTCCAGAGCAGAGCTCGTATTCCAGCCGCAGATGGACCCCTTGACCTTGAGCCAGGCAACGCTGACAGCCCTGGAACAGGTGTGGCTACTGTGAAATAACACGGAGACATCTCAGAGCAGAGACCGCCCTCCTTCTCAGAGCAGAGAAGAGCTGGAAGGAGACAGGATGCTTCACATCCACAGCTCCTGGCGTACTAAACACCCAGATCTCCCCTGGGTTAGGAAAAAGCCGCCGTTTCACTGAGGGGGGGCCCCTTGGTGAGCTGCCTCCATCCCAGCCTTGAGATGATAATTTGAGATTTTCACTAGGGTTGGTTGGAGATTCTCGCTATGCAATATGGCAGTCATATGAAGGTATTTAAACCTACATTTACATAAATTAAAGTTTAAAAATCAGTTCCTGTTGCACTAGCCACATTTCAAGTTCTCCATAGCCACACGTAGCTAGTGGCTACCTCATTGCACAGCACAGGTACGGAACATTTCCGTCATCACAGAAGGCTCTCTTGGAGAGCCCTGCAGGTGTCTGGGAGAGACGCTTGACAAAATTGATCAAATCCCCTTTACATGGACCTGTCCATTCCATCGATGTTGCATACATGCTTCTTTGACCTTCTGGTGGACATTCAGAGGCTTCATTCCCACTGTTGACTCCCCCAAGCTTCTTTCTCAACCCAGAGATCTGGCTGTCCTGGCCTTGTGAGTCCTCCCTTCTAGAAAGAACAGGTAGCATGCCTCTGATACAGGCTGGCTAGGCAACCCCCAGGCATTCCCAGGATCAACTAACGACCTGACATGTACTGCCCAAACGAATACCACTCTGTGTCTGGCAGTGACAGTTCTCACTAGGCTGTCCTTCTGTCTCACTGCTAGTTAGTAACTGAATGGATGACGAAACCCGTCAGATACTCCCATGTCTGAGGATATTACCTTCCTGGCTCTGCAGTGTCACCCCTCCCTTCCCCCAAGCGTTACCATCTCCCCAAATAAAAATGTCTGTTACTATCCTAGGTACAGCCTGCCAAACTCCTGTATTAGAATTACCTGGTGGGAGGAGCTTGTTTAAAATGCAGATTTCTTGGCCCTGCACCAAGCCAATGGAATCAGGATCTCTGCGGGGAGGGGGCGTGGGTACTGAATCTGGGAACCACTGCCAGTGAGGAAGTAGCTCAGGAACCATCCTTGGAGTCCCTGGAAACTAGAAATCAACCCCCGTTGTATTCTGGGGTTTCTGGTATATTGCAGACCACACCACCCCGGGGGCTGAAAGCTGGATGTTGGGAGCTGCTGGTGGTAGTGGGATGACCGATGTTTCCCACACCCTCTTGTTTCTCCCCCTGCCCATCCCCCATGCACACACACAGGTGCACACACACAGGTGAGTATGCACATGCACATGCACACTACTCCCCCGTAAGGTCTGCTGGGTAACTAACAGACCTTAAGAAAATCCTGTTCCAGGCCCTTCCTGTGAGGCAGGAAGGAGTTCTGGGCCTTCTCTCACAGGCCCTACTGCATGGACCCCCCAGGAACTGAGCCTTCAGGGCCTGCCGTGGAGAGACCTTCTTTCTTTTCTCTAAATCAGGGTTTCATGACCTTAGCCCTGCCCCACTTTGGTGAACATAAAAGTCTACCTCTGGGATTCTAATGTGCCATTGTGTCCCCTCTTCTTGTCCCTCCAAAATATCCTGTAGTTTGTGTTATAAAAATAAGGTTTCCCCCTTGCTTCCCAAACATAAAATTATATGCACATAACACCTAACAGAGCATGAAGATATAGTTCATTACTGGTAAGAAAGTCACACCGCTAGAGCAGTTGCTCTAGCATGAGCGTGATCCAGAATCCCTGCGGGGCTTGTTAAACCGATCGCCAGGCCCCGCCCCCAGAGGCTCTGATTCAGGAGGTCTGGGGTGGTGCCCAAGAATTTGCACTGCTAACAAGTTTCCAGGTGATACTGTTGCTGGGTGGTGGAACCACACTGTGAGAAGCGCTGCTCTAGAAAGACTATCCTTATACTCCCTCCCTTGAGCCCAAGGAAAGGCCAAGCCTTTCTTTAAAACACTAAGATCATCATATGGTCTGGTCTTTCTCTGGTCTCCCTCCATCTTCAGATTGGAGTATCTAAAAGACAAATCAACCCTGGTCTCAATAGCGCTGATGGCCTCTCCCGGGGAATCTTTGCAGTGTTATTAGACCAGGTCTCTGTCCCTGCAAAGACTCCATCCACATGGGGTAGCTGTGAAGAAAGGAAAGGAAGTGAGGAATGAAGAACACTTTCTTGCCAAAGTTATACTGAGCACAGGTTTCCAAACACCACATCCAGGAGTCTGGGGGGGTGTGTGGTATGGTGTGTGGGGTGTGTGTGTGTGTGCACGCATGCATGTGTGTACACATGTGTGCACACACATGTTTATTGTTCCTTATCTATAAATTGTCGTAACCATAGCAGAAAACTCACATGGTGAATCTGAACAGCATTGGTGGAGAATACAGGCCTCCTGTTCCAGCCAGGACTTGGAACAATTGCTCTGCTTGTGTATTTATTTGGGCTTTGGCATCTCAGCAATGAAAAAGTTTGTGGAGTAAATGAGGAAAAGATGGAGAACTTTTCTGCTCTGTGTTTATAGGTTTTGGCTTTTCCCAAACAATCCATCTTGAGGTCTTGCTATCAAGCAGGCAAGCAGCCCGCTGATGATCTTGTTAGAAGTTTTCCACTATTTATTTTTTGCCCAGGGAAACAATCTAGTTCTCTGCCACTGAGGCTGTCAGGCAGTAAGAGTGCCTGAGCTCACTCCGTTGTTTATGGGGCTTTCTCTGAATCTCCAGCCCTTTCCCACAGATGGGAAAATCAATGGAAAATCCCTCAGCAACAACCCTGAGTGGCCCATCTGTCCTCAGCTGTCCCCTAGTCGCTCTTTGTTTAGTGTCTCTCACATTGATCAGCTGGTCTCTTTCCCCTCTGGGCTGCTCAGTCTCACCTGGACATTTACACTCAGTTAAAGGAACTTTGAGAGGAGGATGGCACAGTTGGTGATGGACTTACATGCATGCCTTCCCAGGAAAGACACAGGGAACTTGGAGGATGTCATCTAGAGGAGGGTCCTCGGGGGACACCACCCTGTCTTCAAATATCCAAGCAGCTACAAGGCAGAAACATCTTGATCTTGCTTCCTGCGCTCCAAAGGGAAGTCCTAAGTTGTCAGTCAGGCTCTTTGCTGGGTTTTCCTGTCCCTTGGAGCTTTTCTCTCTCTCCCCCTCCCTCTCTAGGAAATCTCACTTCTTCTTAGAGCTTTAAATGTCATCTGTAGGCTGATGACTCCCAAAAGTATATCCCTGGCCCAGATCACTTTTCGAAAATGTAAACTTATATATTCAACTGCTGACACACATCTCCACTTGATATCTCCCTGACATTTCCAACGTAAAGTGTGCAAAAGCGAACTCTTGATCGGCACCCCTAACCCAAATCTCGTCCTCCCACAGTTTTCCCCATCTCGGTAAATGGCACCAGCCTCCGCCTAGTTGTCAAGTCAGGGATCTGGGAGTCATTTTTGGCACTTCCTTCTCATTCATACGCCACATCCAATCCATCACTGAGTTCTGTTTATTCTCCCTCCAAAATGTGCACTGAGCTCCTCTACTTCTCCCACCTTCATTTCTACCACCCTCAGTCAGGCCTCCACTGCCTCTCATAGGGACTGCTACAGGCATTCCAACTGGTCTTTCCTGCTTTCCCATTGCCTGCCTCTAATCAATCCACCCTCCCACACAACACCCAGGGAGACATCTGAAAACTCCACATCAGATCATGTCGTCCCCCAGCTTAAAACACTTCAGTGGTGTCCGAGGCAGTTAGAATAAAGCCCAGGCTCCTTCTAAGACCTGCAGGGCCCTGCATGATCAGGGCCCACCTCCCCGTCTCACCTCATCTGGTACCACCCTCTCCATCACCAGGCACTTGAGCCACGCTGACCTCTTATAGCTCCTCAAATGCACCAGGCTCTTTCCTGATCCCTCTGCTTTGGCTGGCCTTCCCCCAGGGTCCCCCGCTCCACTCCCCTCAATCTTTTAGTTCTCATCTTACACACCACCTTTCCAAAGAAGCCATCTATTTTAGTTATCCATCGCTGCGTAACAAATCATCCTCAAACCTAGTAGCTTGAAACAACCATCTTCTTATTTCTCACTGTGTGGTGAGGTGTCTCAGGCTTAGTGGGGTGGCCCCTGTGCTGGTCTTGCTTGGGGCTCTCTCTCTCTCTTTTTTTTTTTTGCATGATGCAATCTCGTTTTTTTTTTTTTTTTTTTGGTAAAGTCATAACACATTTATGTGCCAATGTGTCCTCATATATACATATAGATGCATTTATACATGCTGGTATGTGATTACGTGTAAGTGGAGAAAAATACAGATGACACACTCTAGGTTGTTCACATATGTTAATTCAGAATAAGGCTAAGTGGGAAAAGACTGTTTTTTTGGTTTTTTTTTTTAAAGTGGCCATGGTCACACGGCAGCTGGGGCTGAAACATTCAACATGGTTTCATTCACATGTCTGGCGCCTTGGCAGGAACATCTCAGCGGGCACACTGGGATGGCTGGGCCTCTCTATATCATCCCAGGGGTTTGCCCTCTCCACATGGTCTTTCCAGGGGAATGGCCAGAGTAATTTGGGCCTGGAATGATCCCACTAAAAGCCTTTGTAGAATAGAGAGCGGTGGATATGTATATTTGTTAGTGTGACTAAATGGTTCCCAGGAGTCATGGTGTCATATAGTAGAAAAGAGCAGGACTTTGGAGTCTAAAATTCAAATCCCACCTCTGATTCTTGCTTAATAATTAAGGCTCTTTTGGTTGCAGCAATAGAAACGGATTGTGGCTAGCTTAAGCCAAAAGGGGAATTTGTTGGAAGGATCACATGGCAGGGCTGACAACCACAACTCAACTGTAGAAGTCAGTGGCCTTTCTCCAGAGTGCAGCTACTAACCTGTCTTGACCTCAGTGATTCCTTATCTTTGTGTCTCTCATTCTTTAATTTCAAGTCTCATGTCTCTCAAGATTCTGTTTGACCCAGTTTGGTTTCAGTATCACATTCCTGGTCAATCAATCAGCTAAGGCCAGAGGACAGTCACATGGTACAGACAAGGCTGCTGGGGCACCCTGAGAATGGGGTGCATGGCCAGAAAAGGAAATCAGTGGGAGGCAGTTGGGGAC
The DNA here is from genome assembly GCF_028021215.1 of Eschrichtius robustus. Taxonomy (NCBI): domain Eukaryota; kingdom Metazoa; phylum Chordata; class Mammalia; order Artiodactyla; family Eschrichtiidae; genus Eschrichtius; species Eschrichtius robustus. Next base: position 39,898,694 of record NC_090838.1, read on the forward strand.
CCTAAGAGGGGTCAATGATGCTCGGTCAAGTTTCTGGTAAGCCTCAGTTTTCCTCACAAACAAGGTAGGAAAATCTACTTCTCAAAACAATGTCCAGGAACTTCCTTGGCGGTCCAGTTTGTTAAGACTCTGTGCTCCCAATGCAGGGGTTGCGGGTTCAATCTCTGGTCAGAGAACTATGATCCCACATGCTGCATGGTGCAGCCAAAAAAAAAAAAAAAAAAGAAAAGAAAAAGAAAAAAGAAAAAAGAAAAAAATTAAAATAAAACAAAACAAAACAGGGACTTCCCTGGTGGTCCAGTGGTTAAGAATCCGCCTTCCAATGCAGGGGATGCAGGTTCGATCCCTGGTTGGGGAACCAAGATCCCACATACCACGGGGCAACTAAGCCCGCGCCACAACCACTGAGCCCGTGCGCTCGAGAGCCAGTGTGCCACAACTAGAGAGAAGTCCGCACGCCACAACGAAGAGTACCACCGTGAAAGATCCCACATGCCGCAACGAAGAGCCCATGTGCCACAACTAAGACCCTACGCAGCAGAAAGAAAGAAAGAAAATAATAAAATAAAATAAATATTTTTTTAAAAAGAGCCTATGCATTCCTAATTGTAATGAATATCACCCATATCCCTCTGCATGTTGGCCTTACCGATTATAGACACTCCCACCACAGGGAATGGTGTCCCTAAATCAGTGTTTTATCAAACTTTTTTTTTTTTAATAATTCATTTGATGAAAACTGTTCTCTTATGTAGCTTTTTTTTTTTTAATAAATTTATTTATTTAATTTTGGCTACGTTGGGTCCTCATTGCTGCGAACGGGCTTTCTCTAGTTGCAGCGAACAGGGGCTACTCTTCATTGCAGTGTGCGGGCTTCTCATTGGAGTGGCTTCTCTTGTTGCGGAGCATGGGTTCTAGGGGCACAGGCTTCAGTAGTTGTGGCACGTGGGCTCAGTAATTGTGGCTCGTGAGCTCTAGAGCGCAGGCTCAGTAGTTGTGGCGCACAGGCTTAGTTGCTCCGCGGCATGTGGGATCTTCCCAGACCAGGGCTCGAACCCGTGTCCCCTGCATTGGCAGGCAGACCCTCAACCACTGCGCCACCAGGGAAGTCTCTCTTATGTAGTTTTAATTTGCATTTCTCTTATCGTGAGTGAGTCTGAATATCTTTCAGAGAGACTCAGAAGCCAGCTGTATTGTCCTTCCTTGGGTGGTTGGTGCACAATCTTTATGCATGTTTTTATTGGTTATTGTTCTTTTATTATTGTTATTGTTATTAATTTTTATTTAGGACCTCTACAATGATGGAAATTAGCCCTAAATGAGTAGTAAATATTTTTTCCAACTTGTCACTTGACTTTTTAAAGATGGTTTTCGTATAGTTTTTATTATTATGTAGGCACACTTATGAGTCTTCGTTTTAGAGCTTTTCTGGTTTTGTCTTACACCAACAAAGGATTATTCAAAAATCTTTTCCCTGTGGTTTCTTCTAGTATGTTTTTAACTTTTATTTATTTGTACATTTCGATATTAGACACATTTGAAACTTATCCTGATCCAACTTCATTTTTTTCCCCAACTTCATTTATTGAATAATTCCTTTTCCCCCACTGGTTTGAAATGCTGCCTTTACTGTACACTGAATTTCTCCAAGTACTGGTGTCTATGTGTGGGGTTTCTGTTCTGGCCCATGGGTCTGCTGCAAGCATTCTCTGGAGACACAGCTGGAGAGAGCCCTCTCTTGTTTCTCACCTGTGTCTCTGGCCCCTCCTTCTCTGCCTGCTTTTCTGGCTCTTCCTTCTCTCCCCTCCTCTGTTTCATGGCACCCATCCTGTGCTATCCTAGTACATTTTCCCTTCTCTCTGCCAAACAGATCTCATCTGGCTTCACAGCTTTAAGTATCAGCTGTGCATTGATGGTATATGGCGTTATTTCTCTGGCCCAGATCTCTCCTCTGAACTCCAGACCCATGTAGCCAGCTGTCCCCTCAGTCTCCACTTGGAGGCTTCATCTGAATTTCAAACTTAACATTTCTGAATTCAAGCTCCTTATCTTTCCCAGAACCTGCTTCTCCCACAACGTTTCCCACTCAAGAAACAGCAGCTCCATTTTTTCTATAACTCAAGTCAAAAATCTTCAAGTCTTGACTTCGCTCTTCTCTACATCCACTCTATCAAGACCTGTCAGCTTCAGAATCCAATCAGCTCCCACCACCTCTATCACTGCCCATCATCCCTCACCTGAGTTATGGCAATGGCTTCCTCACCAATCTTTCTGTGACAGCCCTGATTCCACTCTGCTCTCCAAGACTATTCTCCCTTCAGCAGCCAGAGTGATCCTTTTAAAATGTAGTCATATCCTGTTCTCCTCTGCTCAGAACTTTCCAGTGGCTCCCAAAGTCCCACAGAAGTCTCCAAGATCCACCTAATCTGGCCCCCAGCTACCTCTCAGAACTTTATTCTCTTCCATGCACCCACCCGCTTACTGAACTCCAGCCACACTGGTCCCCCTTCTGTTCCTTGACTAAAACCAAGAGGACTCCTGCCTCAGGGCCTTACCACATGCTGTTTCCTCTACTTACAATGCTCTTTCTCCAGCTACACCTGAGGCTCTCTCCTTCACCTCCTCCACGTCTGTACTCAAATGCCAGCTTCTTGGAAGGTCTTCCCTGACATCTTTATATAAAATAGAAATCCTACCCTGTACCCTGACTTTCTATCCTCTTACCCTGTACTTACCAACCTTGAAATATTATATACTTGTTTGTCCGTCCATTTATTATCTATCTACTCTTGCCAACACGAAAGCCCCCACAAGGGCAGAAACTTATTATTTTCTTTTCTGACACTTTTTTGCATCTAGAAGGGTCATATACTAAGTACTCCATAGATACTTGTTGACTAAAAGAATGAATGAATGAATCTGTTATGCTCTAGTAGCACATTTTATTTATTGTTGCTTTATAATACCTATTTTTCACTTAATCCAAGATGCCATTGATTGTAAAGTCCACCACTATTTTACATACTGCTGTCAAACCATAACACAATGCTTTCTTACCACTTAAAACTTTAATTTATACTTATGGAAAGAGCACTTTTAGACTTATGTGGACACAGAAGTTTATCATATATCACCCTTGGACATACATAAGAAAGAAAATTTGTATGAGCAAAATAAATTGACTAAAGCATTTCTAAAAGGTCTTCACATTCGTATTTTGATTCTGACCATGAATGTCCTTGTTTTTCCAACCAATATTGTCCTCTGTGCCTTCAAGTGTCCCACTTTGACAATGCAGCATTTCTTAAAAGAATACCCCACTACTGTCTCCAGGATTTCCTTCCAAGTCGCTGACCATCTTGGCCAGTGTTTTTGTGTATGGACAGGTGATGACAATTACCTCCTGACTGTACCTCAATGACACACCTCAATTTCAGAGATGTTAAATTGTAAAAACAACAACAAACAGAGAGCAGAATCAATGAATTATGGTACTTATCTAGTAGGACTAATTCCCCCCCACTTCCTCTTCTTGTCCAACTTTTTTTCTAATTATTCTCATTTTTTCTTTATGAGTAAAGTTAGGAAATCTTATTGATGCAAATAAATGACAATATATGACAAACAAATGATAATAGCACAAGCAGAACCAGATCTAATCACTTGGTTCATTATTTTATGCATTGGTTGTAAGGGCCGTTTGTATTAGAGTGGAATCAACACATACTGGGTAGTCACTCCCACCCCATGTTCTTGGCAGACACTGCCAATTCATCAAGGTTCTGTTTTTCATGGATCCCAGAGGAGGCCTTAAAGTCCTTTTCAACAAAGCGTTCCAGGCAGCCGTTAGCAGTTGATTAGAGTCTGTACACAGATTAAATCCCCGCCAAGCCAACAGTCACCCAGGGCATGTGGAGGTGAAAGGGCAAAAAAGTCTAAATCTGTTATCATTTCTTCAACAAGACAAGATATGCATTCTAAACACCACTGCCCCTCCTTTGGGAAAAATTGTGTCCCTGGATCAGTTGAAGGCTATTTAAAGACTTCCCCATTGCACCTCCAGGCTAGCTGAGTTCAGAGCCCCAGATCAGACCACCCATGAATGGAGTTGTATAAGACTGCCTTGGACAAATCTGACAGGCCAGCAGCTACGTTTAGTTTTGAAGTGTTCTCTTTTCCCACCCTAAGGTATTTGGCAGTTTCCACCTAGGATCCCTCATTCATACTCAGGAGTAAATCACTTCCAACCCCGGGGGACCAACACCTTGGTCTAAGTTGTGTTTTTGAATCACCTGGGCATCCTGCTACAGTACAGGCTCTGGCTGGGTGGGCCTGGGGTTGGGTTGGGAGGTGCTGGTTAGCTCAGGCTGCCGTAACAGAACACCACAGACTGAGCGGCTCAAACAACAGAAATGTATTTCTCATGGTTCTGGGGGCTGAGGAGTCCAAGTTCAAGGTGCCAGCAAGGTAGGTTTCATTCTGAGGCCCCTTCTCTGTGCTTGTAGGCTGCCACCATCTCGCCGTGGTGTGCTCACATGATGCCTTCCTGTGAGTGCAGAGAGGGAGGGCTCTGGTATCTCTTCTGATGAGGACAATAATCCTACTGAATCAGGCCCCACCCTTATGTCCTCATTTAACCTTTTTTTTGTTTTTGGCCTCACTGCGCTTGGTATGTGGGATCTTAGTTCCCCGACCAGGGTTCGAACCCACGCCCCCTGCAGTGGAAGTGCAGAGTCTTAACCACTGGACCACCAGGGAAGTCCCTCTCCTCATTTAACTTTAATCACTTCCTTAGAGGTCCCACCTTCAGAGAAGGCCTGAGGATCAGGGCTTCAGCACATGAATTTTAGGGGGACACACTCACTGGGTCCACAGCACTAAGGATCAGAACACTCGGGGGGAAACGTCCTACTTTGTTGGGTCACCATGGAAAGCAAGTATGCCCCTGACGCCTACACAGGCCTGACCTCAACACCTGAGATCATCAAGCTGAAGGATTTATCAGTGACTAAATCCAGCAATACTGTGTTGCTGGCAGGAAAAAATCCGTTGTCTAATTATGAACCTCCACATCCCAGAATTGTGGGGCGAAGCCTTTTTTCAACTCCTTTTAACAGAGCTTCTCTCTGTGGCAATTCCAGCCAATTAAGCCTACTCTGCAGGTCCCAGGCAGAGAGGGCTCTGTGCATGCGCTATATTTAGTGCCCAGGTGGCAGATGGACATCTGCCACGCTGAGCCCAGCACTACTGTCTCACCACCCCAGCGGCGTCAGGATGGCTCCCGGGGCTTGTGTGGCAACACGGAGGCTCCCCGAGCCTGTGTTAACCCAGGCCTCCCACCCAGCCCTGAATGGCTTCAGAAAAGCTGACTTAGGTGGCGTGGTGCCTCTTTATGGGCACCATGCCCTGGGCCTCGTGGCTTTTTTTTTTTTGGTTGCGTTGGGTCTTCGTTGCTGCGCGCGGGCTTTCTCTAGTTGCAGCGAGCGGGGGATACTCTTCGTTGCGGTGCGTGGGCTTCTCATTGCGGTGGCTTCTCTTGTTGCGGAGCACGGGCTTAGTTGCTCCACGGCATGTGGGATCTTCCCGGACCAGGGCTCAAACCCGTGTCCCCTGCATTGGCAGGTGGATTCTTAGCCACTGAGCCACCAGGGAAGTCCCAGGCCTGCTGGCTTTTTAAGGGCCCCTAGAAAATATTTGAAACCTGAGTTTAAAATGCATTGGTTCTAAGAGACAAAAGTTTCTAATTTGAAATCAGTAAATGTTAATTAAATGCCCAGAAAATGTCAATGGTTACCTACAGTTCAACACTACTGTCATATAAATGGCTAATAAATAAGTAGTTATATTATTATATAAAGTATTTATATCTGATAATAAGAACAATAAGGATAATTTATTTTAAAAAGCTGAAAAGTATAAAAGTCCTTTCAAATTTTCTAGAGCAAAGAGATATGTAGAATAGTGTATGGGTGCCTTTTAATGTTTGCTATGATGTGGGAGGTCCCCTAAGGTCAGCAGGCCCAGGGCCTGGCCCAGGTGTGTCCTCTAATGACCAAGAGGACCCTGACATTTGGGCAAAGCCAGATTCCCAGCCCACCTGTTGCCATGTTTCTGAGGTTGCTTAGCTTGGCCCAGTTTGATCTGGGCATCACCCAGGCCCCAACACTCTACAGTGAGTTTCTCACGGTGTCATCCAGGAACCACCTGCAACATTTGGGGCACTCATTAAAATGGCAGTTTCCTGGGCCTCAGGACCTATTGGATCAGATTATCTGAGCAAGGGCCCCAGGAAGCTGTACTTTGAACCAGCTCCCAGGTGATTCTAATATACGGTAAGCTATAAGAAGCGGAGCTCTGGAAGGCTTGTTTCCTGTTTGGCAAAGAGCTGAGCAGAGCTGGTGAGAAGCAGGTCTCAGAATATGAACCAGGACTCTCTGAGGTTCATGGCAGGCAACTGGGGCCAGAGCCAGGACCCAGGGAAGAGGTCTAGGACTGGAAGGGACTTCAGGTAAGACCAACAGACTGGGACTTGTGCCCCTTCTGGCTCCTGAATTCTCCCACTTGCCCCAAGCCAGCCTGCAAGGCTCAGGGCTCAGAGCTCAGGCCCTGGCAGGAGCTCTTTGGGGCAGGAGCTCTTTGGGGCTGGATCAAAGGGAAAGGTGGGAGGAGGACCGACATGCACTCATTTATTCATTTATTCAGTGTACATTCATTCATCCAATATTAATTGAGCACCTGCTCTGCACCAGACACTGGGCTAGGCCCTGGCCATACAGCAATGAACAAAAATGGATATTGTTATCCGCCTTGTGGGGCACACAGATCTGGCACAGCTGCTGGGCAGATCTAACAGGGCTACTTGGGCCTGGCAAGGGCTGCTGGGAAGTGAAAATGAGATCATGGGCCAGAGGAAGGTGTCCCATTTTATTCCAGGTAGGAAAGGGCTCCAGCCAAGGCAGCCTCTGTGGAATGTCAGCTGAGGGATTCTGCGTCATTAACCACTCAACCTGTGAGTCTTAACACCTGCCTTGCCCCTTCTTCCGTCCACCTCCAGTTCCTGCCCATTCTACTTTCAAAATATCTCTTGCAACTGTCGACTTCTCTTCATTCCCTCTGCCACTGTCCCACCCCAAGCCACTGTCCTCTCCCTCCAGGGTGATGGCAGGAGCCACTGACCATTGTCATTACACTATTCTTTTTTTTTTTTTTTTTTTTTATTTATTGATTGTTTGATTTTTGGCTTCATTGGGTCTTCGTTGCTGTGTGCGGGCTTTCTCTAGTTGCAGCGAGCGGGGGCTACACTTCGCTGCAGTGCATGGGCTTCTTATTGCTGTAGCTTCTCTTGTTGCAGAGCACGGGTGCGCGGGCTTCAGTAGTTGCAGCACGTGGGCTCAGTAACTGTGGCTCACGGGCTCTAGAGTGCAGGCTCAGTAGTTGTGGTGCACGGGCTTAGTTGCTCTGCAGCATGTGGGATCTTCCCTGACCAGGGATTGAACCTGTGTCCCCTGCATTGGCAGGCGGATTCTTAACCACTGTGCCACCAGGGAAGTCCCGTCATTACACTATTCTTAACCATCTCCAAAACATTATCCTCATAACTTCCTCCCAGTGATGTGGATCCCCTGCTTGTAGGCCCTCCGGTGACTGCCCAGTGCACTTAGAATAAAATCCAAGCTACCTAACATGATTCATAGAACTCCCAATGGCTGGCCCCAGGCTTCCTCATCTACCTTGTTGCATGCTGATGTCCCCCTGGCTGGCTCTGCTTCCCACCAAAGTCTTTCGGCTCCGAGGACACTCATACACCTGGAATGCCTTTCTCTGCTTCCTTTTCTGTTGCCTGAGTGATTGCTATTCATCCTTTAGGCTTCTACTTAAACATCACTTCCACAGAGAAGCCTTCCTTGACTACTCCCCACCCCCAGTGTAAATGTGGTCCCCCTGTCCATTTTACCTTTACTTTGTATTCATAGCATGTTCATAGTAATTACATATTTTCTTGTGATTATTTAATGACTGAGTCATAAGCTCCTCTAGGTAGAAAGCTGATCTATTTTGCCCCTTTTGGTACACACAGTACCTAGCACATTGGTACTCAATAAATATTTGTTGAATGAGTGAATGAATGAGCAAGTACGTCCTCATGCTGTGCTTGTTCCGAAGTGTCCGTCTTTGTGGCAAGAGTCATGGGAAATGCAAGGAACAAATCACAGTCCCTGCATTTTAATAGATTTGAGAAGATCCTTCATGAACAAGACATTTATATTAGTTATCAGTTACTGAATAACAAATTACCCCAAAACTTAGCAACTTAAAACAATAAACATTTATAACCTCACACTGTTTCAGTAGGTCAGGTATTTGGAAGCAGTTTACTTGGCTGATTCTGGCCCTGGGTCTCTCATGAGGTTTCAGCCAACATGTCGGCCAAGGCCACAGTCATCTGAAGGCTTGACTGGGACAGGAAGATCCACTTCCAAGGTGGCTCACTCACATACCTGCCATTAGTACTGGTTGTTGCCTAGTAACCTCAGCTCATCACCACATGAACCTTTTCACAGGGCTGCTTAAGCCTCCTCCTGACCTTGACATGGCGGTTGAATTCCTCCAGAGTAGGTGATCTAAGAGAGCACAGCCCAGAAGTCACACTGTCTTTTACGACCTAGCCTTGGAATTCACACTGTCATTTCCGCCACATCCTATTGGCTACACAGGTCAGCTCTACTCATGGAAGGAGAAGACTGCACAGGAGTTGAGGATCACTGGGGGCCATTGGAGAGGCCAGCTACCAAGTGCTGAAGTGTGGTCCCCTGCATATAAATGTGAATTCAGAGAAGGGAAAAATCTCTGTGATAATTAGGTTTGGTTTGATGAAAGAGGTTGATTCGCTCTGTATCCTGAAGAATGACTAGCCATTGGAGAGCCCTCCATGAGTGGAGGGAAGGCAGGCCAGGTGGGAGCACAGCATGTGCAAAGGCACCGAGGCAGGGAATGGGCATCATTGTTAGAGAGTGGTCTGTCTGGAGCAGAGTGTGTGTGTGTAGTGAAGTAGAGGTAATAAGACAAAGTAGCTGGGTGCCATTGAATTAAAGAGGCTTTGGATGGTTGTAAATATGGAACACTGTGGAGTGCTGTGATGACTGACTATGCTGACCCAGAGCTTTAGGAAGCATCACTGAAGGTCAGCATGTAGGACAGCTTGGTCTGGGGAGAGACTAAAGCAGACACAGCCTTGGCCTGGTGAGAACCTGAATTAAGATATTGGCATTAGGAGAAAAAAAGGAGGCAGAATTTTAAGTATTATTACAAAGAAAGAATCAACACTACCCAGAAAGCCCGGGAAATGGAGGATGAGGTAAGGAGATGGGTCTGGACCTCAATTTCTCCTTGTACACGATGGGGCTGGGGGTGCGTGTCAGCACTTGCTCCACCCATCTGCCAGGACTCAGATGAGCATCGTGTGATATGATGGATATGAAACTACTTTGATAGGAGAGAGGTTGTAGACACTGAAGGGATTACGATTGTAGGAACAATTCACATGGTGAGCAGTGTTTATTTTAGGTCAGAGGGAGGTAATGTTGGGAAAAGAATAGGGACTATTTGGGGCCATGTCTGTCCAACAAGCCATCCCTCTATCCTTTCCAGCCTGATGGATCTAAAACCCAGCACATATCTCTTCTCCTCCCTTTGTGCCCCACTGTTCTCCCAGTTACCCATCTGTAGTCTGAGCACTTGACTCCATGGGTCCTGGGGAACCTGCAATCTTCCCCTTTTCCTCTGCCGCACTACAAGCACACAGTAGTGAGGAGACTGTGCCAGGGGAGCATAGCCACTGCTAGTGGCTGAGCAACGTGAGAGACTGGGTCTTGTGGAGCCTGAAACTGTACCCAAAGTGGTCAGATCAGAGGAGACGCTGACCCAGCCAGCAGACTCTGACCTGCAGTGTCTTAACCTCCATGTCTAATCTCTCCTGGTCCACTTAGTTCCTTGCCCCCAAAGCAATCTGTGGAGAAAACAAAGCTGTTTCCTCTTTGCTGTGCTTATTGTACACACAGCCCTGTAGTTACTGATCCTCATTGTATTAGTAATAATGAGTTTCTGGATTTGTATTGCCATTTCCAAGTACTTTCACAAACATCATCACTAAGGGGCATATAACGAAACATGGCGCTATTGTGTATTAAGTAACCAGCCTCACAAATTACCACCTGGTTACTTTCATTCCGTAGGCCTCAGTCTTCTCATCTGTTAAATGGGATAGCAATAGAACCTACCTCCTCCAGTGACTGGGAGGATTGAATGAGGCTCAGCGCGGTGGCTGGCAGGTCGTGGTGATAGGGCAGAAACCTCACAGAGTGCCTGCAGGCTGGTTGGAGAGACACGTGGGGGAAAAAAAAAGTCTGCTTTTTTTGGGCTGCCTGGGCTTTTGTTAATAAATTTCCAGCGGGACGTTTCCGCCACTTGCCTTTTTTTAGAGACATGAAGAGAGGAGAATTGAAAACATTTCCTATGTTGAAATGAAAGGCACTATTTAATCTTGTCACCATCTGCCTGCGCTCCAGGCTGGGAGCCCACAGGCCCGGCTCCCTGTTTCCTAGCGACAGGCAGGCACACCTTCCCCATTAGGGAAAAACGCCCACTGCAAGGAATGCTTCTGCCCCAGGGAACTGGGAAAGAGGTGCCCCAGACCAGAAGGGGGCCCAGCCTTCCCTGGACATTTGTCTTCAAACAGGCCACCCCGTTCTTCTTTCCCAGGGTCACACAGCAGCAGGGCCAGCCCTTAATTTGCAAAGTCCTTGAGGGACCCTTGGTGCCCTGAGCCCCCTCTTCATCCTCAGCAAAGCTCTACAGCTGTCTTCATTTCCGAGGGCTGCCGTAACAAAATACCACAAATTGGGTGGCTTACAACAACAGAAACTTGCTTCCTCACCGTTCTGGAGGTCAGAAGTCCAAAATGAAGGTGTGGTTAGGGTTGGTCCCTTCCAGAGGCTTCCGTGCCTGCCTCTAAGTTCCAGTGGCTCCCGCAAGCCATGACATTTCTTGGCTTGTAGATGCATCACTCTCCTCACGTGGCTTTCCCCCTCTGTCTCTCTGTGTCCTCTCTCTGTCTCTTATAAGGACACTTGTCATTGGGTTTAGGGCCCATCCTAATCCAGGATGATCACATCTTTCTATTTTTACCTTAATTACATCTACAGAGACCCTCTTTTGAAATACGATCACCTCAGAAGATCTGAGGTTCCAGGTGGACATATCTTTTGGGGGGGACCACTATTCAACCCACTGCAGAAAGTGTTAACTCACCTGGGCTCCTCCTGTCCAGGTGAAAAAGTTTGATAAACTACTGTTAGAACAGTGTGTTGGATGCCCCTTGATCCCACAGTGAAGGGGTGTATATTTTGAAAATGGAGGGGCTTCCCTAGTGGCGCAGTGGTTGAGAATCTGCCTGCCAATGCAGAGGACACGGGTTCGAGCCCTGGTCTGGGAAGATCCCACATGCCGCGGAGCAACTAGGCCCGTAAGCCACAACTACTGAGCCTGCGCGTCTGGAGCCCGTGCTCCGCAACAAGAGAGGCCGCGATAGTGAGAGGCCCGCGCACCGCGATGAAGAGTGGCCCCCACTCGCCGCAACTAGAGAAAGCCCTCGCACAGAAACGAAGACCCAACACAGCCAAAAATAAATAAAAATAAATAAATAAAAATTTAAAAAAAAAAAGAAAAAAAAAAGAAAATGGAGCTTGGGACAAGGCAACACCTAAACCAAAGAGGATGTAGCCCTCTTGGTGACATAACAGGTGTAGTGATTCCCCTAGGGAAATGCTTTCCGAGAAGGTGTCTTCCTGGTGACCCTGCTCAGCACAGGGCAGCAGCCATGCCTGTGCAGCTGTGCAAACAGGAGAGGCACACCTGCCCTGTCCTCCAGCTCCCCAAATATCCCCCTCTGATATTGAAACTGATGGCTGAAAACTGTCCATCTGAAATCCATCCTTTTAGTTCTTTTCCTTTTTAAAAAACATATGCAACAACAAAAAACTATCACGTGCACTTTTTTTTTGAATAGGTAATGCATTCTCATAGTTTCAGCTTCCAAAGGAACAAAAGGATATTCTGTGAAGATTCTCCCTCCCACTCCTGTCTCCCAAACACCCAGTTCACCTCTCCAGAAGCCACTGATATTTCAGTCTCACGTATCCTCCAGAGATGCATAAATAGTCAGAGATTTTCTTTTTCCCTTTACTGCATAAGTGGTAGCTACTACACCCACTTTTGTCACTTGCTCTTTTCACCTTGCAGTACATTCTGGGGATCTCTCCATAGCAGTCATACAGAGCCTGTTCATATTTTTTTAAGTGGCAGAAGTAGCCACTGTGTGGAAATACTGCAGGGCACTACCCAGTGCCCTGCTGATGGACACAGGGGCTGTTGCCTATGTTTCCTGCTGCTACAAACAGCTGCCGTGAATAACTTTGCATGTGCTTCGTGTCCTACACGGGTGGGAATAAATCTCTAGGGTAAAGTGCTAGGAGTTGCCAGGCTCCCCCTCCCTCTATCACAAACCTTCTGGGCTCGCAGGCCCTGGGCTGAATGGCACAGCCACCCGAGGGCCTGGCTGGTTTATTTTAAGATGGCAAGTGCTCTGCAGGTGGAAATGTGCCATGAGCTGAAGCTTCGCCTCCAGGCACAGTCTGTGTCGAGGTCCATGGACCCAGTGTGGACTGGAGACCGCGGGCCTGGTCCCAGCTCCAGTTTTGCTCTGTGTGACTTTGGCAGATCATTCACCCTCTCTGGGACAGTGGGTACCTGAATCCCTGTCACTCCCTCTTTCCCAGATTTGAGGATGAGATAGGCAAATGTGTTCCAGGGCTCACAGCGAGCTGCTCCAACAGCAATCACATCCTATTTGTTACTAATAACAGTGGCTGTGAAATAGAGCGAACCCCATTTCACCCCTCCTCGTATATTTCTTTCCAATCTTATGTCCTTGGCTCTCTGGAAAGAAAGATAAGGTTCAGGGAACATCTTCCATTTTGGAATTACCCGGCCTGCCGGGGCAGTGCGGACCACAGACAGGCGGATCTGGGGGGTCTGGCCCCGCAGGCCCCAAGGGCAGAGGCGTGTTGTGTGGGAGTTGCTACGGCCAGGTGAGGGTGGGTGTCTGGGAGGACTTTCTGCCTGGAGGCCTTGAATACTGACAGCTCACATTTTCCTGGTACTTTACACTTTACAAAGTGCTTTCTCATATGCTTTCTCAGTTAATGTGTGATTCAGCCAGATTCTTAGTAACAGCGGATTTAAGCAGAAAAAGGATCTAGTGAATATTTTGGGTGGGAGCTCACAGAATTGCCTTCAATTTGAAGCATGCAGCTCAGAAGCCAGGTGGGAACCAGGAAAGAGGAGGTGAGGACCCCATGGCCTCAGACACTAGATGTCACCCAGGCTGGACACAGGCCACCAGAGGCTGAGGTGACCTGTTAGCACAAATTGTCACCCCTGTTGCCCAGCTCAGACACTGTCGTGGGCCCACTGGGAGTGACCTCTGTGCTGCCCTTTCAAGTCACTCCAGGATGAGCGCCCCCTTCTGCCCTGGATGCCTGATGAGTGAGCCCCGGGGCAGAGCCTGCACCCCGACTACCCTGGAGGTGGAAGTGGGTGGCGTTTTCAACTTCTCCAGTGGAAAGACAGACGCTCCCATAAAGAGTTACAGAGGGGGATCCTCAGTCCTAAGGGGGGGTGGGTCAGATGTAGGGCAGCAGAAGGGCAAGTGTTTATGACTATTTGCACAACAATCTTGGGGTTTGGGTTACTCTATGCATATCTTATTTATTGAGGGATGCTGGGGGCGGGGTCTTTACCTGAATCAGGGCTACTGGGATCTTTATATCAAAATCTCTGCAGATCTGTCCTGACATCGTAGCTTACTGCTCACAATCGACATCCCATTAGGGATGCAGTCCAGAGAGCCCTTCTAGAGCCTTCCTCCCCTAGAGAATTCAGAGGGATCATGGCCCAACCATCACCTTGATTTTGGACTTCCAGCTTTCAGAACTGTGAGGCATATTTCTGTTGTTTTAAGCTGTGTTTGTAGTGATTTGTTGACAGCCTTAGGAATCTAGATGATGGTTATTTGGTCACCCTAAAAAAGGTTTCCTGGCCACCACCTATCTGGGCTCCAGCCTCATAGAGTCCCCCCCATCCCCCCACAAATTATGATACCTCTGCCCTCAAGGGCCTGGATCTTGCAGCCCTCTCAGAGGCCCCCTCCTGGTTGGGAGGCCCAGACTTCCCCTCTCCCAGCAGAATCTCCTCACTAAGCTTCCACCTCAGGTAGGGGGGCCAGCAGCTGGTCCAGGCGAGACCACCTGGGTCCCTTCCTTTCCCTCTGGGTCCCTGGGTCCCTAGCGCCCATGCTAAGAGTGATGTCTGTGGCTGGCGCTGCTGGTGTAGAACATAGATCTTGGAAAAAAGGGCCCTTTGTGACTCTTGGGGCATTGCTGTGGCTTCTACGAGCCGTGGAAAAAAATCGAAGAACCTGCAAGCCTAGCCTAGAAATGGTCTTCACAGGCTATGGGGCAGGGATTTCCTCCATCCACTGGCTACTGGAGTTCTGAAGGCTGTGGTGCCCAAGGGGGTCTGCCTGGATGTGGTGCCTGGGGGTTGGTTAGGGAAAGAGGCTCTGAATGAATCCTGGGGCTCCAGGAGCCAGGACACCTGTGTGACCACTAGCACATCGCTGAACTTTTCTGTGCCTCAGTTGAGCCCTGCAAAATGAGAGCTTTGCCTTTGGTCACCCCTAAGTTCTCTTCTGGCACCAAACGTCTGTAAGACCAAACCAGGTGTTGGGCTTTGGGGGTGGGGATGGCGTTTGTAGGGAAACAAAATTTGTCACCCCAAAATGTTTCTCTTTGGCATGAGGATTAATTTAGGCTGATTACTTTAAGGCCCAAAAGACCCAGGAAGAACCTTCGACCTTCCCCCTAACTGCCTAAAGAATGCACCTGTTGCAGGAAGGGAGCTGTCCCCATGGATGACTAGGGTATGAACTAGGTGTGTAGACAGGGAGGAACCCAGCAAATCTGTCTGTTAGAATTCCTCTCTGTGTCCTGTTGTCTCTGCAGGGCCCAGCAAACATTTGTTTACCAAACACTTGCATTTCCTCTTTATGTCAGTTGCCTTCCTCCCCTTTGAGGTTTCAAATCACTACCCCCAACATCCTCTTCTGTCTTTAGCTGAAGATGGTATTTGAGGTGAGGGTTTCAGCAAGTTACTTAGTTTTCCTGGGTCTCTCCCATGTATACTTGTTATTAAACTTTTGTTTGATTTTTCTCCTGTTAATCTGTCTCGTATCAAGTTAATTCTTAGACCAGCCAAAACTTCTAAGGGTAGAGGAAAATGTCTTCCTCCCCAACAGTTTCAAAGGTAAATGAAAATCAAACCTGCCTGGAACTACATGCAGTCTAGTGAGGAAAGACAGACAGACAGACACTCAGGAGCAAAAGACGTCCTCACAAGATGACAGTGAGAACAGGGACCCTCTCCAGCATCGGCTGTGCATCAGGATCAGCAGCCTAGACCCCAGACAAATCACTAGGGACCCTGCAGTAGAACCCGGGGGTCCCTGCGTGCAGCCGGGGTGGAGTACCTCCTGGGGAGCAGGGCACTGGAGGGCAGGGGACAGACCTCCCAGAGAGGGTAGGGAAATGGTACCTAAGTGAAGACAGACTTAGCTCCACCTCCTACCTAGGTGTCTGGGCTTTTATGGTATAAATTGGTATAAAGAAGAAGTGGACCCTTTAAGAGTGGCTGGATTTAGTTTATATTGGAAAGGGCAGGAAGTGAGCTGGTTGAGAGTATGAAGGAGCAGGGCTGAGCCACGGTGGATAGTGTCATCAAGCCGTCCTCTGTGCTATTATTATCATCTGCCTTTGGTATCGTATCAGATGACTGTAGTAAAGATTTATACTGTTTTTCAGTTACTTTGGATGCCAGACTGAGGATTCCTTCAATGCTGAGATTGATGTCAAGGTGAGCAGAAACCAGCTGATCCTGGAGGTTGCAGGTGGGTGGAGCCTGCGTACACGGCAATGTGGGGGGCCCCAGGTGGGGAACTGTGGAGTAGAGGCAAAGCGGTGGGCAAGCACTTTGTGTTCAGGGCTGAGAAAGAGCGATCTGGCCCAAGGTGCCAGTTTGTGGTGGTGAGGAGGGGGAGGGGAGGGTGGAGGTAGCTTGGCGGCTACCTTCTGGAGCTGTTTCCATGCCAGGCTGAGGGGTGTCTACTTGGCTTTTAAGCATGAGGAGGCACTGCACGTGGAGGCACATGATGTCATCAGTGTTGCAGAAGGTTCTTCATGTCTGTGTGCCTTCTCCCCTCCCTCCTTTCATTGCTTCTTTCCACTGAGAATGAAACCGCCCTTCTCCTCAGATGAAACTCAAACTCAACCACACCTCAGACTGGGACTTGAACCCAGGGGATGGGACTCAAACCCACTGTCTTTTTAATTAAAACCGCTCACCTGGTCTGAAACTGCAGAACTCATCTCAGGACTTAATAAAGCTCAGGTTCTGTTGTCTCAGCACAGAAAGAATTCAGTGAGAGGCAAAGCCACAGGCAAGATGTGATTTATTAGTACAGGATGCTTGTGAGAGATACAAGTGGACAGGCAAGGGAGTGCCACCCTGAGAACTTAGTGGGCTACAGTTTCATAATCAAAGGAAGGTGGGGAGGGGGAGAAGACCACCTTCTTCCTCGTTCTTTGAGTCTTCTATCATTAACTCCTCCTACACATCGGGAGGGGGAGTTTTTGACCCTATACGGCCCTGTCGTGGTACTATGGAAGTGAACAAAAAGGTGGTAACATATATTAAAATACGGTAAATCACCTCAGGTTTCAGTATAATGTTATCTTTTTCCTTATATTTTTGTTTTTAGTGCATGCAGAGAAGCATGTCCTAGGAATCATTAACTTACTGACCTCATTGGGCAGGATGTGGGTCTCATTCCACCATTGTTTTGTTTTGGGGCATGTCTCATGCTTCTATTGGTGGTTTTGTTGCTAAGCAAGCCCGCTTGGTTTAGCTGTTGAGCAAGCCTGCTTTCTTGAGTGATCGTTAACTTCCAGGGGACTCCCATACTTTTTTTCTCTACTTACAATCCCTTAGTGGGATTAACTATTTAATCACCTACTTTGTCTCTTTACCCTGTCCCTGTCAAGAACACCTATGGGAAATCAGTCTTGATGGAGGTTGCAGGAATCACAGTGAGACCCAGCCCCACCTTCTAGGAGCTCGCCTCTGGCTGGAGAGACCAATAGACAAGAAACATCCTTTAATGTGGTCTAACGGGCGCACAGAACAAGTTGCCTGGGAGCACAGAGGAGGGATCCCCAAACTCAGCCTGGCTTCTCAGAGCTGGGGTCACTTGAACTGAGTCTTAAAGAATGAGTCATTATTCCAGGCAAAGAAAGGAACAGAAAACACATCTGATGTGGGGAATGGTCATTGTTTGGGGTTGGGACTCTGGAGTATGTGTGTGTATGTGGGGAAGAGGAGGGGGGAGGTGAGCCTAGAAATACAGAGCATGACCAGATGGTAAAGGGCCTTGAATGCCCCACAAAGGACTCTACCCTTACCTTAGAGCCCTGGTAAAAGTCAAACACAGACAGACCTTTTCCCTTTTGCCCCTCACCAACTTCCAAACTCTTTATCTCAGAATAATCAGCTAAGATTAGAACTGTTTGTCCCCCTGAAACTAGCTAGACACAGATGAGCATTACCTGTTCAGCTAATTGATACTTCTACTGATTACAAACACAAATCTAACTGTAAATCACTCCACCTTTAACTCGTAGTTACAACTTGTAATCACCTCACTTGTAACTCTTCCCTATCAAAGTCTAAGGCAAACCACTGAGACACTCTGATCTTCGCATCTGGGGAGCGCTAAGTTATTACAATATCCTGAATGAGCTAATCTACTTACAGGTCCAGTTTTTGTCTTTGACACCATGATACGCTTGCTTTTCCCAACTTCCTATCCCCTAGAAGTGTCTTCTAGGGGATAGGTGAGAAAAATATTCTTTATTCCTATTTTATGCTTGGGGGAAAAAATGACTCTCTAGGATGTTAAAAGCAACTTTCACAAGATCACAAAACAGGAGTGGACCCGAGTCTAGAGCCTGGGTTTCCTGATTCCTGTGACTTCTAAGTCTGATGTCTGCTTCCAGCTCTGAAATCAGAGCCAGCCCAAGCCAGACTGGTAGCTTCTGCTCTTGAGATCAGGGTCTGTCAAACTGTGGCAGGGTCCTCTCCCCATCTGCCATAATCCCAGGACTGGACCATGTGTGATGATCCTAAAGCCCTGGAGCTAAAAGGGCTCCTGAGAGATGATGTGGTCCAGGCTCCATTTTTCAGAAGTGGCAACAGACTCATGAGGTTTAGTGACTTGTCCAAGGTCACACAGCAAAACAGGTCCTCCATAGAGCAGGGGTGAGTGGTGAGAGTGGGGAAGACACTTCAGGAGGAGGTGTGACCTCTGACCTTGCAAGCTACCTCCTGGCACTTGGATCAGCAGCTGGGATACACCCTTCTTTGGGCCATGCCTCAACCCATTCCTCCCAACCAGTTCTCAGGGTTTGGAGGGAAGCTTTCCCTCCAGTTTGATAGTTCAGCCCATTCAAATAAGCTGCCTAGCATCTCCCAGCCCCACAACTGCAAAGTGGAGTCTGTACATACACACTGACCCCTAAACTAGTTGTTGAGATTTTGAAGGGCCAGAAATGGGTTGTTTCTAGGAAGGGGATCTATGGTCAGCTGATAAATGGCCCCCAAAGATATCCAAAGATGTCCTCATTCCTGAAATCTGTGAATGTATTACTTTAAATGACAGAGGGACTTTGCAGGTGTGATTTAAAGATTTTGAGATGGCGAGATTATCCTGGATTATCTGAGTGTGCCTTGAATACAATCACAAGTGTCCATGTAAGAGGAAGGCAGAGGGAGATATGATGATGGAAGAGGTGGAAGAGATGTGATGACAGAACCAAGAGGTCAGAGTAATGCAAGGAAGGGGTCATGAGTCAAGGAGTACAAGTAGCTTCCAGAAGCTGGAAGATGCCAGGAAACAGATTCTCCCCTTGAGCCTCTAGAAGGAACCAATCCTGCTGACACCTTCATTTTAGCCCTAAAAGGATCATCTTGGACTTTCAGCCTCCAGAACTGTAAGAGAATAAGCTGTGGTGTTTTAAGCCACCAAGTTTGTGGTTATTTGTTACAACAGCAATAGGAAACTAGGGGTGCTCCAACCACATAGCACAAGTAGCTACCTGCTTTACCTGTGGGTCGGGCCAGCTCAGAAAAGCTGGGGAGGAGAAGGTGCCCCTGGCTTCCTCTACCAAGCCAGCCCTGGGGTCTCAGCAGAGGCTCAAATAGGAGCAAAGCTGCCTTTCTCCCGATCACTGGGTGTTTCAGGCCTCCTGGCATATTCCTGTATGCCAATAATCCAGGGCATCCACCTCTGCCCAGGCCCCCTTTATACCACTCTCCTCCTTCCCAGTCCCCTGAAATCCTCTTCCCCAGCCTGTCTATCTTCTCCTTGGCCTCTGTCAGGGAGCTTCTCCTTTCTCCTCTAACGTTCAACCCCTCAAAACCCAGATTCCAATCTCATCCTTCTTGAGTTTGTAGCAAGGTGAGAAAACAGCGTGGACCATCTTAACAGCACCAGAACACTGCTTAGGGGGGAAATTGTCTTTGTGTAGGAAAATATGTCAGGGGCCATTTGGCTGTGAGAAGATAGACCCCTGGGCAGGAACTGGAAGGATGGAACTGAAGGAAGTGAGGGCCGAATTACTTTTCACAGGACGTGGCATTTGCTCATGAAAAGGAAAGAACAGAGACCCAATGACATGGCAGGAGCCAGTTGGTAGATGCACCATTGGGACTTTTACTTTTAAACACAGGCTGTCTAAATTTAAGTTGTTCTTGTGTATATTCACCTCTTCCAGTACTTCAGTGAAGTTTTCTATGACCAAAACAGCCTTGAAGTGCTTGTGCCTTTTGCTTTTATTTTTGCCTTTGTTTTAAAATAAGCCAAGGAGAGGGGTCAGGTTCTGTGGTTGGCACAGGGTAGGACCAGCACATTTGAGCTGGAGAGAGAATCTCTAAACTGAACCTCTGTTTAGGGAAGCTCAGAGCGCTTTGCCCATAACTTCATTTAGTCCTGTCAAAGAAGAACCAGAGCTGGACAGTAGTTAAAGCAGTAAAAACAAGTTTGTATTCAGAACTATTGCAACAGGGGAAAAGAGACTTCAGTATAAAACTGGCCTCAATTCTGAATACAACATAGGCAAATGGGAATTTATAGCCAAGGAGCTAGGGGGTGAGGATGGGGGTTGGGGAGGAGTGAGTGGAAAATCACTAAGAGAAACAGCAGGGGTAAGGGGGATTCTGGCTAAACTGCGACTTAAAAGTATTCTTGCTGAAGGAGGGCAGGGTGATGACACATCAGCTGGGAGATGGTGGAGGATGAGGACCTTGAGGGGGTTCAGATATTGGGCTAGGGGTTCTGATTAAACTCACTTAGCAGCATTCTGGCTAAAATTGGATTTTATAGGAAAGCGCACAGATGGACTTATAAGAAGGTTCAGGAGCCTGACTAAAGTTTGGTCACGGAAAGAATCTTTGTCAATTTTCACAATAATTCAATGAGGTATATGCCATTATCCTCACTTTACAGATGAGGAAACCGAGGCACAGGGAGCTTACATAACCTGCCCCCGCGCGCGCGCGCACCCTCCCTCCCCGCCTCCCCCGCGTGCCCCTCCCCTCGCGCCCCTCCCGCGCCCTAGATCCAACGGCCGAGGGGGCTCAGTCCGCAGTCCCGAACAGGGACTTTGGAGTCAGTCTGTCTGGGTTGGAGTGCTAATTTGCCAGTATGTGACCTTGGGCCACCGCCGCCGCCGCGCCGGGCTTCTCATTGCGGTGGCTTCTCTTGCTGCAGGGCACGGGCTCTAGGCGCGCAGGCTTCAGTAGTTGTGGTGCGCGGGCTCAGTAGTTGTGGCGCATGGGATCCTCCCGGATCAGGGATTGATCCCGTGTCTCCTGCATTGGCAGGAGGATTTGAAACCACTGTGCCACCAGGGAAGTCCCCAGCCTAATTTAATTGACACCATTGTCCCAGAAGGTAGGCAGAAATCATTGCCACCATTTAGAGACGAGGAGATTGAGAATCATAGAAGCCACGTGGCTTGCGTGGGTCACACAGCCCGTAAGGGGCAGGATTCCGCACTGGAACGTGAGATTTTTTCTTTCTATCCCACTGTGCTCCCTCATCGGGTTAACAACTTTTAAAAACAGTGCCACCACCCCTTCCAAAAAGAGCCCACTCTCTAATTTTCTTTCCATTTTGAAAGCGCAGGCCCCATTTGCAGACAACCTTGAGCTGGAAATAGCACAGTACCAGAATGATGGTACTGGGATGATTTCCTCAGGCTTCAGGGTGGGTTCCTGGGATTCAGGATTCACATTAACCACTAATCTTGAGCTCGTCCTTCCTGAAAAGGACTCTGGTAAGGATAATTGTTGCACATTCATCTCCAAGGCCACTTTTATATAAATGCAGAGCCTGAAGGCCCAGCTCTCACTATTCTGATTAACACTGTTCCTTGCAAAGAAAGAAAAACGGCCTTTGATTAGCTTCTGCCCCAACTCGGAGAGAGGCCAGTCCAATCAAAAACCACTTCAGCTAAGGGAGAAATGGATGTAACAGAGCAGCGGTCTCCCGATCCTAATTGACTTTTCCTTTTCAATTTCTCTTTTATTTAATAACCTCTTCTTCTGAAATGACTGATGTCACTGTCCTGCGTCCAGGGGCTTTCTCAGCAAAAGTATCCAAGGCTTAGAGCGAAGGGCAACTGTCCATCTATCACAAGGTGTGCTGTACCTTCCCACAAAACCTGAATTGAGCACTTCCTGGGTACCCACGGCATGCTTCAAGCCTATCTTGATGCCTGGGGAAGCCAAGACAAGGTCCCTGCCCTCGAGGAGCTCACAGGCCTGGGGAAGAAGGGGGAACGAACACACAAGAAGAAATACAAGAAAAACAAATGTCTGGGCCTCCAGTGCGCTCCATGTGTCAGACCCCAGGGAAATAGCAGTAAATGGACAGATAAAAATTACTGCATCCTGGAAGGAAGAGAGACATAAGTAAACTATAGAGTCAGTTAGAAGGCAGTGAGCGTCATTGTGGGGGGCTGGGGGGCAGATCAAGCAGGGGGCAGGGTAAGGAAGGATTGTAATTTTATTTTATTTTATTTTATTTTTTTTTAAATATTTATTTAACATCTTTATTGGAGTATAATTGCTTTACAATGGTGTGTTAGTTTCTGCTTTATAACAAAGTGAATCAGTTATACATATACATATATCCCCATATCTCTTCAGGATTGTAATTTTAAATGGGATGCTTGAGTCAAGGTCAAAGGGCGGTGAGGGAGCAAGCCCTGAAGATACCTGGGGAAGGTGTTCTGGGAAAAGGGAACGGAGGAATGGAAGGATCTGAGCCAGGGGCAGGTGTGGAATTTCTCAGGAACAGCAAGTTTAGAAAGTGGGCACTTTCTTGGCCAGGGGTTGTGAGACGGGAAGGGCCCTTTTTAAAAGGAGTTACTCTGGGCAGCAGTACAGGTAAGCATCTCTGAACCTCCATTTCAGTTCTCTGTTCGGTTCCAGTGAGGCTGGAAGTTTGCTGGGGGAGGAGCGTGGGAGGTGGTAGGTCACAGAGGTGAGGAGGAGGGGCAAATCATCTGGGGGTCTTAGCAGCCATTTTGCTCTTCAAGGGACACCAGTGAAAGGTTAGGCACAGGGGAGAAATGTGATCACATGTTGGTTCTAAAGGGATTAATCTGTATTAAGAATAGTCTGGGGCTTCCCTGGTGGCGCAGTGGTTGAGAATCTGCCTGCCAATGCAGGGGACACAGGTTCCAGCCCTGGTCTGGGAAGATCCCACATGCCGCAGAGCAACTAGGCCCGTGAGCCACAACTACTGAGCCTGCGCGTCTGGAGCTTGTGCTCTGCAACAAGAGAGGCCGCGATAGTGAGAGGCCCATGCACCGCGATGAAGAGTGGCCCCCGCTTGCCGCAACTAGAGAAAGCCCTTGCACAGAAATGAAGACCCAACACAGCCAAAAATAAATAAATAAACAATTAATTAATTAAAAAAAAAAAAAAGAAAAGAATAGTCTGGACTATTCTAAGGGTAGAAGCAGGGGGAGAAGTTAGTATTGATACAATAGAGTTGATAAGTATATGTGTAATGTTTCTAGTTTCCAAAATGGCTGTGCGTTTTGCATTCCCACCAGCAATGTATGAGAGTTCACTTGTCAACACTTGGTGTTATCAGTCTTTAATTGTAGCCATTTGAGTGGGTGTATAGTAGTATCTCGTGATTTTAATTTTTTTCCTGGATGACTAATGACGTTGAGCATCTTTTCATGTGTTTGCAGTAGAGAGTTGCTGGTGGTTTGGAGCAGGGTGGTGGCAGCAGAGATGACGAGAAGGGTCTGAGTCTGGATATGAGAGATCTGGAAAGAGGAGTGGGGTGATGTATTTCAGATGGGAGAGCCAAGGGGCTCTAGAGCTGGCATCCTTCCTGAGTCCTGTAGGAGAAGGAACAACATCCAGACAAATTATATCTCTGCTAGAATTTTTGTCCCCAATATCCCTCTTCCCCTTCTGAGGTGACAGAGCCCTAATTTTGGCTGGGCACATGGCTATCCAGAATGTACTTCCCAGCCTCCCTTGCAGCTAGGAGAGGCCAGGTGACTAAGTTTTGGTCAATAAGATGTGAACAAAGGAGTTGAGGGCAGCTCCCAGAGCCTTCTTTAAAGGGCAGCTGGCACGTACTCTTCCCTTAATGTCCTCTCCCTCCGGCCTTCTGCCTTGAACATGAAAACCACTATAGGCCCTACCTTCAAGATGGTAGATGCCAGAACTAGAAGGACCCTGAGCCCCGGGCACCATGGAGTGCTCTGTCAGCCCTAGACCACCACCTACTGACTTCTTGAATGAGAGAGAGAGGAAAATACATTTCTAGTTGGTTTCAACCATCTTTATTTTATTGTTGGTGATGCTCTCAGTGAACCTAATCTAAACTGATAGGACAGGCAACCAACAGCGCCTGCTGTCAAGAGCTTCTTGGAGGAAGGGGTACATACACTTAGCCTCCAGATGGGTAGGATTTAGAGAATCAGTGGCCAAGGTGGTGAGCACTCTGGCCTGAGGCAGCATGAGAAGTGAGCCTGGCTTGGGGGTGAGACTACAGCGGACTCAGCAGGCGCAGAAGGCTTGGATCACCCCACTGAGACTGAGCTGGTGCTTCTAGGCCGGGAGAACCTGCACTGTGTTGAATGGCCCCTGGAGAAAGGCTACCCCTGTGTTTAACTTAAATGTATCACATTGCAGTTTAAACCCCCTTCCCTTATTCACAGGGAATAAGCCTGGCTTCACTGTTGGAAAGCTGAGCCTCTGTGTACCCTTAGACGTGATTAAATGCCACTCCATCTCTCCACACAGCCAGCCAGGCAGGCAGAGCTCAGTCCTAACCTTCCTCAGTCCTAACCATCTGGTTCTCTAAATACGTTATTTTCATCCCCAAAGGGCAGCTCCCAGACCAGACGGAGTGAGCTGGCCAGGGCAGGAAGCCCATCTCCTCCCTCAGCATCCTCCCTGGCCCGGCCTGCTGGGCTCTCGCTGGTAGAATAGCTCTGTCCTTCTCCAGGCCACCTCCCAGACTCTCCCTGTTACTCTACACCAGAGGAGCCGGGCACCAAGCACGGGACCCTCTGGCAGCTGAGCCAGGCTGAGTATGTGGCAGAGCTGCCCGGCAGGGGCCCCCTGTCTTCTCCTCCTTCCTGCCTCCCAGAAGCCTCCCTGATGTCAATTATCTGAGATGCAGAACCACACACCACCAGAACGCCCAGTCCCAGAGCCCAGAGAACATCTTTGTTTTCTGAGACACCCAGCCTCCTGAGGCCAGATGCTGAGGATTTCTTGCACCCAGACATGCAAAACAAAAAAGTGTTCTTATTTTCATGTGGTCTCCATCACAGTGCTGTGCCGGCATTGCACCGGGAAGAAAGGGACAGAGCTTTTCTCTTGAGGTCGATCGAGATGCCTTGGACCCTAGTCAAGGGCGCCTGGGTGCTGGTTCTGTTCACCGTGGAGACAGTGGGAGGCGGACAGGGAGGAAGGAAGGAGGCGGAAACGAGAGGCACTGCCCTCCGCCCGGGATCTGTGGGTTCCTGTGATGAGTGTGGTTCCTTTCTTCTACCATGGATGCCTCTAGAAGGCAAATCGGATTCTTTTCTAATAATCAAATTTTGATAACTCAGAAGTCAGTCTAGCCTTCTCTCCAAGCTTCTGGTGAGTATGAGATGAGCAAGATTGTTACACAGATGATGTAAGTCCAGCTGAAAATGAAGAAACTGGGGCTTTAGCTAGCAGTACAGCCTCGTCTCAGAGACTTTGAAGCTTTTACTTGGGCTTTTTGAAATATTGTCAGTAACCCACAACACCCCCTACCCCCATTCCCTCCCTGACTCTTGCTCAGGGCCCAGCTTGAGGACCGTCGCCAAGTCCAAGAAATGCCTCTGGGACGGCAGCTCTTCGAGCAGGTGTTTCAGGGCCTCACTTGGGGGTATCCTAGGGTCCCCCAACCATCTGCAGTGCATCAGGGCGAGTCCTGATCTGGGGCTTCCCGTTCCTAGAAATTCCAGCCAAGTTCTTCGTACGCCCAGAGATGCTGATTGTGGGATGCTGATGTGTATGTGCAGTGGAGGGTGGGGGGAGGGGCTTGGGTTTCTTGAGGAAGCTAATTTTATGACTAATTAAATCTGAGAAGATGTGGAGAATCCTAGCACTGATTTGCAACACTTCTCAGGATGCTCTTCACACCTTCAGTTTACCCAAAGGGCTGTGTTTATAGGAGGAGGAGCAAGGCAGGCATCTCAAGATTTTCTCCTTCAGTGAGAGGGACCAAGGATGCTTGGGTTTCAAGTCCCTGTCTCTCCCTTACTTACTGTGTGACCTTGGGCACATTACTCAACCTCTCAGAGCCTCATTTCCTTACCCGAAAAACAGTGTTGCTGTGAAAATCAAATGAAAAATTCACATCACGCATTTAATGTCTCTGACATATAGTAAGTGCTCAAGCCACGGTAGCTGTTGCTGCATTGTTCATTACACGTAATATTCTTTGCCTTTATTGCATCCTCCCACCCGCAACTCCTCCTAAGAGGTTGACTTGTGACTCCTGGGTCTGGCCAGGAACTTCCTCAGCGTGGAGACAGCACCTTCCCCACTGGAGCGGGGGCTCCTGGAGGGCCAAGGGGATGTCCTCTCCTTCCTCTGGGCCACCCATCCCCCTTCCTCCCACTCCAGGCCCAGTGCCAGTCTCAGCTTGATGATGAAAGGTCCAGAAGATGCCACCATTAGAGAAGAAAGAACATTTGTCTCTCTACCCTTCTGAATTCTTGGCTGAGACCCTTGTAATAAAAGACAGATTAACCAGAGAGAAACAAACAGAAGTTTATGAACATGTATGCCTCACGCGTACATGGACGATACCCAGGCCCCCCAAGATGGCTTAGTATTCAGGATTAAATACCATCTTACTAGGGAAAGGGGAGAGGGGATGTAGGCCTCTTAGAGGAGAGTAAATTTTTAGGGAAGATGAATGGGCCCCCAGAAGAGTAAATGGGAGGTATGATAATCTGTGACAAAGTTTGTCTGGGTGTGTTGTTAACTTCTAGTTTCCTCTCCTGTGATGGTTGATGAAATTCCCTGGAAGGGGATTTATGACAATTGAGTTCTTTCTGGGGGATCTGTCTTTAGGTAGATAAGGGGAGTTCAGAGAAGACCTCTCCCTGCCTTTGCTGGTTTTCAAGTGCCTACAGCTCAAAATAACCAATATACCAAAACAGCATATTTTAGGGTAGCATATTCTGCTACCCTTCACCACAGTGTCATAAGGATTATTTTGAGCTGAAGACATTTGAGAATTAACTGCTTCTGGAAGAAGCTTTTTTCTGAACTTCCTTTATCTTCCTAAAAGTATAGTCTCCCCAAAGAATCCCACAGTCCTAAATTCCCTCCCCAGGAGTTTCCCAATAGGGAAGACTGACTTATTACTCAAGAAGTCAGCACAGGTCAGCACCTAGATAAGAAATCACCTAAATAGACATTGTCATAAAACTATCATATCTCCCATCTATTCTCCTGAGGGCCCATTTACTTTTCATAGAAGTCATTTGTTCTCCCAGAAGTGCCCCTATGCCCCTCCCTATCCCCTATTAAGATGGTATATAAGCTCCAGATTCTACCTACCTCTTGAGTCACACTTTTCCATGAACTCCCTTATACTGGTGAGTAAAAATCTGTTTCCTTTTGCTAATCTATCTTTTGTCCATTTAACTTACAGGACCCCAATACTGAACTTAAGAGGGTAGAGGAAGAGTTTTTCCTCTCTAAACATGAGGACTCACTGATTGACTGACTTACTGCCCGATATCTTATCTAAACAGCATTGAAGTTGTGAGGTTTTCCTCTAGGAACCTTAAGACAGTTGGCGAGTTGAGGAAGGCCAATGCAGTTCCAACTGAGAGAAGTCCCCCAGGGACTGGGCAATGGGTGGCAAGACCTCAGTGAGGGCATCACCTTCCCATTTGGTGCTTGATTTCCTAGGCTCAGAAATTCATTGCTTGTTCACCCAGAAGTGATCAGTTTCCACAGAATATTTCACAGTAGCCAAGCCCACAAAGATCAATGGATAAGACGAGCACAGGGAAAGCCCAGTGGTCCCCAGAGGTTGCTTGGTGAGTGTTGGACCGTCTTTGATGATCCTAATGGCTGGGATCAGCTGATAGCCCAATAAAAGGCCATGACATTACACAGCCCCAGGGGACACCATTCCCATAGAGTACGCAAAAGGAGCCCTCCTCCTCCCA
The DNA here is from genome assembly GCF_028021215.1 of Eschrichtius robustus. NCBI lineage: Eukaryota > Metazoa > Chordata > Mammalia > Artiodactyla > Eschrichtiidae > Eschrichtius > Eschrichtius robustus. Next base: position 39,926,689 of record NC_090838.1, read on the forward strand.
AGCCGTGCAATGCATCCATTCCTGGACCAGTCTAGGAGATGTGTCTGTTACAACTGTGAATTTCTGGGCACCAATTCAGGTCTAAGAATTGACCATCTCTGGCATTGGGCCCAGGTTATCTGCAGGTTTAATTAAGTCCCCAGGTGATTCTTATAAGGCTCAGGGAAGTCTAAGGGCCTCAGCTGCAGGGACACACCTGCAGGAAACATGCAGCCAGTGATTGCTTTTGCAGTTCACTCTTTACACACAGCCCTTCCGACCTGTGGATTCCTTCTTTTGATGCGTTATTTCTTTCAATTAGGGCATTTGGGGGAAACAGGGAGCCATTTGATCTCTATAACACTTTGTATAACTCTGTTCTGATAAATATTTTATAGTTTAGCTTCAGAGGTCAATTTGATTTAGCTATATCTGGTGAAGACATTCAATTTTTTTTTTTATCCTTTTAGCTAGAAAGGCTGCCGTTGTAAAGTTGCCCTGTGCTCCTCTGTCGGTCACCCCCTGCAGACCCCCACTGCTCCCTGTGCTCAAGCACATGTAGGGTGGTTGGTGCCCTTTGTTCTGGGTGAAAGGTGTATGCCGGTGTGTTTTGGTTTTTGTCTTTTTTGTTTTGCAAGACAAGAGTTTGCGCCGCCCTGTGCTTAGAGCTCTAAATCTGACTTCTGGTGAGGATGCAGCGAGAGCATATTTGCATAGGGAGTCTGGGGAGGGTAGCTGTATGTCTGGGTTTGGGTTGGACCATTCCGTTTGTGCCCAGTATGCTGATGATACATAACAGCGCCCCCTTCCGACTCATTTGCCAGTTTGGACAACAAATTATAAGGACACCATTGCAGGAGCCCCTTGGGAAGCAAAGGATCAATATTCTGACCCCTTTCTTTTTGAGGATAAGTTTTCCTTAAAAAGTTCTGTGGCCTGGGGTACCCTGACTGAGATCATAAGATGACACGGGAGCGGGGGGGACTTCCCTGGTGGCGCAGTGGTTAAGAATCCACCTGCCAGTGCAGGGGACACAGGTTCGAGCCCTGGTCCGGGAAGATCCCACATGCCGCGGAGCAACTAAGCCCGTGCGCCACAACTACGGAGGCTGTGCCCTAGAGCCTGAGTGCCACAACTACTGAGCCCATGCGCCACAACTACTGAAGCCCACGCACCTAGAGCCCGTGCTCCACAACAAGAGAAGCCACTGAAATGAGAAGCCTGCACACCTCAACGAAGAGTAACCCCCGCTCGCCACAACTAGAGAAAGCCCGGGCGCAGCAACGAAGACCCAACGCAGCCAAAAATAAATAAAAAACAAATATATATATCTATATTTAAAAAAAGAAGATGACATGGGGGACCCTAGGGAACTCCTTGGAAGGGAATGGGAAGGCTGCACGCAGGCCCAGCACCGGCGTGGAGCGGACTGGTTCTGGGTATTACGTGGCCCTGGGGCTGCAAACCTCTCCCAGCACCCCAGCCCCACTGGCTCTGTGTGCCTGTGTGTCCACGCTACGTGCTTCCACTCATTCATTCATTCGTTCAGGCATGTTTACTGCACCTGTCCTGTGCCAGGCTCTGATCCAGCTGAGGGACACAGCAATGAAAAATAAATACCTTACCTTATTGGAGATTGTTTTCTAGTGAGAGTCGTAGGACATTTTTTAAAGGAGAAAGTAAAATACTGTGTCATACGGTATTAAGTGTGATAGAGGAAAATGAGTCAGAGTAAAGGGGGGCGGGCAGTTATTTTACATGAAGTGGTCAGGGGAGGCCTAAGGGAAGGGAAGCTGCGGGGAGAGTTCCAGGCAAAAGGCGCAGCAGGGCAGGGGCAGGACAGGCTTCTCCGGTCACAGTGTAGCTGGAGACTGGGGGGATGCGGGGCGGGGCGGGGCAGGCCTTGTAAGCAGCCGGAGAGTAAGGCAGGAAGGGAATGAAATGCTCCTTTTTATACTGTCAGGGAGGAAAAATATCTTTTTCCTACATCCTTTGAAGTTTTTGGCTGGAGCCCCTGTAATAAAAGACAGATTGAGAAAAGTATACACATTTATCTAATGTAAGTTCTACATGATTCGGGAGCCTTCTCAAGGAAGTGAGAAACTGAAGAAGCAGTTAAACCTGAGTGTTTTAATGCTGGGTTTGGTGAAGAGTACAAAGTCGTGAGAAAACATGATGGGACTGATGGGGTTTAGGACACACTCCCCCAAAATACGGCACCTTGGCATATTACATATCTTAAGCTCAAGGCGTTTGAGAAAACAGCAGAAGCAAGAAGGTCACTCTGACACCCACCCCTTCGCCCTTCTTCCCTGAGAGCAGCAAAAGGTACATGTGAAAGGGACCCTCCCTGTACCAGCAGGAAGGGAGGCATCCTTATCACCGGAGTCAGGGAATTTAGGGCTTAGAAGGCTATGTAAATAAACCTTGTTTCTTCTTCACCATTAACTGCCCCCCAGTCCAAGCCCCTTTGTCTGGTCAATTCTTTACAAATGTATTGTTTCCTTCTCTAAAAGGTATAAACCCTCTCTGCTCTGGTCACTTCTTTGAGTCTCATATCTTTGTGGGGCTCTCCTACGTACACACCTAATTAACTTTGTTTTTCTCCTGTTAATCTGTCTTTTTGTTATAAGAGGGTCTCAGCGAGAACTTAGAAAGGTAGAGGGAAAATTATTGCTCCTCCCTCACAGGACAAAGCAGGTATAAGCTCAGGGTAGTAACTGGGGGAAACTCAACAGGGCTTGTTCATTAGGATTTTTCTGGGTGTCCCTCTGTCTTGGAGATTAAGCTGCTCTTTCCTCTGGGTACAGGGAGGGCACCTCGCATTGAGGGTCTCATGACCTGCTTCAGGAGAGAAGGGTGGGGGAAGGTCAGAGTGAACTTCCTGCATCTGCCATTTTCTCAAATTCCTTCAGCTTAAAATATTCAATACATATACCAACATGCTGTATTTTGGGGTAGCATGTTCTAAACCCTGTCAGTACTTAAGAGAAGTTTGAATACAGAAATAACATAATCTAACATGTTAAGATTTCAAAGTACTTCAAAAGTAGAGAAAAATAGTAAAATGAATTCCCATATGCTATTACCCAGATTCAACAGTTAACAAGATTTTGTCAGTTTCTTTGTCTCTTTTCTTTGCTGAAGTATTTTAAAGGAAATTTCAGACCTCACATTGTTTTACTCCTACTTACTTCAATGTGCATCTCAAAAAAAAAAAAAAAAAAGCTCATTTTCTTATAAAACCACAATGCCATTATTTCACCTTTATCAAAAGTAACAGTGATCCCTTGGTATCATATAATAACCAGTTTGTAATAAAATCTCACAGATTGTCTTAAACACACATTTATTTGTTTGTTTCACATTTGATGTGTTTTCATCGGTATCCAAATGAGATTCACCCAGTAGATTTGGTGGTTCTCTGACAAGTTTGAAACAGAGTTTAATTGCCAAGTTGAGAATAAATTGCAGCAGGACAGGACAGGGCCAGAAGACTAGTTCAGAGGCCATGCTCTGATCCAATGTAGAGATGGTGGGACTCGGACCAGGGTAATAGAGGAGAAGGTAAAGAGTGGTGGATTCTGTGTATGTTTTGAAAGTAATGCCGACAGCATTTGCTGATGGGCTAGATATGGAGTATGAGAGTGAAGGGATCACTGTCCTGGCATAAGGATTATTTTAGAGTGAAAACATTTGAAATCTTAACTGAACTCCCCTTACCTAACTAAAGCAGAACCTCCTGAAACAGCTGCCATTAACCCCACTCCATGGGAGTTTCCCCCGAATGCCAGGAAGAAGACAGACTGCCCATTCCCATTAGCTAGAACACTGTTTGGCACAGAGTAGGCCATCCAGAAATTTACATGGAGGCAGTGCATATTTTGGAGGTGTAAGCCAACCCGTCCCCCCAGCTTTATTGAGATATAACATGTGTAAGTTTAAGGTGTACAGTGTGATGACATGATGCATGTTGGGGAGGAACACTTTTGCTCTGCTCTACAGAGATTCTTTCGGCTGGTCTAATAATCACATCAATGTGAGACAGATTAACAGGAGAAAGTCAACTTTAATTAGTATGTATTTATGGTATTTATGGGAACTCACATATATGAGAGGGTCAAAGACCCCACATACATGAGAGGTTCAGAGACAGAAAGGTAAACTGAGGTATCAATGCCATCCTGGCTAAGGAGTGGGATAGGGGCCTGAGCTTCCACGGACAGGAGGGTCATTCACAGGATGATAATAAGAGCAGAAGTTTGGTAATTAGATATTTGCCCTGCCATACAGACAGGTCATTCAGATAAAATTTATCTCTGATAATAACTTTTATTCTGGGAAAGATCCCCAATTATGTTCTCCTAGGTAGTTAGGGGAGGCACGTAGTTTCCCTTGAACCCGCAGGGTCTTGATTGCCTTTAGTTCAAAATAATCCTCATGCAAAAGTAACATTTTTTGGGGGGCTCATTCTGAACCCTTTCATACACACTTATATATTGCAAAATGATTACCACAGCAGGGTTGGTTAACACTTCCACATAAATATATTTTGAATGGATGAATTGCATTTATATTTGTAGAGTTTCCTTCCTTGCAAGGATCATATGTTCCATTTTATGGCATTGTTAAAGACATAAAGTCTACTTTTAAGAAAAACCTATATTCAAGTGAAAAAATGAATTGATTAAAATAAGTATACTTAATTAATAATAATATGGAAGATGGAACACAGATGTAGTGAAAATCATGACATACAAGAGTGAAATTTGGGAACCCTGGGATGGATGGAAGTGGGTCCCATCTTGCAAGCATGGTGGCGGTGGGAACCTTGGGAATGTCTACTTCCAGGAAAGGGTTCCCAGCCCTTCTGTCCCAGCACAACGCTCTGGCATAGGATATTATGGATGAATGGTGTTGGCCCGGTCAGCTGGCAGCCTGAGTCCTGCATTCCGGCAGCTTTGAGAGCCGTGGTCCAGGTGGGCAGACTTGAGACCCTCCAGGCACAGGCTTTTATATCTGTATTGCTACCAGCAATCCCTCCATGACAGTCTAGGCTTTTTCTTGCATACACTTCAAAACTCTTCTGGCCTCTGCCTCTGACAAAGTTCCGAAGCTGCTTCTACAGTTTTAGGTATTTGTTACAACAGCACCCCACTTCTTTGTACCAAAGCTTGGGCTGCCATAACATTATACCATAGACTAGGCAGCTCAAACAACAGAAATTAATTTTCTCACAGTTCTGGAGGCTGGAAGTCCCAGATCAAGGTGTCAACCAATTCTGTTCCTGGTAAGAGCTCTCTTGCTTGCCTCTAGACAGCTGCCTTCTTGCTTATCCTCACATAGCCTTTCCTCAGTATGTGGCCATGGAGAGATCTCTCTTCCTCTTGTGAGACCACCAGTCGTATCAGATTAGGGCCCCACCCTTATTTAACCTAAATTACCTCCTGAAGACCCTTTCTCCAAGTATAGTCATGTTGGGGGTCAGGGCTTCAGCATATGAATTTTAGAGAGACCATAATTCAGTCCATTGCATAGGGAATCCAGAATAAAATTTTCAGGGGCCATTGGGGGTGACCTGGGTGCCAGGAACCCAGAAAGGCCCCTTCCTGGTCCTCCTCCCACAAGCCCTCATCCCCATTCATTAGCTTAGTATTTATAGGGTATATCCCAGACACTTTCCTTGTTTGCATTCCCCTGCTTGGCTCAGAAAATTGCCTAGAATCAGACACACAGGGACCTGGAAGAAGCAAGTTGAGAACTGAGGTGGCCTCATTCTGTTAAAGCTGGACTGGGGGAGGTGGGGCTCTGGGAGGCCACTTTCCGCCAGCCTTAGCCCTGTGTGCATTTGTGCACTTACTGTATCTTTAGGTCAGCTGGGGACTGGGCGACCCAAAGGTACTAGAAGATACATTCTTAGGAACTCATAGTCACACCATTCGCTACCAGCAGTGCTGCCTGTGTTGGGAGAGGGGAGCAAGTGCTGAAGTAACAGGGCTTTTATTTCTTGGACAAAGAATTAGGTGGCTGAGTCCAGAGAGTGGGAGGGACTTCCAGCTCAATGATGGAACACTAGGATTTGAGAGACAGATTTTTAATTCAAAATGGGGCATGGGCTTCAATATCAAAGATAAACCATAGAACTTGGATCTATGGCCAGGTAAAGAGTTCTTAGACTTAACACTAATAGCATGATCCATAAAGGAAAAATTGATAAATTGGACCTCATTAAAATTAAAAAGTTTTTCTCTGTGAAAAGCCTGTTAAGAAGAAAAACATGTTAAAAAGACACGTTACAAAGAGAAAATATGTGCAAAGCACGTGCCCCACAAAGGGCTCGTATCTAAAATATATAAAGAACTCTTGAAACTCGATTATAAAAAAAATACACAATCCAAGTAGAAAATGAGCAAAAGACATAAAGAGACAGTTCACCAAAGAGAATAGACAGATGGCAAATAAGCACGTGAACAGAAGTTCAACATTATTAGTCCTTAGGGAAATGCAAACCAAGACCACAATGAGACAGCATTGCTCACCTATCTGAATGGCTAAAATAAAAAATAGTTATCACCAAATGCCGGCAAGAATGAGGAGAAAGCAAATTACTGATACATCGCTGGTGGGAATGCAAAATGGTATCAGCACTCTGGGAAAACAGTTTGGCAGTTTCTTATAAAATTAAATATGCAACTACCATACATTGCCGTGTTTGTACTTTATTTCAGAGAAACGAAAACTGACATTCACACTAAAACATGTAAAAACTTTTAAAAATTTATTTCTTTAGTTACTTTATTTTATTTTTGGCTGTGTTGGGTCTTTGTTGCTTTGCTCGGGCTTTCTCTAGTTGCGGCGAGCGGGGGCTTCTCTTCGTTGCGGTGTGCAGGCTTCTCATTGCGGTGGCTTCTCTTGTTGCGGAGCACGGGTTCTAGGCGTGTGGGCTCAGTAGTTGTGGCTCACGGGCTCTAGAGCGCAGGCTCAGTAGTTGTGGCGCATGGGCTTAGTTGCTCCGTGGCATGTGGGATCTTCCTGGACCAGGGATCAAACCTGTGTCCCCTGCATTGGCAGGCGGATTCTTAACCACTGCGCCACCAGGGAAGCCCCTGTACAAACTTTTATAGCAGCTTTATTTGTAGTAGCGAAAAGCTATAAGCAACTCAGATAACCTTTAAAATGTGAATGTTTAAACAAACTGGTATATCCACACCATGGACTAATACTTTGTGATAAAAAGGAACAGACTGTTAATACACACAACAGCTTGGACGAATCTCCAGGGAATGATGCTGGTTGAAAAAAGCCAAGCCCCAAGATAACATTCAAAATGACAAAATTATATAGACAGAGAAGAGATTATTGGTTGCCAGGAGACAAGGGTGTGGATGAGTGTGGGCGTGGCTATAGAAGGGCAACAAGTGAGATCCTTGTGGTGATGGATAGAACTATTCTGCCTCTTGACTGTACCAGTATCAGTATCCTGGGTGTGATATTGTATCAGAGCTTTGCAGGGTGTTACCATTGGTGGAAACTGGATAAAGTACACGTGGATATCTCATGGGATCTCTCCATATTACTTATGACTATACATAAAACTATCTCAAGGGCTTCCCTGGTGGCGCAGTGGTTAAGAATCCGCCTGCCAATGCAGGGAACACGGGTTCGAGGCCTGGTCTGGGAAGATCCCACATGCTGCGGAACAACTAACCCGTTGCGCCACAACTACTGAAGCCCGCATGCCTAGAGTGTGTGCTCTGCAACAAGAGAAGCCACCACAATGAGAAGCCTGTGCACCACAACGAAGAGTAGCCTCCACTCCCCGCAACTAGAGAAAGCCTGCGCACAGCAACGAAGACCCAATGCAGCCAAAAATAAATAAAATAAATAAATTTATTTAAAAAAAATTTTTAAATGATTTTAGAAAAATTATTTTTTTTAAATTACAACCTCTTCTCTGTGTAGGGCCATCAAAACCACCTTGGAACTGTTCTGTGAAGCCACTTCATTGACTCCCTTTGTTATATAAATGTGAAACTTCTAGGCCTCTCTGGCACTCTTGATTGGCTCCTCTCACCTTCTGTATGCAGAGAAATAGGAGATAATTTGCATAAGGAGCCCCAGGGCATTCTGGTAGGGAAGGTGGTAGTACCCTAACTCCTACCGTCTGATGTGACCGTAGACCAAAGTCTACAGACTGCAAGGAACCCCAAGGTCTCCATGAGGGTCAACAGGACCCACGGAGACTGAGGCTGGAAGGCCGTCTGGACCCAGCCGCACCAGTGCAGTGATGCGCTCCAGGAACCATGAAGAGATTCGTTAGGGAGATTCTGTAATGGAGAGAGCCTGACCCGGGAGGCCAGGTGTGGGACCCTGCAAAGGCCAGCAGAGGTGTGGGCCTGAGTCCGTGGACAAGCTTAGTTCTCTGTTGGTATGGGCAGGCCTGCCTTCAACAGCAAACCCCAAGTAGCATTTGTAATAATTTGTGAGAGAGAAGCCTCTAGAGGAAGATAATGGACTTTCCACTGATAAGGGCAAGTGAGAGCTGGGAAGACTAATTCGAAAATCAAAAGGTATCATTGTATTTGCACCTTATGCTCATAGAACAGATCATATTTGTTTCAAAAGAGACTGAAATTGGACCTATGAGGGACAGTCTCCATTTACCACAGCCCTGAGTTCAGCATTTCTTGACAATTGCGATTAATTTTAAACCGTCCCAACACAGAAGCCTCTCTTTCCCTCCCTGACCTTCTTCAGGGTGTTGCCTCTGTCCATTATTCTCTCTCCAACTTGCTCAGAATTCCAGGTGGAGTCGATTCAGGAGCAGTCAAGGTTGCAAGCAGGCACGGAATGATCATTCTGGACCAGAATCTGCCACGCCCACCACCCCAAACCATCTAGTTACATTAGGTCTGTGAGTTTGGAACAGTTAGGGAAGCTCTCATAGACACCAGACAGCTGTGTTCTAGATGAGCGAGGCATATAAGACATGTTTACTCTTTAGGAGACAGAAGGCTACTCCGAATGGTAAGTGCATGGTGGTTCCCTATAAGGAGAGAGCTGTCAATCTCACAGGCATCATGGGACTAGAAAGCATGCAGCCAGGCAATCCTCATGGGGTCCCGAACAGGGAAGCTAGGAACAATCAGGGAGGGGGAAATTTCCCCCTCTGCCCGTCTTGAGTTCCTGTGGCTGGACTAATAATAAAATCAACACAAGACAGATTAACAGGAGAAAAAGAAACACATTTTAATTCATGTGCACGGAGGTCTCGTAGAAATAGGACCTAAGAAGTGGCTGAAGCAGGCAGCTTTTATACTTTTTAGACAAAAAATACAATAACTTCGTAAGGAGTTGACAGGACAAAGAAACGTAGGTTTTGGTGCTTAATTAGTGAAGAATCTAAACAGCTGGGGCTGGGGGTAGTAAATTAAAGTTACAAGGTTTGTTTATCCACGCTGTTGGAAGACAGAGGAAATGAAAAGTGCCCACCGAAATAAGAAGGCATCTTGAGACCGAAAAAACGAGGCAGGCAGCTCCGTATCCTCAGTGGATCAATTTATTGTAGGGTAACTTAGAGGGTGGGGTCGGGTGGATGACAGTACAGAAGCATTCGCAGCTGCACTCTGCACTGCCGAGGGGCCATAGGGACAATTTTATAGTTAACTTAGGGTATGGGGGTACAGGCTTGGAAACAGGATGTGCATTCCTAAGTCAAGATTTATGAATGGGTAACTGACATCATGAGTACCGGCAATACATCAGCAAAGGTCTTCATTATTGTTTGGGGACAAAAAGAGCATAGAGGCCACGTGGTCCTAATGATTGTTAAACAATATCTATTAACTACAAAGCCCTTGGTACAGATAAGTGATTTACTGTACAGTCCTGAGCAGAGTCAGCAGAAGGACAGGACGAGCCATCCAGGCCCCAGATAGCGTCAGTTATGCTAACAGACACACAAGGGCTTCTTGGCCCAATATATCCTTCTACCTTCAGGTGCAGGGAGTGCACCTTTCATATGAGAGAGGTATTTCCTACTTCCAGGGAGAGAGAGAGGAGGGTTAGTGTTGTTTTTTTTTCTTCTTCTTCTTTTTTTGGCTCTGTTGGGTCTTCATTGCTGTGGGTGGGCTTTCCCTAGTTGTGGCGAGCAGGGGCTACTCCTCGTTGCGGTACATAGGCTACTCTTTGCAGTGGCTTCTCTTTGTTGCGGAGCACAGGCTCTAGGTGCGTCTTCAGTCTTCAGTTGTTGTGGCATGTGGGCTCAGTAGTTGTGGCTCGTGGGCTCTAGAGCACAGGCTCAGTAGTTGTGGAGCACGGGCTTAGTTGCTCTGTGGCATGTGGGATCTTCCCGGACCAGGGCTCGAACCCGTGTCCCCTGCATTGGCAGGCAGATTCTTAACCACTGCGCCACCAGGGAAGTCCCTGTTCTTCTTGTATTGGCTGTTTTTTAAACAACTTTAGTGCAGAATAATCAATATGCCACTGAGGCATATTTTGGGGTGGCCTGCCCTGGGCCCCAACAGAACCAAAGCTTTCCCTGTCATCTCCCAGGGGGCCACGGGAACTGGAAGAGCCTGCACCATCCCCCTGCTCTCAGCTTCCCCATGGCTTCCCTGCCCCTCAGTGACCTCACATTGTACGTGACTTTGACTTAACCATAGACTATGAAGGGGAAAATTCCAAGGAAGGGGCATGTGCTGGGTGATCACCTTGAAATCTTCCTTCTGCAGTGGGAGCCCTTTATCCACAGGCTGATTCTCTCTCTAGGGCAGGTAATCTGGATCAGGTCCTGTGCCTGCTCCAGGCTGGCCATCTCTGATGTGCATTTTGAGGGCATTGGGAAACTCACAGTTTTTCCACCTCCCTGCTCCAGAAATACTACTATCAGAGCCTCTTTTGTGTTAAGCCCTCTCCAGGCAAGGCCTCGGTGCTGGGGAGGAGCAGGGATAGAGGACAGGACTCAGGCCCAGCTCCCTAGGTACCTATTCCCTGAAGAACTGTAATAAGAGGCAGTTTGTGATAAGTCACAGAAGAGAATCTCACTCTACAGATGTGTTTGTGTAGGGAGGTGAGTTGACAAATGTCCAGGCTGGGATGAGCGCCATCTGAACTGTAGTCTATGAGCTGTGACCACTGGGCTGGAGGGGGCGGTCAGATAAGTTGAGTTCCTGGAAGAAGTTGAACTAGAGCTCGCAGGTCGATGATGGGGCAGACTTGAGTATGCTTAGGAAGAAAGGGGGCTTTTGAAGAGGGGAAATAATCCCAAAGGTGTTTAAGACCCAGCTTCAAAACTTCGAGTCTTCCCAGTGTCAAAGCAACTCTCAAAATAAGATTTAAAGAATTAAAAACAAGATTCATTCAAATATAAAATGGACATGTACCAAAGATTTTATTCAACTCTTTAATTAATGAGGGAAGAAGTAAGATGGTAAGGCTGATTAAAAGAACATTCTAGGGCTTCCCTGGTGGCGCAGTGGTTGAGAGTCTGCCTGCCAATGCAGGGGAGACGGGTTCGAGCCCTGGTCTGGGAAGATCCCACATGCCGCGGAGCGGCTGGGTCCGTGAGCCACAACTACTGAGCCTGCGCGTCTGGAGCCTGTGCTCCGCAACAAGAGAGGTGGCGACGGCGAGAGGCCCGCGCACCGCAATGAAGAGTGGCCCCCACTCGCCGCAACTAGAGAAAGCCCTTGCACAGAAACGAAGATCCAACACAGCCAAAAAAAAAAAAAAAAAAAAAAAGAACATTCTAAGCTCGGTGCTTTGTGATCACCTAGAGGGGTAGGATAGGGAGGGTGGGAGGGAGGGAGATGCAAGAGGGAGGAGATATGGGAACATATGTATATGTATAACTGATTCACTTTGTTATAAAGCAGAAACTAACACACCATTGTAAAGCAATTATACTCCAATAAAGATGCTAAAAAAAAAAAAAGAACATTCTAGGGGTCTGGGTGAGCGAGTTAGAGAGAGGGGAGGGAAATAGGTGTAAAAGGGCAAGATGAGGGATCCTTATGGTGATGGGATTGTTCTGCTTCTTGACCATGTCAGCATCAGTATCCTGATTTGTGACAGTGTACTATAGTTTTGCAAGAAGAAGAGGGAAAATTTTTCCTCTATCCCTCTTAGGTTCAATCCTTAGGGGCCTGTGAGTGAAACTAACAAACGACAGATTAGGAAGAAAAAAGACATTTTTATTCACATATGTATGTGGGAGTTCACAGAAAAATGTGACTCAAAGTGGCAGTTAGAATTTGGGGCTTATGTACCATCTTAATAGGCAAGAGTATGGGGAGAAAGGGTACTGATGGGAAAATAAATGACTTTTAGGAAAGATAAATGGGCCCTCAAGAGAATAGATGGGAGATAATGATAGTTCTGTGACAATGTGTGTTTAGGTGACTTCGTATCCCGGTGATATCTGGTGATAGGAACCAATCTTCCCTGATCATAAAACTTACAGAGGAGGGGATTTATGACAACTGAATTCTTTTGAGAGACTCTGCTTTTAGGCAAATAAGGGGAGTTCAGAGGGAAAAAAAAAACTCTTCACAGTGATATATTCTGGATCCCTTCACAGACATCCTCTTGATCCTATTTACAGTTAAATACAGTCAGCCCTCTGTATCTGAGTGTTCCACATCCACAGATTCAACAAACCACAGATCAAAATATTTGGAAAAAAAATTCCATTAAAAAAAAAAAAAAAAGGGCTTCCGTGGTGGCGCAGTGGTTGAGAATCCGCCTGCCAATGCAGGGGACACGGGTTCGAGCCCTGGTCTGGGAGGATCCCACATGCCGCGGAGCAACTAAGCCCGTGCACCACAACTACTGAGCCTGCGCATCTGGAGCCTGTGCTCCGCAACGAGAGAGGCCGTGACAGTGAGAGGCCCGCGCACCGCGATGAAGAGTGGCCCCCGCTTGCCGCAACTAGAGAAAGCCCTCACATAGAAAACGAAGACCCAACACAGCCATAAGTAAATAAATAAATAAATAAATTTTAATAAATAAATAAAATACTTTATTAAAAAAAAAATTCCAGAAAGTTCCAAAAGGCAAAACTTGAATTTGCCACTCCCTGGCAACTATTTCCATAGCATTTACGTTGTACTAGGTATTATAAGTAATCTGGAGATGATTTAAAGAATATGGGAGGATGTGCATAAGTTATATGCAAATACTAAACCATTTTATATAAAGAACTTGAGCATCTGAGGATTTTGGTATCCTTGGGGGTCCTGGAACCAGTCTCCCACCAATACAGAGGGACGACTGTATCTACACACAGTATATACACACACACTTGGATTCCCTGTAATTCCAGCCTCCAGGACTGCCCGCCTCCTCCCTTTGCCTAGTTATTATACGGCTACCCTGGCCCCCAAGATGTCCAACACTCCCCTCCCACCTCCATTCACCCAACCCTGGGTTCTCACCCTATTATCTTCGCTCACAGGTAACCCTCCTCATTTGAGGTTTATCTGGAGGTGGGGCTGGGGACCAGTAGTCCTTCTCACCAAAGACACCTTGGGCGCTCAAGAAAGAGAAACGGAAACATTTTCCTCTTCACTTTGTCTCTCAAAAAGAAGGTAACACCAAACCAGCAAGATATCATGCATTGCTCAACTTCCACAGGGAAGATTATCTACACAAAAATCATTCCCTCATTCTGCCCACTCCCTCCGCCCCTCCCTCCCCCGTTGTTTTCAGGAAAACCCAATGAGCTCTCTGTCTTGCCCCACAGGACCCTGGCATCCTCTTCCCTTCCTCCCAGACTTGCCCATGCATGGTTGACTCTACCAAACATCCATGTCCACGCCGGCACCTTAGCCTCTGGGGCAGAGCAACAAAGGCCTAGTCTTGAAATCGAAGAGAATCTGTTAGGGATATTAGTGTGTGCAGTAACCGCTGCCTCTGTTTTCATTAGAACTCTCTTGCTCAGGAGTGAGGAAGCTGTCCCTGTGGACAGCTTTCCTGGATAAGCACACCGTCTCCATCTTGTTTCTGAGATTAAAACTGCCTTTTTATTGGAAAAAGGGTGATTCCAGGAGAGGCTTTCTTCCTCCAGCACCACTGATATCCAAAAGGTCCCAGGTACCCCACATCTGACTCCCTTAGACTTTGGAAGGAGGAGAGGGCTCGAGGGCTGGCCTCCTGCTGGTGCGTCCTGAGCCAGGGGCCTGGGTTTTGCATACGCAGGGGCACAGCATCCCTCCTAGATTTTGCTCAGGGCCTGGTAAACAGTAGGTACTCACTAAAGAATGAATATGTACATTTATCCGACTTGTGCCCAATCCATTTCTGGACCCTCTTCCCCACTCAAGTCTCTCAGCATCTACCTTCTATGTGGTTCCCCCCAAAATAAATGACCACTGTCTTGCAGAGGGTCTATTACCGGTACAGGGAAACAAGACTATGTTCATTATCTTGATTATGAGGATGGCGAAGGAGAGGAAAAGTTTTCCTGAACCGTTTTAGGGTCCCAGGCAGGGTCTAAACTTTTAACTGACAAAGACAGGAGGAAAGCATACAAATTTATTTAATATAAGTTTTATGTCACATGCGAGCCTTCATAAGGAAATGAAGACCTGAAGAAACAGTTCCATCCAAGTATGTTTATGCTGTCCACTCTTCACCCCTTAGACTTTGGAAGGAGGAGAGGGCTCAAGGGAAGGAAGAGTGGACAGTTGGGGGGGGGAATATGATAGGTCACATGGTATGAACTAAGTATAGGCACTGGGGGAAACTTAGCAAGGCCTGTGTGTTAGGATTCTTCTCAGCAACGCTTTGTCTTTCTTCGGGGATAAGGATGCTCCTTTACTGCAGTATAGGGAGTGCACCCTCACCTGAGTGTTTATGATCTGTTTCAGGGCAGAAGGGTGCTTACGCTGTTTTCTTCAACTCCTTCAGCTTAAAGTATCCAATGTGCCAGGGTGTCATATTTTAGGATAGCATGTCCTGTTCTGTTTTTGTTTTTTCTTGTTTTTTTTAAAATTTATTTATTTATTTATTTTTGGCTGTGTTGGGTCTTCGTTTCTGTGCAAGGGCTTTCTCTAGTTGCGGCAAGCGGGGGCCACTCTTCATCGCGGTGCGCGGGCCTCTCACTATCGCGACCTCTCTTGTTGCGGAGCACAGGCTCCAGATGCGCAGGCTCAGTACTTGTGGCTCACGGGCCCAGCTACTGCGCAGCATGTGGGATCTTACCAGACCAAGGCTCGAACTCGTGTCCCCTGCATTGGCAGGCAGATTCTCAACCACTGCGCCACCAGGGAAGCCCCTGTTTTTGTTTTTATTCTCTCATTAAACTTTGTTTTGATGGGTCTCAAATTCTGCGACAGATTTTTGGTCAAGTTATTTCCATTAAAAAGGACTGATATTAAAACTAATAACTTAAAACTGTAACACACACACCCCAGAAAAATGGCCCACAAAACATTCTCCTTTCCTTCTGAAGTTTTTAGAAAACATTGTTATCATAACCCATCTTTTACTATTAAACTTTTTTTTTTTTTTTTTTTTTAAGACTAGAGAGGTAGGCAGGGGCCAGATTATGGAGATCTTGTAGGCCTTGCCAAGGAGATTAGACTTTATTTTGAGCAGTGGGGAACTATTGTTCTTTTTTTTTTTTTTTTTAATTTTTATTTATTTATTTATTTATGGCTGTGTTGGGTCTTCGTTTCTGTGCGAGGGCTTTCTCTAGTTGTGGTGAGCGGAGGCCACTCTTCATCGCGGTGTGCAGGCCTCTCTCTGTCACGGCCTCTCTTGTTGCGGAGCACAGGCTCCAGAAGCACAGGCTCAGTAGTTGTGGCTCACGGGCCTAGTCGCTCCTCGGCATGTGGGATCTTCCCAGACCAGGGCTCGAACCCATGTCCCCTGCATTGGCAGGCAGATTCTCAACCACTGCGCCACCAGGGAAGCCCTACTATTAAACTTTAATGGTAATTGAGACAAACACTTTTGAGACCTCTCTTCCACCACTGATTAAGCCTGGGACAGCAGGTTTGGGGATGATATTCATTTAGCCTTCTGAGCTTTCTGGGCAGGGTTGGTGATAGCTTCAGAGGGGGATACATATGAAACTTATCAATTTGAACACTTTAAACAGATGCAGATTATTGTATGTCAATTTTACCTGAGCAAAGCAGTTAATAAAAAAGGTAGTTTTGTTTTTTTTTTAAAAAAAGAAGGGTGTTTTGGGGGGAATTCCCTGGCAGTCCAGTCGTTAGGACTCTGTGCTTCCAGGGGAGCTAAGATCCTGCATGCTGCGTGGGCACAGCCAAAAAAAAAAGGGGGGCAGTTTGCGTTCATTAGCCACCCTCAAAGGAGCCAACCACTTTGATTACACCCTTCTAAATATTGTTCCTCAACCCCCAGTATAGCTTTCTTACCTTTTGGTATTAAATATTTTTACTTTTATGAATATAGTAAACGGTATACATTTTCTCTTTCCATTTTTATTTGACATAATAAAATTTGCCAACTTTACTGAGAAAGTATAATTTTCTTTTTATTTATTTATTTTTGGCTGCATTGGGTCTTTGTTGCTGCACGCGGGCTCGTTGCGGTGCGCAGGCTTCTCATTGCGGTGGCTTCTCTTGTTGCGGAGCACAGGCTCTAGGTGCGCGGGCTTCAGTAGTTGTGGCGCTCAGGCTCAGTAGTTGTGGCTCACGGGCTCTAGAGTACAGGCTCCGTAGTTGTGGCTCACAGGCTTAGTTGCTCCGTGGCATGTGGGATCTTCCCGGACCAGGGATCGAACCCGTGTCCGCTGCATTGGCAGGCAGATTCTTAACCACTGAACCACTAGGGAAGTCCCAAAAGTATAATTTTCAAAAAGTTAAAAACATGAGTCTCATGCAAATAAAAAAATGAGCACATGTCAAAATTTAACTCTTTATGAGGCAACCAACAAAGTATTAAAGCTAGTTCCAAGAGAATTGGAGAGAGTGAGGTCTTTACAGTGGCAAAAAAGAAAGAATATTTACAAAAGTTTGCTAACTTAGATACAAAACTGATTTTTATCCTACATTAGCCCAGCATAACCCTAAAAGGAAAGATAGTAATAATCCCTTTTTCCTATTTCCAAGTTTTGGAACATTTTTCTTAACACAGCTTTGGTCACCTAAAGGTTTTATATATTTTAAAATTCTACTGGCCCACCTCCAAACTTTGGAACTGTTGGCTCCGGGTAATTTTTTTTTTAACATAATTGGTAATTCAGGAAAAATTAAACTGTTTACAAGAGGCATTTTCCACTCATTCAACATGAAAATAACTGTACTGTATCCCACCTTCTCATAACTTTGATAACCTGCTTCTTGGGATAGAGAGATAGTAATGAGGAAATGAGCTCTGCTTTTAACAGCTGAGTGTTTTCAAGAAACTGCTTTCTAGTCTTCATCTTGAACTCAAATCTCCAGCCCTACGTTATCCTTCTCAGCTCATACTGGTTTGGACCCCAGTTTAAGGGATTTACTGGCAAAATTCTAGAGAAATGGGATCCCAGAGGCTGGGGATGGGATAAGATTTGGGGAGTTAGTGGGGAAAAGGGTCCAGAAAGGAAGGTGGGATTTGGGGCATTGTAATTCTGCAGAGGTCCAGGCTAAAAGTCCAAGACTGCTTAATGGAGATCCTTAAGAGGGCAGGGGAAATTTTTTACTGAACCAGAAGCATGGAGCTTTCAAAGCAACCAATTGGGCTTAGGGAATTTAAAAGTAAAGCATTTCATTTAAGGATCTTGTCCTTCCTAGATAACTGAGGCTAGGGAGTAAAAAGTCATAGCAGCCCTTCCTCTGCCTTCAAGATTTTATGGATCCAAGTGGGTGGAGCTAATGGTGTAGTCTCCTGGATCAATATTTTATCCCTCTCAGATGGCACAGGTGCAGGTACCTGGGGCCTTCTGAAGATAATGCTTCTGTCCATAAGAGTGGCTCACGGTGGGATTTCAGACACTGCATCAGGCCAGTGGTACTGATATTACTGGATAGGACAGCGAATGGCCTACCACTATTTTTACGCTATCCAATATTTCAGCCGCTCACCACGTGTCTACCGAGCACTTGAAATGCGGCTAGTCCAAAATGAGTTGTGCCCTACATGTAAAATACACATCAGATTTTAAAGACTTAGAAAAAAAACATGTTAAATATCTCATCAATTTTTTTATATTGATCACATGTTGAAATGATATTTTAGATATATTGAGTTTAAAATGTTATTAAGAATAAATTCCCTTGTTTCTTTTTACTTTTTAAAAAGTGTCTACCAGAAAATTTAAAAATATACCTGTGGCTTGTATCACATTTCTACTGGACAGTGCTGACCTACTCTGTCATTTGCCTTCCCACACAATTCCAGAGAGGCGACAACTCCCTAGGCTGTCATCACTCCCACCTCTCTTGACAGGAGTTGGCTTTTGAATTGCAGCTCCTTTCTTCTGGTGCTCATTCATGGGATAGATGTCTCTTGTCCCCAGGTAGTAGTTACTCTATTCGTGCTCCCTGAAATCAGTGAAGCAGGGCCACCGTACAGGACTGTGGAATTAGGAGACTTGCAATTTAGTCAGTGTTGCCACTGATGGGTAGCAGAGTATGCCACCCCGAAATATGCTACTTTGGCATAAAGACTGTTTGAGCTCAAGGCAATTGAGAAGAAGCAGATACAAGAAAAACTCTGCCCTCCCACGATTTGCCTAAAACCAGGACATAAATTTGTAGAGATGTCCTCCTCCCTCCTCTACTAGGAAGAATGGAAGTTAATCACGGGGGATGACTCTAGACCTTTATCATCCCAGAGATGGCACCAGAGGAACTGACATAATAAATTTTACTAACTAGCCCTTATCTTCTATTAGCTCCCACATATATTTACCTTCCCCAAATTTGCCATGCCTAGAAATTCAAAAAGTCTTTTTTTCTCTGTCTTGTCACTCCTCTGTAAATTTATTATTCTTTGGTTAAGATGCAACATAAGCCCAGTTCTAACCACCCCTTTGAGTCACTCATCACTGAGGTTTCTCTCGAGTGATGTGTTAATAAACTGCTCATTTCCTCTTGTGAATCTATCTTTTGTCAGTCTAATTTACACGGCCACAGCCAATGAACCTACTACGATGGGTAGAGGAAGAGGAGAATATTTCCTCCCTGACATCACTGACTTCCTGTGGGACCAGGGCAACTCCCTTAACCTCCCCGGACCCTCCCTTCCTCACTTTCTGAATGACACAGCCTTAGTGAGATCAACACAAAAGTCCATTGCAGCTCTATCTGCTTGAGGATGTAGGAAGATAAAGGGGCTTTTATTATATTGTTATTGTTATTTGGTGACCTTGTAGCTTTTGTTTAGGAAAGTAACCACAGCAGGTGCACCAGGCCTGACCCTCTCACCCTGGTCCAGAATTGTGACTTCTAACCTTGCTGCATTTCATCCAGGAGGAGTATTGATAGTTCCTGCCACCATGTCTTTGTCTACATTATTCCTTCTCTTTCAACATTAATTCTCCCAGCTTATATTGAGTGCCTAATATGTGCCAGGTACTGGGATACAGAGATGAGGACACTCGGGTCTGCTTGAGCACATCTTTCCATGGGATATGACCCATCCATCCACAGACAACTGTAATCCAAAGTGGATAATTTAGTGAGTGATCTGCGCTTGGGTAATAGGGCAGAGAAACAAAGCATGGGCTCGGGGGTGGGAAGGTTTCCTGGAGGAAGGACAGCCTGCGCTGGGTCTTGTGGGGTAGGTGGGAATCAGCCAGCTGAAGAGATGTGGGAGAAAGAAGGCATTCCAGGCGGTGGCAACAGCTTGAGCAAACACAGAGAAGCAAGGCGCAGCTTGGCGTGGGATGGAATTACAAATCGGCTAGTCGTTGGAGCTTAAAACTCAGTAGTGGGAGAGGAAGCTGGAGAGGTGGGTGGGAGGCTGCACCCCAGAGCAGCACTAAGAATTCCTTAGGGCATCTAGGTCCCTTTCCTGTTCATTTTCCTGGCTTCCTCCCTTCCGTTTTCCTGGTTTAGTAAAGGTGCTAATTCCTCTTTGGAACCTCTTTTGGACTCCAGCTTCTGTCCTCTTGCCAAATCCTACCCATACCCCCCTAATGTCATCAGGGGTGATTCACCTGTAGGTTCCGGAATGCTGGCCGCTTCCAAAATGAGCCAGGAAATGAGTTCTGAGTGGCTGGGAACAGCCCCTGCTTTGAGATTTGGAGCAGGGAGCATCCGTGCTGTTTTGGTAGCTCCATTCATTGTTGCTTCCTTTGGACTTGTAAGCTATTCTAGCAAACCCCAGCTGCTCTGCAGTGAAATGTTCCAAATAATTAGTATTTTTGCAGGAATTACCTTTTTAAAATACACGTGCCTTTAAAAGATTGGTTACTGTGCACGTGTTTTTGACTGCCTTTTGTAGCCCATTTTCTCCCCCAGTAGGACCCATGTATAATTTTAGGTAAAAGTAGAAAGGAAATTATGATTCGATAATCATAGTCTAGTTTTAGCAATACTCCTCCTTCAGAGAATCTCAACCTCTCTGAAGCACTCCTGGGCGCAAAGAGCTCACACATTGAATTCTGGCAGGATTTGGGCAGGATCCTCACAGGATCTGGCAGGTGACTGTCTCAGGCCTGAGACATGTTCCACTGCTTGGAAAAGTGGAGCTGTGGACAGATCTGCTGATGTCGAAAGCGTAAGACAGGTGGGGTGCAACTAGCATAATCACTCAGACATTATTAGTCCATGATTATTCCATTTTCTGTAGCAATTCACCTCCCTTCTGCTTCCTCTCACCTGAGATACAGCTGTGCCGGCTGCCAAGGCCTCAATATGTCCAGAAACCACAAAACCATCAATATTCACAGAAACAGGTTGGTGGTCCCCACCCCCCTTGGTGGTTTCCCATGATGGCAAAGGAAATGACCTGACAATCATTCTCAATGACCATAGATTGACCTTCAGTTTCCTTGTTATATTATCATTATTATTTCCTTTGCTCAAGAGAAGGGAAAAGGGCCTATTACGTACAGTGGGTCCTCAGTATTTGTGGGTTCCACATCCATGGAGTCAACCAACTGGGGACCAAAACTATTCAAGGAAAAAAAATTCCAGAAAGCTCCAAAAAGCAAAACTTGAATTTGCTGTGTGCCAGCAACTATTCACATAACATTTATATTGTATTAGGTACTATAAGTAATCAAGAGATGATTTAAAGTATAAGGGAGGATCTGGGTTAAGTCCTGTAGGGGAGGAAAATAACTTTTTCTCTACCCTCCTAGGTTCTGTAGCTAAAGCCCTGGAAATCAAACTGACAAAAGACAATTTAACAAGAGAAAAACAGAGTTTAGTAATGCATGCAGCGTGAATATACATGGGAGAAACTCAGTGATGAGTAACTCAAAGGGATGGTTAGAACTTGGTTAGAACTTGGAATTCCCTGGCGGTCCAGTGGTTAGGACTCAGCGCTTTCACTGCTAGGGCCTGGGTTCAATCCCTGGTCAGGGAACTAATATCCTACAAGCTACATGGCAGGACCAAAAAGAAAGGAAAAAACAAGAAAGAACTTGGAGCTTATTTGGCGTCTTAACAAAGAATAACAAATCTGTAGAGAAGGGATAAGACAAAAGAAAAGGAGTTTAGGCTTTTCGGGGTGGCATACTGTGGGAAGGTAAATATATCAGAGGAAACTAACAGAAGACGAGTGTATTTTATTTAGTAAGGTTTGGTTTCGTAGATTCCTCTTGATGCCATGTCTGGCCTGAGTCTAGAGTTGTCTCTGGTGATTGAGTCCAAAATTTGTCCTCCTCTTCCTGGCATGGAAGAGGGAGACAACTTTACAAATGAAAATTAATAATCCTGCTTTTAGCCAGGTTGGGGAGGGCAGATAGCTTCTTTTCTGCATCTGCTGCTTTGTAATTGCCTTCAGCACAAAATGATCCTTATGCCAAAGTGGCATGTTTTGGGTGGCGTATTCTGGTCCCCTTCATTGCTGACTCCACCAGTTAAGTGACCTTCATCAGTGTACCCAGCCTCTCAAAGCCTCAGAGAGGCTTATAAAATGTGTTCAATAAGAGTATTTTCTTCTTCACAGAGCTGTGATGAGGATTAAATGGAATATAGCACATAAACTCTTTTTTTAATGTGCAAGTATTTATTTTAAGTAGTCCTAATTGAAGGTTCTTATTTTGGGAGAACAGCAAGGCATTTTATTATTCACTTTTTCCATTCTATTTTTTTTCTTTTTTTATGAAGTATACAGCAAAGTATTCAGTTATGTATGTGTGTGTGTGTGTGTGTGTGTATATATATGTATATTCTTTTTCAGATTCTTTTCCATTATAGCTTATCACAAGAACACTCTTTCCATTCTTTAAAGGCTTCCACTGGTTTTGACAAATTCAAATTCAGTCTCTTTTGACTGCTCGGCTTGGAGGATCTTAGTTCCCCGACGAGGGACTGAACCCTGGGCCCTCAGCTGTGAAAGCGCAGAGTCCTAACCACTGGACCGCCAGGGAATTCCCAGCAAATTCCCACTATCCTCATGACTAAGTTTCAGAGTAATTCCAGGTGTGTCAGCAGATTGATCATCAATCCACTTTGTATCTTTCTGTATTATTGAAGCAAATAGCACTCTGCAACTTGCATAAACAGATAGGGCAAAGGTTGAGGAGGCTCTGGCCAGCTTCTTCCAAGTGGTTGGAGCCTTGCATTAGGCAGGTCAAAGTCCAAATATGTGTCCAGTCTCATGGGTTAAAGTCTTATAGGACTGAAGCAACAAAATGCCACTTCAGAAGTGTAATAGTTATCAAAAACCGAAAAGCCACTTAGAAGATATTTTCTGCAGCGCTTCTTCACTTTGCCTTCACAGAGTGAGATATAAAATCACTGCCATACCTGGCAAAGCTGAATATCCCCACACCATCTGTCAAAGAGGCCTGTCCAGGGGCTTCCCTGGTGGCGCAGTGGTTAAGAATCCGCCTGCCAAGGCAGGAGACACGAGTTCGAGCCCTGGTCTGGGAAGATCCCACATGCTGCGAAGCAGCTAGGCCCGCGAGCCACAACTACTGAGCCCGCACACCACAGCTACTGAAGCCTGCGTGCCTAGAGCCCATGCTTCACAACAAGAGAAGCCACCGCAATGAGAAACCCACGCACTGCAACGAAGAGTAGCCCCCGCTGGCCACAACTAGAGAAAGCCCGTGCGCAGCAACAAAGACCCAGCACAGCCAAAAATAAAATAAATACATTTAAAAGAAAAAAAAGCAGCCTGTCCAAAGACAAAATTCCAGGAGTCTCTTGGGTAAAGATCAATCATTGTTACCTCCACAGCACAGAAGGCATCTTCAGGTCCCTTCTCTTTTAAGAGCTTCAGGATGTGTCCTGCATGACTTTTAGGCTTTGTGTGTTCTTATTGACTCTAAAGGAACACCTCATTGCAGAGATAGGAACTGGTTCTAGGAGCTTTACTGTCAAGCCATAGAAAAATGCTTTACAGTAGCGCTTGAGCCATTTAACATATTCTTCACTGATAATTCTGGTGTTTCCTAGAGATCCAATGCACTGTATATAAATACTGCATTTCTCAGGAGATGGTATCTTTCTGTAAGGGTCATTGGAAAAACTCTTCAAAGTCTTGGGGAGCCTCAGGATAGGAGGTGATCCAATCTGATTGCAAATGCAAAGTAACGGGTCGAAAGAGATCACTGTCTGGCTGGAAGTCTTCTTGCATCAAATGCTGTTACACCAGCATCTAACTTCTACTACTGTGACACAAGCGCTGGGTTCTTTGAGATGAGAGCTGTTTCTAGTGTCTGTTCAGAGTGCTGTACTGTTTGCATCTTTAGGGAGGAAGGCTCCCACTGAAGTTTTTACCTTTCAAGGACAGGCATGTCTGGGCCTGGTTGGAAAACAATTGTGTGGGGTGTCTTCACCTCTCACCCTCGGCATCAACCACAGCCTGTCTCCCATGGCAGCCCCCGAGCCCGTGCACATAAACTCTTAGAACAGAGCCTAACATAGTTTGTTATTCTGAGGGGAAGGATGGTGCAGAAGGTAAGAGCATGGACTTTGGAGACATGTTGCCTGGCCTTGAATCTCAGCTCTGTCACTGTGTGATCTTGGGTATAATACTTAACCTCTCTGGTCCTCAGTTTCTTCACCTATAAAATAGAAAGTATACTTCATAGGGTGTTAAGTTATTTTTAAAAATGAATGTACGTAAAGCACTTCAAACGGGACCAGGAGTACAGGACACTTTGTGTAAGTTTTAGCCACGCGCGTTATCCTGGGCTCAGGGAAGGGAAAGTAAGCCAGCAGCAGCGGCAGGTTGACAGATCTTCTCTGGCTGAAATCAGTGGATGGGATGAAGCCCCCTGCTGTGAGTCAGGATCCCTAGATGTATTCCCACCCACTGTGCAGGATGACCTTGAGCCGTCCCTCTATCTCCCTGGTCTCGTTTCCCCTTCTGTAAAGCGTGACGGCTGGATGTGGAGGTCTCAGAGGTGCGGCCCTCGCATTCAACCAGTGGGACAGAAGCAGAGGCATGGACTAAAATGACAAAGCAGACGTCCAGGGTGATCTTTTGGAGCACCTGAAGGTGGACCAGTGAGCAGGAGTACTGCTGGCCTGGGGGCAGCCACCCATCCACACTGCAGGGGAAGGCTGGGTGCTCAGGTGAGGGACCTCATTTCTGCTTGGATTGGAAGAAATGAGAAGCCCCACCCTCTCCCATCACCTCCCCACCCCAGACTCCTTGCCAGCATGCAGCAGTGTGGCACCGACCACTCCTTCTTGATCTAACACTCTAGTTTACTGCAGAAGTGTAAAATATTCATGCTGAGAAAGGCCTGGGAAGCTTCAGGAAATGCTTCCCCGGGGTTTGTCTGTGCCAGGGGCTGGAATTCAGGGAGAAAATGAACTGCCTCTCCCTCCTGGGGAGCAATGCTGGGAGGAGCAGGGCATGGCTCTTGAGAGGACATGATGCCTCAAGAGGACATGATGCCTCGAGAGGGCTGTGAGCGGTGGTTCCCCAAAGGAGGGGCTTGGGGAAACCCGACTGAGGGTCACAGAGAGGGGCTGTGGCCCCTGGGAGAAGGGTGTTCTGAGCCCACATATCCTGGAGGATCCAGGAGATGAGAGGGAGGGCTCGGCTGCCTCTGAAGGGATTAACCTGCCAGCTGAACGAGGAGGAGGCGAGGATTAAGGGTCAGGGGTCACCAGCTTTCTTTGCTGGTGACCCCCTTGGGGAAGGGTCTTGGGCCAGGCCTTCCTAGGAGCAACCCTGTGGAATGGAATCCAGTTCATGATTTTTACAACATGCCAAGGACAGGGCCAGGTGCTGGATATAAAACTCAAACTAAAATGCAGCCCCTGCCCTTTCCTCTGTTGAAAACACGGACACAGACAGACTATTGAAATACAGATTAGCTCAGTGGTGAAAAACAACAAACCACACCAAACTAAAACGTCCAGCTAGGGAGGAATATCCATATGGAGGAACACCAAGCAACTGTTGGAAAATGAGGCACTACCTCATTTACTCATCTGCAGAGATGTACAAGGACCATGAAGTGGAAAATGTATTGGACACAACAGTTTGTAGAGCAGAGTCCCATCATGTAAAACAAAAAAAATATGCATGTGGTGTGTGTGTGTGTGTGTGTGTGTGTGTGTGTGTGTGCACGCACATGCACATACTTGCCTATGCATACAATATTTCTTGGAAAAATAAGAAAATTAAAATATCTATCTCTGGGATGGCATTAGGCTGGTGAGGGAAGAGGAGAAGTATTACTTCTCACTTGTACCCTTTTTCATTGCTTGGATATTTTAATTATATACATATTATCTTAGTCTGTTTGAGCTGCTGTAAGAGAACACCCTAGACTGGATGGCTTATAAACAACAGAAATTTATTTCCCACCATTCTGGAGGTTGGGAAGTCCAAGATGAAGGCACCAGCAGATTTGGCGTCTGGTGAAAGCCTGCTTCCTGGTTCATAAATGACTGTCTTCTCCGTGTGTCTTCACGTGGCAGAAGGGGGAAGGCAGCCCCCTGTGATCTCTTTTATTAAGGGCACTAATTCCATTCATGAAGGCTCCACCCTCATGACATAATTACCTCCTAAAGACCCCACCTCCTAATGTCATCACACTGGAGGTTAGGATTTCTACATGGGAATTTTGAGGGGACACATTCAGTCTATAACACATGTATTACTTTAATAATTTAAAAATAGTTTAAAAAGTTAAAGGAATGTAAATACAATCAGAGAAATATACAGAGAGCACATTTTGGGGGTGTAGAAGTGGGATGTAGAGGAAGTACAAAGCTTTAGAAGAATTTTTCTATGAAATTGAAGGGGTTGGATGAGAGCTTAAGGTGAAGAAATTTTGTGGGGTTTTTCTATGATGTTGAAGAGGTCGGTCAGGCAATGAAGTTTTAAGAAGTCAGGGGAAGGGAGATGGAATAGGTAACCAACCCCATCAAGTAAAAGAATTTTTGAAGGCCCCTAAAGCCACAACTGAATGAGAGCAGCAGATATTTGTAGAAGCATCAGTGTGCTGGGTTACAGTTAGAGTCATAGGTAAGGACCTGGAATGCTAGGGCTTTTCCCTTTAATCCTTACAACAGCCCTTAGGGATAGGTAGCACTTTTTTTTTTTTTTTTTTTAACAGATGAGGAGACTGAGGCACAGATAAGTAATTTGCTGGTGGGTGGTAAAACTGAGTACCCCACTCAAATATGACTTCAAAACATGTGCTTTTCCCAAAAAGCTCTACAGAGATGCATTGGAACCCTTCCTCTGACCACGTACATGCACAAATCCCCAATAAACAGTGACCTAGCCTCTGCTTCACCACCAGCACTACATGTTGAGGCAGAAGTTCTGATGCACGGAGAATTCTTCCTAATATATCTTCTGACACCTGTGCTGCTGTCCTTTCCTTTCTTGCCTTAGTTCTACCCTCTGAAGCAGCTGCCCTTCAGTATGAAAGATACCCATTGTAACCTGCCTGCATCTTCTCCAGAACAAATATCTCTACTTCTTTAAAATTTTGATATGACATAATTTTCAAATGCTTCATCATCCTGGTGTCTCATACACAATGTTCAACATACAACAAAATATTATTAGACATTCAAAGAAGGAAAATGTGAACCATAATTCAGAGAAAAATCAGTCAATAGAAATAAACCTCGAGGTGACAGATGATGGAATTATTAAATGTACAAACCAAGGGTCCAATCAGGAGACAGAAAGCACAGAGTAGTTTGAACAGAAAATGTTTCATGTAAAGAATTATTAACTATAACAGGAGAGTAACTATAAAGGAAAAAACGTTGGGTAGCACTCTAAAGAATACCCTAAGGCCGAGGGAGAAGGACCAAGGAAGAAACAACTTAGGAGGGAGATCTCTTCCCAAGATAGAGATCCAGACCTAATTTCAACCCACTCAAGCGTAGAAAAGTTCTCTGGGTTGCCCAGGTCAGAGCTGGTCTACAGTTGGTGGGAAAGTAGAAAACACTTGCTTCCAGGGTAGAGGTGGGCCAAAGTTTGGTGGGTGGGGATGCAGAGGGAGTCAAGGCATCAGGAGCCAACTTAGCAGCAGGGCAGTGTGAGGCCTGGGTTGTATGGTGTCCATGTCAAGAGGGCCATGGGAAGCAACCACCTGGGGTACAGGGCTGAGGCTAGTAGGTGGGTGCACAAGGGAGTTGAGGTGCTGGGAGCCAGTTGCTGGTAGGGCGGCCTCAGGCCCTGGATTCATGTTGTCTACATCAGGAAGACTATAGAGAGGAGTTACTTGGCTGGAACCAGTCCTGCAAGCTTGCCGAGGAACTGTGTGCTTTGGACATGAGGTTGGCAGACATGCAACAGGAGCAAACAAACAAACACAGAAGCACTGGAACCAGGAGAAAACTCCCTCTTCCTGCAAAGTCCCTCCAGCTTCTTCTACTGGAGGAATTGATTTTTGACAAAGGATCCAAAGAAATTCAATAAGGAAAGGAAACTTTTTCAACGTATTGTACTGAAACAACTGGATAAACATATGGGGGAGAATAAATTTACCACCACACACAAAAATTAATTTGAGCTGGTTTATGGTCCTAAAGAGAAAAGGTTAAAATACAAAGCTTCAAGATGAAAGCATAGGAGGACTCCCCTGGTGGCGCAGTGGTTAAGAATCCACCTGCCAATGCAGGGGACATGGATTCGAGGCCTGGTCCAGGAAGATCCCACATGCCGTGGAACAACTAAGCCTGCGAGCCACAACTACTGAGCCCGTATGCCACAACTACTGAAGCCTGCACCCTAGAGCCCACGCTCTGCAACAAGAGAAGCCACCGCAATGAGAAGCCTGAGCACTGCAGCGAAGAGTAACCCCGCTCGCCACAACTAGAGAAAGCCCGCGCGCAGCAACAAAGACCCAACGCAGCCAATAAATAAATAAATAAATAAACAAATAAATTTATAAAAGAAAGAAGAAAGCACAGGAGAAACTCTTCATGATCTTGAGCTAGGCAAAGATTTTTTAGACTGGACTCAGCAATAACCATAAAGATTGATAAATTGGACTTCATCAAAATTTAAAACACCTGTTCATCAGAAGACACCATTAAGAAAATGAAAAGGTGGAACTTCCCTGGTGGTCCAGTGGTTGGGACTCTGAGCTCCCAATGCAGGGAGTGCGGGTTCAATTGCTGGTCGAGGAATTAGGACTCCGCGTGCCACACAGCACAGCCAAAAAACAAAAAAAGAAAAGAAAATGAAAAGGCAAGCCATGGGCTAGGATATGTCTAGATCCTACTCTATGTTTGTAACTCATATTCTGCAAAGGATTTGTATCCAGATTATATAAAAATTTACACATCAATTAAAAAACAATAAATAGTGAAAAAACTTGAACAAACACTTCACAAAGAGAGATATACAAATGGCCATAAGCACGTGACAAGCTACGTTGCATCATTAATCATCAGAGAAATGCAAATTAAAACCAAATGATGTATACCATTTCACCACTAGAGTGACTAAAACTTAAAACACTGACAGTAACACTTGTTAGCAAAGATGTAGAGCAACTGGAATTCTTATAACTGCTCATGGGAATGTAAAATGGTATAACCACTTTGGAAAACAGCTTGGAAATTTCTTATACAGTTAAACATATACCTACTCTATGATCCAACAATTCCACTCCTAGGGATTTACCCAAGATAAATGAAATTTATCCAAATTTATTTATTTATTTATTTAGCTGCGCCAGGTCTTAGTTGCAGCACGTGGGATCTTCATTGCCCCATGTGGGATCTTCATTGCGACATGCGGGATCTTTAGTTGCATGTGGGCTCTTAGTTGCAGCACACAGGATCTAGTTCCCTGACCAAGGATTGAACCCAGGCCCCCTGCTTTGGGATCGCGGAGTCTTAACTACTGAACCACCAGGGAAGTCCTTATTTATCCAGATTTGTGACCAAATGTTCATAGCTACTTTATTCCTATGAGCTAAAATCTGGAAACAACTAGCTGTCCTCCAACAGATAAACAGATTTAAAAAAAAACTGTGGCATGTCCATAAAATGGAATATTATTCAACATTAAAAAGGAACAAAATGTTAATTCAAGTGACAACATGGATAAATCTCAGAAACGTTATGTTGAGTAAAAGAAGTTAGAGACAAAAAGAGGACATATTGCACGATTCCATTTCTATGAAAGTCTAAAAGAGGCAAAACTAAGCCCAATGATTGAAATCATATCAGTAATTACCTGGAGAGAGTGGTCATAGATTGACCACAAAGAGGCAGGGAATAACTTTCCAGGGTGATAAAGTTCTCTACCTTGATTGGGGTAGTGATGACATGGGGTTATGCATTTATCAAAATTCAATGAGTTATATACTTTAAATGCCCATTTCATTTGTAAATTATACCAGAATAAATTTGATTTTATAAAGAGATTTATTGAGCATCTACTAGATGCCAGCTTTGTGAACTGTGAAGAGTGAACATAAAATAAGTTTTCTAGAAAAAAAAAAAAAATGAAAAAAGGGGAAGTAGTTGAAGATATACAGGAAAAGGAATAACAGAGAGGGTCCTTACGGAGAAAGAGGGAAACTTAGAGCCCAGCTGGCTGTGGTCAGCGTGGTAGACACTGAGACACGAGAAGGAGGACAATGGAAGGAAGAACTGGTGAGAAACAAGTGGAAGGACTGCGAGGCCATGCCATTGTCCCAGCTGAGCCTGGCAATCTCAAATCTCTGATCTCCCCAAGGGTAGGATTTCTCCAGCATTGCTGGGTAACCTAGTGGAAGGGGCAGGGAGAGGGTAAAAATTTTGGGGTGTTTAAGAGCACGTGGCATGGAAGGGGAAAATGATAAGAGTTGGAGGCATTAAGCAGTTGAAATGATACCCAGGGGCTAAGCTAGGAGGGGAAGGAAGTGAAGGCAGGAGGGGAGCAGATGGAGAAAATTGAAGACTTGGGGGGCAAGTGGAACAGGTAAGAGGGCTAGAGGCAGAAGGTCAGGGTCAGGCTGGGACTGGAGCTGACGATTTCTGGTCTGCTCCTCTCCTACAGACAAAACACTTAGGATTTCTTTGGCACTCATCATTTCAGTGAATTCCACACTCTTATTGAAAGCCTATTGTATAGTAGTCCAAACTGTCATGAAAAGGAAGGTTTGTGTAGTTGTCTCCACCTAGTAGAAGACACATTCTCCTGAGGCTGTGTTCCTACAGAGCTCTGTCTGCCCACCTCAGCAGCATACTGCACACTGTATTTTTAAATGGAGAGCGTAAATATCTATCCAACATTAAAGTTCTCATACCCTTTAGCCAGCAATTTCACTTCTAAGAACTTATTCTTACTGGTGTGGCTGGACACACACAGGCTATTTGTTTTAATGCCATTTGTAATGCCATTTGCAACTGTAGGAGCAATAAGGTCACCAGGAGGCTGGTTAAATGAACAAGAGTACTTCCATGTAATGAAATACCATTGCATCCATTACAAGAAAAAGAAAGTTCTTTCAGTGTCAGTATGAACTGGTTTCAAATATGTATTGTTTAAAGTGAAAATGAAAATAAGATACCGAACAGTGCGTATGATGTTTTATCATTTGTGTAAAAATAAAAGCACATGTACATCTAGAAACTGGACACAAGTCACTCCTGGAACAGTTCTGCAGCTTAGGGATGGGAGGAGGACTTACTTTTTACTGTACACCCTTTGTTCCTTTATGATTTTGTGTTATTTTACCTTTAGAATTTTGAGAATACGAGAGAAAGAGAGATTGAGAAATGGAGAGAGAGGGAGAGAGAGGGGAGACAGGGAGAGAAATGAGAATATGAATGAATTACTTGTTAGTGTCTGGAGGACAGAGGGAAAGCTCAGCATAAGAACGAAGCCCTAATGATGGACTTTTAGGACTTGACCGCCCAGGGTCCCTCAGTAGTCACTGCGCTGCCGACCTTTCAAGCACCTTCCCAGCTCCAAACAACTGCACTTCAGAGGGCCGGCCTCTGGAAATGGGATCCACCGCTTACCTCTGTACAGACACCTCTCCATTACTCAGCTACCTGGCAACCTCACCTGCCCAGAGCACAGCTAAGAAATAGAACATTTTTTTAAATGACTCTGAAGTGTCACCATAGATGTCACTAAAGCTCATACATTTTTTTGGATCCTCACTTAGAGCCCATTTCCCTTTGTAGGGACCCACTCAGCCCCCCAGAGTTGGTTGAGGGGAAGGCAGAAACATCTGTATATATATATATCCTCAAAGAAGTGCAGGTCATTTGCCACTTCACATGCCTTGATGTCATGAGGGCATCTGGAGTTATCCCACAGCTCAGCCACTGCTGTCTGTAATCAAGGCCCTTGTTTTAGCACAAAGAGATAAATTCTTGTTGGGGTTCTGCGATGGAGAAGACAGACAAGAGCAGTGCATGTCAGGAAGATTTCTATATAAACCTTTTAAAACTCTCTGAGGGTTAAAGGGATAGACTCCATCACCTAGACATCTTGGCTTTTACAGAGTGACTCATTCCCCCAAGGTTTCACTTCAGAGCAATGGGAGGGGTCGGGGGAAGGTATGTTCAATGTTTAGAAGATTATAAAATCACAGAATTCAAATAGACAAAGGAAAATCAGCGGCAGCTTGCTTCCGTGGGGCTCTTCTTTTTTTTTTTTTTTTAGGTTTATTTATTTATTTATTTATTTATTTATTTATTTTTGGCTGTGTTGGGTCTTCGTTGCTGTGTGCGGGCTTTCTCTAGTTGCAGCAAGCAGGGGCTACTCTTCGTTGCAGTGCATGGGCTTCTCATTGTGGTGGCTTCTCTTGTTGTGGAGCACGAGCTCTAGGCATGAAGGCTTCAGTAGTTGTGGCACAGGCCCAGTAGTTGTGGCGCATGGACCTAGTTGCTCCGTGGCATGTGGGATCTTCCTGGACCAGGGCTCGAACCTGTGTCCCCTGCATTGGCAGGCGGATTCTTAACCACTGCGCCACCAGGGAAGTCCATCCGTGGGGCTCTTGAATGAGCTCAGGAGGGGAGGGGTCTGTCCTGCCCAAGAGGCAGAGGGGCTCAAAAACAGGATCCAAATTCTTGCTCTGCAAAAACCTCTAGATACACACAGCCACTTAACTCTCTGAGCCTCCGTTTTATCTTCTGTACAATGGGAATAACAATCTCTAAGCTCCCAGTATTACCAAATCATTGTGATGATTTAATTCAACTCAACTCATTTCCACAAGCATCTGTTGAGAATCTACTACATGCGCTGCCTGGTGCTAGGTAAGCCCTGTAGGGAACAGAAAAATGAATAAAACATAGTCTTTAACTTCAGAGAGCTTGTAATCTGGCAGGTCCAAATTAACTAACATATGGTGTGAGATAATAGAAAATATATGTTGGTCTCTGTTCCCCATTTTTGACACAGAGCTCCTGAAACTCTTGTAATTTCCTGGGTGATAGCAGTGAATTGTGTTCTAATGAGGAGACCCTGCTGGGTGCACTCCTACGTGGCTCCTGGATGGAAGGACCAAACCATGATTAGAAGCTTGGAATTTTCAGCCCTGCCTCCCATTCTCTTGAGAAGGGAGAAGGGCTGAAAAGGGAGTTATTGGTGGATCATTCGGATGTGATGAAACCTCCATAAAAATCCCAACTGTATGGTATTTGGATCACTTCTGGGTTGGTGAACCCATGCAGACTGGAGAAGAGAGATGCACCTGGAGAGGGCATGGAAGCGCCACATCTTTTCCCCGTACCTTGCATTATGCATCTCTTCCATCTGTCTGTTCCTGAGTTGTATTCTTTCATAATAAACCAGTAATCTAGTAAGTAAAATGCTTCTCTGAGTTCTGTAAGCCTCTCTAGCAAATTATTAAACCCAAGGAGAGGGTCGTGGAACCTCTGATTTATAGCCAGTCAGTCAGATGTACAGGTAACTGATGTCCGAAGTCCAAGGAGGTGGTCACTGGGAGGTGGTCCTATCTATAGCCAGTCGGTCAGAAACACTGGTGATAATCTGGGGATGGGGGTGGGGAGTGGGGGGGGCCGTCTTGTGGGCCTGTGGGATCTGATGCCGTCTCCAGGTAGATAGTGTCAGAATTGAAGTTGAATTGTAGGACATGCAGGTGGTGTCTCAAGAACTGCTTGTTGGTGTGGAAAGACACCTCTCTCCATGCATCGAAAATTGGGTCCCGGAACATAATTTCCATAGGAAAGTGCTTCGGAAAGGAAACCCTCGTCCACAAAAGAGAAGTGTCAGTACTTTTTCTGGAAGCTTGGAGTTTGTAGTGACACTCTTAGTAAAGGAGCAGCATAGCATAAAACCAAGTTTAGCAAACAGAGGCCTGGGAGCAGCACCCTGTCCAAGCTCCACCACCCAAGAATCCATATTTCTTGTAAACCTTTCCAAGGAAGAGATGCAAGCCCACCCTCCAAACCAAGAGACCACTTGGTCCTGCTGATCTATCCTCTTAAAGTCTCCGGAATCAGCCCCCTGGCAAAACTGGAGTCCTGCTCGCAAGTTGTTCCTATGGATAAGGTCTTAGTGGAACACAGCTATGCCCATTCATATTGTCCGTGGCTGCTTCACACTTTTAACAGCAGGACTGAGTAGTTGGTAATAGACTGTATGGCGCAAAGAGCCAAAAACATTTTCTATCTGGCCCTTTACGGTGTGGAAATAAACAAGAGTTAGCCACTATCACCTGTGGTTGGCAGAGACATAAAGGCAGGATGGGAAAAGTTTATGGGGGAAAAGGTACAGGCTTCAGGTGTGTCCTGACTGGAGGTTGCTGGCCTGGGGAAGCTGAAGATGAGGGTCTAGAAGCTGGGGGACCTATGTGACTACTTAGAGGCCCATATTGGCGTCCTCTGCTTGGTCCTAAGTTGGAAGCAGGGACAAAAATTAGGGAGACTGTCAGTTATTAATCAAATCCTAGCTGTTTGGGGCCAGTTGTTGCCAGGGTTATTTTTTGGCTTCCTGAGCTGGTGGCTATGACAGATGATGGTCTGATGTCCTGCAAGGCTTAAAGATAGCAAGCTGGCTTCCAGGGCTGGTTACTGTAGATAATGGATTGGTTTCCTGGACTGAATGCTGTAGATTATGGGTCTGGGTCCTATTTTTATACAGGGTCTGTCCATTTTCCATTTGTATATTCAGTTTCTCAACAGAAGTTTGCTTATTCCAGTGGTGATCATTTTGTAATGTATAAAGATATCAAATCACTATGTTGTATACCTGAAACTAATATAATTTTGTAAGTCACTTATGCTTCAATAAAAATAAATATAAATATATATTTATATATCTTAAAGTTTGCCTATTCCACTATTTAAGGTGAAGTGTTTTAAATGAGTGGGTCCTAGATACTTGGGTAAGTTACTTTAGGTCTCTGTGCCTCAGTTTCCTCATCTATAAATTGGGGATCATGACAGTTCCTGCCTCATAGGGTTTTGGAAAAATTAAGTCCACATAAAATACATCCAGCAGAGTGCCTGATACACAGTGCATCTCAATGAATATTATTCACTGTATTATAATCATCCCATGAAACTCCTTCAAGG
This sequence comes from Eschrichtius robustus, assembly GCF_028021215.1. NCBI lineage: Eukaryota > Metazoa > Chordata > Mammalia > Artiodactyla > Eschrichtiidae > Eschrichtius > Eschrichtius robustus. Next base: position 39,961,731 of record NC_090838.1, read on the forward strand.
CAAGGTCTGTGCCTTTTGTCCCAATAGTCCCAGCTTCTGTCAGAGGGTTTGACACATAGTAGTTATTCGATAAATATATGATAAGTAAATGAGTGAATTATAAGAAACCAGGGATGGAGGGAATCTTGGCCGCCCGTCTCAGAGAGAGGATAATCTCTTTGATTACTTTATATTTAAAAAGGCCTAAACTTGGGGAGCCCCATTCCCACCCTGAAGCTAAGGGAAGCCTGCCCTCCACCCACTCTACCCAGGGAGGCCCAGTGAGAGGGCAGTCTCTAACTCTCAATGATACTTTGACTTTACTAAATAATTCAGGTGTTTTCTGAATTACAAAGGCTTTAAACTGCCTCTCTGTCTTTTTGGGAGCCTTCCCACTCCTGCAATTGGTACTGTGGAAGTTGGTATCAATATTTACAATCTGACTCAGTAGTTTTCAAGGCTGCCCTGATCCTTCAGTTTACTCAGAAACAACAGCCAAGCAAGGTATCTCTTCCCCCTGCATCTTTAACCTTGACAGAGGCTGCCTTGCAAGGAAGTGGGGCCTTGGAATCCAGCAGCTGCTGCAGGATCCTCTCCCAACCTCCCGTCCCTCTGCCTGGGAGCAGCACCCTGTCCAAGCTCCCCCACCCAAGAATCCATCTTTCTTGTAAACCTTTCCAAGAAAGAGAAGCAACTCCACCCTCCAAAACCAAGAGACCACTTGGTCCTGCTGATCTATCCTCTTAAAGCCTCTGGAATCAGTCCCCTCCCCACCAGCCCTTCTGTATTTGCCATGCTTCAGACTCTCATAACTCCCCCCTTGAGCTACAGCAGTGTCCTTCTAACTCCAGTCTTCCTCTGCTCTGTCCCAGCCCCTGGTCTAGTGAGATGACCCATGTCACTCTTCAGTTTGCAACCCTCCAAAGGCTTCCCTTCACCTACAGGTTAAAGTCAGTACCCTTCAAATGGCATCCATGGCTCTTCCCTGTGCTCTCCTGGCCTGCCTTGTCTCCTACCACTTCTGCCTTGCACTTAACTGCCTAGAGCCACTGAGCTGTCCAAGATGGTAGTCACCAGCTTCATGCAGCTCTTTAACTTTTAATTAAAATGAAATCAAATTAAAAATTTAGCTTCTTAGTTGCACTAGCCACATTTCAAGTGTTTAATCACTGGAGGCTACGAAATGGACAACATAGAGATAGAACATTTCCATCAACACAGGAAGTTTTACTGGATTCCTCTAGAAAAAGGATTTGTGTTCCTCTGCACACATCATGAGGTTTCACCCTGCCAGGTCTTTGCTCATGCCTCTGCCCAAACACCCACCCTCCCCGCTTTCCACCTGGGTGATTCTTCAAGACTCAGTTCAGGGGTCATTTCCAAGAAGCCTTATTTGAAGCCCTAAGCTAGGGTGAGTGCTAGGCTTCTGAGTTCTTCATGTTAGCTAATGCTTATCTGACCACTTACCATTTGCTGACACATCTGTCTCCTCCACGAAACTGTGAGTTCCTCCAGGGCAAAAACCGTGTCTTCACGGGCCCAGTGTCCCCAGTGCCTGGCACGAAGCAGGTGTCTGTTACTTTTGGCTGAGCTCATGTGAACGGAACTCTCAGCAGTGTGTGACCACAGGACAGGATTCAGCTGTGTGTCAGTGAAGACCCTCAGGTAGAGGGAAATTAGTCAAGAGGAAAGGGGACTTAATGGTTCAGTAATTGGGAAGTTTAGGGGCAGTTCTTACTCCCCACATGACCGGATCCAGGGGCTCAGAGCATGCTGTCAGAGCCCTGGTCCCCTTCCCAGCTCTCAGCTCTATTGATTACCCTCTCTAGGCAAGATGACCACCAGTAGTAGCCTTGGTTCTAAATATTCCCAATTTTGTAATCTCCAGGAAGAAAGAAATTCTCTCTCCCAACATCTATCTAGCTGTCTCCAGTAAGATGCTCTTTGGCCTTGCTTGGGTCGTGTGCCTTCCCTGAATGAATCACAGTGGCCTGGAGTAGTTGCCTGGCTATATCACCCTGACTCATGTGTTTGTCCTAGGGTGGGGGGTGGGATGGGATGCAAGGTCATCATGATTGACAGCTCCCCGGGCCACTTGGAAAAGGAGGAAGTCACCCAAAGGAACCAGAAGAGTGGGGTTGAGAAACGCTGGGAGACGGGAGGGTCAGATGGATGGGCCGCTCCCTCTGGGAGCTGGACTCCCGCTTGCTTTCTGCTTCCTTTTGCACTTTCCCCGTGTAGACCAGGGCCTCAGGGGAGTCCAGCCACCCTCAGGTTTCAAGCCACCTGTCAGCAGCCAGCAAAGGGTCTTGAGTTTAGGTTTCTCTGGCCTGGAAATACATAGTTGATGGAGCTTCTAAGGGCACTGGCCATATTCTGGAAAGATCCCTTGTAGAATTCACCAACTCTGGTCAGTGCCCCACAAGCTGCTGAAACCTTTTTTTTTTTTTTTTCCATTTACAATATTAAGGGATAATTTACATACAGTAAAATTCAGCCTTTTTAGTGTATAGTATTGTGGGTTTTGACTACAGTCATCTACCACAATCAAGATATGGAATAGTTCCATCAGCCACAAAACAATTCCCTGGGTCCACTTTGTAGTCAACCTTTCCCCCATCCCAGTCCCTGGCAATCATTGATCTGTTTTTCTGTCCCTATAGTTTTGCCTTTTCCCAAATGTCATATAAATGAAAACATGTAGTATGTAACCTTGAATCTGGCTTCTTTGACTTAGCATAAGGCAGTTGATATTCATCCGTGCTGTTCTGTATATCAATAGTTCATTGCTTTTTATTGCTGAATTTCATTGTATGAATGCACCACATTTTATTTACCTATGCTCTACTTGAGGGCCATTTGGGTTGTTTCCAGTTTTGGGCAATTATGAATAAAGCTGCTATAAACAGATTTTCATTTCTCTTGGGTAAACACCTAGGAGTGGGTTTTCTGGGTTGAATGGTAAATGTTTAATTTTGTACAAAACTGCCAAATTGTTTTCCAAAGAGACTGTATCAATTTGCATTCCTGCTAGCAATATATGAGCACTTCAGTTGCTTTGCATTTTCACCGGAACTTGGGTTTGTTGGGTTTTTAATTTTAGCCATTCTAATAGGTGTATTGTGTATCTCATTGTGGTTTAAGTATGCATTTCCCTGATAACTAATTAATTTGAACATTTTTGTATGTACTTTTTTGCAATCTATATATCATCTTGGGGAAAGTGTCTGTTCAAATATTTTACCCATTTAGTTGAGTTGACTATTTTTATTATTATTGACTTTTGTGAGTTCTTTATATATTCTAGATTCAGGTCCTTTATCAGATATACGTTTTGCAAACATTCTCTCCCAGTTTGTGGCTTGTCTTTTCATTTTTTCAAGTGTCTTTTGAATAGCAGGTCTTAATTTTGAAGAAACGCCAGTTATTACTTTTTTCTTTTATAGGCTTTGCTTTTAGTGTCATAGCTAAGAAACCTCAGCCTAACCCAAAGCCATAATGTTTTCTCCTAGAAGTTTTACAATTTAAGTTTTACATTTATGTCTATGATCCATTTGGAGTTCATTTTTTATAGGGTATGGAGTATGGATTGAGGTTCTTTTTTTGCATATGGATATTTAATTATTCCAACACCATTCCTTGAAAAGCCCTTCTCCATTGAATTATCTCTGCATCTTTACCAAAAATCCACTGACGAAATATATGAGGATCTATTTCTGGACTCTATTCTTTTCCACTGAAGTCTCTCCTTCCTTCTCCACCACACTGTCTTGACTACTGCAGCTTATGGTAAATCTGGAAATCGGGTAGTGTGAGTTCTCCAACACTATTCTTTTTCAGAATTGTTTTGGCTAATCTAGCGCTTTTGCCTGTCCGTAAAATTTTAGAATCAGCTTGCAGGCTCCACGTTTCTCTGAGGAATTCATAGGCTCACAGGGGCTGCCTGGTCAGAATCCATACCACTGTTCATGATTTATCATGAGGTGGTTCTAGGGCAGGATGATGGTTAGTGGGACCAGACTGCTAGGACACAAATCCTAGCTCCAATACTTACTAGAACTTGGGGAAGTTACTTGATATTCCTGTGGCTCAATCTCCTCTTCTGTAAAATGAAGAAAATGGCCATACTTTATTTTATGGGATTTTTGTGAGGATGGCAACAACAGGTGGAAAACAAAACAGTACCTGGCACATAGTAAACCCCTGATAAGTGTTAGCTATTATTTATCTTATCCGTACTCATCTCAGTCTTTCCCCTTCTCTCCACACTCCCGCTAACTTTCCACAGCTGCTGAACTACTGATTTTTCTTTCAAGGACATTTCTCAGGCTTTTAAACCACTTAATAGTCAGCTTATCACATCGCCATGGCCCTCCTAGAAGTTCAATATATTGATATTTGCTGTTTCACCTTAGCTGTTCCTTCTCATTATGACATTTATAGAAAATCCGCTTTGTGGGCCATATGATTTGGCTGGTAGTGAAAGGCCAGGCTGAGCTCTGCCTACTGTGTCCCTAAGGCTGAAGGCCAAGCACAATTATGACGCCCACACCTGCCAGCAAGCAAGGCCTGTGCCTCTCCTACTGAACTGGTCCATTCTTCCTCCATCAGCCTGGCATATCCCAGGGGCAGGGACTTGATCTGTCTGGTTCCAGCAGACTCTCCTCAACAGTGGAATCTAATTCCCCTGTAGGACCGGGAGCTGTGCAAGAGTAACGTCCCAGGGTCTCTGATCTGCCAGGGATCCCCAGAAGTATGCTTACCTTTCCCAGTGGAAAGGCTGGGGGCTATATCTACTCCAATGCTGAATAACTTTTTTCTAAATATTTTAATAATTTTTACAGTTATAGTTCTAAAATGGATTGCTTTTTCACTGCCTCTTTAAAGGAAGTCACTGAGTATCATTTAACTTTTCCTTGATAATTCAAAGCCATAATCACGTACATCAATGGCTACACTGGAACTGTAGCTGAAATTCGGCCTCTGTACACCGGTACGGAATTGAATCTCAGAGACAGAGTTTTGGGTGAAGCAGAAAAGAATAGCTTTATTGCTTTGCCAGGCGAAGGGGTCACAGCAGGCTAATGCCCTCAAAACTCACCTGGAGGGGGTAGTGAGAAGTTTTATAGTAATGATTCAAAGAGGAGGGTGTGATCAGCTCGTGGACCTTCTTTTGACTGGTTGGTGGTGAGGTAATTGGGAGTCAGCATCACCAACCTTCTGGTTCAACCGGCCTGGGGTCTGGTGCTTGTGAGAAGCGTGCAGTTAACTTCTTCCACCTGGTGGGAGTTTCAGTATCTGCAAAACAGCTCAAAGATTCAGTTGCGTATATCCTTTGAGCGGGAACCAGGACCCTGCCCCAAGGCTGCACTATTGTTTCTTGACTGCTCCTCCCTTGTCTCTGCATCACCTCCCTTCCCTGATGAGCAAACTGTTCGAACCTGCCCTTTGGAACTCAGGGAAGGTCATGGAGGCTGAATGAAGCACATTTCCTACAAACAAGAAAGGGGGGTTGGACACAGAAAGGTTTTGTGGACTTCCCTGTTGGCGCAGTGGTTAAGAATCCGCCTGCCAATGCAGGGGACACAGGTTCGAGCCCTGGTCCAGGAGGATCCCACATGCCGCGGAGCAACTAAGCCCGTGAGCCACAACTACTGAAGCCCGTGCGCCTAGAGCCCGTGCTCTGCAACAAGAGAAACCACCGCAGTGAGAAGCCTGCGCACCGCAACGAAGAGTAGCCCCCGCTCGCCGCAACTAGAGAAAGCCCGCGAGCAGCAACGAAGACCCAATGCAGCCAAAAGGGAAGGAAGGAAGGAAGGAAAGGCTTTTGTGCCCAGGAGCCCCACAGGGTCCTGCTTAGTTTCAGGATGTCATGACTGGGGCCATTTGAGGCACATAGGCTGTTTCCACCCTGTTCTAATGTCTCTCAGACCTTCCCACAGATTAAGTGCATGGGCTTCTGCCTCCGACGGTGCTTACCTGTTTCAGGGCCCATCCCTTTGGTTGTCTAAACTGAGAAATGAACCTGAACACTAGCAACGTTTCCATTAGTAATGACAAAAGCAATGAGAAAGAGAAAAGCAGCCCCTGGGAGCCGGGAGCTGGCGGGGCACCTGGAGCTGGGCTGTAGTGTCCTGCTGTTGAATGTGACGGCCCCCACGTGGCATCAACACCCAACAAGACCACTGCGGGAGCCGAGTCAAAACAAAACAATGTTGGGGCCCAGGGCAGGCTGCCCCAAAATGTGCCTCAATGGCATAGTGATTATTTTGAATTAAAGTTACCTAAGAAACAGCTAATGCAACAGAGACACCCTGACCCTGCTCTCTGTCTCCCTGGAAGCAGGAAATAAACCTTTCGTGTGAAAGATGCACTCCCTGCATCTGGAGGTAGGAGGACACCCTTATCGCCAGAGACAGGGATTATGAGAAGCCTTATGTAAACACCTTGTTACTTCTTCAGCTCACTACCCCAAGTCCAAGTTCTGTTTAGGTTCTTCACTAATTAAGCACCCAAAGCCCAAGTTTCTTTGTCCTGTCAATTCCTCACAAATTTATTTTTTGTCTAAAAAGTATAAAAGCTGCTTGCTTCTGCCACTTCTTTGGTCTCATTTTTTTTAAATAAATTTATTTATTTATTTAATTTATTTTTGGCTGCGTTGGGTCTTTGCTGCTGTGCGCAGGTTTCTCTAGTTGCGGCAAGCGGGTTTCTCATTGCAGTGGCTTCTCTTGTTGCAGAGCACGGGCTCTAGGCGTCCAGGTTTCAGTAGTTGTGGCGCACAGGCTCAGTAGTTGTGGCACACGGGCTTTGTTGCTCTGCCGCATGTGGGCTCTTCCCAGGCCAGGGCTCGAACCCGTGTCCTCTGCATTGGCAGGCGGATTCTTAACCACTGCGCCACCAGGGAAGCCCTTAGGTCTCATTTCTATGAGACCTCCGTGCATGTGAATTAAAATTTGTTTCTTTTCCTCCTGTTAGTCTGTCTTGCATCAATTTTATTATTAGTACAGAACTCAAGATGGGGAGAAGGGGGAAATTTCCTCCTCCCTGACAACATCATGGACTGCTCACCCGTCATCATGCCTGAACACAGACCAAACGAGAACGTTGTCCAAACCACAAAAGCGACCAAACAGCCCTCTTATTTATTTGTCTAATAGGCGTGACGGCTGCTTTCCTACCAATTACAGCTTTAGCCTCACTTCATTCCCCTGTCTTCTAGAGAAGAAATATTAAGATTCCCAGCGATAGAATCACCTCCACTTTCTGATGCTGCTCAATTCAGAGCAATGCCCTCCTTCTTTGAACGCGCCTCAAAATCACCTGCCACAAGCCCAAATCCTTAATAAGTCCTTAATTCAAAGAGGAGGCTCTCAGTGGAATTAAGGAAGGACAGTAGGGCCGTTGGGAAGTTTTGTGTGTCCCTCAGATCCCAAACCTTTGTAGAAACCTGGTTATGCTTAAAATGTGGGTGAAGAGTTATCCATGAATCTGTTATACATTTTGGACCAACACAAAAATCCAGTTAGGAAAGTGATGTCCCCCTCTTGCCCACCCACCCCTACCCCACTCCTGACTATACTGAGAGGGATGTGCTCAGTTCTATTGAATTAAAGAGAAGAAAAAAATTTAACCGCTCAAAAAATTATTGGTAGAACAATGTTTGCCAACAGAGATTGCTTCAATAATGGAGCCCAAAATAGAGTGAACAAATAAAGCTGTCGAGACGTCTGTGGGTTTAGTTTCAGCGAGCGTTCCCCGCTATTTAGAAGATATAAAAATGATCTTTGCAATGAGCAAGTAGCTTTTTATTTCCGTAGGGGAAGTATTTCTCATCTAACCCATTTCATTTCCTTTATGAAACAGGAAGCAAACGTCTCAGTCTTTTGGAAGGTGGTAGCATATTAAAATGCATCTGAGTAGTAATGTGAGGCTATTCGGTCCATCGCAGTTAAAAGTTTGAAATCTGGGCTAATGTTTTAAATGTGAGAAAAGAGAATACATAGTCCAGATAATGTGCTTCATTTCAGTCTTCTGCTCCCAGGGTTGTTTAAGAAAGAATTTAGGGCCCTAATTTAAGCAGAAGGGAAGTTGGCGTTTCATCTCAAGTTGGAGACGGGAGCAAGTCAGGACCCCACGGCAGGGGGCACTGCCCCCCTTCTCCTTCTCTTACGTTCTAAGGAACTCAGTGGATCAGGAAGAAGCCCCACACCAGAAGCAAAGGGTAATTTTCCATTCTCCTGCAGACTGTATTCCTAGCCGCTGTGCCTCTAGAGTGCCCCGTATCTGCCTACGAGCAGGAGGAAATAATTGTTTTCTCCAACATGGCAGTGTTTTCTTTTCCATTCCTTATTGAGCTGTCATTAAGTTGTGGGATTCTCTGGGGAAATCACTTTAATCTCTTTGGGGGTGGCTTACAAGCCCCTGAAGGTGATTCAAGAACATCCAGGCAATATTTCGTGACTGAATCAGGGAATAAGCTGTTAGAAAAACTCATTTGGTATCTCACGCCGATGGCTCTCTCTCCAGAGGTGGCCCTCCGCTGAATGGCCTCCTGCCACAGGCTGCTCCCCTCTGGCTGCCTTCTCAACAGCTGCATTCCCCACTTTTGCTCTCCACTAGCTGACTCCTAGCCCCCGCTACTGTCTCAACTGCTGACTGCCTAAGGCTCTGAAAGACCACAGTGGGAACATGAGACCCCTTTCAGGAGGTTCTGCATTAAAGACACAAGAAAAACTTTCAAGGATCAAAGTTACTGGGGCTTCCTTGGTGGCGCAGTGGTTAAGCATCCGCCTGCCCATGCAGGGGACACAGCAGGTTCAAAACTGCGTGACTGACTGGCTGATGGTGACAAGGCTCTCCTGCAATTCTCTATCCTCCTTGTCCTTGGGTGACCTTTGCCTCCATTTAGCACCCACAAGCCATATGATCTCATTCCTGTGAGACTTTGGTTTGACTCACATCACCTCCCCACGTTGTCTTTTCCTTGTGTAGAGACTGTTGGGCCAAATCATTGATGCTCGATTCTGGCTGGACGCTGAAGTCACCTTGGGAGTTTTAAGAGAAGGCGGCGCTGGCCCTGCCTCGGGAGAGTCTGATACAATAGATCTGGGGGTGAGGCCCGGGCTCAGTACTTTTTAAAAAGTTCAGTGATTATAAGAGCAGCCACAGTTGAGAACCACTGAATTAAACAGTCCTTGAGGTCCCTTCCAGTTCTCATGATCTGTGAGCCTCGATTGGGTCAAGTTAATGAGGTAGAGACGCCATTCTATCGCTCTGAGAAAACAGAGTATATAATAATCATTTCCAGGAGTATACAGTTAAACTCTCGGACCTCAAAGAAAAACAATTATAAAGAGTTTTTCTCCGCCTTCTGGAAATATCCTGGCTCCCATTACCCCCTCCAATTAATGGTCCTAAAAGGACTACGGGCTAGGCCATGAGTATTCCATTTCACAGATGAGAGTAGGAAAAGTCCTGAAGACAATCACGTCTGGCTGTTGGCAGAACCTGCAGTAGAGAGCCTAGCGTTTTTTAACAATTCTGTTCAGTAAATGTCTTCTGTGTAGAAGACATTTCTGGAAGGTGGAGATGGGTGGGAAACCTGCAAGTTTGAAAGAAGTGTTCGGTAGCCTTGCGTATCCGGAAAGTTAACAGTGAGCGCATCAGGATTGGAAGCAGAGAAAAGAAACCAAAGAGAGCGAGACAGAGAGAGAAAGACTGCCCCAATGTCTGGAACAGGGTCCCCTGCTGCAGAATATCAGCCCCACTGCCAGTAATCCTGACGGGGTTCAGGTCAAGCTACTCCAGAATTTGGCGCGTTGGCCTCTTGACTGTTTTAAGTTGAAGGAATGTGAGAAAGAGCAATTGTGGGAAGGACTCTCTGACCTTCCCCTGAAGCAGGTCGTAAAACCCTCATGTGAGAGGTGCCCTCCCTCTACTGGGAGGAAAGGAGCATCCTTACCTCCAGAGACGGGGGGATGACTGGGAGGAATCTGAACAGGCCTTGCTAGGTTTCCCCCAGCTTAATACATTAGCTCCTACCCTAGCACATATTTCCACGATTGCCCACTCCTCATGAAACCTAGCATCAAAATGCTCTCGTTTGACTGCTTTTTTGGGTCATTGCCTTACGAGGGCTCCAGGGCTCCCGCATCGTGTAAAACTTACAGTAAATTAATGTGTATGCCTTTCTCCTGTTAATCTGTCTTTTGTTCCAAGAGCTCCAGCAAAGAACCAAGAAGGGTAGAAAGTAAAAGATTTTTTTTGCCCCTACGATCCCAACACAATAACTTTGATTCTTTTTTCTTCTTGTAAATAAACTTGTGTGTTTTATTTTATTTTATTTTTGGCTGCGTTGGGTCTTCGCTGCTGCACGCGGGCTTTCTCTAGTTGTGGTGAGTGGGGGCTACTCTTCGTTGTGGTGTGCGGGCTTCTCATTGCGGTGGCTTCTCTTGTTGGGAGCACGGGCTCTAGGCGCGCGGACTTCAGTAGTTGTGGCACGTGGGCTCCAGTAGTTGCGGCTCGCGGCCTCTAGAGCGCAGGCTCGGTAGTTGCGGCGCACGGGCTTAGTTGCTCCGCGGCATGTGGGATCTTCCCAGACCAGGGCTCGAACCTGTGTCCCCTGCGTTGGCAGGCAGATTCTTAACCACTACGCCACCAGGGAAGCCCCCTCACTCAATTCTAATCAAGTCTCAGCATTAAAATACCCACCTTCAACCAGCCTTTGCCGTTCCTCCTCCGAGATGCTCCTAGGACTGGTTTGCCTCACCATGATGAGAACAACTGGTCTGAAGGATCGTTTTGGTGATCATTCCAAGGAGCCAGTGTCCCACAGGTGCCTGTCCTGCATGATCTGGTTGTAGGGTCTGCTGCCCACAGGCCTTCGTTCCTGTGTGGGAGAGTGAGGGGGATGGGAAGCGAGCCCCAGGAAACCCCGGGAACAGGCCCATCCCCTCAGAATGGGCACTCCCTTCATCACAGCCTCTCTTCTACCCCTCAGGCCTGCCCATGTGTTCAGACTGTGCAGCTCCACCAAGATCCAGACTACAAAGCAGGAGACTTGGGTTCTATCTCTGACTTTCCAGTTAGCCCACCCGGAGATCCCTGGCAGGTCTCTCTGAGCCCATGCCCACAGATGAGGATCCCTGCATGGATGAGATACAAACTGCAGGGCACTCTGAAGATTACGGAGGCAAGGAATGGCCCCCACCATTCACCCAGCGAGTTCCAACTCCCTGGTCCAGCTCATTTAAAAATAATTGAAAAACAGGGCTTCCCTGGTGGCTCAGTGGATAAGAATCTGCCTGCCAGTGCAGGGGACACCGGTTCGATCTCTGGTCCGGGAAGATCCCACATGCCACGGAGCAACTAAGCCTGTGCGCCACAACTACTGAGCCTGCGCTCTAGAGCCCGCGAGCCACAACTACCGAAGCCCGCATGCCTAGAGCCCGTGCTCCGCAACAAGAGAAGCCAATGAAATGAGAAGCCGTGCACCGCAACGAAGAGTAGCCCCCCGCTCACTGCAGCTAGAGAAAGCCCGCATGCAGCAATGAAGACCCAACGCAGCACAAAATAAATAAATTAAAAAATAATAATAATTGAAAAAATAGAGAAAAGGAGGGAAGAAGTGAAAAAGAGGAAGCACCCTGTTACCAGCACCTGTTAACTTTTGGTGTGTTTCCTCTTAGCCTTTCACTTATGCATATAACCTATAATCATAGGCATATAGCCTATGTATGAGGTTATATCTTATTTTTTCCACTTATAATGAGGACACTTCCTTGTGGTCTTAAAGTCTCCTTGGAAAACTGAGCTTAAAGGGCATCAAAATATTGCACCAGGTAGATATAACCTAGTGTTTACTTAAGAATTCTCCTATGACTGAACACCTGTTTTTACTATTGTAAATAATAGTGCAATGAATATCTTTGAGCACAATGCCCACTCTCCCCTTCCTTCAGTTATTGGAGGAAATCCATCAGAAAATAGATTGCTCCTTGAGAGCAGTGTGAGTAATTCACTTTTTAAAATTTATTTATTTATTTATTTATGGCGTGTTGGGTCCTTGTTTCTGTGCGAGGGCTTTCTCCAGTTGCGGCGAGCGGGGGCCACTCTTCATCGCGGTGCGCGGGCCTCTCACTGTCGCGGCCTCTCTTGTTGCGGAGCACAGGCTCCAGACGCGCAGGCTCAGTAATTGTGGCTCACGGGCCTAGTTGCTCCGCGGCATGTGGGATCTTCCCAGACCAGGGCTCGAACCCGTGTCCCCTGCATTGGCAGGCAGATTCTCAACCACTGCGCCACCAGGAAAGCCCCAGTAATTCACTTTTATACCCTTTTACCCCAGTACTTGGTCCAAACCAGGGAATAAATAAATAAAATAAATAAATTAAGAAAAAAAAAAAAAAAGAATTGAGTGAGGATCGTACTATAATAGTTTAGGGTTGACGGATGTATGACCAGGCCACCCAAGATGGCTGTTCTCTTGCTCTCTGCACATCCCCTGCTCGACCAGCGCCTGCTTCACCTACATCCTACTCACCTGACAGACCTTTCCTCTTAATCACAGAGCCTAATCAGTAAATGCCTATGTACTGGCCCCTGGCCCCCAGCTAGTGATTGTTCTAATCTTTAGCTCAGAACTCTCTCCACTATGATAGTGTATCAAAGGGGCCGTGAGTGGCAGGGCCCTCTGCTGGTTTCCCTGGCAACCGATGAGCTAACTTGATGTCATCAATTCCCCCTATAACTGGTAACCTCCCTCTCGCCCAGGAGCGGAGACTGCCACCATGTCCTGCCCGCCTACACGGTGGGGTGTGGCTCCAGGACCTTGCTTCGGACGTGTAAGCTCCCCCATCCATGAAACCACTGAATCGGGGTCACTGACTCCGGGCTCTTTCTTCAGTCTCCAGGCTGCGCAAGTACAGAGCGTGCAGGCCTGCGGGGTGCAGCCCAACAATGGACACAGCAAGGCAAAGGTTTGGAGACAAAGATTTTTAAGACTCTTGGAGAGTAAACTGTCTTTTGATGTTTTTGAACTGTTAAAAGATAAAATGAGGCCTACTAAAAATTTAAGAACTTATTTGAGCAAAATCCATTCCAATTATGCAGCACCAAGCCAGAGTGGTTATAAGCAAGCACTCCATGGATGGGAGCCGGAGGTGAACTTTTACAGAGAAAAAAAAAGAAACAAAGTAAGGAATTTACTTACTGGCTTAAAGCCTAGTTAGCTGTGATTGGTTGTCCTTAGGTTTCGGTTTGTAACTGTGAGGCATTTGCAGGCTTAGATTTTGGTTTGCTTGTGTAGAACACCCCCAGCATTAGAGCCACCTCAGCCTAAGGGTCTCCTTGTCTAATTAATTTAACAGTATTGAAGAGCTGAACAGTTTGATGTTCATTTAAGTCAAAGATTCTCAACCTTGGCACTTTTGGACATTTGGGGCTGAATCATTCCTTGTGGTTGTCCTGTGCGTTACAGGATATTTAACAGTATCCCTGCCTCTACCCACTAGATGCCAGTAGCCTTCCCTACACAGTTGTGAAAACCAAAAATGTCTCCGTGCATTGCCCAATGTCTCCGGGGGGCATTTAAATGTAAACAAGCCTTTCAGGAAGTTCCTGGAATGAACAACAAAGTTATTTGCAACTTGTATCTCTTTGGCAAGTTTCCTATAGTGGTGTTGTAGGGTTGATAAAGACAGTGGAAGAGCTCATCATGTTAATGCAGTAGACTATAAGGGGTCGAGGGTAGATGGTCTCCATTCTCACCCTTAGCCTCCAGCCTCACCTCTCCTGCCTCTTGCAGTCTCCTGTTGATAGTCAACTTTTAGCTAGAAGATATGACATCTCTGAAGTCAAAAATCAGTAGCTTCTGAGGAATGAAAAGAAAACATGCTAAGGTTTATTGAGCTCTTACCTGAACACGATAGGCTTTATGTAACCCCATGAAGTAACATTACCCATTTTATAGATAAGGAAATCGAGGCTCAGAAAAGCAGAGAATTGCTCCTATCACTCAGTGAACGATGAGGTTGGAATCTGAATGCAAGGGTCTGTCTCCATGCTAGGTTGCCAAATCTAGCAATACTATTGTGTGGGACATATTTATACTCAAAAAGTATTCGTTGTTTACCTGAAATTCAAATGTAATTACGCATCCTGTATTTTATCAGTAACTCTACTTCAATAACCCTTCTCTGACCCCAGGGGACCAATGCAAGGGGTGTTGGGTGCTGACCACTAAATTGTTGCACGGGGGACAGACCCAGGAGCCCTGGGAGCATTGGCGAGAGAGGAGGTGGGGTGTAAAGCCCGGCCCACCGGTCTCTGCTTTGAGAGCCTAGTGAGGAGTGACCCCTGGTGGCCACGCTGCGCCCTGCAGCCACAGGCAGTCCAGCCCCTGCGCGGAGCATAGGGCTTCAGGGGCAGACATCTGTTCTTAGTTCTGACCTCCCCCGAGAGCTGACATCCACCCAGGGGCTGTGGGGAAAGGAAGCCAGGCCCAGAGCCACCTAGGAGCTTTTTCAAACCATTCAGCTGGACTGGAAGTTCATTCCCACGCTGGGTCAACCACTCTGTCGCCCCCAGGTGGCTGATCTGCAAAAAGCAGGTCCTTAGGCCCCTAAAACTTCAAGGACCAAAGGAGGTGGTACCGAACCAAAGCTGGGTCCGCTCCGCGACGCGCAGCAAAGCCAATCTCCTGACAGCGGGCTGTGGGGAAGAAAAGTGCAGCACTTACTGTAAAGCTATACGATAGTCCGGGACAGCTAGTGCTCAAAAAGCCTGAACTCCCCGAAGGGTTTCAGGAAAGCATTTTTAAAGGCCAGGTGAGGGAGGGGGGACTCTCAGGGTGTGTGATCAGCTCCTGCACGATTCTCTGATTGGTTGATGGTGAGGTGACTGGGCGGTGTCGTAGGGGTTAATACTGTGTTATCAATCCTTAGGCTCCAGTAGGCCTGGGAACTATGTGCTCATGGTCATCAGGTAGTTACCTTCTTCCATTTGATGAGGGTTTTCACATTATAAAACAACTCAGGAAACGTGCATCAGATACAATTAACTAGGCGCTTCTGAGAGGAGCTAAAGCAGATAATAGGGGGGAGGGGTCTGTCCCGGGAAGGCCCCCTAGGGTCCTGCTCAGCTACAGGACTGCTGAGATTTGTGTCCCCCTACCCACTGCTGCCCACAGGGCCTCCTGGGCCCTCTGCCCACTCCAACATCTGGGGGGGGGGGTCACATGCAAACTGAGGGCAGCACTGGAAGGGAGGTCATTATTAAAACTAGCATCAGGAGTCCATTTCTAGCGTGGAGTCCCACAAATTACCTTTGTGTAAATCTGCTCGTGAGTAGAAGCCTTTGTTGTTTAAAGGCTCCACACGGCCCCCTGGGGACTCATTCCTTCCCCAGACGTTTGCTGTGCCCTAACCTGTGCCAGGATATATCAAGTGCTGAAGGTCAAAAACATGATCCACGTGGGGCCCTGCTTTCTCCGGCTGTTGAGGCAACAGGCCTGGACTCAGTCACACAGCTCAGAGAGTGCCACCCGCCCCAGGCCCTAAGGAAATCCCCCTGCTGCCCTTTCCTCTGAGAATCCTTGGGGAGGTGGAGGGGATGTCTCCCCAGGGCGCCTCCTCCGTATGGACCCAGCTGACCTGTCACACTCTTTTTCTGTGTATTTGGCCCCTAATGTTACCCAATGAATCGGGTGATTCAGTCCCGCTGCTCGCCACTTACAAAGTCAATTACAGACTCACAAATGGTAGAAGAAAAGGTGCCTTTAATCAGAATGCTGGCAATCTGGGGAGACAGTGGACTCAGCGTCCCCCAAAAGCCACCTCTGAAGATTCTGCTCGGCCATGAAAGTTATAAAGGGAAACATAGAAGTCATCTCAGTTGATCACTGAGATAGATGGTCAGAGTCGGCGGCATCCACCACTGTGTGCAGGCTTGTCGACTCCTCGTGATCGTCCTCTGGATGTAATCTTGTTCATAGTTTGGTCACACAGTTTGTTCGGAAGATTACTGAACAAGAAGCTAGGGAAGAGATCTGGTCATCTGTTAATTACTTATTCTTCATTTCTACTTCTGTGATCTACGGAAAGAACCGACAAATTAGGCAAGGTATTGTGTGATTAAAAGATTTGAAAGACATGGTTGGGCCAGAGATGGGTAGAGCATGGGGATGCCTGGGTTAAAAGTTAGTTACAATATAGCTTTGCTCAAGTGACAGGAAAAGGGGCTTCTTGCTGAGGGCAGTTTCCTGTAAAGAGTTGCTTACACTGAGGCCTCACTGAGTTTGGAAGAGGACTCAGAAGGGCACATGTGAGATTGCAGCCCTAGTTGACACCTTGACTTCCGAAGGGTGAGATCCTGCCCAGGGGACACAGCTATCCTGTACCCAGACTCCTCACAACAACCGTGAGATAATACACTGGTATTATTTTGAACTGCTAAGTGTGCGGTAATGTTACGCAGCAACAGGAAACTAATATACGCAGCATCTACAGGCTTCACCCTAGCCCTGGGTGCCTCCATTCTGGAACATTCCCACTAACCCCTGGCTTCCTTCATAACCAGAAAGCACAGCTAACTGAACCCACAGAAAGGCCCCCATGTGGGATGTGCTGAAAGGGAGGTCCCTTTGAAACTGTACTTCTCCTCGGATGGGACTTGAACCCAGCCACACCGCAGATAGGGACTTGAACCCACGGTATGGGATGTGAACCCATTGTCTTTTTTTTTTTTTTTAAATCAATTTATTTATTGATTTTATTTTTGGCTGCGTTGGGTCTTCGTTGCTGCGTGCGGGCTTTCTCTAGTTGCGGCGAGCGGGGGCTACTCTTCGTTGTGGTGCGCAGGCTTCTCATTGCAGTGGCATCTCTTGTTGCGGAGCACGGGCTCTAGGCACGTAGGCTTCAGTAGTTGTGGCTTGTGGGCTCTAGAGGGCAGGCTCAGTAGTTGTGGCACATGGGCTTAGGTGCTCTGCAGCATGTGGGATCTTCCCGGACCAGGGCTCAAACCCGTGTCCCCTGCATTGGCAGGCGGATTCTTAACCACTGCACCACCAGGGAAGCCCCCATCGTCTTTTTAATTAAAATCGCTCACCTGGTCTGAAACCATAGAACTCATCTCAGGACTTAGTGAAGCTCAGGTTCTTTTGTCTCGGTGCAGAAAGAATTCAGTGAGAGGCAAAGTGTCGGGCAAGAAGTGATTTATTAGTATAGGATGCTTGTGAGAGATACAGGCGGGCAGGCAAGGGAGTGCTGCCCTGAAAGCTAGGTAGGCCACATTTTTATAGTCAAAGGAAAAGAGGGGAGGGGAGAAGACCACCTTCTTCCTCATTCTTGAGTAGACATCAAACTTCCGTCATGGGCTTCCCTGGTGGTGCAGTGGTTAAGAATCCACCTGCCAGTGCAGGGGACACAGGTTCGAGCCCTGGTCCAGGAAGATCCCACATGCCGTGGAGCAACTAAGCCCGTGCGCCACAACTACTGAGCCTGCGCTCTAGAGCCCGCAAGCCACAGCAACTGAAGCCAGCGTGCCTAGAGCCCGTGCTCCACAACGAGAGAAGCCACTGCAATGAGAAGCCCCCACACCGCAACGAAGAGTAGCCCCTGCTCACCGCAACTAAAGAAAGCCAGCGTTCAGCAACGAAGACCCAACTCAGCCAAAAGTAAATAAATTTATTAAAAAAAATAAAAACTTCCATCATCAGTTCCTCCTCCACATCAGGCGGGAGAGTTTTTTTGTCCCTACATGGTCAAACTGGGACTTTCATAGCGCTATGGAAATGGGCAAAAAGCAGTAACATATACTAACGTATGGTAAATCATCTCGGGTTTCAGTATAACGTCAGCTTTCCCTATATTTTTATTTTTAGTGCGCACAGAGGAGCATGTCCTAGGAATCATTAACTTACCGACCTCACTGGGCAGGATGCAGGTCTCATTCCACCACTGTTTTATTGTTTGGGGGCATGTCTCATGCTTCTGCTGCACAGTTTTGTTGCTAAGCAAGCACACTTGGTTTCGTTGTTAAGCAAGCCTGCTTTCTTGAGTGATCATTAACTTACAGGGGTCTCCCATACCTTTTTTTACTATTTATGATCCCCTAGTAGGATTAACTATTTAATCACCTACTTTGTTCCTTCACTCTGTCCCTATCACCTGAAGTCCAAAGAAATCTGCCATATCTCCTGCCCTGCTCTAGTGTCTAAAATTCACTAATACTCATCTAGCCAACAAATATTTGAGTGCTGTATCAGTTACATTGTCACAATAATGCTGTATTACACAAAAACATAGTGAGCTAAAATAATCATTGTTGCCCATGAGTCTATAGGTTGGCTTTTTGGTTTTTCTGGTCTCAGGTGGCTTGATTAAGAGTCTACAGTCAGCTGTGGGTCAGGTAGGCGGCTCTACTGATCTTAGCTGGCTCCGTGGCACATCTGAGGGTCAGCTGGCTATGAATGGCCTCAGCTAGGCTGATGCAGATCTTCTCTACTTCTCACATCCCTTCAGCAGAATAGCAGGGAATATTCTCTTGGCAGTGGCAGGACCCAAAAAAGAACAAGCCCAGTTGTGCAGGAGGGCAAGTGGAACTGCACGTGTGCTTTTCAAGCCTCTGCTTATGGTCATGTTTGCTAACATCTCATTGGCCAAAGCCACACAGTGAGCCCAGAGACAAAGTGGGAGGGGCCTACAAAAATACAGGAAGAAAGAAGGGCATTAATGCAATCAGCTTGCCACAAGGGCCAAATATAAACACGCATTGTTCTGGGTGTTCACCGTACAGTGGTGAACAAGCTTTTAGAGCTTGGGGTACAGTGGAGAAGAAAAGCAATAAATAAATAAATAGAAAGTGTGATTGGTGCTTTGGATGAGAATAGTCAGTAGGACCTACATTATATGATCTGAAGGATAAGAAGGAGCCAGCGATGGAAAGACCAGCCAATGTAGAAGCTCCGAGATGGATGGCTGATGTATAGTGAGCAAGGAAAGTGATGGCATAAAATAAGACTGGAGGGAGTTCCCTGGTGGCACAGTGGTTAAGAATCCGCCTGCCAATGCAGGGGACATGGGTTCAAGCCCTGGTCTGGGAAGATCCCACATGCCGCGGAGCAACTAAGCCCATGCGCCACAACTACTGAGCCTGCGCTCTAGAGCCTGCAAGCCACAACTACTGAGCCCGCGTGCCACAGCTACTGAAGCCCACCCGCCTAGAGCCCGTGCTCGGCAACAAGAGAAGCCATCGCAATAAGAAGCCCGCTCACCCCAAGGAAGAGTAGCCCCTGCTCACGGCAACTAGAAAAAGCCCGCGTGCGGCAATGAAGACCCAACACAGCCAAAATTAATAAATAAATAAATAAATAAATTTATTTAAAAAAAAAAGATTGGAGAAGTGGCAGGACCAGGGATATGAAGTTTGGATTGTAATCTAAGGGTGATGGGAACTCACTGGAAAGTTCTAGTGGGGGAAGGTGACATGATGTGATTTGTGCTTTTTTTTTTTTTCTGGCCACACCACGCAGCATGCGGAATCTTTTTTTTTTAATGTTTATTTATTTGTTTGTTTATTTGGCTGCGGCGGATCTCAGTTGCGGCATGCAGGATCTTTAGTTGCAGCATGCAAACTCTTACTTGAAGCATGTGGGATCTAGCTCCTTGACCAGGGATGGAACCTGGGCCCCCTGCATTGGGAGCGTGGAGTCTTTGCCACTGGACCACCAGGGAAGTCCCGGCATGCGGAATCTTAGTTTCCCAACCAGGGATCGAACCCTCACCCCCTGCAGTGGAAGTGCAGAGTCTTAACCACTGGACTGCCAGGGAAGTCCTGACTAGTGTTTTTAAAAGGTCACTCTGGCTATTGCATGGAGAATGAACGAATGTTAGGGAGATAAGAGCAAAAGCAGGGAGACAAGTTAGCAGGAGGTGTAGGGGTTCAGAATGAACCCCGCCACCCCCAACATGTGTCAGTTTTGCACGAGGATTATTTTGAGCTAAAGGCAATTGAGACCCTGCGGGTTCAAGAGCAAATACTGCCCCTCCCTTAACTACCTAGAAGCATTTAAATTTGGGATTTTCCCCAGAAAATGAGCTAGTCCCAGAGATAAATTTTATCTAAGTGGCCCCATCTATATGGCAAGGCAAACATCTAATTACCAAACACTTACTCTGTTTATCGTCCTGTGAATGACCCTTCTGTCCTTGGAAGCCTCAGACTCCTATCCCATTCCTTAGCTCAGGATGGAATACAGACCTCATTTTACGTTTCTTGTATGTGGGGTTCCCGTACATATAAAATTAAGTCTGATTTTCTCCTTTTAATCCATCTCATGTCAATTTAATTCTTAGACGAGCCAGAAGAACCTAGAAGGGTAGGGGAAAGTTTTCTTCGTTCTTGACAGAGGATACTAGGAGTAGTAGAGAGATGGGAGGGGACAGTTTGTGCTCTGTTTGGAGTAGAGCTGGCAGAAGTTGCTGAGGCTTTGGATGTGGAGAGGAGGAGGTATCAGGGTTTCTTTTTTTAAAATTAATTAATTAATTTATTTATTCTTGGCTGCGTTGGGTCTTTTTTGCTGCACGCGGGCTTTCTCTAGTTGTGGCGAGCGGGGGCTACTCTGTTGAGGTGTGCGGGCTTCTCATTGCGTTGGCTTCTCTTGTTGCAGAGCATGGGCTCTAGGAGCGCAGGCTTCAGTAGTTGAGGCACGTTGGCTCAGTAGTTGTGGCTCGCGGGCTCTACAGTGCAGGCTCAGTAGTTGTGGCGCATGGGCTTAGTTGCTCCGCGGCATGTGGGATCTTCCCAGACCAGGGCTTGAACCCATGTCCCCTGCATTGGCAGGCGGATTCTTAACCACTGTGCCACCAGTGAAACCCCTATCAGGGTTTCTGACTTGAGCAACTGAGTGAACAGAGAGGCGCCACTTGCTAAGATGGAGAAGAGGCAGAGAACAGGTTGGAAGGAGGGATCAAGAGTTCAGCTTTCAATATGTTAATTATGAGATGCCCGTGAGACAGCCAGGCATTTGGATATATGGGGCTAGATCGCCAGAAGGAAGTCTTTTGAGGTCGGGTCCTACAAAGGAGGAAACTGGTTGGGTGGGCAGAATTTATGACTTAATGGATTGGTGGGTCCTAGAGGCAGGGGTGCTGAAAGAGTCTTAATGAGCCAGCTGTTAGTCTTGACAAGCCATCTGCTTTGTTTACAATCTTATCTTTCAGGAGCAGCTATTTCCTGGAACAAGCAGCAAAATTATTTTTGCTTGGTCCTAGTATTGTTTAACACAGGGACAGGAAAATATGTTCATTTCAGTTCTAATCAGAAAATTGTCCTCAGGCAAGTGCCTCAAAATAATAATAATAATAATAATAATAATAACTACTGGGACTTCCCTGGTGGCGCAGTGGTTAAGAATCCTCCTGCCAATGCAGGGGACACGGGTTTGAGCCCTGGTCCAGGAAGAGCCCACATGCCGCGGAGCAGCTAAGCCCGTGCACCACAACTGCTGAGCCTGCACTCTAGAGCCCATGAGACACAACTACTGAGCCCGCGTGCCACAACTAAGACCCAGTGCAGACAAAATAAATTAATTAATTAATTAAAAAAGAAAAGATGATAAGGCAGACTTCATTCAAGAGGGACCTTTACAATGGGGTTTTGTAGTAGGGAAGAGAGATAGTGTTCAGCTCAGAGTATAATAAGGAAAAGTGGGAATTTATAGCCAAGGAGCAAGACGGCAGATCAGGCGATAGAAAAATACTAAGAGGTAGGGTAATTCTTTGCTAAACTGACCTAACAGCATTTTTGCTGAAGGCAGGCCAGGGTGAAAAGATATCAAAGGTGAGGGATTTTCAGTAAACTGACTCAGCAGGAATCTTGCTAAAACTGGACAATGCAGAGATGAACAGGAAACCCAAAAGTCAGGGCCTGGTTGAGAAGAGAGTTCAGAGGAACCTGACTTCAGGGTTTGGTCAAGCAGAGAATCTTTGTCAGGAGGAAAAACTTGTCCTCTACCATCTTACATGAAGTAAATGGGGCCTGAAAATTAAACTGCCTAAAGACTGAGTAGCAAGAGAAAAAAGGAGTTTATTCATGCATGCACCACGCATACACATGGGAGTGTTCAGTGAGTAACTAAAAGGGGTGGTTAGGATTTGAGGCTTATATATTGTTGAAAAACAAAATTTAACTGAATAAATTGGAAGATCTTATTGGCTTTACTCAATGATTCATGAATCAGGCAGCACCCCATTGTGGAGACTCAGAGCACGCTGCCCCCAAATATGCCAAAGTGATTATTTTGAATTACAGTTACTTTAAAAATAGCCTGTACAAGAAGGACACTCTGACTTTCCCCTCTGTCTCCATGAAAACAGGAAATAAATCTCCCATGTAAAAGGCACCCTCCCTGTACCAGGAGGTAGAGAGACATCCTTATCACCAGAGATAGGGAATTTAGGGCCAAGAAGTCTGTGTATGTCTGTTAGCATAACTGATGCTATTTTGGGCCCATAAAACAAAGACAGTTGCTTTTAATTCTCCAAATAACTGGTCTACCACCTAAAAGATCTCAAATTTTGATTTGCCCAACTACATTTTCTTTAATTTTCTTTTTTATATCAGTGAGAAGATTTCCAAATAAACTGGAAATCGAGTTGTATGTTCTAGAACTTTAGAGTTCAATTTATCATGCCTTCAAAATTTGTGCAAGGCATTCAACAAAGGTCTTCTTTCTGAGTGCACAAGTCAAACCTAGACCACCCTAGGGGCAGAAAAACCCCTCCATTTTTGCTTTTATTAGCCCCTGAGTATTAGCCTCCAGTTTTTATTTCATATTGTGTAGAGGCTCAGGTAAACTTATTGGTTTCCTTTAATATTAATTTGATTAATATTGCCTTAGGGGCAGATTTATATGCCTTGTCTTATACCAGGCAGGGGAAGCATTCCCCAGTGAGACATAATGTCTATCTCACAATATAATCAAACAAAAGAGATGTAACCGTCTTACATAAAGCCCATTCAAATACACTAATTTTTTAAAATAAACTTTTATCTCAATTCTATCAACTATGATACCTTTAAGTTTAGCTTCCATTAGGATCCTATCAACAAATCTTGGTCTTACAAAGAGTCCCAGAAACTTTCCTTTTATCCCCCAGCCATTTTTATCTATTTTTATATAAAAGGCTTTGGGGTCCCCAGTGAGGGGTAGAACCAAGGGACTCAGGTCCTTTTCTCAATCTTTAACTTGATTAATTGACCTAACTGTAGCCCCAAGCAATTGCTTGTCAGGTATCTCACTGTAATTTTCTTTCAGCCTTTAACTTATTTTTCCAAACTGGGGTAAATAGAGCAGACTCATTTGGGACCCTTTAATGCTGGGGGGAGAGTAGACGGTCCCTTTGGCCCTACCAACCTTAGGTAGTTTTGTATCAAAACTTTTTTTAATCCTATCAACATTCATTTTATTTATCCCATTTTTCTTTTGAATTTTTGAATTTTATTTTATTTATTTTGTTATACAGCAAGTTCTTATTAGTTATCCACTTTATACATATTAGTGTATACATGTCAATCCCAATCTCCCAGTTCATCCCACCACCACCTCCACCCCTCCACCACTTCCTCCCTTTGGTGTCCATACGTTTGTTCTCTACATCTGCCCTGCAAACCGGTTCTTCTGTACCATCTTTTTGTCTTTTAATTCTAGTTTTATTGTATTGTGAGATGTTTGTTTGTTTGTTTGTTTTTGGCTGTGTTGGGTCTTTGTTGCCGCGCACGGGCTTTCTCTAGTTGCGGCGAGCGGGGGCTACTCTTCGTTGCGGTGCGTGAGCTTCTCATTGCGGTAGCTTCTCTTGTTGTGGAGCGCGGGCTCCGGGTGCGCGGGCTTCAGTAGTTGTGGCGCGCAGGCTCAGTTGTGGCGCACGGGCTTAGTTGCTCCGCGGCATGTGGGATCTTCCCGGACCAGGGCTTGAACCCGTGTCCCCTGCATTGGAGGCGGATTCTTATCCACTGCACCACCAGGGAAGCCCCGCAAGTTTTAAATTAATGAGTGGGTTTCCCAATGGGACTGCTGCACAGTATGCAGACTCTGTCTCCACCACTCCCATAAGTTTCTGAGTTGCTTAAGAAAGCCATAACCAGCTAAGAGGAGCCTTGTCTCTTTTCTCCACAACAAAGCTCTCATGTGGTAGCTTCACTTTTATCCTGACAAATTCTGTTAAGGTAGCTGAATTGAGGAAAGACATCAGGTCAGCCTCCTACCTAATCAGCTAGCCCAAGCCTCCTCAGTATCTTTCAGCTGAGCAAAATCATTCCAGTGTTTTACAGCTGGGGGTAACTGCAGTGTCTTTCAACTAAGCAAATATAGGTAACTCTTCTATTTAAAAAAAATTTTTTTAAACATTTTTAATTGAAGTATGGTTGATTTATAATCTTGTGTTAATTTCAGCTATACAGCAAAGTGATTCAGATAATGTGTGTGTGTGTGTGTGTGTGTATATATATATATATATATATATATATATTCTTTTTCATTATGGTTTCTCATAGGATACTGAATATAGTTCTCTGTGTTATACAGTAGGATCTTGTTGTTTATCCATTCCATATATAATATATAATAGCTTACAACTGCTAACCCCAAACTCCCATTCCATCCCTCCCCCAATCCCCCCCACTCTGGCAACCACAAGTCTATTGTCTTTGTTTGTGAGTCTGTTTCTGTTCCGTAGATGGGTTCATTTGTGTCATATTTTAGATTCCACATATAAGTGATATCATATGGTATTTGTCTTTCTCTTTCTGACTTACCTCACTTGGTATGATAATCTCTAGTTGCATCCGTATTGCTGCAAATGGCATTATTTCATCCTTTTTTATGACTGAGTAGTATTCCACTGTATATATGTACCACATCTTCTTTATTCATTCATCTGTTGATGGACATTTAGGTTGTTTCCATGTCTTGGTTATGGTGAATAGTGCTGCTGTGAACACAGGGGTACATATATCTTTTTGGATTAGAGTTTTGTCTGGAGTGGGATTGCTGGATCATATGGTAATTCTATTTTTAGTTTTCCGAGGAGCCTCCATACTGTTTTCCATAGTGGCTGTGCCAGCTTACATTCCCACCAACAGTGTAGGAGGGTTCCCTTTTCTCCACATCCTCTCCAGCCTTTGTTATTTGTAGAGTTTTTAATGATGGCCATTCTGACCGGTGTGAGGTGGTACCTCATTGTAGTTTTGATTTGCATTTCTCTGATAATTAGTGATGTTGAGCAGCTTTTCATGTGTCTAATGGCCATTTGTATTTCTTCTTTGGAGAAATGTCTATTTAGGTCTTCTGCCCATTTTTCGATTGGGTTGTTTGATTTTTGTTGTTGAGTTGTATGAGCTGTTTGTATATTTTGGAAATGAAGCCTTTGTGGGATGCCTCGTTTGCAAACATTTTCTCCCATTCTGTAGGTTGTCTTTTAGTTTTGTTTATGGTTTCCTTTGCTGTGCAAAAGCTTGTAAGTTTGATTAGGTCCCATTTGTTTATTTTTGTTTTCATTTCTATCGCCTTGGGAGACTGACCTAAGAAAACATTGGTACAATTTATGTATAGGTACCTCTTCTTGAACCTAAGTTCAAGAATGACCTGCTCCTCATGGTGAGGAGTTTAACAACCTCTGAATAAACTCAGGATCTTCAACCAGGAGTGGGAGATCAGGTATCAGGGGAGATTCACCCAAATTAATCCGGACTCACTGAGGAGGTGAACAGGCACAAGGGGTCCTGCTGGTATCAAGGCTCCAGAGTTGAGGCAAAGGAGAGTAGTCTGCTCTGGGTCCCTGAATTGTTGCCAAAACTGTCAACTTGAAAAAAGCATACAACGTTAAGGGCTCTGAGTTGAGTTTATTCAGCATCTTACTAAGGACTATAGCCCAGGAGAAAGCCTCTCAGATAGCTCTGAGAAACTGTTCTGAAGAGGTAAGGGTGGAGCCAGGACATATATAAACCTTTTTTTTTTTTTTTTTTGGGCTGGGAAAAGTGTAGTCAAGCATAAAAAGATTACTGCTAATCACAAAGAACAGACATCTCAAGTTAATGATTTTAGTGCTTTCCTATGTATGGGAAGATGCAAGAATCTGGGGTAGCTGACGTTTGTTCCTTAGATATGTATCTTAACTATCTAGGGGCTGGTATATCCAAAGCACAGAATGCTTCTTGTTTTCTCCATCCTGGATTCCCTCAGGCACATGGATGGTGGGCAAATGCAGTGGCTAATGGCTTAATCCTTGTAGAACTGGAATGGCAGGCAACATTTTTTTCTTTACAGTATTAAGTCTTGGGAGGAAGAATTTTTCCTTCTAGGTTCTCTGGCTATCTAAGAACTCAACTGACATGAGACAGATTAACAGGAGAAAATCAAACAACTTTAATAACATGTATGCATGGGACAGACCCAGGAAAACTGAGTAACTTACAACAATGGCTGAAACCACCATCTTCAGCTAATGCCAAAAGAGGATGTTGGGGTAGTGGTTTGGGACTTCAAAGGGGAGGAAGGCAATTCACATGGCGATGCAAAAGCAAATGTTTGGTAAATAAATATTTGCTGGGCCATGCAGAGACAACAGGACACAGAGTGGACTCTAATCTCTAGGCCCTGAGGATTTCCCCCACCAAACCTAGCCCATATTCTTTGCAGATATCTCTGGTGACAGCTGTATTCCAGGGACAGGCCCTCTATCTAAAAAATTTTTAGGCAGTTAGGGGGAAGGTCAAATTTTCTTCCTGAGTCTTTTGGACCTTGATTGTTTTCAGCTTGAAATAATCCACATGCCAAAGAGACATTTGGGAGTGGTAAGTTTTGTTCCCTACACTGATGTGGGGCTTAGCACAAGTGACTCCAGTTTTTTGGTTTTTTTTTTTTTTTTTTCACCATACCTCATGGCTTGTGGGATCCTAGTTCCCCAACCAGGGATTGAATACGGGCCCTCGGCAGTGAAAGCTATGAGTCGCAACCACTGAAGTGCCAGTGAATTCCCGTGACTCCACTTTGAGCTGGTTGTTTCTTTTTTAACAAT
Source organism: Eschrichtius robustus (assembly GCF_028021215.1). Classification (NCBI taxonomy): domain Eukaryota; kingdom Metazoa; phylum Chordata; class Mammalia; order Artiodactyla; family Eschrichtiidae; genus Eschrichtius; species Eschrichtius robustus. The sequence goes on from NC_090838.1 coordinate 39,988,778, forward strand.
ATCTAACTTAGTAGGTGAAGGGAAGAAAAATATTACCACCCTAAAACGTACCTCTTTGGCATATTGATTATTTTAGGCTGATTATTTATAAGAAACAGCAGACAGAGGAAAAGCTCCAAAAACTGAGTAGAAGTTATCCTTTTGTAAGAAACATTTACATTTATAAGGTAAATCTATATTTGTGATGGTGTCTCCCTCCCTGTACCATGAAGAGGAGGATGACCAAATCTCTAGAAACTGTTAACAATGAAGAAGGCATATACTTAAATCTGCATAACAACCTTACCCTTGTTTACTGTGCTTTGCCTGATAACCTTCCATAATTGATCTCCCTGCCCCCCACCATCTTCTTTTGTCTTTAGCAGAAGATGTATTTAAGGTGATGGCTTTGTCCATTTCAGAGACTTACTCAGCTTTCCTGGGTTTCTCCTATGTATAAAGGAAGTATACATGTTATTAAACTTTTGTTTTTCTCTTCTTAATCTGTTTTATATCAATTTAGTTACTAGACCAGCCAAAGAACGTAGAAGAGTAGAAGGGAAACCCACCCCTACATAGGGAAAAGGGAGGGATAGGAAAGGCTCCTATGAGAAAACCAGATTTCTTTTGGAAAGACAAATGGGTTTTTACGAGAGCAAAAGAGAGATAAGAAAGTCTGTGATAATGTTTGTTTATGTAGGTACCCCTGGTCTGTCTTCAGGGCCATAAAATTTCCCAGGAGAGGAGATTTATGGTACATTTCCTCTTGGTCTTTCTCCTGGGAGCAGACTCACCCCAAGGAGGGAATTTATGGTAGTCCTCGTTTCTCAGAAGTTCCCCTGCTTTTAGTAGATGAGAGACACTCTGAGATGGCTTTTGTCTGCATCTATTGAATCTCAAATGTCTTCAGCTTAAAATAATCTTTATACCAAGTTTTGGGTTCTGGGTGGGTCCCAACAGGGCTTAGCCAGTTCAATCATTGTTTGGCTCACCATGAAATGGCAAATGACAACCTGAGATGTGTCACAGGACCAAATACATGCCACAGCTGTTGGGGCCGAAACCGTGTATCTCAGATTGGGACTTGAACCCAGGTGGCTGGGACTCGAACCCGGCCAAAACCCCCAGTCTTCCAACTGAGATCACACACCTGGTTTTAGGACTTAATGAAGCTCAGGTTCTTGATGTCTCATCGCAGAAAGAATTCAGTGAGAGACAAAGTGATGGGTAAGAAGTGGGTTTATTTAGAGAGAAACACGCTCCGCAGACAGAGTGTGGGCCATCTCAGAAGGTGAGAAAGGCACCAGGGTCTGGGGTTGTCAGTTTTTATAGTGGTGGGTAATTTCATAGGCTAACGAGAGGGAGGAGTATTCCAGCTATTTCGAGAAGGGGCAGTGATCTCCAGGAATTGGGCTACCACCCACTTTTTGATCCTTACAGTCGCCTTAGAATTGTCATGGAGCCTGTGGGTGTGTCATTTAGCTTGCTGATGTGATACAATTAGTGTATACTGAGGCTCAAGTTCTAGTGGAAGTCGACTTGTCCACCATTTTGGACCTATTTGGTTCTAATCCGTTTATGTCATGTCCTCGGGCTATGTCATCCTTTCAAAGATTGTGCCCTGCCCCCTTCCCTCCTGTTTCAGGGCCACAGCTCTCAAATCACAGCTTTATATCTGGGAACTTAAGAGGCCATTCTTTGAAACTAAAGCTACCTCATTAGGGGATGGTGTGTTCAGAGGAGGGACTTGGCTGGGCAGGTACTTCAACTGAGCTGGCAAAGGCTTTTTGTGTTACGGAACTCAGGTCCAGCTGCTCAGCACCTGAAAAATCAACACTCGAGAGGCAAGTATTGGTAGAAACTGAAAGTGTTGGTTTTAATCAGAAAGCTGACATTCTGGAGAAAAGGTGGACTTGCATCCCAAATCCAACTCCAAAGATTCTGCTCAGCCCTGAAAGTTTTTAAAGGGAAAAGGGGAAGTAATCTCAGTTAATCATGGAAATAGGGGCTCAGACTCATTTCCATCTTCCACTGCATGCAGGCTTGTCCGACTCCTAGTCTTCAGATAGCCTTTCTTTAGATGCTATCTCGTTTACACAGTTTGTGAGATTACTGAAGGGGAACTTAAGGAAGAGATCTGGTCATTGGTTAATTACTTATTCTTCATTTCTATTTCTTTGATCTATGGAAAGAACCAACAGTTTAGGCAAGGTATTGTGTGATCAAAAGATTTGAAAGGTGCGCTTGGGCCAGAGATGAGTAGAGCGTGGGAGTTTAAGGTTAGTTACAATACAGCTTTGCTAAAGTGACAAGACAAAAGAGGTCTCCTGCAGAGAGCTCTTTCTTGCAAGGAGCTCTCTCTCCTGCCGAAAGCTGCTTACAAATCCCCACTTGCCAGAACATCGTTCCACTTCTATGGGATTAGGGGTGAAGATCCATCTTCTATAACTTCTTCATGCTGACGTAGGGACTGTATCCTCAGGATGGAAGATGTCAACTTGGGACGGTAGCGTCTCTTGGCTGACAATTTCGGTTGCCCGCTTACATATATGGGCAGAGCAAGCTATAATTATTTTGATGTCCACCACAAAGATACAGATTATTATGAGCAATAGTGTTAATTCCATTCTCTTAAGGCCAGTTCTTGGAATTGTGCGTGCCATAGATTCAGTACTGCTCAAGACGTAGCCGCTTATGTCATGGCTGTAGTCTGGTCATCATGCAGTTAGCTTTTCCCTCTGGTGGCAGTTACAGTATTTGTAAAACAACCCAGGAATGTGCATCAGACACTGAAAGATTCTGTGACTTTAATGTCCTAATCATCAGCTGCTTGAGCCTGCTCCTTCGTGACTCAGGGAGGCCTGGGGCACTTCAGCTTCTCTACAAACAAGAGGCAGGGGACACGGAGGATCCTTTGTACGTGGCGGGGCAGCGGGGCGCAGGGTTCTGCTCAGTTCCGTTTGTGTTGGGATTAGCGAAGGAAAAGTGAGCAAGAGCATTGCAGGGGGCAGAAACAGCATGTGAAAAGGAAGGGACTTGGGCTTCCCTGGTGGCGCAGTGGTTGGGAATCCACCTGCCAGTGCAGGGGACACGGGTTCGAGCCCTGGTCTGGGAGGATCCCACGTGCCGCGGAGCAACTAAGCCCGTGCACCCCAACTACTGAGCCTGCGCTCTAGAACCCGCGAGCCACAACTACTGAAGCCCGTGTGCCACAACTACTGAAGCTCGCGCCCCTAGAGCCTGTGCTCTGCAACAAGAGAAGCCACCACAATGAGAAGCCTGCGCCCCGCAACAAAGAGTAGCCCCTGCTCACTGCAACTAGAGAAAGCCCGCGTGCAGCAGCGAAGACCCAATGCAGCCAAAAATTAAATAAATGAATAAGTAAATAAATTTATTAAAAAAAAAAAAAAAAAAGGAAGGGCTTCCCTGGTGGCGCAGTGGTTGAGAGTCTGCCTGCTAGTGCAGGGGACACGGGTTCGAGCCCTGGTCTGGGAAGATCCCACATGCCGCGGAGCAGCTGGGCCCGTGAGCCACAACTACTGAGCCTGCGCGTCTGGAGCCTGTGCCCCGCAACGGGAGGGGCCGCGATAGTGAAAGGCCCGCGCACCGCGATGAAGAGCGGTCCCCGCACCGCGATGAAGAGTGGCCCCCGCTTGCCGCAACTGGAGAGAGCCCTCGCACGAACCGAAGACCCAACACAGCCAAAAATAAATAAATAAATAAAAAAGAAAAAGAAAAATAACAAGTGACAAGTGTTGGCAAAGATTTGGAAATATTAAAAAAAAAAAAAGGAAGGGACTTGTATTTATAGGGCACAGATTAAATTCTTGGTAACTGTCTTCATCTCATTCCATTCTCCCAGTAACCCTGTGAGGTAGATATTAGTCCACCCCGTTTATCTGATTGGGAGATCAGGGCTCCAGTGCAAATAATTTACCCAGGCTGCCACCATTTGTATGTGAGGTCTCCAGGATTGAAAGCAGGTCTGTATGGCTTCAGGGGAGAAGATGATGCCAGAACAGAGAAGGCAGAGGGTAGGAATGGCAGTCAGCTGGGAAGGGAGACTGGGGCCAGACTTGAGAGATCAGAAGCTGAAACCACATTCAGCGCAAAAGGGTTGCTCTAGTCATTAGAAAAGTATCTGGCAATTCTACCTAGGACGGCTCTGGGAATCAGAGAAATGCCTGGGCTAGTCCTCCCCCTTGGTGGTCTGAGATAACAGGGAAGCTTCCAAGAAAGAGGAATGGTGGGATGGGGGCGGGGGGAAGTGCTCCAGGCTGTGCAAGGCCTCTGGCCTGTCTCCCCTCTCTCTCCAGGTGGTCTAGGCCCCCTCCTCCCCAAGCCAGTCACTCAGCCTCCACCATACCTCAGGGCGGTAGGCAATGCACAGGTGCCTTTGATTTCAGTCCCCTTGCTGCCCGATGCAGCTATTGTCTCCTTCTACCTGGCCACCACAGAGTTCCCCTCCTCATTTCCAAGATTGAGAAAGCAAAAATTAGCAACGAGAAGGAATGAGAAGTTAAAAATGTGCCCTGCCATTCATCCGGCTGGGATAACAAAGATAAAGCCAGTTGCAAAGTTGAACAGGAAACACTATTTCTCTCAAGGACAAGCTGCAGTGGCAAAAGGACTCCTGCTTTCTTACTCACTGAGAAGTCTTGTCCTCTAAAATCAGAGACCATCAGAAACTTTGCTGTTTGAAATTTTGTCAGCAGGAATGAAACACCCCATTCTTGCCTGCACGTTCTAATTCACTCTGACACAGAAAAGCAGCTTCTATTTACAACCCAGGTGCACCACATTAGATAAGGGATTTTTTTGGACACACCATGCCACATCTGTCTTAACTTTGTAGTTTCCACCTTTCAGTCTAGGTTTGACTTTACACCCTGCTTTGCTTTGAGCCTATCCAAGCATGGCTTCAGGTAAATTCCTCCTAAACTCCACCCTCCCCCAAAGCACATAACTGTAGGTTTTCTTTTGTTTCCTTTGTTTGGTCCCTCCTATTGCTATGGAGTCTCCTTCTGTGCAACTGGCCAAAAAAACCTGACTTTGTCAGACTATAGGCTTGTCCCTGGTGATCAAGGGCTGATTGGGCTAGGACAGGACCTCACAAAACACTCCCTTCCTTTTCCAGACTTGACTTTATTTCCCGAGGACTGAGACAAAGGCAAGGGCTGTTTGGTCCGCCTGATCCTGAGATGGGCGGAGCGGGAACACAGAGCACTGCATTCTTCTGGAAAACGTTCAGAGCTTTCTTTATGTAACTGTGTCCCATTAATTGGTGTGCAGGCACTGGACTGAGGGCTTTACAAAGCCATTCCACTCAGTCCTCACCACAACGCTATGAAGTAGGTCCTGTTATCATCATTCCCAATTTACAGGTGAAGAAACTGAGGCAAGGAGAGAAGTTAAGTAAATTGCCCAACAAAGTCATGCAGTCAGTAAGCAGTTCAGCTGGGATTTGAACACAGGAAGTTTGAATGCAGAACCCTTAACCACTAGGCCGGAGGTTCATAAAACTAAACCCTGGTGCTTTTAATATCTCATTACCTTCTGGACCAAGCCTCCTAGGCCAAAAGAAATACTTAACAGTTCCATGTATTCAGTTTTATGCCCATACAACTTTTTTTTTTAATAAATTTATTTATATATTTATTTATTTATTTTTGGCTGCGTTGGGTCTTCGTTGCTGCGCGCGAGCTTTCTCTAGTTGCGGCGAGTGGGGGCTACTCTTCGCTGCGGTGTGCAGGTTCCTTATTGCAGTGTATGCCCATACAACTTTATAAGCATTTATGTCCTAATAATTTAGTAGCTGTTTGGGAAAAAGATACAGATAAATTAAAAGGAAAAATAATATTTTTATTTCATTCTTAAATAACCTATACATAGTATTGAAATGTGTGTGCTGGTTGGGCACTGCACAACTTCTCAAACTTTAAAATCAGCTTTGGACACCACCACACTCATTCTACACGGTACTTGCTTTTTACCGCAGAAAACACCAAAAACTCAGTTTCACAAAGACATGTTGTTGTGGGGACCTACTCAGAATACCAGAGTTTGTATAAAGATTATTTTAAGCTGAAGACTTTGAGATTCACCAGATGCAGAAAGAAGACTTCTTGCAGTTTACTTTGACTAAAAGAAGCAACTTCTGAGAAATGAGTCTGGCATTAATCCTCTCTCCAGGGGGAATTCCCTGGCTGTACAGTGGTTAGGACTCTGTGCTTCCACTGCAGGGGGCACAGGTTCGATTCCTGGTCATCCCACATGCTGTGGGGCGGGGTGGGGCGGGGCGGGGGTGGGACGGGAGAGAAAATCCTCTCTCCAGGGGAGTTTCATGGCCATGAAGAAGATAGAAAGAGAACTGGTGCCTGCATAATCTATTATCACAAACTTACTTGTCTTCTATTCTAAAAACGCATTTGTCTTTCCTAAAGAAACCGATTTGTCCTCACTATAGAAGTCTTTTCTTTCCCCCAGTAAGTTAGATATATAAGCTCCCAGTTCTAACCACCCCTTTGAGTTACTCATCATGGAGCATGTCTGCATGTATTCGCATTGCATGCAAAAGTAAACTCTTTCTTTTGCTAATCTCTTTTGTCAGCTTAATTTGCAGACACCCAAAACTGAACCTAAGAGGGTAGAGGAAATGCTGTTTTCTTTTTCTTCCCCAACGATATCATTAAAAGCAATGTAGCATGAGTTTGTGTTGAAACTGCGAACTAACTGCAGTTAGTAGTCTTGTACAATGCCTGACAGGTGTTGCTGAATTTCCCCTGAAACTTAAAAATACCCCATGGTGCCCCTGTGAATTTGCTCTCGTTCCCTAGGGTGCCTTGGTGTCCAGTTTGGGAACCATGGTACTAGCCTAAATTCCTATCAAAGTGATCTAACATAATCTATGAGCCCACTGGGACTGGCATATTGTAACTGCTTGTTTTTTCAGCAGTGTCAGGGAGGAAGATATTTTCCTCTACCCTTCTAAATTCTGGCTGGTCTAAGAATTAAGTTGATGTGAGTAAGATTAACGGGAGATAATCCAATAAAAGTTAAGTAACATGTATACATGGAAGAGACCCAGGAAAACCAAGTAACTCACCAAAATGGCAGAAATTCTCACCTTAAATACCATGTTCAGCTAAAGACTAAAGAGGATGTTGGGGGTAGTGCTTTGGGACCTCAAAGGGGAGGAAGGCAATGCAAGTGGAGATGGAAAAGCAAATGTTTGGTAAATAAATGTTTGCTAGGCCATGCAGGGGGTGGGACAGAGTGGACTCTGATCTCTAGGCCCTGCTGAGTTTCCCCCACTACACCTAGCCTATATTCTTTGCAGACATCTCTGGTAATAGCTCTATTCCAGGAATAGGCCCTTTATCTAAATTCTTTTAGGCAGTTAAGGGGGAGGTAACAAGGAAAACTTTCCAAGTCTTCTGTTTCCTAAAAGTAATCAGGCTAAATTAATCCTCATGTCAAAGAGACACATTTTGGGGTGGAAACTTTGCTCCCCTACAGCAATCTCCATACATCTCTGGATGTATCTGTCTGGTTCACAGCTGTATCTATTGTACCAACATCAGTGCCTGGCACAAAGGAAGAATGCAGTTGAAGGAGGTGTCACATAAGTGGGGAGCACAGGTGCAGCGCACACATGGTTAACTCTTGAGGGGTATTTCACCCTCCCCTATTCATGAGTCATCGCAAAGTGAATGTGTCCAGAATTTTGGATATAAATACCACGGATTCCTGCTCTTCTGGCTCTTTTTCCTCCTAGACTTTATGCTTCCTATTTCCACACTCTTTCTTCTGTAGAGAACAATATAGCTCAATTAGGTCGCTGTTTATTAAATACAGTTTATTCTCAATCTAGCAGTCCGTGTCAGATCAGGTCATTCGTTTACTCAAGACCTGCAGTGGCTCCCCAGCTCACTCAGAGTCAAAGCCAAAAGTTCCATGAGGCCTTGGATCATCTGCCCTTGCCTTCCTTCCCTGACCACATGTCCTACCACTCCCCCACCCCACCCCAGTTCATCCTCCTCCAACCATCCGGGCCACCTTGCTATTCCCAAACTCAAGGTGTTTGCTTTTCACTTAGAGGCTGTTGACCTCTGCCTGGAAGGCTCTGCTCTCAGACATGTGGAAATAGTTAAGACCACCCAAATGAGAACAAGCAAAGGCTGTTTACTCAGAGCTTGCTACAGCAAGGGAATCAGCCATCATTATTTGCATTTGGCAGTGAGCTGACAGGCATTGCTACAGAGGTTGTTGTTTGGCTCCCTGGACTGGTTGCTGCAGCTACGGTTGACTTCCTGAGTTCGTTGCTGCAGACTGAAGCCAAATCACTGCCTCTGCAGCAACCAGTCCAGAAGACAAAGACCTCTGCAGCAATTGCCCCAGAACTGTCAGGACTTGGTTGATAGCTGGTCAGCTTCTCTTTTTAAAAAGATTTTTTGGCTGTGTTGGGTCTTCGTTGCTGCGCGCGGGCTTTCTCTAGTTGCGGCGAGTGGGGGCTACTCTTTGTTGTGGTGCGTGGGCTTCCCATTGCGGTGGCTTCTCTTGTTGCGGAGCACGGGCTCTAGGTGCGCGGGCTTCAGTAGTTGTGGCGCACGGGGTGTCTCAGCAGTTGTGGCTCGTGGGCTCTAGACCGCAGGCTCAGTAGTTGTGGCGTATGGGTTTAGTTGCTCCGTGGCATGTGGGATCTTCCCGGACCAGGGCTCAAACCCTTGTCCCCTGCGTTGGCAGGCAGATTCTTAACCACTGTGCCACCAGGGAAGTCCCCAGCTTCTCTATTTTTTTAATCCCCACTTCCAACTCAGGACCAATCAGAGGAAGCTAAGTATGCTTCCCCAAACCAGTCACAGAGGATGCTCTACTTCTAGTTAGCCCACCTCCAGCTATCCCACGGCCAATCACAGCACACCTGATGCCTCTGCTTTTTCACTATAAAGCTTTCCTACTCCTCTGCCTGCCTTTAAGTCTCTGCCAGACACAGGTGGTGGTAGCAAACTCTGAACAAGTAGCTTGTTCTGTTTGTTCTGAGTTGGGTGTTCTTCACACACAGTATGTGCCTTCTGCATGGAGAAGCCGGGTGACTTTACCTACCGAGGGACTGTGTGTTTGATGATTCTCAGATGTGTGACTTCTTACTCGTTTTACTCGTTTGTGGGAAGCATCTAACGGGCCTCCAAAACTTGGCCCAAAGTTATTATTGTTCTCATTAATGATGAGGAAACAAGTTGAGAGAAGTAAAATTGCTGTTACCTGCCTGGTGAGTTAGGGTCAGAGGCCAGGTCTCGAGTTACCCCAAGCACTGGCTCTTAACCTCTGTCCTATAACTGGCTCATTCCCCCTGAGCCTACATTTCCTCTCTGTAAAACAAGAATAATAACATCATATTAAGTTGAACCAAATGAAACAGAATTTTTGTACTTTGAAAAAGTTTGAATACGGAATTCCCTGGTGGTCCAGTGGTTAGGACTCCATGCTCTTACTGTTGAGGGCCCTGGTTCAATCCCTGGTGGCGGAACTAAGGTCCCACAAGCCGTGCGGCGTGGCCAAAAAAAAAAAAAAAAAAAAGAGGTTGAATATTGGCAATTTTATACAGTTCAACCTAATATAATGTTGTGAGGATGAAATAAAATAAAACGATGTTAAACTGAAGGCAATATAACATTTCGATTAGTAACACAGGACTCCAGAAACACTTCCCAGGATTTAAATTCCTACTCCACCCTTTTCTGGCTGTTCGGTCTTGGGCCATCTGACCCATCTGTGCCTCAGTTTCTTCAGCCATAAAAAGGAGATATAAGACAGGTCAACAATGCCTTACTTGCAATTCTGAAATCCAAAAAGCTTTGGAAAAACAAGTTTTGTGGCAAACTCATTTGGTAGCAAATTTTGACCTGAGCTGACCAGAGGCTATTTATAGTCTATATTTATCCCACTTAGTGTGAAAAAGCATATGTTCTGCTGAAGGAATATTACGTTTGACTTTAGGGTGTTGCCCCAGACTCTCTGAGGTTGTCATGTATTATACTCATGTAGGGAGTTATTATTTCAAATACTGCTTCTGAAACAAAGCTGAGTTTATTACATGCCAAGCACAGGAGAACGGTGTGGCAGAACACAGCCTCCTGAACAAAGCAAAGAGCTGATCTTTATATGTTTGCACCAAAGCACAGCTGTTGCTGATTGGGGCTGGTTTCTGGGATTCTGGATTCCATAGTTACTTATTCACAGTTTGGGATTAGGGCCAAAGAGCTGTCAGTCTTCCAACTTCTTTCTTGAATTTGGAGAATAGGAACTTTTTATTCACACCTTGTGACTTTTCTAAAATATGAAAAATCCTGCATTCTGAGACACACCTGGCCCAAGAGGTTCAGATAAGGAACAGTGGACCTTAAGTATTGATACTTACCTCACAGGTTATTGCGAGGATTTAATGAGTTAATCTATGTGAAATGACTGGATTGCTTCCCGGCAGAGGAAAGCTGTGTGGCTGGCGATTTTTTTTTTTTAAATCATAAACTCATACAGGGCCAAAAACTTAGCTTTCAGTTGTAAAGTATTTATCAAGTGCCTACTATGTGCAACGCTTTGAGAATACAACGTGAACAGGAGACTTGATCTTCTGCCGATTTAAGTCTGGATCCTTTTTTTCTTTTCCGGTTCCTTAGGGTAAGCGTTCTAACGGCAGGATTGTTCATGCAGGCTCTGGAAGGCGTTTCTCCACCAGGGCTTCTTTCTGTGGCCGTTCGGTTTACCCCTTGCACCGCGGCCACTCATGCCTACGCGGTGCACGCACTCGGCACACACCTGCCCCTGCGTGATCGCACCCCCCGCGACCGCCAGATTCCCTTCAAAAGAGGAACACCTTTCCGAGGGGGCCAGCCCCGTAGGAGCGCCCAGCTTCGCTCGGGCCGAGGTGTTCCAGTCCTAACCAGCCCCGGGCCATTCCTGCCGCGGCGGGAGAAGCTGGAGGCGCCACGGGAAGCTACCCCGCGCAGCGTGCTGGCCCCTCCCCTCCCCACGTCTCCTGGCGCCCGAGGGGGCGGGGCCGGACGCGCGCCGCCCGGGACTCCGCCCGCAAACGGCCTGCCGATTGGCCGATGGGGCCAGTGTTCCTCCGGCAGAGCGCGCCTCCCCCCCGATTTCCCGCCAGCAGGCCCCGCGCGGTACTTGCTGTGCCTCTAGCGGCTCGGTCCGACAGAGCGGTTGGGCCTCGGCGACCGTGGCCATGTCGCGACAGAGCACGCTGTACAGCTTCTTCCCCAAGTCTCCAGCCCTGAATAATGCCAGCAAAGGCCCGGTCGGGGCCTCAAGTGAAAGCGCCGCCGCCGCTGCCACCGGGGCCTCCCCTTCCCCAGGCGAGGATGCGGCCTGGAGCGAGGCCGGGCCTGGGCCGGGGCCCCTGGCGGGCTCCACTTCGCGGGCCGAGGCGAGGAACCTCAACGGAGGGCTGCGGAAGTCGGCAGCCCCTGCGGTCCCCGCCAGGTAGCGGGGTGTCGGGGTGCAGGGAGGTCGCCTTAGGGGCCTGGGGCGTGCGCGGCCAGGCCCTGGGCTCGGAGGAGGTGGTGCAGTGGGGGGAGGCGCAGGGAGCCCAGGGAAGGGAGGCTCGCCTCAGGGTTGGGGGGCTGGGGTGCTCGGCCAGCGCCTGGGCTCGGAGGAGGTGGGGTTGCATATTTGGCTTGAAAGAGCGCAGGGAGCCTTGGGGGTGTAGCTTGTAAACAGGGTAGGAGGAAATCGGCTGTGTACGAAGGGTTGGAGGGGAAGGGAGGACGCGCTTAGTTCGGAGGTAGAGGAGGACACGCGGCCCGTCAGGTGGGGGGGGAGGAGGAGTGGAAGGTGCTCGGGGCAGGGAGGAGAAATGAGAATCGGGAGAACTGAGGGTGCGGCGGGAAGAGAAAAGAGCTTGCCTGCTCGGCGTGGGGTGCGCCCCCAGGGCGAGGGAGGGGGTGGTGCCTGCCCGGGGCGGGGGAGGGGTGGCGGGAAGGAGGAATGCCCGCCGGGGGGATGACCGCCGGCCACCTGCAGGTTGTGGGGCGCGGCGTGCTGCGAGTGTGATTCCCGGGGGACGTTTCTCCTTCACAGCTGGGACGGTGAATTACCGGTCCAGTAGTCGTTGGAGGAATACGCTCGATGTTTGGGTGAGAGCCTCGGACTCGAAGCCTCTGGCGGGGTGGGCGGGCGGGCCCTCGGCCTGGGTATGGGGGTTGGGGGGTGGACGACGAGTTTAGAGCGCGAGGGGTGTGTCCACTCGTAGACGGAGGGGCCTGATTGGTGATAGTAAGGATTGCAGGGGCGGGGGAGCAGCAAGTGCAGGGATCCCGCTGGCTCATTCTGTAGGTAGACAGCATATGCCCCCAAACAGATGAAAGTTTAGGAACAGTGTTAATTTTGACACCTGGAAGTATTGTGCTAGTTGAAAATAATGTTAGTTTAAGGAATAGTGCATCTTTTCCTTTTTTGTTTTTTGGCCGCCCCCTCTCCGCCAGGCTTTTGGGATCTCAGTCCCCGACCAGGGATTGAACCCCGACCCCAGCAGTGACAGCCAGGAATCCTAACCACTAGACCACCAGGGAACTCCCTGATATAGTGCATCTTTTGTTGGCGATTTCAGGGGAGGTTGGGGCTGTGTAATTTTTCCGGAATTGAGAGTGAGCCTCCAAAGGCCTTGATCTGACTCTGGGCGGGGACGTATGGACGCGATTATGGGGAAGCCTGCCCAGAGGTGTCTTCCTCGCCTTCTCGGCAGTTCAGTGCTGTTCCAGGGCTTGGCTGGCCTTTGTTGGAGCAGCGGGCGACATTTTGAAAAGCTCGCATTTACTGTATCCCAGGTATTGTATTAGGCATTGTGTGTAATGGTAGCCATTTGAAAGGATGAAGAAATAGTGGTACAGAAAAATAAAGAACGCATTCAAGATCAGAAACTTGAGTAGTTGATTTACAATGTCCTGCGTTTTAGGTGTTCTACAGATTTTTCAAAGTCTACGTGGAATTACAGTGTTATTCTCCTTTAAGCGACCCTCTCAAGCAGTTTATGTAGTTGTGTGAAGAGTAGCAGGATATGCCACCCCAGAATGTGCCTCTGGCATAGAGGCTATTTTGAACTGATAATTTTTGAGAAACGGGGGACACAGAAACGGGGACACTGGAGAAGCTCTGAGAGCTATAGAAGTTACTCTTCTGTAAGGGAAATTTACATTTAAAAAGGAAATCTCCATTTGTAAGGATGTCTCCCTCTCTGTACTAGGAACAGAAGAGTGACTCTAAATCACCAGAAACTTATTAAATGGAGAAGGCACTGACTGAAATCTGCATAACAACCATACCCTTGTTTTTTGTTCTTTTCCTGGTAACCTCCCTTATCTGTCCCCGCCACCCCATCTTTCTTTTGTCTTTATAAAGCTGCAGATATGTTTTAAGATGGTGACTCGGGCCATTTCCAGGAGTTACTCAGTGTTTCTTAGTATCTCCCACGTTTATGGGGAGGTATACATGTTAATAAACTTTTGCCTGTCTTTTTCTTGTTAATCCTTTATTACAGGGGCTCTTAGCCAAGAACTCAGAAGGGTAAAGGGGAAAATATTTTTCCTTCCCTACATGTGCATCCTCTGTAACAGACTATTTTTCATGGTGAGAGATGCACAATGTGTTAATAATGTTTACTTAAACATGAATTTGATTCTTCCTGCATCCATTCTAAACGGATGGAAGTATTTATTGTATGGTTGTGCTTTATGTGTTGAAGAGCATATGCTCTTTGTTTTTTTGAGGTCTGAATTTAGGAGACTTGTAAAAGCATAACATTGTTTACACTTGACCACCTACTATGGGGACTACTTCCAAAGTATTCAGGAAAGATGGGCATTTGATACTAGGCTTCTAAAGAAACTCTCCATTCAGTATATAGATTTGGCTTTCTTTTTTTCTTAATTTTTGAATTTTATTTTTTTATACATAGATTTGGCTTTCATTCAACAAATGTTAACGTATCTACTCTGGCAGGCACAGTATTGGGCACTGTAGATCCTGGATATAACAGTGAACGGGACAAGCAAAAAGGCAATTCTAGAGCAGGAGCAGAGTCGGTGAGCTCCGTGTGCTTTGGGGGGAGAATGGGGTATGTGTGGGTCCGGGTAGGCTTTCAGCTCTCTAGGCTGAGACCAGAGGACAAGAAGAAGTTAGCCAGGCTACTGTGGAGGTGAGGGAGTTTTAGAAGCTGGTGCAGGAAGAGGAAGGTCCTGCAAATTGAGAATGAAGAGGAGGCAGGAGCCTTAGGTATGCAGAGATCCAGTCACCAACAGGCTGATGGGCTACAAAGACATTTGGACTTTTTCTGAGGGTCGTTGAACTCTTTAAAAGAAGTTGAGCATCTTTTAATGGTCATTTGTCATTTAGTTTTTCTCTTGTGCTCCAGTGTTAAAGTGTTTTGCCTGTTTTTTTCTTTTTTTTTCCCCTTAGTTACTTTGTCAGTCAGGTGTGATGCAAAAGTATTTTTCCACTTGTGTTGATGAGAGAAAGGAAGGAGTCGAGGTGACATCAGTTTCAATAAATGGCTATAGGATGTGTGTTTATGCACTCTAGGCCTGCTTCTCAATACTTTATTTCTTCTGTAGTTTATTAAGACCATAATTGAAAGAGCTGTGAGCAGGGCTTCTGACAACTAAATCTGGGTTTTTTAAGCAAGTCTTAGCTAGTTTATTTTTCACAGTCTCGTTTCAGTGATAATTATCTGTTGATTATGAGAAATGAGGGCAGTAAAAAATTTTAAGTGTATGCCATGTACTCATTTATAGGAGTGGTGTGTCAGACATTGACAAGTTTTTTTTTCCCTAAGAGCCTTTAGTTAAAGGTAACTATCTGCCCTAGTTGTAGGTGCCTTTCCTGAGAATTTTCATACAATTAAATCTATTTATAGTAATATATTTTCCAAATAATATCACACCTAATATAATATTATTGTAAGAAAAGTATTCAAGCTTTTAAAAAAGTATCATTGTGGACTCAGTTTCACAGACCTCATTTGATTTAATCGATATAACTAAAACTGGTATTTAAAAAGATGCTGAACTTATAATTTGGTCAATGGGAGCCTCTTTTAAGCTGGCTTTTATGACTTTTTAACATTGCCCTCAGAACTTTATTTTTTATTTTTGGCTGTGTTGGGTCTTCGTTGCTGCACGCGGGCTTTCCCTAGTTGCGGCGAGCAGGGGCTACTCTTCGTTGCGGTGCGCGGGCTTCTTATTGCGGTGGCTTCTCTTGTTGCAGAGCACGGGCTCTAGGCTGGTGGGCTTCAGTAGTTGTGGCGCACGGGCTCAGTGGTTGTGGCTTGCAGGCTCTAGAGCACAGGCTCAGTAGATGTGGCGCATGGGCTTAGTTGCTCCGCGGCATGTGGGATCCTCCCAGACCAGGGCTCGAACCCGTGTCCCCTGCATCGGCAGGCGGACTCTTAACCACTGCGCCACCAGGGCAGTCCCTGCCCTCAGAACTTTTGAAAACATCTTTTCATTCTGATGACGATGGTCAATGTCCCTGCTTCTTAAGCTGCTCTCCGAAGAACCCTGGTTTCTTTTAGTTTTTTATGTAGACTTCCTTTCTAATAATATTTAGGAAACAGTTTCAGAGGCCAGTTTGGATGATAATTTATTATTTAGGAAATAGTTTTAGAGGCCAGTTTGGATGATAATTTATATGGTCACCATAGACCTAATGCGTAAGTGATGGGTGCCATAGTTATGCAAGCTGAAGGAAAGAAAGCCAGGTATGTGGGCAGAGGTACAGGTAGATGGGCAGGTATGATGGGAGCCTTTGTTATTAATTGCTCTGATTACTTGTCTTTTCTCATTAGCTGTTTGAGGGTAGGGGAATTCTGCTCTAATAGTCCACCTTAAGAGGTAGATACAAACACTGATAGTATGATTTCTAAAGTTGGCTTGAGAGCATGTTTCACATTTGTGAAACTTGTATTTACATACACAAGTTTTTGTTAAACATACCCAGTCTATCTTTTATTGTTTATAGGAGCAAATTCTAGCAGTACATTGGTATCTACTGATTCTTTTTTAAAAAGTAGATAGCCAAAAATTTTGCTTACAAATTTGGGGCACAACTAGTAATCGACACCAAGGTAATGGGCTGAAGAGGGAGCAAAAATAATGTGATTTTTAAAAAAATTACTTATTTATTTATTTATGGCTGTGTTAGGTCTTCGTTTCTGTGCGAGGGCTTTCTCTAGTTGCGGCAAGTGGGGGCCACTCTTCATCACGGTGCGTGGGCCTCTCACTATCGCAGCCTCTCTTGTTGCGGAGCACAGGCTCCAGATGCGCAGGCTCAGTAATTGTGGCTCACGGGCCTAGTTGCTCCGCAGCATGTGGGATCTTCCCAGACCAGGGCTCGAACCCGTGTCCCCTGCATTGGCAGGCAGATTCTCAACCACTGCGCCACCAGGGAAGCCCCAAATAATGTGATTTTTAAAGCAAAAGCTTAAAGATCTGTTCACTGTATATTTAGCTTAAGTCATTTCTTTTTTTTTTTTTTTTTAATTTTATATATTTATTTATGGCTGTGTTGGGTCTTCGTTTCTGTGCGAGGGCTTTCTGTAGTTGCGGCGAGCGGGGGCCACCCTTCATCGCGGTGCGCGGCCCTCTCACTGTCGCGGCCTCTCTTGTTGCGGAGCACAGGCTCCAGACGCGCAGGCTCAGTAGTTGTGGCTCACGGGCCCAGTTGCTCCGCGGCATGTGGGATCTTCCCAGACCAGGGCTCGAACCCGTGTCCCCTGCATTGGCAGGCAGATTCTCAACCACTGCGCCACCAGGGAAGCCCTTAAGTCATTTCTTATTTTTAGTTGTATGAAGGCTTTTACACTTGTTTTTCTGAGCTGTCACCTTTTCCTCTTACCTTTTTAAAACTGTCTTTAAAATCCCAAGAATATCAAACATTTGAGATATATTATCATTTTATTTTTTAAATTTATTTTTAATAACTTTATTTATTTATTTTTGGCTGCGTTGGGTCTTTGTTGCTGCACGCGGGCTTTCTCTAGTTCCAGAGAGCGGAGGCTACTTTTCGTTGCAGTGCACGGGCTTTTCGTTGCAGTGGCTTCTCTTGTTGCGGAGCATGGGCTCTAGGTGCGCGGCTCAGTAGTTGTGGTGCACGTGCTTAATTGCTCCGCCGCATGTGGGATCTTCCTGGACCAGGGCTTGAATCCGTGTCCCGTGCATTGGCAGGCGGATTCTTAAACCACTGCGCCACCAGGGAAGTCCCAGCTTGTGGTTTTCTGATACCAGTGTGTGATAGACTTTGTGGTTAAGTGGCTACCTGCCTAAGTTAAGGGAAAGCCTGCTTGACAGTTCCACAGAAAGATAAGGGTCTTTGTCTCCTGTTAATTAATGGATATGTTAGGAAGGATGAAGCACTTAAGAAGTCTGAATGGTGCAGACACAGCTCCCTGTTTGAAGATGAGCCTTGTGTTTGACAGCAATAATTATAAAGTTGTGCAGGTTGCTATAGATTTCTAAGTTGAAAGAAGAATGTACCTTAAAGGCCCTTGATATAAGCACCAGCTGAAGCCATGCTCCTGTTCTGGTTTCTTTTCTAACTGTCCAGCATAGGGATTTCCATATTCACATTTTTTGAAGAAAGAAATACTTTAATTTTATGATTGGGCCTGATTTTATAAGGTGGCCTCAATTGATGGTTCAAAAATGTCTAAAATATTCTGTTTGTAATGTACTTATTTTACATTTGTAGTTATTCAGCGAAAACCTGTAAGCGGGCTTAGAAAATCTTGGTATATAGTACTTGAGCAGGGTTTATCAGTTGTTGTGCCCTCTCCATCACTGAGGGACTCTTGTAGTCTGTTACTGGACACTGCTACCCTTCTCCCTCTCCTTTCCCCTCCTCTCCCTTCCTCAGGAAACCTTTAGGGCTAAATCAGCTTTTGTGAAGATTGAATCTCCTGTTGATTCTGTAGGCATTATGTACTCAACTATTTTGGGTACATTAGGCACTTATCTCATGACTTAAGTTTTTCCATAAAGCTAGATTTTTAGGGTGGGGGGGTAGTGTGCTATAGGTAGCTTTTGGAGTATTTGGAATACATTGGAGCAAAGTCGATAATATTGAATATAAGTAGCAAATTTATACAGTCGGTATGTTTGGTATTAATACTTTGGGTCAGATCCTGTTCCTGATGTATACCATATTTGTAGTACAGGTGTTACTCATTATAATTTGGATCACAAGTACAGTGAATTTATGTCTTTTTCCTGCTATCAGTAGTCTATCAGAATTCTGCCACAGTTTTTAAACCTTGAATAATTCTGAGATAGTCTCTAACCTTAATACCATTATATTTGTGTTTGTCTTAATAAACATTGTGATATTTGCTTATGTTTTTAAAAATAACTTGAAAATATGTTTTTAAAAAATCATTAATTCTAGAAATTGTTCCTGAATATTAATGCCAGAAAATTTCAAAAGAGTCTTAAAGATACCTTCCTTAAAATTGCTTATTTGTAGGTAATTGCCTTTAATGTAGCTTAACAAAATATTAACCAAATTATGTATTTCCTTTTGGCAACAGTTCTTGTGACTTCTCACCAGGTGATTTGGTTTGGGCCAAGATGGAGGGTTACCCTTGGTGGCCTTGCCTGGTTTACAACCACCCTTTTGATGGAACATTCATCCGTGAGAAAGGAAAGTCTGCCCGAGTTCATGTACAGTTTTTTGATGACAGCCCAACAAGGGGCTGGGTTAGCAGAAGGCTATTAAAGCCATATACAGGTAAAAGATTCACTCTGCAGATTGTGTATGTTTGTGAGAGAGAGAGCATGCACGCACACATGAGTCTGAGTGTTAGTGTCTCCCATACAGTGGAATTAAGCATATTTTACTCGAATAAATTGCAGGAGTGGTGTGGTGAAAGCTTCTAGCATGGGAAAAGGATAAGATGCAGCTGGTCTTAAGCCAGTTTGTTGTGCGGAGTGGAATTTTTATTTCCATCCTGAGTGACTTATAGCAATATCATATCATTAAAGGAAAAATGATTTCATGATTGGATCTCGTGATTTGGACCAAAATGCCAAACTCAGACATGAAAAGAGTAAATTAAAGTGTTCCCATCTTAAAGGTTCCAAAAGAAAATGCAGCCAAGATGCATAGAATATAGATCAGTGACATTCTTTAGGACAGATGGAGATGCATGCTACCTGGCCTTCAAAATCCTCACCTTATGAGCACATCTGCGTTGAGTTTCACATCAGAAATCAGACTTCTGGGACCTTAACTTTCTCTTCCCAGGCCCAGCCTTATTTATCACAGACATCAGCAGTCCTGCATTTATAGCTTCACTTGGGCTGGGTGCACCCTATCAGTCTCTTGGATTGTACAGTGCATGTACAGTATGACTGCAGGATGCAGTGCCTGAACACTCCAGCATGTACAGGTTTTTCTCCACTATCTTCAGACTCTCCTGGCTAGGACATTGTTGAACTCAGTGTTTTGGAATCAGAACAATGTTCAGTTTCCCAGAAACCTCTAGGAATCATGCCTTTTGGTCATAGTGCTCCTCATCCTGCAGGGCAGGGACGGCACACTGAAGAGTTAAGTCCACACAGAAATCTGACATGCAGGATGGAAAGAAAATAAGGGAATTTGGTTCGGTCTTCTCCACTAATTTGCTGTGTAATCTTATTTTCTGATTCTGTTTGCATATATATAAAATGAGAGAGAGAGTTGGACCAGATGATAAATGAGGTCTTTTTCCAGGACTCATTTTGAGATTCTAAACAAAGCTTTGGCAAAAAAGGACTTTAAAAAGAGATCAAAAAAGTTTACATTTATGTTGTAATTATTTTATAAAACCAACCACCCGTGTGCATACTGCTCTCTGCCCTTTAAATATCCAGATTGTTGCAATACGTGTATGTGAATAAATCAGCAAAGAGGCATGCATGAAAAAAAGTAGGCCTTTGGGGGGCATGGTCTTAGAGCTGTAGTTTGCATCAGAGGTTTTGGGGAATGACGATGACACCAGATAGGTGGGGGGGTAAGTACAGCTGCAGCAGGTACTCTGGGAAAAGTTCAGAGCTACTCTTAATGATTTTGATTGTTGCAGTTTGTAGTTTTGGTGCAGCTCTTTAGAGAATTGAGAAATTGCAGCTTTGTTTTAGTCAGCTTATGAACGTTGCTAATTCCATGGAAATTTAGGATGTCCCATCAGTTTTAGTATATAGAAAGAAGGGTGTAATATAATGTTTGGATCTGTTAGACAAGTTCAGGTTAGTTTTCCAACTATAGGTATATTCAGGTAGAAGAAGAGAAAAGACATTCCTGGTTATGCCTCTTGGAAAAGAACTAAAACAATTCTGTATCATTGGTCTTGTGGATAGAAATTTTGCTCAGTGGATGGAAATGTCATTTAATACTATAGCTCTTTGAAATGAAATGAATAAAGGAAAAGTTTTACTTTAAAGCAGAGCAAGACATTTTGATGCAACTGTTTTGAAAAAATTTAACATTACAAGTCTGAACTGGGTTACTGTCCCAAAATGTAGGATTTTTTTTTTTTTTTAACATCTTATCTAACTGCCTTGGGAACAAACTTATTTTTAATATCATTGCTTCATTTAAGTGACAGTGTAGTTTTTGCCTTCCTTAAGTAATGTTTTTTTAAAAAGGGTCTCAAACCCCCTTTACATCTCATGCCTCACCTGAAGAGGTGTGCCTAGGTGTTTAGGGTCACAGTCCCAGGTCATTATAGAAGAGAGACTAAGTGGTCCTGGGTGACCAACAGTTAAGGCAGCTTAAAGGAGGTAAAATAGGTAATTTCAGTTTCACTGGTAGTTTTTCCCTGAAAATTCCTTCCTTGTAGGCTTTATTGATCTATCTGTATCAATCAAAAATAATGGGAGATTAAAAATTATACTTGATTGTTGTCACTCTTGTTCCTTAGGGCAAGTGTTATACATTGAGCCAAATATCCAGCCAGCAGTTCCTATTTATAAATAAATATATATATATGTTTTTTAGGTTCAAAGTCAAAGGAAGCCCAGAAAGGAGGTCATTTCTACAGTTCAAAGCCTGAAATACTCAGAGCAATGCAACGTGCAGATGAAGCCTTGAATAAAGACAAGATTAAGAGGCTTGAATTGGCAGTGTGTGATGAGCCCTCAGAACCAGAGGAGGAAGAAGAGACGGAGGTGGGACAGTGCTAACAGGCGGTTGTTACTTCTGTTAGGAGAGTGATGAAAAAGGGTCAGGGGCATATTAGAGTGGTATTTTCCATATATCTATTTAGTACTCATACATGCATACTTCTATACATTCCTGGACTATAGGTCATGTTATATTATTTAGAATCTCAGCAGCCTAGCACCCCCTTTTTTTTTTTTTTTTTTTAGCACCCCTGTTTACTTAAGTTCTCAAGCCTGCTAGAAAGACACATGCTGTAAAAGGCAGTACCATTTTGGTAACCAGTAGAGAGAGCTAGGGACAGTAAGGACATGGTGATAAAATTGGTCATGGTGTCTGGTAATAAGCTTCTGTATGAGGATGTGGAAATTAATTATCCAGTTTTATGCTCTAATACTTTTTGTTGTATTTTGGATTGGTAAGAATAGAGGTTGAGTAACCTTGAAATACAACCTTGGTTTCAAATATTAATGGTCACTATTTGAGTGAATTAAATCTTGTTAAGGAAATGAACAAATAATTGGTATATTTAAAACAAACATCATTATTCTCTAATTCAGTAAATTAATGCCATGTGCTTAAAAAGATTAATCTATAACTAAGCTTGATTTTGTTTTATTCTATTCTAGATGAGATAGGCAATAAGTAAGTTAATATAATGAGTATTTTAAGAGAAATGAAAGAAGAGTTTCTAATCTTTGAGGTTGAGACCAGAGATCATAATGTTACTCAGATGTTTAGACCTGGATGGTAACTACAGAAATCATTTAGCCTCATACTACTTTACGTATGAGGGAGGCCCATGATAATAAGTGAATGTGCCTTGCCCAAGAAGATACAGCTGGTTTGTGGAAAGCAAGGACTAAAACTAGGTTGATTACTGCTTTTTTATACTAAAGAATTTATAAAATGGTAAACTTCATAACATGTCCAAATGTAAGAGGAGAGGTGACCCTGAAAGAAAGATAACAGAAGAAGACTGAAAGTTTTTTCCACAGCTATGACTGTTAATGAGGACATCACCTATGGGTATTTGTGATGTGTGGTCATCCTAAGGACTTCATCAGTATTGAATAGGATAGAACTCTCATGACAGAATCACTTAATCCTGTATTGTGATACTTGTTTTAATGTTAGGTGAAACTGAAATTGATATCCCTTGAGAAAGAAAATAATTTATTTCTGGAGGTAGGTTCTTCTCTTGATAGATGAAGTTGCAGCATATTGAGAGATTCCACAGCAATATTGTCATTTTCCAAATTTTACTTTGTTTTAAAATACTCTTCTTTGCCTTCCAGGCAGGTGCCACTTACGCATCAGATAAGAGTGAAGAAGAAAATGAAATTGAGAGTGAAGAGGAAGTGAGGCCAAAGGTGCAAGGATCTAGGCGAAGTAGCCGCCAGATAAAGAAACGAAGGGTCATATCAGACTCTGAGAGTGACGTTGGTGGCTCTGATGTGGAATTTAAGCCAGATGCTAAGGAGGAAGGAAGCAGTGATGAAATAAGCAGTGGAGTAGGGGATAGTGACAGTGAAGGCCTGGACAGCCCTGTCAAAGTTGCTCCAAAGAGGAAGAGAATGGTAACTGGAAATGGCTCCCTCAAAAGGAAAAGTTCAAGGAAGGAAATGCCCTCAGCCACCAAACGAGCAACTGGCATTTCATCAGAAACCAAGAATACTTTGAGTGCTTTCTCTGCCCCTCAAAATTCTGAATCCCAAGCCCACATTAGTGGAGGATGTGATGACAGTAGTCGCCCCACCATCTGGTATCATGAAACTTTAGAGTGGCTTAAGGAGGAGAAGAGAAGAGATACGCACAGGAGGCGACCTGATCACCCTGATTTTGATGCATCCACGCTCTATGTGCCTGAGGATTTCCTTAATTCCTGTACTCCTGGGATGAGGAAGTGGTGGCAGATTAAGTCTCAGAACTTTGATCTTGTCATATTTTATAAGGTGGGGAAGTTTTATGAGCTGTACCACATGGATGCTCTTATTGGAGTCAGTGAACTAGGGCTGGTATTCATGAAAGGCAACTGGGCCCATTCTGGTTTCCCTGAAATTGCATTTGGCCGATATTCAGATTCCCTGGTCCAGAAGGGCTATAAAGTAGCACGGGTGGAACAGACCGAGACCCCGGAAATGATGGAGGCACGATGCCGAAAGATGGCACATATATCTAAGTATGATAGAGTGGTGAGGAGGGAGATCTGTAGGGTCATTACCAAGGGTACACAGACCTACAGTGTGCTGGAAGGTGACCCCTCAGAGAACTACAGTAAGTACCTTCTTAGCCTCAAAGAAAAAGAAGATGATTCTTCTGGCCATGCTCGAGTGTATGGAGTATGTTTTGTTGATACCTCGCTAGGGAAGTTCTTCATAGGTCAGTTTTCAGATGATCGCCATTGTTCCAGGTTTAGGACTTTAGTGGCACACTATCCTCCAGTACAAGTCTTGTTTGAGAAAGGAAATCTCTCAGTGGAAACTAAGATGATTCTCAAGGGTTCATTATCCTCTTCTCTTCAGGAAGGTCTGATACCAGGTTCCCAGTTTTGGGATGCAGCCAAAACTTTGAGAACTCTCCTTGAAGAAGGATATTTTACGGACAAGTTAAATGAGGACAGTGGGGTGATGTTACCCCAGGTGCTTAAAGGTATGACCTCAGAGTCTGATTCTGTTGGGTTGACACCGGGAGAGAAGAGTGAATTGGCCCTCTCTGCTCTTGGTGGTTGTGTCTTCTACCTCAAAAAATGCCTTATTGATCAGGAGCTTTTATCAATGGCTAATTTTGAAGAATATATTCCCTTGGATTCTGACACGGTCCGTGCTACAAGACCTGGTGCTGTCTTTGCTGAAGCCAATCAACGAATGGTGCTAGATGCTGTGACATTAAACAACTTGGAGATTTTTCTGAATGGAACAAATGGTTCTACTGAAGGGACCCTGTTAGAGAAGATTGATACTTGCCATACTCCCTTCGGTAAGCGGCTCCTAAAGCAATGGCTTTGTGCCCCACTCTGTAACCCTTATGTTATCAGTGATCGTCTAGATGCCATAGAAGACCTAATGGTTGTGCCTGACAGAATCTCTGAGGTTGTAGACCTTCTAAAGAAGCTTCCAGACCTTGAGAGGCTACTGAGTAAAATTCATAATGTTGGCTCTCCCCTGAAGAGCCAGAACCACCCAGATAGCAGGGCTATAATGTATGAAGAAACCACATACAGCAAAAAAAAGATTATTGATTTTCTTTCTGCCCTGGAAGGATTCAAAGTACTATGTAAAATTATAGGGGTTATGGAAGAAGTCATTGATGACTTTAAGTCTAAAATCCTTAAGCAGGTCCTTACTCTGCAGACAAAAAATCCTGAAGGCCGCTTTCCTGATTTGACTTTAGAACTAAACCGATGGGATACAGCCTTTGACCATGAAAAGGCTCGAAAGACTGGACTGATTACTCCCAAAGCAGGATTTGACTCTGATTATGATCAGGCTCTTGCTGACATAAGAGAAAATGAACAGAGCCTCCTGGAATACTTGGAGAAACAGCGTAGTCGAATTGGCTGTAGGACCATAGTCTACTGGGGAATTGGTAGGAATCGTTACCAGTTGGAAATTCCCGAGAATTTCATCACCCGTAATTTGCCAGAAGAATATGAGTTGAAATCTACTAAGAAGGGCTGTAAACGATACTGGACCAAAACAATTGAGAAAAAGTTGGCTAATCTGATAAATGCTGAAGAACGGAGAGATGTATCATTAAAGGACTGCATGCGGCGACTGTTCTATAACTTTGATAAAAATTACAAGGACTGGCAGGCTGCTGTGGAGTGCATCGCAGTGCTGGGTAAGGTTTTCAAGAGCCTTGTTCCTAAAGCTTTGGTTAGTAATGTCCTGTGTTCCAATTGTATATTAAGATTGGAAAGTCCATTGGAAAGTCCTCATTGACTCGTATCCCTAAACTCAAGTGACAGGTATATATTTTGATCAAATTTCAATTGAATTTATAGTATTCGATAAATGCTGTTTTTTAAGTTATTTTTTGTCACACTAATTTAAAGCTATCCCTTGACCTATCACTCAGTTTTAGTTTTTTGATAAATATATACAGATATATATATACACCCTTGCATTTTTTTTTGTATTTCAGTGAATCTCTTTACATGAACATTTCAGAAGATTTTAATCTTCCCTTTTTCTTTTAGCCCAAGTTGTCACACTTTCTTTTCTACAGTTGATTTCTAAGAGCCCTGATTTACGTATTTGTAACTTGGTAACCTTTTCAGCTTCATAAGTAATTTCCTTTTTCTTTAAATTTCATGGCCAAGTCATTTGGAGCCTTTGCTTGTTTTACAGTGTTGGGTTTTTTTCTGTTGTGAAAATGCAGCAACCATAGTTTACCCAAATTTGTAACAAAACTATTTTAGTCTGAACACAACTGTCCAGAATAAAATGGCATCCTGTTCTATTTTTTTTTTTAAATTACTTTATAGCCATATTTTGTCTTATCCTACTTCTCTGTTAACTATTGTACACTGAAATCATAAGTAACTGCATTTTTTTTTTTTTAAATTCGCGTTTATTTATTTATTTATTTATGACTGTGTTGGGTCTTCGTTTCTCTGCGAGGGCTTTCTCTAGTTGTGGCAAGTGGGGACCACTCTTCATCGCGGCGCGCGGGCCTCTCACCATCGCGGCCTCTCTTGTTGCGGAGCACAGGCTCCAGACGTGCAGGCTCAGTAATTGTGGCTCACGGGCCCAGTTCTGTTCTATTTTTGAGTGTGTATCTATCGTGGTTTTTGAGTGTGCCACATTTATTCCTTAAGCCAATACAGTTTTAAACAATTTGGTAGGTAATGTAAAATCATCCCTCAGCTCAGGTATTCAAAATTGGTGAGTATATTTTCCTCTTAAGATTGTGCCTATTGTCAGAATGTTCTGCTTCTAAGAAGTGTTAGCTCCATGATTATATCAAGGAGAGACCACTACAGCATCTCTCTGTTGTATCTTTTAGCTTTCCTTTGGCATACCTCTGGTCTAGATATTAGAGGACTTAAAATCTACTTTGAGGGGATATTTTCTTGGGCTTGAAATTGGAAGTTTTCTCATTTCAGTACAAGTGCTATAAGACATGTAAAACATTTAGGCTGATGACTTATTTTTGTGCAGTTAAAACAATGTCACTAGAGTGCTTACTTTTAGAAAAAAAGCTGCCCTGTCTAAAGAGCATGCCACCTCCACTAAAAAAACATTTCTGGAAGACTTCTTGTAGAAGTTGGGCCTTTGTGCTTATCAAGAAACCTCAAAAATGATGAAGCTTCACTTTTGACCTTTCTTTAACAGATGTCTTATTGTGCCTGGCTAACTACAGTCGAGGGGGTGATGGTCCTATGTGTCGTCCAGTAATTCTGTTGCCAGAAGAAGATACTCCTCCCTTTCTAGACCTTAAAGGATCACGCCACCCCTGCATTACGAAGACTTTTTTTGGTGATGACTTTATTCCAAATGACATTCTAATAGGCTGTGAGGAAGAGGAAGAAAATGGCAAAGCTTACTGTGTGCTTGTTACTGGACCGAATATGGGGGGCAAGTCTACGCTCATGAGACAGGTAAACTTGAAGTTTTGTTACACCAAATTATTTGTAACACTTAAAGAGTGAATATAGTACATATTTAAGCCACCGTTTCCCAAGGAGCATATGATAGAATTCAGTCATTGACTTATTAGGAAGCAAAGGGAAACTCCTTGAGTCATGAAACTAAGACCTGTATTCTTCTTATTGGTCAAATATTTGCCTGATGTTAAGGGAAGTATATTATTAAGAAGGTGAAGGTGGTTTCAGGCCATGAGTTTTTTTATGAACTCTGACTTTGACTGAATCCATTTCCTGTGAAGGCAGAGGTATTCATAATGAATGAAAATTATACAAATGTTTTATGTTTGTTCTTAAATTAGGTTCATTTCTAGGAACCCTTATACAGGAACCATTGCACTTGTTCATACAGGAAAGTGATTCACGACCTCTAGTTAACTGTTGGGAACTGCTTTTAGGGAAGACAATAAATAGATTTTTCTGACCTTCTGCCAGGGGTTAGCTAGCTACTGAGCTAATAAATATGATTCAGATTTTAAAGGGTTGTAGAAAAAAACAATGTGTAACAGACATTGGGCCCTTGACAGAAAATGTTTGCTGACCCCCTAACTCGACTGCACTGTATTATTTCTGTACAAATTTGCTAACTAGAGAGGAGCAATAGTGTAAGGTGGTTTTCAACCTCCTTTTCGTTTTTAAATCAAAAATCATCTAGAGAGCACAACAAAAAAGTACCTGGGAGTTGGGGTGTGTTCATCCTCCGAAACTGATTGTTGGGTCTGGAATTGGTTCTAGGCATCAGTAGTTTTAGGTTGAGAATCACTAGTGTACTAGGTTAGCATATAGGTGCTGAGGTTTCAAGTAAAGCCAGTTAGGCCCTAAGCCTCATGCCTTCCTAAGCCTCACTTTTCCTACTTAGGTTTGTGAAGGTTTTTTTTAGAGTGCCGGACTACTCCTAGTTAATAAATGTTTATTAGGGCTTATTATCTCTGTCTTCTGGATATACATAGACATCTCTATCTGTTCTCGATAACACCAGTCATAAAAGACCTTTTTCTCCCTCATTCACAGGCTGGCCTACTAGTTGTAATGGCCCAGATGGGTTGTTATGTACCAGCTGAAGTGTGTAGGCTCACACCAATCGATAGAGTGTTTACTAGACTTGGTGCCTCAGACAGAATAATGTCAGGTGAGTTTTTTTTCCTACCTAAGGCTCTGTTATTTGACAGTTCATTTCTATATTTTAGGTGTTAAACACATCTACGTTTAAATAGGATGTTTTATTTATTTTTTTCCGGTGTTACGCAAGGCAGAATGCTTTCAGAGATTTGAAAGCATTATGCAATTTTTAATATACTAGAAGTAATCTCTTAGTACCACGGTAGTTCATAATAGATTCAAAGGATATGAACCTAAAAGATGAATCTACTGTTACAATAGGATTCTTAAAATGATCACCTATTTGTGATTTTTTTTTTAGGTGAAAGTACATTTTTTGTTGAGTTGAGTGAAACTGCCAGTATACTTACACATGCAACAGCACATTCTCTGGTGCTTGTGGATGAATTAGGTAAGATATTAAAATTTCCAAAACATTAGTACAAAGAATTATTTTTCTGGAAAATGGTCTGAAGGACACATCTCTTGAAGAAAAAGACTATGAATACACTCACCTTTGTCCATAGACCCCACAGTTGGCCCTAAGGTGGCAATTTTACAGGGATAATGAGAATATTTATTGGATAATGAGGCTATTTAAAGAGAACTAAAAGGAAGTTTCTGAAGCGCAGTGGTACTCGAGTAGTCCTGAACTCCAAGCGGACCTACTTAGCTAGAGAGGGCCTGTTTACAGAATGCTTTTGGATACACTAAAGTGATCTTTAGTACATTTTTTTCCATTCCTTTGTGAGGCATGTCCTTCTTCGTATATAATATGGCAGATTGTGTAATACATAGTTCATGTATATTTTATTTTCATAGGAAGAGGTACTGCAACATTTGATGGGACAGCAATAGCAAATGCAGTTGTTAAAGAACTTGCTGAGAATATAAAGTGTCGTACATTGTTTTCTACCCACTACCATTCATTAGTTGAAGACTATTCTCAAAATGTTGCAGTGCGCCTAGGACACATGGTATGTACAAGTTGTTTATTCAAAAGTTATGTTTTTGAATGGGTACTTCCATTGCCAGCATGTTATTTTTCTTTTTTAGGCATGCATGGTAGAAAATGAATGTGAAGATCCCAGCCAGGAGACTATTACCTTCCTGTACAAATTCATTAAAGGAGCCTGTCCTAAAAGCTATGGCTTTAATGCAGCAAGGCTTGCTAATCTTCCAGAGGAGGTTATTCAAAAGGGACATAGAAAAGCAAGAGAATTTGAGAAGATGACTCAGTCACTGCGATTATTTCGGTAATTATAACTGGATATAATTTTACCATGTAGTTGATTACCAAAACAGTAAAGGGATGGATGATGCACTGTGAAAAATGTAAACTAAAACTTTTTTTTTTTAATTTATTTTAAGGGAAGTTTGTCTGGCTAGTGAAAGGTCGACTGTAGATGCTGAAGCTGTCCATAAGTTGCTGACTTTGATTGAGGAATTATAGACTACATTGGAAGTTCACTTTTGACAAAGGTGGTAAATTCAGACAACATTATGATCTAATAAACTTTATTTTTTAAAAATGACCATTTTTCCATTTTCTTTCTAGGAAATTAAACCCTTTTAATTCTTACCTACCGTCTACATAATGGTTATTGAATACTCCACAATATATTAAGTCTAGATGTTATGGTACATGCATACACTTTCAGGCTGTTTATACCCACTGTCACCAATACACATAAATGGGGTGGGGGGGGAGCTATGAAACTGTATAGGGCTGTATATATACTTGTCTCAGCTTAATGCGGGAAATTCTTTTATTTCCAGCAATTTGTCTAAACTGTTCAAAAAAAAACTATGAACAGAGTTCAAATACAGGACTGTTTTGAAGAGACTTTCTAAAGTGTACTTTTAAAACATAGTAGTTTTTACCTTTCACAAAACTGAGTTACAAGAATACTTTTGTTTTACAGTGCATCCCTTCCTAGGAAGTCTCATTAAAACACTCACTTTGTCTAGGGGTGATTTTGAATGCTGCACAGGGAAGGGAAGGAAATAATAGTCTTAACTTTTCTTAAAGGATACCAGAAACATTGCTGGATATAATTTAAGATTAGTGTTTTCTCTTTCATAGAAAGAACGTACATACTGGGACATGAGTACAGTTACAGCAAGTCTAGGTGTGCTAACAAAACAGGGCACATTCAAGTACAATAAGATTTTGCTTGAAATTAAAAACAAACTACATGAGATTAAAGCATTAAAATCATATTTCTCAATCTGAATACATGTTAAAAAAAAAATCAAAAGAAACGCAGAAGTGCTAGCTCACATTTTTACCATATTACAAAAGCAATTGGTACCCACGTCCATAAAGGCAGCAACAAAGCTGCTTGTCTATTGAAGAGTACTACTGCAAATTGGACTGCATTCAATGCTAGTTGTAAAAACACCAGCTTTTTTCAGAAGTTGGTATCTGTACAAAATTGCAGCTTATTTTCTTCACTTCTGTCCCTTCAAAAGTCTTTTACACAGTAATGCTAAAACACCCAGCTTTGAGATCCTGAGTCAATATATTGCCACTTTCTTTTTGGTAGCTTGAGCTTCATAGTGTCAACTGACCTTGTGTATCCATTTTTAATACAGTCTCTTCCTGTAGCATGGGCAAATATTTTAAATCTTCTTCCAAAAAAAAATGTTTTAAGTTATGATGTTAGAATGGCAGGACTTTTTCTTTAGGGAAGGAATTCAGTTGTGCTGCAATGTATTAGATTCTATAGGTGGAGCAGAGTCATATAGTGTATCTGTATCATGTGTAGGCTCACCAGCTAATGTACAAGGATTAGACAGTGTTCCAGCACCACAGTCACAGAAAAACCTAAAGCAAAATGAAAACCCAAAGATTAGGAAAGTGAGGGGAGGAAAATAATTGGGTAATACAGCAAGCAAGTGTGCTACATACATACCTATCATGTCTAATAAATTCTACATCATGTCCCTGATGGCACTTCTTAATGCAGTTCACACATATGGCATTTCGATCTGTGGTGTTACAAGTGTGACATCTAAAAAGCAAAAGCTTACATTATTTTCCTTGATCATGTTATTTATTCAAAATACTGCAATTTGTTTATATATTACCCTATGGCCTTTGGCTTATAAGAAAAGAGGCCCCAAACTTTTGTGGTTCTAATCTAGTCTAATTCTGAAAAGGGACTTCAATGGAATAAGTGAATTTCCTATTTTGTGTCTTCTGAGGAAAACAATGAAGTTCCTATCAAGTCTTCACTGAATCAGTATGGGAGAGGGGGAGTCAAAACCCACTCATGGTGGCTGGGATATAAGGAACACTTAATGACAGCTTTACCTTGAAACTCCTAGGAAAACAGTATGTTTCACATTTTCAGTGGTATCAGTAGTTACTGCAGTATTACATTTTCCCATATTTTACGGTCTCAAACAGGATCCTCAAAGTAGATTAATCACAGAACTCAATGTGGACAATTAATAAAATTTTCAGTTATATTTTTCCATTAGCAAATACCAATTTACTTTCTTAGCTCATACATTTAAGGGAAAGCTAAATATGTGAGTTCTTGTCAGTTTAGAAAAGTAAATCT
Organism: Eschrichtius robustus; assembly: GCF_028021215.1. Taxonomy (NCBI): domain Eukaryota; kingdom Metazoa; phylum Chordata; class Mammalia; order Artiodactyla; family Eschrichtiidae; genus Eschrichtius; species Eschrichtius robustus. Next base: position 40,020,275 of record NC_090838.1, read on the forward strand.
TTCTCTCTCCCATTTCAAGACTCACAAATAATTTAGAAATATACCTGTAGAAATCATGCATGGGGTAGCTGGTGTAACTTGAAATTTTATATAAACATTGGCCTCTACTAACAGCCTTTTCTATGGCGTCTTGATTGTTCATTATTTTGTTATCTGTAATAAAAAAAAAAGAAATTCTAGAGTATAAAGACTTAAGATAACAAATTACAAGATTATTTTAATAGAGTTTTTAAGAACTTCAAAAGAGGCTAACCAATGAAGTAAAAAAAATCGGCTAATAGAAATGAGTTTTCCTTGTACAAGATACTCCAACTATTTAGGACAAGTTGAAACAAAACTCTTTCAAAATAGTTCTCTTGAATTGCTGGTTAACTACTATACAGTGACAGAAGGTATTAAGTTACTGAATAACAATGGCCTCTGACTATCATCTTTTCATGGCATATTTAGTGCATTGTAGGCAGAACACAGACTCCAACATACCTTTCATTGTCACATTAACACCAGATGCTAAAAATAAGCCTCCAAACCGGTTGTTAAAAATCTGATTGCCTTCTAGTGTTGCAGTTGCATGATTTGTAATTTCAATACCTGAAGCAAAATTTACAAACAGCAGATGCATCACTTTATATATAGTTTCTTAAAAGAAACCTGAAATACAGCAAATATAGTGAACTACTTCTTTTACATAAAAAGTATATTAACTGTTAACATCGAAAGAAATAAATGCAAATGTTTATTTGAATTGTTTATAGTAACATTCAATTCACTTTCCACTGTTGATAATCCTCTATCCCTGCTAAAGGAATGATACCGATGGTTTGTAATTTACTTTTATTAATAATGACATTTTAAAATTTCTTTGCAAACTAAGAAGAAGATAGGGCCCAGAAATATGTGTAGGTAGGAGCTAGATGGTTATTTGGAATTATTAAGAGAAATCATCTTCACTGGCAAAAAGTTGAAATATATGCATGATACATGGATTTCACTTACCAAGATTTAAAAAAACATTCTGTTTGTGAGGCCAGAGGGCTTGCATTTATCTGAATTTATTTCTAATGGTAGTACTAGCCTGTATTTACTCTATGCAATTAATGATTCATAACTACTACTGAACTACAAGAGCAATATTATAAAGTTGGCTTAGAGTGGAAGAATCCAAAACTTGGATTAGGTGCTCTTATAAGCAATTGTTAACAGGCATTCAGCCAACTTCTGCAGCGTACATTTGCACACCTTAGTTATTAAGCAAAAGAGATAATATACCAAGAATCAATTTTATGTACAGAAAACAAGCTACAGGTAACAAAGGAAGGTACAAACCTGCAGCAAATCCATCAAATATTCTGTTTTTCCTCAAGACTGGATGACTGTTAGTGCTGATGAGAACACCTGCTTGAGCATTCCTGAAAATATCATTTTCTTCAAGGAGACCTATAATAAAATATTTCCCCAGATTAAGGCTAATGCATATAGCAAATTTTACTAGCCTTTTTGGTGGTATTTAGGTTTTCTTTTAGTTTCTTATTAACTGGACTGTGAAATTCATAGGACTAATTTTTCAACTGAAAAGAAATTTTATTAGTAATTCATAGATATTTACAGTAGAATTTAACCAAAAATTGCTAAAATTGGCAGGTAACCATTCTAACCAAGAAACTGAAGTTCCATGGTTGCAAGGACCATTTCTAGCTTATGAATCCCTAATGCCCTGGCACAAAGCTGATTCTTACTGAACACTGCTGAATTAAAATTAATTCCTTCGAAATATTTTTAGAACCTTTGCACTCTCCATGTTTTAGTTCAAGCCCTGATTCTTTCTGGCCGCTATCAGCATTCCTTGATCCATTTCTTTCACCCCAACCTCTCTTCTGCTGTTGTGTTTCCCACCACTCTATCATATCCCTTATCTGTATAAAAAACTACTATCAGAATAAAGTTTAAAATTAACTTGCTATTTACAAAAAACTCGGGGACTTCCCTGGTGGCGCAGTGGTTAAGAATCTGCCTGCCAACGCAGGGGACACAGGTTCCATCCCTGGTCCAGGAAGATCCCACATGCCATAGAGCAACAAAGCCCGTGCGCCACAACTACTGAGCCTGCGCTCTAGAGCCTGCGAGCCACAACTACTGAGCCCGCACGCCTAGAGCCCGCACTCCACAACGAGAGAAGCCACTGCGATAAGAAGCCCATGCACCACAACGAAGAGTAGCCCCCGCTCGCCGCAACCAGAGAAAGCCCGCGCGCAGCAACGAAGACCCAACACAGCCGGCATGCATGCGTGCATAAATAAATAGATTTATAAAAAAGAGAAAAAAAAATTCCCCCAAGCTACTCCTCTGTCTCACTATATTACCTACACTCTGAATATACTATACATTTTTATCCCTAATGCCTTTGGTTTATATTATTTCCTCTTTCTGCAATGTCCTGTACTCTTTCTTCGTAATGACACTTCCTCTGGGAGGTTTTCAGTTTTCCTCCATCAAATTAATTATTAATTCTCTTCTGGCAGGATAACATAATGATTAAGAGTGGGCTGAGGAATGAGACTTCGCCTTCAAATACTGACTTCACCACTTCCAAACTCTGAAGGGGCAAATTACTTACCTTCTCTTTGTCTCAATTTCCTTATCTGTAAAATGGGCATAATAGCACCTACCACATAGGGATATTATGAGGGTTAAATTAGTTAACACATGTAAAAGTACACAGTACTAAATAAGTATTAGTTAATATTACTCCTATAAAATCTTCTACTTATGTATAGTGAATCATATTTAGTTGTGTACTAGTGTTTCTCTGCTCCCTGAAGACATGAAATATGTTTTTATTTCTGTACATACTTGATCCATCTGTAGTAGTTCACAGTATTGACCTCTAAATTCCCTTTCCCCTAGAAAACACTATTCCAAGACCCTGCCTCTAATCTTGCATATGTCCACTATAACCTCCTCAAATACTATTGCTAAGATCTAGTCCAAACTGTACCGCATATATACAAAGCCTTTTCATTATACTGTATATATAAACAAAGCCTCTTACGATTTGGGCACTGCCCCCTTTTCCAGCCTTGACTTTCAGTATCCCTTGCCTTACTAAACCACTTTGTTTCCTTTAGACTTTTGCTTACAATGTGCCACTCCATTAGACTATAAACTTTCTGGATGTAGTACTGTTTTATTCACCATTTTATTTTTAGCATCTGTATCACAGTGTTTGGTACAGTGATGTTCAATTAGTAAGTATGTACAGAACAAACGAAAGAATGAAATAACTATACTTTCTACACTTGGAATGGCCTTCAACCCCCTACCCCACAACTTACCAGTAAATACTCATTTTTCAAGATACAGCTCAAGATTTTACTCCAGAACCCTTCCCAACACCTTACAAATAAAACCAACCATTCTGTACTGTGTTTCCTCATTATATCTTACAAAGAATCTTATCAGAGATAATGTCACTTACTGAATTACTAGATTATAAGCTCCTTGAGAGTCTATGTCATTAATGGAATCATCATTGTTTGGTGGTAGTAGTAAATTTTGTTGATTAAATCTTGGTATATTAGAGTAATGACTAGCTAACCTTCTATACAAGATATGTATAATGCTGGGTTACTGATGTTTCAGGAATGGTGATAATTTGCCTTTGACAGTCTCTCCCAGTCTCTCTTTATGAACAATTATGCCTTTGCAAGGGGCAGGAACTGTGAACTTTTGCCTCAATGTAAAGTGATTTGACCTTTATGGATACCAAACTGAGCACATCTTGGCTTAATTAATTCCATTCTCCAACGAAGACAGTTGTGAACAGGTACAAAGCAATCCTTATTTACTACAGACATTTATATATATTCACAGACCAATTAATTTTCCACACCTAGTTCCATAACTTGACTTTGAAGTTTATTATAATCATATCACTATCCTGAATAATAAAAGGTCCAGAGAGAGGGTGTAAACAAATTCTGCTACCTTAAAAAAGCCTCGCTAACAAGTGGCACACTCAAGGTGGCTTGAAGGAAAAGGAAAATTCTGTAACCATTTGTCTCCTTTAACTCTAGGCACTAACCTCCTAAACCATCTTGAGACTTGATAAGGAAAAAGACTGTGATTCCCTCATTTATAACATATTAAATGGCAATTTCATTGATCATTAAAGATATGGAAGAATAATGGAAAACTGGGTTTTTTACTAATGCAAAATTAACAACAATACCTCGACCCCCATTAAATATACAGATGCCACCATCTCTTCCATCATGGATTTTATTTCTTCTTAGTGTAGGATTACTATCTGTCTTAATCCAGACTCCAGCCATTGCATTGTCAAATATTTCATTGTCTTCTATACAACCTAGACCTATAAATGCAAAAATTTAGGTTTTGTTATTTAGAAAGTATATTTCTAAAGACTAATAGCACCAAGAAAAAAAAAATTAAAAGATTAAACATACCAGAATTATAAACTAGAATTCCACCATTTTGTCCTCCCCAGATTTTGTTGCGTCTAATTTTGGGGTTGCTTCCAGTCCTATGGATAGAATAGAAAATAATGCCATTTCAATTGCTTCTACTCCCACATCCCATGTTAGATAACAGTAGGAAAACCCACATTAAACATATTAAGAATTAGCTAAATAATTAAGCATCACCTTCAAGATGCTCTGAGAAGTCTGTCAGTAAAGAAACTGGTTTAATTTTGCTTAATTCTACTTCCCACAGAACACACTTAGCTATAGATTATGTTATTACTATAGAGTCTCCTAATACGTAAACTAAACTGAGGAGGTTAGATTAAGTAACTTTTATTATTATATACTCCCCTCATATATAAAATAAAGGACTGAATTATATGATCAGGAGTACGACAGTTCCAAACCAAAAACTGTTAATATACAAGAAAGAGGGGTGTAAGAACTATTAATTTTGCGGAAATAGCATAAAAACAGAAGCTCCCATTTAATAAGCCAGGTACAGCATGTCAGGTGCCACTGGCTGCTGTCCTCAGCCAGTCTAAGAAAAGTTATATTCTGACAATTTAAGCCATGCTTAATTGCTTAGCTTTAACTCTTACTGTTTTTCCTAGACACCTGACTACTATAATGGGGTATGCCATGCCTACCCCACATACTCACAACTCCCTCCCCAAAGAAAGCCAAATATGAAAAACATTTACCTTATCTGAACCCCTGAATACATATGATTATAGATATCATTGTCCTCTAGTACTCCATGTCCATTGTCATAAAAATAAACACCAACCTAAAATTTAAAAAAGAATTTTTCAAATTAAAAAAAGTGTTTACAAAACAATATATTTCCCGAGAGTCTAACATAATCTTACCTGCTTGCCACTGTGTATCCTGTTCCTTCTCAGTACTGGAGTGCTGCCAGTTGTCACCCAGACCCCAGCCAGAGTATTACTGTAGACTTCATTCTCTTCTATTACGCCCTGTCCTTTCTCATGCTAAATAAAAGTTACATTGATTTACAATATGTATCTTGTATAAGCCAAGTAGTTTATAGTGTATTCCCTCTTTTAAGACGGTTGTGACCAAAAAAATCTCAATTTTTGTTTTTTAATCTGAATAAGGAGATAAATGGATAACATTCTTTCACATAGCCTCTACCTAAGTTTAAGCTCTCAGAGTTTTTATACTGTTCTTTATGTGGTTTTATACTTTTAAATCTTATAGTAAGAGTAGTAGCATTCAATTTTGTTTAACAAAAAAACTTATTTTATTCTAAGATATATAACAAACTGAAGATCCCTCACTAGGAAGTTAATAGTTATTTCAACTTATCACTGGTGAAATCACTTCAAGACAAGGTTCAAGTTACTAAAATTTTTATTTTTAGAAGATTTAAGACATGAATATTTCTAGAACTGTGAATAAAAATTAAGAGTCACACCTGGCATTATAACAAGGACCTTTCTGAAATTCCCTTACGTTTTCTTACTTGAGTAACAGTTTCAGATACCATGATGACAGAAGACATAGGACTAATACATAGGTTTTTAAACTTTGCAAGATGCTTAAATTATGTTTCAATATAAATTCAAATGTTTAGCTTTTTCAGAAGATAAAAATATTCAAGTCTAGTATTATTAATACTCAGTGATATTATGATTTTACTTAATACTTCTGGAAAATTTCAGAGACTCTTACAGTAGTCACATTGGCAAAATCCCAGTGTAACAAATATAACTCAGACTGCCAACCAGTTGTTGTTATGAGTTCAGCCCATATTGCCAATTATAATTAGAAGCTTTTAAGTCATTCACACACTGGCAGAGAGAAAAAGTTGAATATGGCCTACCTAAAGGTAGACATAATTCTGCCCTCACCCCCTTTTCTACCCTGATTTTGACGAATGAGATTCTAGAACTGTATTCATTAACTTACCACATAAATTCCACCATGCTGGCCATCATGAATTTTGTTATGTCGAACAATTGGACAACTGTTTGTCCTAATCTGAATTCCTGCTAATGCATTGCCTATTTAAAAATAAAAGTTACAAGATCAACATATGGAGCCTAATGGAATATAGTAAGAGCACAATTCTGTGAAATATGTCATATTCAGAAAGATACTTATGATCCATGAGCATTCCAAGACAAAACTAAGGGAACTAGGAGTGTAAGAAGATGCAGAAGGACTGTAGGCAGTATAGATATAGTGGTTAAGATCAAAGACTCTAGAGCCAGGCTGTTAAGTTTTGAATCCTGTGTAACTTTGAATAAGTTGCTTAACCTCTTGGTGCCTTTGTTTCCTGATCAGTAAGTGGGGATATTTAATAGTGTCTACTTCACAGGGCTGATGTAAATATTACATGACTTAATTCAGGTAAGGTGCTCAAAAAAGTGCCTGGCACTGAGTAAGCTTTATGTAAGTATTATCCAGTAAGTGTTAGCAAAAGAGGAAGCCCAGGAACAGATCAGTGTCTAGCACATAGATACCTAATAATTGTTTGCTGAATTAATACCTCAGAAGTTTTAATGAGGAATAAGGGTTTTCCCTTTCTAATTAGTACCGAAGTGTATTAAACTACCACAGAAATAATTTATTAACTGTTAAACAAAGGAGTGAATCTAAGGGAATTGTAGATACTCTGTGAGACTAGGGTCTTAAGTTTTATTTTTATCCCTGGTATGTAGAATACTGCTTAGTACTTAGAAGGTACTCAGTAAATGTTTGTTAAGTGAATAAATGTCACAGAATAATCTTTATTGAGAATTTAAAGAAACTGGATCAGTTCTCCTACTCAGAACGTTTCCAAGTGGTCCTTTTGCTAATGTCAGAAACACAGGCCAAGCTCTAAAATTTTATAGAACAAAACCACATGCTTACCATAAATGTCATTTCCTTCAATAAGGCCTCGTCCATCACCAAAGATGTAAACTCCACCTTGATTTCCATTAAATATAGAATTGCCCCTATAATTATGTGGAAAAAAACCCAAAACACAAAAAAGCATCTATTCAGAAAAGCTTGCTTGTTTTATACAATAATCATAAGGCCACTCATGTTTATGTGACCTTAGAAAATTATTTAACTTCTATGGGCCTCAGTTTCCTAATCTATGAAATGAGGGACTAGGTGATTTCCCTTCCAGTTCTTTCTAAGACTTAAAGCTTTGGAAAAGCCACCTAGTATTTGAGACGAAATAGCATTCTTAAAAATTCACCTCGGGCTTCCCTGGTGGCGCAGTGGTTGAGAATCTGCCTGCCAGTGCAGGGGACATGGGTTCGAGCCCTGGTCTGGGAAGATCCCACATGCCGCGGAGCAACTAGGCCCGTGAGCCACAACTACTGAGCCTGCGCGTCTGGAGCCTGTGCTCCGCAACAAGAGAGGCCGCAGTAGTGAGAGGCCCGCGCACCGCGACGAAGAGTGGCCCCCGCTCGCCACAACTAGAGAAAGCCCTCGCACAGAAACGAAGACCCAACATAGCCAAAAATAAAAATTAATTAAAAAAAAAAAAAAAAAAAAGGGGCTTCCCTGGTGGCGCAGTGGTTGAGAATCTGCCTGCCGATGCAGGGGACACGGGTTCGAGCCCTGGTCTGGGAAGATCCCACATGCCGCGGAGCAACTAGGCCCGTGAGCCACAGTTGCTGAGCCTGCGCGTCTGGTGCCTGTGCTCCGCAACAGGAGAGGCCACGATGGTGAGAGGCCTGCGCACCGCGATGAAGAGTGGCTCCCACTTGCCGCAACTAGAGAAAGCCCTCGCACAGAAACGAAGACCCAACACAGCCATAAAATAAATAAATAAATAAATAAAAAGATTCAACTTAAAAAAAAAAAAAAAAAGATTCCACATCTTCCCCCAATGTTGGCAAAAAAAAAAAAAAAAAAAAAAAAAAATCACCTCAAAAGAGCTAATCCAGGGAATTCCCTGGTGGTCCAGTGGTTAGGACTCTGCGCTTCCACTGCAGGGGGTCTGGATCCCATCCCTGGTCAGGGAACTAGGATCCCACAAGCTGCGTGGTCAAAAAAACAAAACAAAAACAACAACAAAAAACCCAAAACCTATTAAGATTAAAAAAACAAACAAAAAAGCTAATCTATTTAAAAGAACTTTTCTTAGCTCATCTATAAACATTTGCTGAATAGTAATTAAGATGGCAATCACATAATCAACTTTTATAAAGCTAGTGGAAAAAAATTTGACAAAAATAATTCATGGTCTTTGATTAAATTATAATAGCTCTGTTCTACAGTCTTAGCCAATGCCTTTAAGACTGGACCTGTTTGTTTCCTTACTGTGGCCAGAGGAAGTGGTAGGAACTATTAAAGAAAGGTGACAGCTTGAAGTTCTGACTCTTTGTTATTCTTGGTCTCTCTAAGTATCTTTGAGATAATTAATTTCCTGGGTTATTCTATCTGCTGACTCTCAGGGGAAAAAAAAAAAAAAAGGTCATTCAGATTTCAAGGGAAGATCACAGCCCTATTTACTCATCTATAATGCAGTTTGATGAATTTAAAATAAAAATCACAGCATTTGCAATTTTTCATAAAAAGTATCTTACATGGTTTAGATCAAGAATAAAAAACAAACAAAACACCCCAAAATAAATGCAATAGCTATGCTCATTCAGATGCACAGACTTTTACTAGGAAAATCTATTTTATAGTAGTCAGGTGTCTAGGAAAAACAGTTAAGAGTTACAGCTAAGTACCTTAACTTTTCTTATAGCACAAAACATAAAGTGAAAACATAATTTCCATCCATAATTATATATAAATACCTTATTGTTGGGTCACTATTTGAGGTAATCCATACACCTGCAAAGTTGTTTGCATAGATTTTATTTTCAATGAACTGTCCTCTTCCTTTTTCATGAACATATATTCCTCCAGTCTGCCCATGATGAATTTCACATCGAACCACTGTGGGGTTAGCATAAGCTTTTACTTCAAAGCCTGCTATCCTGTTTCTGTGTATGTTGCAACTTTCAAAGTAACCCTGGAAAATACAGAAATTAAACCTGTAGGTAAAGCTACTTTCCAAAAAGAAATGACATTAAAAAGCCTTTTTAATGTATACCTCAAAATTTAGTATCAGAAATGTTCAAGAGTTAAGAATGAAACATAGACAGATATATACTAAATTTCAAATGATGCATATTTTAATGTTTTAGTAAAACAGAGAACTATAAATTCTCTAATTAATGTGAGTATATTCAAACCCAGGAAAGAAAAATAGGGAAAGATTTATTCGATAAATGGAAATAAATACCATTACCAGTAAGAATATATATCCTTCAACAAAAAGTTTATTTAAGTACTAAAGAAAATAAACTCTCATAGCCTTAAAAATGTCCCAAGAAATCAACTTCTAAAAAGGTGACCCAAGGACATAATCAGAGACTACAGAAAAAGACACACAAAATAATGTTCCTCTTAGCCCAATAACAGGGAACGAGCTCAATAAAATGTTGTGAAGGCTTATGTTCATGTTACACATACTATCATGTTAAATGAAAAGAACAGTATATACTTCAAGATAGACTACATTCAGTATGATCTCAATTGTATCTGAAGAAAAACAACTTGAAGGATGAAACAAGAATATGAGCGTGATTAAATGAGTAGTGGTATTATGGATACTTACTGTATCCTTTATATTTCTCTAAATTTCTTAAATTTTCTATAACAGATAAATTTACTTATTTTCTAGTGAGGATAAACGTTACTGTAATACTGATATCCTAAATTCTAAGACTCAATCAGACTGAATGTTAGAGGAAAAAATGAGATAGTTATAAGATGGCACTTCTAAAAGCCATTTCATCCTCCTTGTCTATCTCCCTTCAAAAACTGAACACGTTCTCCTCTCTTTAAATTCCCTTTAGCACTAAGTATTTTCTTATGCTACTTCCAGGTACTGCCTTGTACTGTATTTGCCATATCCATTTTTACCTGATCATAAGCTCCTGAAGAGAAAGGACTACACTAACTTCTGGAGCATCTATATAAAACTTTACACATGGTAAGCACTCAAGTAGGACTTTTTGCCAAATTCAGTAGAGGTTAAAACAGGATGTAATTCTGAGTATTCTAATACACTACATATTTAACTCTTTAAGAAAATGGTTCTCTGAGAATAACATTTAGAAGTAGTTTTCAGGTTTCATTTTCCACAAATAAAGTACAAATCACTTATAACTTACCTGTTAACATATAGGTTATAATCTTATTCTTTTAAAAAAAATTGGGGGATTGCATCAAAAATGGCTTCTTAAAATATAAAAAAGTTTTTTCTTCTTTGATTTTATACCAAATAAAAATGGATGGACACCAGGTGTATGTATATAGACTACTATGGCAAAACTGAGCATCAAAGAAAGAAAAACAAATTCTAAAAGAGGCTAGACTGAAAGAGCTTAATGTCAGACTGGAACAATTCAACATTTCTGGTATTTTCATCATTGAGAAGGGAGTGCAACTTGTCTCTCTCTGCCAGGAGTTGCATGACATGTCTGAATGGTAAACTTGAGAGAGAATAAACTGAGTATGCTCAATTCAGCTTCACCCTTTTCCTCATGGAAATGAGCTACCCTTAGGGAGCATGCCTTCTGTTACTACCCCATGAACACTGCCTGTGAAATAAGCCTATTTCATTTTGGGATTCAGTTAAACAGACTTATTTGGTTCTCATTCTATGTTGTATCTTCCGATTTAACCTCTAAGAGTAATGAAGTTGATATTTCAGCCTCCTCATGGTACTTCATGGCTTTGATTTTTTTTTTTTTTTTAAGAAATCCAGTTGGGATTTTTTTTTTTTAATTTATTTATTTTATTTATTTATTTTTGGCTGTGTTCGGTCTTCACTGCTACGCGCAGGCTTTCTCTAGTTGCAGTGAACAGGGGCTACTCTTCATTGCGGTGCGCGGGCTTCTCACTGTCGTGGCTTCTCTTGTTGCGGAGCACGGGCTCTAGGCTCGCGGGCTTCAGCAGTTGTGGCACACAGGCTCAGTAGTTGTGGCTCGTGGGCTCTAGAGCACAGGCTCAGTAGTTGTGGCACACGGGCTTAGTTGCTCTGCGGCATGTGGGGTCTTCCTGGCCCAGGGCTCGAACCCGTGTCCCCTGCATTGGCAGGCCAATTCTTAACCACTGCGCCACCAGGGAAGTCCCTTTGATTTCTTAATTTGTTCAGAATGTGGCAGGAAAAGGTATGCTATTTACTGGGCTTCCATGAAGATTGCAGTAACAGGCACTGTCATGTCCTGGTTATACTAGTTCAACATATAGTACTGCAAATATACTTTGCTACAGTATACCTACTAAAAAATTTTCAAATGCATGGATGCTCTTTCTCTGTTTTCTTTCTTTTTTTTCTTTTTTGGCCACACTGCACGGCTTGCAGGATCTTAGTTCCCTGACCAGGGACTGAACCCTCGCCCTCAGCAGTGAAAGCGCAGAGTCCTTACCACTGGACCACCAGGGAATGCCCTCTCTGTTTTCTTTAGGTTTCAATTTTGCACACCTAGGAGAGTCAAATAGATCCACTAGTTTACTAAGGCAAACAGCAGCCCCCCTCTCTTCATTTTCCCTTGTCCAGAGGCCCCCATTATAAAACCTGCTCTAATCTGAACTGGTTGCTATCGTCATAGGCACATGGTCATTTTACCATACTGTAATTTAGATTAGAGGTTAAAAATGTCCCCTAATTCCATCAGAGATGGGAGTTCTAATCTGTAGTTTTTGTTTTAAGGTAACTTTCAAGAAAAGAAAGTAGCAAAATTTTTTTGAAAAGAAAAAAATTTTTCCTTCATGCTCTTAAAACCAGAAGCCTCTTACATTGCTACAATGGTGCTTTTATTACATTCAGAAAGAGAACAATTGATTGACTTATAGTTTTATAATATCAGAATAAAACCTATCTATTATGGATTAAAGGATTCAGTTAATGTAATTTTGCTTTAAAGCACATTTAATGAAATGCATCTGTTTTGTTAAGAAATGCCTTTAGTGCAAAATGGTCTAATAATACAGGACTGTAAGTAGAAAACTGAACTTTACTTTGTCTTTTAAGATGCAAACCACAAAAGCTCCAACATAAATATAAAACTCCAAAGGCACAGACATTTTACCGGACTACCCCATATTATAAAATGATTTATTTCCCTATCAGAAGATACCAGATTGCTAAGAGCTTCTTCTATATTTTAAAACAAGAGGTTGTTAACTTTTCAGCACAAGCATTTCTAAATCTCTGCCATATACATTACAATAAGTCCTTGAAAATTATCATTCTCTCAAGTTACAAACTTAACACTGATATAAAAATAAAAGGTGAGATTAAGTATTTTTTCATTAAAATTTTTTGAAGTGAAATAATCTTTCTTAACTACGATAGGGTGAAAGGCATTTAAGAGTTTCTCTTAAAACTCTCCAAATAAAACAAAAAAATGAATGAAAAGTAAAGAGGAAAAAATATGCTACCTTCATTGAAATAAATGTCTACAACCCCAAACTATAATCAATCAAACACTTGCCAAATACTGTGATATCTGGATAAGGAAGAATAAGGTGCTGAGAGCAAATGTTACCATACACCTTTAGCAAGGTATGTTTCCCCAAGTAACTGTACTTTTTTCTTTTTTAAATAAATTTATTTTATTTATTTATTTTTGGCTGCGTTGGATCTTCGTTGCTACACATGGGCTTTTCTCTAGTTGTGGAGAGTGGGGGCTACTCTTCATTGCGGTGCGCAGGCTCTAGGCGCATGCGCTTCAGTAGTTGTGGCTTGTGGGCTCTAGAGCGCAGGCTCAGTAGTTGTGGCACATGGGCTTAGTTGCTCCGCAGCATGTGGGATCTTCCTGGACCAGGGCTCGAACCCGTGTCCCTTGCATTGGCGGGCAGATTCTTTTTTTTTTTTTTAACATCTTTATTGGAGTATAATTGCTTTACAATGGTGTGTTAGTTTCTGCTTTATAACAAAGTGAATCAGTTATACATATACATATGTCCCCATATCTCTTCCCTCTTGCGTCTCCCTCCCTCCCTGGCAGGCAGATTCTTAACCACTGCACCACCAGGGAAGCCCACAAGTAACTGTTCTAATAAGCAAGCCTAGCCAATGATCTTTTACTAAAGTAGTGAGAGCTAGTGTCCCGAACAGAACACAGGAGAGGAAGGAAATACTCCCATAGTAATATTTTCATAAAAATAATTTAGGCACAAGAAGTAAATCTGAAGAAGAAATACACTAATGTGCAATTTCTATCATCTAAAACTTGTATTTCCTATCGAAGGGGGACTATCCGAAGTAAAGTGAAATGAAAGGAGAGGAAAACCATATTTCTACAGTCTGTCAACTGTCAATCTGAGTTAAGCTCATAAACTTAGAATAAATGTCTCAAAAATTTTATAGCAATTTGGCACTGTTATGATATTTTAATTTTACTTTATGAAAATAACACTCTGCAATAGATTGAACATTAAACAACAAAAAACAAAGAATTGGGGAACTGTAAACACTGATAGAAAAATTACTTTTAGCAGTGAGACTGGCATTGTTATGTAAAAGAAAAAGAAGGAATCCCATCTTTTAAAGAAAGACATATATGCTGAAATATTTACAGATGAGATGATGATGCCTGGGATTTGCTTCAAAATAATTCAGAGTAAAGAAGAAAATAAGCAATGTATGAGGAGGTACAGATGAAACAAAATTGACCATGAGCTGAAAGTTTTTGAACGTGGAGGATGGATACATGGGAATTCATTATACTATTGTCTCTAATTTTATATATGCTAGAAGGATTCCATAAAACAAAAATACATTAAAGAAATCAGAGATGAAAACCACATTGGAAACAAAACAGAAAAGAGACAAAACTATGTAGACATAGTAAGATTTGAGGAAATCACACAAAATTTAAAGGAAAAGAACAAAACAATACAGAGCAATGTAAGTAATAGAGAAAATAGCCAAGTTTCTAAAGAAAGGAACATATGGACAGAAAAACAGTAAAAATTAAAACAACACAACATTAACAACAACATATGGATACTGAAGTAGAAAAGCAAATCCCACCAGAAAGAAAAAAAAAAAACCCAGAATGATCTCAGACTTCTCAGTCACACTCAATTCTAGAAATATAAAAATGACTACACAATTCTGAGGGAAAGAAAGTATAATAAAAAACTGTATACTCAGCCAAGTTAAAAGGTAAGCGGTAGGCATTCTCAAGTGGCAAGAATTCAAGCTACAATACCCATAAGCCTTTCTTTTAAAAATAAAATCAAAACGGCTAGATGACAAAATAGCCATACCAAGAATGAACCAAAATTTAAAAATTCAGGAATGGAAAAACTGTGATAAAAGGACTGAAGGTAAATAAATATAAATACAGACCAATAACTGTAGGAATGTAACTGTTATAAAGCTTTACAAAAGAAAAATAAGAATAAAATGATGGAGTAGAAATGGGTTGAAATATAAAGTATTTTCATCATTTTTCAAAGGGGGAGTTCACACTGTATTCAAAGTTTAAACATGCAGTTAACAATGACAAACTCTAGTCATACCCTTTAAAATTCTAGGGATGTCTTTTACACTGGGCATGTAATATTTTAACAAAAACATTAATTTCTTTAAAATAAAAAAAGTAAAAATTGTTTCATGATTCATTCTTGCCAATACAGGAGTTTAAATTCTAAGTAGGTCATAGACAAGGAAAAGGAAAGACAATTTCAGAGAACAAACAATAAATATGAATATATATAAAGATAGAGAACAGTACAGAAACTAGTTTAAATGTTTAATTCTGATGTTCTCTGAAATTCTATAAAAAACAAAGTCAAACTTTAAAAGGTTAACCTTAGTGATGTCATCCTACCAATCATGGGCAGCCGACACAAAGAATACTTGGAATGAAAGAACATTCTACCAAAGGATTTTAAAGGATTGTATCACAATACTAAAACAGATGAGAGACGCCCAAGATATGCTTTATTTCCATCCTTCCTTTATAAATCTATGATACCTTACAAATCTCTTCATCAATCCTTAATATATATATATATCTACAGGACTGGCTAAGATTTGCTTTTTAAAAAAGTTATAAAATTTATAAACCTAAATCTATAAAAAGTAAACTGTATTGGGGGGGGTGTGAAGAGTAAATTATTATAATGAATTTTAGTAACTGACCATCAGCATTAGGTCTTTTAAAAATGCGGAAATTTACTCAGGTTAAAGTTATTTTGGTACCTCAAATCATTTGTGAATGAGACCAGAGGCATGCATAAATATGATACTTGAATTGTAGGTAACTCTGGGGTAAAGTCTAAAGGCAACACAGGCAAAGAAATATTAGCATAGTATAGTTCCATTACAAAAATGCAAGCTCCATTTAGAATTCCACTTAAGAATTATTGTCAGAACTTCTCTGGTGGTGGTGGTCCAGTGGTTAAGACTCTGTGCTCCCAACGCAGGGGGCACAGGTTCAATCCCTGGCTGGGGAACTAAGATCCTGCATGCCACACAATGTGGCCAAAAAGTAAATTAATTAAAAATAAAAAAAATTTTTTTTAAAGAATTATTGCCAATGCGGGCGGCCCTCAAAGGGGCGGGGAGGCAGATTCTCAAGACTCTTATGTTTTGATAACCTCCATACCTTTGCCCAGACTCCCCAATTCCCAAACTCCCCTCTTCCCCACTCCTTGGAAAAAAGAGCTACAATTTGCAAAAAAATGTCAATTTTTAAATTCCAGCTGGAGAAGGGCAAGTGGTCATCTCCACTGTGCTTTCTTATCTACAGGCCCAAACTACAGCCTGAGTTTTAAGTGAACTGTTTTTCTCAGGTTACGGTTACCCCAGGAATATAATAAGCTGGACGGTCTGAAACTATTTACATCTAATCAGAACTTGATAAAAGGGTACTCTTCATGGTCTAGTTCAGTTTTTAAAAAAAGAGTTCTACATTAGGGTTTCAGACGCAAAAAATGAAAATAAAAAACTTCCTTCGCTAACTGACAATTTGTATATGTCAATTCAACGTTCCAAAGTTGCGTGATTAATATCATATAATAGCAATAAAACTTCACCATACCCTTGTTTGTCACCACATCAAACCTCCTCTCCTAGCTCTGACTTCTTAACAAAAAACGTTGCCAATGCTGTACTAGGACTTGAAAATTACTTCAACAAAAATTAGACATTAGGGAATTCCCTGGTGGTCCAGTGGTTAGGACACTGTGCTCTCACTGGCGAGGGCCCGGGTTCAGTCCTTAGTGGGGTAACTGAGATCCCACAAGCTGTGCAGAGCGGCAAAAAAATAAAAATCAGACATTAAATGAAAAGAATACCTGAATAGGCACCCAAGAACATTACTTTTGGCCTAAGAGAGCTCAAAAAGTCATGTCTCTATAAAATTGTGTAAAATGACATAGTAGTAACTAAAACATAATATCATCCATATAAAGATGCCTAATTAACTGCTGCATAAGAATTTTAGAACTGATATATTATCATCACTGTATTTCTTATTAAAGTTCTACCAGTTAAAAAAATTTTTAAGAGGAATGAAATGGAAGTCAAACTAATGATGAAACTATTGTTTCTCCAAGGGTAGTCTACAAACAACCTGCGTTAAACTCACTTATGGTGCTTATTAAAAAATACATATCCTGGGCCCCGTCCTTAAAAATTCTGATTTATTGTATCTGGGTGATTTTTATGCACAGTTACATTTGAGAACTACTGGTTTAGACCTTACTCCCCTCAAAGATCACACCAATTCCCTAAGGACTCCATCTTCCGTACATGTATATAAGGTTAGATTCAAGAATTTATAGAATTGATACTGCACACTGACTTTAGAATATAATGCTGAAATCTTCTTTTAAACCTACACTTTTCAATTCAGCATTCTGATGATGATAAAATGCTGACACCTATTTGAAATTTTAACTGATATGACATCAGTTTTTCTATTAAGAATAAATGTTCTTACCATGCCATGATCAAATGTGAACACACCAACGTCACGTCCATGATGAATATGATTCCGTCTAATAATTGGGTTTCCATGATTTTTAACCCAAATCCCAGCTAAAGCATTATTGGAAATTTCATTATCTTCATATATTCCCTACAACAATTAACCAGAAATAAACATTAGTAGAGCTAAAAAAAGAAAAAAGAAAAAAACCCACAAAATTAAAAAATACCTGTGCATGATCTGTTATATAAAGTCCAACATTTTCACAGTCACTGATGTTACAGTGCTTGATAGTGGGACATGCTCCTTGACCACTAACACATACTGCAGAGCCAACTGTAAGAAAAATAATTTATTTAAAAACCTACTGGGCAACACAGTGACTCATTTTATAATAAAACGTAACGGGAACACTAACCTGTACATGTACTTCGGATGATACAGTGATCAATAATAGGGCTACAATTTACTGTAATCTCTAAGCAGTGGTGTGCATTGTGGTGTTGAGCAGATTTGTCATCAGGATTAAACTGAAAAGTAGAAATTTTGTTTGAAATAAACAACCACTGCCTTAATGATTTCCACATACATACTTAAAAATTAAAAAATGCCTTACCCTTATTGTCATATATCCAACATAAGCATCCTCGGAACCTTCCATAAAAACGAAGGTTGAATCTCTAGTGTTTTCAATTATAACTTTGTCTGCTACTTTTCCAGGTGCTACGAAGAAAATATTTTAAAGCATATTACCTTTATCAGACAGATAAAATGGACATTTAAAAATTACTTTTTTAATCAGTAAAAATACTCTGCCATAAAACTAATAATTCAGTACTGCCCTTTTTACGGCTTTTAAATTGGGTACTTTTTTTGGAGAGGGAACTTTTAAAGAACATTAGTATTGAGTAGATAGATAACTATGTTTCATTGGCCTTCATACAAGCAGTCATACTTAACATGGACATTATCTGAGTACCATTATACACAAATCCATGTATAGTAATACTTCTAATAAGATTCAACTACAAATAGTATTTAGTATCAAATGAAATGGCATATTAAAAAGTGGGTTTCTTGTGGAAACCAAATCACAACCAGCAGCACCAGAAAACAAGGCTCAGGGAGAAGAAAGAAAGGGATGATGAGCAGGGAGAGAAAGAGAGAAACTTCTTTATTTAAACTTATTTCCAATACTGGCCTTGATTTGGAAAGTAATGGAAATCAGTAGGCAAAATTTTCTATACTCTCTCCTACTTTTCTTTGAGGTGGAAATGGGGGAGGGAAGAAGAAAGAGCAGTAAACGCAAATTTCATTAACTAGTAACAATTAACTAGCTATCTTAAAATGGTCTCGTACTACAGTATCCTTAAAAAAATCAGATATACCATAAATCTTCAAATAACTGATCAGTGCTCAACAAATACTACATTTCTTCTTAGAAACCTGACCGTAAAAACAGCTTTGAAACAGTACAGAAAGTATTTTAAAAGTACATTTGTTTCATTAAAAATACAGCAATAAAAACATTATCCTCTGTATTTTCAAATAAAAGATAAAATTAACCAATATTTTTCTCTCCTTAATGAACAACTAAAGCAGCTGGACAAAGTACTGACATCAAGAAATACACACATCCCCCCAAAAAGAAATAGGTACATTTATAATTTCTGAACTCTAAAGTTTTCATTTCCATCATATAAAATATACATGATATTTCGTATTTTTTCCTACAATTAAGATATTATCAAGGTTCATCTGGATTTTAAGTAACCAGCATTTTAAAAACCCATCATGTAAATAAAATATTAAAATTCTAATGACAATGCATTTACACATACCTGCACCAATCATGGTGATTGGAGATTCAATATATATCCATTCATCAGTATATATTCCAGAATGAACAAAGATAAGTCCATCAAAATGAGCTTCTTGTACCCCACCAAGAGCATCTTCAATTGTATCGTAATACTAAAAAAAAAAAAAAAAAAAAAAAAAAGTCAGTATAGAACTGTAAGATCATCATTTTAAATATTAGAAAAAGACAAATCAAACATACCAACATATTTTCTCTTCCTTTGTATCTTGCAGGGTTACTGTAGAAATGTTCAGCAAATCCTGGCTTTACATGCGCACCTTTATACTAAAACATCAAAAAAACCAAAAACAAAAACACAAAAACAAATACTGACTACTCACATAAATACTATAGTCTAAATTAATTTAGTACTATATGAATTTTTCATTAATTATCAAAAACAATTATCAGTCCAACAAATTTTCTGTTGCATATTGCAATGTAAAATCTAGAACAGTTTATGACTCAGTAATATCCAGTAAATAGGACATGGTTTTTCAAGCTGGAACAGACAGTTCTTTGTTGTGAGGGCTATCCTGTGTAGGATGTTTAGTAGCATCCCTGGACTCTAACCACCAGGTATCAGTAGCAGTCTCTTCTCCAGCTGTGACAACCAAAAATGTCTCCAGACATTGTCAAACATCCCCTGTGGAGCAAAATCACCCCCAGCTGGGAACCATTCGTAAAGGACCATATGAAAATTAAGCTAAATGTGAAACTTTAAATAACTACTCAACAGTAATAATTTAAATATAAGTTCAAACAGATCCAGAGAAAGTATAACTGCTCTCAGGCTACTGATACTTACTGCTACTGTTTAAATGATTAATAAATATGTCAGTAGTGAAAAGAATTGTTGACTTTTTTGTTGGTTGATAAATGTCCACTGGCTTGAAACCTATTTTTTTTTTTTTGCGGTGCCACGAGTCTTCTGGGATCTTAGTTCCCTGACCAGGGACTGAACCCGGGCCCTCAGCAGTGAAAGCGTGGAGTCCTAACCACTGGACTGCCAGGGAGCTCCCCTGAAACCTATTCTTGAGTTTAAATTTTTAAAAAGGAACTTTTATTTAAAATATATAATATAAATCAGTGTTTTCCATTTATACTTCATACCAACTGCTGGAAACTCTCTTTCCAAGGATTTGGATGTTCATATTCTTCTGGATTAATCTGGTAGAATTTGCCAGGTTCAGGATGCATCATAGGGCGGGTATATTCAAATACTTCCATGTATAATCGTTTCCTGAAGGGGGAAAGGAATGAAAGACTTCTTCATAAAATGTCCTTTAAACAACTATAAAAATTATTTGAGGCCTCAAAAACTTATAAGAATATGAAAAAGCAGAATTTTAAATGTAAAAATAAAATTTTTCTCTAAAACAATGTAACTGCATATAAAAAAAACAGTCCACCCAAAAGAATAAGTGTCAATTCTTTAAAATCTGACTGTTTAGTCAGGGGAAAATAAAAGCCACCCTTACTGTAAAAGCCACATACAGTTTCACTTTAAAAGGATTATTTTAAATAATGATGAAAAATAATGATGATGCTTCATTTATGTCCTATCAAGAACCATCAAATCTTAGAAGTGGAGTGATAGTAACTATTGTAACTTCTTGTACAAAGCAAAATGTTTCTTCTTCTGCTCTTCGTTCTCTTTTTCCTTTCTAACACAAATATAATTTTTTCATAAATTTAAGGTGTACCTTATTTTTAGCATCATAGAAGTAATACATATAAGCTGTTGTAAAATACAGAAAAGTACAGAGAGATAACCTATACTTTCAATATATTCACTATTAAACAGTTTACTGTATTTCCTTACAGTCTTTTTAGGTACAGATAATTTTCACTTGTAACAGTTGTGACTGTAACACATAAAATTTTGTATTCTGCTTTTTACTTTTTATAACATAGCATCTTCCCATGTTATTAAAAGCTGTAAAAATCACTGTTGGGGCTTCCCTGGTGGCGCAGTGGTTGGGAGTCTGCCTGCCAATGCAGGGGACGCGGGTTCGAGCCCTGGTCTGGGAGGATCCCACATGCCGCAGAGCAACTAGGCCCGTGAGCCACAATTGCTGAGCCTGCGCGTCTGGAGCCTGTGCTCCGCAACAAGAGAGGCCGCGATAGTGAGAGGCCCGCGCACCGCGATGAGGAGTGGCCCCTGCTTGCCGCAGCTGGAGAGGGCCCTCGCACAGAAACGAAGACCCAACACAGCCATAAATAAATAAATAAATAAATAAATACATAAATAAATAAAAGTTAAAAAAAAAAAATCACTGTTAATGACTATATCACAACCCTCTAAGTAGACATTACATTGTTTACTTTTAGTCCCATCCCTTACTGCTAGACTTTTCCATTATTTCTAATTTCCCCTCACTAACTATGCTATTATGAAAAATTTGTAAATAGGGTAAACAAATTTTCAGAAGTGGAATTGCTGGGTCAAAGGGCATGCTTTTTTTTTTTTTTTTTTTTTTTTTTGGCTGCATTGGGTCTTCGTTGCTGTGTGCGAGCTTTCTCTAGTTGCAGTGAGTGGGGGCTACTCTCTGTTGTGGTGCACGGGCTTCTCATCACAGTGGTTTCTCTTGCTGCAGAGCACCGGTTCTAGGCGCGTGGGCTTCAGTAGTTGTGGCTCGCGGGCTCTAGAGCACAGGCTCAGTAGTTGTGGCACACAGGCTTAGGTGCTCCACAGCACGTGGGATCTTCCTGGACCAGGGATCGAACCTGTGTCCTCTGAATTGGCAGGAGGATTCTTAACCACTGCACCACTAGGGAAGTCCCAGGGTATGCCTATTTTATGGTTCAAAAATACAAATGTCCGAACTATTTTCCAAAAGTGATATACAAAATCTACAGTCTTACCTAACTATCAGATTTAATTAATTAGCTGTTTTAAATTAGACTTCATACTGTTTCTAAAAAGCAATGGAATGAAAAACATTTCCCATAATCACTGTTGCTTTTAACTGACAAGTAGCAGAAAAAGTACTTCTTTTATTGTTTTAAAAACACTGCCGGGCTTCCCTGGTGGCGCAGTGGTTAAGAATCCGCCTGCCAATGCAGGGGACACAGGTTCGAGCCCTGGTCCAGGAAGATCCCACACGCTGCGGAGCAACTAAGCCCGTGTGCCACAACTACTGGGCCTGCGCTCTAGAGCCCGCGAGCCACAACTACTGAAGCCTGCGCACCTAGAGCCCGTGCTCCGCAACAAGAGAAGCCACCGCAATAAGAAGCCTGCACATCACAACGAAGAGCAGCCCCCGCTCGCCGCAACTAGAGAAAGCCCGCACGCAGCAACGAAGACCCAATGCAGCCAAAATAAATAAAAGTAAATAAATTCATTAAAAATATATTTTAAAAAAACAAAACAAAAAACACTGCCTGGACTGACAACCAACATTTGTGATAAACAGGTAACTTGGAATTTATAAGCATTCTAATTTTCTTCTGACTATTTAACTGTAACCATCAACTCACACTCCAACTTTCCTACCATCTTCAGCATTTTGGGCAGCAAGTAATATATCTCAAGATAATAAGAAATAAATTTTCACTTACCACAAAATTGGATCATTAGCAAGTTCACTGAAGCGTTTACACACACAAGCTGCTCTACAAAGATCCTGTTCCAGCAAGTAAGAGAAGATTTTTAGAACCACTTCATCTGGCAGTTTCTCCTGAAGATACTGTTCAGCAGGTGCTGCTATAAAGAGATTAACAAACAGAATATAAACAATCTATCATGCTAGCAAAGACTTTCTCATTATTTAAAGAGCACAATTTCCATTTTGTCTAATGAACAGCTTTTATTTTTTGACGACAATCATTTTATAAGCATTTGCTTTCATAGATGACACACATTTATTTTCTTTTATCTTGACTTGACAGTATTCTTTCTTTTAGCTAGCTAGTATGCACAATTTCAAAAACTGGTTACACTAAATATACAAAAAGGATTTTTATACAACAATTACAGTCAGAGATGGAGAAGGTGATGGTTCTCATGTTTATTCTGTAATAATCACTTTCTCAATCTCAAATGTACAAATAAACTACATTTAATTTGATTTTATTTTTTTGGTATCAAAAAATAAAAATTATTTGACCCTATTTCTTAGCTTTCCCATAGGAAATACCTGATAGATCTTGTGATTTTCCAGAGACTCTGGCACGTTTTGCACGATGACCAAAAAAGTTTTCTGTAGTTGAAGTTGAAGCACCCTTTAAAAACAAAATGAAAACTAGTTAAGCAAATATTTTTACCATAATCATTACTTCTAAAAAATGATGACGGTCCCCTTTCTGTTTGTTTCCTAACAATTCCTTCATTACACACACAAAAAAGCAGTTACATTGAACTTACCTCCATACTGCTCTTTGTAGGACACGCTGTTCTTTTTGGCAAAAGAGTTTTCCTACGAAGTTGGTATGGACTATTTTGTGCACCAGGACCTGATTCTTCTGCAACCATATCTGCAGGTACATCATCATCTGTTATAAACAAAAACAATATGAAAAATGTCACCCATTTTTAAGAAAAAGTTCTATGGATTCAGTAACTTTTAAAAAACTTTATAAATTTTTTTGGGGGGAGATACAGTTTTTATACAAAATTCCAGCCAACTGGATAACCATCTGAGAAGTGCTGGATTTCTACTTCATTTCTTACTTCAAAATAAATTCCACAATAGACCATATGCTTACATACAATATAAATAAACAAAATCACTAGAAGAAAACAAAATTATTTTTTATAATGTTAAAGTGGAGAAGCTCTTTCAAGGTTATGACACAAAATTGGAAGGCATTTAAAAAAAAGGTGAGGAGGATGTTCACGTGACGAGTGAGTACACGTGAGTACTGCAAGGTTAGAGTCCAAGTGGGGTGAGAAAGGTGTCAAAAGAGAGGGATAGTTCAGTATAGGGTATCAGATACCAAGTAGGATAAAAAGGGCATCCATGCAGAGGGTGGTCTGGCATACAGTGTTGGAGCTCAAGAGGGGTTAAGAAGGAAGTCCATGTGGGGGAAGGTGGCCTGGAATGGAGAGTCAGAGCCAGAGAAGGGAGAGAAGGGCATTGCACAGGAGAGGGGATGGTGGAACTGGAAGCTTGGTAACAAACAACAGAGGGACTGATCAAATGGAAGCCAGGCTTCTGAAAGAGAAGAGTTAAAATATAAAAAAAGAGAAAGCTAGAGTAAATCTTACGGTGTTATATTGGAATTATCAATGTGAACTCATTGTTTCTAAAAGATAGATAGATATAGAAATATGTATAGATACAGATGTTTGGAAATGTGTGGATTATACACGCGTATATTCCTTAGCTCTGTTCACTGACAAAGCCTGGAAGCAATGCCACTCCAAGAGCAATGAGCATGACTAGCATTTGGATCTTTGCTTCTGAATACTTCTCTATAAAAGGAGTAAGGGCTCCTTGGAGAAATGGCTGATTCTAGGTTGAGGGAAATACAGAATGAGCCTGGAGTATCTTGTGGCAGAAACAAGAAAGTGCTCAGTAATGAGGACATGTCAAAAGAACACTGAAGTCAGCCTGAATGGCCACCCACTAGCAAAATCATGCTGAAGTACCAAAACTCATGATAGTAAAGGGATTATAACCCACTGAATGGACAACAACCCATAAATTCATTCCACTACAAATAAATGAATAAATGGAAAGTTTGACAAGGAGATGTTTAAAGTACCTCCCCCACAAAATACTGATTAAGTAGAAAGGGAAAAACCATTACTCTACAGTAGAGATGCCAATCAGATGCTGTCTTAATTAAGGGATCAAAGTGAACATCATCATTCATAGGACAAACTGAAACCGTGTGTCACCTGATAGCATACAAGATCACAGAATCACTTCTATGATATTCCTGACAAAGATGCATAACCTAAATCTAATTATGAGGAAACATTAGAACAAATTCTTGTTCTAATTTGTTTTGAATAATCTTCAAACTGTCAGTTATGAAAGTCAAGGAAAGCCTGAGGAACTGTTCCAGATTGAAGGATACTGAAAAGATATGTCAACTCAATGCAACATGTGGTTCTGAACTGGATCCTTTTGCTAAAAGGTTGTTATTAATACAATAGTGAAATAATTCATTCAATTAGTGAAACTTGAACGGGGGTCTAAAGACAGTAACGTGTCAATGTTAACTTTCTGATTTTAATAGGTGTAATATGGTTATTTAAGGGAATATCCTTGTTTGTAGGAAATACACACTAAAGTATTAGGAGGTGACAGGACAAAGGCTGGGAACTTATTCTTGAAGGGTTCAGGGAGAAAAAAAAAACCACACTTCTTTGTACTGTACTTCTAAACTCTTTCCTAAGTTTGGATTGTTAAAAATGAACTAATAAATCTGAGTAATATTTTAACATTTAAAAATTCTTCTTGGAAAATGAAAACCATAAACATAGTCAAAAGAAGCAACACAATTAGGAAAAAATATGTGCAACACATGTCACGAAAGGGTAATTTCCTTATTATATCTGAGTGCTACAAATCAATATGGAAAAGGCTAACAATTCAATAGAAAATTGGACCAAGGACACGAACAGACAATTCATAATTTAGGAAATACAAATGAAATACTAATAAAAACTATAATGAGATTTTTTTAATCAAAGCAGATTACCAAAGATCAAAAAGTTTGATCACAGTACTTCCCTGGTGGCGCAGTGGTTAAGAATCCCCTTGGTTCGAGCCCTGGTCCGGGAAGATCCCACACGCCTTGGAGCAACTAAGCCTGTGCGCCACAACTACTGAGCCTGCGTGCCACAACTACTGAAGCCCGCGCACCTAGAGCCCATGCTCCCACAACAAGAGAAGCCACTGCAATGCGAAGCTCGCGCACCGTAACGAAGAGCAGCCCTCGCTCGCCGCAACTAGAGAAAGCCCACATGTAGCAACGAAGACCCAATGCAGCCAAAAATAAAGAAATAAATTTATATACATAAAAAAGTTTGATCAAATACTAGTATTATATATCAAAGGATAGCATGAGGCAAAAAAAACAATTCTTAATTGCTTTAAGGAGAGCAATTTGACAATAGCTATTACTACCTTAACAATTCCATTTCTGGGAATTGATTCTGCAGCTATATTCACACACATGGGCAAAGTAGTAAGTACCAGGATATTCACTGCAGTACTGTTTATAATACTGCTGGGTAACAATCAAAATGTTCATCAGTAAGTATTTGTTAAAAAGCTATAGTATAGCTATACTATCGATGTGGCCATTACAAAATATAAAGCAGTTCTATACAGAACAGATAAGGAACTATTTCCAATATACAGGAAGTATAAAACCCAAAATATACAGAACAATGTGTTTAGTATATGTGTGTGTTTCAAGGCAATACATATACATATGCTTATACATGCATATATTTACTAAAATATAAACTCCATGATGGAAGAGAGCCAACTTGAAGAAGCTCCCACTAGCCAAAGATGGGACAATTTGAGCATCAGTAAGAATAACTGAAAAGAACCAAAAGAAATATATTTAAATCTGTGAGTTTATGACACTTAAAAAAAGGGGGAAAAAGGTTACTTTGAAAGATGCTAGTGAAAAGCAACTCATCATTTTGAAAACTGTTATACAACAGGAAATAACAAAACATTTACTCTTCCTCTCTTATATAAACTAAACTACCAGGTAACTAAGTATTAGATGAGGGGAAGCTTCTTTACAGAAACATTCCAGCAATAAATGAAGAAGAAATAATAAAATTAGAAAAAATAAAAATCTGCAATCTCTAAAGAGTTAATGGATTTAACCACTGAGTATCAATACTTCTAATATCACAAAAAGAAAAACCACCAGATATTATATATCTCCTGATGAAAGAACACACCACCACCTACAAAATTTTGCCAAAACCATCAAATCTCAAATTGATCAAACCTGTTAAAAATTCTAAAAGATCAAACTATACCAGTTTCTTCGACAAATTATATGGGAAAAAATGGGGGAAAAATAAGCAAAACTAAAGCATACTGTTCAAAAATATACACTACAGTATTAAAATTACAAAGAAAAAAGCCAGAAAATGATTATCATAAAAATGCTTTTTGTGGGGAAGGAATGGGGCACATAAAAGGCTTCTGCAGTGGCTGGTAAAGTTCTACTTCTTGATCTATTGGTATTACAATACCAACCTTAACAATAATTCAATAAACTATATATTTGTTTTATGTGAGCCTCTCTATCTGGCTATATTTTCTGATAATAAAGGTGTTTTTAAAAGATGGGGGGTTGTAACAGTGTATTTAAAAACAGGTTTTGGGCTTCCCTGGTGGCGCAGTGGTTGAGAATCTGCCTGCCAATGCAGGGGACACGGGTTCGAGCCCTGGTCTGGGAAGATCCCACATGCCGCGGAGCAACTGGGCCCGTGAGCCACAACTACTGAGCCTGAGCGTCTGGAGCCTCTGCTCCGCAACAAGAGAGGCCGCGATAGTGACAGGCCCGCGCACCGCGATGAAGAGTGGCCCCCACTCGCCGCAACTGGAGAAAGCCCTCACACAGAAACGAAGACCCAACACAGCCAAAAAAATAAACATAATAAATAAATAATAAATAAAAATTAAAAAAAAAAAAACAGGTTTTATCCCAACCGCAGACCTTGGACAGATAAACTTTTAAAAATCAATCAATAAATCAATTTTTTGGCCACACCCTGCAGCATGCCAGATCTTAGTTCCCCAACCAGGGATAGAACCCACGCCCCCTGCAGTGGAAGCTCGGAGTCTTAACCACTGGACTGCCAGGGAAGTCCTAGGCAGATGAACATTTTTACACCTAAATATTCTCACTAGTAAAGATGGTAACACTATCTTATAATTCACTGGGATGCTGGAAGTGTTTAAATAGAATAACATGTGCAAAACACTCAGCAGTATGCCTGGCTCACACTGTGTTCAATAAATGTTTTAGCTATTATTATTCCATTTAAATATTATTCAAATGAAACCTGGAAAACCTAGTAAGTTTTCTATGTACTATGCTGTAGTCAGAAAATATAGCCGGTGTTATATGCTTGGGTATTTGTCAGTCATCCCACTGTAGTTTAATATGTGGTTAATTTCTATGTTTCATGTGTGATTGAAAGGAACATCTACATTCTATTTTTTGAAAGTAAAGTTTAAACACATCTAAAATATCAAGTTTGTTAACTGTATTGATCAAATATTCTATGCCTTCACTTTTGTTGGAGGGTGGTGGTAGCAGTGGTCTGATTTATCTGTTGGCTTCTGAAGGAAATGTGTTAAAATTTCCCACTACCTGTAGGTAGTCCATTTTTAGTATGTAAAATTTTGCTTTATATACTTTGACATAAATAATATTACTTGGACATAAAGGTTCAAGATTATTATTTCTTCCTAGTGAATTATTCCTTTCCATCATTATGCAATGGCTCTCTTTATCCTTAATAATACTTTTGCCTTTAAAATCTGTTTTTGCCTGATAATATTTTTCTAAGAGTTTTTTGTCTTGTTTTGTATCAGCCTAGCATTTTGCCAATCCTATATTTTCAACTTTTTACTTTTGGGTCATTATATTTTAGATTTAGTTCTTCTTAACCATTTATTGCTATATTTCTTTCCTTTTCAGCCAAGCAAGAATATCTAATATGCTATTTAATCCATCTAAAGCCAAATTCCAAGATTATATTTTTCATTTCTGAATGCGATTTGATTTTCTTTTTCGAGTCTGTTTCTTTTTCATATTGGCCTGTTACTTCATCATGCTTCATTTCCTTTTTTTATCCTTTTAATCATTTCATACACACTTATTTTATATTCTCATTTAGATTGTTCTATCATTGGTCACTTTAAAAAAATCTATGTACAATTAGGAAAGCTCTTTCAGGTTCTAGGCTGCATGCCTGGGTCTCAGAGCTAGCTCTATTTTGAAAAGGCCCAGTCTCCATTCTCCACTAAAATTCCACCCCAGACTTCTTAGGACATATATCCAGGACCAAAAGGGGCCTGTACTATTTTATACAGCAGCACCAGTTCCCACTTAAGGTTTTGATTTGATTTCTTTCATACCTGGCACCTGGGAATTTCCTTCTCTTCTTTCCTTCCTCAGAGTTTAGCCATGCATTTAGTTTTGCGTTACACTTCTATATGTTTGCAGTGTGTATAAACGTGCGGGTGATACTTCTATCATCTTGGTTTATCGTGCAGCTAGTAGTCAGTTTCTACAACACTCAAAAGAACATCCTCAAACTTTTCATCCTAAACAGCCCTCCCTCTAATCCCACTCCTGTTTAAAATCTATAGATCTTACTATTACAGATACCCACCCAGACACCACCATCTTTCCTTTTCACCATCAACACAGCAAATATTAAGGACTGAAAAGTAAGGAATGCAGAGGTAATAACAGGAAAGAGAAGGTGCTTGTTAATTCAGGTGCAAGCTGAAGTTCACACCAAATAAATACATAAAGCTACATGATTTGAATCATGTAATGCCACAGTAACCTCAACTTCTTATTCAGAACACTGTCCTGTTCTAAAGCACTCAAAGCTCAGTTCTAAAGTAACTGTATTAAACTCTTACTTGTGCTGAGATAAAGAATCTGTGCTAAATTCTATACAGCTCTCATAATAAATTACCACTGACTGTTCTGAAAATTACATACAGCGCCAGAAGGTATTTTTACAAAGGGGTCATACTGGAAAGATCACTTGGCTACTATTTTAAATAAGAAGCAAAAGGAGAAAGCTTAGAAGAAACAAAAACCCAAAACACACACGCAAAGAACAATCTCTAGTCACTAGTGTTCTCTTCATCTTTTGAACTCCTATAGTACTGTATATACACCATATATTCTTTACCTTATCACAGCTGCCTTATCTGTTTTTTTTACTTTTTTGGCATACACTCTTATTTTCCTAACAAAATTTAAGCTCTGA
Source organism: Eschrichtius robustus (assembly GCF_028021215.1). Taxonomy (NCBI): domain Eukaryota; kingdom Metazoa; phylum Chordata; class Mammalia; order Artiodactyla; family Eschrichtiidae; genus Eschrichtius; species Eschrichtius robustus. The sequence continues at coordinate 40,050,560 of NC_090838.1, forward strand.
GGGCAAGGTCCCTATTTTATATTTTTCCTCCATGTTCAGCTTAGTGCCCAATAACAGCTGAATAGATGTTGATTCTTATCCGTCAAGAACTCTTTAATTTTACTCAATTCAAGGAGTTTTCCCCAGAAACCACCACTAGTGGTAGACTAAGATGACCTTACATACTACTTTACAGAAAATAAAAAGCCAGACAGGAACTGCTTCACTTCTTCCTACCTCCAACTCTGCAAACTCATTTACATGCATATCCATTATTTTTTGTTCCCTCCTGAAATTATGATAGATTTGGCACATATGAAGCAAACAAAAAAATGTTAAATAAATTATACAATGACTAAAGTAAAGATCTATGATAGCTGCCAAACTGTGTCCAATCCGGGAACCAAGAAATCATGAAGGACTGGTTATGGTATTGTTCTAACAACAGAGTCTAAAAACAAGACCTCAAAATAATATTTTGTTAAAATTTTTTTAACTTTATAGCTTTTACTTTTATATCTAACATTGGAATACCAGTATTCAAATGGCAAATTGTAATCTAAGACTAATAAAAAATAACTCTCAATACCAAAAATGTTCAATTTCAACCATAACTTACAGAAAATGTAGTTTTCAATTAGAAAAACAATTAGAAAAATAGTTCTTGACCAGTGATGCCCAATAGAAACAGCATGTGATCCAATTTTCTAGTAGCTATATTAAAAAAATATCAGTGAAATTAATTTTAATATAAATTTAACCCACTTAGGTAAAATTTATTATCTCAACATGTAATCAATATAAAATTATGAGATATTTTACATTCTCTTTTTTCATACTAAAGCTCTGTGTTTTTAATACTTACAGTATGCTTCAAATTCAGATAAGCCATACTTCAAGTGCTCAACAGCCCCACGTGGCTAATGGCTACCCTAATTGGATAGTACACACACATACATACAGTTTTATTAAATTCTTATCAGTTCTCTTAAAGGATAAATAATATCATGCAGTTTAAAGGGATGCTATACCCACATATGAATAATGTCAAAATTTATTTTATAATTTTTAGATTTTACTATAAATCCTATATAAATATACTAGAGTCTTCACTCTCAATAGGAACCACAGGAATAAATAAAGGCTTCTGGAGAATAAGCATGCTTATTTAACTAAAAAATAATCTTTGAAATCTTTGATATTAAATAGCACTGAAAATTTATATTAAGATGCACTTCAACAAAAGAAGAGACTTAAGTCTATACACCTTAAGCAGAATACCTTAATTTTTACATACCTTTTTAACTATCTCAAAGATGTACAAAAAATTATACTATTGATTGGCTGGGGTTTAAAGTCTATACACTTTAGGTTTAAAGACTAACCTAAAGATAAAGGGTAGTTTATGGAATTTAATTTCCAGAAGTTTTTTCCCCCACAAATACTATATGAGTTCCACATTACTTACCCATAGCCACTGATCAGATTGGAAACTTAGGCAAAGCTGTGCTAGTAACTGTGTGTTTAGAAACAGCTCCCAGTCTCACAGTGTAAAGAACCACACTTGACAACTGTTTCTAACACAGTTGGGAACTACCACAGCTTTTTTCCAACTACTAAAAAAAATCCATGAATAAAATGAAATCAAGACAAAAATTTATCTTAAATGCATTTTAATTTAAATATTTTACTTAAAACTTAAATATTTTACTTTAAAAACTTAAATATTTTAAGGGAGGGAGCCCAGAAGTAAAGCTATTATAAAAAACTGCTTTTTAAAAGTCTGACTTGCGATAATCAGATATTTATAATTGTATTTTATATACAGTTACAAACTCTAAAAAATTTAACTATTCAGGATACTGTTCTATACTTCCATTAACATATTCAGTTATTATTTATACACATACATACATACACACACACACACACACACACACACATAATTCTGCTGAATTTTCACCGCAACATGAACTATAGGGATTATCTAAGACTGGTCAGAGAAAATATATTTGACCACTGAATAATAGTCTTTAGAAGCCACATCTTTGATATTATAAAGAACTACTGAAAACTCAAACAAGGCTTCATTTCAACAGAAGAAATTTAGACCACTCTTCATTCTGACAGAAAGTATGTTCAACAAATATTTGCTGAATGAGTAAAGAATAAATGAATGGGACTTCGCTGGTGGCACAGTGGTTAAGAATCTGGCTGCCAATGCAGGGAACACGGGTTCAATCCCTGATCTGGGAAGATCCACATGCCACAGAGCAACTAAGCAACTGAGCCCACACGCCGCAACTACTGAAGCCTGTGCTCCGCAACAGAGTAGCCCCCGTTCGCCGCAAGTAGAGAAAGCCTGCATGCAACGAAGACCCAATGCAGTCAAAAAAAAAAAAGAATAAATGAATGAATGTGCCATGCACTATGTGAGGTACTGGTAAAACAGAGCAACCAAACAGAATATTGTACTTACCCTCCAAGAGCTTAGACGAGACATAAATAACTAAGCAGGCAATAATAATACAGTATATGTCATACGCTGTAAAAAGGATAAGCGGAAGGTACTATGGGAACACACAAGAATATCTAATCCAATCTTAGATGATAACTGTTAGGGTATGATGCTGGGGTATTAGTGAAGGTTTCTTGAAGAAGGTCCAAGGTGAGATGATAACTACTGGGAGTTAGTTAAGCAGAAGGAATAGTGTTTGTGAAGACCTGAAGGTGCTCACCTCTAGAAGTCTCAAAGAACTGCACGTTGGTCCGTAAAGCTGTATCACATAGCAGGGTCCAGATTACGAAGGGTGCTACAAACACTTTAAAGAATTTAGATTTTATCTTGAAGGCCAAGGCTAGCCACTAAAGGGTTTTAAATATAGAACAGTGACATGTTCTGATTTGTGTTTTAGGGAGATTACCTGAACAATGTATAGATAGATAATTGGATGGCACTGGTGGCAAGAGGCCAATTAGGAAACTATGGAGTAATACAATGGAGAGATGAACATAGCTTGAACTATGGTAATAAAAATGAAAGAACTGAATAGATTTGAGATATATTCACAAGGTAAATTCGTAAAACTTGGTGACTGAATGGATATGGGTTGGGTGGAGGAGAGGATGGTGCCAAGAATAATATTGATCTGGGCAATCCAATGGATGGTGGTGCCATGTACTAATAAGGAAGGAACCTTTGTAGGTAAGACAGGGATGTGGAGGGAAAAAAAAAAGGTTTGGATTTTTCTTTTTAATGAGAAAATTTTTTGTTTTGTTTTGTTTTGCTGCGTTGGGTCTTTGTTGCTGCGCGCAGGCTTTCTCTAGTTGTGGCGAGCAGGGGCTATTCTTCGTTCCGGTGTGTGGGTTTCTATTTGCAGCAGCTTCTCTTGTTGCAGAGCAGGGGCTCTAGGTGTGTGGGCTTCAGTAGTTGCAGCACGTGGGCTCAGCAGTTGTGGCTCACGGGCTCTAGAGCGCAGGCTCAGTAGTTGCGGCGCATGGACTTAGTTGTTCTGCAGCACGTGGGATCTTCCCAGGCCAGGGCTCGAACCCGTGTCCCCTGCATTGGCAGGCAGGTTCTTAACCACTGTGCCACCAGGGAAGTCCCCAGGTTTGGACTTTGAGTTTTGAGGAAGCTGTGGGACATTCACGTGGAGACTCTCAACAAAACTAAATATATTGATCTAAGGCTCCAGTGAGTGATTTGGGTTGGAGATAAAAAATTACAGAGAATTTTGCCACTCTGAAAATATACTCTGGTAGGAGTGAAGATTCAGAAAGTGTAGATTAGTTGTCATTATTTATATATGGTACAATACTGGTGTTTCATGGCAGATGTGTCATCCAACTCTTGAGAATTAGCCATATGATGTAAGTGGATAGTTAGCAATGTCAAAATTATCATTACTGTATATATAAAAATGTATCTGTGGGTCCTGAATTGACAAGAATTCATACTCTAGCTTGATAAAAAATAAAAGAAAATCAACTGACAACTACTAATTCAAGGATTAATATCCTTTGGGAGTAGCTTAGCTTTATTTTCATTCTTTCCTGTTACATATCACATTTTGTTCTCCTAAGACATTTTCTCCCACTGCTTTCAGGGAAAGGAGTATTGAACAGCCCCCCCCCCCCCGCCCCGATGGAACATTTTAAAACACTTTCTTCTATTCTCGTATCTTACCTCCAGTTTTGCATTTTCAATATTTCCTAATGTGACAAAATTCATAAAATACAATCACTCTTTTCAATTTTATCAAACAAGAAAAACTATTTTAAAGTAACTTTCATAAATTTTAAGTATTTTTAAAGTTCAATTGGAAAACAACATAATTCAAAAGTATCATTACATCCAAAGTAGAAGCTGATACGACAAGAATATCAAGTGCATCATTAATTCAAGATCAGAATGACCATGGTCCCAAATCAATAATTAAGACAAACCTAATTCTAAGGCTAACATAAGACTCATGTAAGTCATTAATTAAAAGCTATTAATTTTCATCTATTTGCTAGTCACTATGAATATAAAAATCTGCCATTGAGGGACTTAATCTAGTAGGGAAGCTAGACATGTAAACAAATAACTGAAGCAATATAATAAGTGCCATACTAAAAGCACACGAGGTGTTAGTAAAGTATAAAATAGGACACAAAAATCACCATATGCACACAGCTTAAAAGGAAACAATTTAGCCTGTCCCTAGTTTTATTTTCACATGAAATTTAGACAATTTTAGAAATGCCTTTTATTAGTTTAGTTTTATAGAAAAGGAGTAGTGAAAGCCAGGAGAGTAAAGTATGAAGGTCAAAATGAGAATAAGCCTATTATATTCTTACAAGCATTAAATGCTTAACCTTTGTTGTAAATTCACACAACAAACTACTTAAATGAAAGAAGGAAAATGGACCGAGAGACTAAGCATCATCAGTTCTCTTTCTTTCACAGTTCCACAGTTAGACCACAGTTCTGAGACTGCATGATTTCTAGCAATATTTTACAGATCAAAAGATCAGATGACAGGAAAGATATTATTAGTGGTCATCTGAGGCCCACTAAGGTTCAGTGAAATGCTGAAGGTTAGAAAGCTAGTAAGTGGTAGCAAAATAATTTTTAGCTCAGTGGACTCCAAGTACAATGTTTTTATTTGTTTTCACAAAATGTAACATGGATGTCTCAAAAAAGCTTATTATATAATCAATGCAGATGATGAAAATGGGAGTAAATGGAATAATAATAGTACTATTACAAACTAGTGTACCCAACACTGAAAACTTCCACGTGCAGGCACTATTATTTCAAGTGTTTTCTATATGAATTAACTCACTGAATCCTTATATCAACTCTTTGAGGAACATATTATTATTACTATTTTACAGATGAGAAAACTAGGCACACAGAGGTTAAACATCTTGCCCAAGGCCACAAAATATTAAGAAGCAGAGGCAGAATGTGAACTCAGTCTAGCTCCAGAGCCCCATACTCTTTACCACTGTGCTATCTAAATACACATTAGTCATGTGAAATACTATTGGATATACTTATCACTAGGAGTATATTAGCATATAAAAGAATACCATGAAATGAAACATATACTTTTGGAAATGTTAAAGAATTTTTTAAAATGAAATCATAATTTTTCATGTCTTATTTTATTCGAAGTGTTAATGAGTTAACACTTTATATAAAAATACCACAACATATACATCAGACCCTTTATTTTCATAATGAGTATCTCCTTAGATCTTTTTGTATTGTAAATATCAATAACATTTTGATATTTTATTTTACATATTTGACGGCATAGCACAATGTTTACGAATACAGGCTCTGGAAAGATTGTTTAGCTCTTTGTTAGAATACTGGCTTAGTGGTTGTGCAATCTTGGAAAGGTTCCTTAACCTGTTTGACTTTCAGTGCATCTATAAAATGGAGATAATGGTGCGTACCTCATAAAATTTTTGTGAAGATTAATACTTAACACAGTCCCTGGCAGAGATAACATTCCAATGTTAGCTATTATCATAATTGAGATGGGATGCTGAAAGTTAGCAAGATGCACTCAAAATATATTTCAAATTCTAGCTAGAGGCCTTTATTATATTATCCAATTCAATCTTCAAAAAAACCTTTAAAATGTAGAAATAATGATTCTTATCACAAAATATTTCTCACGATGAGTGATTAGAATAGTTCTTGACTAGTAGAAAACACAATGTGAAATCCACAAATGCCAAGGCTGACCACTGATAAAAATGAATACTGATCATTTCATTTTAGAAGGCTATAATATTATTCCAATGATCCTGCCACAAATTTAAAGTATGTGTCACAATTTTTTCCCTAATTATAAAAATGTTCACAATTGCCGAGACATGGAAGCAACCTAAGTGTCTGACAGATAAATGTATAAAGAAGATATCGTGTACACACACACACACACACACAAAATGGAATACTACTGAGCCATAAGAAAGAATGAAATCTTGCCATCTGTAACAACATGGATGGACTTGGAGGGTATTATGCTAAGTGAAATGAGTCAGAGGAAGAAAAATACTGTATGATATCACTTATATGTGGAATCTAAAAAATAAAACAAACTAGTGAATATAATAAAAAAGAAACAGACTTAGATACAGAGAAGTAATGGTTACCAGTGGGGAGAGAGAAGGGGGGAGGGGCAAGATAAGGGTGAGGGTTTAAGAGGTATAAACTACTATGTATAAAATAAGCTACAAGGATATACAGTACAACACAGGGAATATAGCCAATATTTTATAATAACTATAAATGGAATATAACCTTTAAAAATTGTGAATCACTATGTTGTACACCTGAAACTTATGTAACATTGTACATCAACTATATTCTAATTTTTAAAAAGTTCACTTAGAAAATGTGAACAATAAAGAAAAACACAAAAGGAAAAAAGTTACTAAAATCTCATCACCCAGAGTTTATTACCGTTAATATTTTAGAATATTCAAGTTATTTTTTCTCTATACAAATTACATAACTGAAACACTGTATGCACTGTTTGTATTTTGCTTTTTTATTTTCATTATACCATGAGTATATATCATGAACATATAGTTCATGATACAGGTCACAAAATTTCTTTCTGAAACATGTTTTCCAACGGCTACAGAATAAAAATGTTCCATAATTTATGTAATCAGCCCCTTGTTAAATTTATTTCACCAGTCCCCTCTTATTTAAAGTTTCCTTTTTTTTTCTTGGTCATATTTGTGAACTGTTTTAATCATGACAACAATTTACCCTTTCAGGACGGATGATTTTTGACAAAGCTTTATGTCATTCAGAGTCAAACAAGATGACTTACCAAGCTAGGAATTAATAATAGTTATTAGTTAAATAATAAATAACTGGACTTTTATTAAAGTACCTATTATGAAGCAGGCACGTCATCAACAAACATTATTTCATCATTACTACTATCCTATAAGGTTGATACTATTATTCCCATTTTAGAAATGTGGAAACTGAGGTTTAGAGAAAGTAACTTTCTAGAAGTCAAAAAGTCAGTAAGTGTTAGGGCTGGGATTTGATTCAGGAACCCAGTCTTAACTTCTGTTCCATACTACCTTCCTAACAACAACAACAAAATCAATAATACAACCAACAATACCAGCCCAACAACAACAAAGTGCAGCTAACATTTTATCAATATGCCAGGCACTATGATCACTGTTTTACATACATTATTCTCTATATTCCTATAAAGGAGACCTACTGATTATGAGTCCAACTTGTCTATTTTGTTCTCAGAATATGTTTATATACCCATTTGACCCTGGAACACATGGGGTTAGGGGCACTGATCCTCCTTGCAAGGTTGAAAATCCACCTATAACTTACAGTCGGCCCTCCACATTGGCAGTTCCTGATCTGTGGGTTCAACCAACCACAAATCGTGTAGTACTGTAGTATTTACTATTTAAAAAAAACCACGTATAAATGGACACATGCAGTTCAAACCTGTTTAAGGGTCAACTGTATGTTTTTATCTTCATGCCTTTATTCATGTGGTCTTCTTGCTTACAATATCCATCTCTTTTGTTTCTACTTACATAAGGTAATAGTTCAGTGTTCTGTCAAGTCCCTCATTCTCTATAAAGCCTTTCCAACTTTCCCGTCTCGGACTGCTTTCTGATTGCAACTCATAAAAAGTCAATCAAGTATACAGTATTAGAAAGAAAACTCTACCTAGTTGTATGAGTTTGGACAAGCCAATTAACCTCTCTCTCTATACTTCAATTCTTTGCCTGCAAAATGAAAAGGGATGGCTAGACCAGCAGTCCTCAAACTTCAGCATCAGAATCATGTGGTGGTCTTGTTAAAACACCTTGTTGAGCTGTACCCCCAGTGTTTCTGAATCAGACAGAGGGGAGGGGGATTTGAATTTACATTGCTAACAAGTTCCCAGGGATGCTACTGCTGGGAAAGGGATGACACTTTGAGAACTACTGGGACCAAACAAAGAAAAGTCCTTGAGTGCCAAGGTAAAGGGTTCGGTCTTTATTCTGTTAAGAAAACATGGAAAATTTTAAATTAGTGTTGTAGCATTTATAAAAACTTTTGTTAAGAGGTGGCTAAAGCAGCAATAGGGCACAATAAAAAGACTCCTTCAATAATGGCAACAAATCAGAAAGCCCCCGGATTAGGGTGGTGGTAGTAAGAATAGGAAAAAAAAAACCCCAAAAAAGCCTCAAAACATATGGCTCAGTCGCTCTTCCCTGCTGACGTTTTTGCCATTATCCACTGGAAAGCTACATGTATACATACTACTATTACCTATAAAACACAACATGAAATCAGAAATCACTTTCTGGCATAGCAAAGTCACTATAATGTAATTGTTAGGGATCTAACGTTCAAGTTACTTTCTAAGTATATTTCAATTCCAAACTTTAAAAAATAAAAACCTAGGGGAAAAGGACAGTATAGGTAGACTCATTTTATCTCCAAGACTCCTTAACATTATTAGTAGGGAAATAAAAAGATATAAAACCCTTACAACAAAGAGAACACGATAAAGCCATCAATACACGAGATTTCAATGGATTTCTAGAAGACACAAAAATAAAGGAATGTTGACTAGTGAAGCAAAGTAGAGGAAGCTACTGCCTAGTAAAGCATGTTAGAGGCTACAAGAGGAGGGAACTGTCAAGTTCTCTCAAAACCTCAGAGAAGCTTTGAACTCTGAAAATGCAAGTACAAAACAAAGGACAACAGTGATATGTGGATCTGAAAAACAATGGCATTCACTGCAGATCAGTAAAAGTAAGTCAAAGTCTCATCAAACTACCAAATAAGAGTGAAGGTAGAATAAAGAAATTTCCAGACATGCAGAGACTTACAAAGTTTTTCTCCTGTACAGGAACTTACTTGAGGACATATTTCAACTGAAGCAGGGAGTAAACCCAGAAAGGGGAAGACCTGGGATGCAGCAATTAATGAGGTCATCACAGAAAAGCAACAAAGGGAAGATAGTCTAAGGTAAAGGGTGTGAAGGAGGCCCAAAGAAACCAAGTATAGATTGGACCAGGGCTCCAAAGAGCTACAGGAATGAAATTTCCTGGAAAAGGGGGAAATTAATAGGTTAGATAGTAGGGAGCTTAGAAAAAATTGAGGACGTGATAAAGGCAATAGGTGAAATATAAAAAAGAATCCATCAGAACAGTTAGGCATGATTTCTTTTGAGTGGCCTAAGAATATATCAGGTAGTAGAGAAAGAAACAGAATCTAGCATATGCTTGGCTCGACAGAGAAAATATCCCCGTAAGTATAATAAGATGAACACTTATTATTTTTCAACTTCTAGAATCAACCTACATACAAATCAATAATATTCCATTAACAATATGATAAATGGTATCACCCTTGATAATGAAAATGTAGAGCCATTAATATTCTCATCTTACAAAGGAGAGAGTCTACAGATACTGTCCATAGTTAAGGAAAAATAAAGTTAAACTTTAAGTATGTCGTTTAAAGTTATATTGGGATGAGGTGGGTGGAGGGAATGCTGTAAGTAAACCATCATAGCACAAATCAACAAGCAATGTTTAAATTTGATAAGAGACAAAGCAGGATAAGCTTTGAGCAGCCAAAATAAACCTCATGCTATTTATGCACAGAAATTCATCCAATTACTCAAAGTTCACTGCTCAGGATCCATCTATTTTTACTCTGCACACAATTCTCTTAATTAAGGCATCAGATTTCCAAGTCTTCATACCTAATTGTGCAGGCAGAACTGTTATTTAAAGACTCCAAAATCAGTATATAAGTTGTCCCAGTCAACAAAGAACATGCCATTTGTTTGGAGAGAAAAGACATACATGGCAATTAATGAGCAAAACAGTGTGTGTGTGTGTGTGTGTGTGTGTGTGTGTGTGTGTGTGTGTGTGTGTGTGTGTGTGTGTGTGTGTGTGTGTGTGTGTGTGTGTGTGTGTGTGTGTGTGTGTGTGTGTGTGTGTGTCTCGCTGTACCAGAGCACCACCATGTCACACGAGACAATTAGAGACTATGAATATAAAATAAGATGTTATTTCTGGGGAATTCCCTGGCAGTTCAGTGGTTAGGACTCCGTGCAGGGGTTCAGGGTTCAAGCCCTGGTTGGGGAACTAAGATCCCGCAAGCCGCACGGTGGGAAAAAAAAATGTTACCTCTGTAGAGCAAATAATTTACATAAAAGAAAAGCAATAAAAATAAAAATAAATGTAGTTCAAAATCATAGGGGAAGATTTCACAGAATGAACAGAGGTTAGGCTTGAGGATAAGATATGGGCAGGCAATGAAACATAAAAAACAAGGTGTTCAGAAAGGAAAAGGGATACTAAAAACACAAGCAAAGATAGGAGTCCAGTGAACCTGTGTTACTCAGGAGCTTTCACAGCAAGACAGAGAGCTGAGAGAAGGAACTCTTGAGGAATGCAGAGGCATTGAATAAAAATGCAAGTGGCAGAGGTAAGAGCATGGAAATGTTTTTAAGACAAGCCTATTTCTTACCACCAAAATTACGAGCTGGAAATATAGGAATCATAAGGCAGCTCTAGCAGATTAAAAAAAAACCACTCCATTATTTTTTTACTTTATATGGATAAATATAGAAAAAACATATTCGAATCCACCTACAAGTTTTACTGAAGTAGATGAAATATCACACTAATGAACAGCAGATGGCGCCAAAATATTATTTTTTCCACAACTGGGTCACATAAACGATTAACTGAAATTAAAAACTCTTCATACCAGAACTGAAGAGTTAAAAAAAAAAAAGACAAATTATCCAGGTTTTCATGTGGTATACTAACAGATTGATTATTAATAACAATGTCCTAGAGTGTGAATACATACAGAAAAACACAAGGTTGCACCAAATGCAAAAAACTTTACCAGTTGTAAACACTTGCTTTTACTAAAAATTTAACTATACTTCTTACACAGGAGTTACTAGTCCAGAAAAAGTACTGATATCTACAAAACCAAAGGGATTCAGACCAACATTTTCATAATAAACCTTTAATTAAATGGCACTAATGGAACTGATCAGCAATATGGGTAATTTAAAGCTACCCTTCACAGAAATGTATTTCCTTTCTGATTCTAAGATGTGTAAGGGGGAACATTACCACAATAAAATTTACCCACCGATCTCAAGATCACCCGGAGTTCAGAGTATTAAAATGTAGACAAAAAAATAAATGGGGGGGGGGACTCCCCTGGTGGCATAGTGGATAAGAATCCACCTGCCAATGCAGGGGACACGGGTTTGATCCCTGGTCCAGGAAGATCCCACATGCCTCGGAGCAACTAAGCCTGTGTGCCACAACTACTGAGCCCAAGTGCCACAACTACTGAAGCCCCCGCGCCTAGAGCCCGTGCTCTGCAACAAGAGAAGCCACCGCACTGCAATGAAGAGTAGCCCCCGCTCGCTGCAACTAGAGAAAGCCTGCACGCAGCAACGGAGACCCGATGCAACCAAAAAATAAATATAAATAAATAAATGGGGATTTGGGGAACAACTGTGTCAACATCAGTGGTTCACTTTTATGATGTATGGGTTATGTTAAGATAAAACTAGTTTGTACTGATCGGGGTGGGGTGAGAGGGAGGAAAACTTGGCAAGACTTTAATAGGTGCTGGATGACTTACACAGAGAAAAACAGTACATTTTCACAAATTCATAAATGGATGAGACTTCAAGAAAGATTCCGGTCCGATCCCTCGCATACAAATAGCTAAACCTTTACTGTGTCTTTCTTTTCTGTAGCTACTTTTTCAGGATGTCTGAAGGTTTTACAAACCTTTAAAGCACCAAAAATTTTTTTTAAATTTTAATCATTTTGATTGAAAATATTTCTAAAGTAAATTACCTTATTTTGCCTTTAAAACAATATCTTAAAATATAATGTAACACTTTCTTGGTTTTTATAAGATAATCATTCGATCATGAAGTAAGTCTACTGCTTTATAATATGATGAGACCCTGAGGACCCACTTATCAGTACAAAGCAATTTTTTCTTCCAGTTTTATTGAGTTATAATTGATACACAGCACTGTATATGTTTAAGGTGTACAGCATAATGATTTGACTTATATGCATCATGAAATGACCACCCCCAATAAGTTTAGTGAACATCCAACATCTCATAGAGATACAAAGTAAAAGAAAGTATTTTTTCCTTGTGATGAGAACTCAGGATTTACTCTCTTAACAACTTTCATAAATAATGTACAGCAGTGTTAATCAAATTAATCATGTTGTACATTACATCTCTAGTACTTACTTATCCTGTAACTGGAAGTCTGTACCTTTGGACCACCTTCACCTAATCCCCCATCCCTAAATCCCTGCTTCTGATAACCACAAATCTGATCTTTTTCTAAGAGTTTGTTTTTTGATGTATAATTGACCTACCATGTTAGTTCCTGGTGTACAGCACAGTGATTCAGTGTTTCTGTACATTACAAAATGATCTCCACAAATTTTTTTTTTTTTTTTTTTTTAATAGGAATTATTTATTTATTTATTTATCTATTTTTGGCTGTTTTGGGTCTTCGTTTCTGTGCGAGGGCTTTCTCTAGTTGTGGCAAGCGGGGGCCACTCTTCATCGCGGTGCGCGGGCCTCTCACTATCGTGGCCTCTCTTGTTGCAGAGCATGGGCTCCAGACGCGCAGGCTCAGTAGTTGTGGCTCACGGGCCCAGTTGCTCCGCGGCATGTGGGATCTTCCCAGACCAGGGCTCGAACCCGTGCCCCCTGCATTGGCAGGCAGATTCTCAACCACTGCGCCACCAGGGAAGCCCCACAAATCTATTTTTAAAATAAGTTGTCCTAAACTGCTGGGTTTCTTGTGTTATTCCTGCAGTTTATCAATTTTTTCTCCTTTTCTTGCTGTCATGTTGTTAGATGTCACTTCTTTTAGCTGTTCCTGAGACTAACTACAGACTCCTCTTTTCTCTGATAAACCAAAGAAATATCTTGCTAAACATATAGTTTTAAAAGTATTATAGGAGCTTAGAAGACTTTTCCAAGAATAAAGTGATGGGCTTTAGAACTATGTCAGACTGCTTAGAAGTCATTACTGCTCCTGTTTCTTAGCATTGTTTAAGATAAATGAGATTGCTGGACAGCTTTATTCACAGTTAAAATACTTCTTTTTATCATTGTGTCCTGACTGGTTAACTCCTTTGCCAGATAGCACACAGCCAAAAGATCTCTAACAACAGCCACCTTTTTAAAAATTGGCTCTATTTCACATGACTGATTAATACATTTAAATGACAAATATGAATATAGCTTTCAACCCTTATCCTTAACAATTATTTTACCCTGGAGCCTTACAAGGCTAACCAAAACTTTAGCCTCTTCAGCAGAAATCAAGAAGATAAGTTAAACCAAACTGTCCTTTTGTTCCATCGGAAAAAGGAAAAGTATCTTTTTTCCTTTCCCTATTATTTTTTTGAACTGGGAAGTACAGCAGTGCTCAAACTTAGTTGTGCACTGAATCATCTGCAGACCTTGTAAAAACATATATGTTTTTACTTCTTATGAAGTGGACATTGTAATTGACTTTATAATATCCACTCCACCACATATGAACATGGCTATTTATGGTAATTCCATACTCCTCAAGGGTGAGCAGGCCTGAGTTAATATGGCCTAGGGAGACATAAGAAGCAGCTTGCATTTTTTTTTTAATTAATTAATTAATTTATTTATTTATTTTTGGCTGTGCTGGGTCTTGGTTGCTGTGCATGGGCTTTCTCTAGTAGCGGCGAGCAGGGGCTACTCTTTGCTGCGGTGCACGGGTTTCTCACTGTGGTGGCTGCTCTTGTTGTGGAGCACAGGCTCTAGGTGCAGGGGCTTCAGTAGTTGTGGCACACGGGCTCAGTAGTTGTGGCTCACGGGCTCTACAGTGCAGGGCTCAGTAGTTGTGGCGCACGGGCTTAGTTGCTCCGCGGCATGTGGGATCTTCCCGGACCAGGGATCGAACCCATGTCCCCTGCATCGGCAGGCGGATTCTTAACCACTGCGCCACCAGGGAAGTCCCGCAGCTTGCTGTTTTGACTTCTGGGTAAGAGAAGTCCTTCTCTCTTTTCTCCTAGTAGATACTAACAAGGATAAATGTTGCATTTTTATTGTAGGCAGCCATCCTACGTCCTTGAGGGGAACTAGCTTGAGACAAAACATCTTGTCATGTAGGATAAGTTTTCTTGTAAGTTTTCATGTAAGCCAGTTTGAGTCAGATTTAAGTTACTCACATCTAAAAGCATCTTGAATTTTGAATAAGCTCCACTGTTCGTGATAAACAACCAGGGTTGAAAGGCACTGGACTAGAAAAGTAATAATCTGAAATTCAAAAGGAATTTAACAAACGAGACTGATTTGAAGAACTGGGAAGAAAAAGGAAAAATGAGAATCAAAACCCAATATATGGGGCAACTTCTTCATAGTAAAAATGTATGTGCAAATCTCAAAATATGCACATATGTATAATTTTTTCCTTGGATCGTCCTTTAACAGTGATTATCATAGCACCAAGCATACCAATGCTGTTTAATAACTGTAACAAATATAAAATAATTAGTTCAACATTTACATTAGCTTTACAATGTTATCCCCTTTGCCTTCAAACATGTTTCAATATAGAAAATAAAACCGAAACACCATTGTTAAATTAGCTCAATATGAAACTGTCTCAAGTTTAAAATGTTGTAGATCTGTTGACACCATAGGAAAGCCAATGAGCTAATTATTAAATGATAATTTTATTCACACATTTTTGTCAAGAACAATCACTACATAGTTGATTTTATAGACAGTGTTCTGCTCTAAGGCTAATAGAGAACAGAATTAAAGAAAATATACTTTAATTTCCACAAATGTTCTTAAATAGCTCATTTGCATGGCTCTGAAATAATCCAGTTACAGAAAACTTAAGTGAAGCCTATAATCAAATCATATGGGTATTAGTTTAATAAATTGTTCAAAACTAAGGGTCTATGAACAGCTCCTACTTTATGAAGTACCTAAGTAAAAGTTATAACTTTATTTCAAAAGTTTCACACAATTTTCTTTATACCTAGTATTTTGGGATTGTGGTACAAAAATGTTCAAAGGTATTGGCTGACTTTGAAGAAATACAGCATCTTCTACGAGAACATAAAGATAAACCTAAAGCTGGATTTATGATTTTGCTCGCTGTTTTGAACAAATGGTAACCAATTTATACACTAGCATATTTGTTGGAATTTTTCACTTATTTAAATTTAAAAGTTGGTAATTTGGTCGTGTTTACAAAGGCATGTGACTGTGCCGATCTTCAGTTTATAAGACCACTACCACAACTAAGATGGCTAAACAGAATCCATCTTAAATAAATGTTCCTATTCATTAAATTAAAAAAGTTTCTTACGTACTAGTACTACCTCATGAGAAACGACACAAAGATAGTGAGACGGAGATAGAAACTACCTTTGAATTCCTCATAATTAAAGACAGTGACAGCATAAATATTAAATAAGTACCTGGATTTTAATAAATCGTTTATGTAATATATAAGCAATAGGGTCTTCTGTCAAGATGAATAAAAGTTCTTATAAAAGGTTAGGTGAATCACTCATATTCACTAGGGAAATGACATGCATATCAATTAGGTGTTTTGACCCACAAGTAGTGGAAGTGAAAAGTAAAAGAGGCAAAGCCTCAAAATTTAATTCTACTTTTTAGATCCCCAAATGAATCTGCATATGTTATTAATCATACTCTATTTGCTACATGAGACAAGAATGCTCTTTTCTCATTTATTTTGTCAACATTTTAAAGTAAAATATTAAGCTAACACTTTCAGACTTTTCTTCTATATGTACAAACAAAACACTGGGTACTGTTTATTTTAACCTATCCAGAGTAAAATTTTTCTAACCTGTAAATGAACACAAGAATTAATACAGTTTTCCATTGTATAAATTAATAAACCACAGTGTGCGGTACATAATAAATGTTCAGTAAATACCTATGAATAAACAATTTGACACAAAACTGATTACAATTGTGACAGAAATTTCTGTT
Organism: Eschrichtius robustus; assembly: GCF_028021215.1. NCBI lineage: Eukaryota > Metazoa > Chordata > Mammalia > Artiodactyla > Eschrichtiidae > Eschrichtius > Eschrichtius robustus. The sequence goes on from NC_090838.1 coordinate 40,067,148, forward strand.
ACTCCAAATCTGTTCACCTCTTCTGTGACAGACCCTAGATTTTTGGCTGAGCAGATGACCATCTAGAATACAGCCCACATTTCTCAGCCACCCTTACTGTTGACCTGACCATCTGACTAGGTTTTGGCCAATGGGATATAAGCATAAGTAGCTTGTATGACTTCTGGGATAGATTCTAAAGGAAAGAAAGAGGGACCTTTTTTTCCCTTTCTGCTTCCTGCTAGGCAGACTGTTGGAACATGAGCAGATATTTTGAACTATAAAGTAATCTGTTTATGGATAATGGAATAATAAAATAGGAACCTAAGGTCATGGTGGAGCCTTCATACGGACCTTAGACGCTTACCTCTAGACTTTTACCACATCAGAGAAGAATAAACTTCTATCTTTTTAAACAACTATTGCTTTGGGCTTCCTGTCATCCTGACAAATCTAATTTTAATTAATAATCACACAAAGTAAAAACATTCCCTACATTTGTACAAGAATCTTAAATACATTTAAGACATAGGTGGAAACAACATGGCCTATTAGAGTCAAAAGAACTTGTTCAAATCCCAGCTCTGCAATTTAGCAATACGATCTTGGGCAGATTACTTTGCTTCACTAAGCCTGTCTCCACAACTGTAAAATGACAGAAAAATACCTACTTCTCAGAATTATTGTGAGGATTAAATATAACGAAGAAGGGGGAAAATGAGGAAGCAAGAAGAAAACAAATGTCAGCAAAGAGAGCTAAGAAAAATATAAGCTGGGAAAGGGAACTCAAAAGGGTATTTTAAAACCTAAAAATAATGTACAAAGTGGGTTATTCAAACATGTTCTTTATTTCATCTTTTATAACATACAACATCTATAAAATAAGGGTGTTGTATTACATGATATCTAAGGGTTCTTCCAGCTCTAAAATTGTATCACAAAATTATGTGTTATGCCACAAATATCTATAATTATCTAGCAAGGTTGTTTAAAAACGTTCAGCTCCATGCTACTCTTGAGAAAACACACACACACACACACACCCATTGATGGCAAGCAGGATTCTCTATGATAAACCTTGATAATCATCTTCTGACTATTTTCATGTATATAACACTGTGCTGACTCTGCAAAATGTTCCATGATCTCTGACATACCTCTTGTGTGTACTCTGAGTTGCAATTTCTAAGAATTCAAGCCTTTGATGACACAACTTACAAATAAAAATCACCCTAGAGACTAAAAACAATCTTCTAATAGTTTGCAGCTTACAGATTTTGTTTAACATTGCTGCCTTTAATTAACTGCTTTAACTGATTAATTACATCATGCTTTCTTCACTTTATTGGTACAGTGTTGTATCAGACAGGCTTGCTTAAAAGCTGCAGTAATGAACTCCAAAAATCTCTAGCTTAAAACAACAAAGATTTATTTCTCACTCACTTTACATGTCTATCACTGGTTGGTGAAGAACTCTGCTCTGTATAACTGTTCCCCTCTAGACTTACGGAGCACCCACTCCCTGAAACATTGCTAGTAACAGGAGCAGCAGCAGAAGGAAGGAGCTCTGGAAGGTCTCATACTGGCAATTAAATGATTGGCCTGGAAGTGACACACTCATTTCCATTCACAACTCTTTGGCTAGAACTGTTCACACGGCCCAATGACAGAGGGGTCAGAAAGTGCCAGATGGCACAGAGCCAAAAATATTTAGTAAGCAGTATAAATGACTACCCCAAATGCCCAGGCTAATGACACAGAAAGAGGTTAAACGAATGTTTTCTAGTGATACAGATTTGAAAAATTATTAATTTTACTAGTCATATAATCACTTAACAAAACTAAAATCTTAAGGAACCTCACAGAATTCACCAACATTCTTCCTATAGAAACTACCAGACTCCACGGGAATCAACATCAAATGCTTTAAGTCAATAAAGAATGGATGTACATATCTATACATCTGTACCTATATAGGCAGTTATAGATATATACAAACACATATTCTCCTGAAGACAGTACAGTTCAGGGAAAGAGACGACAATGCTTGCCCAAATTCAAGGCTTTTAAAAAGGCCATTTAATTTATCCCAATTAGTGTTAGTTTCCCATGCCACTTAGAAAAAACAAAATTTTTAAAAAGACTGCCTGTATGAGTCAATAAGTTACCAACGGTTATATATTTATTTATTTATTTTTTATACAGCAGGTTCTTATTAGTTATCCATTTTATACATATTAGTGTATGTATGTCAATCCCAATCTCCCAATTCATCACACCACCACCCGCCCCCCCGCCACTTTCCCCTCTTGGTGTCCATATGTTTGTTCTCTACATCTGTGTCTCTATTTCTGCACTGCAAACTGATTCATCTGTACCATTTTTCTAGGTTCCACATATATGCGTTAATATACGATATTTGTTTTTCTCTTTCTGACTTACTTCACTCTGTATGACAGTCTCTAGATCCATCCACGTCTCGACAAATGACCCAATTTTGTTCCTTTTTATGGCTGAGTAATATTCCATCGTATATATGTACCACAACTTCTTTACCCATTTGTCTGTCGATAGGCATTTAGGTTGCTTCCATAACCTGGCTATTGTAAATAGTGCTGCAATGAACATTGGCGTGCATGTGTCTTTTTGAATTATGGTTTTCTCTGGGTACATGCCCAGTAGTGTGATTGCTGGGTCATATGGTAATTTTATTTTTAGTTTTTTAAGGAACCTCCATACTGTTCTCCATAGTGGCTGTATCAATTTACATTCCCACCAACAGTGCAAGAGGGTTCCCTTTTCTCCACACCCTCTCCAGCATTTGTTGTTTGTAGATCTTCTGACGATGCCCATTCTAACTAGTGTGAGGTGATACTTCCTTGTACTTTTGATTTGCATTTCTCTAATAATTAGTGATGCTGAGCAGCTTTCCATGTACCTCTTGGCCATCTGTATGTCTTCTTTCGAGAAATGTCTACTTAGGTCTTCTGCCGTTTGTTTTTTTAATATTGAGCTGCATGAGCTGTTTTGGAGATTAATCCTTTGTCCATTGCTTGGTTTGCAAATATTTTCTCCCATTCTGAGGGATGTCTTTTTGTCTTGTTTATCGTTTCCTTTGCTGTGCAAAAGCTTTTAAGTTTCATTAGGTCCCATTTGTTTATTTTTGTTTTTATTTCCCTTACTCTAAGAGGTGGATCAAAAGAGATCTTGCTGTGATTTATGTCAAAGAGTGTTCTTCCTATGTTTTCCTCTAAGAGTTTTATAGTGTCCAGCCTTACATTTAGGTCTCTAATCCATTTTGAGTTTATTTTTGTGTATGGTGTTAGGGAGTGTTCTAATTTCATTCTTTTACATGTAGCTGTCCAGTTTTCCCAGCACCACTTATTGAAGAGAATGCCTTTTCTCCATTGCTTCCTTTACCTCCTTCTCCTTGCCTCCTTTGTCATAGATTAGTTGACCATAGGTGCGTGGGTTTATCTCTGGGCTTTCTAACCTGTTCCATTGATCTATATTTCTGTTTTTGTGTCAGTATCATATTGTCTTGATTACTGTAGCTTTGTATTATAGTCTGAAGTCAGGGAGTCTGATTCCTCCAGCTCCGTTTTTTCCCCTCAAGACTGCTTTGGCTATTCGGGGTCTCTTCTGTCTCCATACAAATTTTAAGATTATTTGTTCTAGTTCTGTAAAAAATGCCATTGGTAATTTGATAGGGATTGCACTGAATCTATAGATTGCTTTGGGTAGTATAGTCATTTTCACAATATTGATTCTTCCAATCCAAGAACATGGTATATCTCTCCATCTGTTTGTATCATCTTTAATTTCTTTCATCAGTGTCTTATAGTTTTCTGCATACAGGTCTTTTGTCTCCTTAGGTAGGTTTATTCCTAGGTATTTTATTCTTTTTGTTGCAATGGTAAATGGGAGTGTTTCCTTAATTTCTCTTTCAGATTTTTCATCATTAGTGTATAGGAATGCAAGAGATTTCTGTGCATTAATTTTGTATCCTGCAACTTTACCAAATTCATTGATTAGCTCTAGTAGTTTTCTGATGGCATCTTTAGGATTCTCGATGTATAATATCATGTCATCTGCAAACAGTGACAGTTTTACTTCTTCTTTTCCAATTTGGATTCCTTTTCTTTTTCTTCTCTGACTGCCGTGGCTAGGACTTCCGAAACTATGTTGAATAACAGTGGCAAGAGAGGACATCCTTGTCTTGTCCCTGATCTTAGAGGAAATGCTTTCACTTTTTCACCGTTGAGAATGATGTTTGCTGTGGGTTTGTCATACATGGCCTTTATTATGTTGAGGTAGGTTCCCTCTATGCCCACTTTCTGGAGAGTGTTTATCATAAATGGGTGTTGAATTTTGTCAAAAGCTTTTTCTGCATCTATTGAGATGATCATATGGTTTTTCTTCTTCAATTTGTTATTATGGTGTATCACATTAACTGATTTGCATATATTGAAGAATCCTTGCATTCCTGGGATAAATCCCACTCGATCATGGTATACGATCCTTTTAATGTGTTGTTGGATTCTGATTGCTAGTATTTTGTTGAGGATTTTTACATCTATATTCATCAGTGATACTGGTCTGTAATATTCTTTTCTTGTAGTATCTTTGTCTGGTTTTGGTATCAGGGTGATGGTGGCCTCATAGAATGAGATTGGGAGTGTTCCTTCCTCTGCAATTTTTTGCAAGAGTTTGAGAAGGATCGGTGTTAGCTCTTCTCCAAATGTTTGATAGAATTCACCTGTGAAGCCATCTGGTCCTGGACTTTTGTTTGTTGGAAGATTTTTAATCACAGTTTCAATTTCATTACTTGTGACTGGTCTGTGCATATTTTCTATTTCTTCCTGGTTCACTCTTGGAAGGTTATACCTTTCTAAGAATTTGTCCATTTCTTCCAGGTTGTCCATTTTATTGGCATAGAGTTGCTTGTAGTAGTCTCTTAGGATGCTTTGTATTTCTGCGGTGTCTGTTGTAACTTCTCCTTTTTCATTTCTAATTTTATTGATCTGAGTCTTCTCCCTCTTTTTCTTGATGAGTCTGGCTAATGGTTTATCAATTTTGTTTATCTTCTCAAAGAACCAGCTTTTATTTTTATTGATCTTTGCTATTGTTTTCTTTGTTTCAATTTCATTTATTTCTGATCTGATCTTTATGATTTCTTTCCTTCTACTAATTTTGGGTTTTGTTTGTTCTTCTTTCTCTAGTTCCTTTAGGTGTAAGGTTAGATTGTTTACTTGAGATTTTTCTTGTTTCTTTAGGTAGGCTTGTATAGCTATAAACTTCCCTCTTAGAACGGCTTTTGCTGCATCCCATAGGTTTTGGATCATCGTGTTTTCATTGTAATTTGTGTCTAGGTATTTTTTGATGTCCTCTTTGATTCCTTCAGTGATCTCTCAGTTATTCAGTAACGTACTGTTTAGCTTCCATGTGTTTGTGTTCTTTACGTTTTTTTCCCTGTAATTGATTTCTAATCTCAAAGCATTGTGGTCTGAAAAGATGCCTGATATGATTTCAGTTTTCTTAAATTTACTGAGGTTTGATTTGTGACCCAAGATGTGATCTATCCTGGAGAATGTTCCGTGCACACTTGAGAAGAAACTGTAATCTGCTGTTTTTGGATGGAATATCCTATAAATATCAATTAAATCTACCTGGTCTACTGTTTCATTTAAAGCTTGTTGTGTCCTTATTAATTTTCTGTTTGGATGATCTGTCCATTGGGGTAAGTGAGGTGTTAAAGTCCCCCACTATTACTGTGTTACTGTCAATTTCCTCTTTTAGAGCTGTTAGCAGTTGCCTTATGTATTGAGGTGCTCCTATGTTGGGTGCATATATAATTGTTATATCTTCTTCTTGGATTGATCCCTTGATCATTATGTAGTGTCCTTCCTTGTCTCTTGTAACATTCTTTAAAGTCTATTTTATCTGATATGAGTTTTGCTACTCCAGCTTTCTTTTGATTTCCATTTGCATGGAATATCTTTTTCCATCCCCTCACTTTCAGTCTGTATGTGTCCCTAGGTCTGAAGTGGATCTCTTGTAGACAGCATATATATGGGTCTTGTTTCTGTATCCATTCAGCAAGCCTGTGTCTTTTGGTTGGAGCATTTAATCCATTCACATTTAAGGTAATTATTGATATGTATGTTCCTATTATCATTTTCTTAATTGTTATGGGTTTGTTTTTGTAGGTCCTTTTCTTCTCTTGTGTTTCCCACTTAGAGAAGTTCCTTTAGCATTTGTTGTAGAGCTGGTTTGGTGGTGCTGAATTCTCTTCGCTTTTGCTTGTCTGTAAAGCTTTTGATTTGTCTGTTGAATCTGAATGAGATCCTTGCTGGGTAGTCTTGGGTGTAGGTTCTTCCCTTTCATCACTTTAAATATATCATGCCACTCTCTTCTGGCTTGTAGAGTCTCTGCTGAGAAATCAGCTGTTAACCTTATGGGAGTTCCGTTGTATATTATTTGTCGTCTTTCCCTTGTTGCTTTTAGTAATTTTTCTTTGTCTTTAATTTTTGTCAATTTGATTACTATGTGTCTCGGTGTGTTTCTCCTTGGGTTTATCCTGCCTGGGACTCTCTGCGCTTCCTGGACTTGGGTGGCTATTTCCTTTCCCACGTTAGGGAAGTTTTCTACTATAATCTCTTAAATATTTTCTCGGGTCCTTTTTCTCTCTCTTCTCCTTCTGGGACCCCTATAATGCGAATATAGTTGCGTTTAATGTTGTCCCAGAGGTCTCTTAGGCTGTCTTCATTTCTTTTCATTCTTTTTTCTTTATTGTGTTCCGAGGCAGTGAATTCCACCATTCTGTCTTCCAGGTCACTTATCCGTTCTTCTGCCTCAGTTATTCTGCTAGTGATTGCTTCTAGTGTATTTTTCATTTCAGTTATTGTATTGTTCATCTCCGTTTGTTTCTTCTTTAATTCCCCTAGGTGTTTGTTCTTTAATTCTTCTAGGTCTTTGTTAAACATTTCTTGCATCTTCTCGATCTTTGCCTCCATTCTGTTTCCGAGGTCCTGGATCATCTTCACTATCATCATTCTGAATTCTTTTTCTGGAAGTTTGGCTATCTCCACTTCATTTAGTTGTTTTTCTGGGGTTTTATCTTGTTCCTTCATCTGGTACATAGCCCTCTGCCTTTTCATCTTGTCTATCTTTCTGTGTATGTGGTTTTTGTTCCATAGACTGCAGGACTGTAGTTCTTATTGCTTCTGCTGTCTGCCCTCTGCAAGGGTTATATATTTAAATGCCTATAAAGGTTGGAAGTAAAGAAGGGAGTGAAGTGAAACACTAAGAAATGGTGGGGGATACAGAGAACTGTGGAGAGTTTATGGCTCATGCAATCCTTACCGAGTGCTAAAACCCTGGCCAACTGTTGCCATATTGTAATTCAAGCCAGTGATATCAGGTGATCTGAAATGTTGAAGGAACTAGAGAATCAAGATTATGTGGAATCTCACACTTAAAATGTTGGAAACCAACTGAATTTATTTTTTAGGAACATTGTTTAGAACAAATAAGACATTCCATTCCATTGACCAGGTAAGTCTGCTGGCTGCACATCTGAAACCTCTAGGGTAGGGTGAAGTGAAAAATTTTTTGTGCACACATCTTTCTGGAAGCTGCCCAATTCCTGACTGTTGTCTTAGGCATCTTTAAAAAAAATAAACCCTTATTTTTTGGGGGTGAGGAAAGAATCTTCAGGTAAACTAGGAGTCTGACAGAACATGCCTAAAATACGTTTTACAATCCTGCTTTTTAAGTTATTTAAAATATATAAATATAAAAATTACCTTAGGAAGCACTTTTAGCAGAAGTTCCTAGTTAAAGCATTTTAATGAAGCCAAGGCAGGAGAGGTTAGTTCTTTTGTAGGGATTAAACAAAGGGATCCAAGAGGCATATCCAAGAAGATCTCCCAAAATCCAATTAAATAGTTCAGATTTTTCTGAAATAACTGTTGTCCTTCATATACAGTGTTATCCATAAACAAGATGAAAAAACAACCCTCAGAATGGGAGAAAATATTTGTAAATGAAGCAACTGACAAAGGATTAATCTCCAAAATATACAAGCAGCTCATGCAGCTCAGTATCAAAAAAACAACCCAATCCAAAAATGGGCACAAGACCTAAATAGACACTTCTCTGGAGAAGATATACAGATTGCCAACAAACACATGAAAGAATGCTCAACATCACTAATCAATAGAGAAATGCAAATCAAAACTACAGTGAGGTATCACCTCACACCAGTCAGAATGGCCATCATCAAAAAATCTACAAACAATAAATGCTGGAGAGGGTGTGGAGAAAGGGAACCCTCTTGCACTGTTGGTGGGAATGTAAATTGATACAGCCACTATGGAGAACAATATGGAGGTTCCTCAAAAAACTAAAAATAGAACTACTATACAACCCAGCAATCCCACTACTGGGCATATACCCTGAGAAAAGCATAATTCAAAAAGAGTCATGTACCACAATGTTCACTGGAGCTCTATTTACAATAGCCAGGACATGGAAGCAACCTAAGTGTCCACTGACAGATGAATGGATAAAGAAGACGTGGTACATATATACAATGGAATATTACTCAGCCATAAAAAGAAACAAAATTGAGTTATTTGTAGTAACAAATATTTGTAGGTGGATGGACCTAGAGACTGTCATACAGAGTGAAGTCAGAAAGAGAAAAACAAATACCGTATGCTAACACATATATATGGAATCTAAAAAAAAACACATAAAATGGTTCTGAAGAATCTAGGGGCAGGACAAGAATAAAGACACAGACATAGAGAATGGACTTGGGGACACAGGGAGGGGGAAGGGTAAGCTGGGACAAAGTGAGAGAGTGGCATGGACATATATACACTACCAAATGTAAAATAGATAGCTAGTGGGAAGCAGCCGCATAGCACAGGGAGATCACCTTGGTGCTTCTGTGTCCACCTAAAAGGGTGGGATAGGGAGGGTGGGAGGGAGACTCAAGAGGGAGGGGATATGGGGATATATGTATATGTATAGCTGATTCACTTTGTTATAAAGCAGAAACTAACACACCATTGTAAAGCAATTGTACTCCAATAAAGATGTTTAAAAAATAAACCAAAAAAACAAAGTGCTATACTATGGAACCCTAATATGCCTTAGGGTTGTTTTGGAAGTATATAAAAATTTTTAATAAAGCTACAGATATTCACCTAATAATGACTTATAGGGATGCATTTGTGAGATTGCTTATCTGGGACTAAAAATAGGTCTTTTTGTGAAATTAATTTATATGGCTTTTGCTTCATTTAGCACTGTGTTCAAATTAAACTTAACTCCCAGATGTATGCTTATCACAACTTTAAAACTATGCTAAAAACACTGTGCTACAGTATTTAATTAATAAACTAGGGACACAGCTTTTTTTCCCTTTAATCCTTCCATGAGAAATAAGTAAAATTGTTCTATGCAAAAAAGAAATTACATATATGAGCAGTCTTTGAATGTCAAGTTTTTAACTAAGAAACACAACTCCCATGTCTTTATATCATTCGCTAGACAGGAATTTCAAACTCTGAAACTTCAACTGATAAAGACAGAGTTATCTGCTGGCCAATAAGTCATTTTCAGCAGTTGTCACCATATCTTCTGTACAGGAGTATTTACTTAATTATCTGATTCTTTTCTTTTCTTTTTATTATTATTTTTCTTTTTGATTATTTTAGAGTAGAGGTCTTCAAATTGTGCTGAGGGAAATGTAAATACCAAAGAGATTAAAGCAGAACAGAGATGGAAAGAAAGAGGAGACTGAGGGTTTATATTTAACGTATGAATGAATATTATTAAAAATTATCACTCTCTGCCCCCTTTACCTGATATCTTGTTTCTTCATAGCATTTACCATATCAACTAATATCATTTATCTTACACTAGACTTTAAGTTCCACTAAAACAGGACTCTTGGTTTGTACATTGCTACAAACCATTGACAATGCGCCTAGTTTCTGGCAGATGCTCAATATCTGCTCAATGAATACATTAAATATTTTTTTCTCCTTTAATTTGTTAGAAGTGACAGGTTACACTAAGAGGTTTTCTGTAAATAAACAAACTTTGCATTTCTGGGATTAACCCCACTTGACTGTGATGTATTCTTCTGTTAATGTAAATTGAGTTTAACTTGCTAATGTCTTAAGATTTTTGCATCCCTGCTCATAAGATTAAGTTACATCTTTCCTTGTACTGTCGTAAGTTGCTTTAGGTATCAAATAGTTTTATATTATTTAACTAATGTACATAGTACAGATAGATGCTCATGAAATGATCACCCTAATAAGTTTAGTGAACACCCATCATCTCATGTAGGTACAAAAATAAAAGAAAAAAAATATGTTTTCCTTGTGATGAAAACTCTCAGGATTTACTCTCTTAACAACTTTCATATATAAGGTACAGCAATATTCATCAAATTAATCATGTTGTACATTACATCCCTAATACTTATTTGCCTTATAACTGGAAGTTTGTATCTTTTGACCACATTCATCCAATTCCCCATTCTCCCAATCCCTGCCTCTTATAACCATAAATCTGATCTCTTTTTCTTGAAGTTTGCTTGTTTTAAGTATCACTGACCTACAACACTATGTTAGTTTCTGGTGCACAGCACAGTGATTTGATATTTCTGTACATAACAAAATGATCACGACGATTAGTCTAGTTACCATCTGTCACCATACAAAGATATTATTATTGACAAAGGATCCTTAAATTTCTTATCCTATCTGTGATCATATTCCTTTCTGTCTTAATATTGCTTATTTGTACCTTTTTCCCTTAATTCCTCTTGTTAGAAATTTGTTTATTGGTCCATATATTGATCTCATTATTTGTCTTTTCATTAATTTCTACTTTATATTCAGTCTTTAAAAAATCAGTATTTTTAAGCTAAAGAACATCCATTCACCACATTAGCTGCAACCTACAAGTTCTAACATGTGGTGTTTCTGTGTCAAAGAGTATCAAATATTTTGTAATTTCATATGTGATATTCTCTTATCTCATAAGCTATCTATATTTAGTTTTCAAATGTAATTTTTAAAGGATTTTTAAAAATATTTATTTATTTATTTATTTATGGCTGCGTTGGGTCTTCGTTTCTGTGCGAGGGCTTTCTCTAGTTGCGGCAAGCGGGGGCCACTCTTCATCGCGGTGCGCGTGCCTCTCACTATCGTGGCCTCTCTTGTTGCGGAGCACAGGCTCCAGACGCGCAGGCTCAGTAAATGTGGCTCACGGGCCCAGTTGCTCCGCAGCATGTGGGATCTTCCCAGACCAGGGCTCGAACCCGTGTCCCCTGCATTGGCAGGCAGATTCTCAACCACTGCGCCACCAGGGAAGCCCTCAAATGTAATTTTTAAAACTCACTGTTGCTGTTCAAAAGTTGTTTAAATATAACTTTTAAACTCATTATTCTTGTTAATTTCTCAATTAAACTGAGGTCCAAGAATATGCCCTGTAACACTGACTTCATGAAATCTGATGAAATTTCCACTGTGACTTACACAAATTTTACTTTTGTAACTTGAAATTTGTGTACTGAAAAATAATTCATATGCTCTACTAGTGTGTCTATGTTTATGTATGTATACAGGGTTCTGTAACTTTTAAATCAAGCTTGTCAATTATATTGTTTAATCTTCTATATCCTAAGTTTGTGAGGTATGGTTGTAACTGTAGACTTGTCCATTTTTCTGTACTTTTAGGCTTTATATTTTTCTTCATACATTTCAAGGGTATTACTTTATTCTACTCCATATCTGACTGACAGTGTGCCTAAGTAATGAATTCTAAGGTAGAAATCATTTTTCTTCATAAATGTGAAGACAGGATGCTCAGATGTCTTTCAGGTTTGTTTCTGAGAAGTTCAGTGATATTCTGACTGAAGATCATTGGTATGACAGTCTCTCCTCCCCTCTCCAGAAGCTTTTAGGTTTTTCTCTTTATCTTTGTATGTCCTGTAATTTCATCATGATATTCCACAATGTGGGCCTTTTATCACTCACTGTCATGAATGCTTGATGAACCCCTCCAATCTGCAAATTCATGTTCTTTATTTTCGAGAAAATTTCTTGAAATATTTGTTTGAATTACTTCCTCTCAATTTTATATTTCTGAAACTTCTAGTATTTGAGAGTTGAGCCTCCCAGACTGATAATTCTCTTCTTTTCTTACCCATCTTCCATATTATTGATCTTTTGATTCTCGTTTCTGGGAGACTTCGACTTCAACAATTTTATTTGTATATCTTAAGTTCTATTTGTATTTATTTCACCCTCATTTTCCATTTTCATTCCCCTCCTTATACTAACCCAACTATTCTAAAACGTTTAACATGACTATTGCCAAACACAGATTAGTCTGTATACATTGTGTGATAAGGGACCATTTTTTCCTCTTTTTAATTTTTAAAATTATTTTTAAAAAATTTCTTAATTTAAGTATAGTTGACTTACAATGTTGTGTTAATTTCTGGTGTACAGCAAAGTGATTCAGTTATACATACATACATACATGTTCTTTTCCATTATGGTTTATTACAGGATACTGAATATAGTTCCCTGCGCTATACAGTAGGACCTTGTTTATCTACTTTATATATAGTAGTTTGTATCTGTTAATCCCAAACTCCTAATTTATCCTCCCCCATCGCCTTTCCCCTTTGGGAAACCATAAATTTGTTTTTTATGTCTGCGAGTCTGTTTCAGTTTTGTCAATATTAAGTTCATTTGTGTCATAGATTCCACCTATAAGTGATAACATATAGTATTTGTCCTTCTCTGACTTCCTTCACTTAGAATGATAATCTCTAGGTCCATCCATGTTGTTGCAAATGACATTATTTCATTCCTTTTGTATGGCTGGGTAGTATTCCACCGTGTATATATGCCACATCTTCTTTACCCATTCATCTGTTGATGGACATGCAGGTTGTTTCCAAGTCTTGGTTACTGTAAACAGTGCTTCCATGAACACTGGGGCACATATATCTTTCAGAATTGGAGTGTTCTCCAAATATAGGCCCAGGATTAGGAGTAGGATTGCTGGATCATATGACAACTCTATTTTTAGTTTTTTAAGGAACCTCCATACTGTTTTCCATAGTGGCTGCACCAATTTACATTCCCACCAATAGTGTAGGAGGGTTCCCTTTTCTCCACACCTCTCCAGCTTTTGTTATTTGTAGACTTTTTAATGATGGCCATTTTGACTGGTGCAAGGTAATACCTCATTGTAGTTTGATTTGCATTTCTCTAATAATTAGCAATGTTGAGCATCTTTTCATGTGCCTGTTGGCCATCTGTACATCTTCTTTGGAGAAATGTCTGTTTAGGTCTTCTGCCCATTTTTTGATTGGGTTGTTTGTTTTTTTGTTATTGAGTTGTATGAGCTGTTTGTATATTTTGGAAATTAAGCTCTTGCTGGCTGCAATGTTTGCAAGCATTTTCTCCCAGTCTGTACGATGTGTTTTCGTTTTGTTTATGGTTTCCTGTGCTGTGAAAAAGCTTCTAAGTTTGATTAGGTCCTGTTTGTTTATTTTTGCTTTTATTTCTATTGCCTTGGGAGACTGACCTAAGAAAACATTGGTACAATTTATGTTGGAGAATGTTTTGCCTATGATCTCTTCTAGGAGTTTTATGGTGTCATGTCTTTTTTTAAAATTAATTAATTTATGGCTGCATTGGGTCTTCACTGCCGCGCATGGGCATTTCTCTAGTTGTGGCGAGCGGGGGCTACTCTTTGTCACGGTGCGCAGGCTTCTCATTGCGGTGGCTTCTCTTGTTGTGAAGCACAGGCTCTAGGCGCGTGGGCTTCAGCAGTTGTGGCTTGCGGTCTCTAGAGTGCAGGCTCAGCAGTTGTGGCGCACAAGCTTAGTTGCTCCACGGCATGCGGGATCCTCCCGGACCAGGGATTGAACCCATGTCCCCTGCACTGGCAGGCGGATTCTTAACCACTGTGCCACCTGGGAAGTCCCTATGGTATCATGTCTTGTATTTAAGTCTTTAAGCCATTTTGAGTTTATTTTCGTGTATGATGTGAGGGAGTGTTCTAACTTCACTGACTTCCATGCAGCTGTCCAGCTTTCCCAACACCACTTGCTGAAGGTGACAAGGGATCCTGACCACTTTTCTCTTTCACAAGACATCACACTGGCCCATTACACATTGGTGATATTACACTGATTGCACCTGGTGAGTAAGAAGTAGCAACTACTCTAGACTTACTGATAAGACATTTATATACCAGGAAGTGGGAACTAATCCAACAAAAATTCAGGGAACTTTTTCAGTGAAATTTCTATAGGTCCAGTGATGTGGGGCATGTTGAGATACGCCCAAGGTGAAAGATAAGTTGTTGCATCTGGCCCATCCCACAATTAAAAAAAAAGAAAAACAAAAAAGCCCAATGCCTAGTAACACAACACCTTTGGATTCTGGCAGTAACATATTCCTCATTTGGGTGTGTTACTCTGGTCCATTTACTGAGTGACCCCGAAACCTGCTAATTTTGAGTGGGGCCCAGAAAATAGATGGCTCTGCAATAGATCCAAGCTGCCGTGTAAGCTGCTCTGATGCAAACCATATGAACCAGCAGATGCAATGGTGCTTGAAATGCCAGTGGCAGACAGGGATGCTGTTTGGAACTTTTGGCAGGCCCCTATGGAAGAACTGCAGCACAGGCCCTTAGGCATTTGGAGTGAAGCCCCACCATCCTCTGCACCTAAGAATTCTCCTTTAAGAAACAGCTCTTGGCCCACTACTGGGTCTCAGTAGAGACTAAATGCTTAACCATGGGCCATCAGGTTACCATGCGACCTGAGCTGCTGCTCATCATGAACTGGGCATTATCTGACCCACAAGGCCATAAAGTTGGGCATGCACAGCAGCACTCCATCATCAAATGGAAGCTGTACATAGGAGATGGTGCCGAGCAGGTCCTGAAGGCATAAGTAAGCATCCAATATATGGTGCAATTTCTTCTATAACCAGGGCTCACAGATCTAGGAATCATGGGGTGGAAATGGAAGCAGCATCACTATTACCCCCAGTGACCCACTAGGAAAATTTTTGCTTCCTGTCCCCATGACCTTATTATGCTCCTTACTGACCTAGAGGTCTTAGTTCCAAAGGAAGGAATGCTTCCACAGGGAGACATAACAATGATTCCACTGATCTGGAAGTTAAAACTGCCACCTAGACATTTTGTACTCCTCACACTTCTGAACCAACAAGCCAAGAAGGGAGTTACTATGCTGCTGAAATGATTAGATCAAGGAGAAACTGGACTGCTACTCCACAATGGAGGTAAAGAAGAGTATGTCTGGAATACTAGAGATCCCCAGGGGCATCACTTAGTATTACTATGCCCTGGCATTAAAATCAATAGAAAACGACAATAACCCAATTCAGGCAGGACTACAAATAGCCCAGACCCTTCAGGAATGCAGGTTTTGGGTTACCACACCAGGTAAAGAACGATGACCAGCTGAGTTTCTTGCTGAAGGCAAATGTAATACGGAATGGGTAGTGCACAAAAGTAGTGCACTTTTGACCATATGACCAGTTACAGAAATGAGGACTCTAACTGTCCTGAGTATTTCTTCCTTATTTTGTTATGAATATGTTTGTGTGTGTACAAAGTAAACAACTTTGTTTTTCTTCCTTCTCTTATCCCTTCATCATTCAACATAAAATATACTGACTTTATATTATAGTATATAAAGTATATATACAAATAACATCACAGTATTTAAATTATGAGAAATCAGTGAGAATTTGTATACTCCTCTGGGGAAAGGATTAGTGTGTTTTTGGTTGCACGCAGGATAGTTGTATCATGTCAGGTGGTAGTATGACCTCGTAATTGTCTTTATTTGGAGACTCAGTATGGTTTAAGGAGATGTCTACAGGTGTCAGTTTGACAAGAGGGGGACTTGCGATGGTTAATTCTAAGTACTAACTTGGAGGGTGTTTTGGACAAGATCAACATTAAGTTAGCTAACTTTGTGTAAGCAGAATGCCCTCCATAATGTTGGTGGGACTCTTCCAATCAATTGAAGGTTTGATTAGAACAAAAAGAACAGCCTCACCAAGCAAGAGGGAATTCTCCAGCATACTATCTTTGGACTTCATCTACACCATCTGCTCCCCTGAGTCTGGCTGCTGGCCTTCATACTGAAACCGTACCATCAGCTCTCCATGATCTCCACCCTGCCAGACGACACTGCAGACTCTGACTTCCCAGACTCCATAATCATGTAAGCCCAGCCCCTAAAATCTCTGAATCTCTCTCTCTCTGTGTGTGTGTGTGTGTGTGTGTGTGTGTGTGTGTGTGTGTGTGTGTGTGTGTGTGTGTGTGTGTGTGTGTCTCCACTGGTTTTCTCTGCAGAACCCTGATGAATACACAGAGTTTTCACTTACATAAATGTTTTTGTTACTACCTCCTCGTTCTGTTTCTTACATTTTCCACTACTTTTTTTAAAAATTTATTTTAATTTATTTATTTTTGGCTGTGTTGGGTCTTCGTTGCTGCACATGGGCTTTTTCTAGTTGTGGCAAGTGGGGGATACTCTTCATTATGGTGCACGGGCTTTAGTAGTTGTGGCTCGTGGGCTCTAGGGCGCAGGCTCAGTAGTTCTGGCACACGGGCTTAGTTGCTCCGTAGCATGCAGGATCTTCCTGGACCAGGGATCAAACCCAAGTCCCCTGCACTGGCAGGCGGATTCTTAACCACTGCACCACCAGGGAAGTCCCTGTATTTTTTTTTTAAAGAAAAAACTGTTTTTTTCTCCTTTAAATTTATCTATCTATCTATCTATCTATCTATCTATCTATCTATCTATCTATCTATCTATCTATCTATTTTGCTGCGTTGGGTCTTAGTTGAGGTGCATGAGATCTTTGTTGCGGCATGGGGGATCTTTAGTTGATCCATGCAGGATCTTTAGTTGTGGCATGCAGGATTTTTAGTTGCGGCATACAAACTCTTAGTTGCAGTATGTGGGATCTAGTTCCCTGGCCAGGGATGGAACCAGGGCCCCCTCCACTGGGAGCGTAGTGTTTTAGCCACTGGAGCAGCAGGGAAGTCCCTCCACTATGTATTATGTGCATGTGTACAACTAATCAATTGCTTCTGATTGCTGTATAAAATGTGTGTATGGGTTGAACTGTGTCCCTTAAAGATATGCTAAAGTTCAAACCTCTGGTACCTGTAAATGTGACCTTATTTGGAAATAGAGTCTTTGTAGATGTAATCAAGTCAAGATGAGGTCAACAGGGTGGGCCCAACTCCAATATGACTGATGTCCTTATAAGAAGAGGAAAACACCATGTAAAAACATATAGGGAGATACTCAAAAACAAACTCAAAATGGATCAAAGACCTAAATGTAAGGCCAGACACTACAAAACTCTTAGAGGAAAACATAGGAAGAACACTCTTTGACATAAATCACATCTTTTTGGATCCATCTCCTAGAGTAATGAAAATAAAAACAAAAATAAACAAATGGGACCTATTAAACTTAAAAGCTTCTGCACAGCAAAGGAAACCATAAACAAAAGGAAAAGACAACCCACAGAATGGGAGAAAATATTTGCAAACGAAGCAACTGACAAGGGATTAATCTCCAAAATATACAAACAGCTCATGCAGCTCTATGTCAAAAAAATAAACAACCCCATCAAAAAATGGGCAGAAGATATAAATAGACATGGCCTAAAAGCACATGAAAAGATGCTCAACATCACTAATTATCAGAGAAATGCAAAGCAAAACTACAATTAGGTATCACCTCACACTGCTCAGAATGGCTATCATCAAAAAGTCTACAAACAATAAATACTGGAGATGGTGTGGAGAAAAGGGAACCCTCCTACACTGTTTGTGAGAATGTAAATTGGTATAACCACTATGGAGAACAGTATGGAAGTTCCTTAAAAAACTAAAAATAGAACTACCATATGGTCCAGCAATCCCACTCCTGGGCAAATATCCGGAGAAAACCATAATCTGAAAAGATACATGCACCCCCAATGTTCACTGCAGCACTATTTATGATAGCCAAGACATGGAAGCAATCTAAGTGTCCATCGACAGAGAAATGGATAAAGATGTGGTACATACATACAATGGAATATTACTCAGCCATAAAAAATAATGAAATAATGCCATTTGCAGCAACATGGATAGACCTAGATATTATCACACTAAGTGAAGTAAGTCAGAGAAAGACAAATATCATATGATATTACTCCCATGTGGAATCTAACTTTAAAAAGATACAAATGAACTTATTTACAAAACAGAAACAGACTTATAGAGATACTGAAAACAAACTTAAGGTTACCAAAGGGGAAACATGGGGGTGGAGTGAGGGATAAATCAGAAGCTTGGGACAAACACACACACAACTATATGTAAGACAAATAACCAACAAGGACCTACTGTATAGCACAAGGAACTCTACTCAATATTCTGTGATAATCTATATTAGAAAAGAATCTAAAAAGAAAGAATATGTGTATAACTGAATCACTTTGCTATACACCTGGAACTAACACAACATTGTAAATTAACTATACTCCAATACACACATACACACACACACACAAAAACCGACATACAGGGAGAATGCCATGTGACAATGGAGGCAAAGATTGGAGTGACATACCTGTAAGACAAAGGGTGCCAAGGATAAACAGCCACCACCATAATCTAGCAATGGGTAAGGAGGATTCTACCCAGAGTCATGGAGGGAGCATAATCCTGCTCACATCTTGATCTGGGAATTCTAACCTCCAGAAATGTAAGAAAATAAATTTATTTTAAGCCACCTGGTTTGTAGTACTTGGTACTTGGTTATGGCAGTCCTAGGAAACTAATACAATGTGCATTCACAGATTTCACCTATCTACATTCAAATGGTAAATGGTATACCTAGATTGCCTCCAACTTCCTGCTGCTACAAATACTGCAATGAACATCCGTGTACATATCCCATATGAAACTCTTACAAAAGTCTACACTCCTATTAACACACTTGGCATTATCCAGTGTAGTAATTTTAGAAAGTCCACAAATGTCTCCCTTCATAAGTGGAGCCTTATTGCTCTCCCCCTAAGTATTGGCTGGACTTAGTGACTTGCCTCTAATGAATAGAAAAGTGATAGTATGCAATTTGGGAGAAGAGATCATAAAAGGCATAGTGGCTTCCTGTCTGCTCCCTCTTAGATCACTTGCTCTGGGGAAAGCCAGATGCCATGTATCTTAGCTCAGGCTTATATAACAAATACTATAAACTGAGTGGCTTATCAACAAAAGAAATTTATTTCTTACAGTTCTGTAGGCTGGAAGTCCAAGATCATAATGTCAGCATAGTTGTGTTCCGGTGAGGACCTTCTTCTGGGTTGCAGATGGCTGACTTCTCTTTGTATTCTTACATGGTGGAAAAAAGAGTGAGCGAACTCTCTGGCCTCTTCTTCTAACCCCAATCATGAGGGCTCCACTCTTGTGAGCTAATCATCTCCCAAAGGCCCCACCGCCAAATACCATCACATTGGGGATTACATTTCAACATATAAGCTTTCAACATATAAACTGGGGGACAGGGGGCGGGAACACAACATTCAGTCCATAACACCATGTCATCAGGAGCAAGCAGTCTTATGGATCCACTCAAGCAGCCCTGTGGATAGGCCCATGCGGTAGAGAACTAAGACCTTCTGCCAACAACCAGCAAGAAACTGAGTCTTTCTGCCAACAGCTGTGTGAATGAACCATCCTGGAAGCAAATATTCCAGCCCCAGTCAAACTTTCAAATGACTGTGCCCTGGGCTGACAGCTTGACTGCAACCTCATGAGAGATGCTGAGCTAGAACCATCCAGCTACAATGCTACCAGATTCCTGATACTTGGCATCTGTGAGATAATGTTTATTGTTTTAAGATGCTAAATTTGGGGGATAAACTGTTATGAGGAAATAGATAACTAATGCATTCAGTTTTCTAGTTTTGTCCAAATTAATAGGTATAAAGTGACAGCTCATTTCTTTTAATTTACACTTTCTGACAAGTAATTTTGAGCATCTCTTTATAGTCTTATTAGCTTTGGGGTTCCTCCTATAAATTGCCTCTTTAGAAACTGTATGTATTTTTATATTAGGGTGGTTGTCTTTTTCCTTTTGATTTTTAGGAGTTCCTTGCATTTTCTAGATGTTAGATCCCTTGTTAGTTTTACATTTTACAAATATCTTCTCCCATCCTGTCATGATGTCCCTTCAATACACAGAACTCTTTAATCCTGATGTAAACAAATTCATTCCACTTTTTGACTTATGCAATGTGCTTTTAAGTTTTGTATACAAAGTCCTTCCCCATTCCTATGTTACAAACAAAACCTGTCATCATTTCCTTCTATTACTTTAGAGTTATATCTTTCACAATTCTTATCTGCTCATATTTTAAATTTAGAGCTCATTTTTGCTCTATGATGCTTCTTATTTATAACCTCTAGTTCTGGCTTCACAAATAGAATAGCTTCTTTTAGCCTTCTGAAGCTATAACTGTCTTTCAAGTTTTCTTCCTTCCAGTACCATTGCTGCTTCTTCCAAGTCACTTGTTTCCATCTTTCTGCTTTGGCTTCCATCTTTCATGTTACAGGTTTTCCTCAATTGTCTGGTAAATCTCCAGCTGTCCATTCATATATTAGAGTAAGGCATTAAATGCTGTTTAGAAATTCTGTGTGGGGTTATGACTGGTGAGTTTAGTGTAGAGCAGTTGTTCTCAGAGTGTGGTCTAGGAATTCTTGGGAGTCATCAAACAATGACTTTCAAGGAGTCTTAAGGTCAAAACTATCTTCATTATTAATACTGAGACATTATATGCCTTTTCCACTCTTATTTTCTCCCAAGTACACAGTGTTTTACAGAGGCTACATACATGACATGGAATATCACGTCTGGTCAAATGCAGAAACCAATATTAAAATCCAGCTGATTTTTTATTAAGCTGGACATCAGACTTGCAAAAAAGTGAAACAATGCTACACTATGATTTTTGTTTTGGAAAATAGTTATTTTTCATACACGTATATGATGTTAACATATAATGGGTTTATCATTTTTTAAAGGAATATCTAAAAATTTTCTTTTAATTTATAATATAGTAAATAGCTATAACCCACATTTTAAAAAGTTTTTAGGGAGTCCTCAAACCAAAATATTTGAGAACCACTGCTTCAGAGTAATAAAGTAGGAACATAAGTTTCAGTGTCAGTACTGGTCAAGTCTATAGTTTTAGACAGGATAGTTTTCCAAGAGAGTACCCTTCTAACCTCTTCCCTGAAGGGCATAAATCTACAAATCAAGGAGTCAAAGAGCGTTACAGCACTGAGATTTTCAACTTTGCATACGCAGACTTACCACTTAATCACCGTTTTAGGTTTGATGGCCCCACTTTCAATTGTATCTGGTATATTTTCTCCCATTAACAGCTTTTTGCCTTGATAAAGAGGCAAATATCTAGTTGTACAGGATGCAAGAAGGGAGGTGAAGTTTAACTGCACTTTTTAAGGCCTTAAAACCAGCACTGAGTACTCTGGGTTTTAGCCTTGTCCTACACTCAGCCTTCACAGATACCATTGCTGCTAATTCCTGAGTCTTTGGGAAGGGGTGGGTGTTGGCATGATTTGGCTTGTCTCTTATAGCTTCCATTCCTGCAGACTTACTTTCAACTTCAGTGGGTATGCTAGGTTGGTTACACACCCATTCATTTATTTTTCAGTTTCTAAAATGTTAATTTCTTTTGTCTCTTTTCCCCTTTTCTGTTTTTGAAGGTTTATGCCTTTTAAAAATTATTTTGCTGTAACATCACGGTGTTTTGAGAGGAAACAAAGATAATCCATGGGTTCAATTCACCACATTTCCATCCCTTTACCTGTAATCTATGTTCCTTGGCTTTGAGTCTATCTCTTGTATGTAGCAGTTAACTTGATTGGTTTTTAAACACATATAACACTTAAACACATACATTCCATCCATTAACTGTAATTAACTACATTTCTACTTTTTCTGGTTATCATATTTATTCTTTTTCTTTACTTCCCACCTTCCCCTTTCCTGCCTTTTCTCACATTTTAACCTTCAGTATACCATTTCAACCTGGGCACAATGGACTCCTTTAAAAAAATTTTTTTAAGGCCATTTCATAAGTAATTTACAGAAGAATTAATGGATAATGAAAAGTAACTTTATTAGAAATTTTAATAAGAATTTAAACATCGCAAGACTCTTTGTTCTAAGTTATTTTTTTACACACAAACATAAGAGATGAAAGAACACTATCACAGGGCCTTTTTATTTTAGCAAAAGGGAATGGTCCATGTTTGTGCTGCAAAATATTCCTATTGATTGACTAACTGGAAGAGAATACCCTATTTCGTTTTGTCCTTAGACATATACCGTGCATTCATCAGAAATATATTGTGTGTGTCGGGAGTTCCCTGGTGGCCTTGTGTTTAGGATTACGGGCTTTCACTGCCGTGGCCCAGGTTCAATCCCTGGTCAGGGAACTGAGATCCTGCAAGCTGCATGGCATGGCCAAAAAAAAAGAACTATATTGTGTGTTCATCAATTCTTGAGTTTGAAATAATTTGAAATATATTTTCATATAGGATATGATCATCTCAAGTCTCATAATCTGAGATTGCATGTACATGATCAATTTCACTAACACATATGATCAATTTCACTATCGTAGTAGAGTTCAGAGAAGTGATATCCAACAGAACTTTCTGCAATGATGAAAATGTTCTGTATCTCTGCAGTCCAATATGGTAGCCATGGTGAAATGAGGCTAACAGTTACATTCTCTCTACATAACCACTTCATGACTAGTGTGACTGAGAAACTGAATTTTAAATTCTATTAATTTTAGTATAAATATGGTAGCCATGTGGCAAGTGGCTACCATATTGGACAACTCAGGTCTAGAGTGCTATTTCTCTTTCTGCACTGATCTTTTTTTTTTTTTTTTGTGGGGGGAGCATGCCTTGCAGCTTGTGGGATCTTAGTTCCCCAACCAGGGATTGAACCTGGGCCCTTAGCACTGAGAGCACAGAGTCCTAACCACTGGACCGCCAGGGAATTCCCTGCACTTATCTTTTGATCTGTATGTCTCCCATCTTCTTTTATACCTTTCTGAAGGAGGATGCAATTCTTGAGCAATGTAATAAAAAAAAACTGAAAAGTGACTATTTCACTATTGCATCTTCTATTCAGGACATTCTATCATCCTTGCTTTATTATTGTTTTAGTCTATTTTAGCACAGTAGGAAATAATTAATGGTAATGATGAAATCCTAGAATTAAGCAGCAAAATATTTCAAGATACAGGAACAGTAAGATAACCTGACATCCCATAATGTACCTTAGATTTATACAAAGGGTCTGATGGACCCATATGGTAACTGCAAGACAGAATGATATTTTAAAAAACAAGTAAAACTTCTCTGTTCTTTGGAAGATCTTGAAGAAAGAATAAAAGTCATAAAATACCAACCCTGATAAGTAGTTAGAACTGCTCAAAAAAGAAAATAAAAAACTAAAATTAGGCCACCTAATCCTGATGGTATACTGAAGGTTAAGCTTTCTTCATTCTCTTATTTTAGTTCTGCTGGCCTGGAAGCCATGGATTTTATTTCTTTTCTTTTCATGGGTACTCCTAAGTTAAAAATGAAATAAGCAGCAGCAGCAGCAAACATGTATTAAGTGCTTATACGTACTAAGTAGTATTCTAATGGCTTTATATGTATTTCACTTAACCCTCCCTTTAACATTATGAGGAAGTATAACTGTCATTTTCACTTATAGATGAGAAAATTTAGGCACAGGAACATGAAGTAACCTTAATATCATACAGCCAGTGAAGGATAAGCTAGAATTTCATCCGGGTAGTCTGGCTGCAGAGCCACAAAAATAGCTATTCATTTTTGTAAGATGCCCTAAAGTTTGTCAGTATCTCTGTACTCACTTCTTGTGAACAAGATAAGAATAGTAGCATTCTTGACTCAACGTAATCCCCTTTCTTCCAACTTTCTTGTTATTGTCTAGTATTTTGGTCCTACTTGAAAAAATATTATACATATTTACAATCAATACTCAACTTGATTAACATATTTTACCAACTCTTTGCTCACAACGTATTCTTTTATTCAATTCCTCCCTCTAGTTTACTATTCTTCCTGCTCAACTACATCCTTCAGTTCTTGCATCAAGTTTTTATAAGTGATGAACTCTTAGGGATCTCATTCTCGCTGATACTTTAGATGGGTACAGAAGTCAAGATCAACAGTTATATTCCCTGTACATTTTGAGGAAAAAGTATCCCGAAAGTATCATTTTCTTCTCGAAATTATTGTTCTGATAAATATACCGTTAGTATGACTGATATTTTGGTCCAGGTACTCTGGCTTTTTTCATCATTTTAAACAACTCATTTTTTATGTTCTGCAATTTCACTATTGAGCATTCAGAAGTAAATTTTTTGGAGTATTTATCCTGCTAAGCCATTGTTAATTAATGTACAATTTCAATATGGAAACTTAGGTTTTACTTCAATTCTAAAAACTTAATTGTCTCATTAAATATTGTTTCTCTACTACTTTATCTCGTCTCTCCTAAAATTTCTTTTGGACAGATGTTTAAATCTATCAATCCTCTTAATTTAAAAAAATTTTTCATTTTGCTACCTTCTGGGTATGTTCCAAGATTATATTATATGATTATGTTCCAAATCACTAATTATTTTATTAATTGTATTCAGTATAATACATCTTACCTACTGAGTTTAGTTAAATGATTTCTATAGCATTCTCTTTTTATATCTATTTGTTAATTGGTATGTATTTAATTTTGGTTTTCTTTTATGGGTATTACTCATTCCTTTATCTCCTTGAGGATCTTAAATATATTTAG
Organism: Eschrichtius robustus; assembly: GCF_028021215.1. Taxonomy (NCBI): domain Eukaryota; kingdom Metazoa; phylum Chordata; class Mammalia; order Artiodactyla; family Eschrichtiidae; genus Eschrichtius; species Eschrichtius robustus. The sequence continues at coordinate 40,092,163 of NC_090838.1, forward strand.
TTATTTTAAGACTGTTCTTCACAGACTAAGGATTTACTTGAAAGAGAATATCAATTATTCCCCTACTCCAGCACAAAAGGAAACATACTATGAACACTGTACTATGATTTCCTTTTTTCCCACTAAGCAAACAAATCTTGAAGATAATTCTCTATCAGTATACAAAGAGTATTTTCTTTTCTTTTTAGTAAAGATGTTGACCTGTTTTGGTTTTTTTAGGGTTAGCTTTTCTTGTGTGTTTTTGAATTTTTGTTTGCAGGTGTATCACAAGTCAAAGTTGCATGTGTGTGTGGTAGTGGTGGGGGGGTGTTGGATATGTTTATGTGCTTACCTCACCTTAACAGCTTTTGATTTGCCGCCACCTCTCACTCAAGCCTCCCACCCCAGAATGAGGTTTGTAACTGCTACAGATGGCTCTTCCTGGAGATGCAGTCACTACATCATGGGCAAGCTAGCTCAGATCTTATCTAGGAGGTTTCATTGTTTCCTTCCACCTGTGGATGTGCAATTTACATAAGCCCTATCCCTAGCAGTGTTCACACAGCCCTTTTCAACTCTTTCTTGACTCAGCCCCCTAGTTTCTTGAGTAGTGAACAAACAAGTACTGTACCTCCCTTATCCAATCTGTCCACCAATATAGTTTTGGTCTCTATCCTGAAAAAAATGAACTTTCAGGGCATCAGCCTGCTTCTAAATCAGATTCAGGTACACCCACGTATTTAGTCCCTACTTAACACATTGTTTTTTATTCTTTTAAGTCCAAAGATGCTTATTTTTATTTTGTTATTAAGTGCAAATATATTTACATTCTGAGAGGCAGTGCCCAACTGAATTCCACAGGGGGTATCTCAATTGTATCCTCAATAGCCATGTATGAGAAAGCACCATGAGTATGTTATCCAACTTTTAGGTTTTTGCCTAATAGGTAAACTATATTATTTTGCTTTGATTTGGATTTCTCTTACTTTGAGGTTAGCAACTTCTCATATGCTTACAAGCTATTTGCATTTAATTTTCTGTGAATTATCTATTCACATCTTTGCCCACTTTTTATTAGGTTGCAGGAGCTTTTAAAATTGAGTTTGTGGGCTTCCCTGGTGGTGCAGTGGTTAAGGATCCGCCTGCCAATGCAGGGGACACAGGTTCGAGCCCTGGTCCAGGAAGATCCCACATGCCACGGAGCAACTAAGCCCGTTGCTCTAGAGCTGTGCTCTAGAGCCCGCGAACCACAACTACTGAAAGCCCGTGTGCCTAGAGCCTGTTCTCAGCAACAAGGGAAGCGACCGCAATGAGAAGCCCGCACACTGCAATGAAGAGTAGCCCCTGCTTGACACAACTAGGGAAAGCCCACGCAGCAACTAAGACCCAACACAGCCCAAAATAAATAAATTTTAAAAAACTGAGTTTGCAGGGTTTATATATAAGGAAGACCACCCTTTGTGATATGAATTGCAGATAAGTTTTGCTAGTTATTAATCTGTATTCTGATTGTCATATTATGATGTTTTTTGGCATTCAGAGTGCTTTTTAAAAATTGTGGTAAAGAAAACACACAACATAAAACTTAACATCTTAATCAGTTTTTAAGTGTACAGTATAATTGTGTTAACTATATGGATCTTGTTGCGCAACGGATCTCTAGAACTTTTTCATCTTGCAATACTGAAACTCTATAACCACTGAACAACTCCCCCTTTCCCGCTCCCCTTAGCCCCCATTCTGGCAACCACCATTCTGAGTTTGACTAGTTTAAGATACCTCATATAAGTAGAATTATGCAGTATTTGTGACTGGTTTATTTCACCTAGCATAATGTCCTCAAGGTTTATCCATGTTGTAGCATATGACACGATTTCCTTTTTTTTTTTTTTTTTTAAGGCTGAACAGTATTTCATTGTATGTATATATCACATTTTTCTTTATCCAGAGACTGCTTTTTTAATGCAGTAAAAATTATCCATTATTTTATGAATTCTGGATTCAATTTAAAGTCTTCCCCACACCAAAATTATAAAAAGACTTCTTTAATCTTTTCTTCTATTACTTCCATGGCTTTATTTTTCATTGATCCATTTGGTATATGTGTGAAATACAGATACAAGTTCTTTCATATGACTATCCAGCTGTTCCCAGTTAAATGAACAGTTTATCTTTTCCCACAGATCTGAGATGCCACCTTTATGATATTCTTACCTGGACTTCCTATTCTGTTCCACTTATCTATGTGTGTTTGTTGGTTGGTACTGTGCCTGTTTTGTGTATTTTACCTTTATATCTTAATTTCTGGAAAGGTGAGTTCTCCCTCAGTTCTCTTTATTTTTTCAGCTCTCCTGGCTATTCTTGCTTATTTTTCCTTACTAACTTTGGAATCAGCACGTCTAGTTTAAAAAATTAATTTATAAATTACCTCAGTGGGAATTGTTACTATGTTGTTATTCTTCCTATCCAGAAAACATGATATGTCTTTTTATTTGTTCAAGGTTTGTTTTGTGTCTTTCAATTAAATATTTCCTACTACTGACATGTTTCCACTTTTCCTCATATTTCCTATAATTTCTGCTTAACCTAGGTTGCTATTTTAGTTGATATACAGATATTCACAACTATTAAACTTTCACTGCACTGTTTAAGAATTCATATTCTTTACCTATTGCTTTTTAGTATGAACTTCACCTTCTATGTTAAGATCATGATGCCCCTAAATTCCTTTCACTTCGCCATCTTTTATTTATTTTTTTAAATTAATTTTTATCAGAGTATAGTTGCTTTACAATGTTGTTTTAGTTTCTACTGTACAGCAAAATGAATCAGCCATACATATATGTATATCCCCTCCCTTTTGGACTTCCTTCCCATTCAGGTCACGACAGGGCATTAAGCAGAGTTTCCTGTGCTATACAGTATGTTCTCATTAGTTATCCATTTTATACTCAATAGTGTATATGTGTCAATCCCAATCTCCCAATTCCTCCCACACCCCATCCCCCTTGGTATCCATACATTTGTTCTCTACGTCTGTGTCTCTATTTCTGCTTTGCAAATAGGATCATCCATACCATTTTTCTAGATTCCACATACATGCGTTAATATACAATATTTGTTTTTCTCTTTCTGACTTACTTCACTCTGTATGACAGTCTCTAGGTCCATCCACACCCCTACAAATGACCCAATTTCGTTCCTTTTTATGGCTGAGTAATATGCCATTGTATATATGTACCACATCTTCTTTACCCATTCCTCTGTTGACGGACATTTATGTTGCTTCCACATCCTGTCTATTGTAAATAGTGCTGCTATGAACACTGGGGTGCATGTAACTTTTTTATTTTAATAAAGGGAATTTAAAAAAATTAACTAATGAATTTTATTTTTGGCTGCATTGGGTCTTTGTTACTGCACAGGCTTTCTCTAGTTGCAGCGAGCGGGAGCTACTCTTTGTTGCACTGCTCGGGCTTCTCATTGTGGTGGCTTCTCTTGTTGCAGAGCACAGGTTCTAGGTGTGCAGGCTTCAGTAGTTGTGGTACACGGGCTCAGTAGTTGAAGCTCGTGGGCTTTACAGCACAGGCTCAGTAGTTGTGGCACACGGGCTTAGTTGCTCTGCGGCATGTGGGATCTTCCCAGACCAGGGCTTGAACCCGTGTCCCCTGCATTGGCAGGCGGATTCTTAACCACTGCGCCACCAGGGAAGTCCCTGCATGTATCTTTTTAAATTTTATTTATTTATTTTTGGCTATGTTGGGTCTTCGTTTCTGTGCGAGGGCTTTCTCTAATTGCGGCAAGTGGGGGCCACTCTTCATCGCAGTGTGCAGGCTTCTCACTATCGCGCCTCTCTTGTTGTGGAGCACAGGCTCCAGACGCGCAGGCTCAGTAGTTGTGGCTCACGGGCCTAGTTGCTCTGTGGCATGTGGGATCTTCCCAGACCAGGGCTTGAACCCGTGTCCCCTACACTGGCAGGCAGATTCTCAACCACTGCGCCACCAGGGAAGTCCCTGCATGTATCTTTTTGAATTATGGTTTTCTCTGGGTATATGCCCAATAGTGGGATTGCTGGGTCATACAGTAGTTCTATTTTTAGTTTTTTAAGGAACCTCCATCTTTTAAAATGTTAACCTTTCACAATCATTTTCTTGTAAGTATATACCTTATATAAGCTACAGAATTCGTTTTGCCTCAAATGCAATCCGAAAATCTTCTTATTTTAAAGGTGAGTAAAGCCTATTTATATTTTTTTATATAAAAGATATGTCTGGTCTTAGTACTGCCATGTTTTGTTACATGTGTGGCTGTATATGAATATCCTTTCAACAGATGATGTTTTCTTTTTGATAGGTTTGTAGTTCTTTCAATATTTAGTAAGGTTTTATTTTTGTTCTAAGGATTAACTTTCATATTATGACTTAGAATTCCACTAGATTTTTATATTTTTAAGATAATACCTATTAGTTCCTTAATAAGAACAATGTTAAACATGTTTCCTCTTCCTCCCCTTACCTAATTCAATCAACAGTATTATCTTTAGCATTTCCTTTGAAGTGTTAAACATATTCATAGTTCTACTTGATTTATGATCTTTAAATACTGTTTTGACTACCAGTAATTACAATGAGGTAATCTATAAACTTCCTTCTCTCAAATTTTATTAGTTTTTATCATTTCCACATCATCAAGGTATATAACATTAACATTATGTTCTGTCACAATCTCCACATTTGTTTTAGTCTTTAGAGTTATATTATATATATATATATATATATATATATATATATATATATTTTCAATGGTTACAACCAATCCTTTCCTCAGATGTCTCTCGGCTGGCTGAAGTTTATACTTTAACAGTTTTCTCAAGAAAGGCTCATGTATATACAGTATTCCCTGAGTTCTGTTTATACCTTTCACACTTGATGAATGGCATGACTGGATATGAAATCTTTGGCTCTCACTCTGCTTCCTTATCTTGTAAACGTTGCTCTACCATCTTCTGGTATTGAATGTTGTACAGAAATCTGAGGCCAGCCTAACATCAAACCCTTGTAAAGAACTTTGTAGGGGGGATGAGGAGGGTAGTTGGTTGTCCAAAGGAATCTTTGTTTATCTTTATGACCATTCTGGTCAGTTTTCCCTGGCACAGGTGCCCTTTCAATAGGTACATTTCAGTTCAGCTAGGTTTTAACTGTACCTATAACAATTTGTTCTATTGCATTGTTTTGGTTTTCTTATATAGGAGTTTTAATTTTAAGTGTGTTGGATCTATTGTCTTCTCTGTCATTTTCTGAAAATTTATCTCACATTTAATTACCTCCTGTTGCCTTCCTTGTCTTTTTTTCCGAGTTCCTGCATTTCTGATTTGTGTCCTTTTTTTGGTAGAAGAACTTTTAAACGTTTTTCCAACTCTAGAAAAGTATGGTTAAATGGTGGGTCACAATTTTCATGTGCTCTGTAGCAATATTTTTCTAATGAGGGTCCTTTGTTCTTTGGAAGTTCTGCTGCCATGTCAGCCTCTTTTGTATTTGTCATCAAAAAATAAATTGGATTTTTCCTTAACCAGCTATTTACATAGCTTCCAGGAGTAAGGGTGGAGAGAGAGGGTGTGGAGTGAAGGACAGACCTCACAGTCCAAAGACTCTCTCCTCCTTTGATGCTAGAGAGAATAGGGAGAAAAGCTGGTTCCTGTACATACTGCTCTGTGTAAATGTAGCTCTACCTTTTCTTCTTTTCTGAATCAAACCAGGTATTTCTGTCACCAACCCTGTCATCACAAACAAGAGATTTAGCTTTTGAACTTCAAGGTGAACCCTTAACTTCAATAAATATATTTAAAGCTCTCATCTTCTGCTCCTTCTCAAGATATTTTTGATAGCCTTTAAACATAATTTGGAATCTACATTTTATGTCTTTCAGTTCACTGAAAATGAAAGTTGAAGCATTTTTCTTATTCTTTTTCTCCTTCTTATTCTTTTTTTTTTAATTTTATAAATTTATTTATTATTTATTTTTGGCTGCGTTGGGTCTTTGTTGCTGCGCTCAGGCTTTCTCTAGTTGTGGCGAGCCGGGGCTACTCTTCGCTGCAGTGTGTGGACTTCTCATTGCGGTGGCTTCTCTTGTTGCGGAGCACGGGCTCTAGGTGCACAGGCTTCAGTAGTTGTGGCACGCGGGCTCAGTAGTTGTGGCTTGCGGGCTCTAAAGCGCAGGCTCAGTAGCTGTGGCGCACAGGCTTAGGTGCTCCGCGGCATGTGGGATCTTCCCGGACCAGGGCTCGAACCCGTGTCCCTTGCACTGGCAGGCAGATTCTTAACCACTGTGCCACCAGGGAAGTCCCTCTCCTTCTTATTCTTAATTTTTATGACTTCTAGAGGGGAAAGATGTAGAGTTATGCAGCTATAATCATGCCAGAAGTCTGACTATTAACTATGTGTGCATGTTTAATCTATCACTGTTGTCTTTGGAAAGGTGGGGAATCTCAATGCTGGAACTCATAGGGCCGATCCTGATGACTTCTCCTTACAGTGTAACTTATAATAGAAAAAAATTAGAAGTAACCTGCCTGTCTAACAGTAGAGGAATGATCAAATAAATTCAAGTATACATAAAATACAGCATGCAGCCATTAAAGAATATATACATATATGCATACATATTTATAGTGGGAAAATAATGATATGTTGAATAATAAGGGAAAATACAAAATTATATACAGTATTATTCCAATGAAAATATTATATAATGCTACACATATTTCTATGTATTATATTTATAGCAAATGAAAATAAATGTGTAAGTTTTTTCTCTAGTCTGTTCCATTGCTGCTAATTTTCAATTTCTGATTATGCTTTTCTGAATTTTCAAAGTTTTCTTGGGAAATGCATAATTGATTAGTCATTACTCCCTGCTTTCTAAAAGCAGGTAACTGCAGTGCAATTAGTGATCATTTTCATGTAACAAATATTTCCTAGAAATATGTGTTTTTAAAAAGTGATACATGGGAGGGGCTTCCCTGGTGGCACAGTAGTTAAGAATCCGCCTGCCGATGCAGGAGACACGGGTTCGAGCCAGGTCTGGGAAGATCCCACATGCCGCGGAGCAACTAAGCCCGTGTGCTACAACTACTGAGCCTGCGCTCTAGAGCCTGTGAGCCACAACTACTGAAGCCTGCACGCCTAGAGCCCGTGCTCTGCAACAAGAGAAGCCACTGCAGTGAGAAGCCTGCTCTCTGCAACTGGAGAAAGCCTGCTTGCAGCAAAGAAGACCCAACACAGTCAAAAATTAAAATAAATAAATTTATATATTAAAAAAAAGTGATACATGGGAGATAATGATTACTGATAATAGCATAATATAATAATTCAAACTTTATTCAGGCTGTTTAATCAGAAAGACATGAATTCTACTTGGAATAAAGTGATCAATAAATGATGGCTGTTAATATTATAACTACTAAATAGTAATTATAATGATTATTATAAAAATTCCTTATGTTGTTTTCCCATGGATATCAAGATAGCTAATTGCTACTTAAGTGCTTTCAAAACCATTTTCTTCTTGTTATGCTTAATATATAAATTATACATAATTTCTATTGTGTATTACAAGTTCTTTCACTGATATTAGATATCTATTAATAGAGAAAATACATTCTGGTGAGTTTTCAGAAACTCTGTTGCCAAACAGTATTATAAACAAAACATTCAGGGCATGGAACAAGATAAAATGAGCTTACTACATAAAATATTACCAAATCTTTACCAATCATCCTTCACACATTAAGCATAAATGGCCCTACCAACAATTGTAAATGACAGCAAGCACCTGACACTGGGATATAAGTAACTACCAAGAAGACATGGGGGTAAAAAGGAAGTGATCAAATACATAAGTCAAACAACCACTGAGTTCAAAATTTTGTAACAGTGTGTGTGTGTGTATGTATATATATAAATTAGCAATGTGTATGGTTCATTCAAGAACAGTATGTAGATGAGTCTGTCAAGAGAAGATCATATAAAAGAAAAATAGGCAGCCAAAGTGTAAAAGACTGAATTCTGGGCTATGGGATTTAGATTAACCCACAGGTGGTAGAGTAAAGCCTTGAAGACAGCAGAGTGACTAACTACACTTTAATTTCCTTACTGGAAAAGAAACACCAACATAAAGTAAACTCAGAGATGAACAGAGTATGAGGACAGAATAAAAAATCTCTGTCCCGGTAACTCTTCCAAGCCCTTTGTCCAGCCCATTTCCTCTCACTAAGAATGTTATTTTTTCCCTTTCCTCTGTGACATAACTCGTTCTTCATGATCTAGTTAAAGTATCCACTTTCTCTGAGAAGTCTTTCCAAACCATTTTAACCCTCAGACTAGTTTCCTTAATGGTGGGATTACTTTTTTTAAACGAATTCGGTACCAGGAACTAACAAAGTGTTGTAGGTCTATTATATTTCAACAAACAAACTAACTCATAGAAAAAGAGATCAGATTTGTGGTTATTAGAGGTGGGGGGGGGGGTCGGGAAAGGGGAACTGGATGAAGGTGGTCAAAAGATACAAACGTATAGGTACCAGGGATGTAACGTTCAACATGATAAATATAATTAACACTGCTGTATGTTATATATCAAAGTTAACAAAGTAAATCCTAAGGATTCTCATCACAAGGAAAAACTTTTTTTTCTATTTCTTTAATTTTGTATCTGTATGAGATGACAGATGTTCACTAAACTTATTGTGGTAATCATTCCATGGTGTATATAAGTCAAATCATTATGCTATACACCTTAAATGTATATAGTGCTGCATGTCAATTATATCTCAATAAAACTGGAAGAAAAAAGGCAGATAATCTTTTGACTCAGTAACTCACTTTTATGAAACTACTGAAAATTGTGACATAAACATATAAAGACATTTGTACAACACTGAAATCCTATAATAGCAAAAAAAAGTGCCTAAATGTTAATCAATAGAGGTACATTTAATATAAATTGTGGTACATTCACATAATGGACTATTCAACTAAAAAAGAATGAGGTAACTTTTTATATTGTTATTAAAAAAAAATAAAAGCTCAGGATATATTTAAGTAAAAAGAAAAAAATTTACAAGTTAACACATACAGTGTGGCTTCTTTTTAATGAAAAAAGTATGTGGGGCTCCCCTGGTGGCGCAGTGGTTGAGAATCTGCCTGCCAATGCAGGGGTTCCGGGTTCGAGCCCTGGTCCGGGAAGATCCCACATGCCGTGGAGCAAGTAAGCCCGTTCGCCACAACTACTGAGCCTGTGCTCTAGAGCCCACAAACCACAACTACTGAGCCCACGTGCCACAACTACTGAAGCCCGCACCTAGAGCCCGTGCTCCGCAACAAGAGGAACCACCGCAATGAGAAGCCCGCGTAACGCAACAAAGAGTAGCCCCCGCTTGCCGCAACTAGAGAAAACCTGCACACAGTAACAAAGACCCAATGCAGCCAAAAATAAATAAATTAATTAATTAATTTTAAAAAAAAAAGTATGTGTATTTATATACACATGCATTAAACAAACTCAAAAGTAAACACAAACACACACACAAACACAATTAACAGTTACCTCTGGGGAGTAGGATAGAGGAAGAGAAAAGAACTGACTTCTCCTTTAAGTTTCATATACTTCTGTATTCATTAATTCATTTAGCACCCATTTAAAAATTTCTAGAGTGCCAGGCACTCATGATTTATACCACTCACTTGGCACACATTAAATGTCTTTTGAGAGAATATTTCATATTTCTGTTTATCCACTGAGCCATAAACATCTTGAAGGCAAGCTCTTTCCCCCAGCAACAACCATAACCATGAATGTTTACAGATGCACACATACATGTAAAAATATTTTTAAAAAGCAATGAACAGGTTCTTATCAAATTCATGACAGTGGTTATTTCTGAGAAGGGTGAGAGTGAGGAGGGGAATGGGATGGCAGATAGTTTTTAAAAGAGGATTCAGCTCAGTAAGTTATATTTTATCTCTAATTTTTTTTTCATAAAGACTCATATATATTAATTGTTTGTATGTTGGATAGGTGTAAATTTTTTTCTTCCAGTCTTTCATTTGCCTTAACTGTTTTTTCACCTTTCTTGCATAGATCTTTCAATTCATTTTGTATAGTCGATTTCCTGATGTTTCTTTAATGACTTTTGGATTTTTTTTGGCCTTGCTTAGGAAAAAAGTACTTTCTTCTCATTCTCCTATGATTTTTAAAAAACACTGAGCTCTTACTAGGAGAACATTATCCTAAGTGAAATAAGCCTGTTACAGAAGGACAAATACTATATGACTCCACTTGTACGAAGTATCTAAAATAGTCAAACTCACAGAAGCAGAGTAAAATCGTGGCTGCCAAGGGCTAGGGGGAAGGGGAAATGAAGAGTTGCTATTCAATGCGTATAGAGTTTCAGTTATGAAAGATAAATAAGTTCTCGAGATCTGATGTACATTTTGCCTATAGTTAACAATACTGTATCGTAGGCTTAAAAATTTGTTAAGAGTAGATCTCACGTCAGATGTTTTTACTACAAAAAAAATTTTTTTAATTAAAAAAATTTGAGCTCTTTAATCATTTGGAATGTATTTCTTATTATTGTACAAAGTAGGAAATTAACTGAATGTTTTTCCAAATGAATAATCAATGGTCTCAATATCATTTAGTGAATAGTAAATCACTTCCTTATTGACTGAAATACCACCAGTATCATAAATGGACGCTTGAATTCATAGTGAAAAAAAAAATGCTTTACCTCTTCAAAAGCATTAACCAGTTTTTACGCATCTGAAATCAGTTACACTGGGAATCACCATATTAATCTATCGTCAAACATGGTTTACCTTACACTGAATAATATCAATATAATTGCCTTTTTTTCCAACCAGTCACAGCCAAAACAAAACAACAACAAAATTAAGTCAACCAATAAAAAACAAACTATAATCTTACTTGCATATTCTTTTTAAGTTACTAAGAGAAGTATTCTAAAAAAAATTAATTTTGTTTAATTCAACTACGGAATTACAGAGAAGTTTATCAGATCAAGAGGTTTAACAAATCACTAAACTGAAAAATGAACAGAATGATAATGAAACTCCAGAACAAGAACAGATTAACACCGGGACTTCCCTGGTGGTGCAGTGGTTAAGAATCTGCCTGCCAATGCAGGGGACACAGGTTCGAGCCCTGGTCTGGGAAGATCCCACATGCCACAGAGCAACTAAGCCCGTGCGCCACAACTACTGAGCCCGTGTGCCACAACTACTGAGCCCGCGTGCCACAACTGCTGAAGCCCACACCCTAGAGCCTGTGCTCCGCAAGAAGAAAAGCCACTGCAATGAGACGCCTGCCCACCACAACGAAGAGTAGGCCCGCTCGCCACAACTAGAGAAAGCCCATGCACAGCAAGACCCAACGCAGCTAAAAAGTAAATAAATAATAAATCTATGTTAAAAAAAAAACAGATAACACCATCATCATTGATTGGGAGTGAGGAAACCTGTGTTGTAATTCCAACCTGAGCAAGTGAATAAACCTCAAGAATTGGCACTATGGTTCTATTTCCAACATTCTATAATTTCTAATTTACTATCTCTAAGATAATTAAAATATCTAATAATAATAGCTGCCACCAAAGAAAAGTACATAATCTTCTTTAGTGAGATGTTATTTCCACCAGTATAGATCATCAATCTAATTTAAATTCATTTTCTCTAGCCATCTTCTGAAAATATAGAAAAATAACTGAGCAACATTTTTCTTTTAAGACTTACTTTCAACCATGTGAAAGTAATTCTTTTTTTTTTTTTAATTGAAGTATAGTTGATTTACAATGTTGTGCTCGTTTCTGGTGTACAGCAAAGTGATTCAGCTATACATATATATATTCTTTTTCATATTCTTTTCCATTATGGTTTATAACAGGATATTGAATATAGTTCCCTGTGCTCTACAGTAGGACCTTGTTGTTTGTGTATTTTATATATAGTAGTTTGTATCTGCTAATCCTAAACTCCTAATTTATCCCTCCCCACCGTCTTTCCCCTTTGGTAACCATAAAATTGTTTTCTATGTCTGTGAGTCTGTTTCTGTTTTGTATATAAGCTCATTTGTGTCATACTTCAGATTCCACATATAAGTGATAACATAGGATATTTATCTTTCTCTCTTACTTCACTTAGTATGATAATCTCTAGGTCCATCCATGTTGCTGCAAATGACATTATTTCATTCTTTTTTGTCTGAATAGTATTCCATTGTGTATACATGCCACATCTTCTTTATCTGTTCATCTGCTGATGGACATTTAGGTTGCTTCCAAGTCTTAGCTATTGAGAATAGTGCTGCTATGAACACTGGGGTGCATATATCTTTTCGAATTAGAGTTTTCTCTGGATATATGCCCATGAGTGGGATTACTGAATCATATGGCAACTCTATTTTTAGTTTTTTAAGGAACTTCCGTACTGTTTTCCATAGTGGCTGCACCAATTTACATTCCCACCAACAGTGTAGGAGGGTTCCCTTTTCTCCACATCCTCTCCAACTTTTGTTATTTGTAGACTTTTAAATGATGGCCATTCTGACCGGTGTGAGGTGGTACTTCATTGTAGTTCTGATTTGTATTTCTCTAATAATTAGTGATGTTGAGCATCTTTTCATGTGCCTGTTGGCCATCTGTATGTCTTCTTTGGAGAAATGCCTATTTAGGTCTTCTCCCCATTTTCTGACTGGCTTGGTTTTTTTTGTTATTGAGTTTTATGCGCTGTTTGTGTTATTTCGGAAATTAAGCCCTGTGGGTCGTTTGCAAATATTTTCTGTCTGTAGGCTGTCTTTTCGTTTTATGGTTTCTTTTGCTGTGCAAAAGCTTCTAAGTTTGATTAGGTGCCATTTATTTATTTTTGCTTTTATTTCTATCACCTTGGGAGACTGACCTAAGAAAACACTGGTACAATTTATGTCAGAGAATGTTTGCCTACGTCCTCTTCTAGGAGTTTTACGGTACCATGCCTTATATTTAAGTCTTTAAGCCATTCTGAGTTTATTTTTGTGTATGATACGAGGGAGTGTTCTAACTTCACTGATTTACATGCAGCTGTCCAGTTTTCCCAACACCACTTTCTGAACAGACTGTCTTTTCTCCACTGTATATTCTTGCCCCCTTTGTTGAAGATTGACTGTAGGTATGTGGGTTTATTTCTGGGCTCTCTATTCTGTTCCACTGATCCATATGTCTGTTTTTGTGCCAATACCACTCTGTTTTGATTACTGTAGCTTTGTAGTATCATCTGATGTCTGGGAGAGTTATGCCTCCAGCTTTGTTCTTTTTCCTCAGGATTGTTTTGGCAATTCTGGGTCCCTTTACAGTTCCATATAAATTTTAGGATTATTTGTTCTAGTTCTGTGAAAAAGGTCATGGGTAATTTGATAGGGATCACATTAAATCTGTAGACTGCTTTGGGAAGTAGGGCCATTTTAACAAAATTCATTCTTCCAATTGGAGAGCATGAGATATCTTTCCATTTCTTTGAATCATTTTCAATTCCTTTATCAATGTTACATAGTTCTCAGCATAGAAGTTTTTCACCTCCTTGATCAGGTTTATTCCTAATTTTTTTTTTTTGATGTAATTTTAAAAGTGACTGTTTTTTTACTTTCTCTGAAAGTTCTTAATTTGCCCTTTAGCTTATTACTCTTTAGAATAACACTTAAGTTTTTCTAATAGACATTACCTTTTTTTCAACCATTCCAACATCGCTATGATACAACTTCATGTGTTTACATGCACACACACACTTTAGGATGATTCATTCAACTACAGACCAAATCACTTTCTGCTATAGTTACTTCTGGCTCAACATTTCTAAGCTACTGCTCATTTTTTGGTTATTTCTACAAAGATTAAAGCACATTTGTTTGTTCATTTTTTCTTAACAGACTATTCAAAGTAATTTGAGTTCTATTTTTGGTTTTTCAAGTACTCAACCTCATCACATTTAAAAAAATTATCAATGAAGTTAATATGCTCGGTCATTTAAATCAGTGATTATGTGAACAAATTTGAGTCCAGGAAAGGAAGGTGAAGAGAAAAAGAAACAACCATTTAGTAAATATCTATTTGCAAATGTCTAGCACTATCTTTACAAGTTATAGCTTCCATATAATACAACTTAAGGTTCCCCCAACTGTCACAACATCAGTATGACTGCTTCATAAAAGAATAAAATGTTTTATTTAAACCTGGCTCTATTGTTCTTGTTCCCTCTTCAGCTACCAAGTCACTACTTCAGAAAAACACTTTAAATATATCTGTAATCAGCTCTTCATAAAACTATGTTGATCACTATCTAGAATCTACATTTAATGACTGATTTGCCCTAAACCGTATTAATAGCCCCTACTTAAAAAAACAAAACAAAAAAGCCAAACAGTTCACCTCATTCAATGAAAGTTTTAGTGTATTTTGTAACAGGAAAATGCTTGTTTTCTCCTGGTTTGGGTTTATAAAGATAATCAGAAGAATAGTCAGGTGAGTGTGAGATAAGTTAATTCCCAATCTAATTACTAAATTTAACTTCAAAGGCCCCTATTTTTTGAAAGACATTGCCAGGTTCTTATTTATTCCCAAACACATTAGATCCCACAGTCCAAAACTTCTTAGAATATAATATCTTAGGGAGGAATGTGGCTTTTTAAAAAACTAATAATGATGAAACAATTTCCCTTAGCAATCCCTGTTTGAACTTAATAAACTGATAGCCATTAATTTCTTCAGAGCTAACACCAGTTTTACGAAAAGAAAATAGTCCCCCCGTATAAAATTATCAAATAGACATGAATCCATACCACCAGAGTACAGAGGAAGTAGCCATCTGTTGTGAACAATAATAAATCTATTTTGCCCTAATTACCCAGTTCGTTTGCACACTAAATTTCCATCTTCCATCATTCAGCCAGGCATGTAATTAAAATATTATTTGTATGTATTTACTACCATAATCTACAGTCAGAAACTTATCCTGGGAAGACAGTATCACTGGCTCAAAGTTCCAAATATCAAATTTTGCTTTTAATTCTGAATTCCTGATCATCAGTTATCCTCATTTCCTATATATGAAATTAGCCAATTACTACCCTAAAGTTATAATGAATACAAAACCCAAAAATGTCCATAAATTAATAAGTACTTAAAACACACTTACAGCATTGAAAAATGTAGAGTTTTAAGCTTTTATTCATATTTAAAATGACCCACGTGGGGACTATATCGTCAAACCAAGCAGAATGAGTTCACATCACAATCAGAACTATTAAATTCTTTAAAATAAATACAAACCTCCCTCCTTCCATATTCCATATACAGTCTTCGAAAAACAAAGAATTATGGAAAGAATTTAAAAAATCATCTCACCTCCACCATCCTAAGACACTACTGTTAACATTTTACCAAAAAATTTTAGACACTTCACAATATCAAGAGTGCCTATTCCCAGTTTCACTGTGTGTATGTGTGTGTTACCAAAGTATGTCTGTGAACTTTACAGACCCTGGACAAGTTCACTACATCCAGATCTCCCAGCTCAGTTTTTCAGCTTTAAAGACTTCAGCTAAGAGGTTCTCAAACCAAGTAACTCAGAAATAGGGAACAGGTTCCCCATGAGATGTGGCAATAGAGATACTAAGACAGGATCAGAAAAATCTATGAAGGCATCCTGAGAGTTACGACTACTAGGTATGTGGGATTACAGATGCTATGAAGAACCCGAAAGTGTTGTTTTATTTCTGCAGTTGAGCTTAAATTCTAACAACATTATCTAACTTTAACCTACTCTCAGTTTCTGCATATACCGGCGAAACAATGAATGTAATGAAGAAGGACGAATACTATGAAAACAAAATGAATGACCCCAACTCTGTGGGTAATTTCCTTCACTAGGCACATGTTTCTTTCTCAGTTACGTAGAAACACTATATAACTTGGCTTAATGTTTGAGCTGCAACAACTTTCTAAGTGTGGCACAAAGGTAATTCAACGAATGATTAAAGGGTAAAACATATACCGAAGAGTAGGGAGTCATAACAAAACTTCATCTTAATAGCATTTAACTGAAAACTCTCTAAGAGAGTATGGTCTCGGCAAACAGTCTAAAGATAAGGTTACAAATGAAACTCCAGATACACACACTTACACACACATATATTCATTCTTAAAAAATATGTACCAGAAGACAATGAAAATAATACCAACACGCTTATTTCAAGTCATCTTGATCTCAGATGTTATTTATATTCAGTCTCTAGCTCAACTTTAAGTTCCATCAAGGCAAGAAATATATCTGTATAGTAATACCCAAATTCAGACCTCACTTATTTATACTGGTAACTCAAATGATACAGAGTTTCAGACCATCTCAAAAGTCAGCTTATTTAAAATCTCCTAATTCAGAAATGAGATCAAGAAACAACTGCAGAAAAAAGAATAAGCCACTTTGAAAAAGCTCAGGCTCCTTATCCCTCCCAAACTTAACAAGCAACATTTACTGACTGTGGCTATGGTTAAAAATAATTTAAAAAAAACGTAAAGGAAGGTGACAGTCCTCTCCACACTGCTTGTTGTAGACAAGAAAGAACAACTGTTAGTACTAACACTGGACTGTTAAGTGCTGAAAGAGCAGACATGAAATAATGAAATCTTACTCCTTTGGTATCTGAGGCTACTGTATCATCAGTTTCAAGCAAGTAGTTCTTTAAGAACAGAGCCCATCTGTCATTCTCAGGGGATACTTGTATCATAGGGTATACAAGCTTATAAATCACTAGCACTTCAGCACAAGCTTTCACTTGAGAAAGAACTTATCCATGATGCTGGCAGAGGTACTTTTACACCTTCTTCCTATATGAAAGGAACGAAGAGATGTAGACAAGGACTAAAAAAACAATTCTGAGAGCAAAATGTGCCCCAATTTTTCTGTGAAAGTTTTGTAATTTATAAACAACCTGAATGTAAGATAACAAAGGATAATTAATATATGCAGAAAAACAAGAAATAAAATGAAACTGACCAAACAATAGCAAAATATTTTCACAGGAGTTAAAAGGATAAGTTTAAAAAAGCAGTAAGAAACAGGGTTCCAAACAAAAAAGGACAAACAAAAATATGGCAGTAGCAAAAAGAAACAACAGTTTTTGGACTTAAGACTCAGAATTACATATTAAGGTCCACAGTAGTTTTAAAAATCCCTGAATATAAAAAAGATTTCCCCTCTCCTCAAAATAACCCTACCTATGATCTCTGGGGAAAATTAAAGCATATTAAGTTGATGGGTAAACTGCCTAACACCGGACTGTTAAAGGATACATAAGTGGAAATATCAAAAAATTTAAGAAAAACACTAATATTTGAAATAAAATAGTTTCAACAACATAATTATAAGAGGCCATATTCATATCTGTCTTAAAGCTGTTTTATCTTCCATTTTTTGCGAAGTAAATGGAAGTTTTGCCCTTGGAAAAGATAAGCAGTGGCATATGTTGAGGTATAAAAGGGAACGTGTATATGTGCTCATGAAGATAAATATAAAATGCTCATAGCAGCACTATTCCTGACAGCCAAATACAGAAATAACTCTATATCCATCAGTTGTAGAATGGATAAATTGTAGTTTATTCATACAATGTAATCTTATTCAGCAACAAGAATGAACTATTGCTACAAGCAACAACATGGATGAAACTGACATACAAATATTAAGCAAAATAAGTCAAACAAACAGGAATACATACTAGATGATTACATTCATTTTTTTTGTATTTTATTTTATTATTTTTTTAAACATCTTCATTGGAGTATAACTGCTTTACCATGGTGTGTTAGTTTCTGCTTTATAACAAAAATGAATCAGCTATACATAGACATATATTAGATGATTATATTTAAAGTTCAAAAACAGGTAAAACTAATTCAACCAGTTAGAAAGATAGGGTTGGGGGTAGTGACTGGGAAGGCACTGGCGGGGGTGGGGGATACTTCTGGGATGCTGGTAGTATTTTATTTCTTGATCTAGGTATTACTGATTACACAGATATGTTCACTTTGTGAAAAGTCATCAAGCTGTACATCAGTGATTTGTATTTGTGTGCACTTGTATACTTTCACCAAAACCTTAAGTTGGAAAAAACTAATAGGGTCTTCCCTGGTGGTCCAGTGGTAAAGAATCCGCCATACAATGCAGGGGACGTGGGTTCAATCCCTGGTCAGGGAACTAAGAGCCCACGTGCCCTGGGGCAACTAAGCCCGTGCGCCACAACTACTGAGCTCGCACGCCTCAACTAGAGAGCCTGCATGCCGAAAACTACAGAGCCCGTGCACCCTGAAGCCCAGGCGCAACAACTAGAGAGAGAAAACCCACACGCCACAACTAGAGAAAGAAGCCTGCGTGCTGCAACTAAAGATCCCGCGTGCATCAAAGAAGATCCCGCGTGCCGCAACTAAGACCCAATGCAGCCAAAAAAAAATAAATAAATCTTAAAAAAAACTAATAAAAATTATTTCTACAATTTAAATAACTATATGTAGTTATATATATATAGTACATACACATATAGATATATAAAGTTACATATAAACGGTTTCTAATCAAATGACCATTGTTAATGTAAATGACCCTTACATACTGTCACTTGTACCTGCTCAAATTCTTTCTCTTCTCTCCAAACCATCAACTCAAAATTACTCTTTTGGGGGGAAGAAAAAGTGAAACTTTAAGACAAATTTTAGGTTCAGAAGTAGTAGATTAGGAAAAATAAATATGTAAGGTAAGTGATTCTTGCAAAAATCTTCCACTCTCCCCCTCCTCTGATGGGCTCATTTGGCCTCTGAGGGAGCACTCCTACCCAAAAAGTCTTTCTCCAAATTGCTTATTTCTCCTACTTTTACTGAGCTTAAAATATGAAAATTTGACCAAATAATCAGTTTCTTAAAATGCAAATACATTTCAAAGGATTACAAAGATACCAGTCATTCGCACACAACTGTGAATTAGTTCTGTGTCTACGTTTTTAAATTGAGGCATAGTTGATGTACAGTATTATATAAGTTTCAGGTGTACAACATAGTGATTCAAAGTTCTGTGTCTACTTTTAACAAATAACTGTAAACAAGAAATTTCTTCTATATAAAGAAGGAAAATGAGCAATTCCACAATTTCTTTTATAATACAATTGGTTTGCCAAAAATACTAGATTTCAAAATATAGTGTCTTCACCCATCCCCATTTATTTTAAACAAGTCTTCTTTGATCTTCTCTGCCATGATACAAACTTGAGTGACTCCTACTTACCATTGTTGAATTCTACTCATTTCTAATTTTCCGTAAAGCCTGTAATTTTTTTCTTTTTTCAAAA
Organism: Eschrichtius robustus; assembly: GCF_028021215.1. Lineage (NCBI taxonomy): Eukaryota > Metazoa > Chordata > Mammalia > Artiodactyla > Eschrichtiidae > Eschrichtius > Eschrichtius robustus. Next base: position 40,111,582 of record NC_090838.1, read on the forward strand.
AAGTAGATCAATTACTAATGACATATATATACACACCAACCCTCAAAACTGTAACAGGTGACTATGCCTTTCCTTTTCCCCACTCCCTTCCTCCTAAGTGTTAAGAGTCTCATAAAGCCATGTGTTCTTACGCATACATATGTATGTATGTATACACATATATACACACATTATATATGTATTTATATACTATGGATGCAAGATACAAAATCAATACTTGAGTGCAAAAAGAATTCTCATATCTAAACCCAAGTAGAGTCAGTAAACCAGTAAAGGCTAAACTCATGCAAGTCAGTTATCAACACATGGTACTAAAGAAACCAATGCCAAAGGTTGAATCCACATAGTAGCCAGTTAATTCCACACAAACTTGCAGCAGTCAAAGATTCTGACACAACCCAACTCAACCATCTGAGTGCTGAGTGTACACCACGGGAAAACTGTGAAACTAAGATTATCACTGTTACCAGAAAAATAATTTTAAAGCACAGTTTCTTACTCCATTTCTATCACTAGAATTATTTCTAAGCTTTGAGAAAAGAGAAAAGTAGGCTCTCTTCACAAAAAAGATGAATGGCACCTCATCTCTAATGATATGTGAAAGTATACATTAATGTTTTTTGGATTTTTTGGGGTTTTTTTTGGCCACACCACACAGTATGCGGAACTTCCCGGACCAGGGATCGAACCCGTGCCCCCTGCCCTGGAAGTGCAGAGTCTTAACCACTGGACCACCAGGAAAGTCCCATTAATGCTTTTTAAGGTTTAGCCACCAGTTGAGAGAATAATGTTTTCTCCTTTTTTGAACACAGTCATACAATCTTCCATCTTTTAGAAGGGCAGAACATTTGGCAACTAGATTTTTAAAAATTGGGAGAATAAACAACTACCTTAAATGATTTGCATTTGCTTTTAACTATGCTATCTTATTTGGGGTGTTTTAAAATAAAAAAATACACAGCACATTCATTTTCAAAGTAAAGTAAATATTTTCAATATTTGCCTTCAATTAAATTATGTAAAGGAAGTCACTTAGTTTCATTTTTCTATTTTCTAAGGATTAAGTTTAAGCACATTTTTTGTGTTAACCAAACTTATATAAAAACCCAAAGCTATGCATGTAAAGACACCAAGCTATGGTAAAAAAAAGGATATTTAGTCTACAAACCTGTCAAAATTCCTACTGAAATCTAATTTAACTCACATTTTTTTCCTTCCTGAAACAGTCCAGTCTATAACTATGAACTAAAAAATGACTTAACACCCTTTATTCATAACTTATGAGTAATTCAAGGGAAATCTACCCTTCTTTGCACAATGAGTGCTTAGTGATCTCATCAACAAACTGGAAAAACATGTGGGCCAATCAGTGCAATCTCATCTGGAGACAAATCTACATGAGGTAAAATTATGATCAGAAAGCTACTCAGAAAACGTGAAACCAAATGATTTAACAATCATTGGCATTGGACTGCTGTATCTGCCTCCAACAGGAAAGATGGGATAGGACAGGGGACTGATGTGCTGCAAGGGCTAGGTTATTCCTTTCTGTAAAAGTGATGGAGATATTCTGCCAAATGTCTTTCAGTATCTTCCCTTGTTTATGGAAAGAATAGGTGATATAAATCAATTTTGAAATTCTTCTCTGCTACTTACCAAGCATATTCACTGCTATGTTAACAGCCATCGTATAGAATTGCTAAGAGGAATAGTATATAAGGAAAGTGTCTGGCACAGACTCTAGTATGTAAGAAGAAACAGAGTCAATGTTTATTATTATTCCAAATACCCATTTCTTCCATTTTCTTATTCTTTTTTCAAAGAATATTTCAATTCATTAGATATAAGATTAGTGATTTATAATTGCAAATCAGTTTGAGGTTATACCACATCACCCAGACTGAATTTTGGGATATGACGGAAACTCTTTAGCAACTCATACATATTTTATCTCTTAGGTTTAGTTTTATAAATGGCTGCTTCAATTCCTTACTATTATTTTTAATATTTAAAAGAGCTGCCATTTATTGAGCATCTACCATATGCTAGGTACTTTACTATCTCTTATCTTTACCATTACGTTAAGACAAGTGTTACCGTCCCTATTTTAAAGATAATAAAGTAAGGCTCAGAGAGGTTACATTGTTTGCCCCATGTCAAATAGCACACTAGTGGTATAGCTAGGATTGGAACCCACATCTAGCTAGCTCTAGCTCTGAGCTCTAGCCATCATACTACCCCCAACTGTCTCATCCCTTATATTTTGCTTCTTTATAATTTTATTTTCAGAGGGTAACAACTGCAATTTGGGGGTACCTTGCTTACAACCTCACATATTAACCAGAGTTCTCTGAAAGACAAGAATGTAATTTAAATGACTGATAAATTTGAGAAATGGAAGGTCTAAAACAGAGTAACCCTTCAGAGACCAATGGGACAAGATAGATACAAAATAAGAGTAACTTGTTAGCAATAAAAGATGGAAAAATAAGAGACCTCAAGTTGAAATAACTCATTACTATAGATTGTTTATTTTCAAAATTAAAACAAATAGAAAAAAAAAGACTGAGAAAATACTCACTAGCCTTGAATTCTGCCAAATTTAAGTTCAAGGGTCCTCACTAACTGGGTCTTTCTTGCCTTACCTGGTAGGTCTCCAAGCTGGTTGGCCTTTCCTCGGGTTTGCCAGAATTTCCAGTAATGAAAGAGACAAACAGTATAGGGACAACCCTTAGGCCTTATCAGCAGAACTCTAACAACAGTATTGTCACTATCCCATTTCTATTCCTCAAATAATTTCTAAGTGTTGAGAAACAGGCCACACACACACATGCACAACGCATACAGACACAGTTGAGTGGCATCTCTCTTCTCAGGCCATGTAAATATTTTGAAGGTTTAGCCACAAGATGGGAGAGCAGTGACCCACAGTACATAATTCCTAAAAGAGGAAAAATCAGGTTCCTTGTCCAGAACTCTTCTATCTAAAAAGGTTGCAGAAGTTCCTTATTCTGTAAGCAGTAGGAAGAACCCGAAGGTAAAATATAATGGGCTAAAACCCCACAGAAAAGTATAATTAGCATGCATGAATAGAACACTAAGGAGTTTCCTGACTGCTGCATATAATAGATATGTAGCTACATCAGAAATATTTCATGTAATACTATATATACTGAACTACTTAATAAAAGTTCACTTAAAAAAAAACCAAACAACTATAATTCCAGGATAATAGGTGAGATTTTAATCCCACAAATATGGGATTAAAGAGACTGATTACATTTTTACTCTATATAATTATTTCAGACTAGAAGTTAAGAGCAAGATCCACTAATATATTGTATTCATTGAATTCCTTCAACTATAAATGATCACAGTTAAAATTTCAGCACTTCAATCTTATGAATTTCCCAATAACTAGAAAATTACACTTATTTTCCAAAACTTCCATATCAAGATTTTCAGAAGTCAAATTTCATCTTTTATTAAAACATAATAAATGAGAAATTAATAGCAGACATAATAATCAATCAATAGACTGATTCCAGGTAGGAAAATTTGGTAGCTGAAGGCAGGTGTAGGAAAGGGACTTTTGAATTTTAAATCACGTGCATTTAACACCTATTCAAAGTAATCAATTTTAACGAGAAACTGAAAATGCTCAGAATACATAGCACTTCTGCAGACTTGTAAGCTTTCCTCATACATACTTCTAAAAAAAGACTACCAAATAGATTTCAAGATAAATTCAGCAGAACAAGTTGCAAAAACTAAATCCTTTTAGGATTTTAAAAGAAAACAAATATATAAAATCCAACCCCACACTACTTTCAGTTTCACTGAATCTGCAATATATTATCAAAGGGTCCCTGTGTGGAACACAAATTATTTTCTACCAGCTTAAAGTGGTATGTGAAATCCTAAACTCAGGATTTTAAATTAACAGCCTAAAAATGCTCATGATTTGTATTCCTTCTTTAGACAGTGGACCATTTCAGGTAAAATAAATGAAGAAAGCATTCCATGAAACACGGAGACTGATTATTTCTCAATGTGGGGTGTAAGAAAATCTCCCCCAAGAAAGGCTTTGAAAGTCCTCATAAGATTTCACCCCATAAGGCTGTTTCTTTCTTCTTTAAACATTGGCCATTACAAACATTCAAATACAAAGGAGGTGTCAAGGAAGTTTTTAGACTAATCAACATGAGGGCAAAGAAGCAACTAAAAACCAGTTCTGACAGAATTTTTGCTTGAAAAAAACCACTATCCTATAACTTTTATTACTATAAAAGCCTTAAGTCCACCCTTTACATGAAATAAGTGATTCTTTTATATAGATTGAATTAACTTAAGTTGCCTTGAAACACTCTCACTTCAATTCCCTACTTGGAAAGCTGTCTGACCCACTATTATGTAACTCTATCCAAGACTCTAATGCAAGAGTTACATATCCATTAAAAGTTAGTAAAAAGTAAAACATGCACACGCACAACATTAGCTGTAGTTCCTTCATTACCTTGTCAAAATTATGAAACCCAGAATATTTTCAAACAAACGAAAAACCTTTCCTATTTAAACCAGAAATAGTGACACTTTGCATACTCCATAAAACTGTTAAAATGAAAAGCATTCTTCTTGGCTAGCTTCTGATCATTATGCGAACTGTACATTTAAAATATAATCAAAATGCCAATTTTCAAAGAATGACATATCTTTTACATAAAACTAGCAAAATCTTTTTTATTTTAGTCTTTTAATTCATCTTAATGTTTCATTCATTTTGAGGCCATTTATTTGCCCTCCAAAAGACCCATAGCATTTTCCCTGAAGGCTAATCAGCAAGTTCTTTCCCCCTCTGTGCCAACATAGAATCTCCAGAACAGTTCCTACCAGCAGCAGCAAAGTAACAACCCTACAGTGAATATGATTTACCATTTGGTTGGGTACATACTGAAATTCTAATTCATGAACATCTTAGTCAGTTTACGGATATCAATGAAAAGAAAAATGACACTCCGGCATGTGACTGCCAACTACCCAGTCACTTTACTTCAAAAGGAAATAGACTTTAGTAGCTAATAATTTCAAACAAATGAAGAAAAGTGACCAAGATATAAGGACCTCAACTAAGTTTGAAAATACACACAAATCGTGAAAAGGAAATTCAGAATTAACATTTAAAAATACACAATGAGACTAAGTTTGGCTGAAAGGATCTGATCCACTGCTAATGTAATTAACAAATCAGTACATCTTGGAAAAGCTTACTTCTAGCAATAGAATCCTTATTATGATTTCAATCCAGTGTCATTGTTTTCTCAAAAAATAATTAGTCAACTCTATTACATATAGTACCAATTCTGGAAGGAGACTTGAATATTATTTGAATGGAACACAGGAGAACCCTGATATGCAAATGTAAAAGGAAATGTTGAAACTACAAATATTTTTAATTTACAAAAAATTTGTAAATGTACCCAAGAATCATTAAAACACATTAACAATAATGTTGCACAAGACCTCTAACTGGCTTGAAACATCACATTCTTTCAAGCAACATATAGAAAACTGCTTTCACAAGGACTATCTGTAGCAGTGACTAGTGAAAACCCTTTAAACTATTTTTCAGATTATCATCTCCCTCTTTCATTTGTTAAGTATTTTGATCAAGTACAACAATAAAACAATTTTTAAGAAAAGAATGTATAATTTTAAAAAGGCATTTAATCTTAATTCCCTTAATCGAAGGAGGTGTGACAACCAACGCACGTAAAATTAACCTTAATCCGCCAACGAAAACACGCAAAATGTCTCCTAACAATTCCCCTCCTCCTTAAAACAACCGTATACATAAATATAGTACTGACCTCCACCCCCACTGAGAGCAGCTTATAAAGAGAATAGTTGCATTTGGAGACCAAGGTGCAACACCCCACCTCCTGCACCTCCCCAAATAACCACATCTTCAAAGTAGAACTGAACATTATTTTTGCTAAAGCAAGAATCCAACCCTCCGGAGCCTCAGCCCTTAGACAATGGTGGTTACCAGACAGAGCTGCACAGTTGAGTCCAAATGACACATTTCACTAGGCCTTGGACACAACACACACACACACACACATGCACACACACTCTCTCTCCCAAGGGGCCAGTTCTAAGGAAGGGGCGTTCAAATCCCACTGGGAGATGGAGGGGTAGCACAGTGGCCTGGGGGTACGCCGGGGGGGGGGGGAAACAGGCGAGAGGGGTGTAGATAGAGCGGAAGGGTAACTGCACTGCACGCGAGGGAGGGGGCTGGAAATGGCCGATGGAGTCTACATTTACTTAAAGGTCTTGATTTAACGGGTCCTTCCCGGGGGTTCTGTAACTAAAGCCAAACTGCGCAGCAAACATCGTGGGGTTGGGAGAAGAGAAGCTGCTCCCCCTACCCCGTGACTTAGGGAGGGGGGCGGGGGAAACAAGTTCCCCGGCCAACACCACCGACCACTCCGAGTCCCCCTCTCCCCTCCTCCACAGGAAGGGGGAGGCTAACAGAGAAAAGGGGGAAAAACAAGTTCCCCAGCCAGCCCCAACCGCCCGATCACTCCCAGCCGCTCCCCCCACCTCCTATTAGAAACGGGAGACCAAACCGTGGAAGACTGCCGAGAAGGGGGAAATCCCACCCTTCGCTCTTCCCCCACCCACCAACAGACTCCTGCGGGGTCCCTGAGCGGGCCGAGAAGCCAGAAGGATGGGTGGGGGGAGAGGGTGCCGAGCCCCCGAAACCAAACAAAGCGCGGCCTGAGCCAGAGCCCGGGAGAGTCGGGAAGCCGCGGCTTTTCCTGCCGGCCGGGGCCCAAACCGGGCTGACACTGCGGCACCGGGGGACCCGCCTCCGCTCACCCTCCGTCTCCCACCCCTGGGCGCACAGGCCGCCCCCGCCCCGGCTTCCCTTCCCGCGGGTCCCGGTCCGCCAGGTGCCCGACCCGGCGGGCGGCGGGGAGGGAACGCGGCCTTACCCCGCTCGCCGGCGTTGTTCCGCTCCTGGGGCAGCGGTGGAGGCGGCGGTGGCGGCGGCGGAGGCTGCTGCTGCTGCTGCTGCGGCGGCGGCGGAGGCTGCTGCTGCGGCGGCTGCTGCTGGGGCGGCTGCGGCGGCGGCTGCTGCGGGGGTTGCTGCTGCTGCTGCTGTTGCTGCACCGGGCGCGGCCGCGACACTCGCCTGGGTCTCCGGTTGGCGGCTCGGACGGAGTTCATTTGCCGGGCTGAGGTGGCGGCGTCGGCGGAGGGACACACACACGCACACGCACCGCGAGCTCCGGGGCAGGAGAAGGGGGTGGGGAGAGGGGGGAGGAAGGAAAAGGGGTGAGAGGAAGGGGAGATGGTAAGGGCGGAGGAGCGAGCGAGACCCCGAGTCAAGAGAAAGGCCCGCGGAGACAGACAGAGACCGAGCGAGGCCCTGCGGGCGGGCCTGACGCACGGGGAAGGCCGAAGCCGCCGGGCGGGGCGGCGGCGAGGGACGGAGACAGAAAGACGGGCAAAGCGAGAGAAAGAAAGAAAGGGCGTCCGCCCGCCTGGGGATCCCGAGGCGAAGCGCGGCGTCGGCGGCTGAGGAGACAGACCCCGGTCCCGCCGACTCCCGAGCGGCGTCTCCGTCGGCGGGGGGAGTGGGCGGGCGGGTGAGGAAGGGAGAAGGAGGAGAAGAGAGGGAGAGAAGGGAGGGAGGGAGCAGGGGGCGCCCGGCTCTTTTTTTTTTTTCTCTTCCTCCCCCCCACACCCCCTGAAAGAGATTTCTGAGAGGAATTTTTTCTCTCTTTCTTCGGCCTCTTCTCTCTCCTCCCCCCCTTCTCTCCTCGGCGAAGGGGAAATGAGTGTGAAGGGAGGAGATAGGGGAAAAAAGAGGCGTCGTCGTAACTCCTCCTTAAAGGAGCCTTTCCTTCTCTTCCTCAGCCCCGTCGCCGCTGCTTCTGCTGCTGCTCCGTGGCAGGAGGAGCCATTGACACCGCCGGAGCCGCCACTCGCCCAGTCGGTCCCTCCCCGCCGCGGGGCTGGCTAGGGGCGCGGGGGAGGGCCGCGGGGCGTCGGGGGAGGGGCGAATGGGCGGGGAAGTAGAGGGGCGGGGATTCCGGCAAAGCAGCCAATGGAAGGCGCTCATACAACCTTCGGGCCAATGGGGCCTCTGCTCTTATCGCCAAGTCCCTTCCTTCAACGCCCTGTTTCCTCTCTCGGGTTTCCTCCCTCCCCAGCCAAGGAGGGGGGAAGGAGGAGAGGGGGAGTGTGGTGGGGCGGGTGATAATGGGGAGGTATCAGGGCATATAATAGAGCGGGGGTTGGGTGAAGAGAGCGCTAGTGCGTAGCGACGATTCTGGGAGAGGAGGTGCTCGGAGGAAAGGGCGGGGGCTGCTGATGTAATGGGGAGAAGTGATTAATCCTTCGGTTCGCCGTTTCAACCTCGGCCCCCGCGCCCCCCGCTCGATCTTTTAAAGCGGAAAAAAGAAGTAGAGCGAGGTAGCCAATCTTTGTAACTTGGGTTTTTTGTGGTAGGTAGGTCCAAAGTCTGAGCTGTAGGGAGCGCTAGAGATTCTGTGCCCTTTAGTCAAGCCGAGGGTATTTGCAAACCTTGGAGATCCACTTCACCGAGCTTGGAGCTTGGTAACCGAAGTTTGGAGTCGGTTCCTAATCGTAGTCTAAGAGGAGTCACCCAAATCTTGAAAAGGTTTTGGTCAATAGGCAATAGACCTTTGGTCAATTTACTTCGGAGACGTGGTCTATATAATGTTTGGGGAAATAATATGTGAGAAAAGGAGAGAAGTAAATGTGTTGAGGTTGTGTTTGCTTTTTTTAAATTTTTTTTATTTTAGATCTCACAAACTCAGAAAAAGAAGAAACCCCAAGGGGAATTTTGTATCTGTATCTGGTCCCCTCAGCATAATCTCTCCCCAAGGAAAACGTGTTTTTATTCCCTAGCTGCTGTTGTGATGACTGAAAAAGTATCCTTTCTTATTTCTCTCCGCTCTCTTTTGTTTATCACTTTATGGAAATGATAAAACCGGCAGTTTACTGATTCTCTGATTTTCGACCTTTGGGTGATTTCTTTCTCTTTTGAGTTTGATCAGTTGCTGTCTTAGGTTTGAGATGGATGGCTAAGTGGTTACAAAGTACGATAAGGGAAGTAAGGGTGAGGGGGAAAGTGTGTATTTTGGGAGTGAGGAGAGGGGCAGGGAAAGCCTGTATTATTGTGTAGGGTGTTTGAGTTCCGGATGTGATATGTGCCTCTACGCAAAATACTTTACCTTTCTAGGTATCAGGGTCCCCTCACCTTTTAATAAGAATTTACTTTGGATTACATAATCCTGTTTTCAATTTTTTTTAATTCTGTAATTTTGAGATGAGCTCTCTTTGGTCCTGAAAATGGAGAAACTTAGATCTACGTTTCCTTCTCAAGAAAAAGTTTGAGGAGGGAGACTTAGAAAACAACTGAAGAACTGCAGATTTTTATGGTTGTTAGCAAGGTGCAAATGGGTAAAATTTTAGATTTGGTTCAAATAACTGTAGGGGAAGAAAGGAAAATTACATGCTATCATACATATTATAAGTGGATCCATAATTCTGATTTTTTCTAAAAATTTACTTTTTTTTCAGAAAGCATTTAGTAGTTCCTTATGTGTATCCATTGCTATGTAAGGTGCTATGGGAGATAGCAAAAAGTAAAATAAAATAAAATAAAATGCAAAATTTGGGGCATAGTTTGTATTTTGGTATGGCAGAGGTGATTTAGTTAATTCAGATGTACAAAGAAAACATAGCTTATTTTCTGTAATTTTTATCCTTCTTGAGTCCCCACATTATCTCTTTTCTTTTATAGGTAGATGCTGAATCTTACAGATTTTATTTCCCCACCTCCCTCCCATTCCAGGATATATATGGGAGTTGAGGGATGCTGTATAAGGTATACATAGATGGAGTGTCTTTCACATCTTCGGCATCCTAGATTTCTAAGTTTATTATGACAGTTCTCAGGCATGTGGCAGTAGGATGCCTTATTTTAACAAAACCAGTATATTATGACAATTTTCTGATAAGTGGAAGTAAAGTGTCATGATAAAGGGAGTGCCTTTTTCTAATTCACACAGTAACTAGTGGGCTGGTAGAAGCCTGAGGGATGGGAAAGCTGACATGACATCAGGGAAAGGCCCTGAGCCATGCATGCCAGTCCTTGTGTCGTCCTTTGGTATGGAGTGTCTGGTATAGTCTGAAAGCAGAACTGTTAGCCTCAGAGATAAAACTGCTCATTTTGTCCTTTTGAGAAGTTGTGCTGCTTCCTTTACTGAAGTCCACACTGAACCATTTGCCTTATACACTGCAACCTCTGTACTGACCCCAGGCCTCTGCAGGTCCATTGATCCTCATGATGCTATTCCGTCTTCTCACTGAGACATATGGGAACTTCTGGATTCCCAGAATATCCCACGTAGGCCTTGATGAGCCAGGAGCTTTGCTTCAGGCTCATCTGTTGAGCCACCTCCCTCCACCAATGTTGCATTATCCTCCCTATGTCGTGTTGAACATCCATCCCATAAGCTGAAAGCAGAGTTCCTGGAAGACTCAGCCTCTCACAGGCATGCCCGGAGAAGCAAACCACTATCCCCATTTTTCTTGGATTACCCTATGTCTATAATATGTGAATACTTCAACTATATGCCTCCAATTCTAGTTTTCACGCTGAGAAGGGACAGGCAGTAAGCACACTGGATCTGATTACCTTTTTCTGTCCCCCTTTCTTCTTTCCATCATTTTTTAGGGCTACAAGAGATGGATTTTTCTAACCCAACATTGTAAATCAACTATATTTCAATAAAAACGTTTTAAAAAAGAGGTGGATTTTTATTCTTGTATGACAAGAGCTTTCCTTATGTACCATATCCTCTTCATTCTTGTGATGGCATCTGCTCTGCTCCCTTTTTCAGAGCCGTGATAGCTGATGGAATGCAACAGAGAAGCTAGTTTAACAATAGTGGAATATCTATTGGGAGATATTAAATATCCTATCCCCATATCACTGGTTCCTACATATTTTTAGTTTATCTTACAGGATTAAATGTTAGAGACTTCTTTGTGAAAAAGTGTTCAAAGCCATCTTAACTTAAAATTGTGGAACTTGGGAGTTGTTAGAACGGGCCTTGGAGATCATTTAATTCTCATTTTTGTATTTGATAGATTAGGAAACAAATTCAAAGAAATGAGGTGACAGAACCAAATCCCATAACTACTTGGTGGCAAAGTTAATACCTGCCAGTCTAGTGCCCTTTCCATTCACAGATATTATAGACTCTTAATTCTTCCAGTGAAAACCTAAAATATTCCGGATGGTTTTAGCCATCGCCAGGTCCACCTGTGTTAGCAGATAATCCTGTCAATTAGCTGCCACAGAAGTTATGTGTGAGAGAGAAAACAGGAGAAAAACTTAAAGGGGATTTTTATTTGGGGTAGGAGTCTTCCAGAATGATTTCAATATACACTTAGCATAATTTCAGAGGACTAAACTCCCTCAGGGTTTGCTCTCTCTTCAAGAATATTTGTGTTTGTTTTTTCTCAACTAATTACTGGTGCTTAACAGGTTAGTGTACTTAAAATTATTTGTTTATAAAACCTATCACAATAGGAGTGTGGAAAAAATAAGCCCTTTCATCATTTTAATACCTGGCAGGTGATATTTACTGTGATTTTTAAACGATAATTTTTACCATTTCAAAGATTCAGCTTCCCTTTTCTCTGTCATTCTGTCATCTAGTCCTAAGCCATCAGCACTCAGTCAGTTACATAAGACACCTGAAAACTGCTCACTCCTTTTATGTCATTTAGGAAATTAGTCTGATCTGAATACGGTTTTCCTGGAGGAATAACCAGCTGTTTAAAATATCCTTGTTAGAGTATGAATGACTTATCTCACTAAGCTGCAAAAATTCATTCTTTAGTACATGCTCAGATAATATTTTATCAGGAAGTGAAAATTAACTTGGAACTAAGGATTTAAATGTAATGTATATGTGGGAAAACCTGGTAAGCATGCAATCAAATGATCCTCATAATAGAGGTTATCTTTAAAAAAAATTATAGAATCTAACTTTAATACCTTTCCCTGTGGAATAATAGAGACATAGCCCTATTAAAAGAAATTAATTATGTTCAAGATTTAGGATGGGCTGTGATAGACTGTTGTAAATCTTTATTTTTGCCTTTTAAAAGGAGAACCCAATTTCGAAGCATTGAGAGATGACTAGGCCAAACAATAAAAGGGTGTTGTATTATGAAAGGACTGGTAAGTGACTGAAGGGTGGGCAGATATGAGTGAAAGACCGTGACGGGGCTCTGCCACTTACTGGCTGTCTGACCTTGGGCAAATTACTTAACCTCTCTGTGCTTCAGTTTCTACATCTGTAAAATCGGTGTGATAATAGTCCTCATTTCATGGAATTGTTGTGAGGATTATGAGATGCTTAGAACAGTGCTTGGTGTGTAGTAGGAGCTCAGTAAACTATTAGCTGTTATTGTCACTGCTGTTGGTATTGATGTTTTTTCAGGCCCTACTTGATGATTTTCAAGATTACACAGGCATTATAAGTAGGGAAGTAGGTATGGCTCTTGTTATAAGGAAATATGTCTAGAAAATGAATGGTATTAGAAAAATATTTTAAAGTACAGGGAAGACAACACCAAAAGGAAAGAGTCAGGCAGAGCAACAATAGGTAGAGATCAGGCATGGGTGGAAACTGATGGGAGAAGACCTATGCAGGATTGTCTCCACTCAAGCAATATTTGAACTGAGGATCTTGTGGCAGATGCAGAATATTCTGACATTTTTTCACTACGGGAGCCTCTCAAGAGAGAGTCTATGGAGTATGTCAGGAAACAAATGCATGGGCCTAGAAAGAGAAAGAAAGGAAGGGAGGGAGGAGGGAAGGAAGCGAAGATAAAAGAATGCAGCTGGAGGTTTATCTGTGTTATTGAAAGAACTGGACCCATTTAAGTAGTATGTTAAAATTTAAACCAGGCCTCAGGACTACCCTGGTGGTGCAGTGGTTAAGAATCCACCTTCCAATGCAGGGGACACGGGTTTGATCCCTGGAGCCCACACGCCACAACTAGAGAGAAGCCTGCGCGCGGCAACGAAAGATCCCGCGTGCTGCAATGAAGATCCCGCGTGCCGCAACCAAGACCCAACGCAGCCAAATAAATAAATAAATATTTAAAAAAAAAAAAAACCCAGCAACTCAGGCTCCATGAAAGGAGTAGGAATTATAGAAAGAAATGGAACAGAAGTGGAAAAAGAAAGGGCAGAAAGTAATACATGAAGTGGCACAAGTCACTCAAGGACTAGAGAATTTGAAAGGTAAAGGAAGAGGGCTTTAGAGGAGCACATATCAGAGGATATATTAGACCCTCTATGATCCTGAGATTATGGCCTATGCAAACATCAATAGAAGCTTCGGATTCAGGAATTTGTTGAGTGATAATCCAGCTAAGATACATTTCAGGAAAGAGGATCTTGGAAGCAAGGTTAATACACCTAAGGGGTTCTAGAACAGGATACAGTGGCAGCAGCTGTGTCATAAAGTTTAAAAAGACTTGGGGTCCTACTGGAGATGGACAAATACCCTGAGAAGATCAGATATAAGGCTATAAGCGTGGACTGCAGGGTTGCCTATCATCAAATGTGCCATGCTGCATTCACTATGGAAAAGGAAGCTATGTCACTCAACAGAGACCAGGCTCAATTTAACACTGGGCTTCCAGGTCAGAAACACCAGATTCAAAAGGGAAATGGAAACAGAAGTGTTCAAAACATGGGAAGGATATCAAGAGAAAGAAAGAAGATTTGGGTGTGATCTAGTAGACACTGAAGATGCTACCACTGTAAACCTCCCCATGTCTCTGTACCCAGTTGGGCCCTATGCCCATTCTTGAGTTAATCTCTGGCAAGCGTGAGGGGATTACTCTTAGGCCAATCAGAATTGCCCCTGAAGCTTCAGATGTGGTCAGCTGGATGGAGGAGATGTGGGTCCCTTTTTGGGAGAAGGAGGAAGATGTTATGTAGAAAGTCAGCCCTGTCCTTATTAAAAGCAGCTATGTCCTATGTCACAGTTAACCTCTTGATGGGAAATTTATCCCATCTGAATTTAAATTCACGTATAGTAGTTGGAAAACTGACGTGTTCTAATAGGCATCCTGGCATGGCGAAAACCAAAATGATGTTCTCCATTTTTTGTTCCCTGTGCGTTATTCCCCTTCTCCCAGATAACACTAAGTCTGCTGCAATCTCTAACAGGCAACAGCAACAAGGGTCCATACACTGGGTTCTAGGAATATTATTTTGTTTGCAAAATGCTGTTACTGCAGGAGTCACATTTGCATTTACATTTATGGGACACAAGATATTCGGGTGGATTACTTCCATTTTGATGGTACTGAAGGTGCTACACCCATGGTAATGGAAGAAGGCTCAGAGTGCAGTGGCTGCTGAGGGATTCCAAACCCCAAGGCATTTGAGGGAGAATCTTCTGACAGAGACTGAAAAGATCAGGAAACTAGGGAGAAGAGTAATTGCACTTTACGGTCTTTGGAGTTTAATTTACACTAGGAAGAAGAATTCATTTTGGGCTTGACTTTCTGTGGTAATTTAATAATGGGGAGGGCTTCACATTATTCCATTTTCAACCATTCTTTGTTGTTTTATTTGGACTTTTAAAAGTATCTTCTCTGTTGACCAGTTTTGGACAATATTATTAGGCATAATTTCAGATGGGGAATAAACTAGGGAGTGAATTTTTTTTTTTTGATAGGTAAGAAGTGGGTTTATTTAGAGAGAAACACACTCCACAGAGAGTGTGGGCCATCTCAGAAGGTGAGAAAAGCCGGGAGTGAATATTTAGCCTAGGGTACAGGACAGCCCTGAAGCTAAATTGATTAATGACCTGTTATGACCCATTACAGAAACTCTTTGGAGAACTAACTTAGCTGTGCATCTCATTGGTCCCAGGAAGTTACAGTGAGGAGCAGTGGTAGTAACTGAAGGAGCTGCTAATCTCTCCTAGTTGGACAATCCTGGCTGAACTGCGGTTTGATTATTAAGGCCCTTTGTTAAGGAGAGAATAAATAATGGGGTATGTGGGGTGTTGTGTAGCATCTCTCCTTGCATTTCTGCCAGAGCTCATGAAGGAGGAAACTTCCATCTAAGCTTCTGCCTCTATCTACCCTCTTATTAGATGTTCCATATGGAAGAAGTGACTAGTCTGGTCAGAGACTCTGGGGACACTTCCCTAGAGGGAGGGATCGTGACACTGAAAGACACTTTCCCTTCTTATAGATCCTAATGCCTGCTATTTCATTTCCTACCCCAGGAGCAGCAGGCTGTTTTGCATATACTTTCTCCATGTAGTAAGGAAATCAGGAGGCGGGGTGGGGGTAAAGGAGTGAGGGTGGACTACTCTGCTAAGGAGGCTTAATCTTCCTCCTTTTCCCTCTTGATTCCTAAATTCGTGGGTCTGGCAGTCCAGTCTCATCACCTGGTCAGGCACCTGGTCAGGTAGGTGGACTTAAGCTCAGCTATTAATACCTAAGAACTTGAGTCTTATTCTTATCCTTAACTCTTACTCTGCTCTCTTCTGGCACACTTGAGGAGGTCACAGGACTTAGATTTGGGATTGGAAAAGCAAGAGGCCTCACTTAGATCTCTTGGTCGCCACCCAGCGTTGACTCAAGCTTCACTTTAAGTTGTATACTTCCTGCTTACTAATAAAATGGTTCTGGGGTTCTCATTGGGACATAGTACAGGTGTGCATACTTCCTCAGGTAAGCCAGCCAGAAGAAGAGGTGGGGGTAGGATTTGAGTTTGGTATTCTACTCCAAATTTCTAACACAATTTTTGGGGACAGATGGTTATTTTCTACATTTTAAAGCCATGGACATGTCTTACAAGAGGTTGTCTAGCTCAGAAATTCCCAAAAGAAAAATGAAGAAAGAATAAGAACTTCAGAAAAGTTAGAACTATTTTTGTGATATATAAACTAGAAAAAAACAAAAACAAAAGAACTTGTAAATATTCAGTATATTTTGAGTAAGACTTTGTGGCTGTAATTTACCTCTATGCTTGATGAGTAATATTGCTATTCAAGCTCCAGGTGATGTAAAAAATGTAAAATGAAAGACAATTCCAAATAAGTGGAAATATTGTTATATTCAATGCATGTAATAGATTCTTTATTTTAACCATAACGAGCTATACATTTTATATTAATAGAAAATGAATTTTTTTCTGCCCTCAGCTATTTAAAGAATATTAGCTTGAGGGGGTGCCAAGTTTGAGGGGGAAACTTGCTCTTTCCCTCTATCATGTGTCTAGTGTTGCTTAGTTTGTGCCACCTACTGCCCAGCTCTCAAATTCCATGGCTCTTTCTGAAAAAGATAAGCTATTGTGGGGCTTCCCTGGTGGCGCAGTGGTTGAGAATCTGCCTGCCAATGCAGGGGACACGGGTTCGAGCCCTGGTCTGGGAAGATCCCACATGCCATGGAGCAACTGGGCCCGTGAGCCACAACTACTGAGCCTGCGCATCTGGAGCCTGTGCTCCGCAACAAGAGAGGCCGCGACAGTGAGAGGCCCGCGCACCGCGATGAAGAGTGGTCCCCGCTTGCCGCAACTAGAGAAAGCCCTCGCACAGAAACGAAGACCCAACACAGCTAAAAATAAATAAATAATAAAAATAATAAAAATAAAGGAATTCCTTGAAAAAACAAACAAACAAACAAACAAAACATTCACTAATCATTTAAAAAAAAAAAAAAGATAAGCTATTGTAAGGAATGATGAGGGTGGAGAGGTGGACAAGGGTAAAAACCGCAAAGATAAGTAGACCCACTACATAGCTATGAGAATGGCCAAAATGCAGAACACTGTCAGCACCAAATGCTGGTAAGGATGTGGAGCAAAAGGAATTCTTATTCATTGATGGTGGGAATGCAAAATGGTACAGCTTCTTTGAAAGACAGTTTCGCAGTTTTTTACAAAACTAACTATACTCTTACCATATATATGATCCAGCAATCATACTCCTTGGTATTTACCCAAGGGAATTTAAAACTTATGTCCACACAAAAACCTGCACACAGATGTTTATAGCAGCTTTACCCATAATTGACAAAACTTGGAAGCAATCAAGATATCCTTCAGTAGGTGAATGCATAAATACGTGGTATATCCAGGTAATGGAATATTATTCAGCACGAAAAAGAAATGATCTATCAAGCTGTGAAAAGACATAGAGGAACTTTAAATGTACATTAGTAAGTGAAAGAAGCCAATATGGGGACTTCCCTGGCAGTCCAGTGGTTAAGACTCCATGCTTCCAATGCAGGGGGCATGGATTCGATCCCTCGTCAGAGAACTAAGATCCCACATGCTGCGCGGTGCAGCCAAAAAGAAAAACAAAAGGAAAAAAAAAAAAGAAGCCAATAGGAAAAGACTACACACTGTGTGATTCCAACTTTATGACATTCTGAAAAAGTTAAAACTATGGAGATGGTAAGAAGATTAATGGTTGCCAGGAGTTAGGGTGGAGGGAGGGATGAATAGGCAGAGCACATATGATTTTTAGGGCAGTGAAACTACTCTGTGTGATACTATGATGGTGGATTCATGTCATTATATATTTGTCCAAACACATAGAATGTGCAATACCAAGAGTGAACCCTAATGTAAACTATGGACTTTGGGTGATAATGATGTGTCAATGTAGGTTCATCACTTGTAACAAATGTATCACTCTGATGGGGAATGTTAATAATGGGGGAGGCTATGCACCTGTGGAGACAGGGGGTAATGGGAAATATCTATACTTTTTGTTCAATTTTGCTGTGAATCCAAAACTGCTCTAAAGAAGTAAAGTACTAGAAAAAAATGCAAAAAGCAAACTTTTTTTCTAAAGGAGAAAAAAAAATTCAGTTTTCTGTTTTATTTTCCAAAAAAGCTATATTGCCAAACAGATTATCCACACATATGATGGACATTCACTCTCCAAATGCTGCTCTAGAGAGAAAAGGGTGATAAGCCTCATACATGTGTCAACAATGTCAAATGACATTGGCTCTATGGGGCTCCTGCCACTGTCATCTCAATTTAGTGAATCATTAAGGTCAGCACTTAGATTTATTTATAAAATAACTGTTGAGAAAACGTTAGTGTTTTTGTTTACTACACAGCTGGAGAAGGGGCCTTGGTGTGGAGGTCAAGGTTTGGGGATATGAAAACACTGGGGAGTCTTACCCAATCCATTCTCAAAACTTCCCCTCCCCCATTTCAAGACAGCCTCTGACACTAGAAATTTACACTTATGGAAATTGAAAATTAGTGAACTGATCTTTTTGTATAAGTAAAACCCTCCAAGCTACTACTTACCTAGGATCACAAATGAAAGGAGTCAGACTTTTGAAAACAAACAGATCAACAGATTAAACACCCTCCAGAGTTCTAATAGCCCTAGTTAAAAACCCTTAGTTAAAAAGTAAACAATTAAGAGATACTCATCAAAGGTGGATAGCTTTTAGCATAGAAGCTTGTAATTTGGGGGGGGTGGGGAGCTGGGGAACACTACTTGCAATCCATCTTGTCCTAACAAGAAGGTAATAGAGCTCTCCAGTCATTTCAGGACTCATTTAAAGGGCCAGGCTTCACCACAGGATATGTATTCTTTGTGATACAGATCATCTTTATTATGTGACTTACTTTAATGAATACTTAACATAAAATTGAGGGTATTTTTGTTTTAAAATATAGTTCGTTATATTCATTAAAGGTCAGAATCCTTTTGGGAAGTAGGCAGGGCAAGGATTGCTCACCTACAAACCAGGTTAGGGTGAACAGATACAACCAGATATTCTTGAAGTCTCCACTGATAAGCCCCTTTTCAAACGCTACTTCTTGAACCTAAATGTTTCCCCCTATTCCCTTTGACTCCAACCTCTAGTGTCCTACCTTTGATGACTTGGATTCTGATCTCTTTTTGTTCCTTACCTTGTTTCCTGTTTGCTGGATCTGCTTCTCCCAAGGTCCTAATCTCTATGTTGTGGACCCTGGGCCGGAAATTTGACCAAGATTTCCTGTTTCCTTGCTTGATAATTTATTTTGGTACTGTAATGAAGTAGAAAAAAACATGAACTTTGCAGTCCAGCAGACGTGGGTTTAAATCCTGACTATACCACTAGCTGGTGGTCTGCTTTGGGTAATGCACCTCTCTGAGGATCAGTTTCCTTTTTGGTAAAATGAGGATATTAATGCCCACCTTAAACTATGGTTGTGATTGGAAGTAGATAGTGGAGATGGTTGCACAACATTGTGTCACTGAATTGTGCAGTTAAAAATGGTTAAAATGTGATATTTCATGTTATGTATATTTTACCACAATTTTTAAAAAAGAAAAAAACATGGTTGTGAGTATTAGTCTCTGTGGAACCTCCATTACAATGCCTGGCACATAGTGGGCTCTCAACCAGTAACAGCTGTACAGCATAGAATATTTTACGTTGCAAGTAACAAAAAAGCACAACTCAAACTGTTTTAAACAATAAAGGAATGTACTGATTCATGAAATTGAAAGTCCAGAGGTAAGGCAGGCTTTTGGGTTAGTTTGTCATTCAGGACCGTTTCTCTAGGTCTTCAGTCACTACAGGCTCAGCTGTATCACTAAGGGCTCAGAGTCTTTCCATCTTTCCATCTTTCTCTGTCTTCCACAGTGACACCTTTATCCTAAAGCCAGCAACTCTCATGATCACAAGATGGCTGCAAGCAGACCCCCAAAGTACATGTTCCCTCATCCACATCTAGAGAGAATGATTTCCATCAGTCCAACAAGTATCCTGATATTCACTTGTTTAAATCTGAAAGATGTGCATGGGAATATGGAATGTGATGGTTGGCTTGAACTAACCAGGGAGTAGGTCAACTTCTCTGGAAGCACATGGACTGCATGGGGAGGGGTGGATTCCTCAAATGAAGATCAAGGTACTGTGGAGGAAAAAAGGCAGGGGTAAGACACTGAGCAGGCAACCAACAAAAGTCCACTTTCGTAGCAATTATTATTATTATTGGCTTTCTTGGCCCATAGCCCTTGGCTCTTGGCTATTTCTTTAAAAATCATTACAAAAACAAAAACTAAGAGAGCTCTTATTTTGAGTAAGTGTATTCTTTCTAGCAAAGGAAAATCAATACATATAAAACTAAGTTTAATTTAACTGGGTGTTAGGCATCTGGAACACTAGCAAACAACAAAATGCACTGAATGAAAGGGTTTAACAGGAATGAACGTCAGGGATAGAAAGCAGGAGGGAGCTAAAAAGATGGTGACTTGCCAAAGTGTCAAACCCAGAAGGGTGAGGTTAATTATTGGAGTCAGGTTAGAAGCCATGACCTGGGTCAGGACAAAGGGGACCAGTTAACAAGGGGATGGGGCATTATCCAAAGCAGAGTTGACAGAAGAAAAATCTGATGGAAACTTGATTTTGACTGCTCTGCCTACACCTTTGTGGCTTCTACCTGCCCATCTATGAGATTCCTCTTTCTCTTTTTGATCCATCTAATGACTTGCCAATTTCTGCCAATTTTATTTCTGTGCCTTCTGCCAAGAAGGTTCTTCTGTATTCCTTTGCTGCACTTCATCTGGCTAATTCCTGCTCTTTGGTTGAGACTTTACGTTCCAGTACACCACTGCTGTCCTATCTCCCACCCCCAAGACACACACCACAGGCTGATTTAAATAATCCTGTTTGGTATCTAACAATACCCATAATCAATACCAAGTAGCCTACTGATTTGTTTCCTTGTCTGGTCTCAATCCCTGACTGCTGTCCCCCCATCACATGAAAGCTTCTGAAGAGAGGAACTTTACCTTAGTTACCTTTGGTTCCATGACACCCAGAACAGTGCCTGACACATAGTAGGAGCTCAATGAATGAAGGAGGCAATTCCTTTGTTTACCAGCTGACATCCTCTTACCCAGGGCTTAAGAAATAGAACAACACATAAAAACCAAAATGTTCTCTACCTAGAAAGGAGGTGGGAATGAGGAAGACAGACGTTAAAGATGTTTTGTAGCAGTTTGTCCCTCTTAGATTTTGGAAGTGCTGAAGACAGATTCAAAACTGCCAAGAAGGTCCAGAATGCCTCTTTTCCTTTTCTAGTCTCCATTTTCAAACACTGTTCCTATTCCCAAACTGTTAAAGAATATTTATTTTCCCTATTTAGTCACAGAGCATTCATGATTTTTATGCTGGTTTTTCCAGTTAGAGAATCAGGATGCGATTATTACATGAAAGTGACCATTATAATAGTTCAGACTTACAAACACTAGTTATTGGCATTTACAGAGTGAAGCAAGCCACCTGGACTAAATACCAGGTGCTCAGTAAGTGTACTGTAATACCTCATTCCTGGTTACAAAGAGCTCATATGACCTTTATGTAGGGAATTTGTTTTCTGTTTATTTTTTCATTCTGAAATAGAGATTCATCTATTATAGGAAAGGAGCCAATTACTGGGTAAACGCAATAACACCTAGTGACTATACCCGCTGGTATTTAGTCTCAAAACATTTTGCATTTCTTAGCACATAGAATTAACAATATTTTAATATTCCACTAAAATGAGATTAAATATAATTTTAAATGTTCCAGGAGATAGAATACTCAGCCCTGTTTCTCAAGAAGGCTAACTGAAAGGCCCTGCGTTGCCTGGTGGTTAGGTTTTGATAATAAGCTAAGGGAAGGAAGTTATAGAAGTGAGGGCTCACCTTAATCACTTTCTGTAGTTTTCTGGTTTTTTATGATTATTTGGAAGCAGAGCCAGCTGCAGGCAAATTTCCTGATGTAATGTGTCTTTAAGGCCAACCCCTGCCTGACCCTTGATGACTGCCCTCAAGCCCCTTTCTCCCCACTCTTGGTGTCCTTCCTGTTAGGTCCTCATCCTCTCATGCTACGCCTTTACGACCAGAGCTGGGGCCACCATGCTGTTTCTACATAATGACCCACATGTACACATTTCTCTGGCTCCTGTCGCTCCCCACAGCCTCCCATGAGAATTGTAATAACTTTCTTAATTCTAAAGTGCGCTTTCAGAAAATCCTAGTTAAGTGTTTTCTCAATTCCAAGACATACTCCTTCCTCACCCCCCCACCCCCACACACACCCATTTCAATGTTTCTGAAATTTGAATTAATTTTACAGTCTTTTTTTTTTTTTCTCCTAAAAAAGTGCTTACTACATTTTTGGTCAATCCTAAATCAAAAGTGTCTTAGAATTGGAGAGATGTAGTATGAATGTACCTTACTGGAAAGAAGTTTTTTCAAGAGTCTGAAAATATTGCTACGTGTGGAGATTTGAGCTATCACACAGTTAATTCAAACAGACAAAGGGCTTTGGGGTAGGAATATATGAATAGTTTCAACAAAACAAACTAATTGTTAGTTGGTTATGTGGACTAACTCTCAACCAGATAGTTATCCCCTCACCTTTTTACATTTTCTAGTTTGGGATGGATGTAAAGGAAATAGGAAGCTAAATGTCTCCATCATATAAAAGATAGAGGATCTTAAACTTTCTTTCTACACAAGTTGTCCTAAAGCCTAATATTTGTGTTGAACAAAAAACTAGGGTTATAAACAGAACTCTACACAGAATAAACTTGATATGGATGACCAGTTATCTCCAACCACCCCTAAGGTTTTCCCTGAAAAGATTGTAACTTGATCTCATCTATTCTTGCTAAACAGATGATGGCTGTTTTGGTCACTGGTCTGTGAAAAGGGGAAGAGTGTCAACACAATCATGAATGCACGTGGTTCCTGCTTTGGGTAAAATGTTCTGAGATATTTGAGCTCCATTTGTGATGTCCAGCATAATTATACAATGTTTTTCTAAAATATATGGGGAAAGACAATTACAAGTTGAATCAAAGCAGTATTCCAGTTATCCCCATCTAAACACTTAGTTGTTAAAATTAAGAACATGCTTGTCCCTAACATTTCTAGTACCCAGGAGTGCAAGTAGAGGGCTACATACAATAGGTCTAAATCATTAAATGTTATAAATCAAGCTAAAAATAAATAAATAATTAAATAAGTGTTCTATCCACTTTCCTTGACAAAAAATTTTTTTAATGTATAAAGCAATGTTTTTTATACGACTGAAAGCTAAACAGTAAAAATGACTGGGCTTAATATTGTGTATTTGCATGTTCTATTGATGGACTGGTGACGTTTGGATGAGGTATAAGATAAAGACGTACATAATTATAAATTATCATATACTTATTCTACACATTTTATTTTTTTTCAGGAAAATCATTAATTATAATGTTATCATATATTTAATTTGTATTCTGTTGACACTAATAGCAAAATAGACAACTTCTCTTGAATCAATGTATTTAGTTTTTTGTTTAAATTTTTATCATGGAAAAACCCAAATGTTTACAAATGCAAATATAAAGAATCCCATGTACCTATCATCCAACTTCAACAAGTATTAACTCTTGGTCAATGTTGGTTTATCTATACTCCCCAACTCTATCCAATTATATTGAAGCAAATCCTAGACATATCATTTTATTCATGAATGTATCAATATGTATCTTTAGAAAAGAGGACGTCTTAAAAATTAACCTTAATACTATTTTCATGTGAAAAATAGTTCCTTAATAGTAGATGTTTTTAAAATTTGGTTCAGTAGAATTGGAGAAATTTTATTCTGCTGAGGCAGTAGCAACTGAAATTGTCAATAAAATTTCTAAATCAGTATTTATATTTGGAAATGAACCATGAATTTTACATATTACATTCAAACATTTCAATGCATTTGCAATGATAATCATTATTACAGAAGATACTAGAAATTTTTTATTTTATCATATAAATCCTATCACATGATTTTTTTCACCAGCCTTTAAGCAATATCTATATCCATAAAGTGCTAAGTTCCTCTTTCAAATTTTTAAATGTTAGGATATAATTAAAAAAACAAAAAGAAAAATATGTGGTTCAATTTGTTCAAATCTCTCTTCATAGGAGACTATACCTCACTTAGAATGTTTAGGAAGTAGTATATATATGCATGTATATACACACACGTATAAATTTATATATATTTATATATTTATACATGTGATTATTATATAGATATATATTTGAATTTGAATGTCTTCATAATCATGTAAACATTTTTATTTCCGTGTTCCAATTTTCTTTTATTTTACTGGATTATCACTTTTGTTGTATGTGTCACATTTAGTATCTTTCTATTTAGGAAAATCATTTTCCCTAAAACATTTTTAAGTATTTTTTTTTAAGTTAATTAATTAATTTATTTTTATATTTATTTTTGGCTGTGTTGGGTCTTCGTTTCTGTGCGAGGGCTTTCTCTAGTTGCAGCAAGCGGGGGCCACTCTTCATTGCGGTGCGCGGGCCTCTCACTATCGCGGCCTCTCTTGTTGCGGAGCACAGGCTCCAGACGCGCAGGCTCAGTAGTTGTGGCTCACGGGCCTAGTTGCTCCGCGGCATGTGGGATCCTCCCAGACCAGGGCTTGAACTCGCGTCCCCTGCATTGGCAAGCAGACTCTCAACCAGTGCGCCACCAGGGAAGCCCTAAGTATTTTAAATTATTTAAAAAGTGAAGTAGGCAAACTTAGATCTGTTTGTATCTTTTGTAAATGTTTGCTAACATCATTAATAGCAAGCAACAGTCCATACCAAATAACTGTGGTTAGCACAAAATAAAAACTATTTTCCGCCATAGACCATAATTCCTTATTTATCTGAGGATCTTCTGTTGTTTCACTTAGCTATTCTAGTACAGCTCACTCTCTTGTCTAAATTAAATCTAACTGCTCTAACAGTATTTAAATGGCATCTCCATTTTTAACTCAGAGCGGCTGTGAGGTCAAATTTGATGTGTTTAATCAGGATGATCCATTTTGGCTCAGATCCAGAAAATATTGTATATAATCTCTGAATCACTCCAAAGAATGTTGTTGCTATTGTCAGAGATGAGGCCATATCCTCTAGGAACATGTTGATAGATATTTAATAAACTTGTATGCGTTTGTGTTTATGATATGCAGGGCCCTCTGAAGCAAGGGCTCCTCTTGCTTGAGTCTAATATTGGCATTGCAGACTAATAATAAATGTATGTATTAATAATACGTTATAATATGCATTTGCTAGATTTTTTGAAGTGCTTTCACATTTATGATGTCTTTTGATCTGCACAATAACCTATGGACTAGATAGAGCAATTAGAGATGAGAAACAGAAGTCTAGAGAGGTGAAGTGATTTATCTAAAATTACACATCTAATTAGTGGTAGAGCTAAGAGTAGCACCTAGGTCTCCATGCACAGGTCTTTCTGTTGCACTATGTTATACCATGTTGCCTCCTCAATGTTTCTAAAACAAAGAGAACTGGCAGTTGGACAAGTTACATTGCAACACTTTTCATTCCTTAAAACCCTTTGGATTTTAGAAGAGAAAACAAATATAGGACGATAAATGAAAAAAAGCCATGTGCTCTTTCATATCTGATAAGTCCATGTGGGATCAATATATATTTATTGACCAATGTTTCAGAAACTAGAGATTTATCTCCTTCCAGGCGAAGGTTCACTTGAGTAATACAGACTAAATCTTTGGAAGGGTGAGGATCATATTCCTTAACCTACACATGAGGTACTAAGGACAGCTCTGAGAACATAAACTTTGGGAACATCTTCTAAGAGCCAGGGAGTTTTGGAATGCTACTTCTTAATGCAATATACAGCACCTAGAGGTACAAAACATTAGTAGAAAAATGAATGTAATCCTCTTTTAATCATGCAAGCCAGATTTCCTGCTGATTTTCCTGTACAGTTTGCTCAGGACTGCCTTGGTGCCTCTGCCCTCTGCTCATATAGACCCAAGACTTCAAGTGCTTGATGAAATACTTTTTTTTAAAAAAATAAATTTATTTATTTATTTAATTTTGGCTGCTTTGGGTCTTCATTGCTGTGAGTGGGCTTTCTCTAGTTGTGGCAGGCGGGGGCTATTCTTTGTGGTGGTGCATGGGTTTCTCATTGTGGTGGCTTCTCTTGTTGTGGAGCCCGGGCTCTAGGCACGCGGGCTTCAGTAGTTGCAGCACGTGGGCTCAGTAGTTGTGGTTCACAGACACTAGAGCACAGGCTCAGTAGTTGTGGCGCACTGGCTTAGTTGTTCCATAGCATGTGGGATCTTCCCGGACCAGGGCGCAAACCTGTGTTCCCTGCATTGGCAGGCGAATTCTTAACCACTGTGCCACCAGGGAAGTCCTTGAAATCCTTTTTTTCTCTCCAATTCTTAGCACTTTTGAATTTAGGATGCATCTTACAGTCAATAGCATCTTTGATGACATAGAACATAGCGAGCTGTTAATGATGGTTACTTCTGGTGAATTCTGTATTGCTTGCACTCTCTACAATAAGAATGCATAATTTTTATAATGAAAACAAATTAAAAAAAATTTTAGACCCCAAATCCTATGTGGTTTATACACCCCATCTCTAATACTTAAAGAATACCAAGGATGTAATGACAGTAATTAACATTTCTAAGGTTTTATATTCATAATGGATTTTGTAAGCCCTTACATGCGAGCAGTAGGCTTGATACTTCTGAGATATTCCTCACAGCAGTCAACTGTGAATTGTCCATGATGGAAACACTCCTTAGAGCTCCCTGGTACTCACCATATTGTATTGTAATTGTCTGTTTCTTGGTCATTTTTTCCACCCGGGTGAGAGCTCCTTGAGGGCAGGAACAGTGTCCATTCATTTTTGTGTCTCCAGCGCCTAACACAGAGCCGAGACCATCAAGTTCGTAAAACAAATGATTGAATGAAAGACCTGTAGGTACTCAATATTTTTTTGAATGTTATTTCCACCTACACAATTTAACAGTTTACCTCTGGAGATGGTAATGATTCTCTGCTAGGATATGGCTTGTTCTTTTTTCCTTTGTGGCTGGTGAATGCAAGGCACAAGCAGGAAGTGTTGTTTTTTAAAAGTGTCTCTGTATTCTCTCCTCAGGCATATACAGCTTTAGCTTTCTGTTATCAAATTTGTTAATCTACCTAATTCTTGTGTAAGCAGGTAAAGAAAATTACTTTCCAACTTGCTACTAAATTAAATATCTTACTGAGACAGGTTGTGAATAGGGGAAGTTTAAAATATTTTTTCTTATTACTTAAATCAGAAGAAAAAAATTTACGAATGAAAATTTCTCATCTGGTCTCTAAATTATGGTATCATGTTTATATAGAGGAAGTCTATTTGGGAGAGTGTTCTCAGTTCCTAAAGCTCAATAATGAAGGACTGAGCATTTTTTTTTTTATAAAATTTGGTACATGAATAAAAATAAAAATATTTGGCAACTCATGCAATGGGAGAAAACGTGCAAATCATATCTTTGACAAGGGATTTACTTCCAGAATATATAAAGAACACATACACCTCAATACTATCAAAAACCCCAGACAACCCAATCAAAAAATGGGCAAAGGACTTGAATAGACATTTTTCTAAAGAGGATAAAACAGATGGCCAATAGGCACATAAAAATGCTCAATATCACTAATAGCAGGAAAATACGAATCAAAACCACGATGAGATACCACTTCACAACCATTAGAATGGTTCTTATATACGTTTAGTATATAAGAAAATAACAAGTGTTGGTGAGGATGTAAGAGAAATTAGAACGTTTTTGCACTGTTGGTAGGAATGTAAAATGGTGCAGCCTCTGTGGAAAAAAGTATGGAAATCCCTCAAAAAATTAAACATGGAATTACCATATGATCCAGGAATTCCACTACTCGGTGTATACCCAGAAGAATTGAAAGGGGGGGACTTGCACAGATATTTGTACACCAATGTTCATAGCAGCATTATTTACAATAGCCAAAAGGGAGAGACAACCCAAATGTCCACTAACAGATGAATGGATAAACAAAATATGGTTTATATATACAATGAAATATTATTCAGTCTTAAAAAGGAAGGAGATTCCAATACATGCTACAATATGGATGAACCTTGAAAATGTCATGCTAAGTAAAATAAGCCAGACACAAAAGGACAAATATTGTGTGATTCACTTGTATCACTATTTAGAGTAGACAAATTCATAGAGACAGAAAATAGACTGGTGGTTGCTAGGGGTGGAGAAGAGGGAGGTATGGGGAGTTATTGTTTAATGGGTAGAGTCTAAATTTGGGGATGATGAAAAAATTCTGGAGAAGGATTATGTTGATGGTTGCACAACATTGTGAATGTACTTAATGCCACTGAACTGTATACCTAAATTGGTTGAACTGGTAAATTATTATATATTTTTATACATAATATATATTTATATATATAACAACACACACAAAAACTTGACATTTACTTAGCATTTTTTAAAAAGCACTTTCACTTGCAGTAACCTCACAGCAACCTTGAGAGATGGGCAGGGCAGTTATTATTCTCATTTTACAGATAAGGAAATAAACCTTATTTGGTTTAAGTAAATAGCTAAGGGACACAAAACTAATAGGTGTCAGGGTCAGAATTAGGACCCGGAACCCCAGTCCCTTGCTCTTTCTTCTATACCAAACTGCCTTTCACAGAAGTGTTCTTGAACCCTGATAATTGACACTGACATTGAATTCACTGGCTAAGGCCCAACTTTCACTTGGAATGCACATATAAAGCCTGATTCCAAAGAACAGTCTTGAAAGGGCTTTCTGGAGAATGTGGGCAAAACAACAGGCACAGAAATCATTAACAACATGTACCTTTCCCCCATCACAACAATAATATTGTGAAGGGAAAGATAGAAATATGAGAACTGAAGCAACAGTCAGGAAATGTTCAATTGTTAATTTATTATCACAGCTCTGGTTCCTTTCTAAACAATTCTTAAGGGGCAATGCCTTGTTAGACAGGGATTTTTATTTTGTCAAATATTCTTCAAAGTTCATTGGTAGGCTGTAAGATAATTCTTGAGAATGTTTTTAGTGTGGTTAAAAGGAGTTTTATAGTTGCCACGTAATATAATTTGACCTGTATCTGATAGCCTCTTTGAAAAATAGTAATGATTTTAAAAAATACAGATGTGAAGAATAACAGACTTTTATTATTTTATTTTATTTTATTATTTTATTTATTATGTGTGTTTGCATTGTTAATTCAGTCCTGTTCAATCTTTCCAGTAAATTAATGACGGCTAAGAATCAGAAGGGACCGTAAAGCAAAAACTGCAGAGGAGTCACAGCCAGCTGTTCTTTAAAAATGGAATGCTGACTTTTATTTTTAAGTATTCAACAAACAGTCCTGAAGCACATCCTCAAGAATCTTAATCATAGGGACTTCCCTGGTGGGGCAGTGGTTAAGAATCCGCCTGCCAATGCAGGGGACAAAGGTTCAAGCCCTGGTCTGGGTAGATCCCACATGCCGCGGAGCAACTAAGCCCATGTGCCACAACTACTGAGCCTGCACTCTAGAGCCCGTGAGCCACAACTACTGAGCCCGTGTGCCACAACTACTGAAGCCCAGGCACCTAGAGCCCGTGCTCCGCAAGAAGAGAAGCCACCGCAATGAGAAGCCCGTGCGCCGCAATGAAGAGTAGCCCCCGCTCTCTGCAACTAGAGAAAGCCCGCACACAGCAATGAAAACCCAACTGCAGCCAAAAAATAAATAAATAAAAATAAATAAATTAAAACAAAACAAAACAATGTGAATGTTCTTAATGCCACTGAACTGTACATTTAAAAATTATTTAAAGAAAAAAAGAATCTTAATCATATATTGTTGGTGGACTATGAAGTTTTGTTTTGTGTACTGGAGAAGAAAAATGTCTCATAATATTAATATATTCTAGTGTTTTCAGGTTGTTTTTATGGCAGGCTGAGAGCTGAAATTTTGTGGTGGCAAAAAAGTTTGGAAATTTCAGATATAATAATAATTATAGAAAGACACCCCCCCAAAATTCAAAATTTTAATAGTGATTTCCATGGAATATAGGGGTGATTCTCCACTCCCATGTGACCATACTACTCCTTTTCAGTATTTTCCATATTATCTACTATGAACATGTCTTATATCTATAGTGGAGTAAAATAAAATTTATTTCAAAATAACGGTAATCTTGCAGGCCAGGTCACTGGCCAGTTGTCTTTTTGATTAAAATTAACTGAAAGGAATCAAAAGTTAAACAATGTGTTCCCTGCCTTTCAAAGGGACAAATATAATATTAGAAGAGAAGAGTGAGGTCCAATAGAGTTAAGGGCTTGGATTAAGTTCACCCAAATGGCCAGGAACAGAACAACAAGTAAACCCGACCTGCCCTGCTAGTAGGGAGGTGGTTTAGTGGAGAGGATTGGTAGTTCTACACAGCCTACATTCTGCCTGGTGATTCTGATATACTGGTACACCATATTTATCTATGGTTTGATAAGCTTGCTTGTAATTAAAGAAACTCCTATATCACAGAAATACAGTTCATTGACTCTGAAGCATCTTTTGCATTAATGATTTAAGATCTTAATTCATGGACTGCAAATGAATCATGGCTGCAACCACAATGAGTTTCCACACGCATTTTGTAAAATTAAAGTATCATTACATCTTATCATCCATGTGTGCATTTTTACAGTACCTATCACCAAGGATGTCTTGCTGGTACCTTTGGGACCCCTCCACTCATCCCCAATCTCATTTCAGTTATGGCCTCATTTAGCCTCTTCCTTCTCTTGGTTTAGTTATTGCTAAATCCTGTGACTGTAGGTCTTAGTTTTGACTGTAACTCTCACTTCCTTAAAGTTGGCTGCTAGTTCCCTTTACATGACACAACAGATCAATAACGATATCTACCATTTATTGAGTTCATACCATGTACCAGTCACTTTATACCTAATATTTCTCATCCATGACATAAATTCTGACTACTTCTGCAGTTTCATTGTCAACTGCTCCCTGATTGCACCCTATATTGTAACTCAGAAGTCGATAAACTATAGTCCGAGGACTATATCTGGCCTGCTACCTGTTTGTATGGCCTGTGAGCTAAGAATGTTTTTTACGTATTTAAATGGGTGAAAAGAATCAAAAGATGAATAATACTTTGTGACACATGAAAATTATGTTAAATTCAACTTCTAGTGTCCATAAATAAATTTTCATTTGAACCCAGCCACTCTCATTCATTTAGGTGTTGTCTATGGCTGCTTTTGTGCTATGATGGCAGAGTTGAGTAGTTGTGACAGAGACCATATGACCCACAAAACATTTATCTAAATATATGTCTAAATGTTTAAAATATTTATCTGGCTCTTTACAGAAAAGTTTGTCAACTCCTGTCTAACTTAACCAAACTACTTTCTGTCCTTACCTTCTTGTCTTCATGTATGTTTTCCCCTCTGTCTGGAATGTTTTCTTTTATTTCTTTATTCCTCTTTAGTCCCTTTTATATCCTCATTCTCTCTGGGTGATTTTATCCAAACTCATGGTGTTAAATTCGATCTATATGTTGACAGTGCCCAAATTTATGTCTCCATACCCAACCTCTGTCCTGAACTCCAGACCCAAATATACAACTGTTTGATGTCTCTAGTTAGATAGCATAAACGTCTCAAACCAAACATGTTCAAAGTTGAATTCTAGATCTATTCTCCTAAACCAGCTCCTTCTAGTCTGCCCCATTTCAGTTGATGGCAACTCCATCTTGGTAGTTGGTCAGGCCAAAAACTTTGGTGCTTTTCTGCTTTGTTTGTCTCACATTTCACATCCAATCTATCAACAAATCATGTTGGCTCTACCTTCAAGATATATCCAGAATTTGACTATTTCTCGCCTCCCCCCTTGCCACCATGCTGGTCCAAACTACCATCTTTCATCTGGACTACTGCAATGACCTCCAATTGATCTTGTCTGCTCTTGCCCCTGTGATCATTATCATGCAGTGTCACCTTCTCAGTTCCTTGTTCAGAACCTTCCAATGACTTCCTGTTCAAAGTCGGCCCTCTTTCTCACCCGTTGTCTCTCAAATCTCATTTCCCACTACTCTTCCTCTCACTCACTCTACTCTAGAGACACTGGCCTTGCTCTTCCTCAAACGATCCAGAGACTTGGCTACTTCAGGGCCTTTGTGCTTACTGTTCCCTCTCCCTTATCATCCATGGTATCCCTAGGGCTTGTTCTTACACTTTTTTTAGATAGGAAGAGTTGCCTTCTCTGTGAGACCTTCCATGGCGTTCTCATCTACAATTTCAAATTTGCATTTGTGGTTTAATTTTTCTTCCTTAGCACTTTTCACTAGTTAGATAAAGAAGTCATGTATTTACTTGTCTTCATTATTGTCTACACAAGAGTGTAAGTTCATGAGGGTAGGGATTTTCATCTGTTTTGTTCAGTACTGTATTCCCAGTACCTAGAACAATGCCTGACACACAGAGAGTGCAGTAAGTATTTGTGGCATGAGTGCATGAATGAAAACTTCCAGCTCAAGGGCCACTTCCGTGAAATCTTACCTGCAGCACCCATCTTGAGTGCTTTGGGTCCTCCTTCCCATTGGCCAGTGAGGATCTATGATTTACTTACTTATAGTGTAGAACAATTGTTTGATACATCTGTTTCCCCTACTAAACTGAGCTTGATTCATTTTTGTATCCCAGGACCTAGCACAGCTCCTGGCACATAACAAATACTCATTAATGTTTCCTAAGTGAAAGAATAATTGTTCAACATTTTAAAATATTCCTTACTTTTCAAGAAGATACTTCTCAGAGATCTGTTTAAATATCGAATGGTACTTAAATTGGAATTTGATTTAAAAAAAAAAAACAACAAAGAATTATCATGCTTGCTTTAGATTCTAAAACCATTGGAGGCAAAGCTGGGGGTTTCTTGAGGATCCAGAACCATATACCACATAACACGGGGCATGACACTGGAGGCCTCCTGGTCAGGAATCAAGGTGCAGTGCCTTGGCTGGTGAAGTCCTGGCTACACAGCCTACTTAGGCTATTAGTTAAGACTATTGGTGGGCTTCCCTGGTGGTGCAGTGGTTAAGAATCTGTCTGCCAATGCAGGGAACATGGGGTTGAGCCCTGGTCCAGGAAGATCCCACATGCCGCGGAGCAACAAAGCCTGTGCGCTACAACTACTGAGCCTGCGTTCTAGAGCCCGCAAGCCACAACTATGAGCCTGTGTGCCACAACTACTGAAGCCCGCACGCCTAGAGCCTGTGCACTGCAACAAGAGAAGCCACCTCAATGAGAAGCCTGCGTACCACAACGAAGAGTAGCCCCCTCTCGCCACAACTAAAGAAAGCCCGCGCACAGCAACGAAGACCCAACGCAGCCAAAAATAAATAAAATAAAATAATTTAGAAAAAGAAAATGCATGGTATTAAAAGAAAAAAAGACTATTGGTGTGTGGAGAAAATCCTTACTCTTGTTTGTTTTCAATCAAGACCTGTAAGACCCGCTAATTGGTGAAGTGGAAAGGATTAACGATCTTTAATCACTGTTAGAATAAAAAATGCCCTTATCGTTTTCCTGTCTCTAAATAACTTTTTCCATCTGTGTCCAGGAAACAGTCACAGGTCAGCTAAGTAAAAATCTTTCAGTTGTTTTTTAAAAACAGGTATTTACCGGGAGATCATTGACTCCAGTCTGGCTCCTGCAGTCAGAGAACATCCATGGGGGTGAGGGGAGGAGGGGGGAACACCACCGCAGCAATGGATTTGGAGGCAGGTAGTGGGAGGAGAGAAGCCAGCAAAGAAAGCCTTATCTCAGGCACTTTGGTATTCTAGTCCGTGGTCACTAGTAAAATTAGATTTGGATTAAACATTGTATTTTATCATTTTGCATTCTCTTCCTAGCGGTTAAGTGTACATTTCTTTATTTGAGCCTCATACATGCATGTAAAGTAGTGAAGGCATTATCTCCCATTTAAGGTTTAAAGGTGGAGAAAATGAGGGCAAGAAGTAAAGTGACTTGCCTAGTCAGTGACTGATCAGGACAGGATCTCAGATAGCCGTTCAATGCTCTTCCTACTGGCCCTTTCTTCTAAACTATCTCTTGCTTCAAGATTTTTTTTTAAAATTGCATGCCTGTAGGGACAGAACTAGAAGTGTTTTAGGTTGGCGGTGACATGGAGTGTCTGCTTTGTGCTCAGCACTGAGGTAGATACAAAGAAATAAAAAACAACATTCTGTCCTCAAGCTATTTATAGCTACCTGGGGGAAAGAAAATGTAATAAACAACAAAAAACCCTAATATTGTAAAGTGAAAAACATCAGGTTACAAAAGCATGTATGCTAAACATACTTATAGACTTTTATTCATTTTCAATCATTCCATTTTGCCTAACATATTTATAAGATCTAGAGTGGGAACACTGCTCTACTCAGAGGCATGTGGCTTCTTTTCTTAACAAATCTAATCTCACACACTCCCACCCTTCCAATTAAAGTTATCTCAGCCTCCTCCAGATTAAATAGTCTCTTGTGGTTTAACAGTCTATTTTGATGTAAAATGCTCTCTATCAGGTAAATATTCATTACTTCAAAGTTCAATTCCCTAACACGGCTGGTTGGTTCTCTCCTACCCTCCGCCTGGCCAAGATGGCATCTATGCATGGGGATACTCACCCATCTTTATGGCATTGGGTGGGCTTTGGTTTCCACTGCAGGACAGCTGGTCTGGTCCTTGTACACTAGCTGCTCCTCAACTAATGTCCTGCTAATTTTTGGATTCCCGCTGGGGGAGGTCCCTTCCACATCACAGTGGAGCCAAGATCAGTTTGAGTTTGCCATTCTGCACCTAGTCACTGTTGTTCTGCTATTGCTTACCCCCTGACCAATACTAGTGTGGGATATCCCTGAGCTGCAATCTCCTTCTAGGTTTTTTTGCTGGGGGCAGGGCAAAAGCTCCTTTGCCTTTCACTTACCACTCAATCTGTCCAACATGCTTTCCCCTCCAGGGATTCAGTCCAGAAAGTAGCAGTCAGAATACACCTGTCTCACTGCCTACTTCCCCTTCCCCTAGTTTCTTCTTTTTTCCTCTGTAATCCTCTGAGCTAAAGTTCCCCTCCCACCCCCCTTCCCCTGCCCCCATAGGTACACTTCCCTCATTCTGAGATTTCTCTATTCCTGGCTTTTAGTAAAACTCTATGATTTAGTTGATTGGCTCTGTCTCTTCTTGTGTTAATGAGAAATAAAATCATTTAAAAAATCCTTTTCTCTGTGGTCAAAGTTCAGCTTTCAAAACTCTTAATGTTGGGGCTTCCCTAGTGGTGCAGTGGTTAAGGATCCGCCTGCCAATGCAGGCGACACGGGTTCCAGCCCAGGTCCGGGAAGATCCCACATGCCAAGGAGCAGCTAAGCCCATGAGCCACAACTACTGAGCCTGCGCTCTAGAGCCCGCGAGCCACAACTACTGAGCCCGCGAGCCACAGCTACTGAAGCCCGTGTGCCACAACTACTGAAGCCCGCGCACCTAGAGCCCGTGCTCGGCAACAAGAGAAGGCACCACAGTGAGAAGCCCGCGCACCGCAATTAAGAGTAGCCCCCGCTTGCCGCAACTAGAGAAAGCCCACGTGCAGCAACGAAGACCCAACACAGCCAAAAATGAAAATAAATAAAATAAATAAATTAAAAAGAAAAAACTCTTCATGTTTATTTTACAGATAAAAAAACTGAACATAGACTCTTTTTCCACTTTTTGCATTCCTGCTGTAAGAATCCTAATGATTTAGAGAAAAGGATGCTTCACACAGAATGAGGGGTGGTGACAGACAAGGAAGTGCAAGAGAAAAACACATTGATATACTTCTAAAATCCTGTTACGTATGCATGGAAAAATAATCTTGAAAAATATACACCAAAATGTTAATAGTGACACACTTTGGGTGGTGGTTTTTCAAGTTATCTTATTCTTTATGTCCTCTTGTATTTTCAGAATTTTAAATAGTGCATATGTATTGTTTTTGTAAACAGAAAAGCCAATAAAAATATTTCCATTGGGATGGGGGAGAGGTTAAACAGCATAGAACTATACATATAATAAATATCTCAAGACTATGCCCCCAAATTAATTGTCAAATAAGTGATTTAGTCATAATTGTGATGAATCTTTACTGAGTCACATCTTTTCTTTTTTCTTCTTTTTTAAATTGAGATATAATTTATATACCATAAAATCCACTCTTTTAACACGTGCAACTCAGTGGTTTTAGTATATTCACAAAGTTGTGCAACCATCACAACTATCTAATTCCAAAAACATTTTTATCACCCCCGAAAGAACCTCCATACCCATTAGCAGTCCCTCCCCATTCCCCCTTCCCTCAGCCCCTGGCAACCACTGATCTATTTTCTGTTTCTGTGGATTTGCCTATTCTCAACATTTCATGTAAATAGAACCATACAAAATGTGGCCTTTTGTGTTTGGTTTCTTTCACTTAGCATAATGTTTTCAAGGTTCACCCATGTTGAGTCATATTTTTCTTGGTCTCCTTTTCTGAAAATATTTTCCCTCAGTGTTGCAATGATACTCATACTGGTCCCTCAACTCTTGCTGTACAGTCCATACAATGCAAAAAAGTCAGACTACCTTTTGCTCCAAAGTTGCATTACCTGCTTTATGGATAGACTCAGTGGAGTAGAAAAATTGATCACAGTTAACCACCAAAACATTATATTTGACTTTGGAATACATTTTAATATGGGAGTGGAATGGGGCTTGGGGAGGGGGTAGCAGGGATAGGGTTAGGCTCACTTTTCCTTGGAATCTAAGGTAATATTATTAAAAGCTTATAGAAAAAGTAGCCCAGGGCCTTCCCTGGTGGCTCAGTGGTTAAGGATCTGCCTGCCAATGCAGGGGACAGGGGTTCAAGCCCTGGTCCAGGAAGATCCCACATGCCGTGGAGCAACTAAGCCCGTGAGCCACAACTACTGAGCCTGCGAGCCACAACTACTGAGCCCACATGCCACAACTACTGAAGCCCATGTGCCTAGAGCCCATGCTCTGCAACAAGAGAAGCCACAGCAATGAGAAGCCCGCGCATGGCAACGAAGAGTAGCCCCCTCTCACAACAACTAGAGAAAGCCCATGTGCAGCAACGAAGACCCAACACAGCCATAAATAAATAAATTAATTAATTAATTAATTAATTTAAAAAAAAAGAAAAAGTAGCGCAAGTATATGTTAATGATTGCAAACAGATTTGACTCTATGTTTTATTGTGAATAATAAACTTTCTCAGGTGGACATTAACAATATTGGATAAAGAAAGTGTGTGTATTCCCTTGAGCTCTCTCATTTTATCATATTTGCTAGTACTCCTGAGTACTGGTCATGCCTTCAAGTTGGAATGAAGGCCAAGACTGAGAACCCAATCCTGAAGTTTCCTATAATTGTACAGGATCAAAACAAGGGACACTATAAGTCAGTAGACTTTAATCTTTTGGGGCTCACAGATTTAGTCCTTTGAATCTCTGGTAAAAGGTAGACCCTTTTCTTTTTTTTTTCTTTTTGAATTTTCTTTTATTTATTTTTTATACAGCAGGTTGTTATCTATTTTATACATATTAGTGTATATATGTCAATCCCAATCTCCCAACTCATCCCACCACCACCTCCACTGCCCCGCCAACTGCCACTT
Organism: Eschrichtius robustus; assembly: GCF_028021215.1. Lineage (NCBI taxonomy): Eukaryota > Metazoa > Chordata > Mammalia > Artiodactyla > Eschrichtiidae > Eschrichtius > Eschrichtius robustus. Next base: position 40,149,307 of record NC_090838.1, read on the forward strand.
TCCCCCCTTGGTGTCCATACATTTGTTTCTCTACAACTGTGTCTCTATTTCTGCCCTGCAAACCGGTTCATCTGTACCATTTTTCTAGGTTCCACATATATGCATTAATACACGATATTTGTTTTTCTCTTTCTGACTTACTCTGTATGACAGTCTCTAGATCCATCCACGTCTCGACAAATGACCCAATTTCGTTCCTTTTTATGGCTGAGTAATATTCCATTGTATATATGTACCACATCTTCTTTATCCACTCGTCTGTCGATGGGCATTTAGGTTGCTTCCATGTCCCGGCTATTGTAAATAGTGCTGCAGTGAACATTGGGGTGCCTGTGTCTTTTTGAATTATGGCTTTCTCTGGGTATATGCCCAGTAGTGGGATTGCTGGGTCATATGGTAATTCTATTTTTAGTTTTTTAAGGAACCTCCATATTGTTCTCCATAGTGGCTGTATCAATTTACATTCCCACCAACAGTGCAAGAGGGTTCCCTTTTCTCCACACCCTCTCCAGCATTTGTTGTTTGTAGATTTTCTGATGACGACCTTTTTTTTTTTTTTTTTTTTTTGCCATTTAGACTTCTTTATTCTCATAATAAGATATATTATGCTAAACTAATATGCACTTGTCTGTTCATTTTAGTCATCTTTCTAATAAACAATTGGATTTTTTTTTTAATCAGTCATCAATTTTATACACATCAGTGTATACATGTCAATCCCAATCGCCCAATTCAGCACACCACCATCCCCACCCCACCGCGGTTTTCCCCCCTTGGTGTCCATACGTTTGTTCTCTACATCTGTGTCTCAACTTCTTCCCTGCAAACCGGTTCATCTGTACCATTTTTATAGGTTCCACATATATGCGTTAATATACGATATTTGTTTTTCTTTCTGACTTACTTCACTCTGTATGACAGTCTCTAGATCTGTCCACATCTCAACAAATGACTCAATTTCGTTCCTTTTTATGGCTGAGTAATATTCCATTGTATATATGTACCACATCTTCTTTATCCATTTGTCTGTCGATGGGCCTTTAGGTTGCTTCCATGACCTGGCTATTGTAAATAGTGCTGCAATGAACATTGGGGTGCATGTGTCTTTTTGAATTATGGTCTTCTCTGGGTACATGCCCAGTAGTGGGATTGCTGGATCATATGGTAATTCTATCTTTAGTTTTTTAAGGAACCTCCATATTGTTCTCCATAGTGGCTGTATCAATTTACATTCCCACCAACAGTGCAAGAGGGTTCCCTTTTCTCCACACCCTCTCCAGCATTTGTTGTTTGTAGATTTTCTGATGATGCCCATTCTAACTGGTGTGAGGTGATACCTCATTGTAGTTTTGATTTGCATTTCTCTAATAACTAGTGATGTTGAGCATCTTTTCATGTGCTTCTTGGCCATCTGTATGTCTTCTTTGGAGAAATGTCTATTTAGGTCTTCTGCCCATTTTTTGATTGGGTTGTTTGTTTCTTTAATATTGAGCTGAATGAGCTGTTTATATATTTTGGAGATTAATCCTTTGTCCGTTGATTCGTTTGCAAATATTTTCTCCCATTCTGAGGGTTGTCTTTTTGTCTTGTTTATGGTTTCCTTTGCTGTGCAAAAGCTTTGAAGTTTCATTAGGTCCCATTTGTTTATTTTTGTTTTTATTTCCACTACTCTAGGAGGTGGATCAAAAAAGATCTTGCTGTGCTTTATGTCAAAGAGTGTTCTTCCTATGTTTTCCTCTAAGAGTTTTATAGTGTCCGGTCTTACATTTAGGTCTCGAATCCATTTTGAGTTTATTTTTGTGCATGGTGTTAGGGAGTATTCTAATTTCATTCTTTTACATGTAGCTGCTGATGACGCCCATTCTAACTGGTGTGAGGTGATACCTCATTGTAGTTTTGATTTGCATTTCTCTAATAATTAGTGATGTTAAGCAGCTTTTCATGTGCTTCTTGGCCATCTGTATGTCTTCTTTGGAGAAATGGGGTAGACCCTTTTCTGAAAACTGTTACTTATAATTTCTAAGGGTGTGTGAGTCCCATGAACCATCCAAGGTATTCAGTGTCTTGGTCAGCTCAGGATACTATCACAAAATACCTCAGACTGGGTGGCTTAAACAACAAATATTTATTTCTCATTGTTCTGGAGGCTGGAAAGTCCAGGGTCAAGGTGTGGCAGATTTGGTGTCTGATAAAGGCCTTCATCCTATTTTGCAGATGGCCACCATCTTTCTGTGTCTGCATATTGGGAGGAGAAAGCTCTCTTGTGTCTCTTCTTATAAGGTCACTAATCCAGTCATGAGGGCTCCACTACCATGACCTAATCTAATTACTGTGCCTCCCAAAGTCTCCATCTCCAAATACCATCCCACTAGGGATTAGAGCTGCAACATATGAATTTTGGAAGGACACAAACATTTAGTCCATACCACAGAGATAGTCCCCAGATTGAGAATATCTGCTCTAGGAAAATTCCCCTCTTTATTACCCACTAGGGTTTCAGCCCCAGGTCCAAATCTTTTTTATTTTTATTTTATTTATTTATTTATTTTTGGTTGCACTGGGTCTTCGTTGCTGCGCGGGGACTTTCTCTAGTTGCGTCGAGCAGGGACTACTCTTCATTGCAGTGCGCGGGCTTCTTATTGTGGTTGCTTCTCTTGTTGTGGAGCATGAGCTCTAGGTGCGCGGGTTTCAGTATTTGTGGCACACGGGCTCAGTAGTTGTGGCTCGCAGACTCTAGAGCGCAGGCTCAGTAGTTGTGGCACACGGGCTTAGTTGCTCCGTGGCACGTGGGATCTTCCTGGACCAGGGATCGAAACCATGTCCGCTGCATTGGCAGGCGGATTCTTAACCACTGCGACACCAGGGAAGTTCCCCAGGTCCCAATCTTATCTCCTGTTCTGATGAACTGGGTGGGACAGAATGCTGTTGAAGACCTCTTGGCCCTATAGAGAAGTCTTTATGTCTCCTCCTGAATCCTATTCCAGAAGCAGGAAGCACCCCTAGGTGCCTGTTTGATATACAGCATGCAGATGAGGTAAAGAGGAAGAGGTGAGTGAATAACACAGAGGATAAGAATTTTGACATCACCTCCTTATGTGGTCCCCACATTATGTTCTACATGTATCCTTGATTTCATCCCTGTTCCTCATCAGAGCTTCTGTCCCTTGGGAATGGAAGTAAGGTGGGAAAAAGCATTAGCTCCTTAACATGGGTTGGAGAAAGGCTCTTGATAATTGATGGATGCCTCCAACCAGATTCATGAATAAATTGAGGGCAGATTCAGGGTCAGCAAGAAGGAAGTGACTCTGGAGGACAGGAGGAAACATCTGGAAGACATGGACTTGAGCTTGAGCAGCAGATATTTCTCAATGGACAGCTCAAGTCTTTGAATTCTTTTTGTTTCAGAGTCTGGCATAGCTCAAATTAGTTAACTTTTAAAGCATTATGTAAGTTAAGCATTTGTTTGGTGTTGTTGAGGGAAGAAATGAGGAAATTTTCTCAAATAAAAAAAGAGGAAGTGCTCTGTTTTCTTAGTGACTGTTTTGGTTTGTCCTATTTAAACTTAGTCCTCTTTTGCCTTACTTTGGCTTGGCTCCTAGGAGTGGCTGGGTGAGTTTATTATCCCATCTCTTTGGTAATCAAGTTGAAGGATTCCTTTTTCATTCTAGCTCAGAGAAGAATATGCTGGTCCATATCATCTGCAGGAGACGCAGACTGGGACCAAATTATCAACTGACCCTGTCCTGACTATTAAGTCATGGGTGAAGCATGAGCAAGACATGTCAGGGTTGAAAACTTCTAATGGGCTTTGATGTCAAAAGGTGCTATTTTCAACTACCAGACATTATTTTTAATATAAATAAATATGATATGATGGTGCCTATCAATATAAAATCTCTCTTTAACTCACCCCAAAAGGAGTTGTCAAGGAAAATGGTTATCTACATTTTGCTAAGTTTAAAGATTTGTCTTCAGTCCTCATATTATTTGACCTATCAGTAGTGCCTGGCACAGTTTATCATTACCATCTTCGTCTTTTTTTTAAAAAATCAATCAATTAATTAATTTTTGGCTGTGTTGCATCTTCGTTGCTGTGCGCGGGCTTTCTCTAGTTGCGGCGAGAGGGGGCTACTCTTCGTTGCGGTGTGTGGGCTTCTCATTGTGGTGGCTTCTCTTGCTGCAGAGCACGAGCTCTATAGGCGTGCAGGCTTCAGTAGTTGTGGCTTGTGGGCTCCAGAGCGCAGGCTCAGTAGTTGTGGCGCATGGGCTTAGTTGCTCCGTGGCACGTGGGATCTTCCTAGACTAGGGCTCGAACCCGTGTCCCCTGCATTGGCAGGCAGATTCTTAACCACTGTGCCACCAGGGAAGCTCCGCATTACCATCTTCTTGAAATACTTTTTGTACTTGATTTGAGGACATATCCACTTGCCTGGTTTCCTCTTATTTCATAGGTTGTTCCTTTTCTATTTCCTTTATGGTTTCTTCTTATTTTCCCACGTCTAAACACTTGGTATACTTGTTAAAAATATGGTACCCAGTCCCTTCCCCAAGAAATTCTCATTCCATCGATCTGGGTTGGAGTCTAGGTATTTTTTTTAAAAGATGGTTAATATGATGAATTTTATGTTACATGCATTTTACCACAATTAAAACAATTTTAAAAAAAGGCTCCTTGGGGGCTTTCCTGGTGGTGCAGTGGTTGAGAATCTGCCTGCTAATGCAGGGGACACGGGTTCGAGCCCTGGTCTGGGAAGATCCCACATGCCGCGGAGCAACTAGGCCCATGAGCCACAACTACTGAGCCTGCACGTCTGGAGCCTGTGCTCTGCAACAAGAGAAGTCACGATAGTGAGAGGCCCGCGCACCGCAATGAAGAGTGGCCCCCGCTTGCCGCAACTAGAGAAAGCCCTAGCACAGAAACGAAGACCCAACATAGCAATCAATCAATCAATCAAAAAAAAAAAAGGCTCCTTGGGTGATTCTCTTTTTTTTTTTTAACATCTTTATTGGAGTATAATTGCTTTACAATGTTGTGTTAGTTTCTGCTGTATAACAAAGTGAATCAGCTATACGTATACATATATCCCCATATCCCCTCCCTCTTGCATCTCCCTCCCACCCTCCCTATCCTACCCCTCTAGGTGGTCACAAAGCACCAAGCTGATCTCCTTGTGCTTATGCGGCTGCTTCCCACTAGCTATCCTTGGGTGATTCTTATTAGCAGCCTGGACAGAAACTTCTGACTTATCTGTTGACAATACTAAATTTATATCTCTAGCCTGTACCTCTCCCATGAATGCTAGAATTGTCTATCCCACTTACAGCTTAACATCTCTCCTTGGATGTCAAATAGGCTTCTCAAATTTAACTGGACCAAAAGCAAATTTGTGATTCCCGCACCCTATACCTGCTCCTCCCACAGTCCTCCCCCCAATCCTTGGAGTCATCATTGACTCTTCTCCTCCACTCACATTCCCCACCCAAACATCAGCAAATCTTTTTGGCTATGTCTTCAAAACATATTCAGAATCTGACAATGTTTTACCACCTCCGTTACTACTAATCTGGCCTAAGCCACCATCATCTCCCACCCTGGATTACTGCAGTAGCCTCCTAACTGGTCTCTCTGCCTCTGTCTTTGCCCTTAAGCAGTCTTTGTAAAACCTAAAACAGATGTTATTCCTTTATATCATACCCTCGGATTGACTTCTCATTCAGAACAAAACTCAGTCCTTAAAATATCTCACCAAGCCTACACAATCTGCCCGTCAACTTTTATCTGTCTCATTTCTTACCATGTTCTGCCTTCTCTCTGTGCTGCACTACCCTGGCCACCCTGCCTTGACTAGCATGCTCCAATCTCAGGACCTTTGCTCTTCCTGCAGCCTCTGAGTCTTCAAGTGGTTAGCTTGTCCAAGGTCACACAGCTAGTAAGTGGCTGAGCTGGGATTCCAACCCAACTCTGGTTCTAAATCTAATGCTTTTACTATTGTACCATGTGGCCTTTCTACTGCAAACAGTATTCATTCAGCCATTCAACAAGTGCCGTTCTAGGTGCTGAGGATAGACAACAAAGCACCTAACTTTGTGGCACTTACATTCTAACTGGGGGAGATAAAAAAATAAATATATTCAACATACAGTATGTAAGATGGTGTTAAATGCAGTGGAGAAAAATAAAGCAAGGCAAGAGACATAGGAAATGCTGGGCAGGTATTGCTATTTTATTAATCTATTGGTGGTCAGGAAGGCTTCACAATAAAGCAACATTTGCGCAGAGACCTGAAGGGAGAAGGAAGTGTGGGAATAAGCCATAGGGATAGAAAAAGGGAAAGTTTCAAGTTAGAGGGAAGCCAAAGGAATTCACATTTCCTTTTGATTTAAGTTATTTTCAATGTAACAATTAACGTACTGAAATATTTCTAAAGAACTATGCTCACCTGTGTTTTGAATATTTTTGGAAACGGTATGAATGGATTGCCCTTGCCAGACATGCTGTGACTAAGAAATTGGAACAAGATTGCAACTTTCAGTTTCACAAAGTCCCTCTGGCCTCTAGAAGCATATATCAAGTGTGGCTTCTGGAGTCAGATCACATGTAAGAAAACCCTAGCTCTACTATGTGTACTGTTTGTATAATCTAGGACAATTTACTACCCTATTCTAAGCCCCAGTTCCAAAATCTCTAATGTGAGGGTGATCATAGCAGGTGGGTTTTCAACTAGTATACACCAATGCTCTGTCTGTTCTGATTGGTTGGCCATATCAGTTGTTAATGATTTTCAATATCATCCTTAGATAAAATTATTTACCTTATGGGAGTCATTGTGATAAGGAAATGAGGTAAGCACTCATCCTTATTATATTTATTATTATTATATTTATCATTATTATTATAGCCTAAATCAAGGGTCAGCAAAATATGACCTGTAGGCCAAACCTAGGCCTTCCATCTTTATAATCTTTGTAAATAAAGATTTACTGGGACACGGCCATACCCACTTATTTATGTATTGTCTATGGCTGTTTTCACACTACAAAGGCAGAGTTTATTAGTGGAGATGGACTGGTCCTTTCCAGAACAAGTTTGGTGACTCCTGGCCTAAATGGGGATGGAATCCTACTTTAGCTTTATCAAAACTTGGTCTAAACAGCTCTGCTTTGTACCAAGATATTAACATTTACAACCAGTTCTTTATAGTCAAGAAAGGAGTTGTACTTTGCCAAACTTATCAGGACAAGTTGCTAGGGATCTACTTGGAAGTGAAGCAACTTCCCTCCCAATCCCGAGATGAGGGTGTTGAGGACAGGGGTCCCCAGTGAATTCTGAGATCAAATTCCCAGAAATAGAAAGTTACATATGGCCCCATGATGTTCAGGTATGCAATGTTATGTACTAGTCCGTCCACTTTCTCTTTTCTTTTTTCCCTCTAGTCTCTTATCCTGGTGTCAGCCTTTTCCTTGCAATACTGGATCAAGGCAGGGGACAGAGCTGTGTTTCCAGGGAAGGCAGAAGGAGAAGACATTTTCTTTGTTAACTTGAGTTGGGCTCAGTGTCAGATTTACTCTTCAAAGCATCTTGATTCTTCAAAAAGTTATTTGAAACTTAGTTTTGTCTTTAGAACCAGTAAGTGCTTTAGGAATTTCAGTCTTTTTAGAAAGAGTTAATTTATTTCATTTCATCCCCATTTCTTTAAAAAGTGGACATAGTTCCAAGCCCTTGAATAAATCAGACTTGGTCACAAAGGAAGTCAGGCAGGGGTCAGAATAGAGATCAAAAACCAAAAATGCTAGAGGTTTACATACTCCTTTCTGTTCTTCTTTAGTTTGAGTTGATTCTTGTGGGGACTGTGTCTCTGGGAAAGCTGAGGCTGTAACAGTTCTTGGTAATGGTCGCATTTGACTTCAGAAACACACAGCAGAATAAGAGGGAATGGAGCAATAGATGTGTTTAATTGATTAATGCTGAGTGAATACCTACTACGCACAAAGCATTGTGTTCATCTAGGTATTTTATATGGGCTCAAAGAGTTTCTGAACCTACATGCAAAACTGTATTGACTTTGTGTCCATAATTCAGCTTTTAAAAAATCATGACTTTAGTGTTTTGAAAAGAGAATCTTGAAACGTTTCTTAGTCCCTTAATATTTATTTGGTTTCAGGAGAAGAACAAATGTATTTTCCTCTTATTTAGGATACAATTAACTAAACATCTTTAACCTAGTTTATAAATATTCTTGTAATCTGGGTTTTCTAGGAAAGATCCGATTAGAAATCAGTTGTTTCTTACAGAAGATCAATTGTTTCATAGAAGTTGAGAGTGAGTCAGATGTATGAAAACTTCTCTCATATTGGTAGAAGTGATATGACTTTTGCCTTTGCCTAGATCCAAAGACAAACTAGGTCCAAACACTTGAAGAGCTGACTGGCTGAGCAGCTGGGTCAGGGTGAGGTCTTAACACAATCTCTGAAAGCCTTTGGCTTCCTCTGTAGAGCCAGCGCAAGATGACTTCTCAGTCTTGAGGGACCCTGAGTGTGTGACTCCTGCCAGGAGATGCCTCCTTGTCTCCCATTTTCCTAGTCTTTCCCTTTCCAAAATATGTTTTTCAATCCTTACCCCAACTTTATCCTTACCGAGAAAAAGTTCACTTATCTTGTTGGAAAAAGAAAGGAAGCATAAAACAAAGGTGTGTTTTTGAAGGGGTGTGCGCTAGGCTGCATTGTGCCTGTTTTCTGGTTTCGTGAAAGTTCTTTCTGTACCTTCTCCCTGCTCCTTCCATCTCCCTCCTCTGCCCACCTCAGTTGAGACTGGCTCCCGGCAGAGCATGTAACTTCTTCCTGTCAAAGCTAGCTCTGGAGAGAAGGTAAAGTCATTCGTGCTGAGGTAATAATTAGTATCAACCTTTAAGAGTAATTGCATTTTATCCCAGGAAAATCTCATTAAAAGGTGAAACTCCAGTTTGAACTTTGAGGTTTTAGACAGTAGATGGGGAACTCACCTAAGGGCAGTAGAGTTCCCTCTGTACAGTGAAAACAACAGTCTATAGAGGCTGCAGTTTATTGCAGTTAATCTCAAATATGAGATTGTAGGTGAATACAGGAACATAATTTAATATCATTTTAAGAAGAAGGAAAAAAGCTGTCACCATCTAAACTGGTTTATTCTAGCTTTTTCGAAAGCTAGAGATTTAAAGTCAAACAGGAGAGCCAAAGAAGATAATCATCTTTTAGTGTTTCAGAAGATTTTAATCCCTTTTGGCTTTCCTCCAAGGATATCTGAACAGAACATTAAGTAGCTGAAAAGCAAAAGTTTTCAATGTTTCATAACTGCAATCAGTCCTATGCATTAATTTTGAGGAGTGACAAATTATAAAAAATTAATTATAGTAAGGCAAGCAGCTCTATGGCTCTGTGCGTTTTTCATTTTATTTTCTTCTTCTTCTTCTTCTTCCTCTTCCTCTTCCTCTTCTTCTTCTTCTTCTCCTTCTTCTTCATTTTGTGGGAGGAGATGAGAGATTTTGTTTTAGTTAATGTTTTTGTTTTTGTTTTTAAAATGATGAAAGAGAAAATGCTTCACTGGCCCACAGCAAACTTTCCCATAAAACTCTCTTTGGCCACAGACTAAGTACAACACACGTGGTGCCAAGAGGGGTTTTATGGTTTCCCCCTTCTTCCCCTGCAGAGAAAAAAATGAGCACAGAATCAAAATAAACTAGAATGAAAACCATATTTCCGCCTCATTTGTTGGGCTTCTACTCTCTCTTAATAATCACTACAATGGTTTGGTTTTGTCAAAAAGAAATCAAATAACCAAACTACCTTCTTTCTCCTTGTGCTTCCAGAAGAGACAGTAAACACAGGGAATTCTGTGAGCTGATCTGCCATTGCTGTTTTGGTCAGGCATATTTACAAACCTCACTGATTTGGCCAGTAGCTCCCAGGCAGCCTCCTGTGAGCCATAGGGTTGAGACCGTCCTTCTGAAGGCAAGGATAGTGCCCTGTCCAGCAGGCTTTTGATTATGAGTGCTGATCACTTCTGGAGCAGGGTGATCCTGGCTAGCTGTCAGCTTCAGCTCCAGCCCTTGGAACCCAGACCCACCAGCTCCTCATAACACTAACATAGCAATCCACTCTGCTGATTGGGTCAGTAACCTGCCCAGAGAAATCAGATGAAATAGGGGCAACAGTTTTTTTCTACCAAGGGTAACTGACCCATGCAGATGCGATTCAGGGAAGTAAGCCAATGCTTTCTTGGAATACACATTTTCTAAATTTAAGCAGTACTGACTCCTCTCTTTCCCTCCTTGAACCTCATCTTCCTACTCTAGAAAGTAAAGAGGACAACTGATTATTTTACAGCAGAAGATATTTGTTTTTGTGTAGTCACACATGCTCCATATTTTGAATATAAATGTTACATTTAAATTTCATGGGGATTGGGGAAAAACTTTGTAAGTGTAACAATAGTTGCGGGGTGAAAACCACAAAATATCAATAGACTTTAGTTTGTAAGAATTGAATACTACACTATGGCAAGAGAAACTATACATAAAATCAAAAGTCAAATGACAAATGGGAAGATATTTATATTACATATAACAGGCAAGGATGAACACACTTCATAAGTAAGAAATTTTTACATAGCAATAAGAAAAAATTCCCTAGTATCCCATTATAAAAGTGGGCAAACAAGGCAATCCTGAAAACAAGCTGAAGAATTTAAACTGTCAGATATTCTACTAATTAAGACACTATTATATTGGTTCAAGAATACACAAACCAATCAACCACTGGAACAGAATGGAGAAAGAGAACCACATATGCATGGTCACCTGATTTATAACAAAGGCAATAAATAATGTAAGGCAGAGGGTAAAAGACGGTCTTTAAATTAAATGGTGGTGAGTGAATTGACAATTTGTATGGAATAAAATGTATCTGAACCCTTACCTCACACCATACAAATTAAACAACTCCAAATGGATTCCAAATCTAACTATGAAGGAAAAAAAAAAAAACTTTCAGAAGAAAATATAGAAGAACATCTTCATGATCTTGGAATTGGCAAAGATTATTTAAACAGTCACGAAAAGCACTAACCATTAAAGAAAAAATTGATAAATTAACCATATTAAAATTAAAAACTTCTGTTCATGCAAAGATACCAATGAGAAAGTAAAAAGAGAACCCATAGAATGGGAAAAGATATTTGCATGCATGTATCCAGCTTACTGGATAGAAAAAAAAGAGCAAAAATTTGAACAGGTACTTCACAAAAGAGTATATCTAAATGGCTAATAAACATATGAAAAGGCACTCAATATTAGTCATCAGGAAAACTCAAATTAAAACCACAATGAGCTAGTGTTACATACCCACCAGAATGAGCTATCACTTCACACTGGTCAGAATGGCCGTCATCAAAAAATCTACAAACAATAAATTCTGGAGAGGGTGTGGAGAAAAGGGAACCCTCTTGCACTGTTGGTGGGAATGTAAATTGATACAGCCACTATGGCGAATGGTGGTATGGAGGTTCCTTAAAAAACTAAAAATAGAACTGCCATACGACCCAGCAATCCCACTACTGGGCATATACCCTGAGAAAACCATAATTCAAAAAGAATCATGTACCACAATGTTCACTGCAGCTCTATTTACAATAGCCAGGACATGGAAGCAACCTAAGTGTCCATCGACAGATGAATGGATAAAGAAGATGTGGCACATATATACAATGGAATATTAGCCATAAAAAGAAACGAAACTGAGTTATTTGTAGTGAGATGGATGGACCTAGAGTCTGTCATACAGAGTGAAGTAAGTCAGAAAGAGAAAAACAAATACTGTATGCTAACACATATATATGGAATCTTAAAAAAAAAAAAAAAGGTTCTGATGAACCTAGGGGCAGGACAGGAATAAAGACACAGATGTGGAGAATGGACTTGAGGATACGGGGAGGGGGAAGCGTAAGTTGGGACGAAGTGAGAGAGTAGCATTGACATATATACACTACCAAATGTAAAATAGATAGCTAGTGGGGAGCAGCACAGGGAGATCAGCTCGGTGCTTTGTGAACACCTAGAGGTGTGGGATAGGGAGGGTGGGAGTGAGATGCAAGAGGGAGGGGATATATGTATACATATAGCTGATTTTCTTTGTTATACAGAAGAAGCTAACACAACATTGTAAAGCAATTATACTCCAATAAAGATGTTAAAAAAAAAACAACCACTAACAATACTAAACATTGGTAAGGATGTGAAGCAACTGTAACTCTCGCACCTTGCTGATGGGATGTAAATTGGTCATGACCACTTCAGAAACAATTTTGACATTATCTGTTAAAGTTCAATATGTGTATACTCAGCAATTCTACTTCTAGGTAACTAAACACAGAGAAGTGGACACGTATTCTCCAAAAGACACGTCAGAGCAGCACTACTCATAACAATGCCGAATGGGAAAATGCCCAAATGCTCATCAATGGATAAATAAATTGTGGTATAGTCACACAATGGAACTCTAACAGCAATGAGAAGAAACAATCTGCAACTGTATGCAACAATATGAATGAATCTCACAAACATGTATTGTGGAAAAGAAACCAGACTCAAAAGAGAACACACCTTGTGATTTCATTTATATAAACTACAAAAACAGGTGAAAATAATCTTTCTGTTGTTGTGCTAGTGACAGTGTAAATCACGCACTTTGAAAGGTGTTTTGGCAAAATGGCAGAATAGATCAAGAGTCAAAAAGTTTCATGCCCTTTGACTGGCTGAACTCGACCCTAAGGAAAGAATTATAGACGCCCATGTAGATTTACATTAAAAGATATTCATGCTAGAGTTCTTGTAATAATAAAAAGTTGGAAACTGATAAATATCTATAATAGAGATGTAATGAAATAACTCTGGTATATCTGTATTGATGAACTATTACGCAGGCACTAAGTATCATGTTTTTGAAGAATATTTAATAATATTCAATAGTCATGATTTAATGTAAGGTAAAAACTGTAGAACAGAAAACTATTTATACAATGCAGTCCCAATTTTATTGCATATGTATACTCACAAACACATATATACATACATATGCAAAAGAAGGTAAGAAACATACCACAAGGTCAATAAAGGTCATTGTTGTGAAGTGAAATTAGAGCGTTTACATTTTCTTCTTTTAAGATTTTTCCATGTTAGTCCCTATAGCTAACATGGTTCTGTCATAGCCTGCAACCTATTGCTAAATAGGACTCAATATCTCTTTTGTTCCCCGGGAGGATTCCATTAGGACCAAGTGTTGATTTGTACTCAAGATTTTTTTTTTTTTTAACGTCTTTATTGGAGTATAATTGCTTTACAATGTGTACTCAAGATTTTATAAGAAGACAGAGGAGAGTTTTACACTGTACAGTTCACAACCCTTCATATATTTCCTTCAGGTGTGCCTTGTGATGGCTAATTTTGTGTCAACTTGACTGGGCCATGGGATGTCCAGATATCCAGTTAACATTATTTCTAGGTGTGTCTGTGAAGGTGTTTCTGGAAGAGATTAGCATTTGAATCCCTAGACTGAATAAAGCAGATTCCCTTTCCAATTATGTAATCTGTTGAGGGTCTGAATAGAACAAAAAGGTGAAGGAAGGGAGAATTTGCTCTCTCTGCCTGACTACTTGAGCTGGACATAGGTAGTCCCCTGCCCTGGCACTGGAACTTACTCCATTGGCTCTCTGGTTCAGGCCTTTGAACTGTACTAAAAGGTATACCATCAGTTCTCCTGGTTCTCAGGCCTTTTGACTTGGACTGGAACTACATCACAAGCTTTCCTGGGTCTCCAGCTTACAGATGGCAAATAGGACTTCTCAGCCTCCATAATTGTGTGAGGCAATTCTTCCTAATAAGTCTATTTATATATCTCCCATTGGTTCTGATTTTCTGAAGAACCCTGACTAATATATGCTTCAACTCTCCCTTCTCTCCAGCTACAAGCCAAACAAGGTTTCCTTTTTGTTGTCCTTTCCTGGGTAGCATTTAGACAATCTGGTACCTAGATAGGCTGATTTCTGGCTTCCTCAATTCCAGATCTTCCCCATCTCAGGCCTCAAAATCTCTCTCCTTTTTTATACAGAAAAAATTGCTTCTTCAAATATGCATACATCCACCACCAACTCAGCAAAACAAGCAAAAGTTCTTGTCAATTTTCAAATTTTCTACAGTAAGTTCATATTACTTTCAGAATCAAAAAATTTTGATTTTACTCATAGCAACTCAATAGAGGGAAATTTTTCTCTAGGCAGCAACAGTGTTAATGAAAATATGTAATGTGTAAGACCAAGTCTGACTGCTTAAAATTAACCTTAAGGCCAGAAATTCCTCAACCTAAAAACATACGCACATCAGGTACACATTTATCTGATCATTTGAATTATATATGTAACAGTTCCCCTTGGTGAGGGCAGAGATTGAAGAATTATTTGTATTAGCATTAGCTTTTTGTAACATTGGTCAATAACTAGATGAAACAGTTAATTCTGGACTCAGAGAAAATAGTGGCACGAGCAAACAAAACAATTAGGTGGTTTAAAACTCATTTCTGCTTAGTTTTTTATTAGCAGCATAATTTTCTTCCTAAATTTAGTCACACTGAACTAATGCAGGATGCAGTTGTACCCCATTCATTCACCCATCCACCCAGGAAGCTTGTATGCCCTTCTTATATGCCATGCACTATTGTAGGAGGTCGGGTGCAGAAGTAAAAAAGGTGTACAAGGTCTTTCTTTTATGGAGCGTATGGGGAAGAGACAGTATAACACAGGGGAAATATATATATATATATATAGAGAGAGAGATAGATAGATAGATAGATAGATAGATAGATAGATAGATAGATATTGTCATATGTATTTCTATATACTCTAAATCTTGCTCTCATGGGACTTGCCATCCACTGTAGCAATAGGTTTCAGAGCTTCAGGAGAAGGATGGATACCTGTTTAAAAAAATCATTACTCAGCTATTTTTCCAGTAAAAAAAAATTGTGGTGAAAACCTGGTGTCATGAAAAGATAAAAGACTTTCTAAATTACTTTACACATCAATGACTAACCTGAAGGACTCAGACCATACTATTTCTTTCTTTCTTTTTTAATTATTATTTATTTTATCTATTTATTTTTGGCTGCATTGGGTCTTTGTTGCTGCGCCCAGGCTTTCTCTAGTTGTGGCAAGTGGGGGCTACTCTTCGTTGTGGTGCCTGGGCTTCTCATTGCGGTGGCTTCTCCTGCTGTGGAGCACGGGCTCTAGGCACGCAGGCTTCAGTAGTTGTGGCACGAGGGCTCAGTAGTTGTGGCTCACAGGCTCTAGAGCGCAGGCTCAGCAGTTCTGGCGCATGGGCTTTGTTGCTCCGCGGCATGTGGAATTTTCCCGGGCCAGGGATTGAACCCATGTCCCCTGTATTGGCAGGCGGATTCTTAACCACTGCGCCACCAGGGAAGTCCAGACTATACTATTTCTTCCATAATGTGAAGTATACTTCTACCCAAAACTTGCTGCCCTAGGCGAAGAAGCCGAGGGACCATCAGTGCCACCATGTTGGGAGGTAAAGGAGAGAGCTAGGGCTAGGAGCTTCAGCAGACTGGGGAAGAATGGGGGATAGAATAAAGAGGAATTCAGAGGTGGGGAACATTAGGACCAAGAACACATAGTTGTGGTGATGGGGATCCAGTTATGGTCGCCAGCATATCAACCACAATAGTCAGGCAGCACTAGCTTTTCTTCAGTTGTCTCCAGTTCAGAAAACTGTCTGATTGAATCACTTTACAACCAAGGCCAGTAAGGAGCCAGAAGACATCATACGGGTCCCAGCGTCTCCACTGCCATGTGGTCATGTAAGTGATACTCCTCCTCTGTAAGCCAGTTCACCATCTCAGAAGAGGACAGAGGGAGGGAGATAAAAAAAAAAAGAAATATTGGACATTTTATCCCCTAAGAGCGAACACTTACCAAAAGAACTCTGGCTAGGAGAGATTTGGCCTTAACGATCTTTCCCCTTCTTGATCTGACCCTGGAAAAGTGGGCCTGGTTGTGTCCATTGTGCTCCTGATGTCCCCTCTATCACCTTTCCCATGATATGCCCTCTACTCCCAAATTTCCTCTCTTTTCCACCTGACCTCCATTCTTAAGCAAAATTCTCATTTTCTTTTTGCCCTGATGTCAATTAACAGTCAAAAGGAAAAATAGCCAACAAGTTAATCCAAAAGTTTATGAATTCTACTAACATAAAAACTATACATATACCTAAAGGCTGGATCATAGTCAAAACTTAATTGGAGGAGGAACCAAGATGGCGGAGTAGAAGGATGTGCTCTCACTCCCTCTTGCGAGAACACCAGAATCACAACTAGCTGCTGGACAATCATCAACAGGAAGACACTGGAACTCACAAAAAAAGATACCCCACATCCAAAGACAAAGGAGAAGCCACAATGAGACGGTAGGAGGGGCACAATCAGAGTAAAATCAAATCCCATAACTGGTGGGTGGGTGACTCACAGACTGGCGAACACTTATACCACAGAAGTCCACCCACTGGAGTGAAGGTTCTGAGCCCCACGTCAGGCTTCCCAAGCTGGGGGTCTGGCAACGGGAGGAGGAATTCATAGAGAATCAGACTTTGAAGCCTAGTGGGAATTGATTGCAGGACTTCGACAGGACTGGGGGAAACAGAGACCCCACTCTTGGAGGGCGCACACAAAATAGTGTGTGCATTGGGGGCTTCCCTGGTGGCGCAGTGGTTGAGAATCTGCCTGCTAATGCAGAGGACACGGGTTCGAGCCCTGGTCTGGGAAGATCCCACATGCCGCGGAGCAACTAGGCCTGTGAGCCACAATTACTGAGCCTGCGCGTCTGGAGTCTGTGCTCCGCAACGAGAGAGGCCGCGATAGTGAGAGGCCCGCGCACCGTGATGAAGAGTGGCCCCTGCTTGCCGCAACAAGAGAAAGCCCTCGCACAGAAACGAAGACCCAACACAGCCGAAAATAAATAAATAAATAAAAATTAAAAAAAAAAAAATAGTGTGTGCATCGGGACCCAGGGGAAGGAGCAGTGACCCCCATAGGAGACTGAACCAGACCTACCTGCTAGTGTTGGAAGGTCTCCTGCAGAGGGGGGGGGTGGCTCTGTTTCACTGTGGGGACAAGGACACTGGCAGCAGAAGTTCTGGGAAGTACTCCTTGGCGTGAGCCCTCCCAGAGTCTGTCATTAGCCCCACCAAAGAGCCCAGGTAGGCTCCAGTGTTGGGTTGCCTCAGGCAAAACAACCAACAGGGAGGGAACCCAGCCCCACCCATCAACAGTCAAGTGGATTAAAGTTTTACTGAGCTCTGACCACCACAGCAACAGTCAGCTCTACCCACCACCAGAGCCTCCCATCAAGCCTCTTAGATAGCCTTAACCACCAGAGGGCAGACAGCAGAAGCAAGAAAAACTACAATCCTGCAGCCTGTAGAACAAAAACCACATTCACAGAAAGATAGACAAGATGAAAAGGCAGAGGGCTATATACCAGATGAAGGAACAAGATAAAACCCCAGAAAAACAACTAAATGAAGTGGAGATAGGCAACCTTCCAGAAAAAGAATTCAGAATAATGACAGTGAAGATGATCCAGGACCTCAGAAAAAGAATGGAGGCAAAGATTGAGAAGATGTAAGAAATGTTTAACAAAGACCTAGAAGAATTAAAGAACAAACAAACAGAGATGAACAATACAATAACTGAAATGAAAACTACACTAGAAGGAATCAATAGCAGAATAACTGAGGCAGAAGAACGGATAAGTGACCTGGAAGACAGAATGGTGGAATTCACTGCTGCGGAACACACTAAAGAAAAAAGAATGATAAGAAATGAAGACAGCCTAAGAGACCTCTGGGACAACATTAAACGCAACAACATTCGCATTATAGGGGTCCCAGAAGGTGAAGAGACAGAGGAAGGACCAGAGAAAATATTTGAAGAGATTATAGTTGAAAACTTTCCTAACATGGGAAAGGAAATAGCCACCCAAGTCCAGGAAGTGCAGCGAGTCCCATTCAGGATAAACCCAAGGAGAAACATGCCGAGACACATAGTAATCAAATTGGCAAAAATTAAAGACAAAGAAAAATTATTGAAAGCAGCAAGGGAAAAACGAGAAATAATATACAAGGGAACTCCCATAAGGTTAACAGGTGATTTCTCAGCAGAAACTCTACAAGCCAGAAGGGAGTGGCATGATATACTTAAAGTGATGAAAGGGAAGAACCTACAACCAAGATTACTCTACCCGGGAAGGATCTCATTCAGATTTGATGGAGAAATCAAAAGCTTTACAGACAAGCAAAAGCTAAGAGAATTCAGCACCACCAAACCAGCTCTACAACAAATGCTAACGGAATTTCTCTAAGTGGGAAACACAAGAGAAGAAAAGGACCTACAAAAACAAACCCAAAACAATTAAGAAAATGGTCATAGGAACATACATATCGATAATTACCTTAAACGTGAATGGATTAAATGCTCCAACCAAAAGACACAGGCTTGCTGAATGGATACAAAAACAAGATCCATATATATGCTGTATACATGAGACCCACTTCAGACCTAGGGACACATACAGACTGAAAGTGAGGGGATGGAAAAAGATATTCCATGCAAGTGGAAATCAAAAGAAAGCTGGAGTAGCTATACTCATATCAGATAAAATAGACTTTAAAATAAAGAATGTTACAAGAGACAAGGAAGGACACTACATAATGATCAAGGGATCAATCCAAGAAGAAGATATAACAATTATAAATATATATGCACCCAACATAGGAGCACCTCAATATATAAGGCAACTGTTAACAGCTATAAAAGAGGAAATTGACAGTAACACAATAATAGTGGGGGACTTTAACACCTCACTTACACCAATGGACAGATCATCCAAAATGAAAATAAATAAGGAAACACAAACTTTAAATGATACAATACACCAGATAGATTTAATTGATATTTATAGGACATTCCATCCAAAAACAGCAGATTACACTTTCTTCTCAAGTGCACATGGAACATTCTCCAGGATAGATCACATCTTGGGTCACAAATCAAGCCTCAGTAAATTTAAGAAAATTGAAATCATATCAAGCATCTTTTCTGACCACAACGCTATGAAATTAGAAATGAATTACAGGGAAAAAAACGTAAAAAACACAAACACATGGAGGCTAAACAATACGTTACTAAATAACCAAGAGATCACTGAAGAAATCAAAGAGGAAATCAAAAAATATCTAGAGACAAATGACAATGAAAACACGACGATCCAAAACCTATGGGATGCAGCAAAAGCAGTTCTAAGAGGGAAGTTTATAGCTATACAAGCCTATCTAAAGAAACAAGAAAAATCTCAAGTAAACAATCTAACCTTACACCTAAAGGAACTAGAGAAAGAAGAACAAACAAAACCCACAGTTAGCAGAAGGAAAGAAATCATAAAGATCAGAAAGGAAATAAACGAAATAGAAACAAAGAAAACAATAGCAAAGATCAATAATACTAAAAGCTGGTTCTCTGAGAAGATAAACAAAATTGATAAGCCATTAGCCAGACTCATCAAGAAAAAGAGGGAGAGGACTCAAATCAATAAAATTAGAAATGAAAAAGGAGACGTTACAACAGACACCGCAGAAATACAAAGCATCCTAAGAGACTACTACAAGCAACTCTATGCCAATAAAATGGACAACCTGGAAGAAATGGACAAATTCTTAGAAACGTATAACCTTCCAAGATTGAACCAGGAAGAAACAGAAAATATGAACAGACCAATCACAAGTAATGAAATTGAAACTGTGATTAAAAATCTTCCAACAAACAAAAGTCCAGGACCAGATGGCTTCACAGGTGAATTCTATCAAACATTTAGAGAAGAGCTAACACCCATCCTTCTCAAACTCTTCCAAAAACTTGCAGAGGAAGGAACACTCCCAAACTCATTCTATGAGGCCACCATCACCCTGATACTAAAACCAGAGAAAGATACTACAAAAAAAGAAAATTACAGACCAATATCACTGATGAATATAGATGCAAAAATCCTCAACAAAATACTAGCAAACAGAATCCAACAACACATTAAAAGGATCATACACCATGATCAAGTGGGATTTATCCCAGGGATGCAAGGATTCTTCAATATACGCAAATCAATCAATGTGATACACCATATTAACAAATTGAAGAATAAAACCCATATGATCACCTCAATAGATGCAGAAAAAGCTTTTGACAAAATTCAACACCCATTTATGTAAAAACTCTCCAGAAAGTGGGCATAGAGGGAACCTACCTCAACCTAATAAAGGCCATATATGACAAACCCACAGCAAACATCATTCTCAATGGTGAAAAACTGGAAGCATTTCCTCTAAGATCAGGAACGAGACAAGGATGTCCACTCTCACCACTATTATTCAACATAGTTTTGGAAGTCTTAGCCACAGCAATCAGAGAAGAAAAAGAAATAAAAGGAATACATATTGGAAAAGAAGAAGTAAAACAGTCACTGTTTGCAGATGACATGATACTATACATAGAGAATCCTAAAATTGCCACCAGAAAACTACTAGAGCTCATCAATGAATTTGGTAAAGTTGCAGGATACAAAATTAATGCACAGAAATCTCTTGCATTCTTATACACTAATGATGAAAAATCTGAAAGAGAAATTATGGAAACACTCCCATTTACCATTGCAACAAAAAGAATAAAATACCTAGGAATAAACCTACCTGGGAGACAAAAGACCTGTATGCAGAAAACTATAAGACACTGATGAAAGAAATTAAAGATGATACCAACAGGTGGAGAGATATACCATGAGCTTGGATTGGAAGAATCAATATTGTGAAAATGACTGTACTACCCAAAGCAATCTACAGATTCAATGCAATCCCTATCAAATTACCAATGGCATTTTTTACGGAACTAGAACAAATCATCTTAAAATTTGTATGGAGACACAAAAGACCCCGAATAGCCAAAGCGGTCTTGAGGGAAAAAAACGGAGCTGGAGGAATCAGACTCCCTGACTTCAGACTATACTACAAAGCTACAGTAATCAAGACAGTATGGTACTGGCACAAAAACAGAAATATAGATCAATGGAACAGGTTAGAAAGCCCAGAGATAAACCCACACACCTATGGTCAACTAATCTATTACAAAGGAGGCATAGATAAACAATGGAGAAAAGACAGTCTCTTCAATTAATGGCGCTGGGAAAACTGGACAGCTACATGTAAAAGAATGAAATTAGAACACTCCCTGACACCATACACAAAAATAAACTCAAAATGGATTTGAGACCTAAATGTAAGACTGGACACTATAAAACTCTTAGAGGAAAACATAGGAAGAACACTCTTTGACATAAATCACAGCGAGATCTTTTTTGATCCACCTCCTAGAGTAATGGAAATAAAAACAAAAATAAACAAATGGGACCTAATGAAACTTCAAAGCTTTTGCACAGCAAAGGAAACCATAAACAAGATGAAAAGACAATCCTCAGAATGGGAGAAAATATTTGCAAATGAATCAACAGACAAAGGATTAATCTCCAAAATATATAAACAGTTCATTCAGCTCAATATTAAAGAAACAAACAACCCAATCCAAAAATGGACGGAAGACCTAAATAGACATTTCTCCAAAGAAGACATACAGATGGCCAAGAAGCACATGAAAAGATGCTCAACATCACTAATTATTAGAGGAATGCAAATCAAAACTACAATGAAGTATCACCTCACACCAGTTAGAATGGGCATCATCAGAAAATCTACAAACAACAAATGCTGGAGAGGGTATGGAGAAAAGGGAACCCTCTTGCACTGTTGGTGGGAATGTAAATTGATACAGCCACTATGGAGAACAATATGGAGGTTCCTTAAAAAACTAAAAATAGATTTACCATATGATCCAGCAATCCCACTACTGGGCATATACCCAGAGAAAGCCATAATTCAAAAAGACACAGGCACCCCAATGTTCATTGCAGCACTATTTACAGTAGCCAGGTCATGGAGGCAACCTAAATGCCCATCGACAGATGAATGGATAAAGAAGAAGTGGTACATATATACAATGGAATATTACTCAGCCTTAAAAAGGAACGAAATTGAGTCATTTGTTGAAACGTGGATGGATCTAGAGACTGTCATACAGAGTGAAGTAAGTCAGAAAGAGGAAAACAAATATCGTATATTAACGCATGTATGTGGAACCTAGAAAAATGGTACAGATGAGCCGGTTTGCAGGGCAGAAGTTGAGACACAGATGTAGAGAACAGACATATGGACACCAAGGGGGGAAAACTGCGGTGGGTTGGGGATGGTGGTGTGCTGAATTGGGCAATTGGGATTGACATGTATACACTGATGTGTATAAAATTGATGACTAATAAGAACCTGCAGTATAAAAAAAAAAAAAACAAAAACAACTAATACTAAACTTTCATTGGGTTATTTGTATGGAAATATGTTAATATAAATGTTTCAGACATTACATGAAATTTCTAAAAATCTTATATGTTCTGGTGTAATGTTATAAGTCATAATTCTAGTTATTACTTTAAAATGTATATCTCAGAAATAACTAAATTTCCTTGTCAATTGCATTATTATGAACTTTCATCAAATCTTTAACTGTGGTCATTTTTAAGTCTTTTGTCATTTACAGACAGTTATGAGTGTACTCTGATGGTTTTGCAAATATGTTCCTATAAAAGGGTTTCATCTTCAAGGAATTCATGGAAAAGACTCTGACAAGTACAGGTTTCTGGTAACTGACTGTACTGCTGAACTGAATGAATAAGCATTTTCAGAACTCTAATGAAAAACTGATGAACTCATAAAAGTACTAACAAAAGATGAAGATGAAAAAAAAAATTAATTACATGGGACTGAGTGAACTGATGAGGATGATTATAATTTTTGTGACTTTCTCTTTCAATTATTAAAAAAAAATCCCACAAGGACTCAGAGGCAAAGAATATACAAATCAATTTTCATTGCGAAGTAAAGGAGCTGTTACAGTGGAGGAGTACTGGACTGAATGTCAATATTATGACATAGTATGAGTGTGTTTCGTGTTTGGTAATTGCAATCATTGTTGCTTTTGTTGTGGTCATCCATTTACAATGCTTGGTGTCAGTCTATTTTATCTCTTGTAAAAATAAAATACTGTGTGTGTGTGTGTGTGTGTGTGTGTGTGTGTGTGTGAAAAATAAATAAATAAATAAATAATATCAAAAAAAAACTTAATTGGAGTAAAACTAAAAAATCGTAAGTGGAAAGAAGTAACGGAAATTAAAAATTATAAAGAATCCCATGATAGGGCTTCCCTGGTGGCGCAGTGGTTAAGAATCCACCTGCCAATGTAGGGGACACGGGTTCGAGCCCTGGTCCAGGAAGATCCCACATGCTGCAGAGCAACTAAGCCTGTGTGCCACAACTACTTAACCTGAGCTCTAGAGCCCACGTGCCACAACTACTGAGCCCGCATGCCACAACTACAGAAGCCCGCACGCCTAGAGCCTGTGCTCTGCAACAAGAGAAGCCACCGCAATGAGAAGCCCGCGCACCACAACGAACAGTAGCCCCCGCTCGCCACAACTAGAGAAAGCCCGCGTGCAGCAACGAAGACCCAACACAGCCAAATAAATTAATTAATTAATTTTTTTAAAAAAAGAAGAATCCCATGATGGAAGTGTTCTAAATCTGGATTGTGGTGATGGTTGCACAACTGAATTAACTAAAACTCATCTAATTTTGTGCTCTCCTATATGGTTGCCACTGGGCACATGTGGCTATTTAAATTTAAATTTATTAAAATTGTATTATTCAGGGCTTCCCTGGTGGCGCAGTGGTTGAGAGTCTGCCTGCCGATGCAGGGGACACGGGTTTGAGCCCTGGTCCGGGAGGATCCCACATGCCGCGGAGCAACTAAGCCCGTGTGCCACAACTGCTGAGCCTGCGCGTCTGGAGCCGTGCTCTGCAACGAGAGGCCGCGACGGTGAGAGGCCCGCGCA
The DNA here is from genome assembly GCF_028021215.1 of Eschrichtius robustus. NCBI lineage: Eukaryota > Metazoa > Chordata > Mammalia > Artiodactyla > Eschrichtiidae > Eschrichtius > Eschrichtius robustus. The sequence continues at coordinate 40,173,434 of NC_090838.1, forward strand.
CCGCGATGAAGAGTGGCTCCCGCTCGCCACAACTGGAGAAAGCCCTTGCACAGAAATGAAGAACCAACACAGTCAAAAAGAAAGAAAGAAGGAAAGAAATTTTTTAAAAAAATTGTATTATTCAGAGGAATAGAATTGAGTGTCCAGAAATAAATCCATAAACCTATGGTCAATTAAATGGTGCCAAGACTTTTCAATAAGGAAAGAATAATCTCTTCAACAAATCATTCTGGGGCAACTGAATAGCCACATGCAAAAGAGTGAAGTTGGATCCCTACCTTACACCATATATGAATATTAACTCAAAATAAACCAAAGACCTAAATGTAAGGGCTAAAACTATAAAACTCTTAGAAGAAAATATATGAGTAAATCTTTATAACCTTTGATTTGGCAATAGAGTTTGAGATATTACATGAAAAGTACAAGTAACAAAAGAAAAAATAGATACATTTGGCATAAAAATTAAAAATGTGAACAAAAGGACACCATCAAAAGTGAAAAAACAACAAACAGAATGGGAGAAAATATTTGCAAATCATATATTTGATAAGGAATATCCAGAACACATAAAGAATTCTTGCAACTGAATAACAAAAAGACAAACAACCCAATTCCAAAACGGGCAAAGAACCAAATAGACATTTCTCCAAAGATGACATACAACTGGCCAATAAGCACATGAAAGGTGCTCAACATAATTAGTCACCAGAGAAATGCACATCAGAACCACAATGAGATGCTACTTCACCCTCACTAGGATAGCTATAATTTAAAAAAAGAAAAGAAAAGAAAAGAACAAGTGTTGATGAGGATGCAGAGAAACTGCAATCATTGTACTTTGCTCCTGGGAATGTAAAGTAATAGAGCTGCTGAGGAAAACATGTTGGCAGTTTCTTTAAAAAGTTAAACATAGGATTATCACATGTCCAAACAATTCCACTCCTAGATATATACCCAAAAGAACTGAAAACAGATATTCAAACAAAAGTTGGTATGAATTTTCATACCAGCACTCTTTACAATAACCAAAAGGTGGAAACAACCCAAATGTCCATCAACTGACGAATGGATAAACAAACTGTGGTACATCTATAAAAAAGAATGGAATACTGGCACATGCTGCAACATGGATGAACCTTGAAAACATTATGCTAAGTGAAAGAAGTCAGATACAAAGAGTCACATATTGTATGACTCCATTTATATGAAATATCCAGAATAGGCAAATCTAAAGAGACAGAAAGCAGATTACAGGTTGCCAAGGGTTGGGGGAAGGGGATAGGACGAGTTACTGCTTGATGGGTGTGGAGTTTTCTTTTGGGGTGATGAAATATTTTGGAACTAGATAGAGATGGTTATGTAACACTGTGAAAATAATAAATGCCAGTGAATTGTACACTTTAAAATGGTTAAAATGGCAAATTTTATATAGCATGAATTTTACCTCAATAAAAAATATTAAAAAATTAAAAAATATATTTTCTAGGTTACACTAGCCACATTTTGGGTGGCTAGTGCTGCTGATTAGACTTTGCTTATCACAGAACATTTCTACCATGTACAAATTCTATTGGAAGTACTGATATAACTGTACACTTACAATGGGTAAGTTTATGGTATATAAATTGTCCTTCGGTAAAGAGACAGGACCGTTTAAAAAAGAAACATTCCCAAGGCAAATATATTTTTAAAGCATTTTTAAAAATTGAAGTATAGTTAATTTACAATGTTGTATTAGTTTTAGGTGTACAGCAAAGTGATTCAGTTATATATATAATTGAATATATACATATTCTTTTTCAGATTCTTTTCCATTATAAGTTATTGCAAGATATTGAATATATTTCCTTGTGCTTTGCAGTACATCCTTGTTGTTTATCTATATTATATGCAGTAGTGTGTATACATTAATCCCAAACTCCTAATTTATCTCTCCCCTGCCCTCCGCCAACCCCCCACAACCATATGGTTATGGTTTTGTAACTGTAAGTTTGTTTTCTGTCTGTGGTCTGTTTCTGTTTTGTAAATTAGTTCATTTATATCATTTTTTTAGATTCCACTTGTAAGTGATATTGTATGATTGTCTTTGTCTGACTTACTTCACTTAATATGATAATCTCTAGGTCCCTCCATGTTGCTGCAAATGGCAAGATTTCATTCTTTTTTATGGCTAAGTAATATTCCAGTGTGTGTGTGTGTGTGTGTGTGTGTGTGTGTGTTTACCTATATATATATATTTTTCCTAATTAATTAATTTATTTTTGGCTGCATTGGGTCTTCGTTGCTGCACGTGGGCTTTCTCTAGTAGCCGCGAGCGGGGGCTATTCCTCGTTGCAGTGCACGGGCGTCTCATTGCGGTGGCTTCTCTTTTGTGGAGCATGTGCTCTAGGCATGCAGGTTTCAGTAATTGTGGGACGAGGGCTCAGTAGTTGTGGCTTGCGGGCTCTGGAGCGCAGGTTCAGTAGTTGTGGCACACAGGCTTAGTTGGTCTGTGGCATGTGGGATCTTCCTGAACCAGGGCTCCAACCCATGTCCCCTGCATTGGCAGGTGGATTCTTAACCACTGCGCCACCAGGGAAGTCCAATATTTTTTAGTTTTATTTATTTGGTTACTCCAGGTCTTGGTTGTGTCAGGCATGCTCCGTAGTTGTGGCATTTGTGCTCCTTAGTTGTGGCTCACAGGCTCCTTAGTTGTGGCAGGCAGCTCCTTAGTTGTGACATGCAAACTCTTAGTTGCGGCATGCATGTGGGATCTAGTTCCCTGAGCAGGGATTGAACCTGGGACCCTTGCATTGGGAGCGTGGAGTTTTAACCACTGCGCCACCAGGGAAGTCCATATGTATGTGTGTGTGTGTGTGTGTGTGTGTGTGTGTGTGTGTGTGTGTGTATACCACATCTTCTTTATCCATTTATCTGTTGATGAACACTTAGGTTGCTTCCATGTCTTGGCCATTGTAAATAGTGCTGCTATGAATATTGGGGTACGTGTATCTTTTCAAGTTAGCATGTTCTCCAGATATAGGCCTAGGAGTGCAGGATGATATGGTAACTCTATTTTTAGTTTTTTAAGGAACCTCCATACTGTTTTCCAGAGTGGCTGCACCAATTTACATTCCCACCAACAGTGTAGAAGGGCTCCCTTTTCTCCACACCCTCTCCAGCATTTATTATTTGTAGACTTTTCAATGATGGCAATTCTGACTGGTGTGAAGTGATACCTCATTGTAGTTTTGATTTGCATTTCTCTAATAATTAATGATGTTGAGCATCTTTTCATGTGCCTGTTGTCCATCTGTATGTTTTCTTTGGAGATCCAAAGGCAAATAGTGATTTTTTCAAAGAACCAGCTTTTGATTTCACTGATTTTCTCTATTATTTTCCTGTTTTAAATTTCATTGATTTCTGCTTATATAATATATGGTCTGCTTGCTTTAGGTTTATATTGTTTTTCTTTCTCTAACTGTCCTAAATTGGAGGCTTAGATTACTATTTTTAAATCTTTCTCTGTTTCTAATATATAAATTCAATGCTATAAATTTCTCTCTTAGCATTGCTTTCACTGCCTCCCACAGATTTTGATAAGTTGTATTTTCATTTAGTTCAAAATATTTAAAACATTTTTTGAGATATTCTTTGACTGATGTGTTATTTAGAAGTGTGTTGTTTAATCTCCAAATATTTTGGGATTTCTATTTATCTTTCTGTTATTGATTTCTAACTTAATTCCACTGTGTGAGAGGATACTTTGTATGATTTCTATTCTTTTAAATTTGTTAATGTGTGTTTTATGGCACTGAATGTGGGCTATCTTGGTGTATGTCCCATGTAAGCTTGAGAAGAATGTGTATTCTGCTGTTTCTGGATAAAGTATTCTATAAATGTCAGTTAAATCCAGTTGATTAATGATGCTGTTCAGTTCAACTGTATCCTTACTGATTTTCTGCCTATTGGATCTGTCAGTTACTAATAGAGGGGTGTTCATATCTCCAACTATAATAGTGGCTTCCTCTACTTCTCCTTGCAGTCTATCAGTTTTTGCCTCACATATTTTGACGCCCTGTTGTTAGGCACCCACACATTCAGGATTTTTATGTTTCCTTGGAGAATTGACCCCTTTATCATTAATAATTCTCCCTGATATTATTGATATTTATATCAAGAATATTATTGTTAATATTATTGATAGTGCCATGATAATTTTCCTCTTTCTGAAGTCAGCTTTGTCTGAAACTAATACAGCTACTCCAGTTTTCTTTAGATTAGTGTCACCATGGTATATCTTTCTCTACCCCTTCACTTTCAATCTGTATGTGCCTTTACATTTAAAGTGGGCTTCTTAGAGACAATATGGCTTTTATATACCCTCTCAGTCTGTGTCTTTTATTTGGTGTATTTAGATCATTCACATTTAAAATGATTATTGATATAATTGGATTAATATCTACCATATTTGCAACTGTTTTCGAGTCATTGCACTTGTCCCTTGTTTCTTGTCTTCCCCTCTTTTTCTGCCTTCTCTGTTTTTTTTTTTTTTTTCTAGTTAAACAATGATTTTATTGCTTGAGTACATGGAAAAATTTATGCAACCAGGGCAGAGGCTGTGGATAACTAGTATTTCCAAACTGAGGGGGTGTGAGGGGAGGACGGGTTTGGTCTTTCAGTATTGAGCCAACCTGTGAATGCAGCTCTTAATCAGAATCAGAAGGAATTTAGCACCTTTATCCTTTCTGTTTCTCTGAAGATGCTTTCGAACAGCAAAAACTTTCTTAATTAAATGCTAGAGGTACTCAGGACTGTCAGGAGGAAGTCCTTTGGACTTAAGAATTCTCAAGATTTTATTGCCTGTCATAAAACAACACCATGTGAGTCTCTCAGGATCACCCTGAGGCAGGCCCTTCTTGGCCAGTTTGTAGATCTGCTCCTTCCTGTTGTCAGAAGTTAACTTCAGCCAGGTGGGATTGCTGCGGTGGTAGGCCAGAGCCGACTGGGACAGGCCCTTCCCAGGGGCCTGCATGCAACCACGAGGGCAGCCAAAAAGAGAGCAAGGGTGGGAGTGCAGGAAGCCACCCTGCACACAGGAAGTGACCTCACACAGTCCTGCTTCCTCCCATCCTGCCTTCTCTGTTTTTAATTGAGCATTTTATATTATTCCATTTTCTCTTAGCACATTAATTATACTTCTTTAAAATTTTAAAAAATGTTTGCCCTAGGGTTTGCAATACACATTTACAACCAATTTAAGTCTACTTTATTTTTAAAATTTTTTAAAAAGGATTTTATTTATTTATTTGGCTGCATTGGGTCTTGGTTGCTGTGTGCGGGATTTCTCTAGTTGCGGCGAGAGAGGGCTACTCTTCGTTGTGGTGCACGGGCTTCTCATTGCGGTGGCTTCTCTTATTGTGGAGCACAGGTTCTAGGCGTGTGGGCTTCAGTAGTTGTGGCACACAGGCTCAGTAGTTGTGGCTCGCGGGCTCTAGAGAGCAGGCTCAGTAGTTGAGGTGCATGGGCTTAGTTGCTCCACGGCCTGTGGGATCTTCCCAGACCAAGGCTCAAACCCGTGTTCCCTGCACTGGCAGGTGGATTCTTAACCACTGCGCCACCGGGGAAGTCCTTAAGTCTATTTTAAAATAACATTGTACTGCTTCATAGGTAGGACAGGTACCTTATAACAGATTATTCCCAATTTTTCCCTCTTGTCCCTTATAATATTGCTGTCATTCATTTCACTTATTCATAAGCTATAATCAACCAATACATTATTGCTATTGTTATTTTTGAACAAGCAGTTATCTATTAGATCAATTAAGAATAACAAAAATATAAGATTTTATTTTACTTTCATTGGTTTCTTCTCTAATATTCTTCTTTCTTCAAATGTAGATCTGAGTTTCTGATCTATATATTCTATAGTTCTGTATATATGATCTATATATTCTTCTCTCTGAAGAGCTTCTTTTAACATTCCTTGCAAGGGCAGGATGACTGGTGATAAATTCCCTTGCTTTTCTTTGTCTGAAAAAGTCTTTATTTCTCCTTCACTTTTTAAAAACATTAATTAATTAATTTATTTTTATTTTATTATTTTTTTATTGGGGTATAGTTGTTTTACAATGTTGTGTTAGTTTCTACTTCTCCTTCACTTTTGAAGGATAATTTCACTGGACACAGTATTCTAGTTTGGTGGCTTTTGTTTTTGGTTCAACACTTTAAATATTTCACTCTATTCTCTTCTCGCTTGCATGGTTTTTAAGGAGAAGCCTGATGTAATTCTTATCTTTGTTTCCTATAATTAAGGTGATTTTTTCCTCTGGCTTCTTTCAGGATTTTTTCTTCTAAAGGCAAGTATCAGATAGATTTGTCTAAACAAAAATAAAAAAATTTTATGATCAAGAAAGACAAAGCAAAGTGAATGCCACAATGATAAAGACAAAGGACAGGGGTCTGGCAGAATGGGAGGCCACAGGGTAAGGAAGGTGCCGGGAAGCTTCCAGGACACTGGGCATTGCTGTGTTGGGGCTGGGTGGGACCACAAAGCACTATGGCCTAGCCTGCTCTGGTAATCATGACATTTGATGATGTGGCCTCATATTTTTTGGAGCAAGAGTGGGAGATCCTGGAGACGTAGCAGAAGGAAATATATCAGCAAGTAATGAAGATCCATTATGAGACTCTTGATTCTCTGGGTTATGTTTTTCCCAAGCCAGATTTGATCACTTGGATGGAATAAGGGAGAATGTTATTAATCAGAGACCCGGGGGGAAAAAGAAAGACAAAGGACAAACTGGAAAAATACTTTCAATGGTGGACAAATGGTTAATAGTTTTAATATATAAAGAACTCTTACTAATAAATAAGATAAAGCTAAATGTTGTGAAAGAAAAATAAGCAAAGAACAGGAAAAGGAAACTCATAAAAAGAAGAAATTAAAATGGCAAATAAACGTAAGTCACAAAAAAATCTTTGGTAACTGAAAATGAAATTAATTTAAAAAGGAGACATATTTTTAACCTTTCAGGATTAGCAAAGATTTGAAAATGTTTGCTGCATATGGAGAAAGGGTACTGTCATAATTGATTGATGGCATGTATACTGTTACATTTCTGGAGGGTAATTTAGCAAATTTTATTAAATTCCTCCAAAACATCAACTTCTTTGATTCAGCAATTTTACTTCCAGGAATTTTTCCTCAGGAAATAATTGAACAAATATACAAAGATGTATGTATAAAGCTGTTTATCATGGTAGTGTTTATAATAGTAAAAAAATTGGCAACAGCCTGACTGTTCAAAAAGTGTTTTTTTAAGTTGATTTTAAAAATAAAAGAATGAGAAATCAGAGACAAGAGGAAAAAAAATAGTTTGAAATAAGCAAACAATCCTTGTAATAAAGACTTGTCTTCCTAAGTAGCAGCTCCCTTCACAGATAAAGAATGGAAAGAGGCAGGGTTTCCCTGGTGGCGCAGTGGTTGAGAATCTGCCTGCCAATGCAGGGGACACGGGTTCGAGCCCTGGTCTGGGAAGATCCCACGTGCCGCAGAGCGGCTGGGCCCGTGAGCCACAATTACTGAGCCTGCGCGTCTGGAGCCTGTGCTCCGCAACAAGAGAGGCCGCGATAGTGAGAGGCCCGCGCACCGCGATGAAGAGTGGCCCCCGCTTGCTGCAACTAGAGAAGGCCCTCGCACAGAAACGAAGACCCAACACAGCCATAAATAAATAAATTAATTAATTAATTTTAAAAAAAAGTTAATTAAAAAAAAAAGAATGGAAGAGGCAGAGTACAATGTGACATCCTGTACATATGACACCCTTACCTCTCTGAAGACCCAGAAGTTTGCACTCCTGACAAAATGGGGCCTAGCTCCTTGGTTCCACAAACACACATTACCCTCTCCCTTTCTTTACATAACATTACCCATTGTTCCCTTTGATGACTGGAAATGTAGCTCCTCCATTCAAAAACATCTAGTTGAGACAGTGGGAGAAGGTCTCCAGGTGCATCAGTCTGACCCTGGGAAAACTGGTAATAGCAGAATGTTGCTTCTCTGGGGAAGGGAGTTGGGCAAGGGAAATCAGAGAGTAGAGTAGATACTCAATAAATCCTTGGATGCAGCCAAGGCAGCCAGGATTAGACCTCAGCATGCCGAGTTCCATCCTGGCCCTCTTTAGTGGAACTGACTACCTACAGAAACAGGGAATAGAAATTCAGGGCAAAGCCTATCTACCTGGAATTTTCCCATATCACTTCTCATTTTGTACTAACTCCACTACTCATGGCTGTCACATTCCCAAATCCTCTAACCTTCATTTATCTGCAGCCTTTGGCTCCTAGGCCTCACATCAGTTGCCTGTGGCTATGAAGACCCTTTTCAGGTAAGCCACTCCAGCCTGGCTGGACCACTTGGCCTCCTGGCATTCCCTCCCCAGCATTAACCAGGGAAACTACAACGTGCCACTCCCATGTTTCTCCCCAGTGTTTGTGGGCCCACATACCCCATCTCAACCTCTCCTCCACCTCAGGATAGAGGGATCAGAAACAAAGGGATACATTTACTAGGTTAAAGAATGTTAGACTTAGAAGGGATAGTGTTCATCATTTAGCAAAATCAACCTTATTTAAACTGAAATAACTTGCTTACAGTCACACAGCTAATTCCAATGTAATGTGGTACCTGGGTGCCAGGGTGGTCCTTTTAATTTTAATTTATTAAAAAATTTTAAAGCAATTCCTAAGATTCCATAGGAAAGATGACATTCTATTTGATCTATAAGTACACCCAGGTATGATTCACCCTAAATGGAAAGGGACCACAGGACTAGTTCAGGTCTTTGTTTCTCTTATAAGGAGGATGGAAATGTCCCATTTCTTTTTCAAAGCTGTTACATGACCCTCCTTTTGGGGAGAATGAAGCAAGTGTAGTGGGGTCCCAGCCTGGAAGCTGATGTCCAGGGCGGCCAGGAGCAGAGAGAGGCAGAATGAAAGTACAAAAACATTTCTAAGAGGACGCTCAGGGTCCAGCCAGCAAAAGCTCCGTCTCTTTGTGAAAGGGAAGCAGAACCCAAAGGGCAAGGGCCAAGTGAACACAGGAGCAGACTGTGGTTATTGGGGTTGGGAGTTGTGGAGAAGAGGGCTGTGACAGATGTAAAAGGGGATTTGAGGTGAGAAGAGCTAGGGTGTAGTTGGATGAATGGGTGAATATGTTTGGAGTATGAACTCCTTCATGGATGCTGACGGAAGGTGTTGGGGGAGCTGACCTAATTAAAAGCTACAAAGGGGGAGATGTAGAAAACCACCTAGTTGTGAACCTCCCACCTGCAGTCAGAGAACACAGCAAGACCTGATGACCCAACTGAATGTCTCACAGAGCCCAATATTGTAGACAGTTATATAAAGACTTCAAACAGTGAAAACATTCTCCAGACTTCTTCTTCCCGGTACTGCCCTAGCCACAATGCCCTAGAGCGGTGTAGGCACAAGTTCCCCCATAATCCTTAAAGCATTGAACATCTCACCATTCTTTCTGACTCAACCATGGAAAATCCATCCCATTATTTTTCCTGAAACCAGATTCCCTAAATGTCTGTACAACCAGTGTTAAGTTACCCTACTCAGACCCCTGGGGTCAGCTTTGCCTTTCTCTTTTTCATTCATTCATTCATTCATTCATTCATTCATTCAGTTAACATTATTGAGCCCTTACTACATCAGGTACACTGTGCAAGGTTCTGGGATACACAGTAGTCAGTAAAACAGGCTGATATTTGCCTCATGGGATGTAGAGTACAGTCAAGCACTCACCAAATCATATTGATTCCACCTTCATAATGATGGTCATGTTGATTCTTTTCTTTCTACCACCATTCCAGTTCAGTGCTGCAGCACCCTGTACCGGAACTTTTCCGGAAACCTTCTGTCTTTCTCCCTGTTTACATTATTTCCTGCACTCTAATCTATCCTATATTCCACCCATTCCTAAATATGATAGGCCATCAGAAACACATGAGGTTTATAAATGTAGACTCCAGGACCTTAGCCCAAACCTACTGAATAAGAAAGGTGGTAGGTCCCAGAATCTCTATATTTTTTAAAGCTAACTCTATGATTTTGATGCACAGCCAGGTTTGGTAACCAAACCACTACCAAACACAATTCCACTTGGTCAGAATTCTTCAGGAAATCCTCATTGTCTGCAGAATAAACTAAAATATTAGCCTGGCATTCAACATTCCAATCTATCTATTCCAGTTTTCTTTTACTAAAATTCTCGTCTACCTTTAATTATGTGACCTTGAGAAAATCACTGAAATAGGCAAGTACAAAATCAAGGGCACAGTCTTTATTTGTTATCCTGTGCTACAAAAACTTTTCTGCAACTAGTTTTTTAAAAAATTGAAGTAATAATGTATTTACTTCCCTTTCCAAATGCCATTTTGGTGGTGAGTTTTGTCCCCCGTCCTTTGTTCCTTTTCTCTCCTGTTTCCCCTTCCTTCTGCTGGGTGGTTCTCTTCCTGATCTTTTTCTCATTTAAATAGTCATGCTCATATTTGCTAAAGCAAACTAGTTGATTCTTATGTTGTTAATCACAAAGTATTTACATGTATTTACAATGAACAAATACATGTTCCTTGTAAAAAAATTTTAATAACAAGGAAGAAAAATACAATAAAAAGTGAAAGTGCCCTCTCTCCTTCCACTCTGAGCCACTCCGCAGAGGTAACCTCTATTAACAGTTCAGCGATGCAAAGTTCTCAAACATTTCTTATATTCCCATTTTCTGTAGGGATTTTGTACCAACTCTCTGCCTTGGTCCTACCCTCCCAAACTCATCTGTCTCTGTGTTGGCTCAGATCAGGTTTTCTCCCTGGCTTCGGCATTCATCCATGTCTTGCAACCCACTTGAGGACATCCAGGACAATTTCTCCTCTCCATTTACCTTCTTTCTGACTACAAGGAAGAGGCTGACTAGTCATGCACTATTATTTTCCCCACTTCCTTTCAAAAAGTATTTTAATTGCTGTTAAAACTCTTCCTTCTGCTATCACCTATTTTAGGGTCCCCTGTTGTTTGGGGGAACATACCTTTCTGCAGTGCACTTTACCAACAGGCAGAGAAGGTAGCTGACTGCTGAGATGATTTTCTGAGTCCTAGAAAGATTCTCCATCACTCTTCTTCCCAAATATTTCCTCTGTCAGAGGCCAAGCTTTGAAATCCTTCCAAAATTTTTTTTTTATAACAGCCTTACTGAGATACAATTCCCATTGCGTATCTTTAAAGTGTACAGTTCAATGGTTTTTAGTATATTCACAAACTTGTGCAACTATGACTACAATAAATTTTAGAACACCTTTGTCATCCCAAAAAGAAACCCCATACCCATTAGCAGCCATACTTCATTTTCCCTCAAACCTCTCCGCCCTAGAAAACCACTGATCAACTTTCTCTCTTTATAGACTTGCGTATTCTGGATATGTGGTTTTTTGGAGACTGGCTTCTTTCAGTTACCATAATGTTTTCAAGGCTTATCCATGCTGTAGCATGTATTAGTACTTTGTTCGTTTTTATTATTGAATAATATTCTATTGTATGAATAAATCACTTTGTATTTATCCACTCATCAGTTGATGGACATTTGGGTTCTTTCCACTTTTTGGCTACTATGAATAATGCTGCTATGACCATTCATGTACAAATTTTTATATGGACATATGTTTTCATTTCTCGTGGATATGTACTTAGGAGTGGAATTGCTGGGTCATATGGTAACACTATGTTTAACATTTTGAGGAACTGTACCACAGTCCCACCAGTAGTGTATAAGGGTTCCAATTTCTCCACATTTTTTACCAACTCCTGTTATTTTCCATTTTTTAAGTAGTCATCCCAGTGGGTAGGAAGTGGTATCTCATTGTGATTTTGATTTGCATTTCCCTAATGACAAATGATGTTAAACATCTTTTTATGTGCTATTGGCCATTTTTACATATTCTTTGGAGAAATGTCTATTCAGATCCTTTACCCATTTTTAATTAGGTATTTGTTTTTTTATTATTGAGTTGCAGGAGTTCTTTTTGTTTGTTTTGCTTTGTTTTGTTTTCGCTTGTTTTTCTTTATGTATGTATGTATCTAGATACAACTTACTTATCAGATATCTGATTTGCAAAATTTTCTTCCATCCTGTCAGTTGTCTTTTTACTTCCTTGATGATGTCCTTTATTAAGGCACACAGGTTTTAAATTTTGATGATGTCCCATTGATCTCTTTTTTTCTCTTGCTGTTTTTGCTTTTGGTGTCATATGAAAGAAATCAGTGACAAATCCAAGGTAATGAAGATTTACATCTATTTTAGAGGGCCAAGAAATAAACCCATACACCTATGGTCAATTAATACTTAACAAAAGTGGCAAGAATATACAATGGAGAAAAGACAGTCTCCTCAGCAAGTGGTGTTGAGAAAGCTGGACAGCCTCACGTAAATTAGTGAAGTTAGAACACTCCCTTACACCATATACAAAAGTAAACTCAAAATGGTTTAAAGACCTAAATATAAGATATGACACCATAAAACTCCTAGAACATAGGCAAAACATTCTCTAACATAAATTGTAGCAATGTTTTCTTAGATCAGTCTCCCAAGGCAAAAGAAATAAAAACAAAAATAAACAAATGGGACCTAATCAAACTTAAAAGTTTTTGCACAGCAAAGGAAACCATCAAGAAAACAAAAAGACAACCTACAGAATGGGAGAAAATATTAATGTGAAAGACAAGGGGTTAATTTCCAAAATATACAAACAGCTCATACAACTCAGTATCAAAAAACCAAACAACCCAATCAGAAAATGGGCAGAAGACCTAAACAGACACTTCTCCAAAGAAGACATACAGCTGGACAACAGGCACATGAAAAGATGCTCAACGTCACTAATTATTAGAGAATTGCAAATCAAAACCACAAGGAGGTATCACCTCACACTGGTCAGAATGGTTATCATCAAAATGTCTACAAATAATAAATGCTGGAGAGGGTGTGGAGAAAAGGGAACCATTCTACACTGTTGGTGGAAACATAAATTGGTACAGCCACCATGGAAGTTTATGGAGGTTCATTTAAAAACTAAAAATAGGGCTTCCCTGGTGGCGCAGTGGTTGAGAATCTGCCTGCCAATGCAGGGGACACGGGTTCGAGCCCTGGACTGGGAAGATCCCACATGCCGCGGAGCAACTGGGCCTGTGAGCCACAACCACTGAGCCTGCGCGTCTGGAGCCTGTGCTCCGCAACAAGAGAGGCCGCGATAGTGAGAGGCCCGCGCACCGTGATGAAGAGTGGCCCCTGCTTGCCGCAACTAGAGAAAGCCCTCACACAGAAACGAAGACCCAACATAGCCAAAACTAAATAAATAAATAAATATTTTTTAAAAAAACCTAAAAATAGAGCTATCACATGATTCAGCAATGTCACTTCTAGGCATATATCTGAAAAAGACAAAAACTCTAATTTGAAAAGATACATGTACCCCAATATTCATAGCAGCACTATTTACAGTAGCCAAGAAATGGAAGCAACCTAAGGCTCCATCAACAGAGGAATGGATAAAGAAGATGTGGCATATATATATAATAGAATATTACTCAGGCATAAAAAAAGAGTAAAATGTTGCCATTTGCAGCAACATGGATGGACTTAGAGAATATCATACTAAGTGAAGTAAGTCAAACAGAGAAAGACAAATATTATATGATACCACTTATAAAGACAAATATTATATGTGGAATCTAAAAAATGATACAAATGAAGTTATCTACAAAACAGAAATAGACTTGCAGACATAGAAAACAAACTTATGGTTACCAAAGGGGAAAGGGAGGTGGGGAGGGATAAATTAGGAGTATGGGATTAACAGGTACACACTACTATATATAAAATTGGTAAGCAGCAAAGATTTACTGTAATACAGGGAACAATATTCAATATCTTGTAATAACCTATAATGGAAAATATTCTGAAAAAAATATAACTGAATCACTTTGCTGTACATGTGAAACTAACATAATATTGTAAATCAACTATACTTCAATTAAAAAAAGATTTACATCTATTTTTTCTTCTAAGAGTTTTAGACTCTTAGTTCTTACATTTAGGTCTTTGATTCACTTTGGGTTAATTTTTGTATATGGTGTGAGGTAGGGTTCCAACTTCATTATTTTGTATGTGGCTATTCAGTTGTCTCAGCATCATTTGTTGAAGAGATTATTTTTCTCCATTGAATTGTCTTGGTACCCTTGCAACAAGTTAAAAAGGCAGAACACCATAAAATTCTACATTTTCAGAATTGGAAAGGATATTAGGAATCTGTACTGGTCAGGCTTCTTAGTTGTAGACCATAGAATGCATTTTAGCTATTTTAATTGGGAAGGCATTTATTAAATCATTGTTGGAAGGAAAAGAAGCAGGAGCTCAAGGTCAGAGGTTCTCAAACTTGGTTGCACATTTAATCACCTGGGAGCAAATGCCCATATTATACCCTGTACCATATATCAGACTGTCTGGAGTAGAATCCAGGTGTCAATTAAAAAAAAAAATCTCCTCATGTGATTCCAATGCATGGTCAAGATTGAGAATCAGTACTCTAGACTGAGCTCCTAGAAATAACATCTAGAACCACACTGCTGAATTTGCCTGGTGAGGGAGCTGCTGCCATTACAGACCTCAGAACAACACAGCTTCTTCCGTAATCTGCAAGCTGCAGCACCACTGACAATCTCAGGAAGTCACCTGTACTAGTGCTAGCAAAAATGGCCTCTCAGTGCCCAGGCTGTTTCTTTAGGTAGCTCTTTCTGAATCAAAGTCTCACACAAGTGCGTTTGAATGTTAGAACCTATCACATGGTCACATCTAGCAGCAAAGAAATCTAGGAAAATTGTTTATTTAGACTTTTCAGTGGGAAGATGGGATTCACAATGTGTAGAACTATTCAAATATGATGTGAATGTTAAAAAAAGTTTTGGAGTAACCAAGAAAAGACAAATGTCTACTACAGGGTCAATTGATTGGTTACAAATCTGGACATGAGTCAGAGACACCTGGGGGAACTTTGCAATAATAAAGATTCTCAGGCCACAACCCTGGAGAAGCTGATTCAATAGGCTTGTGTGGGTTCTGGATTCTGCCAGGTTTGGGACTTTTGAGAGTCCAACCTCCCTCTTCGAATGTTTGCCCTCCAATCAGAAGCATTTCACTTCCAATTTGAGATAAGGCTTAATCTGCGCATGTCTCCAGAGAAGCAACAGAGTGATGCAGACTCACAATAAAGTGTCAAAGACCAAATAGAGCCTTTGGCTAGGATCTTAATCATAGGAATGGTGTGAGGAAAGGGTTCTAGACTGGTGAGTATTAGGGATATGGTATTTCTTGATTCTGTAGGATGACCATTATCCACCCTTGGGAGAACTGTATAGTTTGAAAAGTCATTTTCAATATTTGAAGGCAAATAAAAACAATCCCTTATTATTTTCATAATGAAAACAACTGCAAGTAAAGCTAGGTAAAATTTTCCAGGCTGGTGGGGTTATGTAGAAGGTAATAATTTCTAAGTGGGAGTATGTGTATGTGATTTTTATATTTATCTGAATAAGGCATGTGTTCAAAAAAGTTGGGTAACACTACCCTAAACCATCTGGCCCTTCCTTTTTGGTGAAGAGGTGTGAGTGAATTCAAAGCAAAGTGGGAGGGGAGCCCTCTCATGGCCATGTACTCCAACAGCTGCCCCTTGCACCCAGCAAATGAAGTGCTTCTAAAAGATTATAATTTTAAAGTACTCTCTAGAGTCTTCAATGTACAACTTTTAAAAATTACTAGAGCCACCCAGCTCTAGTAGCCCACGTGACCATCACATCTTATTTAATGTGCTGTATATTCACCATGTCCTGGGTCAGGGCCACTACAAATCACACGTTCCCGGAAAGCACATTGCTTTTTATCAACAGCTTGATTTACAACCAGCAAAAATCCATAGCCCGCTGTGACCCTTCTAAAAAGTCTGCCTTTCACACCTTGTCCTCTTCAGAGGGAATAAAACACCCTCATTTCTTCTATCAGCGCATTGGCTAGAAACACTACCTGGACCGTTTATTTGAGAGAGGCTTGTGTGTAGGGGAAAAGGCCCGGAAGATAGAGAGCTGATCTCACAATGCAGCCGAGACCAATAATGTAGCAGCCTATTCTCTGCAGTGAAAACGGGAATAGGGATTTGTACGCATTCATAAAGGCAGCTTAGGTGGGCAGACAGCTTGTTCTGAACCTTACTCCTTCTTATAACCTCTCCCCATATATTTTCATGACCTCATGGCTGTTATGTCATGAGGTGGAGGTACAGGGAGGGAAGATTGGCCAGAAGAATAAATCAGTTACATATTAAATTTTCTGGAAAAAAGTATCCCTAGCAATTTGATAGGTCCTTGACAACACCTATTAAACTGAATCTTTTAAGAAAAACGGAGTTACCTATGGTGTGTTATTTCCTCTGTGTTTGGCTAACTGTGAATCCGGCAGCTAGCAGAAGATCATAGTTAAAAGGAATCCAAATCAAACCAGATCTCCTCTATCACTCATGGCTGCTTCGGTAAAGCTCACATTATACCAAAAAATCAAGTGTTCATTGCAGAATCAGGGTGCAGGACGGCTTTTCTTTATACAGTCTAAACAGGAGCTGTGATGAATTAACTTTTAGTTGCTTGTGATTAGATAGGGAGTCTGGATGAATACTTCCTGGAGCTGGAAGCATGGTGTTGAAGTGGAAAGCAGTTTACTATAGCAGTAGGACAAAGAAAAGGAGAAGCTGTGTGGCAGCCTGCACACTCCCGACTGTTGCTCTGAGAGCTAGGAGGTTCAGGTGACTTGTGATAGATTCCTGTTCCCTCAGAAGCGGAGGAAAGAAGCTGCCACCTCTGGATAAACTTACAACAGCATTATAGCACGTCTCAGGTATAGAAACGCAAACACAGCATTATAGGAGACCCTGTAAAATGTCAGGAAATATTGATTGGCAAAGACTGAAATGAATGCTAACACTCACATTGGGTAGGATGTAGTGACACAGACATATTCATATAGTGCTAGTGGGAATATAAATTGCTACAGTCTTTCTGGAGGGTATTTAAGCAGTTTTGTAAAAACTTTAAATGTGCATTTCCTTTGACCCAGAAATTTCATTCTAGGATTTTCTTGAACAACTAAACAAAGATGTGTGTACAAGGATGTTCCTCCCAGTGTTTTTATAATAGGAAACTACCTAAGTAGAGAATTGTTAAGTACACCATAATGCATCCACACAAAAGCACACTATGTAACCATTACAAATAATGCCTGAAAAGACATCCAGAAAAATGTTAAGAGGTTTCTCTGCTTGGTAAAATTTCAGAATTATTTTTAAATGAAGGGAAAGGAAACAAATTCAAGACTACTTGCCCTTCAATAATTGCAAAATAAAGCTGTTTCCTTCTTCAGTATTAGGACCCCACCTATGAGGTACCTATGATTATGGATAAAGAAAGATATTTGCTGCATTTTTCCTATTTAAAATAGAAGCCTTGTGTAATTAGCTCTCAACCCATGAAGTTTAGAGGACAACAGAGAGGTTTTTTTTTTTAATAAATTTATTTATTTTTGGCTGTGTTGGGTCTTCGTTGCTGTGCACAGGCTTTCTCTAGTTGCGGTGAGGGGGGGCTGCTCTTTGTTGCGGTGCGCGGGCTTCTCATTGCGGTGGCTTCTCTTGTCGTGGAGCTCGGGGTCTAGGCGCGTGAGCTTCAGTAGTTGGGGCACGTGGGCTCAGTAGTTGTGGCTCGCGGGCTCTAGAGCGCAGGCTCAGTAGTTGTGGCGCATGGGCTTAGTTGCTCTGAGGCATGTGGGATCTTCCTGGACCAGGGCTCAAACCCGTGTCCCCTGCATTGTCAGGTGGATTCTTAACCACTGCACCACCAGGGAAGTCCCAATAGAGAGTTTTGTTAAGGGAAAACTTTCTAGAGATTTTGTGTCTATTCATAGAATAAATGTTCATGCAATGAATGAATGAATGAAGTGAATGCTTTGTAGAGATAAAAGGGACAAGAGAAACCATCCAAATTCTCATTCTGCAAATGGGGTGCTTGAAGTCGGCAACTAGAGACTTACATAGCTAGAGATAGATGTACACACCTGGCAATTGGTAGTGCACCAGTGCACCCAAAAATGCCAAGGTCCATTGTGACTTCACAAGATCAAGAGAGATCTGTGATTTCTCAGGTCCCTTCCACCTCTGGGTCGCCAAGTTCTGTAAGGGCTACTTGGATGTGATGACTAACTATTGGCAAGATGCTGTTTAAGGCTGTGGTTTAACATGGAGCTACTGATAACCATAGTACTTTATGTATGGGAGGTGCCAATAAATTCTTGGCCACTGGTAATCAGGATGAGGATGCTGTTTCTTCTGCCCTGGGAAGGGACACACTGAGCGTCCTTTACCCCATGTCCAGGCCCCCTGTGACTGTAGTCACTGAAAGTACAGTCAGGGTGAGGTTGTAGTTTGTAGCTTAGAAAGCACAGTTTTCTCTTTCCTGCTAAAGGACCTAGCCCCGGCAAAGTTGTGGGATATGTGGTTTTAGACTCTGTTAGTGTTTTTTTCAGTGTTCCTCTTCTCCACCTGTTGCTTTTCCTACATCTTTCTCTTCCTATGTTTGCCAAAAACCTCCTAGGCACCTATCCTATGTCCATCTCAAAGGACCATAAATGGCATTAAATAAATCTATGATTTCTATACCACATTAAAAAGTGTTTCATTATAGAAAATCTCAAATATACACAAAACTAGCAATAATGCCTATGTCCCCATTACTTGGTCTCATCAATTGTCAAAATTTTGCCAGCCTTATTTCAACTATTCCCTCTCTCAACGTTTTTTGGGGGGAGTATTTTAAAGCACACCCCAGACTTCATATTATTTCCCCTTTAGAATGAATCTCTAACTGAGAAGGAATTTCTAAAAACACAATCACTATGCTATTAGTTCACAAACAAATTAATAATAATTCCTTAATGTCATCTAATACTCAATTCATGTTCAAGGTTCACCAATTGCCTCAAAAATGTATTTCTATAATCAATTTGATTGACTCAGGATCAAAACAAGGTCTATACGTTGCATTTGGTTGGTATATTTCCCAAGTGTTTTAAAAATCTATCTATCTATCTATCTATCTATCTATCTATCTATCTATCTATCTATCTATCTTTGAGGTGAAACTCACCTAACATAAAATTAATCATTTTTTTTAACAGGGTCTTGGGTCATGAGACCAAGGACATGTAAGTTTATTTTAATTTTTTAATTTTTGGCCACGAAGCATGTGGTATCTTAGTCCCCCCACCAGGGATCGAACCCGCGCCCTCTGCATTGGCAGTGCGGTGTCTTAACCACTGGACCACCAGGGAAGTCCCTAAAAATTAATCATTTTAAAGCAAACAAATCATTGGTATTTAGTGCAGCCACAATTTTTTGTAACCACCATCTCTATCTAGTTCTAAAACATTTTCATCATCCCAAAAGGAAACCCAGAACCCCCTTAAGCAGTTGCTCTCTTTTTCCACCTCCTACCAGCACCTGGCAACCATCAATCTGCATTCTATTGCTATGAATCTCCTTGTCCTGAATATTTCGTAAGATGGAATCATACAACATGTGACCCTTTGTGTCTGACTTTTTTCCCCCTGAGCATAATGTTTTCCAGGTTCATCCATGATGTGGCATGTGTAAGTACTTCATTCCTTTTTACGGTCAAATAATATTTCATTGTGTGAATATACCACAATTTATTTATCCATTCATTTGTTGATGGGCATTTGGGCTGTTTTCATCTTTGGCTATTTTGAACAATGCTGCTGTGAACATGCTTGTGCATGTATCTGTTTGAGTACCAGTTTTCAATTCTTTTGAATATATACCCAGAAGTGTAATTGCTGGGTCGTATAACAAATTTATGCTTAACTTTTTGAGGGACTGCCAAACTGGTTTCACAGGGACTGCACCATTTTACATTCCCACCAGCAATGTATGAGAGTACCAGTTTCTCCACATCTTGCCAACACTTTCTATTTTTTACTTTTTTATTATAGCCTTCCTAGTGGGTGTGAAGTGGTATCTCATCGTGGGTTTGATTTGCTTTTCCCTAATGACTAATGACTTTGAACTTCATTTCATGTGCTTCTAGGCCATTTGTACATCTTACTTGGAAAAATGTCTATTCAAGTCTTTTGTCCATTTTTAAACTGGTTTGTCTTTTTGTTATTGTTGTAAATTTTTAAAAATCTAGTATTTTCCCTGCCCCCGACCTCCTTTCCATGCTATGTATTTGTTGAACAAACCAGGTCATTTGTCCTGTAGAATTTCCCTCATTCTGTATTTGGCTGACTATTTTCACCTGGTGTAATTTAATTTGTTTCTCTATCCCCTTATTTCCCATAAACAGATACTTTGGAACTAGAGGCTTGATTAGATTCATTTTGTTGTGGTTGTTGTTTTGTGGAGATACTTCACACGTGGTCTTATGTCCTTCCTACTGCATTACATGGAGGAGCACATAATGCCTCATTGTCCAGTTTTTAGTTATCCAAACTGTACATTGAGGAACTCTAAGGTTCTGCAGTGTTACTTATGGGGCCTTGCACATGTTTAATTCAAATTTCATTAAAAATATACAATTGACTATTGTTTTTCTGGATTTCTTCAGATTGAAGAGGAAGCCAAGTAGGTAAGCCCCAGTCCTCCACACAGCTTCAGCCAGAGTCACTTTAGTTTTATATATTGGAGTTCTAGGTAAGATTTAATTAGAAAAACACATTAATTTTTAAAAATATGGAATAAAATGAACATGGTAATAAAATGAATCCCTTCTAAAATGTTAGCTGATTGTGTGACCCTTTCTAGAGGTATTTATGTCATAACTGGGGACTTTGGAAGCCAGAAAAGCCTTAAGACTCAATGGAAAAATAAAAAGTTCTTTAATGCAAGTAATGGGTGCATCTGGAGGGAGACAGAGCAGAGTCTTCCTGGTGACCCTTGAATTATACATCATTATAATTATACATTACTGTTGTAATGTCCCCAAATCTAAGGGTGCCTCCCATTCATCTATGTTTTTGCCTCATTAAATGAAAATGGATTTGAGTAACAGAAACTCACATTTAAAAAAAACTTTTTATTTATTTATTTTTATTTATTTTTGGCAGTGTTGGGTCTTTGTTGCCGCGCGCGGGCTTTCTCTAGTTGTGGCGAGTGGGGCTACTCTTCATTGTGGTGTGTGGGCTTCTCATTGTGGTGGCTTCTCTCGTTGAGGAGCACGGGCTCTAGGTGTGGGGCTTCAGTAGTTGTGGTTCGCGGGCCCTAGAGCGCAGGCTCAGTAGTTGTGGTGCACGGGCTTAGCTGCTCCATGGCATGTGGGATCTTCCTGGACCAGGGCTCGAACCTGTGTCCCCTGCATTGGCAGGTGGATTCTTAACCACTGTGCCACCAGGGAAGTCCCTAGAAACTCACATTTTAAAGTCGAGCCTAAAGCTTTATGAGAGGACTATGGTTCAAAATGGAAGGTGTGTGAGGTGGGAATGGCTGAGAATCTGGCAATTGCCCCTGGTGTGGTATATAGATGTCCTTTGGGTGTCTTTTGCCGAAAAGATCTCTAATTCTGGTCACAAGAAAAAATCCTCCATCTTTCTGACACAGAACATACACATTCTCTGCGATACCTTAAATCAACACCTGATCATCCACCAGATGCTTTTCCTAGCATTCCATTAAAATCGAGCTCCTCTCTATAACTGGATGTTGAACACATCAAGGTGATGGATAGCCCATCAGTCCCTTATCCCCAGGATTTTGGAGACAAAGTCTTCAGTCTTCTTGTGGTTAAAAGGAGATTTATGAAACTTTGCCTCAATTCTAGTTTAATCCCCAAGTGTCTTGCTTTTTAATCATCAAAGAATTGTAAAGTCTGCCCTTCACGGAACTAGGAACAGCAGGACGGACACACAGCTGGATCCCATTGCAGGCAGATGGGGAGAGCACTGAGACCACATATTTCCTCTGAGATGAGAAGACTCCAGTTCCGATTATCCTGTTCCTCTGCTCTGTAGTATTGCTTCTGGAATAGAAGATCTTGCCAGTAGAACAAACGCTTTAGCTAGAGTCTACTTATGTTATCATTACTATCATCATTATCATCATCATCATCATGCCTATATTCCAACATAATGTTGGAAAAGAGGGGCAATTACTTCCCCTCTTTACCTTCTGAAGCTGATTTTAAAAGGGCTACAGAAACAAGGGAAGAAAAACAGCCAATCCAAGGCTTGGATCAGCTGCTGTCCCCGCAAACTCCAAACTTACTGTAGAAACTCAATGACCTTTCTGATTGCCCTGACAGAATTCTCATGAATTGTCCATGAAGATTTGGATTAAATTTTACCAGCTTTTATACAAACTGATAAAAAGAATATATATAATAACAGTGACTTTTTAGACACAAATGTCAAGGTTTATCAACTCCCAAGCCCTTTCCCCAACTAATAGGTTTCAGGGTGATGATTGCAAGCCAAGGACAAAGATACTGTTGGAAGGAAGGTTGAACTCAATCACACACAGAAAATGAAGCTGCACAAGAGGCCTTCTAGAGGGCCTCCTCCCTGTTCATCAGGCCACATCCCTTTTGGTATAGAAACCATACCTGTATGTATGGGTTTAGATATAAAATGTTCATTATGGTGAACAACTGGAGAGAACCTAAATGCTCAACAGTGGGAAGACAGGGAAGTATAACTGCATTTTGAAACATTAAAAAAGATGCTGCATAAAATTGATTGATGTGGGAAGATGCTCATGATAAATTAGTTGAAAAATAAGGCAGGGGAAATTTTACATATTTATAATTTTTCTTTTTAGTTTTGGATATTTTTAGTCTTGAAGGAATTATGTGTGCTTTATTTGGGAGGAGAAGGGAGGTTCTATTCTAAGCCTTTTTGTATATTTGCATGGATTGGCTTAGCGGATTAGCTCCCAGTGGAAGGCACAGACATCTTGGACCAATGGGAATAGATAGAGAGTGAAAATGTTTCAACTTGGGAAGAAGAGAGGAAGGACAAGCCTAGATGACCTTGGAGTGGCCTGAGTACTGCCTGAGAAAAAAGGTAGGTGGCAGATGGGCCAGTGAATAGAATAAATGAAGGCTTGATTTGATGCACCAGACTCCAAGCTTTGAGCTATTCACAGTTTGGTTACGTACCACCAACATGAGTGTGAGTGGAATAATGTCAGGGCCCAGCCCTGACATAAGGTGGGATAGGAGTGATGTTGTAATGTTTCTGGTTTTGTTGTTGTTATTTTAGCCTTTTAATCTTCTTTCTTTACCTGCATGGTTCTGAGTGAGGAGACTTGACAGTCCTCTGTATATCCCAGGAGTGAGATTTTAAACATCAGTTTGACGGAAAAAAATGGGTTCACGTAGACAGAGGATGATGATGGGGACACCAAACATATGGATCTTCTTTTCAAGTGGCAGCTCACCGCCCTAAATGCACTGCCCCAGGTAGAAACACAGGTTAAGATTCAGAGGCTAACATCAAAGATAGGGTGCTTTTTTTCTACAGTTTAAAAAGCAACTTGCGGTGTTACTGCAAATATATCTGAAAGGTGTTGGCAACTTCAAGGGAATTCATTAGGAGATTTCCCCACTAAAGCTCCTGGAAGTTTACTAAATGCACAAAGGTGCTTTTATAAAAGTAGGACCAGGAGGCATTTTAGTACAGACCTCCGATTAGGTAACTGGAGGAGAGTTGTGTTAAAGGTCAGGAATGGAGAGCAGTTTCTTGTGATGCATCTACTGGGGCAAAGTTCCTAACCCTTTTCATCTGTTTCCTCTTCTTTAAAATGGTAATAATAATACCTAAGCTTACAGGGGCATTGAGAGGATTAAATAATATTGTTTGTGTACAATATTATTGTTCAATATTATTGTTCAATATTATTGAACAATATTATTGTTCCAATATTATTGGAATTAAATAATGTTAATTCTTTTATAGGTAAAACAAAATGCTCAAAATTAACATCTGAATCAGAATCTGTGATACTTGCTTTGGAAGGATTCCAGGTTCTTCCCAAGTGAATCATACCTAAAAGACAAGCCATGGGAGAGGAAGGTAAACTCAACCCACTCCTTGAGGTTCAGAAAGAACATAATGGTGGGATGTTGAAGGAAGGAGGTTGTTGGAAGGTCAGAATTTGAATAAGAATTAAAATAAATAGTCTCTCATCCCCCTAGCGTTCAAATGATCTCACTCGGTCTTAAGAAGTGAAACATATAGGGCCTGGTAAAATTTTGAAGCTTTCTGAAAGGTTGCTCAAAAAAGATAAGAAAAAAGGGAACAGCCATTTTTGGACAGATGAAGTGACGTACACACACTCACTATTGAATCTTGGACAGGAAGATCCACCATGATTACAATCTAGCTTCCAGTTCAGAGGCCAGTTCAGCCAAATATTTTGTTCATGCTTTTTAAAACTCAGTGGCAAGTACATAAAAATGTCTACAACCCAGATGAGGTTGTTAAATTCTTTCTTAAGAACAGACAGAAAGGAGAAGTGATTTACTGGAGCATGTTGCTGGGTTTGTTTTTTATTTTTATTTTTGCTCTTCTAGTCCCCAAGCCCATAGCAGCCCATCTAGTTGAATCTTGATTTGTTTTGTCTCATATGAATGTGAACATCCATCCTCCCAGCAGAAATGGTAAATAGCTGTACACATCTATGTCATGAAGTGGTCATAAATAACAATCATTTATAGGGCTGGTGGGAGGGCAACCTTTGGACTTAGAGAACTGCCTGCAGCTACACTGTTCTATGAAGTTTTCTGTAACTAAAGGGGCAAAAATATTGTTCTCTGTTATTGTTGTTTAAAATTATTATTTTAAAATAATACATACATATAGTAAAAAAAAAAAAAGAAATTGATATGTTAAAGAATGGTATTAAATGAAAAAGCTCTATGTCTGCCACAGTGGTAACCACTTAAAAGTGATCAGTTTTAGGCTACACAAATCATGCACGAACATGTTCTTGTAAAAATTTTAAACCACACAGATAAAGCTAGAGTCCTTCTTGACTATCACCCCAATTACATTCCCCTCCTCAGAAGTCACCACCATTGTTAACAGCGGTGGGTTTCCTCTCAGATCTTTATAATCTTTATTGGTATGCTTATTTTGATTCTTATTTTGCACAAATGGTATACTGCATTTATTACCCAACCACTTGCTTTTTTGACTTAATAATATATCTTGACATTCTTCCATGTCAGTGCATATATGTCTATTTCACTTCTTTAAACTGTAGTGTAATATCACTCTGCCATAATTTATTTATGCACAGTGGACACTTAGATATTTCACTATTACAACACAGAGCTGCACTGAGCTTCATTGTCCCTACTACCTGGTACACATATGGAAGTGTTTCTCCAGAATACATGGGAAGTATCCATTTTTAGCCATTTCCATTTTAAGTTCTTCTGTTTTTCACCATGATCATTCAAAATTATATGCTAATCATTTATTTTTTGATTTACCAAGTTTAGATTTTATCAGTTGACTCCTTACTATGAAAGAAAGATAGAGAATTTAGCTCACTTCTATAACCTTTCACCTCCTTTCTACTCCCAAGTTTTGTTAGTTATATTTTTATCATTGGCTCTTCTATTGATTACTTTTACAACTTTATATAACACACTTCAATGTCTAGTTCTTTTTAAACAACTTTAGACAATATCTTTCGATTCCCTATCGTGAACGTATTAGCACTTCTTCTTCATCCTCCCCTCCTCTCCTCCCAACTTCTGTCAGCTACAGTATTACTTTTATCTTGTCCAGGTTTATAGTCTTTACATTCTATTCTGCAACTGTACAATCCTCCATGATTTCTCTGTCAACTGATTCTAAAAACTGGAAACCTTTTGACAATGTCTTAATATTATGACTCTTTAAATAATATTCTTGATATACCCAAATGTCGTTGAACCTTTGGAGAAGGAGCAGAACTGTTCAAAGAAAACTGCTCATGCATCAAGGTCAAGTTTTTTGTTTTTTTTTTTTTTACTTAATTAATTTTATTTTTGGCTGTGTTGGGTCTTCGTTGCTGCACGCGGGCTTCCTCTAGTTGCGGTGAGCGGGGGCTACTCTTTGTTGTGGTGCGCGGCCTTCTCATTGCAGTGGCTTCTCTTGTTGTGGAGCACGGGCTCTAGGCGTGTGGGATTCAGTAGTTGTAGCACGCAGGCTCAGTAGTTGTGGTGCACGGGATTATTTGCTCCGTGGCATGTGGGATCTTCCCGAACCAGGGCTTGAACCCATGTCCCCTGCCTTGGCAGGAGGATTCTTAACCACTGCCCCACCAGGGAAGACCCTCAAGGTCAAGTTTATTACATTTTCTTACCCTCCATCATATGCTGGAAATCATGTTTACTTTGCTTCGTAGATGGAGCATAACTTTCTAAGAAAGTTCTTCTACTTCTGACATTTCTAATTTTCCTTTCTTCCTTCCTTTTTCTCCTCCATTATTTCTTATCCATCTCTGCCTTCATCCTTTATGTGCATTTGGGGCTCTCTTTTACCTGTAAATAAGGTCTTATCCACTTTTTATTTTCCAGAAAGTCATCAAATTCTCTGGTCCCTCTCTCCTATTCTCTTCTGTAGATCTTTACTCTTGTTTTAGTGAGAGTTTGGAGGAAGGGAATTTAAATATATCAGCTCAGACATCTATCTCAAACCAGACAAAGCAGGAATTTTTAAAAAGTTTCCTTCAAACTCCACTGTTTCTTTGAAGGCATTTTCAACATATGGATGCCAGTTTCAACAAACTAGGCAACTCTTAGTTTTCTAATTAGCCAGAGATAGGTGAGAGTAGTTTATTACCCAAATCATAAAACCAAACCCTAACATTTGTCAGAAATGGTGTTCATCACTGACTCTGTTAAAAGGCACCTAGGCTATAATCTTGACCTCTACATCGTATCTGTCAGTCCTGGCTAAGAAGGGGAGGGACTGAAGGAAGACTCAGTGTCCTTGGCAGTGCTACAGGGCTAGGCTTTTTAATGGCTCATCCTTTTTCAGTGCTGTCCCAGAGAATTGGCACTGCCAGTAGCCCAGGGAAAAGCAGGATAACAAAGTGGGTAAAAATTTGGGATCCAGGGATTCTGACACTTTATAGCTGTGTGATTTTTTTAGTACTTCATTTCTTAAGCTTCAACTTCCTTATCTACAAGGCAGGGGTGAAAATAGTGCCCCCCTCATAGGATTGTTATTGGGGTTAAATGAGGTAATACATATAAAGCACTTGGTGCCAACACACAGTAAGCATCCAATAAATGTTAGCTATTTTTATAATGAACCTTGCATTCTGTATATATACTGTCCTCTATGGGAAATTTCAGAGGAAAGAGGGAATGTGGTTCCCACCTTTGTGGAGTTCCTGGACTAAGGAATGGCCAATATTTTCACTCTGTAGTGCTTCACATATGGCAAGAGTTTAATGGATATCTGTTGGATAAATAACTGAATAACCTTTGGTCCTGATGGAAGACATGGCTCCTCCTCTCAGGGAATACTCAGATAAAGAGAAATAAGATACATATTATATAAACAAGTACTGAGTATCCACTCATACGATAATTCATTCAACCAATATTTGATACTCATTGGCTATATGAAGAAATTATATTAGGACATTTAACAAGATACAGCTCCTTCTTCAAGAGGTTTAAAGCTTAGTAGATAAGATTTGTACACAGAGCTAAATACATTAGAGTGAGGGTATTACTGACCGACTGGGACAAGGCAATTTTCAAGTTGCCTCATTCCCATGTCCAAGTCCTCTCTCCCCTCCCTGGTTACCATCCATCTCTCGTGTGTCTGTGGCAATGTTTATTTCCAAGGTAATAATTTAAAAAATCATGTGGACTGTGTCTGAAAAAAAAAATGGAGATAGGTACATAGCTCCCTAACTGCCCGAATAAACCCATAGATTTAATCTCCCTGAAGTCAAATGAGCTTTCCAGAGCAACACATTGTTCCCACCGACTTTCTAACCCTAGCCATTCACGGACTTCTCTCTGTGATCGAAACCCTTCACCACATTAGTCATCTTATAAGTACATACCTACAGGGAAGTTGGAAAAATCTTTTACTTGCAAATTCCATATTACCTCACACTCAGTGTGTTATATTTCTGGAGGTAGAGAATGGAGTGGAGGAAAAAAAATTGAAACTAGACAAACATGAGTTCAAATCTCATCTTCTTAGATGAGTGACTCTTGGACAAGTTAATTTAAGCTCTTTGAGTCTCAATGTCCTCTTATAAAATGAAAATAATAGTGCTGTGTCAGAGACTGTTAGTTTTTTTCCCCAAATCCAGCCTATCCTTTACCATAGTAATAGAATTTTTAGCTGGTCATGAGGTTGCCTAGATAGAACAAGTCTTCCTTGGCCATGTGAATAAATTCTGGTTAAAGGGATGCTGGTGGAAGCAATGTGTAGGTAAGTGTTTAACTAGCTCTACGTCAACCCACCCACCCCCCCCTCCCCCCCACACACATACACACTCACTCACAAAGTGTTACATATAAGCACATACATTTATTATTAATTTTAATAATATTAAAGACATAATTTACAAATAATAATAGAGTATTCAGTACTGTATCATAAGCTCTTTATAGCCAATTGAATATTACAGGGTGCTTTGGTTCATTGTTGCTGAACTCTCATATCTGTATGCAACCTATGATTGCAGTTCAACCATGATTTGACAAATGGAGTTCCATTCCAATTCACTCTTTTCCCAATAAATTTATTGTCATTAAATCTGAAATGTGATCTACTATTAAACTATTTTTATCCTTATATAAACTATACTCATTAAACTGAAATTTCTTTCAATTTTAGCACTACATATTTCAGAACCTCATCATCTGTCAATGAAGTGAGTGACTATTGTGCTGAATTGCATAATAGCTTTCAAATACTGGAAGAATATTTCCTTAATGTTCTGTGCTATTCATAATGTGATGGCCACAGACACACCGCACTTTTAGTTTATTCTGCATTTTTTGCATTTTTCTCAATTACTTTCTTAAGTTTAGACAAGTAACAAAATAATAAATCAAACTCTGACTTGTAGCATTTCCATGATGTAAATATTCTTATCGTGGCTGAGTTCAAACTACCAGCATGAGGTCACTGAACACAGAGTTGGGAGGAAATATGCAGTGTTTTCACCATGTAAATGTGGTAGATAAAATTTCATATGTTATGGTTATTTGGAATTCTTTGAATTGTCTCTTTATATTTTCTTACCACTCTTACCATTGGGTTTTCTCTCTCTCTCTCTTTCTTACTTGTAAGATCTCTTTGTATGTTATCTGTCATATCTATCATCTCTCACTAGAATGTAAGCTCCATGAATACAGGAATATCGTATACACAAATAACAAAATAATAAATCAAACCCTGGCTTGTAGCATTTGCTAAATGTTTTATTCAGCACAGCATCCGGTAGTACCTATTGCATAAAAGGTGTTCAAATGAATGTTTATTAAGTGAATGAATGTGTTGCAAATATTTCCCCACACTACAATTTTTCTTTTTATTTTATTTATGCTTATTATTTTCTGCCTTTTCATTTACTGAGTCTGAGTTTTCTGTCCTATTTAAGAATGCCTCTCTCATCCCAAGGTTGATTATTCTCTTAAGTTTTTCTAAAAGTTTTATTTTTTTGGTTACATTTAAATCTGGAATCCATCTGGAATTTATTTTTGTATATGACATGCATTTCTTCCAGATGGCCAGCCTACTGTGCCTCTTCTGTAAATAAATTATTTTTCTTTACTAAACTGAAATTCTACCTTTGTGGTACATTAAGTTCCTGTGTATTCTGGACTCAATTTCCGATATTCTAATTTGTTTCATTATGCATATTTCTGGACATTTATCATACTCTTTGATACAATGACTTTATAGTAATTATAATATAATAACAGAGCACAGTTGTAGTATTCACTATATACTGTTCTAAGCAATTTAGATTTAATCCTCACAAAACCCCTTGCAGGTAGGTACTGTTAACATCCTTATTTCAAACATGCTCTGTGCCTCATCACCAGTAAGCAGCAGAGCCTGGGTTTGAAACCAGGAAGTATAGCTCCAGAGCCCATGTTCTTAAACATTAGGTCAAACTGCCCATCTCTGCAACTCTTCTTTTTAAAAATAAACTTCTTAGCTATTTTCAGTACTTATTCTTCTATAGTTTTCTTTAAAATAACTTTATTCAGTTCCCAAACAAAATCAAAACCCCTTTTTGGGATTCTAATTAGAATTGCATTAACTCTATATAATAATTCTGGAAGGTATATGTTTTTTATCACTTCTCTTCCCATTTAGGACCATGATAATTTCTCTGTTTGTTCAGGTCTTATTTCATGTATTCTTCATAAAGATTTTATAGTTTCCTTTAAATAGGTCCTGTACCTTGTAAAATTTATCCCAAGTATTTTATAAGTTTTGTCATTGTTGTGAATGAAATGTTTTCTCCCACTGTTGAAAGTAAAGAGAAAAACCTTTTGATTTTTTTTTTGAATTTTTGAAGTTTATTTATTTTTTTATATAGCATGTTCTTATTAGTTATCTATTTTACATATATTAGTGTATGTATGTCAATCCCAATTTCCCAATTCATCCCACCACCCCCACCACCACCCCGCCACTTTCCCCCCATGGTGTCCATATGTTTGTTCTCTACATCTGTGTCTCTATTTCTGCCCTACAAACCAGTTCATCTGTACCATTTTTCTAGGTTCCACATATATGCGTTAACATACGATATTTATTTTTCTTTTTCTGACTTACTTCATTTGTAGAGATCCATCCACGTCTCTACAAATGACCCAATTTCATTCCTTTTTATGGCTGAGTAATATTCCATGGTATATATGTACCACAACATCTTTATCCATTCATCTGTTGATGGGCATTTAGGTTGCTTCCATAACCTGGCTATTGTAAATAGTGCTGCAATGAACATTGGGGTGCATGTATCTTTTTGAATTATGGTTTTCTCTGGGTATATCCCAGTAGTGGGATTGCTGGGTCATATGGTAACTCTATTTTTAGTTTTTTAAGGAACCTCCATACTGTTCTCCATAGTGGCTGTATCAATTTACATTCCCACCAACAGTATAAGAGGGTTCCCTTTCTCCACACCCTCTCCAGCATTTATTGTTTGTAGATTTTCTGATGATGGCCATTCTGACTGGTGTGAATTGATACCTCATTGTAGTTTTGATTTGCATTTCTCTATTGATTAGTGATGTTGAGCAGCTTTTCATGTGTTTGTTGGCAATCTGTATGTCTTCTGTGGAGAAATGCCTATTTAGGTCTTCTGCCCATTTTTTGATTGGGTTGTTTGTTTTTTTAATATTGAGCTGCATGAGCTGTTTATATATTTTGGAGATTAATCCTTTGTCCATTGATTCATTTGCAAAAATTTTCTCCCATTTTGAGGGTTGTCTTTTCATCTTCTTTGTAGTTTTCTTTGCTTTGCAAAAGCTTTGAAATTTCATTAGGTCCCATTTGTTTATTTTTGTTTTTATTTCCATTACTCTAGGAGGTGGATCAAAAAAGATCTTGCTGTGATTTATGTCAAAGAGTGTTCTTCCTATGTTTTCCTCTAAGAGTTTCATAGTGTCCGGTCTTACATTTAGGTCTCTAATCCATTTTGAGTTTATTTTTGTGTATGGTGTTAGGGAGTGTTCTAATTTCATTCTTTTACATGTAGCTGTCCAGTTTTCCCAGCACCACTTATTGAAGAGAATGTCTTTTCTCCATTGTATATCCTTGCCTCCTTTGTCATAGATTAGTTGGCCATAGGTGCGTGGGTTTATCTCTGGGCTTTCTATCTTGTTCCATTGATGTATATTTCTGGTTTTGTGCCAGTACCATACTGTCTTGATTACTGTAGCTTTGTAGTATAGTCTGAAGTCAGGGAGTCTGATTCCTCTAGTTCCGTTTTTTTCCCTCAAGACTGCTTTGGCTATTTGGGGTCTTTGTGTTTCCATACAAATTTTAAGATTTTTGGTTCTAGTTCTGTAAAAACTGCCACGGGTGATTTGATAGGGATTGCGTTGAATCTGTAGATTGCTTTGGGTAATATAGTCATTTTCACAATATTGACTCTTCCAATCCAATCCAAGAACATGGTATATCTCTCCATCTGTGTGTGTCATCTTTTTTTTTTTTTTTTAAAGAAGATTTTTTTTTTAAAATTTTTATTTATTTATTTATTTATTTATTTATTTATTTATTTATGGCTGTGTTGGGTCTTCATTTCTGTGTGAGGGCTTTCTCTAGTTGCAGCAAGCGGGGTCCACTCCTCATCGCGGTGCGCGGGCCTCTCACCGTCGCAGCCTCTCCCGTTGCGGAGCACAGGCTCCAGACGCACAGGCTCAGTAATTGTGGCTCACGGGCCCAGCCGCTCTGTGGCATGTGGGATCCTCCCAGACCAGGGCTCGAACCCGCGTCCCCTGCACTGGCAGGCAGACTCTCAACCACTGCGCCACCAGGGAAGCCCTGTGTGTGTCATCTTTGATTTCTTTCATCAGTGTCTTATAGTTTTCTGAGTACAGGTCTTTTACCTCCTTAGGTAGGTTTATTCCTAGGTATTTTATTCTTCTTGTTGCAATGGTAAATGGGAGTGTTTCCTTAATTTCTCTTTCTGATCTTTCATTGTTAGTGTATAGGAATGCAAGAGATTTCTGTGCACTAACTTTGTATCTAGCAGCTTTAGCAAATTCATTGATTAGCTCTAGTAGTTTTCTTGTAGCATCTTTAGGATTCTCGAGGTATAGTATCATGTCATCTGCTAACAGTGACAGTTTTACTTCTTCTTTTCCAATTTGTATTCCTTTTTTTCTTTTTCTTCTCTGATTGCTGTGGCTAGGACTTCCAAAACTATGTTGAATAGTGGTGAGAGTGGACATCCTTGTCTTGTTCCTGATCTTAGAGGAAATGCTTTCAGTTTTTCACCATTGAGAATGATGTTTGCTGTGGGTTTGTCATATATGGCCTTTATTAGGTTGAGGTAGTTTCCCTCTATGCCCACTTTCTGGAGAGTTTTTATCATAAATGCATGTTGAATTTTGTCAAAAGTTTTTCTGCATCTATTGAGATGATCATATGGTTTTTATTCTTCAATTTGTTAATATGGTGTATCACATTGATTGATTTGTGTATATTGAAGAATTCTTGCATCCCTGGGATAAATCCCACTTGATCATGGTGTGTGATTCTTTTAATGTGTTGTTGGATTCTGTTTGCTAGTATTTTGTTGAGGATTTTTCCATCTATATTCATCAGTGATACTGGTCTGTAATTTTCTTTTTTTGTAGTACCTTTGTCTGGTTTTGGTATCAGGGTGATGGTGGCCTCATAGAATGAGTTTAGGAGTGTTCCTTCCTCTGCAATTTTTTGGAAGAGTTTGAGAAGGATGGGTGTTAGCTCTTCTCTAAATGTTTGATAGAATTCACCTGTGAAGCCATCTGGTCCTGGACTTTTGTTTGTTGGAAGATTTTTAATCACAGTTTCAAATTCATTACTTGTGATTGGTCTGTTCATATTTTCTATTTCTTCCTGGTTCACTCTTGGAAGGTTATAACTTTCTAAGAACTTGTCCATTTCTTCCAGATTGTGCATTTTATTGGCATAGAGTTGCTCATAGTAGTCTCTTAGGATTCTTTGTATTTCTGTGGTGTCTGTTGTAACTTCTCCTTTTTCATTTCTAATTTTATTGATTTGAGTCCTCTTGCTCTTTTTCTTGATAAGTCTGGCTAGTGGTTTATCAATTTTGTTTATCTTCTCAGAGAACCAGCTTTTAGTTTTATTGATCTTTGCTATTGTTTTCTTTGTTTCTAGTTCATTTATTTCTGCTCTGATCTTTATGATTTCTTTCCTTCTACTAACTTTGGGTTTTGTTTGTTCTTCTTTCTCTAATTCCTTTAGGTGTAAGGTTAGATTGTTTATTTGAGATTTTTCTTGTTTCTTGAGGCAGGCTTGTATAGCTATAAACTTCCCTCTTAGAACTGATTTTCTACATCCCATAGGTTTTGGATCATTGTGTTTTCATTGTAATTTGTCTGTAGGTATTTTTTGATTTCCTCTTTGATTTCTTCAGTGATCTCTTGGTTATTTAGTAGTGTATTGTTTAGCCTCCATGTATTTGAGTTTTTTACTTTTTTTCCCTTGTAATTGATTTCTAATCTCATAGCATTGTGGTCGGAAACGGTGCTTGATATGATTTCAGCTTTCTTAAATTTACCGAGGCTTGATTTGTAACCCAAGATGTGATCTATCTTGGAAAATGTTCCATGTGCACTTGAGAAGAAACTGTAATCTGCTGTTTTTGGATGGAATGTCCTATAAATATCAATTAAATCTATCTGGTCTATTGTGTCATTTAAAGCTTCTGTTTCCTTATTAATTTTTTGTCTGGATGATTTGTCCATTGGTGTAAGTGAGGTGTTAAAGTCTCCCACTATTATTGTGTTACTGTTGATTTCCTCTTTTATAGCTGTTAGCAGTGGCCTTATGTATTGAGGTGCTCCTATGTTGGGTGCATATATTTTCATAATTGTTATATCTTCTGCTTGGATTGATCCCTTGATCATTATGTAGTGTCCTTCCTTGTCTCTTGTAACATTCTTTATTTTTAAGTCTATTTTATCTGATATGAGTATTGCTACTCCAGCTTTCTTTTGATTTCCATTTGCATGGAATATCTTTTTCCATCCCCTCACTTTCAGTCTGTATGTGTCCCTAGGTCTGAAGTGGATATCTTGTAGACAGCATATATATGGGTCTTGTTTTTGTATCCATTCAGCGAGCCTGTGTCTTTTGGTTGGAGTATTTAATCAATTCACATTTAAGGTAATTATCGATATGGATGTTCCTATTACAATTTCCTTAATTGTTATGGGTTTGTTTTTGTAGGTCCTTTTCTTCTCTTGTGTTTCCCACTTAGAGAAGTTCCTTTAGCATTTGTTGTAGAGCTGGTTTGGTGGTGCTGAATTCTCTTAGCTTTTGCTTGTCTGTAAAGCTTTTGATTTCTCTGTCGAATCTGAATGAGATCCTCGCTGGGTAGAGTAATCTTTGTTGTAGGTTTTTCCCTTTCATCACTTTAAGTATATCGTGCCATTCTCTTCTGGCTTGTAGAGTTTCTGCTGAGAAATCAGCTGTTAACCTTATGGGAGTTCCCTTGTATATTATTTCTCGTTTTTCCCTTGCTGCTTTCAATAATTTTTCTTTGTCTTTAATTTTTGCCAATTTGATTACTGTGTGTCTCGGTGTGTTTCTCCTTGGTTTATCTTGCCTGGGACTCTCTGCACTTCCTGGACTTGGGTGGCTATTTCTTTTCCCATGTTAAGGAAGTTTTTGACTATAATCTCTTCAAATATTTTCTTGGGTCCTTTCTCTATTCTCCTTCTGGGACCCCTGTAATGCGAATGTTGTTGCATTTGATGTTGCCTCAGAGGTCTCTTAGGCTGTCTTCATTTCTTTTCATTCTTTTTTCTTTATTCTGTTCCACGGCAGTGAATTCCACCATTCTGTCTTCCAGGTCACTTATCCGTTCTTCTGCCTCAGTTATTCTGCTATTGATTCCTTCTAGTGTATTTTTCATTTCAGTTATTGTATAGTTCAACTCTGTTTATGTGTTCTTTAATTCCTCTAGGTGTTTTTTCTGTAATTCTTCTAGGTCTTTGTTAAACATATCTTGCATCTTCTCATCTTTGCCTCCATTCTGTTTCCGAGGTCCTGAATCATCTTCACTATCATTATTCTGAATTGTTTTTCTGGAAGGTTGCTTATCTCCACTTCATTTAGTTGTTTTTCTGGGGTTTTATCTTGTTCCTTCATCTGGTACAAAGTCCTCTGCCTTTTCATTTTGTCTATCTTTCTGTGAATGTGGTTTTCCTTCCACAGGCTGCAGAATTTTAGCTCTTCTTGCTTCTGCTGTCTGCCCTCTGATGGATGAGGCTATCTAAGAGGCTTGTGCAAGCTTCCTGATGGGAGGGACTGGTTGTGGGTAGAGCTGGGTGTTGCTCTGGTGTGCAGAGCTCAGTAAAACTTTAATCTGCTTGTCTGCTGATGGGTGGGGCTGGGTTCCCTCCCTGTTGGTTGTTTGGCCTGAGGCGACCTAGCACTGGAGCCTACCTGGCTCTTTGGTGGGGTGATGGTGGACTCTGGGAGGGCTCCCGCCAAGGAGTACTTCTCAGAACTTCTGCTGCCAGTGTCCTTATCCCCATGGTGAGCCACAGCCACCCCCTATCTCTGCAGAAGACCCTCCAACACTAGCAGGTAGGTCTGGTTCAGTCTCCTATGGGGTCACTGCTCCTTCCCCCAGGTCCCGATGAACACACTACTTTGTGTGTGCCCTCCAAGAGTGGAGTCTCCATTTCCCCCAGTCCTGTCGAAGTCCTGCAATCAAATCCCGCTAGCTATCAAAGTCTGATTCTCTAGGAATTCCTCCTCCCATTGCCAGACCCACAGGTTGGGAAGCCTGATGTGGGGCTGAGAACCTTCACTCCAGTGGGTGGACTTCTGTGGTATAAGTGTTCTCCAGTTTGTGAGTCACCCACCTAGCAGTTATGGGATTTGATTTTATTGTGATT
Source organism: Eschrichtius robustus (assembly GCF_028021215.1). Lineage (NCBI taxonomy): Eukaryota > Metazoa > Chordata > Mammalia > Artiodactyla > Eschrichtiidae > Eschrichtius > Eschrichtius robustus. Next base: position 40,210,214 of record NC_090838.1, read on the forward strand.
GAGCCCCTCCTACTGTCTCATTGTGGCTTCTCCTTTGTCTTTGGATGTGGGGTATCTTTTTTGGTGAGTTACAGTGTCTTCCTGTTGATGACTGTTCAGCAGTTAGTTGTGATTTTGGTGCTGTCACAAGAGGGAGTGAGCGCATGTCCTTCTACTCTGCCATCTTGAACCAATGTGCCTATTGAATTTTTGAAGAGTGTGTGTGTGTGTGCGTGTGTGTATGTATATATGTATATTTCAGTCACCAGATCAAATTCTTTTATTAATTCTAGGGGTTTTTTTGGTCACGAGTTTTCTAGGAACACAATTATATCACTTGCGATCTGAGATAATATTGCTCTTTCATACTATAGTCAGCCCTCCGTATCCACAGGTTCCACATTTGTGGATTCAACCAACCTCAGATCAAAAATATTCAGGAAAAGATATTCCAGAAAGTTCCAAAAAGCAAAACTTGAATATGCCACACACTGGCAGCTATTTAGATAGCATTTGCATTGTATTTACAACTATTTACATAGCATTTAGAACGTATTAGGTATTATAAGTAATTGAGAGATGAGTTTAAAGTATACGGGAAGAGGGAGGATGTGCGTTGGTTATATGCAAATACTACACCATTTCATATAAAGGACTTGAGCATCCTTGGATTTTGGTATCCGAAGGGGGTCCTGGAACGAATCTCCTGAGGATACCCAGGGATGATTGTATTCCTTCCTTAGTATTACAGGATAGTCTAGGCTTTTCTTGTACATTTCTTGCTGCAGACTTGGAATCATCCATTTCTCTAAGAAACACAGGTTTCTTTTAGTGAGAAATGGTATTTCAAGACCACATTTTTGAGTACTAGATTAGTACATTGCTATTGGGTTGGTTATTGTTTCTAGGCCTTTTCAGTGGACAACACTGAGTAGTATATATGTCTAAATCTATATCTGTATTTTCTAAGGTAAAATACCTCATGAGTTTACAGTGATATTTTCAATTCAAATTCAGGTCTACAGGTTTTTACTTAGCTTCTTCTATATTACGATTGTATCTCCTTTCTTCCATACTATGAATCTTGGTTCTCAAGGGAACAGGGGATGATAGAAGTAGAACATCTCTTGACTCCTCATTTGTTTTATCATATGTATCACACACACCATAGTCTCAGTTAAACAATACTATGTACTGAGAATAACTATAATTTTTTTTTGCATTATGCTCTCCCTATTCTCCCTCATCTTGTTTTTATCATTATGCTATATCTATATTGCCTAAGAGTATAAGCATTATACACTAGACTCTCTTCCTTTTAACCTTCATTTAGCCTTAGTTCTATTAAAATTATATATTCTATATATTTTTTTGAATATTTATTTAGGCTGTGCCAGGTCTTAGTTGCAGCACACGGGATCTTTGTTGTGGCATTCGTAATCTTTAGTTGTGGCATGTGGACTTCTTAGTTGCGGCAGGCATGTGAGATCTAATTCCCCGACCAGGGATTTAATCTGGGCTGCCTGCATTAGGAGTGCAGAGTCTTACCCACTGGACCACCAGGGAAGTCCCTTTAATGTTCACTAATAGTCCTTATGTCAATGTCTTTCTAGTTCTTTCGATTGTTTGAAGTTCATTCTCTAGTAGATTCCTTAGGAAGGGCTCACAGGTACAATATTCCCTGAATTATTGCATATTGATAATAATATATCTGTGTCTTTTATATGTGAAACTCAATTTTTCTGAATATAAAATCCTTGGCCTACATTTTGTCTTTTTGAGTATCTTAAATATCTTACTTCCCTTTCTTCTGTTATACGGTGGTGGTGGTGAAAAGTTTGATGCTAATCTAATTTTCTTAACCTTACACATCACTTACTGTTTTGGCTTAGATGACCGGAGCGTGTTTTCTTTCTTCCTGTTTATACAATTCTAGAATAAGTCTTAGTTTTGTTTGTTTTGTGTTGATATTCTCAGAAACAGATATGTTCCATAGTTTCAAATCTTTTTTTTTTTCACTTTGGGAAAGTTTTCTTCAATTAGTTTTTAAATATTTCTTCTGTTCTCTTGCTATGGTTTTCTTCCCTAGAATCTATATTGTCTATATGTTGGATCTTCATTGTCTGTCTTTAATATATGTCACATTCTCTCAAATCCTTTTTATTTCTCCATTTATCTTTTAGTTTTAAAAAAATTAAAAAAAAATTTCCTCTTCTTCACCTTCTGTTCCTCTCAAGGCATAATCTACTGTGTTTATTGGTTTGTTGGCTCTAGGTTAGTCTTCAATTTTGAAGTTATTTTTTCTTTCTTTCTTTTCTTCTTTTTTTTTTGCCATGTCACACGGCATTTGGGATATTAGTTCCCAGACCAGGGATTGAACCCATGCCCCCTGCAGTGGAAGCATGGAGTCCTTAACCACTGGACTGCCAGCGAATTTTCTTTTCTTTCTTTTCTGAGCTCTGTCACCTCATTTCTGATTTTTTCTAAGTTTGATTTATATTATTCTTTCAAATATTATATTATTTTCTTGATGTCCCTTAGCTCATTTTTCAAATAGTTTTGACAGTTTTGATATGTTCTGTGAGCATATCTGAGTGCTTTCATTGCCTATAAAATGGACTTCAATGTGTGGTTCAAGACCCTTTTAGACACTGAAAGGTAAAAGCTATTTCTATTTTCATGATATTACTAAGATGTTATTTCTCTCTTTCACTATGTTGACATTTGCACTGATAGTTCAAAGCAAGGATTGGTAAAATTGCTAGCATTTTATCATGAATCAAAGCAGTGGCACCAAAATGTACTAGTAGTCATTTTAAATACATTTCTTAAAAGCCAGTTTCACTTAAGAATGTTCTTGATGAAACAGGAAAAATTAATTTTATTAAATCTTGTCCCTTGAGTACACATTTTTTTTAATGTTCTGTGTGTGACAAAATGGGAAGTACACACAAAACACTAGCTGCATACTAAAGTGTGATGGTTGTTTCCAGGAAAAGTATTATAATTGTTTGAATTGCTAACTGAACTAATAAATTTTTTTAAAAAATTGGAACACCATCTTTACTTGAAAGAATGACTCACAGGTAAACTGTGATTATTCAGAATTGGGGGTCTTGTGGACATATTTTGAATATGAACTAAATAAGGCTGAAACTTCAAGGAAAATAACTGACAGTATTTGTTGCCAGTGATAAAATTTGAGTTTTCAAGTGAAAACTTGAATTTTGGAAAACTTATATTTGCCACTGGCTTTACAGTTTCCTAATGCTTAAATACTTTTCAGGTGAGATTGGTGGTGAGATTTACAAGTATGACTTTTTGCTATTGTTTAGTGAGTGTGTCAACCTTTGGAGGATCCACATAATTCAATGAACTGATGGTAATCAAATGATCAATGTATTGTTACAAAGTTACATGTGGGTAAAAGAGTCATTCAAAAATCAATCATGCCAAAGAAATCTTGAGAAAAAAGAACAAAGCTGGAGGTAACACACCAACTTCATCCTATACTACAAAGCTACAGTAATCAAAACAGCATGCTACTGGCACAAAAACAGACACATAAATCAATAGAGCAGAATACAGAGTCCAGAAATAAACCTACCCATTTATGATCAATTAATCTACAACAAAGGAGGCAAGAATATACAGTAGAGAAAAGACAGCTTCTTCAATAATTGGTGTGGGAAAACTGGATAGCTATATGTAAAAGAATAAAAATAGAATTTTTTTCACACCATATACAAAAAACACCCCTCAAAATTTAGGATTACAGACCTAAATGTAAGATCTGAAAACATAGAACTCCTAGAAGAGAACAAAGGCAGAACACTCTTTGACACAGCAATATTTTTTTGGCTCTGTCTCCTAAGGCAAAAGAAACAAAAGCAAAAATAAAAAAATGGGACCTAATTAAACTTAAAAGCTTTTGCACAGCAAAGGACAAAATGAAAAGACAACCTACTGAATGGGAGAAAATATTTGTAAATAATATGACCAATAAGGGGTTAATATCCAAAATCTATAAACAGCTCATACAACTCAATATAGAAAAAACAAACAACCTGATTAAAAAAATAGGCAGAAGACCTGAATAGAGATTTCTCCCAAGAAGATATACAGATGCCCAACAGGCACATGAAAAAATGCTCAACATCACTAATCAGAGAAATGCAAATCAAAACCACGATTAGATATCACCTCACATCTGTCAAAATGACTATCATCAAAAAGTCTGCAAATAACAAATGCTGGCAAGGATGTGGAGAAAAGGGAACCTTCCTACACTGTTGGTGGGAACGTAAATTGGTGCAGCCACTATGGAAAACAGTATGAAATTTCCTCAAAAAACTAAAAATAAAACTACCATATGATTCATCAATCCACTCCTGGGTATGTATCCAAAGAAAATGAAAACATTTAATTTGAAAAGATTCATAAACTCCAATGATCATAGCAGCATTATTTATAATAGCAAAGATATGGAAGCGATCTAAGTGTCCATCAACAGATGAATGGATAAAGAAGATGTGGCATATAGATATAGATATAGATATAGGTATATACACACACACCCAATGGAATACTACTCAACCATAAAAAAGAATGAAATAATGCCATTTGCAACAACATGGATGGACCTAGAGGGTGTTATGCTTAGTGAAATAAGTCAGACAGAGAAAGACAAATACTCTATGTTATCACTTGTATGTGTGACCTAAAAAATAAAACAAATGAATGTATGTAATAAAGCAGAAACAAAACAGACTCACAGATATAGAGAACAAACTAGTGGTTACCAGTGGGGAGAGTGAAGTGGGGAGGGGCAAGATAGGGGTATGGGATTAAGAGATATAAATTACTATGTATAAAATAAATAAGCAACAAGGATATATTGCACAGTGTAGGGAAATATCACCATTATTTTGTAATAACTTTTAATGGAGTATAATCTATAAAAATATTGAATCACTATGTTGTACACCTGAAACCAATATAATATTGTAAATCAACCCTACTTTAATAAAAAATTAAAAAACAAAAACAAAAAACAAAGATAAACCAATAGATTTAATAGAACAGAATTTGAAAAGTTCATTGACAGGGTTTCATATTCTGTGTTGCAACTAACCTTCCAGCAATTATCACTTGTGAAGGTTTGGTGTAATATCAAAGAAGAATATCCACAATTATCTGAAAAAAGTTATTAATATACTTCTTTCTTTTCCAACCACATATCTGTTTAAGACCAGGGTTTTTTTTTTTTTTTTTTCATATATTTCAACTAAAATAGCACATCACATCAGATGGAATGTGGAAGCAGATATGAGGATCTGGCTGTCTTCTTTTAAGCCCAACAGTAAAGAGATCTGTACATATGTAAAACAATGCTATTCTTCTCATTAAATTACTTTTTTTTGTTTGGAAAAATGTAGTGATTTTTCATAAATATGTTATTAATGTTAACATATAATGGGTGCATTATTATTTTTAAATGAATTAATAAATATTGCTTAGTTTTAATTTTGAATAGCATAAATATCAAATGATATAACCCACACAAGCAAAAGCTTTTGGGGAGTCCTCACCATTTTTTAAGAGTATAGAGGGATGCTGAGAACAAATGTTTGAGAAGCAATGGACCATGGAGTTGTTATTCTGCATCTTATTCTTTTTTATCGTATAATAACTTGGTGTGGGATTTGACATCAACCTTTTGTATTGTTCATTTTTTAAAGTGAAACCAGCTTTCCTGAACTTTTGGAAGGAGGCATGGTTCTGGGTAACTTCACAGAGCTCTCTCTTGTGTTTCATGTGGCTTTAAAAAATGTGGTAGCTTGTTTTCTGAGATTTCCTGGCTCTGTAGCCTTACCTGCACTTGTTCTGGACCTTCTCTTTCCTTTCTCCTCTGTTGACCCCATCTTGCTCAACTTTGATTCTAGTTTCAGCAGTTTTTCCTCAGTGTGAGGATTGTCCTGGAAGGGAGCCCTAATAGGTTCACAGGGGTCAGATTGTTCCAGCTTCTAAAGTTCCCTCCATGAGCCCATGGCACTCCCCTGCTTTTTGATTAGGCAAAACTCCTCTTAGTTTCACCTGCTCCTCTTTAACTGTCCTTCCATACTTTCCAGTAAATATCTGTTGGCCGTTTTGAGGTCATCTGTTTTCATATCTATCAGATGCTCCATTGCTTCCCTCTGCTTTCTCCTACGCAAGGTCTATAATATCGTGCAGGTTATATGCTTCTTAATGGTTAGTCCTCACCTGCTTGTACTTTGGGACTTGTGTGGATACCTTGTCAACAAGTTTCATTGTATTGATACTACGTTTTATCCATGCCTGGGTTTCTAATTTTGCTATCTATTGCACTGTTTTTAAGTTGGGGTTCAGAGAGATTAAAGAATTACACTGCAACCACCATCACCACATGGGAGAAATATTTTCTCTCTTTTATTCACCTCCACTCAATTATTAGTTGCTATTTCCAATCCCTTTGGAGCTGGAGTGTGCCCAAAGGACGGAGAGAAAAGATGAGTTGAAAGCTCAGTTTTGATGGATACTGTTATAAGCTGGCTTCACATTCCCTAGGCCTGTTTTATTTTGTTTTTCCTCTCATGGTCACTTGTGTAATTTTTTAAGAGTTTTCCAGCTGAGTCCTTCTGACAGCAAATCTAGTGATATGGACAATGAAGTCTATGCAGCCTCTGTATCCTCGGTCTCTAGTTTTCTGTTACACTCTCTCTGTTGGTTTCCAGTAACCCTCTCAAACTGTGCTCTTGGCAATAATCAAAAAAGCTGATTCTCTCTCCCTCAAGGCTTATGTCTGGTCCAAGGGAAGAGATTCTCACCCTCTGTCCCATCAAACACTGGAGGGCAGCTCAATCTCAATACAGCTGCCTATGTTATGCCACTGGAGCAGCTAATCTCTTGCCCATGAGATTTCTTAGATGGGACTAAGACCCCAGACAGTTTGTGCCCTTCTCCCTCATTCCCAACCCCTCCCAACAATAGCAGGGAACACAAGTCAAGCTCTTTGGGTCATCTGAGTGAAATCTCTAGGACTAGATTTGGGATTAGGAGGTAACATTCCTCTCTTCTTTGGTGGAGAAGGAGGGTAGGAATCACAGTTCAGCTATTTCCAAAAAGCCTCCTGACAAATTTCTCTTTTTAGTTTTCCAAATTTTGTGCCCTCAAGGTGGGTGAAAGCTTAAAAAGTTATTAATAATTTATTGCTTTTTGCCTTGTAAATTCTGCACATACTTTAGTCCTTCTTTTGAAATACAGAATGTAGAGTCTGATCACCTTGCAACTTGAGGTGAAACTTCAATTTTAATGTAGTGTTACATTTTAATAGGAAAACATTCATTTCCTCTATATTCTCAAGTTATAGCTATAGAGTTCGATTTAATATTCGCTCACAATATTTTCCTATAATATCTCCTTTCTTATTCCCAATCTTGTGGTTCTCTTTTCTATATTTTTCCCTTCATTAGGTTTGACAGAGATTTACCCATTTTATTGGTTCTGTTCAAATATTAAACTTTGAGGGTTTATTTATATTTCTGTAACTTTTTTTACATTTCAATAATCTCAATCTTTTATTAATTACCTTTTATTATTTTCTTTTGGTTTCCTTGTTGTTCTTTTACTACTTTCTTAAAAGTAAATTCATTTATTTTTGGTACTCAGGCTATATATTTTCCTCAGAGTACAGTTTTAGCTGTGACTCATTGGTTTTCTTATAAAGTAATCTCTTTTTAAAATTTTCTATATAATTTGTAATTTCAGATTTAATTTTCTCTTTGATCAGTAAAATTTCATATAAAAATTAATGGAATATGAAATAAAAGCAATGGAGATAAGCAAAGACAACAAGAAGTGAATTTGAGCCCCCAAATTTCAGATCATACACAAAGCAATAATTCACTAAATGGAAGAGGTAAATTTTGAAGACAAGTAATGAATAAACTTTTGGATTGTTTGACAATCCAATTAATGAAGATGATAAAATCATACAAACATACTGGAAAAGGATTTATATTTCTTTGTGATTTGGCAGAAAATACTGGACAAAAAATAATTATATAAATTCATGTAAGCTTTACAATGAAAGCATTGATGACAAACTGGTTAATGATTATCATCAATTCAAAGAGGATTTAAGGTTAATCACTGAACAAGAAAAATTGAAATGACCTGAAATCTCTATAGAGATTTGACAACAATCCTACAAAGTTATGTGACACCACCACTATCACATTTAATGCTGAAGGAAATTTTCTAAACCATCATTAATAAAAACAAATTTTGATCAACCATGCTAGGGGAATAACTGAATTATCTTTCTATTTTCTTTATGGAAAATAATATTATAAAATTATTGTCATATGAAGAGGAAATCAAAGAATATACAGCCAAAATATTATAGAGGAGTGTCAGGCAGTTAATAAACATACTATTATGTTATTTTTCTATATTTTCTAAAATTTGAAGAATGTATTCACTTTTAAACATTTCTCCTTTTATTCTAAATATTGATGTTATATTTATTTTATATTTATAATTATATATATATATATATAAAACTATATATATATATAGTTAATGCCCTTTCCCCTCCCCTCCCCAAATTTATATGCTTTAGGCCTCACAAAACTTGTTTGCCCAGAATTGGACTAATTTCAGTTGTCCTGCTTCTCATTCAGATACATTCTACTTATGCCAGATTACTTCTTAAGGGCAGTAGTGATTGTGCTGTCCATGTACTATGTGGGACAGGTTTTCCAAGGGATCTAAGACTGAAGGTAACACCAATTTCCAGGTTTCTTAGTGTGCTCCCAAGCATTATCTAGAAAAGATGAAATGCAAAATGGTTTCAGGGACACTTGGCAGCCATTTGGAATGCTGAAATCAAACTGAATCACTACCTTGCTCCTTGCATGCAGTATATTCCAGATGGATCAAAGATTGAAACATGAAAAATGAAGCCATAAAATACATAGGAGAATTCCTATACAATATCAATGTGGGAAAAGGCTTTTTAAGTTTGATACAAATCCCAGAGGCTATAGAAGAAAGAATTGATACATTTTAATGAATAAAAATGAAAAAAAATTCTGCTTGCCAAGAAATAATAAAGTCAAAAGACAAGCGACTACTTGAGAAAAAAAGCTGTTTATAACACATATCCCAGAGAGTTTATTTCCTTAATATAAAACGAGTTCCTACACATTAATAAGAAAAAGGATCAATAGTCTAATAGAAAAATAGGCAAAGGGTATTAACAGATAATTTATAGAAAAAGAAATACAGATGACTTGTGAACATATGAAAAGTTGTTCAATTACCTTTGAAATAAGAGAAACACAAATTAAAACTGACAATCAGATTGGCAAAGATCCAAAAGTTTTTTAACACGTTGTGTAGGTGAAGATATTAGGAAGCAGGAAATTGATGGTGCAAGTGTAAATTGGTACAACTTCTAGAAAGGGCAGATTAAATTAGACACAGCAACTTCATTTCTAGAAATTAATCATATAGATATGCCAAATTTGTAAATTGTTACAAGTAGAAAGACATTCACTGTAGTATTTTTTCTAATAGCAAAATGTTGGAAGCAACCTGTCTATCAAAAGGGACTGGTTAAATACTGTGCAGCTGTAAAAACAAGAAAGCAGCTCTATGCAGATATGAAACCATCTTAAAGACACATCATTAAAAATGTAATGTTCAGGGCTTCTCTGGTGGCACAGTGGTTAAGAATCCGCCTGCCAATGCAGGGGACACAGGTTCGGGCCCTGGTCTGGGAAGATCCCACATGCCGCGGAGCAACTAAGCCCGTGCGCCACAACTACTGAGCCTGTGCTCTAGAGCCCGCGTGCCACAACTACTGAAGCCCGTGCACCTAGAGCTTGTGCTCCGCAACAAGAGAAGCCACTGCAGTGAGAAACCGGTGCACCACAACGAAGAGTAGCCCCTGCTCGCCTCAACTAGAGAAAGCCTGCTCACAGCAACAAAGACTCAATGCAGCCAAAAATAAATAAATAAAATAAATAAATTTATTTTAAAAAATGTAATTTTCAGGGCGGGACACTGATATTTAAATGGATATATTCAATGCTTATGTTTTCATGGAATATCTCTTAAAGATAGTGGTTGCCTCTAAGTAGAGAAGTAGGATGTGCGTGGGTAGGTGGGTGGAAGACTTACTTTCATTACAAATCCTTTTGCCCTTTTTGAATGTTCTTCCATGTACATATCTTATCTATCCAAATGCTGCAGTTATTTATTAAAAATAAGAGATGTCCTATAACTAGGCTAGTGAATATCTAAGCATTGGTAGTTCTTTCCCGAAAAGGACATTATTGGGTACATGGAGAAAAAGCAAGGTAGTCCAAGGCTTAAATATAAGGTTATCCTCTGGGAATAAGATTATCACTCTAACAGTGGTCTATGAATGGTTGCTATCACTCTAACAGTGATCTATGAATGGTTATCCTCTGGGAATAAGATTATCACTCTAACAGTGATCTATGAATGGTTGCCGAAAAGTTTCTGAACTATCCAAATCCAAGTCAGGGTCTAACCTTAGGAGAACCCAAAAATCTAAAGTCGAAGTCTATTTAGCTGTATTGCAGTTATCTGTTCAAAGGAAGACTGAGCTGATAGATGGGACCTGGTCAGCATGAGGTCTAGAAAAGGGAGGCCAAAGAGTAGAATTTGACGATATTCATCTAGTACTTACTAAGGGAGAAGATGTTCTCTGGAGTGTATGGTTGTATCTTTTAGTTTTCCTATAAAACCAGTAACTGTCATTTAAATGATCTTTGAGTAGTGGCTAAGAACATGGCCTTTGAAGATAAACAGACCTGGGTTCAAATATGGTTCTTTTTCATCATCTGGGTGATTTTAGGAAAATGCCAATTGTCTGAGCCTCAGTTTATGTACAGGTAAAATGGAGATAATAATTCTTACCTGAATGCTGCTGTGGATTAAAGAAAATAGCAGAAAAAGTCCAGTACAGTGGCCAGTATGTAGTTGGTGCTCACTGAATAGTAACTATTATTTTCATTTACCTGCCTTTATAATCTCTAAAACTTAAGGTCCTGAAGATCGATTAACAATTGAAACAAATAAAATTGAGTCAAATGTATAGGATATTGTCATTAACAAGATAAACATAGCCTTCTAGGCAGGGTCTCTCAGAAGCTTAGAGAGGCTCCAGGCCATTTCTCTCTCTCTTTTGTTCGTTTATTTATTTATTTTTTGAGGCTCTTGGTATATATAAAATAAATGAAAAATTCCAAAACTGGGTTTCAAAAATTGTTTTAAATGCCGTTTATGTTAAATGTAGTGAAATGTATTTGTGCTATTCACATAATAATAATATTTGAAACATTAATGTACAGTGCACCACAGGCAGGACATGTGGTAGATGAAAGTTTTACGATGAATGTCTTCCTCTTCTGGTCACTGTGCATCTCTGGGACTGGATGGATGATCTCCTTTGATGAGAACATCAAACATCTGTAGTTGAAGCTCTTCATGAATGTGAGAACCAGCCAAATGGCTGTCCTGAATCCCCAGCCCCAGTGAAAGGCCCTGTTCTAAGGAGTAGGCAGAATAGGCAGGCAAACCCCTCTAATGGGCTGCAAAAGACAGACGCATTTCTCTCTTCCAGTTGCTCAGCGGTTCTAACTTGCCAATGACAAAAGGCAGCGTTTGTGTCTTGTGTCTTCATCTCAGCTGGCGTGACAGTCTTTAACACTAATCTGGGCAGGCTGCCATATTTGGAGACCTGGATAAATACCCTTGTAACGCAGGGAAACCTCAATTCACTCACATTTCCCTGTATCATGGGGAGCCGCTTCAGGCCAGTTTAAATCAAGAAATGATACAGTTAAAAGACTTTTTAAGAATCAGGAAATAGCTCCTAAGTGGGGTCTTCAGTTGGATACCAAAGAGAAATGGCCCATTTTCTCCCTGGTTGAGTGAGCTTTTGCTGCTGACCTATAAATTCTACACTATTTCAAAGTTACTGGCTGGGAAATTAATGGAAACTGAGCTGGGAATTTTTTCTTTCTTACTCTTATGTGTGATGCCTTATTTAAAATAATTCAGACTCAAAGTGAATTTCTAGCAAATGGTGCTCTGGCTGCTATTGAATTTACTGATGGTGAGTCCATGGTCCCCGCTTTTTATGTGTGATATCGCTGATGTGGTGATTTTTTTTTTAAAGCTCCATGGTGAGACTTTCTTAAAATTCACCTCTTCCATTTGCCCCATAGTGTTATCAGGGATTTCAGGCTAAGATACTATTTAGCAAATTAACTTACCATGTTGAGATTTTACAACAAAGTTTTGCAAAACCATTAAGTAAACCACACTTATTTCTTATATATTGGGATTTTTTGATGTGCTAAGATTTTATATAAATTTTTATTTATCTTGATGAAAGTCAGATAAATAAATGCTCCTATTGTGCCTAATAACTCAACTCTTTGCTTTCACAAGGCCAGAGCAAGGCTGAAAGGAAATTCATCTCAAAGCTATTAAGAAAAGCCAGATAGAAAGGGAACATAAAAATAAAATGAACTATGGTGAAAGGGCCAGACCCTCTTCCAGACTGCTCTACATCATCTCAGCTACCCAGATGGAACAAAGATTTAGAGTTCTAAACAGAACTCAAGAATAGAAAGAAATGATGTGGGATGGTCTGAGAAAGGGATCAATCTATCCTGTGTTCACAGGAGACACCGGGAGAAAAAGAAATTATTTGGCAAAGAAGTCTCAACAGATTAAACCAGAAATAACATGTCCCACCCCCAAACTGCCACCATGGTCCCCATTTGAATACACCTCAAAAGCAGCCCTTGTTTCCACTGCTCAGTTTCCTGCCCAGGCTTGCAAGGGGACAAAACAAAGGAAGTGAAGAAACCACCTGGGTGCCTCCTCCCTGATACTCAGGGGACTGGTTGGTTCTAACTTTTAAGTTGTCACTGAAGCCCCTGGTGGCCAGACCATGAAAAAATTCTGACCAGTGATTTGGACCTTGAGGGTTTCCTCTAATAACCCACCTTCAGTGACTTTTAAAGTTCCTACAACTGCACAGCCCAGAGCTTGATGTCAGTCTGCCTCCTGTATCATTTTTTAGATGCCTGTATGTCTTACCTTTCCATCCAGTTGGAAGACCTTGTGAACTCCTGAAAAACCTAGGTTTTTATTCCTACCTACCTAATGCAGTTTCCTTCGCTGCAATGTTTTTCTCATTTTTGTGGGTTCAAATCCTGTCCATCCCTCAAAGACCAGCTAAAGCTGTTTCCAATTTGAGAAACTTTCTGTAGCAGCCTTAGTCATTCTTTGTGGCCACCTTCTTCCTATGTTTGGAGAATCACCCTTATAAGGCACTGTCCAATGTCCACTGTCCACTACAACCCTGACAATGCCGGGTGCACACTTTCCCAGCCTCCTTTGTAGATGAGGTGTGGCCATGTGACCTAGACTCTCCCACCCCAAACTAGCCATGAGAAGAAGCAGGGACCATTCAGAATACATTCTGGTGGCCACTGGGGGCTGCAGCAGTGGCAGATACTGGCTTCCAGAGGCAGTTATGTCTGTGCTCCTTGTAGCTGAATTCTGTGTTGGTCATGTCCTCTGGGCAAGCAACATAATCTGTCCCCAGTAGCAATGGTCGTGATGTATTTGCCATTACAGTTACCTGAATAATTTGGAGCATTTTTTTTCCTGCCTCCACAACCTCTAAACCTAGTTCTGCAGTCTCCCAGAGATTCTGTAAGCTACCCACTAATTTCTTTTTTTTTTCTTTTTAGTCACTTTACTTGGCTTGCAGGATCTCAGTTCCCCGACCAGGGATTGAACCTGGGCCACGGCAGTGAAAGCCCAGAATCCTAACCACTAGGCCACTAGGAAACTTCCCCCACTAGTTTTTGGTTTTGTTTTTTTTTTACAGTTTTATTGAGATATAATTCACATACCATACAATTCACCCATTTAAAATGTACAATTAAATGTTTTAAAGTAAATTCGCAGGACTGTGCAATGATCATCACAATCTAATTTTAGAACATTTTTCTCCTCCAAAAAAAACCTCATATCCATTATCAGTCACTTTCCATTCCTCCCCCTGCTTTGAGATGTAGGCAACTACTAATCTATTTTATATGTTTATAGATTTCCCTATTCTGGGCATTTCATATAAATGGAATCATACAACATGTGATTTTGAGGACTGGCTTTTTTCACTTGGTATTACGTTTTCAAGATTCATCCATGTTGTAATGGATGAATCCACGTATAGGTAGTTCATTCCTTTTTATTGTTGAATAATACTCCATTGTATGGATAACCCACGTTTTATTTATTCACTCATCTGTTGATGGATATTTGAATTGTTTCTACTTTTTGGCTATTATGAATAATGCTTTTATGAACATTCATGTGCAAGTTTTTGTGTAGATGTTATATCTTCATTTCTCTTGGGTATATTCCTAGGAGTGGAATTGCTGGTATGGTAACTATGGTAACTACGATTAACCTTTTGAGGAACTGCTAAACTGTTTTCTAGAGTGGCTGCACCATTTTGCAATGTGTGAAAGTTCCAATTTCTCCACATCTTTGCCAAATAATCTTTGTTATTATCTGTCTTTTTGATCATAGCCATTCCAGTGAGTATAAAATGATATGTCACTGCGGTTTTGCCCACTAGCTGTTAACTAAATTCTTTTGCTTAAATCTAGTTTCTTGCAAGTAGAACCCTGACTGATCCATTCCTTATTCAGCCCACGCTGGCCTGTCCTATCTCTGAGCTGTACTACACAACTGAGCATTTGTCCATTTTCTGGATGCAAGATCCTTTTCTCCTCTCCTAGGTTGTAATCTACTGGAGGTCAGAGAGCCCATCACCTACTTCTGTGTCTCTCCTGTAGTGACTAGCCTGGAGCTCAGCACTTATGAAGCTTTAAGCAAATACTTGTTATTTGGAAGATTGTTGATTGGTTCATTATAAGTTCTTGCTTACCATACAATTCCAGAAACGTGTCTTTCATTCTCTCATTAAGGAGACTCAGTTAAGGAGACGTGTAGCAGGTGCTGGGGACACGGATTTTGGAGATTGGTCAGATTTGGGTTCTAATTCTATTTTTGCTGAGTACTAGCTGTGGGACCCAAGGGCCAGTTACTTAACCTCTCTGAGCTTTGGCTTTCCTATTTACAAAGAGAGATAATAACAGATATCAGATAAGTGTTATGAGGGTTAAACTACATCCTGTATGTAAAACAATAGAACAGTGGTGCATGGAAATTGTTCAATAAATATTAGTTTCGTCTGTACCCACGCATTACCTTCCAAATCCCTCCCCCAGTAATCTGGCTTAGAGATGCATCTAGTTATGTTTGCTGTTTTATAATTTTACCAGGAAGATGGAGCAAGCCTGCTGCTTACATGTCTTAAGTCATGTTCTTACAAATGAGTATTATGTTGCTAGGCTAAGGCAATGGAAATCAGGAAAGAAGTGAAAGATGTTGCCCAAACTCCATTTTGAGAGTAGAGAGCTGTTGATTTTAGAGAGGTCAATTATGAAGTTGCCACTGAGAAGGCAGGAACAGGATGCAAGAGATGCCTGGGCTCTGCTGTTTACATGTCCTGTTTCCCCAAAGGACTCTTTTTTTGGGTTATGACCACATAGGCATAGAATCTTTTTGAAGCGAAGTTGATGTTTATTTCAGATGACCTATTTCTAGGGGCATTCTCGGCTCTGACTGGAAGAAGCCATGTGTACGCCACAGGCTGAAGGATTAATCATGGGGGAGGCTGGCATGAATGTTGGTGTGTTATGGGAAGATCGTTGTCTGTGGCAGCTGTCTTTATCCTTAGTACATTCAAAGAAAGCTTCCATCCTGGAGGGCTTAAAATAAAGCACCTAACTGAGTGAAACACTTTGTAACATGGTTGTGAGGGGTTGTGCTGATATCTGTATGATAAACTAATGGGAGGTGAATTTGTTTTTTGCATGAACCTTACCTGGAGGAGAATATAACTTGCCATTTATTCAGCCAGTTATTCAGAATATAACTTGCCATTTATTAATTTTTAAAATCTTTTACTAGGTGATTTAAATTACTTTAGCAGAGGTCAAAGTCCTGCTACAGATTCCTTAGTGAGAGCTCAGATGCCAAATAAATCTGGAAGGGTTAAAAGACTGATATTTTCTATAAATGTGTAAATTGCTGAGTGCATGGCCTTTGTGAGAGTGAGTTTTAGTAGTGATCAAAGGGAGGTGATCACAAGGGAACCAGATTCCTAAACAAGACACATTATAGAGGAGAAAATGACATGTATAAAGGGGAGGCCAGGGCTTCCCTGGTGGCGCAGTGGTTAAGAATCTGCCTGCCAATGCAGAGGACACGGGTTCGAGCCCTGGTCTGGGAAGATCCCACATGCCACGGAGCGACTAAGCCCGTGAGCCACAACCACTGAGCCTGCGCGTCTGGAGCCTGTGCTTCGCAACAAGAGAGGCCGTGACAGTGAGAGGCCCGCGGACCGCGATGAAGAGTGGCCCCTGCTCGCCACAACTAGAGAAAGCCCTTGCACAGAAATGAAGACCCAACACAGGCAAAAAATAAATATAAATAAATAAATTTATATAAAGGGGAGGCTGCAGACACAGAAATTAACTTCTTGGTTTTCCCAAAGTGAACCTTATCTGGCTTCATTCAGTCATTCAACAAACACTTAGTAAGCATTTACTATAGATTAGGTTCTGTGCTGGGAACTTGGATGATAAAGCAGGGCCTTTATTGGAAGATCCTTTATGCTGTGTATAGTTCTGAGCCTAATATACCTCCTTCAGCTTGGATCTTGGAGCTCAGGAGCCTGAATTCTAACCTAGTTCAGCTTAGTTGCAGCCAACTGATAGACTCGTGAGCATGAGAATAGGGAATGTTATTGTAAGCATCTGATTTGGGGGATAGTTTGTTACATGGTATCATTGTGACAATAGCTAACTAATACATCATGATAAGTTTGGGCTGTCTTCTAAGAGCATTAGGGAGCCACTGAAGAATTTTAATCAAGGGAGATGTTGATAACCTTTGGATTTTAGAATGATCTCTCTGGCTACAGCAGATTCAAAGGTGGAGCTATTGCTCCTTTAGCTTGGGCAGCAGAATGAGATACTTGGAGCAGTAGTCAAGCCTTAAGCAGCTGCTGGTCTAAAGATAATGAGAGCCAACTAGAGCATATCTGAACCAACCTATAGCTTTAAGCCTAAAGAATGGATTAAAGGTAGCAAGACTAGACTCAGGGAGACCAACAAGAAGCCTGTTGCAATCATGTAGGCTTGAACTTCAGAAGTGACAGTAAAGGAGAGAGAGTGAGTTAAGTGGTAGAATTGATTGGTCTTGGTGACTGATTGCACATGAGAATTTCAGGAGACTAATGTTAAGGGTGATTTGGTTGGTCAACAGGGTAGATGAGACTATCCTTCACTCAGAAGAAAAAACATTTTTTCAGGGGGAGATGGCAGCAGAGGCAGACGGGCAGGTTCATTTAAAATATACTGAATTTGTGTGTTGAAGTTATGTCCAGGAAGATACAATAGAACTCCAAGAATGGGTGGTGTAAGAAGCCTTCAATTAATGAAAACAAAAACAAAAACAAACAAACAAAACCCTTAAACCAGCCTTTCCACTGAAAATGGAAGTAAAGAAAAGTTTCAAAAAAGATGAGTACAATGAGATGTTGAAAATTTTATTTTACAGAATCCCAAAGAGCTGGAGACTGGGCAGACTGGCCAGAGTCACCTCAAGAAAGAAGCATGAGGAAGTGAGTTACATTTCACTGGTCCATGGTGTTGAAGATCATAGGTCAAGAGCAGGGGCTTTGGATGGCTCTGAGATAGGAAATTGGGTATAAGATCACTGTACTGGTAAAAAGCAGTATGTGATACCTCCCCATAACTCCTCAGGTCTTCAGTGAAGTTATGAAATTCACAAAACCACAACTATAATAGGATTTCCTATGGAAAAGAGTGAAGGGGCCAAGGTGAGCATCCTGGCTGTCAAAGACTCCTTAGAGACAAAACACAGAGTGCAAAAGGAATAGATAAGGCAAAAGCAATTAAGTGTTGCATTTGCATAATCCTTAAGGATGGTCTCTAGGCTAATACAGGTAGAGAAATGGAGGGTTTAGCATTTAGGTCAAGTTACTTAAGCCTCTGATGGCCAAAGGGACACCCAAAGTCACATCTTAATTACATAAGTTTCTTGGGGAGGGGATTTGGGTGGGGTTGAACAGAGCAATTTTGTTGAGGTCGTTATCATCTTATGACACACACACACATATTTGTATATATTTATGTATGTGTGTGTATATATGTGTATGTATGTATATATAGATATGTGTGTGTATATATATATTTTTTTTTCCAGCTAAGTGGGAGGCAAAACCATTTACTATGAGTTCTGGGGTGGTGGAAGCGCTGGGGGTTTGAGGAGATTGGTGATAGTGAAATCTACAGGGCTGTGTGATTAATTATCCTCAGAGGAGCTCCATATTTAAGGTGCAGGGGCCCTGGAGGCAAAAGGTTGGCTTACTGAATTTGGAGTTTCACCAGGTGGGTTTAGCAGAGAATAAACAAGAATGGGGATTGTGCAAATCAGAAAAAGAGGGATTTGATCGATGGATCACTGATGGACCTTCTCCATGTTGGGGGAGAGTGCAAGGGAAATTCTAGATTTATAAATATATAAATTAAGACACGGTCTTTATTTCAAGTCAAGTTTATCTGACCAAGAGTTTTGTTTTTTGTTTTTTTTTTAAGTCCCTACTGGATATTTAATTTCACAACCTACAAACTCATATCAAACTTTAAATGATGAAGTCAAACAATAAATCAGTGAAATCTCATTTTTCTCTAATTTTTGTAACTATGTGATTTGGGCAAAGTGAGGCACACCTGTGCCCAGACTTTGCAGAAAGCTTATAAAGACATCATGTCAGGGACTTTCATGCTGGTGCAGTGGTTAAGAATCCGCCTGCCGATGCAGGGGACACAGGTTGAATCCCTGGTCTGGGAAGATCCCACATGCCGAGAAGCAACTAAGCCCGTGCGCCACAACTACAGAGCCTGAGCTCTAGAGCCCGTGAGCCACAAGTACTGAGCCCACGTGCCACAACTACTGAAGCCCACGCACCTAGAGCCTGTCCTCCACAAGAGAAGCAACCACAATGAGAAGCCCACGCACTGCAAGGAAGAGTAGCCCCCGCTCACCACAACTAGAGAAAGCCCGCGCGTGACAACGAAGACCCAATGCAGCCAAAAAAATAAAATAAATAAATAAATTTAAAAAAAGACATTATGTCACATAATTTTAAAAAAAAATAACAACAACCTTCTCATCTACCTGTGAAGCAGAGAGCAGCTAGTATTGTCATCTCCATATTGCAGATGGGAAACTGAAGCACGGTGAGACTGCACAACTTCTTCAAGGGTTCTTTGTATTCCAGAGCATCCCAGTTTCTGAATATGTGGTATATCATATAAACTTCCAAACAGGAGCAGTGAATAAATAAGCTATCATTTATTAATATTTATGGAGCCCTTGTGTCATGCTCAGCCTATGGTGAATGCTATAAATTATTAAAATGAAGATGTGCAATCTACACTCCTGGACTTAAAACTCCTATAATCTGGTTAGAGAGATCAAAACTCAACATACTAAAAGTTTGCAAAGAATATTAGAGATAAATAACAACTTGAGACAATGACAGGAAAAATACTGAGGCATGTGTGAGGTGACCAGTGAATGAAATAGACAGTAAATTGGAGGGAAGAGAAAAGGAGAAGTTAGAATGGGCTGGAGTTGACAGAGAATACTTCGTGTATGGGTGGGAATTTAACTGGACCTTGAGGAATGGGTAGTGGTTGGAGAGTCATCATTATCATCCTGCTTATATAAAAGCAGTTGTATAAATATGAACCCTCACGAATCTCCTTTTGAAAGGGCACTTTCAGACAGAAACCTGAAAAGAATTCCTTTTTTTTAATATAAATTTATTTATTTATTTTTGTCTGTGTTGGGTCTTCGTTGCTGGGTGCAGGCTTTCTCTAGTTGCGGCGAGTGGGGACTACTCTTTGTTGGTGTGTGCGGGCTGCTCATTGCAGTGGCTTCTCTTGTTGTGGAGCACAGGCTCTAGGCGTGGGCTTCAGTAATTGTGGCACACGGGCTTAGTTGCTCCGCGGCATGTGGGATCTTCCCAGACCAGGGCTCGAACCAGTGTCCCCTACAATGGCAGGTAGATTCTTAATCACTGCACCACCAGGGAAGTCCTGAAAAGGATTCCTTTTGAGTAAGTGGCAAGAAGAGGAGGAGAGGGGAGAAAATAAACTGAAGACTAACTTTATTAGAATCCCATTTCCCCTGCCTCCCTGGGAACTGGCTCTGCTGGATTAGATTGAGTTTCCTTAGGATTCTTACTACCTCATATCTCACCTGTGCCTAAAATCTCTGCACTTGTGACATTCATGGGTGAACCCTCCATCTGCCTTCATTTTTGATGCTCTATTATGCTTTGTTCCTCCATGAAGAAAAAGTAAGAGAACTCTTTTCCAAAGCTTAGTGGTTTTCCAGAATGTTCACTTCAGTTTTCTGAAGCATTCTCCTTGGGTTGGTAAACACTGTGGCCTGGATAGAATCACAGCAGGGCAAGGTGCTGCTACTCCTCACTTCTCAGTTAGAAAGCTGGTGGTCAAGGGTTCTGAGAATACAGAACCCTCCATCTGAAGACTGGATGGTCAATTGATGGGGATAAAAAGGTCATTGAATAGTGACTATCACTAGAATCCTGTGAGCTCTTACTGGGTACTCTCCAGGCAGCAGACTCACATTGGAACAACTCTTCAAGAATGTGTCCTTATAGCACAGGGAACTATATTCAGTATCATGTAATAACCTATAATGGAAAAGAACCTGAAAAAGAATCTATCTATATCTATCTATCTATTTATCTATCTATCTATCTATCTATCTATCTATCTATCTATCTATCTATCTATCTATATTTGAATCACTTTGTAGTATACCTGAAACTAATAACAATATTGTAAACCCACTATACTTCAATAAAATTTTAAAATAGATAGATAAATAAATAAATAGAATGGGCCCTTGACACCTGTGACCTGAATCTAGCAAGCTCTGAACTTGTCCATTCCCTTATAGGTTTCCCCCAAATACACACCCACACCTTTATTCCTTTGCACAAAAACCCCATTCTCTTATTTTCTCCTACAATGAAGTTAGGGGAACCATAAAGAAGAGCTTATTTGTTCATTAAATGCAAGCATTCAGCAATCTAAAGCTCTATACTTAGAAACACAGTTGACTTTTGGCCAAGAAGAGGACCAAGAAAACATGGGAAATCCTCTTTCCACTCCTAACACATAAAATTTCTAGATACGGAAAACATTTTTTTTTTGAGTCCATAGATGAACTTGTAAGAAATAGAAATTTCCAGGTGTCAGAAATTAAGGGAGAATCCACAGAGGTCTGTGCTACTTATGTTTTATGAGCAATCCCAGCACCTTAGAGTATGGGTTTGAACAGGTGGAAAGGGTGGCGGTCCAATCTTTAGGTCTCCTGTGCATTGCATAAGTTGTAGCTGGGCTCCTCACAGAGAATGGGCCAGGCCCCCTTTTTTATTTTCTTATAAATTTATTTATTTTTATTTTTGGCTGCGCTGGGTCTTTGTTGTTGTGCGCGGGCTTTCTGTAGTTGCAGCGAGTGAGGGCTACTCTTCGATATGGTGCGCAGGCTTCTCATTGTGGTGGCTTCTCTTGTTGCGGAGCACGGGCTCTGGGCATGTGGCTTCAGTAGTTGTGGCACGCGGGCTCAGTAGTTGTGGCTCGTGGGCTCTAGAGCGCAGGCTCAGTAGTTGTGGCGCATGGGCTTAGTTGCTCCACGGCATGTGGGATCTTTCAGGACCAGGGATTGAACCTGTGTCCTCTGCATTGGCAGGCAGATTCTTAACCACTGAGCCACCAGGGAAGTCCTGAGGCTCCCATTTTTGACCATGAATGTCAAAAGAGTCAGCTAAGAGAAATAAAGATCCTCATCCTGTGCTGCCTATGCAGGCTCAAATTCTCACAATAACCTCATCATAGAGAAGGCCTGTGCCAAGAATTTAAACTAAATATTTATGTGAAATCAGTGAATCCCATAGAACCCCCAGCAAATGCAGCGATGGAAAAGCTTGATGGGGTCTTATCCACAATCCAGGACACAATGCAAAAGAGACTTTAAGTATGCTTTCAAATGTTCAAAAAAAGAGAGGAAGGAATAGAACTTGTAAGGTAAGAACAGGACATATTTTTTTAAAAAAGAAGGGATTTGAAAAAAAATCATGTAGTATAGTAGCTTGTATTTTCCAAAATCATTGCCCATAGATGCCTCAACAATATTTCCCGTCCCATATGCTTTTCTCTTACAATGTGTCTTTTATACTCCTTCCATCGAGAGATGGGGTCTATGTCCCTCTCCTTGAGGGACATGATTGTGACTCACTTGTAACTAATAGAATGTGGTATAGGTGGTGCTGTGTGACTTCTTGAGGCTACCTCAGAAATGTGAGGCAGTTTTTGCTTTGTTGACTGTATCATTTGTGCTTAGGTCCTGAGCTGCCATGTAAGGAGTTCAACTGCCCAGGAATTGTCAGGCCTATACAAAATGACTATATGCAGAGGTCCTGAGACAACTTAAAGAAAGAGAGCTATCTGGCTATCCACAACTTCTCCAGACCTCTGCTCTTCTAACTCTAACCACTGTCTGAATGCAACTGCCTAAGAGACCCTAAGCCAGAACCTCTAACTGAGCCCTATCTGAATTCCTAATCCACAAAATCATGAGCAAAATTAAAGGTTGTTTTAAGATGCTAAGTTTTGAGATAATTTGTTATGTAGCAATAAATAATTGGAACATACAGATATTCTAGAAGTCGAAATATCGAGAAAACATTGAGAAAACCAGATTAAATAGCAGTTTAGATTAGTTGAAGAGAAAATTACAGAATTAGAAGATAAATGTAAAGAAATCATACAGAATGCACAACACAGAGAGGAAAAACAGAAAAATCAAAAGGGAAATTAGAAGACATGGAGGTTGAAATAAGTGGTTGTACCATATATCTAGTAGGGATTGCAGAGACAGAAAATAGAAAAAGGAGAGGAGCAAATATGTGAAGTGATAATGGTTGAAAAATTTCCAGAATTGAAGATAGACATGAGTCCTCAGGTAGAGAGAGAGAGAGAGAGAGAAAGAGAGAAGGATTGATTTATCTTTAAAAAACTGGCTTACATGGTAAGTCTAAAATCTGCAGAGTAGGCTGGCAGGCTGGAGACCCAAGGGAGTTGCAGTTTGATCCATCTACTGGCAGAATTCCTTCTTGCTCAGGGGAGGTCAGTCTTTGTTCCATTAAGACCTTCAACTTATTTGGGTAAGGCTCACCGACATTATGGAAATTAGTCTGCTTAACTCAAAGTCCTTCAATTTAAATGTCAATCTCATCCAAAAACACCTTCACAGGAATATCCAGAATAATGTTCAACCAAAAATCTGGACACTATGGTCCAGCCAAGTTGACACATAAAATTGACAATCACACTATCCTTTTACGTGCAATTCATTTGTGTCTTGGAATCTAAACTGTTTCTTTTAGACTACATATTGTTGCTTTTTCTCTGAGTCTGACACTCTCTGCTTTTGGACTGGAGCATTTAGTCTATTCACATTTAACATACTATTTGACATGGTTGGATTTACATATCTGCCTTCAATATATCTCATGGTTTTTTTGTTCCTGTGTTCCTTTATTGTATTTTTTTGTGTCAAACAAACATTTTGGTATACCACTTTCATTTCTCTTTTGATTTTTTAACACTATTTTTAAAGCTTTTTGTTGTTGCTGTTGTTGTTGCTCTAGGGATTATAGTGTACATCTTAATCATCACAATCTACTTCAGGTTAATACTGACTTAATTCCAGGAAATTATATCAACTTTGCTCCAATATAACTCCATTTCCATCTCCTTCCTATATCATTGTCATAAATATTTTTTCTGCATCCTTTGCACTATTTATAGGACAAAATAAAGGACACATACTAATTATTTGTGTATTCCTCATTGTCATATATTTTAATGTATGTGTTATAAACCCAATAATATAGAGTTATAATTACTATTTTATACAATCATGTTTTAAAACAAATTAAGAGAAGAAAAGAGAAAATATACTCATGAACTATATTTTATATATTTATAAATATATATTTCTTAAATATTATACTTATTTATCTGTTCTATTTACCCACATATTTATCATTTCTGTGCTCATTTCTCCCTATGGACTTGACTTACTATCTGGTATTATTTCCTTTCAGCCTGAAGGACTTCCTTTAGTATTTCTTGTATGACAGTTTGACTAGTAACACATTCTCTGAATTGTTGATCATTGGAAATGTCCTTATTTTTAGTTTTGATTGATACAGACGTAGAGAATGGACTTGAGGACATGGGGAGGGGGAAGGGTAAGCTGAGAGGAAGTGAGAGAGTGGCACTGACATATATACACTACCAAATGTAAAATAGATAGCTAGTGGGAAACAGCCGCATAGCACAGGGAGATCAGCTCGGTGCTTTGTGACCACCTAGAGGGGTGGGATAGGGAGGATGGGAGGGAGCCGCAAGGGGATATATGTATACGTATAGCTGATTCACTTTGTTATACAGCAGCAACTAACACAACAATGTAAAGCAATTATACCTCAATAAAGATGTTTAAAAAAATAGACATCTTGATTAAAAGGTTTTTCTTGCAGTATTTTGAATATGTCACTCTGCTGCTTTCTGGCCTCTATTATTTCTGATGCAAAATCAGCTATTATTCACATTTTTGTTCTCTTGTATAAGATGAGTCATTTTTCTGTTACTGATTTCAAGAATTTCCTTTTTTTTGGCTTTCAACTTTTTGACTATGATGTGTCTAGGAGTGGATTTCTTTAAGTTTACCACACTTGGGGTTTGTTGAATTTCTTGGATTTGAAGATTAATGTTTGTCATCAAATTTGGAGAATTTTTAGCTATTATTTCTTCAAGTGTTTTTTCTAACTCTTTGTCTCCTCATCTTCTGGTGCTCCTATATTATGGCTATGTGGGTATGCTTGATGCTGTCCCACAGGTCTTTGAAGCTCTCTATATTTTTATTTTTCTTCATTCTTTTTCTTCTCTATTATTCAGATTGGAAAATTTCTAATAATCTATCATACAGTTCACTGACTTGTTCTTTTGCCGACTCATATCTGATGCTGAGCCCATTAAGGTCGCACATTTCATTTTAGTTTTTGCACTTTTCAACTCTAGAATTTCCATTTGGGTCTTTTATATGGTTTCCATTTCTTTATTGAAATTCCTTGTTTATTAGCTATGTTAATATTTTCTTTTAATTCTTTGACCATAGTTTCTTTAATTATTTGAATATATTTGTAATAGTTGCTTAGAAGTCTTGTCTGCTCAATCCAACATCTGGGCTCATTGAGTTAGTTTCTATTACTGACTTTTTCCTGAATGTAAATCACACTTTACTGTTTCTTGGCATTTCTCATAACTTTTGGTTGACAGTCAGGCATTTTCAGTAATACATGGTAGCAAGTCTGTAGTCCAGTTTTTTTCCCCTGATTTTTAAAAAATTTGTCTGAACTTAAATGGTGGAATCTTTCTCCCCCAGGGGTTGCAGGCCACTGCTAATGTCTCTGCCCAGATTCTTATTCTTGTTTTTATTTTTTATCTTAGCTTAACTAGAGGTCATCCCTGTATCAGCATAGCCTAGTCATCAGCCAATAATTTGAGCAGAGATTTTGCTTTAACACCTTGGGCTTTAACCCGCCCCTCTGCTGGACTATCTATGTGTAGATTGAGGAGTGAGTTCATTCAAAGTTTAGCTAGTTCTCCTACACTGTTGGTGGGAATGTAAATTGGTACAGCCACTGTGGAGAATAGTATGGAGGTTCCTTAAAAAACTAAAAATAGAGCTACCATATAACCCAGCAATCCCACTCCTAGGCATATATCTGTGGAAAACCATAATTCGAAAGGATGCATGCACCCTGATGTTCATTGCAGCACTATTTACAATAGCCAGGACATGGAAACAACCTAAATATCCATCGACAGAGGAATGGATAAAGAAGATGTGGTACATACATACAATGGAATGTTATTCAGCCATAAAAAGGAATGAAATAGTGTCATTTGCAGAGATGTGGATGGACCTAGGGACTGCCATACAGAGTGAAGTAAGTCAGAAAGAGAAAAACAAATATCGTATAATATCGCTTATATGTGGAATCTAGAAAAATGGTAGAGATGAACTTATTTGCAAAGCAGAAATAGAGTCACAGATGTAGAGAACAACCTTATGGTTACCAAGGGGGGAAAGGCAGGTGGGATGAACTGGGAGATTGGGATTGACATAAATGCACTACTGTGTATAAAATAGGTAACTAATGAGAACCCACTGTATAGCACAGGGAACTCTACTCAATGCTCTGTGGTGACCTAAATGGGAAATAAATCTCAAAAAGAGTGGATATATGTATATGTATGACTGATTCAGTTTGCCATACAGCAAGAAAATAATACAACATTGTAAATCAACTATACTCCAATAAAAATTAATTAAAAAAAATACACACCAAAACAAAACAAAACAAAGTTTAGCTAGTTCTCAAGTATGCCTAGGATTTTACTTTCCACTGAGCTCTCTTGAGTTTCCCCTGGCACACATGTAGTTTTCCAGTCAGCCGGGGACAGATGAAGAGTTAATCTAGCTCTTCTATGGCTCTGTTATTTTCAAGATCTCCTTGTTAAATTTCTACCTGGTCTGGCTGCTTGCCCCAGCTGTGATCACAAACTCAGACTAGCAAAGTTGTGAGTTTTACCTGTTTATTTTCTACCAATTTTTCTTTTTTAACTGACAAGGTTGTCATGGCTTTTTGCTTCCTGCCCCAAGTCTAGTCTTCCCCCTTGGCAGCAAAGCTGCTGGTTTTTACAACTAGCTTAACCTTTTAAAAACTATCGATCTCAGTAACTAACCTGGGGGCAGGATGAGGGGAATGGACCCACGCAATAAGGCCACAGACTCTTGCTGTTCTTACCTGAAGTTTCAATTAAAAAAAAAAATTAATAATTGCTTCTCAATGTGGTGTGTGCTTTTGGTCATTTTCCAGGGCCCTGAAATGGTTATTTTTGACAATTTTATCCAGTTTATAATTTTTTGAAGAGAGGATTCACATACCTCTTCATTCTGTCATAACAAGAGGTCCTATCTGCACACCTGGTAATTTTTTATTGGATGCCAGACATTCTGAATTTTATATTGTTTTGCTGGCTTTTGTTCTATTTCTTTAACTAATGTTGGATTTTGTTCTGAGGTACAGTTAAGTTACCTGGGATCATTTGGCTTATTTTGGGTCTTGCTTTTAAGCTTTGTTAGAGCAGGTCCAGAGTAGCCTTTAATCTAGATCTAATTCAGTGCTACTATTAAGACTTAAAAAAGGGAATCTACCTAATGCCCCATGAGTTATGATATGAGGTCTTTCTACTCTGGCTAGTAGGAACACAAACTACCCGCAGATCTGTGAATCGTTTTGTCTACTCCATTCAGGTGGTTCCTTCCCTGGCCTAGGGTAGATTCCTCTTACACATGTACAGATCAGTACTCAGCCAGAGACTTGATGGGATCCCTCTAGACTTTCGAATCTCTCCCTCTCCCTCTCTCTCTTTCTCTCTCTCCCCCCCATCTCCATCTCCCTTGCCATATCCATCTCTTTCTCTATCTTTGTAATTTTCACTCTTCTCCAGTACTCTGCTGCACAGATTCTAGCCACCCCAACCTCCCCTATCTAGATCTCTGTCTCTGCAACTCATGAGATCGGTTTGGTTAACCCTTCCCAGTGATGTGGACTAGAAACTACCTCTAGGCAGTAAGTTCATGCAAGTAGCAAAGCTGCTGGTTTTTACAACTAGCCTTACCTTTTTAAAGCTACCATTCTCAATAACTAACCTGGGGGTGGTAGGATGGGAATGGACCCAAGCAAGAAAGCCACAGACTCTAGCTGTTCTTACCTGTCTGAAAAATAGTTTTATGTATATATATAGATAAATAAATTTGTCCATTTTTCTAATTGCTTAGGGAAGGAGGACAGATCCAGTCTCTGTTATTCCGTCTTGGCTGAAAATGAAAGCTGAAGGATTTTAATCAGAAGACATGATTTTATTCATAATTTAAGATTATTGTACTTGCTTTGTATTAAATGAGAATAAGACTGGAAAAAGAGAGATCAGTTAAGAGGTTTTAGCAGTTGTGTAGGACAGAGATGATGGTTTTCTGGTCTGAAGAAGTAGTGGTTATTGAAATTTGAAAGAATAGATCTGAGATATATTTTGGACATAAAATGGATAAAATCTGCTGATTACTTGGATGTGGGAGATAGGGGAAAGTGAAGAGACAAGCAAGCCCAACCAGTTTTCATTTCTTTTGTCCTTTTCTAAGTCCATAATTTGGGTTTTCATTCTGCCCTTACCACACTGTCCTTTGAGACCAATCTCCTTCCCCATTTCTTACTTCCTTCCCTGAAAACAGAAAAATGTGTAATTGTCAATCCTGCGACTATGGAAAAGAGAATTTATTTGTTATATAACTGGTGGGTATTGAAGCCCCAATAGAGACACCTAATTTAGTGGCCCATGTCAAAGAGGTCCTAACAGTAGAGGAGGACTTGGCAGAACCAAATCAGGCAGGCTGTGTAGGATCCACTGTTATTATCCAATCAGCAAGATTTCAGGCAAAGAAATGAAGATTCAAAACAGGTCTCATAAGACAGAATTCTCCTGTTGGTTGAGGCTCTGGTTGGGGGAAGCTCAGAGCCACACTGTTGGTCCCATCCTGGAGCTGACAGTCATAGCAAGCATAACTTTCCTAGATGTGAGGACTTGTCCTGTTTATCTTTGGAGCCTATGGCATTTGTGTTCAAAAGAAGAGTCTCTTCCTCCAGGAAGACTGACCTTTAGCTGGAGGCTTTCTCTTGTGATATCTTGAAGCATGGGACGGAAAAGGCCAAGGAGAGGTAAACCTCTTTGTGTTAACGTTGTGAATGAATTAACCCAGTGGCCCCTGAGGACTCCTTTTGCAAATCTCCTTAGTGCCACACAGTTTAACACTGCATTATTCTATAACTGCTTTGTGATATCTGAGTTTGTGAATCTTTAATTGACTACTGTATTCATTTCCCAGGGCTGCTGTTACAAAGTATGACAAGCTGGGTGATTTAACAATGGACATTTATTTTCTCATCGTTCTGGAGGCCAGGTTCAAAATCAAGGTGCTTGACAGGGCTATGCTCCATGTTGTTTCATCAAATGAGGAAAGGCTATTCAGGGACTGGCATATTTACGTTATAGAAGCAATTATGAGACATCCTCAAATATAAGGTCATATTTTCTTTTGAAATCTGTAGAGGAGATCCCTTCTTGCCTCCTTTAGCTTCTGGTGTTTGCTGGCAATCCTGGGTGTTTCTTGGCTTGCAGATGCATCACTCCAATATCTGCCTTTGTCATCACGTGCTAATTTCCTTCCGTGTGTCTCGCTCTCTGTATCTCTTCTCTTCTTATAAGGACACCAATACTACCTATTCTTTTTTATTTTTTATTTTTTTAATTTTTGTCTGTGTTGGGTCTTTGTTGCTGCACGTGGGCTTTCTTTAGCTGCGGCGAGCAGGGGCTACTCTTTGTTGCAGTGTGCGGACTTCTCATTGCAGTGGCTTCTCTTGCTGCAGAGCACAGGCTCTAGGTGTGCAGGCTTCAGTAGTTGTGGCACGCAGGCTCAGTAGTTGTGGCGCACGGGCTTAGCTGCCCTGTGGCATGTGGGATCTTCTGGGACCAGGGCTTGAATCCATGTCCCCTGCATTGGCAGGCGGATTCTTAACCACTGCGCCACCAGGGAAGTCCCAGTAAGAACTATTCTTAACTAATTGCTTTTGCAACAATCCTATTTCCAAATAAAGTCACATTCTGAAGTGCTGGGAGTTAGGATTTCAACATATCTTCTTGGGGGACACAATTCAACCCATAACAACCACTCTTAAAGAAAGGGACTGTGTCTCATACTTTATAAAGTGTCCAAGGACACTTAGGACATTCAGCAGAGTTTCCTGCTTTGGGTGGATGTGAAAGAAAATAAAGGACTATGATTTTAAAAGAAATGACACAGATTTTTTTGTAAGGCAGGAAAATGTGTTTATTTGTAATAATATTGAAATAATATTTTGGTATTAATTGATATGTATTCTCCCATAATTCTTATTTATCCTATGGCTTTTCCCCCATTCTTGAGTTACAGATTGTCTTCAGAAAAACCAGAGAACAAGAGTGAAATAGTTCTTTTTCAGTTTTAAAATCTTAGGTCCAGGACTTCCCTGATGGCGCAGTGGCTAGGAATCTGCCTGCCAATGCAGGGGACATGGGTTCGAGTCCTGGTCCGGGAAGATCCCACATGCTGTGGCGCAACTAAGCCTGTGCACCACAACTACTGAGCCTGCGCTCTAGAGCCCATGAGCCACAACTACTGAGTCCGTGTGCCACAACTACTGAAGCCCCACACCTAGAGCCCGTGCTCTGCAATGAGAAGCCACTGCAATGAGAAGCCCGCGCGCCGCAAGGAAAAGTAGCCCCTGCTCACTGCAACTAGAGAAAAGCCCGTACGCAGCAACAAGACCCAAACAATGCAGCAACAAGACCCAAACACAGCCAAAAACAAACAAACAAACAAACAAAAAACATAACAACTTAGGTCGAGGAAGAAGACAAAAGGACTTAGAATAATATTTGGTTAATCAAAGCCAGTTTGTCCCCCTCACCTCCCTTCTACCTGGGATTAGTCTACAGAACTGGAGTAGGAAGAAGAAGAGTGTCTGAGAGGAAGCGAGACATTATTTGTCCCTGAGCAGGGGTTCTGTGGCTTGCCCCCCAACCCCAGGGCCAATTTTGGGGGGCAGTGAAGGAAGAGGAACCTTCATCAGACAGGTATAGGGATTTAGAAGAAGAGGAAGGCTGTATCTTTCTTCCAAGGAGGTCACAAGACTTGTAGGATTCTCCTAACCAGATGGGATAGAAGTACAGCTGAATGTTTCTGTACCTCTGAGAGGAGCACAGAGGTACCTGAGATAGAGCCAGCCTGGAGGAGCCTGTGGTCAGGCACAAGGGACTGGGAATGGCTTTAAAATTAGAGACCAACTGAATGATAGACATCTCAATAGATACAGGTATAGACAGATGACAACTAAAGGCCAGAGTCTCCCTCCCCTGTCTTCCCCACTCATCCTCCCCCCACCCACCCTGCACCTCAAGTCAACTCTAAAGATGGATTCCTGAATTGATGTACTAGATTTCTACTTCTATGTGGAATGAGGCTCATAAAATAAATTGTTTGGTTATTAAACAATAAAGTTTATTTCTTTCAACCTTTAATTTGTGGTCTGAGATTTATTTCAGCTACATAAAGAAAATGATCATTCTCAACATGCAAGTTGATTCTTATTTGTAGGTAAGGAGTGGGAACTGAAACTGTCCTCTGGCAGCCCGGTACTCCTTAGTGTGACCTTGGCATTTTCCCGAACTACAGAAATTATTGCTGAAATCTCACTGGTTGGGCCTCCAGGAAGGAGGGAAAGGGAAGTGGAAGGAGTGGGTGGGGATGGGAGTGGATGCTTACACCACTCAAGTTATATTTTAAACTCTGGATTCATTGTTCTGAGAGTGACTCTGGCCCTTTTAGAGGGGAAGTTCTGAGCAGCTCTGAAACTTGAGGTACCTGCAAAGACAGCTCAGCTGTTGTTGCTAAGGAACAAGTGTGCTGAAATTGTGGTATCAATATCACCAGCTCCTGCTCAGAAGTCAAAATGTACAGGAAAGATGTAAAATCATCAGAGGGGAAGAGACAGTTCAGTGTGATAGGCCATGGATTATTGTTTAAAGTGGTCACATCTCTGAAAAAAATATGACCTCACATTTGAGGTTGTCTTAGTAGGTCCAATAAGGTAAATATGCCATTCCCTGAATAATCTTTTTCTTTGATGGAAGAGAAGTGGAGAAAAAAGTAGGAAGAAAGAGACGAGAAGGAACAGAAGAACAGAGTTATCTGGAATAAATGACCTCATTAAAGGACTTTAGGGAGGAGAGGTTAGAGTCAGAATGAGCCTTTGGAATTAGACTGAGATTTGAGTGTCAGTTTTGTCACTAACTAAATTATCTTGGGCACATATTTTTAACCATTCTATGCCTTGAATTTCCAATCTGTAAAATGGGATGTGTTGTGTGAAGACCTGAGGAATTTTGCTATTTGATCTTTTAATGCTTATTTCTAAATCAATTGTTTGTCATTTTCATTTTTTTGTCTTTTTAAAATTATTATTTTTTATTTATTTAAAAATTTTTTATTTATTATTTTGGCTGCATTGGGTCTTCGTTGCTGTGCATGGGCTTTCTCTAGTGAGCAGGGGCTACTCTTTGTTGCGGTGCAAGGGCTTCTCATTGTGGTGGTTTCTCTTGTTGTGGAGCATGGACTCTAGATGCGCGGGCTTCAGTAGTTGCAGTGCGTGGGCTCAGTAGTTGTGGCTCACAGGCTTAGTTGCTCTGTGGCATTCATTTTCATTTTTATTTCAATAATCTAATGTGGTTGGCAGCCTCTAATGTGGTCCCCAATGATCCCCGTTTCCTGGTATTCATACCCTTGTGTAATCCCTTCTACTTGAGTATGGGTTGGACCTAGTGACTTGCTTCTAATGAATAGAATATGGAAGAAATAATGGGATAACACTTCCTATATTAGGGTATAAAATGACTATGGCTTTTGTCTTTGGTTCATTCTCTTTCTGTCTTTCCCTCTCTTTCTCTCAGATCACTTTCACTGTGGGAAGCATACTGCCATATTGTAAGCAACTCTACGGACTTGCCCATGTAGCATGGTGAGGAACTGAGGCCCTCAGTGCAACAACACAGAGAAACTGAAGCCTGCTAACAACCAGGCGAGTGATCTTGGGAGTGGGTCCTTCATGCCCAATCAAGTCTTGAGATGACTGCAGCCCCAGGCAACAGCTTGGTTGCAATCTCATGAGAGACCTTGCACTAGAGGCATCCAGCTAAGCTGTGCCCAGATTCCTGACCAATAGGAACTGTGAGATAATAAGTGTTTGTTGTTTTCAGCTTCTAAGTTTTGAAATGATTTGTTAGGCAGCAATGTATATCTAATACATGGCTCAGGTCCATCTTACAGTTGGCCCAGTGTGTACCCAAACCCACTTTGTGGTTATTTTTCCAGTTCTAGAATGTATAATTAGAATAGACACATCCAGAAACTGGCAGAGTCAGAGCAAAAAGTAGCAACTATTCTAGACATATTGAAAAGGCATTTGTGTGCCAGAGGGTGGGAGATAAATCCCACAGAAATTCAAGCACCTGCCACTTTAGTGAAAAGTTCTAGGTGCCCAATTATCTGAGATATGAAGACATTTCTCTTCTAAGGTGAAGGGCAAGTTGCTGCATCTGTCTCCTCCTACCATTAAGAAAGAGGCACAATGCCTACTGGGCCTCTTTGGATTTCAGAGGCAACATATATCTCATTTGGGCATGCTACTCTGACCCATTTACTGAGTGACCTGAAAAGCTGCCTGTTTTGAGTGAATCCCAGAATAAGAGTAGGCTCTGCAACAGGTTAAGCTGCTATGCAAGCTGTTCTGCTAATTGGGCCACATGACTCAGAAGATATGATAGTATTTGAAGTATCAGTGGTACATAGAGAAGCTATTTGGAGCCTTTGGTAGGCCCCATCCTATAGGTGAATCACAGTACAAACACTTACAATTTTTTAGCAAAGCCATACTTTCCCCTTTTGAGAAACAACTTTCGGCTTGTTACTGGGCCTTAGTAGAGACTAAATGCTTGACCATGAGCTACCAAATTACCATACGACCTGAGATGCTCATCATGAACTGGGCGTGTCTGACCCACAAAACCATAAAGTTGGGCATGCACAGCATCACTCCCTCATCAAAAGGAAGAGATATCTATGATATTGGACTTAAGCAGGCCCTGAAGGCACAAATAAATTGCACAATGAAGTAGCCCAGATGTCCATGACCCCTCTTCTAGCTACAGTTCCTTCTTTCTTTCAACAACATCTATGGCTTCCCTATGATTAGTTGACTGAGGATAAAAATACTTGAAGTTTGTTTACAGGTAATTCTTCATGATGTGCAGAAACCACCTAAAAGTGGATAGGTAGAGAACTGCAACCTTACTTTGGGACTGCTCTGAAAGACAGTGGTGAAGGGAAATTCCTCCTGTGGGCAGGGCTTTGAACAGAGCATATAGTTATCCATTTTGCCTAGAATGACAGATGGCCATACAAATGATTCTACAGCAATTCATGGGCTGGGGCTAATGATTTGGCGGGATGGTCAGGGATTTGGAAGGAACACAATTGGAAAATCAGTGAGAAGGAAGCCTGGGGAAGAGGTATGTGGATAAGCCTCTCCAGATGGGCACAAAATATAAAGATATTTGTGTCCCATGTGAACGTTCACTAAGGAGGACTTTAATAATCAGGCGAACAGAATGACTTGTTCTGTGGATGTCAGTCAGCTTTCCCCTCTAGTCACTCCTGTTGTTGCCCAGAGGGTTCATGAACCAGTGGCCATGGAATCAGGATGGAGGTTATGCTGGGATCAGCAACAGGAACTTTCACTATTTAGGGCCTATTTGGATATAGCCGTTGTTGAATGCCCAATCTGCCAATAGTAGAGACTAACACTGAACCCACAACATGGCACTATTACCTGGTGGAATCAGCCAGTTACCTGATGGCAGGTTGATTACATTGGTCAGCTTCCATCATGGAAGGGATAGCACTTTGTCTTTATTGGATATGGATGTGTCTTTTTTGCTTGTCTGCTTGCAATGCTTCTACCAAAACTTCTATTTGTGAACCGACCAAATACTTTATTCAAAAACATGGTGTTCTATACAGCATCACTTTTGACTAAGGAACTCGCTTCATAACAAATGAAGTGAGGCAATGGGCTCATCCTCATGGAATTCACTGGTCTTACCTGCAATTCTGAAGCAACAGATATGATAGAATGATGTAATCACCTTGTGAAGGCTCAGTTATGGGACCAGGTAGGTGGCAACACCTTGGGGGTCTGAAGCAAGGTCCTCCAGATTGTGGTAAATGCTCTAAATCGAGGTTCATTATATTGCTATTTTTCCCATAGCAGGATTTACAAGTCTAGAAATCAAGGGGGTTAAAATGGAAATAGTTGCTTTCATTATTATTCCTGGTGATCCACTAGTACAATTTTTGTTTCCCAGCCCCACAGTTTCAGCGCTGTTGCTCTAGAAGTCTTAGTTCCATGCTGTTGAATTGGATATAGAGTCTGCTACCTGGCCACTTTGGGCTCCTAAGGCTACTGAATCAACAGGCAAAGAAAGGATTTAATATACTGGCTGTGGTGATTGTGCTTGAATATTAAGCGGAAATTGAGTTGCTATTACACAATGAGTATTTCTGGAAATCAGGAGGTCCTCTAGGACAACTTTTAGTACACCTGTGTTTTGTGATTATTAAGTCAGTGGAAAACTACAACTACCTCCAACTCAGGTAGGACTGCTAATGGCCTGAACCCTTTAGGAAGAAGATTTGGAAACAGACAAGGAACCTCAATCAGTTGCAGAAAAGAGTTCTGTAATAGTTATATTATTTTTCCTTATTTTGATATGGATATGTTTCATATATAGTAACCAAACATTTTTGTTTTCTTCCTTCTCTCTTATCTCCTTATCTAATATAAGATGTGCTAAGTGTAATTAACATTATATCTCAATGTTTAAGCTATGGGGTATCAAAAGGTGACGTGTGAATTAAATAGGAGGAAAATAAAGATCACTTAAATCCAAAAAAGGATTTTTTATTCTCCCTTGGTGAAAGGATTAACACAGGGGTCGGCAAACTATAGCCCAAGGGCTGGCCATCTGTTTTTGTAAATACTGTTTTATTGGAACACAGCCACTTTCGTTTGGTTACATATTTGTGGCTGCTTTCATGCTATAATGCTAACATTGAATAGTTACAACAAAAACCATGTGGCCTGCAAAACCGAAAATATTTACTATCTGGCTTTTTAAAAAAAGTTTTCTGACCACTGGGTTAGCATGTTTCTCATTGTCTGGGGGTAGTTGTATTGTGTCAGGCAGAAGCATGACTTTGTTATTATCTTTATTTGGAGATTAAGTATGGAGATATGCATGGGTGTCAAGTTGGCAAGGGATAGATTGTGGTGGCCTTGTGAAGTATCAGCTTCGCTAGGCTGAACTACATTTCCCAGAATTCCCCTTCTTGTGTATTTCCAGTTAGATTGGACCACAAGAGAGATTCTCACGGGCAATTTGGAGAGTATAAGTGAGGTAATAGTCTTTGTATAGTTCATATACATTGTCTGCTGGCTCTTCCTGTTGGTGTGGGACAGTAGTCAAGACTGGAACTGCTCCATCTTCTCCTGGATCCTCCTTCAGCTTCTCTGACTCCTCATTCGGAGGTGTCATTAGATGTCCTCGTTCCTGTTGTGATGTTCACTATTGATTGCTAACATGTACTCAGTGTGTGTGTGTGTGTGTGTGTGTGTGTATGTGTTTGTGCATGTGCATGTATGCATGTGTGTGTGTGTGTGTGTGTTTAGCTCCATGACAAAGGGCCCAGACTTCTGCGTGACTAAGGTCAGAGCCAGGAACTGTTCTCATGCGCTCCAGCTTGTGCTTGTGGGTTCCAGCCTGTTCTTGCTCCTCCCACTTTACACTCTGCCTGCCTGCCCTAAGGACTTCAAGCTCCAGTATTAGATGCAATGACAGCAGCGTTACAGAGACTGTTTAACCAGCCCCCACAACTGCATAAAGTCAAACCAAGATATTTCTCAGGGGACCAGTCTTTCTGATTAAACCTTGACTGACACACCCAATAATCTATTATAAAGGTGTTTAAATTTTTCAAGTAGGTAGATTTTTATTTTTGCTATCCTTTTGCTCTTAATTTCTAAGCCTTACTGCATTTTGATCAATGAATATGCTTGGGTGAATACTGCTTCTTAGAGTTTGTGAAGATTTTTTTTAGGATCTAATACATGTTCAATTATTGTAACTGTTTCCACATATGTTTCAGAACAATGTGCAATCTCTGTTGAGTGCAAAGTTCTATATAATTTGTTACTATGCTGTATACTATGCCATATAAATTCTTCATGTACTTAATTTTGTCTATTTGATCTATTTCAGAGGGAAGTGTATATTAAAATCTTATATATAATGGTTCTGTCAATTCTTGTATTCTAGCATTTTTGCTTTATACATTTTTGGAACTATATTGTTAGGTGTGTAAAAGTTCATGGCTGGTATAGCTTCTTGGTGGACTGTTTTTATTTCATTTTTATCAATATGAAATACTCATTTTTATCCCTTTTAATGTTTTTATACTATAGTAATATTTGCCATCCCTACCTAATTAGTTATTGAGATAATATATAAAGTTCTTAGTCTCATACCTGAGCAATAGTAAGCTGGCAAAAACGGTAGTCCCTGCTATTATTATTATCATTATAATTATTATTATTCTGTGTCCTTCTATGTGCAGGTTGTCTGGACCCTTTGGGGGACAAAGAAGGAAAGAAAGGACTGAAAGAAAAGAAAGAGAGCAGCTGCCTCTTAGGCACTGCATGGTGATGCTTAGAGCTTCTTCTCCCCTGAACAATGTGACGGAAACTCCACGGAAGAGAGGTCTCAGGCTTGGACAAAGCACCAGAAAGCCTGCCAAGAGAGGTCTCCTAAGCAGCCAAGAGAATATAACAGAAACAGATTTTCTAGTTGGATTTTGGCCTTTCTGCTTTTGAGGGCTGGCTGAAACTAGGAAGGGAAAAAAGCAAAACAAGGTCAGACCTAGTATTAGATGTGTTCCTATGTTTGGAAGGTCAGAATGATCCCTTCAGAGATCCCCTTGAATTTTGGCTCATCTAGGCCTATAAAAGCAATGTCCACAGCAGTGATGATTTTCCACCCTCAGTGGAATTCTTAGCTCTGCCAAATTGGATGTGTTTAAGGATGTGGACTCATTGCCTCAACTCCCTACACCTGCATCCTTCAGGTCTGCTTTGTAGTTGAGTCCATCTCTGTTTCATTAGAAGTCCTCATTCCTGTTGTAATGTTCACTATTGATTGCTAACAGGTACTCTGTGTGTGTGTGTGTGTGCGCACGCTTGTGCATGTCCGTGTGTGCACACGTGTGTGTTTGTGTCTGTCTGTCTGTCTTTGGAACTTCCAAATCAAAGTAGCCTTGCTAACTGGCTACTTGTTGCTTAAAATCTCTTGACCCCAAATCCCTTCCTCCACCTGCCTGAAATTCTTCACTTCTCTTTGCCTTACTGCCTGAAATTCATAGAATCATAAAAGTTAAATCTTGAAGGTGCCTTAGAGATTATTTAGTCCAAGCATCTCACTTCACTGAAGAAGGAAGTGGAGTCCAGAGAGGTGAAGTGTTTTGCTCCAAATCACAAAATTAGTGAAAGGCAAAGTGAGACTAAAGCCCAGCTCAAAGCAACTAGGAAATGAGATTTGATGGTGGAATGGTTGTAAGGCGGGAAGTTATATGGGAATCCAAGATGCCAGATGTCAGGATGAGCCTGGGTAGAATACTCAGGAAGAGGTTGCTTTGGGCAGCATGGGGGTGGGAGAGAGTGAGTTCTAGGAGATGGGAATGAATGAAATGGAGGTTGGCAGGCACCAAAGACACATGGTCTCTGTTCTTCTGACCCTGCTACTAACAGTACAACATAGTTTGAAGAGTAAATCTCAAACTACAACAGCAGCACAGCAACAATATCTACAACTTTTATTTGTATACTGTTAAAAATTCTTCCATATCCATCACCATGTAAGCTCGGTCCATGAGAAGCAGCTATTAGTATTATCCCTAGTGTAGGGAAGATAAAATCAGGGCCCAGAAAAATAGGAAAATACTTGGAAATAGGTAATGTACCCTTGGGTGTGTACTGGATATGTTGGTTGTCCATCACTGTTCCCCTCCTTTCTCCTTCCTAGCAGGACCTCGATTTTGTTCAGGTTTCCCTATTCCCCTCACATCCATGTGCCTTGGGGAAGATGACCACATCCCCAAGTTCTAGGGATGGGCTTGACTGGCTTAAGGGTAATTCCATCTCCATTTCCAGTGACTGGTTTGGGAATGGGCGTGGGATGCTACGTGGGCCACTGAGATGTGAGGAGAATCTATGTGGGGGGTGTAGTGTTCAGGAAAGCCTTTCTTCACGCTTATGGGTGAGCACTGGAAACTCTTTCCCTGCCCACTAGATGGGAATGAGGAATCATGCAGTTCCAATTG
This sequence comes from Eschrichtius robustus, assembly GCF_028021215.1. Classification (NCBI taxonomy): domain Eukaryota; kingdom Metazoa; phylum Chordata; class Mammalia; order Artiodactyla; family Eschrichtiidae; genus Eschrichtius; species Eschrichtius robustus. The sequence continues at coordinate 40,249,754 of NC_090838.1, forward strand.
CTACAGGACCACAAGGCAAGCAGGCTTCAGGATGGAGCTGACAGAAGACAACATGCCAGAAAAGTAGAAATAATCTGAGTCTTTTAGGATCTCACTGAGTTGCTGGAGCAACCAAGCTGAGAGCTTGCCTTACTTTTGGTCTGGTGGTTAAATGAGCCATTACGCTCCTTTAGAGACCAGCTTGGGGGAATTTCCTATTACCTGTAGCTGAAAACTTCCTCCAGCAGGGACAAGGAGGGGTTGAACCCCATGGCTGAAAATAAATTGAGCTTACTTCTGTAGAGAGTGACTCTTCTGGTCTTTTTGGTTCATTTAAACACCTCATTCTTCAATAAATATAAAGTACAATATGAAGAATCTATGGATCCTTAAATATACTGTTAGAGCCAGCATTCCTGTATGGCCTCTAAAGGGTGCCAGTTTTGAGCCAGACTGTATTCAAACCCTGGATCGATCACTTTCCAGTACGTGACCTTAGGTAAGTTAAAAGCCTCTTTGTGCCTCAGTGTCCTCAACTGCAATATTGGGTTAGTAATAGTACCTACCTCATGGAGTTGTTGAGAGGATTAAATAAATTAGAGAGTTTAGAAATGTGTCTATATAGTAAAGATTCAAAACATTTTAATATTTTTATTATGAAGAGTAGAAAAGTAATTCAAAGAGACTTAATTATTATTAATAATACATACTAATGTGGTTCTGGTATATTTATTAATATAGTACATGTCATGTGCCAAGCATATGAGTAAGTTCTTTACATATATTTTCTTTAATTCTGATAATGACTCTCTGAAGTAGGACTGATTCACTTCATTTCCAGTTGAGGAAACTGGTGTTCACAGAGGCTAGGTGATGTGGCCAAAGTTATACAGCCAGTAACTGCAGAGCTGGGATTTAAACCCAGGTGTAACCCCAGAACCCACCATCTTTCCATTCTACCATGCAGTTTCCAAGAGCATCTCTTAGTGAATCGTCTTGGTGGGGAACAATGAATTTAGGGTCAGAAGCAACCTTAAATAAGAGCAGGGAGAAAGGGGTTTAAAACAGAAAGTGTGTCACAAAAGCAATAGAAGTGTTTGGAAATGTTGGAGAAAGGCTCAGACCCATATCGAAGCTATCCCCTGAACTCCATGCTCTTTTCTGAATGGATAGAATTATAATAGGAGACTGAGCGGTGTTTCCTCTGAGTATTGTTTCACAGATCTGAGAAGATGAATGGCACAAGGGATTCTTTCAGCCCTGCCATCTGAGAATGGAGAAGCAGGGAAGAAGAGAAGAGGTGGAATTAGAAATTCAAATGGCATCTGATGAAATCACTTTTGACTCCATAGTTATTAACCCCAACTTGTCTCATTCCTTTAAATCTTGAGCTCCCTCTCGAGTGTACTATACATTAAGTGCCAGAAATTATTGATTTCTTCTTTCATACAGCAAGTACCTCTCCCACCACTGAAATGGGAAGAAGCAGTAAATGCTGAGTAAGATGTTTCTCAGGAAAGACCAATACTGAACACATTGTAAAGATGAGGCAGAGTGATGAATATCTTTCCAAAAAATGGACATCTGCTGTAGGAAGGTCTGCTCTGGAGGATCTGCTAGGGAAATTTTTTACTAGGGGAGTTTGCCCCGGCACATTCACTCAAATAATAAAATGAGAATGGTGTTTGCAGAAACTTAAAAAGGTCTCGAAACTCCTTTCTAGTCAAAATAGAGTGTTGCAAAATGTTCCAGACAGCTCTTTAGAGCTTCATTTGAAGATGTTGACATAAGTCCAAAGCAAATCTCTGCCTTAAAAGTTGTATTGGTAGAATGATTAAGAGTTATGCGGTGTTCTTTGCAGAGAGGTGTTCATTTGATGAGGAACTGGGGAAAAGGTTTTTCATAACAGTATTATGGCAGCTTTTTGCAAGGACTTTAGTAAATTTTGCCTTCTGTCCTGGGTCAGGTTAACCACCTTTAGTTAAGATAATTAGTATTATATAAGATAAAGTTTGAGGCTTAAATCAACAAATTAAGTAGTGCTAGCAAGAAAAATTAAGTTAAACAACATATAAGTCATTTGGGATTTCCACAAGGGAGGTTAAATGTCCCAGTCATTCTATGATGGTGGTTCAGAGCCAAATATACATTGGCTCCCTTTGAAATGATTATCCCTGCCCTAGATTGCCTTAGTCCAGCAGACAAAGATTCCTCACTCCAACTCTACTACCACTATCTTAGTATACCTACTATTCTCTCTTGCCTAAACAACTACAATATCCTACCAATCGGTCCCCTACTTCCACTCTTAACCTCCCTACGACTCATTTTCACATTGCAACCATTCCGGTGTAATGAAATTGAAAATCTAACTGTATCATTCTCCTAAATGAAGATCCTCCATTGTCTCTCCATTACCAATGCCTGCCAATGTCTCAGTGTTTCTTCAATGATCCCTTTCATTCTGTAAATTTCTCTTCAGATGACTGTGCTAAGAGAGTAGCATGCTCTAAGTACTGAACATAGCTTTAGAGAGTGTGTTGTTCCTAGTGAGAAACAACATTGACAAAATTGATCTGACACCCATTTATTGAAAATATATACTAGTTACTGTGCAGTATGGCAATTAAATATAATCAGTGTATGAGTGTATCAGGGTATCAGGGCTCAATCAGGAAAGTAGACCACCTCGAGTATTATGGAATAAAGTATGTATTCTAGGAATAAGACCTTTCAGAATTATGGGGAAATTTGGGGAGGTAAAATTCAAGATGGGGAGTTGGAGGATGAGAGAAAATCACTAATCAACTCTCCTGGCACATTGGCATGGTTGGACAAATTACAGCATGCTAGGGAACTTGGGAAGCCAGGCATATCCAGCTGCTGGAGTGGGACTGGAGAGAGCTGATGGAGAAATCTATGGTAAGTTATGGACTTGGCATCTAATTGTGAGCCTGGGATTGTTAGTCAGCAGGGCCAGCAGCTAGGAGGAAGAGCTAGAGGTCGGAAGAGCCAGACTAATCTAGAACACATCAGCACCTGTATATCTCTCATTGCATCCAACCACAACAACTTTCAGAGAGTACCGCTGCTTCATTTCTGCCTTGTAAATCTTGTTTAAAATTTTCTTTTGGGAAACTTTAATGTGGAACCATCAGGGAAAGAAACTGTGGAAAAAGTTGTTCTAGCTTTGCTTGGTCAATACAGTACAAACTCATCACACTTAATAAACATTTAGATAAATTACTAAATTATATTTCTTTTAAACCATTTAACCAAATGACTAGGTTTTGTCTTCTCACTCTGTTGATTCATGGACACTTTAAGCAGGAACATTTTTATAGTTTTCCCTTATTTTATATATTCTTTCATCATCACCACAATCACACTCACACACACTTAGCTCAAGCTGCTATAACAAAATACCATAGACTAGGTGGCTTAAACGACAAACATTTACTTCACACAGTCTGGAGGCTGGGAAGTTCAAGATCAAGGTGCTGGCAGATTCGGTGTCTGATGAGAGTTCTCTTCCTGGTTTGCAGATGTCCACCTTTTTGCTCTATCCTACACGGTGGAGAGAGAGGGCACTCTGGTCTCTTTCTCTTTTTATAAGGATACTATTCCTATCATGGGGGGCTCTACCCTCATGACCTCATTGAACCTAATTACCTGTCAAAGGCTCCAATTCCAAATACTTTCACATTGGGGATCAGGGTTTCAATATGAATTTTAGGGGTACACACACACACACACACACACACATATCAGAAACTACTAAATGCCTTTAAGGTGTGTTGTAGATTGGGTTCCCTAGAAGCAAATCCTGCTTCTTATTCAAGTGATTTATTGTAGGAGTATTCTCAGGAAAGAGGAGTGAGGGAAGCAGGATAGGGTAGGGGAATAATGTGGTCTCAACTGGATGCTAGGTTACGCCTGATCTCATGGAGAAGTCTGGAGCATAAACTGCACCAGAGTTAGTCTCATTTCAAAGCAAGGGCACTGGCTTTTTGAACCCTATGACAGTTAGTCATTGGTTGAGGGCTGGGGTGGGGGGGATGGGTGGGTACAAAGCATTTGGCTGAGGGCAATTTTCCAGAGACCAGGCAGCTGTGAGTGTTATCAGCCAACACTTAGTTGGCAAAGCGCGTGGGGTGGGGCCCAACAGCATCCACTTCAAGGTACATTAGGAGCAGAAACGTCTATATATGGAGTGTGTGGGGACTCAGAAGCTGGAGCAGAAGGTAGATGGCAGATTTCTCTGTTTCCACACCCTGTCTGCCTCTGTTGTGACCTCAGGTGTGTCACTAATTCTGAGCAGTTTGGTGTCCTGGCTCCCACTTCTACATATCCCTCTGTGGTTCAGTGCTTGGCTATAGATGCTACATTTGCCACCATTTTGCCTCATAGTTCCTATCTCCTTTCTTGTGTTACTGGCCTCAGGTTGTCTGGGGCTCATGTTTGGATGCCCACTTCTACTTTGCTGCCCAGCACGGTTCTCAGACTCCCTTCTGCTCTAGTACCCACCTCAACATTGTAAGGTGCAACATAACATAATTATATCCACTCAAGACAAAGGGTTTCTACACAGTAGCTGTTCTTTTCTTTCATTCCCAAGAACTGCCTCTATGGTTTACTTATTTGCTCTTATCCCACCATCTTTCTCTTTTAAAATCTGTGTTAGTTATTTATTGCTGCATAACAAGTGATCCTCAAGTGAAACAGCTGAAAATAACAAACATTATCTCACAGTTTCTGTGGGTTGGGAATTTGGGAGCAGCTTAGCTTGGTGGTTGTGGTTCAGAGGGTCTCATAAGGTTGTAGTCAAGATATTAGCCATGACTGAAGTCAGCTAAAGGCTTGACTCAGCTAGAAGATCTAATTCCAAGATGACTCAGTCACACAGTTCAGTGGGCAGAAGGATTCAGTTCCTTGCTGGCTGTTGGTAGGAGGATTTAATTTCTCACCATACGGACTTCTCCATAGGGCTACTTGAGTGTCCTCATGACGTGGCAGCTGACTTCCCCAGGCGAGTGATCCAAAAGAATGCAAAGCGGAAGGTGCAGTGTCTTTTATGATCTAGTCTCAGAGGTTATAGATGATCACTTTTGCCAAAATTATTTGTTTGAAGTGAGTCACTAAATCTAGTCCATAGTCAAGGGGGAGGGAATTATGCTTCGTTTCTTGAAAGGGAGAGTATTAAAGAATTTGTGGACATATTTTAAAACCAACACATGTCTCACCACACTATTGGGTTCCCTGAGCAGCTGCTCCCTGGTCCTCACCTACCTGGGATACTTGCAGGACTGGGATAGCAAATTCTGAACCAAGGGACTGAAATTTACCTCCACTAAGGGATGGTCACATGACCACCATTCCTGGGCCTCTAATAACTGGTGGGAGGAGAGGGATACACAGTGAAGGAAGAAGGTAAGAGAAAATGGGCTCTGGGATCAGATAGATTGGGGTTCACTTTGACATTCTAACCTGGCTTAGGCAAGTCACTTAATTCAAGCCAATAAATGTTTTTTGAGTATTAATTGTGTGCTAAACACTGTGCTAGATATTGGGGACAGGGTGCTGAAAAAAATTCACTCTTGTGTTACTTAGAGTCTAGCTAAGCAGACAGACATTAAATAAGTCATTTCAATTGTGATGAGGGTTATGTGCTATCAGAGCATATCCCAAGGGGATTTAGCCTTTTCTAAAGGGGAAGACCTCCTTGGGGAAGTAACATTTTAAGTTGAGATTTGAAAGATGATTAAAAGTTAACCAAGTGAGAGAACAGATGTTCAAAGGTCCTGAGGTACCAAGATCCCTGAACTTCCAAGGAGACAAAAGGAAGCTAGAGGGGCAGGAATGTTGATGGTGAGGGGACAGTGGGATGAGACAAGTCTGGAAACCTGGGTAGAGACCATACTGCCCTAAGTTTCAGAGGCCACTTTAAGGTTGGGGACCCATACCTTTAAGTTCCCAACAAAAGTCAAGCCAACTACTACTGTTTTCAGCGGAGGTATGCCTTGGTGAAATTTGTATTTTACAAAAACTTCTCAGCTTACACTACGGAGAATGAGTTAAAGAGGGACAAAGTGGATGTGGGGGCCTATTTGTGGGAGCACTGTAGGAGTCTATGTGGAGAGGTGATGATGGTAGTGGAGGTGAGAGACCATTAAGAGAGTAACAGGACTTGGCTAAGGACTGTGGGCTGGAGGCAGAGGAATCAGTGAACATTGTCCAAGGGGTGGATTTTTCAGTGGTGATGGTGGGTGCTGGGTGGGTGTTGGGTAGATTAGGCATTCTGTTTTAGACACATGGAGTTTTAGGGACTTGTGAGATATTTGAGCAGAAATGTTGAAAGGCCTGGAGCTCGGAGAGCGGGCTGCGCTCTGACAGTAGCTGTGAGAATCTAGACATACATGCCGTAATTTAAGTTCCTGAATGACTGCTATGGCCAGGGTTAGAGGGGAGCAAAAGTCCAGGGAACCCCAACATTTAAGGGCCAGGGAGAAATGGAGCCAGCAAAGGTCCCTGAGGAGAAATAGTGGGGGAGGGGGAAGGAAGAAAACCTGGAGAGTGTAGCATCACTGAGCCAAGGAAACAGTGTTTCTAGAAGAAGCATTAAGTGGAATTACTGTTTTAATTAGGATAATTATAATCCATATCTCATAGGACTCTTGTGAGGATTGAAAGAGATAACATATGCAAAAAATATTTTAGGAATTCATAGAGGCTTGTAAATGTTGGGTATCCTCTTTAGCAGAGGAATGGGAGTGTACAGGGGGGAAGGGCTGGGAGAAAAGGGCCAGGATGTTCCTTCTGAAGTAACCTCCCAGCACCTAATGCATCTAAAGCAAACTTAACAGTCAATTATTGACATTCGGGGCCAGCCAGCCTTTGATACAGTGCAGTGCAATTTTGGAAACCAAGAAAAACTCCCTTGCTCTTAAAAAAAAAAAATCTCTCTACCTGCTTAATATTGCTTAAAAATCCCTTCCAGGGAAGACCTAGAAACCATTTCATTCTATAATAAAAGGTTTTAAAATGCAAATACCTGAGGCAGTTACCAGAGTAATGTGAAAGAGACAGTTAAGTATAATTATGTTCAAATCCTTTTTTTTTTTTTGGAACTTCAGGAAGGCACCCAGAACCAGGAAGGAGCAGTGCGGGAGGGAGGGCTTGGACACTGATGGGAAAAAAAAGAGGTGGGAGACACCCAAGGCAAATTTCACTGACTTCTCAGTCTCAATGATTTTGCTTCAGAAAGGATCTGTTTATCTTCATATCTGTCCAGAAGTAATACAACTTTTGTGCAAATGTCTATTTTGTTCATCTGGGTGGCTGGTACCAGCCCTTAACTTAGGCAGAAACTATGCATCTCTCCTGTATTCTTCTCTGGCAGGTGTAGGTAGCCTAATAATGTCTAGAATCTAAAATAGAACACATGCCCAACCCCGCCTAATTTAGGGTGCTGGTGGTGTGGACTGGACCCAGGGGTTACTGTGTTGAACCATTGCAAGAGTCACTAGAGCTGGTCCTCTAGGAATTGTGGACCTGGGAACTGATTCTGGGAAACTGACCTCCTCTTCACATTCCCAGTGAGCACTCAGGAATGTGCTGGGTTCTTAGATTACTTGTACCTGGTGGGCAGGCAGGTCCTAAGCTAGAGTCTCCATAACAGAACAGAGAACTAAGAAAGTAATGAGCCCTGTTCCCCTCCTATGAGAATGGAAAGGGAGATACTGAAGACCCTGATGGGCTCTCAGACAATCTGGTGGTATCACTGCATGGGCAACAGGCCACTGAGGGTCAGGGAAGCCCCTCTGAAGGCTGGAAAGGTGCTGAGTTTGCATCTGCGTAATCTGTGTAATCAGCAGTGTCCTGTGTCGGGGCCGATGAGGACATATCTGTCAATCACCATCATCTGCACCATCAGGCTTTTATTATATGCAACTGTTCCTATTCGGGGGCCATCTATTCCCTTGCAGTACATTAAATCCATGAAGCTATTTGTTACAGTGGGGAGCTGAATAATTAACTGAAGCTGGCCCTTTAATTCAACTCAACTGTATTTGCAGCTATTAAGCACCCAGGATGTGCACTCCTATTGGAGGCCAGAGAAGCAAAATGGTCCTTGCCCTCAAGGGGGCTTGTCACAGTCCAGTTGGGAGATGTCAGGCTCAACTGATGACCCCTCCCCAGTGGCACAGTTCTCCCTCCCCCGTCACGCCTCTCTTCCCCACTGCCCACCCTACCCCAGCTCCTGGACTTGAGGCAGATCTGCTGAAGAAGCTCCAGGGGGCCTCAGGCTCATGCTGGCTGCTGGTCTGCTTCCTGCCTGAGCCCAGCTCTGGTAACCAGATGCTGCTGCCGTCTCCTCCGTGCCTCAGTACTGCCTTGGACTCTGTACGGTATCTGCAAGGCAAGCCTCTGATTTCTCCTTGTCAGGAGCAATGCCATCATCTCCCCATACTACTCTGGTATGAACTGCCCCCAACACACGTTACATTCTATGGTGCCAATGTCAACCTGGCCCACCCTATTTGTCACACCCTTGCTTTGCCTGCAGACTGAAATTCCCACATCTGTAGCTGGGTCTAGACCCCCCAGTATAGGTACCTGCCCTCCTGGCCCCAATTCCAGTGAATAGACATAATTCCAGAATTTTCTCCCTTAATAATCAGTCCTACACCATTTCAGTTAATCACAGATGTGCAGCTGTATCTTGAGCTATGTCAGGAGGAAAGGAGTAAGAAAAAAGAAAACAAATGTAAGACAATGTGCATGTGAATGTGCAATGGAGGAACACAGGAAACTGAATGATTCCAAATGAGAATACAGTGGGTATTCAGCTGGACCAGACCTGCATATTCCTATAGAAGAGTTCATCATTCAATCACAAAGCCATATTATTTCTCAAGATGCAGCAGTAAGGTAAGAAAAAAGGGAGGAAGAACAGCAAAAAGCTGAGGGATTCAACTAAAGATCCCAAAACAAAGTGTTTGGCGAACTGTGCACCAAATTCCATACAAGTGAAGGAGAGAACTTCACCCACTGGTTGGAAGAATTCTGGTCTCATAAACACTTGAAATGCAAGGTCAAAATCAGAATTCATGAGACTTTCTCCAAGTTTCTTCATGTGATTGGCTGTACCATCCAGTCATCCAGACTAGAAATCTGGTGTTAAAACAATAATGAATAAAAAGACTTCAAAAATTGAGCGTAGAGTGGAAGGCATTATTGCCATTTCCTTCATGTCATTCATATATCTGAATAAATAGAGTGTGTCCTTTTTTTTAGAGATTGGAGTTTATTTATTTATTTATTTATTTATGGCTGTGTTGGGTCTTCGTTTCTGTGCGAGGGCTTTCTCTCGTTGTGGCAAGCGGGGGCCACTCTTCATTGCGGTGCGCGTGCCTCTCACTATCACGGCCTCTCTTGTTGCGGAGCACAGGCTCCAGACGCGCAGGCTCAGTAGTTGTGGCTCATGGGCCTAGTTGCTCCGTGGCATGTGGGATCTTCCCAGACCAGGGCTCGAACCCGTGTCCCCTGCATTGGCAGGCAGATTCTCAACCACTGCGCCACCAGGGAAGCCCAGAGTGTGTCTTTAACTGAGATCTCCCCCAAATCAGTGATCTCCTGTGTTTGACTCAGCCCGTCATTGATCCTGGACGGTGATGGTGGAAAGATTCTGTCATAGAGTGAATAAAGATTTTTTTTTCCTCTTTAGCCCTATTTCAGTTTGTCCTCTTTATCAAATACTTGGGCATTCGATTCTTGTAACTCATGAGTTTATCTTCTGGGAAAACTCACAGATCATATTTACAAATGGAAACTAATTTGCTGGTATATTTTCCCCCTTTTTGGCATGCAAATAAACTGAATGTTCTAACAAACTCAGTATCTCTTGCTTTGCTGACTGCCTTGCCCAATATTTGTCTTCAGCAATTTCACCGCAGTTATTTTTTTCTCACAAAGAAATACGTCTCTTCACATTTAAGAGGCACAAATTGTTGCTCCCACTTTTCAAAGGAGCTGTGGTGTTTCCAGATTTAGAAAGACACTTCCAGCTGCCAAGCTCTGTCAGGCCCTGCCTTGGCTCCATGAGGAATGTTTCTGTTTTCCTTAGGCAAAGAAAAAAAAGTAAAGCCCCCAAGTTATTTAAGCATTTTTTAGTTTCATCTAGAGGCCGAGAGAGGCAGTTATGTGAAAATCTGGAGGAATGAGCTTGGGTTGAGGATTTGGACTCAACTATCAAGTGTTGTACCTGGCTTTGCACAGTCTGGTTAAGCCTCTGAGCCTCTGTTTCCTTGTTGGTATAATGGGGAGGTTGAACTATGACCATTTTTGGAGTCTGTTCTAATCCTATAGTTCTATGATTTGATATATTATTCTCCTTTATTGTTACCTGTGTATACCCTCTCCTTCTTGTATGTGTATACCCTCTCCAAAGGAGGGAGACAATGTTTTATCGTAATGAAGTGGCCAGGGACAATAGGAATGTATTATTAGACAATGCTTGTCTCTCTGTTGAGGCCATGGGGAATGACAAGTGGTTAATACTGGGACAGGAAAAGAAGCAGGCTTGGACTGGAGAGGGAAGGACTTCCTCTCCTCTTTGGAAACCTGATCTCATTGTTCATGGAAGAGGTCTGATTCTGGATATATCTTGTGGTTACTTTGGAACCTCTACTTACACGGTCACTCAGGTTCCACAGCATTCCTTAGCAGGGGAGGATTTTTGGTATGTGGATGTTTCCCTACAGATCTGTAACACTGGTGCCTCATGCACCTGAAGTGGACGAGGTACTGGGAGAGAGGAATGTTCTCATCCACGCTGTACTCTGAGAAACTGCTGCCAAGTTGGTAGTAAACCTCGGATTCAATGGTGAGTCCCCAAGGCACAGGGCTAGAATTGGAACACTGGCTTTGGTAGCAAGGTGGCCACACTAACTTCAACTTTTTCTGCCATGGACCTCAGCCTCTGTAGCACTTCTTTTGGTGAAAGAATTTGATGGACTCCTTGTTTTCAGCAGCTCTACAGTGAAGCCATGGCTGGAGCAACAGTGGTGGAGAACGGTTTCTTCTGGCAGTCGAATGGATTTTCTTTGATGTGATCTGGGCAAGCACCTGTGGGTTTCTTGAATGTATCACAGACAGGAAACCCTAGGAGAGGAGAATGGATTTCCTGCCATTCTGGGAGTGCAGAATTGTATTGATCTGAAAAGAGATACCATCTTATTTTGAGCTGCAAATGGGTGAAGTAGGACATTTCAATTATACCATACTTTTTAGTTTCTCCTACAGATAACAATTACTCAATAAATGTGGACTGACTGAATGAATAAATGAAACTGATGTCAAATAGAAACTGAAGATAAAGAAATTCTGCTTGGAACTTCCCTGGTGGTCCAGTGGTTAAGACTCTGTTCTTCCACTGCATGGGGTACAGGTTTGATCCCTGGTCAGGGAACTAAGATCCCACATGCCGCATGGCACGACCAAAAAAATAAAAATAAATAAATAAAGTAAAACGAATTTTTTTTAAAAAGTGAATTAAAAAAAAAAAGTTCTGCTTGGCCATTAGCTGTTTGTCTTGATTGATCCTCTAGGTATGGTTGGTGTTGAGCAACGAATGGGTGGAGTGAGAATTGGCCCATTTCTTCCCTCAGAGGTTTTGAATTTACTCCTTCATTTCTGAGCAGATGTCAATCAATCTGAGAATTCCTCTTCCTTTTCTTTCCATTTTCTCCCATTTCTATCTCCATTCTTTCACTTTCTCCTCTCTACCATCTTAGTCTTCCACTTTTAAAAACAATGGTCAAGAGGACAGAAGGTTAGGGTTGAAGTAAATGAATCAATTTCTAGACTGAGCCTGGGAGAATTCCTTTGCATATCCCCCCTACATACACCTTCAGCCCCGAGATGATGAGCAGACAACAAATTCGAAGATGCTCGAAATCTCGGTCTGGTATGTTCAGGGCGCCGAGTCATTTCAACCCCTCAGGGTTGCGCCATACTAAGGGAGTTCCAAATGCAGACTGTTTCTTCAGGGTTATCTATTTTTGTAAAACAAACTACTGAAAAATTTCGTGGCTTGAAACAACAACCATTTTATTAGATTTCGCTATTTTGTTGGCTGGAAATTTGGCAGTTCTCAGGCAGGTCATTCTTCTGCTCCGCCTGGGGTTGGCTGGGATTGCTCAGGGTATTTAGCTGCAGCTGGTCTCATCTGGAGGGTCCAATGTGGCTTTCCTCAATTCCTGGCCCCTTAGTGGGAATGGCTCTGGCTGGAAAGCTTGCTTGGCTGTCCCCTCCCTGCATAACCTCAGGGCCTTTCCACATGGTCTCTCTAGCAGGGCAGCCAGACTTCTTATGTAGCTACTCAGGGCTCCAAAAGAGCAAGAAGGAAGCTGCCTGTTTTCTTAAAAGCCAGCCCCAGAACTAGCATAGCTTCCCTTTTGCTGTTCTCAGATGGTTAATTTTATGTATCTACTCGACTGGGTCATGGTATGGCCAAATATTTGGTTAAACAGTATTTTGCGGTGCGTCTGTGAAGGTGTTTCTGGATGAGATTAGCATTTGTATTAGTAGACTGTGTATAAAGCAGTTCATCCTTCCCAGTGTGGGCACCATCCAATCCGTTGAAGGCCTGAAAAGATCAAAAGGGCAGAAGAAGGGAGAACTCACTCTCTCTGCCTAACTGCTTGAGCTGGGACATTGGTCTTCCCCTGCTCTTGGATTGGGACCTGTACCATTAGTGCTCCTGGTCCTCAGGTCTTTGGATTCAGACTGGAACTTACACCACTGGCTTTCCTGGGTCACCACTTACAGATGACACATGTTGATACTTCTCAGGCTCCATAATCATGTGAGCCAGTTCCTTATAATAAATCTCTCTCTCTCTCCATATATATATATATATATCTCCTATTGGTTCTGTTTCTCTGAGAACCCTGACTAATACAACTGTGCCAACTGAGCATCAAGGAGAAAGGAAATGGAGCCCACCTCTCTATGGAAGGAATGCCAAAGAATTTGCAGCCATCTTCAACCCACCACGCACAGCTGGAATTGCCCTCTGCTGGGAATCAGAAGAATGAATCTACGATTCTATGTGCCAAGAGATACCTGGCATGGAAACATCTAGGTCCACTGAATCAACACTGTGGCTACCCTAATGGAATGAAGCAGTGACTTGTGTGCCATTAGATACTACACACGTATCTACAAAAGGTTCTGGCTCTAAAAGCCGAAATTAAGAATTTTAAAAGGGCAATCCCTAGTATTAGGCTGTTGGATGATTTTCATTTTGACCTCTGAGCTGTGTTTCCTCTTGTTGGCAGTGATAGAGAGAAACATCGATCCTTAGCCTGAAACATTCTCCGGTGTGACCTCGACCCTTCATTCCATTCTATACTGCTAAACTCAACCCCACTTTTTGATAAAACCAGCAGACATAAGAACTCCCAATTATAGAGTGCCTGGCATGCTAGACTTTTTCTCCAGTCCTCCAAGTAACTGTGCATGTTCCATGTGCTAGCCCCATTTTGCAGATGAGGGAACAGCAGCTCAGAAAGGTTATGGAACCAGTTTGAGGTTATGTAGAAAGTGGTACATTTGCTGTTTAAACCAAGGCCTGCTTGGCTCCAAAGCCTCTTTCCTCTACCCTGTGTGATTTTTGGAAAATCAGAGCACCTTATAAAACATCCATCATGTACTGCTTGAGAAAGCACAGAGCCAACGAGGCCTGACTGAGCAGCCAGCAAAAATTCCGCAGCTCAGTATTGTGCTCAGTTGCCATCCCACTGAGCCTATTGCTGGGCTACCAACATGTTTTCATTCCAGCTGCACCCCTCTTGAAGAAATACCGATATACACAAAAGCATCAAGGTGCAGAGTGATTTGTCCTTTTTCAGAAATGTTTTCTTTTTATAAAATATCTCTCTGCTAAATGCCTTTGAACAGAGAGACCTCCTAGGGTTATTTAAGGAATAATTCAGTATGCAAAGAACTGTGAAAAAGACTTCACCTGGATATTACTCCCCCTCACAATACCTATCTGGGTAAGTCTGATCTTGGAAAAGCTGGTATGAAAGGAAATGGGAAGGTTGCTGGTAAGGCTGGGAGAGTCGCCAGTCTCCAATGTTACCAGATCCTAAGTGAAGGCACGTGAAGGGAGGGTGGGTGGAAGGGTCCTAGATGATTCTGTCGTCTTAGGAAGGTTTGCCACGGCTGCTGGGGAGTCCTCAAGCCAAAACTGGCCATCAGATGAGTATGTATCTTCTAGAAATGGGCTTCTCTCAGAATCCCTGAGATTCAGTCCCTGGCTGGGAGCGGCCTGGGGAATGTGTGGCCTCGATGCCGAGGCAGTGATGGATTTCAGCGTGTGGCAGTTGGGCCCTTGGTCAATTGAGCTCCTCATAACTGGACGCCTATCAGGTTCATTCTCATGGCTGCCACAGTAACACTGTACTGAGCATACATAAGATAATTCATAAATGCATGTGGGAACACGGTCTCCAAAGCAGTCTTCTAATACTCTGTGCATTTCCTACTTCTGGGCTTTTGCTCAAATTTTCCTCTGCTTTGCTTGCTTTTCTCTTCATATCTACATTCAGGAGTCAGCTCAGATCTCACCTCTAAAAAGCCTTCTCCAATCCCCACTTGCAGAATCAATCTTATGAATTCTTCTTCTAGGTACACATGGCACTATCTCTATATGTTTATCATTGGATCTAACATAGACTAATGTACACTAGAATTACTCATTTGCATATATGAGGTTCTGGGGACCTAGGGTAATGTCTTACTTTTTGTGCTGGCCCCAGCATAAGGTTTTGCACATAATGGGTGCTTAATAATTAATTGTTGAATTTGTTGAGACTCTTGCAACAGGATGTACCTGAATATATCTTTAGGAAGAAGTGGTGGTACAGTTCTGCCCAGAATCTCTTACGAGAACCTCACATAGTATGTCACAAACTGAACCCCTTATCTGCTCCCCAAATCTACCTCGTATCTGCTATGTTGGTGCCCAGCACTCATGCTCTAGTCCCTAAGCCAGACAACCTCAGCATGCTCCTGGGCTGCTGCCCTGGGTCACGCCCAGTATTATGGAGGCTACCTTGGAAGGGTCTCTCTATCTTCTCTCCATCCCTGAGGCCTCCATCCTCTCTCACCTAGACTGATGTCCTGGCTTCCTACTGGCCTGTTCTGATATCTGTCCTCCCTCCCAGAAGCCTCTCTCCATTGTCCCTTGAGTCAGGGCTGGGATTAGGGTGCAGTAAGTGAGGTGCCAAAAGCATGAAATTTAAGGAGACACTACTCTCAGGATTCTGCAAGTGCTGAGAGTGAAGGCTTCCTTAAATTTTGCTTCATAGGTGACTCATTCCCCTCACTCTAGTCTCAGGCCTGCCCAGAGTCCAACTATAGTAATGACTGCCTTTACTGAAAGTCCTTCTAGCAATCCTCACTGCAGTGTGTCCCAGACATGGCTGTGCATTACTTGCAGACCCTGGTGAAGATACAGACTCTTTGACCCTACCCCAGATTGAATCAGATTGGTAGTAGATAGGACTCAGGAATCTGCACAGCCAGATTTGGGAATCACTGGCTTATCGTACCAAGTCCAGACTCTTGGACTAACATTTACAGTTCTTCCCAATCTGGCACCTGCCTGCTTCTGGCTTCATTTTCAGTCCGTTTCCTCTAGGCAGGCACCCCATGAGCAGATCACACCAAACCACTCACTGGACCCAAGTGTGCCCTGCATCTTGTGTCTTTGTGCCTTTCCTGGGGTTGCTCCCTCTGCCTAGCATGCTCCTCTCACCCTTCCCTGTTCCCCTAGGCAAAATTCTACTCATTCTTCAGGATCCACTTCAAATACCATCTTATCTCTGAAAACTTTTTGGATCTTCACTTCTTTAATAGAATTCAGCCCTTTAATAGAATTATTTCTCCATCTCTGCTGTTGTGTAGATGTACATCAGCAGCGCATCTCATGCTGTGTCACATTGGTTCCATGAGGGCCCCTGTCCCTGCCCTGGTTCCGGGCTCAGGATCTGCTTATTTATGTTGGATCTGCAGCACCTCATACCTTGCCTGGAGCACAGTGAGCATCTATTAGTTGTTTGTTGAATTGAATGGAGATAGGTACTAACTAGTTAAATTTAACTTTCCACAGCACCTAACATAATGCCTTGAACATAAGTATTTAAAAATATTTTTTGAGTGAATAAATGGACAAAGGAATGAATATGGGCCAGAGTTTACTATCACCATTTAGCCACTTCCAGGGAACTTGTGTGTGTTTCAGTAACATACAGTAGAGCTCAAATGTCAGTGTGCATAAATAAGAGTCATCTGGGATATGATTAAAAATACAAACTCCTGGTCACACTCCTAGAGATGCTCATTCAGTAGGTCTGGGTGGGGTCTAGGAATTTACATTTGTAACAAGCATCTTGGGTAATTCTGAGACAGGTGTTTGGTCCACAGGCCACATTATGAGAAACACTGCAGGAGGCATTTGGTGTTCAGCAGGTGGTGTTCACTCTCTGGAGGGATTCTCAGATAATCTATCTTGAAGTTCAACCCTTAACATTAGAGATTGTGAAGTCTTGTCAGGAGGACATGGTAAAAGCAGCAAGTCTGATCTGGCATCTGATGGGCATACAGACTCTGAGAAGGCCATTCTTGGGACACTCTTTGGATCTTGCAATAGCAAGAAGCATAGCAGGCCCTGTGAGCTTGGTTGCAGAGACCCTGGTTTTGGTCTCGTGGCTGCTCTCGCCTGCTCTGATGCACATCTCTGTTCGGAAGCTCTCATTCTCAACACTGGCTGGGTCTGACTGATTCCCTGGCTTGCTCCTATTCTCTAGGCACAGCTTCTGTGGTGGTTCCCACAGGGCTATTGCCTTTTTCACCATCATACTTCCTCCAGTCTCACCTCCAAAGGGTGAATCAGGTAGGTCTGGTGGAAGGAGGTCAGGAAGCCGAGCCTATAGCTCTAAGTCCTGGTCTGAACTCTGCCACTAACGACCTACCAGACTTACCACAGGTCACTTAACCAAAGTCAGCAGGCACTTAATGAGCACCTGCTATTCACAAAGCAGCATTTGCAGAACCTCTAGGGCTCCAAATTTCAGGTGTGACATCACTTGCAATTCTAGCTGCTCTAAATTGAGTGTAAAGCCAAGCAACCCAATGAAGTCTTTTTCAGTTTAAACTTCCCTTGAGGACCAGGGACAGAAATGTCCTCTCGGAACAAAATAGTAAACAGAATGTCGTTGTTGGGAATGGGAAGTCCATGTCCCCTCTGCAAGATCCCTTGAGAGAGTTAATGATTAGCTCTCATCCTCTCTTCTTAATCTTAATCATATTATTAACAAATAGAATCCAATAGTCCATTAAAAAAATACACTGTGACAAAGTGGAGCTCATTTCAGGGTGACTCAATTTTAGAAAATCTATTAGTGTAACTCACCCTATTAATAGTCAAAGGAGAAAAGTCACAATTACCTTCGAAAATACAGAAAAAGAATGTAATAAAATTGAACATACATTTAGAGTAAAACAATAACAATAATAAAAGCTAACATTTATTTTGCCCTTGTTACATCCTGGGCACTGTCTGACATGCTCTGTATGTGTTTTGTCATTGAGTCCTCACCATCACTCAGTGATGAAGGTACTATCTATCAGGCTCCTTTTATAGATCGGGGAAACTAAATCTTAGCAAGTTTAAGGATCTTGTCTCAGGTCACATAGCTAGGAAGTGGGCTGTATAGAGCTAGGAAGTGGCATTCTTAACCACTGTGTCAAAATAGGAAAATAGGTATACTTCCATAATACAATAGATATATGGTTCCAAATCATAATTCAACATCATGATTAACAGGAAAACAATGGAAACACTTCCACTAAAATCAGGAACAAGACAAGTGTGTCCATTGCCATTACTATTACCTAACATTTTTCTAGAAGAGCTAGCTAATGAAATTACGTAAGAGAACCAATTAAAGGTATAAATACTGTAAGAAAGGAGGCAAAATTCTATTTGCTGCAGATGATATGACAATTATACCTGAAACCCTAAGAGAAACAACAAAAAGCACTAGAAACAATGTGAGAATTCAGGGAGGTAGCCACTCCCATATTTAATATTAAAAAAAAAAAATTAGTAACACTCCTGCATGCAAAAGGCAACCAGGTAGAAAATTTAATGGAAGAAAAAAATCTTATTCACAAAAGCAATGAAAAACTGAAATACTTAAGAATAAGTTGACAGGGACTTCCCCGGTGGTGCAGTGGTTAGGAATCCGCCTGCCAGTGCAGGGGACAGGTTTGATCCCTGGTCCAGGAAGATCCCACATGCCGCGGAGCAACTAAGCCCGTGTGCCACAACTACTGAGCCTGCACTCTAGAGCCCGTGAGCCACAACTACTGAAGCACGCGTGCCTAGAGCCGGTGCTCCACAGCAAGAAAAGCCACCACAATGAGAAGCCCGAGCACCACAACGAAGAGTAGCCCCCGCTCGCCACTAGAGAAAGCCCACGCGCAGCAGTGAAGACCCAACACAGCCATAAATAAATAAATAAATACATAAATAAGAATAAGTTGACAAAATTGTATCTACTATATTATATGAAGAAAAAGCATACTACTGAATAGCTTGAAAGAAACCTTGAATTCATCAAGAAACAGTTCCATTTTTGAGTGGCAAAACAAAAGAATACACAGTTTCAATTCCATCTTCATTATGAACTCAATGCCATTCCATCAAAGTACTAACTGAATTTGTAAAAGAACTTGATGAAATTTAAACTTTATCTAGAGGTATAAACTTGTAAGAATAATCAGGAAAATTATGAAAAGTAAAGGAGGGAAATAAGCCCTTTGAGATATTAGGATATATTATAAAGTATAGTAACTATAATAGAGTGCGTCCGATTTAACAAGAAACTGGCAAGACAATGAAACCAAATAGGATGGCCCAGAAATAGATCCCCAAACATGCAGCAATTTACACATAATGCAGTAAGTGATATAGGTATCATTTCCCTTCTGTGGGGAAAATAGAGCAACAGATAGTCTTGATAGCCATTTGGAAAAATAATAATATTAGATGCTCACCTCACTCCTTGTACTAAAGTGTATGTCAAAGAGATCAAAAATATAAATGTACAAATGAAGCCATAACTGTATTAGAAGAAAATATGGGTATGTATTTTTATAATCTCGGGATGGATAAGGCCTTTCCAAGCATGAAATTTCCTAGATTATAGAAAGGGAAAAGTAACTATATGAAATAATAAGCTGCTGTGGTTAAAAGCTACCAACTTCCAGTTATAAGATAAGTAAGTCCTGGGGATGTAATGTATAGCATGGTGACTGTAGTTAGCCACTGTATTGTATATTGAAAGTTGCTAGGAGAGTAGATCTTAAAAGTTTTCATCACAAGAGAAAAAGTTGTAACTATGTGTGGTGATGGATGTTAGCTAAACATATTGTGGTAATGGTTTCACAATATATACATATAACAGATCATTAGGTTACACCTAACCAAATACAATGTATATGTCAATTATATCTCAATAAAAAAGCTACCGTGCAAAGACGGAAGTAAAGGACAAGTTGGAGGGAAAACACAACATATATAACAAGCAAAGAATTTATTGATTTCTCTAGTAAGCAAAAAACACTTAACAAGAGAAAGGTGAACAATGAAATAGAAAAATGGACAAAAGATAATAGAGGCAAATCACAGAAAAAATGCAAATAATCAGTAAAGCAAGGGGAAATTTGCTCATTTCACTAGTAATTAGAGAAATGCAAAATAAAATAATGAGTTACAGATTTTTATTTATCACATTAGGAAGTAATTAAAAATTGATAACATCCACTGTGGGTGAGAAGATGAGAAACTGACACTCATAAATTATTGATGAGAATCTAAATTGTCATAATATTTCTGGAAGAAAATTTGGCAGCATCTACTAAAATTTTGAAAGCCTTTAGGATGTTATGGGTTAAATTGTGTCCTTCTCCACCCAACCACTCAAAAAGGAGATATGGTAAAGTCCTAACCCCAGCACTTCAGAATGTGATCTTATTTGCAAATAAAGTGGTTGCCGATATAATTAACTAAGATTAGGTTATACTGGGGTGGGGTTGGCCCCTAATCCGATATGACTGGAGTCTTGTAAGATGGTAGCCATGTGAAGACAGAGACACAGAGGGAGAACGCTATGTGATGCTGAAGGCACAGATTGGAGTTATGTAGCTGCAAGGCAAGGAACACCAAAGATTGCCAGCAAACTACCAGAGGCTAGTATGAGGCAAGGAAGGGCTCCCCTACACATTTTAGAGGGAGCGTGGCCCTGACATCTTGATTTTGGATTTCTATCCTTCAGAGCTATGAGACAATACATTTCTGTTGTTTTAAGTCACCCAATTTGTGGTACTTTGTTACAGCAGCCTTAACAAACTAATACAAAAGTCACATTCCACATCTAAGAATTTATTCTACCCCAATATTCAATTATACCTATGCAAGGTGTCCGTTTCATTGTTGACCGTAATGTTGAAAAACTGGATACTATTCAAATATCCATCACTAGAGAACTGTTTAAATAAATTATGATGCTTCCTTAATGGAATACTAAACTGTGGTTAAAAGCAATAAAGTAACTAAAACTGTATGCATTCACAAGACATTTAAAATTAATTGGTAAGCTGAAAGATCAAGTTGTAAGGCACTTGAGTAGTGTATGATACTAAATTCATCCTTTAAAAAGTCTTAATAACAGGGTAGTATGTGGATAGAAAAAACATTTATGTACTTTTCACAAGTAGTTATTTCACGGCAAAGGTGGAGATAAAAGGAGGGGCTCTCATTTTCCACATTGCATGTATCTATAAGATTTAAATATTTAAAAATTGGCATGTATTGCTTTTGTCTTCAGAAAAATCCTGTTATTATAAATACTGTGTGGGAAATTCATATCTCACCTTAGCATTCTTCTGAATTTTCAAATCAACTTCCTTGGAGCAGTTACAATAATTTCTCACCTTTCCAGAATTCAGCTGACAATCTCCCAACATAGAAAGTAATATAGAAAGTTGGCCTGAATGAAGAAATTTGGTAGGACTCAATTAAGTCCTATTTGCTGTCCCTTATGTCCTCCGTCAGAGCCTTTTTACCTTTACTTTACATCCTAGTTATTCTAATTTCCAGAATGTAGCAGTTTAGAAGAGAGAGAAGGGACTGCTAGTGTTAAGTACACTGACAATAGAGAGGGAGGTTTTCAGGAAAACTATAAAAAGCCATTACAAGGACTTACATGTATATAAATCTGGGTCATTTAATATAGGAATCAACCATCTTACTTGTCTCAGCAACCTCTGAGGTCATCTTTCTATTGAATTACTATTACAAGTCAATGTAATAGATTATAATATTGTGACTCAGTCAAGAAAATGTTAACTTGTGTCCATTGTTTAAGAACCCAAGGAATAGTACAAAATATTTGGTGTAGATTTCCATTTGAATTGGTTAAAATAAAAAGTTTGGGGCTTAAAGAAGTAAATTCTCAATTATCTGGGAAGTGTCCACCACCAAGAAAGACTCATTATCCAAGCGTTCTGGATAATCAAAATTTTCCTCTCTTTTCTTCCTAGAGCATTTAATCAAGGCCACCCACAGCTTAGCGGCTTTAGAAGTCTCCAGCTGGGCCATTTTCTCACCAGCAGAGTAAACAGGGAAGAGACCGACTGGGAGGATGGGGTGCTAGGTGTGGCTTCACTTGGGGCCCTCCCCTGAGATAATGGGCAGTGAGGGGGCTGCAGGGGTTGGGGCTTGCACTGGGAATTCTCCACACCACTCTTAGACTCCCCTCCCCTAGCTAAGCCCAGAAATGATTGGTTAGGCTCTAAAATAAATAATGCTTATTAAGCCTAACTTGCATGTAGTACAAAAACAATTATGCAGATCATTAAGACAGATCAACTTTGCTATAAGTGTTTCTTAATTTCAGAAACAACTCTTCATTCCTCTCAACTTTCAGAATTCCTTGTTTTCTAGTCATCTAGGCTGCTTTAACCACCTCCCTCCACGGCAGCATGGTTGCAGTTGCTGTAATTAGGCCAAAATATATGTGCTACATTCCCCATAACCTCCTTGTTCTAGAATTAGAGCTAAGATTTGTCAGGCTGAAATTCAGTGTATAATTCGCTTTTTATTTCTTCTCCTTCTCTCATCTCTTTTAAAAAAGCTGGTAACCAGCATTAAAGACAATGTGGTCAGTATCCTTACAACTAAAATATAGCTTCATTTCTGCTCATGGAAATATGTAGTCAATTAGCCATAATGTGGTCCAGACTCCCTTTGATAGTCTAAAATAAAAACATTCCAAGTTATTTACTTGAGAAGAGCTGTTTCTAAGCACGCCCAGTAGCTGCTGTTTTTAATAATGCTGCTTTTAATGGGTGTGGGCACTCTGGGTGGAGGGAGGATGTGTGGCTCAAAGTTCTGAACTATTATCACTGGATTTTTTGGAGCAATAAACATGAGCACTTACACCTAGATAGAACTATTACCGAATAGTATTCATTCACACATATTTAACAATTTTTGTACTCCTTTCTCTTTTCAGGCCAGGGTAGAGAAGCAGGTGGAGGTGATCCATTGCAAAGATGCCTTGACCTGGAAATTCTCCCCACAGGAGCAGAGGAGAGAGCTGCCTTTTACGTAGCATTGTCTGAGGAGTAGTTCCCAAATGCTTATTCTTGGACATGGCAGGGCCAGATGCCGTATAATCTCCTGGAGAATATTAATTATAAAAACCAAGCAAAACAAAACCCCTGGTTCTACTCTAATTTGGAGGGAGTAAGGCTGGGATGTAAGAGAGATACAGGTGGTAACCACTGATTTGGAAAGCAAGATCTCTCATTTGTACTTAGATGTTTGGGCTCTTTAGCATTTCCCCAATATGTGATTTCTAGAAAATCAATCAACTTTTCTGAGCCTCACATTGACCATTTATAAGGTGACAGTGATATCAGTAAGTCCTACGTCAAAGGATTGTCTTGAGAATCAAGTGAGACTAGGGAAGCAAAAGCACCTGCCAAGTATTAATCTGTCAAGTACTTTGTAATTTTGGCCAAACTTAGATATTTAAATCCTAGTAGAATTTGTGCTAAGTGATTTGGGAGATAAAAAAGAACCACCATATGGTTTGGGAGGAATTTTAAATCTAACTGGAGAGACAAGGTACAAATAAAATGGCGTAAAAACTACATCTAATAGCATATTAAGTCACTAAAAAGCATTTTTAGTATGTACTGTGGGCTCTGTGCTAGGCTAGATGGTATGGGTGACTGAGAAGTATAATATACAACACGGATATTTTTCTGAAAGGGCTCCAAGTTTTGATGGAGAGAAGAATTTCCTCTATAACAGCAAATAACAGGAAGACAATAGAATCAAAGTAACTTCTAAATTTTAGAAGTTAACTATTTTCTGCCTGTAAATAATTACTGTAAAAAGTTCTGAAGAAAGAGCAGTAGGAATTACTATAGTCCAGGAAGAGATGGAACGTAGCTGGGCTGGGAGTTAGAACAGAAAAGGGAAAAGAGAGAGTGTCATTGGCTAGAGGAACAGCAAATTTCAAGCATAGAGGCAGGAATGAACATGGAGTAACGAGCACCAACAAGGAGATCAGCCTGATTGCAATGGTGGGGCACATTACAGAGGGCCTTAAAAGCTCAGCTGAGAATTTTGTACTTCATACATCTGTGCATATTTTGTATACATGACAGGGGCCTGTTTACAAACCTATACTTGAAACTCTAGGACTGTGCTGTCCAATATGACAGCGACTAGTCACCTATGGCTATGGAGCACTTGAAATGTGGCTTGTCTGAATTGAGATGTGCTGTAAGTGTAAAGTGCATACTAGATTTCAAAGATTTAGCACCAAAACTAATCTCATTTAAATGTTTTATATTGATCATTTGTTGAAATAATAGTATTTTTAATATAGAGTTAAGTATTGTTAGAATTAATTTCATTTTTTTAGTTTCTTTTTTTAAAAAAATGTGGCTGCTAGTTTCTATTAGATGGCACTGTTCTAGAATGTCAGAATTCTTTAAAGAATCTTATTTGCATGAAGAGCCAACAGACACAGGAATCCTGGGAGAAACAGAGAGGTTTTGAGGGGGATGGCTGGGGAGATGCCCAGGAAGCCAGAATTAACAGTATTGCATTCCCCATCACCCCGCACACATCAGAAAGAGGCATGGATGCGCACTGAAGTAGGAGAGAGGCAAGGCTGCAGGACTTGTCCCTGAAATAGTGCATAAAGGTTGGTATTAAGGGATTTTTTTGTGTGCAACACTAAGGGGTATCCTTCAAAGAGAATAACCACTTAGAAATTGAGAGATCAAGTAACATAGAAGAGTTGTAACAGGAGTACTTATGTTTAAGGACCAGAGCAGTAAAAGTTGTAAGGCTGAGTGAGTGATGGAGACCTCCCCCACCTTAGGAAAACATCACTGGTGGCTACATGGGACACATGCTCTACCACTGGGCAGGGCCTGGGGAGTAGGATAGCCCCTGGTGAGAAGAAACAGGGGTAGCAGTGGCTCCAGTTACCAGGAGGCAGAGTGATGAGCAACAGCTCTGCCCAAAAACATCAATTTTCTCCAAAGAGAACGAGCAAGATCCCAAGAGGAAAGAGAGAGGTTTCTAACAGTTTGTTTAGGCCCAGAGTCAAAAAGTGATTTCTATTGTTACATAGATAGGTAGGTAGATAGATAGATAGATAGATAGATAGATAGATAGATAGATAGATAGATAGATAGACTGATAGATATAAATGTATGGGTATCTATAATCTACCTACCTATAAATGTCTGGGTAACAATAGAAATCTATATCTATATCACATCTATACATTTGATATCAGGGAAAAGGTTTTGCTATCTGTAATATGACTGTGCCCCAAAGAAAGTGAATTATGTTAATGAAGAGGCTTTTGTTTTCCTGAACATTTTGATGAATATGCTAACGCAAAGTTAGGGTAGAATCTAAGCCCTACTTCCTGCTTCCCCAACCACTCTACCCTCATGTAGGGTCTGGATATCAGCGTTACAGTTTCAGAGAGAGGGAAACTACTATGCCCAATCAAGTGAGAAATTTAGAGGGGTGGGGGTGCTGGGCAGAGAGGAGGGAGAGCAGCGGGGAGGAGGACTGGAGAGAGGGGAAAAGGTTCTTCATTTTGTGGTGAGATCCTCTTCTTGTAATTCCACCAAAGCTTAAGTAAATTTGACTAAAGTCACCAAAATTTGGCATGAGTGGATTTCCTGGAAAAACTAGCAAAGAGACTGAGTTTTGTCTCTAGGGAAATGTGGGGAGAAACATACAGTATATTCAAAGGC
Organism: Eschrichtius robustus; assembly: GCF_028021215.1. Lineage (NCBI taxonomy): Eukaryota > Metazoa > Chordata > Mammalia > Artiodactyla > Eschrichtiidae > Eschrichtius > Eschrichtius robustus. The sequence continues at coordinate 40,275,173 of NC_090838.1, forward strand.
CCAGCCAGATCTCAAAGTATAAGTCCTTCTGTTCCATTTCATATTAGGGAGCAAGACAGAGAAAATGTTTTTTTAAAAAGAACAAATTAAAAATTTGGAGTTTAGAGATACAAAAATTGTGTCCAGGGTTAACATGTGGCCCTAAGGGTTAACATGTGGCCCTAATGGCCTACGCTCTTTTACTGACCACCTGAGCCAAACCAGAGGGCTCAAAGGGAGGCCCTGGCTTTGTAGGTTGTGCCATTTTAAGGCACTGCTGTCCTCCTGGAAGGAGTACTGAACTTTTCCAAAGATCTTTTATCTCATCCTTAAAAAAAAAAAAAAAGCTTTCAGTTTTAGTATAGCCTTAGTTGGCTCAAGGACTGTAATATTGAATATAACGAGAAGTGAAAGATGTTGGGTCTTCAGACAAGTATTAGAGCTTTTTCGGATGCAGGAATCGGGGGAAGAGTGGGAGGCTAGAATGGTCAGAAGAGGGAGCCAGGGAAAATGGGAGGGGTGGGATCATGACACTTGCTTTCCTATTCTCTTACTCATCTGTTAGTATTGGAATGAGTAGGCTTCTGGAATTCAGCTGAGCTTTGAGATTTTTTTTCCTGTTTCTTTTTGGGCTCCATGTGTTAACTGAGGATTCCCACATAGAGCTCTTCAGACCTTGAGCCAGCTATGCAGCATTTCTGCCTGGTGTTGGTGAGGGAATGGGCAGGAAGAAAGACCTCAGGAAAGGGGAGGGTTCCTCAATGGAGGACTTGAAATGTCCTAAATGAAGCTCTCTCTGTCTGAGTCAACCAGCAAAATTGTGTTTATTCCTGTAAGAGTGACCTTGGCAACCAGCAGAGTCAAAGGAGTCTTAAGTTTTTAGGAGTGTGTTATGAAAGGGCAACTTAGAGATAGGAGTATAAACATGAATTCTGTATGTGCATGTATGTATACAGAGATAATGCTGTGTGTACATTTTGTTCATGTGCTTGGCTCTACTTATTGTCACACTAAAGAAGAAGCCATCAGTCTGACATAAAGAGATTTTCTCAGATTATTTCATGATTGCCTGTACTGTAACCATGCTGCCTATCCTTTGACGATATATTGTATAACACTGAAAATATGGTGAATGCTGTTTCAGAATTTGGTACTGTAGTCAATGTGGTAGAGGGAGAGGGAGAGAGTTGTCTGCTGGATAGATGAATTTTCCTAAAGCAGCAGAACTTCACGGGGTCATCATGGACCTAGGATCTGGGCTTCAGTTCATCAGGTCAACCAGATACAGCTCTCTGAGAGTAATTAGGTTCTAAGGTTCCCAATCACCAGACTTACTGGTTATTTTTCAATGACAGTTGCCAACGATACAACCCAGGCTCTTCCTGGAAAGAAGGAAAGGGAGAACTAACAGTCATTCCAGGAAATTCTTTGATAAGCACAGGATAAAAGGATATGAGTTACCCAAGAAATACTGATATTTTGCTATAACAACCATCTCGCTATTAAAAGACACCAGCCAAATGGCCAGGAGCATTCCTATCGGGACATTTTTGCTCTTGGTCAGTACTGAGACACAAAGGCAAGTGCTCACTTTGAGATTTCCCCCCCTTTGATTACAGTCTCTTTTTTTGAGTGATCAAGGAGGAGGGCCAGATATAAAGTAGTATTTGTGGGTATGTATGCAGGAGATATTTAGAATATAACAATCAGTTAGACTAGATGAGCAATTGGATGAGAATTTAGAGGAATTTAGAGTGACATACTGATTTCTGGCAGGTGAAAAGATGGGAAATAATTGAGATGGAAATTATATAAGGACTCAAAGACAAAGAGGAGAGGAGACATCAGCACACAACAGATTCCAACAATTTTTTGCAGGTTAGAAAGCTAGTGGGGGAGAGACAATTGACTACAGAGTGGAGAAAGTTGTGAACCACAGAGTGCAACAGTAAGATGTGGACAAAAACTTGGAAATCCACAAGGACCATGAAGGGCAGGGATGAGGTGTGACAATGAAAAAAAAGGACAGGTTGAAAGAGTCTCTGAATCCTCAGTTCCACTTCTTCTTTCCACTTTCAAAACTCTGATAGTTGGCATAATGCCACCTCAGTGGGAGACTGGAGAATTCTTTTCTGGAGAAGCTGACTATAGAGACAATGCTCCACGTACAGATCTTCCTTGATTTACAATGGGGTTATGTCCTGCTAAACCACCACAAGTTGAAAATGTTGTTGGTTGAAAATGCATTTAATTCACCTAACATACCCAACATCATAGCTTAGCCTAACCTACCTTAAACATGCTCAAAACACTTACATTAGCCTACAGTTGGGCAAAATCATCTAACAAAGCCTATTTTAAAGTGTTGAATATCTCTGGTAATTTATTTAATACTGTACTGAAAGTGAAAAACAGAATGACTGTATGGGTACAGAATGGTCGTAAGTGTATTGGTTGTTACCCTTGTGATTGCATGGCTGACTGGGAGCTTCCACTCGCTGCCCTGTCCAGCGGGATGTGAGAGTATGGTACTGCATATCACTAGCCCTGGAAAAGATCAAAATTCAAAATTTAAGGTATGTTTTCTACTGAGTGTGTATTGCTTTCACACCATCATAATGTTGAAAAATTGTAGGTTGAACCATCATAAGTTGGGGATTTTCTGTATTGATATGTGGGAGATTCTCCATGAAGCAGCTGGCTCCCCACATGATCCATGTACAGTGAAGCCTATGAATTCATTAAGTGTTATATGTGCAAAATACACTTTATGTTTTAGAATAGTTTTAGACTCACAGCAAAACTGACCAGAAGGTACATAGATTTCCAATTTACTCCCTGCCCCCAAATATGCATAGCCTCCCCCATTACCAACATCCCACAACAGAGTGGCACATTTGTTGCAGTTGATTAACCTACATGGACACATCATAATCACCCAAAGTCCACAGTTTACATTACGGTTCACTCTTGGTGTCGTACATTCTATAGGCTTGGACAAATGTATAATGACACATATCTACCATTATAGTATCACACAGAGTAGTACCACTGCCCTAAGATTTTTCTATGCTCCACCTATTCATCCCTCCTTCTCCCCAAACTCCTGGAAACCACTGATCTTTTAGTATCTCCATAGTTTTGCCTTCCCCAGGATGTATTATAGTTGGAATCATACAGCATGTAGCCTTTTCAGGTTGGCTTCTTTCACTTAGTAATATACATTTAAGCTTCCTCCTTGTCTTTTCATGGCTTCGTAGTTCATTTCTTTCTAGCCTGAATAATATTGCATTGTCTGGATGTACCACAGTTACTTATCCATTCACCTACTAAGGGACATTTTGGTTGCTTCCAAGTTTTGGCAATAATGAATAAATCTGCTATGAACATCCATGTGCAGGTTTTTGTGTGGACATAAGTTTTTAAGTCTTCTGGGTTACTGCCAATAAGCATGATTGCTGGATTATATGGTAAGAGGATGTTTAATTTTGTAAGAAACCACAAAACTAAACTGTCTTCCAAAGTGGCTGTACAATTTTCCATTTCCATCAGTAATGAATGAGAATTCCTACTATTCCAAATCCTTGCCAGCATTTAGTTTCAGTGTTCTATTGGCCATTCTTTTTTTTCCGCTCATTTCACCCATCATCCCACTCTTTGCCTCTGGTAACCACCAAACTGTTCTCTGTATCTCTGAGTTCAGTTTTTTTTTTTTTAAGAGTCCATATTTAAGTGAGATCGTATGGTATTCATCTTTCTGACTTATTTCACTTAGCACAATGCCCTCAAGGTCCATCCATGTTGTTGCAGATGACAAGATTTCATTCTTTCTTATGGCTGAGTAGTAATATTCCATTATATATGTTTATATATCTATCACATTTTCTTTATTCATTTACCATAGGTGGACACTTAGATTGCTTCAATATATGGCTACTGTAAATAATGCTGCAATGAACATGGAGGTGCATATATCATTTTGAGATAGTGATTTCATTTCCTTTGGATAAATACCCAGAAGTGGAATTGTTGGATCATACGATAGTTCTATTCTTAATTTTTTGAGGAAACTCCATACTGTTTTCCGTAGTGGCTGCACCAATTTACATCCTCACCAACACTTGTTATTTGCTGTCTTCTTGATAACGTTCATTCTGACAGGTGTAAGGTGATATCTCATTGTGGCTTTGATTCACATTTCCCTGAAAATCAGTGATGTTAAGCACCTTGTCATGTATCTGTTGGCTATTTGTATGCCTTCTTTGGAAAAAATGTCTATTCAGGTTCCCAGCCCATTTTTAGTTGAGTTGTTTATTTTTTTGATGTTGAGATTATGAGTTTTTTGTATAACTTGGATATTAATCTCTTATCAAATGTATTGTTTGCCAATATCTTCTTCCACTCAGTTGGCTGCCTTGTCATTTTGTTGATAGTTTCCTTTGCTGTGCAAAAGCTTTTTAGTTTGATGTAGTCTCACTTGTTTATTTGTGCTTTTGTTTCCCTTGCCTGAGGAGACATATACAAAAAATATTGCTAAGACCAATGTCAAAGAGCATACTGCTTATGCTTTCTTCTATGAGTTTTATGGTTTCAGGTCTTATATTTAAGTCTTTAATTCATTTGGAGTTGGTTTTTGTGTATGGTGTGAGAATGTAGTACAGTTTGATTCTTTTGCACACATCTGTCTAGTTTTCCCAACACAATTTACTGAAGAGGCTGTCTTTTCCCCATTCCACATTCTTGTTTCCTTTGTTGTTGAATAAATGACCATGTAAGTGTAGGTTTATTTCTGAGATTTCTCTTCTGTTCCATTGAACTACGTGTGTGTATTTATACCAGTAACATACTGTTTTGATCACTAAATTTTGTAGTGTAGTTTGAAACGAGGAGTGTGATACCTCCAGCTTTGTTTTTCTTTCTCAAGATTGTTTTGATTATTCAAAACAATTTCCATACAAAGTTTACAAACTTCCATACAAATGCCCACACAAAGTTTAGAATTATTTGTTCTAGTTCTGTGAAAAATGCCACTGATATTTTGATAGGAATTGCATTGAATCTGTAGATTGCCTTGGGGAGTATGGTCATTTTAACATATTAATTCTTCCAATCCATGAGCATGGTATACCTTTCCATTTGTTTATGTCATCGTCAGTTTCTTTCATCAATGTCTTATAGTTTTCTGAGTACAGGTATTTTACCTCTTAGTTAGACTTATTCCTAGGTATTTTGTTATTTTTGATGCAATTGTAAATGGGATTGCTTTTGTAATTTCTCTTTCTGATAGTTTGTTGTTAGTGTAGAGAAATACAACAGATTTCTGTATATTAATTTTGTACCCAGCTCTTAGTTTCTTTGATCTTTTCTGTTGTTTTTTGCTTCTATTTCTTTTATTTCTGCCATGATCTTTATTATTTCTTTCCTCCTACTAACTTGTGTTTTGTCCATTCTTCTTTTTCTAGCTCCTTTATGTATAAGGTTAGATTGTTTATTTGAGATTGTTCTTGTTTCCTTAGGTAGGCTTGTATTGCTATAAATGTTCCACTTAGAATTGCTTTTGCAAATTCTCATAGATTTTGGATCGCTATCTTTCCATTTTCATTTGTCTCCAGGTATTTTTTTGGATTTCCTCTTTGATTTCTTGGAAGGCAGCTATGCTCACCACTATACCACCAATGCCTCTTTGATTTCTTTAGTGACCCATTGGTTGTTTAGTAACAAATTTTTTAGCTTCCACATGTTTGTGTATTTTGCAGTTTTTTTCTTGTAGTTGATTTCTAGTCTTGTACTATTGTGATCAGAAAAGAAGCTTGATATGATTTTTTTTTTAATTTATTTTTATTTATATTTCTTTTTGGCTGTGTTGGGTCTTCGTTTCTGTGCGAGGGCTTCCTCTAGTTGCGGCGAGTGGGGGCCACTCTTCATCGCGGTGCGTGGGCCTCTCACTATCGCGGCCTCTCTTGTTGCGGAGCACAAGCTCCAGACGCGCAGGCTCAATAGTTGTGGCTCACGGGTCCAGTTGCTCCACGGCATGTGGGATCTTCCCAGACCAGGGCTCGAACCTGTGTCCCCTGCATTAGCAGGCAGATTCTCCACCACTGCGCCACCAGGGAAGCCCTTGATATGATTTTGATACTCTGAAATTAATTAGACTTGTTTTGTGGCCTACCATGTGATCCATCCTAGCAAATATTCCATGTGCATTTAAAAACAATGTGCTTTTTTAAAAATATATATTTATTTATTTATTTTATTTTTGGCTGCATCTGGTCTTAGTTGCGGTGCACGGGCTTCTCTCTAGTTGTGGTATGCAGGCTCAGTAGTTGTGGCACATGGGCTCTAGGGCACGTGGGCTCTGTAGTTGTGGCATGCAGGCTCAGTAGTTGTGGCTTGCGGGCTCAGTAGTTGCAGCATGCCGGCTTAGTTGCCCTGTTGCATGTGGGATCCTAGTTCCCCGACCAGGGATCAAACCCATGTCCCCTACATTGGAAGGTGGATTCTTAACCACTGGACAACCAGGGAAGTCCCAAAAACAATGTGCTTTTGGATGGAATGTTGTATATATATCAGTTAGTTCCACCTGGCTTAATGTGTCATTTAAAGTCAGTTTTTCTTCATGATTTTCTGTCTGGATGATTTGTCCACTGATATAAATGAGATGTTAAAGTTCCCTTATATCAATTTTGTTACATCAGTTTCTCCCTTTGTGTTTGTTAATATTTGCCTCATGTATTTAGGTGCTCTTATGTTGGGTGCACAGATATATACTTACAATCGTTATAACTTCTTGTTGGGTTAATCCCTTGGTCATTACATAATGTCCTTCTTTCTCTTGTTACAGTCTTTGTTTTAAAGTCAGTTTTGTCTGATATAATTATTGCTATCCCAGCTTTCTTTTCATTTCCATTTGCATGGAATACCTTTTTCCATTCCCCTCACCTTCAGTCTGTGTGTCTTTAGATCTGATGTGAGTCTCTTGCAGACAGCATATATACAGGTCTTGTTTTCATGTCCTTTCAGCCACTCTATGTCTTTTGACTAGAGCATTTAGTTCATTTACATTTAAAGTAATTATTGACAGGTATGTACTTACTGCCATTTTGTCAGTTGCTTTCTGGTTGTTTTTATCATTCTTTTTTGTTCCTTTCTTCTTTTGCTCTCTTTCTTTGTGATTTGATGATGACCTTTAGTGTTATGTTTGGAATTCTTTCTCTTTTTTGTGTGTCTTGATTTTTGGTTTGTGGTTACCATGAAATTCATATATATATATGGAATTATTTTAAGTTGATGACCTCTTAAGTTTGAACACATTCTAACAACCCCTTCATTTTTACACCCAGCCCCCCACACACACGTTTTATGTTTTTGACATCACATTTTACATCTATTTGTTTTGTGTGTCCCTTAACTACTTGTTGTGGATATAGGTGATTTTACTACTTTTGTCTTTTAACCTTCCTACCAGCTTTATAAGTCGTGGATCTACTACCTTTATGGTATGTTTGTCTTTACCAATGAGATTTTTTCCTCCTGTAATTTTCATATTTCTAGTTGTGGTCTTCTCCTTTTTGCTCAGAGAAATCCCTTTAACATTTTTTGTAAAGTCAATTTAGTAGGGCTATATTCTTTCAGCTTTTGATTATCTGTAAAATTCTCTACTCCTCCTTCAAATCTGAAGGATAGTTTTGCTGGGTAGAGGATTTTTGGTTGTAGGTTTTCCCCTCTCATAACTTTGAATATATATCATGCCACTCCCTTTGGGTCTGTAGAGTTTCTTTTGAAAAGTCAGCTAATGGTCTTATGGGATTTCCCTTGTATGTAGCTAATTGCTTTTTCTTGCTGCTTTTAAGAGTCTCTCTTTATTTTTAATTGTTGCCATTTTAATTGTAATGTTTCTTCATGTGGACCTCTTTGAGTTCATCTTTGTGTGATTCTCTGTGCTTCTTGGACCTGGATGTCTGTTTCCTTTCCCAAGTTAGGAAAATCTTCAGCTATTATTTCTTCAAATAAGTTCTCTGCCTCTTTTTCTTTTCTCTTTCTGGGACCCCTATAATGCAATGTTAGTATGCTTATGTTGTCCCAGAAGACCCTTAAACTAGCCTCATTTTTAAAAAATTCTTTTTTTCTGTTTAGATTGGGTGATTTTCACTATTCTATCTTCCAGTTTGCTGATCTGTTCCTCTGTATTTTCTAATATACTGTTCATTTCTTCTAGTGTATTTTTTTTTCAGTTTTGTAGTCTTCAGCTCTGTTTGATTCTTCTTTATATTTTCTAACTCTTTGTTAAACTTCTCACTGTGTTCACCCATTCTTCTCCTGAGTTCATTGAGCATCTTTATGATCATTACCTCAAACTCTATCAGGTAGATTACTTATCTCCACTTGGCTTAGTTCTTTTGGGGTTTTATTTTGATCCTTTGTTTGGAATTTATTCCTCTGTCTCCTCATTTTACCTAATTCTATGTGTTTATTTCTATGCATTAAGTAGGTCAGTTACATTTCCAAATCTTGTAGAAGTGGCCTTATGTAGCAGATATCCTATGGGGTCCAGCAGCACATTCCCCTCTAGTCACCAGAGCTCTATGCTCTATGGGTGTGCCTATATGAGCATATGCTCTATGTGGGCTGCATAGGCCCTTCTATTATGGCAGGATCAACTACTGTGGACATGCTGGTAAGTGGGGCTGGCCCCAGCCCAGTTGGCTGCCAGGCCCTGCCTTGTGTGGTGGCTGCCAGCTGACTGGTGAGTTGGGGTTAGGTCCCAGGGCAGCTGACTGTGGGTCTGGTAGGCCCTGGGGCTGATGCCAGCCTCTTGGCGGGTAGTAAGCCTCCAATACTAATAGGCGAGAGGGAGGGCTCCAAAATGGCTCTTTCCAGTACAAGTAGAACAAGTTCCCCAAAATGGTTGCTGCCAGCATCTATGTCCCCAGGGAAGTCTCAGTTGTCTCCTGCCTCTCTGGGATGCTTTCCAAGATCAGCAAGTGGGTCTAACCTAGGGTCCTTTCAAATTACTGCCTCTGCACTAGGACTTGGAGTGTGTGAGATTTTGCACATGCCATTTAAGAGCAGAGTTTCTGTTTCCTACAACCTTATAGCTCTCCATGGATGCAAGCCCCCACTGGCCTTCAAAGCCAGCCATTCTGGGGGCTCATCTTCCCAGTGCAGGACCCCCTGGGCTGGGGTTTTGACCCCTTGCTTCTTGGGGAGAACCTCTGCAGTTTTGATTATTCTCTTATTTGTGAATCGCCTACCCAGAGGTGTGGGTCTTGACTACACCCTATCTCTACCCCTCCTACCCATCTAGGTGTGGTTCCTTCATTATATCTTTAGTTGTGGAAAATCTTTTCTGCTAGTTTTCAGGCTGTTCTCATAGATAGTTGCTCTGTAAGTAGTTGTAATTTTGATGTGCTTGCGGGAGGAGGTGTGCTCAGGGTCTTCCTACTCCATCATGGCCACCAATTGATAAAATCTATCAATTCTTTCTTTCATAGAGTACACTTTTGGAGTTGTATTCAAAAAGTCATTGCCAAACCCTAGGTCATTTAAGTTTGTTCCTATGCTATTTTCCAGGAGTTTTATAGTTTTGTGTTTTATATTTAGGTCTGTGATTCATATTGAGTTAATTTTTATGAATGGTGTAAAGTCTGCATCTAGATTCATTTTTTGTGTGTGTACGGATTTCCAGTTTTTCCTACACCATTTATTGAGGAGACTATCTTTGCTCCATTATATTGTCTTTGCTCTTTGTCAAAGATCAGTTGACTACGTTTGTGTGGGTCTACTTCTGGGCTCTCTATTCTGTTCCATTGAGAAACTTGTCTATTCTTTCACCAATACCATACTGTCTTGATTACTGTAGCTTTATATTTAGTCTTGAAGTTGGGCCATGGAAGTCCTCCAACTTTGTTTTTCTACTTCAGTGTTGTGTTGGCCACTCTGGGTCTTTTGTCTTTCCATATAAACTTTAGAATGTGTTTGTCAATATCCACAAAATAACTTGGGGTTTTTTTTTGTTTTTTTTTTTTAAGGAAGGAGTCTTTTTTTTTTTTTTTTAATTAATTGATTTTTTTATTTTTGGCTGTGTTGGGTCTTCATTTCTGTGCGAGGGCTTTCTCTACTTGTGGCAAGTGGGGGCCACTCTTCATCGCGATGCGTGGGCCTCTCACTATCGCGGCCTCTCTTGTTGCGGAGCACAGGCTCCAGATGCGCAGGCTCAGTAGTTGTGGCTCACGGGCCTAGTTGCTTCCCGGCATGTGGGATCTTCCCAGACCAGAGCTCGAACACGTGTCCCCTGCATTGGCAGGCAGATTCTCAGCCACTGAGCCACCAGGGAAGCCCACTTGGGGGGTTTTGATTGGGCTTGCATTGAATCTATAGATCAAGTCGGGAAGAAATGATGACTTGACAGTATTGAGTCTTCTAAGAGATATGTAATATCTCTCCATTTATTGAGTTCTTCTTTGATTTCTTTCACCAGAGTTCTATAGTTTTCCTCATATAGCTCTTATACATATTTTGTTAGATTTTGCATAACGAAATATATTTCATTTTCACATGTGTTAATATAAATGGCATCACATTTTTAATTTCAAATTTCACTTGTTCATTGCTGGTATATAGGAAAGCTATTGACTTTTGTAAGTTAATCTTATATCCTAAAATCTTGCTATAATTGCTTATTAGTTCCAGATGTTTTTGCAGATTCTTTCAGATTTTTTACATAGGTGATCATGTCATCTACAAACAAAGACAGTTTTATTTCTTCTTTCCCGATCTATAGACCTTTTCTTTCTTTCTTGCTGCATTAGCCAGGACTTGTAGTGTGATGCTGGAAATGAGTGGGTGAGAGGGGACGCCCCTGCTTTGTTCCTGATCTTTGTGAGAAAGTTTCTTTTCAGTTTCTTGCCAGTAAGTATGATGTTAGCTATAGATTTTTTGTCTATATTATTCAAGTTGAGGGAGTATCTTGAGTCATTCTTCTGTTATAGTTTTTTGTATCTGGCATTTCTTTTTGGTTCTTTCTTAGGATTCCCATCTCTCTGCTAACAATGCCCATTTGTTCTTGCATGCTGTCTATTTTATCCATTAGTCTCTTAGCATATTAATCATAGTTGTTTTAAATTTCCAGTTCAATAATCCCAACATCCTGCCATATCTGAGTCTTGTTCTGATGCTTGCTTTGTCTCTTCAAACTATGTTTTTTGCTATTTAGTATGTCTTGTAATTTTTTTTGATAGCTGGAAATAATGTACTGAGTAAAAGAAACTGTTGTAAATAAGCCTTTAATAATGAGGTGGTAAGGTATGGGGGGAGGGAAAGTGTTCTTTAGTCTCTTACTTAGGTCTCAGTAATTTGTTGAGCCTGTATCTGGGTTGTGGAACTTCACCTGTGCTTTTCAGTGCCTCCCACCCCTTAGGTGGGATGAGGTTGCATATTTCCCTCTCCCCAGGTCAGTTAGGCTCTAATAAAACCCAATATGTTAGTCTCTGGTTAATTAGTTTCTCTTTAGAGCAGACCTTGTTAAGAAAAACAGAATGCTCTGGCATATTTCAAAATGGTTCATTTTTCCCCCTTCCTGCTGGAAGCATGAGGGAATTTTTCTTCCAATATTCACTTTGAGGACCTGGAGGTAAAACAGGTACGGGGACTCCACTATGACTGGCTCCCCCTAGAGTTTTTATTTCTCAGACTTGTCCACACTGAGCCTCCAACAATTTGTCAATTACAGCTCAGGTTTCCCTACCTCAGCACTGATTCCTGTGGAGATTGCCGCTCACGGGTTTCTGCTCCAGTAAGTTGTAATTCTCAATATTTGTCTGTTGATCTCTCCAATTTGGGGGGCAGCAGTTTGCCCTGTGACCTCACTTCTTTTATGGATCTAAGAAGAGTTGTTAATTTTTCAGTTTGTTCAGGTTTTTACTTGTTATTAGGATGGAGTGGTGTCTTCCAAGCTTCTTACATGTTGGACTGGAAAACCACAGTCATTAAGTTTTCTACATACAGTTGCTGTCATAATTTCATTACTTTTTAATCCTAAGTATGAACAAGTAATCAATGATAATCTGACATTTGAAGAAAACCTTTTGTTACTCTTTTTTAAAATTATAGTTAATTTACAATATCATGTTGGTTTCAGGTGTATAGCACAGTGATTCAGTTTTATACATATTATATATATGTGTATATATATTATATATATATATTCCATTTCAGATTCTTTTCCCTTATAGGTTATTACAAAATATTGAGTATAGTTCCCTGTGCTATACAGTTGGTCCTTGTTGGTTATCTATTTTATATATAGTAGTGTGTATATGTTAATCCCAACCTCTTAATTTATCACTCCCCCCACCCCCTTTCTCCTTTGGTAATCGTAAGTTTGTTTTCTATGCCTGTGAGTCTCTTTCTGTTTTATAAATAAGTTCACTTGTATCATATTTTTAGATTCCACATATAAGTGATATCATATGATATTTGTCTTTATCTGGCTTACTACACTTAGTATGATAATCTCTAGGTCCATCCATGTTGCTGCACAAAAGGTCTTGAAATTAACTGAAAAAATTTAGGAAACAGAAATTTTTAAAAAGATAAACTTGAATTAATGTGCTTAGAGAGATAAGAAAATCTCATACTTTTAAAAAAGGTTGTGAAGGTGGGTCTTCCCTGGTGGCACAGTGGTTAAGAATCCACCTGCCAATGCAGGGGACACGAGTTCGATCCCTGGTCCAGGAAGATCCCACATGCCGCGGAGCAACTAAGCCAGTGTGCCATAACTACTGAGCCTGTGCTCTAGAGCCCGTGAGCTACAACTACTGAAGCCCGTGCACCTAGAGCCCATGCTCCACAACAAGAGAAGCCACCACAATGAGAAGCCCGCGCACCACGACGAAGAATAGCCCCCGCTCGCCACAACTAGAGCAAGCCCATGCGCAGCAACAAAGACCAGAAGCAGCCAAAATTTAATTAATTAATTAATTTTTTAAAAAGTAATGCTTTAAAAAAAATAAAAATAAAAAAGGTTGTGATGGCATGTTACAAAATAGAAATAAGCAGAGAACAGGTAAAGTTTTAGGAAGCTGAGATCATCGATATCTCCCCCCAAAATAGAGTAGGCTATAAAAAAAAAGTAGTAAATAATACGAAAGAAATTTGGAGGATCAATCTGGAATGTCCAAGTTGTGAATAAGAGTTCAAAAACAAGTGTCCTTTAAATGGAAGAAGATACATCATTTTGAAATTTCAGCATCATAGATAAAGAGAAGACAGAAAAGTTTTGAGAGAAAATTAGGTGACATAAAAGAAACAAGATACAGAATAACAATAGATTTCTTAATAGCTTCATTGGATAGCATCACAAAAATCAGTGGTGACTCAAACTCATTGTTAATGGTAGAAATTTACATTAAAACAAGATACCTCTTTTTGGTCAGAATGGCAAAAAATAGAAAGGTAGATAATAGCAATTGTTGAAGAGAGTGTGAGGAGACAAGAACTCTCTTGCACTGATGGTATGATTGAAATGAGTAGAGTTATTCTGATAAGCAATCTGTCAGCACTTACTGAAATTAGGAAACCACATATTCAACCCTTAACACAGACCATACACAAAAATGAACTTTAGTTGAATCATAGACCTACCACAAGGTGAAACAAAAGCATCAACCATGTAAGAAAAGATTGAAACATTTGACTACATTAAAATTAGAAACTTTCTGTTTACTGAAAGATACTATAAAGAAAGAGAAACCATAAGTCATAGAGTAGGAGAAGATATTCCCAACATGTTCTACTGACAAGGGACCTGGATCCAGAATATATAAGGAACTTATTCAAAAGACCAATAAGAAATGGACTATATGGAGTTCCTTGGTGGTCCAGTGGTTAGGACTTGGCACTTTCACTGCCAGGCCCTGGGTTCAATCCCTGGTGTAGGAACTAAGATCCCACAAGTTATGTGGTGAAGCAAAAAAAAAAAAAAGGATAATAAAAAGAGGAAAGGACTTTGGCATCTCTCAAAAGTGGAAGTACAATTAGTTAATAAATATATCAAAAAGCAGTCATTCCATTAATAAACAAGGAGATACAAATTAAAACCACAATGGAAATCTACCACAGAAGCATCAGTTTGGCAAAAATTAAGAGGTCTGACAATACAAAGTGTTTGCAAGGATGTGAAGTAATGGGAACTTTTGTATATTGCTTATGGGAATGTAAATTGGTAGAACTTTAAAAACACTTTGGTAGAGTATAGTAAAGTTGAAGATATGCATATAGCCATTTCACCTCTAAATGTATATGCTAGAGAAATGTTTAAACATATATATCAGGAAATGTGTATAGGAATGGCTGTACTGGCAACATTATTCAAAATCAGCCTAAACTGGAGTCAACCTAAAATATCCAACAGCAATTGAATAAATAAATAAATTGTGACATATTTGCAGATTGAAATACTATATGGCAATGAAAATGAATGAACTATAGCTACATGAAATAGCATGGTTTGATCACAAAACAATACTGAGTGAAAAAAACAAGACAGAAAAGAATACTGGTATTTATATAAAATTCAAAACAGTCAGAACTAAACTATATTTTTAAAAGATGCGTATTTGACAGAACTATAATGACAAGGAAAAAATTACTATAAAAGTCAGGATAATAATTATCTCTGGAGGGAAGGAGGGAGGGAGTTGTGATCAGGAAGAGACACATGGCATAAGGGCTTTTGGGATGCCAGCGATGTTTTCTCTCTGGATCTGCATAGTGATTACATAATTGTTCACTAATTATTCACTATATTGCATCTATGTGTTTTATGTGTTTTCTTTATTTCATGATCTCAAAAGTTAATGAAAAGCATATATACATATAGTTTTAAAAATCCGGCATATATGTATTGCAAGACCCTGACTGGATTAATTTTTTCAGGGACTGCATATGACCAAATCAGAGCCAATGAAACACAAGTGAGTCTTTTGCCGAGACTTACAGAAAAGAGACTTTTGCCCTTTTTCAGGGCCCTTTCCCACTCCAGAATAATTCAGAGCTCCTATCGTGGCAATTCTTCCTCCATTGGCTGGTCTAGTCTAATCTATTCTAGTGTGGGCCAACCTAATGGGTTTAATATGAAAATAATCAGTTAAATATCCATCCATTTTGTCCCAACCTCTGGTCAGCTCTGTGGGAGGTATAAGACAAGGGAAAGATATGGTCCTTTTTGTCCAACGATCTGAAAATCTAATTTTGGAAACAGGATTAAAACACATGAAATGGGCTATGATGGTTTGTGCAGGACTGAAATGCAGCTACACACCTGTTAAAGGAAGTACATTTAGGAGCTAGCAAAATTCTCTCAGCCCCAATCTTCTCAAATTCCTTCATAGCCAGACTACCAGGAAAGGATGTGCTTGTCACCAAAATCCAGATGCTTTAACCTGTGCAAATTCAAATTTACTTGAAAGTGGCACAAAAAGGGAAATATTAGAATTAGAGGGAATTCCCTGGTCGTCTAGTGGTTAGGGCTCCGTGATTCCACTACCCAAATGGCCAACAAATATAGAATGGATAAATTGTTGTATAGTCACACAGTGGAATTCGTTACAGCATATAGAATAAACAAACCATTATTGCTGCATGTAAAAACATGATGTTTAATGAGAGAAGCCAGAGATGAAAGAGTACAAATTGTATGATTCCATTTATATTACGTATAGAATTAGGCAAAAACGAATTTGTGCTCTTACAAGTTGGGCTGGTATGCACCCTGATGGGAGTAGGGGAGGTTATTGACTCACGGAGGGCACGAGAGTCTCTGCGATACTGGCAGTATTTGGTTCTCAGTCTCAGTATTTGGATGTTTGGCCTGAAAATTCAATGGACTGTGCACTGACGTGCACTTTGCAGGATGTCAATCATACCTCAATAAAAAGTTACTACAATAAGAAATTTTAAAATAAAAAATTGGTTTCTATATAGCTTCTACTTCATTTTACAGATGTGAAAATTGAGGCTCAGAAAGGTTAAATGACATCACACTGTCACATGGCTGTCAAGAAAGCGAACTGAAAATGACCAAGGTGTGAGGGCTGCAAGTTTTGTGCACTTTCACCTAGCTTCAGAGTAATTGCTGAGCGTTCACAAGGTTTCAGTTTGTTTGTGTTGTTTTTCAAGGGCAGAGTGGGAGTGGGGAGTGGGAACCGGGGCAGAGGAAGTGGACTCCGGAGCAATACATGCAAAGCACCTAGCCCAGAGCTTGGCACATAGGAGAGCCTTCATACATGCTATGGTTCCCTTCCACACACCCCCTTTTGCAGGGAAATGAAATGGAGAGAATGTTGAAGAGTGCTGGTAGCTCTGGAGTGGACACTGCTCACCTCAGGACAAAGTGACCAGATTGGAGCCTCTCCCTCTCCATGGGAGAACGAAGCTCTCCTGGAGGTGGGCATGTGGAGGGAGGGCTCCTGACTTAGGCTCAAATTCCCTGCTATTTGTAGGGCAAGTGAGAATCAGGACAAGAAGGTGGGGGTAGAGACCTAGTGTGGGAAGGGGGGTTCCCAACACCTCGATGGCCAAAAAGGTGTGTGTGTGTGTGTGTGTGTAAGAAGGTGGGCTCTTTCGTGTGCTCTCTGCTGACATTCTTGCTGGTCGCTTCTTTCATGTCAGCTGAGCAGGGCAGAATGTATGCACTGAACTGATTCCTGCTTAAACACAAGATGACCCTGTGCTCTGAGTTCCTCAGTGTCTTAGAAACCCTAGAAACCCGTGTTTCTAAGGTCTGGAAGCCAGTACTGTCCCTTTAGCCAGAGGGGCAGCGAAGGTTTTCCCTTGAAGCGTCGCTGCCAGCCAAGGATTTCACATCAGGACAGCGCCACCTAGTGGCCATGCATGGAAGTCCAGCCCGGGCTCCCTCCCCTCAGCCCACTATTGGCTCTGGGAGCGAGTTTAGTTAGGGAGGAGGAGTTTAGGGAGGTTCCAGACACTGCCCTTTACACACAGCTTCCAGGAGTCCTTGATCCCTATGCTGCCAGTTCCGCACAAGTCGGCCCTTAATCACACCCTGTCCTGGGTTGCCCTCTGTTTCATGTGTAATCATTTAAAATCATTTTGTCTATTCAATTAGACTAAGGTTTTGAGGCTAGGGCTATTAGAATCACATCTCTTTAGATTTGGATGGGAATTTAGTATCCTCTAATCTGACCCACACGTTTTTCAGACGGGAAAGGAAGATGTTGAGGGGTGAGGGGAATTGCCCAGCTACTTAAAAATGTGGTTTGGACCAGAGCCCAGATCTCCTGATGACTCCCAGATCAGTGCTTTCCAACATATCATGCTATTTCTTTGTGTCATCCACAGTGCTTGCACACAGTAGGCACCTGATACATATAGGTGCTCCATAGATACAGCCTGACTGATTGTTGCCCTCACAACCCTGTCTGCTACCAAAGTGAGTTTTCAATTGTCATCTGGGCCACCTCCCAGTTCTGTGCATCTTGCGAGTTATGATCAATTAAAGTGGCCACTCTCACCATAGTAAGCCACTGTCTTCTCCATTTATAAGGCACACAGTGTGCGTTCAAGGGAAGAGGAAACAAAGAGGAGACACACACTTTAAAGCAGAGGACCCAATTCCAGCATCCATACAGACTAAGTGGCTACTGTGGGCTTCGTGGGCTCTGCCTCAGTGCTTCCCAAACTGTGATGTGCATCTAAATCTCCTGAGAATCTTGTTAAAACAATATTCTGATTCAGTAGGTCTTGAGTGGGACCTGAGATTCTGCATTTCTAACAGGACCCTGAATGTTCCTGATGCCGCCCGTTGAGGAGCAAGGAGCAAGGGTGTTCTGGACCCCTACCTGGTCCAGGGTGTCATAGAGTGCCAGAAGCCCACCCTGAGCCTCTCCCTCCACCTCAGCCCTGCTGCAGTCCCTCAGACCTCGACTTCAAGGAAAAAGGAAAGGGGCTGAAGCAATGGTGAGCATGATGACCCCTGGGTAAGTCATTCCAAGTCCCTTTCCTCACCCCATCCCCTACTCCTCCCAAAGATCCTGCCTCCAGACAGTCTGATGAGGAAGGCAAGGTTGAACCCCACCAAAACACTGCACAGAAAGAGGGGGATAGGCTTGCTGTTGACATGCCCCGCAGTTTTCCCGAGGAACAGGCCTGCTTGGCTGCCATTTTATGTCTGGGTGCTATGACATCCCTACAGCCACAGAGTTCTCTTTATTTTTTACTTTTTTAAGCTTATTTATTTATTGGCTGCTTTGGGTCTTAGTTGGGGCACGTGGGATCCTTCATTGCAGCATGAGGGCTTCTCTCTAGCTGTGGTGCTCGGGCCTCCCGTGGGCTCCAGAGTCCGTGGGCTCAGTAGTTGTGGCCCGTGGGCTTAGTTGCCCCATGGCACGTGGGATCTTAGTTCCCCAGCCAGGGATGGAACCAGCATCCCCTGCATTGCAAGATGGATTCTCAACCACTGGACCACCAGGGAAGTCCCCAGAGTTCTCTTTTTTACGTAAAAGATATCTTAATTTATATAGTTTAATTATGAGATATATTTATAGTTTACATATATTTTCATTTTTACTATTCTTTTGCTACCACTAAACACACCCCAAAAAGTTCATTAATATTAAATTAAAGAAAGGAAGGAAAGGGGAATTTATTGAGCTACTACTATGTGACCAATACTGTGGTATTTTCATGCATGTTATCTCACTCCTTACAATGCCCCTGCCTACATAGGTGTTATTACCCTATTTTATAGATGAGAACACTGAAGCTCAATGAGGTTGGGTAACTTATCCAGGACTACCTAGCAGAGATAGGAGCCCAGATAAGTTTGACTGAAAAGTTTCTCTCCACCATAATGATAATAAATACGAATATTTGCATTGTGTTTACCATGGACCAGACACTGCTCTAAGCACATATATTAACTCATATAATCTTCACATCAACCTTATGAGGCAGGTACTATAATCACTCCTATTTCACAGATGAAGAAACTGAGGCACATGACATGGTCCCAGGGATGTGATGACAAATGAACAGAGACTTGGAACTGGGAGCAAAAATGTCAAAAATGAATTTGCCTGGACGGCATGAAAGGGCAAAGGAGAGATGCGGGCACCCTCTGGGGGAGAGACAGTGTAGGCCTGCGAGGAACACAGCAGCCAACAGAAACGTCCTTTATCCTGCCTTCTCCCTCAGGAATGCATAGAGAAACAAATGAATAAATAATACTCAAGTTCTATTTTTCATTGTAAAAATTTCCAAAACACATCAAGGCAAAGCCAAACAAATAAACAAACAAATACAAAAAAAAAAAAAAAAGAAAAAGAAACTGAGGCACAGATAGGCCAAATTACTGGCCCAAGGTCATACAGCTAATGAGTGATGGAACTGGGATTTCAATCCAGTCAGTCTGGTTCCAGAGAAGTACTCTCAAACACTGTTCCACATTGCCTGTCAATTTCCTATCAATTTCTTAAATCTCACAATTGAGTGGAAATCACCGCCCCCATTGTTATGTTACCCTTTCCTTATTCAGTGTATACTGTACCGCCTGGAAAAATTCCCATTTGCCACACTAGTAAACACCTACATATTTGTTTTCTAACTAGGACTGCCTAGGGCTTTGTACCTTCTTCATACCCGGTGAAGGCTGGGATTTCCTTGGAGAAACCCTCTTCTCCACTGGCTGGAAGTTGAAGGAGTCTGAAAAAGTTTGGAGAGTCATGTGCTTCTCCATCAACCCATCTCCCTATCCCACCGTGTGCAGCTGGCCTAAGACAGAGACAAAAGGATGAGGCTGGCTGGGAATGTTTTGTCACTCTGTATTATTTTTCAATTCATTTCCTATTTACCTATCACACTCCTGAGTCTTGTTTTCCTACCTGAAGGAATCCAGAGGGTGAAGGGAGCTTCATATTTCTGAGTGCACAGAAGTTGCAACCTTATGTTCCTATCCCAGCTCTCCCTCTAGCTGTGTGACTATAAGCAGGTTTTTTGAGATTTTTTTCTTTAAACTTTAGTTTTCTCACCTGTAAAGTGGGGATAATGAGAATCTGCTTCAAAAGACTGCTGCATAGGAATAATGAATTTGA
This sequence comes from Eschrichtius robustus, assembly GCF_028021215.1. NCBI lineage: Eukaryota > Metazoa > Chordata > Mammalia > Artiodactyla > Eschrichtiidae > Eschrichtius > Eschrichtius robustus. The sequence continues at coordinate 40,295,260 of NC_090838.1, forward strand.
GTGCCTTGCGTATCATAGGCCCATCAAGAGTAGCTATTTATTAATGCAATTTATAAATACATCCCTTCTGAGTGAATGAATGAGTTGAATGAATAGAAGGGAAGGTTGAGAAGTCTAGCCTGACTCCCCCCCAAACCAGCAAACAACTCCTTTAACTTTTTTAAACATGTACATTTAGAAATTTATTATTTTGGGTGAGAACTGTGTAAAAACAGAATACTAAAGGTTGTATGGGAAACCTCCAAGGACAAACTTCCTCAACTTTATAGCTTTGCTGGGGGCTAAGCTAACTCAGCAACTGGGGATAGGACAAGCCTCTCAAACCCTCCTTTGCCTCATCCCTGACCCAGTTCCAAATTCAAGCCCAAGGCTTTCCACTGGAGACTTCCAGAATGACAGGATATATTTCTTTTGGGGGGGAGGGGGGATGAAGAGGGAGAAGGGGAGTGCATTATAAGACCGCTTTCTATGAGCAGAGCAAAGCAATTAATTTTGTTGTTGCTTTGGAAAAGAAAAAAGTTATTGAAGAAACTCAAGGCCCTCTGGTAATATGAGTGCACCTACTCATAAGACTGAAAACTTTTTTGAAAAGAAGAAAGTCTGAAAGCAGAAAATAGTTTTTCTTGTCTCTAAGAAGATAATAGACTTTAAAATAAGATGGTCAGTTTTTTATTGGTCTTTTTTATGCTTGTGATGTCTAATGAATGGGGTATTTTCATAATGAATGAATGGCTTGAAAACCAATTTATCCTCCAAATCAAGGTACATCTGGTCTACTGATTGTAACATCCTTGCTTTTTTACTTTAATGGGTTGTGTTTGACTTGTAAAAATAAAATAAAATGCAATTAACATCACCCATATGTTCAATGCAATGAACACATGACTCGTAAGTTTTAAAACTTCTGGGACTGGGTTTCTAATGTAGTTACAATGGGTCATAAAAGTGGGTGAGAGAAACTAGTTTCCCAAGTTGGGGTGTCTATTTACCATCTACTGGCATCTATGACACTTCAGAGTAAGACAGTAATCATCCAAGAAGAAACGACTACTGTTGACTCATCAATCCATGAACTTGGCACTAATTACAGTGTCTCAGTTTCCCTATTATATAAAATGAAGTTGTCACCTGCCTGCCTCTCTGAAGTGTTTGGAAAGCCCAAGGAGATAACAGCCGGAGTGTTTTGAAACTACAGAATACATTATACGTGCTAAATAATAATAATAACAATAATAACAGGGAGTCTTTAATAACAGGGGTCCTTTAATAATACTCATCAAGCAGAATAACATTACTAAGCAGTAGGAACAGGACTCTGCCTTCTTAATCATTAGTTTGTATCGTGGGAAATTGGCGGGGGATGGGCACCTCGTTCAGGTGGGTTCTTGTGCCTGAGGAGGCAGAGCCCCTCAGTAAGGCTGGTCTCTCCAGCTAACACTTGGCTGCCTTTAGGAAGACACCGTTCATGCAGTTGAGCGAGGAGGGGACAGACGCCTCATAGTTCAACTCCTGTGCCCAGGGAACATGATTTAAATTCTTCTATTCCTAGCTGGTTGGGGGAAAGAAGGAAAGGTACTTCTGGGACCTAAAAAAGTCGTAGACAGGATGGTCTGGCCGATGCGCCAGTGTGGCCACCCAATCCTGCCACAAGATGGCGACAATCCAGCTGGAAACACCTGCTCGGGCTGGCCCTTTGGGTTTCCAGGCGGGGAAGGCTTTCCTCTCTCAGACACAAAGAAGGGATCTTTCGAGCCGGGAAGGGTGTCCGAGCGTTTGGGTGCTCGTAGAGCGGGGATTGGGAGCCTTTGCCGCGACAAAGTCGGCCCCGAGAAGAAGCAGGCGACTTCCTTCTCACACTCGTGGGCTTCAACTTCACGGGGCTGAAAAGCCTGAGGGGAATTTGTGCAAAAGCACCCGAGAAATTCCAGGTTTGACCCCTCCCTCTGCCTAGAGGCGGTCCAGATGCTTCCCGTACCGGCGACATTCCCGGGATTCCGGCAGGGGGAGCGGGTGCTTCCCGGGGCAGGGCGCGTTCAGCCCGGCGGTGCTCCCGTCCCCCGCGGCCCGGGACCCGGCTGGGAGAGCGGCTCGGACCGGCGTTGGGCGGGACGAGCCTCACCCGCCCCGCCTCTGGGGCCGCGGTGCCTTTGAGGCGCGGGACCCCGGAGTTGAGCCTCCGAGAGGGCTGCGCTCCTAGGCTCTAAATCCGGGCAGCAGCCACAAAGGCGCTCCCTCCTCTTTCGCTCAACATTTTGCCTGGGAAAAGGTCTGCAGGCCTTCCGGGGCTTGGGGGCGGGGGTTCTCTTTGTTTTCTTTTCTTCTGTTTCGTTTTGAATGCAAGGAACCGCCACACCCGCGTTTGTCTGTGTCGGGAGTAAACTTGCTTTGAAACATAGAGCTGTTAGGAAACACACAGATTCCCATCTCCAAGTTGCAGTGAGGTTCCCAGTGCCGTGTATGGGAGCCTCTGGGGCTGCCGAGCCTGGGCCTGGCCAGCCTGGCCTCCATCTTGCAACCCTTGGCCTGACTGTAGCAGCCCTGGGCAGGTCCCTGCTCCTCCAGCCCGGGTCTTGGCCAGCACTGGGGAGCAGGGAGGGGAAGCCCAGAACAACGACGGGATCACTGGCCCCAGCCTGGCCTCAGTTGGCCATTTATCTGACCACCCTTCTGGGGTGTGCGGTGGGAGTAACAGTGAGCGCTGACTGAACATGTGCCACAAACAATTGTTACCTTGTTTAAGCCTTACACACTATTATTCTCTCCATTTCACAGAGGAGGAAACCAAGGCTTAGAGATGTTGTAAATTGCCCAAGGCCACACAACTCTTAAATAGTTGGTCTGGGATTTGAATCCAGATCATTTCTCCAAAGCACCAGGCTTTAGTACCTCCTTAGGCAGCTCCCACAGCAGCACTGGGAGACAACCGAGTCAAGTATAAAGACATACTCCATGCTGTGATGGTGCTTACACTGGGGGTGGGGGAGTGGAGACCAAGGATATTTTGGACTCTTCTTGCCTTTGAATGTGTGCTGGGCCATTCTGGCCTGCCTTCTTTCCTTCCTTCCACAGTTGTTTACTGAGTGCATATTATATACCAGGGACTTGCCTAGGCCCTGAAATATCAAGGGAACAAGGCAGATGACACTTACTATGTGACCTTTGGCAAGTCCCTTCATGTGCTAGTTTTTAAGCTATTGTCTCTCACCCCCACCCATCTTCTGTATGTGGCTTTAAACGCTGCGGCTGGGGACTCTGCAAACCACATTTCTCCTTTGCCGCTGCTCCCTGTTAAGCTCTGCCAATATGGGCACTTGAGGGAGACTCAAGGCGGGAGGAGGAGGAAGGACACACTCCTTTCTGCTGGCTTGCTATCCCTATCAGACTCACCCCAGCATCAGTGGTAGGTTGTGGCCTCCATGTTCCTTCAGCACCCCTATGCAGTATCATTGTGCCCCTCAGCTGTATCAGCACCAGGGGGGCAGCCACCCCTCTGCAGTCTGAGCCCAGGCTTTGGGGGGGCCTCCTCTGACCTCCTAGGTTTTCGTAACCCAACCTCTTTCCTTCGTTTCCTGGTCCTGGGATGGTAACTGCTTTCTCCAGTTACTATCTCTGTTACGTCAATGTTCCCTTTTTTCCCAGTCCTCCAATACCTATAACCAGTGATGTGCTGGTAAATATTTAATAACCAGCTCTCCAGGAAAACAAAAACAAAAAGAAACCTGATTTGTAATATATACCGATTTTTGTAATATAGATCATTCACCATGTATAATTTTCAACAACCAAGATGGCATCGCTGAATTTCACAAGCTGGTGTGAGCAGTTTGAGTACACAAATGCCTGCAACCAATCCCCTGTAATGAATTCTCTCTCTTGAAGGACCTAATATGCTTTCTGTTTTCATGACTGGGCCCTGACTGATAGCACTTAAGCTTCTGGGAATTGATTTTTTTTACTGTAAAATGGAACTACTACCATTTCTTCCATCTAACTCACAGAGTTGTTGGGACAATATGACATAACACAAATAAAACACTCCGAAAACTACTTTTTAAAATTGGGGACTATAACACAATTCTTGGGCATTTCTTCTAGAAGGATATAAAGCTGGGATGATGAAAGTAGGCAAAATATTTTAATGACAGCTCACAGAGGTGTTCCAGGTGCCTTTAGAACCCAGGGTGACCTCAGACCAGGTGTGGAGTCTGGTGACTCAGAATCAGGGCTGTGGTCATGGCAGTAACTGGGCTATGATGTTACTACGTGTGTGTAGATTGTTTTTCAAGGATTCTAGGACTAAATATTGTGCAAATCAAGAAAGCACGCAAAACCAAGGGGTAAACAATTGATATCATCCAACTAACAGCACATATGTGGAGCAGCGTTGGACTTTTACACATTGCACTACTCAGTTGTACAAAGGAAATAAAACTTCTTTATCTTTCCATAACTGATCTAATTTCCCCCTCAAATTCCCAACCCATGAGTAGTGAGAGACGGAAAAGTTTCAAATCATCCGTGTCTCCGTTTGTTCCATTTAAATAATCTCTTTTGAATGATCCAGAGTTTGCACAAATGCTCAGTTCTCTCCATTTCCTCTCCCACTCCTTTTTAAAAGACATTTGGGGTAAGTGGGAGCTTATATGACCTCACAGCACCAGGAGAGAGGAGGACTCAGATCCACATGTTTCCTGCTTCCTAGCCTGGCCTCTGGACTGGCCTCATCCAATCTTTTGTTTCTCACTGGCACACATACCTGGAGCCTGAGTACTCAGACACATTCCTTCTGATTTAAAAAAGCACCTACATACTGGCGTTTTTTTCATCCTGACTCCAGATTGGCTATTCCATCAGGCCTAAGCCCCTTTGCAGTTGGGAGTTCCTAGATACTCTGTATGCCACACACAGGCTATAGAGAACTGCCTCTGCTCTCCTGCCTTCTTTGAGACCACACCATCATTCTTCCCAGGTTGGATATAGAGAAGCTAGAGTCTGGGCTCCTAGAGGCCTGCAGCCTCTCCAGATCATGCCCTGGGAATGGAGTCACCAAATCCAATTAACTTGGCCTCCCCGATGCCAGCCAGATGTCTCTACAGTCTCCTCACCTTGAGGTTCAGCCAGGAAGGAGGGCCTAGAACCCCGGCATTGGCATTTGACCATCTCTATCTCCCTCTGGATCTACTGTCTCTCCTTTCCCACACATCTCCATCTTCAGAATGAACAATCCTCACCATAGCCTCCTATCCTGTGGGACACCAGGTCTCATGGATAACAGCTAAAGGAGTATCTTCTCTATTCTGGTCTGGGTTGATATGGGAGCCTCAGTAACTCTAGGAACTATGAGTTACAGAGGATGAAAATACATTGGTTTAGTACTCTCAAAATATTGTCCCTATTATATATGTATACTTCAAAACAACAATCAACAAAAACAGAATACAGTAACAATTCTGACCAATGTTCTACCAATAATAAAGTATTTTTATAGTTAAATAAAAATCCTTGGTTCCTCTGCTTACTAAAGTCATGCATACTTATTATAAAACCAACAAAACAACCTAAAATACAGTTCTAAATGTTCAATGAAGGGAGGAGAGTTCCTCAGTTCTGGTTTGGCCAAGGCCCACTGCTCATGGAACAGCACAGCTTACAAGAGATTTCTCCTTTAGAAGGTGCCGGGGTCTGTTCAGGGGCTAGCAGCATTGTCCTTTCTAAGCCACTGGCAATCTTCTCTCTTCCTTTTGAGAGTCAGAGCCCAGCAAGGATATCTTCCCTTGAGTTTGGGGATTATGAGCTAGAGAAAAAGAATATGGCCCAGGGACTCAGCTGAAAAGTGGGATGTGTATGAGGAGTAGGGGAATCATGGATGCAAAATTCGGCATAAAATGTGTGTTTCTGGAACCAACCTGGATTGGATTTCCAACTGAGCTTCTGCCATATCTTTCTTTATGAGCACAAATGCACTCTGGTTTATTTGGGTATGTTCTACCGTGTTTGATGATGTTTATAGAATGGGTTAAAGATACAAGTACTGTGGTGCCCCTTCTCAGTTACAATATTCTGGAAGGACAGTGGGCCCCTGGGCCCCAATATAAAATATATACTTTGATAAGCACCATGTGCTTTCACTTCCAATCTCCCATTTGATCCTCCAAACACGCCCATGCCGTAGCTAACTCTATTTAACAAATGAGGGAACAAGAAGGCCCATAAAGGTGAAATGACTGCCCCAAATCTCATAGAAGGTGGAAAGTAGAACTGGGACCACACCATCAAGCCATCAGCCACTGTAGCCGCCCCTGACGGTGCACCCTGAGGGGAATTCAGGATGGAGAAAAACAGGATACTAGCCCTAGATAGTTAAGATGCCTTTCAAAGGAATAATTTCAATGAGCCCAGACTCTTGCATCTTTCCATACATAGAAAAGCACTGAAGTCATTAACTTGAGATGTCTGTTCTTTTGTGACTAGCAGCAATCTTTTGATATTTGACTACATGTTTTCAGCAAAACTCCTACATAAGCTGGCTCCTTCCTTACCTTTTTGGAACAGTCCTCAGAGCTATCTGAGAAGCTGTCTCCCAGGCTATAGTCCTCCGTAAGGTGCCAGAATAAAACACTCAACTTTTAGGTTGTGCGGTTTTTTTGTTTGTTGGTTTGTTTTCAGGTGATACCTAGGACGCCTAATTCTCAGTCCAGGTCTCTTTTCTCTACACCAGGTTGACCCCATAAGGCAAATAAGGAAGAGCCAACTCACTTCCCTTCGGTCCCTTTCCGAGGCTGGGTGTTCCAGAGCGAAGCTGAGGTTTGCCAGCCTTTGTGCTACTCTGCCCCAAAGCTAGGGAATTAGTGTAGAAATCACAGTGACCAAATACCCAAGTTGGCCTCTGTGTTGTTCCCTCATCCTCCTTTTCCCACTTGACAGATGACACCGCTGAAACCCAGAGAGGCAAAAAGTGTTGATCAAAGAGGAACTTGAACAGGAGAACAAAAGAGGTTGCAGTACTTAGTCAGTCTGGGAGGTTAGGGTGTGATTCGTGCTCGGGTGCGGACAAGTGGAGATAAGGAACAGAACAGCCAGTGACTGAAGACAGGATTCCTGGGCTGTCAGGAATCAGAACCCTGAGGGTCAAAACCCAGGCAGTTCCCAGTGGATATTAAGTCAGTAATTTTGCATGTCCCCATCCTAGTCTGCCTTCACTATCTTCTTTCTCCCCGCTGAGCCCAGGGTTCTATTTCCTCCAAGGAGGAAATCTGCATTATATGTAATACTTGTGATAAAGGCCTTGATAAGCTTTTAATAGCCAAAAACGTGAATTAGTAATTACCAGAGAACTTTTTCGATTTCTCTTCAAATCATACTACCACTGCAAATTCTTTTGGGGGAAGTATGAGGGTATATATTAAAATATTTAAAATATCTAGTAAGAGTACACTACTCATAAGTCCATCCCTGGGGCCAATTATGAAGTTAATAAGAGAAAGGAAGAGTGGGTTGTTCACAGCTGAATGAGATCTCTCTTTCTATCCTCTTCTATTCTGGGCCAGCAACAGCAGCATCACCTGGGAGCTGGTTAAAAATGCAAATTCTTAGGCCCCAAACCTACTGAATCAGACACTCCGGGGGTAAAGCCCAGCAATCTGTGTTTTAACAAGCCCTCCAAGTGATTCTGATGCTCCCTCGAGTGGTTCTTAGTCTGGACTGTATACTGGAAAGCAGGTTTCCCCTGCTTTAGGGAAGTAGAACGTTCCTATGAAACCTTTTGAAGCCAAGGTGGTGTAAATCAAAAAAGCAATTACCTTAGGATGCATCTTGCTTGCGGATGCACTAAATAAATCAAGATAAAGCACAGGTACTCACAGACACAGTTCAGAGCTATGGCAGCTTGATGCTGAGATGCTGAGTACGGTTTCTGGAGAGGAGGCTTGGTGGTGCCACTCTCATTGCTCGGGGTGAAACTCTGCCTCTTTAACTGCTCCCTGCAAAACAAACGCTGAACGTTATTTTAGCTTTTCACCATTTTCTGTAAAAGCGAAAATCCTCCCTGGATTTTTGTTGTTGTTTTTAGCAAAAACAGGTACTAACGTAGTCTTTTGTAAAAGTGATGTGGTGGAAAGGGAACTTTCAAAAATTGGGGGATACCTGTATTACCATCACTTGGCAATATTTAAAAAATCCTCATGTCCAGGCCTTACCCAAGAACATCCAAATTAGAAATTCTGAGAGTGAGACCTAGGCTTCTGCATTTTCCTGTGGTTTCCCTAGTGGTTCCAATGTGCAGACAAGGTTAAGAATCACTGCCACAGAGATTTCTCCAGAAAGTGGTAATATCACTTGTGACTGTTTTACTTATTTATTCCACAAATAGTGAGCATCTACTCTCTGCCAGACCCTATACTTCTTACTGTACAAAGATGAATAAGTAGTCATTGGCCTCAAGAGAGACATAGAAACACATATATCAGTGCAGCAGTGGGAGCTCCAGACGGAGGGGTGGGTATAATCTTGTCTACTATCTACTCCCTCTTCTATTCTTTGACATCAAACACTGACAAGAATGTGGAGCCACAAGAACTCTCATTCATTGCTGGTAGGAATGCAAAATGGTACAGGCACTTTGGAAGACAGGGTAAAACTAAACATACTCTCACCATATGATTCAGCAATCATGCTCCTTGAAATTTACCAAAATGAGTTGAAAACTTATGTCCATGCAAAAACTTGCACACAATTGTTATGGAGGCACTATTCATAATTGCCAAAACTTGAAAGCAACCAAGATGTCCTTTAATATATGAATGGATAAATAAACTGTATGTAGTACATCAATACAATGGAATATTATCCAGTGATAAAAAGAATTGAGCTATTGACATTTCTCTAAGGAAGATATACAAATGGACAGCAAGCATGAAAAGATATTCGACATCATTAATTATTAAGGAATGCAAATCAAAACCGTAATGAGATATCACCTCACACCCATTAGGATGGTTACTATTAAAAAAAAAAAAACAAAACACAGAAAATAACAAGTGTTGGTGAGGTTGTGAAGAAATTGGAACCCTTGTGCACTGTTGGTGAGAATGTCAAATAGTGCAACTGCTATGGAAAGCAGTATGGAAGTTCCTCAAGAAATTAAAAATAAAATTACCATATGGTCCAACAGTTACACTTCTAGGTATATACCCCCCAAAATTGAAAGCAAGGTCTCAAAGAAACATTTGTACACCCATGTTCATAGCAGCATTATTCACAATAGCAAAAAGTTGGAAGCAACTCAATTGTCCACTGATGGATGAATGGATAAACAAAATGTTGTATATATATGCAATGGAGTATTATTCAGTATTCAGTATTATTATTAGAAAGGAAGGAAATGCTAACACATGCTACAACATGCATAAACTTTAAGGACATTATACTAAGAGAAATAAATCAGTCACAGAAAGACAAATACTATAGGATTCCACTTACATGAGGTACTTAGAGTTGTCAAATTCAAAGAGACAGAAAGTAGAATGATCATTGCTAGAGGCTAGAAAGAGGGGCAAATGAGTTGTTTAATGGGTACAGAGTTTCAGTTTTGCAAGATGAAAAGAGTTCTCGACATTGATTGCACACCATTGTAAATGTACTTAACGCTACTGAACTGTACACCAAAAAATAGTTAGGATAGTAAATTTTGTGTTTGTGTATTTAACACGGTTTTTAAAACTTAGAAGCAATGTCAAGGCAGTGGATACACTAGGGATCATAAGCCTCTAGGCTTTGTTTAAGAAATAAAAAAGGAAACTAAGATCAGGCTGACAGAAATGTAATTTATTAACCACGCCATTTGTTATTTAGGTTTTTTATACCCGTAGGCCATTTTTGCTGGCTTCTGGATTTGCCTAGGGTGACAAGAATAAGATCATCCATATCACATTGTCAACATTAAAGGAGAAAGCCTTTAGAAAGAGCTAAAACCCAGAAGCTGATATGGGCCATATAACAAGAAAGGACTTGCATAGATGTCATGGAAGTGGTGAAAGGCCAGAGGACCAAAATTCCAGAGAAAAAATGGACTCTAAAACTCTACAGTTAGGGAGTATATCATGATAAGAGAAAGTAGCAAGAACACCCACCTTGGGAAGGGAGAAGTTGTTAGCCAGCTCTGGGATACTTTCCCAGGATTTACTCATTCTTTGGATTACTTTTGAACAACTTATGAATCAGCCATAATACTTAGTTGAACTAAAATATAACCAACAACAGCAAAAACAAAAAGATCTGTAAACTTGAGAACCAGAGGGGGAAATGATGAAAATAGAAGGAGAGGTTATAAAATAATATGACTTGTCTTCCCCCCCTTCCCCCCGCAACCCCCATAAAGACATTAAAATGTTACACACCCAAATGAACATTTGTCTTTTTTTAAAGAAGTCAATCTGAACTTCTTGGAAGTATTTGCCACTCATTCCAAAGATTCTGCCCTTGTGTCTAGCACTTTGGGGAACTCATATACTGGCATTTGCTTTTGACTGCTTTCAATGGTGGCAAACCATCCCTTGGGGGGTCAAGCTTGAGTTTTATAACTGTGCTGGTACTGTGCGTCAGCAACGTAGTCAGATGAACTACATTTCCCAGAACACCCTTCCACAACTGGTACACAGCTGGCTTAGGGTTGGTCGTGAGAGAATTTGCAGGTTGGTATAGGGTACAAGGTGTCACTGCAGCTTGCACACACTGTTGTTGATCCAGGGGCCTCCCCTTGTGGGCCTGGTGCTGCAGCAAGGCTCAGAGGAGCTGCCACAGCATTGCCTGCTCCAGCTTCTCTGACTCCAGGGTCAGATACCAGACACAGGTGCAGCTCTGGGGCAAAGCTTCTTCTGTGGGTCATGCTCATAATCAGTGATGGTGGTAGTGACAGACCCATGTGGAGTCCTGTTTGTCTTCCTTCTCCCACTCTTCATATTATATTTTATTCCCAGCTGATGATCTAAAGAGACCTCAGACCCATTCCAGATGCAGTGTCAACATGCATCTTCACCAGCTCCCACAACTGTGTAAAGTCTAATCCATAAAATAAATCCCTTGTTCTGTATCACTCATAGTGCCTCTGCTTTTCTGATTGAACATTTACAGTTACATATAAAAGTCATTTGGAGTCAAGTCTGAAAAATAAGGTAGATGAACAAGCTAAGTAAATATTATTTGGGGCCAAAAATTCAGGGTCACAATAAATAACAATTCTATTTCTTTTACAGTGCATAAAATGGATTTGGTGCCCATTCCCAAAGATGAGTTCCAAAATGATTTCACATGAGGATTATTTGGAGGGATAATATTCATTTGGACACACTTTGCAATGTTTATTTTAATCTCCTCTTTTATTTGCTTATAGTCACTCTCCCCTATATCCTGTTTTTCAGAGGACAATGTGACACACAGTAAATGATGGCAGGCGGAACGCAATCAAGTAACAGATTGTGTAGTGTTGGCTTGGAATGTTGTACAATCTTAGGGAGAAAAGAAGAGTCTGGAGAGGCAGCGAAAGTTTCAGAGAGCAGGTGAGGTGTGATTGAAACAAGGAATGGACTTTTAGACAGGAGATCAGCAGAAGCCAAAGTACAGAGGTGATGTGGAGCAGGGAGATAGTGACAGGCCATCTTGAGGGATGTGAATTCAGGGAGTAAAGTTTGCCAGTCTCCTTCTCACTGACAGAACCAAAATCAAACTTTTTCCTGAAATATGATCTCCTCCATATCTGGGCTCTGCTCATTCTTCAGTCTCATTTCCCCTCCCCCATCCCTAACTTGCCTTCTATATTAAGGAACTTGAAGTGCTCCAATATTCATTTGTTCATTCAACAAACAACAAAATCCCTACTATGTGCCAGGCACTGTGCTAGAAGGTAAGGGTACAGGCTTTCATAAAGCTTATTATCTAACGGGAGAGGTAAGTAGGTAAATAGGCAATTATAACACAGCATGACAGCGTTATGGAGCAAATAGGGGGTGAGGGTCTAGGAAGACTTCCACAGAAGAGACTTTAAACCTGAGACCTGAATGATGAGTTAGAGTTAACCACACTAAGAAGCGGGTAGGGAGGTCTTACGAAGAAGAATGATGGGACAATGGGAGCAGCCTGTGCAAAGGTACCAAAGACTGAGAGAGTGTGTACTTTGAAGGAACTGAAAGTAGTTTCCTATGATTGGAGGCTGAGAATGGAGAGAGCTGAGGCTGCAGAGCAAGCAGGGGGCAAGTCACGCAGGGCCTTGTAAACGGTGTTAAAGAGTCTAGGATTTAACCCCAGGAAAATGGGGACATGGGAAGCAAGGAATAGTGCATCCCATTTTTGTTTTAGAGAGATCATTCTGGCTATAAAGCAGAGAGTGGTTTGGGGTTGGTGGGGAGACTGAAGGCAACGCTGGAAGTAGATGACCAAGATGCAGAGAGAGAATGACCTCAACTAACCTAGAGGCAGTGGAAACAGGATTCCAGCCCCTACCCTGAAGATGTGGATTCAGCAGGCTGCGGGTGGGGTCCAGGCTCATAATTTGTGAGACCCAGTACAAAATAAAAATACAGGCCCCTTTGTTTAAAAAGCAGAAAACGTGTTTTTTCTGGCTTCTATGGTCTCTCTTTCCATCTGTCATTGTGTTTTTTAGTTGTTATTTAATGTTTCAGTCCCTCAGGCATGGGGATACTTTCTGGGCAGGTACAGATCTCATAATGCCCCAAGTGCCAGGCCCAACACCTGAAAAGTGCTTAATATAGTTAGTCACCAGGAATATGCAAATAGGCTAAAATTTAAAAGAAGACACACAGATGGCCAACAAGCACATGAAAAGATGCTCAACATTGCTAATTATTAGAGAAATGCAGCTCAGAACTCCGATGAGGTATCACCTCACACCTGTCAGAATGGCCATCATCAAAAAGTCTACAATTAATAAATGCTGGAGAGGGTGTGGAGAAAAAGGAACCCTCCTATACTGTTGGTGGGAATGTAAGTTGGTGCAACCACTATGGAGAATAGTATGGAGGTTTCTTACAGAACTAAAAATAGAGGAAGAAGATGTGAGGATGCAAGTGGAGGTTGGAGCGATGCAAGGTCAGGAACCAAGGAATGTGGGAAACCTCTAGAAGCTGGAAAAGGCTCTGAAATGGACTCTCCCCTAGAACCTCCAAAAGAACAAGCCTTCAACTTTCATTGTGCGAGACCCATTTTGGACTCTGACCTCCAGAATTCAGCTATAGACTCCTTACCCTGCATGTGTGATGAAATGCTGTGAGGTCGGCCATAAACCTTCAAGAACTAAGGCTCCCACCCAGGTGGAGGATGGAATGATGATGTTGACCCTCCTGACTTCAATCAACTAAGGCTTGGACTCTGTCGACCTTTGCCCCAATTCTATGCTGAATTCTCCTCTGCTCAAGCACCCTCATGAATATGCATGTACCGTTAGCTTAAAACGTCCCCAATTTTGCTTTTCAGGGAGACACTGCTTTGGGAAAATCCCTAGTGTTCTCCTTACTTGCTGCAAGTAATAATAAATCCTTCCTTCTCCTCCCCTCCCTGCAAAAAAAAAAGAAACTAAACTAAACTAAAAATAGAGTTATCATATGATCCAACAATGCCACTCTTGGGTATATATCCAGAACAGATAAAACTCTAATTTGAAAAGATACATGCACCTCAATGTTCACTGCAGCACTATTTGCAATAGCCAAGACATGGAAGCAACCTAAGTGTCCATCAACAGACGAATGGATAAAGAAGATATGGTGTGTATGTGTGTGTGTGTATATATATATATATATATACACACACACACACACAATGGAATATTACTCAGCCATCAAAAAGAATGAAATAATGCCATTTGCAGCAACATGGATGGACCTAGAGATTATCATACTAAGTGAAGTAAGTCAGACAGAGAAAGATAAATATCATATGATATCACTTATATGTGGAATCTTAAAAATGATACAAATGAAATTTTCTACAAAACAGAAATAGAATCACAGACATAGAAAACAAACTTATGGTTACCAAAGGGAAAAGTGAGGATAAATTAAGAGGTTGGGGGCCTTCCCTGGTGGTGCAGTGGTTAAAAATATGTCTGCCAGTGCAGGGGACACGAGTTCGAGCCCTGGTCCAGGAAGGTCCCACATGCCACGGAGCAACTAAGCCCATGAGCCACAACTACTGAGCCTGCGCTCTGGAGCCCGCGAGCCACAACTACTGGGCCCGCCTGCCACAACTACTGGGCCCGCGCACCACAACTACTGAAGCTCACGCACCTAGAGCCCATGCTCCACAACAAGAGAAGCCACTGCAATGAGAAGCCTGCGCACCACAACAAAGAATAGCCCCCACTCGCTGCAACTAGAGAAAACCCGTGTACAGCAATGAAGACCTAACACAGCCAAAAATAAATAAATAAACAAACAAACAAATAAATAAAGTTATTACTGTTTAAAAAGAAAAAAAGAGTTTGGAATTAACAGATACACACTACTATACATAAAATAGATGAACAACAAGGACCTACTATATAGCACAGGGAACTATGTTCAATATCTTATAATAGCCTGTAATTAAAAATAATCTGAAAAAGAATATATATCTATATCTACATAAATCACTTTTCTGTACACCTTAAGCTAACACAACATTGTAAATTAACTATACTTCAATTAAAAAAAAAAAGACTAACCATACCAAGTGTTGCCAAGGATGTATTTAGAGTGTAAATGGGCTCAGTCATTTTGGGAACATTGACAGTAACTACTAAACTTAAACCTACCTTATGACTCAGCGATTCAACTCTATTCAATGTGCATGCTCATCAACAGAGATGTATATGAATATTCATGGATCTTTATTCACAATAACTGAAACCCAGATGTTTTCTATGTCCTGGCGATGACCACCAGTCCATCTTTGATCTAAAAACTCTAAATTCTATACCTTCAAGGAAAGTGGAGAATGGGGAAAATTATGGGGACCCTTCATAAAATGTCTATTCCTTACAGGGTACTTCAGGCAAGGATGGGGCTGCTTACTGGCTGGTAAGATTTTTTAAGATTCCACGTTGTCCTCCACAGGCCGACAGGCTCACAGACTTGGCCTTGGCTTCCTCCCTGGACTGGACTTTTCTTCTGAATTTTTCAGATCGAGTGAAATAACAAATTGTCACCAGACTTAGAATGCTCACTCCTTTTAGGAGTGGGGAGTTGGTTCCAGCCAGTTATGAAGTCTGGGTAGAGAATGTGAATGTTTCCTTTGAGAAGCAATATTAGCCTTAGGTTTGCTTCCAGCATGTGTTTTGGGTTTTCTCCCAGAGGTTTCAGTGAGGAATCACATGTCTCAGAGGTGAAAATAAAAAAAAATTTGAGTCTTAAAAATCACACTGGGTTGGAAACTATGTAGTTAGCTTTTTGTGCTAAAAACAGTTTAAAAAAAAAATTTCAAGTGTTTTTGTTTTTTCTCTCATTAAAAAAGTATGTGGCTTTATATGCACATACACACTGAGGGGCGGTGCGGGGAGGTGTTCAGAACAAGATGTTTCTCATTCCATTTGTTTCAAGCAATAACTCAAAAGGCTCTGGAGAAAATAAACCATACATATATAGTAGAAAACAGACTGCATCTTGTTGCTATGGCAACGCCCTACTTATATCACATTAAGCTGATTCATGTCTTTTCTCACCTCACTGTTAATAAATTATAGTGGCTGATGAGAATTAAGCTGGCTGGAAGAGTTGGCATGGGCAAGTTGAGTATTAATTTGTCATCCAATCCTGGATATCCCTTAATCTTTTTTTTTGAGGAGAAAGCTACCTTTTATCTAACAATATATTTTTAAAAATTATTTTTATTGTCTTTTTTTTCTCTAAAAACTATGTAAACAGGAGTTTCAGGTTTAGATAATGGTTGCTTCCTGGCTGTTCCAGTAAGGCTTATGACTCTTGTGGAAGGAGAAAATGCACATGCGCAACAGAGCTGGGAAAGTTCCCTTGTTTCTTTTCCTGCTCCTTAACCCTCTTCACTTCTCTGTGCTTAGGGGCTTTAAACAAGCCTCTTCTCTTTTCAGCTGCCTTAATTCATACACATCCCCACATCCATACACCCCCAAAAGTAACAAAGTTAAAAGACAAAAAACTAGGTTGATAGATAACAAAACAGGGGAAATATTGGCAACACACATAACAGGTAATGGACTAATTTCATTAATATGCCAAAAAATAAAACAACAAACAAACAAACCATAAATTAAATTAAACAGAAAACCAAACCATAACTACAAATGAATGGACAACCCACTAGAAAATGAGCAAAGGATATGAAAATCAGTTCATTGCAAAAGAGAGGCCAACAAATATCTGAAAATCTGCTCAATTTCAATCATTATTAGAGAAATTAAAATAGCAAAGATGTGCAAATTTTCCTCCATGTTAGATAAGGGAATATTGAAAAGCTCCATGATTTGGCAATGGATATGATGGGGGGAAACAGACCCTTTTAGGCACTGTTTATAGTAGTATAATTTCGCATAACTTTCATGGAAATAAATGTAGCTGTACTTATCACAATTTTAAATGCATGTACTCTTTAACCCAGAAGTCCCACTTCAATGAATTTATTTATAAATATACTTGCATAAGTGATTAAAATGTTTTTACAACATTCATTGCAACACTGATTGCACTAGCAAACAAAAACAACAAAAAATCCCAACCTAGGCAGGACTTAAATGCCCATCAATAGATGACTGGTTAATAAAATTGATTCATTCATCCTACACAGCTGTTTAAAAAGGGAAGAATTTGCAGCTACAAATTGACAAGTTTTTGAACTGTATTTATAACATGATCCCATTTATGTTAAAATATATAGATGTGTGTGTGTATATATATATATATATATATGCTACTATATACACAGAAGATTTCTGGAAAGAGTCACATAGGTAATCATTGTTGTTTCTGTGGAGTGGAAATAGACAGTGAGAAGGCAGGAGATGAAAGGAGTAGGTTGGGAGACTCACAAGAATTGAGAAAATTTAACTTTCATTTTCCACTCTTTTGCACTGTTTTAATTTTTTTTCAACATGAAGACATATTACCTTTATGATAAAAAGCCTTTAAGCAGCATGTACACACACACACACACACACACACTTGTTGTGCGTATACATTTTCATATATATGTCATCTCTTTGTCACCATGAAGAGTTAGAAGATATATAAGATAGTTTTGCCCACAGTATAGCTGGGAAGACATAAAATTAACAAAAAATACAAAGAATACCACACAATGGAACTGATCATGTGCCAGTGGCATTCTAGGAAGTAAGAGAAGGAAAGTTACTATGACTGCAGTTAAGCATAGAAGATAAAGGTATGAGCATTTGGCAGCATCTGGGTACAAGACACTCCAAGATGTCACAAAGAGGAGTGTTCACTACAGAGAAGAGTGGTGCTGGGTCAGCCTTACAGATGAATCACCCTCTGCAAGGCTCCTCTTTGACTATAAGTGGTACAAGACTGTGATGAAAATTATACCTGTCCTGCTTTTGGAAACTCCCTGCCTGCTGGCTGTAAAAAAGCACTGCTGGCTGGTTTCTGTTAGGAAATGTCCAAGGTCCTGTAGACAGAGAGAAACTGTTTCATAATTCGTGTTGACCTGTGCATCGGTCAGGAACCCAAACTTTGTATGGTGTTAATCCCTACTATTTGGACCTACTGCTTGAAACTCTGCATGAGTGGGAAATCCCTTTGGTTACTTTTACCTTCCTGGAGAAGCTAAGAATAATGATTAGGAGCATGGACTGCAGAATCGAACTGGATATAAATCCTGGGTGCATCAACTACTAGCTGTGTGTCCTTGGGAAAATCACCTAAACTCTCTGTGTCATGGGTTTCTATTTTGTCAAATGGGACTAATTATAGTTATCAACAACCTCACAGAGTTGTTTGAGGATCAAATGGCTGAATCACATACAAAGCAGGAAGAATAGTCTCTGGACACACAGTAGTTATTCACAATATTACTCACTCTCACTAGAGACAACAAGAATATCCTAACAACAAGTTTCCAGAGAGAAAAAAAAAATCTCACACAACACACAGGGAGTAAGAAAATAATGACAGTGATGTATCAGTAGTAACACTGGAAGCCAGAAGAAAAGGAATGATGCCCACAAAATTAATTTCCACTTAGAATGTCATGACCTGGCATATCGAGCCTGAGGACATGATAAAGATAGTTTCAGACATGCAAAGTCCCAAACTTTTTACTCTCAAGTGGTCTTTCTCAGGAAGCTGCTGGTATATATGTTTCATCAAAAAGAGGGACTAAATCAAAAAGGAAGTTGTGGAAACCTGAAGCAGAGGACCGAGGGCAGGAAAGCAGTAAAGGAATTCCCAGGTTGAGAGCTGTGCTGCAGGCCAGGAGGACACCAGAGCAGACCGCAGGAGAGACATGGGAAGGAGGTTATCTAACGGGTTTGACTGTGTGGGAAATTGTACTGAAAGGCCCTCTTCAGAGCTATTGGGGGATATTGGAAGACCTAGCAGTAGGTTCAGGGAAAATGAAGCAAATGAAAAGATAGGCAATGAATAAAGACAAGAAAATCAAAGTACCTTGCAAGAAAGGAAATGTAATAAGAGTATGCCACTCAGCTCAGCAGTGTGCAAGATTTATTTAACACAAAAATGAGTATGGATTTAAAAAAAAAAGATATATTAGAGAATGCGGAAAAGAGTAGAAAGTGTTTGAAAGTTAAAATATCCAGCCACCATAATAGGAAAACAGTGGATTATACATGAATTGACAAAACAAGAGAGAGTAGTATATGTTCATTATTTGGAAACATGGTGACGAATGACAGAAGAAATATCAAGTGGATGCCTTCAGGGTTGGGACAGCAGGGGCAGTGAGGACAGTGACTGGTGTTTTCTTTATTATATCACCGTTAGTACCATTTGAGTTTATAAGTTTACATAAATTTTTAAGTATTCTGCAAATCTGAGGTTTTGACACTTCCAAAATGACAATGTTTCAACTTTAGTTCAGTGTCTATGAGGCCGTAAGAAACTGATGTCTTAAAATCAGTGGATATGTTTAAAGATTCTGTTCTAACAAAAAGAGACAAGTAGAGGAAATGTAAGTCTTTTATTATCATTACTTTTCATCTAACTTTCTAGATTTAGCCTTCAAGAGGTTCATTAATGTCTCAAAACTTTATCATCTTATATTCTTATTTTATTTAAAATCTGTTTAAGGGCACAGTAAAAGATGGCAAGTTTACATAACTGTGACACTAAAACCAGGATATTGGGGGAAAAAAGAAGCCATAGCTCAAACTCACATAAGATATAGATTATAAAAATCCTAACTCATTACAACAAATTAAATGTAATAAGAGTACGTTAAAAAGATAAATATGTTTTGAGCAATTAGCATTATTCCCAGAATGTAAAGTTGGCTAAAAATTAGGAAATTTATAACTCAACATCAAAAAAACACACAACCCGATTAAAAAATGGATGGAAGACCTTAAGAAACATTTTTCCAAAGAAGATGTACAGATGGTCAATGAAATGGTGTTCATGAAAAAGACGCACATGAAAATACGCTCAACATTGTTAAGCATCAGAGAAATGCAAATTAAAACTGCAATGAGATATCACCTCACACCTGTCAGAATGGCTATCATCAAAAAGAACACAAATAACAAGTGTTGGCAGGAATGTGGAGAAAAGGGAACCCTCATACACTGTTGGTGGGAATGTAAATTGGTGCAGCTACTGAGGAAAACAGTATGGAGGTTTCTCAAAAAACTAAAAATAGAACTACCATATGACCCACCAATTCTACTCCTGGGTATACATCTGCCAAAAACAAAAACACTAATTCAAAAAGATACATGCACTCCAATGTTCATAGCAGCATTATTTACAGTTGCCAAGATATGCAAACAACCTAAATGTCCATCAACGGATGAATGGATAAAGAAGATGTGGCATATATACACAATGGATTACTACTTAGCCATAAAAAAAAGAATTAATTTTGCCATTTCCAACAACATGGATGGACTTGGAGGGTATTATGCTTAGTGAAATAAGTCAGACAGAGAAAGACAAATACTGTATGATATCACTTATATGTGGAACCTAAAAAATAAAACAAACTAGTGAATATAACGAAAAAGAAACAGACTCGTAGATATAGAAAACAAACTTGTGGTTACCAGTGGGGAGAAGGAAGTAGGGAGGGGCAAGAAAGGGGGAGGGGATTAAGAGGTACAAACTACTATACTATGTATAAAATAAATAAACTACAGGGACATACAGTACAACACAGGGAATATAGCCAATATTTTATAGTAACTATAAATGGACTATAACCTTTAAAAATTGTGAATCCTTATGTTGTACACCTGAAACTTATATAATATTGTACACCAAGTATACCTCAATTTTCAAAAATTAGGAAATTCACTATATTAATAGATTACATGAGAAAAACTATGTGATCCTTATAAGTACAGAAAAGAAGTTTGATAAAATTTAACATCTATTATTAATCAAAACTCAAACTAGAACTCAAATGGAACTTAACTTGAGAAGGGACATTTTTCAAAAACTAATAGCAAATATCTTGCTTTCTGGTGAACTACAAGTGACATTCCCCAATTTCTTGGGAAAGCCAATTAAGATCAGGAACAAGACCAGGAAGATAACAGATGTTATTTAACATTATTCTGAAGGCCTATGTCGAAATAATAACATAAGAAGAGGAAGCAGGAGGTTCAATTATAGAAAAGACAGATATAAAATTGTCATTATTTGCTGCTGATTTGATCATCTATTGAGAAAATATGAAAGAATTAACTGAAAAACCTAGGATTAATAGGAAAGTTTCATAAAAATTCAGATTACTAGATAGCTATCCCCCCATCAACTTTCACATACGCCAAACATGACCAATTAGAAAATGTAATGAAAAAAATTGCATTCATAATAGCATCAAATACTATAAACTACCTATGAATAAATGGAAATTCAAAATATGATTCCCCATTAAAAAATTTCACAGAAAATGGGGCAAAATGTAAACAATTGGTAAAGTTATATCTTATACTATTCTTGCAAATTTTCTGTACTTTAAAAACCATATCAAAATAAAAAGTTACCCCCAAATTCAAGAGAGGTGAAAAAAGAAAATGGACAATGTTGAAAGGGAAATGAGTAATCTGAACATATAAATAGAGACACTATCTCACAGCCTTAAGGAAAATTATCAAAAAAAAAAAAAGAGGAGAGGGAAATTAGGAGTAAAAAGGTGATCCATGGAAGGCATATCTGAAAGTCCCAAAATGGGAATCATAGAAGTTCCAGATTTAAAAAAAAGAATAGATGGAAAAGATGTAATTATGAAAGAAGAAATAGAAAAAAAAAATGTCCTGGACTACAGCAAGTTTTCAGATTGAAAAGGCTCACAAAGTAGCAGGCAGAATTCAGGAAGAAAGAAACAAACCTGACCACATCCTAGTGAAATGTCTAAACCCCAGGGATTAAAAGGAAATCTCAACAAGCTTTCAGGCAGAGATGTGGGGCCTAAATGAAAAGATAATCAGGCCAGGTTCAGATTCTCATCTGCATTACTTGACTCTCTATATAGTGAAACAACATATACAGACATTTGAAAGAAAGAGCCACAAGTCAAGATTCCTATTCTGAGCCTATTCCTATTCCTATTATCATTATATATGAAAGTAACAACAGATTTTTTTCAGACAAACAATGGCACAGAAAATATATAGACATATGCTCTTTCTAAAAAAATTGCTTGGGAAGTACTCTGACCAAATAAAAGTTAAATTCAGAACGAAGATCTCAAAATGGGGAAGGGGGAGGGAGAGAATAAAAGAAGTGAAAAACTAAAAGTGTTCAAATAATCTCATCTTAGTGGTGGGAAGCATAGTTACCAGCTGATCAATCCAGCAAAATTAAGGAAAGGGAAAAAGAGAAATCATAATAAAGTATCTTAGTAGGTGTAAAATAAGATGGAAGTATTAGAACTCGTATAAATGAGTTAAATTCCCTATAAAGACTCAAGTATTTTCTGTCTAAAATAAATGTGCCAGGAACAAAATGATCAAGGTTGAAAATAAAGAGCCAAATAGATCATGCAAACACGAATGAAGTGTTATGGCTTGTATCATGACTCCCCAAAAAGGTACGTTGAAGTCCTAACCCTCAGTACGTACCTCATTAGGTACTTCAGAATGTGACCTTATTTGGAAGTAAGGCATTTATTTATTGATAGATTGATTGATTTCAGAGGCAATCAAATTAAAATGAGGTCATTAGGGTGGGCCCTAATCCAATGTGACTGGTGTCCTTATAAAAAGGTAAAATTTGGACACAAAAGCAGACCTGCACAGAGGGAAGACAGTGTGAAGATGCACAGGGAGAAGATGGCCATGTGATTAGAGTGATGCATCTACAAGCCAAGGAATGCCAAGGACTGCCAACAAACACTAGAAGCTGGAAGAGGTAAGGAAGGATTCCTCCCTAGAGACATCAGAAGGAACATGGCCTGCTGACACCTTGATTTCAGGCTTCTAGCTTCTAGAATTGTGAGACAATAAATTTCTGTAGTCTTAAGTCATCAAGTTTTTGGGGTTTTTTGGCTGCCTTAGGAAACTAATGCACAAAGTAGCAGAAATGCCTAAGTTATCATCAGATAATGTAGATTTCAAAGTCAAAAACATTAACTGTGACAGCATAAACAATTTATGAGGATAAACAATAGAACTCATCAAAGAAGATGTCACATTTTTTTAACCAAACATCAACACAACAAAACATTTATGGCAAAATTGTTCAGAAAGTAAAGAACTTGATAAAGTACTATCAAATGGGAAGGGTATAATATTCCTCTTTAAGAATTTGGCAGCCCAAGTTGACAAGAAGTGGATGAGGGATGAACAGGACTTGAATAAGACAAGCAACAAATTTGATGTGAGACAGACAGGTTGCTAAGGAAGTCACACATTTACACCCACAGCTATTTGGATATGTAAAAAACCCTGTAGCTTCTTAATTTCTTATAATGATCCAATCATCTTCACGAGCTCTTCCTGACTGGGCATTAAAAGGAGTAGTGCTTACCTTGGCTAATTAATGGTATCTCAGTCTCTCTGGGATCTTTTGTCTCTTTTGGGTATATACCCAAGTTTCAGACTTCTTTTTCCACTCCCTATCTCTCCTAAGAAGGTACCTATTATGTAGCAGAGGAGGGCTTGGATCTGTGTGGGCAGGATCTGGTACTGTCTTCAGAGCCATCAGGTTTCTGTAACGATGTCCCTGGCTAGGTGGAACCATTGCTTATGTCTGTAGTTGGTGGCTTCATTATCCTTCCCTGGGCCCAGGCAGGCCCTAGTGGCCCTGCTTGGGATTTAGCAGTCACTGTGCGTTCACTCCTCCGATCAAGCTAGCATCAGACCCCTAGCTTTGGCTTTGGCTGTCCACTGGCAGCCTCTGTGGAGGGGTCAGCTCAACACTCACTCTTGATGCCAGCCACCCACCCTGGGGGGCATAGGGAAATTTCTGACTCGCTCCCAGACCATACAGATGGTGAGGGAGGCCAAGGATCCAACTTGTACCCTTTCTCTGCCTAGCTTCACCATGCAATCATGCTTATATTGTCACAGTCAGGCTTTTCCCCACATGATGGTGAGGAGGCCAGTCTGTGTGGCAGACACTCCCAAGAGTTCTAAATGGAGGGACAGGCACAAGTCCACTCTGATTCCAGATTTTCTGACTTCTTATTACTTGGAGCCACTCTACTCCAACACCAATACCAGCATCACCCTCTAAACCACTCCATCTGAGATTTTCAGCCTGGAGAAAGGTGCTCGAGACATGGATCTTTCCCCCTTTCCAATATAGAGAACAAGACCAAGAAAGGAAAAGAAAGTGATCTCCTAGCAAGGATTTCACAAACTAAGCTCTATCTACCCATGGTTTACTTTAAACTCAGCATGCAAATCCTTGAAGCCTGGGTTTGGATGTGCTAATGAAGCATAAGAAATTTAGAAAATCCTTTTCTCTCCAGGAAAAGCCTGATTTCTAAAGAATATTGTTTTATTTTAGATTTTTAAAAACCCTATTTTGGTGATCAGAAAGATGAACATAGACTACCACTTTCTCTTTTTATCCCTGCTGTAACTGTCCAAATTCCTACCTAAAATAAAAGATTACTCTGGGGAATGGGAGAAAAACACACAAATGGAAATATAAAAGAGAAAAGCACATTCATTTAAAGCATAAATGTTATCCTTAGTTACATATGGGTTTCTATAAACAGAGAAAACACATTCTTTTAAATTGCTTATGGAATATCCATAAAAATTGATCATGTACTTGGCCCAATGAAAACCTTAATAGGTTCCAGAACACAAAGATTTTACAGGCCAAATTCTCTGCCCACAATTAAATTAAGCTAGAAATCAACAGAAGAATATAGAGACATAACAAAATAGAAACACTTAACCACTTCAAAATTAAAGAATGTTTTCCAAAATCGCCCTTGAATCATAGAGGAAATAAAACCTGAGATTACAATTTATTTAGACATTAACAAAAGGATAAAAATTTATAAAAAGCCTATGGGAAATGGCTAAGGTTGTATTCCAAAGAAATTTTATAACCTTAAATGTCTTTATTATTTTATAAAAGGAAGAATGAAAACAAAGATGATAATTGATAAAGTTAAATATCCATTTATGATTAAAAGAAAAAAACACCTCTCAGCAAAATAGGACAAGAAAGTAATTTTCTTAATCTGACTGTTCTGTTAATCTATATGCTGCATAACAAGTCTTGTGCACCACCTGTGGTAAAGTATTCTGGTGTGGTTCAGGGTCTCATGATGGCTCAGGGTCTCATGATGGTACAGTCAGTTGGTAGCTGAGGCTGTGTTCATCTCAAAGCCTTCTTCTCTCACATATTTGGTGGGTGCCTGGGCTGGGAAGATTCAGACATCGGGTGTTGGAACAGCTGGGGTACTTCAAGCATCTCTATTTATATGGGGTCTCTCCATATGGTTTGTATGCTTTGATTACCGATTATTGTGTAACATCCCCCCAAAATTTACTGGCTTAAAACAACAAAACTTATTTATTATTTCTCATGGACTCTGTAGGTCAAGGAATTCAGGAACATCTCAGCTGAGTGATTCTGGGGTCTCATAACGTTGCAAACAGATGGTTAGGGCTGGGGTCGTCTTTAAGTGTTCTTCACTCACATGTTTGGTGCCTGTCTGGGAAAGTCTGAACATCTGGAGTCTGAAACAGCTCCTTGGGCATCTCTAACTCTGTTTGTTCTCTCTACGTGATCTTTCCAGCATGGTGGCTTCAAGGTATCTGGACTTCTTACATGGCGGCTCAGGGCACCAATGGCACATGTCCCAGGAAAGAGAATTAGGTGGAAGTTGTACCATCTTTTATGATCTAGGCTTAGAAGTCTATAGAGCTATAGAGCTTCATATTCATTGTACTCTATAAGTCAATTCAGTCACAAAGCCCTCTCCGTCCCCATTCAAGGAGAGGGTATATAGACTTCACCTCCTCATGGGGGAGTGGCAAAGTTCTAGAAGAACATGTGGAACTGGAAATACTATTGCAGTCATGTTTGGAAAATGCTATCTGCCATAGTGACAAAGATACCCCCCCCCAAAAAATCCCTCCAACAACCAGGATGCTTAATTTTGAGACACTGAAACTATTTGCTTTATGATTGGGAATTATATAAAGATACATCTTATCATTACTTTTATTCAGCATTGTACTAGAGGTCCTAGCCTACAGAGTAAGAAGACAAAGAAATAAAAATATGAGTTGAAAAAAAAACCACTGAAATTATTTGGAGACAATATTGTTGCATAGCAGAGAATCCAAAAGAACATCCTAATAAATTATTAGAATTAATAAAAGAATTTAGCAAGATTGCTAAATACACCAATATACAAAACCCAATTACATGTCTATGTATCAGCAGTAAGAGTCAAAATATAGAAAAGCTGGGAAAAAATAAAGAAGGGTAAGAAAGAAAAAAACCTATATACCAGCAAAGCAATAGATAGAGCCTAGAAAAT
This sequence comes from Eschrichtius robustus, assembly GCF_028021215.1. Lineage (NCBI taxonomy): Eukaryota > Metazoa > Chordata > Mammalia > Artiodactyla > Eschrichtiidae > Eschrichtius > Eschrichtius robustus. The sequence goes on from NC_090838.1 coordinate 40,321,429, forward strand.
AACATATAACTAAAAATCATTGATGGATGAGCCAAATACATGAAACTAAATAGGGGAAAAAAAAACTCAGGCATTTATGGAAATTTAGTGTATGACAAAGGTAGCATTCAAAGAGGAGAAGATGTACTCAATAAGTAGTCTCGACACAAATGGCTTAATGTTTCAAAAAATGTAAAGTTAAAATGACTATTCATTTTTTTACACCAAAATAAAAGCCAGAGGATCTAAAACATAAATTAAAAATTAATAAATAAAGCCATAAAAGCAGTAATGAAAGGAAAATTAAAGGAAATATATCATTTACAAAAACATCAAAAGTTTAAAACATTTAGGAATAAATCTAAGAAGACATGATGACCTCTACCCAGAAAAATATAAAACATTACTATTAAAGAGGATTGAAATGGTCATGTTAATGACCTGGTAGATTCGAAATTGTAAAGATGTAAATTCTTTCTAACTTGTTCTATAGATGTAATGTAAACCAATTCAAGAGCCCAACAGGTTTTTACAGAAATCAACAAATGTTTATGGAAGGGCAAAGGACCAAAAATAGCCAAGACATTCCTGAACAAAGACGGTAGACTAGACTTACCAGCTATGAAGACTTACTATAGTAATAAGATAATCTGGTTTGGAAACAGGGAGAAAGAAATTGAAGAAAATGAGAGTACACAGAAACGGACCCACAGATATGCAGAATCCTTGTTTTTAAACAAAGCTGGCATTGCAATCCTTGAGGAAAGAAGGACTTTTCTGCACATCACAGTAAGACACTTGGACATAATATGGGGAAAAAATTGAATGAAGAACTTTGTAAATTATATTTGAATGCTTTCCTGTTAGAGGATTATATACTCCTACCCTTTGCCATATGATTTATAGTGCCTTCCTTTGGGAGGAGTATAATTCCCCATCTCATTGAGTCTGGCTTAAACACTTGCATATGCCACATCTACACAGATTAAGTGTAGTAGGGTCTTGCTCTTTCCTTCTGCTACAAGAATGGTATGTCCCATAAAGGGGCTATTCTTTCAGTCTGGGTCTCAGAATGAGAAGACACATGGGACTTGGAATGAGAAGACACCTGAGGTAGAGGTGAAGCAGCAGACCTGCAGTTGCTGACATTAATATGAGCAAAAAATAATGTACGTTGCCACTAAAATTTTGAGGGGTGGGTTTTTGTTACTGCAGCAAAGGTGACTAATAGAGACACCTTACACAAAAATAAATTCCAGGGGGATTAAACCTGTAAATATGAAGGGAAAAACAATAAGCATTTAAGAAGATGATACAGGGAGCATGTCTTTATGAACCTAGGAGAGGGAAGATATTTTGTCTTTGTTCATGTGTAGTCTTCTTGTTTTGAATCCTATAATGTTATTATTACTGTTTTATGCAGTCAATGCTTGTTTATATTTACCTACATATTTATCACTTCCATTGATTTCATTGATGATTAAGCTACAGCTTTTTTGACTTTTGGGCAAATATTTATTAGATTTCCAGTTATATCTTCCTTTTGACTTGGGAAACAGTCTGTCTTTTAACCTAACTTCTTCAGAACTTCAGTGATGTGTATTTTCTTTACAAGATTAACTCTCAAACAGTGACTTAATTTCTAAGTCTCTAATGTTCTGTTAGGCTTAGGGGCACACAGCAACAGAGCTGAGTTACACTTGATTTATATTGATTCTTTCTCTTCTTGTATCTTTGTAAATCTTTTTGTTACTTGAAAATTACACATTATATAAACAGAGAATGGTTTTTAAAATACACAGAGTGAAGCAAAGTACCTATGTATAAATGGTTAATTGTATAAACAGAAAACACAGGCCCTTGATATCTGTCGGGACACCTAAAGTCATGACTTTGCTGTAAGTAACCAGATTTCCAAATACCACCACAAGATACAATTTCCCCCATGAATTGTAGTAAATTATTACTGTAGTTTTAAGTTCTTTCAAACTTTTGAAGAGTTTCTAAATATAGCATTAGTCTTTTATAAACCTATTAAAATAAATAAAGTAAACCTATCCCACCTTATGTAATGACTGAAGTAACAGTAACTATAAACATGGTCTGAAACTGCAAAATTCAGTCTTTGCTGATGTAATTGTGGTTGCTCAAAAGTGTTGTGAACAAAGAATAAGTCACAGATCAGCAGGGTCCTCCTGTCCTTCTGAGTGATTAGGCAGCATCGGGGTTGGGAGAAGTGTGGGAAGGGGATGATAGAGGAAGATACAGTACGAAAGCAGAAACCCAAGGACCCACCTCAGAAGGCATTCTTTTTTTAAATTTATTTATTATTTATTTCATTTATTTTTGACTGCATCGCGGCACGCAGGATCTTCGTTGAGGCATGCGGGATCTTCTGTTGCGGCATGCGGGCTTCTCTCTAGTTGTGGCATGCGGGTTTTCTCTCTCTAGCTGTGGCGCTCGGGCTTAGCTGCCCCGCATTATGTGGGAATCTTAGTTCCCTGACCAGGGATCAAACCCACGTCCCCTGCATTGGAAGGAGGATTCTTTACCACTAGACTGCCAGGGAAGTCCCTCAGAAGGCATTCTTAATGGTGTAAGTGCTTCCTTTAAGAACAATATGACTGGGGCTTCCCTGGTGGCGCAGTGGTTGAGAATCTGCCTGCTAATGCAGGGCACACGGGTTCGAGCCCTGGTCTGGGAAGTATCCCACATGCCGCAGAGCAACTAGGCCCGTGAGCCACAACTACTGAGCCTGCGCGTCTGGAGCCTGTGCTCCACAACAAGAGACGCCGCGATAGTGAGAGGCCTGCGCACCGCGATGAAGAGTGGCCCCCGCTTGCCACAACTAGACAAAACCCTCGCACAGAAACGAAGACCCAACACAGTCAAAAATAAATATAAAAATAAATAAATAAATACATAAGCTAGGGGAAAAAAAAAACAACAATATGACTGACAACTACCTTTCGTCTCCTTTGCAACTCTATCCATTTCTTGGCATAAAGATAACACTAACTGTATTGCTGAAACAAAGTAATTGTCTTTGAAGATAGGCAGACTCCCTGTGAGTTGAACACTTCTGTGCTAGGACATGTTTCCTGTATGAATTTTTTTGGGGGGGGGACGCCACGTGGCATGCGGATCCTAGTTCCCCAACCAGGGATCGAACCTGTGCCCCCTGCATTGGGAGCATGGAGTCTTAACCACTGGACTGCCGGGGAAGCCCCCTGTATGAATTTCTTTAGCTTGAGAGGAGGGTCAGCTGAAGCCACCTTCCCTATTATCATCACATTATGCAGATTGTTGAACCAACTTTTACTTTTGGTGCTTCGATTGCAGCAGTAGAAACTATACCACTATTGCTTCATAGAGATGCCTCTACAGACCTCCAAATCTTCTCCTGAGTCCCATTTTTGTGAAAGGAAATTATTTTCCATGCATTTCCTCAGCTACTAGTTAAAGGCTTTTCATATGTCACTGAAGTTTTATTGTTTTGTTTCTCACTTGAAAAGTTGCTAAACAGTCTCATAAACCAAATTTATTCCCTCTCTCTCTCTCTCTCTCTCTGGAGAGTATATGGGAGACTCATCACATCATTTATCAACCTCAAACAACAGAGATATTGACAAGGGGCTATAATTACCCCCAAATTATTTTCTGCCTAAGAACAGTCACTTCCCCAGATTTGTCACCTTTTCTTCAACAACATTAGGACTAAAGACTATTTTTCTTTGCAGGGCTCCTTTCACAGGCACAAAAAGAGAATTTTTATACCTCTTGGGATTTACTGCATATGCAGCTGATAAAGAACAGCAAGACTGCATTGAGGTGAGGCTGCTGGGCAGCAGGCTGGGCACACCTCCTGGATTAGTACAGTGACTTTGGATACTCCAAACTTGTGGCAATCTATTCACATTTGTGCTCTCACAAAATTGCGAGTTTCTGCCCGTAATGAAACTGCAGGATCACCCAAAGAGAGTCAAGCCAGAAAACATTAAGTCTAAAAATGCTAATGACCAGGTATTTCCAAAAATATTGAGTTTACTTGGAATTCTCTGAGCCTTCAAATAACTGAATCTCAGAGTTAGCATTTTACATAGTGCAGTATATTTCTTTTCCCCCGTTAAAGTCAAGAGAGAGCAGATTTCATATCTGCTCTAAGAAAGAAATTGGAGACTTAGTTCATTGAAATTTATCTGACATCAAATACCAAGACCGACATGAGAATTATTAATTTGCTGCTCAGACTTTTGAACTCATTGGCTTTTCCTCTCCTCAGAGCATGAATTCTGAATACAAAAGAATCCATTAGATATCTCTGATGCCAGTTTTTATAGTTGCTTTAAAACAAGTTTTCCATGTTCTATCCTTCTTATAAATAGCTCTCTCCAGTGATGGAGTATGTTAACTTCCAGAGATCAGAGAAAGAAGAGGAGTTTAATATGAATTGTAAAATCACCATATATGCTATATCTTTGGGAAAATTTCAGGTATATAGAGTTACTTGGGTCCTGGTTGTCCAGGTTTTTGTTTTTCTTTGCATCCTTTTTGAGGAAAATACCTCTCCTGATCATGCCACTACTGGACGTAAGGCAAGGGAAAAGATTCAGTAGAGTTATTATCTTTTCTATTCGTCAAAGTTTGCTAAAAAGAAAAGGTTTTGCCCAGTGGCATGAATTATGGACTTTGAGATATTACAGTGACTCTGGGCTATCAGTGGAGATCCTAGGATACAAAGGAAAATTATGTTCTACCTTTAGAACTTTACCTTTGTGTTTTGCCTTTTAAGCAATGCACATATAAAAATTAATGATGATTAAATACTCAACAAATACCTACAAAATGTACCAAGGGTAATTTCTAGTATTTCAAGAAAAAAAATGAGTTACCTTTTTATTTTATTTTACTTAAAAAAAATTTTTTTTGGCCATACCGCACCTATGCGGGGATCTTAGTTCTCCGACCATGGATCAAACCCATGCCCCCGGCAGTGGAAGTGAGGAGTCTTAAACACGGGACTGCCAGGGAAGTCCCCTGAGTTACCTTGTTAAAAAGCTATAGATTTTGCTTTTTTAATATACATTTTATGGTTATTCCAAAGATAATTTTAAGTTATGGTATAGCAATGAATGCTATATTCTAGAAGTGGAAGAAAAGAACGAGAAATGACACTATCAGTCTGGGCAACAGCAAGCAGCCCCTCAATCTTTATGATAAATGTTTATTTCTTGCTCTTGCTAAATGTCCACTCTGGGTTGGTGGGAGGGATGTGGGTGGGTAGGGGTTCTGATTCACATTGTTCTCACTCAGGAACCCAGGCTGGTGGAGATTCCACCATCTGGATAGTATTGGCCACTGTAGTGGAGGAAAGTGAGATAAATAATTAATTACACACCAGCTCTTACATGCTTATGCCCAGAAGAGGCATATGCCACTTTACACACACCTTATTAACCAGAGTTTCATGGACATCCTTCAAGATGGATTGAGCCTAGGAGAAGAGAACTGGGTATTGGTGAACAGTAGTAATGCCTACTTTAACTGTTTCCACTCACACATCCAAAGAAGAGAGTACTTGCCTATCAAAACGTTCATGCTCCACTCCCACCCACAGGATCAGATTCTGGGTGTGCAACTTGTGAATTTGTACAGAGTCCCTGCTCAGAAGGGCCCCACACTTGGGCTTTAAGGCTTTACTGTTTGTTGCTCTTTTGAAATTCTTAATAATTTTATCCTTGAATTTTTATTCTTTTTTTTTTTTTTGATTAAACCACAGATGCAGTTTAATGATTAAGTACTGCACACCTCTTACGCCGTATCAGTAACAAACAGCTGTTTATTTGCTTTATCAAAAATTGCCAACTTCAGCATCAATATGATGACCATAGAATATATGTCATTGCCTGAAAATTCCATGTAAGGTTTTCAGTTTAAAAATGGAGTCTGACCAGTAGTAGTCTTTGATCCGACTTTTTTTTTTTTAAACATCTTTATTGAAGTATAATTGCTTTACAATGGTGTGTTAGTTTCTGCTTTATAACAAAGTGAATCAGTTATACATATACATATGTTCCCATATCTCTTCCCTCTTGCATCTCCCTCCCTCCCACCCTCCACATCCCACCCCTCTAGGTGGTCACAAAGCACTGAGCTGATCTCCCTGTGCTAGGCGGCTGCTTCCCACTAGCTATCTATTTTACATTTGGTAGTGTATATATGTCCATGACACTCTCTCACCCTGTCACATCTCACCCCTCCCCCTCCCCATATCCTCAAGAAATTTTATTCTTAATTGAAGTCCAATAGGATAATGGATCATGTGTTTGAACAGAGGAGATACATACAGCATGCATGTCCACTGCTGTTCCTCACCACCTCCTCCGCATATAGCATTCACAATGCCTCATGAGCACAGAATTTCAGTGGATCCACAATGCATGGGAGTTCAGTGAGACTCAAAGCAAGTACAAGGTGCTATGTCTACGACTGAGTAAGCAGGTGCACTGACAGCCCCAAGAGGCTATCAGAACTTGATCTGAACACAGAAAGAAAGTAATGGTGTTCTAAGAAACACCAGTCACTGAGGAATCCAATCATATTCTTTCTTACTCCTGTTACTTCCCTGTTTTAGCTAACCAATACTGATAAAAATTATAACATAGAAGGAAAGGAAAAGATAGGGCAACCCACAGCTTCTTTTTTTTTTTTCCAGTCCTTTCTTATTTATCAGTAGAAGGTAGAGAGTGTTGGTAGAATGTGTGCATATCAAGATGTGAAATAAAAACAGTTGATTCAGTTCTGGGCAGTGTTTCCATGTTCTGGTCAGAACAAAATACATATGCATGTGTGTATGAGTTAGATGCTCTTATATTTGCATCTGAAACTGGCATTGCCCAATGTAAAGATGAATGGTAAATTTTATGCTAATAATTTAAAATTTTACTTTCTCTTTACTTAGAATGACATAAAATAGCAAATAAAAACACCGTAACAAGTCAAGAGAAAGACCACAGAAGACAGGAAGAAGTTTTACTGCCTTGAATGGCATTTGGCGGGGCAGGGGGTGGGGGGTTGCTGCTTTATGAACAAGAGGCACTGCATTTTCATTTTGCTCTGGGCCCTGCAAATTACGTGGCTGACCCTGCCCACTCACAAGTCCCAGAGGTGCAATGTACAGGAAGTTAGAATGAATAAATGAGTGTTAGGTATAAAGAGTGAGCGCAGAGGGATCTTAGAGATAATCTAATCCAGTAATTTTCGGATTTCTTTTAGCAGCAGAACCCATTCTTCAGAGTGAAAATCCAAAATGGAAAACAGGGGCTTCCCTGGTGGCGCAGTGGTTAAGAATCCGCCTGCCAATGCAGGGGACACGGGTTCAAGCCCTGGCTCGGGAAAATCCCACATGCAGCGGAGCAACTAAGTCCGTGTGCCACAACCACTGAGCCTGCGCTCTAGAGCCCGTGAGCCACAACTACTGAACCCACGAGCCACAACTACTGAAGCCCGCACGCCTAGAGCCCGTGCTTTACAAGAGAAGCCACCGCAATGAGAAGCCCGCGCACCGCAACAAAGAGTAGCCCCTGCTCGCCGCAACTAGAGAAAGCCCGCGCACGGCAACGAAGACCCAACACAGCTAAAAATAAATAAACAAATACATTTATAAAAAAAAAAAAAAATGGAAAACAGAAAAATGCAAACTGCTTTCGTTCGGAGGGGACGGATGGCAAGCTTTAGCCCCGTCCACTTGACCTCTCTATTCCTACCCTTAGGTGGCTTTTTGAGTGGGAAGGAGGGGGTCTCTATGAAACCCCTAGAGTTCCTCAAGGCACAGTGGGGAAATCTCTGATCCAGAGGGGCTCACTGAAATTAAGGGACATGTCCAAGCTCCTAATTGCTAAATTAACCCTCTTTCTTCCGCTCCCTATTGCCACCCCAATCAGATAGCAACCCTAAAGTATGGGGAGACCATTTGATGGCCCTGGCACAATTGTGAATATTCTTATCTTAAAATGGGGATGGTAATGCCTACCTCAGGGAGTTAAGGACTGAATGAGATACTGTAACTAAGTAAATGCTCAATAATCAATAGCTGCAACTTAATCATTATTATAGTTATTATTCAAACCTAGAGTCCTAACTTCCACAGAAATTAATGGAGGCTAGTAAAACATTTGTTTTGTTTTTCAACCTTTAAAAAATTTTTATTTTTAATTGTGGTAAATTACACATAACAAAAAATTTACCATCTTAACCATTTCTAAGTGTACAGTCCAGTAGTGTTAAGTGTATTCACACTGTTGTGCAACCAATCCCCAGAATTTTTTCCTCTTGCAACACTGAAACTGAATATTCATTAAACAACAACTCCCCTTTTCCCTCACTCCCCAGCCCCTGGAAAACACCACTCCACTCTCTGTTTCTAGGAATTTGACCACTTTAGGACCTCATATAAGTGGAATTACCTATTCTAAGCAACAGATAAAAGAAATAAGAAACTGTGAAATGCATATATATACATATATATATGTGAAGAAGGCATGTATTCCTTCTTTCCACAAAAAAGAAAGGTAATTCAGAGACTTCAGAAAAAAAAAGCAGAAATTCAAATTAAAAAAAAGAACAAAACTGTACCAACAAAACAAAACAAAAAACTATGGTCTTAAAGTGAAGCAAATGGGATAGGTGTGAGTGAAAGACTTTTCACCATAGGACTGTTATATCATTTTTGTTTTTGAATCATATGAATATACTAGCTATACAAAAACAATCTGAAACAAACTAAGAGGTAGCATGAGTTTGAAAAAGAAGAATGCAAGTGGACTTCTCACTAGGAAATTTCTCCAAAGGATCATGACATTGAAACCACAGTGTGGTGTAGTAAAAAATATATTTGCTTTTCTATCTTCATGTGAATTGCCTTCCTCCCCTTTCTAGTCCCAAGCCCCTAACCCCAACATTCTCTTTTGCCTTTAGCGGAAGATGGTATTTAAGTTGAAGGCTTTGGCCATTTTGGTGAATTACTCAGTTTTCCTGGGTCTCTCCCATTTATACATGTTATTAAACTTTTGTTTGATTTTCTCCTGTTAATCTGTCTCATGTCAATTTAATTCTAGACCAGCAAGAAGAACCGAGAAAGGTAGAGGAAAACTTCTTTCTCCCTCACAAATGTATTTAATTCATGGCAGAGAAACTTACAGAGAACCTCACCATACCTAGCAGTGACAGGTGGTGCTTACAGGGAGAAGAAAAGTTACTGGAAGGCAAGCTGGTTCTAAGCTTAGCAGACAATTACTTATTTCTTTCAATTTTAGGCCTTTTCGTCAAAGGCCCCTTTGACCAAAAACTTTCTCTCGTGGGTTTACAGGATACTCAAAATTACTATTTTTCAAGGTACAACCACAACTCATCCTGCTCCTCTTAATGTAGAGAGTGTGGTCTTAACAAAAGACTCATGTGTTAAAGAAATGTCTATTTCTTTATTTTCTTTCAATACAATTATATCAGATTGTGGGCATGGCTCACAGTGGGTTTGCATGGCAATTGCAATGAGCGTCGGAGACCTCTGTTCTGGCTGGAAAATGTGGTCCTAAGAGGTTCAGTGGCTTTCTGCTTCTATGCCAGGAGTACAGGACTCTGCCCAGTTGTGAGGACCCTGGTACTCAGGACCCAGTCGACCTCAAGGCCAGAGGGATTCTTTGTTCCCCATCCCTGCAGCGTCTAACCTTTGATCTCCTGACCTCATCTTATTCTGGAAGAAACCACTTCCCACCCCCCTTGTTTTATTGCCATTAAAGGCACTTTGCAAAGTCTCTTCAATTCATTTAAGCCTTTACAAAAGACAGGAAAAGCCCTTGTCTTGGAGCAGCTCCTGCTTTCCACTCTCCTTTCTCCACAAGTTTCCTGTGTCGGTTCTCTTCTCCTCTTTCAGAAATCTCTTGAAAACTCTCATCTGTGGGTGACTTGCCCCTCCCATTCTCTTTGCTCTTATGGGTTTGTTTTTTTTTCTTTTTGTAAGAGCTCATTTGACTTGGGTTTCGAGAGGAACAAGAAGCAAACTTGGTACTTATTCCACCAACAAGAATTTTCATTTGTTAAAATGATTCCTTTGCTCTACAAAAGATTTACAGTCAGGGTTCTTTGCAGGCAGTCCTCTCCATGTACAGAGAGCATGCCTAAAATCTGGATACACAAGTTGAATATTCGAAAGTTGAATCACCTTGTATGTTATAAGGGAAGATTTGTTTGCAGAAAGCCAGAAAAATGATAAAATATTTAATTGTATATTTTTCTTCAAATATAGTCTTCAAATTATTTCCAGCTTTCATGCATGTTGTTTAATTCTTTCTTTATAAACTTATTTATTTTATTTTATTTATTTTTGGCTGCATTGGGTCTTCATTGCTGTGTGCGGGCTTTCTCTAGTTGCGTTGAGCAGGGGGCTACTCTTCGTTGCGGTGCGTGGGCTTCTCATTGCGGTGGCTTCTCTTGTTGCGGAGCACAGGCTCTAGGCACGTGGGCTTCAGTTGTTGTGGCACGTGGGCTCAGCAGTTGAGGCTCACAGGCTCTAGAGCACAGGCTCAGTAGTTGTGGCGCACAGGCTTAGTTGCTCTGCAGCATGTGGGATCTTCCCGGACCAGGGGTCGAACCCATCTCCCCTGCATTGGCAGGCGGATTCTTAACCACTGTGCCACCAGGGAAGTCCGCATATTGTTTAATTTTGTTCTTCTCATTGAAACACACAAAATATTTGCTTAAGATCAATGGACATAAGATTGAAGCTAAAAATGTTTTGCTTTTAGCATTCCTAATAATTTCCATCTTTCTCCATTTTGTTGTTTTTGAGCTCTACTTTTCTTTTCACTCTTTTTTTTCCACTTAGCACTTAATTTATAAAATAAGAGCAAAATGCAAAAGAAGTATTCAAATAATTGCAAAACAGCATTGGACAAGCAAAGACAGAGACTGTGCCAGAATTAAGCCACGGATAGGCTAGCAGTGCATGCAGAAATTTAAATGCTCATGTTACTGAGTCCAAGCTCGCTCTGCTCGCTGCACAACAGGCCAATAAATCAGGAGACGAGGTGTTGAGGCAAGGAATAGAGACTTTATTTGGAAAGCCGGCAGACGGAGAAGATGGCAGACTAGAGTCTCAAAAGAACCATCTTATTGGGGTCTGGAGGCCAGTTTCTTTTATAGAACAGAGAGGGGGAGGAGGTGAGGAAGTAAAGTAAAAACGCCATAAATCTTGCAAATATCTCCTGGAATGGCCAGCCTCAGGGAGGGGGTGTTAATTTCTTCTTTCTTGCAGCCGTTCACAGGTGGACAGGGTCAGGATGTTTCCCTGAACAAAGACACTTTGGCAGAGGGGCAGGGTTCCCACATGTAGTCAGATTTTGTTCTTCCTTGTAACACTCATTCATCAGGTAATGAAGGAAGGTTTGAATTTAATGTATAATACAGGTGGTTTAGGGGTATCAATGTAAACAAAATCAAAGGGTGGGTTATATAAAAGTTGAATGTCCCGAAATCAAGGACAGCCCAAATATACTGAGTTGTAGAAGTGTTTAAGAATAATCACTTGACACATACAGCAAGGAGCTATACACAAAGCAGATTAATTTAAAGTATTAAGACATACCTTCCATTAAACGTATATGAAGAATGAGGAAAACACATCTCTGAAACTACAATATAATTTGTTTAGTATAGGACTTTGCACCCAGTAGGTGCTCAGTAAATATCCGCTTTAACTGATTTGCACCAAAGAAAGATTAGTCTACCCAGAACTTGGGAGGAGTTTACTGTCATGTCTACTGACAAAGTGCCTCTATACTGTAGTAGATCTGCTGATACAGTGAGCCTTCTCTCTCACCAGGTTTTTGTTCCCTTCCTTCTGACCCATGAGAAAATATAAGTCAAGCCCTCCTGTTGACCATGATTGTTATTGTTGTATGTTGGCTTTTTCAAAACACTGACATGAAGGATTTTTGTCTTAGCAAACAAATGCTCCTCTAGCAACCCCAGCCTCTGCAGGATTAATCCCTTTGCAGAGAAGCTTTATACTGGCAAGAATTTACACTGTCAGCTATAGGCACTGGGCCTGCAGGAACCTGGCTTTGTAAGCGCCGATATTTTTGGTGCAGCAGTTCGTACTCCTCTAGTGTGTAAGCACTTATTCCCCTTTGGTTCAGAGTGGCACTGAACTGCATCTTCTCAAATAATGTAATATGCTGATGTAACAGAAATTGGGTTCAGGAAAAAAAGAGTGATGGAGTCATTTAAAGTTTTTTAAGTGACACAATCTGTTGTTGTTGGGTGTTTGCCTGGGGGAGTGGGGGCATTGAAAGGGGATTGTCTTTTAACAAAAAGAAAGAAAGAAAAAAGGATTTACCCTCAGCTATCTGCAAAGCCAAAAACTTAACCTATGACTCTAGGAAAAATGTGGAAAAGGCAAACTCTGGTAACTGAATTAATCTCATTCTTCTAAGGAATATGGATAAAAAGCACACATGTCATCTGGAGTTAACTGTTTATTGGACAGGAAAGAATTTTCTCTTTAGGAAAATAAGATAATGAACACCAGGGATGGAGTTCTTCACTTTACAAAAGGATTTATCACTGGATCTTTATGTAATGGAGAGGTTTCTGTACAATACGGGAGTTAAACCTAATGATCTCAGAAGTGGAAGCAGATATCAAGGATCAGGGATTCGGTATTGAGTTGAATTTTTTTAAGTTTTTAACTTTTCAGGAGCCCATCCATTATATAAAGTAAGATGACTTTTAACCTTCGCTTTGTGAGTTTGTTGTGAAAAATGGAAAGACAGTACAAAGTGTGCATCAGACACTCTGTCCTTTAGTTTTTCTGGAATCACAATGAGGGCATAGCTCTCAAAATTCCCCTGGGCAGTTATTTGGGTCTAGGCTTGTGGCTATAGTGTAGTGGGGTAATTTGACTTGCAGGTGTCTTGGATTTTCTGGATGAAGTTTTAACATGGTATCATCAGTCTTTCCTGGCCCATTAGGCTAGCATAGAGACAATAATCACGATGCTGATAATGATAATGATAACGATAGTTAAGGCTTATTGAAGATTTACTCTGTGCCAGGCACTATTCTAAGTATTTTACAAGCAATTTCTCCTTGGTCTTCATAACAACCCTGTGAAGCAAGTATGATTTTTTAAATCCAGTTTTACTGATGAGGAAATTGAGGCTTAGAAATGTTGGTGATTTACTTGTGGTTACACAGCTAATAACAGAATTCAAACCCAGAGCTTGCACTTTGGGGAAAATTTTGTCTCCTGTCCATCTTCCTTGAACTCATACTCCCTTTCTCCATTAAAAGGAAAAGATAAGATGAAATAAAATGAATCATTTCCAGTGTGGCAGGATCATATCTCTATATATTTCTGAATATTTCCCTTTTTGTTTCGCACTCTCACTGGTACCCAAAGGGCAGTTTTCCCTCCTTGAGTCACACAGAGGCAGAAACAAAGACTCAAAGATGCTATTGATCAAAGTGGAGAAATAAAGAGTTGGACGCCTGTTTACATCAGAGGGACGTTCCAATCCCACAGACTGGGAAGTGGGGGGATGCTGGAGGATGGAAGACAGGAGGTGGATGGGAGACTCAGGAGATGGGAAGAAGCACCCCAAGAACCAGCATGTGGAGGAGTCTCAGGACCAGGCTCTTCTCTCATTACCAACCTCACCCACCCATCCCCTGGGGCTGTATCACCTGCATCCAATAGCCTAGACCCGGAGTGAGGGACTTGGACACCTTGTGTGGGATGGTTATATCAAGCGAAGGCCAAAGTGAGAGTGAACAGAATCAGGTAAGAATTGCCCTGAGGTAAGGCAGTAGTAAATATACATCATTTTATGGAGGCAAAGCTAAAACGGTAAAAGTAGGTGGCTCCTTTTAATAAACATGTGTCTGAAAGAAAAATACTATAGAAGACCAGGCAAGGTCTGAGTTAGCTTTATCTCAATCAGAAATAACTAAAATTATAAAACATGCTCCATTTGGCAAGCCAGAAGGCACTCAGGAAGGATGACAGTAAAAATATTTCCAAAGGCTGGATTCCCCTAATAATAAAGACCCTAGTTGACCATTATCCTGATGGAGAAACCTATGGGCTCTTCACAGTTTGGCTCTTCTGTAGGTGAGGAGAGAGCAGTTTCTGCCACTGCTGAGCCAAAATAGGCATGCAGGCAAGGGCCGCCAGCCACACCTGAAGCCTCCCACTGGCAGTAGCACCAACTGGTTATTAGCAAGGAGACCACTTCTGTAAATGTGGGGTTTCAGGGTCTCTAAGGACGGCTTCTGAGCACCAAAAAGATTACACAAAAGTTACTTTATTTTTAAAAATTAATATTCAAGTTATTAAGTTTGCAAAGTTTAAAACCTAGTTATTAAACTTTAAGTTCAAATTACAGATTGTAATATTCTGTGTATTACTCTAACAAACTTCAATAATCACTCTGAAGTGGCCTTTAATTGTAATGTTTTATATTATTTACAAGCATAGTAGATTAAATCCCTTTAAATATTTCAAATGCATTGATACATTTAATTTATTCCACTTCCTTTAAAGAGCTACAATTCTCTGACTAACAAATAAAACTTAAGTCTTATAAATAAGACCTTAAGCCTTATAAATCTAATAATAAATTGAACGTAAATATGATGAATCTTATGTTCTTTTGACTGTTCTAATATTGTTTACAAACTTAGTAAAATTTCAACCTAAAATCACATCTAAATTCATTTTGCATTAGACCTATAAAATTAATCTGTGAGACAGTTTAAAGCCCCCAATCCTCTTAAACATGACTAATACTTAAAATACCAAAACTTACAGATTATTTCTAATATTTTATTTGATATATTTCATATCTATACATATAAATCTCTATTTTTGACCCACTAAGGAAATATGTCATCCTAAACAATTCTGGCCTCCCTTCCCTGCAAACTTTGACAAGTTGTTCACAGACTGGAGATATTGGTGAGGTCTGAGGGCTGGAGCTGCAGGCTCCAGGGGAATTTTTGTCATGGCCTTAATTGCCAGTCTGAGCCTGTTTATTTAGTTCTGTCTACAGAATTTAAAGAAGGGTGTGGTCAAGTTACTATTACCTAATGCTCCAATCTACCTGGGAAAGTCTATTACATTTTGTATTCCTTTGGCTCTTTAGATACGTAAATATCTTTCTAGCCAGTCTAAGGACCTTTGGACTTCATGGAATTCTTCTCCTGTGTTTCCTATCTCATGGAGCCACACCTTATACAGATACTAAAATCTGTTTGAATTCTGGCTCTATCTCAAGCCTTGATCTGACTGCATGGTTACAATTTCTAAGGTCATTCTTGACCACCTTCATGAAAAGAAAACAAACAGCCCAAGTACAGTATTATAAAGACATCAGCAGGAAAGAGAGGAGCCTAGAGACTGTAGGGAACAGTACGGGATCTAAAATTTTTATTTACTTTTTGGCAAACATGATAACTAAATATAACGTGTGACCCTGGATTGGATTCTGGATAGGGGTGGGATGTGGGGGAGAAGGGATAGGAGGGAGGAGAGATTGGCACCAAGAATATTATCAGGATACTTGGCAAAATTTTAATACACACTGTTTATTAAATGATAGTGAAACAGGAGGGAAGGGGGCAGGGCACAACCTTTAAAAGAATGATATAGCCATTGAGGACACAACAAAAACTGGTTAGAAAAGATTAGGACCAAGATGGCGGAAGACTCGACTTCCAGTAGACCTTGAGTCTAATTATACGCTCCTTGTAATATATTAGCATATGCTAAATAACACACCCACAGGCGCCATGACAGCTCTGAGGCTAACCATAAAAGGCCATAAAGTGGGCAGTGCCCCAATTCCTGGAAATCTCTGCCCCTTCCCTGAAATAGTTGGAATAATCCTCCCACTCATTAGCCTATGAAATTATCCAACCCATAAAAACTAACCACCCCATATTTTGCGGCCTGTCACCTTCTGAGATGGCCCACACTCTGTGGAGTGTGTTCCTCCCAAAGCCACTCTTGCCTTGAGACAGATTGCATTCTGTCTCTGGAGTGTGTATCTCTCTAAATAAAGACCAGGTGTGTGATCTCAAATAAAAGACAGTGGTTTCAAGTCCCAGTCTGAGTTGTGCGGTTCCAATAGTATTGTATCAATGTTACTGTGCTTATTTAAGGGAATGTCCTTGTTCTTAGGAAATACACCCTGAAGCATTTGGAGGTAAGAGAGCATTATGTCTGTAATTGTCAAATAATTCAGGAAAATAAATGCATACAATAGAGGATAATGAAGCAAATGTGGCAAAATGTTTATAGTTCCTTAATTTTTGCAATTTGTAGAACTGACCTGGGGATGAGTTAATTTTTATTTGATTCTCCATTATTTTCTTAAAGATAACTATCTTTAGAGTAAGACAGGCAGAAATATTTGGATGAAGCATTAATAATTCTGTCACTTGGACAAGAAGATCAGCTAGATTATCTAGAGATTTTCAACTTTTTAAAAAACCATAACCCACAATATCAGGACTCAGCACTTATGTATGCAGTGCTTTGTAGTGGAGATATAAAATTGGGTTTATTGGGGGAAAACTTACACAGAGAGAAGGCGAAGAATGCTTATGATCCCCAGGCCCTCATCTATCCACTGAAAGGCTTGCTTAGGTGGAATTGCTGGACCAAGCTGAAGTCACTGGATTTTGAGCAGAAGTGATATTTGCCTCATGATATCTTTAAAAGGAAGCTGCTTGCCCTCGCTTTGCTTTTTACCCCTTCAAACAGACTGGAATGAAGATGTAGTGGCCATGATCCAGCTTCAACCAGGTGGATAAGGAAAATATCAAGGAGATAGAGGAACAGCCAGATAGAAGGGACCTGGGTGCCTGCATGGCTGTGTGGAACAGAGCTGCCTACTTACTGCTCTGGACAACCTACAAGCTCAGACTTAACATGAAAGTGAAACAAACCTTTTTTCTCTCAGCCTTCACTATTTGGTCTTTGTTAAAGCATCCAAATCAAGACTCTAAATGATATGATACATGTACACATTACTGAAAGAAAAGGTTCACAAAACAATATCTATTCTTACAACGAGAAGCCCTCTGATATTTTCTAGACTATATCATTTTTTTAAAATGTTGATCCCAGTCTATTAAATTGATTTCATTATCCATTAATGGGTGGCAACTTGCTGTATAAAAACCATGAAGATGAACCACATGAAATTGCTGGTTTTAAAGTTCAGAAATGCTCAAATATTGGCAATTTCATACAATTGAATCAAATAGCTATCTATGAATCAAATAGTTAATGCTTGCTTTGTTCATGTTTGTAGTCTCAAATGGACAATAACAACAGACTAGTAAATGTGTATACACAAGTGATTCTGCAATTCGCAGGCACAGACTTATATGTGTTGTGCATGTGTACATACACACACACACACACACACACACACACACAGGGAAGGAGGGCCCTTGGTACGAGTGTTCATTATCCTGGTCCCTAAATATACACGAATGCTTTGTGAAGCAAAAGTGATCAAAACATGAAAATATTCACTAATAAAGTGAGCATTTATAAAATTAGACTCTACTCCAAACATTATTCCTTTTTTACTGGTAATGTCTAACTACATACACTTTTTTGGTCAGTTTCTCATGCATTATTAGATATATACTTGATAATACAATCCAAATACAATGGAAATTAATTGCAAAGTAAACCTGCAAGTCTTACAGAAATACAGAACTTCATTAAATGAAAGTGAAAAAGAACTACTTGAACCACATGCAAAGCCATTGTCAGAGTTAGAGCAAGTATCAGTTGAGAAAAGCCACAAAGGCGATAACAGAATGAGCCTTTTGAAATATAAGAGAAGTCTTTGGAATACTACTAAGGAATAAAAAGAAATGAGCTGCAGATACAGGCAACAACATAGATGGACGTGAAAGGAGCCTGACATGAAAAAACTATATACTGTATGAACCCATTTATTTGCAGTTCTATAATAGGGAAAGGTAACCTATGGTGATAGGAATCAGATCAGTGATTGCTTGGGGAGGGAGTGGAAAGGTATATGAAGGAGCTTTCTGGGGTGAAGGAAATGTTCTGTCTTGATATGAATTCCTACAACTAATTGAATGGTACACTTAAGATTTGTGCATTTTGGGCTTCCCTGGTGGTGCAGTGGTTAAGAATCCGCCTGCCAATGCAGGGGACACAGGTTTGAGCCCTGGTCCGGGAAGATCCCACATGCCACGGAACAACTAAGCACATGCGCCACAACTACGGAGCCTGAGCTCTAGAGCCTGCGAGCCACAACTACTGAGCCCGTGTGCCACAACTACTGAAGTCTGCATGCCTAGAGCCCGTGCTCCGCAACAAGAGAAGCCACCGCAGTGAGAAGCCCGCACACTGCAACGAAGAGTAGCCCCCGCTCGCCGCAACTAGAGAAAGCCCGCGTGCAGCAATGAAGACCCAATGCAGCCAAAAATAAATAAAATAAATAAATTAAAAAGAAAAATTTGAGCATTTCACTATACATAAATTATATCTCCATTAAAAATTTATTTATTTATTTATTATAAACTAAGAGAAGTATTTGGGAAAAATTGATAAAGCCTCAAATATCTTTGCAAAAGATAACCCTCTTTTAGGTCATACCGCAAAAGTCAAATAAGAATTGGTCTAAGTTATATTATATAGTCAAATAATTTTGTCAGAAAAAGTATACGCCCTCCCAAATATGAAACATTTGGTTCATTCTTTGCTCTAAGAATTAATATAGCTGTAATTATAAACCACATTTTGTGAAATATACATTAAAATACTCATATTTTTGTTTCTGTTTTTAAAGATAAATTCGCCATCAAATTTTGGTTCTCATTTTTAGTGGACTCACTTTAAGATTCGTTTATTTAACAAATATTTATTGAAAGCTTATCATGTGCCTGGCATGGTTCTAAGTGCTTAAAATGTATCAGTGAACAAGGATCCCTGCCCCTGTGGAGTTTATGTTCTCACAGGGAAACAAGCAACACACAAGAAGTACATAAAATAAGAAAATACAGAAGAATGAGGTGGAACAGCTAAGGAGCTGAGGCCCTGAGATGGGAGGGTGCTTGGCATATTCAAGAGACAGCAAGGAGGGCAGTGTGGCTGGAGCAGAGAGAGCTGCAAGGGTGGAACAGGAGAGAAGTCTGAGGGGGACCAGGGGCTGTAACATATGAGGGTTTGTCGTGTTTCCCTGGTATGGGTTCCTAGTACTTCTTATCCAGTTATTCTTAGTAGGGGTCCCGTGTATTTGTGTGTGTGTGTGTGTGTATGGGAGTATAAATTCCTTTTACTCCACTCTAGACTAGAAGTATTTACCTGGCTGTCCTGCAGTCACCTCAAAGCAATATGTTCAAAACAGGACTCTCCAGCCACTCAGAGCCACCTCTCCTCCTGAATTTTCTGTCTCTTACAGGAGCATAAACTTCTACCTAACTAATCAAGCTAGAAACCCGAGTCATCTGTTTCTTCTTTCTCTCTTATGCTCCAAAGTCCTACCAAGTCTGCCCCCACAGGCTCCTGAATGCACTTCGCCTTCTTCTTTCCATCTCCACTGCCTCAGCCACCATCATCTCCTGCCTGGCTACCTGCATCAACCTTCTTCCAGCCCTCCTCTTCCAGACTGTCCCCTCTTGGCTGTCAGACTGACCTCTCTCAAACCTAAGTTTCATTTCATAACTCCCCTGCGTAAAACCTTTGGTGGCTC
Organism: Eschrichtius robustus; assembly: GCF_028021215.1. NCBI lineage: Eukaryota > Metazoa > Chordata > Mammalia > Artiodactyla > Eschrichtiidae > Eschrichtius > Eschrichtius robustus. The sequence continues at coordinate 40,341,213 of NC_090838.1, forward strand.
CCCACTGGACACAGGATAAAGGCCTCCTCATTCATGAGGGCTGCTCATCGGCCTGTCTCCATCAGACTCCCACCCTCATTTTTGGTGTCATCTCCATCACCCTAAGCTCCGGCCATCCCAGACATCTCACCATCACCAGGACACACCTTGCATTTTCATGCCTTTGTAGATGCCATTTCTAAATCTTGAAGTGCTTTCCCTCACACCTGTGATCACTCGTGCATCCTTCAAGATCAGGTCAAGGGAACTCCACCATGGCTCCCTCTCCCTGACCTTCCCAGTCAGTTAGGCTCCTCTCCCTCTGTGCCCTCAACAAACTCACACACACTCTGGCCTTGCCCTTGTAACTGTGAGTGTAACCTTATTTCCCCCCATATGCCCTCATCTGCTAGCTCAGGCCTCCAACCTTCTGCTACCTCCCTTCATGTTCCTACCACACCACACCCATAATTCTGGTTCTCCCCAGGAAAGTCAAGTCCAGCCAATGTCAATAAGGTCTGAGGATTGTTTTATTCCACTTTTCCTACTATTATGTGTACAACCTTCCCATGAGTACGACCATGTATGTGTGGGGTGGCAGAATGGAGACTTAACTAATTCCCAAGTCCTGAGTTCTAGATGCTATCCCTCACCCCAGGCAGGTGTAGCTCCATATATTTTTTTTTTTTTTTTAACATCTTTATTGGGGTATAATTGCTTTACAATGGTGTGTTAGTTTCTGCTTTATAACAAAGTGAATCAGCTATACATATACATATACCCCCATAGCTCCTCCCTCTTGTGTCTCCCTCCCTCCCACCCTCCCTATCCCACCCCTCTAGGTGGTCACAAAGCAGCAAGCTGATCTCCCTGTGCTGTGTGGCTGCTTTCCACTTGTAGCTCCATATTTATGTATACATTTTTGCATGTTTAAAGTTCAAAAAAACCTCAAACTATACATAATGCATAGGTATGTATAAATACATACTTACGTATCCTAGAGCTATTTTACAGCTTATTCATGGACATACCCACATATATAAAATAAAATTTTATCCTTTGAAGGCTGTTTATACATGACAAGATTTCTGCCAACAGGTATTTATAGACCTTGATATCATTGCTTACATAAGTAACTGTGTATTTATTGCTATATGTGTATACCATAAATAATTTTAGGATCTCAGTTGCTACTACTAATCAGGGACTAATATACTTAGACTCATAAGTACAATTTTAGAGTTTCAGTAAAAACTGATAATCTAAAAATTGCCAATCACATTACCTCTAGTCACCTAGTCTCCAAAGGAAAGTCACTTATCAAGCAAATGGTATGTCTGTCTCCCTATGGACAGAGAGTATTATTGTTTCCACAGACTCCTGTCCCCTGTCCAGCTCCTCTCTGAATGGGTGACAGCCGTGCATCAGTGGGGAGACCTCTAGCTCATTTTCCCTGGGGTCCTAGGAGATGAGGGGCTGTGCTGAGCGCTGGGCCAGTTCCCTTCAGGCATCAGTGTCCAGGAGAGGAGTGGGGAGGGCCCCAGTGGCCTGAGGCACCTCCTCGCACCTCCATTTCTGCTGTTGTCAGAGAGCTTCCTGGCCTCCTTTTGTGATCCAGGGGTCCTGCAAAGGCTGCAGCAGATGGCTAATTACCATAATGCGCAGAGCTTCTGAGGGTCCTGGGTGCAAACCCAGGCGTGACCAAGCCAAGAGCAGCTGCATCTACTGCAGCATGTGGAGCCAACATTAAGCTCTACCCACACACCCATTCTGACCTTTCCAGTGGGAAGCCGATGGCACAGCTAGGAACAGATGGCCAAGAGAAACACGAGGGAAAAGCCCTCCCAACAGCTGTAGTGTCACTTTTCCAGTCTCCTAGCCTAACAGCTCTGAGCTGACATGAAGCTTATTATCCCCATTGTGTCTTTCTCTCATGGTGTTTATTCTCAGGGCAAGCACCAACCCTGATGGTTCCGTGCTTAGCAGTCCTAGCTATTGGGAAATGTGGTTTCTAAACCAAATGATGCTTGCAACGGTTTAGGTCTGTCAGTCCCTGCCTGGTTTCTACCCTTGGCCAGCATCTTTCCCCACAGGTAAGACTCAGGACCTTCTACCAGCTGATTTAGCCCTCCCTGGTCACTAGAACCAATCCTAAACTTGGAGGGATGTAAGAAGCTCTTGCCCAAACTCAGGATTTATCATCAAATCATACTAGCTACTCATCTGGTGTTGACCTTGAATGTTTAGAGCTGTAAAAGAAAGATATTATTGTAGCAGAGTGAAACAAAATTTTTTAAATCAGGATTCTTCTTCAAGACAGAACAACATTTTTGCTTAGGAAAACCACTTGACATTAGTATGGGGGGGTGTTTGGGTAAAACGACAAAGGAGGTCCATATGCTATATGTCTAAAGATTTAAAGTTATAAATCAAGTTAACAAACTGTTAAATAAAATGTATTCTGCTCTCCTAACTTGACAAATAGTCCTTCTTAACGAGCTGGAAGGTCAGGTTTGAATTTGGACTTTATGGACTCCTCAGAGTTCTGAAACCGAATGCGGTAGCCTAGGGAGAGGCTGGGCTCCAGCCCCGGCTCCTGGCTCCTGAGCCACGCCCACTCCTGGCCTTCCTTCCTAACCCTATTCCATCCCACACGGAGGGAGCCTCTGGCACACAAGTGAGAACACCCTAGGCTTCACAGCCAAGCTCTGAACACACTCCTGCCTACAGCTGACATAGAGACCATACGGCCATAAAGGCTAAAATATTTACTATCTCATCTAGAAGGTAGGAAGGAGGGCAAAGTCTGGGTATATGTGAAACCCTTGGCCAACTGTGTCCCTCAGACTATAGGTCAGGGCACAGGCTCCTCAAGCACAGCGCCCAGAGCTGGGGCCCCTCTTATCTGGACTTAAGAGCAGTACTGCTTCTGAAAGCAGTATCTTCTGAAAGCAGTGAAAAGTATCTCATCCTCTGAGAGCATGAAAAATTAATGGCACTTTGGGCGTCAGAGAGCAGAGAAGGGAAGGCATAGAGCAGTGGTGCCTTCTCCAAAGCAGTGGAGAACTTTTAAAAACAGGGATGATCCTTTTTTACTGTAAGTTTCGTGCACTGATGCAGTATAACCCCCTTGCCACCCCAGATCTTCACTAAAGGTCTGCTATCCACACAGTGGCCTTGTTTGATTCAGTGGTGAGTGGTAGTAGGGGTGCAGCGGTGACGGGAATCAAGGAGAGGGGATGATTCCAAGGCTGGATCTATATAGTCATAGAGGCAGCATGCACAGGGAGGCAAAATGATCCCCAAACAATTAATTCTGCAGAAGCAGGAGATGAGAACTAAAACTGACTAGGAACTTGCCCTTGGGACCTTTGCAGAAAATTTGATGAAGACACTGAACCTTAAACAAATTGAGGAATAAGTCAATCTTCTGTAGCTCTAAAGAGCAGGGTGACCCTAGTATACAGTTTTATAGCTTGATATTAAAAAGTATGTCTTTCTAAAATACATAATATGTATTTGACATATTAAAAAATACAAATCTTTTAAATAATATGTTGTCTTTGGTGACCCATCTAATATTCTGATCCTCTCTATCCAGGAAGTTCCCTTGCTCTTTCCAGACTAGGTCCTGCTACCAGATGACCTTTATATCTGTATGAGAGTCACGATTTTACTTTTTTCTAAAACTTATCTCTAACACTTGGGAAACTCATTTCTGAATGAGAGTGAAGGTTGTTCTAACAGGGAAACTATATTATTGCACACAGAGTCTGCAGTTCAAATCCAAACAGCCTGTGTTCAACTCTTACCCACATCCCCAGCCTCATCATCCTTGAGGATCCTTCCCATTACTGTAGGCTCCTCCTTTACTTCTGGTCTTATAGAGACTTCCCTTTCTTGTTTTCAGAGTTGGCTACACAGTTGACTAGTATTTCTCATGTTTGGATTGGAGAAGAGGGACTTCTGGCATTAGCTCAGCCCACCATTTTTTATTAGACCTCTATTCAATTATATTTTTTAAATACTTAAAGAAAAAAATGTATGGAAAAAGCAACATGCATAAAGCTATAGCACTATTTATAGCAGTGCAAACTTGGAAACCACTCAAATGTCTAATAATAGGGTAATAGATAACTTGTGAAATTTACTCACGGGTATACTTTGCAGTCATTCCAAGTGGTAATTATAAAAGCCATTTAGTAACATGGGGAAGTGGTTTAGTGGGGGAAAAAAAAGACCCAAATTATTTATATGTGATAATTACAATTATATAAAAGAAAGGTACACAAAAAAGACTAGAAGAAAATACTCCAAAACAATAATTTTAGGGTTATGGGATTTTGAGTGATTTTTTTCTCAATTTTCCGTTTTAAAAATTTACTATACTAATTTAATTAAGTTAACAATTAAAATTCAATTAACTTAGTTTTAAAAACTGTTAAAAGTAAAGGTCTATAAGGAGAATCAAATTTAAACTGGAGATATTAAGCAAACTTAGAAAAACAGGCTTCACGAATTAAAATTGCACCCCTATACATGTTTTTGTATAATTTTTAATCGTTAATGAGTTTTAATGAAAACATTGATGAATTTGCTTCAATTAAAGTAGAGAAAGTAAAATGATAATAAATTCTGGTTTTGGTATAAGTAAAATACTTAAAATTAAAATAATGGATTTTTAATACACCTACTTTTTAATTTTCCAACATTTTTCCAACTCGTTTAGTGTTCTGGGGAAAAAAAGCCATTAAAATAAATACTTAAGAACTACTATAGAGATTCACAATTTTCCTTCTGCCTCAGGTAATGTGAGTTGGCTCAGCACTGTTGGATTCTGTCTTTTCAAACATTTTTATGTTTTGCTCATCAGAGATTTTTTGCATTAATTTTGATTTTTAAAAATATTACATTTAAATATTATTTATTTTGATTACTGAATTTTAGGAGCACCCTTAAATGTGCACTAGAAGCAAGTACCTTATTTTTCTCACTCTAGTTCTAGCCCTGAATCACAAAAGTCCAGGATCTGCTCTGGTAAAAATGAACTCTTCAGAGTTGAGTTGGGGAATTAAGTAGGAAAAAGTATGTTTTCAACCAGACTGGCAGTGAGGAGGGAAGAGAGTCTGGATACACATCAATAAAATTTTCTCTGTCACATGTTTACTAGCATTCCATGTAAGAGTTCATTATCAAAAAGAGTCCAAAAGTTAAAAAAAAAAAAGTTTAAAAACTACTGATTCCATCTCAACTCCCTCATTTATAAGTAAGAAAGACACACAGGTCACATAGGAAATTAAAGGGAGAGCTGGAACTAGAACCCAGGTATCCTAGTTGAGATGAGCAAAACCTATGAAAAATAATATTCCTTCACAGTAGTAACTACAACTAACAGTATCTCAGTTATCCCTCCCTCATCCCATGCCCCACCCTCACCACTGAAGTAAAAGACAATTCTGCAAACACTTTTAGTATCAGAGCTGTAACTCAGAAGCCAATGCCCAATTCAGAGAACACATAACACCTGGAAATCTTTTGACCCTAAGAAAAGGTATAAAAAAGTGCTGCTTTCTCTTTAACCCTAGTAAGGGGAAGCAGAGTAAAATGAAGTACAGCAGCCCCTTTATCCACGGTTTTGCTTTCCTTGGTTTCAGTTATCCATGATCAACTTCGGTCTGAAACTATTAAATGGAAAATTCCAGAAGTAAACAATTTTTAAGTTTTAAATTGCATGCCATGATGAAGTCTCCCACTGTCCTGTTTGTCCTGCCTGGGATCCCCACCCATCAACACCATCTGCTCTGGACATCGAATCATCAGCATCATCATGGCTCCATGATCCAGGATCACCCAAAGCAGATGATCCCCCTTCTGACATATCATCAGATCAGTAGTAGCCTAATGGTACGACACAATGCCTACTTCATTCACCTTACTTCATCTCATCACATAGGCATTTTATCATCTCACATCATCACAAGAAAAAGGGTGAGTAGCGTACAATAAGACGTTTTGAGAGAGAGAGAGAGATACCACATTCACATAGCTTTCATTACAGTATTTTATTATAATTGTCCTATTTTATTATTAGTTATTGTTGTTAATCTCTTACTGGGCCTCACTTGTAAATTAAACTTTACTATAGGTATATATATATATATATATATATATATATATATATATATATATGAAAAAACATAGAACATATAGGGTAGGGTTCGGACCTATCTGTGGTTCCAGACATCCACTGGGGGGTCTTAAAACATATCCCTTGTGGCTAAGGGGGAGTACCTTAGAGATTTCAGCAGACACTGCTTCTGGAATCAATTTACCCCAATCCCAATTATAGCTCTTTGGGTATCAATGTCTCCCCATCTTGATTCATGGACTTCAGGACCTCTCCTTAGCCCCTCCCAATGACCGGAATGGAACCAATAAGTGTATCATATACTCTACCTTGGATTATAGAGTCAAGTGTGGTCACATGACCCAATCAGAGCCAATGAGAAAAAAAATAAGGCTTTCGCTGGGACTTTTGAGAAACAAAATCTGGCTCTCTCAGATGGGGTTTGAATCTGAGAGAATGTGTGATCTGGAGTTTCTTCAGCCCTCAAATGACTATAAAAAGAGCACGTTGTGGAAACTGAAGCCAACCTGGAGGAGAGCCAACTCAAGGGATAGAGTAAGGGAGAAACCAAGTCTTGGTGACACACTGAGCCCATGCACTGAGCCACCCCCAGTGCCAGCATTACAGTAGAATTCTTCAGTCACATGAACCAAAGCTTCCCCTTTTTGCTTAAGTTACTTTGGGTTGGATCTTCTGTCATTTGTAATCCAAAGAGCTCTAACTCATATGATTGGCAAGATTTAAAGTTTCTTAAATAAAACATGATTGCTCCAGTTGTATATCTCTTTGAACTTTGTTCTATGTTTACTTTCTTTTGTTTTGTAAGTGTTCAAAATTAAAGAATAGTTGATATTCATGCTGTTATTTTCATTACAAGTTCACAGTTTTAATAGAAAAATAAATGATTAAATCATGTGCTAGATTATCAACTATTTGCATATTTAGCTATTTGCATCCAAGGGAAAGTCTAATCCATTGACCTATTATAAGCCAGAAATAATAAGCCAGAAAATACCTTCATTCCAAAAACAAATGGAAGCGCATCCTGAAGAGAATGTGTCTAATTGAAAAGTAGCTAGAGAAACAAAAATGGATTTAAAAAATCAAGTAATCTTAAAGAAGGCAGCAAAAAGGAAAGGAAATTTAAAAGGTGAGGCAAATAGCACAAAATAAAATGGTAGACATAATTCCAAGAAATCAGTTATTGTAAGTGAAGTAAACAGTCTAATTTAGTTCAAGTTAGTCTAGTGAAGTCAGAGGACAGAGATTATCAGACAATAAAAGTAAACCAACTCTATGCTTATTACAAGACACAAACCTAAATCATAGAGACACTAAAAGATTGAAAATGAAAGCTCAGAAAAACTGAAACAAGACAAATATTTAGCTAAATGCAGCTATACTGGTATCAGCCTAAAAGGTTTGTTACCTATAAAAAGGATGTTACAACTAGGAGGTGTCAGGCAGGGCTTCACATGGTGAATAGTGGACATTCCATGATTCAGGGTGTGGTTCTTACTTTTCTAATCACTCATTCAATTCATTCAACTTATTAAAAAATAATAATTCAAAAAGCTGACTATGTGGTAAGCTATCAAAGTCAAACGTGGTCCTTGCTTTCAAATATGCAATCTGGTAGGCGGCACAGATAAATAACTACACCAACAATTAAAGTACAATGTGGTCAGTGCTGTGATAGAGGGATGCAAACAGAGCCTTGAGAACACACTGACAGGGAGGGAGGTGTGTATGACTGGAGTTTTGAAGGGTATTCCATTCATTCACCTATTGGATAAATTTCCCTGATAATCCAGGCTGGCCTCCTGCTATTGATTCCTGACACTTAGCTCCAGTACTCCTGCGACACTGAGGGGGAGGAAAAAGTTTATTACAGGCATAACTCATTTTATTGTGCTTTGCTTTACTGTGTTTCGCAGATATCACATTTTCTTACAAATTGAAGGTTTGTGGTGACCCTGCGTTGTCAGATGATGATTAGCATTTCTTAGCAATAAAGTATTTTTTAATTAAAGTATGCACATTGCTTTTCTTAGACATAATGCTATTGCATACTTAATAAACTACGGTATAGTGTAAACATGACTTTTATATGTACTGGGTAACCAAAAAATTCGTGTGACTCACTTTATTGTGATATTTGCTTTATAGCAGTTGTCTGGAACCAAACCTGCAATATCTCCAAGGTACACCTGCAGAGGGAAGTGAGGTGAACCTAGGACCTAGAACCATCACTTTCACTGAATTGGGGCAGCACGAGGAAATCCATTTGGATGGGTGGCAAGTCATAGACCAGGTTCAGGCCAGCCTCAGGGAAGTCCAGCAAGAGATAAAGGATAGGAGGAGAAGGAGCAGGGGAGTAAGGAATACTTGGAAATCCAGGAAGATGGCTAGAAAGCTCGTAGTTCATGTAAGTGGTGGGAAGGGGAGGGTTAGAGAGAGTTTAGAGGCAGAACTGGCAACATCAAGGCATGGATTCATTTTTAGAAGGCCTGAGATCCTGGGTAGGCCAGGTATCAATGGCAAGGAAACTGGTTGCTCCAACATATTCAATATCCAGTCACTAAGGTAGGGCACTGAACAAAGCAGGACAGGTGATAGGGAAGGGTTGAGGGTCACCTGAGGGTCCAACTAGAATTTCTTTAATTTCTCCAAACTGAGGCCAGGTTGGTCCTGCAGGGCCTGCAAGGAGAAACCACTTGGCCCAATTATGGGGAGAAGGGAGAATCTGAGCTGAGTAACCAGGCAGGCTCTGACACCACCATGAGCACTTCATCCCTCCAAGTTCCATGGTTCCCAATCCAAGCTCCTCTTCTGAACTGCAACTACTCTTGGAAGGGGTAACCCATTAAACCACTCTGTGTGAATGAGTTTATCAGATGTCTTCCTGCCTGTTGGAAAGAACCTAGTAATTTGAGAGCACTGGGTGCCTGGGAAAGAGTGAACATAAAGGATGGGTGGGGAAGGAAAGACACTGAAAGGGAAAAATCACAGGCCCCAGAGATAAGTTTATTGACTTCCGTTTTGCTGACGACCAGCTCTGCCTGTGGTGTCTTGGCACCATTCAGGAGTTCAAAGACAGGGTCCACCCAGCTGAGAGCTGGGTATAGCTGTCCTGTATATATAATGCCATGTAATGACTGGTTGGGGTTAATCAAATATAATGCCCAACCCAGACCTATTAAATTTCACCACAAAAGAGGCTTTAATCAGTCTTTTATCAGCTTGGTGCTCTGGCCTAAGAAGACTGCTTTTGTTTGCCATATAAGAGACAATGGGAGAGCCAGGATCAGCCTGCTCTCTGGAGTACAACAAGCGAATTGTCCACAAACAACAGATCATTCAAGGCCATGGGAGAGGAAAGGCAGGAGAGGCTGCATGAATCTACAAAAGTGTTCACTGTTAATGGTCACGGCCTCGAGTGTTTAAATTCAGGCCACATTCCCACTGGAGCTTCCAAAATATAGGGAGGATGGGAACAAAAAGACTCCAGTGTGCTCCATGTAAGTCTATCTGGCCTTGGCCCTCTACAGGACATTCTTGCTTGCTGCTTGCTGAAAAGGGAAAGGAAAACTGACATTTGGTTCTCTCACTAAGCAAAGCCCAGATCTCCTGGTGGTTAGATGTGCTTCACAGGCTAGGGATTAAAGTGCTGAGTGTAGTTCTATGCCAAACTACACCTGTCCCACTGCCCAAGCACCTCTTGGACTATGGAAGGGATAGGAGGAGAAGGGAGATAAAAGGCAGTGAAGAGGGGAGAGAAAAGAGGGGAGCTTCCCTGACCCAAAAGAGAGGATGACATTTAAGCCACCCAATCAAATCTGTTCCACAAATATTTGAATACTTCTAGGAGGCAGGCTGAGACACACCCAGGTGCAGAAACAAGGACACAAATTAAAAATCTACCTTTTCTGCTTGGAATTGGAGGATGTTAGAGTTGGAAGGGTCCCAGATCACCTTTCTTTATATTGTTTTGGTCTTCAAAAGACGCCTTGGGTTAAAAAAAAAAAAAAAAAAAAAATCCATGCTGAGAAACACAGCCCCACGCACTGGAGTAACCTCAAACTCTGGGGCTGCTGTAGGAATGTGTCATGTGTCACTGGGGGGAGAAAGGTTGAGAATTATTGATCTAGTCTGCTGCAGAAATGGAAGTTCCAAGAAACAAACTGGATTGCCCAAGGCCACTTAGCTATTTAGTAACAGAGAGGGGATTAAAATCCATACCTTCCAATGCCCAATGCAGAACCCAATCCGTTGTAACACAAAGTCTCTCCACTCAGGCTTCCTGGAAGATGCAAGTCCTGAAGACCTTAAGCAAACTATTGAGTATCTTGGGTCTAGTATCCTCACTTATATGTGGCCCATTAGCTACCAAAACTTTGTGCCATCACTTCTGGTCATCAGAGTTTAGACTTTGTTTGTGAACCAAGATTTTCCCTTCTGCTCTAGATGGAACTTTGTTTGGAACTGCCAATCTATAAAGAAATAGGAGGAAGAACAGAAGGAATTAGACTAACAGCAAAGAAAAAAGAGTAAACCTTTGCTCATAGCACCAAACCTGTGGCCCCTCAGCTCCAGATTAGTGTGAAGGCAGGGGAGGCAGCTGCCTAACTTGGTCTTGATTCGAACTACATTCAGATATGTTTGGGGGTTGATAATGATAGGAGGAATTCCCGTGACCAGGTGGGCGAGAGATCTGGGAGTGATTCTATTTATGGAAGGTTTACTGGATATATGCGTCTGAAGATGAAATGAACAGCGCCCAGTCTAGACGGCCTTTAGGGAGTGGGATGAAAGAGAGATGAGAAAGGGACCAGGGGAAAATGAAAGTTGTTCTGTGAATTGTGAGGGGTGCCAGCGGTCAGAAGTCTTTGGCCATTTTCATTTGTCATCCAGTGTGGCTGACCCATGCTTTGTGCTTTGAAATCATTCAGCTTCCCTAAAGACATTTTGAGCTGTAATTGCAGATTTCCGTTTTAGGTTCTTGCTCTCTCCCATTCTGCTCTAGACCAATTCAAAATCCTTCCTCAGGCACTGTGCAAAATGCCTTTGCAGAGTCGATGAAGGATCGTGGTGAGGCCCGTGTGAATTTATCAATTTTTTTCTGCCTGTAATGGGAGTGGTTATGGCAAAGTGGTTATTAGCTAAATTAGATCAACAATTTGGGCTGGTGGGGCTTGGTGACATACCCCCTTTGATAATAACTTCTTTATTAATTATATTAATTATGACTTTGCCTTGCACTGCAGTAATGGGACTGGAAGCTTTCTATTTCCTTTCAGATTTCAAAAGTAATGCTGCTTCAGTTTCTTTACTTATGTTCCTGGCAATTAAGTGCTATCCCAAAATATAAACACAATTTCCTCTTTTGAAATCATTATGCAAGGAGTGTCATGTGAAAGCTGCTGTTACTTAAAATATGATCTTGTAAAATAAAGGGGAGCGCTCCTATTTATCAGGCTAGCAAGGAGCTGTTATTAAAAATCTTAATAGAAAAAACTATGCTGCCCATTCTTTTTTTTCCTTTTTTTTTTTCCCTCCTTCCAAAAAAAAAAAAGGCCTTTGGGATATTTTTAACTAAAAAGGAAGAAAAACCAAACAAATGAACAAATATTTTTATTGTTTTGACTATGGTTGTTGAAATATGGCCTGTAGGAAACGTAGTAAAAAGAATGATCACACGCACTTCTCCTCACATGATGAGCTGTGAGCTGTCAGGGCTAACCCTGCAGCCACAGCTCTAAGCTGTCTCCTCTTTACCTCAACCAGCCACGAGGGTTCTTCTCTACAGGAAAGATTGACCTTGGAGTCAGACTGACCTGGTTTAAATCTATTAGGTTGAACCACAGGAAATTGCTGTTTATATACACCAAAGATGGCCAAATAATGGCAATTTCATGGGGGTCGACCTAATATCATCTTCTCATTGGTCAAGCTTCCGATTCCTGTGAGGACTACAGATGATGTATTTTAAATGCTTTACTTATTCCATGGCACTCGGTATGCTCACAATACATGCGACTAATACAAACTGCAAGAAGCAGCAGGGACATTTCAAGTCAGTTCAACAAGCCCTATTTGAGACCCTCCTTTTCATCCCAGGCACTGCTTTTGTGCTGGGAATACCTGGATTCATAGCTGCCAGGTGGCATGATGCATGCAGGAATTTAGCAGTATACCCATGATAGAGGGTAGCATGGTGGTGGGGTAAGAACTTTTGTGGTGATGGGGAGATGAGGGCAGCCTTTTCTCAGGTGTGATGCCTCATCAGGGTGCTGCAGAACAGACAGCGTGGTGGGGAATGTTCCAGGCTGGGTGTTCAGAGAACCTCAGGCTGGAGAGAGAGAGAGAGAGAGAGAGATACAGAGAGAGAGATGCTATAAAATGAGGTTGGAGAGATGGGCACGGCCCACAGGGTAGAGTTAGGTTTTGTGAGGCCTGGATATTTTACAACCTGGGGGGACCCTCTTTACAAAACAGCCATGTAAACACCCCTCTGGGGACTCCTAGGTCCTGAAGCTGGGAAGCCTTGACATTTCAGCTTTATTATCTTCCTCAAACATCTGCCCCTGGCAGGGCCACAATGTGAGGGGCCTTGTTAAAGAGCAGGGGGCAGACAGTGCTACTGAAGGATCTTAAGCAGGAAAGTGATATTATTAGATTTGACTTTGAGATAAAGCACCCCAAGGGCTGTCTGGAAGATGGATCAGAGGAGCTTATGTTAGACAGCTGAAAAACCAATTAAAAAGCTATTTTAATAATCCAGAGGGCCAAGAGTTTGAACATGGCAGAATTCATGAAGAAGGAATTAACTCATCATCACCCAGCAAAAGTCACTGGGGAATAGTCACCCCAGGAGGCCTGGTCCTCCTGTCCCTGAACCCATCCTGAACAGGTAACAGATGCTTTTAAAATCAGATTCTCCACCTGGGAAGGTCTTGAATTAGTCACATGACCAGAGGCCTGTCATTCTACACGCAAGTGGTCAGCCATGGCACTGTCATGCCCACTGAGGCCTGGTTATTCCTCGTTCCTGCCCTGCCCTGTCACGTGGCTAGGTTCTTCCTCAGTTTTCACTTCAATATTTCAGTTCTCTGTCGGGTTCAGAGTCTGACTCTGAATGCTGGACTGCTTGGCCAGGGCTCCGTCACCTGCTAAATCTCTGCCATGCTCTTTCTGTCCCTCCAAACCTGAAACTGGGCCATGTACTCCACCCACTGCATCCTCCTAGGAAAACCCCTGTTCCTCTTGTTCATCCTTTGAAATGCTGTGAATGGGTCTGCTCCGCAGTGATCCTTCTCTGGCTACCTCCCACTGTTCCCCCTAGATTCAATGACTCACTCACCTCATCTATATCTTGCATGTACCTTTATTATTATATGTATTATGCTCTATAATATTTATTTGTATATCTTTGAGGTTGGGAAACATATCTTATACTGTCATTTCCCTAGTAGCTCACACAGTCCTTAGTAGATAGTAGACACTTAATAAGTGTTGGGTCAACAGATTTGAACTGAATTCACTCCTCCCCTTTTTAAATAATACTACACAATAATAACCCGGCCAGGATCTAGCTGTGCCTCCTTCTAAGGACCACAGTACCCCAGCCTACCTGGATTTGCATATCTCGTACTATCTGTGCCTCTTGCTTCAAGGCCTCCATTCAATGGGTTGAACTGCACTTCACCCAGAATCAAGCCTGAATTCATCACACACCCCTCCCAATTTCACATCTTTCCTGGGTACCCTCCTATAGCTGGGCCTGATTTCTTCTGGCCAGTCCTTGCTCAGTCCTCACTTCTTCCCAGCCCATCTCTGAGGTGAACAATGCTTTGTGACCTCTCTGGTTGTGCTGTCTGGATAAGAAGGGGGGTACTTAGTCCAAAAGCAGCCAATTCATGGGCTAGATCATACCTGTAAGGTAGCCCAGTGGGAAAAGCTTTAACCAAAGGGACTGTCTTGGTCAGTTTGGGCTGCTATAATAAAGTACCATAGACTAAGTGGCTTATAAACAATAGAAGTTTATTTCTCACAGTTCTGGAGGCTGGAAGTCTGAGATCAGGGTGCAAGCATGGTGGAGCTCTGGTTAACAGTGGTCATTTTCTTGCTGTGTCCTCACATGGTGGGAAGGGCAAGGGAGCACTCTGAGGTCTCTTTTATAAGGGCACTAATCCCATTCATGAGAGTTCTACCCTCATGACCTAATTACTTCCCAAAGGCCCTACTTCCTAATACCATCACATTGGGGTTTAGGATTTCAACATATGAATTTGAGGGGAACACAAACATTCAGTCTATAGCAGGGATTTTATGAGCCAATCAGACTGACAGATCATGTAGTGGAAAAAATCACTTTGAGGAGCCTTCCCTCAGCGGGAGAGCTGTGGATGGGGTAGTTTCTCTTAGAAGGGGACTGTTGGTTGGGCAGTCATCATGAATGAGCTCTTGAGAACACTGCTCCAATCTCTATCTGCCTAAGTTTTTCTACTCTCAGTATGGTCCACTCTTGACTAGAGTCACCTGAAACCCAGAACCCTGTGTAGTGTTCCTTCTATAAGAGCTCCTCATCTAACTTTCAAGAACTGTGAAGGGGTCTAAGATTTTACCAAACTTACCTACAGGCTAACAAATTATCTTGACACAATTTCACTGATGCTAGTAGAAGGCAAGAGACTTTTGGGTCAGAGACAAAGGACTTTACCACTCACAGCACAGCAAGTAGAATGACCATTAGCATATTTACATCAGTTCCTCTTGCTCCCTAGTCCCATGGGAACAATGTGGATGGGGACCAAATGGATGCTTGTGTAAGCTGTGGGTTGTGTTACAGTAGAGGAACTCTGAGCTTAGGGAACCTAAATCTTGTATAATGGGCAGTAAACACGCCTGCTCTTCGTTCTGGAGAAAGACATTATGACACTGGACAGTAAGCATATCTGGCCTTTTCTCTAGATGGAGGCACTATCTCTATCTCCCATGGCTATTTGTTATACAAACACATTCTTGAAAAGATATTTTGAATGAAGCGTAGTAAGTACCTCACTTACAAGATGTGCAGAAATGTGAGATACTCGCGGGGAGTTGTCTTGAAACACTAACTAGCAGCTCCCATCCATCCACATTCTGGTACTGGCATGTTTATTCCTCAGGTGACAGGAACTTTACTTTTCCAACCCTAATCCCTCGCCTAAGCTCTAATCACAAATTTCCTGCTCCAAGTGAACATCCCATTCAGATAACTTCAATAATTAAATTTAAAATGTTTATATACATCTTCCTTTCCTAACCTTCCAGTTTTATTACCACCATTCTCCTTGTCTCACTAGTTCCAACCTTAGGAGTCATTTTTAAATTCCATCTTCCTCTTTGTTACTGATCACCAATCAATCACAAAGTTCTATCAGCTCTCCTTTGAAATATCTCATTCTCACCCTCTTCTCTTCCTGGCCATTTATACCGTCATTAATTTAATTCAGAATTTTATTTCATCCCTAGAATGCTCAAGAAATGTCCTCATTAGTTTTCTAGATTCCTATTCTCCTCGTTGATACCTCTTAATCCCCTTAAGGCACTGTTTTGATCATATTGCACTCTTATTTTTAAAGTTTCAGCAGTTTCCCATGGCCTGTTCAATAGAACAGTCTAAGCTTCATCTCCCACTCAAGGCCCACCCACTCTGACCTGGGCCTTATCTCCTGCCACTCTGTTCCGGCTGTGCAGGCATTGCCTCTTTTCTCTACCTGGCAAACCCGTCCATGCCTGGTCTACTTCCCTACCCTTCCCCATTCCTCAGAGTTCTGAATCCTGTACCTTTGCAAAACCACTTCATCCTTCAGCACCTAGAAGTTCTTCTTTTACTGGTCCAGTCTACACTTATTTCCTTTGTCCAATTATACTTACTTTAATATTTAGCCTCATTCTGTTCCATGTGGCTACTTAATTGTCTTATGTACCCACCTAAGTTTTAAGTTCCTGGAGGATGAGTACTATCATTTGTATACCTTTTATACCACTCAGTGTCTACTTAGCACTGACTTGGCCAAACTGTAGAAACCCAACTCTCCCACTTGCTAGCCATGTGACTGGAAAGGTAACATCTATGCCTCAGTTTCCTCATTTAAAAAATGAGATATAGGGAATTCCCTGGTGGTCCAGTGGTTAGGACTCCATGCTCTCACTGCTGAGGGCCCAGGTTAGATCCTTGGTCAGGGGAGTAAAATCCCACAAGCCACGTGGCGTGGCCAAAAAATAAATAAATAAAATAATAATAATAAAATTAAAATAAAATTTAAAAAATAAAATGAAATAAAAACTGAGACATATGCCGCTCTCACCTTCTGAGATGGCCCACACTCTGTCTGTGGAGTGTGTATCTCTCTAAATAAACCCACTTCTTACCTATCACTTTGTCTCTCACTGAATTCTTTCTGCCACGACACATCAAGAACCTGAGCTTCGGGGCTTTCCTGGTGGCACATTGGTTGAGAATCTGCCTGCCAATGCAGGGGACACGGGTTCGAGCCCTGGTCTGGGAAGATCCCACATGCCGCGGAGCAGCTGGGCCCGTGAGCCACAACTACTGAGCCTGCGCATCTGGAGCCTGTGCTCCGCAACAAGAGAGGCCGCGATAATGAGAGGCCCATGCACCGCGATGAAGAGTGGCCCCCGCTCGCCGCAACTAGAGAAAGCCCTCGCACAGAAACGAAGACCCAACACAGCCAAAAATAAATAAATAAATAAATAAATTAAAAAAAAAAAAAAGGAAACCAGGCCTTAAAAAAAAAAAACAAAACTGAGATATAAATAGTACCTATATCACAGGGTTGTTGGGGTAATTAGATTAGATAATATGAGAAAACCTTAGCAGATTACTGGTATATAGGAAGAGCTCAATCAATATTGACTATTATTATTAATCTTATAGTGATGAATGAATAAATACAAAAATGAATGAATAAATAAATGAATACATGAAATACACAGTCCTCTTTTTTGGGGGGGGCTCCAGTCTTATGAAGATAACCTTGAAAGATATTTATAATCCCAAACCAGTGACACATGGGAGAAGTTGGATGGAAGATGAGAAGTAGCATCTTCCAAAGGCCTGACAATCCTTGAAAAGATGGATTGTTCAGAGATAAGAGAGACCCCGATAATAGAGAAGAACCAATAAAGGAAAAGTCCAGGTAGTGTTTGCTTGTCTCCTTTCTGTTTCCATGTTTCTCTCTGCCCCTTAGGTAAGTCTAAGGCTCTTGAAACATAGGTGGGGGCACTGGAGAAGCAACAGTATGGCAACTGGTCAAAGAGATGGAGCCTGTTCCCTGGCTGGGGGTTGGCAAAATTTTCCAGAGAGGACACATCATGTCTTTCTGCCAGGGCATCTCTGCTTCCTTAGATCTGCCTACAGGCAAGCTTGATATGAGCTAGTTCTATGGAAAGTTGTCACTGGCTGTCAGAACCATAATGCTGCTTGAGAAGAAGCATTAACTATCTGGAGAAGAAGGCAAAGGAATTCTCTCTTAAAAAGTAGAGCAGCCTCAATCTTCTTCCATTAACAAATTACTATGATTGTCTTTTCAATGCCTTTCTATATGTCACGTACTGTGCTACCCAACAAATAGTCCTCAAAATAATCTGGTAAAGTAAGTATTACAATATCTACTTTAAAGAAAAGAAACTTAGGAGCACCACGGTTAAGTAAGCGTCTTTGGTCATACAGCTAATAAGTGATGGAGCAAGGATTTAAACCCAGGCATTCCTGCCTCCAAAAGTCTGGGAGTGTTTTCCCTCAATACCAGCATATAAAAGAATCCAAACAAGCCAGGCCTTGGATTCCTACTCACATGTGCTTTCAGCCACACTTCACTAATTTCCTTTTACCATTTATCAGCTATTAACACAACTGTGCAAGTGAGACTATCAAATACTTCTTTGAGGGTGGGTTTTCACACCTAAGAAAGGGAAGGGGAGACACTGAGCCCTTCAATAGGGGTGAGGGAAGAAACTGGCCATGGGCAGCTGAAGGCAAATGAAAACAAATTTGTTAGCTGAGGGCTAGCTCTCTGCGTAGCAACTAAAATGTTTTTCACATCTCCTGCCAGATAGAACTTCTGTTACAGTGCTTCTTGTCACCAGTAGGAAAATATGGGCTCCTCCTAGAGCTCTTAATTCTGAATCTGTTACTACACTTAAAAAAAATAATGTTAATAGAGGTAATAAAATGGAATCCTAACCACAGTCACTTTGCCGTCTGCATGAAAATATTGGCTCCGGAAAAGGGACAGCCTGGTAGGAAACCAAAGACATAGAAATATGTTTTGAGAATCATATTCTTGGCCTGAAGCAGATCTCACCGTAAGGAAGGTTGGCTGAGGCCAAGGTTCCTGAGGTCAGGAAGGGGGAGAAGCTGAGTAGCTTGTTTTTCTGCAGTCTCAGTGGAACAAGGCAGTCAAGGAGGGTATATTTTGGTTTCTACTAGCTCTTCCAAGGGAAAAAGCAGCCCAGGTTTGTGTCTCCTCCACAGAAGTTGGGGTAGTTTGCCTTAACAAGGGCAGACCACAGACCCTCCATGAAATTGTGGAGACTTTTCTTGTTGGCCCCATTCCAATTCCCCTTCCAAAGGGTCTCTCTCTCCTGGGTATCCCAAATCCCACTATTCCTGACAACCCAAGCCACCAGCTTGGTTAATGCAGCTTCTGTATACAGTAAGATGATCTGGGTTAATGGGAGGTCCAATAAATTTGATGATTTCACTACTTCTTATTCCCATTGTCTTCATTCCTATTTGATTGAATGAAATAGTTAATCAGGCAATTATTTTAAAATTATGTTTTAAAACTAACTTGATCAATTAAGTGGGTCTGATTAATATAGATATTATTTCTGCTTTATATTTTGATAAGTGCTATTGTATCCCCCAAAAGATGTTAAAGTCTTAACCCCTGATAATTATGAATATGACCGTATTTGGAAATAGGGTTGTTGCAGATATAATTAAGTCAATATAAGATCATACTAGATTAGAGTGGGCCCTAGAACCAACGACTAGTGTCCTTAAAAGTGGGTTGTGAAGAGACATAGACACATACAGAGGGAAGGCAGTCATGTGAAGATGGAGGCAGAGACTGGAGTGATGCAGCTGTAAGCTAAGGAATGTCAAGGATTGCAGACAACCAAGGATTGCAGAAGCTCGGGAGAGGCAAGGAAGCATTTTTCCCTTGGAGCCTTCAGAGGGAGCATGGCCTTGCTGATACCTTGATTTTGGACTTCTAGCTTCCATAATTGCGAGAATAAATTTCTGTTTTTTAAAGCCACCCAGTTCATGGTACGTTGCTATAGTGGTCTTAGGAAACTAATACAAGTTTTTTCATTTGCATTAATTTTTTTCTTACCTATTGTACCCCAGCACTTATCAAACTACTTCGCAGTATAATGGGAGCTCAATTAACACATGTTGAAGGAAGGCGTGAATTGAGTGTGTATGTGTACACACATCTGTGTATGTAGAAGCATATTGATATACTTTCTGATCTACTTCACTCATTTTCTATTGCAATGAGTCCATGAGTCTATAAATCCATACATGTGGACTGAATAAATAATGCCTATCATGTAAATGTACTTCTTATTTTAACTTAAGAGCCATACAAATAAACAAAACTAACAACTGGCAAGAATTCCTACCAAAAAAGTCAAAGTGAAGTTACACTTGTTAATAAGAAAGTAGGAAAACATGAAAACAGATGGATTCAGCTTGAATTAAGAAATCTTCATTTTTTTCCCCCAAGTGCCATTCTTGGTAGCCTTCCTCTCCTTGTTGCTGAAATCAACTCATAATCCTACTCTGCACGGGGCTTGTACTGCACCAGCCCCTAGGCCAGTGTTTTTTAAAGTGTACTCCATGGATCACCTGCATTAGAACTACCTTATAAAGCTAGAATAATTAAACAGTGTGGTATCGGTGCATGAAGAGACCGATATACAGTTGACCCTTGAACAACATGTGTATTAGGGGTGCTGACTCTCCATGCAGTTGAAAATCTCCATATAACTTATAGCTGGCCCTCCATATACACAGTTCCTTCATATCCACAGTTCCTCCCTGTTCACGGTTCCACATCTGAGGATTCAAATAAAACCGGTGCATAAGTAGACCTGCACAGTTCAAACCCATGTTATTCAAGGGTCAACTGTAGT
Source organism: Eschrichtius robustus (assembly GCF_028021215.1). Lineage (NCBI taxonomy): Eukaryota > Metazoa > Chordata > Mammalia > Artiodactyla > Eschrichtiidae > Eschrichtius > Eschrichtius robustus. Next base: position 40,361,536 of record NC_090838.1, read on the forward strand.
AGTGTCACAGAAGAGAAAGTTCAGAGTTAAACACAAATTCATATAGAAATCTAGAATATGATAAAATGAGCAATTCAAGTCATGGGCAGTGATGAATTAAGGAATAGATTATTCAATAAATGTTGTTAGGGAAACTGCATAGCCATCTGGGAAAAATAAATAAGTTGCAACCAAATTCTACATATTATTCTAGAATAAAGTCTATGTGACTTAAAGATTTAAATTTTTAAAAATAATCTATAAAGGTACTAGATGAATTTGTGGAATAATTTTTCAGTCTTGGAGTGGGAAAAGCCTTTCAAAGTATAACTTAAAACCCAGAAGTCACTAAATAAAATATTAATTAATTCAGTAACAGTTACACTTTCATAAAAAGCTGTCCCACAGAAGTCACCAAAAGGAATTCAAAAGATAAATGACAAACTGAGAAAAATATTTGCAACTCATATCACAGCCTAAGGATTTATTTCCCTAATGTATAAAGAGTTTCTAAAAACCAATAAAATAAAGATCAAAAGATACAGTAGAAAAATAGTGAAAGGAAATGAACAGACTTTACAAAAAGAAAATACAAATGACTCAAACATATTAAAATATTCTCATCCTCTTCTCTTATGGTAAAGGAACTGTAAACTTAAACACCAGTGAGGGACTTCCCTGGTGGTGCAGTGGTTAAGAATCCGCCTGCCAATGCAAGGGACACAGGTTTGATCCCTGGTCTGGGAAGATCCCACATGCCGCAGAGGAACTAAGCCCGTGTGCCACAACTACTGAGCCTGTGCTCTAGAGCCCGCGAGCCACAACTACTGAGCTCGTGCACCACAACAACTGAAGCCCACGTGCCTAGAGCCTGTGCTCCGCAACAAGAGAAACCACTGCAATGAGAAGCCAGAGCACCGCAACGAAGACTAGCCCCCCACTAGCCACAACTAAAGAAAGCCCACATGCAGCAACGAAGACCCAATGCAGCCAAAAATCAATTTAAAAAAAACAACAACACCAATGAGATACTATTTTGATGTACCATATTGGCAAAGTCAAAAAATTTGATAATATACTTTGTTGGCTAGAGGTCATGAAGAAATGGTGCTCATGCTGGTAAGAGTGTAAACTGATACAACTTCTGTGAAGGGCGATTTGGCAGTATCTATCAAAATCACAAAATCACTTATCATTTGGCCCAGTAATTCCACTTCTAAGAATTTATCCAGATATAATCACTTATGTGTGAAATGACATATGTACATGGTACTTGTTGCTACATTGTTTACAGTTGGGAGAGATTAGAAACGACCTGCATGTCCATTGGCAGAAGATTGTAAAACAAACTATGGTTAATCCCACACTGAAATACTATGTAGTCATCAAAAACGATGAGGAAACTTTATATACAGGAATGGCAAGATCTCAAAGAAATATTGTTAAGTGAAAAACAAAACAAAACAAAACAAGGTTCAGAACAGTGTGTATGGCATGCTACCGTGTGAATGAAAAGGAGAAAATTCATACATAGTTTTTGTTTAATATGCATAAAATATTTCTGGAAAATATACAAGGAAAATTACAGATTCCTAGAATGTAATCCCTACCCCAGACTTATGGAGGCAAAATCTGCACAGGCATTAGTTCTAAAGCTTACTGAAGATTAATAAACACTGACCTTAGGGGGTAAAGATTTGAGAATCACTTTGAGATTCGCTGGCTCAGTTCCAACATGCAGCATTTTGCCCTTTTTCTCAAATCCAGTCTATTTACTCCCGGGACCTTAGTTCTACTAACTAGCTTCCTATCCCTATGACCTCATCACTGTCCCAGAAAACTACTTAGATCCATTATGTCAAACTTCTTCTTCCAGGTATGTAGGAGTCCTGAGCCACTGACCAGGGTCAATATACCCAGAACCAGGATCAACCGAAACATGCACAAAGCTGACAATAGCTCCTTCTTGATAAGTACATTCTGGGAAGAGAGAAAAACTCAATGGAGTAAGCAGAGAGCCAAACCAGGGCCTTAGATTTGGGTTGATAGCAGAGGACAGAGATGATAGAGGAACAGGCTGAGAGGAGGAAGGATTATACATGTCCCCGAAGGTGACAGAACTGAAGATGCCTTTTAAGGAGAGCCAATAACTATGCCTCTGGTTGGGAAAAATTTCAGACCCCTTGTTCTTCCTGAACCAAAGCTCTGCGTTCTCTTTCTAAGCATTACTGCCATCATCAACACTCACCCCTGAACTGAATCATGTGGCTGGGTCTCTGTTATCTAATTCCAGACTTCCATGAGCTGCCTGCCCACCTGCCTAAATTTCTAAATACCTCCTGTTCCCACCAATCATGAAGTATGTGTTTGTACATCCAATGTCTCCAGATACATTCTTAGGACTGAGCTTGCTCTTAGAACCTGCAGCTGTGTCTGTTCTCCAGTGACCCGTCCCCCATTGGTCGGATCTGATTCCTAGATCCCAGCTCTCCAGGTCAGCACTGTTATCCCAAAGGGAACCAAGCCCCATGGGGTCTCATATCCTAGTTGCTGGTTGAAATTCATATCACAAGTTAGATAGGAGCTCTGCCTTGAATGATGTGGTCTGTGAACACAACTACCTGCAACCACTTGAAAAGTGAATAATCATATTGATACAGATTCAATTCTAGGTATGGACACCAAAGGAGCAAAGATTTGGCTAGTCTCATACTGGTACAAGTACAGGCCCTTAGTCATCAGATGTCAGAAAAATAGATGGGCAGGTAGGTTAATGGATAATGGCTAGCAGAGGTTAGGACCAATTAAAGATATGTCAGGTCAGGCAATCAGAGTCCTGTGATATATAAATCTGATTCTGAGGCAACGTCTGCCTCAGACCACTCTTTGCCAAGGCAGGTTTGGTATAGGAGTGTGCTCAAAACTTCTCACTTAGGTAAGCAATCATAGGTGGCCAAGGAGGGAGCAAGAGAGTGACAGAAGGTTCTAAACTGTATATAGGTAAATATGCAGCTTGATGTGGTGGGGAGAGCACTGGACTAGGTACCAGTAGACCTGAGTACTGCTCCTGAGTCCTCTCCATGCTCCCTGTTCCAGTGATCTCCATCCCGACCCCAAATCTTGCCCAGCAGGGCCTCCTTGTTTTCAATTCAGCATCCCTGGTTCCAGAAAACTGTTCTACATCCATCCTCCCCACCTGACTCTGATGGCCTAGAGCAGATACTTGGCTCTTTATGTCTGTTTGGTAATGGAGCATTCCCAGCAAGAGCTATCACCATCAGCAATCTTGGCAACACTTTGATCCCTGAGTGTGACAGCCTTGTATCCTTATCAGCTGAGGACCCTGTCTATGAAGTGTTTAATTTCCAAAGGAAATGTTGGGCCTACAGAAACTTCTAGCTAAGAACAGGGAACCAGTTCTCTTTACATGAAATGTCCTAATCCTATTAGTATAAAGAGAGATTTTTAACAAAATATGTATATATATATATATATATATATATATATATATATATATATATTTTTTTTTTTTTTTTAATGAAGCAGAAACATTTTAAAAGAGGAAGAAACATCACACTGGCCTTTGAGGGATTTATTTGTCTTCAATTTTGAAAGTCCTCCATCTTCCCACATTCAATCTGTGGACTGAGAACTGGTCAGGAAGTGGCCTCTGCCACAATTGTCCCCAAAATGTCAGCAATGCAGGTAAATGTTAGCAAAGTAACTGTCTTCTGCTTTAGATAAAATTCTGCCTGCTCTTTTCCCTCCTTTCTCCTGGACACAAGTCAGCAGTTAGCATAAGGAAAAAAGAATTTCACAGTTCCTAAACATTTGACACATTTAAAAATCTCCTGAAAACTCATTTACTGTTGAAACGTTGAGGTTTTTCTACCACAATGTCTTAACCTATCTCCCTACTGACCAGCCATCCTAAAAAGTAACCTTCATTGTCTCACTGCCTGTCTCAAACATCTTTGAGAGTATCTCATGTTCCACAGGGTGAAGTAAAGCTCCTCACCTTGGCATTCAAAGCCCTCCATCAGGCCTTACCTCCTATTAGTCCCTTAAAGAAACTCTTAGTTCAAGCCAGAAAGGCCACTATTAACCATCTTACATATTCCTGGTACCTCATTTCCACTCCTGACATTTCCCCTTCCTTTCCACTTATCCAACATTTATAATTTTTTAAATATCTAGCTGAAGTCCTTCCTCCTTCACAGTGGAAGATCACCTAGCCCACTGAGTTCTCTCTCCTTGTCACACTTACAGAACTTGTTTACTAACTGTTCCCTTCATTTGGGATGTCGCTTTATGACAGGCCTTGTATTTTCAACTTGTTTTTCAAATCCACTTATGCACATATTTACCTTTTCATCTTTGATGTTTGACTTTGAGGGCAAGGATCATATCTAGATTAGATTAGCACACAGCAGACTCACAATAAATATTTACCAATTTTAACTGATTGACAGTTAAAAGATGACAACCCTTTGCTTTGATCTTTTCCCATAACCCTCCCTACTTGCTTTTTATCATGAACCATTCCAGTTCCAAAAGGCCAACATTTTCTTTCTGTCTAAAACCTGTCTAAAATTCTAGGTTTTAACACTGGAAGGGAATTCTCCAGAAGAGACAGGGCAGCTCCTCAGATAGTAGGAGGGCTATCTCCACGACTTTCACCTTTTTTTTTTTTGTCAAGGAGGTCTCTTCCTCCATGAGCATGCTGCTGCCCCTTGAGCACTCTGATTCAAGGTGAACAAACTAAAAAGATCTTCTCTAGGGTCACCTAGCACAAAATGGACCTGCTTTATTAAGCAAAAGGAAAGGGAGGCCAAAAGGAAAACAAACACAAAGAAGAAAATGTAAAGGACTTACACATTATAAATTTTGAATCATTCTGACATGAGCTCAATCCCAAGGTGCTCAGGACCTGTCCCATTCCACAAGGCATCAACAGTGTCTACACTTTATTCCCAGATAAAGACGGCCAAATTTTAGGCATAAACAGTTGAGTTCTTGTTTCTTATTCCTCAAATTGTCTAAAGCTGAAGAGTGACATTTTATAACCTACTACTCACTTGTTGGCTATATGTCCTAAATTCTTTCTTTGCTCAATGTGCTCTTCTGTAAAATGAGGATAATAATAGTAAAGTAAAATAATCATAAAGTTGATGTGGGGATTGAATGAGATAATCTAGGTAAGGCAGTTAGCAAATGGAAAGCACTCAGTAAATACTATTATTATTTCACAAGCAAGACTGACAGATTAGGTGAGATAAAGGGGGGGGGTGGGTTAGAGAGAGGGAAAGAGAGAGGGAGAAAGATTTCAATTTCAACTCTACTACCTAAACCACCCATCTAGGGCCCCTCCATCTCCTCTTTCTGGTTTCTTCTGAGGAAGACATGCCTCTCAGGCACAATGACCATCTTCAAGAACACAGGTTCACTCTTTCAGTCCCAAACAACAATTATATCTTAATACAGTGCAATAATTGTTACACTCAGCATGGTAACAGAAGAGTCCGCTCTTTATGTTCTTTTCTACCTGCCCAATAGTTTCAATGTTTTTCTTGGTACGATGTAACCATGCTCATTCTCCTTACCTACAACTATTCCACTCCACTGTCCTTACCTCAAGATGAAAGATCACAGGTATCTCTTTGCCTTCCTCCTGAAGCACCTGTAATAACAACAAAATTGTTCAAACAGATCATATATGTGACCTTGATAAAACCCTTTTTCCTCTCTGGGCCTCCGTTTCCTTATTTGTAGGTAAGTGGGTCTGACCAGATGATCTCTAAGGTCCCTTCTCACTCTACCATTCTCCACTACCAAAATAGGGAGACATTAAACCAGAAAAGTTAGTCTGGAGCCTTATTGTGGAGAGCTTTGAATGCTGGATTATGGGTCCACTTAATCTCATAGACAGGGAAATTATGTGATTGGAATTTATTAACAATGATGTTTAGGAATAGGGAGTCCAGGGGAGAATTAATGAAGCTTGAACAGGAGAAATGGGTGTATCATGGGAAGGCAGAAACCTTCCAGCTTGGTAAACAATTGGATATAGGGAGCAAGGGAGGATGTGTCAAAGGAGCTGGTGATTGGGATGTTACTAACAGAGTTAGGAGGCTGGTTTTGCAGGTTGCATAAAGGAGAGGAGGTTGGTTTTGCAGGTTACATAAAGGAGAGGAGGTTGGTTTTGCAGGTTACATAAAGAATTCTGTTTAGACATACTCTACAACTCAGCAATTCCACTCCTAGGCATAAACTCCAAAGAAACTCTGGGACACGTATAAAAAGATACATGTGGAAGAATATTCATTGAAACATTGTTTGCATAACAATAACCTAGAAATAATTCAAATGTCCATGAACAGGAAAGTAGATAAATGAATTTTGGTATAGTCACACCCTGGAATATTATACAATAGCCAAAACAGATGGACTGCAATGACACACTGTAACATGGATGGATAACAGCAATTTAAGTTAAAAAGTAAGTCCCTTACATACAACATGGTATCCTATTTACACAGTTATAAACAACGAACATAAAGAATATTGTAGTATATTATATGTATAATATATATGATTATAATACATATATAATCCTTTGAAGGAATACATATTGACACAATATCACAATATACAAATAAATCAAAAAAATGATGAACGTAGGATTCAGGACAATGCTTACTTTGGATGTGGAGAGGCATTTTGATGCAATAAGGGAGCCACATAGATATAGATTATTTTCAAGGAACTAATTTTCATGTTAGATTTTCAGGTGTTTATTACATTATTTAAAATAAATTAATCAAATAAACAAATACGTAAGTAATCAGAAGGAAAAAATGTATTAAACATAAATTATTGCTGTAAAAATAGGTCTCAAAGAATATTACAGGGGTTTAAAAAAATACAACAGAAGATAAAAGCACATTGGTAGAGAAAGAAATAAAAGAGAAAATGAAAACATCTCAGAAATGAATGCTACATTAGAAACAACCAAAAATAGAGGGAAAATGTGATAAAAGCATGTTAAGACATGAGGGACAGGCTAGAGTGAAAGACATCAAAAGAGCAAAAATATAAAAATTTTATAGATAAGGTGTAAAAAGGAGAATCAACTTCTTGAAACATAGAGATGTGATAGAAATACTATTTAAAGAAATTATGAAAGAAATGTTTCCTGAAATAAAGACTTTAATCTGCATATCAAAAAGTTACACCATGTATTTGGAAAAAATGATATAGAAAGGTGAACCCAAGATATATTCTGCAGAAACCATTCATCTTCAAAGATAAAGAACTAATCATATGAGAATCCAAGCAGAAAAGGCAGGTTACTTCCAAGGAGGAAAGACTTAGGTTGACTTCAGACATCTCCTCAGTGATATTCAAATGCTTGAAGATAATGGTCCATGTCTACACAGTTTTGAGAGCATGAAAGCATAACCCCAAACTCTATATTCAAGTGTGGCAGGCAAAGGTTGCTGGTTATTTCTCCATATTCATTTTCTTCCTTCTTAACACTGAGAACACAGATTTTGAGCTAGACAATTGCCATCAGCTAAAAGACTATATATCCCATAGTCATGTAATTAAGTTTTGTCTAGTGAAATTTACACAGAAATGTTATGTGCCACTTCAGAGAAATCTCCTTAAAGGTGGGGGCCTATCCTTCTTGACTCCTTCCTTCATTCTGCTCCCTGAAATCTGAATATGATGGCTGGCACTCAAGCAGCATTCTTAGACCATGAGGACAAGGACCATTCTCTAAGAAATGGTAGAGCAGTAAGCTGGAAAGACTACGGGTTCCTGGTGAGTTTATGGTGCTCTGGACTTCTATTATGTGAGAAAGCAATAAACTTCCAACTTGTTAAAATCTCTTATGTGTATGTTTGTTGGAGGACAAAGATATTTTTAGTCAGCCAAACTTAACTCAGAATGATTACAACAGGCAGATGCTCCTCAGATATAAAGAAAAAGGACAGGATGTATCAAGCTTGGAAATAAAATTAGGTGATGAAACTCAGCCAACAAAAATCAAATCAAAATAATATAGGAATAGGGAATATGGAAGCCATTGTAAAAGGATTAATAAAGAAATTTTAATTCATTTAAATATAAAACTGAGATTAAATAACTGGGAATTATGGTCACAGAACAGAATGTAAGTAATAACACAAAAATCAAGAGTATGGTGGAAGAGTAAATGTGCTAATTTTCTTATCTTGCATCACATGGGATCCATAGATATAGTCTAGAAAAGAATTTTAAAAAAACTTTTACGTAATGATTCCAACCTCTTAATGTTTTTCATAACTTCAAAAAAAATTTAGGAACTAATAACTTTCATAGTGAAGAAACATTTGTCTAAAATTCAGCAGTTCTTACAGTTTCACTTCAATTTCCTTTAACTTCGTTAAATAAAAGTAAAAAGTTTTTTTTTGCTTTAAAATAACGTGTAGTGTATGATTCCCATTTTTGTTCACCAATTAGTCTCATTTTCACCATACCTATATTTACCTATCTACCTACTTACAGTCTTTCTGTCTGTATCTTAGGTGTATATTGAATATCTTAAAATGTCATTTGTTTTAAGTCTAGATGGGGGAATTTCTTTTTTTATTTCTGTATTTTAATAAGGATTATGCATTAATTAGATAAACTATCAACTCTGTAAAAACCAAGTTTGTTTTTTTTTTAAATAAAGGAATTCTCCCACTTTCTTCTGGAAAAATCTTGTAACTACGCACAAATGAAAATGAATACTTACCCCTATGCCAGGCACTAATAGAACTTATATTTCAAGCTTTTAATTTTATTATTATTATAATATAAACAGAGGTAGTAACATACAGCAATGACTTTGGCATAAAAAATCTACATCCACACCTCTAGTCGTATAACTTCCTGAAGGCAATACCTTACAATTGTACTCTAATTTTTGTCAAAGGGAAATTTTAACTTCACAAGAAAATGTATTTTAAAATAAAGTAGGTAGAGAATGTTTTATCCTCATTTTACAGATGGGCAACAGCATCCAAGGTAACAAACCTAAATAGTGGCAAAGCTGGGATTGGAACTAAAGTGTTCTAATTTCCAGACCAGATGTTCCCAGAAAAAGACAGTTACTGTTATTTTCCCCTTGTTGAATACAACTGGTTTTCATGGCAATAAGATAACCAACACATACTCAACAGAGCCATTAGTTCAAAGAATTTTCGACTTGCAAGGGACCTTAGAGGTCTTACGTGGGCATTCAGCAGAGGGCCTTGGCAATCCTCCTTTCTAGACCCCAGCTAGAGAACAGCTGATGTGCCTCTGGGCTCCCATTTCAGAGATCACCATTTTGGGTTTTTTTTAATCTTATCTGATTTACATACTAATGTTTCACATAAGATTCCATTTGAAAAAGAGGCTGGTTTCTACAAATAGGTTTTAAACCACTGATAGCCTAATCTTACAGAAATAGAGAAGTGATTTAATATAATCATTGCAAAGTGAGGAAGTTTCAAGAAGTACCAACCAATTCACAGGAGAATAAGCAATCTTGGACCAAGCTTATTTTGAGACTGCCTGACATCATTCCATTTAGAAGCAGCTGCTTTTCTGAATTCACACTTCTCCTTTTTTCTAAGCCGCTAGTTAACTAACTCAAGTGTACAGACTGTACAAATCTTACGTGGTCAAGAAATTATAGATTTGATGCATGAACAAGAACTGGAGAAAAATTTCAAATGTCTTGCCTTGTAATGTTCCATGGTCTAACTTTGAAAATTGTCTAACGAGAAGCAGCTGTCTGCTGTTAAAAATGTGGATCCATTTTAAAGGTAGCAGGAATGTTCTTTATTAGATATAAATATCACTGTGCTTCTGAGGTTGATGAAGTCAATTAAATGGAGGATGTAGGTAATTTAATAATTTACATTTATCAAGTGCTTTACAGGTTATAATCAGTAAAGTAGCATTTGGTACAGTAGGAAGAGCACAGGCTTTAGAATGAGACATACTCAGCCTCACTGCTTAGTAGCTGGGAAACCCCAGTCTAGACTATTTACCCAACTGATGTTTGGTTTTATCATCTGTGAAATGGAACTAATATGAGGATTAAGTGTAATGACACATAATGAGTGCCTAACTCTTCCTCAAGTAACTTTAATTTTCTTTCCTCCTTTTTCCTGGAATGTTGAATATAAGTGACATTTTTATTAATTGGACCCTACTTTAAATATACAGAAGTATAAACTATAATATACGGTAAATTATTTTTTAATGCAGAATAATTTTGCAATCTGAATCATAACCAGTAGTCAGTATATTGCAATGAAAAGAGTACTGGGTCAATAATCAGAAGACTTCCATTCTTATCTCCATTCTGCCACTTTTAGGTTGAACCCATATGAAATGACCATTTTTACCAGTCACAAATGGTTGAATAAATTTGTGGTGCTGGATAAACAATAATCTCTCTAAGATTGTTTCTTCATTAGATGAAGTTTAGATAACTACATTCATTCATTGATTAAGTATTTATCATTTGCCTATTATCTGGCAGACATTGTTTTAGCTTTAGCTTATGACAATATAGTGAGGAATATAACAATGTCCCTTTCCTTTTGGTACTCTATTCAATAAGGGAGACATAATAAACAAGAAAATAAGCTTACAAATCATAAATTTTTCAGGTAGTGATAAAATATTCAGTAACTCGTAGATTGCTAAGGTTTGCTTCAGCTTGAAAATCGTAAAATACCAGATCATTTTTGTAATAAATTATACTCTTTTCTTACTGAATTAGTTTAATAGAAGATGTATCTGTAGATAAATTTGTGCTTCTTAAAAATAGAAAGAAGTACCAAAATTGTAGGAAATCTGAAAGGGAATCTTTAGAAAACCTCAAATAAAAGGATTTAGGAGATTATATTAGGAAATAGGTTTGGCTGCATGTAACAGTAAGAAATGCCAAATAATACTGACTTAAAGAATAAGGTTTTTTTTTCATGAATCAGGAAGTCCAAATCTAGTTGCTCCAAAGCTAGCATGGTACCACAGTGCTTATCGGGTGGCTGCTCTTAGCCATCTTTACCATAGGCTTTCTTCCTCACCCTTGTTGCTTCATGGTTGCAAGATGGCAGATGGAAATTCCTCAGCAACACTATACCCGTGTGGCAGGCAGAAAGAACATAAGGGTCAAAGGGTAAAGCTTAACTGCCAGCTTAGTTTGCCTCCTTACAAAGAGTTTTCCCAGAAGCCTCACCTAGCAATTCCCACTTACAACTCATTAGCAGGAACTGGACTACACTTAAATTTTCAGTTGAGCACTTGGCTACCCTAGACAAAATCAGAATTATGTTAATGAGGAGTGTTCAGATGAATACTGGCTAGAGAACTGGCAGCATCTACCAGAGGGATGTATCAAACTTCACTAAGAAATATGATTCTGAACATCTGTGAAACAAACATATACCAAGAAAAATCATTATTAAAAGGAAACTTTGACATGTGTCTTCTTATATATCAAATACTGTTTGACATACAAATGATTTCCAGTTGCCTTCTCCAAGTTCTACCTCCCATGGGTCTGTAAGTAAAAGTAAGTTTTACTTTTTATTATTTACTAAAGTAATGCCTATCTGTAATATTTACCCAAGGGCTTGGTTTGAATAAAGAACTCCATTTATCTTAAATGATTTTCTGTTTTCTTCCTTCCACATAAAATTTAAGAAGACTTATAAACAAACAAATCCAAGTGATGAACTACTAAATAGCTAAGGGGTTTGAAAAAAGATCAAGAAAACAAAATCCAAGAGGGTGACAGGCATACAAGGATGCAGAGGTCCCTAGGATTATGGGAGGGATCCAAAAGTTAGGTGTCCCTTACCATCTGAATTCTAGCAATCTAAATGTGTGTATAAAATCTGGTAAAAATGTTTACCAACGTTCACTATCCAAATAAAAAATGAGCTAAAATGAACCCATGGGTGTATATCAACTAAAACGTTGTAGGTGAATGCTGAGTGGTTCTTTCAGGCATCCCTCACCCTGCTGTTCAGAGAAGCTCTGGATCAGAAAGTGAGAAGTACAGGTACAGCAAAGATAATGGGATGTCACATTTGAGATTAGGGTACAGAGAGACTGTGACTTCTGTCCTGCTTGCCACTCTAACTCTCTCTTGTTTGCTTGCTCCGAGGGAAGCCTGCTGCCATGTTGTGAGCTGCCTGTAGAGAGGTTCATGGGGCACGGAACTGAGGGAGGCCTCTGACCAACATGAAGTGAGGAACTGAAATCCACAGGCCAACATCCCACAAGGAACTAGATTCTGCCAACAACCCATGAGTGAGCATGTTATCAGATGCGTCAACAGCCCCGCTGGCACCTTGACTGGGGCCTTGTAAGAGACCTTGAGACTGAGGTGCTCTGCTAACTTGCACCCAGATTCCTGATCTACAGAAACTGTAAGATAATAAGTGTTTGCTGTCTTAAGCCTCAAATTTTAGGGTAATTTGTTACCTAGCTAAGGATAATTAGTACAGGAATGCAAAAATCTTTACCAGTATTTAATATTTTGGCATATAAAAGAACATGTCTTTGTCATATGGGATTCTCTTTTATATATATGGAACATCATATTCCTTGGTATTATCAATAAATAAAAAACTTACTGGGGGGACTTACCTGGTAGTGCAGTGGTTAAGAATCCGCCTGCCAATGCAGCAGACACGGGTTCGATCCCTGGTCCGGGAAGATCCCACATGCCACGGAGCAACTAAGCCTGTGAGCCACAACTACTGAAGCCCGCGCACCCTAGAGCCCCAGTGCTGCAACTACTGACCCCATGCGATGCAAGTACTGAAGCCTGCGCCCCTAGAGCCCGTGCTTGGCAACAAGAGAAGCCATGGCAATGAGAAACCCGCGTACCGCAACAAAGAGTAGCCCCCGCTCGCCGCGACTAGAGAAAGCCCGCACGCAGCAACTAAGACCCAACGCATGGACTTCCCTGGCGGCACAGTGGAAGAATCCGCCTGCCAATGCAAGGGACACGGGTTTAAGCCCTGGTCCGGGAAGATCCCACATGCCATGGAGCAACTAAGCCCGTGCGCCACAACTACTGATCCTGTGCTCTAGAGCCTGCGAGCCACAACTACTGAAGCCCACGTGCCTAGAGCCCGTGCTCCGCAACAAGAGAAGCCACCGCAATGAGAAGCCCGCCTACCGCAAGGAAGACCCAACACAGACAAAAAATAAATAAATTAAATAAATTTTTAAAAAAACACCAAAGACCCAGTGCAGCCAAAAATAAATAAATAAATGAATGAATAATAAATTTATTTAAAAAAAAACTTACTGGGCAATACAAAGTATGACAAATTAGGGTTCAAGCTAGCCAGAGAGCAAATGTAAATCCCCAACCCAGAATCTGTGTTTACTAAATACCAACAGAACTGAATCGACAGACCGGAGTAGATGACTGAACCTTGAAGATAGAAAGAGTTCCCACTTGATCCAATAGGCCAGTGGTTCTCAACCCTTAGCAGGAGTCAGAATCACCTGCGGGGCTTGTTAAGCCACAGATTGTGGGGCCAACCTTCAGAGTTTCTGATTCAGTATGCCTGAGGTTGGAACAAAGAATTTGCATTTCTAAGAAGTTCCCAGGTGATGTTGTTGCTGCTGTTTCAGGGGCCACACTCTGAAAACCACCGCAATAGGCGAGAGTTTCTGTTGTTTCCTGTTGGGAGGCAGTGACATGTGAATAGCCCTCCCAGACAACTCATAATGCATGAGAGAAAGAGCAAGGCTGAAGGGCACCAACTTGGAGCAACTGTGAGGCTCTTGCTGAGATAATAAGGTGCTGGTATTGGGGAGCAAGGAGCTTCACAGCCAAGGGAAATTAAAAAGGAAATATCGAAAGTGCTTGCTGACTTCAGTTCTCCTCCAAATACTGCAGTTTAATCAGTCACTGTAGCTACAGAGGGAGAAAATCATATTGCTGTCATTACTAATGAAAGTCACACAACCAGGTTCACCTGGCTTCCCATGAGAGACATGAAGTACCATTCAGCGTGGCTCCTACGAATCAGGTGCTCTGAACTCTATTTACTGCTATAATTAACTCTACTCATTCTATTTACCTGATAGAACTGTCTTTGGGCTTCCAGATGGCCCTAGCTTCCTCTAGGATCATCAGCTGGAGACCCTGAAAGCCATTCAAACCCTTCAGATTTGTGCCTTATCTGATTTACCCAGTTTCAGAACACAGGGTGCAATTTTCCCTATTGGCATCCGTCGTCTCTATTTCCAAGTTGAATACGATTCAAACAGCCAAAAGAGCACATGGTTGTATTTATTCATGGGCTGTTTTTGAAATGCATTTATTTCACTGATATTCTGGAGATAGTGGTGTTACTAGAGTGTTTTCCAAAACACACAGCCCATGGGGGTGCCAGTTTCCAGGTCTGTGGCATCTGTTAGTGGATATCATAAGCAGTGGTGGGGGGGGTGGCAAAGAGGGCCTTCTTTGCATCTGTACCTTGGCATGTGCCCCTAAACACTTAGTTACCTTGCATTTTTTTATAATTCCTTGCAAAGGGTTCAAGAGTTATAGAGTGATGAGAATAATGTCTAAGTGACGATTTCAGATGCTGTCTTATTTTTGCTCTTTGGGAAATTGTCTACCTTCCAGCAATTTCTAATACCAAACAATGTCTCCAAAACTGGCAGCATCAAACACTGTCCAAAGATATCCATGGTTGATTTACAAGGAAAGGAAAAAGCAAAGCTTCTTGAGGGTTGAGACGGTGGAAATTTATCCCCAAGGAGCTTCCAGTCTAGCAAGTAGAGAGACATTTGTGAACAACCGAACAAGCCAGCTGGTATAAATAAAATATCAGGGCCAAAATAAAGCATCTCAAATGGAAAAATCACACATTTTAAATATTTTTAAAATGCAATGAACATAATTATTTTCCAGTATTATCAATAGGCGTTTCCAAACAGAAATGGGTAGAGGTCCCTGGACCTGAAAAGTGAGCAAAAACTGAAGGAATTCTTTTCTGCCTCCCCTTTCCATGATTTGTTTATTAAACTTATTTCTTGAGTAAACTTTTTAACAAGGAAGTGCCCTGGTTTCCCTCAGTCTCTTCTCTGCCCCACCTCCTTGGCACAGGGCTTGGCGCTAAACTTACATGCACATGTACTATGAGCAAAGCATCCACATAGATACATACAGCAATTACAATTGTTTTTGTTTTGTTTTGTTTTGATTTCACCTCTTTTAATAAAACCTCTATTTAAAGGTGCTAACTTTTAAGTTGAACTAAAGAAAATACTTTTTTTTTTTTTTTAATTGCAGTGATATCTCTTAGACCAAGATAACAGGGAATATTTACTGGCGGAATCACAGTACAGTAAAACAGGGTTCCCATCTCACTATGCAGGTAGGCTAATATTAATGTGTCTCCATTCTAATGGCAAGTTTCAGACTGAACCTTCTCTGTATTCAGTTTCTCTGAGGCCAACCTTCCCTGCAAGGTTTAAAGATTACAAAACGACCAGCCCCTTTCAAAAGCATGGATTTCTCTGGTCTTTTAAATTCTTAAACTGTCCAATTTCTCACATTCATCAGACATTCACCTCATGGCAACCCAAACCCACAAGTACACTTACTCCTATCGGGTTGTTGACATCGCTTGGAAGGTCTTTTCAGTTAACCTTTTTCCTGACCACCCCACAATTTCCTCTGGTTTGTTATTTGACAGACCATCCAAATACTTTTACCTAAGTCATTTGCTTCCTTCCTACTGAAAGCTTTTTACTGCTGCCACCAGCCCCTTTCTTCCTGAGCAAAGATCATGTTTTCTTCAGTCCAGGCTCTGTGGCACACAGTCCCATTTCATAACTTTGAGTAAAATTCCACTTTTTGAACTGCTTGTTGGGGGACAGGGGCAGGTATGAATTATAAACTCAGTCACAGAGGTGTAACATAATTAATTGTGAGTGCCTAGAGTAACTACATTTAAAACTCATAAAACATTTCAAGGGAAGGGCCTTCTAGGTCCTTCCTATAATTAATTAACAGGTAAACAGCATTCGTTTTAATTAGTATATCAATTTTTTCTGCATGAAAAGAGTTCATTCTCTAACATGGTTTCATTATTTCCCTCTGAAAACTTTTCTTTCTAGTTAGTTGTTTAATAAATCTTATTCTCATAGACAGCACAAAGGCCGAGTCAAAAGAGCAAGAACTCTAAATTAGTGCGACTAAATCTCAGGGCTGGAGGCATCCTCTGACTTACTGGAGGCAGAGGTTGGTGTGTGCATATTTTAGCTCTCCTGAGAAGTACCAAAGGCTTCCCCCATCTCCTTCTCCTAAAGCAAACCTTAAGTAATCCTTTTACACTTTACCACTCCCTTCTCTGGGCCCTGGAGTCTAAGACATTACTTAATATTTGCCTGTTTCTCCCCTGGAAAATCCCCAATTTAACGCAGGCTACTTCATACCTAAAATACACTGGTTTCTCCACTCGACCCTGCTGAAGAGTTTCCCAGTGTAAAAACAGCACCAAGAAGTGTTTTTAGATTGCCAGATAAGTGGGACCTGGAAACATTACAATTGGTTCGCAAGCTAATGCTCCTAGTGACCAGGTATGAATTTGGAAGATGGCTGGATAGTCTGAGCTATAACCTGTGTTGACAAACTAGAGCTCTATGGTCTAAACATCCAAGCTAATCACTACACACATACTCTGAGCTTGAAAATAATAAAACTATAAATTAATAAAGCCACTTTTGAGCTCAATGACAATAGGGTTGGAATGCAGGCTAGATATCAGGAGCCATGAATATAACCCTGTCCTCAGCACTAATTATAAGCTATATTACAGATCAATTCAGTGAAATGGTTTTATAGGCTAGTGGAACCTTCTGCTCAAAATCAGGTGGGAGTAGCGCAGATTAATCCCATCATCTGTTATTCTATCAGTAAGGTTCTACTCTTTAATTTCTAAACTTTTTGATTTTGATGAATACTCCATTGAAATGCAAATATCTTTTGAAGGGGTCATACCAATCTTTTATCAGAGGACTTATTATAAACAGTTAATATTTTAGCAGAGCTTGGGACAAATGCAACACAGGCCAGGGAGAGAAGAAAAAGCTGAGGCTAATGAGGGAGGAAGGAGGGCACCAAAACAAATTTTATTACCCTCCAAAACTGCTCTTTGGGGACTACCTTAATTCTCCCCTGCTGACCATCTCTTCATTAAGGCTGGTGGTCTCCCTGAACACAAGGTCAGGCTTCACAATTGGATGATGAACAATGGCAACCTTGATACTTGCTAGCCTTCAATCTAAGTCATGTCCATCTTCCTTCTGTTGGTAAATGAATCCATTTTTCCTTAACTTTCTAAAACTAATCAGCTGTCAAACCGAGACTCTTATCTACACAGAAAGTGCAACACATGACCCTTGTTTGCTTTTCTCTTTTCATAGGAATCAATAATATCAAACTATCCCTGCAATGCCAGAAGGCTGAAGATTTGCATTTTGAGAATAACAAACAATAAGGGAGGACCCATCTAAAATTTTCTTGTTGGCAGTCCAAAATATCTAGCCCTGCCACCAATGGAATTAACAGACAAAATGAACCCAAATAACTGAACTGCTGGTAGAAGGGAAGGAGATTATAAATACCAAATGTGGCTTCGTGACCAGTTTCAGAAACAAGGACTGTAGCAACCTCCCCTATTTTCTTTCTAACAAATTATATTAATAGATAATAACTGGTACCCCTTCTTCCTTACTATTTCATATAGGTATGTTGGTGGTAGTTAGTAACTTAGTTCTTAGGTGACAGATTGTTTCTAAACTAGAAGAATAAACATTACCCAGAGAGAGGTCCAAGGAAGGGGATTTAAAAATTTCCCCTTCAGAGAGATACTAAGCATGTTTTCATTTGCACAAAGGATCATAGCATTTTGTTAGGTGAAAACATGTCCAGATTGTTACTGTTGTTTAGAAATTAAAGCACAGGAAGAAGGGTATGTATAGATGTTGAATGGTCAAAGGGTGAACCCTCACAGCTTTGGTGAGTCACTTTCAGCATCTATTCCAAACTCCTTATAGGGAGCCTTCCTCTACTGAAGAAGCTGGAGAATTAAAAAGCACATTTCTGATTTCCTGACTCCTGAGTTAAGATAGTAGATTGAATATACACATCTAACTTTGCTTCCTCTTGAAACCCTACAAAATGTACAATAAAGAGATTTACTTTTTTTAAAAAAGACATAAACCCTCTGGAGCTGGGAAAACAAGAGGCAAGAACAGTAATATTTTGGAAGCTGGATCGTGGCAGTGAGGAAGCAGAGAAACAAACCAATTTATACTGTAGGATTCTCAAAAGGTTCAAGAACTCATGGTACTGGGTAATACAGGAGCTGGGGTGAACTGGCATCATGCTGAAATAAGGAGGATTGGGTAAAAATGTCTGAGTAGCAGTTAGATCCTCAGAAACCCTTCCCTGTACCACAGTGCTGGGTAAGTGCCCTCCTTTATCCTAGCAGATCCCAGGGGGTTATTACCTTTGGAGGTAAAAGAGGGTGTTAGGACTGGGGTGGGGAATGCTAGGCTCCTCTGAGGGCTGGATCCTGTACCCACAAATGGTCCATCCAGATGTCCCAAAGGTAAACCTCTAGCTTGGTAAGTCCTATCCATTTGCTCAGAGCTTCCAGTGTTTTCATTCCTCACTTGGTTTTAGTTTTTTTTTAAAATAGGAATTTTTGGGGGGAGGTATAATTTATACATAGTATTGAAATGCACAGACCTTAAATGTACTTGAGCAGTTTTGGTAAATGCACACATCTGTGTAACTCACACCCCTAACACAATATGGAACATTTCCAACTTCCCAGAAAATGAGTCCCTCACTTTAAATCATGAACAGACAACTAAGGATTACCAGACATCTGAGGAAAAACCCCCAAATGGAAGATAAAGACCAAAGCAAACAAATAGAGAAAAAGGAACTTAGAGGAAAAAGCCCTTTTAGGAAAAATAAAACATTAAAAAAAAAACTATATTAATAACCTTAGGGAGATGAGAAGAGTCTGTACACTGCATGCTATGAAAAAAATTCAAAGAACAAAAATAGAGCTCTTAGAAATTGAAAGCATGATAACAGTAATAAAAAAAAAAAAAAACTCAGAAAAACTCAGTAGAAATCTTGGAAGATAAAGTTGGGAAAATTTCCCAGAAAATAGAGCAAAAAGACCAAAAGAAGGAAAATCAGAGAGAAATGATAAGAAAAGTGGAACCCAGTCAGGATATCCAACATCTAAATAACTGGGGAAGAAAGTAGCAATGAATAATTCAAGAGAATACCTAGGGTTTTCAGACTGAATGGGCCTACTGGATGCCCAAGAGAATGGATGCAAATTAGACTCACACAGAGGCAAGTCATTATGAAATTTCACTGGAAACAAAGAAAAAATACTATTTAAAAAATTGGCCACATAGCAGGAATCAGAAGAGCTTCAGATTTTTCAACAGCAGCACATAAAACTAGAAGTCAACGGAGCAAAACCTTCAAAACTGAAGAAAAAAAGATTCCTAATCTAGAATTCTATATCCAGTCACTTTATCAATCAAGCAGAAAGATAGAATAAAAACATTTTCAGACATCCAAGATCTCAAAAAAATTTACCATCCACATACCCTTTTTCAGAAAACTGCTGGAAAATATGCTCCATTAAATGAAGGGAATAAAGTAAGAAAGAATATATGGACCACATGAAACAGGAGATTCACAGGGGGGAGGCAAAGGGAATCTGTCAGATGATGGAGATGATGGACCCCACATGCCTGCACTATACAAAGCACAGAAGATCTTGTTAGAAAATCTGAGGCCAAGGACTGTGGAGAGCCCAGATGCATAGCTGTCCTTGCCTCCAGAGTAACTACACAGGCATAGTGAAGCCCACGTGTGGACAGTAAAGATGAAGAGACAGTAATGAAGGATGTTTCTAACACAATGGTACACCGAAGCCTGGGGTCTCTCTATGTCTTGGTAAAACTCTCCTGACTCCCATAGACTATAATGCAGAAAATAATAAAAATCTGCCCAGAGAAATTCTGCATATTAATTGAAACTTTCAGGGACTTCCCTGGTGGCACAGTGGTTAAGAATCTGCCTGCCAATGCAGGGCACACGGGTTCGATCCCTGGTCCGGGAAGATCCCACATGCTGTGGAGCAACTAAGGCCATGTGTCACAACTACTGAAGCCCACGCACCTAGAGCCTGTGCTCTGCAACAGAGAAGCCACCGCAATGAGAAGCCCACGCACTGCAACGAAGAGTAGCCCCCTCTCACCACAACTAGAGAAAGCCCGTGCACAGCAACAAAGACCCAACACAGCCAAAAATAAATAAATAAATAAATGTTCATATGTTGGGTGTGGGTGTATATGTATATCTATGTGCTTGTATATACATAGACTATCTCTGGATGGATTGTGAAGGAAATTTACTTTCCACTATCTACATTTTTGCTCCTTTTTAATTTATCTTTTTACCCTGTGCATGTATTAACTATTCATAAAATGAACTAATGAATAAAACAAAATTTTCTTTTAAAAATTACAAGCAACATGTCCATTGACTGAGTAATTCTACACTTAGGAATTTATTCTGTGAATACACTTGTCCACATGTGAAGTTACATAAGTACAAGGCCGTTTACTGCAGCATTATTTGTGACAGTAAAGGACTGGATATTGCCTACATGTCCATTGAGAGGGGAAGGGAAAGATAAATTACATACACCTATGTTGTAGAATGTTTTGCATTCATGAAAAAAGAATGTAAAAGCTCATTATGTGTTGACATAGAATAATATCCAGGATATTCTATTAAATGAAAAGGCAAGGTATAGAAGAAAGTGTATAATTTGTTATAAAAATACAGCAGAAAAATGTCTCTGACCCCCACAACTTAAGTCAGATCACCCTGTTATATGTTATCATTATATTCTGTGCTTTGCCTTTGTGATACTTCTTTTTTTTTGAGCCTTTATTTTATTTGTTTAATGTAAATTTAGTTATTTATTTATCTATGTTTGACTGCGTTGGGTCTTCGTTGCCGCATGCGGGCTTTCTCTAGGTGCGGCGAGCGGTGGCTACTCTTCGTTGCGGTGTGCGGGCTTCTCATTGCGGTGGCTTCTCTTGTTGCAGAGCACGGGCTCTAGGCGCGTGGGCTTCAGTAGTTGTGGCACGCAGGCTTCAGTAGTTGTGGCTCGCGGGCTCTAGGACGTAGGCTCAGTAGTTGTGGTGCATGGGCTTAGTTGCTCCGCGGCATGTGGGATCTTCCTGGACCAGGGATCAAACCAGTGTCCCCTGCACTGGCAGGTGGATTCTTAACCACTGCACCACCAAGGATGTGCACCTTTGTGATACTTATGACGATAATAATTAACGATTATTTGTGCTAACAAAAAAATCTCACACTCCTCCTACTCCTTGCAGCTGGTTCTGGGTGTGAAATTGATTGCATCAATTCAGTGCATTAAGCAATATTTGGAAAACAGAAAGGGCAGGCACTACCTCCCCATGTTCTTAGCTGTTGCTGCTGACAGTCATGGTCATTGCAACAGCATCCTAGTGTTCAGAGATTAGCTTCACAGATGTGAAGAGGCAATTGCAGTGGCAGCTTTCTGATCGCTGGGATCACAGTCTCGGTGGTGTGTTCTGTTCTTCAACTCAACACTTCCAGAGGGAGCTCCTGAATCCCCACCTTCCAACTGTGGTATTCCTCTGGCAGGACAGTTCAGTGGTGATGTTCTGGGGGTCACTGGAAAGGACCTAGCTTATTCCACTCTTATCAGCCTCCCCAACAATTCTGTAGGCACCCGATTCCCTGTATTAAATGCTCTTGTGGCAGTGGTTTGCTTCCTGCAGCTAAACTTTACTGATATAATTGATAATATGGACTTTTAGCATAGAGAAACTGCAAATCTTATTTTAGAATCATAAAAGTAATTTTATTTACTTTATTTGATCTATCCTATATACTGTGTGCTACCAAAGTAAGTGTTAAAGGGTTTAAAAATTGAGGATCATCTATGAGCTTCTCTTCCACATGTGCTAACAACTACTGGCACGTCAAAACATACACAGCAAACCAGGGGCAGCATGTTTAACTTTGTTTTTAAAGTTTATCCAGAACATAGAATGAGTGAATGAATAGGTATTGGGGATTATTTTCAATAACTAATATTGTTTTTTAACTGATGAAAGTGAACGTGCCTGGCAGGTGGGTGGTGGCTTATTCTACTCTCTAAGAAATGCCTGGTGACATCAATTACAAGATCTGACAGAAACAACTGGGAGATTCCATGTTTCACTCTCCTCAACTCAGCAACCTGAAATGATTCTCAACAGGCTGGGAAACCCATTAAAACATCTCCTGGCACATAACAATAACAGGATCATTACCTTTCAATCATGGTGATACTGTGGGAGATGACAATTCTGGCTTTTGTCTCTTTTTACGTTGTAATTACGTTGCAATGTGAATTTGACAGTGAGTGAGTAAAAGGGAACACCACACGAGCAATTATAGCCTTTGAGTACCACCGAGCACACACTTGATATAATATGTTTGTTTCTGAGGTAGCATTTTATATTTATTTAATCCAGTGACATTTTTGTGTGTGCTTTTAGAAAAGAAACATTTGGAGGCGGTGGTGGATAAGAGGGCAAATGACTGAGAAGTCACAGCTCTCTGCAAACACAGACACACAAATTTACAATTACGTGGCAGACAACAAACAGCAACAAACATCTAATTCTGAGTTTTCAGAGATTTACTCAATATTAATGGGGTTGCCATTGAAGGCAGAATAAGGCAGAATTGCTTTGACTCTCAGGTCTATTAAAAACTGGTTGGAGCCTTCCAGTTCTTGACCATATGTGAATTATCCACTTGGTAGATTATTGTTTCCTTGAAATTCAGCCAGCATAGCCCCAAGTGACCTATTCTGCCTAAGTTATATTTAGGAAACACTAACTTATTTAAACATAGACTATGCAAAACCTTTACAGGGTGAATATACCCAAGATAAAATATATATATATATATATATATATATATATATATATATATATATATATATATATCTGTGTGTGTATAACATTTTTAAAACTAAAGGAAATGTTTTTTGGATCATCAGAAGTTTTGGAATTAAAATTTTTTTGAGCTGCCAGGGCCCTTAAAGATTTCTTGTCCAAAAATTTCATTTCATAGCTGAGAAAACAGGCGTAGTGAGGTTTACTGACTTGCCCAGTGTAACAGTTAATTGTGAAATTAAAATGTTTAAATCATATCCTCCTTTCCATTAGCCTGCATATAAGTTTTTGGAAATATTTTAGAATTCTCTGCAATATGGGGGAAATGATCCACACAGAAGCTCCCTAAGAACAGAGCTGGACTCCAGGGGTGATGGGTTAATGGAGTGTGTGGCTGGGGGAAAGGGCCTGCCACGTGTTCCTTCACTCAGCTTTGTTGCCAGTACGACAACAAGTCTTCAGAATCTGTCCTCACTCTCTTATTCTACAGATAGCTCAGATTGCTTATTACTTTTGTGCTATCTCTTTCCTGCAAGTAAACCTTGTATAGCTCCCCTCAGTTGCCTTTTGTGAACTATGGAATCTTGGGAGAAGCTGGACCTACAAGGAGTCAAGAGAGACAATGGCAGGCTAGCAGAGAGAATGCACTGCAGCTCCAGAAGGGGAGAGTAGAGTAAGGTTTGCAGTGTATATTTAATGCTGCTGAGCAGCTGGGTGCCAGGGATTGTGAGAATTTACACCACTAAAGCTGCTCAACAGTGGTTGGTTGGGCTCTCCTAGGAGTGAGCAGATGGAGAGAGAGGAATAACTGTCTATGCAGCTGGTGAATGAATTCCAGAAGCTCACCTCAGTACCGCTGGCTGCCTTTCAGATTAAAGACCCACAACTGGGGGCTTCAATGCATTTGCAGATGCACTTAGATTTTAAAAGGAAGTCTGCAGCACCTCACATCCAGTAGGATGGCTACTATCCAAAAAAAGAAAAACAGAAAAAGAGAAAGGAAGGAAGAAAGAGAGAGAGAAAGAAAATAACAAGTGTGTTGGTGAGGATGTGGAGAACCTATAATCCTTGTGCACAGCTGTGGGAGTATAAAATGACACATCCACATTGAAAACAGTGTGGTAGTTTCCCCAAAATTTTAAAATAAAATTACCACATGACCCAGCAATTCCATTTCTGGGTATATACCCAAAAGAAGTGAAAGCAAGGACTTGAACCTATGTTCATAGCAACATTACTCACAATAGCTAAAATGTGGAAACAATCCAAGTGTCCATCGACAGATGAATTGACAAACAAATGTGGTATATACATACAATGGAATATTATCCAGCTTTAAGAAGGAATTAAATTCTGACACATGCTATAACATGGATGAACCTTGAGGACATTAGGATAAGTAAAATACACCAGTCATAAAAGGACAAATACTGTGTGATTCCACTTACATGAGGTACCTAGAATACTCAAATCTTTAGAGACAGAAAGTAGAATGGTGATGGCCAAAAGGGCTAGGGTAAAGGGGAAATAGGGGGTTAGTGTTTAATAGGTACAGAGATTCAGTTTTACAATATGAAAACAGTTCTGAAGATGGTTGCACAAAAATGTGAATGTACTTAATGCCACTGAACTGTTAAGATGGTAAGTTTTTGGTTCTATGTATTTTACAACAATTTTTTTAAAAAGGAAGTCTGCAGTAGTCCGGCGTTGTGTAAATTGAATTTGTAAATAATTTTTTTAAATTAGAAATGAAAATTGCAGCTTATCTGTCATTCATTCTCTTCTTTATTCCTCCCTTCTTTCCCTTCTTTTTGATGTCTCCTTCCTTCCTTCCTGCAAACATCTGTAGGCTACTTAACATGTGCCAAACATTGTTTGAGGCCCTGGAGGGCTCAGACAAAAGATACCATGCCCTGATCACAGTGCAGCAGTGGGGAAGTGCCCCAGGTAAAAAGACATTATCATGGGACCAAGGCTCGGATAGAGACATGCTCAGATTGCCATGGGAGCTCAGAGAAGGGACACCTAACACATCCTTGGAGATGAAGAGAAAGCTTGCTGGAATTTGGAATTCCTAAGTAGCATCTTGAAGGGTAAATAGAAGTAGCCAGCTAAAGAAGGAAAAATCTGATCTATCATGACAATATTAGTGATAGCATATGCTACAGTAAAAAAGCTACAATTCATGTATTATTTATCCAATTGGTGTTTATTAAATACTAGGTGCCAGGTACAGTTCTATGTGCTGGAAATATGGAGGTGAACAAGATTAAAGCCCTCTGTCACGAAGCTTAGGGGAGATAGTCAATGAATATATAGACAAGTAAATACATAGCTTATCAGAGTATGGTAAATGTTCTGGAGAACAATAGGGCAGGGGAAAAAGAAAGGGAGGTTTGGGATGAGGGAAAGAATGTCACTAATTTTTATATGGTGGCTGGAGAAGCTGTCACTAATAGATTGGCATTTGAGCAGAGGACTAAAAGCAAGGGGGGAAGGAGCCCTGTGGGAAGATGTGGAGGCCAAGGGAATAGCAAGTGCTAAGTTCTTGAGGTGAGAACACGCCACATGTGTTAGGAGGACAGTGTGGCTGAAGTAGGAGGAGGGAGGGGAAGAGTACTGGGAGAGGAAAGGATGGGGGTTGGGAGGAGGACAGTGTTTCCATTATATAGAGCATTTGAGGCCATGATAAGGCTGTTGGCATGTACAGTATGTAAGATGGAATCCATTAGAGGGCTCTGAATAGAGGAATGACATGACCTTACTCAGGTCTTAAAGGGGTCATTTTGTCTGCTCTGTTGAGAAGACTGGAAGAGGCAAGGGTGGAAATGGTGTCACCAATTAGAAGACTATGGCAATAACCCAGGAGAAATTGACTGGCTTAGACTGGATAGCAGCAGGTGAAACTGTCATATTCTAGATATATTTTCTATATATATATATATATATCTTGAAATGGCCATATTCTAGATATATTCTATTCTAGATAGATTGGATATCAGGTGTGAAAGAAAGCAAAATAGTCATGAGTGACTCCCAAGTTGTTGGCCTGAACAACTAGAAGCATAGAGCTGCTATTTACTAAGGTTGGAAAACTGCTGGAGGAGGTTTGGGGTGGGAGTAGGTGAGGAATCAGACATTTGGTTTTGGACACATCAAGTTCAAGTTTCTTGTTAGACATACGTGGAAATATCAACTAGCTGTTACATATAAAGATCCAAAGTTCAGGGGAGAAATACAGCTAAAGATGTAAATTGGAAGTTCTTGGCTTGTATTGGTTCAAAGACATGATGCAGGATGACATTCCCCAGGGAGTTAGTGTAGATGTAGAAGATGTCTAATAACTGAGCCATGGGGTACTTAGGGGTATTCCAATAGTCAAAGATCAGGGAAATGAGGCAGAACCAGCAGAGAAGACTGAAAGAAACAGGCACAGAGATAGAAGGAGAACTGAGATACTCTTCGAAGTCTAGTGAAAAGATTTGTTTTGAGGAGGAGGGAGTGAGCAATTGTGTCATGCTGATGACAGGTCAAGATTGATGAGGGCTGAGATTGGATCATTGGACTTAGCAGCATGGAGGTCAGTAGTGACCTTTTCAAGAGCTGCTTTGGTGTAATGGTGGGGGTGAGTGCTTGGTTGGAGTGCAGCTGAGAGAAAACAGCTTTTAACTACTTGAATTTTCTATGCCTTGATTTCTGTATCTATAAAAAGGGTGTGTTAGTACTTTCCATATGGAGTTGTAAAAATTAAAGGAAATAACATATCTGAAGTACCTAGTAAAGGTCTAGCATATATAAGTACTTAATAAGTACAGTTGCCCCTTGGTTCCAGGACCCTCTGCAGCTTCCAAACTCCATGAATGTTGAAGTCCCTTATGTAAAATGGTGTAGTATTCACATATAACCTAGGCATATCCTCGCATACACTTTAAGTAATCTCTAGATTACTTATAATACCTAATACAATGTAAATGCTATGTAAATGGTTGCCAGCATGCAGCAAATTCAAGTTTTGCTTTTTTGGAACTTTCTGGAATTAAAAAAAATTTTTTTTTCACCTATGGTTGGTTGAATCTGCAGATGCAGAACATGCAGATATGGAGGGGTGACTATATTCGCTATTTTTATTATTTGTATTATTATTTGTATTTATTTTATTTAATTTTTTAAAGATTTTTTGATATGGACTATTTTTTTTTTAAGAATTTATTCAATTTGTTACAATATTGCTTCTGTTTTCTGTTTTGGTTTTTTGGCCACAAAGCACGTGGGATCTTAGTTCCCCAACCAGGGATCAAACCCGCACCCCCTGCATTGGAAGGCGAAGTCTCAATCACTGGACCACCAGGGAAGTCCCTATATTATTATTTTTAGATTTCAGCTATTCCAGGGGAAAAATAGACATTTACTTATCATCATGTTAAGTTAATCACCTTTTTAAAAAAACTTAGATAAGAATTGACATAGTTAACTGACCATTTTTCTCTTTTTCATATTTCTTTTCTTTAAATACAGAGATAAAATGAGGGTATATAGGCAAATTCAAGAAAAGGGTGGAGGAGGAGAGGAATTGCAGAAAGATACAAATAAGGGAGAGAGAAACACCTAAATGTTAATGGTGGGTTTTTTTGTTTTAGATTGTTTTTTAAGATGAGAGAAATAACTATGGATGGCAGAGTAAATTATCCAGTCGAGAGGGAAAAATTAATGATACAAGAAGGGGAGGGGATGTCTTTCAGAGGAAAAGAGGAATGAGATCTGGCGCCCAAGTACAGAACTTGGCCTTAGGAATGTAGCCAATTGATCCATAACCAAAGGAGAGGCAGGGTCTACAGGTATAGATGAAGGTGACTGAATAGATGTAGACAGTGGGAGTATGTGGAATTTTTCTTCTTATGGCTTCTTTCTGCTTTTCTAGTAAGATATGAAGCAAGATCCTCAGCTGAGGGTGAGGAGGGGCAAAGGTACTGGAAGTTTGGGAAGAAATGTGAAATGTAAGATAGTCATCTAAGAGATGAAGAAAATGAATATAATAAGGAAGGGTTAAGAGGGGTTAACTGGCAGTACTGAGGGCCTAATTAAGGTTGATGGTGAAAAATTTAAAGTGAAACCAGTCAGCATATTTCCCTGTTGTGTTTATGTGTGGATGGTGGTTCAGAGAAGGTGGGAAGTTGACATTATCAGGGTTAGGGTTTTGTCAGGTGAATCCAATGGAAGGAGAGAGGAGTAAGAGACTAGATGGATATGCAAAGGGTGATTGTAGGGCAGAACCATGTAACAAGGATGGGAGAGCAGGGAAGTGAGGCCATGAGGAGGTGAGGGATCAGGAAATGGTGGTAGAATCCTGACAGAGTACTAGAGGGAGGGCATGGGAAAGTTGGCAGGTGGGCTCAGAGAGTAGGTTTCTTGAAATAGAGATGATAGAGAGGTTGTGGTTATTGGTAGCGACAACGCATGCTCGTGGAGGGGATGACTCAGGAAGTGTGGAGGACTAGACCACTGGAGGAAAAGAGAAGCAGAGATAAAAGGTTTGGAGAGGATCACCTGCATGTCTTTGAAATTACCCAGAATTAAGACAGGATTATCTTTGGAGAAAGTGTCAGTAAGACAGGAGATAAACTTTTTTATTTTTAACATCTTTATTGGAGTATAATTGCTTTACAATGGTGTGTTAGTTACTGCTGTATAACAAAGTGAATCAGCTATACATATACATATATCCCCATATCTCCTCCCTCTTGCATCTCCCTCACACCCTCCCTATCCCACCCCTCTAGGTGGTCACAAAGCACCGAGCTGATCTCCCTGTGCTATGTGGCTGCTTCCCACTAGCTAGCTATTTTACATTTGGTAGTGTATATATGTCCATGCCACTCTCTCACTTCATCCCAGCTTACCCTTCCCACTCCCGTGTCCTCAAGTCCATTCTCTACGTCTGCATCTTTATTCCTGTCCTGCCCCTAGGTTCTTCAGAACCAATTTTTTTTTTTTTAGATTCCATATATATGTGTTAGCATACGGTATTTGTTTTTCTCTTTCTGACTTACTTCATTCTGTATGACAGACTCGAGGTCCATCCACCTCACTACAAATAACTCAATTTCGTTTCCTTTTATGGCTGAGTAATATTCCATTGTACATAAGTGCCACATCTTCTTTATCCATTCATCTGTCGATGGACACTTAGGTTGCTTCCATGTCCTGGCTATTGTAAATAGTGCTGCAGTGGACATCGTGGTACATGACTCTTTTTGAATTATGGTTTTCTCAGGGTATATGCCCAGTAGTGGGATTGCTGGGTCGTATGGTAGTTCTATTTTTAGTTTTTTAAGGAACCTCCATACTGTTCTGACAGGAGCTAAAATTTTTGAAGAATTAGGGTGAGCGACCTGTAAAGAGATTCAAACTTTGGGAGGGGGAGAGTTTAGGAAGGGGGAGAGTTTAGGAAGCAGGAGGAACAATGGTCTTAAATCAACAATAAAGAGCTTGAAGATTGCCAATCCTACCTCTAGGCCCAGCAGAACACTGGGATGTGGCAAAAAAAGCAGCCGTCTGGGAACAAACTAGTTTTCATTCAGGCCAAGAAGGTGAAGGGAATATAAAGAATTTTGCTGATGATGGACCAGGAGTTCCAGGGGACACAGTGAAAGTTTTCTTGTGTTGTAGAGGGGGAGCAGACAGGATCATATTTTAAAATATACAGAGTAGTATGGGCATGCAAGCTGGAAGATACAGTTCTGTCCTGTGGTGATCTGGATAAAGATGAGATTTGTGCTGATGGCCTTTCAGGTAGACTGTGGTAGTGAGGCTCTGACTCTGGTGTGGGAAGAGGAGATTATGGTCTTGACAGGAGTACAAAGGCTCTGAGCTCTGTTGTGGATGGTGAGGAAGGGGATGGGGGAGGTGTAGTGCTACCAGAAGCATGGGGCTATTACAGGAACCCAGACAAGGGATGATCATGGCTTGGGTTGTGGTAGTGGTTGTGGTAGTAAGAAGTAGCTAAAAAGAAATGTATTTTTGAGACAGAGTTCAGGGGAGTAGCTAATGGATTGGATTGATGGGGTAGGGGTGGGGGAGGAGACTGAGAGAAAGAGAAACAAGGATGGTTCCTATGTTTTGATCTGAAAGAGGTGGTATCATCTACTAAAATGTGGAAGACTTGGAAGAAGGAATGACATTAGGTGAATAAAGAAATCACTTTTCGATATGTTAAGTTTGAGTTGCCTATTTGACATTCAGATAGAGATGGTGAGTAAGCTATTGGATATATGTCTGAAGATGTGGGCAGTGGAGCTTGGTGACCTTGAACAAGTTATTTAATTTCTCTAAGCCTGTTTCTCAACTGGAAAAGAGAAGTATCTATTATTATTATCTATGTGATGTGAGGGTTAAATATGGTAATACCATAAAGTGCTTAGGCTAGAGTTCAGCATTTGCAGCAATGCTCAGGAAATGTTTAATTATCCCCATTGAGAGAAAATGGAGGTCCTCTGAACGTAAAGTAAATTTTCCAAAGCTGCTGAGTAGTGAGCCTTAGAGCTGGGACTTGAGTACCAGTCCACGCTCTTCCTATTCCACCAGTGACTCAATTAGATGTAATACTCGTTGTCAAGCCTCTGCAGCCAGGGGTTAGAAGAATTTAGCATAGTATTGAGGCAGGAGATAGATGGGCCCCAGGCTGAACAGTTTCTCCCCTGTGGACAGAAACTCCAAAATAGCAGAAACGCCATAAAAGCAGGATGATGGAGGAGGCTGGGCCCTGCCCAGATAAGAGATAAAAGACCACATATTCCTCATTCTCGAAGTCAAGGAGACCTTCCCAACTACACATGTGCAGAAAGCCTCCTTGGAGGTCAAAAAGGGAGGGGGCGCCACCTCATAGTAAGTGATGTCAACTACCCATAGGCCTCTTCACTAGAATCCATCTTGGCTAAGAGATGCGCATGCATGCAGGGGAGGACCCTGAGATAAACCAAATACAGACTCAGAACCAGGCAAAGCAACGTGACTGGTCAAAGGAAACCTGAAAGAAATGCCCCATAAAAGTGATTCAAACTACCACAAGGGCACGACTCTACCATTCTTACACTGCTTTCATATAAGGTGTCCCACTTTTTTCTCCATAGAGTTATGATATAGGGAGGGGAAAGCACAGACTGTGGAATCAGACAGACCTGGTTCAATCTCACATTATAAAATCAACTATACTCCAATAATTAAAAAAAAAATCTCACATTACAATTTTGCTCTTAGATTATTCAACACAACGGCAGATTTGGGGGGGGTTCATTTTTTTAAAAAAGAGGAAAATTATTAAGTGTTTATTCCTTAGCTTTCAGTAGCACAAAATTCCAACTGCATCAGTACATGCAGATGTGTAAGTATAAACTACTCTTTTTTTAAATGTTCTTAAGTAACTTAAGCATCTACTTTTCCAGTTAGATAATTACCTCCCTGGTAATTACCATTTTCTAATACTAGTTCTAGACTATTCGCCTTTATATGTCAACTTTAGACATCCTAGAGTCTTGATAATTTTCTCTACCAAAGAGGAGAAGGAAAACAAAACAATCCTCTCAATGAGATTCACCACCACTACTCAACCAACCATCAGAGAGAATCTGCCTCATTTTCCTGTGAAATAAGGCTTAGATCTGGGAAGATGACAGAGTTTACTCAGAACAGGAAATGAGCTCTTAGAGACCTTTGGGAATACTAATTGCAATGGATGAATAATTTATCTCTAACAGTCTTCAACAAATATTCATTGAGGGAAATCTTATCAAAATACTATAAATTCTTGCTTCTGGTTAATCCTGCCTACAGCTTGTTTAATAAATGGATTCAGCTTTAATAACTTCAGGAAAAGGAAGCTTATTTATTTAACCACTATCTCTTGACTCTAGGATGCAAAGATGCAGGGATCTTGCTCTCAAGGCATACTCTGTCTAATGGGGGATACAGCCAAGAAAACAAAAAGATACAGTAGAGACTGATACATGGCATAACAGATGCTTAAGATGGACTAGGGGCAAGGCACAGAAGTGGGACCAGCCTCTGTGGGGATGAGGTTGCTGTCAGGGATCAAGGAAGGCTTTCGGAGAATGGCATACCTATGTTGTAAAGGAAAGGCCTTAAAAACCTAACCTGACAAAACTTCCATTTTTAAACTCTTTTATTTAATAGAAATGTCTTTTTATAACTTTATTCACTACTCAACATTTACTGGGGACCTACTCTGTGCCAGGCAGTGGCCTAGGTCCTGAGAATACAGCAGTGAACTGGGCAGAACTTTGCTCAGTCTGGCAGAGACTGACACTAAAGAAATAACTGTAAGTGTGAAGAATGTTGTGAGAGAGAAAGAGCAAGATCTGTGGCAGAGCGGACCTGCCCCAACCCAGGTGAGAGACATGAGTACACAGCTGAGCACCTGGGTGTTTGCCCAGCTGGTGTGAGTCCTGTCTTCTCTTCAAAAGTAGAGTCATTCTCATGGTTTTTCTGAATCCCCTGCAGGACCTAGCCCAGGGCCAGGGGGTTGTAGTTAGCAGCTCAAAACCCACTGCCTGACTAATTGGGCCTTTTTTATTCTTGGGAAGGCACTTCTGGATCTTCACCATTCTGAAAATAATCTATAGTTTTGTATTTAAGTGCCAGAGAGAGTTCTGATTAAATTCTACCAAATACTTTTTACTAAGTGTTTATTAAAGTCTTGTCTGGTTAAGAAGAACATGAGACTATAGGTCCTGAGATGACTTAATTTCACATTGAGAAAAGTTCTGTGTTTGAAACTCTAACTCTAGCCAGCAATCTTACAAATACCCATCACTGGTCAGGACACGATAATTATTCAGTGGAATTTTTAAGGAAGGTGGCCGTGGGTAAGAGGTGCCATCACCAAATGTCAAGGATGGTATTGATATATTACAGAAGCTCTTCAACTTACCAACTTCCACCTTACAAATCAGACAGATAATAATCAAAGCCTGAGCCAGAGTATAAGCTGGTTAACTCTGCCCCTAGAAGAGATGGCATTAATAGTAGCTAATATACGGTGGGCCTTTCAGGGCCTGCTACAGTTGTACACTTAGTAAGTGCTTGTGAAATTCATTGAAAACAAAGTTAGCTTTCCAAACCCCAGAACAAAGATATAACATCAGAGCTGGAAGAGATCTCAGAGGTCATCTCGTGTAGGCTTTGCCAACCAGTAGATCATAAAGCTTTGTCTGGTATCTTTAACCAAGATATTACCAAGATGAACTTTCACACTTTGTCAATGTCTCTGATTTTCCTGGAACCTCCATCAAGGAGGGTAGCTGTGTTGACGGCTCCACACCCACATCCCACTCTTACTCATCCCTACACTCATGATATGGCTTCATTGTCGGCCCCCCAGTCCCGTCGGGACTTTAGGGTTACAAAGACACTAAAAAGTGGCAGAATAATGAGGGAACATTCTGGGGTGATGATAATGTTCTATACACTGAAAAGAGAGTGGGTTTTACATTTGCATATGTAAAGGCGTATGGTTTTGTCAAAACTCTGGAATGGTACACTATAGATTTGTGAATTCCATTGTATGCAGATTTTATCCAAAAGAACTGTAAAAAAAAAAAAAAACTCTAGTAAATGATATACATGCTGCTGAAGTGTTTCGAGATGAAGTATATGGATGTCTGTCAGTTTATCAAAAATATCAGATGGAATGATGGATGGACAGAGGGATAGGTAGACAGATAATTATGCAAGGAGGCAAATACAGTAAAAATGTTAATTGTAGAATCTAGGTAGTTACATGGATGGTCAATGTATAATTTGATTTTTCTGAAAATTTTTCATAGTAAATTTAAATAATTTATAATTATTTAATGATATGTAATAAATACTGATAAAATAAATAAAAAATTTAAATTACTAACTAATAAAACATTTGAAATTTTTCATACTAAAATGTTGAGGGAGGAAAAAGTGGCAGAATAGTCCATCCTAGGCCAACCCAGTCTAGGAAACTAATGCTCAGAGAGTATGTCTGATCTATTATTCCATTATTTAAGATCCCCAAGGGCTCTCCATTCCCTGTACAATAAAATTGGAGCTCTTTGGCTTTGCACACAAGGCATTTCATAACCTGTCCGCTGACCAGCTCTCTGACCACATTTTCAAGCCTCCAAGCATAAGAGCAGAGCTGTAATGACACATGTAGGCAACTGAGCCAGCTAATAATTTGGTGCTCCTTCAGTATGATATTTTTAAGCTAATTTTTACTTATCAAAGCAATATAAGTGCTTAATTTAAAAGGTCAAGTAGCACCAAAATGCTTATAAAAAAAAACAACACAGCAGTATTTTCAAACAGCTCTGTCCCTCCCCACCATCCTATTATTCAGAGACAATTTTTTTCCAGCTTTTATATTGTTTCTATTTGCCTCCAAGTTTCTGGGTATGTGATTCTCTCTATTAATCAAGTTAGAGATTATCTATCGATTTCCTTTTTTCTTTCCACGTAATTTTTTTTCTTTTTTCTTTTTCTTTTTTTAATATTTATTTATTTGTCTGTGCCAGGTCTTAGTTGTGGCATGCAGGATCTAGTTCCCTGACCAGGGATCGAACCCAGGTCCCCTGCATCGGGAGTGCGGAGTCTTAACCGCTGGACCACAAGGGAAGTCCCTTGATTTCCTTTCACTGTGCAATTAGCACTCTTACTCTTCCCCTACCCCTTCCTCCATCCTCCCAACACAATTGTATCATACTTTTTGGTTAAACTCATATTCGGTGTTAATTAATATGACTGTAAGTATTGTTTTCTAATGAGTCAAGAAGTGTATGATGATTGAATTTTCTTTCTTGTGTATCTTTCAGTTTCTCTTGAAGTTGATAACTGCCTCTGTTTTTTCATTTGCCTAGATTTCATTTGGTGGAACATATCATCCAGTAATTTCTTGAGAAAGGATATGTGAAAGGAACATCTTTTTGAGATTTCGCATGTATGAAAATGCATATATATTATCCTCGCACATAATCAATGGTTTGCTTGGGTGGCTGGATGTAGAATTCTACGTTTGAAAATAACTTTTATTCAGACTTTTAATGGTATTACTCCATTAGCTTCTAGCTGTCAATGTTGTTGTTGAGAAGTCCAGTGTTATTCTTTTCCCCAATCCTTTGGAATGATTTTTTTTTTTTCTCTCTGAAAAGATTTTTCCCCTTCTATTATTGTTCTGGTTTCTAACTTCCATATTGGAGGTTCTCCTCAGATCTCCAGTGATCTTTGTCTATCTATTTGTAACTTAAAATGAGATACATTAAAGCTGTTTGGAACTGTTCATACGAGGGTAGGCTTATCCTCTGGTGAACTGTAAAATGAGAAGATGGCTAGCCAACTTTTTCATTTGGTATCCCTAAATTTTAGCATAGGTAGGTCTCTTTTTGGATGGTGCTCAGTTTCTCCCATGGGAGGAGAGAAGAGTGAGAATGCTGCTAGAACCTGGTAGTAGGTCCTTCCCTCTTTTCAGATTCTAGCGTCTCACTGCCAGCTCTCCTCTGTACCTGGCTTCCTGAGACTAACTAAGCTTCTCGAGAGACCCTACTCTCATTTTTGAGGGTGGGGGAAACATAGCCCCTGTAGAGTGGGTGGGAACTTAGAGGTCTAGCCATTCCTCATACACTCTTTTTTTTAAAGATTTTTTTTTTTGTATGGACCATTTTAAAAGTCTTTATTGAATCTGTTACAATATTGCTTCTGTTTTATGTTTTTTGGTTTTTCGGCTGCGAGGCATGTGGGGTCTTAGCTCCCCAACCAGGGATCGAATCCACACCCCTGCGTTGGAAGGCGAAGTCTTAACCCCCAGATCGCCAGGGAAGTCCCTCCTCACATACTCTTAAACAGTCCCTGCTCCACTCCTTTGCCTCACCTCTGCCTCACAGGCACCTGGTGCCAGCATCCCTGAGCCTTCCTGAAGTTGTGGGGAGTGAATCAGCTCCTTCTGGTTAACATGAACTTCAGTTTGACCTGCTTCCTCTTTGGTTCAGAGTCACAGTTGTGTCCTAGTTTACCAAAGATAAACTCTATGTTCCTTATTCTTGTTTTTCTTATTGTTTTAGGGGAATTTTTGAGAGAAAGGTGTGGGGGGCAGAACCATCTTTATTCTGTCATCTTAAAACTAGAAGTCTTCCAACTGGATAGTTAGTGGGAAAAAAGCAAGTTTTTCCTTTACTCTCACACTGCTACCACACTCACACTTCTGATGCCAGGTGTGTGGGGTTCCCCTCACTCCACACACCAAGCAATTCTGTGATAGTAGCTGGGTGTCCTACAATTTAACTCAGTTCCGACACTATCTACCTGGGATAGTATCAAATCCCACAGGTTAAGGGCTCAGTCCCACGGGACTGCCCCCCCCCACTTCAGATGCTAATCACAAGTAGTAAGTACCCATGATACCCACAATTTCTGTCCAACTTGGCTACAAATTGGAGATTCCCATGACTTCCTCTCCCTTGGATTCCATTATTTGCTAGAGTGGCTTACAGAACTCAGAGAAACACTAACTTATGTTTAACATTTTATTAAAGGATATGATAAAAAGATACAGATGAAGAGACGTTCAATACATAGGGTCTGGGAGCGTCCCGAGAGCAGGAGCTTCTGTCTCCGTGGACTTGGGGTGTGCCACCTTCCTGGTACATGGATGTGTTCACTGACCTGGAAGTTCTCAGAACCCCATACTTCTGGGATTTTTATGGAGACTTCATCACATAGGTATGATCAGTCATTAACTCCATTTCTAGCCCCTCTCCTCTCTGGAGAATGGGAGGTAGGGCTGAAAATTCCAAGCTTCTAATCATGGTTTGGTCTTTCTGGTGACCAGTCCCTATCCAGGAGCCCATCAAGAGTTACTGTTATTACCCAGAAAATTCCAAGGGATATAGGAACTCTCTGTCGGGAACCAGGGTCAGAGACCAAATATTAGAACAAAAGATGCTCCTAGTACTATTATCACCTAGGAAATTACTAGGGTTTTACAAGCTCTGTGCCAGAAACTGGAGGCAGAGACTAATATACATATTTTCTATTGCCTCACAGATATTCTTTATTATTTATTCAAGAAATTATTAGAGGAGAGGCTGGGGGGCTGCATGGGAAAAGAGGACCAACAGTGGAAGAGATGCTGAGCTCTGCCTCTGTTAGTAAGTCTTACAACTGGAACTAATTTAGGCCAAAGGAGAATGTACTGACTTATATAAATAACCAAACCACTGAAAGGACAATGATGGCTGGATCTTACTAGAACTAGGCACTTGATCCTTTCAGGACTCTCTCTAGAGATGGCTACATTCAACAAGTGGTGGTGAATGACTTGTGCTCATACCTTGATATTAGCACCCTCAGAGAGGAAAGAACTGCTATCTATCACTCAGCTATTGGAAGAAAATATCTAGAGAAATTCTTTGACTGTCCCTGCTTGCATCATGAATTTGCCCCACAGTGGCCTGGGAAGCTCCATTTGTGAGAAATGAGGAGAAAAGTGGCAAGGGTCTAAAAGAAGGGGAAGCAACACCAATGTTCCCTGGGGGCATCATTGGTGTCCTGTATATTCACTGAACTGTTGACCTACAGCTCACCACTGCCCCTAAATGGGCTACTCCTTTGACAAGGTACCTAGAAAACACAAGATCCATTTATTATCTCACTTCCTTCCCAAACGTCGATGAGCACCTACTATATGCCAGTGGATACTGGGAATAAAAAGATGAATAAGACCCAGTTGCTGACCTCAAGGAGCTCACAGTCTAATTGTAAAGAGACTTATGTAAACAAACAATTGCAGGACAGTGCTGTGAGTGCAGCAATCCAGATGCTTAGAAGATGTAGAGAGAAAGGAGGCTGTAACTTCCTCTGCAGGAGCAGTATTTTGGATTGGTGATACAAATTGGGCTTTGAAAAAACATAAATATGAGATCACCAGCAAAATAGGAAGAGGGAAGACATTCTAAGCAGAGAAAAAAGAATCATTTATTCATTTGTTCCAAAATATTTTTTGATTACTACTAGATATCTTGTACTAGGTAGGCATTGGGGACACATTTCTGAACAAAATGGTTCTTGAAGTTTGTCCCCGCTCTTGAAGTTTGCAGTATGATTAAGTCAGACAATCAAATTATCAAATGAATAAATATCTAATTACAAATTGTGTTAATTACCATGGAAGAAAAGTATAAGGTGCCATGAGAACCCAACAGGGTTAAGAGTGGGACAGGAATGTGGGGGGAGGGGTCACAGGATGGAGTATCAAGGACCCATAACCACTTCCATGTGGCTGGATAGAAACGGAAGGTCTAGCTGTCTTGGACAAGGCAACAAGTCCATTGCTCCCATTTTGCCCTTAGGCTGTTCCATACTCATAAATAGTTCTTCAAAACTCATGGAAAGAGAATTAGGAATTCTAGAGTTTTTCTCTCCTTTCACCAAATTTATCTTATCTGAGAGTTTCAAACTTCCATTTGAAAATTATGGATATTCAAGTCAGACCTAAGCTGTCATATTGCTGCCTGCTGCCTCCATCAACATGTCTGAGTCCATCTGGAGTTTCTCAAAATCCTTCAGTGGGTTTTCTTTTGTAGTTTTTTTTTTGTTTTTTGTTCTTTACTTTCCCCAAACAATTGTGTCATCAGCTGCCTTCTCCAATGTATGTTTTTTTTTAATTTAAGATTAATTTTTTATTTAAATATACATATCATACAAAAGTTTTATCTCATAAAAAATATACCCGATATTAAATAACTTTAAAGATACATAAGTATTTATACATAATGCTTTCAATTTAGTTTATCCACTATTGTGAATCCTTTTGGTCCCTGAACTTAACTTTGGGTTTTTCTTTAGTTTAGTTTTGTTTTGGTTTGGTTTGGTTTTGGCTGCACAGTTTGTGGGATCTTAGTTCCCCAACCAGGGATTGAATCCAGGTCCTCAGCAGTGAAAGCACAGTGTTCTAATCACTGGACCACCAGGGAATTCCCCTGGAATTTACCTTTGTTTCCTCTCCTAAGGCTGGATGCAGCATATAACTGCCCCCATGGGGAGGAGCAAGAAATCAAGGGTACTAAGGAGACCAGTCTGAGTTATCATTGATGATGTCAAGCGGCACTCAGCAGAACTCATTTATGTTATTCAAACGTAAATGAGAAAATAAGCAATATGAGCAACCTTCAATAGGTTGTTCACATGAAGTATATTTCATATCATGAAAGATTTAAATACACCTAAGTTACTTAACTACTTCTGAGTCTTTTGAAGTAACGTCAATATTCCAATTTCCACATTTTGTTAAACTTTCTGTTGAATGTGTTAAGCACTCAACAATTGGAGATATTTTTAAAGAGTTAACTTTGGATGCACTCTCTCTTCTACTATAAAAAATAATTAGTATTTTTTATTTCCATTTAGCAAATCAAAGCTGCCCATTTTTGTCCTTGTATGTGATATTATCAAGTTGTGGTGAGTCACTGGTCTATTCTGCAGAGCACTGGCTTCCTGGTTACACCAGGTTGAATTCCTCTGATTCATACTCTTTAACATCTGCAGTGTCCAGACTCACATTTAAAAGAGAACACTCAGAACAGCCTATCAAATGCTTCCCCTACAGATGATGTCCTAGGAGCACACAGACCAGCTACCAAGGGTCCTCAGCAAAGTTGCTATGGTATGTCTTTGGTGCCTTCCCAAAGCCTACAGCTTTGCCTCTCCCCATGTCCCTTCTCCTCATTTGCAGTTTTCATGCTCTTAGTTCTAGTGAAGAACTCCTGAGGTGGCATGAAGGAGTCATTGAGAGAAATGAAGAGAAGCATCTTGGAGTGACACTGACAGTAAATGATTCTTTGGCTCTGGGAGTACTTGTAAGTCTACATGTCCACATCCAACTGTACTTACACATCTTGAAAGACAGGCCCTCAGGGAAGGAGGGGTGGGTCTGTGGAAAAAGATAAGGGAGGGAAGAGGTCCAGAAAGGAGGAGCTCAGATGAGAGCTCCACCCTCAGGAGCAGAAGGGGAGCCATCAACACTTCTGAGTAGCAGATAAGGGTAAAGTTGGACAACGTGTAAGGTTTTTGGAGACTTCATAACTTCCTCATGTTGTTAATTTTTTTCTCCTTCTGTTTCCCCACGGTGACCCCAAGAAAACCCTTAAAACTGAAAGGGTCTGTGTACTTATTTTGGTGCACAGCAACACAGGGATACATCCCACTCCACATCCACTCTTGGAGAAAAATGAGAACCAAGAAATAGAGTAGTTGCTAACAGCTCAGAACAGAAAAGCAAGCAAGCTGAATTTCTCAGATCTATGGGAAGGAGAAAAGAGGTTCAAGGGGTTGGGTCATAGAGTCTAACTGGGAAGAGAGCCGTAGAGGCCCCAGTAACCCTCCTCCTCCCAGTGCCTGTCCCCCTCTAGTACTCTATGTTTTCAAATGTCCTTTCCTTCCTCATCCTTAATCCAAACTCCCATTTGGGCAAAAGAGGAAAAAGGAGTGCCTGGACCACCATGGCAAAATCGAGGAAGGCTTTGCAGAAGAGGAAGCCATATATGAGCTTCTTAATTTGGCATCATCTCTAACAGAATTCTTGTATGATTGCACTCTTCTGGGTCAGCATCCATGGGATATCCAGGGAAAATATCATTTTTCAAAAGGAATAGCTACTTTCTATTTAGAACTTAAAAGGAGAAGGTAGGGTAGAGCCAGTCCCAAGAGAAATATCCAGTGGAAGAATTCTTAGCGTCTCCTAGCTGCACTTCAGAAACCATGATTTCCTTGAATGTATTCCTGAATGTGATTATATTAGCTAGACACAGATGGCAAACATTTCATGTTAATGACTGTAATTTGTGTTCCTTTTACCTTGCCACTTATATACGTTATTAGAAAATGAAG
The DNA here is from genome assembly GCF_028021215.1 of Eschrichtius robustus. NCBI lineage: Eukaryota > Metazoa > Chordata > Mammalia > Artiodactyla > Eschrichtiidae > Eschrichtius > Eschrichtius robustus. Next base: position 40,402,561 of record NC_090838.1, read on the forward strand.
ACCTCAATCAGCCCATTATAAGCAGGAGATCCTTTTCTTCAGCCCTCTAAATCCATCTCCAGACCTGGGTGTTCTTCTGATCTAACCGCACATGTTCCTTCCAATCTTCTAGGATGCCCTGTCATATGCATCCTCAAGGGAATCTTGAGTAGCACTCTGGCTGCATGCCATTTCCTAGCTCCTCTTCTTGAATTTGGGCTGATGGCTAAAAGGACCTACCCTTTGAGGGTAGGTCATTATGGAGTTCTGGCTATGAAGGTGGTCTCTGCAGTCTGACAGCCTGCATTAGAACCCTTGCCCCCTTGACTAATAGTATTACCTTGAACAAGTGTCTCAATTCCCAAAGCCTATAAAATGGGGATCACAAACTTTTGACATGGCCAGCTGAGAGTGGTACAGACTTGACTTCTGCTAAAATAACAACTGATACAATAATCCCTAGTTGGTATCTCATTTACACAGCAAAGACAACTGACAGTCCTCATCCTGAGTGGTCACTTCACCTAAGTGGGCAGAGAGCACTTCCAGCCAGCCCAGCACTTATACAACACCTAATTGTTAAAGCCAGACAGTGCCCGCCAACCAGAGACACTTCAAGGCTTTGTTTTCTTAATATGGAAGAAAGCTAGTTTGTGGTGTTTAGTTTTAAAAGATGTGGTAGTCAACCCCAAAATGGCCCCCCAATGATCCACACCTCCAGGTATTCATGCCCTTGTGTAATTCTTTCCTACTTTGCATCAGAGTTGGTCTATGTGATGAATTGACAGCAGAAGTGATGGAATGTCACTCTTGAGGCTAGGTTATAAAAAACATTGTGGCTTTTGCCTTGCTCTCTCTTGGATCAGTGGATGCCAGCCACCATGGCTTGAGGCAGCCATGTGAAGAGACTGATGAGGCAAGGAACTGAGGCTTCTTGCCAAGAGCCATGTATGTCAGCCATCTTGGAAGTGGATCCTCCAATCCTGGTCAAGCCTTCAGATGACTGCAGCCCCAGCCAACATCTAGACTGCAACCTCATGAGAGACCCTAATCAGAACCATCCCTCGAAGCTGCCCAGATTCCTGACCCTCAGAAAGTATGAGATAATAAATGTTTATTGTTTTCAGCTGCTAAGTTTGAGGTAACTTGGGGGGTGTGGTATATAGCAATACATAACTAATACCATACGCTTTCCCTCTCTTGAACCTGAGCCCCCATAGTCAAAACTCTGTGCTATATTCCTGCCTAGCAGTAAAAAGAAACGTCCACTTAGAGCTTACTCTGTGGTATTAACAGTACCTACATGATCAGGTTGGGAGGATTGAGCAGGGTAATACATGTAAAGTGCTTAGTGTGAGCCTAGCATGTGGTAAGCACTCAACCAATCTAGTTATCACTATTCTGCAGAAACATAGGGTAGTTGCTGTAGATCTTGGTTTCTGGGACACTTAGGGCTTAGCATAATGAATGAAGACTTAAAGTTAAGGGTGCAGGGAAGGAACCCCTGAGGCACCTTTTCCCACTCCTAGTAGCTCTTAGGGGTCAGTCCTTAAACTGCTGCAGCCAGGGTTCCTTCTGTGAGAGCAGGAGGGACAGATCAGAGGAGAGACATTCTTTTTGGCTGGCTCCTAAAGTGACTAAAGCAGTATGTTAAAAGATAGAAAAAGTTTACTAAGTGGAAAAAGGGAAAGAAAACAGGAGTGTAGGGGAGTGGATTCATCTTTTTCTGCTTCTTAATTTTGCCCGGGTACTACCTTGTTTATTTTCAGTTTCCACTGGGTTAAGTAGAAGCTCTGCTCAGAAATATTCCTTACTGTGCACAACTATGCACTCTGTAACTTAGAACAAAACACAGGTCCGTTGTCTAGCATCCGCTCATGGCCCAGGCCATCTCTGATATGAGCTGAATCATTATCCTGAAATACCCTAGAGTATAAGCTTCACGGTTTTTATCTGTTTCAATTACTATGATGTTCCTAGTGCCTACATCAGAGCTCAGCACATAGAAGGAGCTTGATAAATATTTGTTAAATAAAAGAATGAATATGACTAAACACAGCTCAACAAGTAGGGGTAAATATAGAGAAACCTATTATTTAAGTATACACACAGATTTATTTCTAAAGTTAAACACTTTTGATTTACACAGTTTTTCACTGATCTGCCTGATATTTCAGTCATCAATGTGCATTATGCAGCTCACCAGCCTACAAATTCTTCTTGTCCCCAAACTTTGAGCTCCACTCACTTGTTAGACAAATTAGAAAGAATATTCTAGCTTTGTGGGTTATGGAAATAGGCAAGCTGGCTGTTTCAAATATGTTATATAAGAAAATTATAGCTTGAGTTCATAGGTCAGTAACAACATATTAACATAGAATTAATTGTCCTATACTTACTTCGAGGATTGCAAGCTATATCTTTCAGGGGTAGAAATACACTCCCCTGCTCCCAGTGACCTACTGTTAGAGAAACTGCTTTGATAAGACAAACTGCTTCACTCAGCCTAAGGCTCTACAGGGTCACTGCATTACTGCCATTCCATTTATACAAATAAAGAGGAAACCTAAAGAATTTTGATATCTTTTCTGTCACTTCTGGTATGAAAAAGGGACACAAACTGTACTTATTTGACTAGAATCCTTTAGTCCTTCAGGACTTTGAATCATTTCAAAAGTCTCTTGAGAGGTAAACAAATCTCTCTACACAGAGATACTGGCAGCATAAAGTTCAGGTCAGAGTACATGTAGGAAAGACTCTCCACAGTTACCCACAAGTTTCATTGGTTGTCTGTCCACAGCCAAATTGGTCTGAGCTTCCTCAGTGCTCAACTTGGGAACAGTACAGTCATCTGGAGCCATTCTGTGCCAATGACAACCATCTGCTTCCCACGTGCCCTTTCTACTTGGACAAATAAAAACAATCACCCCACATGAAAACCCATTAATTCATATTTCTTCAAAGACACTTAGCCCCACCTCGGAACAGTAACACATCTGACAGCAATTCTTTGGGTATCAAGAATGGATCACCTAAAGCAAACCTTGGAAGTATTTAGAATGTCTGTGCATTTTCACAAGAAAAATACTCCTGGTTCCTTTTTTGGAGACATTTATCTTCCCATCTGTCTGTAATTGGATTACTCAAATGATGTACAAAGAGTGGGTAAACAATTATTTACATGAGCCCTGGCTTACAGCACTAAGTTTTGACCCTAGAGATACTGGTTTAAAAGGACACAGGATTTGTTATAATCCTATTATTATTTATATTCATAACAGGTTTCCTTATCCTCATAGATAATCCATTCTTTAAGTATTAGGGATCTGAGAGTGGTAGATAAAAGTGAACTGAATTCACTCATTCAACAAGTATTATTGTGCTTACTATATGTTGGCCTGGTAGCAGCACTGGGATACAGGGGTGATTTTATATTTATTGAAGTTAGACACTGTGACTTTTTCACTTTTTCCTTCCTTCAGAAAGTACTTGTATCTATGTATCTATCAATTAATTAATTTTTACCATTATCTGCAGCATGGTACCAATTTGCCCTATAATTATTTTTTAAGGGCAGAGTTTTATCAGTTTTATGCTTTATGCGTTATAAAGCTTGGACAGTTGGCCTGAGGCAAATGTATTTAGTTCTCTTTTCAGTCCAAGATTATTTCATCAAAACAAATAAAGCCAGGAAAACACCTTCTTTGAGAATCAATGTTACTGTTGTCACAGTACTATAAAATGTGCCACTTTAACACTATTGATGAAATAAATAACAATGGTTAAGTAGTAGTCAAATTCCCAGAATTATAGAAGCCTGGGAATTGCTTAGACAAAAAGAGCAGGTGGTGAGAAAGCTCCAACATCAAAAAGAGAACCACAAAGGCAAGGCAAAGGTTTACAGCTTTGGCACTGCCCTGCCTTTGAGAAATCACTCTAGAGGGCAAAGGGCACTAGGGTGATTACTACTTTAAAATTAAAAGTCTCTCTAGAGAAGGGGGGATGAGAGACAAACCTTATTATGCACATACAAACACACGTGTACATACATATATACACATACACATGTGTATATGCCTGCATATGTACATAAATATATTATATAAAATAGTGTATATCTGAGGGAAAGTAATGGGGAAAAGTACAGGAGTCAAAGAGAAACTATGTGAAACCCCTTCCACCCCAGGATTCTGAAAGGTTCTACTTGGCTTTTGAAGAATGCACCTCAGTGAAGGGGAGAGCAATCAGAAAGAACTCACACATGCTGAACCTGCTTTGTTTTTTCCTTTCTTTTAGTTTGCCTACCACTAAGCAGCAGAATGGGCTGGGAATTCTTTTTGGACAAATGGCAGTTTAGCCCCTGCTACTGCTGGAAAGTTAGTCATTTTAGAGTCCAAAGTCTGGGAGGGAAAAAAGTACCTGGGGTTTTCCTTATGCCAACTATTAAAATGGAAGTTTCATAAGAGCACAAACTTGCTCATAGCTATAAACCTGGCAGAAAGGACAGCACATAGTTGGCCCTCAAAAAATATTGTTAATTGAATAAATGGATGAATTAGAGGATCAGTGAATGAGATCAATGAGTATTGAGTGTTTTCTATATGCAGTGGAGAATACAGGAAATTATAAGACATAATTGCTGCCTTTAGGAAGCCTTGTAACCAGATAAGGACACAAAATTAACAATCATAAAGTAGTTGGAGGACAATACGCAATCGTAGCAATAAAACCACTATTGTTTTGACAAAATAATCTTGAAAGTTAGGTTATGAGTGGTTCAGTCTATAATGCTCTTAAATGGCTTGGAAAACAGAGAGACGATGCTGAGCTGGGCCTCAAATAATTGACAGGATTTAAATAACTGCCTGCTTACTAACCCCCCCAACTCCATTGGCATCTTGGGGGGTTTTGAGGCACATCCTCAGAACCTCTTGGGCTGGTTCGTTTATTTATTCATTCATTCATTCATTCATTCATTTAATTTGCCACGCTGCGCAGCTTGTGGCATCCTCGTTCCCCAAGCAGGGATCGAACCCATGCCCCCTGCAGTAGAAGCATGGAGTCTTAACCACTGGACCACCAGGGAACTCCCTTGGGCTGGTTAAAATAACTTAAATTTGTAAGAATGTGTTAAATTCATCTGTCAGGTCTACTTGCAAGTACAGCCCTGTTTTCATTAAGATTAGAGGAAAGAAGACAAAGGACGATTTTGTAAAATAAGTATGGTGACCATATATTTGGAGCTCCAACCCCGTATGTGAAACTGAGACTCCATAGAAAAACCTGTGCTCAATACATACTTGCACACTGTCTGATACAGATATCATGGCCCTCTTCTCACTCGTCACAGGGAATGTGTTATTGGTTACACAGTGGACTCTCGTTCTTTGCTTTAATTAGTACTTCAGGAAAGTTAGCTTTCAGAGATCTTTGCTGACAACTTAAAGACTGATTTGTCTTTAAGGCCTGTAAACTTGTCTCCTTTGTAGCTTAAAGTCAAAAGATCAATGGATCAAATGGATAAAAGCCATTTTGTTTGTCTAATCGAATGGAGTGAAGCTGTAAACTTGAACAATATGGGATTCTACAGCTTCTCGGGGAGATTTTATGATACCACCTTACTAATGCTGCCATACCTATACCTACCTATGCTTTCCCAATTTTGCTTAATATTACTTTTTGCAGAAATATGGTTGGATGGTAAAACATGTTTCTTTTTTACTTTGCTGGCCTCTCACTGCTTTCTTTCTATCCTATTCTTAAATCAGGTTGTAGATGGAAATGTATGTTTGTCTATTAAGCCAAGAACAGGCTTTGCTGAATTTAATGGGAAAATGTGGACACACTAGTTTTTTTGGAAGACACTGAGAAGTGTCCTGAAATGAAATCAGCATACAGCACAAGTCTCTACTAAAGCTCTTTATGTTTTGCACTGCTCTTAAAACAAAACAAAACAAAAACAAAAAGACAAACTTTTTATTGAAAAAACAAAACAGGTACAGAAAAACACACAAAACAAATATATAGCTTAATGAGTTATTAGAAAGCAAACACTTTTGTAATCACCATCCAAGCCAAGAAATAGAGCTCTGCCAACCCTCACCCCCACCCAAAAGCCCCTCCACGTACTCATTCCAATGATAACCTCCTCTCTCCACAAAAGTAGCCACCATTCTGAGCATTATAGCAATCGTGGCTTTCTTTACAGTATTATCACCCAAGTGTAATAAGACATCCAAGTGTATATTCCTGGACTATTATTTAGTCTTATCTGCTAAGCAATGTTTTCTTTTAAGTCTCTTTTAATCTATAGGTTCCTCTTCCAATCCTTTTCTTTACACCCTGTTAAAGAACACAGATCACTTAACCTGTACACTCTCCTACACTCCAAATGCTGCTGACTGTACACCCATGGTTCAACAAGTTTCTCTGTCTTCATTTCCTTTATATTGGTTGCTGGATCCAGAGGCATGATTAGACTCAAGTCTTCCTCTGGGAAGACTAGGTGCTGTGGTCTGAATGTTGGTGTCCCCCCTGAATTCATATGTTGAAATCCTAACCCTCCAAAATGATGGTATTAATAGGTGGGGCCTTCGGGAGGTGATTAGGTCATGAGGGAGGAGCCTTCATGAATGGGATTAGAACTCTTATCAAAGAGATCCCACAGAGCTCCCTAGCGCCTTCCACCATGTGAGGATACAATGATAAGCCTGCAACCCAGAAGAGGGTTCTCACCCGACCATGCTGGCAGCCTCCAGAATTGTAAGCACTAAATTTATGCTGTTTATAAGCCACCCAGTCTGTGGTATTTTGTTATATTAGCGCCAGTGGACTAAGACAATAGCTGATGACGCTTTCTTTCACTGGGAGGCACACATCTGGTTGTCTCTCCTTTTGTGATGTCAACAGCATGTTGATGCTCAGTGACTATACCCATTAATTTGTTGAGGGTTGAAAAATGGTGATACTCTAAATCTGTTATTTCTTTTAAAATTATTAGCCAGAATGCTTTTATAAAAAGATGCTTCCCCTCATTTACTATTAAGAGACACAATGGCACTGTTCATATAGGAAAAGTAGGATAAATAGTTGATACTTTTGCACTGTCAGTTTTCAAGACAGTGAATTAGCTCTCTATCGACCTCTACTTTAAGGAGGTTGACTACTTTGATATTAAAAATTGTAATTTTATTGTAAATTTGTAATTGTCTTCAAATTGTAACTGTCCTGTCTTTTCTTTAGGTTGACTCCTAGGCCTTTGGCTATGACCCCAGTAAATCTTAATAACTTCCTCACTATCTAGTATAACAAGGCATTTCAAGTTTATCTTGTATATTTACTGCCTACTATAGGTTGAATTGTACTGCATCCCCTCCCCCATTTTTTATGTTGAAGTCCAAACCCCCAGTACCTCAGAATGTGACTTTATTTGGAGATATGGTCTTTACAGAGGTGATTAAGCTAAAGTGAGGTCATTAGAGTGGGCCTTAATCTAATCTAACTAGTGTCCTTATGAAAAAAGGGGGAAATTTGGACAGAGAGACACATGTAGAGGGAAGACAATGTGAAGAAACATAGGGAAAAGATGGCCATCCACAAGCCAAGAGGGGAGGCCTGGAATAGATCCTTCCCTCATGACCCTCAGAAGGAACCAACCCTGCCAATACTGTGATTTTGGATTTCTAGCCTCCAGAACTGTGAGACAATAAATTTCTCTTGTTTAAGTCACTCAATTGTGGTATTTTGTTACAGTAGCCCTAGCAAACTAATACACTACCCAAGAGCTGAAAGCAGCCATTTCCCCGAGAAGCACAGGTTTCTTTTAGGGAGAAATGATATTTTCAAGATCACAATCTGGCTGCTAGGTATGCTCAGGACTACAGGATTTGTCACTGTTTCTAGGCCTCGTAAGTGGACAGAGACATGAAAAACCTATTATAAAACAACACACAGCTACAGAAAAACATACATTTTAAACATAAAATACCTCTAAGTTAATATTGATATTTTCAATTCAAATTCAGGACAGTAGGTTTTTCTATGTAACCCCTCCTATATTTAGTCTTCCACACTGGAAATGCTGGTACTCAAAGGCAGAGGGTAAAATAGAATTCGAATATTCCATAACTGCTATTTACATTACCCTGCATTATATACATCACAGGCTCAGAAAAATACAAATAGAATTACTGAGAACAGATAAAAATTTTTCCCATATTCCTCTCCCCATTCTCCTCTCAGTTTTAACAGTTGTACTGTATCTACATTGTCAGAGCCATTACATACCATACTCTCCCTTTTAATCCTTATTTAATCCTAGTCGTACACGTAATTATTTGTTTAATGCTCATTAGCAGGCCTAATAGCAATGTCTCTTTAGTCAGTTTTTTTTTTTTTTAACTTTGGGTTTGTTTATTTATTATTTATTTGTGGCTGTGTTGGGTCTTCATTTCTGTGCGAGGGCTTTCTCTAGTTGCGGCAAGTGGGGGCCACTCTTCATCACGGTGCGTGGGCCTCTCATTATCGCGGCTTCTCTTGTTGTGGAGCACAGGCTCCAGATGCGCAGGCTCAGTAATTGTGGCTCACAGGCCTAGTTGCTCCGCGGCATGTGGGATCTTCCCAGACCAGGGCTCGAACCCGTGTCCCCTGCATTGGCAGGCTGCTCAACCACTGCGCCACCAGGGAAGCCCTCTTTAGTCAGTTTGATTGTCCAAAGCTTGTTGTCTAATAGACTCCTCAGTGAGAAAATAAGAGTGATATCCTCAGAGTTCTTGCATGTTGATAAACACTTGTCTGTGCTTCTTATACTTGATGGTCAGCTTTGCAGTTTATCCTTGATTCTCATTTGGTTTCTTTGAGTGCCTTAAATATGCTACTCCATTTCTGTCTGGCATAAAGTGTTGACAAGTCTGATGATAATCTCATTGTGTTTGTCATATAAATCACATGTTCCTTTTGCCTATATACCTAAAGGATTTTTTCCTTTTTTCTTTAAAGTCCAATAATTTTACTAAATTATGTCTTGGGGTTGTCCTGGTGAATATTCTCAGATACATGGTGTACTCTTTCAACATGTAATTTCTTTTTTCTTTATTATTTCAGCAAAGTTTTCTTGAATTATGTTTTTTAGTATTTGACTTGTTCCTTCACTTGATTTCTTTTTTGAGGACTTCCTTTTATCTATATGTTGGATCTTTGTTGCCTTTAATTTGTCACTTTCTCTTGAATTGTTTCCAAATCTTTTAACTTTTTTCATTTGAAAAATTCTTACTCTTTTCATCTTTTATTTCCCTTAAGATATTATTTATATGTTCTCTTGTGTTCTTTTTAGTTAAGACTTCATTTCTAAAATGATTTTTCTTTTCTTTTTAATTTTACTTTTAAAATAAAATGTGATATGTTTTTTTCATGTCAATATCATTTAGATTATTTTTCTTAATACCTTTTAGATTATTGTGAAATTAAAGGTTATGGTCTCAATGTATTCTGTGGACACATGTTTCTGATGTCCTTTCACTGTTTGAAGTGATGTCATTCTGCTCCTTATTTTCCCCTCCCCCTTTTTTGGTATAGTAACTAATTTATTGTCGATTTTTATGTGAAAAGAGATTTCTGAATTTTTAGAAGGAGACATGGTTCAGGGTAGCTTTGCTAACCTCACAGAGCTCCCTCTTTTGTTTCCATGAAGGGTTAAAAAGTGTTAACTGCTTGCTTCCTGAGATTTCCTGCCTGTGGTTCTTCTCTTTCCTTTGTCTATATTGCCTTTATCTTGATTAATTTTGATTCTACTCTCAGAAGTCTGGGTCAGGCTCTATTCTGGAAGGGAGCCCTAGCTGGTAATTTCATAAGTTTATTGAGACCAATCTGTTCTAGTCCCTTCCATCCTCCCTGTAGGCCTCTCACATTCATCTGCCATTGGAGTAGGGGAAACACCTCCCAATTTCAGCTGCTATTCACAAATTGGTCTTTGCCTTTCCAGTAAATATCTATTGGCTATTTTTTCTACTCTGTTTTCAGGTGCATCAGAGGCCCTATTGCTTTCCTCTGCTTTCTCCCACACAAATGGAAGGTCTTGTAGATTTTGGTGGCTTGTTCTCATTTGCTTGTAGTTTGGGTTTTCTGGGGATACCTTATCACCTAATTTTATGGCAAATGTTTTTGGTTTTGCTATCTAGTGGCTCTAGGTATTGTAATATGGGGATTTGGAAAGATTCAAAAACTATGTCACTGCTGCCATCATCCCAGAATCTTCTCACTCTTAAAACATTTTTAAATGTATATTTAAAGCACAACAATATTGTCCAGCACACAGCCCATAATAAGATGGTGTCCTGACCCAGCAGGTTGCATCAGAGATCTTAGAGCTAGACAGAGCTTCAAGGAATCATCTGGTCCAGCACCCTGTGGTCAGGCAAGAAAAGCATCATCCTATATTCAGAATAGGTAGCAGTAGCACTCCGAAATTAAGCACAAAGTGGAACCTACTATTTAGTAGTTTTAAATTTTGATGTTTTCTTATAGTGTTCATATAAAAATCTAAATATATAAATATCTACCACAGAATATTATTCATTCAAACTAAAATAAACTTCAACATACAAATAATTCAACAGTGCAAACAGCAGGTTTATGTTACATTGGGTATGGATGAGTGTTAAAATGTCTGTATTGGTTATAGTCGTGAATTGGAAATATTAATTTAAAATAGCTATTTAAACCAAATCTGAAAATCAGCTAAGAGTAACATCCAATTCAATCAGTTCATGAATAGCTTTTTTTTTTTTTTTGACATTGACATTTTTTTTTTCTTTTTTTTTTTATAAATTTATTCATTTATTTATATTTTTATTTTTGGCTGCGTTGGGTCTTCCTTTCTGTGCGAGGGCTTTCTCTAGTTGCGGCAAGCAGGGGCCACTCTTCATCGCGGTGCACGGGCCTCTCACCGTCGCGGCCTCTCCCGTTGCGGAGCACAGGCTCCAGACGCGCAGGCTCAGTAGTTGTGGCGCACGGGCCTAGTCGCTCCGCGGCATGTGGGATCCTCCCAGACCAGGGCTCGAACCCACGTCCCCTGCACTGGCAGGCGGATTCCCAACCACTGCGCCACCAGGGAAGCCCCATGAATAGCTTTTTGAGTGATCCAGAATATTTTAATGCAAATTCTTGTGAATTAACTGGGGAATAAAATCTCTGGTGATGGTAAAATATTGGACTAATGATAGAAGGATCTTTTTTTAAAAAGAAAGACAGCTCTTCATAATAACAAAAAGAAGTAACTATAATACAAGATGAAAATAACCGAAAAGCAAACAGAACATGTCATTAATAGAGTCCTTCATTATCTAGCATAGCCTGTAATGGAGAAAATGGCAAGTATAATTCTGTTATCTTACCATAGGCAGTACACACACACACTGTAAAATCCATCTCTTCATTTTCTGGTTGAAAAGATCAGTGTAGAAAAGGAGGACCAGGGAGTGGAGGTCATGCTGATTTATTGGCAATTAAACCTGCAGGATTTCTGCACTCCCTTCAAAACAAAGTATCTGAGCCTATGCAGCCAGGATGATTATATAGTGGGCTATCTACTAAAACCCAGGAGTCTTTCTGTTAGCACACAACAAATACAATTGACTTGTCTGTACTTAGAAGATTACTGCTATTTTCTGTGCAGATTCATGTTGTATCTTCCTCAAATAGCCTAGGCCCAAAGAATTACCTTGTTCATCAGTTTAATAAGCAGACTCTTATCAAGTGGTATATAATTCTGCTTGGGTGTATAAGAACTTTGGTACAAATAAAAATATGGACTCATTTAAAGCAAGGGAATGCATTACTGAATCCATATAATCTCTCTATGGTGCCTCAGCCCCAGCTTAATGAAATATTTGAGATAATATTTTGAGGGTTTGATGCTTATTATGGACTGAATGTTTGTGTCCCCCCAAAATTCATGTTGAAATTCTAACTCCTAAAGTGACAACATTAGCCAGTGGGACCTTTGGGAGATAATTAGGTCATGAGGGTGGAGCTTTCATGAATGGGATCAGTGCCCTTATAAAAGGGACCCCAAAGAGCTCCCTTGCCCTTTCTGCTGTATGAAGATACAATAAGAAGTCAGCAGTCTGCAATCCAGAAGAGGGCTCTCACCAGAACCTGTCCATGCTGGCACCCTGATCTTGGAGTTCCAGCCTCCAAAACTGTGAGAAATAAATTTCTGTTGTTTATAAGCCACCCAATCCTTGATACTTTGTTATAGCAGCCCAAACTAAGACAATACTAGTGCAAATTAACTGGCTTTTATCCATTCCATGTCTAGATACAACCCAGGTTACCTAGGCTAGCTGTTTAGACCATGGATGCCATTTATATACAAACATTCCCACTTGTCCTACAGATGGTGATAGGTAGGCTTAGGTGCTAGGAGTGAATCTCAGCAACACAGGTAGGTGAGAAAGAGAAGGAAGGTAGGAATAGTTAGTTGAGAGTGGGGAAAAGTGATCAGGTTAACATTTCTGCCTCTGCCCAACCTCATTATACCTGAATTGCTTCTACTCCTTAGGAATAGGAATATGGCCACTGTACGTTGTACCATATAGGATCTGCCTCAGGCACTTGCCTGCCTCCACCATTCCTACTTTCTCTTCCTCCCTACTGGCCTGTATTGCTAAGGTCTCAATTATTCATCCATTCATTTCATTCATTCATTCATTCAGTAAATATTTACTGAGACTTTAATATACACCAGTTACTATTCTAGGCCCTTGCAAAACAGCATGGCTCTGTAATGCACTCTGTTTTTAAAAGTTGTTTTCATTTATAAAACTTTAAATAAAAATGATATATTTATTTTAAAAAATATAGAAAATGAAGAAGAAAATTTAATCTGCATTATAATCTCAACAAATACTATTAAGCATTTCACTGTGTATCTTTTTAGTCTTCTTTTTACCTCTTCTAATGTTTTTAAGTTGAAACATTACAAGCATACAAAATGTTAGAGATCAACAAAATAAGCACCCATGGACCTATTACACTGTTTAAAAAATAAATTATTACACAAATTGTTGAAGGCCCTTTCCCAGTTGTATTAAACTTTGTCACTGTCAGGGGTTACCACTATCACGAAGGTTATTTTTATTTTTTACCACACTGACAGGTAGTATTGTAGTATATTTTTACTACATATATGTGACATATAGGACTGTTCTGCACATTTTTAAAACTTTATATGAATATCATTCTGAATATACTCTGCAATTTGCTTTTATCCCTTATCATTGTTTTTGAGTTTTATTCATGTTTGTGTATATAGCTCCATTTCACTGATTTTAACTGTTGTATCACAGATATTCCAGTGGATGAATATGCTGCATTTTTTTTACTCATTTTCCTATAAACTGACGTGTAAGTTGGCTCTAATATCTTGTTGTTAAAAACATGCAATGACCATTCTATTCATATCCCCTTGAGCACATAAGGGGGAATTTCTCTGGGATATATACCTAGGAATAAAATTGTTGGAACAAAGGCTGCAAATTATCTGGATATTACCAAATGGCTCTTCAGAGTGGTTGTATTAACTTATACCTACCACTAATATAACTGTAATGTACTCTTAAAGTGTAAAGAAATATAGTCATACTCACACTCATGCACATTTTGTATATATATGGGTGTGGATGTCATATGTATGTATCAGGACTCAGAAGATCCAAGCCTGGATATTCCCACCTGGCTCTCTTTCCTTCTCTTCTTTGCCCTGACCCGATTTCTCTCACCTCCCTGGCCTTCAAGGCCCTGCTCCAGTCCCTCAGGAGGCCTTCCTTATCAACACCGCTCTCCAACCCCTGACTTCCCGAGGCAGACCCTCACATATACTCAGCATCTATGATGGGTATTTAGTGTTTCAGATGGGTATGATGGGTATTTAGTGTTTCAGAGGTCTATGCTCTAGCTCCACATCATATAATCAGCTCCTCAAAGGCAGGAGCCATTCTGAAGATTTATCGGCACCTTCCAGAATCCAGTGCCACATTCATAATGGGTTCTTGAAGAGATTGGTGAATTGTTGTTAGACTGAAGTCAGTTTCCTTTTGAAACCAAGCAGGATCCTGTGGGGCCCTCCCTGGTACAAAAGACTTTCCGTGTCCAACATTTCTTGTTTGTGGGAAAAAGGCTTCCAGCCTCCTAGACCTTCCCTGAGTTCCAAAGGGCAGATTCAAATGGTTACTAATTAGGAAAGTGAGGGAATGCAGAAACAAAAGAAAGGCAGTCAAGAGACAATAGTGCAGCTATGGGGCAGGGTTCTGGTTCCTCCTAGCGGGATGTGTATAGCAATCTGATATTTATCTCTGAGTTCCTATAGGAACTAAGGCCCGCAGGTGGAGGATGGTAACTTCAGGCTGAGCATAAGCACAGGGAATCCAGACTGGTTGGAATCAGAAGGCTGATGATTGAGATTCCTGGAACACCACCCTGTTAACTTACCACCAACCAATCAGAGGAAGGTCATACACCCTGTAGCCCTCCCTGCAAATTTTACCTATAAAAACTCTCCCCCAAAGACCATCACGGAGTTTGGGCTTTTTGAGCACAAGCAGCGCGTTCCCCTTGCAATAAACCTGTCTCTGCTCCAAACTTCGATGTTTTGGTTGGTTTGGCCTCACCATATGAACTTGGGTTGAATAACACTTTTCCTCCCCTAGAGAGGTCAGATTATATTCTTGGAGTGACTTTCTAGGAACAGCTATCCTCCCCAACTTTGGTAATATCCAGTTAAGATGCAGATCCACACACCTACGGCTCCAATAATTTCATTCCCCTGTGTATATCTTAGAGAAATGCCCTCATTTTTCTTACATTCCTCCTCTTACTAAATTCTCAATGACAGCAACAAATACAGGCTAATCTTCTTGAATCCACTACAAGTGATAAACTATTCTTTGAAAACCATAGCTACATAGAGGTAAGCATATACAGGTTCACAGTTCATCTTTGTTCAACTTAGAAGAAATCTATACTGAGAGTTTTTAGCCTGGGCACTTACCCAAGCACATTCGATTCTTAGTCCTGGGTGCTTGAAAAGTCTTCACTCTCCTTCTGTTCTCTATTTCTAGCTATCTTCTAGTCTTCTCCTCCTATGTCCTGAGCAATATGCCTTTTTTGCCATATCTACTCCCAAAACTTGTTGTGTTTCCCTCCACAGGGTATCAAATTTTTAGATTTGTTTTTTTATCAGAATTTACTGAAACTTCCTTGTTTTTTTTGTTTTTGTTTTGTTTTTACTTTTTTTGGCCGCGTCACACAGGATGTGGGATCTTAGTTCCCCTACCAGCGGTCAAACCTGTGCCCCCTGTGGTGGAAGTGAAGAGTCTTAACTGCTGGACTGCCAGGAGAGTCCCTGAACCTTCTTTCATTCTGACAGCAGCATAATGTAGTGAAAAGAAAGCAGACTTTGAAATGGATAGAACTCTTCAAATTCTTTGTACAAGTGAATCTCCACTCTATCACTTTATCGTGTTCAGCAAGTTACTAAACCTCCACCATTTTTCAGGTGGGGAAGTTGGTACCTCTGTCTCACAGTTGCTGAGAGGATGAAATAGGACAACATAGGTTAAGTGTGTTTACCATAGTGTCTTGCATATAGTAGGTGCTTGGTAACTCTTAGTGTCATTCTTCTTATTCTCCTTCCTCCCTCTTGTCTGCATTCCAGAAATTCTATCACTACTAATTAATTATTTTAGACTCCTAACTGACAGATATTTTAAGTCCCTTGTCCACTGTAAAAGAGTGTATTAGGCACTTTGTCCCAGAAGAGAGAAATCTGATGCAAACCTGTTACCCAGGTATATAGTGGGGCACTGAAATGGACACCCTTTCATCTAACCAAGACAATCTTACCAGCTGGGCTAAGGGACCTAATGAATATTTGCTTGTCTCCTAAAAGGAAAGAAATGTTTCTCTCCATGTATATTTTATACATATGTATTATATATATAATATATATAATTTCCAATAAATATATACAATTGTCCAATAAATACACCTATATATATCTATACCTACATCTATATATCTATATCTATATCTATATCTATATCTATATCTATCTCCTTACACTGGTTTTCTTGTACACATACTGTCTTAGTCCATTCAAGCAGCTATAACAGAATACCATAGACTGGGTAGCTTGAACAACAGAAATTTATTTCTCATGGTTCTGAAGGCTGGGAATTCCAAAATCTAGGTGCTAGCAGATTCAGTGTCTGGTAAGAGCCCACTTCCTGTCTCATAGACCACCATATTATTATTGCTGTGTCCTCACATGGCTAAAGAGGGTAGGCAGTCCTCTGGAGGTCTCTTTTATAAGGGCACTAATCCCATTAATGAGGGCTTCACCCTCATGACCTAATTACCTCCCTGAGTCCCCACCTCCAAAATACCATCATACTGGAGATTAGGTTTCAGTGTATGAATTTTCAGGGGACACAAACATTCAGTCTTTAGCACATACAAAAAGCAATGGCATCATTACACCAGAGATATCCTGCCTCTCTCTACAGTTAATGTGCTTTTTACTACAGGCCTTCTAAAATATTTTTAGACTATTTTAGAATAACATGTTATTACTTAGAATATTTAATTACTTTTTTTAATAATAAAAATCTTGAGGGACTTCCCTGGTGGCGCAGTGGTTAAGAATCCACCTGCCAATACGGGGGACACAGGTTTGAGCCCTGGTCTGGAAAGATCCCACAGGCCATGGAGCAACTAAGCCCGTGCACCACAACGACTGAGCCTCTGCTCTAGAGCCCGTGAGCCACAACTACCGAGCCCACATGCTGCAACTACTGAAGCCTGCACTCCTAGAGCTCATGTTCCGCAACAAGAGAAGCCACTGCAATGAGAAGCCCACGCACCACAGTGAAGAGTAGCCCCCGCTCACCTCAACTAGAGAAAGCCCACGTGCAGCAATGAAGACCCAACGCAGCCAAAAGTAAATAAATAAATAATAAATAAATTTATTAAAAAAAAAAAACTCGATACCAGTAAGATTGCCTCAACACAGTGCAGTTAATTTCCTTCCTATGTGTATCCACAAAGTAAATTCTTTGAAGGGTAAGCAGCTAGAAAAGAGCTAGTTCCTTCTGAATTAGTTACCTGAAAAAGCTATTGGAAAGTCTCAGCCACACTTTTACTTATCAAAGTAAAAGAGCTATCCTAGATCACCGCAGCACTAGATAACTTGAGACTAAGAAAAAAAGAATCATTCATTAGGAAGTGTGAGAAATGTCTTAGGGTAGATTTTGTTTAAATGCCAATGTGAATTGATCATTAGCATTAGCGAGAGCCGTGCAAATAACACCACCTAAGAGGCTAAACCAACATGGAATTGTTTCAGAGCAATTAATTCACTTCCAAGCTTCTTGTATTAACACCACCTTATTTCCCTAGTGTAGATAGACAATTTGCTTTAAAAGTCAACCAAAGGGCTTCCCTGGTGGCGCAGTGGTTGAGAATCTGCCTGCCAATGCAGGGGACACGGGTTCGAGCCCTGGTCTGGGAAGATCCCACATGCCGCGGAGCAGCTGGGCCCGTGAGCCACAACTACTGAGCCTGCGCGTCTGGAGCCTGTGCTCCGCAACAAGAGAGGCCGCGATAGTGAGAGGCCCGCGCACCGCGATGAAGAGTGGCCCCCGCTTGCCGCAACTAGAGAAAGCCCTCGCACAGAAATGAAGACCCAACACAGCCATAAATAATAAAATAAATAAACAAACAAACAAACAAACAAAAAAAAAAAAAAAAAAAAAAAAAAAAAAAAAAAAAAAAAAAAAAAAAGTCAACCAAAAACTGTGATATTCTGCCAACAAGATTACAAGAGTGAAAAAACAACCCCCTAGTCAAATGCAAATTGTAGTCATATTAGTATGCTAATGAGCTAAGTGATAAACTGTGGGTCAAATTTCCTCCTCTTCAGCTTAAATAGCACTTGAAAAGGCTTATTTTCTAAATGTTTGGGAAACCTAGGAGAAGCAACAGTTAAGGTTTATTACATGAATATTATCTGTTCAGCGATATGAAAAACTAATAGATGGGACTAAATTAAAATGAGACATAATTCTTTCTAGTGATTTACAGGTTATTGAGAAGCATGGCTTAAAGGCAGCATATGTAACTATTCTAAATTTGGAGTGAAGTCTTTTCGAAATTTCTTATTTAACAATTAAAATAAAAAGGTCTGTTTTGTCTGTTTTGAAAGGAGATATGTTATCATGAGAAGGAATGTCTAGAGATGTAAACTTCTCTTTCTTGACCACTTATCAAATAAGACTTTCTGGATTGAACCTACTCCCATCACCAGATTTCACAAACCAGATTTCCTTAAAATCCACAGCAAGTCTGATTGTATTTTGCAGCATCCAACTCAGCTCCTTGTCTGAAGACCACGCTCGGGAAAGCCAGGTGAAGACCCAAGAGGGCCAGAAGGTGAGGTGGTAAGAGCCTGAAAATGCGGTCACATGGATGCCGCTTCTTTTCTGTGTACCCATGTCCATCTACCCTCTCTTCCACTTTTGCAAGCTGGGCAAGTTACAAAATCTCCCTGGGCCTCAACTTTTACGATTCTAAGAGGGAGATGATAAAGCTTTATGTCCAAGGCAGTGGTCTGAACCTTGGCTGCCCAATGGAATCACCTGGAGAACTTTAAAAATACTGATGACAGGGTCCGATCCCCAGAGCTTTTAACTTCATCCGTGTGGTTTTTGCCAGGGTATAGGGAGTTTTAAAACTCCCTAGGTGATTGTAATGTACAGATGAGGTCAAGAACCACTGCTCCAAGTGTGTTAAAAGAATTAAATAAAACAAAGAAAAATAGTACCTGATAAGTAATAGATCAAAAATCATTTGTTTTCTTTTTTCTTCTGTTGGTTTTTCTGTTTGTACTGGTAATTGTATTTGATCCTGGCTGGAAGCTAAGGGACAGAGGGAGAATTTCTTTCAAAGATTTGTTTTATTTTTTTAAACTTTTTATTTTGAAATAATTTTAAATTTACAAAAGAGTTGCAAGAACAGTACAAAGAATTCTCATGTGCCCTTCACCAGATTCACCAATTGTTAACAATTAATTACATTTGCTTTCATTTTTTTTAAATTTATTTATTTATTTTTGGCTGCGTTGGGTGTTCATTGCTGCCACGGGCTTTCTCTAGTTGCGGCAAGTGGGGGCTACTCTTTGTTGTGGTGCGCGGGCTTCTCATCGCGGTGGCTTCCCTTGTTGTGGAGCACGGGATCTTGGCGCGCGGGCTTCAGTAGTTGTGGCTCGTGGGCTTTAGAGTGCAGGTTCAGTCGTTGTGGTGCACGGGTTTAGTTGCTCCGCGGCATGTGGGATCTTCCCGGACCAGGCATCTAACCCGTGTTCCCTGCATTGGCAGGCAGATTCTTAACCACTGCACCACCAGGGAAGCCCCTGCTCTCACTCTTCCACATTCTCTTTATACATACAATTTTTTTTCCTGAACCAGTTGAGAGGTAGTTGCAGAAAACATGCAACTTCACCCTAAAGAGCATATATTTATTAAGAACAAGGGCATTCTCCTACATAACCACAGGACGATTATTTGGAACGTTTAATATTGATACAATACTCTTATCTAATCTACAGGTCATATGTAATTTCTCCAATTTTCCTTATGTCCTTACGGCATCTCTCCCATGCCACATTCAGGATCCAATCCAGGATCATGTATTACAGTTGGTTGCCATGCCTTTTTAGTTTCTTTAAATCTGACATAATACCTTCTGCCTTTCATGATATTGACATTTTTGGAAATGTACAGGCTAGTTGTTTTGTATCCCATGCCATCTTTTTTGTAAGTATTTATTTAATGATTTTTAGTAAATATATAGAGTTGTGTAGCCATCACTACAATCCATTTTTATAACATGTCCATCACCCACCAAAAATTCCCTTTTCCCCACCCCCACAGCCTTAAGTAACCACTAACCTACTTTCTGTTTCTATAATTTTGTGTTTTCAGAATGTCAAATAATAGAAACATACAGAACATGGTCTTTTATGCCTGACTTCTTATACTTAGCCTAAAGTTTTTGAGGTTCATCCATTTGTAGCATATCCCTGTAGCTTGTTCCTTTTTATTACTGAATAGTACCATTATATGGATGTACCACATTGGTTGCAGCTTCTAAGATGGCCCTCAATGATCCCTGCCTCCTGGTTTTCATGCCCCTGTGTTATTCTTTCCCATTGAGTATGGGCTGGACCTAGTGACTCACTCCTAATGAACAGAATGTAGTGGGCTGTCATTCCTGAGATTAGGTTAAAATCTAATTAGGTTAGAATTTAAAATAAAAAGACTATGGTTTCCATCTTGGGGGCTCTCATTCTCTCTCTCTTTCTTGAATCCCTCATTCTGAGCTGCCATGTTGTGAGCAGCCCTATAGAGAGGTCCACATAGCAAGGAACTGATGTTTCTGGCCAATGGCCAATAAGAATCTGCAGGCTGATAACACCACATGAGTGAGCATGGAAGCAGATACCCCTCCTCTGCAGTTGAGTCTTCAGATGAGACTGCAGGCCTGGCCAGCACCTTGACTGCAAGCTTAGGAGAGACTAAGCTAGAGTTACCAAAAAAGCAAGATCCAGATTCCTGACCCTTTGATTTCTCACAAGAATGGTGAGAAAATAAACATTTGTTGTTTTTAGCCACTACGTCTTGGGGTGATTTGGTCATAGCAATAGATAACCAATATATCACATTTTGTTTATCCATTCACCAGTTGATGGACATTTGGATTGTTTCTAGGTTTTGGCTCTTATGAATAATATTGCCATGAACATTCACATGCATGTTTCAAAGGACTTTTCTTAGGGACTTCCCTGGCGGTCCAGTGGTGAAGACTTTGCACTTCCACTGCAGGGGGCACAGGTTCGATCCCTGGTCAGGGAACTAAGATCCTGCATGCCATATGGCACAGCCAAAAATTTTAAAAAATAAAAATAATAAATAAAAAGGACTTTTCTTATGGCACCAAGTTCACCTGGCTTGTACTATTCCTACAGTTCCAAATACAACTTTGGTTTTTTAAAGATTTCATTGCTTAAAGCAGTTTCTTATCTTATCAAATAAAATTGTGCAATTTTTCACCTATGCCTTTCAGTAATATTTTAAGTCAGAACACATGTTGGAGAAATGAATTGACTTAATTTTAAAAACCATTAGGGTCCAATCTATACTAACTACCTCTTGATAATCAGAGAATTAATGTTTCAGGAATTAAAATATAACTTAGGGATAGCAGTGACTATTTGTTTACTTTTATTTTATGCTAGATATGTGTATAGGGTAAAGGATAGTTTTGTGTCCTGGAAGAATTAGGGTCATACTTTCTTTTGCCACTTACTTGCTCTCCAAAGCACATCTCTTAAAAAAAATTTTTTTTAATCTACTACACCTGCACAGTGGTACCTGAACTCCTTTAATTCTTAACTAAAGATACAGTTACCATGACAATGTGTTCAGTATTTTCTTCGCACAGCCAAGATGTGGACCATTTTCTAATAGTTAGTACCTAATGAATCCTTACCATGTGCTGGCACTGTTCTAAACCCTTCATATGCATTCCACTTCTTTTAATCCTCACAATGATCTTAATCATCACAACTCCATGAAGTAAGTACTCCTAATAGGATGACCCCTTTGCACAATTCTAGGTGATGCTATTCATGTTGTAGTCTATATGAATGGGATTCCTGGAATTGTATAGTGCTAGGCTGTCTATTGGTATTATTTATTAGACTATCTACTTTACAGATGAAGAGGCAGAGAAAGGTTAAGTACCTTGCCCAAGTTTACCCACTTTGTAAGTGGCAGAGCCAGGATTTGCATCTAGGTTATCTGGCTTCATCCAGGGTATGAACTCATAACTATTGCACTCTTCTGAAGAATATTAATTTTTGGTTTAAAAAAAAAAGTGATGTTAGCTATGGTCATCTTAGATGATTATTTCTAGGGCATTGTTTCTCAAGGAGTGGTCCTTGGACCAGGAATATCAGCATCATCTGGGAGCTTGTTAGAAATGTGAATTATAATGCCCCACCCCCATCCCAGATATATTGAATCAGAAATTCTGGGATGGGACCCAGCAATCTGTGCTTTAACAAGCCTCCAGCTGATTCTGATGCACGCTCAAATTTGACAACTACTGTTTTAGGAAATAACTTGGTTTTTTTAAAAGGAAAAAGTATTTTAAATTTTTTTCTATTTATTTTAGAACAAGTTTTATTCCAAGTAACCTACTCAAATTAGTTCAAGTGTTTATTATACTCTTGATCTGTGATTTAAGAAATACTGATCTTACAGAATTCAAGGAGAAAGCAAGGGTGGGAACAGGGCAGTCACCTTTTCCAGCTCCCTATGAAAATGATGCAGCTAACCACTCCCTAGGTTTCTGTGTCTCCTCTCTCAAATTTTCAAAAAGGAGGATTTGATTGGTTTAGCTACAAAATAGGGTGCATCTCCTTGGGCCAGCCAAGTGTCTGCCCTTTGCTTACTTGCCTAAGTCCAGGGGAGGGGTGGGATCCCGTTGTACAAACAGGCCAGCAAGGGCTCTATTGTGATGGAGGCAAGAGTCAGAATCTTTTAGAAATAGAGGATGGGTAAAATCAATGATCTGCATCCCTAATACACAATTTATGTTTAAAATTATGTGGTAAGGGCTTCCCTGGTGGCGCAGTGGTTGAGAATCTGCCTGCTAATGCAGGGGACACGGGTTCGCGCCCTGGTCTGGGAAGATCCCACATGCCACGGAGCAACTAGGCCCGTGAGCCACAACTACTGAGCCTGCGCGTCTGGAGCCTGTGCTCCGCAACAAGAGAGGCCACGATAGTGAGAGGCCCGCGCACCGCGATGAAGAGTGGCCCCCACTTGCCGCAACTAGAGAAAGCCCTCGCACAGAAATGAAGACCTAACATAGCAATCAATCAATCAGTCAATAAAAAAAAAAAAAAAAAAATTATGTGGTAAAAAGAAAAGAATGCATTTAATTCCATCACATTTGTTATTGAACAAGTGGCATTTGATATTCTTAATTGGTTTGGGAAAAGAAGAAGATATGGGCCTGGCTAGAGAGCACAAGCCCAATGCAGAGCAGCAGTGGGTGAGATTCAATGAATTTCTCCATTAAGGGGCAACACAGACACCCAAGAAACATCTAGTAATAATTAAATAAAATAATAAAAGGGAAAATTATTTCCTATGCCCAATGAACGGAATTAAGGTTAGCATTTTTTTCTCTTAGAGATCTGAAGATATTTTATAACAGAATGTGAAATACAGTATTTATTGATGAGAAAATAAAGCCAATGGTAGTTCAGACTTGTTTAAAGTGACATCGGGACTTCCCTGGTGGTACAGTGGTCAAGAATCTGCCTGCCAATGCAGGGGACACAAGTTCAATCCCCGGTCCAGGAAGACCCCACGTGCCGCGGAGCAATTAAGCCCGTGTGCCACAGCTACTGAGCCTGCGCTCTAGAGCCCGCGAGCCACAACTACTGAAGCCCACACGCCCTACAGCCCACGCACTGCAACTACTGAGCCTGTATGCTGCGACTACTGACGCCTGTGCGCCTAGAGCCTGTGCTCCGCAACAAGAGGAGCCACTGCAATGAGAAGCCCACGCACTGCAACGAAGAGTAGCCTCCGCTTGCTGCAACTAGAGAAAGACCGCGCACAGCAATGAAGACCCAACACAGGCAAAAAATAAATAATAAATAAATAAATAAAGTGACATCATCATTGACTGAATTATTCATTGTATCTAGCTATTTCCTGAACAGTGTATATAACCTTTGAATAAATGAGTGGGACTATCGTGGCTGCCCTTTTTCTACTATGTTGCCGTCTCCCCAGCCACAGTTGATTGGATCAGAGGTAGACATCTGACTAAGGAGAAAAAAGCCATTTCAGCCAATAAGATTTTCTATCTCAATACTTTAATAGTGGAGGCACATTAATTGGTAGAGCACTAGAACAAAGGTCTCTAAATCTTGATACTGAGAGTGCCAAAATGTATTGATTCCTGTCCTTCCTATGGCTTAGTTGTTCCTGGTTTCTTTGGGAACTGCAAAATGTTATTTTTATAATACAACTCTTTTAAAAATAACATATGATTTAACAACACCTACATAGATGGTAAAATCTGTAAAGAATAACAAGAGAATGGTTTTCTCAAAAAAGCAGTATAACAGTTACCTCTGCAGGAGAGGGAGAGAGATGTGTTCAGAGAGGTGCAAACAAGGGACTTCTAAGGTATGGCAGTTTTCTATTTCTTAGTCTGGGTGGTGGTTACTTTATAGTTATTTCTAGTATGTATTCATACATGTGTATTTTTTACATTCTTGTTCTACATGACACTTCTCAAAAAGAAAAAAGAATTTTTACTTGAGTAAATTCAGTACGTTTCTATTCATTTCATGCAAATATGCTCCAAGACCCATAGTTATTAAAAATAGTTTAATAGTAGTAGTATTCATTCAAATAAATAAAGTGTGTGTGTGTGTTTGTATGTGTGTGTTTAAAGCATGCTATTCAAACTTCACTGGATTCCAGGGTGGAAGAAACCTGAGAAATTTTCTAGTTACTTGAAGGTCTTTATTTAACAAAGATAAAACTAAGAACCAGAAAAGTTAAATAACTTGTCCATTTTCTTCTTCTATCTCAGAATCCTGGGTTCTTTCTACTAAGCTATACCACTTCCCTAACAAAAGAAGAGACAGCAAATGCATATTTCAAAGATTCAATTTTTTTTTTTTTTTCTTCCACTGCATTGGGTCTGTTGCTGCACGTGGACTTTCTCTAGTTGCAGCAAGCAGGGGCTACTCTTCGTTCTGGTGCGTGGGCTTGTTATTGTGGTGGCTTCTCTTGTTGCAGAGCATGGGCTCTAGCGCACGGGCTTCAGTAGTTGTGGTGCACGGACTCAGTAGTTGTGGCTCGTGGGCTTAGTTGCTCCGCATCATGTGGGATCCTCCCGGACCAGGGATAGAACCTGTGTCCCCTGCATTGGCAAGCAGACTCCTAACCACTGCTCCACCAGGGAAGTCCCCTCAATTATTTTTAATGCTTATTTTATTCTTAGAAGACTTGTATGCCTCAGAACTGAAAATAAATTCTGCTATGTAATATAATATCTATACAGAAGCAACATTTGATATCATGGTTCCTGGATATCAAGAACATCCAGAAAAGAAATTACTGCAATTTAAAATGAAATATTACTGACAACTACTAAACTTTCTTCCCGGCTTATTAATTCTAAATCATACGATAAAGTGAATTTAACGATACAGCGATTCTTATGGGTATGGGAAAAACTGATTCCCCTTCGCTAAACCCATCAAGGGTAACTGAAGATTAATAATATGTGTTGTAGGGGCTTCCCTGGTGGCGCAGTGGTTGAGAATCTGCCTGCCAATGCAGGGGACACGGGTTCGAGCCCTGGTCTGGGAGGATCCCACATGCCGCGGAGCGGCTGGGCCTCTGAGCCAAAGCTACTGAGCTTGCGCGTCTGGAGCCTGTGCCCCGCAGCAGGAGAGGCCGCGATAGTGAGAGGCCCGCGCACCGCGATTAAGAGTGGCCCCCGCTTGCCGCAACTAGAGAAAGCCCTCGCACAGAAACGAAGACCCAACACAGCCAAAAATAAATAAATAAATAAATAAATTTACAAAAAAAAAAGAAGGAATGCTATCTTTAAAATAATAATAATAATAATATGTGTTGTAAAAATTGGCTTATTTTCACTAATGAAAGACACATCACCATGTCTGATGTTATAACCTGTTACTTAGAAAGGAAAAGAAGTGTAATGCATACAGACAGGACTGGCCACATTATCTGCAGGGCCCAGTAAAAAATGAAAATATAGTGCTTTGTTCAAAAAGCAGAAAAATTGCCAAAGTACTGTAATATTAAAGATACCAAAATATAAAACATTCTTCTTTCTTATTCTCTCTCATCACGGTGTTTTGTATTTGCTACTTAATGTCCTGTTTCCTTGCACGGGGATACTTTCAAGGTGCCTCTCAAAGGCACCCCGGGGCACCATTCCACAAATGTGTGCACTCACCATCCACCAGCTGCCAAGTTCACCTCTTTTTTTTAATTTTAACATCTTTATTGGAGTATAATTGCTTTACAATGGTGTGTTAGCTTCTGCTTTATAACAAAGTGAATCAGCTATACATATACATATATCCCCATATCTCTTCCCTCTTGTGTCTCCCTCCCTCCCACCCTCCCTATCCCACCCCTCTAGGTGGTCACAAAGCACCAAGCTGATCTCTCTGTGCTATGCAGCTGCTTCCTACTAGCTATCTATTTTACATTTGGTAGTGTATATATGTCCATGCCACTCTCTCACTTTGTCCCAGCTTACCCTTCCCCCTCCCCGAGTCTTCAAGTCCATTCTCTAGTAGGTCTTTGTCTTTATTCCCGTCTTGCCCCTAGGTTCTTCATGACCATTTTTTTTTATGTGTTAGCATACGGTATTTGTTTTTCTCTTTCTGACTTACTTCACTCTGTATGACAGACTCTAGGTCCATCCACCTCACTACAAATAACTCAATTTTGTTTCTCTTTATGGCTGAGTAATATCCCATTGTATCTATGTGCCACATCTTCTTTATCCATTCATCTGCCGATGGACACTTAGGTTGCTTCCATGTCCTGGCTATTGTAAATAGTGCTGCAATGAACATTGTGGTACATGACTTTTTTTTTTTTTTTTAATTATTTATTTATTTATTTTATTTTTGGCTGTGTTGGGTCTTCGTTTCTGTGCGAGGGCTTTCTCTAGTTGCGGCAAGCCGGGGCCACTCTTCATCGCGGTGCGCGGGCCTCTCACTGTCGTGGCCTCTCTTGTTGCGGAGCACAGGCTCCAGACGCGCAGGCTCAGTAATTGTGGCTCACGGGCCTAGTTGCTCTGCAGCATGTGGGATCCTCCCAGACCAGGGCTCGAACCCATGTCCCCTGCATTGGCAGGCAGATTCTCAACCACTGCGCCACCAGGGAAGCCCCACATGACTCTTTTTGAATTATGGTTTTCTCAGGGTGTATGCCCAGTAGTGGGATTGCTGGGTTGTATGGTAGTTCTATTTTTAGTTTTTTAAGGAACCTCCATACTGTTCTCCATAGTGGCTGTATCAATTTACATTCCCGCCAAAAGTGCAAGAGGGTTCCCTTTTCTCCACACCCTCTCCAGCATTTATTGTTTGTAGATTTTTTGATGATGGCCATTCTGACAGGTGTGAGGTGATATCTCATTGTAGTTTTGATTTGCATTTCTCTAATGATTAACGATGCTGAGCATTCTTTCATGTGTTTGTTGGCAATCTGTATATCTTCTTTGGAGAAATGTCTATTTTTCTGCCCATTTTTGGATTGGGTTGTTTGTTTTTTTGATATTGAGCTGCATGAGCTGCTTGTAAATTTTGGAGATTAATCCTTTGTCAGTTGCTTCATTTGCAAATATTTTCTCCCATTCTGAGGGTTGTCTTTTTGTCTTATATATGTTTTCCTTTGCTGTGCAAAAGATTTTAAGTTTTATTAGGTCTCATTTGTTTATTTTTGTTTTTATTTCCATTTCTCTAGGAGGTGGGTCAAAAAGGATCTTGCTGTGATTTATGTCAAAGAGTGTTCTGCCTATGTTTTTCTCTAAGAGCAAGTTCACCTCTTGCCAGTTGCAGGACCTATGCACTGTGCCCTGGACAGGGGCAAGAAGTCAACCTCCCTTCCCATGGCCCACCACCTTAACCCGTGGCAGACGGTCAATCCCCAAAGGATTGCAACCTCCACTCCAAGAGGCACTTGGTACCTTGATGGGGGTACTGAGAGCTTGCCCCTGCCAACACACCCACCAAATGCACTGTGGTGCTGCCAGCCTGGAGCAGGGGTGGCCACTGTCATGCCTGCCCCAAGATGCTGCAGGTGCGTGCTGGTAGAATGCAACCTCCATCATTTCCCCATGACCCAGTTGCCACTCTAGGTAAGGGCAAAGAGGAGGGCAGGTCATCATAACTATAAATACTTTCCTTTTGCCTTTTCTTTCAAGGATCTGTTCACTTTTTATCAAAGAAGCTAATTAACCTCAACAAGTGTGTTAATCAAAAATGGGATGGACCCTACCAAAATCTCCCTGCCTAGGCAACATTTAGACATTTATAACAGATATTTTGGGGAGACAGACTCCTAAACCAAAAGGAGGGCTCTAATTGTATGAATTTTTGCCATTTTTATGGTTCTTTTCCTAACACTTCTCTTAGTTACTTGAATAGGTCTTTATTAGTTCTGCTAATCCTACACCTAAGAGTTTCCTTATGTAGCCCTGCCATGGAAGCCTCCATTTTGGCCCCATGTCAACCTTGAAGTAGGAATCAGAACATATTCAAGTCCCTTCCAAGGAAAACCCACACTTCAAATACTTATAAGCAACGTAGATTCTACTGAAAATTTTCTAAAGGTGCCAAGGGAGGGCTTTATAAACCACAGCGTATAGCACACAATTTTATTAATGTCCCCATTCCAATTTGTCTTCTTTCCCTTGTCCCACGGGGAAAGGGGTAACAGAGAGTCAACCTTTTCACATGAAGGGCCAACCCCCAGATCTTCTTCTATGCACCATTGCTCCTATTCTCTCCATTCTTTACAGCAATAATCCCAACCCAGACTACTGGCCTCAGGGTGAGTGTCTCTCAGCCAATACACAAGACTAGGCAGCCCTAAAAATAATGAAGTTTTGGACATACACGTCTGTTCTGTGCATAGATAGGGTATGGCTGAGTACTAGAAAGGAAATGGAAATGGCATAGATATATATTAAATGACATGAGGAACATGGGTTCTTAGGTGAGGAAATATTAATGTCAGCTTAAAATAGAGTTGTATTGAGATATTTGGGGATTTTATCGTAGCATGAAGAAGAAATTGAAAACAAGGAGAAGTAAAAAGAAAACGGGAAACCTGCAACTCATGCAATTAGATTTATTAAATTATTGTCAATTTAGTTTAGTCTTTGTCCAAATAAGACAGTGCAACAAACACACACAAAACTAGTAACCACAAAACAAATTAATTCAACAAATATTTGTTGAGTTTGTACTATATGC
This sequence comes from Eschrichtius robustus, assembly GCF_028021215.1. Classification (NCBI taxonomy): domain Eukaryota; kingdom Metazoa; phylum Chordata; class Mammalia; order Artiodactyla; family Eschrichtiidae; genus Eschrichtius; species Eschrichtius robustus. The sequence continues at coordinate 40,431,716 of NC_090838.1, forward strand.
CAAGCAGTGTTCTAGATGCTTAGAATACATCAGTGAACAAAACAGAGGCTGCTGCCCCTCTGAAGCTTACATTCTGGTATGTGTGGGGGTGGGGGGGTGCAGACTTAAGCAAAATAAAATAAATAAGCTATCTAGTGTGTTGTAAAATAAAGTACAAGGGAAAGAGGATTGGGATTCCTGGGATATGGTTGGGGGAATTTTCAGTATAAGATTAGGAGGTCAAGGCAAGCCTCACTGAGAAAGTAAAATTTAAGCAAAAACTTAAAGGAGGTGGGAGACTTAGCTGAGCAGATATGTGGGAGAAGAACATTCCAGGCAAAGAGCAATGGTCATAGGGCAGGGGTGTACCTGGCATTGTAAAGAAAGAGCAGGGAGGCCAATGGTGGTGGTAGTGGTAGGGTTAGATTATGAAAGACTTTGTGGGCTATATGGACTTCAGCATTATTCTGAGTGAAATGGGGAAGCCAGTGAATAGTTTTGAGCTGAGGAGTAACATGAACTGACAGATTTTAAGAGGATCACTCTGACTGCTGTGGTAAGAAAATACTGCATGGGGGCAAGAGTAGATGCAGGGAGTTGGGAGGCTATTAAAGTCATTCGGTGAGAGATGACTGAGGTCTTGATCAAGGTGGTGGCAGTAGAGGTAGGGAGAAGAGGTCAGATTCTAGACATATTTTGAAGTTATGAGAGAAACAGAGGCGCCAAGGATGACTCCAAGGTTTGGGAGTTGCACAATCAGAAAGACAGAGTGAGGCAATGGCCCATAGTTACTAAAAATGCCTGACTCCAAATGCAACACTGCCGTGGATCAAAAAGTTGCATTTGCTATAATATAATTTGGAATCTCTTTAATACTCTCTGCCTTCCTTAAACATTTGCCTCATTTATCAAGAACCATTTTCACAACTGCAGTATTTAATTTTGAAGAAACTATTTACTAGATAGCCTGTTGCTGCAGATAGATTTGTTTTACTCTTCTAGCAGTAGAAAAGAAAACAGTTTTCTCTAGCTTCACACGTGCAGTCCTTTTAGGCAATTTCTAAAATTGAAGTAGGTTGACTTTTCAGTTGTTTATTTAAAAATAATATTAGACATGAAGAGGTTTAGAAAATGTTGAACTATTTTGCGTGGGTTGGGAAGTAGCAGAGCCAGGATTCAAACCTGAGCCTGTCTAAATCTAGGGCTTTTAAAAACTGCACACACTGTCTCTCCACTTCACTGCTAAATAAAAAGGAAAATGGCATTTTAGCTCTTTCTTGTTCCTGAGAATTACTGAAGCTTCAGATTTGCCTCTGTCTTAGTTCATTTCAGCTGCAACAACAAAATATGATAGACTGGGTGGCTTACAAAACAACATGTATTTCTCACGGTTCTGGAGTCTGGGAAGTCACACAGTTCGGTGTCTGGTGAGAATCCTGGTTCACAGATTACCATCTTCTCACTGTAATCTGACATGGCAGAAAGGGCAAGGGAGCTCTGAGGGGTCTTTTATAAGGGTACTTAATCCCATTCCTTAGGGTTCTACTCTCATGACCTAATCACGTGTCAAATTTCTCACCTCCTAAAACCATCACATTGGGCATTAGAGGTCAAATAGATGAATTAGGGGGGACACAGACATCAGCCCATAGCAGCCTCTTTTGTTAGCAATCAGTGTAGTTTTAAATGTGGCCATATTTTAATGGAGTTTCATTGGTCACATTCTGAGCCTGAGTTTCCCCATCTTTAAGCTGAGAGAAGGGATCTAGATCAGTGATTTTCAAGTCTTTAAAAGTTCCAGCTCTCTCAAGGCAGGACATATCCTATAACTAACAGGGATTCATTGTAGTAGACGTTCTCAGTGAGGTGGAAGTGGAAGAGGGCCTGGGAGTTTGACAGAGTCTGGCCCTGAAGATTCTAATTTTACTTCCACTCATTCTGTTAAATCAGTGGTTTTCAAACTGTGTTCTGGAGGAACATTGGATGGAAATGCCTGGGCTTTTCCAGTGCTTCTCTGCCTGTCAGTATCCACCCATCTTCAACCAGCGAAGGTCCACTTTGATTGATAGAGTTGAGTTCCATATAAGATTTCACTAAAATAAAAGAAAACCACAACTGTTCTACTTAGAATGGTCTGAAAACTACTGTTCTAACTCAGTGCTTCTCATACTTTATTTAATGTGTGGATGAATCATCTGTGCAACCTTTAAAAATGCAGATTCTTAATCAGTGGGTCTGGGGTGGGGCCTGAGAGTCTGAATTTCTAATAAACTCCCTGGTGATGCCAGTGCTGCTGAGTGAGCTCAGCTCACACTTTGAGTAGCAAGGCCTAGAATGAGCTCTAAGATTGCTCAAACTTTAATAGTTTTTCTACTCAACCCAAAAGACTGCTTATGAAAGGTCTTCCCCACAGTGATCTGTCTCATTCTCTCAGTGCCTCTTCTCTCTCTCCCTCTTTTGAAAGGTAAATGTTTAACCTTCTGGACACGCATTTAAAAATCTGTTTGAAAAAAACAAAAAATCTGTTTGTACAGTGAACATTGTGCCTCAGCCAGTTCATCTCAGCAAGAGCTAACTATGGAGGGTCAGGGAAATTTGCCACAAGCGAGTTATTTATAGGTAGTTTCTGTGACATGCTCTCCTAAATTTAGCATCTTAATGAACTTCTCCAGATTAAGGAGTAACTGTCTTGCACTCTCCCACCCTTTGTGTAAAAAATTTAGCACATACTTAGACTGATTATCTTCTTTCCTGTGTTAGAACATTCAAACAGTTATTTTCTCAAAATACTTCCTAGGCTGCCTTTGCTCCACATTATCCTTTTTCCACAGTGGGGCAGGGCATGGTTATCCCCTCTCAGAACTTTGTTACCAGAGCTGACCCTCCGCCCTGCCCTTCGCAAGCCTCTACACAGCCCTACGACTCCACATCCAACTGTCTGATGCAGGGGTCAGCAAACGTTTTCTTGAAAGATCTAGATAGTACATGTTTTGGGATTTGTGGTCCATAGGTTCTCAGCTGCAACTACTCAACTCTGTCCTTGTAAATGCCAAAGCAGCCATAGACAATATGTAAATGAATGTGTTTGGCTGTGTTCTGTTATAACTTTATTTATAAAAGCGGAAGTCAGGCCAGATTCCCCCCACACCACTCTGCCCCCAGGCTGTAGTTTGCTTACCCCTGATCTACATGCTTGTTGAAATAATACCAGTCAGATTACAACCCCTGGGAATTTAGAATTTCGACCCTGAGGCTGAGTTAAGTAATAACTGTGGGTTGCTAAGCAGGAAGGTTGGGCAAACTGGGTGGGAGCCAGTGGAGGATAGCTGGGATCACTATTTGGGATGGTCATAGGCCACATGCAAGCAAAAAACAAGCAGAAAAGCCAATCTGCAGAGAGAATGAAGCAGGCATATGAAGAAACACCATGACTAGAGACCATAAGATGAGAGAGAGAAGGGGGGAAGGGGAATTCTTGTAAAGTTGGCTGTGCTTCCCACAGTTGTGTCTCACGTAATCCCTGCCTATTTTTACATTCGTTCCTCCTTCCCTTTAGCCAGCAGGCATGAATTCTGTTTCTTGCAACTAGATAACCCCGTCGATCAACCTTTTATACTCTAGGCATTCCAAATAACTGGCAATTCTCGGACTTCAACAGTCACCTCTCACACAACCAGGCTTTGCTAGGTGCAGTGCCACTGCCCACCCCCACACTGCCACTTCTATTCTATAGTCTTTTCTTTTGTCATATTTTGCTCAGGCATCATCTGTGGCTGAGTTAGGACTCAGTTCCCACTACTCCTTATGTAAAGCTCTATCACTGCACTTACAATACCACATTATATTTTCTGATTTGCTGGTCTATAATTTTTTTTTTTTTGGCCATCCTCACAAAATGTATTTATTCATTTTTTTTCTTATTAGTCATCCATTTTATACACATCAGTGTACACATGTCAATCCCAATTGCACAATTCATCACACCACCACCTCCACCCCTCCACCACTTTCCCCCCTTGGTGTCCATATGTTTGTTCTCTACTTCTGCATCTCAATTTCTGCTCTGCAAACCGGTTCATCTGTACCATTTTCTAGGTTCCACATATATGCATTAATATACGATATTTGGTTTTCTCTTTCTGACTTACTTCACTCTGTATGACAGTCTACATCAATCCACATCTCTACATATGACCCAATTTCGTTCCTTTTTATGGCCGAGTAATATTCCATTGTATATATGTACCACATCTTCTTTATCCATTCGTCTGTCGATGGGCATTTAGGTTGCTTCCATGACCTGGCTATTGTAAATAGTGCTGCAATGAACATTGTGGTACATGACTCTTTTTGAATTATGGTTTTCTCAGGGTATATGCCCAGTAGTGGGATTGCTGGGTCATATGGTAATTCTATTTTTAGTTTTTTAGGAAACCTCCATACTGTCCTCCATAGTGGCTGTATCAATTTACATAACCACCAACAGTGCAAGAGGGTTCCCTTTTCCCCACACCCTCTCCAGCATTTGTTGTTTGTAGATGTTCTGATGATGCCCATTCTAAGTGGTGTGAGGTGATACGTCATTGTAGTTTTGATTTGCATTTCTCTAATAATTAGTGATTTTGAGCAGCTTTTCATGTGCTTCTTGGCCATCTGTATGCCCTCTTTGGAGAAATGTCTATTTAGGTCTTCTGCCCATTTTTTGATTGGGTTGTTTGTTTTTTAAATATTGAGCTGCATGAGCTGTTTACATATTTTGGAGATTAATCCTTTGTCCGTTGATTCATTTGCAAATATTTTCTCCCATTCTGATGGTTGTCTTTTCGTCCTATTTGTAGTTTACTTTGCTTTGCAAAAGATTTTAAGTTTCATTAGGTCCCATTTGTTTATTTTTGTTTTTATTTCCATTACTCTAGGAGCTGGATCAAAAAAGATCTTGCTGTGAGATTTATGTCAAACAGTGTTCTGCCTATGTTTTCCTCTAAGAGTTTTACGGTATCTGGTCTTACATTTAGGTCTCTAATCAATTTTGAGTTTATTTTTGTGTATAGTGTTAGGGAGTGTTCTAATTTCATTCTTTTACATTTGCTGTCCAGTTTTCCCAGCACCACTTATTGAAGAAACTGTCTTTTCTCCATTGTATATCCTTGCCTCCTTTGTCATAGATTAGTTGACCATATGTGTGTGGGTTTATTTCTGGGCTTTCTATCCTGTTCCATTGATCTATATTTCTGTTTTTGTGTCAGTACCATATTGTCTTGATTACTGCAGCTTTGTTGTATAGTCTGAAGTCAGGGAGCCTGATTCCTCCAGCTTCGTTTTTTTCCCTCAAGACTGCTTTGGCTATTCGGGGTCTTTTGTGTTTCCATACAAATTTTAAAATTTTTTGTTCTAGTTCTGTAAAAACTGCCATTGGTAATTCGATAGGGATTGCATTGAATCTGTAGATTGCTTTGGGTAGTATAGTCATTTTCACAATATTGATTCTTCCACTCCAAGAACATGGTATATCTCTCCATCTGTTGGTATCATCTTTGATTTCTTTCATCATTGTCTTATAGTTTTCTGCATACAGGTCTTTTGTCTCCCAGGTAGGTTTATTCCTAGGTATTTTATTCTTTTTGTTGCAATGGTAAATGGGAGTGTTTCCTTAATTTCTCTTTCAAATTTTTCATCATTAGTATATAGGAATGCAAGGGATTTCTGTGCATTAATTTTGTATCCTGCAACTTTACCAAATTCATTGATGAGCTCTAGTAGTTTTCTGGTGGCATCTTTAGCATTCTCTATGTATAGTATCATGTCATCTGCAAACAGTGACAGTTTTACTTCTTCTTTTCCAATCTGTACTCCTTTTATTTCTTTTTCTTCTCTGGTTGCCATGGCTAGGACTTCCAAAACTATGTTGAATAATAGTGGCGAGAGTGGACATCCTTGTCTTGTTCCTGATCTTAGAGGAAATGCTTTCAGTTTTTCACCATTGAGAATGATGTTTGCTGTGGGTTTGTTGTATATGGCCTTTATTATGCTGAAGTAATTTCCCTCTATGCCCACTTTCTGGAGAGTTTTTATCATAAGTGGGTATTGAATTTTGTTAAAAGATTGTTCTGCATCTATGGAGATGATCATATGGTTTTTATTCTTCAGTTTGTTAATATGGTGTATCACATTGATTGACTTGCATATATTGAAGAATCCTTGCATCCCTGGGATAAATCCCACTTGATCATGGTGTATGATCCTTTTAATGTGTTGTTGGATTCTGTTTGCTAGTATTTTGTTGAGGATTTTTGCATCTATATTCATCAGTGATATTGGTCTGTAATTTTCTTTTTCTGTAGTATCTTTGTTTGGTTTGGGTATCAGGGTGATGGTGGCCTCATAGAATGAGTTTGGGAGTGTCCTTCCTCTGCAATTTTTTGGAAGAGTTTGAGAAGGATGGGTGTTAGCTCTTCTCTAAATGTTTGATAGAATTCACCTGTGAAGCCATCTGGTCCTGGACTTTTGTTTGTTGGAAGATTTTAAATCACAGTTTCAATTTCATTACTTGTGATTGGTCTGTTCATATTTTCTATTTCTTCCTGGTTCAGTCTTGGAAGGTTACACCTTCCTAAGAATTTGTCCATTTCTTCCAGGTTGTCCATTTTATTGGCGTAGAGTTGCTTGTAGTAGTCTCTTAGTATGCTTTGTATTTCTGCTGTGTCTGTTGTAACTTCTCCTTTTTCATTTATAATTTTATTGATTTGAGTTCTCTCCCTCTTTTTCTTGATGAGTCTGGCTAATGGTTTATCAATTTTGTTTACCTTCTCAATGAACCAGCTTTTAGTTTTATTGATCTTTGCTATTGTTTTCTTTATTTCTATTTCATTTATTTCTGCTCTAATATTTATGATTTCTTTCCTTCTGCTAACTTTGGGTTTTGTTTGTTCTTTTAGGTGTAAGGTTAGATTGTTTATTTGAGATTTTTCTTGTTTCTTGAGGCAGGCTTGTATAGCTATAAACTTCCCTCTTAGAACTGCTTTTCTGCATCCCATAGGTTTTGGATCGTCGTGTTTTCATTGTCATTTGTCTCTAGGTATTGTTTGATTTCCTCTTTGATTTCTTCAGTGATCTCTTGGTTATTTAGTAACGTATTGTTTGGCCTCCATGTGTTTGTGTTTTTTACGTTTTTTTCCCTGTAATTAATTTCTAATCTCATAGCGTTGTGGTCAGAAAAGATGCTTGATATGATTTCAATTTTCTTAAATTTACCATAGCTTGATTTGTGACCCAAGATGTGATCTTTCCTGGAGAATGTTCCATGCGCACTGGAGAAGAAAGTGTAATCTGCTGTTTTTGGATGGAATGTCCTATAAATATCAATTAAATCTATCTGGTCTATTGTGTCATTTAAAGCTTGTGTTTCCTTATTAATTTTCTGTCTGGATGATCTGTCCATTGGGGTAAGTGAGGTGTTAAAGTCCCCCACTACGATTGTGTTACTGTCGATTTCCTCTTTCAGAGCTGTTAGCAGTTGCCGTATGTATTGAGGTGCTCCTATGTTGGATGCATATATATTTATACTTGTTATATCTTCTTCTTGGATTGATCCCTTGATCATTATGTAGTGTCCTTCCTTGTCTCTTGTAACATTCTTTATATTAAAGTCTATTTTATCTGATATGAGTATTGCTACTCCAGTTTTCTTTTGATTTCCATTTGCATGGAATATCTTTTTCCATCCCCTCACTTTCTGTCTGTATGTGCCCCTAGGTCTGAAGTGGGTCTCTTGTAGACAGCATATATATGGGTCTTGTTTTTGTATCCATTCAGCATGCCTGTGTCTTTTGGTTGGAGCATTTAATCCATTCACGTTTAAGGTAATTATTGATATGTATGTTCCTATTACCATTTTCTTAATTGTTTTGGGTTTGTTTTTGTAGGTCCTTTTCTTCTCTTGTGTTTCCCACTTAGAGAAGTTCCTTTAGCATTTGTTGTAGAGCTGGTTTGGTGGTGCTGAATACTCTTAGCTTTTGCTTGTCTGTAAAGCTTTTGATTTCTCCATCGAATCTGAATGAGATCCTTGCTGGGGAGAGTAATCTTAGTTGTAGGTTCTTCCCTTTCATCACTTTAAGTATATCATGCCACTCCCTTCTGGCTTGTAGAGTTTCTGCTGAGAAATCACCTGTTAACCTTATGGGAGTTCCCTTGTATGTTACTTCTCGTTTTTCCCTTGCTGCTTTCAGTAATATTTCTTTGTCTTTAATTTTTGCCAATTTGATTACTATGTGTCTCGGCATGTTTCTCCTTGGGTTTATCCTGTATGGGACTCTCTGCACTTCCTGGACTTGGGTGGCTATTTCCTTTCCCATGTTAGGGAAGTTTTTGACTATAATCTCTTCAAATAATTTCTCTTGTTCTTTCTCTCTCTCTTCTCCTTCTCAGACCCCTATAATGTGAATGTTGTTGCGTTTAATGTTGTCCCAGAGGTCTCTTAGGCTGTCTTCATTTCTTTTCATTCTTTTTTCTTTATTCTGTTCCGCAGCAGTGAATTCCACCACTTTGTCTTCCAGGTCACTTATCCGTTCTTCTGCCTCAGTTATTCTGCTATTGATTCCTTCTAGTGTAGTTTTCATTTCAGTTATTGTATTGTTCATCTCTGTTTGTTTGTTCTTTAATTCTTCTAGGTCTTTGTTAAACATTTCTTGCATCTTCTCGATCTTTGCCTCCATTCTTATTCCGAGGTCCTGGATCATCTTCACTATCATTATTCTGAATTCTTTTTCTGGAAGATTGCCTATCTCCATTTCATTTAGTTGTTTTTCTGGGGTTTTATATTGTTCCTTCATCTGGTACATAGCCCTCTGCCTTTTCATCTTGTCTATCTTTCTGTGAACGTGGTTTTTGTTCCACAGCCTGCTGGATTGTAGTTCTTCTTGCTTCTGCTGTCTGCCCTCTCTGGTCTGTAATTTTAACTATAGCTTTCATCTCTGTGCTAAGTACAGTGCCTGGCACATAGTAGGAACTGAATATGCTTACTTAATGAATGAGGTAAAGGTACACATTGGTAAACAGATCTGTAAAATACAGATATGTTCCAAACAGGTGATATGTTCCCAAAGGGATACTTGGATGTCTCTCCCAGCTTCATGAGCCCAAACAGAAATGAAATAAGTGATGAATTTTTTCATATGTAAAGGATTATAGAAATGGACTCAATATGCCGTTATACTCAACTTCGCTAAAAGTGTTGTTCAAACCTATATTCTTACTGAAATTTTTGTCTGCCTATTTTATCAGTAACTGAATATGTTAACATCTCCCACTAAAATTGTCAATTTTTATTCTTCCTTGTCATTCTGTAATTTTTGCTTTATGTACCATGAGGTTATGTTATTAGAATAATACAAATTTAGAATTTAAAAAATCTTCCTGGCCAATTAAATCTTTACCATTATGAAGAGTCTCCCTTTATCTCTAGCACTACTTTTTGTTTTAGAGTCTGCTTAATCTATTCCAGCTTTCTTTAGTATTTAGGTAGTATTGCATGGTTTAGTTTTTTCCATCCCTTTTCTTTTGAACTTTTTGCATTTTTATAGTTTAGATATATCCCTTGTAAACAGCATGTAGTTGGATTTTGAATTTTTGTCCAGTCTGACAGTCTGTGCTAGCTGGTTACATGGACCAGTGGCCCCAGGTTCATCACACCTCCAAATATTTATGTCCTTAAATAGTTTCCTCCCCTTGACTCTGGGATGGACCTGTAATTTGCTATCCAGTAGAATGTGGCAGCAGTGACAATGTGTTAGTTTCAAGCCTAACCCTTTTGGAAGCCCTGAGTTTGTATATAAGAGGTCTGCTTATCTCCCTGGAGAGACTACATGCAGAGGCACATGGAAAGGAAGAAGTCATGAAACTATTTGTACAAAAATCAAAGAATCCAATCAACAGTGAGAACCAATGCCCTACACATATGATCTCAGTCAAGCTGGTCCAGCTAACACTCACCATTGGAGCCATGCTAACTGAGGTGCCAGACATGAGAGTAAAGCTATCAGGGATGCTTTAGCCCCAGCAGAAAATCACCCAGAGATGAGATAAGCCATTCCCTTTGTGTCCTATCCAAGTTCCTGACCCATAGAATCATGAAATATTGGTAAAATGGTGGTAAAGTTACTAAATTTGGGGGTAGTTTGTTGCACAGCAATAGGTAACCAAGGGAGACCTTCAAGATGGTGGAGGAGTAATACGTGGAGATCACCTTCCTCCCCACAAATACATCAGAAAAACATCTACATGTGGAACAACTCCTACAAAACACCTACTGAATTTTGGCAGAAGACCTGAGACTTCCCAAAAGGCAAGAAACTCCCCACGTACCTGGGTAGGGCAAAAGAAAAAACAGAGACAAAAGAATAGGGATGGGACCCGCACATCTGGGAGGGAGCTGTGAAGGAGGAAATGTTTCCACACACTAGGAAGCCCCTTCACTGGCGGAGATGAGGGGTGGCGGCGGGGAAGCTTCGGAGCCATGGAGGAGAGCACAGCAATAGAGGTGCAGAGGGCAAAGCAGAGAGATTCCTGCACAGAGGACTGGTGCCAACCAGCACTCACCAGCCTGAGAGGCTTGTCTGCTCACCCACTAGGACGGGTGGTGGCTGGGAGCTGAGGCTCCAGCTTCAGAGGTCAGATCCCAGGGAGAGGACTTGGGTTGGCTGCATCAACACAGCCTGAGGGGGGCTGGTGCGCCACAGCTAGCGGGAAGGGAGTCCGGGAAAAAGTCTGGACCTGCCTACGAGGCAAGAGACCATTGTTTCGGGGTGCACGAGGAGATGGGATTCAGAGCACCATCTAAATGAGCTCTAGAGACGGGCACAAGCGACAGCTATCAGCACAGACCCCAGAGACGGGAATGAAACGCTAAGGCTGCTGGTGCAGCCACCAAGAAGCCTGTGTGCAAGCACAGGTCACTCTCCACACCTCCCCTCCCAGGAGCCTGTGCAGCCGACCACTGCCAGGGTCCTGTTATCCAGGGACAACTTCCCCGGGAGAACACACGGCGCGCCTCAGGCTGTTGCAATGTCATGTCTGCCTCTGCCGTCGCAGGCTCACCCCGCATTCCGTATCCCTCCCTCCCCCCAGACTGAGTGAGCCAGAGCCCCCTAATCAGCTGCTCCTTTAACCCTGTCCTGTCTGAGCGAAGAACAGATGCCCTCAGGAGACCTACATGCAGAGGAGGGGCCAAATCCAAAGCTGAACCCCAGGAGCTGTGAGAACAAAGAAGAGAAAGGGAAATGTCTCCCAGCAGCCTCAGGAGCAGCGGATTAAATCCCCACAATCAACTTGATGTAACCTGCATCTCTGGAATACCTGAATAGACAATGAATCATCCCAGAATTGAGGTGGTGGACTTTGGGAGCAGCTGTAGACATGGGGTTTGCTTTCTACAACTAATTTGTTTTTGGTTTTATGTTTATCTTACTTTAGTATTTAGAGTTTACTATCATTGGTAGATTTATTGATTTGGTAGCTCTCTTTTTTTCTTTATGTATAGATATATGTATATTTTCCTTTTTCTCTTTTTGTGAGTGTGTATGTGTATGTTTCTTTGTGTGATTTTGTCTGTACAACTTTGCTTTTACCATTTCTCCTAGGGTTCTGTCTGTCCGTTTTTTTTGTTTGTTTCTTTGTTTTAGTACAGTTTTTAGTGCTGTTTATCATTGGTGGATTTCTTTTTTGGTTTGGCTGCTCTCTTCTTTCTTTTCTTTTTACTATTTTTTAATTTTTTTTATTTTTAAATATTTTTTTAAATAACTTTATTTTATTTTTTGCTTTCTCTCTTTCTTTTTTTCTGCCTTTTCTTCTGAGCCATGTGGCTGACAGGGTCTTGGTGTGCCAGCTGGGTGTCAGGCCTGTGCCTCTGAGGTGGGAGAGCCGAGTTCAGGACACTGGTCCACCAAAGACCACTGGGCCCCACCAGTTCAGGTCACTAGTCCACCAAAGACCTCAAACGGCAAAAGCTCTCCCAGGGATCTCCATCTCAATGCTAAGATCCAGCTCCACTCAACGACCAGCAAGCTACTGTGCTGGACACCCTATGCCAAACAACTAGCAAGACAGGAACACAACCCCACCCATTAGCAGACAGGCTGCGTAAAATCATAATAAGGTCACAGACGCCCCAAAACACACCACCGGACGCAGTCTTGCCCATCAGAAAGAAAAGATCCAGCCTCATCCCCCAGAACACAGGCACCAGTCCCCTCCACCAGGAAGCCTACACAACCCACTGAACCAACCTTAGCCACTGGGGCAGAGAGAAAAAACAACGGGAACAACGAACCTGCAGCCTGCAAAAAGGAGACCCCAAACACAGTAAGTTAAGCAAAATGAAAAGACAGAGAAGCACACAGCAGATGAAGGACCAAGGTAAAAACTCACCAGACCAAACAAGTGAAGAAAAAATAGGCAGTCTACCTGAAAAAGAATTCAGAGTAATGATAGTAAAGATGATCCAAAGTCTTAGAAACAGAATGAAGAAAATACAGGAAACGTTTAACAAGGACCTAGAAGAACTCAAGAGCAAATAAACAATGATGAACAACACAATAAATGAAATTAAAAATTCTTTAGAAGGAATCAAGAGCAGAATAACTGAGGCAGAAGAATGGTTGAGTGGCCTGGAAGATAAAATAGTGGAAATAACCACTGCAGAGCAGAATAAAGAAAAAAGAATGAAAAGAATTGAGGACAGTCTCAGAGACCTCTGGGACATTAAACACACCAACATTCGAATTATAGGGGTCCCAGAAGAAGAAGAGAAAAAGAAAGGGACTGAGAAAATATTTGAAGAGATTATAGTTGAAACCTTCCCTAATATGGGAAAGGAAATAGTCAATCAGGTCCAGGAAGCGCAGAGAGTCCCATACAGGATAAATCCAAGGAGAAACACGCCAAGACACATATTAATCAAACTATCAAAAATTAAATACAAAGAAAAAATATCAAAAGCAGCAAGGGAAAAACAACAAATAACATACAAGGGAATCCCCATAAGGTTAACAGCTGATTTTTCAGCAGAAAGTCTGCAAGCCAGAAGGGGGTGGCAGGACATATTTAAAGTGATGAAAGGGAAAAACCTACAGCCAAGATTACTCTACTCAGCAAGGATCTCATTCAGATTCGATGGAGAGATTAAAACCTTTAGAGAAAAGCAAAAGCTAAGAGAATTCAGCACCACCAAACCAGCTTTAAAACAAATGCTAAAGGAACTTCTCTAGGCAGGAAACACAAAAGAAGGAAAAGACTTACAATAACAAACCCAAAACAATTAAGAAAATGGTTATACGAATATACATATCAATAATTACCTTAAATGTAAATGGATTAAATGTTCCAACCAAAAGACATAGACTGGCTGAATGGATACAAAAACAAGAACCGGATATATGCTGTCTACAAGAGACCCACTTCAGACCTAGGGACACATACAGACTGAAAGTGAGGGGATGGAAAAAGACATTCCATGCAAATGGAAATCAAAAGAAAGCTGGAGTAGCAATTCTCATATCAGACAAAATAGACTTTAAAATAAAGACTGTTACAAGAGACAAAGAAGGACACTACATAATGATCAAGGGATCAATCCAAGAAGAAGATATAACAAGTATAAATATTTATGCACCCAACATAGGAGCACCTCAATACATAAGGCAAATGCTAACAGCCATAAAAGGGGAAATCGACAGTAACACAATCATAGTAGGGGACTATAACACCCCACTTTCACCAATGGACAGATCATCCAAAATGAAAATAAATAAGGAAACACAAGCTTTAAATGATACATCAAACAAGATGGAATTAATTGATATTTATAGGACATTCCATCCAAAAACCACAGAACACACTTTCTTTTCAAGTGTTCATGGAACATTTTCCAGGATAGATCATATCTTGGGTCACAAATCAAGCCTTGGTAAATTTAAGAAAATTGAAATTGTATCAAGTATCTTTTCTGACCACAACGCTATGAGACTAGATATCAATTACAGGAAAAAATCTGTAAAAAACACAAACACATGGAGGCTAAACAATACATTACTAAATAACCAAGAGATCACTGAAGAAAGCAAAGAGGAAATCAAAAAATACCTAGAAACAAATGACAATGAAAACACGATGACCCAAAACCTATGGGATGCAGCAAAAGCAGTTCTAAGAGGGAAGTTTATAGCAATACCATCCTACCTCAAGAAACAAGAAACATCTCAAATAAACAACCTAACCTTACACTTAAAGCAATCAGAAAAAGAAGAACAAAAACCCCCCAAAGTTAGAGGAAGGAAAGGAATCATAAAGATCAAATCAGAAATAAAGGAAAAAGAATTGAAGGAAACAATAGCAAAGATCAATAAAACTAAAAGCTGGTTCTTTGAGAAGATAAACAAAATTGATAAACCATTAGCCAGACTCATCAAGAAAAAAAGGGAGAAGACTCTAATCAATAGAATTAGAAATGAAAAAGGAGAAGTAATAACTGACACTGCAGAAATACAAAGGATCATGAGAGATTACTACAAGCAACTATATGCCAATAAAATAGACAACCTGGAAGAAATGGCCAAATTCTTAGAAAAGCACAAGCTTCCAAGACTGAACCAGGAAGAAATAGAAAATATAAACAGACCAATCACAAGCACTGAAATTGAGACTGTGATTAAAAATCTTCCAACAAACAAAAGCCCAGGACCAGATGGCTTCACAGGTGAATTCTATCAAACATTTACAGAAGAGCTAACACCTATCCTTCTCAAACTCTTCGAACATATAGCAGAGGGAGGAAAACTCCCAAACTCAGTCTACGAGTCCACCATCACCCTGATACCAAAACCAGACAAAGATGTCACAAAGAAAACTACAGGCCAATATCACTGATGAACATGGATGCAAAAATCCTCAACAAAATACTAGCAAACAGAATCCAACAGCACATTAAAAGGATCATACACCATGATCAAGTGGGGTTTATCCCAGGAATGCAAGGATTCTTCAATATACGCAAATCAATCAATGTGATAAACCTTATTAACAAACTGAAGGAGAAAAACCATATGATCATCTCAATAGATGCAGAAAAAGCTTCTGACAAAATTCAACACCCATTTATGATAAAAACCCTTCAGAAAGTAGGCATAGATGGAACTTACCTCAAAATAATAAAGCCCGTATATGACAAACCCACAGCCAACATCATTCTCAATGGTGAAAAACTGAAAGCATTTCCTGTAAGATCAGGAACAAGACAAGTTTGTCCACTCTCACCACTATTATTCAACAGTTTTGGAAGTTTTAGCCACAGCAATCAGAGAAGAAAAGAAATAAAAGGAATGCAAATCGGAAAAGAAGAAGAAAGCTGTCATTGTTTGCAGATGACATGATACTATACATAGAGAATCCTAAAGATGCTACCAGAAAACTACTAGAGCTAATCAATGAATCCGGTAAAGTAGCAGGATATAAAATTAATGCACAGAAATCTCTTCCCTTCCTATACACTAATGATGAAAAATCTGAAAGAGAAATTAGGGAAACACTCCCATTTACCATTGCAACAAAAAGAATAAAATACCTAGGAATAAACCTACCTAAGGAGACATGCAGAAAACTATAAGACACTGATGAAAGAAATTAAAGATGATATAAACAGATGGAGAGATATACCATGTTCTTGGAGTGGAAGAATCAACTTTGTGAAAATGACTATACTACTCAAAGCAATCTACAGATTCAATGCAATCCCTATCAAACTACCAATGGCATTTTTCACAGGAGTAGAACAAAAAATTTCACAATTTGTATGGGAACACAAAAGACCCCAAAGAGCCACAGCAATCTTGAGAAAGAAAAATGTAGCTGGAGGAAACAGGCTCCCTGACTTCAGACTATACTACAAAGCTACAGTAATCAAGACAGTATGGTATTGGCACAAAAACAGAAGTATAGCTCAATGGAACAGGATAGAAAGCCCAGAGATAAACCCACGCACATATGGTCACCTTATTTTTGATAAAGAGGCAAGAATATACAATGGAGAAAAGACAGCCTCTTCAATAAGTGGTGCTGGGAAAAGTGGACAGCTACATGTAAAAGAATGAAATTAGAACACTCCCTAACACCATACACAAAAATAAACTCAAAATGGATTAAAGACCTAAGTGTAAGGCCAGACACTATCAAACTCTTAGAGGAAAACATAGGCAGAACACTCTTTGACATAAATCACAGCAAGATCCTTTTTGGCCCACCTCCTAGAGAAATGGAAATAAAACAAAAATAAACAAATGGGACCTAATGAACTTAAACGCTTTTGCACAGCAAAGGAAAACATAAACAAGACAAAAATACAGCCCTCAGAATGGGAGAAAATATTTGCAAATGAAGCAACTGACAAAGGATTCATCTCCAAAATTTACAAGCAGCTCATGCAGCTCAATATCAAAGAAACAAACAACCCAATCCAAAAATGGCTACAAGACCTAAATAGACATTTCTCCAAAGAAGATATACAGATTGCCAACAAACACATGAAAGGATGCTCAACATCACTAAGCAATAGAGAAACGCAAATCAAAACTACAATGAGGTATCACCTCACACCGGTCAGAATGGCCATCCTCAAAAACTCTACAAACAATTAATGTTGATGAGGGTGTGGAGAAAAGGGAACCCTCTTGCACTGTTGGTTGGAATGTAAATTGATACAGCCACTATGGAGAAGAGTATGGAGGTTCCTTAAAAACCTAAAAATAGAACTACCATACGACCCAACAATCCCACTACTGCACATATACCGTGAGAAAACCATAATTCAAAAAGACACATGCACCCCATTGTTCATTGCAGCACTATTTACAATAGCCAGGACATGGAAGCAACCTAAGTGTCCATTGACAGATGAATGAATAAAGAAGATGTGGCACATATATACAATGGAATATTACTCAGCCATAAAAAGAAATGAAATTGAGTTATTTGTAGTGAGGTGGATGGATAGAGTCTGTCCTGCAGAGTGAAGTAAGTCAGAAAGAGAAAAACAAATACCATATGCTAACACATATATATGGAGTCTAAAAAAAAAAAATGGTTCTGAAGAACCTAGGGGCAGGACAGGAATAAAGATGCAGACATAGAGAGTGGACTTGAGGACACGGGGTGGGGGAAGGGTAAGCTGGGACGAAGTGAGAGAATGGCATGGACATATATACACTACCAAATGTAAAATAGATAGCTAGTGGGAAGCAGCCACGTAGCACAGGGAGATCAGCTTGGTGCTTTGTGACCACCTAGAGGGGTGGGATAGGGAGGGTGGGAGGGAGACGCAAGAGGGAGGAGATATGTGTATATATGTATATGTATAGCTGATTCACTTTGTTATAAAGCAGAAACTCACACACCATTGTAAAGCAATTATACTCCAATAAAGATGTTAAAAAAAAAAATAGGTAACCAAAAAAATCTTTTTCATTAAATTAGGATCTGTTTTCACTTAATGTAATTAGCGATATATTTGGATTTAAATCTACCATCTTATTAAGTACTTCCTATTTGTCTTGCCTGTTATATAGTTAGTTTTGTCCTATCTTACACTTAGATTGATTACCTTTTATTACTCCATTTCTTCTCTCCTTTTAGATTGCAAATTGTATGATGCGATGGTTAATTTTATATGTCATTTGGCTGTGCTACAGTGCCCAAATATTTAGTCAAACATTATTCTAGATGTTTCTGTGAAAATGTTTATTGGATGAGATCAACATTAAAATTAGTGCACTTTGAGTAAAGCAGATTACCCTCCACTACATGGGTGAGTTTCATCCATTCAGTTGAAGGCCTTAATAAAACAAAGACTGATCTCCCCTGAGCAAGAAGGAATTCTGCCAGCTGACTGATTTTGGACTCAAACTGCAATTCTTCTTTGGGCTTCCAGCTTGTCAGACTATCCTGTAGATTTTGGACTTCCAAGCCCCTCCATAATCACTTGAGCCAATTCCTTAAAATAAGTGTCTCTCTCTCTCTCTCTCGCTCTTGCTCTCACTCTACACACACACACACACACACACACACACACACACACGTATACACACACGCTGTTAGCTCTTTATCTCTGGAGAGCCTTGACTAATACACACAGTCTTATATCATTCCTTTAGTGATTTTTGTAGAGATTACAAAATGTATTCTTGACTTAGAGTCTATTATTAATTGTAACTTTTTCCGTTCTCCTAGACAATGCAGATTTCAGAACACTTGATTCCTTTTCCCCTCTCCTGACATATTTACAGTTATTGTGTATTTTTAAATACAGAAGACATTACTACTATTGACTTACATATTTAATATCAATATTCATGTAGAATTATCCACATATTTATTATTTTGATTGATCTTTATTTCCTGTCTTTTTAAAAAATAAATTTATTTATTTATTTATTTATTTATGGCTGTGTTGGGTCTTCATTGCTGCGTGCGGGCTTTCTCTAGCTGCAGAGAGCATGGGCTTCTCGTTGCGGTGGCTTCTCTTGTTGCGGAGCATGGGCTCTAGGCGTGCGGGCTTCAGTAGTTGTGGCATGCGGGCTCAGCAGTTGTGGCTCATGGGCTCTAGAGTTCAGGCTCAGTAGTTGTGGCTCACGGGCTCTTGAGCACAGGCTCAGTAGTTGTGGTGCATGGGCTTAGTTACTCCGCAACATGTGGGATCTTCCCGGACTAGGGCTCGAACCTGTGTCCCCTGCATTGGCAGGCGGATTCTTAACCACTGCACAACCAGGGAAGCCCTCCTCATGTATCTCTGATTTAACAATTAGGATTCCTTCTGCCTAAAGAATGCCACTATCAATCTGCTGGTGACAAATACTCTATTTTGAAAATTTCACCTTCATTCTTAAAATATTTGCTTTTAGTCCTTTGAAGTTATCATTCTATCATTTTCTAGCTTAAGATAGTTCTGTTATTAAGTAAGTTGTGGGACTTCCCTGGTGGTCCAGTGATTAAGACTCCACACTCCCAAAGCAGGGGGCCCAAGTTCAATCTCTGGTCAGGGAACTAGAGCCCGCATGCTGCAACTAAAAGATCCTGCATGCCGCAACAAAGATGCTGCATGCCGCAACAAAGATCCTGCATGCTGCAACAAGGATCCCACAACTAAGACTCAGCGCAGCCAAATAAATAAATAAATAAATATTTTTAAAAAAAATTAGTTGTAAGTCTAATTTTTGTTTCTTTAAAGATCAATTCTTATTTTCTCTAGCTGCTCTTAAGATTTTTCTTTGTCTTTGGATTTTAGCAGTTTTTTCATGATGTGTTTATGTGTCAATTGTGTTGATTAAAAAAATTTTTTTTATCCTGCTAGGAATTCATTCATTCAAATATTATTTCTGCCCAATACTGTCTTTTCTTTCCTTCTGGAATTCCATTCATGTGCATATTAAACTTTACCACTGTATCTTCTACATGCTTTCCCTGTGTTCTGTATTTTCCATCCTTTTTATTCTTTGTGCTTCATTCTGAGTATTTTTTTCTGACTTATCTTCTAGTTCCCTAATTTTATATCTGTGTCTAATATGTTATTATACCCATCACTGAGTTATTTTCAGTTAGTGAACTTTTTGGTTCTAAAATTTTCATCTGTTTCTTTTTTCAAGTTTCTAGTTATGTGCCTAAATTATTAATCTTGTGTTTTATTTATTTATATATAGTAAGCATTGTTATTTTTAAATCTATGTTTGATAATTTCACTCTCTGAACTCCTTTTGGGTCTGTTTTTGTTCTCTGTTGTTTCTGCTGATTTTCTTTCCTTGTATGACTTACTTTTAATTGTACACTAGACTTTGTATTTGCAAAATTGTTAGTAGAAATGACTTCAGGCCTAACATGATATTACTTTACTCCAGGAAGGATTTTAGTTTGCCTCCACCAAGGGCTTGTGGGTATTAGCTCAAGGGAATTATCCTAATCCACTCTCAGGGTTGAGATGTTTTGAAAATGAGATGTCACCCATTTACTTCTAGGATGTAGCCATTTGGATTCCTAGTACAAAGCAAGGGAGTTTCAACAGAGCTCTCCTCCTGCCTCTTTAGCACACCCTGAATTCCAATCACTGTCCCTCATCCCTGCTCATCCTCTCAGCAACCTTCTATGGAATGGATAAATGGACATCCCTGGGCCTCCATCATTCCTCAGATCCATGGCCTGGTAATTCCTATCATGTTAGCTCTCTGATGCCTTTGAATTGATTTTTAAATATTTTGTTGAGTTTTTCTAGTCTCCTCAATAGGAGGATTGGTCCAAATTAATCCCAATACCAGGGCTTATACAAATGTAGCTATGATTAAACACAGGTAGTTGTTTTTAAGAAGGACTTTGAAAAAGATCCTTAAAGGAAAAAAGAATTAAGACTTTCATTCACAATCTTTTGAGTCCAAGTGGCAGCTCAGTATTTAGGAATGTTGTATCCTAGTTCTGATATCATTTGAGGAAAGTTACTTCTTTTATTGACAAATACTATTGAACATCATCTTTGTTCTGAAACTATTCTAAGAAATTACATTATAAGGATGAAAAAGACATGATCACTGACCTCAAGGGGCTTGAAGTCTAGATTCCGTGTTGGTAAACTGGTTATTTTTGGACGCATCAATTCATGATCAAAAAGTCCTTTGTTAAATACACATGATACAATGATAAATACATTTAAAATTTAAACACGTATATTTGAGTTCCTATCACTTTTCAACCTAAACATGAGGGCATTTTAAACAATATATTTTCTAATGCATTTGTCTTCGAGTAAAGTTTACTAATGAGTACGTTCTTTTAAAGTATTTTGGAGAAAGAAGAATACAAGCTTCGGGACTTCCCTGGTGGTGCAGTGGTTAAGAATCCACCTGCCAATGCAGGGCACACAGGTTCCAGCCCTGGTCCCGGAAGATCCCACATGCTGTGGAGCAACTAAGCCCATGTGCCACAACTACTGAGCCCGTGCTCTAGAGCCCGCAAGCCACAACTACTAAGCCCGCATGCCTCAACTACTGAAGCCCACGTGCCTAGAGCCCATGCTTGGCAAAAAGAGAAGCCACCGCAATGAGAAGCCCACGCACCACAACGAAGAGTAGCCCCCGCTCGCCACAACTAGAGAAAGCCTGTGCGCAGCAACGAAGACCCAACGCAGCCAAAAACAAATAATAAATAAATTTATTAAAAAAAAAAAAGAATACAAGCTTTGCAGGAGATCTTAAACGCCAGGATCCTTTTTTTCCTAAAGATTTAGGCTGTTTCCTAGACTTTTTACTCTGTAAACTCCTGGGAAAAAGCTACTCACTCTGAAACATCATTATTTTTAATCAGAGCTTTTCCTTCGTAGATATTCAAAGCCCTCTAAAATAGCCTCTAAGTATAAACGCGTCCCTGGACTCTGAACTGTGTGACAGATTTCCTAAGAGACCTGAGCCTTACCCGCAGAGATTATTTAAATGTGCCAGCCTCTCTGGGGTGAATCAATCAGTAGAGAGGACCAGCAGAGAAAGCTTAGTGGATGCAGACGCAGTAGATTCATTATTTGACCATGGACAAGTTACGTCACTTTTCTGGATTTGTTTTCCCATCCATGATAGATTGGGCTCCTAGATGATATATCTCTAAAGTATATATAACTTCCAGTTCTCAAATTCTGCAATTCTTCTGGAATTGAGGAGGATTGTTTTGTCACCTGAGTTTAAAATAGATTAGAAGGAAAAACAGAAACTAAAGTTCCATATATCAAGTAAGACACTAGTGCAATAATCTATAAGGAGATGAAGACCTATGTTAGTGGCCACCATGACAATGACCAGCAGAGATAAAACAAGACTGAGGTCTGAGGAGACTGTCGCTCTCCAGAAGCCACCTTCTCTCAAACTTTCTTCCTTCTTACCTCTTCTCCCTTTCTGCTACACTGCTCCTCTAGAAACTTCCTTGACTTTGTCCACATGAGGGGGTAACAGTGATTGAGCTTAAGGGAGAAAGTGAAGCAACTCTTGCTTCAAATGAAGCACACTGTACATTTGCCTTGTGGCCTCTTACTCTGAACGCAGCTACGAGGCCCTCCAGGACAGTGTAATGAAAAACAAATGGAACTAGTAGATGACTGGACAAATCGTATAAACAGTGTTTTCATCTGTGGAATGAGGGGATGAAACTTCCATTTTTGTTATTATATATTGTGATTCCTATAATTCTTCTGTATCTCTGTCACCCCCACAGTTTGACTTGTTTAATTGTCAGTAGGCAGCTTGTTTCATATTCTGCCCACTTTATACTTAGAGCCTGGCACATATACAGTTAACATTCATTTTTCAGGAAAGAAATGAACTTCTGTTAGCACCTACTATGCCTCAGCCACAGTCCAGGTCTCTTTCATATACTCTTTTAAAAAAAAATCCATTCAACACATTTGTGAGATAGGTATCACTACTCTAGTTTTTGAAGATGTAGATATAGGAACTCAGAGATTTAATTATCAGGATCAAAATGATAGCAGTAAAATGGAGCCTTAATTTTGTCACTTACCCTCTATTTGACAGGTTATTTTTCTATGCCTCAGTTTCCTTATCTGTAAAGTTGGAATTAGTAAGAGTTAGGATAGGGTTGGCAGATTTAACAACAAAAAAAACCCAAAACAAACTAGGAAGTATTTCCCAAATGGAACATTCTTATGCTGAAATTCAGATTTAGCTGGGCACACCTGTATTTTATCTGGCAATGCTATTTTAGCACTATGGTTACGACAATGCATGTAAAGAACTTAGCCCAGCCCATATCACTTAGTGAGCGCTCAGTAAATGCTTATTAAATTTTGGATCTGATTCCTAAGTCTTTTTTTTTTTCTTTTTACCTCAGACACGTTGAGCTTAGTTTCCACATAAAATTTCAGTCAAGCGAGGGTGATACTACTTTAAGTTTCCATTAGTGCTTTACCGTTCCTAAAGCTCTTTCAAAGCCTGGCCAATGGCGGAAAGCTCCTGAGGAAACCCACAACAGATCGGGCTTTTGAGGGCCGTCGCTGCAGTCCCAGCACAGGCTCCACGGACGGACCAGCCGGGCGGCCACCCGTCGCTCCGCCCAGCCGCGCTCCGCCTCCGCCCCATCTCCGCCACTCAGCGGCCGCGCCGCGCCCCGCCGCATTCCTATAGGTCCTTCCCGGTGCAAGCGAGGCCTTTCCATTTTCCCGCCTTCCCCAGCCCCGCCTCAGCCCGAAACCCGACTGGCCCACAACGTCTCCGCCCTGCCTTCCGTGCGAGCCCCGCCCTTCCGGACACCGCATCCCCCTTCCTCCCCCACCTGCCGCCTGGGCAGCCTGCCGGGTCCCAGGCCTGGCCCCCCGGTAGGAGGTGGGAGGGGACAGGGAGGGACGGGCGGAGCCCCCATCCCAAGGGGTCACTGGAGGCGGGGACCGGAGGGAGGGGCGGGGCTCATCTCCTTGGCGCCGCGTTGCCATGGCAGCGGGGGAGGGCGGAGGGAGGGGAGGAAGAGAGCCGGAGGGGGATGTGGTACTGCCGCGGCCGCCACCGCAGCTGCCGCTGCCTGCTCGTTGCCGCGTCTTCCCGGAGGTGGCTACTGGAAGCCGCCGGGAGCAGCTGCGGTGCTCTGCCATATTGTGTCTTCCCCTGCTCGTTCCTCACCCCTCCGCTGCGGCGGCCGAGCTGACGGTGAGTCCCGGGAGGAGCGGCGCCCTCCTCAGCCGGTGCCGCCCGGCGTCCGCGATCCGGGCAGCGCGTGCGGCGGCCGCCGGGCGTGAGGCGCGGAGGCGGCTGTCCCCGGACGGGCCCGGACATTTTTGTCCCGTGAGGGATTGGCGCTGGCGCGGGGGTCTCCCCTGCGCGCGCCTTGGGTGGCGTGTGGGCTCCCGGGGGGGTGGCGAACTGAGGGTAGTGCGGCCCCGTGAGGAGTTAGGAGTTTTTCCTGAGGGGTGTAATGACCGCCCGGGAGCGGGTGTCGCGCGGCGGAAACCGCGGCGAGGGGTGCCGGCTCTTCAGAAAGCCTCGGAGGTGGCCCCGAGGACGCTTAGCGCTCGACTCGGGACGAATCTGCTGTTGGGGGAAGCGCCCCAAGCCCGTCGGGAGTCTTTGCAGCACACACCCACCCCAACCCCCGCCCCCGGCATAAAGTGCTGCGAGACGTGCCGGGCGTGGAGTCCTCGCCCGGCCCCGTGCGGACTGGCTGGGCCCGGCCAAATAGTGCCCGGGGAGGCTCCGGGCGCGGCCGGCAGTGAACTTCGAGCAGCGGGGCGGCTGGGCGTTGGGGGTGGGCAGGGGCGGGTCCCGGATGTGGGGGTGGCCGACCCCGGCACCCTCTGGCCCCTCCTCCAGCGGGCGCCCGGGGGGCCTCAGAGGGTGGCTGTCTTGGTGGGATGGGAGTTAGTGTTTCAGCGCTGCAATATGGACACTTCCTG
This sequence comes from Eschrichtius robustus, assembly GCF_028021215.1. Lineage (NCBI taxonomy): Eukaryota > Metazoa > Chordata > Mammalia > Artiodactyla > Eschrichtiidae > Eschrichtius > Eschrichtius robustus. Next base: position 40,456,158 of record NC_090838.1, read on the forward strand.
TTCGCCGCTTCTCTTGGGCCCTTGGTTACCTCTGCCCTTACCAGGAAGGTGAGAGGTCGTGTGGGCGTGTGCGAGGCCCTTCAGCCTTCTGAGTTCGCCCCATCGCAACAGCAGCGAGGCTGGAACCCGGGAGGACGGTGGGAGTCAGGGGAAAGCGGCCCATGTGCGTAGTGCTCCATCTTACTCAACTCCACCCCATTGCCCCTTTGCAGAATGCCTCTGTTCCCATCGCAGCTCATGGGAGTTGGCGTGTCTTAATTCACTGGGGGCACACTCTCGGGATCTTCCTGGACCTGATTTCTGCTTTAAAGCCTCTTTAAAGCAGCCTCTGTACTTGGTTTTCTCCTTACAGAAAAAAGTCTTAGCGTGCAAAGAAATGACACATACTTTATTTCTTCTACCCCAACTCCGAGGTTGTGGGAGGAGGTTATTATTTCTAGGTTAGTTTACGCTGTTAATCTTGTCTTCTGCTTGTGACAGCCACGTGGCCGGTTGAGTGTAACTGAGCGCTCTAGCGCAGCTAGGGCTGAGGCTTCACTGGTAGCCAGGGGGCTTTGTAACCATGCAGTAGCTTTGCCTCCACGTTTATTTTGGTGTTTTCTGAGATGGGGAAGTGGAAAAAGCTGAACCGTTCATGTCTATCTCTGTTCCAACCGAATGGAAGACTTTGTTTTCTAGCAGTCCTTGTAAGGTATATATTGACATTTTTGCCTTCTGCTGTTTTGATGATTTATCTTTAAAATCTAAGCAGCAGTGTTAGGTACCATTAAGGAGTGATGGGGAATAGAAGAGTACATTATGGAGTTTCTCAACTTTGGGAAAAAATCGTTTGAATTTCAGAGTCGTTAATGAGAGTTTCTAATGTAAACAGAAATAATCACATTCCGCAGGATTTCTTTTTGATAGTTTCATAAAAATCTCAGTTTTTGTCTTTTTACATAAAAATTGTGAACTGAAAAGATATAAATATATTACCAGTGAAAATACTTGCTTAGGGATAAAATAAATACTTGTTTGATTTGTGCATGGGCACTTTCTTAAGCCTTTTTAAGGAAAAGTATTAACAATTCATATAAATGTTAATGTCAACAGATATTAAGGGTATGAAATTAAAGTTTTAGAATATATAAAAGTAAAAGATCAAGGGCTGAAGATCAAAAAATTAATAAAAAGTAAGATAAATAAAATGAAATAATTTTAAATAAATTATTCTAAAGTAAGATAAAGGTTGAAGATAAACTTTTGGAGAGTTTGGAATTTTTAGAATTTAAGAATTACATACAATCCTTGGTTACTAGTGCATCATGTTTCATTTTGTAAATGTTTTGGTGAATTTGAATTATTTCTGTAACATGTTTTTATTTGAATCAGTTTTACTTGAAGAGTGCTAAACCATAGAAAACATTTAGCATGTTTAAAAGAACTGTGCGGAGAAGTTACAGTAGCACCATTTATTAGAATTTTAATTATGCCGTAATAGTGGTTTTCAGTCAGTGAAGCTAATAGTTAAAAAGATTGGAGAGGCTTAGGTGTGCAAAAGATAATGCAATTGAGAAATGAATATGTGTGCTGACAACTGAGAGCAGTGCATAGTTGAGAAAGAAAACTAAATGAGGTGAAGAAATACTTATATAAAGCAGGAAGCACTGAAAACATATGCTGGGAGATAGCTACATTATTAGTTATGGGATCCGGCTATCAAATAAAACTTTAAAAAGTGCCATCCAAACAAGGATTAATCTTGTTCTTATGGCAGCTTGTATGTGTGTGCCTTGCTTTTAGATTGTTGTCATTTTAGTAAGTGGGTTTTGCATAAATGCAAAAAGGTCCTCCAAAAACAAAGTTTTGAGGGCCCAATTCTTTGCTGATTTTTTTTTTTTAATTTTTTATTTTTGGCTGTGTGGGGTCTTCGTTGCGGCCCGCAGGCTTCTCTCTAGTTGTGGTGTTCGGGTTTTCTCTCTCTAGTTGTGGCGCACTGGCTTAGTTACCCCACGGCATGTGGGATCTTAGTTCCCTGACCAGGGATCAAACCTGGGTCCCCTGCATTGGAAGGCGGATTTTTTACCACTGGACCACCAGGGAAGTCCCTTTGCTGATTTCTTAGGGAAGAAAAAGTGCTCTAATATTTGATTCCTATTCTTGGGTTGAAGAGACATGATTAATATATGTGAAAAAAAGTTTACAATGTGAGATGATATAATTCGGAGTTAAATTGTGTGATGCAGGCAGGTGCTGTAACAGTTGAGAACGAAACTAGAGGGTTTGAGTAGATAGGGGAGGCTTCTTGAAGAAAGTAAGGCTTTTGTTTTCAAAAGTCTAACCTTCATGTTACTCGCATTAGATTAATTTTCCTAAAGGTTGTATCACTCTAACAACCAAAACACCTTATTTCAAGCATAATACCAAATTTCTTCTCAAGATTTTTCAAACTTTGGTCCCAGTCTTCTCTCTTCTTATCTTCCACTAACCTACAGGAACTGTTCATTATTCACTACTTCAACATGGTATAACAATTTACTACTTTTTACGTTTGCTGATACAACATTTTTCTGTTGGAAATGCACCTGCACACATCCTCTTAACTGTTGAAGATCTTCTCAAACTTGAGGCTTGGTTAAAATCTTGATTGTCCTGTGAGCCTTAGAATCATAGAATTTTAGACCTGTCTTCCACCTCTCCAACTGAAATTCTTTTCTCTAATAGCATATTATTCTCTTGGGTTGTAGCATTCTATACTGCCTTGTTTTTATTTAATAAATATTTTTTGAGCACCTACCATGTGCCAGGCACTGTTATAGTAACTGAGGCTACAGCCTTGAATAAGACAAATTCCCATATTCTTTGTTATCTTTTTAGGTTTTATCACCCCAAGAAAATTATAGTCTTTGACCACCCAGAGGAGTCTTTCCGCCCCCCGCCTCAGGTATATGTTATATGCTTAGTGAGTATTTGATTATTTTCTGAGTAAAGAAAAGGCAGCACTTATGAGGTGGAGAGATGGATGGAAAGGTCTTTCTTTATAAGTGAAGGGTACAAAGGAATAACCAATTATGGATGGGCTTGAAAACATCACTTTTGAATTTAAACATGGTTTAATGCCAAAAAAAAAAAAAAGGTGGCATTTAAGCTTGGGAATGATAGGATAAAATCCTTATTTGAGGAAGGTTCATTTGACAGCAGTGTGCAGGACTAATTATTGACTATGGGAAGGAAAGAGATCTATTAAAGGACAAATTAATAACTTTGAGGAGGAGGTTTGGAAGGGGAGCATAATCAAGAAGATGGTGAGTTTAGTTGGAATGTTAGGTGAGTGGGAGATATCAAGGTGAATATAACCTTTAATGACTAGAGATTAGAGCTGTGAGATAATCCATTCAATATAGAGGTGACAGCTAATGTTACAATTTTTTGTTATAGAGTTAGTAATTGAAGTGTTGAGGCCTAAGAATGATGCTTTGGGAAACAAGAATAAGGGGCATCTGCTTTGGTCATATGTGACTTCATAATTAATACTGTAGACTTGTTCAATAACTTAATTTCCACTCTATGAGAATGCTACCAAATATATAGGAACCAAAAGAATGTTTATCATCATCCACTTCCAAAGGATTTTGATTCATATATTTCTTATTCCCCTTACCCTAACTTTTTAAATTTAAATAAACGTTTAATTTTAGAATAGTTTTGCAGTTACAGAAAAGTAGCAAGATAGTAGAGTATACCTCACCCAGTTTACCCTATGGTTGACATCTTATATTACAGTGGTACAGTTGTCACAACTAAGGAAACAAAATTGCTACTTTACTGTTAACTAAATTGCATACTTTATTCAGATTTCATTAGTTTTTCCCTAGTGTCCTTTTTCTGTTCCAGAATTCTAGTTTCTCAAATTTTTCTTATTTCTGATGATTGTGACAGTTTTTAGGAGTACTAGTCAGAAATCTTATAGAACGTCCCTCAGTTGAGATTTATCTAACATTTTCCTCATGATTAGACTGGGGTTAGAGTTTTAGGGAGGAAGAGAACAGAGGTGAAGTGCCATTTTCTTCACAGCGTATTAAGGGTATATACTAAGAACATAAAATTGATATAATGTTAACAAACATTGATCACCTGTTTGAGGTCTTTGTCGGGTTTCACTCCCCACCCAATCATACTCTTTGGAATCAAGTTACCAAGCACAGCTCATGCTCAAGGCCTTGACCTAATTTTAATTCATGTATTTCTTTATTTCCCTCGACCTAATTTTCTTGTCCATAAATAAACATTAAAGTTGGACAAATATTCATTGAGCATCTTCTGTATTTAAGTGCTAAGGGTATAGTGGTGAGCAAGAGACATCATTTCTACTCTTTTGGAGTCTGCCTGATGTGAACATAAAATAAATAGAATTTATCCCCTCACCTACATAGGTCTTATTTCACTGACAGTTGTAAGCATAGTATTACTGTAAGCCTAAAAGGCTAAATAAAGTTCTTAAGTAGCCATTTAGAAAATATGCTGTTATCACAAAGATTAAATATATATACCATTACAATAACCATCTTTTTGCTACCAGCATGGATAAGGGAAAATTACTTTGATTCTCTCCAAGTAGATGTATTACTGTTTAATTAGCAGAGTAGTTTAATTATTGTTAATTATCTTCGTATCTTATAAAGTTTGCAGGTTGTATAAGAAAATTCTTGGCTTCTTGATTTTATTTCAGAGGCATTTGGTGCTTTTGCTACTTAGAGGTTTTTTCCTAAGAAGTGGTTTGAAAGACGTGTTGAATAAGAATTTCAGTTAATTTTTTCTACTTAACTGGGTTAACTAAAAGCACTATTACTTTGGACTCTTATTGAAATTCTCCCTAAAATGTATTATTAATACATTTACACTTTTCACATTTTATGGTGTTCAGCCCTCTGAGCATAATTTAATATTTAAATTAGAATTTTGACACAGAGAACAGTTATTTTGAGTTTTTATATAACCTTGGAGGTAGAGAATTGAGGAAACTGATAAACTTATATCCTTGTGGTTTGTTTATCTTAAAAGAGGAAATACAGGAAAAAAGGAAGAGATTTCTTGTAAATTGAGATTTTACTGTTCCTTCTGCCTGCCCTATGCCTCTGTCCAACTCCTCCATCCTTAAAAGTTCAATTTAAATTCTACCTCTATGCTGATTGAGCAACATTTATTAATAATCATGGCAACAATTACTACCTTTTATCAGGTGCCTACTATGTTCTGGCGTGGCATTATACTAGACACATGAGTATATAATTTAATTCTCCAAAACAACTATGCAGGACATATTTTATTATAAAGAAACAGAAGTTATGTAAATGCAGACCTGGGTGTTTGAGCCCAGGTCTGTCAGATTTTAAAATTTCATATTCTTTGTGCTGTGACCTGAAGTCTTTGAAAAATAGATATTTGCCAGGATGAGATACTTCTTTCCCAGGAAAAAGTAAGGAAGAATACAGGGTAAAGAGAGCAAACTAATATTTATAGAATGCCTATTCTGTGACATGAATGCCACTACTTTATTGTCATAGTGAATTAAGTAAGTGGTGTTATTCCCTGGGATGTAAGGGGGTTAAGTCATTTGTCAGAGATTGCATAAGAAAGTTGGTAGGTGATGGGTCTGCTTGACTTCAAAGCCTTATTAGTCTTTTACTTTTCTAGTACAGGATGCTGCTATTTTTATTCATTCATTTAAACATTTGCTTACTAATTGTTATGGTCTGCGGTAGAGCATAAAAGTGAATGTATTTTTGTTCTGCCTACAAGGATTTATATTCTAGTACAATATTTCTTAAATGTATCCTAGAGAATCAATATAGTAAATTGTGACCAACATCTCTTAAATACAGTCAAATAGAAAATTTCAGTGTGTTGTATGTGGTAAGGGTAAAAGTGCTATTTCATTTTGTTTCCATTACATATGTAAGTGTATCATGGATCTCTTATAAAAATATACTTCTTATTGTGGGATAGCATCAAAAGTTTGAAAACTACTGGTCTAGTGGCTGAGTTGGAAAGGTAAGCAAATAATTATGAATAATCAGAAATAGCAAGTAAGTTCTATAATAGGGCTCTAAATAGTATGCTAAGGAAGCATGATTGGAAAAAATTGTATAATTCAAGGAGGGTTCCTAGAGAGATGACTTTGAGTCTCTCTGAAACATGGGGTAGAGAGCCTAAAATACATCTAAAAGCATGAAGAAGTTAAAGAGCATTGTATACTCAGGAAGCTTGGGGTGGTGTGAAATAGGTGCAAACAGGAGCCAGATTTTTTATGGAAGTTGTAGGCCACTGTACTAAAGATTGTAGATTTTATTAGGCCCATGGTTTTTCTGTAGTCTCATGGCATTCTTTTGCTAAAGAACAGATACATTTGTATATTTGATTCTATCATACAACCTAGAAACAATTTTAGGCATAGAAAATTTGACCACATAACACATTACGTAGTATAAAATGGTGGGTATGAGCACAACTTTTGATAAAAACAATCACAACCAAAAAAAGATTAAGCCGTTTTGAGGCGACGATCAAATGTTCCTTTTCTACTTTTTCTTGCATTTTTGCTATTGCTAGCAGACTAATGGTAGCAGGTGCTAAAGTTTGAAGAAAACTTTATAAGAGAAAATTGTTCGTTTTTTTCCTTTGAATTGGAAGACAGCCATTATTCAATTTTGAGGACAGTAGGGACCCTCTATTGGAATATTAATATCAGACCCATTTCTGTAAGCCACAGTTTGCAGCCTTTACCTACAGTTGTGTTTTGTTTGGCCTGGAATATTTTAAAAAATTTTTTGGCATATTTGCCAACATTTAAATATTGGTACATTTCACACAAAAATCTAGAGTTCTTTTGTCCCTTGAAAAATTGAACATCGTGGCAGCATTGGTTTCATAGGTTGATTGGCTGAAGCTTATAAGCAGCTGCCCTCTTTTGGCAGTTTCCATCATTCTCTGTTGTCTTACAGCAGACCAGCTTCACTTGTTTGTTGCCTGCCTGGTTCTTGTAAGGCTTTTGAATTGCCTGCTGTGTACTGTTATTTTGTGAAGTGTTTTAAAAGGGGGATTTGGGGTCTTTGAAAGATCATTCTGCCAGTATTGTAGAAGATGGATTGGAGGAATATGAGATGCGTCTGGTTAGAATTTTAATGCAGGTGGGATGCCCTTTTCTTCTTCTGAACCCATATTACTTTGTACCTTTCTCAAAGCACTTACTATATATAGCTTCCTCTTATATGTGTTACATATCTCTTCAACTAAATTGTAAACACCTCATACATAACATGTGCTGAGTGAATGCTTGTTGAATTTAATTATATTTATTTTTAAGAACACCATGTTTGTCTCAAAGGTGAGTTTTCTTGGCAGTTTTAGAGTACCTCTTAACTGAAAAAATCTTTTACAAATTTTAAGTATTAGCTGCAATTTATTCTAAGAATGAGTAAATGTCAAACACTTTAAAACCATCTGTTACATGTGAAAAACAGAACAGGTAGGTTCTGTATAATAAGACGGTGGACTTTTAATTCATTGTCCTGTTTGCCAAACATCAGGATGAAACGCTGTGGGAAACTTGTCTCTTGGTTTGCCGTGTAATTTTTTTAAGTCATTTTGAAGATTATTCCAAGAGCTTTTTGTTACTGTGTTTTCTACTGATAGCTAGAAGTAGTTTTAAATTAATACCATTTATGGTTTTTTATTTTCTAAATTTTTTAAATGCTTTTTACTATAAAATAAAATGTAGATGCAGAAAACCACACAAGAAATGCGCAGCAGTGAATTATTCTAAGGCCAACCCTCGTGTAACCATCTTCCAGGTTAAGGAATAGAATTTTGCCAGCCACCTTAGAAGCCCTTTCGAGTGCCTCTTCCAAAACCTAACTCCCTTCCTTCAAAAACTAACCACTATTCTAACTTTTTTGAAAATCCCTTAAGTTTCTTTTTGGTTTTATTACCCAAGTATGTGTCCTTAGACAGTGTGGTTAGCCTGCTTGCGCCCTTCCTCTCTCCCTTCCTCTTTATTTCTTTCTGATTAAGTTTTCTTCCTTTTTACCCTTGTTTCTTTTAAGGCTTTATCTTATATGTTTATTTTTTCTCATATTCCTTTAACTTAAGTCTTCATTTCTGAAATGGTTTTTTTTTTCCTTTTATTTCAGATTCTTTCTTGAGCTCTGTCACTTTATTTCTGAGCTTTTCGGTTTTTTTTAATTTTTAAATTTTATTTATTTTTTTATACAGCAGGTTCTTATTAGTTATCTATTTTATACATATTAGTGTATACATGTCAATCCCAATCACCCAATTCATCACACCACCACCACCACCACCACCACCCCCACCCCGCCACTTTCCTGAGCTTTTCTAATTCTGATTTTTTTTTTCATGTCTTACATAATTTTTTTAAGCTCTTTTTGAAATAGAAGCTCATTTTTATCTCTCCTGTGAGCATCTCTTTCTGGCATGCTTTCATTGTAGGATATCATTTTATTCCCTGTTTTTTCTTTTATATCTTTATTTTATTTACTTATTTATTTTTACTGTGGTAAGAACATTTAACACGAGATCTACCCTCTTAAAATTTTAAGTGTACAATACAGTATTGTTAACTATAGGAAATGTGTTGTACAGCAGATCTCTAAAACATATTCACCTCGTGAAATGGAAACTTGTACCCATGGAACAACTCCCATTTCCCCCTCTGCCCTGCTTCTCTGAGTTTAACTATTTTTCTTTTTTTTTTTAATATTTATTTTATTTAGGCTGTGCTGGGTCTTAGCTGTAGCATGCGGGATCCTTGTTGCAACATGCAGGCTTCTTTAGTTGCGGCATGCGAACTTCTTAGTTGCGGCATGCGGGCTTCTTAGTTGAAGCATGAGAGCTCTTAGTTGCGGCATTCATGTGGGATCTAGTTCCCTGGCCAGGGATCGAACCCAGGCCCCCTGCATTGGGAGCGCGTGGTCTTATCCACTGGACCACCGGGGAAGTCCCGAGTTTAACTATTTTTCTGTTTCTCTTTCCTTATTGTAACTTTGTATGATATTCAACCCTCAACACTTTTCATCATTTCTTTATATGAAACTAGTTTTCTTGAACTTGTAAGAGGAGGCTTGGTTCCGATAGCTCTTTTAACTTCACAGTCCTCTGTTTTTTGTTTTTATCCATCGTTTAAAAAATGGTGGATGGCTTTCTGAGATTTTCTGGCTCTTTCTACTCTGGCACTTCTGTGTGGACCCTCTTTCCTTAATCTTGTTTTTCCCTATCCTGCTCAATTTTGTTTCTATTCCCAGTACTTCCTCTTAAGTCTAGGGTCTGTCTTGGAAGAGAGCCCCAAAGGTCAAGTTTTGAGAGCTCAAAGGGACTAGATTGTTCCATGCCTGTAGGCTTTACTGTAGACCCCTTGCACTTACCCACTTTTGGAATAGCTTCAGCTTCTGTTCACAAACTGTCTCTCAGTACTTTCCAGGGACTACCTTTTGGCTGTTTTGTGCTTCTTAAGTCCCTCAGACACCTCATTGCTTCCCTCTATTTTCTCTCACTTAGACACTGATAGAAAATAAGTCTGTGGGCTGTTGGTGGTTTGTTTACGTCCTTGTATTTTGAGGTTTGTGGGGAGACTTTGTTAAATAGTTTTATAGTAGTTATTACCCATGGGTTTGGGGTTTGCTCTATAGCTGCTCTGCCTGTTTTTATGTGAAGATTTGCAAGGAGTCAAAAATTTGCTGCCACGACAGCTGCCATCTTCCCAAAATCATCTTCCTGATAATTTTAATTCAGGGAGTGGTCGTGTCTTTTTTTCCTAAAATCTTGACAAAAAACTTTCATTTCTTCTGAAATTATTGCCACTTAATGCCGTCCACTGATTGTATATAGATGTCACAAAATTCTGAACCTGTTGTTTTGCCCTGATTATTTCTTCATAGTTAAGAGAGCCTTTAAGAATCTATTAAAGATCCTTTGGGAAATTGTGAAAGAGTCATGGGATTGTCTTTCTGTTGCACATATACAAGTGTTAGTGCTTTGACTTTTAATGCTTTAGCTTTTTCGAATATTCAAAAGCTAACCTACATTGTGTACACCTAGGACCATTCTTAAATTACGGAGAAAAAATTGGGTTTAGTAACAAGAATCAGATGCATGAAAGTAAATAATTGCAGTGTGAGACATACCCTTCTAGACATGGATTCTAGTACTGTGGGAACACAGAGTAGGAACTTTCCCCAATGAGTGGGATTGAGTAAGGTGGATTTTATAGTCATAATGGAGGCTTATTAATGGTGTGTCAGTACCTTTAACAACTCATTATCTCTGTTTTTTTCAAACTTTTCCTTTAGTAGTTCTTAATACACATGGATTAGCATTAGGCTTTCTTTAATTGCAACTTCAAAAGAACATGTTCTTCAGATGGAATTAAAATAATTGATGTTTAAAAGTTTCCTTTTGTGATAAAACTGTTTTCCAAATATTTCTTAACTAGCGAACTGAAATTTAGGAAGTGAAAAGATCAGAGCAGAATGGAACATAGTATCTAACATAATATTCTTTACTTGAAAGTTAATTGCTCAGAAAATATTTTTTTAATGAATATCATATTTCACCCTTCAACTTATTGTTCCATATAGTTTGATTAAAATGTCTCCTTTGTTTAATTGAAAAAAACTTATCATGCAGTATAATTTGAGTGTAATTTTACCTTTGTGTTTCTCCTCTAGTTGGCAGCAAGTTAGAGCCAGGTTGTACTTGCTTGCAGTATTCTGCTTAGGTGTGTTGAACCCATTGTTTCCTAGTCTCCTCTGGTTTTTTACTTAGTCTGGATTAAATACTTTATAATATAGAACTTTAGTGTTTATAAAGTGATTTCATGTTAATTGTTTCTTTTGAGCTGTTGACACAAATAACTACTGTAAAAAGAGGACATATAAATGCAATTGGAACATTGTGAGAGAGATTGAAAATCCCTCAGAGAAGTTCAGGTGGGAATTACATGGAGGAGTTGTCATTAAATGAGGACTTAAATATTAGGGTTTTGACTGATTGGTGGTAGGGAGGGTAGACAATCCTGATGTATAGAATAGTAGGAGCAAGCATATAGAGAAATGTACAGGAAGTATTTGAACAGGTTTGTCTAGTTTGGACTACATATGGAAGAGCATTAGGTTGAGGATGTATTGATAGATACTGAGTCGGATATATTGACGATAGTATGTAGCTTTTTTTGTTGTTGTTCTTATGAAGCAATCTAGGTAGGATGACAGCTAGTATACTAGTGAAGAGCATGAGCTCTGGAGTCACATTATTCCCTGAGCTTATATCCCAGTTGTGCCATGTCAAGATTTGTGATGTGGGCACACTATTTAATCTCTCTGCATCTGTTTCCACATAAAATGGACACTGATAATAGCAGTTGCCTGGTCGAGTTGTTACAAAGATTAAAAGAGTTAATACTAGTAAAACACCTGGTATCAATAAGCATTCAATGAATTTTTTTATGTAAGAAACTACTAGCTCTCATTTACATAAATTATGTGTACATAATTTATACACACACTCACACATGTTGGAAATGTACATACAAGTAGGAAAGGTAGGTCTTACCATGTATATATCTACAGGAAAGCTAGTAATATTTGAATTTCAGTTTTTAATAGCACTTAGATTATTGTAGAACAAAAGTTCAACCATCTCGTTTTATAGATATCACAGTTATGTAGTAGCAGAGCTGGAAGCAAGATCTGTCAGACAATAAATATTTGAGCAGTAAACAAAACAGACAACTGTTTTGTCTGCCATTATGGAGCTTTCAGTCAGTTAGGAAAGATGCGTATTGAGCCATCTCAGGTGTGCCAAATGCTATTAAAAAGTATAGGCAATTATGGAAGAAAAGAACTTGGGGCCCTCTGTAGTCTGGGATGTTAGAGAAAGTCTCTCTTAAGATTTTTAAGCTGAAATATGAATGGTAGTCATTAGCCAGAGCTAGGTGAAATGTACATTCAAGTAAGAATGAAATGAAGAGTATTTTAGGCAAAGATAGTAGCATTTGTAAAGACCCTGAGGGAGGAGAAAGCATGGCCTATTCAGACATCTCAAGTGGGGAGAACAAGGAAGAGTGGCAAAAGATAAGGCCAGAGATGTTAGACAGAGGCTAAGTTAGGCAGAGTCTCGTACACCATGTTAAGGCCTTTGGACTTCGACCTAAGGGTCCCTTTGATAGATTAAGCAAGAAAGGGACATTTTCAGTTTTGCATTTTATAAGATTATGCTATATTATAGAGAACAAATTAGGAGCATCAGGCATAGATGCAGGGGAACTAATTTAGGAAGATATTATCAGAGCCACTGTGTATGTTTGTGCAGAACACAAACCGTAGGGGGTACCATTCATGTAGACTACCATCGTAGTGGTCTAGATGAGAGATCATGTTGACCTGGACTATAGTTGTGACTGTGAAGTGGAGAAAGATGGGCAGATTTCAGGTTTAACGACTCCAAAATCTATCTCCAGACCAAACCTCTCTCCTGAACTTTAGATCACATATATCCCAAATGCCCACTCTACTTAAGTATCTCACAAGTATCTCAAACTCAACAGGTCAAAACAAAAAATACACACACACACACACACACACACACACACACATCACCACAAACGTTGATCTACCTCCAAGAAGAAAAACAGCCATATTCTCTTTCAGTATTCTCTATATAGTATTATCAAACGGAACTAACATCCACTCAGTTGCTGATTCTATCTACTAGTAGTGACAACTAGCTGTAAATAGCTGCAGTTGATATGGCTACTTAGAATTCAGGTTTTATATTCCATGTAAGTTTATTTAGAAACTTGAATGATTATTACAGTTAAGTATTACTACTTTCTAAAATGCTCTGGAGATAGTCTATTTAATAACATATGCTTTTAAAAAAATAAATTTATTTATTTATTTATTTTTGGCTGTGTTGGGTCTTCTTTGCTGCGGGTGGGCTTTCTCTAGTTACGGCGAGCAGGGACTTCTCTTGTTTCTGTGGCTTCTCTTGTTGCGGAGCACGGGCTGTAGGCGCACGGGCTTCAGTAGTTGTGGCGCATGGGCTCAGTAGTTGTGGCTTGCAGGCTCTAGAGTGCAGGCTCAGTAGTTGTGGCACACGGGCTTAGTTGCTCTGCGCCATGTGGGATCTTCCTAGACCAGGGCTCAAACCCATGTTCCCTGCATTGGCAGGCAGATTCTTAACCACTGTGCCACCAGGGAAATACCAATAATATATACCTTTAATAATTTTTAGCATAAATATATTTTACTTAAGTAAGTGTTCATATAGGGTTAGTTTAGTCCTATTTTAAGGAGGACTTAATTCTGTGTTAAGTTAATCATGCTTTTGTATTGTTTTTAGAATTACATATAAAATCAGTATATTAAGTCAACCAGTATACAGTCTTAAGTTTTAATCTTGGTTTCCAAATTTGATATGGGGGTTATTAGTAAAGTAAGATATCATTGTCTGCCTTTATTAAATTTATTTTAATCATGAATGTGCTTTTAAAAGATGCTTATTTTCAGTGGAACAATTCACTGTAGATTTACTGCATGGCTAATTATAGCTTATATTCAAGGCACTGAAAACCATATTACACATAAATAAATTTTGGTGATAAAGAATACCACCTGTTTGTATTCACATGCCAACCAAATTTATCTTTGTATTTCAGAACATTAGATCTGTTGATTTTCAGGTTTCTGTAACTTTGTTCCTTTCAAAATAACTTTTCAAGTACAGTTACAAGGCTATCAAAAAACCAAAGTGCTGGTTGGCTAACTGGTCACTATATGGTTTGTAGCACAGGTGACATTACTTCATAATGTCATAAGGATATACATAAGGATATTTCTCTCCATTTGTGGTTTGTTTGTTTTTCTGTACTGTCAGTTTTTTTCAGCCTTTAACACATTTTGGTTCAGATATGGCATTGATTGCAATCCCAAAGATTGAGAAGATGGGTTTTCTCAGGTAGATTTACTCTGAAAGCTAGTAGTGCTTTTTTTCTATCACTATGTTTAATAACATGTAAGGTAAACTAGTGCTATGTTTTAGATACTAATAGTTTACAAATTATTTTGTCATCAACTTTTTAAAAACATTTATTAGAAATAGCTATTTTTCTCGACAGAGAAAACAATTTTCACTCAATTTAGATCTCTTGTGGTACTATTTTTTGAAACCAGTATTTCTCTGTGTGAAAGGCAGGGTTATGTGCTAGGGATTCATTGTTAAAAAAAAAGAAGTATTTGGTCTTTATATGGAAAATATCATGTTTGTTTACTGGTTAGAAGCAATTTTTTTTTTTTTTAACTTATAAAGCTATTGCTTCATTTTAACTTCTCCAAGAAGCAAATGAACAACTGAGACTTTTTTGGGGGGTGGGGGGAGACAAGTGCTGTAACAATGTGTAGGGAAACTCTATATACTGTATACAAGTAGCACAAAATTGTTTAGGTAGACATGGCATTTGAACCATGGTTTACACAAGGTATTTGGGCAAGTTAACTTAGGAGAAAAGTGGATTCAGTGGAAGATTACCACAACAGATCCCACTCCCCTCCCCAATTTTAGTGTTTTCTGCTTTTAGCACGAGTTGGGGAAAGGTTTTTTTCCCTACTCAATTTTATTTCATTTTTTACCCCTATTTGACAAACTGTTTCTCTGTGAGACAAATCTTTGACCCTTTTGTATTCTGCGTCCTTCCCTCCCTTTCCCTTTCTTGACTGGAAAATGCAGCTGCACACATTTTTTGTTTAGAGACAATGGATCACATGCTGTGTCACCTATATCTATGACCAAGAGGCAGTTTTATCCCTAAGAGACCATAATGCTTCAGTTGTCCTGGCTACATGACATAATGTAGCATTATAATCAAACATACGTCTTTTTGCAGTAGTACTTTTGGGATTTGAATCTGCCCTCTAATCTCAATATTGGATTTTATGCGATGGACAGTATTTATAATAGAGAACCTTAAAACAAAGAATGTATTGTAGGAAAGGTTGTGAGTTCCTTTTATATGGCTTAATTTTCTTACCTGAGGGTTACCAAAGTTATCAGATAATTTGAGTTAATAGAGTATCTTTAAAGTTCTAGCATTAAATTTGTTACACAAAGCCTTGCAAATAGTATGTGCTCAATAAGTGTTACACTATTATTGCTACCAATGTGATAAATTAACAAGAAAATTGTTTTCCTTATTTAAAAATGAGGAACTCTTAAGATTTTGAAAATAATTAGTATCTGTAAACTGCTAAAATATTTTATGTTGAGCTTATTATAAGCTTATTATACTGCTGAATAAATCTAGGAAATATAGTACTGTGGCTTCCAGTCTTGAGTTATGGTACGTTTTATAATTAATTAATAAAAATGGTTTATTCCTAAGGAGGTGAAGGTGAGGAAAGGAGGGGGAAATTGAACGGAAATTCCTTTTATTATATAGTAAATCTTAATCAGAGACAAAGCTTAAATTACAGTAAAGAATTGAAGTAATTGCCAGGCAGTTCTGATAAAATTCACAAACATTTTGGATTTCTATGTATGCCTTAGCTCTGTAGTAGATTTTTTTTTCTTATGGAAAACATTGTTTAGTCATGTGAGCTAAGTGAATGACAGCCTGTTTCCCCTTGCGAGGGTTGTCTTAGCCTGTCAAATGGTTTTTTGTATTGGTTACTTTAAAGTGATTGGATGGGAAAGCCACAAATCTGAGAAGGTGCCTACTCTCTGGTTACTCTTTTGACACTGCTAAGATTGTTTAATTTACTGATGACATTAAGTTCTTGGTGAGAGGTAGAATAGCAAGTCAATAGAAATAAAGTTTCCAGATGTCTTAAGACCATGTAAAAAAGCATAATTAGAAATTGTAAATATATATAATTAAATACAACCAAATATCATACTCATTTGTCACATGCTTCAGGAATTTAGATGTTTAAAGTATTTATAATGAGACTGATTTTAAATAGGAAGCTAGACTAGTAGGGTGAAGATGGTGAGAAACAACTGTATCTGTAGGTCAGATGCTGCCATATAGTTCCAGATTAATCATCCCGTGCTTTAAGTATTCTTCGGGGCTTCTCAGTACGATTGCTCAAGAGCTGGTTTCAACTTCTTTCCAGTTCTAGTAGAACATAACAGATGGTATGCTTCCTTTTTAGTCCAGTGTAGTAAAATTTTTTTAGAAACAGCAAAATTGATTTTCCTCATTTATCCTTTCTGTGTAATGAGGACAGAAATATTCAATGATTGGCTCAAGGGTGCAGGGAAGAAATAAATTGGAATAAATTTCTTTTGGGATATCAAAAATTAACTATTATTTTATTTTGATGTCTTTTTTCAGTGCTATTTTTCATTTCCTAAAAGGAATTCTTAAATAATATTATGGATTAAATCTAAGTTTGTAACAATTAAAAAATTATCTTGCAAACAATAACTTACGGATTTAGGGTTCTAAGAACTATGATATAGGTAAGATAAAAAATTAAAGTTGAAAAATGTAACATGAAGAAATTCAGTAATATAATTTGAAAAGCACTTTTTACAAGTATTAAACACATTAGTAGAACTGAATTAATTGCAATTATTTCTTATTTGCTATGGATTTATATTATTAAGGTACACATTTAAAAACTTTTATGTTCATGAGAATTGCTGGACTGAGAGCCTGATTTTTTTGGGTTGTTAAATTTTATATACATGAGTCTATTTTTAAGGTACTGTAGATGTTATCCTGAAATTTATAGTATAAGTAATATAAGTAATATCTTAAAGAAATTATTTTGTATATTTTAACTTGGTAAGAATTATGTAGATTTATGATAGATTCTGAACTAGTCAGATACAAATAAATATAACTATATGTGTAGATATTTATATTCCTGTCCTGTTTTGTTTATAGCATTATATTTGCCACTGTATCTTTTTGTTATTGAGAATGTCATTACTAGTGAAAACTCAACATATTTTATTTCAGAGGTAATGTAGTTTTTTTTTTTATATATAAATTCTTTTGTTAGAATGTTAGCATTAGGCAGCTGTTAATAAAGGAACTTAAAATCTTTTGGGGCCATTAATAACAAAAAACTAAAAAAAGTTCAGAAAGTTTGTATGGTTTAAATGCTTTTAGATTATTAAACTAGAAAGATTTGAAGAAAGGATCTGTCATGTGGTATGATTGGTAAAAGACTGACATACATAAAGTTCATGGAAACAATAAGGAAGTGAAAGTCGCATCATAATGAAAATGATGAAACTGTTATTGCAGCACTCTTCTGAGAAGTCCTAATTTCTGCCTCACCAGAGGGTGTCATTGGTCGTAAAGGAGGCCCATCCTTAATACTAGAATTTTTTTTAAAATTTCTTCAAAACACAAAGTATAGTTACTGATTTTATACCCTAATTTTTTTGTATTCGAGAGATATAACATTTATAAATCTACTACGTTAGGAAGAAAACTAATAATAATTTAAAAATTAATAACAGTAATAATAATTACCATCTCTATAGCTAGTATTTATTGTGTACTTACTCTCTACCTTTGTTCTAAGTCCTTTATATTTATTCTCATTTAATTTGTACTAACAATCTTATGAAAGTAGGTACTGTTAGAATTCTTCGTTGATAGGTCTTATAGCCCGTTGAATGGCAGACCTGGGATTTGAAACCAGGCAATATCTCTTCACAGCTCATGCTCTTTAACCCTCTGCTTCACTGCCACCAGATGTGATTCTAATGTTAATAATAATGATCTAGATTGCACTTTTATGACTTTATAATATGAAATTGCCTTATCTTTCACAATTTTAACTTCAAATGTACTGCCTCCCCAACTTTCTGTTTAGTACCTTCTAGTATTACATATATATATTCCTTTCTCAAGGAAGAAGCCTTTCATTTTATAGTTGTACACTGTTTTACCATAGAATCTAACACCTATGACAACGGAGCCATGAGTGTAGTAGGAGTAAAAGGTTTCTTCTTGAAGCGTCTTAGAAAAGGACCAGGAGAGATTATTCTGAATAGTGTATCTCTTATACTTCGCTTTCTCTATCTTTTATCCACATTACCAGATGTAGAGATATTATAATCATAATCCAATATAGCTTATATGTTAGCTTTGGAATATATTTTAAATTCCTATATACATTTAGATATTTCTGACATTTTAGAATTCATAATATAATACATTTCCTGGTTATCAGGAGATTGCTTATTCTGTATCCTCAACTATTAAACTATAAGTAGACAAAAAGGGGTTCCTAAGTATTTGGGGAAAAAAATTACAAAGTTGATGCATTAAATTCATGCACCTTAAGGTGAACTCTTTACCATTATCAGATCTTACATGAAATTCTAATGAAATTTATCTGGCTTTCCAGTCTATAGCAGATAATGCTTCTATAATTGTATTTCCATGTTTTAGAAATCCAGAATGCTCCGAAAGCCAAAAGTTTTCTCTTAACCCATGTAATGTGTTAAAACATGATCTGAACTGATATAAGACTATTGATGGTCTTTATTTACTCCCTTCTTACTGTGAATATCCATTTTTCTGCAGAAACATTAACATTTTTATTATGGGGTCCTGCCTCAGACCTCACTGACACATTGTATAACATATCACGTGTGCATTGTAGTCCCTTTCTAACATCCAAAATATTCTGAATTCTGAAATATATCTGCCCTCAAGGATTTTAAGTAAGGGATCATATACCGTATAATCAGGTACAGTGACTACAGTACAACTGAGGACTAGGATATAGAACTAGGAAGATTAATCCAGTAACTCAAGCATAGCAAATGTGAGACCTTTGAGTGTGAAGCAGTATTTGTAACTGGAATAATATATGGATCCCTTTTAAAGAAAATAATTATATATCCCATTTGTAGAATCACTGACTTTAGTTTCTGAAGTAAGTTTAATTTTAAGTCTTTCTTTTTTTTCTTTATATTGTTATTGAAATGAAAACACAAAATGAAAATTTGCAAAACTTGTGGCCCCCAGAGTTTATCCATGGCACACACTTATTGAGAAACACTGAGAAAGTGGCAAATAGTCCTATATACTTGAGCAATCCCTATAAGTATTATTCTTTACCAAATCTTTGTTTATAATAGCCTGAATCATAGTTAAGGGGTTAAAATACCTTTCCTATATTTAAAGTATGATTTTTTAAAGAGATAAGAAGTACCCTCTTGAAAAAAAAAATGTACACACAATTTTTGATTACCACCTTTCACCTCCAAGGAAATGTCTTCTACCTACTGCCAGTTGGGAATCACTGTCATAACAAGCAACTCTTAGTGATAGGAGTAAGTGAAATTCCTCAAGTGTGTGGAGGCAGAAGAAACTTAAGAACCAGTGCTCTAAAATACGGGATAATGTACGTTAGAGAAGAACCAGTGCTCTAAAATATGGGATAATGTACGTTAGAGATAATTGCCATCAGAAACTAATGTAAACATCCGTTTCCAGCAGCATGGGGAACTAAGTACCTGGACTAGCCTTTCTGCTGAAAACAATCTAAAATGCTGGACAAAATGCATCAGTGCTCTGGCACAAAAGTAAAGAATATTTAGACTGAACACTAATTGGAAACCCAGTGAAGTAAGCCAGTACTGAAGCTGGCTATTGCCTTGAGGGTATTTACCAAATCAAGTGAGCTTCTGTTTTCCTGGCCTTTAGGGGGCTCAGGGATCAGGAAGCAAAGCCCAGACCCACCAAAGTAAAACATTTAGCAGTCTTCTCCAGTAATAGCCCTTTTCCATAGGGGTATGTACCTTCTAGGTGTAAGAGTGATCTAGAAATTCTTTCTCAACAAAGAAAATTATCTTACTATAATATTGCTGCTAACAGGAAAAATAAAAAATCTCTACTGAAAATTTGTTACCACAAACCAGCCCTCACACTGGTTTGCAGCCTGAATTCACATTAGACCTCAAGCTAAGAATTTTATTTTATTTTTTGTTTGTTTTGTTTTAATATTTATTTATTTATTTTTGGCCGCTTTGGGTCTTAGTTGTAGCATGGGGGATCCTTCGTTGCAGTGAGTAGGCTTCTCTCTAATTGTGGCACGTGGGTTCCAGAGCATGTGGACTCTGTAGTTGCAGCACACAGGCTCTCCAGTTGTGGCACACAGGCTTAGTTGGCCCACGGTATATGGGATCTTAGTTCCCTGACCAGGGATTGAACCCGCATCCCCTGCATTGGAAGGCAGATTCTTAACCACTGGACCACCAGCGAAGTCCCCTCTGCCCTATTCTTTTGTCTCTTTGCTTTTCTTACCTTTTCCTCACCTTCTATACTTTCCATTTGAATTCTGTTCTAAGAATTTTAAATGATCTTGGATTGTTACTACTCCCAGGGGCCTGACAGAAGCCGCACAAATCATCATTGTCAAAGAATTCCTGTTGGTAAAGTTATAATGAAAATGAGTTGCTTAAAATAAAAATTTACAAGCCATCTAAGGAAACAGGGCACAATATAAGAGAATCAGTAGAATCAGACCTACAAATGGTTCACATCTTGGAATTATCAGATGTAAAATATAAAATAATTATATTTAATATGTTCAATGAAAGCTTACAAATGAGGAAAAGAGCAAACAAACATTTTGTAGAAGAATCAGAAGTTCTAGATATGAAAATATACAGTAACTGAAATTAGAATTCAAGGAATAGGTAAAAGCAAATAGATCCCATTGAAGAAAAAATCATACAATAAAAGATAACCCCCGGGACTTCCCTGGTGACGCAGTGGTTAAGAATACACCTGCCAATGCAGGGGACATGGGTTTGAGCCCTGGTCTGGGAAGATCCCACATGCTGCAGGGCAACTAAGCTCATGCACCACAACTGGTGAGCCTGCACTCTAGAGCCCGCGAGCCACAGCTACTGAAGCCCGCGTGCCTAGAGCCTGTGTTCCACAACAAGAGAAGCCACTGCAATGAGAAGCCTGTGCACCGCAACGAAGAGTAGCCCCTGCTCGCAGCAACGAGGACCCAACGCAGCCAAAAATAAATAAAATAAATAAACAAACAAATATAAATAAATAAATTTAAATAAACAAACAAATAAATAAATATTCCGATTACATCATTTAAAAAAAAAGATAAACCTGAAGAAATCCAGAATGCAGTACAGAGAGACAATAAAGTGGAAAATATAAAAGAGGTTAATAAAGGGGAAATTTTTAAGAGAAAACAAAACACTTTCAGAGGATTATCAGGTTTCAATAACAATAATGGAAATAGAGACTATGAAATGATATACTAAGTGAAAATAAATCTAGAAGCTGTGACCTACTCTAGTTCAACCCAGAATTCTATAGCTAGCAAAAAATAACTTTCAAGAACAAGGGCAAAATAAAGACATGCTCAGAGAAATGTGAAAGTTCACTAGCAGACCGCTTTTTTTTTTTCTAACTGAAGTATAGTTGATTTACAGTGTTGTGTTAATTTCTACTTTTTAGCAAAGTGATTCAGTTACATGTATTCTTCATATTCTTTTCCATTATGGTTTATCACAGGATATTGAATATAGTTCCCTGTGCTATATAGTAGGACCTTGTTGTTTATCCATTCTATATATAATACTTTGCATCTGCTAACCCCAAACTCCCACTCCATCACTCCCCCATCCCCCTAGCAGGCCATTTTAAGTAGAAGGAAAATGGTCATTGAAAGTCTGAGATTCAAAAAGGAATGATGATCAAAGACAGTGATAAGTGTATGTTAATAAAGTGTAAGTTAATTTTTTTAAAACTGTATAAACAATAATAATAGTGTCTTATGGGGTTAAAAGAAAAGAAAAAGCTGAAACTGAAATAGCAGTTGTTTTAGTTATTTACTAATTGTCAGTTTATTTTATAAACTGGGGGGAGGTGATTGGAGCTAGTATCCAAAAGATCTTTTTATTACTCAGGAGAAGATTAAAAGTAACTTTGGATTTTGATGAGTATGTGTGATAAAAATGTTATGGTAACACTTTAGTAATAGAAATAAATATATAACTTCCAAACTAGTAGATGATAAAAAATGGAACCAGAAAAATACAATCCCAAAGGAGGCAAGAAAAGAGAGAAAGACACAGTGTGGAACAACAAATAAGATGATAGAAGTAAATCCAAATATACCTATGCCTTATATTTTAAAATGTTCAGCTATATGGGGTTTAGTCCAGACTACAAAGAAACAAAAGGAAAACATGTTGTAAGTAAAATGATGGGAAAAGATATACCAGGCAAATGTTAATGGAATGAAAGCTGCGATATCATTTGAAATAGATTTTAAGACAAGTAGAATTACTAGAGATAAAAAAGAATTGATACATAATGGTAAATGTTTCATTTCGCCACGAATGTTTAGAAGTTTTAATTGTATGCAACTAATAACCAAAACCACAAATAAAGCAAAAATTAATAGAACTACCAGGAAAAATTGATAAATTTCACCAGTATAGTGGGAGATTGTAATGTATCTTCCTCATTAATTGGTAAAGAGAGCAGACCAAAAAAACAAAAAAATCAGGAATATAGAAAACTTAATGTAACTAACAAGCGTGATCCAACGGACATAATATTGCATCCAGTCACTGTGGAAACATGTGCTGAATCATCATGAAAATCTACCACATACTGGACCATCTAGTAAGTTTCAACAGATTTCAAAGGATTAGTATCCTATAGATCAATTCATTTAAGTTAGAAATCAGTAAGAAGAAAAATCACATGGAAATTAAGATATATTCTTCTAAATAACTCGTATGAAAGAAGAAATGTTAATGGAGCTTGGACTGCCCTTTGTCTGGGAGATGTTAGGTCATCCCTCAATTTTGTTTGTGGCAAACACAACCCTGAGAAATGGCCCACATAAAGGCCTTTCAGTCTTGGCATACCTGGTGAGAATGTTATAGATGCTAAGGACCAATGATGAATTGGTTCTCCCAGCAGGAAAGAGAAAATTTTTAACAAATAATGCTGGAACAGTTGTGTATCCATATGTAAAAAAATGAAATTGAGTAAAAAAGACATGCATAACTTTTTTCTGAATTGAAGACCTAATGTGAAAGGTAAAAACTATAATACATTTAGAAGACAGTATGGGATAAAAGCTCTATGAATTTGGTGTACAGAAGGAATTCTTTTTTTAATAAATTTTATTTATTTATTTTTGGCTGTGTTGGGTCTTCGTTGCTGCACGTGGCCTTTCTCTAGTTGCGGTGAGCAGGGGCTACTATTCGTTGCAGTGTGCGGGCTTCTCATTGCGGTGGCTTCTCTTGTTGTGGAGCATGGGCTCTAGGCATGCAGGCTTCAGTAGTTGTGGCACGCGGGCTCAGTAGTTACGGCTCGTGGGCTCTAGAGCGCAGGCTCAGTAGTTGTGGTGCACGGGCTTAGTTGCTCCGTGGCATGTGGGATCTTCCCGGACCAGGGCTCGAACCCGTGTCCCCTGCACTGGCAGGCGGATTCTTAACCACTGCGCCACCAGGGAAGTCCCCAGAAGGAATTCTTAAATGAGAAACAAACTATGGTAACCATAAAGAAAAGGGTTAATCCACCCTATTAAAGTTAAGAACTTTTTCATTAATAGGCAACTAATAAAAAGACAAGCCACCTAAATAGGGAAAGATATTTGCATCACATATAAGGATTGGTATCCAAACAATACAAATGACTTCAATAGACACTTAATAGAAGAGGGAATCTAAATGGCAAATATATATATATATATGTTTGCCATATATATATACTTGACTTTTAGGTTTCTTTTGTATATGAAGAGGTATTCAACCCCATTACTTATATGGGAGATGCAAATTAAACCACAAGGAGTTACAATTTCATAGTCATCAGGTTGGCAAAAAAAATTTTTTTGATGAGTACATGGAGCAAACAAAATACACATACATTCCTGGTAGCAATTTGTCATTATCAGTTAAAATTGAAGAAAAGAATACTCTGTGACCCAATAAGTCCACTCCTTCACATATATTCTGCTTCTAGAATTTCAGAAAACTTATTTACAGTTGTGTTCCAAGGGATATGAACAAGGATGTCCATAACAATACTACTTGTAATAGCCCCAAACATAAACATAAATAAATGTTCTTAAGAGTATAATAAATTGTGGTATGTTCATAAAGTAGAATATAAGTCATCTGTAAAAATGAATGAATTACTGCTGCAATAATGTTAATGAATTTGGTGGGGGGAAAAACAAGTTTCAGTACAACTCAATTTTACATGATGTGTGAAAAGCTTAGAGGGCTAAATAATATAATATTTAAGGATTCTAACTATAAAGGAAAAATTTGTTTGCTT
This sequence comes from Eschrichtius robustus, assembly GCF_028021215.1. NCBI lineage: Eukaryota > Metazoa > Chordata > Mammalia > Artiodactyla > Eschrichtiidae > Eschrichtius > Eschrichtius robustus. The sequence continues at coordinate 40,480,519 of NC_090838.1, forward strand.
AATCTTTGATACAATCAATTAAAAATGTGGATAAATTAAGTCATAAAATTTATGTGGTTTTAACCAACATTTTGTGTTTAGGAGGTTCCTTAGTTATTTCAGGTAAAAAAAGCTATCACTGTGACACCTCTAATACCTTGTAATTTGGCACCTTGTACCTTAGATGACACTGAAAATTCTCTGCCTTAGTTTACCTTCTCTTACTTAATCTCTGTCAAGCATTTCCTCTCAGACCAGTGTTAATACAAACCTAAGCAAAAGTGCTCTCCTCTAACCTTTTGAGAAGTGATCTGAGAATTCCAATATGGAATCTTATTATATTTTTCTTGCCCTGGAGTTGAGTGTCATTGTAGCATTGAACATAATATGCAGGCATGCAGTTCTCTGTTAGACAGCTTTGGAGATGCATGAGCTGCATAGCTGTGGGAAAAAATGGTGCATTTTAATCCTGAACTGTCTTCTCAAGATGCTGCCATGGCCGTCATACAGTGAAGCTCTAGACAGGGGCTCCAGAGTGATTGTACTGGGTTTATTTGAACTCTCCACTTTGAAAATTCTCCTTGTGAGAGGAAATTCTGTCCTTTCCTGAAATGTAGATTTGGAGTCTTAACACAAATGTGTACTTTGCTAAATCATCTTGTACATTTACATGCCTTTTTTTTGTAGCAATGTCTTGGTTTTGGAAATCTATTTGTAGTGGATATGTTCATTATTTGGGTTATGTTATTTATACACCTAAGAAATTAGGATACATTTTCATATTCCACATTTTATCTTCTAGGCCTTAAGTGCCTATTTTGAGTGACATTTATTATGTGTAACGGTTATATTTGGTTGAAGTATTGTTCTTAAAAGATTACTAAAAGGAAATGTTATCAATACATCAGTAGCCCAGATTTCCTTTTATTTCTTTACTTATTTTGCTTTATGAAGCAAACTTCCATGCACATTATTAATTATCTGCTATTGAATGCTTTCAGTTCATTTTAAGAAGTAGTTTCATAAAAATTTAAAACAAAGTTTTCTTGATTTTGGTGTAAAATACACAGACCTTTCTGTTGTAATGTTACATATTATGTATTTCTGAAAACACTGAAATTGTGCACAGCTGATGGGTCGCACCCAAAACATGCAGAGCTTTGTAATCAGAACACTAATAAAAATAAATCTTAATAAGAATACTAGAATATTTTAAAAGATATATTAACTCAGTTACATATAAAGAAATACTACAGTCGACTTAAGGTTAAAAAAAAAAGAGATGAAGGTAGCCTGGTGGAAGGGTGTGCAAGGAGGGGTTGAAGCTACAGGGTTATGGAGGCCAGAGTAAAATGCATAAAGATTTGCAGAGAAGAGTTCATTAAGTATTTTCAAGACAATGCGTGTGACCAGGCTGTGCCAAGAGGAAGAACATGGGTTGAATGAGAATTGTGTACAGTACTGTATTTTCAGCAGCTTGCTGCTTTCCACTGTGTTAGCTTGTTTGGGGTTCAGCTCTTATTATTTAGTAGTGCAAAGACATAGGCTGGGAAAAATCATGTACAGACCAGTGTGACTTTCACATTGTACTAAAATCTTTCCCCTACTTACCAGTGAACTAATTTGTGTTACAGAAAAGCTTAATAACAAAATAAACTGTACTAAGAATGAGAGGTGGCTTCTGTTTTTGATTAGAGGTCTTTGATCAGTCTGTGACCTTTCTGTGATTTTGTTTCTTGTGAAATGGAAATACTACAACTAAAAAATAGTCTAACACAGTCTTTTCCCCCTTGAGTATATTGTTTTAACTTTAAACTATAAAAATAATAAACACCTTAAAGAAAAACCAGAAAATATAACAAAGAAAAAAATTACCAAGTTACTAATATAAGGCACTGTTAGCTTTTTGTATATTTTCTACTTTTTCACCAGTTTTTAATAAGCTTTTTTGTTTACTTCACAATCTTCAAGACAGTCATTTTTAACGACTACTAAATATTAAATAGATGTGCTTTTACTTAGCTATTTCTCTATAATAAAATATGTAAGCTATTTATAGTTTTACTATTATCGTTCATAATTCTTGGATGAACAGGTGTGTGTGTGTGTGTGTGTGTGTGTAAAAGAGAGAAAAAGGAGAGAGGGAGAGAATCTTTTCCCCTACATAGGATTATTTCACTGAATTATTGGGTCAAAGAATATGACATTTTTAATGATTCTTGGTGCATGTTGCCAGCTTGCTTTCCAAAAGGGCCCTAGGTCCTTGCCCAAAATTGTGTATTATATATTTTTTAAACTGTTGATAATGGGCAACAATAGATACTATTATTTGTATTACTAGTATCTGTGCTTATCAGACACTATGCTAAGTACATTATAGTATTTAATGTCACATTTTTGTTTTGGTTTGCATTTCTTTAATCATCAATGAAGTTGAATATTTTCTAATATATTTGTTTGCTATTTATATACTTATTTGTAAGAAAAGATCATTTGCCTATTTATTATGGTGGACTTAGTGTTCTAAGTGGACGGTGTTCTAAAGTATTCTACAAGAATAGTTTAGAAACAGCTTTTTTTCTTTCGCTGAAAATACAGTAACCATTAAAACCTTACTAAGAAAATGTCAGCCTTTCATCGTCAGTATTTGATTTTTTTAACTTTGCTTGGCTATACACTTTGTGTAATCATTGGCACATTTGCTGCCATAGTATTGTCTTACATCTGAAAGTAATGGGATTTTATTCTAAACTTGTAATTCAGAGGAATAGTATATTTGCAACCATTTGAATTAGTTTCTGATGAGACTGTCTGTCAACAGTATCTGTTTTAAGTAGTATTGCTAAAAATATATGTTCCTTAAGAAATAGAGTGTATTCTAAATGGACAAAAAAGCTTGAATCTTGAATTCAGCCTGGCTTGTAATTTTGGCTCCACTTTTTATTAGCTTTAGAATGGTAGGCAAATTACTTACTGTACTTCCATTTCCTCATTCATAACAGTGATTTCAGTTTTCCAGTTGTTACTAGTGAGGATGTTTCCTAGCATTAATGATTCATTTCTAAAATAAAATAGCTCTTAAAAGTAGGTAGCACAGCACTTGGTATTTGTTAATTATAAGTTCATTTCAGTTTGAAATAATTATAATTTGAGTCCCTGCTCATGCCCAACATTTTGTTATGATGTATTAGGAATACAAAAGTAAAAGACTCTTACCTCTTAAGGGATTCACAGTCAAGAAAGGACCATACATAGAACTAAGTAGTAGTGTAAGTAGAGATGATGCATTTTAAAGCCCATAACATAGTGCCTGTAATATAATAAAATCTCAGTAAATGTTAGCCACTGCTATTTGGTTACGCTCTAATTTCTATATGTAATTGAAGATAAATGAATATAGGTGAAAAGGCAGAAGTGGACCATTAGAAATTAGTTATTCCTCTTTGAACACTGAGTGCTGAGAGTGTTTTCTGTTTGTTTGTTTTTTGTTGTTTAAAGGAAGCAAGACTTTCTTTAACCAATGAATTCTCATCCACTACATTTAAAAAATTCTCTATGGGCAGAGAGACTATGATGGAATAAATGAATAAGTTGGTCAGTTACATAGGACAGAATATCATCTCTGAAATATGTTGTGTACACATATGTGCACATGTGCATATGTTTATGTGTGGTTTTCTTAATTGATTAGAAACCAAATTTATTGTAATTTGAACTTTTCCTTTTCACAGTGTCTTAGCATGTCAAGTTATAGGTATAGGTGAGAGAGATAGGAACTGGATAGGGAGAGAACAGTGAAAAGATTTTAAATGGATAGGATTGGGTCATTGGTATTCATAGGTGATATGTATACATATACTGTTACCAGGATAATATAGTGGCTAGAGTTTTGTCTCTGAGGTTAGTCTGACTGGGCTTAAGTTCTGGTGCTTCCAGTTACCAACCAGGCAGTCTCAAACAGGATGCTTAACCTCTCTGCATCACTTTCCCAAGCAAGAGACTATTGGGTTAATAGTAGTGCCTACTTTATAGGGTTTAATTGATAGTTAATTGAGATACAGTATGTAGTATTTAGTACAATGGCTTACTCCCAAAATATTAACTGATGGATGCTATTGATAATTGTGTGTTCTGAGACTACATCTAATAGCTAACAGAATCCAGACAGACTGTTCTGCATCCAAAATTGACCAGTTTTCAAAATTCTTAGAGTAACCTGCCAGCTATGTTTTAAATAAAATAAAATCCTGGGGGCACTTCTGTTATTTCACTTATGTAAGCATAAGAAGTTTGAATAGAATAATAGAAGATATAGAGGGCTTTTCACAGAATTCGGAAATGGAGGAAATGAGGTACCTTGAGGAACCATTGAAAATGAATTAAATGGCACATTAGTTCTGTCACTTTCCTTTTTGGTCAGTTATTCTCCCATAATAAGATTTTGAATTGAAGTACATTTCAAAAGCAAAACAAAAGTCATTGAGAAAATGGAAATAAAAAAGGATAGTTTAGAAACAGCTTTTTTTCTCCCCTTGAAAATACAATGACGGTTCAGACTTTACTAAGAGAATGTCAACCTGTCACTGTGAGTACTTGATGAGATAATATAGAAGGAAGAGTTAAAAATACTGGAATTTACAAATAAATAATAAATTTACAGTAAATATAATTTTGCTAGTAATGAATTTAGTGATTAAGGAATGTTATATTTTTAGTATGATATACTATAAAAATATTAGAAATTATTTATAGTAAGTATTTCAGATTTGAGGAAAGGGTTTATTTGGAATTATTATTTGAGCTTTATTTTAAATTTGGTTATTGTTTGTATTGAGCCATATGTATGACTGTTAATTACAGTGAAGTCATAGATCCATAAGATGAATAGATTATAGAGTTTTATAATTCAAAGAAACAATCTGTTCATTTCTAGTAACAGCAAACATTACTTATTAGGCAGTTACTATGGCCTAGGGACTTTAATAAGTATTCAAAATCCATTATTTAATTTTGTTAATATCACCTGTACATATTGTGCTATAGTGCTGCATTTTATTTGCAGTCATTTCAAATAACATGAAATAAGTTCTGTTCCTTGTATAGTAACCTTTAGCATCTTTGTTATACAAATATTGTGCTTAAATATTGTGTGGGATATTGATTGCAAAATTTCTCTGATTTGGGGATGTTTAAATATGTATTTCCTTCTTCCATGAGTTTACGAATCTTAAGTATTACATTGATTGATAATTGTTTCTTTTGTTGCAGAACTGTAAGAGTAAATGGGTCCAATAATTGGAATGACTCCAGAAAAGAGAGCTGAAACTCCAGGAGCTGAAAAGGTTGCAGGATTAAGCCAGATTTACAAAATGGGAAGCTTGCCTGAAGCTGTTGATGCTGCCAGGCCAAAGGCCACTCTAGTGAACAGTGAGTCAGCAGATGATGAACTCACAAACTTGAACTGGCTTCACGAAAGTACTAATCTCCTAACAAACTTCAGCTTTGGAAGTGAGGGTCTTCCAATTGTTAGTCCATTGTATGACATAGAGGGAGATGATGTGCCATCCTTGGGACCGTCGTGCTATCAGAACCCAGAAAAAAAATCAGCAACTTCAAAACCCCCATACTCCTTTAGTCTTCTCATTTATATGGCTATTGAACACTCTCCAAATAAATGTTTGCCTGTGAAAGAAATTTATAGCTGGATACTGAACCGCTTCCCATATTTTGCAACCGCACCAACAGGCTGGAAGAATTCTGTTCGACATAATCTGTCCCTGAATAAATGTTTTCAGAAAGTGGAAAGAAGCCATGGCAAGGTCAGTGTTTATGAACATTGCTATATTTAGGGAGGTGGGGGAGAATTAACATGGAGATCTTAACATATGAGGAAATCAAAGGAAGACAAAAAATAGTCAATCAGATTACTTCAGCTTGAGGTTAATTATATTCACCATTTGCTTTCATTTGAGAAGTTTTAAAATTTCTTCAGTATTGATATAAACCTAGCAGAATTATTTTCAGTCTACTATAGGTACATAAATTAGGGTTTATTTATTATTCTCTTTTTTTTTAAACTTTTAAAAATTGAAGTATAGTTCATTTGCAATGTTGTGTTAGTTTCGGGTGTACAGCAAAGTGATTCAGTTATAATTAGTTTTTTTAATGTTCTAACTTTCTATTCTTAGTTTCTGTAATGTTCTTGTCACTATATTTATTTATTATTCTTATTTATTCAACGTGACCATCTCTGCCTTATAATTGGAGTGTGGATCATTTACATTAATGTAATTGATACGGTTGGATTTAAATCTGTCATTACATTATTTTTTTTCTATTTGCTGTATCTGTTCCTTTTTCCTTTTCTCCACTTTTCCTGCCTTTTTGTCAATTGAGTATTTTTTTATGATTCAATTTTATCTCTTCTATTGGCTTACTAGCTACTCTTTTTTTTAAACTCGTTGCTATACAGTTTTCAGTATATATTTTTAATTTATCACATTCTACCTTCAAATAATTTTAATTCACTTATTATCTGGCCTTTTACAGAAAAAGTTGACTAATCCTGATGCCCTATCTGGATCAATTCCTTTTTCCCAAGAAGTTGATTTAACATTTCTTATAGTTTGGGTCTACTAGCAATGAAATATTTTTTTAACCTTTTTGTGGAGGATGGGTATGGAATTCTAGGTTGACAGGTTTTTTTTTTAAGTACTTTAAAGACATTACTCTCTTTTGGCTTGCATAGTTTCTGAAGATAGGTCTGTTACGATTCTTATCTTTGTTGTTCTGTTTGTAATTTCTTTTTCTTACTATCTGTCTTCAAGATTTTTCTCTTTATCACTACTTTTTAGCAGTTTGACTATGATGTGCCTAGGTGTGTTTTTCTTTATTTTTATTCTGCATTGGTTTTTCAGAGGTTCTTGGATCTGTGGTTTGTTGTCATTCATTAAACTTAGAAATTTTTTTCCTCATTATCTCTTCAAATATTTCTTGTGGTTCACCACCTACTTCTAGGCTCCAATTAAAAATATATTAGACCATTTTCTATTGTCTCACCTCTTAGTTGCTTGTCCCTCTTCCTACTCTTTTCTTTCTTTGTTTCAGTTTGGATAATTTCTATTGATCTTTCTATAGTTTGTGTGGGTATTTTGAATATTTGAATTTTATTTTATTTATTTTTTATACAGCAGGTTATTAGTTATCTATTTTATACATATTAGTGTATATTTGTCAATCCCAATCTCCCGATCTTTCTGTAGTTTTATTCTTTCCTCTATTGTGTTCATTCTGCTGATTAGCCTGATAAAGTTGTCTTCATATTTTTTAAGTATTTTCATTTGCCTTTTAAAAAATAGTCACCATCTTTTTGTTAAAATTTCCCACTAGATCTTTAAGCATATTAATCATAGTTATAGTGTCTGTCTGATAACTTCAATATCTGGTCCATCTCTGGGTCTGATTTTGTTGATTGTTTTATCTCCTGCTTTTGTGTGTTGCATAATTTTGGATTAAGTGGCAGCCATTGCTTGTTAAAGAATGGTAGAGACTGAGGTAAATAATATTTCTATCCAGAAATAGATATTCCTCTACTTCTGTCACGTTGTTAGTATGAACAGGTATTGGTCAATCTAGTAAATACTTGAGCTGGGTTTGGGTTTTGTGGTTGTCATAGTTACCTTCAGTGTACCATAGTCTTCACATTCCTACAGAGATGGACTGTTGATACTTTGTACTTAGTGTGCGGCCTGGAATGTCAGGTGATTTTTCTCAGCATTTCTGCTCCAACTCCATCTTTCAGTTTGTGATACATTTAGAGGTGAGAGGGGTTGAATATTTCTGTACTCTTGCCCCTTCCTTAGCAATAGATTGCTCTTGCTTGTTACTTGGTGCAAAGTTCTTAGTGTGAACAGGGTGGGTTTCTCAGTTCTTCTGCTCCAGTTTTAGTCTTAAGCAGACTCTGTACGCCTGTGCCTCAAGAGTGGGACTTTCCTTGTCTCCTCCACGAGCGGACAGTCTCTCCCGTTTACTCAGAGTGGAGTCTAGAGCTGCACTCATCAGTAGCCAGTCACCTACATATGGCTAGTGGTTGGCATATTGGATAGCACAAAATAGGATATTTCTGTCATTGTATAAATTCCTACTGGACAGCACTGTTCCAGCGCTCAGGCCAATTTCTTGCTCATTCCCATCATGGTGAGTAGATGTTGCCTAATATCAGTGGGAAGTTCTAGGTACAAGTGAGAGACCATTTCCCAGCAGCAGCAGATCTCTGCTTTGTATCTTTGAAGGATTTGGGCATCAACAGATTTCCTGCCCTTCTAATGGCATGTAGTATTGAATACATTGCCTAGTGTCAGTGAAATGTGAGGATAGCTGGGTTTTGTACTTTTCTCCCAACAGCAGCCATCCTTTCCCGGGGACTGGGGTGAGGAGTGTATTTTGCCTGTTTCTCAGTGGCAGACTGCTTTTGCTTCTTATGGAGCTTTGTCCAGGGTTTAGGCAGGTTTTGTGCCTCTGCCACAGTGACATCTGATCTCACCTTATGCTCATTCAGGGCCTGGAGCATGAATGGGCTTTGCCTGATATTTGCTCCAGCCTCAGACCGTGGTAGGTTCTGCACATCTATCTCCGTCTCCAAGGGTTTCTTCCTTAGGTCTCCTGCCTGCCTACAGTTTTGAGTATTTTTTTTTCTTGCCTTTTATTGTGACTGCCACTTCTTCCATGCTCTACCAAATGTGAAACTGTTCATATGTTTCGTCTCTCCTCACAGGACCTGTCATACTTCAAAATTCAATTATTTCTGTTGTCTTGCAGCCTTAGATCTCAAATAGGCTCATAAAAAATTATGGTTATGTAGGCTATTTTGTTTTTTAATTTTTTTAAAAAGAAATTAATTTTTTTAAAATTTATTTTTGGCTGTGTTGGGTCTTCGTTGCTACACACAGTCTTTCTCTAGTTGCGGCAGGCGGGGGCTACTCTTTGTTGCAGTGCGCAGGCTTCTCATTGCGGTGGCTTCTCTTGTTGTGGAGCACGGGCTCTAGGCGTGAGGACTTCAGTAGTTGTGGCACACCGGCTCAGTAGCTGTGGCTCGCGGACTCTAGAGCACAGGCTCAGTAGTTGTGGCACACGGGCTTAGTTGCTCCGCAGCATGGGGATCTTCCTGGTCCAGGCTCGAACCCGTGTCCCCTGCATTGGCAGGCGGATTCTTAACCACTGCACCACCAGGGAAGTCCTGTTTTTTTCTTGTTAGGCTGGGAATGATGTTCTTTTATGGCTTTCTATACCCCAAGTGGTAGCAGAAATCTCCTATTCTTATTTGGAATAAAAGTTAAAAGGACAAGTACTTATATTTTTTAGTAACTGAAGGATTTTATAGGACAGTGCTGTTCAAACTTGAATGTACCTATTGATCATCTGGGAATCTTGTTAAAATACTGATTCTGCTTCAGCAAATCTAGGATGGGGATTGAGGCTTTTTCATTTCTAACAGGCTCCCAGGTGATCCTGATGCCTCTAATCCATGGACACACCCTGGGTAGCAAGACATTTGGACACATCATCATCTTATAACTAACTTAGGAGCTTATTAGTTATCTATTGCTATGTAATAAATTGCTGTGTAACACATTCTTTACTACACATGGAATATTTATGAAGGCCAACTATGTGGTTAGGCCATTAAACAAAGCCTTAGCAATTTCAAAGGATCAGTCTCTGTTATAGCCAACCTCCAAGATGGCCCCCAAATGAGCCCCACCTTCCGGTATTCGTGCCCTTGTGGAGTCCCCTCCAATACTGCATAGGGCTGACTCGTGTAACCAAGAGGATATTGTGGAAACGATGGAGTGTGCCTTTTGAGTCCAGGTTATAAAAGACATTATGGTTTCCATCTTGGATTCTTGGCTGGTTAGCTCTGTGGGAAGTCAGCTGCTATATCATACAGACACTTAAATAGCCCTGTGGAGAGGCCCCTGTGGCATGGAAATGAGGCCTCCTTCCAATAGCCATATGAGTGAGCCATTTTGGAAGCAGATCCCCTCGCCCCAGTCAAACTTCCCTTTCAGATGACTGAAAGCATTGGAAATTTTGGATTTATCCTTTCTACCGTGCATTACTAGATTTTATTTTTTGAACTGTATCCTTAATTCTTTTCTAGTTTTAGACCTATTATGTTTATGCTTATGATGGGATGTAAAAGGGGAACTGTCTACTAGATATTTAGAAATATGATACAGGAATGGTAGTGATGTTATGGTATTAAAGCTCTAAGTTTAAAGCCCTCACCATTGATTTTCAGTAGAAGAGTCTAGGAAAAGTATGGTATAGTGGAAGCCAGGGAGAGTCAGTTTAAGTGTGAATGAGCAACAGTGTCAGATGCTGCAAAAAAAAAAAACACACTTGAAAATGATTAGCTAAGAAGTGATTGAGACAAGTAGCACCCAAAACATTAGAACTAAAAATATATGAACAGTGGTTATTTCTATTGTGGCCACTTTCGAGCTACCAACATTATGTCATTAAATGCAAAGTGGATAGGCGATGTTTACAGTCAGCAGCACACCTCTGTATGTAAGGAACACATACAATCCAATAAGAAAAAGAAAACCTGATAGGAAAATTGACAAGAATATGAACAGGGGGTTCACAGAGGAAGGAAATACACATGGCCATAAACATATGCAGAGATGTTCATCCTCTCTAGCAATCAGGGACATACAAATGAAAAGAACAAAAAACCAGTTTTTACCCATTAGATTGCAAAATTTTTTAATGTTTTATTAGTTGAGTATATGGGGAAATAAATCAATATCAATAGTTTCTCACCATTAATAGGAGTGTAAATTAGTATGACCATTCATGAGGGCAACTTGGCAGTAGTTATTAGAATTAGAAACGTGCGTATCCTTTGATCTAGTGGATCAGATTCTGATTTCTCCCCTTAAGTAAAACTCATACTTGCACACAAAGAGATGCATTCAATATATAAGAATATTCATTGTGGTAAAGTTCTAGAACAATATGTCTAGTGTGGTATAATTTGTGTTAGTGATCAAAAGGGATTTGTTCTTATCCCTAATTTTTAATTGTATGCATTATTTATATAATTAACCTGAGCATTTTTGAATCTTTAGAGAAAGAAAGCAATTAAGGAAGTGAAAGCTAGTGAATGGGAAAACATACAGTCCAGATTTCAGGGAGAGTGTGATAAAGAGAAAGAAATTATCTTATGAGCTAATAAAGAATATGAGAATAAATACAGAAATTGTAATACATTGGCACAAAAATTAGCCAGCTATTGCCACAAGTCGGGGTGGGAGGGAAGGAACTGGTAGGTGATGGTCTTCACAAAAATCAATGGATCACTTTACTTAAATGTCTGAAATTTGGACAGAAAGTGATACATTCAAGTGGGATTGGGAATGCTTGTGAATTCTTTTTTTTTTTAATTTATAAAATACTTCTTGAATCAATGCCTCAAAATGACAGTATTTCTCTTCCAATCAGCAAAAGGCAAGCAAGCTATACTTACTTCCATTAGATGCTGGAACTGAATTTGGCAACCTTGAAAGCACTTTTCTGATGAAAGCTGTTATCTAGAGATGGTAATCTCAAAAAAGAAGACAAGATTGACAAAGGTCCAGGTCAAACTGCAAATTGATATTGATACCCAGCCAGCTGGTATAGCTGTTGATTAGTTTCCTACCCTCATCCATACCATAGTTACCACTCTCAAAAGATGGGTCTAAAAATCTTGGCTTGGCATTTATCTGTCTCAGAATTTTAAAATTACAAAAGCTAGACATGGTGTTTTTTTGTTTTGATTTGTTTTTATGTTTCAAATGTTAACACTGAAGTCTTAAATCTGCTTTTCTAATTTTTTGTAAAAGCCAAACTAAAACAGTTAATGGAGATTTTAACTGGGAAACATGAAATTAGAAGTTTTGCCTGGTTTAGTACAATTTTAGTCTGTACGTTTTCGTAGTCGTGATTTGCTTCAATAGCTAAATCCCAAGAAAGGAAGTCATGCAAGCCACCATAAAAGTTCATACTATAAGCAAGAGTTATGAACGCCCTTTTAAATTTAGTGGTTCTAAAAACCACTGAAAAAGGTAGTCAAGGAGGGAAACTATTAAAATGTACAGGGCAGGTACATAAAAACATTTCAGGAATAGGGAACATTGTTTCTTCTCCCACTTTTCTTTACAACTTCCATTAAGATAAATCTTTTTAAAGTTCAATTCTTAATATATTCCTCATTTCTTCAAAAGCTTCTGTGGTTCTTTACCAAATAAGTCCAGAAGCCTTAGAGTTCCAAAATGCAAAATAGTACATGAGAGAATGCACATTTCCTGTTTCCACTGCACAAAAAATGTGTCTTGTAATAGGCAAATTTATTTTAAAACAATACTTAACTGCTAAAACTCTTTATTACTTGTGTTCCATCATCTAAGCACAACTTAATAAAGAGGCAAAGTTTTTAAGTGAGACTTAGATTACAAATAAGTTTTTTGCTCTAGATTCTAAAACATAGATTAGCAAATATATACTTTCATCTTGTTACTGATAGTTTGTGAACAGACCCAGTGAACGGAAGTGCTGCCATGGTAACATAAACCAGACTGTTATTTGGAGAACTTACTCAAGACACTTAACTGCCCTGAACTACAAGTTTTCAGTACCAGTTCTTCCAATTTGCTGTTTCAAAGAAATAGCAATTCTTCTAAGATCAAAATAATTTGCAGTTCTCTCACAAGAGAATTTTAAAAGTAGATTTGAACTAAACAGCTTCTAGGAGTATAATCTCAGGAATACCAAGATAGAACATGGTTAGAATTATTAAAATAATTGTCTTAGTCAATATATGAAAAATAATCATGCATATCTTTTCTATATGAAACTGAAGTGGTTTTGGGGCAAAGGATGTTGTGGGTGCTAACATTTTAAAGTTTTATTTCCCAGTCTTCAAAACACATTTACCACTTAGGCCAAGCGACTGAAAATATATCTAATTTAAGATGTTCCATCACTTAATGCAAAACTACATTTGTAAAATTTGACTTCCTTTGGAAAAAAATTAAAATTTCAAATACTTGTTTAGTGTACTTCATGTGATATCTTGCTGCTGTAGGCCAGAAAAAGTTTCACCTGATAGTATGGTATGTTTCTTACTATATTACAGTGTGATTTGACACCCATGGTTTTTCTTTTCCAATATGTTTAAGTAGCTAGGATGTTAAAAACTGCCTTATACTCAATTACCATACTTTTCCTCAGACAAAAACATTTTTCCTTTATCAATTTAATTCATCTCTTTTTTTTCTAACTTTTGTCTCTTCAGAATTAATTGATTTTTGTTCTTATTGTTGATGTTTTTAAAAACTCCCTCATCTCTTAAAAGAGAAGGAGTAGGAATATATTGTTATTAAGCCATATAAACTTACTATTGATACATGCCAATTTCAGTATAATCTCTTAGTATTCACTTAGTTTGCAGCTCTATGTCGCTTACATATAAATTACCTTATTTGACTCTCATCACAACTCAGTGAAGTGGCCTGTTTTTTTAATTTTACGGATAAAATATGAGAGGACAGACTCTAAGAGATGAAGTGATTTGTCCACTATGAAGTAGCCAATCAATAAGCAATGATTAGCACCTCAGTTTGAAAACGTGTGAAACAGTATTCTTTCATTATGCCATTCTGCTATAATAGTTACGACATGATATTTAGAGATAAAAAAGCCTCAGTAATAGACTAATGTTACCTTGAAAAAGAGTTCAGGAAATGGAAGCACCCTGGAATTTATCACATTAAATCTTCAGCAATGATAATAGCTTATATCATGTAGGATTTTATACAAGCAAAAAGGAGCAGGGGAATAGGACACAGGTCAGTTTTATTGTTGTCTATATAATTGTTAATGTTGTGAAGTGTAATTCAAATTTTAAGAAAAGGTTTTTGAAATAGAAAAGGTGTAATATAAAAACAAAAATTAGTAACAGTTTGAATCCCACTAATCTTGTGAGTTAGTTCTGAGGAAGCTTTGTACATCATGGTGGGAGGGGGTCAGGTTATACCTTATATTTATTTTTTGACATTTGTATCTTCAAAAGATTAAATATCTTCAAAAATATTTATTAAAATTTAGTCTCAATAACTAGCAGAATAGAAACAGAAAAACAAATTTGCATGCTATTAGACTGGAAGAAACGAACAATTTTTAAAACTACAAAGAAAATGAACATAAAATATAACAGTAGTAGCCAATGTTTGAGTGCTTTTGTGTCTGGTAGGTACTGTTTTATATATATTTTGAGCATACTAATACACAGAGAACATAGACGTTTTTCTAAAGGTTACACAGCTGTTAAGTGACAGAGCCAGGATTCCAAAATAGGTATTCTTCCTCCAAGGCTTGTACTCTTAACTTCTGTACAAGTAGTGTTTAGCTCTGGGGCAGTGTGGGATGAATTTGCAGTTGGACCTCCTCTGCATGGCTATAGGGTTTTGTATGTAAGCTGTAGGTAGATGTGGTACATTTGTAGGGATGTGCATCTAGTCAGACTGTTCAGGATGTGTAGGTAGGGATGGATGTTCAGCTAAAGAAGTAGGAAAGATACATCCTGAAGGAAGAGTTTGCAGGTGATCTTACAGCTCCTGAAGCCCTTCAGTTATTTAGTTTGACTAGCTCTACTAGTGTGTGTGGCATTTGACCACACCCACTTAGTTTTTATATAACTGTGTTTCTTATACCTTTTATTTACTAGATAATCTGTAATTGTAGTTTGGCTATCTTTTTACAAGAGTGTTTATAAATTTCCAAGTGGTCAGAGAATTTTGTTGTTGGGATATTTTTTTTTCTTTTTGCGCTACAGTGATCTTTAAAGGGGAATTTATTTTTCTTCGTGGTCTAATCAGTGTTTAGTTTTTTCTGTTAATATTTGGAAAGTATACTCTCCAAGAATTCTTTAATTACATCAGTGTTTTTCATAGGTGTTCCACAGAACACTAGCTTCCTCAGATGTTTCCTGGGAGAAAGAGGTTCTGTGTCAAATAACTTTGGGAAACTTCTTAAAACAGGTTTAATTAAAGCAGGACTGTTTAGGACCCTTAATCTGCTAATATGTAATGTAACCTTCTAAGAAGGAAAGAGGTAAAATACTCAGCATTTTTCAAACCTATTTGAAGGAATTATCTCATAGCCTGGCCTTTCCCCTTGCACATTAGATCATTTTCGTGAGATTCTTCAGGTATGTTGTCCACTTACCTTCCTGGTAAGCTGTTCCTTCATATTAGGGGAATTGTGGAGCGGGCAAGCCAGTCTTTCAGGCACCTCCCATTTGCAATTTAGCGGGCACTTCTGTTATATTTTCTCTACTTTCCAGAAATCATACAAATTGTATTATTTTTAGATTCTAATGACTATTTCCATGAAATCTGGGCTTGTGTGCCCATTACCATATTATCCAGAAGTTCCTCGAATGTTGTAACTTAACCATCTTGAGGGAAGAGTTGATACTTCTTCCTCTTTTGTATCTTTTACAGGAGTCTTTTCCATGCCTCAGTTTTTGACTTAACTACTCTTTGAGACTTTTGCCATCTTTTCATTAAATTGTTTGCCTCGAATTTAAACAGTTTAAATGGGAAACTAAACACTAGTGTTAATGCCATAAAAAATAAAGTTATTTTTATATGCATCACCTAATATATTGTTTAGCACTTTTGGGAGAATAACACTACCTAATTTTTTCTTTTTGTTTTTTCTTTAACAGTAATGATAAGGGGTAACATTTGTTGACATCTTAGCATGTGGAGGGCCACCTTGTACAGCCCTTCATGCTGTTCTCTGCACAGCTTGGTGGTGTAACATTCTCACAGAATGTGATGTGAATGCCATGTCCTAGAGTTGTGCAGTCCTGTGGCCCTATGTGCCATGCAGTGTGCAGAGTACTTTATGCATAATGTAATCCATAGAACAAGCCTATGAGGTAGGTACTGTTATTATCCATACCTTACAAATAAGGGAATAATGGCCCAGAGAAATAGAGGTTAGTTAACCTTCCTAAAATTACACAGCGGGTCAATGGCAGGGCAGGGGATAGGAACCCCGGCAGTCTGCCTCTGGGACTTTTAGTCACATAGTCCATTCCTAGCAAATTTACTTCAACTTTTGCATTGTATTCAAAAGGTACTATTGGGGTTTTTTCCCCACACACATTTACTAAAAACATTCAGACACTGATTTTGTGTGTCTTAAGTTCCAGGTTACTAATTCTTATATATTTTATTCTAGGTTAATGGAAAAGGTTCCTTATGGTGTGTTGATCCAGAATATAAACCCAACCTTATGCAAGCACTGAAGAAGCAACCTTTTCCCTCAAGATCAACATTTTACACCCCTCCTGCATCACCACAAAGGTACAGGATCTGACATGTAAATGTCAGTGGTGATATATAAGATTTCATTATATGAGATGGAGAAACTTAGAGTTGTAGTTTTTTTTGTTTTTAATTATATAGAGATTTATGGATAAGACATTAGCGTAAGGCATTTTTACTTATAGTCTAACTTATTAGGAAACAGGATGTTGGATAAGTGAGAACATAAATTCTGGAAAATGTAGTTAACAATATTCTAACTAAACTCTACACAGTGATAATATGATTTCAGGTATAACCTGAAACCTTTTTGTAAAGGTTAAATCATTTAAATTGTCTGCAGTGCTAATGCTGACCTGAAGACATGGGAAAGTAAAAGTATATTTAAAAATTTTTAAATAAGGTGATTAAATTTGTCATTGCAGCATTTTTATATACATATTTATATTTCTTTTTCTATTTTAAGTCTTTTTCCTTCACAATATGTTTAATATTTGAAAATTATGTTCAAGTCTCAAATTTTTAAATGTTGTCAAGTAAAATAATGCTTTGGAGTTTTTTATTTGTTTTGTTTCTGCTAGTAAATATAATTATGATTTTCCTTGGCTTTTGTTTTCTAACTCAGTGATCAATAAATTGATCTTATAGCTTTCCAATTTTAAGTTAAATCTGAAAATATGATGTCCTTAAATCTGATTGTTTCCTTTTCTTAAAGAAACCTTCAGAATCTTTTTTTTTAATTCTATTACGTATATTCATTTGAGTTAAAAATGACAGATTTTGTCAAGATACTTTTAAGGGTAGTCTATAAAAAGTTTTTTAAGCTTTTTAATAAAATAATACATGGAAATTTTGAAACATACACAAAAGTAGGGAGAAAGAGTGAACTCCCATTTGCAACAGTTATCAACATTTCATGTGTTTAATTTCTTTAAGTATTATTAGATGACTTTTAGAGGAGTGGTTATAGCTGAGATACAGTTAAAAAAATTAGTAAGACTAAGTTGAAATGTCAGCAATATATATACTTATATACTCATTGAGGTTTAAGCTTATTTACCATATTAGTAGATTAGAAGGATCATTGTAACAAGAACTGGTTTATCCTTATGAAATGAAACCTAGAAAAGACGTTATCAGAGTTTATATTCTCATTGTTTGGGAGTTGATACCTTCTTTAATGTTGGTGCTTATGAGATGTCCTAGTTAAAAAAAATAATAGTTTAGAAACTAATGGTAAGTTCTGCTGATGGTCCTTTCATGTTTTATTTAGCAATGTTATTTTTTATTAAAAATTAAATGGGAGAATTGGCACTCTTTTTTGTATACCATCAAAAATACACTTTCCTGTGCCTTTGATATGATGCATTTTCATGTTTATATTTTGAACTTTATCATATGTTTATATGTTAAATAAAGTTGATTTTGTGGTTTAAAAACAGGTAGATAAAACAACAGCATAAAGATTATAATCTTTGACCTTAAAACATTACCTTAATATTTTTAGAAACATTTTCTCTTTATCATTGTTTGGCAAAATGACAGTTCCATCTGACACGACTTTGTGTAGCCCTTTCATGTCATAATTGGTAAGTCTGAGGAAGAGAATGATCTATAGAGTATGTAAAACTGTGACTAAGAAATAGACTTTTAATTTGGTTAGCAAAACAGATTTTTTAAAAATACTATCACAAATTCCAAAGAAGAGAAATAGTTTGTCCCAAAAATATCTTCATTTTTGGAACTAAAAAAAAAACTACGGGTCTCTTTTCATGAATATAGAAAGTTTAATTTGATACCGATATTTATTGATTAAATCAGGAATTTATCTGTTTTTTGTCATCACCATACAGTCTTCCTTAAACATTGTTTTGATAAACACTTTATTTTTATAGTAACACCTGTATTAATATCATATCAAACTTAGGCATCCAATACAAAATCAAACAGTAACTATTATGTATTGTCTATTGTTCCAGGCATTTTAAATTCATTATTCTTATTTAATTATCACAGCAACCCTACGTGGGAGGTTTAATTATTCCTGTTTTACAGATGAAGAAACTAAAAGATTAATTATTTTGCCTAAGAACACCCAGATAGTTGTGATTTAAACTTGGATCTTATGCTCTTTCTGCTTTGGCAGACTCTTCCTAAACTGAATAGTATTAGCAAAGAAAACAAGGTAAAAATAGTTTTGTGTTTTTTATTGTGCAAATTAGTTGTATTTGTAACTAAGTTCTATAAAATGTGAAATAAAGATCTTTTATAAGTATGCTTGTCTTATCTCTTTATTTTTCAGTGGTTCTTTATCACCTCACTACTTAAGCTCTGTACTCAAGCAGAACCAGGTGCGAACTCTCAAAGGTATGTGAAAGATCAGTATTTTAAATCATAAAAACTCAGATCAAAAATCAGAATTTTTGTTTAATTATTTTTTAATTATAAAAGTATTAAATGTTCATTGTAGAAATTTTGGAAAATAAAAACATTTATAAAAAAGAAACTAAAACGTACCTTTTATTCTGCTGTTAGCTTTTTAATTGGGGTATACTTGATGGTATACTTGATATTATATGTTTCAGGTGTACAACATAGTGATTCACAATTTTTTAAGGTTATACTCCATTGATAGTTATTATAAAATATTGACTCTATTCCCTGTGTTGTACAATATATCCTTAAAGCTTATTTCTTTTATGCATAGTAGTTTGTACCTCTTAATCCCCTACCCCTATCTATCTTGCACCTCTGCTGTTCACATTTTAATACAATTGCTTTGGTCCTTTTTATGCCTTTCACATGAGTAGATATGTTTGCGTGCATGAACATACACCCCCCACCTCCCACACACACTTTTTCTCCACTGGGATTAATTATACTGTGTATACTGTTTTATATCCCTGTTTTCATTTCCTTTTATGTATACTTTTCCTTGAAAATAGGGAAATATTTCTTAGTAATGCCCGCAATAGAGAATTATCTTTTTAAGTCTGTCAGACTAGAATAGAGGTTGACAAACTATGTCCCATGGGCTAAATCTGGCCTGCCACCTGTTTTTGTACGGCCTTTGAGTTAGGGATGGTTTTACATATTTCTTTTATAGGTTAAGTGTAAAGAACTATAATTTAGGAAGAAAGCAATAAGTTAACTTCTGGAATTTTGTAGACTTTTAAAAAGTAGGTCAAAATTCTGAAATTGCAGTTTCCTCCCCCTACTCATAGTATTACAGGTTAGTGATATATTAACATAAGTTTTCCTAGCATTGTTGCTTTGGAGCCTACAGATGTTTCTATGACCTTTAAAAATAGAAATTCCCAGACTAAAAGCCTTTCTGTGTATCAGAGATATTTAGGCTCTTTAGAACTACACTAAGCCAAGCCTAGGAAACAATATGATGGTGGTCTGTAAAAATAAGGGAGGGAAAGAGTGTGAAAAAGCTTAAGAGGACTCTGCAAAGAAGTTAAGCGGATTGGGAGTCTGCTTCAGATATGTTGTAACTTAACATAAGGCAAGTATCCATTTTCCTGTTACCTGCATGAGTAAATGTGCTCTCTTTACATTTAGGTATTGCTGAAACTTCCTTTATCTTTTTATTACCTCAGTGAGTTCTGACCCTTAGTCTTTTAAGCTTAGTTCATATACGCATTTTGAGAACATTTTCTCTTTTGAATTCTGGGGTTTATTTAGAATTTCTTCTTGCTCTTGTTCTATTCCATCCAAATTCTTCTTCTTTGGGGAGCAGCTTCCACAACTAGAGCATAGGTACTTCTCCTTCATCTAATGTGAGTTTACATCTCTCCATGACTGCTAACACCTTACTTCCCTCCATCTCTATCATTGTGAGTCTTAGGCCTATTCCCCTTCTAGTAATTAACTTGGTGGGGAGGGTGGTTGGCATTCTGTCAACCAATGCAAGTCTGTCCTGAAATAGAATACACAATTCTCATGAGTTTTAACAGGAAAACGTAATACCACACAAAAACTTAAGAGAATTTATAATTAAATCAGGTTGCTCTAGCACATATTCATAGACTTCTGAGGAAATTTGCTTTTTCATAACTCTTGATATTATTTCTAGGGTAAAGTTTGAAAAATACAACGATAAATCGATTAATCAACATTCAACTGTTTATTCTACAAGTACTTGTTGAATTCCTCCATTGTGCCAAGCATTGAACTGGGTGCTTTGGGATATGCAGAGATGAAAGAGACCCAGGCCCTACTCTCAGAAAACATACAGTTTAATTGAAGAAGGTTGACTAGAATTATGCAGAGTACATTGGGAGAAAAGGAGTGGGTGGCAAATTAAGCTTAGAGGTGGGTCAGGAAAGGCCTCTTAGAGAAGAAACTGTGATGCTTGAGCTCTGGGCCTCAGAAGTTGGGAGGATATTTTTGGGTAGAGGTTTGGTGGAGGACAGTTGCTGGGTCGGTTAAGTATGGCTGAAACCTAAGAGCACAGAAGAGGACCAGGTAGCCTCGGTCCAGTAGCTGTAGATGTGATCGTTTAGTGTGAGCAAGGCAAATGAAGAAGTTTAAGCAGGCATTAGCCAAATCAAGAAGAGCTTATTTAGCATAATGAGTTTGAACTTCTTCCTATAACTATAACATTAGTTCCCATTGAGTTCCTGACTGTGGTGTTTCGCACGCATTACAGCAACTCTTTGAGGTATTGTTACCCTCTCTTACAAATAAGGAAACTGAACTTTGGAGAGATTAAGTAACTTTCTCAAAGTCACACAACTAGTAAATGGTATAGAAGGAACTCTGATTTCAGAGCCTGCACTCCTACCAGATATGAGGCGTTGGAGGAACTGCTGAAGGTCTTTAAAGAATGAGATGACATTGTCAGTTTTGTGTTTTGTAAAGATCACTGAAGTTTCATTGTTGGCTCCAGTATTAGAATCCAATATAAGATTCATCTGTCACTTCACAGAATCATCTTTTTTAAAGTCTAATCTTTTTTGCTCATCTTGCCAATAGCTATTTTACAGTATTGTATAGCGGGCAGCAGGAGGCACAGGGATCTCATACTGAGATAGCAAAACAAAACCTGTTTTTGTCAATATTTGGTGTGGGTTTGGAGTAAATTCATCTGTTTAAAAATATTTATCGAGGGCAGTTGTGTGCTAGGCACTGTTCTAGGCACCAAGGATATGTCAGTGAACAAAGAAGACAAAAATGGAGCTATATTCTAGTTAGTAAATTTTAGTATTTATACTTAAGCACTAACATACTACAAGGAAATATGAAACTTAGACAGTTAATGATGAAGTTAGGGGCTAAGTGCATATCTAAGTTCAAATTTAAGGTTACAAATTAGCATAATTTTTATCTTAATTGAAATGAAAGTAAACTGGTGGTCCAAGCAGCTAAAGTCTTAGTAATTTTTTGAAATCGCTCTCCTACTTCTTTAAAGAATCACAAGAAACAGCTTCTCTGTTTGGATGCTCTGTAAATGTGTATATTGGTTTTGATAAAGGCAGTAAATCCTATTATTGTTATTACTTAGCTTACAACCATTTAAATTCTGCCTCTGGTTCTCATATCATTCCTTAAGCAAATGGACTGAGAATCAGATGATAGAAACTTATTTGTCTTATTATAACCCTCACTTTCACATAGTTAAGACTGATGTCTTTTAAATTTTTTTCTCAATTATTGTTAATAATTTCTTAGCATCAAGGCTAAGAAAAATAAACCAGGAGGCATAAATTAACACTTATTACAGAGATTTATTTGAACCAGTTATTAAATCAGTAGCATATTTTGAACTCCAGTCAGAACTATGAAGGATAAAAAGGGAAATAATATGGCTTTTAACTAAGTTGTTGTTGTTGTTATTGTTTAACTCACTGTTTTGATGGCTCTCATGGCTCTAATGACAAATGACTGTAAACTGGAAGTGAATTATAGCATTAAACTAAATAGTGTCAGAGAAAATATATACAAAAGACTTTATAAAAGAACCAAATTTTCATTCTTCATGAACTGAATATGTTAAATAATATAGCTAATAGTATGTTTATTAAAACCACAGCACCATCTTTAAAACAGCATGAAGTACTTACTAATGAAAAAAGCATTATGAAGTGTGTTCAGTTGTGACAATAAACAGATAAGTCTTAAGTTTAATTTTAATACCAAAACTGATTTGGTACTATAAATAAAAATTGTTTGTAAAATCTACACAGACAGTTTTTGTTCCAAGAAGTTCAAGATTATATTGATAATCAGGTGTTCTTGATGACCGAGACAAATCACTGATAATCAGGTGTTCTTGATTACCGAGTGTCTGCGATCATTTCTCTGGTGCTTATTTTAACACTGAAGTTAAACTTTTTTTTAGTTAATTGGCAAGGCATTGTGGGAAGCATACTTAGCAAATGTTCTAAACCAAACAGATCAGATGTAGATAAAATCCTTTTGCAAAGAAGTAATTTCATGTGGGAAAATTCAAATTAATTTGCCTGTAACAAATTCCTACAAGAAATAAGGGTATTTAAGGAATACTTTTCCTATCATTCTACTGTTATAGAAACAGTACCTAATTTTGTTATTATTTTAAGAAAGGAAATGGTATTCATGCAGCTTTCTTATTTTGTCAGGATAAGTCTCTTAGTCGATTTTCTTTTGTTTTAGGTATTGTATTTCAGAAATTAAGAATGTTTTATAGGTGCTTCATTTATAAGATTAATAAATTTCCTGAAATTGTTTCCTCATTATAATGCATTTCAGTATTAGATTCTCTCCCTCACTACCACTCCCTTTTTTTTTTAAATAAAGTTGGAAACAAGGTAAATATTTAATTATTTCATGGAGCAGGAGTCTCTCTGTTAGTATAATGCCATGCAAGTTGTGCCCTGCACAAGGACACCTGGCTGAGGCGGTGAATGGGCTTTGAAATCAGCCCACACTCCAGTCCCCAAGCTGTGTGCCTTGGTATAGGGAAACATTCACCTGGAGGCGAGTTGTTTTTTTTTTTTCCAGTTCACACAGAGATACAATATGGGCTATAGCTGTACCTTTTTTTCTTCAAAGACATGTTAGAATACTGAACTCTATCATATTGTAGTCAGGTCTCATTTTGAAAGATAGGAATTGGAGAGGTCTTTGTTTTGCTAGCCTCTGTGGCTGGGGCATGTGGGAATCACTGATTCAAATTCTTTTTAACTTGCTGTTTTTTTCTGCCTGAAGTGCTTTTCCTTTGGATGTCTTCATGGTTTCATTCTCTCACCTCCCTGAGGTTTTTGCTCAACTGTTACCTCTCCTTGAGGCCTCCCCTAACCTCTACTTAAAATTGCAACCACCTTTCCCCACATTCTCTGTCTCCCTTCCGCCTTAATTCTTCTCCCTAGTGTTTTTCACTCTGATATACTGTATTTCTTTGTGTTCTGAGAGGTTAGGGATTTTCCTGTTTTGTTTTCTGCTATATTCTCACAGCCTGGAATGATGTCAGCCTCATAACAGGACACTCTATTGAATGAATAACAGAATAGAGAATTTCCAGTATACTCGGTAATTTTCTACAAAATTTCCTACTCTAATTATAGATGCTTAGTAAGTATTAAGGGATGATGATAGAGTACAAATTGAAGGCCTGGGTTCTGGAGGTAGAGTGCACAGGTTTAAATCCCACCTCTGTTGTTCTTAGAGACCCATCTTTGCCCATTTTCTAAGTTAATACTTAGAACATGCCAAGGACTCTGTAATTTGGTGATAATCAGCTTAATCTAAGGAAAGGAGGGAGGGCAAAGATGTAATACATTCTTTACATATTTATCAAGGAACCACTATTTGTTCCAGGCATTATGGAACATAAAGAGAATAAGACATGATTCCTATCTTAAGGAAGCTGACAGTCTAATTGGAAAGACATTCATCTAGAGACTCTGATTCATGAGATCACATTTTATTCAAGGGGAAAGAGTATAGTATTATGTGCTCCTTCATAGCAACAGTCTTCTGATTTACTTAAGCCTGTTTATTAAGGTCAAAAACATTTCCTGCCTTCACAGAGTTTATGGTCAAGATGAGGAGAAAGCAAGTCACTATCCTCATGGATTTATTATCAAAAATAACTCTATAATTAGATATTACAAGTAAAATGCAAAACTTTGGGGTAATAAAAATTTTCCAGCCTTGCGATAGAAATGGGGGGTTTTATGTCAGTCTTGTTTTAAACTTATTCTTTATAATCTAAAATTTATAAACATTTTCTAACTTTTCCTTCACATTTTAGATTATACCATTTTACTTTTATTCAATCACGATTATTCAGACTAACAGAGATGGCCAAGATGGAGAGGGGTGAACTTTTAGTACAGAAGTAGGTATGAGAGCATAATGACCTCTGGAATAGAACCTGCTGATTTTACCAGCCTTTTAAAACCCATTTTTCTTACGGAATATCCATAATTATGTTTGAGCTCTTGAGTATTATATAAATCTGTAGTACTTGTAGGCTTGTATATAATTATGACTAAAGACAGTATTAATATTTTTGTGTTTTCTTGGCTAATTTAATCTGTTTAAGGGCAATCCTTATTGAAATGCAGGTCAGGTTCTTATTTTCATTGTGAATAATTAAAGAAGAGAACTTTCATTATCTCTAGTACCTCTTAATTCTCCTTTATAATAGACTCTCTTTTATAAAGAACATGGATATTATCACTCTTTTCCTTTTTCAGAATCTGATATTGACGCTGCCACTGCAATGATGCTTTTAAATACTTCTATAGAACAAGGAATTTTGGAATGTAAGCAATCATGCTTTTCTTTTTAAAATACATTTTTTGTGAGTGCCTTTCAAATGTCATTTTTTTTTTTTAATATTTATTTATTTGGCTGCTCCAGGTCTTAGTTGCGGCACACGGGATCTTCACTGTGGCATGCAGGCTCTTTTAGTTGCAGCGTGTGGGCTCTTTAGTTGTGGCATGCGGCGTCTTTTAGTTGCGGCATGTGGGATCTAGTTCCCTGACCAGAGATAGAACCCGGGCCCCCTGCATTGGGAGCACGGAGTCTTAACCACTGGACCACCAGGGAAGTCCCTCAAATGTCATTTAGAATGCAAAATATTTCAGTGTTACAGGCAAAATTACTTCTTTCTAACTAGATTGTGTTTTCATCTGAATAACTTAGTTTCTGTTTTATTGTATTTCTTTTAATTTATGTGAGAAATTGAGAGATCGAGGTTAATGCTGTGATAGATCTTGTTACATTGACCAAGAAATGAAGAAATAAATAGCATACTTAGAAATTAAGCTTGAAGATTTAAAAGTAAAAATGAAAGCTATGAATAAGAAAACATAGAAAAGTATGTTTATAACCTTGAAATGGAAAAAGCCTTTTTTGAGATGAGATGCAAAATGCAAAATCCATAAAAGCTGTGTAAATTTAATTAAACATCAAAATTTTAGAGTTCTGACAACAGCAGATATCTTTAAGCATAACACTGGGACAACATACTTCTTCACTTTATATAACAGACAAAGGAATAATATTGAGTATACATGTGTATATAAAAAAGGTTTTATAAGTAAGAAATAAGGAAACAGTTCAACAGAAAAGTCAGCAAAATATATGAATAGGTGGGCCTCAGAGGAGGAAATATATAGATGGACAACACACGTTTGAAAAGATGCAGCTTCTCTAGAAATCAGTGAGATGCAAAATGAAACAATATTGAGATACTATCTTTTTGTCCATGAGATTATGAAAAATTAAAATGATTGATAATATTAGGGGTTAAGTATAGGAAGTGGGTATTGTCATACACTGTAGAATATAAATTGGTACAACCATTTTGGAAGGCAGTTTGGAAATACCAATTAAAACTTAAAATGTGTGTATTCTTTTACTTATTAATTGTATTTCTTGTTATCTCTCCTAGAAAAATATTGCATATGTGTAAGAAAAGGCATGTGGATGGATTTTCGTTGCAGTATTATTTGTAATAGTGGAAAACTGGCAACAACCTAAACACCAATAAGTAAATGGTTAGCTAACCAGTGGTACATTGATATTGAGGCATTCTGTGCAAGCAGCTCAAAGTAATTATATTGTCCATGGAAAGGTCAAGACATACCATTAAGTGGTTTAAAAATGTTTCACATTAATACCTACAGGATGATATGGTCTGCATAAAATTTAAAAATCCACAAAACATTACCAATCTAAAGCACTTATTCAGGAGTGATATAGTAGTTTTTAAATGGCCTGTTTCTGCAATCAAATGCATTTGATTTATTGATGGAAACTTTATTTTCCACAGGTAAGAAGCCTCTTCCTCTTAAAACAGCAGTGCAAAAAAAAAGGAGTTATAGCAATGCATTTAATCATTCCAGTGCTATGCGATTACACGAGAGTGATTCTTTAGCCACCAGCATTGATCCAAAAGAAGACCACAATTACAGTGCAAGTAGCATGACAGCACAGCGTTGTGCATCCAGGTCTAGTGTGTCTTCCCTGTCTTCTGTGGATGAGGTATATGAATTTATCCCAAAGAGTAGCCATGTAGGAAGTGATGGCAGTGAAGGATTTCACAGTGAAGAAGATACAGACGTTGATTATGAAGATGATCCTCTTGGAGACAGTGGCTATGCATCACAGGCTTGTGCAGATACCTCTGAAAAAGGGCAGCCAGACAAAAAGATGCGAAAACAGTCATGTCAAGAAATTGATGAGGAGCTCAAAGAGGCAGCTGGATCTCTGCTCCACCTTGCTGGAATTCGTACATGTCTAGGTTCCCTAATAAGTACTGCAAAGACACAAAATCAAAAGCAGCGGAAAAAATAGAAATACTTATTAGTGTGAAATTATTTTTAAATGTGGCAATACTCTTCTACTTAATTCTTTACAAGGGATATCAAAGCCATAATGGACTTCTTTTGTTTTAGGGTGAGGGAGGGGTGCTAATTACCTGTTTATTTCTAAACATTATTGTTTTTTAAATTTTTATTAAATAATTGCTGTTAGGATCATGCGTAATCATAAATATGATGTGAAGTCCTAAAAGCATAATTTCTGTGATAAGTGTGATAAGATTTGGAAATATTATGTAAAAAAAATCCCCAGCCTCTGTCTTAAAGTTGTAGGGAAAATCTTTTATTCTATTGTGTCCAAATGTAAGAATTGGCAACTCTGTAACATATTTTTTTCATTTTCTCTTCTAATATGTAATTAATTATAGTTGCTGATCCAGCTAAAAATTTTGCTGCTTTCTTTCTCACATACTCCTCTCTTGACACATGCAATTCAGTAGGATGAGATTTCAATTTTTTATTTTGTCTTAATTTTTGTTTTTAATTATTTTTTGTTGACACATGAACAAAGTTGAATATAAATTGGAAAAGATCCTAGATGTCTAGAAAGTTCCTTTTGGATACATAGGCAGTATAGCAAAAATTCTAGGATTTAGAAAAGGCAATTTTGTGATGTAATTTCATTTAAGAACACTCTAATTCCTATTACAATATTATCTTTCAAATTTTTTAACTTCCCAGATATTGCATAGCATTTATTGGAGCCATTTGTTCTTTCCCAAAGTGCTTTGCAACCATTGTTTAAATTTTAGCCACTAACTGTCTGTTGAGGAGAAACTATCCAATGAAAGGATATAGCCATAGAGTGTATTAGGAAGTTAACGCCCATTTTGGCACACTTCTGCAATAAGAGGATCTTTCATTTGCTTGTTAAATGTGCTGCCTTCTGAGAATCTTGTAGTACGAATGGAGTGTAATCTAATATAAACATTTTGAATACGTATTACTTATGTTATCGTAAATAAAGGTAGATATTTAGGAAAAAACTTCTGCCCAAACTTTGTATGAATTAAATTTGTATGTGCACCCAGTTAAGTTAAAGGATTTAACAAAACTATAGAGACAAAATGCCTTCGTGGATTTCAAAATTCATATAAAATTTAATCTTATATGATACATCCTTTTGAGGAGGCAGTGTAATACCTATTATGTGCCATTAAATCCATGCTAAAAGATTTTGTTACTGTTCGAAATGTGTATTGACCAAGGCCTTTTTCAGTATTTGAACAAATCTGCTTGTATGATACATTTTTTCATATTATTTATATAATGTGACTATATCATTCAAAAGGAACAAGGGATACTAATAAAACTAAACTTACTCACTATATATTTTTTTACAACGGCAGAAGCAACTTTCCAAAAGTTCAGTCTTATCTCATGCTACATCCTGTTTCATAGACAATGACCTTGTTTTCATTTTCTGATAATTTCATATATACATATACATACAGACATATACATACATACACACATAAGCTCACGATTTTGGTTTGTTACTTTCAGCTACTTCTATGACAATAAAGCATTTTCTTGGATTTTTTTTTAAACAAACAAATATTTTTAACTTGTAGAGTTTATTTGGGCAAAACTGAAATGAGAAGCATAATGAAAACGTCTTTTTCAGTTGGCAAGACTTTAAGCCAGGGATAACAACATTAATATTATCTGTCCTGTTCCCATGTTAATTGTAATTGAACCTGGATAGCCACGTTAATAGAATCGGTGCTGTTGAAAAATAGTAATCCTTCAATTTGTTGATAATGAATAAGTGTGCAGGATGAGGTATTGGATTTTTTTGTTCTTCATATATGTCACATCTGCTACAGAAAATGGCTAACCCAAGTTAACATCTTTTACTGTAGACAGTGACTATAACACCAAAAATCGTTTTTACCACGGTATAAGTAGTACACAGATTATAAAAATCATTTTAATAACAAAACGTTTTTAAGCTATTTACTGTGGCCCTCTGGATAGACCTTATTAACAGTGTTTTAATGATCTGGTTCCAGTTTATCTTGTTCAACTGAAATTCTGTACCACAAATGTTCTGTCTGGTTCCTGTCCATTAGATAATTAGCATTTGTGAAGTAAAGGAAAATAAGATAAGGAGGGGGAAAGTCCTTCCCAGTTCAAATAGAGATCTTCAAAGTTATTTTTGTCTTAATATAAATAACAATAACTTTAAACTTGATTTTCTCTCCCTCTTCATTGTACTCTTCGCACAAATTTAAAAGTTAAAAGTTCTATTCATCACTAGCAAGGTCAATAAACTTTCACACTAAAACCTAACAGGAAGAAGTTATAGGATATTATATATTGAATTCTTATATAGAATTCAGTGCATCACTTTCCATGTGCTGATTTACCAAGGCAGTTATTTTTAAGGTGAAGAACCTTTTTAATTATGGTCCCCCATTAGTACTTCCATAGACATCCCATTCCTCAGGTTTGTTGAGATAAAAATATGGCTAATAATCACCCAGTTAAGGAAGGTCATTTCAAGTCCTATGGACTGGAAATTGTATTTCTAAGAATATATTACTAGCAAATTTTACTATAATAAAAACAACTTGGCAATCCTGGAGAGATTTTATATTTTAAAACTGTGACTTAAACTAACATATAATTTACCTTGCATCAATATAAATTGTTACAACCAATTCCAGTTTATAATAGATCCCTAGTAGAAGTTTTAACAGTTAATCTTCATCTTTCACATCCCAAATAGAATCAGTGTTTCATGAATATGTATTTTTGAAATTTATTTGTGCAATATATTACTAAGTTAGTTCATGTTTTATTTTACTTTTCAAATTCAGAGAAAGAAAGTATTACATGGAGAAGCTAATTATTGGTGGATCACCTCCTTTTTTCCACCTTTGAGCCTTTCATGTCCTCCTTGTAACCAATGTGACTTCTCTTAACTAAGATTCCTTTGTATATAGTAAAGTTTAGAATATATATATTTTTTCTTTTGCTACTTTCTGAGGCATTATGTAAAGGGTCATACTAGGTCATCAGTTAAATATATGTTAGCACGAATTCAAAACTAGAGAAAGTTTTAAGGGGGGAATGTGTGTGTCTTGGTAGACCAGGAGGTCTTTCCCAGCAATTTAAGCAACAGATGTGAATACTTCACAAAGCTGTGAAGAGTATTGTCTTAAATACTACAGTAACTTAACAGCCTTTTGTGAAGACCATAGCATTTAATTAAGAAACTTTGAGGCTTTCTAGTTGACATATATTTTATAGTTTTTTGTTAGTTTGAAATGTTATATAAGCTTTGATTTAAACAAAGTTTGCTTTAGTATGTTAATGATGTAGTCAAAATATTTATTGAAAGACAAAGTAGAGTATTTTAATGTTATACCTGCCATTTTTTTTAAAGCACATTTTTTGCATCTAACTGCCAGTGCCATTGTCAAAACTTGTTTTTAAAATTGTTGTACATTTCTTATTAAACTAAGTGCTTAATTTTAAAGTATTATGTTGCCATTATATAGTGTATAAAAATGTATAACTGCCAATTCATTGTAACTATTATTTATTTTTAAGTGAAAGTGTAAGAATGCTTTCTGATTCAAGAAATTTGAGTTATTAAACTGTCCTTATCCTCTTTTCTAAAGTAGCATAAAAATTACCCTGAGTTTGAGTTATAATTGCCAGTAAGTAGATGACCAGTCCAAGTGAACCACTTCTCAGTTGCCAGTCTTTGCTCATATTAAAAACAACTTAACAAATGTTTAATTTTTGTATCTAATCTCTGATTATTAAATTGTTTATAAAGTTTATTTTTACCAAAGAGATGCAATTCATTATGATAAAGTATTACAGAATAAACCTTGTTTTATAACATACTTGTACTTTCTCTGTCCTTTGGGGGTTGGTAGTGTAGATGTAGGTGGTTCATACTCCTACACACACACACACACACACTCACACACTCTTTCTATTCCAGTGTTACAAAGTTGGAGTCATGCAGATGAAGAATAAAAGTTTTAATTTCAGAATTTTTTAAAGGCTATTTTTTGAAAGTATTCTTTTTCCTGGTTTTTATATGTCATCTTAATCATTGAAAGCTAAAATAGTGTGAGTTACATTATTCTCTTCCTGAAGTTGAACTTTTCCTGTTCGTATATATAATGAGATATTTTGAAATATAACTAAGAAAAATTGATTAGAATATGTAATTATTAAAGCTATTTCTGAGAATTCCCTGGTGGTCCAGTGGTTAGGACTGTGCACTCTCACTGCTGAGGGCCTGGGTTCAATGCCTGCTCAGGGAACTAAGATCCCACAAGCCACACGGCACGGCCAAAAAAAAGACTATTTCTAAATACAGTTGACCCTTGAACAACGTGGAGGTTAATTCACATATAACTTATAGTCAGCCCTCTGTATCTTCAGTTCCTCTGCAAAGGCAGATTCAACCAACCGTGGACTGTGTAGTATTGTAGTACTTACTATTGGAAAATATCCAAGTATGAGTAGACCCTCGAAGTTCAAACCCACTTTACTCAAGGGTCAACTGTACAGTAGTTTTACTTCAAAAATACCCATAATAACCACCTGTTAAAAATTGGGCATCCATTGTAAAATGGAATAATCTACAACCAATACTTTGATTTTAATTCCCCCTGTCACTTCTTTGAAGTTCTGTAATGGTCATTTAAATGGTAGTATCTACCTAGAGTTGTGTATTCAAAATGAGTTGGTGAGACAGCCATATTGATTTTAAACTCCCTTTGAAATCCAGATTCATTTAAAAATAGCTATTTGGGATTCATGTATTTGTCCCTTTAAAGAGAGAATCTTATTCTCACTATTAGATTCACTTTCTTGCTCATACAAGTTCTGAGCTAGTATAATTTTTATACACCATTTTTAGAAAAATATTAAAATATAGGTTAAAACGTGTTTAGTCTTTTCCTCGAGAATTTCAGGACATGGATCTTTTTTTTTTTTTTTTGGAAATGAAGCTAGCAAAAAGTACAAAAATTTAGATATAAAAGTGTTGAGAATCTTTAAGAATGAAAATAATTACTAATCTTAGAAATAGCCATATTGGGGCTTCCCTGGTGGCGCAGTGGTTGAGAATCTACCTGCCAATGCAGGGCACACGGGTTCGAGCCCTGGTCTGGGAAGATCCCACATGCCGCGGAGCAACTAGGCCCGTGAGCCACAACTACTGAGCCTGCGCGTCTGGAGCCTGTGCTCCGCAACAAGAGAGGCCGCGATAGTGAGAGGCCCGCGCACCGCGATGAAGAGTGGCCCCCGCTTGCCGCAACTAGAGAAAGCCCTTGCACAGAAACGAAGACCCAACACAGCCAAAAATAAATAAGTTAATTAATTAATTAAAAAGAAAAATATTCCTTTAAAAAAAAAAAGAAATAGCCATATTAATATGCTCCATGAAATTTTAAGTAGAGGAATGTTTAGACGCTGTTATCCTCTAAATTAAAATAGCCATGTGCTACACAGAGAATATAACATACTTAAGGATAGTTTGTGTTCAAAAAGATTGTTGGAAAACTAGAAACACTCTTCAGGGAACTTCAGGGCAAGTTATGTACCTCATAATATAGTGGATAAACAACAATCCCTCCTTAACTGAAAGTGATTCTTACACAGAAATTTTGTTTAGGTGGATTTTCTTCCATTATAGATTTTCCTTAACCGTGAGGTTTTGGTTCAAGTAAATACTTAACAAATCCACCTTGTTGGGAAATTTTAATAATAGAGGAAACAAGGAGTTGTGCAGGAAAGAAAGATTGTAAAAATTATTAATTCAGGGGAGATTTAAGAACCTGAAGCAAAATTGCTATCTGCTGGTTGAGAATTTGAAATAGAGACTGCAG
The DNA here is from genome assembly GCF_028021215.1 of Eschrichtius robustus. Classification (NCBI taxonomy): domain Eukaryota; kingdom Metazoa; phylum Chordata; class Mammalia; order Artiodactyla; family Eschrichtiidae; genus Eschrichtius; species Eschrichtius robustus. The sequence continues at coordinate 40,513,570 of NC_090838.1, forward strand.
CCAGATTGAAGTACTCTGCAGTCGGGAATTCCCTGGCGGTCCAGTAGTTAGGACTTGGTGTTTTAAGCGAGGCTAAATAAATAAAGTGCTCTGCCGTGGAACTAAATTCATATGATAATCCTGTATATTGAGACGAATTGACAAAAAGTTGCACACCCTTTGTGAACTGAACATCTTTTCACTGAAGTATTTCAGTGCTTAATCCCAAGCACTGGGTTTTAAGTGTTGGACACAATACACACTAAGAAGAAAAATAGACAATCCCACTCTTAAAAATGTAAACACAATTGTGAATTGTGGTGATTGCCATGAAAGAAGAAAATAAAGAGCTCTCAAAATATATAACATTTAATCTGGGGTTTCAGGGGAGGTTACCCTGAGGAATGTAATTTAAGCTGAAATCTGAAAGAAGCAGGTAATTTGGGAATGAAAGCATGGCAAATTCTTCTGGGCAAGGATAACAGCATTCACTAAGAGCCCTGTGATTGGAGAAAACATGAGATTTTCAGTGAACTAACAGGCTAGTCTTACAAAGCAAAAGAGCTGGGGCCAAACTTTGCAAAGCCATGTGAGTCAAATTAAAGATTTGGGCTTTTATTTTAAGTACCTAGGGAAGCCGATGAAGGTGTATGCGGTTTAAGAAATCACCCTAACACTTTGTTTTTGGGTTTTTTCCCCCAATTTTATTCCATGACTTGGTTTTCTCCCCCCCTTTTTTTTTGTATTGGAATATAGTTGATTTACAGTGTTTCAGGTGTATAGCAAAGAGATTCAATTATATGTATATAACTGAATATATATATATATATATATACACTTTTCAGATTCTTTTCCATTATCGGTTATTACAATATTTTGAATACAGTTCCCTGTGCTATACAGTAGGTCCTCGTTGTTTCACCCTGACACTTTGACTTGCAGCCATAATGAAGTAACAGGGTCAGATTTAAGCTCCTCTGTAAACAACCAGAAAACTGGGCAAAATATATGAAATATTTTTGATGTGATCAATAAGAGTGATATAATTCTAGCCAGATTAATTAATGGGGGAAAAAAAAGAAGACACAAATTAGCAAAATCAGAAATGAAATGAGACATAAGGACAGATCCTACAGGTATTAAAAGGATAATAAAAGAGTACTATTAAGACCGTTAAGCCAATACATTCAACTTAGATGAAATGAACAAATTTTTCTGAAGTATAATTGACTTACAATATTATATTAGTTTCAAGTGTACAGCATAGCATGGTGATTCAATATTTTTATACATTACAAAATGATTACCATGATGTCTAGTTACCATCTGTCACCATACGAAGTTATTATGATATTGCTGTATTCCCTATGCTGTATATTATATCCCTGTGACTTATTTTACAACTAAAGTTTGTACCTCTTAATCTCCCTCACCTATTTCACTCTTTTCTCCCATCCCACCTCCCCTCTGGCAACAACCAGTTTGTTCTATATACGTATCTATGAAACTGTTTCTGTTTTGTTACATTTGTTTTGATTTTTAGATTCCACATATAAGTGAAATCATACTGTATTTGTCTTATTTCATTTAACATAATACACTTTAGGTCCACCCATATTGTTACAGGCTGCAAGATTTCATTTTTTATGGCATATATATAGATAGATAGACAGGTAGATATATATGTGTGTGTGTATGTATGTATATATTCCACATCTTTATTCATCTATCAGTGGACACTTAGGTTGCTTCCATATCTTGGCTATTTTAAATGCTGCAATGAAAATAGAGATTAATATATGTTTTTGAATTCGTGTTTTTGTTTTCTTCAGATAAATACCCAGAAGTGAAAATGCTGGATCATGGTAGTTCTAGTTTTAATATTTTGAGGAATCTCCATACTGTTTTTCCATATTGGCTGTACCAATTTACATGCCCACAAATAGCACAAGGGTTCCCTTTCATCTACATCCTTCCCAACACCTGTCATTTATTGTCTTTTTTTTTTGGAGTTTATTTATTTATTTATTTATTTATTTATTTATTTATTTATTTATTTTTGGCTGTGTTGGGTCTTCGTTTCTGTGCGAGGGCTTTCTCTAGTTGCGGCAAGTGGGGGCCACTCTTCATCGCGGTGCGCGGGCCTCTCACTATCGTGGCCTCTCTTGTTACGGAGCACAGGCTCCAGACGCGCAGGCTCAGTAGTTGTGGCTCACGGGCCTAGTTGCTCCGCGGCATGTGGGATCTTCTCAGACCAGGGCTCGAACCTGTGTCCCCTGCATCAGCAGGCAGATTCTCAACCACTGTGCCACCAGGGAAGCCCTATTGTCTTTTTGATAGTAGCTTTTCTGACAGGTGTAAGGTGGTATCTCTCTGTGGTTTTGATTTGCATTTCCATTATGATATTGATGTTGAGCACCTTTTCATGTGTCTGTTGCCATCTGTATGTCTTCTTTGGGAAAATGTCTATTCAGGTCCTCTACCCATTTTTCAATCAGGTTGTTTGTTTTTTTGATGTTGACTTGTATGAGTCCTCTACATTTTGGATAGTAACCCCTTATCAGTTATATCATTTGCAAATATTTTCTTCTATTCAGAAGGCTGTTTTCTCATTTGTTAATAGTTTCTTCACTGTGCAAAGCTTTTTAGTTTGATGTAGTCCCTTTTGTTTATTTTTGTGCTTATTTCCCTTGCCTGAGGGGAAAAATATTGCTAAGACAAATGTCAAAGAGGATACTACTAAGCTTTCTTCTAAGAATTTTATGGCTTCAGGTCTTACATTTAAGTCTTTAATCCATTTTGAGTTTATCTTTGTATATCGTGTGAGAAAGTAGTCCAGTTTGATTCTTTTGCATGTAGCTGCCCAGTTTTCCCAACACCATTTATTGAAGAGGCTGTCTTTTCCCCATTGTGTGTTCTTGATTCTTTGTCATAGATTAATTGATATTATAAGCATGGGTTTATTTCTGGGCTCTCTGTTCTCTTCCACTGATGTATATGTCTGTTTTTGTGCCCGTACTATACTGTTTTGTTTACTGTAACTTTGTAGTATACCTTGAAATCAAATAGCATAATACTTCCAGCTTTGTTCTTCTTTCTCAAGATTATTTTGGTAATACAGGGTCTTTTGTGTTTCAGTTCAAAGTACTTGTTTTAGTTCTGAGAAAAATGCATTGGTATTTTGATAGGATTGCATAGAATCTGAAAGATTGCCTGGGGAATTCAGTCATTTTAGCAATATTAATTCTTCCAGTCCATGAGCATGGAATATTTGTTTGTGTTATGTTCAATTTCTTTCATCAATGTCTCATAGTTCTCCCAGTACAGGTCTTTTACTTCCTTAGTTAGATTTATTCCTAGGTACTTTATTCTTTTTGATGTAGTTGTAAGTGTTTGCTGTAGGTTTGTCATATATGACTTAATAAAAGTCATATGTTCAGTTATGTTCCTTCTATACCCACTTAACTGAGAGTTTTTATCATAAATGATATTGAATTTTGTCAAAAGTTTTTCTGCATCTATTGAGATGATCATAATTTTTATTCTTCAGTTTGTTAATATGGTGTATCACATTGATTGATTTGAGATATTGAACCATCCTTTCATTCCTGGGATAAATCCCACTTGATCGTGGTGTAGGATCCTTTTAATGTATTGTTGAGTTCAGTTTGTTAATACTTTGTTGAGGATTTTTGAATTTATGTTCTTGTGTTGGCCTGTAATTTTCTTTTTTTGTAGTACCTTTGTCTGGTTTTGGTATCAGAGTGTGTTGGCCTCAAAGAATGAGTTTGGAAGCATTCCTTTCTCCGCAATTTTTTGGAATAGTTTGACAAGGATAGGTGTTAACTCCTTTAAATATTTGGTAGAATTCACCTGTGAAGCCATCTGAAACATCCTGGACGTTTGCTTGTTGGGAGTGTTTAAATTACTGACTCACTTTCATTAGTGATAATCAGTCTGTTCATATTTTCTATTTCTTCCAGATTCAGTCTTGGGAGGTTATACATTTCTAGGAATCTGTTCATTTCTTTTAGGTTGTCCATTTTATTGGTGTATAATTGTTCATAGTAATCTCTTATGATCCTTTATATTTCTGTGGTGTCAGTTGTAAGTTCCCTTTCATTTCTGATTTTATTTATTTGACACTGTTCTCTTTTTTTCTTGATAAGTCTGGCTAAAATTTTATCTATTTTGTTTATCTTTTCAAAGAACCAGATCTTAGTTTTCTTCATCTTTTCTGTTGTTTTTTAGTCTCTATTTCACTTATTTGTGCTATGATCTTTATTACTTCTTTTCTTCTAACTTTGGGTTTTGTTTGTTCTTTTTTTAGTTCCTTTAGGTGTAAGTTTAGGTTATATGAGATTTTTTTGTTTGTTTATTGAGGTAAGCTTGTATCACTATAAACTTACCATAAATAATATATAATATAATATACATACAATGTATATACATACCATAATGCATACCATATTTTGTTTACCTGTTCATCTGTTGATGAACATTTGAGTTGTTTCTACCTGTTGGGTCTTATGCATAATGCTGCTGTGAACATTGGTGCACAAGTATCTGTTTAAATACCTACTTTCAATTTTGGGGGGTATATACCTAAAAGTAGAATTACCAGATGATATGATAATTCTGTGTTCAATTTTTTTGTGGAACCATGATACTGTTTTCTACAGCAGCTGTACCCTTTTACATTCCCACAGCAATGCTCAAATGGTCCAATTTTTCCATATCCCCTCCAACACTTGTTCTTCTCTTCCTTTCTCCTTCTCTCTCTCTCTCTCATAATAGTAATCCTAAATCATCCTAATGGAAGTGAAGTAGGGTTTCTCACACTTTCCCATGTCTTGCAAACAGAGGCACTGACAATCTTTCCTTCCAGACTATATTTTCAAGGATATTTTTATAGTGAATGACTGTGGAAGATGGATATAGTGTCTCCCTTCAGAGTAGAGGACAGGTTTGTTAGCGGTCCAGCATAATAAAGAGAATGGCTCCCTTTGGGGCAAAGGTCAGACACATTTGCTTGCAGCCTTTATAAAATATTAGGGTTTCCTAAGCAGCATCCACCTGGGCTGCTCTGCACAGCCCCATGGGAAAACTGAGACCCAAAGTGACTGTGAATCTCATGTTGCTTGCTGTACTGTAAGTAATAAATTTCTTTGTCTCTGACCCAAGAGTCTCATGTTTTCTGCCAGCATGCATGAAACTGTAGCAGGTAAGCTTGTTAGCTTGAAAGTACTGTAAAAGCTCACATCCTTCACAGTTCTTGACATTCTTCTGCCTGATAAAAGGCATCTCTGAAAAATCTACAGCAAACATCGTATCAAATGGTGAGAGGCTGACCACTTCCCCTTTAATTACGAATAAGCCAAGGGTGTCCCCTCTCATTACTTCTATATTTTACTGGGCCTCCTCGCCACTTTGGTAAGGCCAAAAATAAAATAGAGGAAGGAGGGGTGGGGTGGGATAATTAGAGTGCATAGAGCTTGGAAAGGTAGAAATAAAGTCACCTTTATTTACAGACAACATGATTGTGTATATAAAAAAATCCTAAGAAATCTATAAAAGGCTACTAGAACTAATAAATTTAATAAGGCCACAGGATACTAGGTCGAATGATTTATAAAAATCTATTGTACTCCAATATAGTAGCAGCAAACTTCTGGAAGATGAAATTTTTTTAAATACTATTTACATTAGTATGCAAGAAATGAAATACAAAGGAGAAAATTTAACAAAACATGTGCAAGACCTGTGCAATGAAAACTATAAACCCTAGCTGAGAGAACTTAAGAACATCTAAATAAATGGACAGATACACTGTGTTCATGGATCCAAAGACTTAAATATTGTTAAGATGTCAATTCTCTCCAAATTTATCTACACATTCAATTCAGTCCCAATCAAAATCTAGCAGGCTCTTTTGAGGAAATTGGCATGCTGATTCTAAAATTTATATGGAAATGCAAATGACTTAGAATAACCAAAAGCATTTTTTAAAAAGAGTTGAATGGCTTATACTACCTGATTTCAAATTTCACTATAAAGTTATAATAAACACAGTATGGTTTAATATATATATTTCAATGAAACAGAATAGTCCAGAAAGAAAATCCACACATATATGAGCAGTTGATTTTTGACAAAGATGCCAAGTTAATTCAAAGGACTAAGGATAATTTTTTTTTTTAAATGGTGCTGGACAATTGTATATACATGTGGAAAATGATGAATCTTGACTTATCTCTCACCGTACATGAAAATTTATTTAAAATCAATATCATTGACCTAAATGTTAAAGCTAACAGTGTAAAACTTTTAGAAGAAAACACAGAGGAAAACCTTTTTGACTTCAGAGCAAGCAAAGATTTCTTAGATAAAACACATGAAACACAAACCATAAGAGAAAAAAATTTATAAACTGATCCTCATCAAAATTAAAAACTCTTGCTCTCCAAAAGACACCATTAAGAAAATGAAAGAGCAAACAACATACTGGGAGAAAATATTCACAACATGTATATCTGACAAAGGATTGTATTCAGAACATTAAAAAAACTCAAAGTCAATATTAAAGAGACATAAATCAAGTAAAAAACAGGTAAAGATTTGAACAGAATGTTAACCAAAAATATATATGAATAGCAGATAAGACCACAGAAAGATGCTCAACATCATTAGTCATCAGAGAAATGCATACTAAAACCCCAATGAGATATTACTACACATCCAATAGACTGTCTAAAATGAGAAGGATTGACAATACAAGTGAATTTAAAAATGTGAAGCAATTATAAATCTCATGGTTGCTGGTGGGAATATAAAGTAGCACAGACACTTTGAAAAACAGTTTGGCAGTTTCTTATAAAGTTAAACATACACTTATTATATAGCCCGGTGTGCTAGTCTATTAGGGCTGTTTGCTACAATAAACTGCCACTGACTGGATGGCTTAAGAAACAAACATTTATTTTCTCACGGTTCTGGAGGCAAGAAGTCCAAGATAGAGGTGTGGGCAGGGTGGGTGGAGTGAGAGCTAAAACACATACACAGACATTGGGGAGAAAATCTCCTTGACCTTCAAACTCATTTTAGCAAACCAAAAATAAATTGTCCTATTTGAACTGCAGAGTAAAGGAGTTAATAAAAATTTGTTAATAAGGAACAGATGAGAAGCTGAAATACATTCAACGGCTTCTATTAATTTCAGAGCTGAGAGTTGAATAAAGACACTTCAAGTCAGATGGATGGCTCCCATACAAAGTATGAGATGGATCGGACAGAAAGAAATATTCTCTGAGAAGGGTTGGGTGGGTGTGGAAAATCAGTTGCTGGGAGTTCAATGGTTTTTTAATTTTAATTAAATTAAGAACTACCTGAATCTGATTTAGTCATCTATGAAGCGTATTATCTGGAATGCTGTAACTACTACTTAATGAGTGTTTTCTACTTGACAGGCATGGCAAGTACTAAGCCAAGCATTTAGATATTGTTTGTTATTTCGTTTAATCCTCACATCAACTCTTTGAGGTTAATGAGGTATATGTTATTTATAGACAAAGAAATCCACACTCAAGGAGCTTAAATTGCCAATAGTTAAACCATCTAGTAAATGGTTAAAAAAAAACCAAGCCTGGTTCCTAAATTTGTGCTTTAACTACCTGGTTTTTCTGCCTCTAGTTTACAGGACCAACCGAGCACAAGAAGAATGATTGGCGTTTAATTCATTTATTCAACAAATCTTTGCCGAGGCCCTCGTGGTTCTGCAGTGAGCAAAACAGATGAAAGTCTCTGCCCTCATGGAGCTTACATTCTAGTGGGAGGAGACTGGCAAAATAAAAATTTGAAATAAAATACTGGAAGTGATAGTGCTATGAAGAAAAACAGGGGAGGAAGAGGAGAGGTGACAGCTGCTGTGTGGTCAGGCCACCCAAGATGGCTGTTCTCTTGCTCTCTGCACATCCCCTGCTCAAGGATATAGGTGTTCTTCACCTATATCCTAGTCACATGACTGGCCTTCCTACATACTTGCCCCCGCCCCAGCTAGTGATTGTTCTAACTTTAGATCAGACCGTCTCCGCTGGGATAACTAATCAAAGGGGTGATGAGGGGCATCCCCCTCTGCTAGTTTCCCTAGTAACCAATGAGCCAACATGATGTCATTTCCCCTATAACTGGTAACCTCCCCCTCCTACCAAGAGTGGAGACTGCTGCCATGTCCTGCCAGCTGTCTGCTGCACACGGTGGGGTGTTGCTCCAGGACCTTGTTTCAGACGGTAAGCTCCCCCATCCATTAAACCATAGATGTCTCTGTTGCTGACTCCAGGCTCTTTCTCCCATCTTGAAACTACGCAAGTACAGGGCTTGCAGGCCTGTGGGGTGCAGCCCAACAGTTGCTATTTTAGATGGGGAAGACCTCTTACCTAAGTGACTCTGAGCAGGGATTAGAATGATGTGCAGGAGCAACATACACAAATACCCAGAGGAAGGGAACAGTGAAGGCTAAAGTAGAGGCTGCAGCTATTTGATGTTTTTACAGCATTAGCAAGAGGAATGCTATTTGCCTGGAGCATCCAGTGCAAAGGAAAGACTGGTAGGAGCTGAGGCCTGTGAAGTATTCAGGTACCAGGGGCCATGCCTTGCAGAGTTCTGTGGCCACCACAGTAAGAACTTAGAATCCAAGATCTGCGAGTAATGTAAACAAATTATTGATATTTTTCTAAGGATCGCTACCACACCTTGAGATTTAGAGATTGTCCATAGCAAAGCTTAAATCCAAAATCTTAATTAAATACTTTCTGACAAAACAGGACATCCTCTACATTATCACCTGTTACAGTTACCCTTCAAGCCAAAATAACTCCAAAACCAAGAAATGTATGTAAATCCAGGAAGTTAAGATAGTAGTGGTGTTTCTCTAAACTGGCACATATATTACTGTATCTTATTAACAAGTTGTTTCATAGGGTAAAAATCTTACCTCTTCTCATTATTATAAGGCTACATTACTGCAAAGTCTATTAAAATACATCTTTATTACTTTTAAATATAATTGGATCTAAGCCACCCAAGTTTTTTATGGCATTAAGGGAATAGAGAGGAATAATTTTATAATTAGCCTATCTGAGAGGTTTCATTAAGTAATTCAAGCATTCCCTTAAGATCTTGTTTACAGTATTAAATCTCTTAATAGGTAGAGTAAAAGTAAATATAAAACTGAATCTTGATCAAATTATAGCACTGTCAGTTCTACAACAGCCTAATTCACTGTTGCCAAGCAAACACTTTAAGAACCGAGATGTTTGGTATCTTTCTAGTCAAATGAGCAAGAACCGTGTTGCAGCAGAATTTGCCCCTCACATCTATTAAGATTTCATTTAAAAGAACTCCCACCCACTTTCTGCTTTCACTTACACACCAATCTGAATTCTTAAAGGAAATTGTATTACAAATGAAATTGGTTTTTCCTGAAAATAAGTGTTTGATGATAATTCTGAGACTAAGTATTTCCTTGTAACTTGATTCTGTGTAAATACTATCTCTCCCTTCTTTTAGATGAATTCTCCCCAGGAAATGTATGGTCAGCTTGAATTCACTTTAAGAAAAATGTTGATTATTCAAATGAGAAATTGCAATATTCAAACACTTGCAGCCAGCTCTTTGGAGAGGCAGTGGTGTATTTACACATTTCAGCTGACACACTACAGGTTCTTTACCAGTGCAGGTAAAAGCAGGACCATATATAATTTATTAGTACTCTCTCTCTCTAATTGCTTTCCAGTAGAATTGCAGAAAGGAATTCTCACTCTCTTCTGTTTCCCCTTGGGGGTTTCCTTTGTTACAGCTTAACTCTAAGCTTTATATGGAGTTGCAGCTTTCGAAATAGAGCATTAACTGGAAGCAATTATCCAATTATACCAGCTGTGACTATTCTGTATACCGAATATTTACCAAGAAAAGAGCACATTCAACAGATGATTTAATATAGCAGCCTGGCATAATGAACCTGCAACGGACCCTCCAATCACATAGCTAATGTCTTCAATGGCTGAAATATTCAAGAGTACACGTGTAGCTGAAGTCAGGGTAAAAAATAAACAAACAAAACAAAAAATAAAGACTATCAGGCTTGATTTTCAAAGCAGGGCAAACGTGTGATGTAAATTTTAAAAGTAATCAAAGAGCTTATGTTTGTTTATTATCTAAAATGCGTGAGATTTTTCCAACTGCTTGATTTTAAAAGTAGGTGTGCTTTCAACTTTAATCAAATTTTTAAAAACTTTTTTGATGCCTTATGTATGTGTGCTGAAGGATTATTACAGTGCTGTCCTTGAAACTGATGCTTTGGAACCACTTTAGGTACTTCTCGGATAAGCACCCAGAAGAACCTGCCTTGTATGAAATTCCACTCTGCAACCAGTAGTGTGATAATGAGCTGTGGGGTAGTCATTTTCTGCCTGTAATCTATTCAGCTTCTCAAGTGCTGACCAAGTGCTTGGGGAGGGGGGAAAGGCTTTGGCAAGGATAGTGTTGATTAAATGGGTGGGAAGATAATCCATATGCTGTCAAGGAATATTTTTATGGGCAAAAATTCACTACTAACACCTGCAAAATTGGCTCGGCAAGAAAAGAAGAAAATGTTTCAGCAAATTTGTTAGCTCTATATTAAAGAAACAAAACAAAGGAACCAAAACACTTGGCCACCAACTCTTGAGTCATCTTATTGGTGCTGTCTTGACAAAGAGATGCCATTCCTCTCTGTGCTATGATGTCACCTTTGTCCAATCATAACCTTCCTTATGAGAGTGTGGGATAACTCTCTGGAGAAAAGGTGAGTGACAGCAGCAAGCAACGCAGCAGTCACTAGGCAACAAGATCAGCCTTCAGTGGAAGAGAATTTTCAAACATTTAACCCTCACACTGTCAGGGTTTCTTGTTGCTGATATGGCAATAATCTCTAGACAAAAGGCTTAATATGAATAATGCAGCTTTTTTTTTTTTTTTTTTAAGCTATCTTTCTAAAGGCCATGAGAGGAAACTTTCTATTTAGACTAAGGACCTTACTTGGTTTGAAAAGACCGGTAAATTTGGAAATTTTTAAAACCTCTTTTTCACAAGGGTCATGATTTAACTCACATGATTATCTCCTTGGTGTCTTTAGACCCATTATTCTCTTGCTCCCCATAAGCGGGGCTGTCACACAGGTGTAAGGCCTGTGCCCAACACAGAGTTAGGGGAGGCGGTGAGTGGAGCTGAAATCAGCCTATGCTCCATGTGTCCGCACACACCCTCGTTCAGTTATTCTCAAGAAATGTCTTTATCTGATTTGTCGCCCTGATGCCATTTTGTAATTTGTCTGCCTGGAGTAGTGCTTTTTCCCAATTTGCACAAAGGTGTTGTATGAGTTCTCAGGTAGGGGGCCTTGCAAGTATATCTTATTTTTCCAACCAGTCAGAAAGTTCTGCAAGATTGTCCCTCCTCTTTTGCACTTGACTCTGCTAGAGAATTTAGCACAGGGCTGGACAGACCCAGGTGTGGTCTGGCAGTATTGTTTCCAAACTGGATTTCCAGAATCATCTTGTTCAGACTGTTCGGTTTGTTTCCCAAAAAGCACATTCTTTTAGAATTTCTCTCATGAAACTGATTTTTTGTTAATTTGAGAGCCCTAATTGTTTACCATTTTTTTCTGCCCCCAGTTATACAGTATAATGATTTCCTTAAGAAATCTTTTTTTTTCATTGAAGTATAGTTGATTTACAATGTTGTGTGATTTACAATGTTATAGTTTCTGCTATATAGCAAAGTGATTCGTTTATACATATATATCAATATATTCTTTTCCATTATGGTTTATCACAGGATATTGAATATAGTTCCCTGTGCTGTGCAATAGGACCTTGTTGTTTATCCATCCTATATGTAATAGTTTGCATCTGCTAACCCCAAACTCCCACTCCAACTCTTCCCCACAACACACCCTTGGCAACCACAAGTCTGTTCTCTATGTCTGTGAGTCAGTTTTTGTTTCATAGATAAGTTCATTTGTGTTGTATTTTAGATTCCACATATAAGTGATATCATATGGTATTTGTCTTTCTCTTTTTGACTTACTTCACTTAGTATGATAATCTCTAGGTCCATCCATGTAGCTGCAAATGACACTATTCCATTCTTTTTTATGGCTGAGTAATATTCCATTGTATATATATATACCTAATCTTCTTGATCTGTCGATGGACCTTTAGGTTGTTTCCATGTCTTGATTATTGTAAATAGTGCTGCTATGAACATAGGGGTGCATACATCTTTTCGAATTATAGTTTTGTCCAGATATATGCCCAGGAGTGGGATTGCTGGATCATATGGCAACTCTCTTTTTATTTTTTTGAGAAACCTCCATACTGTTGTCCATAGTGACTGCACCAATTTTCATCCCCACCAACAGTGTAGGAGGGTTCCCTTTTCTCCATACCCTCTCCAGCATTTGTTTTTTGTAGACTTTTTAATGGTGGCCATTCTGATTGGTATGAGGTGGTACCTCATTGTAGTTTTGATTTGCATTTCTCTAATAATTAGTGATGTTGAGCATCTTTTCATGTGCCTATTGGCCATCTGTATGTCTTCTTTGGAGAAATGTCTATGTAGGTCTTCAGCCCATTTTTGGATTGGGTTGTTTGTGTTTTTTGTTATTGAGTTGTATGAGCTGTTTGTATATTTTGGAAATTAAGCCCTTGTCAGTCACATCATTTGCAAGTATTTTCTCCCAGGCTGCATGTTGTCTTTTCGTTTTGTTTATGATTTCCTTTGCTGTGCAAGAGCTTGTAAGTTTGATTAGGTCCCACTTGTTTATTTTTGCTTTTATGTCTATTGCCTTGGGAGACTGATCTAAGAAAACATTGGTATAATTTATGTCAGAGGATGTTTTGCCTATATTCTCTTCTAGGAATTTTATGGTGTCATGTCTTATATTTAAGTTTTTAAGCCATTTGGAATTTATTTCTGTGTATGCTGTGAGTGTGTGTTCTAACTTCTTTGATTCACGTGCAGCTGTCTAACTTTCCCAACACCACTTGCTGAAGAGACTGTCTTTTCCCATTGTATATTCTTGCCTCCTTTGTTGAAGATTAATTGACTGCAGGTGAGTGGGCTTAAAGAACAGAAATCTTTATTATTATTATTATTATTTTAGTCAGATAATAAATCAATTAGCAGACACATTAAGTGAGTTTCATGAGGACAGTCGATACCATGTTTTCTCTCTTAGTGCCTGGCACATAGTAAATGCACATATATCTTTGCATAATTAATTAATGGTATTCACTTGGGGGACTCCAATAGGAGAATTATATATAATCCATTAGAATTGTAAGACGCTTACAAATTAACTAGTACAAGACTCATTTTGCAGTTGAGGAAACTGAGACTCAAATAACTAACCAATTCATAATCTAGTTAAAAGTGTGACCAGATTTCCCTATAATTAAGTCAATGTGAAGTTAATTTAGATCGCAAACACACAGGGGGCAAAGATCATTTCCACTGACTTGTTATATGCCTTATCTAGTATTGTTAAATCTGTCCTCAAAAAAAAAAAATCTGTCTTCAACATGTTGGTGCTCATATATTTGAGGACTATACTGAGGTTTAAAAGATAAAGTCAGATCCGGTTCAGAAGTAAACAGGTTCATCAGGACCACAAACCCAAAACCATCTCTTTTTTTAATATATAAATGTATTTATTTATTTATGTATTTATTTTTGGCTGTGTTGGGTCTTCGTTGCTGTGCGCAGGCTTTCTCTAGTTGCGGTGAGTGGGGACTACTCTTCGTTGCGGTGCGTGGGCTCCTCATTGTCCTGGCTTCTCTTGTTGTGGAGCACGGGCTCTACGCACGCAGGCTTCAGTAGTTATGGCACGTGGGCTCATAGTTGTGGCTTGCGGGCTCTAGAGCTCAGGCTCAGTAGTTGTGGCACACGGGCTTAGTTGCTCCGCGACATGTGGGATCTTCCCAGGCCTGGGCTCGAACCCATGTCCCTTGCATTGGCAGGCAGATTCTTAACCACTGCGCCACCAAGGAAGCCCCCAAAACTGTCTTAAGACTTTTGTGTCTCTAGGGATTGGTGCAATATTTGGCTTATGACAGGTACTCTATAAATTTTTGTTGAAAGAATAAAAGGGTAAAATAAAAGAATAAGTTTTTAAAGCTCTTGTATAGGGGAGATTTGCCTGTATTTTAAGTTCTGAAGAAGTAGCTGGCTATAGCCATGTGAACCAGTGAACAGAAGGGCCTTTGAAGCCCTGAGAGCAATTTAAAGCAGCAAATGGGTATGTAAAAGAGCACTCACTATTCAAACCAATCCCAAGGGGAGCCTGAACAGCCAAAATATCATGGTGGGGTAGAACACTGTCTAAAGGGCATTACAGGGTGGATTGAATATAGAATATCCTCCAGTTTCATTAATTTGAGTCTGATCAACTAAACACTCTTAAAAGTGAAATTTATAAGAAAAGTAGGTAAATAAATGCATAAAACAAAAATTCAATGTACCAAAACTTATGGGATGCAGCTACAGCAGTACTAAGAGAAAAATTTATAGCTAAATGCCTATTTTAGAAATGAAGATAGATCTCAAATCAATAACCTAATCTTCTCCCTTAAGAAACTAGAAAAAGAAGAGAAAACTAAATCCAAATGAAGCAGAAGAAAAGAAATAATAAAGATAAAAATGGAAATAAATAAAATAGAAAACCAATAAAGAAAAGTAATGAAATAAAAAGTTGGTTCTTTGAAAAGATCAAGAAAACAGACAAATTATAGCTTGACTGACCAAGAAAAAAAAAATAGAGAGAGAGAGAAGACACAAATTACTGATATCAGGAATAAAATAGGGACATTGCTACCAATCTTACAGAAATTAAAAGAATTATAAAGAAACACTTGAGCAACAGCATGCCCATAAATTAGATAACTTAGATGAAATGGATGCATTCCTAGGAAGACCCAAAACCAAAACTGATTCAAGAAGAAAATAGAAAATAAATGTGTGTACATATTTTTTCAGGAAGAATATTTTCCCTTTTTTAAAAACTATGTTTTTAGAGCAGTTTTAGGTTCACTTCAAAATTGAGAGGAAGTGACGGTGATTTCCCATATACCTCCTGCCCTGGCATATGCATAGCCTCCCCCATTATCAACATCCCCCAGAGTGGTACATTTGTTACAGTTGATGAACTTACATTGACACATAGTAATCACCCAAAGTCCATGGTTTACCTTGGGGTTTACTCCTGGTGTTGTACGTTCTATGGGTTTGGACAAATTTATAATGACATATCCCCATAATTATAGAATCATAGAGAGTTTTTTCACTGCCCTTAAAATCCTCTGCACTCTGCCTATCAATGCCCTTCTCCAACACCAAACCCTGCCAACCACCAATCTTTTTACTGTCTCCATAGTTTTGCCTTTTCCAGAACGTATTATAGTTGGAATCATAGGATACGTAGCCTTTTCAGATTGGCTTCTTTCACTTAGCAGTATGCAGTTAAACTTCCTCCGTGTCTTTTCATAGGTTGAGAGCTCATTTCTTTTTAGCGCTGAATAATATTCCACTGTCTAGATGTACCACAGTTTACTTACCCATTTACCTATTGAAGGACATCTTGGTTGCTTCTAAATTTTGGCAATTATGAATAAAGCTGCTATAAACATCTGTGTGCAGTTTTTTGTGGACATAAGTTTTCAGCTCCTTTGGGTAAATATCAAGAAGCTCAACTGCTGGATTGTATGGCAAGAGTACATTTAGTTTTGTAAGAAACTGCCAACTGTCTTCTGAAGTTGCTGTACCACTTTACATTTCCAATAGCAATGACTGAGTGTTTCTGTAGCTCAATATCCTCACTAGCATTTGGTATTGTCAGTGTTCTGGATTTTGTCCATGCTAATAGGAGTGTAGTGGTACGTCTTTGTTTTAATTTACATTTTCCTGATGATATATGATGTGGAGCATCTTTTCATATGCTTATTTACCATCTGTATATCTATCTTCTTGGGTGCAGTGTCTGTTAAAGTCTTTGGCCCATTTTTAAATTGGGTTGTTTGTTTTCTTATTGTTGAGTTTTAAGAGTTCTTTGCATATTTTGGATAACTGTCTTTTATCAGATGTGTCTTTTGCAAATATTTTCTCCCAGTCTATGGCTTGTCTTCTCATTCTCTCACCATTGTCTTTTGCAGGGCAGAAAGTTTTAATTTTAACGAAGTCCAGTTTATCAATTATTTCATGGATCATGCCTTTGGTATTGTATCTAAAAAGTCATCACCACACCCAAGGTCATCTAGATTTTCTCCTGTTATTTTCTAAGAGTTAACAGTTTTGTGCTTTACATTTAGGTCTGTGACCCTTTTTGGGAAGGGTGTAAGTTCTGTGTCCAGATTCTGTTTTTTTTACATGTGGGAGAATATTTTCCTTTTAAGAATCATTTTTCTTCTAGATGTGGTATATATATACAATGGAATATTACTCAGCATCAGAAAGAATGCAATAATGCCATTTGCAGCAACATGGGTGGACCTAGAGATTATCATAGTAAGTGAAGTCAGAGAAAGACAAATACCATATGATATCACTTATATGTGGAATCTAAAATACAATACAAATCAATATATCTATGAAATATAAACAGACTCACAGACATAGAGACCAGACTTGTGGTTGCCAAGGGAGAGAGGGGGTAGAGGAGGGAAGGAGTGGGAGTTTGGGGTTAGCAGAGGCAAACTGTTACATATGGGGTGGATAAACAACAAGGTCCTACTGTACAACACAGGGAACTATATTAAATATCCTGTGACAAGCCACAATGGAAAAAAATATGAAGGGCTTCCCTGGTGGCACAGTGGTTAAGAATCTGCCTGCCAATGCAGGGGACATGGGTTCGAGCCCTGGTCCAGGAAGATCCCACATGCTGCAGAGCAACTAAGCCCATGCACCACAACTACTGAGCCTGCACTCTAGAGCCTACGAGCCACAACTACTGAGCCCGTGCACCACAACTACTGAAGCCCGTGCTCTG
Organism: Eschrichtius robustus; assembly: GCF_028021215.1. NCBI lineage: Eukaryota > Metazoa > Chordata > Mammalia > Artiodactyla > Eschrichtiidae > Eschrichtius > Eschrichtius robustus. Next base: position 40,530,626 of record NC_090838.1, read on the forward strand.
CAACAAAGAGAAGCCACCACAATGAGAAGCCTGCACACCGCAACGAAGAGTAACCCCTGCTCGCCACAACTAGAGAAAGCCTGAGCACAGCAATGAAGACCCAACGCAGCCAAAAATAAATTAAATAAATAAATAAATATTTTTTTAAAAAAATGAAAAAGAATATATATATGTATAACTGAGTCACTTTGCCATACAGAAGAAATTAATACAACATTGTAAATCAACTATACTCCAATAAAATTTTTGAAAAGATCATTTTTTTCTAATGTTCAAAGTAGGTATAGATAAAGTACAGATAAACAAAAAAGAGGAAAATAACTCCATGATCTGAAGAGAATTGATAGCAGTTTGAAGTAAACATTCAAATATGTGCACTTTTATATGTACATAACAGGATGTTAAAAAGGGACTCTTTCTGCTTACTTTTGGCTGAAGCCCTACAGGTTGATAACAATACAATAGGTACCCAAGAATCCCACATCCTAAATATTCAAATTAAGGTGCTGTGATGCCTAGGCAAGGGTAGACTGAGAGATTATGAAACAGGTTCTGCCAGAATTAAGCAATCACCCCACCAGCGTAAAAAGTAGGGGTTGAAGAGTAGTGAGAGAAAATGTCATGGAGAGCCTTGTTGGTGGGCTGGGTCCCACCCCACCTCCCAGGGGGGAGAGAAGTACATCCCCTCATCCGAAGCCAAGCGAGAGGGACTTCCAAGACCCACTCAGAGAGCTAGACACGTCCTTCTGGAGCTTGGGAACTGGTGCCTGCCTTTTGTCAAGAAAAGCCCGCAGATGAGAGACTGTGGCCAGACCTAAGCCTACCCAACAGCAAGGAGAGAGAAGGGCTGCACTGCCATGGTGGCAGGCCAAGATGTATGAGCTTCGCCAGGGCCATGTGGATCCGAGGAGGGATCTAGCCTGAGTTATTTAAAAAGGGGACCACAGGGACTTCCCTGGCGGTCCAGTGGTTAAGACTCCAAGCTTCCACTGCAGGGGACGTGGGTTCGATCCCTGGTGGGGGAAATAAGATCCCGCATGCTTGTGGGTTGTGGCCAAAATTTTAAAAAAAAATAAAAAGGGGACCTCTTAAGAGGATACCTGAGTGGGAGGGCAAAGGGCCCAAAGGATAGGGTTAGTGTAAGCTAGATGGCTGGAAACCCCATGGGTAGAGGGGAGAACTGGAAGCTTCCACCTGGAAGAGAGACAGCGTCCTTAACAGTGAATTTTGGGAGCAACCTGCAAAGGCATTTGCCAGAGAAAGAGGCTGCAAGGTTCATCTACCACACACGCAGGATCCAATGACGGATCTGGATGAGCCTGCCAGGGAAGACTGCCCTTCCCCCAGTGCCATCCCAAGGGCCCTGCCTTGGATGGGGTTGGAGCTGAAGGGAAGATGAGGCGCTATGAGAGGGAAGACAGCACTACTAAGCTTTCCAGGAGTCCAAGTTCACAGCAGGTTGGCCTGGAGGAGAAGATTCCCTTTAAGTGGAAAAGTTCAGATTGGACTGAATTATCGAATTAAGACCACCCAACTGACTGAAAGGGACCATAAAAGCTTTGAGACCTGCCTGAGACTTCATCCAGGTGCAGGAAAAGGACAAATCCAGAAAGTAGGTTTGAAGTAAATGTGGGAGAAGGAAAACAGTTGCTTTGTTATCACACTTGTGCCCATCTTAATCAACAAAATAGTAACAAATATAAGAAATATTTTTAAACAAGTATTGGGTCATACTGGGTTCTTATGTAAATTAAATGTTTGATGTTTGGCATATAATAGCATAATGCTTGGCACATAATAAATACCATATAAGTGTTAGCTATTATTTTTCTTAATAAGAATACTAACATTCTAACCTGCCTTTTTAATTTAACAATATATCCTAAATATATTTTCATGTTAATAAGTACAATTATGGCACATAACCAGAATGAGATCCACAATGTCTGTTTTATTCACTAATGTATCCTATTTACAACAGTGCCTAGCACATAGCAGGTAATCACTTGCTAAATGAATCATTTCAAGTGGCTATAATGTGTTGTTATATGGAATGTACTATATTTATTCATTGATCTCCTGTTATTGGTTAGAAAACATTGGAAGCAACTGCATCTAGGTGGTTTCCAATCTTTCATGATGATAAACCAAACTCTAACAAATATCCATATTTTTGGATCTTCGTGTACCTCCTTCATTATTTTCTTGGTATAAGTTCTTAGAAGAGGAATTGCTGTTAAAGGGTATGAATGTTTTATTAAAACTTTGAAAATTGCCAAATTGCCCTCTGGAGGGATTTTGAGGCTATGGAAGAATTAGGAATTTCCAAGTACAGAGATTATTTTTATTATCTTTGTATAGCTCTGAGATTTCCCAGTTCCAAGAGTTTTGGCATGGCTTCAACCAAGAAGGCTTTCTGCAAGGTTGAAAATGAAAACACATTTCGGTAACTTTTTCTAGGACATAGTTGACTGAATGAAATGGAAGGGAAAGCAAAGCAATTCAGCCGCGGTGAGTAACTCCTCAGCACGGGAAGCCTCAGCTTGGAAGAGGACAGGTTCCTCTCCAAGCATCACAGAGAAGAATTATAAGTCAAGATACAGCTAACTGTTTACTGAGCACCCACGAGGAATGGCACTGTGCTGGCTGTTGCGGACACACAACGCCCAGTACGTGCTATTCCACAGCATTGACCACTTCAGCATGCGGTGGCCTCTCTCTGCTACCCCCTCCCTTCCCTTCTTTCCCTGCCTTCCAGCCCCCATGCCCAGAATGTAAGCTTTCCAGGGAACGGCCTTTGTTTATTTCATCTTGCATCCCTGGCACACAGCAGGAAAAATGCAGTAGATGCAATGCATGTTTGTAAAACTGAACAGAACTCCCCCTAGGAATATTCTAGAGGGGTTGGCACAAAGTCTGGAAAACATACACACGTACACACATTTGAATGGCTAATGCCAAATGTGAGAAGCTCAACCGCTGTCATCTTGAGTTCTCACACTAGAAGCTCAGGCAGATATTGAGTTTTGAGCCCCTTCTCAGATTGGTCTTCTGACCCAAATTTGTTCAGTAACAGGATCTAGTTAGACCAGATCACTGTGATGAAGCTTCACTCTGCTCCCTTATGTGGAATAGCAGACAAATATTGAAGCCCACATAAGCTTGAGACCCTGAGCCAAGCAACCCAAAAGATTGCATACCTCCCTTAGCATTTGTGTGTTGAATCTGCATTCGGGGCTTTGGCACGTTCTCTGGACATTGTCAGTGGGTGAAGCTATATGGTGGAGATGACTGGCTGCCTACCCAGTGTCCATTCACTCCTGCTTCTTCACTATGGAACCCATTATTATTAGAGATAGCAAAGTACCTAATTAAAAAATTACATTTCTAGGCCTGCTTTGAGGACAGGGGTAGCCAATGAGATATAAAGGGAGTTGCTGTGTGAGACTTCCAGGAACACTCCTAAAGGAGCCTTATTCATCTACTATGTGGTTTTGTTCTTCCTGACTTCCTCCCTTCTCTCTTCTTGTTACCTAGGTCACAGATACAGTAGCTGGAGTTCCAGCAGCCATCTTGTGACCATGAACTTAAGGATGGAAATCAGTACTAGGCATGTTAGAGCAGAAAGGATAGGAGATTTGGAAAAACCAGCCCAAGCCTGCCTGCTTCCAGATTTATTTTACCTGAGAGAGAAACAAACCCCTATCTTGTTTAACTACTGTCACTTGACTCTGTTAGTAGAGGCTAACTGTAATTGCTATGGGGATGACTTTCTATGGGATGAAGGGCACAGTAAGCATTTGGAAATTTTTTGGGGGGGTGGTTGTACATTTTTGCTGTCACAATAAATGACACTACTTGTATTTAGTAGATAAGAGCCTGGGATGTGCTGTCATAGATGTTCATGCAGAATTAAAATGACAACAACAATGTTTATAATTACCTGTGCATCAAGCATAACTATATTTTACGTATAAATAAAATGTATAATTTGCATGGTTTCAGGCACACTTAATTTTCCAGGAATGCAACTGCCATGTGAAACAAAGAAATCTTGTACTTTGTTTTTTGGACCTTTACTAGGATTTGTTCACAGCACTAATTATATGCAACATGACACAACTGTATTGATCTACGTTTATAGCTGTCCCGTTCATGGTGAATGTATGAATAATTACATTTGTTTCCTTCATCTTATCTTCTAAAGTAGTTGGGCCCAAGCTTTTCCATATTGAAATACATATTACTTTATTACAAATGACCTCCCTTTTATTTCTCCTCTGAATCTTTCCAGTCAAGGCAGTATGCTGATCTTATTTTTGAGAAGGTATGTATGAGTAGGTTATATTATCTATACATTGCATCTCAGGGTTATAACACTTGTTTCATAAAAGAAGGAGAAATGCATTGGTCTTGACATTGTGCCCATTGTCCTCATTGATCAGACTATTACACATTCAGCCTTTGTCTGCCTTCTTCGCTTTCATGCTAAGAGGCAGAAAGGACTGGCAGTAGAGAGCTGAGTGGGGTTTGTATGTCAAAGCCAAACAGGCATGATTTTTACATTCATCAGTGGCAAGCCTGGCTTTGGGCATAAATACAGAAGATGCCTCATGTGCAATGTCACTTGAGAGTTAATTATTTCTGAGAGAGTTAAGTATCAATATTAATCTGTGATCTACCATGACAACTCTATACACATTAGTTTATCAGAGGACACAGAATTAGGACAGAACTATCTATTGATAGAGGGGGAGCCAGGGCAAGGCACAGTTCTGGAACTCCAGGGGCTTGGAAAGGAAGGGATGGGGAGTTGAAGAAACCACAGAGGTCATCTGGGGGTAGGGAGAGTGCCAGGGGAAGCAGCACGGCCAGGGGCATGGAGGGGACTTGCAGCCTGCACGGCCAGCCCACGGTTCGCCCTGGTCACCCTGCTGGAGTGACTGAATTAACCACATCTCACATGCCTTAATTGGAGCAGATAATTGGCGAGCTGGCTTTGTGCACAGGAAATGTGTTCGGATAAACTTGGCAGAGTGGAACAGGAAGAATGGGGACCACCTGATTTCATCTTGCGCCAAGGAGGGAGATACAAAGCGGCAGTGTCTCCTGTGGAGCCTGGCCCAGGCAAAGCAAGGGGACAGAGAACCTGTGCAAACTGCAGGCCAGTGGGATCTCCCTGGACCAGATGATGGTCAGGAACTCTGGGACTGGGCTCAGTAATTAAGCTGCTTTGTGACTTTGGGCAAGTAATTTAACCTTTCTGTGTGTTTCCTCATCTGTAAAACAATTGAGGGGGAAAAAAATGTTATGACCTCCTTAAAATCATGTCACTTCATTCCATCCAATCACAGATGTGGCTTGATTGCCTCCTCTGTGGGTAGAACTATGCCAGGGGCTGTGCCTGCTTCCTTGAACGCCCATAGGAGTGAGAGGGGTGTAAAACAAACACATATAAACAATATTTGCAGGGCAGTGAGAATCTTTACCCTTACCACAGACAAATCTCAACCAACTTGCACTTCAGGTTGGGCTTTATCTTGATCAAAACTCCTGCTACAGCCCTTTGGCCGTCTTCTTTCAGAGGTGCCTGGGAGAAGGACTGTTCAGAGATGTCGTGTTGCCAGGACAACAGAAACCAAACACTGGCGAAGGTGTCATCATTTTTGAGGACGTGGTGAGTGATGTGTTTGCCTGATGACCACCCCACGACTGTCCGGGGCTCTTTTCCCGCTACGTTTTAGAATCTTCATTCTTAGAAAACCCTTTGTTTTGAAATGTGTTCAGGTCCAGAAAGGAAGTGAGGATCAGTCAGTAATGTCCCCAGTGTGAGCTCTGGAATAGCACCTTTTGAAAGATTCACCCTCTTTTGCTCCTGGCTTAGGGTTGGTTTACGATTACTGTTTCCTGGGGATTTCCAACCTGACCTGCAAGGATCCCAGGCCCCAGCTCATGCCCACATGGAGAGCAGGGACACCTGTATTTCTTGCATGACTTTCTCTGTCCAGCAGGAGGTAGATGAAGGGCGTTCAGAGACTGAGCTTGTGTGACCCTGAGCAAGTCTCTTTACTCCTCTGAGTATCAGTATAGCAACTGAGGCACTTAGTAACTTGTGTTCTTAAGGAAACAATTAGAACAAGTTACCAAAGCACACCGAACACCCGTTTGTAACAGACATTATTATTATTTTGCTTTTTGCTCAAGATTTATTTTTCATGATCTAACAGTTACTTAAGTGAGGATTTTCTCTTAGTAAAATCATTTGACTTAGAACTGTTCACGAGTAATACTACCATTTGTTAAAAATGTTTAAATGCAGAAATGCATTTTTATTTTTCTAATTAAACTTGGTTATCATGCATAACAGTCTGAATTATAGACAGTGTAATCCCATAGAAGTGATAAAGTGGAAAAAAATTGACCTAGCTGTAAAAACCATCAAACATCTCCAAAGAGAAAATAAATCAGAAAGTCTCATGTCATTCCCACGACTAGCTTGTAATGGATTTATTAATCACAGATTCCATAATAACATTTTCCTCACTGGGCTGTTGTGAGGATTCAATGAGAATATTAAGTTCTTGGTGCCCAGTGGGCATCTAATAAATGATAGTTATTAACATGTTTATACTCTCAAAAATGGACACACACCTACAATCAGGTGCGTGCACACGCACACACACACACACACACAAACTCTTCTGGTCCTTTTAGAGAGAATCCAAATCTGGTGGAGATGAATGGATACACTCCTCACAGTCTGAGCACGAAAGGTGGCCATCTATCGTTTCCTTTTAGGGGTGTGGGTCATTATCTGAGAACAGTAAATATCCTTGAGAGCCTGTGGGAGTCCAGCCCCGGCTAGGTCAGCCCTTGAACTCACACTTGCAGGCTAACTGAGAAAACAAACCCTATAAGAATGAAAAACAATCCACGACTGCACTTGAGGAAGTAATAACTTCTTCTGTGGAGTAGGTGGGGTTTGGGCTTCATGATCCGTCTGGAACAGTCTACGGGTCTTTGGCTGCACGTGCTGTGCAGAAAGGCCTTGTGGAAGAGACACATGTGCGTCCTGGGCATGGAGGAGAAGAGAAGCTATTTGTGGGGTGGGAAGAGATTTGAAGGACGGAAAAAGTCAGCTTCCTCCCAGATAGATGGACCAGGGGCCTGATGATGGGGCTTTTACAGTGCTATAAAAAATGATGTCTTAGGATGGTCCCACACAGCCTTGCTAAGGGGCAAATTTGGGCCCTGTGTGTCTTGTGTTGTGTCAGCCACCAAGTACTGACCTGTCCTTTCTCCTCCTATCACACCACCTTAACTAAAGTGTGACAGGTGAAAGATGTGGATTTACAGATAAACGTGGCCACGTGAATTTTCAACAGCAAACAAACGGGCAAAGGTTATAGTCTCTTATGCTCTGTCTACACCTTCTTTCCCTCCTCTCTACCTTCTGTCCTCGCCCAATACTCCTGGCTTCTTTTCCTTCCTGGAAACGAGGGCTCGGTCTAAGGAAGGGCTCTGTGTCTGTCATTTACGTGGTAGAGTGAATCATGGCCAGCCAATGTGCACGTACCCGCGTCCAGTGAGTGTGCAAGCCTGCTTCGTACAGCCTGAGGGACACCTATGCAGCCACCCCCTGGACTGACAGTGAGAACCTTCCAGCTCCCTCACAGGGGCATGTGCATTTAAACTATATTTCTAATATAATAAATTTATTTGTCCACTGGAAAAGACATTTTCATTTGGGAGATAAGTGCAGGGATGGGAGGAAGTTTATAAAGACAAGACTCACATCAATCAGCTGATTACTTAATTTATTGAACAAACAGGTACGGAGTGCCCACTGTGCTCCGTGGTCCATATGCAAGGTTGGCCTTGGAACCAGTGCCAGGCCATCAGACTCTTCCTTCTCTTCCTCTTCTCTCCAGCCTCACCACCACTGTCTGGGTGAGACTCCCGCTCCCTCTCCTGGAACGATCGATGCTGCAGTTTCCTAACTGGTCTCACTGCCTCCAGCTTCTCCAGTTATTTCTTCTTCTTATGAACTTAAGCACATATTTCTCTGCTGAAACCCCGTTAGTGGCTGTCCCCTGGCTACAGCCGGAGTCCTGGCTCTCTCTGGGGTGCACTCTCTTCTCTAGCCCCGTCTGCAGCCTCTGCCCATGTAACGGGCTCACTGGCCACACCCCCTCCTTGTTTCTTTTTCCCAAATACAATGTGTGCTTACAACATGGCTCTCACATGCTGTTCCCTGTGCCTGGAATGCCTTTCTGCTCATTCCCCTCCAAGCCTTCCATTAAACCGCAGGGCCATCCTGTATCGCTGTCTTTCTCTCACACCCCACATGCAGTCTGCCAAGAAACCAGGTGGATTTCAATATACCTCCTTCAGAATACACCCAGAAGAATCTGTCTAGGACTCACTGTCTCCGCTGCTGCTGACCTCTGAGACAATCCTCTCTCACCTTGGTCTCAGCACTAGCTTCCAAAGTGGCCCCCTGCTTTGGCCCTTGCCCTCCCCCCCACCCATAGTTGCTCTCAACACAGCAGCCAGAGTGGCCTTAAGACACCAGTCAGATCACGTCGCACCTCTGCTCAAAACCCTCCAAAGCAATGGTGGGCTGGAGGAGCTGGTCCCAGCTGGTGAGACACCACGCTCACATGTCTTCCCTACTGTGTCAGTGGTGTCACGTTGGTAGCTTAGAATAAGCTGTGTGGGAGTATTTACACCACAGAAATAGGCAGATGCTAAAAAACCAGGGCTTCTTTTTTTTGAGACTCAATTTACCAGTACACCACTGCTCCAAAGATGACCAACTTCTCTCAGGGTAAAAGCCAGAGTTGTTACAACTGCCTGCAAGACCACCTGTAAATGACTCCTTCTCCAATTCTCTCCCCTTTGCTCCAGCCACATGGGCCTCCTGCCTTTCCTCGAATGCGCCAGCACATTCTCACTTCGGGGACCAGCCCTGCCTGCTCCCTGTGCCTGGAACACTCCCTCCAGATACCTGCACCCAGGGGGTCTGCTTATTCCTGCTCTTCCTGGAAGTCCTTGCTCAAGTCTCACCTTCTCAATGAGGCTCACCTGACCACCTCACCATAAACTCTACCCCCTCCCCAGCCGTCCTGAGAGCATTCTAGCCTGTAGGTATTGGCTGTATTTATTATTCATGCTCTGTGTCCCTCACCACAGCACCACCTCCACAGAGGGTAGGGGTTTGGGACTGTTTCTTTCCTAATGCGTCCCGGTGCCTGGAACTGTGCCCAACACGCAGGGCACTCAGTAAGCGTTTATTGGCTGACGGGCTGACTGAATCTCCAAGTGCCCACCTCCTCTGTAAACCCTCCCTAACCTCGGTACTTTCTTCCTTTCCATTCACAAAAGGTCCAGATTCTTTTCCTCTGTGTTAGCGCAGAGCCTCTTTGTACCTGTAGCTGCTGAAGCGCTTTTGCTGTATCAGTATGATTTTATGACCTGCCTCCCCCGCCAGATGGCTGTTTGTGGGCTCCTGAAGGTGCTTCCACCACCTATCCCAGGGCCTGGCACACCCCCCGACACACACACACACTGGTACCTGTTCAATGAACACATGAAGGTGTAAAGGCATGGTGGCCAGAATGTAATTCTCCGGTGGAGTCCTATTCTCACCCGGGGCCCCCCTCTGGTGATGGCTCTGCTGGGAAGGCCTGCAGCTGAGTGAGAGCGAGCCCTCCTTTTCTCATCCTCTGCCTCAAGCCCCGTGTCTTCTAAGGCCTTGCTCACAGAGCAGGAATTTGGCCCGGAAGAGGGCCCAGGATGTGCTGGGGAATCCCCTCCCAGGGTTGGCAGAGCACATGGTACGACCTCTTCGGGGTCTTCTCCAGCCCAGAGGCTTCCGAAGGCCGCCTCTCATGGCTCAGGAGGCTGCGAGCCAGAGGGACCCCTCATCTGTCCCAGGGAAGCCCTGTCCACCAAGGCCCGCTTCCTTCCTGCTCTGCCCGCCCAGCCTACCCAGGACAAAGGAAGGGCTGCGCCCTGCGGAGAGGCGTGACTTGTCTCCTTTCCCAGCCACCAGGTGAAGAAGAAGGGTCCACACCCTAACTCTAAGCCGCAAGGGAATACAGGATGTCCCATCGCATCCGGTAGAATGACTAATTTTCCAGTTACTAATTTGCCTTGCCTGTTCTGTTCAAACAGGCTAATTGTTTCCCCAAAAAGACTCAGGTGTAGTGGGATGAGGTCACTAGAGACGTGCCTAAACAATTACAAACACTGGTCTTAGGCGCACCGAAAGATTCATAATCAGCCAGTCGGACTGTCGTCTGATTTTTATCTTTCCTAAACAAATTCGGTGAGTGCGCGCCCCCTGCTGGCAACAAGAGATTATACCAGGCAGAAAGAACCACTCTGCGGAGCCAGTGACGCCTTCTCCGGGGAGAGTAATTGGGCGTTAGGGGATGCTTTTGGAACATTCTCAGCGGGGCATATTAATGGTTATTTCTCAATAACTGTTGATGGAAATATGAAATAAAGGTGATTATTATAATCCATTCGTAACTATGATCTTGGAATGTGTGAATTTTAATCAACAGTGAAAAATCCCGCCAAGGCAGAAAAAAGGGGAAAATTGATCCTTGGTCTGATAATGAAAGAAAACATAACATTGAGAGTTTCCATATATTTTCTGCTTTTACACTGTGGGTATTATATTCTGTCTTTGTTCACCTAGGACAGTTCAATTTTTTTATTACAAAAGTTTTCAAATATACACAAAAATAGGGAGAAGAGAACAATATTTCCATCTACTCACCACCCAGGTTCTGGAATTATCAAGATTTTGTCACTCTTGCTTTATGTATCCCATTCATTTTTTAGTTGCCTTTTTTTCCCCTTAAATATTATAATCCAGACATCATGTCACTTTATCTTGAATACTGAAGTAGGCGTTTCTAAAAACTGGGCATTTTCTTACCTAACCATACACAATTATTACACCTAAAAACCCCTTGGAGCCATCTAAATGCCCATACAAGCAGTCTACATTCAAGTTTCTTTGAATATAAAACTTGTTTTGCAGTTGTTTGCTTTCTCTCTCTCTCTCCTCCTGCCTCCTTCCCTCTTAATTGACTTATCCTTATATATAGTGAAATGCACAGGTATTAAGCATACAATTCGGCGAGTTTTGATAAATGTATACACCTGGTAACCCATATCCTTATCAAGATAGTTTTTTAAATTGAAGTATAGTTGATTTACAATGTTGTTTCAAGTGTACAGCAAAGTGATTCATTTATACATATGTACACATATCTATTCTTTTTTGGATTCTTTTCCATTATAGGTTATTACAAGACATTGAACATAGTTCCCTGTGCTATACAGTAGGACCTTGTAAGAAAGAGAACAGTTCTATCACCTCAGAAAGTTTCCTCCTGTGCCTTCACAGTAAACTCTCCCCTCACCCCCAACCACTGCTCTGATTTCTTTCATTGTGAATAAGCTCTGCCTGTTCCAGAATTTCATATAAGATGGAAATATACAGTATGTACTTTTTTTGTGTACAGCTTCTTGCGCTCAGCATAATGTTTTTGAAGTTCATCCACGTTGTTGCATGTTCCCTTTATCGTAAGTTGCAGTCCATAACATGCGCGTACCACAATTTGCTTAGGCACACTCCTGTTGCTAGACATCTAAATTGTTTCCAATTTGGGCTACTAAGAAAAAAGCTGCTGTGAATACTTTTGTATAACTCTTTTTGTGGATGTATGTTTTCATTTCTCTTGGGTAAACACCCTGGAGTGAAATAACTAGTCACAGTGAATGTGTATGTTTAACTTTGTAAGAAAACCCCAAGTCTCTTCTCAGAAGCACCCCTGCTCTTCCTTTTCTTATGGTCCAATAGTTCTACACTCTGCATATGTCCATTAGCTCCTCTGTAGTGTTGCTTAACTTTTCCCTCTAACTCCTGGGTTTCTTATAAACTAGAAGTTTGGTCTAAAATCCGGATGAGATTCAGTTTAAATACTTTGGCAAGTATGCTTCAGAAGTGGTGCTGTATAGTTCATCCTATACTGCATTGGAAAGTCCATAAGTGGCATGGTTGCCCCACTCTTAATTAAGACACTATGTAGCTCCAGGTGGTTGTGACCTGATCCCCTCAGTGTAAACTTCCCCATCAACTCTTCATCCAATGGTTTCAAATGATCTTTGCCTTGAGTCTTGTTAGGAATTGCAAAATGATGATTTTTAAAAATTCTAGGGACTTCCCTGGTGGCACATTGGTTAGGAATCCACCTGCCAATGCAGAGGACACGGGTTCGATCCCTGGTCCGGGAAGATCCCACGTGCCTCGGAGCAACCAAGCCAGTGCACCACGACTACTGAGCCTGTGCTCTAGAGCCTGCGAGCCACAACTGCTGGAGCCCACGTGCCACAACTACTGAAGCCCGCGTGCCTAGATCCCATGCTCCGCAACAAGAGAAGCCACCACAATGAGAAGCCTGCGCACCGCAATGAAGAGTAGCCCTGCTCCGCGCAACTAGAGAAAGCCCACGAGCAGCAACAAAGACCCAACGCAACCAAAAATAAATAAAAATAAAGAAATAAATTTATTTTTAAAAATTCTATTATCCCTCCATATTTATTATATGAAATTGTTCTGTAAAGAAGAAACTTCTTTTACCAACTTTCTCTCATTGTCATATAGGAAAGGCAAGAAAAATAATTATTTGTCTTTAATTTGCTAGTGAAAAATTTTAATTGGGCTTATTGATTGTTAGGAACTTTTTTCATCAACATATAGTTGATTTACAATATTATGTTAGTTTCAGGTGTACAGCACAGTAATTCAGTTTTTTGCCGATTATATTTTATTGTAGGCTATTATAAGATATTGGGTATAATTCCCTGTGCTATATAGTAAATCCGTGTTGCTTATCTATTTTATGTATAGTAGTTTGTTAATTCTATACCCCTAATTTGTCCCTCCCTCTTTCCCTCTCCCTTTTGGTAACCATAAATTTGTTTTCTATGTCTGTGACTCTGTTTCTACTTTGTATATGCATTCATTTGTATTATTTTTTAGATTTCACATATGAGTGATATCATATAGTATTTGTCTTTCTCTGTCTGCCTTAGCCCTAGGCATAATATTCTCTAGGTCCATCCACATTGCTGCAAATGGCAGTATTTCATTCTGTTTTTATGGCTGAGTAACAGTCTATCATGTATATATACACATACATATACTGACCTAAGAAAATATTGCTATGATTTATGTCAGAGTGTTTCACTTATGTTTACTTCTGGGAGTTTTATGGTCTTTAAACCATTTTGAGTTTACTTTTGTATTTAGTAAATGAAGGAATGTTCTAATTTTATTTTACATGTAGCTGTCCAGTTTTCCCAGCTCTGATTGTTAGAAACTTTTTAAAAGGCTAAGACAAGAAAAGCTCTCATAATCAAGTATTATTCAAAAGGTAAATATAAGACTTTGCTCACCTGACTTTAAGAAAAAAGATACCTAATATAGAAGAACATTGATATGTTAATGGACTTGGATAGATTGTGGGTTAAAAGTAATAATTGTAATGATAGCAGCTACTAACATTTATGAAACATTTCCTATTGATTTAAATTAATTACCTAATAATGATAACTCATTAATTATAGAGAAAATAAGAGTGTTTGTCATTCTGTGATCGAAAGGGCCTTGTTCAAGTTAGGTGTCACTTTTCACCTTGAAGAAACTATGGATTCTTCTCTCTATTCAGTTGTCATTTCTTGAGCACTCATTGCATTAGGAAAATAAAGATGAATTAGACCCAGACTCTGAGACCTCAGGGGCCTAGCAGATGAATTTTGCCTCAGTAGTTCCTGGGTTTTGCCTCGCGCAGATGTTCATGGCCTTCGTTGTGGAAAATACAAAGAGCACCCTGAAGTTGTAGGTAACACTCCAAAGTCAGGTATCAAATGTCCTATACACAGGTGGCAAATGTGTAACTGGCTCTGGGGTGGAGGGAGCCCAGATTTGTAGCATTTGCCTATTTCCATGGTGTAAATCCTCCCATGATGGTCAGTTTCAAGCTACCAACATGATGTCACTGAATGCAGAGTTGCAAAGATATGCATAGCACACCGCTGTATAGTATTGTATAGATACAATAAAAGTAATTTCAAGAGCTTAGATCAGAGTTAAATATAGTAAATATAGTAAAATAAGGAAGTGATGAGTTTTGAATGGTTATCTTTGTAATATAACTTATTTAACGTTCATATAATTTAATCTTTAATGATGGCTGCGTTTAATAACTAACTTGCACAACTCCTGAAAATTTAACAATTGGCTCTCTCAAGCCAGTATGAGCCTGCTCCCATGCACCACTGTTTTACCTGTCACAGTATTGCAGTGTAGCCATGGTAATATACAGTGTGTGGCTGGGCACTGGGAAGAATGTGGCTGGGATGACTCTGAGCCATGGATGATCAATGACCTCAGGTCACAGTAGAAGAAAGGAGCTGAGTGTAGCACTATGAGTTACCTCAACTATAGGGGTTATTTACTTTCCTGTTACTGGTGTAGCAAATCACTCCAAACTTAGTGGTTTAAAACAACGCGAATTTGTCATCTCACAGTGTCGGAGGTTAGAAGTCAGAAAGGGGTCGCACTGAGCTAAAATCAGTCTCTTGGCAGGGCTGTGTTCCTTTTGGAGGTTCTAGGGGAGAATTCCTTTTCTTTCTTTCACCAGCTTCTAGAGGCCACCTGCATTCCTTGGCTTGTGGCCTCCTTTCTCTATCCTCAAAGCCAGCAACGTTGGGCTGATTCCTTTTCATGCTGCCATCTCTTTGGTTCTCTCTTTGGAAAGCTGATTAGCAACCTTAATTCCATGTGCAACCTTAATTGTATGTACCTGAACATAGGCGCCAGAGACTAGAACGTGGATATCTTTGAGAGGCCATTTTTCTGTCTAACCTAGAATGTTAGGTCTGCAGATAGCTCTGCACAGACAGGGCCCCCAGAGCCCTTCTGGAGAAGTTGCTTAGAGTCCTAGAAGACGAGATACATACATGGAGGGTTTTACAAAAGCTGCTGATTTGCCTCAGGTGATTTCAAGTGGCAATAAGTTTTATGGTGAAAATAAAACAATAGAGCACAGAGAGATGGGAAAGGGAAGTATTTAAGCAGATGCTCGGGAATGTCTCTCCCAAGTGGCGATGGGTGGGCCAAGACCTGAATGATGGGGATGCAATCATACCCAGATCCAGGAAAGGCTAGGCCAAGTATAATGAGCAGCAGCACCAAGGAAAGGCTGGTGGTGTCTGGGGTTTAGCTCCCTCGAACCATCTTAAATAAGTTCAGTGAGTTCACTATCCAAACTCAGCTCTAAATGTCTCCTACCCAGTTCCCTCTTCCAACTAGATCTATCCTCCTAAATTCCTCCTACAGAGAAATTCTGGAGCTCCACTGGAGAAAAACAGGTACAAAGTTTCTGAAGACTGAGGAACAGAAAGAAGGGTAGTGTAGGAGGTGAAGGGTGGTAGATTGTTCTAATAATGTACCCCAGTGAATCAGGGTTCTCTGTGTTCATACCCTTTACAATTGATCTTTGTGCCCCTTCTATCAAGAGGCAGTGTGTATTTCTCCACTCCCATCAATCTGGTCTGGCTGTGTGATTTGCTTTGATCAGTAGAATATGGCAGCAGTGATGTACAAATTCTAGAGCCTAGACCTTAAGAAGACTTGAGGCTTTGCTATTGCCCTTTTGGAACTTGAAGCGGGGAGGTCACAGGGACCAGACTATGTAAAGGCTTATTAACATGGTAAGGAATATGGACTTTGTTCTAAGTGCTCTGTGGGTTCTAGAAGGTTTTAATTAATAAGTGTTATGCTTCAGAAGATCACACTGGGTGCTCTGTGGAGGAAAGATTGCAGTTGGGCAAGGATGGACGCTGCGAGGCCAGTGGGAGGCTTTTTGAGGCATCCAGACAAGAGATAGTAGCAATAGAGGTGGAAAATAGTGGACAGATTTGGGTCTTGCTAATGGATTGGCTTGGGAAGAAAATAGTGAATAACAGTCTTCTTTCTAAAAATGCAAGGCTATATAAATACATGTAGAATACAGTTATAAACTTAAAAAAATCTTATAGATTAATGTATATAAATCTGGATGTTGGATGTGACCATTTCCTCCTGTAAGACTGGGCAGCAGAGAAAACCAGAAGGGAAAAAAACAACTATGAAGTGAAAACACAGAGGAGAGCAGGGGTCAGAAATGAGGTGTGAGCAGTAAAATGTTTCTGCTTCTCACCTGCACCCCACCCACCTCCTGGACCTTTCCCTTGGGTTATGAGAAAGACCCCTGGATACTTAGACCAGCCCCACCCCCTTCCCTTTAAACAGCTCTAAAGGTATCTATTTCATGAAGGTACAAGTCCAAATAAATACCAAGGAACATAACATACCCTTTGGTATCCTTACCTCTAATCTAGGACTCATTCACCTTATTGTTTAAACTAAATAGTAAAGGGTTTACCACATGTGGGCACTAAACCAAACAGAGAAAATACAGCCTGCAGTGGAGGCGAAGGACCTGGGTTCTAGTTTTGCTTCTGCCAGTGTCTTTCATGTGATTTTGGACAAGGTATGTCAGGGCTCTGGGCTTATTCTGTCATTCTTCTGTCTTGCTGTGACTGAGATAGGCAAAGCATGAGGGCATGGCCAAAGGAAAAAGTTACAAAATTTCAAGCCCAGAATTCCCATGTTTTGTAGAGCTCCTTAAAGTTGCAAGTCTTCAGATTTTGTCTCACTGAGTACTCGTTACAAAAATGTAAACTTTGGAGCTAACTGCTCAGGAAAAACTCATGTGGAGGGAAGTTCTTTTCTTTCTTTTATTCCTTCCCTACCTTCTTTTAATTTCATTGTAGAGTGACATATATTTTCCCACTGGATTAAAAAAATAAATAACAAAAACAATATGTCATAATAAAAGGCCTGTAAGTTGCCTTCTTTAATCCTTTCCTTATATCCACCCATATAAGCACTCTTTGTTGTCCATTACCTCAATAATCAAGTGTGGTGACTGGCCATGGGGATGTGAAACCAGGCCAGAGAAAATCTTTACTTAGTTATCTTAATGACTGTATGGGGAGGTATTGGTGGGGCTAGCTGGTCTCCCAATGTCACTGTAATAGCTGCTGCACATAGCAGGTTATTATGAAGTAGAATGTATGATTTCAAAGGACAGAGCTTCGAAGCTTGAAAGAAGTTCTTGACTTTCAGTTGTATGCAAAGATAGAGAACATATGACTCTACCGCACCAGGAAATGATGTTCACTCAGAGACTGACAATGTCATCTAAGTAACCCAATGTCATAACTGGTCATTATCTGTACAACCATAGGAAGTTCCACACTGTTCTCAGTCTATAGATTCCTAACTTTAATGTATTCAGATTTATTAGTTGAGATCTGGAAACAATGCATCTGACAGAACAACCAGGTTAAGCAGTGGAAACATAAACTTCTCAGTTCAGTAAAATAAACTTACACAGGCTCTATAGCCAAAGTTGCACATTCTTTCTTTGGAATGTTAGTTCTGAAATGGCATTTTATTTTTAAATAACTGAAAATTCCGTTACCTTACAAACCACAGAAATACACTTACAATATTTAATTCTGCCGCTTGGTGGTGCCATGGATAACTAATAATAATAATTTTAAAAAATTTCTGCAAGTTTGCTGGACAGCAGGACTTGGCTATTAGCAAATTGAAAAATATAATTAACATTTTAAAAAGTCTGTAATCCTTTTACACATTATAATGGCTGAAAAGTGCATAATGGGCTCAGGCCTTCACTATAAAATCCCAGGCTTACTCATAGTCAAACAAGAAACCAGGATAGCAGTTTTTTTAATCATGGAAAATTTCAAGCATTCTAAAATGCCAAAATAACTAACATCCCTGTACCTATTACCTGGATAATAAATGTTAACATCTTGTCACATTTACTTGAAAAAAATTAAATGAAAATGAAGTTTATGCTCCTTTGTTCTTTTTCATTCCCCTTTCTTTTTTCTCACTAGAGGCAATCACAACCCAGAATTTGATGTGTATCCTTCCAGTTCTTGTTTCTCTATTTTTAGTACCTGTTCATGTGTCCATGAGCAGTACAAATGTTGCTTCATATTTTTTAAATGTATCTTTTCATGCTGTAGTATACTGCAATTTGCTTTTTACATTTAACAGTTTTGTCATGTTGATATATACAGATATATGCAGATATATACAGATCTAGGTTATAGTTTTAAACTGCTGTGTTGTAATTTATGGCAAACATATATTCTGAATTTATGTATTCATTCCTCTATGAACATTTCAATGTTGCAATAAATGCAATGCTTAGAATATCTAACACATAATACGTCCTCAAAACATATTTAATGAATGAAGCGGCATAAAATGTTTCAGGCAGACTATTTTTTGCTTCAATCGTCCAGTTATTTGTCCTTAACTTCCACTCTCTCTGCATGCGCGGCAGGGGTCATTCCCTTAAATTTCCTAAAGGTTTGTTTCCCAGTCCACTGAGAAAAAGCTCTGATGTCCCCGTATGGTGGCAGGGGTGGGCGAATGGAGTGGGTAGAGAATGGACACAAAGACATCTCAGTGTCAAAATATAAGACAATGGAGGTTTGTCCGGTCTGGAGCAGGCGAGGGTGGCAACAGCGAGCGTTATAAATTCGGGGGAGGTCTGAGAGTTTACAGTGCAGGGCATGTCCGGGGCTACCATATCCGGAAAACGAGGTAGCGGAATATAGAGGTCTTTCTCTCAGTGCACCTTCTGAAAGACGTAACCATCAAACGCCAGACGCTTGCCATGGGAACCAGCGGGGGAGGGCGTTGTGTCCGGCCAGAATTCTTGATGCGCTTAGAATGTTTCTTCTTCCGGTCCTCGGTTCTTCGCAACCACCGCCCCTCTCCACCGCCCCCCGCCCATTCTGTGGGCTCTCATCATTCTCTTCCCCTTTTCATTCTCTCCTTCCCTGTTCTAGGCCGCCATCTTGGACCATGCGTCAAGATGGCGCCCCCCGGTCCCAGAGGCGGAGCCCAGGAGCGCCGGGGAGCCTGCGCGCGCACGTGCTCGGGCGCGGAAGGGTGGGGGCCGTGATGTCAAGACGTTGCCCCGCCCCCGGTGGTCGCTCCGCCCCCGGCCCCACTCCGCCTTCCTCTCACCGGGCGAACCCGGAAGTGGAGGAGGAGGTGCGGCGGTGGTGGCAGAGCGGGCAGGCTCTGGCGGAACCGTACCCGGCAGCGTGTCTGGGGTTGGGGGCGAGGGGGCGGGGCTGAGCGGCCTTGGGCATCCTGGCCTGGACGGGGCGGGGGAGGCCATGGCCTCGGCAGAGTTGCAGGGGAAGTACCAGAAGCTGGCTCAGGAATATTCGAAGGTACCCGTCGTATGCGGGGAGTAGGGGGTCCCCGGCCCTGTGGCCTCGGGTTGCCTTGGCAGCGACTTGTCGGGACACAGGGGGACGGCGGAGGGGGGAACGCGAGCGCGCCCCTTCTCTCTCCTCCGCCTCTTCTGTCCACCATTACCGTGCCTTCACCTGCAGTTCTCAGGAGATGGGGCCGGGCGGTGTCTGGGTCCGTGTGCGTTTCTGCGGGAAGGAGCAGGAGTTTGATTCTTCCTTCTCACTGAACTAGCGGGCTTGGACTGGGATGTCAGAAATCCTGGCTTCCGCCTCTGGTGCTGGTCGGGAGGGGACGAGGAAAGGTGAGGGCCATCCCTCCACGGCTGCTTCCTCAATTTTCCCAGCCCAGCGATGGGAAGGATCAAGCTTTCTCCTTTCCCACAGGGATGATATGAGGATAAAGAGATTTATCTGCCCCCAGTCAATTCAGGAGTGTAAATAGAGTCATGCGTGTAAACTGCTTCACCAGAGATGGGTGGTTGTGAATGGATTCAGTGCTTTGGCAAGATGTTGTCTGAAAATGATTCTGAAAGCTTGAGTGCTAAGGCTGTGTCCTTTTATCTCTCTTTTTCTTGGATCACCTGGACTGGGGAGGAGCACCCAGCAGGTGCTCAATACATGTTGAATTAAGCAAAGTAGGGACCTGTCCCTTTGTTGTATTTATGGCATCAGTCTTTTAAATGATGGAACCCTTTTCTCGGAGAAGGGTGGTGCTGCTTTAATGGGTAGGGTGCTTCTGCCTCAAGAATATTCTAATGAAGTCCTGGAAGCAGAATCTTACATTTTTGGAAATTGATTCATTAGTCGTTAAACTTAGTTTTCAATGATCTTGGCATTCATGGGAGCAACTGGAAGACTTAGCCCCCTTTTTACAATTTGGAGAAACAGACACATTTTTTAATTTCATGTAACAAATATGCAGCAGGGCAAAATGAAATATTCTTTGAAAAATAAAACCTGTGCCTAAACATACACACTTAAGTCTTTTGACCATCAAATGGGAGCCTTTTGGGATGCTACACTTATTCCATGGGTGCTACCATTGGCAAAACTTCTTGCGTTTCCATTTGAATTTGCCTTAAGGGCCTGTGGCATGATGTTAGTGACGGCAAGTTTTTATCCTTTGAAGGAATATTTTTTTGTTTGAAAGGGCCGGAACTTATTTGGAACAAATCCATGTGATGAAGTGTGGTGGGTGGAGGATGACAGTACTCAAACTTGGCTCTACTATTTTTGGGTGAAAATGTTTCATGAGTATAAAGTAAGGGGACTGATTTTCTTTTCTGGAGAGTAAACAAGCTCACAAGGCAATTCCAAATGGCAGAAGAGAGTTCCAGAAATATTTTGCACAGTGACTGCATTGCTGAAATAATTTGTATAGCCTCCCAAAAGTAATAAAAACTTTGAAAGATTTTATTTTGGATTTGTAAGCTCTTTTATTCAGCAGACAATTGGTGCCACCTGCGAACAATCTGCCAGGCCCTGTTGAGTGAGGCAGAGTTCCACCTTAAGGAGAACCCTTTAATAGAATGTTCAACTGTTGTACATAATTACGATACAGGATGACAAGTGTTAGCTCAGTGGGAGCACAGAAGAAATGGCGGATAAGGGTAGAAGTTACTTAGATTGGGGAGTAGGGAATAGGGAGGAAGGGATGGATGGTAGTACTCCAGGCAAAGGAGACAGTCTCTGTTTGCTGACATGAAGGCACGTTCAGATACATGACAGAGAGTGGTGAAATATGGTTGGAGGGATAATTTGGACCCGATCATGAAGGGTTGTGGATGTCAAATAAAAAGTTTGAACTTTGAGTAATGGAGAGACGTTAAAGGTTTTCGAACAGGAGAGTGACATTGCTTTTAGAAAGAAAACTGGTAGCTGTGTGGAGGATGGACTTAAATGGGGAAAGATTGGTGAAAAGAAGACCAGACTATAGGCTCTTTGAATAATTTGGGGGAGTGTAATGTAGGATTAAATAAAGTTTGTGACTGTTGAGATGGAGAGGGGGGCTTAGATTTAGGAATTATGGTTTAAAAATATGGTTTAGTTTACCTCTTTTTTGTGTGCCTGCTTTGCACATAGCAGCAAACTTATGAAGGATATAAAGGTGTCAAGGCAGTCATCCTTGTGTCTCATTCATTCTGTGGGACGTGATGAGTGAGGGAAGACTGAGAGTTGACCCTGAAGGTGACCCATGCCCATGGACTGCTCTGAGGGAACACCACTGCCACTGGCAGAGGAAGGTGGGCAGGAAGTTGAGCCAGTTTGGAGCGAAGTTTAGGTGCAATCATAGTATTTATGGTTGGAAGGTACATTGAAGCTATCTTATTCACATAGTAGCTTGAGATGATGTTGGGGTAATTGCTGAAAATTTCTAGTGGAGAGGGACTGGCTGAAAGTCAGGACAAAGGCCAAAGCTTTTGGAATAATTCCCATAAAGACAATAGTTGAACTTTGAGAGTTAATCACTTTAGGTAGATTCTTTGGGGAACACCTGTGGGAAGGATGTGCCTGTAGCAGGAAATGCTAAGGAGACTATAGGAGGTCTGCCAGACTTCAGGTTATCTCCGTTATCTCCCGTATTGGGCCAGACCCTTTTTCATCCTTTTAATTGCAATGTGATGGAAATTTCAGAATGTGAGAACAGGGATTGGTCAAAAGGTTTCATGTGCTTTTCATTCCCTGTCAGTTCTAGTGCCAAGCAATTTCTAGATAAGATCTATGCTATCGATACCTTCAGCCCTGTGCCTATGGAAGGGGGTAGTCTACTTTTTTGATAGCTTCCCTGGTGCAGAAATTGTGGGCTGATGTTGAAATCCAGTTACATCTTTCTTTTACCTTATTTAGGATACAAAGAAAAAAGATTTCCTTTTAATATGTAGAAGGAGGCCTACAAATCAAGAGAGCAGCAAGCATGATCCCTAAACCAAGGACATTTGCAGAATCTTCTCATTCTTATTTAATGCAGATCTTGGCCTGTGTTCCGGGAAGGGGCCCATTTCTTCCTTTGTAACTTCTGTCATAGTCTTTTTTCCCCTTGAGAAGGAAAAAAAGCAGTCTGAGGAGCTCCCATTAAAGAGGCTGAGAGTTTCGTTAGATAAAAGATGAACCACGGAGGCCGAAGCAGGTGAGAATTTCTGAGGTGGACAGGTTGTTATGGAAAGGTCAGTAAAAGTGGAGATGAAGACCCTCTGGTTTGGGCAATTAGGCGATCACTGGAGGCGTTAAACATTTCTGGTTTAACAGAGTTTGGGGGAGGGGAATGGGATGTAGAAGCTGGTTTTCAGAGATTTATGAAGTTAATAGGTAATAGACGGAGGCTGCCCCTTTGAGACGTGAGGGAAAGTTAATCAAGGCCTCATTTTTCAAAGACCATTTCTTACTTGGTGTTTCTTCCACGGCCTGCTCTGCTTCTGATGCTCTGGTATATCTCATTCTGGAGATGAGGCTGAGAGCATGCAGTGCTGGCTCATTTGATTTCAGCCTGCTTTCTCTGAACGGGCTTCTGCACTTTTGCCTGGCACCATGTTCATGCGTAGGCAAGTTTGAAGTTCTAATCTTTCCAGTGTTTGTGTTACTCTGGGTTCTCAAAGTGTAGACCCTGGCTCAGCATCATCGGTGGCTGGAAATGGGTTAGAAAGACAAATTCTTGGGTCTACCCAGGACTTACTGAATCTGCAACTGGTGGTCAGACCCAGCAGTCTGTGTTGTAACAAACCTCTCCAGTCATTTGGATGCCTACCAGAACTATTGCTCAGGAAATGGTATCAGTATAGTAGCTTTTGCTCAGATAATCTTTTTAAAGCTCTTTTCAAGGCAATAAAAGCCAATGGGGGGACTGCCCTGGTGGTCCCGTGAGTAAGACTCCACGCTCCCAATGCAGGCGGCCCGGGTTCGATCCCTGGTCAGGGAACTAGATCCCACATGCTGCAACTAAAGATCCCAGGTGCCGCAGGGAAGATCCCGCATGCGGCAACGAAGATCCCATGTGCCACAACTAAGACCTGGCACAGCCAAGTAAATAAATAAATATTAAAAAAAAAAACAAAAAACCTACAGTAATCAAAACAGTGTGATACTGGCAAAAAAAAAAAAAAAAAGCCAGTGGGAAAGGTAAACATCCATTATTTCTCTAACAGTTGACTTTGCAATTGATGCTTCTTTTAGTTACAAAGGAGGTTGCCTTTTGAAACTTTTTAGACTTATACTCTTAGAGCTGCTCATTTTGGGAAAGGATCAGTCTTGATTTGGTGTATTTGCTTTCCAGATAGCAGGGCTTGGCTGAACCTGATTGATCGCCCTCTCTTGTAAGAGAAATAGACTCTGGGGCTGGATTGGATTAAAATGGAGTTATCAGCTTTTTTCTACCCTAATGTGTAGGGTTCACTACTAAAGGTGGATTGGAAAACAGTCTGCGTTCAGTGCTATCCAGTGGAACTTTCAGGAGAATGAGAACGTTCTGCATATTTGCTGTCCAGTAGTGTGACCACTAGCACGTGGGGCTGTTGAGTACTTGAGATGTGGCTAGCTCAGCTGAGGAAATGAATTTTGGATTTTATTTACGTAATTTAAGTTTAAATGGGCACACGTGGATATGGCTACCCTGTCGAGCTGTGCTAGCTTAGCCCCTAGATCATCACAAATGTAAGTGTCTATGCGACTCACCTGAAGACCTTGTTAAACTGCAGATCCTTTCTCAGTAGGTCTGGGGTGGGGCCTGAGATTCTGCTCCTGGGTGATGCTGTTGCAGCTGTCCGCGGACCCTACTTAGAATAGCAAGGCTTTAGAAAGACAAGGGGTGTCCTACTCTCCATCTTTAATTCGGCTGAATTTCCAACCAGTCCCTGATGAGGCAGCTAGATTACAGGATTGGGAGTGGGAGTTTTGTCCTCATGAATTTCCTCACATGGGAGCAGGAGCTAGAGAAAGGGTCTCGTTTGAGGGCAGCTCTGAAAAAAGGCTTTCTTCCCAACTCAGTGACAAAATGACCCCAGCCATTAGTACATAGTATGTAGCCTTCAGTTACTTTATCCTTTTCCACGGCGAGGAGCAAGCTAGGAGGCAGAGAGAAAGACTAAGTGGTATTCCCAGCACTGTAGAATACCTAAAACGTTAGAACTGGGAGTTTTCTTAAGGATCATCCAGGCCAGAGATACTGAAGCTGTGGTTTGCAGATGACTCAAGTGTGCTGAAATCAGGGTTTTGGTGAGGCTTAGGGATGGGCTTCAGGTTGTCTGTTGCATACATTACTTTGTAATGGAGAAAAGCTATACATCTAAAGATTTGTTTTATAGGGTCATAAAACATGTATAAATGTCAGAATGTCCACTGTATGGAAACAGTTATGTAAGAGTGATTCTAATACAGAAGATCCTAGCTATCTCTTATAGTTGTTTAATGTGTTACATTTAAACACCTTTTATTTACAGCACTTAATTTTTTTTTTTTAATTAATTAATTAATTTATTTATGGATGTGTTGGGTCTTCGTTTCTGTGCGAGGGCTTTCTCTAGTTGTGGCAAGCGGGGGCCACTCTTTATCGCGGTGCGCAGGCCTCTCACCGTCGCGGTCTCTCTCGTTGCGGAGCACAGGCTCCAGACGCGCAGGTTCAGTAGTTGTGGCTCACGGGCCTAGTTGCTCCGCGGCATGTGGGATCTTCCCAGACCAGGGCTCGAACCCGTGTCCCCTGCATTGGCAGGCAGATTCTCAACCACTGCGCCACCAGGGAAGCCCTACAGCACTTAATTTGATTAATTAACTAAAAATTTATTGAGCGCCTTCTCTATCCATAGCATTGATCTTTCATTGTAGGCAGGAGACACAAGGAAGTATACTGTAGTCTCTACTGTGAAGGACAGTTTAATTGGCAGATGGGACTTCAGTATAGAAATCATACATAAATTAGTAAACGTAAAATGTACTGCTTTAAAAAGTAAAATTAAAACTGAACAGTTTAAATAAGAGATGTCTTGTTACTAGCAAGTGCCCAGGGAACTGAGGGCAAGGTCACTGTGGACCATAGGGGCACTATAGAGAGTGGTTAGGGAAAATTTATGGAAGAAGTAGGACCAGAGTAGGAGGTAGGCTCAAGAAGAACAGTTGGGGTTTGGTTGGTCAAAATGAGAAAAGGCTGTGTTTTCAGAGTAAAGGTAAAGCTAATCAAAAGGTTACAACACAATGAAAAATGAGGTTTGAAAGGACTAAGAGGGTTTCTGAGTTGGGATTCAGAGGACCATTTCTCTACTGAATGGAACAAAAGTGCATGGCACAGCTGCTGGAAATAGGCTATGTCACCTTCTGGAGAATTCTTCTGTCCTAGTGGAGACTTCAGGGCAATTGTTTCTCAGTTACATCCACATCCACTGGAGTCTCCACACTAGTCTCCTAGAGGCATTAGTGACCATCGGTAACTTTCTGAAACAAACACTGCATTTGCCTCCCACTGCGGTGAATGCTGGTGAGGAGAAAGATAAGATTGTAAAAGGCCAGACTGGTCACAGGGGTATGCGCATTTTACAAGATGTTGGTCAGTAATGCAGAGATGTGGCAATAGTGATGCTGAAATGCAGGAAGATGCCAAATGCCAAGTGCAGGTAGTAAGGCAGTGGAGTAGGCCAAGCTTATCCTTTTCTACCTACCAAATAATAGAAAGGGATATTCGATAAATATTTCTAAAAGCTGCATTTTCTGTTGAATGTTTCCATTGAAACTGTGTTTGAATTGTTATCAATTTAGCAAACAGTATTTTCCAAAGGAAAATTGAAATCATTTTTCATTATAATCAGATTAAGTTCCAAACAGCAGTAATTTGAAAAATTTAATTTTGCTTTTATGGCACAGTAGGCTGTTCAGTTTGCTTTATGTAGCTTATAAGTGTGCCTTAAAAATTAAAGGTGAGGTTTTTTTTTTGTTTGTTTGAAAACTGCTGTAGTTCTGGTCCTACAGAAAATTGTCAGTTCAGCAGATTTCAAGCTTCATCCCTAGTCCTTGAGGCAGTCATTAGCAGCTTCTAAATACCACACAAAGAAGATCAGAGAGCAAAGTTAGAACAGGGGTCTGAAATGAAACCTAAAGACCGAAGTAGTATCACTGTCCTTTGGCTATATGGATTTGAAAGTATTTTTTGAATTCTCTTACCTAGGTAGCACATTATCCAAGAATATGTTGATATTGCTTAAAAGGTAAAATACTACGCAATGGAAGTCAACATTAAAGTGGTATTTATTTCTCTCTTCTGAACTTCTAGAGCAGAGTGTAAAGAGCCTAATAGCAAATATTTTAGTCTTGGGGCCATATGGTTTCTGTTGCATCTACTCATCTCTGTCATTGCCACACAAAAACAATCATAGATAATTCATAAATATTCAAATATTCCTACTCTTTTGGCATAGAAAAAGGTCATTTCTGTTCTCAGGAGACAGATGTGAGCTATGCAGAACTAGAAGTAGATTTTTTTTTTTTAAGCTCATAGATAAAATTGTCCCATTCATTTAGTTTCTCAGAGAAGAAGCTGGTCTTTCATGGTCTCTGTACTGAGTCCTCAGAAAATTAGTCTGTAACCCTTTTTGCTTCAGCTGCACTGGGCTGGTATATTTATATTTATACATGCTCTGTGTTGTGCTTGCTGATAACTACGGAAGGTTTATCTTTCAAAACCCTGCTGGTGGTGGTGATATAGATGTATACCTAAGTAGAAATTCATCAAGCTGTATACTTTCTGTTTTGTATATTTTATTTACAATAAAGTTAGACCTCAATTAAAAAAAAAAACTGTGAAAGAAGCCCAAGTCCTACCTCTTCAAAGGCTTCTGCCACCTCTCCAGCCCACTACTTTTCTCACTTATATGTAGCTTTATAAAATAGTAGCCAGTATTGTCTAATGACATTATGCCTGGAGTCAAAACTACTGGTGTCTGAATCTCAGCATTGCCCCTGAACTTCTCTGTACCTTGGTTTCATCTGTAAAATGGCGATAATTATAGCACCTATTTCATAGGGTTGTGAGGATTAATGAGGTAGCGTATGTAAAGTATTTAGGACAGTGCCTGGTATGTAACGAGCATTCAAATGCTAGCTGCTATTATTATCAGTTTCTATATTGAGCTTGCTTCTTAGTTGCTTTTGTACACTGCTTCCGCTGATGCCTGATTAAAAGTTCTCCATTCCTGAGGCTATTGTGGGTGATGATATTTGCATGACTAACATTAGGCAAAGTGTACTGCTGGGTATGTTGATGCCCTATACTTTGATTTTCTGTAGAATTCTTATTCCATAATCAGTCCAGTTGTATGTATTTTACAGATGAATGGTGTGTCAGAGTTTCAAGGAAAATGACATACTCAGTACCCTATTATCTATTGCATTAGTTTTTATTTAGGGAGGTGATTGGTTTCATAGAAAGAACCATGTACAGGAAGTCGAGAGACCTGGATTTTAGTCTCAATTTTGCATTGATTAGTCTTCTGTCATTGGGCAGCTCAGCCTCTGTGTCCTTATTTGTAAAATGGCAGACTGATGATCTCTACTATTCTCTTCTGGGCTACTATTCTTGTTCTCATATATATGTGAGCAGATAGTTACTCAGCGTACTGATTCCTGTAAAGTTATGGTAAGTGATTTCCTTGCTATAAGTGATTGCTTTATATTAAAAATTAATTATTACTTCCTCTGTTTTCAGCTTCGGGCTCAGAATCAGGTCTTGAAAAAAGGTGTCGTGGATGAACAAGCGAATTCTGCTGCTTTAAAGGTAGGCTACAGGGTATTTTGTGTTGTGAGGGTTAGGTTAGTGTTTGGTGAAGCTCACAGCAGGGAATTCAGCTCATTTTCTGGGTTAAATTCCCAACTCTGACAGTGACTCACTAGGAATAGGGGAGGGTAATAGAGTTTTTTTGTGTTTAACTTTCCTACTTGCTTAGGTATGAATGTGATGTGCTTTGACTTCCTTAGGTAGAAATTACAAAAATGTATTATTGGACTGTATGTAATGCATTTCTCTCATACCTTGCTTCTCTCATAGCTAAATTCATCAGGATTAATGGGGCTTCTTATCTGGCTTCATCTGATAGCACTCTGTGGGGCTGTGTCATACTCATGTTTATATCCCCAGCATTCAGCCGATGGTTGTCCCCTACTAAATGGATTTGAAAGTGTGAATCATTTAGTCCATTAATCTTGCTTTGAGGTCGAGCTGTTTAATAGTAATAACCTGTGTTAATGAGGACTGTTTGAGTGATACTTCTTACCATCAGCACCTTTAACTGAGAGGAGATATGTGGTGGGAGTTGCAGGAATACGTTTCTACCTCATTTTAGTAGGCATATAATAAGTACTGCTTAGTGATAGTTTTAATTGGAAAAATTAATTCTAGGATATGGATTCCTTCTTGGCCAAGTTGCAGTTAAATATACTGCCTACCTCATTCTTTCGCTCTCTCCCTTGCTCCCTCTTTAGAGAAAAGGGCTTAAGATTCCCTTTACTCTTCTCTCTTTCTGGAGTAGGCCCCAACCAGTGACATATCCTGAGAATTTCCACTCAGGTCTCCAAGACCCAGAGATATGTCCTTTCACTTGGCTGGTGTTGGACCCTCCACTAGAGAAATCTGTCTCTTGAGGGCGCTCCCTCCTCAGGTGCTGTGCCACAGACTCAGGGCTGAGATAGTTCAGAGCATCTTACCCATACTCCCAAAGCTCTCTGCGCCCAAGCTGAGATGATTAAAAATAAGCTTTAAAGTCAGGATATGTTAGCCAAGTTATTATTTTGCCTAAATCACTGAAGAAATGATTATTATCTCTCCTCATGATGTTTAAAACCTATGACTGGGGAAGGTATTTCCTAGCTCGTCTTAGTAGCCCACTCTGGTGTTTGACACCCTCCTGTTGCTGGTTGTGTTCAATTAACTCTGTGATAGTGGCTGTGGTGGCAACAGCAGGCTCTATTTATTGAGCACCCACTGTGTGTCAGGCATTACACTAGCACATTACATCCATTATCTCAGTTTTCACAACAGCTCTGTGAGGGCAGACACCACTATTATCGTCCTCATTGCAGAAACTAGGGTTTACAGAGAGGTTGGGGTGGATGTCTTCTGAAATTAATGATTGGTTAATGGAGTTGGAACATTAGCCAACTAGTGATTAACTAATTATAAGGATGTAAAGAAATTACTTTATGTTTTACTATTCGTCACAGTGGTCATTAAAATTACGGTGAGAATGACAGTTTGCCAGTTTGCTCAGTGGGAATGTTAGGATGTCTCTGTTAGAGTAGGCATTTGATTATATTGGGTTTGTCTCTTCAATGAGTTGTTAGATACAGTAAGCATTCATTGATTTGAATTTCTATAATTTGAAATATATAGTAATTTGGACATGGGCTGGGCCTAAGTTTACCATTGAACTTCAAGTAAAAATTAAGGACTTACTAAACAAACAACAGAAAAGGAAAATGTTTTTCTCTTTAATGAAAACATAGTCTATCCCTCTAGCCGTGCCCTCAACATGCAAATAATGTCAATAGATTGCAGACACCAGCCTCTGGTTTTTAGGTTGCTGTTTCAATATCTTTAAATCCCCTATTCATTAAAACTTGACCTCTTAGCTTTATAGTGGATTTTCAATGAAAGTAATAAAAGTACAGATCTTTCAATATACGGTAGTATATGGCCATCTGTGTTTGAGTACCAGTGAACACAAAGTTGTCAGAACGTCGTAAGGAAAATATAGTTAGAATGATTTTTTTTTTTTTTTTTTTTTTTTTGCCGTGCCGCGTGGCATGTGGGATCTTAGTTCCCCGACCAGGGATCGAACCCATGCCCCCTGCATTGGAAGCACGGAGTCTTAACCACTGGACTGCCAGGGAAGCCCCAGAATAATATTTTTTTTAAAAAATAGAGTGAAACTAAATATTTCTCTTGTTTCCCATTTTCTTACCCTGTCATGGTATAAACAGTACAGAATGGTCAGTAGAAGATGTGTTGTTTAGATTTTAGATTTCGTTTCTATTTTCACTTTAAAGCATCTGAAACTATTCTTGTGTTAGGATAATACTGATTTTTATCTTTGACAAATCAGAATAATTTAAAGTGTATTAAAAAGACTTCATTTCGACTGACTTAAATTCAAGGAGGATTTATAGGAAATAGTGAATACAAATTTATTTCTTCTATTCTTGCTTACTGAAGGGCATCATCAGTGAGTCTGAGGTTCTCTTTGAACTTTCAAGTTTATAAAATTGTAGCCTCAGACTTTGTGTCTCCTCACTGCCAGACACAAGTATAACAACATTATATAACAACACGTAGTTGTGGATATTTTACTCTAAGTCGATGACTTACTTCAGTATATATACGCTTTTAGTTTTATTTTTAAATATGCTTGGTTTGGCCAGAAAATGATTTTGTCACAAAACAGAGCTAAAAACATAGGAACTGTAATGGTAAACATACAACTTGAATTCCTTAAAGCAAGAGGTTTTGATTATATTTTGGTGAAAGAAAAATATATTTTTTTCATTATTTTTAAATGTTAAGGCTAAATTACAAGGAATGGTCTGTTTTCACTTTGATGTAGGAACAACTGAAAATGAAGGATCAATCACTGAGAAAACTGCAGCAGGAAATGGACAGTTTGACATTCCGAAATCTGCAGCTTGCCAAGAGGGTAGAGCTACTTCAAGATGAACTGGCTCTTAGTGAACCCCGAGGCAAGAAAAACAAGGTAGGTCAAGTAAAAGCAAGTTAGTGTGACCTTGTCATTAGGTACAGACGTCTCCAGGCCATCCTGGTTTTAACAGAAGACCTCACCTCCAAATACTCTGAAGTTCCATTATTACACCTGGATATTGGGTCAAGAAAGCAGACATTTATTATTAATATATACCAAGTACTAGAGGCATTTTCATATGGAAGTAAGTTTTCAAGAATTTATTAGGAGCCAACATGCACATAGTTGATTTAGTGACTGAGAAAAGTGAAGGGAGTATCTCATATTGGTCAAAATTATTGATATTTTTTAGTTATACTGAGTTGCCATTAACCCAAGGTAGGGCAGATAGAATGAGAAATATTGTCAAAGTGTAACTGCTGTCTGTGAAAGTAGCAGTTGAAGTACTCATACATTAGGCTTGTAAGTTTGTTGCAGATGTATTTTCTTCGGGTGTTTAGTCTTAGGAGTTCAATGTGGTATTCTTGTCCTGAGATGTAAATATAATTTTTTCCCTTCTGGTTTTATGTAGTGAGGTGAGATTCTGATTACTCTAAGATGGATGGTCCAGTACTTTTGATCATTCTGTGATTTAGAAGTTGCTTCTTTTTTAAGGGCAGGAGCTAGTGATTGAGTCTTTAGAAGTCTTGTATGTTTGTAGAACAGCACCCCACAAATGTGTGGATTGAGGCAATAATAATAGAATGGTTGGAGGGAAGAAGGCCCGCAGTAACTCTGAAGCAGCATGGTGTGGAGGGAAGAGTGCTGGCTTTGCAGTTGAGCCCAGGCTTGAATTCTTTGTCTGCCATTTATAGTTCTATGACTTTAGGCAAATTTTTTAGCCTTGCAACCTCAGTTGTGGGGAAGATACTCTCAGGTTTGTTGTCAGGATTAAATGGGATCATGTAAAAGTACCCAGGACTGTATTTGCCATATGATGGGCAGTTGACATAATTATGTGTTAGTACATTTCCATATGCATTTCCCCTACATGGAAGAATTCTCTAGAGTGGTAATTTTCAAATAAATGGGGAAGAGAGAGGGCAAAACAGATACGTATTAGAATCACTTGGGAAACTGTCAAAATACACATGCTCTGGAAATTCTGAAAGACCCTTGGGGAGGGGGTAACCATCTGTATTTCAAACATGCTCCCCAGGTTAGTGAGATCCTCTCCCAGGGCTGTTTTAGCAGAGATTTGGGTATAATTACTTCTGAATTAATTTTAATAAGAGCTTTCCACATTTGGAAGCACTAAGCACCCAGAATATGTCATTCAACAGTGTTCCTTGTGTGCACATACCTCTTGTGTTCGCATTTAATGTTTATTTGTTTGTCTGTTTGTTACATAGCTGCTCCATTTTCAAAGGGCTTTCTAATCACTGGTTCACATTGGATCAGTAAACGACTTCATTTTAAGTGAGGAGTGAAGCACAAGAAAGGCAGAGGAGGGTGGTGACTGATGTCTGAACAGTTTCATTGTTAGGCTGTCCCTTGAATAGTCTCACTTCTGTGTGTATTTCATGAAAACAGATGTGCATTATTGGCTCTTAAATAATGCTGTTCTATGTAGAAAAAGTTAATATTGGTAAAAAGGCAAAAGGCAGGTATTTTTCATAATCTTTGAGCTTTTTCCTTCTGTTTATTTATAATAGCTTTATCTTATGTTTTTTTAAATTAGAAATTTATGTGAACTTCTGTATAAATGTGTTTTTGTGAATGCTGTTAATTTCTTAAAGGAGTTTTAGCAACTCAGACTCATGGAATTGGTAAAACTGTCATTTCCCAAACCAAAAGATCAATTGAAATGATATTTATTAGCATATTTGTATTGCTAGCTTTCTGGGTCTGCTCTGTCTTCCAACAGAACTACTCCTGAATTCATCTGCAAAGAATAGTGAGCCTTATCTGTTATTTTCTCTCTCTTTTTTAAGCTTTCCTGCTCATTGCAATATTTGCAGTTCCAACTTGTGTCACATAGGAAAAGTTAAATGATGGACTGTATACCTTTTGCAGGATTGTTTGAGAATGGTGAACACGTAGAAGAGACAAGCTACTAAGGTGATAGAGAATCTGTGTACCTTAGGATGTTTCTCTAAAGGATGAAAGTTATGTGGACATAACTTATTCTTTCCATCAGAAAAGTGGAGAATCTTCTTCTCAGTTGAGTCAAGAGCAGAAGAGTGTCTTTGATGAAGACCTGCAAAAGAAGATAGAAGAGAATGAACGGTTGCACATACAAGTGAGAAAATCTTTCTGTTTTTCCATATGAATTTAAAAATGGGTTGTATGATCTGCAATGTGGAAAAACCAGTGCAAGATAGAGTGTTTTGTGTATGGGTGGGTGTTTTAATGTTTCCTGTGGTCCTTAGGTACATACATCACTGTCATTCATTCATTTCTTAGATCTCATTCATGTTTTAATACGGATGTGTGCTTTGAATATGCACTTGTTCAGAGGACAGCAGAATAACTTCATAAGTTAACAATAAAGAAGTATACTGGGCGCTCTTCATTTTATATAGGAGATGGTTGGATGGATCATTTAGATGGGGGCTTATCAATAAGTACTGTTTGCTTTTTAATTTATGACAGCTTAGTTGGTTTTTATCTGTTTCCCTGTTAGTCTGTAAGGTCTCATTAGGGTATAGACCATGTCGGTTTTGTCTGCCCAGCCTCAGGACAGGGCCTCACTCATGGCAGGCCCTCAAATATTTATGGAATGTTGAGTAATCAGTGTCTGCTCCAAACCATTCAGCATGTTTTTAAGAGTCATAGGGTAGTGTATTCAACTATGCCTCCTGATTTTTTGTGTGAAATGGTGAGCATAGTCAAACAGTGGAAAATAAATATGTATTCTCAGTCTTTGAAAATGTTTACAAACTGAACTTTTGACTTCATGAATTTTGTGTTAAGTATTCATAATTCTTAATTACTACTGGCTTCTCATTAAGGAAAGGAGCCTTACCTGCTTCAGGAGTAACATCTGTTTGATTTTTGATTATTTAATTGCAGAAGTCAGCCTAACAGAAAAGTTATACCCTGGTCAGTTGAGTTCTCTGTGTGCCAGAAATGGTTTGAAATAGAAATCCATGAGCCTGAGAGGAAGGGGAGGTACAGGCTTTGGAGTCAGTCTGTGACTGTGAGACATTTGACAAGTTAGGTCATCCCTTGAAGCTTCTGTTTCCCCGTCTGTAAAGGAGGGACTACAAGTACACCACCTCTGACCTGCCGCGAGGCTCCACCGAGCTCATGCCTGTGTGGTTTTGCACAGTCAGCATATGGAACCTTACGGAAGTTGCTCAGTGATTAGTCGCTGCAGTTGTTTTCTCTTCATTTGTATATATTGGGATGTTGTGAGAAGACACCATGCTCTTTTCTTTTCAGTTTTTTGAAGCCGATGAGCAGCACAAGCACGTGGAAGCAGAGCTCAGGAGTCGGCTGGCCACTCTGGAGATGGAAACGGCCCAGCACCAAGCTGTGGTCGATGGCCTGACCCGGAAGTACATGGAAACCATCGAGAAGCTGCAGAACGACAAGGCTAAACTAGAGGTAAGATCCGCCGTTGGGGAGAGCACGTGAAAAAATAGTCCAGGCTTTTGGAAATCATCCGCCTGCTCTGTAGAACAGAAGTTAGCCGTTCAAGGCAGGACTGCTGCCTGCAGCGTCTCCTCAGCGAGCTCACATCTGTGTCCTGAGCCGTCCGCTCTTCTTTTTTTTTTTTTTGACAGACCAATATGCATATAATTTTGGTTAGTTATATTTGTCACACCACATTTCTAGCAAATTGAACACAATTTCAAGTAAATAGCTATATAAAATTTATAGGGGAAAACCAGAAAATAAAAAAAAGAGTAGAAAAATTTTTTCTCTACCTGCAGGATTTCAAAATGGAAAGCCAAACAATATAGTTTGGCATAGTTTATTTTTTAAATTTTTTTATTTTTTAAAATTTTACTGGAGTGTAGTTGATTTACAATGTTGTGTTAGTTTCAGGTATACAGCAAAATGATTCAGTTACACATACACATATATTCATTCTTTTTCAGATTTTTTTTTCCCACCTAGGTTTCTTACAGAATATTGAGTAGAGTTCCCTGTGCTTTTTTTTCCTTCTAAAATTCAGGTAAAATCTCAGACTCTAGAAAAGGAGGCCAAGGAATGTCGACTTCGGACAGAAGAATGGTATGTGGAAACGTGAATTCCAAGGGGCCCTGAAGTGAGAATAAGAAGACCCGAGTTTTGGTGTAGTAGCTCGTCTGTCTTAATTTTCTCACATTTTCAATGAGACAGGAGTAGATCATCTCCAGGGTCCTTTTCAGTTCTGTTATCTCCGGGACCTTATGAATTCTTTGTAGAGTGGCCTGTGCGTTAGTCCTCAGCCTGCAGATGTTTTGGACTGTGGCAGATGGCATTCTGGGGCTCCAGTACTGAGGACTGGATCCTTTCTGTTTTAGACTGCTCTAAAGAGAAGGCCTTCTGAGAGTCCCAGGCAGGAAAACTGACTAATGATCATGGTGTCAACCTTTTAATGGTACATTTTAAATAAAATGAGGTTATGTAATCTATTGATAATTTGGAGATATTTACATCTTAAAATATTACTTATCTCTAGGTAGTAAGAGCATGCACCAACATTTATTTGATAAATGACATATTTTAGGTTTTAATAGGATCAATCAAGTGAATTTTTTCAGTTTAGTTGCATTGAACATGCATGGTGTATCTATGCTCTTAATTGAATCAAAACCAAAAATGATCAGATTCTGAGCTCAAGGAAAAAATAAACGCTTTAATACTTTAAAAACGTTTACCATAATACTTGGACAAATATTTATGTGCTGTAAAGAGAAAATTTATGAGTTTGAAGTGGCTCTAAGATTATTTTGAGCTTGGGGAGAGAGATAAACTTAAAATTGTATAAGATATTGGGACGTGATAAATTCTTCGAAACTTCCAGTCATTCAGCAGGAGTCTCAGGAGCTTTAGAATCAAGGCTTAGTATTTTTCTTATCTTCATTTTTTTTTACAACTCTCTACTACCAAGGGTATCCCAGATGTCAGGTACCATCCTCTGAAAGCCTGATACCAGCTGTTGAGGTAACAAGCAAATGATGATCTACTGTCTGTTGATAATGTGGTTTTGTATTTTTTCTTTCAGCCAGTTACAGTTAAAGAATCTTCATGAAGATTTGTCAGGTAGATTAGAGGAATCCTTATCAATCATCAGTGAAAAAGTACCTTTTAATGATACAAGTAGGTATTATGTACAGTTTTCCATTATTTGCAACTCTGAACCTCTTTATGATAGCCAACTAATTAAAATAATTTGTAATCTATTTGGCAGAAAATCTCATTGGCCTAACAGAGGGTTGCTTTCTTTTTGTCCTTTTGATCAGCTTTGGCCTTCATGTTTCATAGGGAGATTTTAATTTGTCACATAACTATTCTGAAGCTAGGCTTCTTGGAAAAAGCCCAAAGCCACATTTTTTAATTGCATGTATTTAACATATCCCAAGGTGAAAACCAACCTGCACATAAAGTACCTGAATATTTGTACAAGAAAATTTGATCATGGTGGGCAGCAAGGTGGGAGAGGAGTAAGGAGATGGGTGGGAGATGAATCTTCTTAGCCTGGTATCTCCTGCCCTTTGAACAATCCCCAGAGATAGTTAGGGAGTTGACTTGGGTAAGCCCTGCTTCCTGCTCATCCTGGCAATGGTCTGGTAATTTACACAGCCAAGAGCAACAAAAAGAAGTTAAAAAAAGAAAAATCAACTTACATATATAACAGATGCCAAATTTGTAACCTTTAGACAGGTATTAAATCTAAACCTTGAAGACAAAGAAAACAATTTTTTGATGCAGAAACTTAAATTTAAATTAGTACACATTCCCTTTTTTACAATTATATGATTGAAATTAATTTTTGACTTCTTCTCAATTTTTCTTAGGGAAGACCTAAAAAAAGAGGGAAGAAAAGACACCAAAGAAAAATAGCAGTTTGCTCTAACACTGAAATCAGCATATGTCATTATTATATCAAAAACCTAAATTCATCTGAAAACAACACCTGTTACTGCTTTCTACATTAATGTAAATAGCACCAGCGTACTTTGATCCACTAGACTTAAAACCTTGGCATTTCATTTTCCCCTTAATCCTTAGTCATGAGGTTCTAATCATTTCCTTCTGAATCTCTTTGGGTTTATCCTTTCTTTTCCAATACTAGTTGTCACCCTATTTTAGGTTCTTACCATGTCACAAGTAGGTTACTACTTTTAGTTCCGAAATATTTAGAGATTATTTACTGAAAGTCTAAATGGGTGGGGAGCACAGGATATGCAAAAACGTGTAAGACAAAAATCTCTACCTACCCTCAAGGAATTTATAGTCCAGTAGGGGAGAAACAAGATAGAGAAATATCTAAAATATAAGCTAAGCTATTCCATGAAGAACCTCTTGGGGTTTCAGAGTAAGGATGATTACTACTGGTGGGGTTGTTTGGGGAAGCCTTTTGGAAAAAGTGTGCTTTGAGCTGGGCCAGGATGCAAAAGTAGGTTTTATTGGTCAGAGAGGTGAGGGAGAACGAGCCAGGGAATTGCATGGAGTGTGGTATGTAGGATAAAGGTGCTGTCAGGGCCTGACAGCAGTAATTAGCTAAGTATGACTGGAGGCTAGAGTGGGTGGGATGTGGAGGCCAATGATGGGTAAGTTCTGAAAGGGAGGGTGGGGCTGGACCCTCAAGTTCTGGGCAAAGGACTTGGGACTTAATTTTGCAAGGCAGTAGGTTGTTGCAGAAGCTTTTGGGGATGTCTTGGTGAAATTTGTGCACTCACAGAGTTAATCTGGCAACAGAGTGTAGACTACCCAGGAATGGGAGAAGGGGGCTGATGCTGTTGTGATGGTAGTCCTGATGTGCTGTGATGGGGGCGGGAGCCTGAGTTGTCAGGGAGATGCAAGGAGGCAAGGGAGCAAGAGGAGGCAGTGTGGTGCAATTGACGGAAGTCAAAGAGGCAGACGGGGAGCAGGTTTATGGGAAAGATGTTGAGGGTAACTTTGCTGTGGCTTAATATTCTAACAGATTGGTGTGCATCTCTTTACCTACTGGTGTGTACATTTGTGAATAAAAGCCTAGATCTGGGGAGAGAAACTGATGTTGACCCAACTGGGAGGGATGAACCCCCCTGTTGGGAGTGGTGGGAATGAGGGGTACAGAGTACAAAGAGGCCTGTGTGGAGTGCACCGCAGTGATCAGGAAGGGAAGGGGCTGAGGGGGAGAGAAGCTGGGAAATGGGGTGAGCATTTATTATTTCTCAGTTAAGCTCTTTTTTCGTCAATGTAAAACGACTTAACGAACAGCCATTTTTGTTTTGTAGAATATAGTCGGTATAACGCTCTGAACGTTCCAGTCCACAATAGGAGACATCAGGTAAAGATGAAGTTTTTATTTTCAGTGATGTGTGTGTCAGACTTTTCAGAAACACCAGTTAGTTGTTTGGGCCCCTGTTTAGTGCACCAAACCATTGCGTTTAACTTTACTTTCTTTTCTCACACATTCTTAAAAATTGTGTAACTCGCTGTTTTTTGAATTTGTAAATAGTATAGATTTTTGCCATCTCTTGTCCGATAACATTAGAACTGGATTGTGGGATGCACTGATTTTTGAGTCATACCTTTCTTTTAGGTTTTGCACTTAAACAGTCTAGGTTAAGTGGAGAGGTATATTTACCAAAACTGGCGGCTTTCTGTTGTAATTTACTTAGACGGTAATATTAAAATCTAAGTGGGAGCAAATGAATTTAAATTAAGGAATAATTATACTAGAGTTCAAATGTTTCTCCAAAAGCAGACTTAACAAAGTTGTTTGGGAATTATAACTTGATAGCTGACTTTAACTGTATCCTTTTCATTTTAAAGCTGAAGATGCGGGATATCGCTGGGCAGGCCCTGGCTTTTGTTCAAGATCTTGTCAAGGGTCTTCTGAACTTTCACACCTATACAGAACAGAGGATTCAGATTTTTCCTGTTGATTCTGCCATTGACACTATATCTCCATTGAATCAGAAGGTACATTTAACTCAGGATACCTTTTGTTTGCCCTGAACAAATGTGGAGACTTGTTACTAATTATCAGACCACTTCTGTGCCTCCGCCAAGTACTGTGGAGGACGTGGGAAAAGCTACAAGTCGTAGTCTTTACCCTCAAGATAAAATACGGCAAACGTGGGGATTCTTAAGAAATGAAATAGTAAGGGAGTCGTTAAAGACCTTAGTGTGAGTGAGTGGTATGGGCAGTAAGTGATATGAGGTCATCAAGGAGGGGAGATTGCTGTCCGTGGTAGTGTCTGGAAAGGTTCTTTGGTGATTTAACTGGACTTCGAAAAATGAGCATGATTTGCATAGGAGGAGCGAAGCGGGGTGGGTATTTTTTCCCCGCAGAAGAGGGAAAGACATGAGCAAAACCATGGAGTAGGAAACCATAGGGAGTAGGCACGTAGTCACATACCACCACTTTTGCCATATCGTGCTGGTAACACAGACTGGCCCTGACACAGTGTGCGAGGGTGTTACTCAGAGCCAAGAATAGCAGGAGGTGGGGATTATTGGGGCCATCTTGAAGGGAGGAAATTAGGGGGCTTGCAATAGATGAACTCTAAGTGCCCCATACTGTGGTGTCTGAAGTGAGTCATGCCACTCTCTACTTACCTGATTCTTCTCATCAGCTTTTTTTTGGTGTCTGTGTGTGCATCATGCAGTATTTCCAGGGTTTGAATAGTGTTTATGTCCACAGATCCTATTAGTATAGCAAAGGCTTAGATTCTGGAGTCATACTTCTGGGGTGGCAGCCCAGTTCTGCCACTTTCTATGTCCCCTTGGTCAGTTTATTTAACCTCTCTGTGCATCTTGAAAATGGAGGATAAAGTACTTACCCCACAGGTAGGTATGTTTGAGGATTTAATGAGATAATACGTGTACAGTCCTAAGAACAGTGCTTGGCACATAGTAAGTACTCAGTAAAGGCTAGCTCTTACCATCGTCATCATGCTGCCGTACTCATAGGAAGCCCTCAGCAGATGCTTGCTTTTCATCAGTTTTCATCTGACTCCACAAATCTTTTGAAGTTCATAAAAATTAAACTTTGGGCCTTTGAAATGCTCTTTAATATCACCGTGGGAAAAAGCTTTCAGATGACCTCGGTAAGGAAAATGGAACTGCAGCATTTTAATGTAGTTATATTTTCTTTTATACTCCCTATAATATAAAAACATTTTTTTCCACTGATTCTTTGTCCATTATTTTATTTTATTTACTTTTACTTTTAATTAATTATTTATTTATTTGTTTGTTTGGTTTTTGGGGTTTTTTGGCCACACCGCCTGGCTTGCGGGATCTTAGTTCCTCAACCAGGGATTGAACCCGGACCCCAGCAGTGAAAGCGCTGAGTCTTAACTGCTGGACGACCAGGGAATTCCAGCCATTACTTTATTTTAGCTTGTTGCCATATTATGCCCACACAGCGAGAATCAAATATGTTAATCTTAACAGAAACATTTCATTACTTTGAAGAATTCATATTTTTCTCAATATTTTACCCTTGGTGCTTTGGCCTCTGAAAGGCCCTATGTGATTTTCTATTAAGTCTGTATTACTGAAGATTCAGAAACCATTTGTTAAAAGATGACCAAAGCGTTTAGACTTGTTCATAGAATCATAGAGTAGACATTTATACCTGAGCTTAGAGTTCAATTTATTTACAGCTGTAAAGATCGAAGCCCAGAGAGACTGAATTTCCCAGGGCCATATATCTGTGT
This sequence comes from Eschrichtius robustus, assembly GCF_028021215.1. Taxonomy (NCBI): domain Eukaryota; kingdom Metazoa; phylum Chordata; class Mammalia; order Artiodactyla; family Eschrichtiidae; genus Eschrichtius; species Eschrichtius robustus. The sequence goes on from NC_090838.1 coordinate 40,571,586, forward strand.
AGTTTGCACTAGGACCAATTGAATCACCTATCTGCAAAATGAGACCTTACATTTCTATACTGAGAAAACGAAATTTAAGCCATTATACAGTATTTAGAAAACTGAGATATTTCACAAGTGAAAAATTAACTTCTTGCTTCTCAATTGTCTAAATGCCTGGGGGATCTTTTTCTGAATCTATTCTTCATACTGAATTAGTCCTTTGTAAATATTACAGTATCCATGACAGTTATAAAAGTTTTTATATTCTCATTTTGATGATAATTACATTACTGGAATTTGTTAACCTTGAACATTGTATACAGTGAAAATAAGAAACTGTACTTAAAAGTCTTTTGCTTCTAAAAAATGAGTTAAATTAAATGAGTTATATAACACAAAAATCTGTCATACAGTTTTGATTATCAAATCTTTTTTTTTTTTTAACTGGGACCCCTATGAAGAAGCAGTTGTTTAGAGAAGAAGGCCTGTCGGTGCTGTGTTGTAAATTGTATCCCCTCCCCATTTGCTTCATGCCTGGTCATTAATTATGTCATCCCTCTTCTAGTTCCTCATTTTGCAGTGGAATGGGGACTTGGGGATAATATCTAGGATTTTAGAGGGGAGCTCTGTGTAAAAGCCTGATTTCCCAAAAAAAGTTTGCAGAAGAATTTAGGTTTAAAACTCAGCGAGTCCATTTATGAATGTTTTGCTATTCTTTTTTTTCCAGTGATTTAACTCACAATTCTTTCCCTTCTATTTAGTTCTCACAGTATCTTCATGAAAATGCATCCTATGTCCGCCCTCTTGAGGAAGGAATGCTTCATTTATTTGAAAGTATTACTGAGGATACTGTGACTGTCCTGGTAATTTTCTTCTATGTTTTACTTCTGGAAATGGGAGCTCTTCTTTTTCAAATGACACTATTAACCTTGAAATTTTTTCTTTTCCAGGAGACAACTGTGAAATTGAAAACTTTTTCAGAGCATTTAACCTCTTACATATGTTTTCTTAGGAAGATTCTTCCTTATCAGTTAAAAAGGTACTTACCCTCTGGGCCAGGGAGCTTGGGGAATTGTGAGGTGTCATCTGAGCTGTGCTGGAGTTAATAAAGTAATAACATGTGCTTCTTGTGATCTGCCTGACCTTTCTGCACCACAACCAATTTGGACTTCTGTGAAAAAGGAAAGTCATGGTTTGAGCAGCACAAACATATATGTAAGAAAATTGAATTGTAGTTTGTCAGCTAGGGTTTTTTCTGTATTCTGTACTGAGATTACTACTATAACCACATAATGCAATATGAACGAGTATTTTTAATGATTGGGAATGACACATTTATTGAAGGAAATATTTCATTTTGGGGTATTTTTTATCCTTTTACTGTAAACATCTAGATGGGGGTTATAATAGTTAACCTCTACATTGCAATTTATAATCCTTAGGTTTCTTTGAAATAGTATATTGTTTTTATTATTGGTGATTTATTTAAGTTATAAAGTAAAAACTTTGTTTACATACTTAAGCCCTCATAGGATATGTCATTAAGTAACCTTAAATGTTCCATCTTAAACATTTCTGGAAAGGCAAGAGAAAATAATTTATGTAATTGGAAATTTGAGAATACTGCTTGTACATTTTGATACTTCTGGTCTAAAACTAACCAAGAGTCCTAATTCATCTAAATCTTTTCATCCTAAGATTTAGTCTTTAAAAAAAGTAATCAAAGAATAATACAACTGGAACATAGGAGAAATAAGAGCATATATGTAGTATAGTATATTGCAAAATAAGGTTTAGGAAATATGTAGATGAATAACTTACAGATGTTGAAAATATACAAGTAATTATAGTTTTTAAGTCCTTGTAAAACTAAAGTAGTAGGTTTTAGCTTTTCAATAATACGAAATTTTATTATTAAAAAATTAATGTGTTAAGAGCCATCTTATTTCCTAATTCTAACCTAACAAGGTATTTCAGTAACTGAATTCTATGATTTGTGCACATGACAGAATTTTAGGAATCAGGGAATTATGACAAACTAATAATTGTGAATTACAGTTTCATTCAGATCCTTAAATGTTTTATTTAGTTCAGTATAATTAAAGTTTTTTTGAAAATTGACTCTGGAAGTTTAACACTAAATTGAATACACTTTATTGATTTGGCTTATGTTGAAAAGACTCTAAGAACCATTGCAAAACTTCTAATTGCCAAACATCTGCTCTTCTTATCATCCTGTGACTTCCCCTTCTCCAGGCTCCTATCCCATTCCTTACCTCAGGATGGCATATATAAGCCTCAGTTGCCCCACTTGCCCTTGAGTCTCATTGTCTTTGTGGACTCCCCTACATATGTAATTAAATTTGTTTTTCTTGTATTAAAAAAAAAAAAAAAAAGAACCATTGCAAAAGTGGTATTTACTACTTGAAACAGTTAAGCATTGTTATTTTATCTTAATTTATTTTTTCACTATTACATTTTTAGAAACACTGGATAAGTCCTTTCTTGATTTAAGATTCCTATTCTTGGAATTTTCTGTTCCATATGCCTTCAGCCCTATCGTATCAGGTATTCATGTTTTTAGGCAATTTTTTGGTCATTGGTTTAAATACCACTTTAGTTGACAAGATGACATGTTCATTAGTAGTAAATGGGCTTAGTACTGAATGAAGCTGTTTGCTATAAATAAGTAGAAGAGGAGAAGAGGCAAGGTCGAGGGAATGGATATGATTATCATTCTGTGCAAATAACTTTCGTAGCTTTGTGTAAAAAGCATTTTACTTGATTACTGCACATTTTAAATAAACACTCTTAAGAGTCAATGTAGTTTTTTTTAACCTTATAATTAAGTTTTCCAAAGCATCATTTAAAATTGAAAATGGTAAAATGTATTTTATGAATGTTAAGCATTTATTTTTGTATTGAGCCTATAGATTGTTTTTTCCAATCTGTTTGACTTTTGAACCAACATACACTGAAAAACGTTTCTCAGTGATTTTCTCTCCTAGTTCCTGTGTAATTAATTCTCTTTAGGAATTCAGTCTATGAAATATTTTTCTCCTGAAAATATTTTTAAGGGAAACATGTTTTTGCTGCTCTCAGGATGGAAAGATAATGGGCACCTCCCTTTATTTTTTCTTCCATTTAGTCGTCTTTTGCTGCATTGGCATTTGCAGCAAGCAGGTGTATGTATTATGGTATAAAAAATGGAACCTTGTAAATGAGATCAAATTCCTTTTTTCGGTAAATTCTCTCTTCGGATATAGATGTTTGAGAATTTAGATGGTTTCTTATAGCTAGTTGAAAATCGTTCAGGATGCTCGCTTTTATAAAATCTGCCCTTTCTTAGCTTAGAAGAAGAATGTGAAGCTTCCCTTTGCACGTCTGCATTACGAGCCAGGAATCTAGAGCTGTCCCAGGACATGAAAAAGATGACAGCTGTGTTTGAGAAGCTGCAGACTTACATTGGTCTTCTCGCCTTGCCAAGTAAGCATGTTTGTTACTCATGGTTCAACTTGAAGAACTTAGAGTACAAGAAGCTTGAGGAGGGACGTGGTTTGGCGTGTCGGAGTGAGAAGAGCCTAGGACCTGGGGTCAGAAAAACTTGAATTCAAATCCTCCAGCTCCTTATACATTTATGGTCTTGGGCAAATCACTTCTCTGCTTCTGTTTTCCCACTTATGAAATGGAGGTAAATGTGATTATTAAGTTAAATTAAGAATGTACAATATCAGGCATCGAAGACATACATTAAATATTAAATCTCTTTCTCTCCTTCCTCTTTTTTAAATGGAGAGGGGCAAAGCGTAAGAATTCGTAGCAACTTTCCAACAAGTAGCATAGGGGAAGGTTAATAGTAAAAATGCTATTTTTAGCAGAACTGTATCATAACAAAGCCCCAAAATGTAAAGGTTGACGGTCTTGGGGAAAAAAAATGCTGTGTGTTGCCCTTTGGTTTAATTTGAAAAAAGTATTTTCAGGTCATTGAATGGACCTCAGTTTAAATGATGTTTGTAAGAAAACCATGATTTTTGTAGTAGTGATTTGATTATTTGTTTTTTGTAACAGCTTAAATGTGATGTAATTTACATACCATACAATTTACCCATTTAAAGTGTACAGTTCGGTAGTTTTTACTATAGTCACAGACATGTGCATCAACACTACAGTCAGTTTTAGAATATTTTCATCACCTTAAGAAGAAACCTTGTATACTTCAGCTATCACCCTCTTATTCCACTGTTCTGTCCCCGCCCAGTACCAAGCAACCACTAATCTACTTTCTGTTTATAGATTTGCCTGTTCTGAACATTTCATATAAATGGAATCATACAATCTGTGGTCTTTTGTTTGGTCTTTTGTGACTGCTTTCTTTCACTTAGCATAATATTTTCAAGATTCATCCAAGTTGTAGCATGTATAGGTATTTCATTCCTTTTTATTGCAGAATAATATTCCATTGGATGGTTATATCACATTTTATTTATCTACCTATCAGTTGATGGACATTTGGGTTGTTTCCACCTTTTGGCTATTGTGAATAATGATGCTATAGATATTTGTGAACAAGTTTTTGAGTAGACATATCTTTTCATTTCTCTTGGGTATATAGCTCAGAGTGGAATTGCTGGGTCATATGGTAACTTTATGTTTAATTGTTGGGGGAACTGCTAGCTTGTATTCCAAGGCATGTGTACCATTTTATATTCCCACCAGCAGCAGGGTTCCAATTTTTCCACATCCACACCAATACTTATTATGTGAATTTTTTAAAAATTTCTTCTTTTTTTTTAATTGAAGTATAGTTGTTTTACAACATTGTGTTAGTTTCAAGTGTACAGCATGTGCGTGTGTGTGTGTGTGTGTGTATCCATCCTTTTTTTTCGACTCTTTTCCATTATTGGTTATTATAAGATATTGAATATAGTCCCTGTGCTATACAGTAAATCCTAGTTGTTTACTTTATATATAGTGGTGTGTATCAGTTAATTCCATACTCCTAATTTATCCCTCCCCCGCTTCCCTTTTGATAACCGTAAGTTTGTTTTCTATGTCTGTGAGTCTATTTCTGTTTTATAAATGAGTTCATTTGTATTATTTTTTTAGATTCCACATATAAGTGATGTCATATAATATTTATCCTTCTCTGTCTGACTTACTTCATTTAGTATAATAATCTCTATGTTCATCTGTGTTGCTGCAAATGGCATTATTTCATTCTTTTTTATGGCTGAGTAATATTCCATTGTATAAATATACCACATCTTCTTTATCCATTCATCTGTCAATGGACACTTAGGTTGCTTCCATGTGTTTGCTATTGTAAATAGTGCCGCTGTTAACATTGGGGTGCATGTATCTTTTTGAGTTAGAGTTTTTGTCTTTTCCATATATATGCCCAGGAGTGGGATCACTGGAGCATTCCATAGTGGCTGTACCAATCTATATTCCCACCAATAGCGTAGGAGGGTTCCCTTTTCTCCACACCCTCTTCAGCATTTATTATTTGTAGACTTTTTGATGATGACCATTATGACCAGTGTGAGGTGATAGCTCATTGTAGTTTTGATTTGCATTTCTCTAATAATTAGCAGTGTGGAGCATCTTTTCATGTGCATGTTGGCCATCTGTGTGTCTTCTTTGGAGAAATGTCTGTTTTGGTCTTCTACCCATTGTTTTTTTGGCCGCGCCACACGGCTTGCGGGACCTTAGTTCCCCCATCAGTGGGTTGAACCCGCGCCCTCGGCAGTGAAAGCACAGAGTCCTAACCACTGGACTGCCAGGGAATTCCCTTTACCCATTTTTTTGATTGGGTTGTTTGTGTTTTTGATATTGAGCTGTAGGAGCAGTTTGTATATTTTGGAAATTAAGCCCTTGTTGGTTGCATCTTTTGCAAATATTTTCTCCCAGTCTGTAGGTTGTCCTCATTTTGTTTATGGTTTCCTTTCCTGTTCAAAAGCTTATAAATTTGATTAGGTCCCATTTGTTTATTTTTGCTTTTATTTCTTTTGCCTTGGGAGACTGATCTAAGAAAATATTGCTACGATGTATGTCAAAGAATGTTTTGCCTGTGTTCTCTTTTAGGAGTTTTATGGTGTCATGTCTTATATTTAAGTCTTTAAGCCATTTTGAGTTTATTTTTGTGTATGGTGTAAGGGAGTGTTCTAACTTCATTGATTTATACGTAGCTGTCCAGCTTTCCCATACCACTTGCGGAAAAGACTGTCTTTTCCCCATTGTATATTATTGCCTCCTTTGTTGAAGATTAATGCGCTGTAGGTGTGTGGGTTTATTTCTGGGCTCTCTATTCTGTTCCACTGATTCATATGTCTGTTTTTGTGCGGTACCATGCTGTTTTGATTATGGTAGCTTTGTAGTATTATCTGAAGTCTGGAAGGGTTATGCCTCTAGCTTTGTTCTTTTTCCTCGGGATTGCTTTGGCAATTCTGGATATTTTGTGGTTCCATATAAACTTTAAGATTATTCTAGTTTTGTGAAAAGTGTCATGGGTAATTTGATAGGGATTGCAGTAAATCTGTAGATTCCTTTGGCTAGTATGGGCATTTTAACAATATTATTTCTTCCAGTCCAAGAGCATGAGGTAACTTTCCGTTTTCTTGAATAATCTTTGATTTCCTTTATCAATGTTTAATAGTTCTCAGTATATAAGTCTTTCACCACCTTGGTTAGGCTTATTCCTAGGATTTTTTTTTTTTTTTGATATGATTTTAAACAAAATTGTTTTTTACTTTCTCTTTCTGGTATTTCATTGTTAGTGTAAAGAAATATAACAGATTTCTCTATATTAATCTTATATCCTGCTACCTTACTGAATTCATTTATGAGTTCTAATAGTTCTGTGTGGAGTCTTTAGGGTTTTCTATATAGAGTGTTATGTCATCTGCACAAAATGACAATTTTACCTCTTCCCTTCCAATTTGGATATTTTTGTTTCTTTTTTTTGTCTGATTGCTGTGGCTAGGGCTTCCAATACTATGTTGAATAGAAGTGATGAAAGTGGGCATCCTTGCCTTGTTCCAGAATTCAGCTTTTCATCACTTAGTATTATGTTGGCTGTGGGTTTGTCATAAATGACTTTTATTATGTTGAAATTTGTTCCCTCTATACACACTTTGGTGAGAGTTTTTATCATGAATGGATGTTGAATTTTGTCAAATGCGTTTTCTGCATCTGTTGATATGATCTTGTGTTTCTTGTCTTTCCTTTTGTTCATGTGGTGTATTGCATTGATTGGTGTGCATATGTTGAACCATCCTTGTGACCCTGGAATGAATTCAGCTTGATTATGGTGTATGATCCTATTTATGTGTTCTTGGATTTGGTTTGCTGAACTTTTTTTGACAATCTTTGCTTCTATATTCATCAAAGATATTGGCCTGTAATTTTCTTTTTTGGTAGTGTCTCTTTCTGGTTTTGGTATCAGTGTGATAGTGGCTTCATAGAGTTACTTTGAGAGTGTTCTTTCCTCTTCAGTCTTTTGGAAGAGTTTGAGAAGGATAGGTGTAAGTTTTTCTTTGTATGTTTGGTAGAATTCCCCAATGAAGCTATTGGGTCCAGGACTTTTGTTTGCAGGGAGGTTTTTTTTTTTTAATTACAGATTCTATTTTACTTCTTGTGATCAGTCTGTTCAGATTATCTGTTTCTTCTTGATTCCGTTTTGGCAGTCTGTATGTTTCTAGAAACTTGTCCATTTCTTCTAGGTTGTTCATTTTTTTTTGGCATATAACTGTTCATAATATTTTCTTAAGATTTTTTTATATTTCTGCAGTATTGGTTGTTATTTCTCCTCTTTCATTTCTTATTTTGTTTATTTGGGCCCTCTCTATTTTCTTCTTGGTGAGCCTGGCCAGTGGTTTGTTGATTTTGTTTATCCTTTCCAAAAACCAGCTCTTGGTTTTATTGATTTTTTTCTGTTGTTTTTAAAATATCTATTTTATTTATTTACTCTCTGATCTTTATTATTTCCTTCCTTCTGCTGACTTTAGATTTTGTTTATTCTTTTTCTGATTGTTTCAGGTGGTAGTTTAGGTTTATTTGAGATAGGCCTGTATCACTATGAACTTCCCTCTTAGGATTGCTTTTGCTGCATCCCATAGGTTTTGTATGGTTGTGTTTTCATTGTTGTTTGTCTCAAGGTATTTTTTAATTTCCTCTTTGACTTCATTGTTGACCTATTGGTTTTTTAGTAGCATGTTGTTTAGTCGCCATATAATCATTTTTTTCTCGTTTATCTTTCTGTGGTTGATTTCTTGTTTCATGCCCTTGTGGTCAGAAAAGGTGCTTGAAATAATTTTTGTCCTTTTAAGTTTGTTGAGGCTTGTTTTGGGTCTTCGTTTGTGGTCTATTCTAGAGAATGTCCCATGTGCCCTTGGAAAAAGAATGTGTATTCTTTTTTTTTTTTTTTTTTTTGATGTAGTGTCCTGTAGATATCACTTAAGTCTAACTGTTCTTTTGTGTCATTTAGGAACTCTGTTGCCTTATTGATTTTCTCTCTGGAAGATCTGTCCATTGATGTCACTGTGGTGTTAAAGTCTCCTACTATTATTGTATTCTTGTCAGTTTCTCCCTTTATGTCTGTTAGTATTTGTTTTATGTATTTAGGAGCTCCTATATTGGGTGCATGTATGTTAATGATTGTGGTATCCTCTTCTTTGTTGATCCTTTTATCATTATACAGTGTCCTTTTTTGTCTTTCTTTATGGCCTTTGTTTTAAAGCCTGTTTTGTCTGATAGGAGTATTACTACTCCTGCTTTCTTGTCATTTCTACTTGCATGAAATATCTTTTTTCATCTCCTCACTTTCAATCTTTGTGTGTCTTTTGCCTTTAAGTGGGTCTCTTATAGGCAGCATATTGTAGGTTCTTGTTTTATTATTCAATCTACCACTCTTTGTCTTTTGAGAGGAGCATTTAGTCCACTGACATTCAAAGTAATTATTGATAAGTACATATTTATTGCCATTTTAAACCTTGCTTTCCAGTTGATTTTGTATTTCTTCATTCTTCTTTTATTTTTGCTTTTGTGGTTTAATGGTTTTCTTTCGTATTATGCTTGATTTCCTTTCTTTTTGGTTTTTGTGAATCTGTTTTATGTTTTTGATTTGTGGTTACCCTGGTTTTCAAGTATGTTAACCCATAACTATATCTACTTGCTTTGGACTGGTAGTCATATAAGCTCAAACACATTCTAAAAGATCTACATTTTCTTACTTGCCTCCTCCACATTTCGTGATTTTGATGTCCTATTTTACATCTGCATGTTTATCCTTTTACTTTCATCATAGTTATAATAGCTTTCACAGAATTTTTTTTAATTAAAAAAATTTTTTTAAATCTATGTACTGGCTTATGTAAGTGATCTTCAATCTTTTTATATATTTGCCTTTCCTGTTGTGATTTTCCCTTTCCTATACATTCTTGCTTCTTTTCTAGTTAGAGAAGACCTTTCAATATTTCTTTTAGGATAGGTTCAGTATTGCTGTATTCTTTTAGTTTTTGCTTGCCTGAGAAATTCTTTATCTCTCCTTCTATTCTAAATGATAATCTTACTGAGTAGAATATCCTAGGTTGTAGGTTTTTCCCTATCAGGACTTTAAATGTATCTAGCTACTCCCTTCTGGCCTGCAAAGTTCCTGTAGAGAAATCAGTTGCTAGCCTTATGGGGGTTCCCTTGTAACTGACTCTGTTTTTCTCTTGCTTCCTTTGGAATCCTCTCTTTATCTTTTGCTTTTGCCATTTTAATTATTGGTATGTCTTGGTGTTGATCTGTTTGGGTTCATCTTGTTTGGGACCCTCTGTGCTTCCTGTACCTGGATATCTGTTTCCTTCTTTAGGTTTGGGAAGTTTTCAGCCATAATTTCTTCAAATAATTTTTGATCCCCTTTTCTCTTCTTCTTCTGGGATTCCTATTATGCGTAGATCGGCATGCTTTATATTATCCCATAGATTTCATATGTTGCTTTCATTTTTTTCATTTGTCCTTCTGTCTTCTGTTCTGATAGGATGATTTCCATTATTCTATCTTCCAGATCACTTATTCATTTTGTTGCATTATTTAGTTTGCTGTTTATTTTCTTTATCTCGACTTTTATCTTGGCAATTGAGGTGTCTGATTTGATTGACTCCTTTTTGTAGTTTCTAGTTCCTTATTACAGTAATCTGCATTTCTATCAATAGTCTTTCTTAATTCCTTCAGCATTTTTTATTGCCTCCTTTTTGAACCTGGGGTCTCGTAGACTGGAGAGGTCTGCTTCATTGTTTGTTCTTTCAGGGGATTTCTCTTGTCCTTTTAATTGGGAGTAGTACCTCTGCTTTTTCACTTGATTTATATTTCTCTGATTCTATGAATTTAGGAGAAACAGTTATCTACTGTTGTCTTGAAGGTCTGGTTTTATGAGGGAGCAATCCTGTATAGACTGTGTGAGTCTGGTATTTTTGGTGCGAAGGCTGTTTTTGGTATGGATGCTTGCCACATCTTTCTTCAGAGTGTACTGGCCCTTGTTCCCTTGCTAAGTGGTGTGTTTTGTGTTGTGGTGACCAGAGCCTGCACTGGATGTTGGGTGGTGTCCTCTTTGCTCTCTGCTTGTCACAGCCCTGTCAGGGGGCAGGGTCTGCTCCCTAGCTGTTGGAGTAGAAGACCCCAGATCTAGTTCTAAGCTGTGGTATGCAGTAGGTGGAACTGGAGTGCTCCCTCTGGAAAAGGAGCCACTGCGTGTCCTTCCCCAGGAGCTGTCTGCCAGTATGTGCTACTCTGTGACACTGCCTGCCACCTGATGTGCACTCCAACAAAGTTCACTGTTGCTGGCATTGCCCTCAGAGGCTGCCTCCACTGCGGGAGCACCTGTAGTTGGCTCAGATTTCAGCCCCACCTCCTTGTGTGCATGCCCACAAAATTCGCAAAACCCACAGTGGCTGGAGCCTTGCCCCACTGTGAGCACACTGATGATGAGGCTGCTACAGTGGGATCCATGCCCCTCCCTTCCTGTGTTGACAGTGGGCTTCCTATGGCAGGCTCATGTTCTGTCTGCATGCACCCCCATTTGTGGCCCCAGGCCACACTCTGGGCCCTTTGGGCTATGTCCATGCAGCCAAACCGAGTCCTCTCCCTGGGTCTGTCTGCTGAGCCCGAGTTTCAGCACCCAGCTGCTGCACACGCCAGCAGCTGTGTCTGCGGCTAGGAAGTGCGGCAACATGGCAAGGACCATCTGTTTTGGTCTCTCTCTACCCTGCAGGGCCACAGGCCAGCTCCTGCATTCTCCTCTAGAACCTTTGAAGCTCCCTATCTGTCTTGGTGGACCTCCCAGTTGTTGAAGGAGGTTCCCAGGGTGAGGGAACCTTTCCTCTTTCACAGCTCCCTCCCAGGTGTGTGGGTCCCATCCCGATTCCTCTTCTCCCTTTTCCCTTTGTCCTACCCAGTTACACAGGGATCTGTTTTGCAGCTTTGGTTGTATGAGAGCTTCTGCCAGCTTTCAGTAGGTATTCTATGAGAATTGTTCCACATGTGGATGTATTTTTGATGTATGTGTGGGAGGAGCTGAGCTCCATGTCCCTCTACTCTGCCATCTGGATCTCCCCCCATATTATATGACTTTTTTTTTTTTTTAATTTATTTATTTTATTTTTTAATTTTTGGCTGCACTGGGTCTTTGTTGCTGCGCGTGGGCTTTCCCTAGTTGCGGCGAGCAGGGGCCAGTCTTTGCTGCGGTGCGTGGGCTTCTCATTGTGGTGGCTTCTCTTGTTGTGGAGCTCGGGCTCTAGCCACACGGGCTTCAGTAGTTGTGGCTCGTGGGCTCAGTAGTTGTGGCTCGTGGACTCTAGAGCACAGGCTCAGTAGCTGTGGCGCATGGGCCCAGCTGCTCCGCGGCATGTGGGATCCTCCCGGACCAGGGCTCGAACCCGTGTCCCCTGCATTGGCAGGCGGATTCTTAACCACTGTGCCACCAAGGAAGCCCTATATGACTTTTTGATTTTTGCCATCCTCGTGTTATTATCTGACTTTTTGAAGTAGTATCTCATTGTGGGTTTGATTTGCATAACCCTGGTGTCTAATAATGTTGAATATCCTTTTGTGTCCTTATTGGCCATTTGTATATCTTCTTTGGAGATATGTCTGCTCAGATCCTTTCTCCATTTTCCAACTGGGTTGTCTTTTTATTATTGAGTTATAAGAGTTCTTTATATATTCTAGGTGCAGATCCCTTATTGGATATGTAATTTGCAAGATTTTCTTCCATTTTTGTGGGTTATCTTTTCATTTTCTTAATGGTATCCTTTGAAGTACAAAAGTTTTTAATTTTGATAAGTCAAATTTATTTTTCTTTTGTTGCTCAGGCTTTTGGTGTCATATCTAAGAAACTGTTGTCAAATATGAGGTTGTGAAGACTTACCCTTATGTTTTCTTCTAAGAGTTTTATAGTTTTAGCTCTTACATTCAGGTCTTTGATCCATTTTGAGTTAATTTTTGTATATGGTGTGAGGTAAGGCTCTAACTTCATCTTTTGCATGTGGATATCTAGTTGTCTCAGCACCATTTATTGAAAAGACTATTCCTTCCCTATTGAATGGTCTTGGCACCCTTGTTAAGAATCGGTTGACCATAGGTGTCAGTTTACCTTATATCTCCAATGAATCCACCAGTTTCCTCCGAATTACCTTCAGCACAAGTGCCATTATTTTTGAGAGCATCCATAGGCTTGAACTTTTCCACAGTCTGTTGTGAATTAAGTCAATTCCTTTGGGAAGAGATTCAGAACTTTCTGTTTTAAGAACTGTTTCTCCCTTGGGTTAAATCTCTGAGCCATGGTTCTGTGCAGGGGCTGATGAAAGTGATGCACTTCTCTCAGAGTGACACACCTGCATTAGTAGCTGAGCACTCCATGGAGAGGGTAGGGCAGCAGCTGCTGGTCTCCTCAGCTTGCCTCTTTCAGCATGGAACTCCTGTTAATGAGCTGGGGCCAGGGTGATCAGGGCCACAGATTCTCAGCAGCACCATGCCCACGTAGAGCCTCCATCCCACAAGTCAGGGCTGGGTAAAAGAAGAGAACCCCCCACCTCTGAGTCATACTTACCTAGAACTTAGCCTCAGCAACAGGTAGCTGAGAGCGAGATAAGGAATGCAGCCCTCCAGCTGAGTTAGGGGAGAGGGAGTCTTGTGTTCTTGGCTGCACCCTCTGGACTGGGATTTCTAGCTCACTGACTGGTGAGGGGACGGAGTGGGTTCTGGTTCACATACCACAGATTCTTGCTATTCTTACTGAGTTAATATAGATTTTCTTGATTAAATGTTTCTTCACTTGCTGTATGCCCTTAGGATAATTTCCAGAGTTTAAAGTGGTTATTTTTAAATCATTTTCACCAGTTGTGCTGGTGAGTGGATATGTGGAGCTTGCTTATGCTGTCATGCCAGAATTGGAACTGTGATGTTTGACTAATAGTGTTTTTAGTGATGTTCAGCAAAGAATAATATGTAGGGAAAGCACAAAATGAGAAATGTGTTCTGTAGTAACAAGGTGAAATTCACAAAGGCTTTCATTTCAAAAAGAATCATGAAAGACATAATCCTGCTTAGCAATTTAATTTTGATTTTTATAACCATTAATATCTGTGGACATGGGGGATGCAAATCAGTTTAGATCCCTGTAATTATCACCATTCTATCTGAATGTGTCTACAATGATTTTAAGAGCCATTATTTTCAACATATCACAATCAGTATTCATTCTCTCTCTTCCCAAAAGTAGAGGGGAGATGGTGGGCTGTCAGTTTTTCAGGTGAATTCTTCTGGGAAAATGCTTAGGTTTGTGATCTTGGTTTCCTAGGTACGGAGCCAGATGGACTCCTTCGGACAAACTACAGTTCTGTCTTAACAAATGTTGGTGCTGCTCTGCATGGATTTCATGATGTCATGAAAGGTGAGGCTTGGAAAAGAACATAAATAAGCTTTGTCCCATTTTCTCAGATCTGCCTGAATGAGATTTAAACAAATACTGCCAAGGCTAATAGACCCCAGATAAAGGTTTAGTAGCATTTGGCTTACGTTGAAGTGCACAGCTTACTGCCTTCTGCTTTTCCCATCTGCTGCTTTCCTGAAGGTAAACAAAGTGCTGAAGAGAAACCCTTGTGCACGGAACTTTAGCCAAAAATACATTACACTGACTTAAGGCAGGTGTATGAATTTTATCAAGCCAGACATGCTGTTCAGAGGCATTTAGCAAAATACTGCACTTGTTAGAGCCCAAACATGAAGGAACTGAGGAAATGAAGGTTTAAAGATCCCAGAAAGAATGCATTGGTTTTCTACCCTCCTGTGTGTTTTTGTGTTTAGAGTACCCATTATAAGTCCTGTTTTGTTCAGGAGAGCCTTAAGGAATGAAGGTCTGTTTTCAAGCTTTGGTCAGTTTTTAGTTGCTATGTGCTCCTAAGAATATGCTTGCCGAAGGGCATTTCATTTGCTTCCTAGCATGTGATTCTGAGTCCTGACTTTTTAATCTGTATTTCTGCATGGCTTCTAGGTTTTTTTCCTCCGTTCTTTTCCTTTTGAAGACTGTTGGAGTAGGGGGAGGAGAGGAGGGCAGGAGCAATTATTAAGGACTATTGGAAATAGCCCAGGTGCCTAGATTTTTCACTGTGGTGTTTAGTGTACAATTAGTGACCAATTACTGGTTTCACAGAAAATACTTTTTAAAAACTTAAAACTTTGTTGGATGGCATGTATAAGATGGGTATATTTGGGGCCTTTCTATAGATTGGCACATAACCACATAACCTATGTTACTGGGAATCATTCTTAGTTTCAGTGGAATTACCCAGTACTACCTTACCATTCAGTCTGGAAAATGGTCCTTCCTGTGGCTTGTCTTCAATTATAAGGAACTTTAAAAGTCACTGTACTTCTGGAGCTAACACTGGTTGCAGGAGTCACAGCTTGCGTAGACAGTCTTGGTGGCAGGTGACAAGAGGCAACCCCAACCCTGCACAACCTAGTCTGGTCCATAGAAAACCCAAGGGACTGGTACCTTTTTCCTGTGCAGCTTTTGGTTTGGGGAGCTCAGACTTAACCATAGTCCTCTATTCCAGAACTTCACGTAACGTAGAACTAGGCCATTGAAACCACAAGTAGCTCTGTGGCTACAGGTTTTTTGGTTTTGTTTCCTAAGTTTTCCTATGCTAATGTTATGATTTGTTCCTGCTAGTGTTTTCTCTAGAATTTATAAATTTATTTATAAATAAAAGAGAGGCTGGAGGGTAGCTGTCCCTTGAGGATCTTAAAGCTTCATTTACATTTAAAAAAATCTTGATTTTATTTATATTTCTATAAATAATAATGTACTTCTGAGTTTTCTAAAAATGCTTTTGTTCATATATGACATAAGATGCCAAGTGGTCCAAATTAAAGAATGTTACTATTATTATTTGTTATGAGCTGGTGGAGATTATCAGAGGAGGATCAGAGGCTCCCTTAGCCCCCTTTGTGCCTCTGCTTGTTTCTGTCCTTGAAAGTGAACATAATATAAAGAGAGAATATTGGGAAACATGAAGGATGGTTGGCAAGCAGATTATGGCCTCTTGTTGCTAGTTTTACAGTTCAAATCTGTCTTCTTACCCAGTTGGAAGACTATTGTATATCTCTCATGAAAACTCAGAGTGAGCATTAACTGGCATTACCAGAATATACTTTGTTTTTAAGAGAACTTTTATTTCAAATCTTTTCCCTTGATGCTTCCTTAATTGCTTGGTCCAAGTTGGAAAGAAGGAAGGAAGGAAGGCAATCAAGAAGGCAGGCTGGGGTTTCCCTGGTGGCGCAGTGGTTAAGAATCCGCCTGCCAATGCAGGAGACACAGGTTCAAGCCCTGGTCTGGGAAGATCCCACATGCCGTGGAGCAGCTAAGCCTGTGCGCCACAACTACTGAGCTTGTGCTCTAGAGCCCGTGCGTCACAACTACTGAGCCCATGTGCCACAACTACTGAAGCCTGCGTGCCCTAGCGCCTGTGCTCTGCAACAAGAGAAGCCACCGCAAGGAGAAGCCCGTGCACTGCAACGAAGAGTAGCCCCCGCTCGCCGCAACTAGAAAAAGCCCGCGCGCAGCAACGAAGACCCAACGCAGCCAAAAATAAATTAAATAAACAAATAAATAAAATTATAAAAAAAAAAAAAAAGAAAGCAGGCTGGTCTCAGTGTAAAAAGAGAGAGATTTATAAAAATGTGTATCCTACAAGGAATTAAAATGGAAGTGAATTAATCTTTTAACAAGTGGCATTCTAAGTGAGAATTGTTTGATCTTTAGTCTCAAGTCTAAAGCAGGTAGACTCATAGGAAACATAAAAGAAAATAAATCTCTTGTCTAGGTCACATGATTTCCTTGTACTTTTTGGAGTTAAACTTTAATGTTGAGGAACACCCTAAATAATGAAAATATTTGGACTCGATAAAGAGTAAACAGTTGGATTGGGAGAATTATTATAGTCAAACTACAGTAGCTCTGATCCACTAGAAGCCACGGGAGGATTCTTAGTATTGTACATCTTTTATAAGTATTTCAATCACCTACACCAATCAACCAAGATTGCCTACCAACCCAGCTGTATTATAGCATTGTATACAGACAGTAAAATATTGAATAAAACTTTCTGTGGTGTATAGAAAGAAAATGTCTACTCTAGGGGCTAGCAAGTTCAGTATACAAAAAAATGTTCAGTGTTCCAATTGAATTTTCATTCACTTGGATATCTCATGAATATATAGAGGATAATCATTTATTTTTAAAAAATATTAGACATAATAGTAATTACCAATTAGTTGGTTCCTTCACTGTGACAACTGTACCATAGTAGTGTAGGATGTTAACAATAGTGAAAACTGGCTAAGGGTATCCAGAAACTCTCTGTAATTTTTCTATAAATCTAAGACTATCTTAAATTAAAAGTTTATATATGTAAAAGTTTATATATGTAAAAGTTTATATATATATGTATATAACACAATATATATAAGTAATGCAATTTCCTAGTTTTAAATTTCAGTAAAAGTAATCTTATTCATAAAACAGTAATTTTGTTAAATATCAGTATCATACTAGGTTAAATCTCAAATACCCTTTCTTTTTGAATAGTCTTATTCCCTTTTAATTATCTATAGTCTAAAATCAACTAAATTTCTTGATTCTGAATAAATGAAATTCTTTGTATACACACCTGCTATAAAAGTTAGTTTCCATGTTTTGTGATTTATTTTTTGCTTTGTTGGTAATGATAATTAATGCTGTTGTAACTGAAGTACTGTAAAAAATTCAAAGGAGGCTGTATCATAAACACCTTTTTATTTAAAAATATAATTGCCCTTCCTTGTAAATCAATGTTGTCTTGGTAATTCTCCCATTTTCCCTTATTTCCAGGGTGAAATTACTTTATTTCTCAGAGACCCAGAAAACCCCAAGCTTAGCTGTTTGGCCAATTTCACCTACTGCTGTTTCTCTCAACACATTTATATCTAAGCCTCTCTTCTATGCTTCCATAACCACAGGCCTTTGTTATAACTTTCTTGGACTAGAGGCAATAGAATGTGAAGCCAGATGCTAGAGTATCCAATCCTTATTTGGCCATGCAAACCTTTCTTATTGTTAAAGTATGTACTGGCAAACCGGCTAAGATCCATTGAGGATTGTGGGACATTGTGCCTGTGTTAGCTGTTCTTTTCCAGCCTCATGGTTTGTTTGTATAAGCACAATGTAAACTCTCATTTGTACCTGCTGGACTATCAAAACAAGGTTTTTAACTGGTAAATATTGCTCAGGGTCCTTTACCGGGCACTAGAATAAGGGCTAACACTCAAATGAAGGAGAATGAGACCCACCTGCTGGGGGCTGTAATAGAGACACCAGGATGGTGTTAAGAGACCCTCACTACTCTCTATTCTTTCCATGTGAACTTGAGACCTAATTGATATTCAGCACAATCCTCATATTTGGGACCATTTTTTGTCAGATTTGTCTTGTAAATTTGTAAGAGTAGATATAAGAAGTTAACGGGCTGGTTATCTGTATACAACTTGTATATAGATAGTAATGAGTTTTTGTTTGATTGGGTTTATAGATATTTCCAAACATTATAGTCAAAAGGCTACAATAGAGCATGAACTTCCAACAGCAACACAGAAGCTCATAACAACTAATGATTGCATCCTGTCGTCAGTAGTGGCATTGACAAATGGAGCAGGAAAGGTAATTTTTCTCTGGTTTATATTGACATTAAATTCAACTCTTAAATGTGCTCCTTTTTTTTTTTTTTTTTTTTTTTTGAATGACCTAGTAGGAAAATTGATCTGTGAAAGGATTTTCGATTACCAGGCTTTTTTATAAAATAAAGTTGTCTCCCTTTTCCTCCTTCCTACCTAATATTTGAAACAATATGGTAGTTACTGTTAAGCATTTGTGATGAGGAAGTAGGTCACTCACTTCTGATGTTTTAATGAGATATTTGATGATTGAAAGATTCCAGGTGGTCTCACTATAGATCCTTGTGTATATTAAAGGTCTGCTATACAGAAATTGGGATATAGAAAAAGAAAAAGAATTATAAGACTTTTGTTAATATTTTGTTTTTTCCCCTCCAGGTTTTTTGTTTGTTTTTTGGCAACACTTGTGATAATGCTACTTCTGTGGTTTTGTACCCTAATAAGTACTTTTAAGGTGACTTCAACATGTGTCTTCTCATTGAATTCTTAATATTAGATAATGATCATTTGGATTAGTAAGTACTTAATTGTTATTATAAACTGACCAGAGTGCAGTTTCTTTAAAAATTGTTCTGTCTTGGATAACTGGTTTCAGCAGGTCACATTCTAAGAGCACATGTTCATGTGGCTGTCATCAAAGCCTTTAGTGACCAAGATTTCTCTGAGAACTACCCATACATATAAAACCAAAAGTACTGTATTCAGGACTGTCTTAGCCCATTTATTTCAGCAGAGTCAACATAATTTCTCAAGAAAGTGCTAATCTCTATCTGTGTCGTATACCTTTATTTTTCTGACAGGTTGACCTTAGTAGGAGCACACTTTTTTCAAGTGTTTTAAGTTAATCAGAAATGATCATATGTTATGTTAGGTATTCAGTGTCATCTTTCCCAAAGTCAGACCAGTCTTCCTGACAGTCTGCTAAGTTTGGGGCCGTAATTAAAAGGTGTTACCTTTTGGATCTGTCAGCTCGCAGGTCAGTGCCTACAGGATTCCTTAGCCAGAAGACCATCCCCACTGCCTCCTCTTTAGTGCTTTCACCCACAGGCATTCTGGAAACTTTCTGAGGATGATTCTAACTTTGATTCAATTGTGAACAATTCTGGAAAAAGAGAATGTTGACATTTTACAAGAGTCTCTGCATTTGTCACTTTTTTAGGAGAACTCTGGAATATTAAATACCTATATACTTCGTAGCTTATTTTACATTTGCTTTGCCTGAAACCTTAAGAGTTGTCTCAAGGAAAGGTACTTGATCTTCACTCTGAAATTTTTATAAATGGTTTTTAGCTAAAGTAAGTATCTGAACTAAGTATTAGTTGGTGGCAGCTTAATACTTAGCTAATGTGGTTTGATTAAACTAAATTTTATCATTTGTAATTTTAAAAAAACCCACTAGGAAAGTATAACATATGCATGTTAAAGAACATTTGGGAAATGTAGAAATATTAGAGAGAGGAAAGAAAGTAAACCTCACCGTATACTACCATGACTGAAATGCAAACACTGTACTATCTATGTCATACACAAGGAATATACAGCTCAAGATTTTTAGAGTTTTCGTTTTCTTGGATACTACCTAACATAGAATTTCATTTGATACAGTAAAATATTAATGAAAAAGATAATCTTTTAGACCATTAGTGAGTGATTGCTTACTTTTTGAACAGTTTTTGACAAGGTAGAGTACTCTTGTTTCACAAGTTACTTTTTCTTATTTATTGAAATAGAATACTCTTTAATGTATCGAAGACTTTAGTTTTTCTGGCTAATAACTTTCTTAGACATTTTTATTTATATCACCATTTCATATAGCACTGTAGATTCAGAATCATGGCTCAGCAAAATTACAGTCATGGATCTTTGTTGTTGCTTACATAGATTAAGCAAATGTTAAACCTGTAAATGACAAGGGTCTGCTGAATTTTCAGTCTTTTTCTTTCCTGTTATATTTGTAATGCACAGATTGAGACTTACAGGATGAAATTTAAGTAGAGATCATATATTCAATATGCGAGATCATATATTCAATATGCTTGTATCACGTCTTGTGTTGGAATATGAAACATTCAAAGTTAAAATGCAAATGGAATGTATAAACCCAAACGTATATATTTTGAGAGCAGGGGCAGACTTAGTAAGGTAAACAGCTCATAAACGTTGTCTACAGAATAAATCAGAATCAGCCTTGGTTTTTAGGAACAGTAGAATTTGTCTAGATTAAGACATGTCACAAGTCTGGTCTCAAAATTTATACTGCATTGTGTTTATTATAAATCATTCCCTATGTATTCTTTTCAAATACATAAATGTGGGCTTTTGATCATGTGTTGAAGTTTCATTTACATTCTCAGTATCCTTAACTTTGCTCTGAAAACTATTAGATATGCATTTTAGATATATTATTGGAAAACAAAATCTATCTTCTTGTCACACTTGGTTTAGATTGCGTCTTTCTTCAGCAACAACGTGGACTACTTCATTGCTTCCCTGAGCTACGGTCCTAAGACAGCGAGTGGATTCATCAGTCCTCTCTCAGCTGAATGCATGCTGCAGTATAAGAAAAAAGCTGCTGCCTATATGAAGGCTTTGAGAAAGGTTTGTGAGCTGCTGTTAACATTTAAATCAGAGGGAAAATCTGGAATAATTCCAGAGAATGGCAGAAGTTTTCCCACAGTTCATATTGTTTAGGTTTTATACAATTTTGAGGGACAGGTGGTTGGTGGGTGTTGCGGGGTGGGGTGGTCTTTGGAGAGGAGGGTGGGACTGAGACCCGAATCTCACTTCCTAGGCTGTATTAGACTTACGTTTCCAGTGGCTGGTAGAGTGTTTAGGGTGAGACGGCCAGGCAGCCAGTAAGTGTCAAACTTCAGAAAATCTTAAACTTGTAGACATAAAAAAAATTGAAATACATTTATAATTTTTTTCTCAATGTAATAAGAATACATGATCATTGCAAAAAGAAATCAGAAGCAACAGCAGTACATGAAGAAGAAAATCCCACAACCCAAAGGTAGCTCCTCTTAACCATAAAATTTTAATGTGTATACATGCATGCATGCACACACACATTATAAAAAGCGGTGTATCTGGATACATAGACTGTTTTAGAATCTGTTTTTTTTTCCTCTTTAATGCATTGTGGATATCTTTATATAACAAAAATATATATCTATAAGTATAAATTGCTATCATTTTAATGCATCTAGTATTTCATCTATAGTATTTCATTCTATAAATGTGTGATAATTTAATTAAGCCATCCATTGCTAGTGGATTTTTAGGTTGCTTCCTATTTTTCACTGTTATATGCAACACTACAGGGGATATTCTTGCACATGCAACTTTGTATATTTACCTTTCTCTATTTCTTTTTAACTTTTAGTTACACATAATGCATAAATACATTCTTATATTACATGAGAACATTATAGGTAAATTACAATCCCTAATTCCAGTTCCTCTCCAGAGGTAACTATAGTTATCAGTTTGGTGGGCAACCTTCCAGACTCTTTTGGAGCATTTTTACTCATCTCTGTAAACTTTGAACTGTATGTAAAATATGAAGAATATAAAGACTTTTCTAAATTTTTTTTTTAACTTAAATGCATGTTTCATTGTGTAGCTTCCTTTTTTCATTTAAAATATGTTTTAGAGACCTGTCTGTATCAATACATATGATGGCTACTATATTCATTTTAAACACAGCATTGAAATCTATGATATAGGTATTCTCTTGTTCATTTAGGTAGTCTCTTTTTGGTGGGCATTTAGGTTGATTCCAGTTTTTCACTGTTAGAATTATACTGCAATGGATAGCTTTGTAAGTGCCTCCTTGGGCATATGTGTGGATTACTGAGAGGTGGAATGTTCTGGATAATGTGGTTTTAAGTTTTAATATTTACTGCCAGATTACCCGTAAGAGTGGTTGTACACTCCTAGCAACGTATAAGGCTACCTAATTGTTTTAATTATATCTTTATGATTAATTCCTAAAAATGGAATTGCTCATTCAAAGTCTGTGAATGTTTCAAAGGTTACCTATTTATAGTTTACCAGCAATAGAAGTATAAATTTAACCCGTAAATTTAATTTGTCAATCTTAGAAACAAGAGGTTCCATGTTATTGTTCTAATTTTCATTTCTTTGCTTATTATTGAAATAGAACATCCTTTCATAAAATTACTGTTTATATTTATTTCAATTTCCTGTTCAAGTTGTTTACCTGTTTTTAAATAAATGTTCCTAATTAGGGTTGAAGGAGTTCTATGTTAAGGATTTTAGTCCTTTGTTTATGTCGGAAATATTTTTCCTCAGTTTGCTGTAGTAATTTTTCAAAATTTAGAAGTTTAAATTTTTATATCATTAAACCAGGCTTTTTCTTTACGGTGGTGATTCTCAGGTGACTCTTGGAAAGTCAGTTCACCTATATTTTCTTCTAGTATTTTTGTGGTCTAAACTTTTTAGATTGAAATCTTCAGCCCATCTTGAATTTATTTATTCTGATATAGGTATGAAATTGGGGTCTAAATAGTTATTTTTCTAAATTATTAATTGATTGTCCTTACATGACTTATCCTTTCTCCATTGATTTAAAAATGCAACATTTGTCACATAATACATTTTTGTATGTGCTTTTGTCTGTTTCTAGATTTTCTATGCCATTCCTTCATCTGTCTATTTTGGTGCAAGTCTTATGGTTTTAGATAGTGTCTCTTATAACTGGTATGACATGTTCCCCTTCATTCTTTTTCTTTTCTTTTTTTTTTAAAGTTCCTTTTTTATGTGTATTAAAGGAACTAGTCTATGTTGACATACATCTGAATTTTATTATCAAACCTCATTTAGCATTCTTATTTGTAAGATCAGGGAAATGATGCAACCTTTTTCTTTATTTCTTATGATGCTTTTTCCATAGCCCCTCTTGGAATCTGTGCCTTATGAAGAAGCACTGGCAAACCGCCGGGTCCTTCTCAGCTCTACTGAAAGTCGAGAAGGCCTCGCACAACAGGTATGGCATCGGGAAAATCACGGTACTTGTTAAAGAGCATGAATATAAAATCCCCTATAGAAGGTTTTCATACACATAGAGCAATTTAAAAGGCTGTGTAAGTAAACATGTAAAGTTAATTAACACATGCTAAAAAGCACCATAAGCATAATTCATTGAAAACCATTTGTTGATACTCTAAATAAGTCATCCTGATTCGATTGGTGTTATGATTGCCAATAAAGTAATATCAGCACACTCTGGCCATGCTGATTAATTATTTAGGTACTAGATTTAAATGTCTGAAATAATAAGGCAAAAAAGGGGGGGTGTGGCCAGAGACTCAGTGAGTTATTTTTATTTCCTAAATGGACAGGAATGAAAAATTTCCAACGCTCAATTGATCAGTTGAATTTGGGGGGTACGTGGAGGTAGGCGGTACTATTTTTTTCAGAAGTTGGTACAAACTGACCGCAGTTTAGCATTCGCCAGAGATTTATTTACTTTAACACCTGGCTTGCTTTAGTTTTGGAAATATTTATTTTAAAGAGAGTACAAATTCATCTGAGACAGTATTTTGCCTATGCCGACCTTATTTTCATTGGACACATATCACTTATCTTTTCAACATTAATTCAAGAGGATGTTGAAACTAAAAATTTAATCCACATAATAATTCCTAAAAAAATTCCTGAGACAGTGAAATGTGGAATATCTTAAAAATTTATTTTAGATTTCCTTCTTATTTTATGTGAGGAAAGTAAGGCTCAAAGAAATTAAACAGCTTTTATCCATAGTAGCTAGTAAGTAGCAGAATGGTCTGACTTCAGAGCTATTGCTTTTCCCACTCTGCCATTGACCAGCTGCAGGCTAGTCTGATAAGCACTCCGGGTCTCACATCCTGCCTCTCTAAAGCGAGGATAATATCTACCTTTCAGGGTCCCGTAAGGATTAATTGAGCCAATGGGAGGCAGTGTGATACGGTGAAAAGAATCAGACTTATGAGCCAGACACACGAGGTCCCACATCCTGGCTCTGTTTGTTAGCTTTGCAGGTGGTCGAGCTGCTGGGACTTCAAGTTCTCCTCTTTGAGACGTGAGAATTGTAGGACTGTTAGGAGGCTTCAGTAGGATACTGGCAGGAAAATATCATGAACAGTGGTACGTGGTAATTGTTCAACGATGATAGTTGGTAAAGCATTTGGAATTCACTCTAAGATTGTTTTTATTTTTATTTAATTCTCCAGCTTTCATTTGCCTTGAAAATTAGCTCTTTTTAAACTTCTTATTGAAGTATAACATACTTAAAGAAACGTATATAAATTGTTAATATATTTCAGTGAATTTTCACAAGTAAACACATTAATGTAACCGGTAGCTAGATAAAATTTTTAAAAAAGAACATTTCTTCATGTAAGGTATATACCTGTAAAAAAAGATTGCCAGGACCTCAGAAACCTTCCTCATGCCCCTTTCCAGTTATTACTCTCCTCTTTCCCCAGAGGTGACCATTATCCTGCGTTCTTTGTTCTGTTGCCTGATACTGAACTTTATATTAAATGAGAATTATGTAGCATCTCTTTCAGATCTGGCTTCTTTTGTTCAACATTATATTTATAATATTCATCCATGTTATGTGTAGTTGTAATTGGTCAATTTTCATTCCTGTTGAGTGTTCTATCGTGTGAAAATACATAATTTATTTATCCATTCTTACAGCTTATGACTATTTGGGTAGTTTTCAAGTGTTTGACTATCATAGGGCTGCTATGGGCGTTCTTATACTTGTCTTTTGATAAACATGCATGTTTTTCTCTTGGGCATATACTTAGAAGTAGAATTGCTAAGTCATAGGATACAAGTTCAATTTTCAAAGATCCTGCCAAACAGCTTTCAAAGTGTTTGTCCCAAATTCCACTCCCCCAAGCACTATATGATAGTTCCAATTGCTCCATAAACATGTCCGTCTTTGTATTTTCTGTCTTTCATTTTAGTCATTTGGGTGTTTTTTGTTGTTATTTTTTTATTCATTTGGGTGGTTTTAAATTGCTTTTCCTTGGTAAATAGTGACATTGAATACCTTCTTTTTTATGTTTATAGTAACGTTCAGGTGCCTATTCAAGTCTTCTTTTCTCCTGTTTCTCTATTGGGTTGTCTATGTTTTTATCATTGATTTATAGAAGTTCTTTATATGTTATGGGTATTAGTCCACTGTTGGATACATGCATCTTCCACTTTGTGGCTTTCCTGTTTACTCTCTTTATTATACCTTGTGATAAACAGAGATTTTTAAAATTTCATTCTAGTTCAATTTCTCAATTTATGGTTGTGCTTTTTGTATCCTGTTTAATAAAATGTTCCCTATTCCAGGATCAACCTTTTTTGTTTTCACACCTGTGAAGTAGTTTTGGTCTACATTCTATAAAGTATTTTTTTTGGCTGGTAAGTTTTGTCTGCATCATCCTCTAAGGTGCAGAACTCTCTGTTGCTTTCAAGGTTCAGCAGAGTTTGGAGAAGATTTCTAAACTGGAGCAGGAAAAAGAACATTGGATGTTGGAAGCACAGTTAGCTAAAATCAAGCTGGAGAAAGAAAACCAGCGAACTGCAGATAAACTGAAGAGCACAAGTAGTGGGCAGGCGGTTGGGGTAGCCCAGGAAGGGGCCGCCGTGGTGACCGCTGTGGGCCAGGAAGACACGTCCGCCAAGGCTGTGCCAGAGCCCGTTCACAGCAGTAGTCTGGTAAGTGTCTTCTTTTTTTAAATGGTAATTGGTGGGGATCCATCTTAGTGTTCAGTGTTAACCATCTAAAGTACATGTCACTTGATAACAGGAATAATCCATGTGCTCTAGAAAAAGCAGATTGGTAAGCAGGATGCCCCCTTCAAAAAGCAACTTTATTAAATTCTCTTTGATTTTACATGCGAGACTTCCCCATGGTAAGGGCTGTGTTCCTGGAGAAGATATAGTAAGTCAAATTTAAGGTGATTCTGTTTTTCCACTGAAACATTGGTGATATGGGGGTTATGTTTCTGACAAAGGACTAACTGCCTAACTTTTTATAGAAATGACGACAAATACCATTTTTAACCAATTACGTGGTATATTCCTAGGTAGTATAAAGCTTTGTGACATATGTATAATATAGAAACCCATCAGGTTAGCTAACCTTCATAAGACAATATACTGACAAGTTATTTTGCAACTTTATATTTCTTGCCTTATATTTAATTGCTGTGATTTAGAAGGTGAAGAAACATCTCTGTGGAATTATAAAATTCAGTTACATTGAGAAAAGTTTTCTGATTATATTTTTCTGCCCACTGTAAAAAAAAAAAAAAAATTTAGAAAATCTAGAAAGTGAGAAATCAGGAAGGGAAGGGGAAAATACCCCTCAAAATTAGAAGGATCTCATTAAATATATTTCCGTTAGCCTTTTTTGAGAAATTTGAGGAGAGCCATGGCACTTCTTGACAGCCATGTCCTAAGGCTACCCCTGTAGCTCACTGATGCTGTTGAAGAGCAAGTCATGGTCCTCACATCTCCCTTGCATCTGATTCAGAGCATACCTGATAGTAATATATACAAATTAACTTCTATTTTCAAGATGTATACAGACCTCACTGCACCTCAACAGTGTCAGAAACCTGGATTATTATTAGTTTTCTTAGGTTTGATAATGATATTTTGATTATTTAGGAGAATACCTTTATTTTTTGGAGATAAATGCCAAAGTACTCAGGGTAAGGTATCATCATATCTGCAACTTACTTTCAGATTGTTCAGGAAATATATACACACACAGATAAATTAAGCAAATGAGCAAATTGTTAATTACTGAATGTAGATGGTGGCTACATATGATTATTATACTTTTTCCCCCAACTTTTCTATATGTTTGAAATTTTTCATAATAAAATGTAGGGGAGGAAAAAAGAATGAAAATTTTTTAGAAAAGTAAAAAACATAAAGCAGACTTCTCAGAGCAGTAATTTGAATGGCTGCTATGCTCACTGGATGATCCTATGTGACCCCTGATGGCAAGTCTGAGTCTCAGCCACAAGTGTTGCACATTGCCTCTGATAGGGGAAGATGACTGCCTAGAAGAACATTTAACCAACAGAGCAGAATTCTGACATCAGTCCGGGTACCATTTGGGGAAGTGCAACACTGCCAGCACTCATCTTTGGACTTCCCTTCAGAGCCTGTCTTATTGATCAGGTCAGACTGTTCTCCACTGGGTCTGATTTCTTTTTACTCCTGTCTTCTCTCCCTGCTTCCCTGCATCTGCTCCTTCCGTTTTCTCCCATTTGCACTAACAGTAATTGGTGCTGTCAGGGAGTAACTATGGGACCAGACCAGGCAGGGCACTGATGATAGTGATAGTAATTGCAGTAATCATGTGCCAGCCACGGTTCTAAGGACTTTTCAGTGTGTTAACTCAGTCAGTCCTCACACAGATCCTATGAGATTATAGGTACTATCATATCTTCATTTTATAGATGAGGAAACTGGGGGACAGAGAGGTAGAGTAACTCATCTGAAATCACACACTTGGTAAGTGATGGATCTAGGGTTCAAACCCAGAACATCTAGGTCCACACCCTGTCCTTTTAATCAACATGGCCTTGTGCTCTGATGGGTGTCAGAAAATAGATCAGCAGACAAATGTATTTGTTTATGGCTTACCTTTCTGAAGTACTGGAAGTTGGCAACACTGGTGTATTTGAGTCATTAATGTCAATTGCTGAAAGTTGAGGACTGTCTTTTTATTTGAACATTTTCAAAGGAGAGCACACTATTCTTACATATGTAAGTGAGAAGGATTTCCAGGGACATGGGAAACCTTTAGTACCAAACACTATTGGGCTGTGAGTGATGATGACTTTATTTGGGTTTGGTGAGTTTGGAAATTGCTATAACTTTAAGTTGTCTGTCTGGTTAGCATGTGTGTGCTATTTCTGTCTGCATCTGTTAAGGATCTCTTTCCTCCCACCCACTTCATAAGGTGCTAGCATAGTAATTTTCCTAGAGTATGTTACTGATTATGCACTCTATTGCTTCTAGACTTTTAGTGGCTCTCTATTATCTATAGGATATAGTCCACTCATTAGTTTGGCATTCAAGGTCTGTGAACACCTATTCCAAACTACCTTTCTTCAGCATTTCCCTGTACAAACTCAAACCGAGCTCTCTTTCCTGGTAATGTTTTTTGTGTTTTTGCCTCCCTGTCATTGTTCAAGCTGTTTCTTTTGCCTGGATACCTGTTTATTCATAACTCCTGTCACCTACATGCTCAAATACTTTGCCTTCCAACTCCTCGACTTTCTTGAATTCAAAACTCTTCCCATCATTTAAGGTACAGTTGAGTTGCCACATTTTCCATGAACCCCAGTTTTGGGCATTGTCTTTGACAGTCAGGATCAGAGAACCAAGACCTGGTTGGCCTCCTTGCATTTTTCACAGTCTAGTCTATATGGTGAATCTATTCCCGTCCCTTGGTTGCTTTCAGTCTCATGGAATGAGAGCCTGGATAGACATCTGTCCAGAGTGCTGTGGGATCACAGAGAAGTCGCCTGGAGGGCTTGGGGAGGACATCCCAAAGGAGGTAACATGGGTGGGTTTCATAAATGAGCAGGAGGCCAAGGCAGGAGAAGAGTATTTCAGGCTGAGAGAAGGGTCTCCCCACATAACTCTCTTTCTCTTCTGCATGTGGCAGATTCCTGCCAAAAATAACCTGGAGACAATAGAGAGAAAAAGCAACGGCATTTTTTTTTTTTTTTTTTTGCCTTCCCTGATGTTTCCTTTTCAGCCTTTCTTTTTATCACCCCACCCCCCCAACCTCCCATCCTGCCTTAAGTAAAGTTAAGTGAACTAAGTGTGTGTGTCTCCTTCTGTTGTCTTCCTCTTGGGTGTTGGAGCAAAGTCTGTGCCCATTGTAAAGTTAATTGATTAACAAAGGAAACTCACAAGTCCCCAGAAGATTCCTTTGGTTCAAGCACTTTGGGGCCGAAAAAGTTACATCAGATAGAAACTTCTTATTTCTAACCCTATAGCATTGCAAAAGTTAAATGCTTATTATGTTTCATTAACATATCTAGGACTGTAATTTGAACATTCAGCCCCCTGTTAATTATTGTAATAAAAGATAGGGGCTTCCCTGGTGGTGCAGTGGTTAAGAATCCGCCTGCCAATGCAGGGACCACGGGTTCGATCCCTGGTCCGGGAAGATCCCACATGCCATGGAGCAACTAAGCCTGTGCGCCACAACTACAGGGCCCGTGAGCCACAACTACAGAGCCCGCGAGCCACAACTACAGAGCCCACGAGCCACAACTACTGAGCTTGCGAGCCACAACTACTGAGCTCGCGAGCCACAACTACTGAGCCCACATGCCACAACTGCTGAAGCCCGCGTGCCTAGAACCCCTGCTCCGCAACAAGAGAAGCCACCACAATGAAGAGTAGCCCCCGCTTGCCGCAACTAGAGAAAGCCCATGCACAGCAAAGAAGACACAATGCAGCCAAAAAAAAAAAAAAAACAAGCAGTAACCTCAAGAAAGACAAATACAAGTTTCCATTTTTTTTTGCTGAAATTAAAAAGCATTGCTTAAATTCACAGAGTTTTAAAATATATATATTTCAAGTATAAAAACAATACATGTACATTGTAGATAATTTTAAAATACAAAAGAATAAAAGAAGAAAAAAAATGTTGAAATTTTCCTGAATACCCAACAACCACTGTTAACATTTTTTTCTACAAAATTTCATACTTGGTTGACATTATACTATATAAAATTTAAAATCTTTTAGCATAACATTAATACACAAACATTTATCCTGTTATTAGAAACTCTATGTAAACTTAGTTATTGATTCCACAGTATTCTATATAGAATATGCCTTAGTTTACCTATGATTGGACATTGGTTACAATTTTTATTATTTTAAATAACATCTCATGTTTATGCATAAGATTCTTTCTGCATCCAGATGATTTCTTTGGGATAACCCAATAACTCTCAAGGTTAGAGTTATTGGGTCAAAAGGCATGAATGTTTTTACGTTCCTTGATCTTTATTGCCAAATTATTTTATCAAAGGACTGTATTAGTTTAAACTCTCATCAGCGGCATATGAGAAAATGTTGAAATTATAAATGTTGTAGCTTTTTCTTGAAGTTATATGATTCCATTCCTTTTCAGGACTGTGTGCTCTACCACATTGTCAAACCATAACCCAGGAGTAAAGGGGATAAGGGGTAAATCCCATGCTTGTGATTTATTTTGCCAAATGTACTCATATTTGAATGTATAAAATTAAAGTGATGAGTGTTACTGTAAACGGTTTTTCACTGAAAGACTAATTGCTGTTCCTGCTTTAGTGTGTAGAAAATTAGGGCTCCTCTGTCAAAAAAGGTCTCATAAAAGCTCCTTTCACAGCTGGGTGGGCATGACATTCATGTACTGCTCACAGTTCAGAGTAGTGCTCTTGAGGATATTATTTAGAATCCATGAAAACAGTTTGTTGAGTGTCATCTCTGATTAACAGAATCCATCAAAACTGAGTTTCCAATAGTTTCCTTAACTTATTGAGCCCAAGCACTTGCCCTTCCACTGTGAACAATAAAATGAATTCAAGAACCATGACTACTATCTGTTTCTGAACTCTGAATCCACAAAAGCAAGCTTTAAAAAACCTGGCAGCACTTCACTATGTGTATAATACATATTCTTTTTCATTAGTTTAAATCTGAAATGAATACTTATTAATGTCATAATGATATTTCTTCTTTATCCTTTTGAGCTTTCAGCCAGAGAGTTTGCTGTTTGTGTTTTGTGTTTGGAATGTTTAGTTATTATGGTCACCGTGAAACTGTCTTTAGGTCTCCTTGGCCGCTGCTTTGGAAATAAGCGTAGCAATGAAAAGAGGAGTTAAAAACTGTTCTTCCTCTCTCTCTTCCCAGACAATTTGTTGGGTTTCAGTGAAAACAGCTAACAGCATTCTGATAGAGGAAGTAGTGATGGTCACTATCCATTACTGCCTCATGACAGAAATCATGACTGTGGTTACTTATCTGTAGGTCCAGCTTCTTTGTATTGAAAGATGGTTGATTTGAGGGTAATCGTCTAGAGCTCCACTGCTAGTGTGCTTGGTTTTTTGTTGTTGTTTTGTTTGTTCATTTTGGGTTTTTTTAATGTTGCTTATTTTATTTTTATTTATTTTATTTTATTTTTTTGGCCACGCCATGCAGCCTGTGGGATCTTAGTTCCCCAACCAGGGATCGAACCCCAGGCCCACAGCAGTGAAAGGTCTGAGTCCTAACCCCTGGACTGCCAGGGAATTCCCACAAGTGTGCTTTGAAACAGTGTGAACCGAGAAGAGAAAAAGCATTACAAGTGTTAAAGCTATTGCGTTTGAAGTGTAAGCAGTCTGTTCTAAAGCTTTTTTCCCTTATGTTCTAGATTGGGATTTTAACCAGGACGTCTGACAGTGAGGTAATGTGTGCTTAACATCATGTTGTTTGTTAGTAAACATCTTGCCACATGTTTGTTGACAAAATCCGGCAAAAGTCAGCTTCATCTAATTGCGTTTCTGACAATTCTAGCAAATGTGGATCCATGTTGCTTTTCTCTCTGGGTCAGTTTTAACTGTCACCAATAAATTACAGCCTGTCTGTAATTGCCTCCTTGAATGACTTGACTTGGCAGTTTGACAAGCTCGCTGGCATGTGGCAGGAGGCTGCAAGCCATTACCCTTCCAGTGGGCCGGCTGGCAAAGCAGGGCTTTTCAGGGCCTTGACCATCAGTGGGCTTGGTAGTTCTTTTCAGCCCTCAAGTGACTGAACCCAGGTCAGATTTGGCTTGTCAGATAGGTTTGCACATTTTAGTTTTGAAATATTACAAGATGTAAGCTTACAAATAACCATTAAAAAAACACTGAAGTCACTCAGCTTTCCAGTCAGTATGGTAAACTGGTAAATATAGTTCAGGTAAATTCTTTGATTTCCTTATTAGCCTTATACTTTAGGTAACCTTGAACTTCTGCATGTATTTTTAAACTAAACTGAGTGGTGTGTCATTGCTAGAGTAACTAGTAGAAAACTAGTCTGGGACAAGGACCATAAATTGTTCATTATAGAAATAGTTTAATTTGATAGTATGTTTAAGAGTATTAGAGCTATTTTAAGATAATTTGGGGGAAAAAAGAATGTTCAGATTTTTAGGAGTTCCAATAAATGCTCCCCTTTCACCTGTTTTCTTCCAGTTAGAGGAGGACATAGGAGTCAGACAGATTGAGATTTTGAAAGTTAGGTGTGTGGCAAATAAAAACTGAGTGGAGAGACATGGCCCCATTGGTGGTGGGCCTCCCAAGACTTCACTTCTGCTTTGCTCTCTTGAAGCCTCAGCTTCATTGTGAGATAGGCAGGGTGCTGAATAAAAGAAATTTGCAATATATATTTACCTGCCCTGTCTGAAGTTTCTCCGAGGGGTGGGAAAACTATGATTTCCCATCAAATTTCAAAGGAAAATGTAGGAAATGTCTTTTTTTTTTTTTTTTTTTTTTTTTTTTTGCTAAAGTGATATTAATTTTTTTTTTCCTCTCTCTCTCTCTCTCTCAGAACTGCTTCATTCCACTGGCATTTATTTATTGAGTTATGTGTGCTCTGTTTAGGCTCCAGATGTGGACTCTCGGGAAGACTTAATTAGAAATCACTACATGGCAAGGATAGTGGAACTGACGTCTCAGCTACAGCTGGCTGATAGCAAGTCAGTGCATTTTTATGCTGAGGTGAGTGGAGAGTTAATTGGATCAGGTGGATTTTTCTAACCCCTTCAGGAATTAGGTCAGTGTCCTGGCCTCCTGCTGTTCACTAGAAGAGAGAGGTCAGGGTCTGTGTGTCCGCAATATGGATTTGGTTAGAGTTCGTATAGATTGGTCCACATACCAACCAAAAATCTTTATTGCAGTGAATATAACAGGTAGCCTTTCTTATGGTTATGTAGCATGTTTTGGAGCATTATAATTATAGATTATAATTATAATCTTGTTTTAGAGAGTTATAGGCGGGTAACATTCATAGGTCAAGGAATTTTCGTTTAGGGAAATTCAAAGCAAAGTATGCCTGGTTCTTTTTTTTTTTTTTTTTTTTAAATACTCTAGTTTCTAAATGACAGCTTGTGGAAATCAGTTTTTGTAAGTGATAAAATGCAAAATGTAACCTCTTTCAACCTTTAAAAAATACAAAATCTTTCTTTTTGTTACATTTTCTTCTTTCCTCACCAAATAATTCATTTTCTTAAGAGGATTAGAAAAACACTATACAAGATAATAAAATACAAATTCATTGATGAGAAGGGGAGAAAATGAAGGAAGAAATTACAGATATCAAAGAGTGAGAAACAAATGATAAGATAGAATGGATGTCGCTCAACATATAAGAATACCTGTAAGGTCTCTGATGGGAAACTTTTTATTAAAAGGTTAGTTATAGATGTTAGACGGAGAATTATAATGCTTTAAACTGTTAAGGAAATTGACAAAGGAAAGACAACACCCTTCATTGGGATGCGACTTTGTGATTTTCTCCTATTTTACAGAGACGGAGAAGTTGACAGGAAGCCAGTTGCTAGGAGTGGAGGGGGGCTTTGCTTCTTTTCTCCTGCTGAAATAAATGATGTGCCTAGCTTAGGGATACATACCTGTTTGATAAGATGATCAGTAGTGATAGCTGTTGAGCTGTAGAAAACAGGGAGGACGGCAAGCTGGATGACTCACCATAGAACTGCTGCAGTGCTTACCATCCCAGCCACTCGGTGCACACAGCCCATCGTGGTGGTCTGGTTTGGATCCCTAACTGCCTTCTGAGTTACTCTCTTAGACTTGATTGTCATCCTCATGAGGACCCGTGCTTTGCAAAACTCTCTCCCTCTTTTTCAGGTTCAGTGCTGAGCACACAGATAGATGTGTGGTTAAAGGAGGGTGGTTGATTTGGTTGGCTGAACTTTCCTGAAATTCTCCAGTGAGGAATGAAATGAGTAACCGGGGAATTTCTGAGGCTGTTTTATTTCCAAGAGATTTGCTTATCTTAGTAAATTCTTTCAGCACAATTGTGATACAAGAATTTTTAAATTGTTCTAGTTTTTCCTTGTCTGTAAACAGGAAGCGGTAGCCCTCTGTACTACTTTACTGGAATGGTCAGTCCAAGCATCTGATGTTGACATAACATTCGCACATGTCCTTAACAGATCCTCCTTGTCAATCTCATGGTTTATCAGAAAATTTAGTGATCCTTTTAATGGCACGCCCTCTTTGAACAATAGTATGAAATAGAATTTTTCTTTTTTCTTCTTGATCTACTCTGTCTCTGGGTAGCCTTGGTTAGAATCCCCAAAGAAAGCAAGTGGGATCTTTAAAGTCCTGCACTCACTTTTTTTTTTTCATCTGTAGAGTGGGGCTGTAAAACTTTTATTGTTCCTGTGATATGGTCTCCAATAAAGGACTTAAAACACAAGAAAAGTATCTTAGGATTCATATTGCATGATGCCGTTGATCACTTTTGAAATAACCACTTCCCTTCTCATCCAGTGTGGGTGTAAATGAATCCTGGGTAAATGTAGAAACTTCTGGTGGTTTTGTAGCCACTGGTCATCAGGCTAGAGCTAGGAAAAAACATCTATGAGCTTGGGTTAGTAGACTTTTTTTCCCTTATTAAAATGATGAGAGTGAGGACCACATCTTTCTTTCGTGTGCTCCAGTGTGTGGTACAAGGCCTGTAGACATTCAGGAGATATTTGTGGAAGGAAGGAAGGAAGTACTTTCAGTTTGGGGGATTGTTTTCTAGTAACCTTCCCTGAAGTAAATTTGGTTTGGGGAAATGGTCCCTGGGATAATGGAATGTTTTCTGACTTAACAGTGCCGAGCACTCTCTAGAAGACTGGCCTTGGCTGAAAAGTCTAAAGAGGCGCTGGCAGAAGAGATGAAAGTAGCCAGTCAGAACATCAGCAGACTTCAGGTGAGTTCATGTTAGCTAAGCAGTGTTAGTATGTTTTTTCATTGAAAGTCCTTGGGCCAAAAAAATCAGCATTTCCTTTCTCAAATGGTGGCATTTGACCTCTAGACGTAACATTTTTCTAACCATTTTATTTCTAACTCATTTTAAAGTAACATCTCATTTATGTCAGGCAAGAAGTAGTTGTATTATTTATTGCTCTGACTTGATTTTAATTGTAAGTAGTTTTGCAGTCAGCATTTCTTTGAATAGTACTTATTTACCCAGAGTCCTTCCTTTTTCTCCTCCTCCCAGTTAATGCTTGTCATGGTGGGTGGGAGGCTTGTTCTGTTCATGTGACTCTGTTCCTTCTCTTTACTGGTTCATAAAACTGATGTAAACTGAAAGGTAGGGCTGCAAAATATTCCTCCTTACTCACTGCTTTGTTTTAAAGCCTAGCTTCCGGAAAGCCCCTATTAAATATAAATGTGATGCAGGCAAAGAAATAATTCATGCACTTCCTCCTGGTTTCAAGTTTGTTTATCAGATTAGCTAGGAGCACAGGATTAGATTTTAAAAGGTCAAAGAGAGCCCCGAGAGATGGAAAGAGAGACGAAGGTGCTTCTTCCAGGGAGGGTCCTGCCCAGAGGGCGGTGGGCCGTCAAGGTGTGGGGTAGTGGGAATGTGCCAGAGATCGCCTTCCCCACCTCACCGAAGGTTCAGGAAAACCTAAGAGAATTGAGAAAGGTCATATAGCCCTCTTGTTTTTTTTTGTGACATTTTTATCCCTGGCATAGAAGGAAACTTTTTCATTTTTGCAAAGAAATTCCGTACATATTTTGAAGGCTATGAGAAAAACCTCTGCCCTGTTTCTTTTAACTTTGCTCTCCTGTTAGGCCTGTGGCTTAACCTTCATATTAATTGATCAGATAGGTCATCTTGATAGGTTACTTTTCAAACATTTTTTTCCTAAATTAAAAAAGCTTTAGAGTGGTATGATCAGTGGGGTCTTGCTTTCTCTTTTCTTTTTTCCCTGGCCATTTAGGATGAGCTGACAACTACCAAGAGGAGTTATGAGGATCAATTAAGTATGATGAGCGACCACCTGTGCAGCATGAACGAGACACTATCTAAACAGAGAGAAGAGATTGACACACTAAAGATGTCTAGTAAGGTAGGGGAGGAAGGGGTCTCTCTGCAGTGTAATATTTAATATTTAATGTATTTAATACAAGGTATTTCATTGCTGTGTGTTTCAGGAACAAAAGGTTAAGAGATCTGAAGTGTTTATAAATCATTTCACTTGTCTTCTTATCTGAAAGTAGAATGAAGATTCTTTGATTGAGTTATAAGTTGAGAGAAGGTCTGACCTCTGAGGCCCTAACACTGTGACCGTTGCTTTTTTGGCATTTTGGGCATTTCTGGCATTTCTGCTACTGTTCTGTTAGTTAGGAGGATTCTTGGGGGGTTTATGATGGGGATTATTCTATCTATGTGAATCTAAAATGGTGCTGTTGAAGAGTAACCTTCTTTAGCAAATTTATTCTCATACATATTCATATAACCTAGGACTGTCTTGTCCTTTTAATTCCAAAAACTTCTTAGATTTCATTTCCCATAAAGCCTCTGCTTGTCCAGGCTGGGGTCAGTAGATATTGGTAATGTTTTTGTGTTGAAAGGCATATCCACATATCATGTCTCTTTGTTGTATCATAATGTATATACTCTTACCATGCAAGGTAAGCTTCAAGAGGCCAGAGAGTTGGTTTCATGCATCATCTCAGATGCTTGGCATATTTTGGTAACTCAGACAATACTCTGCCACCAGCAGCTTGGATTTACTGTCTCCAGCCTGTGCTCTTTGAAATCCACTGCTGCCCCTTACTGATCTAGCAGGCATGTATTGAGTTCCTGCTGTGTGCTGGCACTGGGGAAGACAGAGAGATGAACAAACCATAGCTTCATTTTAGCATCTGCCAGCGGTGGTACAGGGCAGCATCCCGCTCAGTTGGTATCTCCTTGGAAAATGTATCATGTTCATGCACTAGAATCTGCGTTATGTAATTTTGCTTCTCAGTGTAGTTTCTTGTTATTGATTGGCCTCTGGCTGCTTCAGAGAATGCCTGTGATGCTTTCCTGGGACATCTTGTGATGATTGTCACCAGCCAGTGTGGTTCTGATTCGGGTTCTCCAGTTGCTTGTGCTTCAGGAACTTGAGCTTGGAGGTAGAGCGTGGAGTGTTGGTCCTCTTGAAGAATACCTCCTTTAACCCTTTTGGCCTCTTGATATTCCATCAGGGCAATAGCCGACTCATTTAGAAAGCACATGTGTTAGTGGGAGTAGTAGGAGAAAGCCTGCTTTAGCACCTAACCTTTGTAAAAAAGTAGCAATAATTATAGGGAGAGTTTTCAGACCTCAGAGCTGCAGAAGGCATTTGGTTCTGAATTGAGAAGGGTTAATGTGGGGTATAGCAAAGCTCATTGTCCCAAAGGTAATTGTATTGCAGCCACTTTAGAAGTGAGCTAAGTTTTAAGCCCTCTTAGAACTTTTCAATCTAGTCCTTAGAATATCTGTCATTAATAAAACACTGAGTTAGAGATCCTTCTTCACTTTGTAGTTTCTATTGTTAACCTTTCTTTGATCATTCTGTGGTTCCTATATTTTGCACCCCCCCCCCATTTATTAGTCATTTAAATTGCTATAGCATCATCTTATGGCTGAGTTGACATGGTCTCCATTGGATACCAAGTAAACGTCCTGAAACCATTTGTTTGCTATGATCTTGCTCTTAATGTTTGTGTTCTGCAATCATTTCCTACTTAATAAAAAAAAGTACTTATATGTAATAGTTAAATGTAGGAATTTGAACCTCTCCAGAAGGAAGAAAAGTTACATAAAACTGGAAAGTCCAAATCTCGATATGTGAGGGAATTGGGAATAAGTTAAGACATTCTCTCTCTAACTTGTTCTCAACTGGTATCTGATCTTCCCCTTGACAGTAATCATTACTATTGGGGTGTTAGTTGGCACATATTCAAAATTAGTACCTATTAAGACCTTTTAAAAGGTGTTTATTTCAACAGCAAAGGAACATGTTCAGGCTAAAATTTTTTATCAGCTTTATGAAATCATAAACTACATTGTCTTTGGAACAAAATGAATATTTGAGGTTTGATAAATCCAAGATAGCTTTCTTTTCTTTCTTTATTGCCTGTCCTCAGACCCCAGGGGAATAAGGTTCATGGATGGAGAAAGTGGGGAGAGTTAAAAGTAACAAACCGCTATGTGATTCCTGTATAAAAGTCAGCGATACAAGGTTATCAGCTGTTCTCCCTCTTGGAAACTAAAGTTTTCCACAGTGAAATATGGCTTCCAGACAGCTTGGTGTCTAAACCGCGTGAATGATTTTTCTAGAGGTTGCCGTTCTTATTGTTGATATTTTTCTTTGCACAGGGGAATTCTAAAAAGAACAAGAGTCGATAGTTTACAAAGAGCTGGTTGGTGACTTCTTTGCAGAGCTGCTACTGCTGCGCGGAGCTGCGGGGCCGAGACTCCACGTCCAGGGCTGGCCGCCTTCAGGAAGCTGGAGCGTTGTTGGACCTAGTAAAGTAGTCAGTGTTGTAAATGGCCTTGAAGTATTTAAAATATATTTGTAACCAGTAAGGTAAATCCAGAATTTGATGTTGACAGTAAAACGGAAAACAGGACACATACCATGGATGTTGTAGGTTTCCTTATGCTGTTTTTACTGTGCACTTTTTAAAATTAGGCTTTAATTGCAGTATGTAAGAACAACAAATATTTTGTATATTTTCAAACTCAGTGATATGGTAATCAATTTGGTATCTATGGAATAGGTATGTGTTTCTGGATAAAATGCTTAAATTGTCAAACTGTCATTAATTCTTGCTGTAATTGAAAGCAGTCTCCAATTCTTTTTGAAGACTTGTTCATTCTCTCTCTCTCTGCCTCCCTCTCTCCTGCTCTCTCTCTCTCTGTCTCTCTCTCTCTCTCTGTCTCTCTGTCTCTCTCTCTCTCTGTCTCTCTCTCTGTTCTGGAGGGAGTGGGCCTTGAAAACTTCAGATCTTGTGGGTTTATTATCATTGTCTTCAGCTCTTCGGTACCCTCTCTGTGTTGGAATAATAGCTTAAGGAAATTGATGTCAATAAATTCGTACTTATATCAAACTTTCAGTCTCTCTATGAAAATCTGATGAAGGAAACTAAAACTTATTAAAGTAAGCTTCACAAAATTACCAAATCCCAATTGATTTTGATATAATCTTTCTAATCCCCCAAATTGGAATAATTGTACAGTTAATCCTTTATTAAGCCTTTGAGTACCTCCCAAGGTACTTGTAACCCTGCTTCAAGCAAGGACCCTGAGCCCTTTCAGGCTCCTCTTTGTTTCTTTCATAAACATTGTGTCATTTTAGTGTATATTTCAGGGGTGAAATTTCTCCCAGCACCTCCATCCCCAAGTCTCTAAATATATTGCTCCTTTCTGCTGAGTTTCCTGCACATGCCCATTTCACTCCGGGTCCAAGTCCCCAGACTAGGTCTGCAGACCTGAAACCCCTTCTTCCTCACCTCCTTGCCTGCAGCTCCATCTCCTTTGAGCCTCTTCTCTAGGCAGTTGCTAGTCACCCTCCAAAACGCTTTATTCTGTTTCACCTGAGAGCTCATCACCAGCTTCCCTCCGTGCTCAACATAAAGGCCAACTCCTTGGCCTCTGCGCCACCGTAGAGGCAGACTCTGGTGGTCGTGCCCAGTCCTCACAGTATGAAAGTGTTTGAATCCTGTCTCGGGGATCTCTGGGTCAGCCAACTCAGTCCCATCCTCCCAGCCCTTTGAGTCCCTAGCCCCTTTGCCCTTTCCATTTTCTGTGACCTGCTCATTTTAATTCTCCATCAACTGAACCAGCTGTTTTCACTGCAGCTGCACCTAAGCCCCCAAGCACCATGCTGATTAGCTCCACCATAAACCTAGAGTTTCCCGCCCCTGCTAGACCTTCAGTGTTCTGTGACGCTGCATTTGGAATTTCTGGTCCATTTCTATTCCTCCTTTGGAGAGTTTGGGACGAAGGAGTGACCTCATCTGGCTTATGTTTTAGTGGAATTTGTGGGCTGCTATGCTGAGAATAGATTGTAGGGGAGCAACGGTGGAAGCAGACAGACGAGTTGGGAAGCTATTGCAGTAGCAGGAGGCTGTTGAGAGGTGATGGTAGCCTGGACCATGCTGG
Organism: Eschrichtius robustus; assembly: GCF_028021215.1. Lineage (NCBI taxonomy): Eukaryota > Metazoa > Chordata > Mammalia > Artiodactyla > Eschrichtiidae > Eschrichtius > Eschrichtius robustus. The sequence continues at coordinate 40,612,038 of NC_090838.1, forward strand.
TGGCAGTGGAAGTTGTGTGAAGTCTATTTCTGGATTTATTTTTTTATTTTTTAAAATAAATTTATTTACTTTATTTATTTATTTTTGGCTGCGTTGGGTCTTCGTTGCTGCGCACGGGCCTTCTCTAGTTGTGGCGAGCGGGGGCCACTCTCCGTTGCGGTGCGCGGGCCTCTCACTGCGGTGGCCTCTCTTGGTGCAGAGCATGAGCTCTAGGCACACGGGCTTCAGTAGTTGTGGCACACGGGCTCAGTAGTTGTGGCTCACGGGCTCTAGAGCGCAGGCTCAGCAGCTGTGGCACACGGGCCCAGTTGCTCCGCGGCATGTGGGATCTTCCCGGACCAGGGCTCGAACCCGTGTCCCCTGCATTGGCAGGCGGACTCTCAACCACTGCGCCACCAGGGAAGTCCTCTGGATTTACTTTGAACAGAGTGGATAGAAATTGCTGAAATTGCAACTCTTTCCCCTGTACACTTCTATTACTCTTCTCTGCTTTGTTTTACTCCTAATATTGGTTTGGCCAAAAAGTTCATTTGGGTCTTTCCATAATATCTTCTGGAAAGACCCGAACGAACTTTTTGGCCAACCCAATACTTATCAGAATCTAACATACCATATGCTTTGCTTATTTATCTTATTTATTGCCTGTTTCCACCTCTAGAAGATACAGCTCCACGAAGGCAGGTTTTTGGTCTAGTTTGTTCACTGCCGTCTTCCCCTGTACCTGGAACACTGCCTGGCATTCAGTGAGCATTTATTTGTTGAATGAATGTTGACTGGGCGGAATGTGGAGTATGAGAGAAAGAGGAGTCAAAGGTGAAGCCAAGGATTTTGACCTGAACAAACCTGACTGAGAGGGAGGGTCGAGCTAGCTTCCACCTGGTTGTGACTTAGCTGAACACCTGGGAATCACCTTGGATTGCTTCTCGCCTGGCACATCTCATTTGCTTATCTTGTCCTACTGAATCTTCCTGCCTTTGCATATCTCTCCATTCTAACCTCTCCTTATTCGATACCTTAAATCAAGTCCTGGCTCCCTACCGTCTGGATGACTCGTCTTCCTGTTCTGCAGACCTCCCGCCCCTTTTACCAGACTCTTTCTGAAACATATCTCTGCAGAGCTGTTTCCCTGTTGGAAAGAAGGCCTTCACCGTGGCCCCTCATTGCCCACTGGGCGCGATCTGGCTGTAGTGTGTACAAATGAGACATGTACGCTGACCGTCGCTCACTTTCTCCTCGTTCTCCTCCAAGCACCCAGTGTACTCTCCCTCTGCCTTTCTGAAACTCCTCAGACCTCTGGGTCAGGAGGAGTTTCACTCCTCCTGAGACATGGGCCTGTTTTTCTAAGTTCACTTCTCCCGAGACGTGGACCTGTCCTGTTTTCACATTTACAGAGAAAATGTGAATCTTGGGTTGTGTCCCTCTTGGCTTTGGTGGCTGAGGCTTGTATCTCCCACCAGCCGTGAGCTGCCAGAGCTCCCAGACCAGCCACCCTTGTCGCCCTGCTTGGTGGCTGGTCCCACAGACCTGCAGGCCGTACTTGTGGACTGCTCGGCCACTCTGTAAGGGTCAGTGCCTCTGGGAGGTTTCCTAGGCCTGAGGGACAGGGCAGTTGGTTTCCTGGCAAAATTGTCCCCTTTTAACTTAACTGCTAAGATCTTCACTCTCTTGGCAGAATCCCTTGCCCAAGCATATAGTGACCACCATTTGTTAGCCATTTACTTAAGTCAGGCATGGGTAAGACTTGACAGGACTTACTTCATTGGAACCTCCAATTATTGTATCTCATTGGTGCTATTACTGTCCCCATTGTATAGACAGAAAACTACGGCTTAGAGAGGCTCAGCAGTTTGCCCACAGTCACGCAGCTAGTACGTGTAGGGTTGGGACTCAGATCCAGGATAGTCTGATTCCAGAGCATGGGTTATTCACTGCTGTGGTGTGAGCCTTTTACATCGGGGGCATTCAGTTCTATTCCTACAGGCACTGTTGGTATATATTTGGAGGATAAAATATTAAAGTTCTCAGTAACTCCTATACTTCATTCAACTTTCCCTTCCCATGTCTTCATTAAGTATCCCTACCCCTTCTTTCAGCATTTATTTAGCTTCGTGGGCTAATGGCCCAGGTACAAGGTTTGCTTTTGACATGATTTTTTTCTTCTCTGACACTTATGTTTTTATTTTCTTGAATTTTATTTTAGTTATTTTTTTATACAGCAGGTTCTTACTAGTCATCAATTTCATACACATCAGTGTATACATGTCAATACCAATCTCCCAATTCATCCCATCACCACCCCCCACCCCCCTGCCGCTTTCCCCCCTTGGTGTCCATATGTTGGTTCTCTACATCTGTGTCTCAATTTCTGCCCTGCAAACTGGTTCATCTGTACCATTTTCCTAGGTTCCACATATATGCATTAATATACGATATTTGTTTTTCTGTCTTACTTCACTCTATATGACAGTCTCTAGGTCCATCCACATCTCAACAAATGACCCAATTTTGTTCCTTTTTATGGCTGAGTAATATTCCATTGTATATACGTACCACATCTTCTTTATCCATTCGTCTGTCGATGGGCATTTAGGTTGCTTCCATGACCTGGCTATTGTAAATAGTGCTGCAGTGAACATTGGGGTGCATGCGTCTTTTTGAATTATGGTTTTCTCTGTCTGATCCTTATTTTTATTTATGTATTCCCCATTACACAAACCTTCCCAACTACCAAATTCTGAATTTAATAAATTTATGCCATGATGCTGCCCCTTCCTTATCATCCTCTTTCTGTACAACCTTCATTGTTATTTCTCTTTTCTTAAGGGAATTTTCTATAATCTACACAAAACTAGAGACTAGTATGAACCCGTATGTCCCCGTCACTTCTTATGAACATTTTGTTAATCTTGTTTCATTTTTTTCCCCACAGTTCTTCCTGGAGTATTTTAAGGCAGGTCCCAGACATTGGATCACTTCCCCTGTAAACACTTCGGTTATGTATACTTTTGTAAAGATGGTGAGCACTAACTTCTAGATCTGCCTTACCCATTTCATCATTCACTCAACCAGTATGTGTTGAGTGCCTGCTGAGTGCTCAGTGCTGATGAGACTGTGATAAGCAAAACAGACATGCTGGCTGCCCTTGAGAGCGTATAGTTTGCTAGTGAGGCAACAAAGTGATCGTGAAAATGCATAATTACAAACTGCCATATGTCATCCATCCTGCCCTGGGCTTGTCTCAGACAAGGCAGCAAGTGAGAGATAATACCTAGAGGCTGTAACATCTTTTATTAAATGTCTGTATTTTTACCAAAGTTACACACTCAGTTTGAGTCAAGCTGTTCTAAAATACTTATTACTAAAAATACTTATTACAAAGAAAAAACAAGGCAAAACAAAAAGTCTACTGCTCCTCCCCCTCATTTCATGCTCCCCAGAGAAAAGCACTTTCACTCACTGTTTTGGTATCTGTCTCCGTATTTCCAAATGGCATGCTACTTTTGCTTTTCCAGTTAGGCATTATGAATTGACTTCTCAGTTGGAAGATGAGGATTTGTCTCTGTTTCATCTCCCTCCCTCTCCCTGCTACTCACGTACATGTACATGCGTTCTGTTTTCCTGTCTTCAAACTAGTTACATCAACATTTTGATTAGGCCGATATTGCATATATACTTTAGTATGATTATTTAAATGCTGTTGGTAGCTGGGTCATGTAATGTACTGTGATGACTTTTCCTTTCTTGTACAACTCTTTGTTTTCCCTGGAGTTAATAATTGTCTGCCTTTCTGTCTGTCTGTCTGTCTATCTATCATCTATCTATGTCTTCCATGGTGCTTATCACTAATTTATTCCTAAATTCTCTCCCAGGTGTATAACTCTTGTCTCAGTGTGGTGAGATTCATTTGGGTGTTTAGCTAAATTTATCTTCTTCAAGAAGTCTCTCCTAGGGAGTTCCCTGGTGGTCCAGTGGTTAGGACTCAGTGCTCTCGATGCCGGGGCCCTGGGTTCGATCCCTGGTCGGGGAACTAAGATCCCACAAGCCGTGTGGTGTGGCCAAAGAAAAAAAAAAAAAGAAGTCTCTCCTAGAGTCCTTCAATCTGCTGCAGGCTATCCTGTTTGGTCTCTAGGCCAGCAGCACTGCTGCTGTCTTGGGATCTCCCTGCCTCATCATCCCAGGCATCAAGTGTCTCCTGCTCTTAAAATAGCTCTCTCTCACTCCACGAGCCTTTCCAGTGGGTGTCCTTTGCCTCTACGTGCCATCGCAGTGCCCTCTCAAGGAATCGTCTGTTCTGTCTAGGCCTCTTAAAGCATGGAAAGTGAAAAATGAGAGATAATTCTCAGTCTAGGCACAGAGTAGGAATTCAGTTGGCTGAAGTCCACGTAGAAGCAAAAGAAATAGAAAAAAAAAGAAAAGGGCTTTTAATTAATCATTCATTGCTTCCTGGAGAAGACGGAATTCTCAGAACTTACTGAAACGACATTTCCGGCTTTTTCTTCATTACATACTGCATGCTTCTTGTTGAAAATTTGGAAAATGAGGAAAAGTGTCAAGAGCACACATCTCTTTTTGTAGAGATTCAGCTATTAATATTTTTGTTTATTCCTTTTCTTTTTCATGCATATATATGTTTTTAATCAAAATTGGGATTATGTTGTAAGAAATTCCAAATGAAAAAAAAAGGCTCTTTAATGAGATGTGATGGGGTGGGCATGTAGGCTTGCTGGCTGCACAACTCCAGGGGGCACTGTTCACGTTCTGTTCTGCAGCAGACCTGGGTCAAGGGATAAGATGCTCCAGGCACAGCTTGAGAAACTATGATAAATAGCATGTGTCTTGTTATGTCATTTTTAAACACCGCCCCCCCATTATGCTGTTATAAGCAGTACTGCTCACTTCCAAATTGATAAGACTGGATTCTCCACTGCTTTTGGTAAGAAACTATATCAGTTATACTAACAGATACTTTTTAACAACGTGACAACTTTCCAAGTTCATTGTCCACTAAAAACAAAACAAAAACTTGGCTGCACTACTTCCAAACAAAAATGTGAGAAAAAAATAAGTAAGGAACCAATTAGCTAGGAAAGCCACCAAAAATTTGGAGCAAAAAGCTCTCTCCAAATGACCATGAATTAAAGCTTTCTTCATAATAAAAATCCTCAGACAGAAAAATGTGCAGTTTTGTTCTATGCAGCGTTGACCTTGGCAGTTGTTCCCAGCTCTTAAAAGGCTTCTAACTCCTCTATAACTTTCACATATGAAGATAGCACCTTGGTTGATGATGGCTGAGAAACCATCTGGCAGAGCCACACTGACAAGGAATGGTCTGTTCTGGGAAAGAAGAGGAAGCTCTGTTCTCGGCTAAGGGCCAGTCCTCAGACACCATGATGATAAATGGAAAGCTTGTCAGTAAGCTTTGCCTGGGCCTTACATTTTTAAGCTGTTTGGTAATTAGCTCCAAATTAGGAAATTAACTGGCAATCAGAGAATTAGAGCAGGAAAACCCATTACAGTTCTTCTAATTCTTTGAAAGAAAAGGTTATAGAGCAGGATTAGAATAACTGGTTTGGGAAAGGGAGGATCAGAAGAATTGACTCCTGGGTGGAAACATGCTAGAGGCTATTGTCTGGCTTGTGGGTGTAGGAGCCTTAAAAGGCACCTCCCCTACTTAGAACCTTTGTATTGTTTTTAATGATCTCTGCTCCCTAAATAGCCCCACTGCTCCCTAAACACCAGTGGGATAGCTCAGTGGTGACACCCCATAGGTCCAAGAATAGAAACAACACAGTTCAGTTAACTAAGAAAAAAAATGTCACTATCTCGCTTAGATGCTGAAGAATATTCTCCCTTTCTCCAGCTTTCCTGTATTTCCTTAGGGCATCTCTTCTGTTACGTTAAATTGTCAACACACCTCACGTCATTTTCATATATGCCGGCTCCCTGAACGACTTACAGGTGCTGTGTGGCAGGAACCATGCCCTTATATTTACTCCCCCACAGTGCCTAGCAGAATGTCTTGTACATAGTAGGTGTTCACTTAATGCTAATTGGATACATTCTAGGAAGCAGGCCAAGGGACTACAACTGTAGCTCAAGCCACACCTAAGAGTGTCCCATCTCTAGGACAAAAGAGAGCCAATCTCCGGCCATTCCTTTTTTTTTTTTTTAATTGGAGTATAGTTGATTTACAATGTTGTGTTAGTTTCAGGTGTACAGCAAAGTAAATCAGTTATACATATATCCACTCTTTTTTAAGATTCTTTTCCCATATAGGCCATCATAGAGTATTGAGTAGAGTTCCCTGTGCTATACAGCACGTTCTTATTAGTTATCTATTTTATATCTATATAGTAGTGTGTATATGTCAGTCCCAATCTCCCAATTTATCCCTCCCCCTGCTTATCGCCTGGTAACCATAAGTTTGTTTTCTACATCCATGACTCTACTTCTGTTTTGTAAATAAGTTCATTTGTACCCCCCTTTTTTTTTAAGATTCCACATATAAGTGATATCATATTTGTCTTTCTGTGTCTTTCTTCACTCAGTATGACAATCTCTAGGTCCAACCATGTTGCTGCAAATGGCATTATTTTGTTCTTTTTATGCCTGAGTAATATTCCATTGTGCATATGTACAACATCTTCTTTATCCATTCCTCTGTTGATGGACACTTAGGTTGCTTCCATGTCCTGGCTGTTGTAAATAGTGCTGTGATGAACACTGGGGTGCGTTTATCTTTTTGAATTATGGTCTTCTTCAGGTATATGCCCAGTAGTGGGATTGCTGGGTCATATGGTAATTCTATTTTTAGTTTTTTAAGAAACCTCCATACCGTTTTCCATAGTTGTTGTATCAGTTTACATTCCCACCAACAGTGTAGGAGGGTTCCTTTTCTCCACACCCTTTCCAGCATTTATTGTTTGTAGATTTTTTGACGATGGCCATTCTGACCAGTGTGAGGTGATACCTCATTGTAGTTTTTATTTTCATTTCTCTAATAATTAGTGATGTTGAGCATCTTTTCATGTGCTTTTTGGAATCTCGGGCCATTCTGAAATAAGTGATCCTCCTCCTAAGTATCATTGATTTCAGCTGGCATTCTCCAGCTGGCATTCTCAGTGAAGATGTAGGTGTTTTATTTATCTCTGGAAATTTCCTTTGAAAGAATATTCAAGTTTCCTCATTGATAAAGTTGTTTAAAAACATCAGGCCAGGGACTTCCCTGGCGGTCCAGTGGTTAAGATTTCGCCCTTCCAATGCAGGGAATGTGGGTTCGATCCCTGGAACTAAGATCCCACATGCCGTGCGGTGCGGCAAAATAAATAAATAAATCAGGCCAATATGCATCATGTACTTAAAATGGTGATTTTTTTTTTTTTCCTGTTTCATTTTCACTGTAGTTGAAGCCATCACTGATTAATGTTTTTTTGAATACGGTTTTCCACAAGTCTTTATTTTGAATGAATGTTGCAATATAAATAGAGACTTACTGTTGTAAAGTTTTTAGAGAGGAATGCTCTTATCAAGCATTTAGGGCTAAGCTTGTCCTAGATCTGAAATCCTCACTTTCCAACCAAGTCCCCTTTCAAATCGGGCATTTCTGAAAGCCGGTTTGAATTTATATTAATTGATCCTGACAGCTCCAGCTGATTTGAGTTTTGAGGTTCCAAGTTAATCTACTAGATCATATTTACAGACAACTTGGGGACCCCTTGTTAACCAGTGTGGAAATTCGAAATGGTTTCTGTGAAAAGGCTGTCCGAAAAGGGAAACTTGTTAATGAAAAGGAGAATGATATAGTCTGAGGGTCTCCTTACTGTAGAGCAAGGAAAGGGACAGGAACTGGAGTAAAATGAGGTCACAGCTGGCCATGAACAGCTGCGGTGGCGTAGCTATTGAGGCCAGGCTGAGCTGTTTACCACCAGATTTTGATACAAAGGGACACTGCCAGAAAGGGTCCTTTGAAAGTACGTGGAAGAGTTACAAGAAATAAATCTGCATTCATGGAAGTGGTAACCTTCGGAGTCACGTTGAGTCACACAGAAGAGGAGGGACTGTCCCTTGCAAAAGATAAATGGTTTTCAACGAACTGTATTTGGTCTTTAGAAAATTATGGGCCTATTTGCTTTGCAGAAGTGTCAAAGTTGCCAAAAAAGCTTTCTTTCACTGGGTGGGCTACCTACTAATCAAGGCCATACTGCTTGGAATTAAAAAGATGATGGAATTTAAAAGATGCACTTAGGACTCTATTTAAATGCAGTGATAATTACTGGTTTGTCCAATGTGGTGTTGTTTTGAGTCTTTTCTCCAGTTGTTACCTGTGGCATTTTCTGAGGTGGGCTGGCCTCTTAGATGGCCCAATGGCTGGACACAGGACACAGGACACAGGAGTTTCAGTTTGGGGCTTCAGCCAGACTGCCTGGGTTCAGGGCATCTCTTTTCTTCCCTTTTTCTGCCTCCCTCTTCCTTTGTCCTTCTTCTGCACCTCGCCCACCTCCTTACCAGAAGGCTGGCTCCGGCCCAGTACCTGACTGATTCCATAGAAGAGTCTCTGAAAAGTTACCAGTCAGTTGACTTTCTATTCTCTAGACTCCCTCTTGCTCTCCCTCAACCCTTGATCATCATCACAGGGATGGTAGCTGGAGGAAAGGGAGAAGTGAGGAGGACCTGATGCCATTTTCTATTTGCTTAGGGTGTCTTAAGCTTAAACACAATTAGAAATTTTATCTGAAACTAAAAGTATCCTAAATAGATCCCAGCTGTGTGACTTGAGGCACTCTTGTGCCCTTTCTGAATGTTTTCTTCCTTCCTCAAAGCCCTCATCACAGGTTCCAACCACTGGGTAGCGGTTGGATAGGATACTGATTATCTTTTCCATTTCACCAAGGAACTCCAAGATCAAAAACAAGACTACACCTGAAAGAGCGTTAAAAAGAAAATCACATTGCTGTGCAAACACAAAGGAAGTATTTAATCAGAATTCCCTCATTTCCTTTCTATCATCCAGGCATTGCACTTCAAGTTGAGATGCTCGCTAGGGCCTCCTAACTCCTCTCCTTGGGCCCAAGCCTTCTCTTCCCGGGTAGTCCATCTTTCAGACCATTAAATCAATATTCCTCAATCACCACTTTGAGTCCACAGAGATTTACTGAGTGCCAACTGTATGCCAGGCTCTGGGAATACAAAAGTGAATAGGATACCACTTACATCAAAATATTCTTCTGCTTAAAAACTTTCATGGATTTCCCATTTCCTGCTTTATGTCTAGTTCCACCTTCTCATCCACACATTTCCCACCTCTCCTAAGCCTTCCAGTCTTGCCAGCCTCCAAAGCTCTGTGTGCCAGGGCCTGGAATACCCTCTTTTCTCTCCTCTGAGTCTGTTCAAACTCTACTCAAGCCTCCCATCCTGGGGTTGGGTATCCCTCCAGTGAATCTTCTCCTTTCATTCTGACTCCCAGTGAGGCAGCCCTGCTTGTGGAAGAGGCTCAGACGTCAAGGGACTTGCCCAGAGTTACCTGCTAGCAAGTGATGGATTAGGGACTACATGTCACCCTCTAACCTCTCCTCAGAGGACAGCTCCCCTTCTCTTCTACATCCTTTCATCTTACCCTGTGACCAGGGCTGGTCTCACCTTAGGGGAAAAGAGGAGGCACTCAACAGAGGCTTCAAAAATAATTCTTAGCCAAGATATAGAAGCAACACAAGTGTCCATCAACAGACAAATGGATAAAGGAGATATGAGGGTGTGTGTGTGTGTGTGTGTGTGTGTGTGCGTGTGTTTGTATATACACACAGTGGAATATTACTCATCCATAAAATAGAATGAAATTCTGCCATTTGCAGCAACGTGGATGGACCTACAGAATATTGTTTAGTGAAATAGGGCAGAGAGAAAGACAAATACTGTATGATATCACTTAAAGTGGAATCTAAAAAATAATGCAAATGAATGTATATAGCAAAACAGAAACAGACTCATGAAAACAAACTAGTGGTTACCAGAGGGGAGGGGGAGGGGGGAGGGGAAAATTAAAGGTGTGGGATTGAGAGATACAAACTACTATGTAAAAAATAGATAAGCAACAAGGTTATACTGTATAGCACAGGGACTTACAGCCATTATCTTGTAATAACTTTTAATGGGGTATAATCTGTAAAAATACTGAATCACTATGCTGTACACCTGAAACTAATGTAAGATTGTAAATCAGCTATACTGTACTTCAATTTTTTAAAAAGGCAAAAAAAAAATTCTTTCGTTCTAATCACGAGAGAAAGCCAAGCCCAAAAGCTCAATGAAGCAACGTGGAAACATGACCGCAAGTCGCCTCAGCCTCCCGCCGCCCCCCCAGCGTCCCGCCCCAATCATCCCACCACCCAGAAAAGACAAGGTCCTAGAGGGGGAGGGTGGTTTCAGACCTGCCAAAGGCCCCAGCCGTCTGCTTCCAGGGGCATCTAAACGTAACTCCCATACCTGCCCCCACCCCGCCCCACTTCTGCTGGAGGGAGCACCCTCTCCCCCCACTTGGGGGCCGGAGACTCCGAAGGGAGATACGAGGAGAGAAGAGAATGGAGAATCAGACACCAGAAAAACTTTGGGGGATCCAGGGCGGGAAAAAGTGAGGAGAGAAGCGGGGACGAAGCAGGGGGTGGGGTGGGGCAGGGGCGGGAGAGCCTCTGCGGAGTGGCCACGCCCTCCCCGCCCCTCCGCTCGCGTCGCTCGGGGCCCTCCCTCTCCTTCCCCTCTCCTACCCCTCTGTCTCTTCTCCTCCTGCTTCTCCTCCCCGGGTGGATGGCGGCGGCCAGAGTCGGAGCCCCAGCCGCGCTGCCCGTGAGTGACCGCCCCCAGGGGACAGACGGGGAGGCATGGGGAGCCCCCTCTCCGGGGTGGGTTATCCGCGGTTTGCTGGGAAAGTTTGAGAAGGGGGGGTTGCGCAGCCGACGTCGCGGGACGCGGGCATCTCCCGGGCAGGCTGGGTGCCCTGCGCGGTGCCCCTTCTCCCTCTCGCCGCCCTCGCAGCCCCCAGAGGGCAGGGCCCGCACGGGGTGAGCCCCACCGGCTTCCCCTCTACACCACAGCTCTGGGGCTGCTGCTGTGACCTGGGTCCCGCTCTCAAGAGAAAGAAAACTCAAGCAGGAAAGAAAAGAATCTAGACTCAGCTCCAAGGGGGTGGGGGGTGGGGTGGGGGGCGGGGACTCGTTCCAACCCGTGCGGCCCTGGCCTCCCGGACCAGGGTCACCAGCCCCGGTCCTCCATCCCTCCCCCGGGGGGCTCAGCATCCCCCCACCCCCAGGACTCTCACTCTCTCACTTTCCTTGTTTTTTCCTGGCTCCTGTTACTCATGCTGCTACCTTCTCTCCCCCGTCCCCCCCCCACCTTTCTCCGGGAGGCTCCTGTCCCACTGGCTGATATCTCCAGCCTGGTGCCCCCTCCAGCCCTAGAAGGCGATGACCCAGGCCAGGGAGCCATAGCCACCGGGGTCTGCACACTTGCCCAAAGATTTCCTGCAGGAAGGACTTTAACTAGGAGTTGATGTTCGATCCCCTGGCCGCACAAATCATGCCTTGTGTGTCCAAGGGGAAATTAAAATATATTCCTCCTTGGGATTTTACTATTTCTGTTGGACATCTTTTTTTTTTTTCAACCTCTCTGACTGTGCTTTCTTCCAATAATAATGATACATCATTTAATTAGCCTTTCTAATTCTGAAAGAAACAGGAAAAAATAATAAAGAAAAAGAAAATAGAGAAAAAGAGTGCTTGCTAAAAATACTGTGCAGAACCTGATCTTTGGAAAGTAAAGACTTCATTCCATACTTAACTGTTTTAGTGGGAGATGAGAGTTCACTGTAGCTTATTTTCGGACTACCCCAAACAGATTATTACAGCCTCCCCCAGGCTAGAAGTTTTCATTTGCCTGGCATAAACCGCAGTGTTTGTTGGCATTCCCCAGCCTGGCTACTCACCCTGCATTTCTCTTCCCTCCTACTAGCCCTCCTCTCCATCCCTCTCCCAACGTCCCGACTCCCACTTTCTCATAAACAGGAGTTGTGAAAACAAGGCAATGGAAGGGGCAAAACTGAGCAGGATCGCAAAGAAAAAAACAGCCTCACTTATTTTAATCCTGAGGCTGTTGCTTCAACTTGACTCCATTTGGGTAGAGGAATGTTTAGTTCACTTGTGTGGTTTTTATGTCTGTTCTCATTAGGGTTGAATCAGTGTTTCCATGACAGGCTTAGTTCTCTGGGTGCTTAGAAGGATCTTGTTAATTCTCAGATGGGTCTGGTCAAGCCTGGAATCTGGAGGTTTTTGGATTTTTTTTTTTAAGGGGTTGATCTGGGTTGATATTACAAACTTCTGCCCACTCACTCAGAACTGGAGCAGCCGGGGGGCAGCCTGAACTGGGGTTTGCTTCCACGTGACCAAGGAAGAAAAAGCTTTCCTAAGGAGTGAGCTGTATGAACAGGATTGTGGGGAGTGTTGAACTTTTATTGTTTTTATGGAGAATGCCCTTCTCAAGAACTTAAGCCATTCCTGTTTCTATATAAACAATAAATGTGGTTGTAACATATGTCTTAGATCAGCTTCAGAACAACCCATCAAAACAGGTCAAGGTATTGAACTATTCAGAAATAAAGATTTTTTAAAAAATGAATTTCATTGGAAAGAAACTTCTTTATTTTAAAAAGGATGTAATTCATTTTTCTCTGCTGATTGAGTGTGGTAGTTCCCCATTAGTATGAATTAGTAAGGTTTTACTGTGGTTTCAAAATGTCATTGGTAAGAAAGTGTTGTGACTTCCATTTGAAAAGAAAGCCCTTAAAAGTTTTGAACTTGTTTGGCCCTGGTGCTTAGAAAAACAATGCACTCAGATAAAAATCTTCAGTCTCTTCCTCTTCCTGAGAATTTTTAAGAGTGTATTTAATGTCCCAGAAGTCAGCCTTATACTATTTGCAAAGAAATTGCCTTTCTGCCGTGTTCAGCTTTTGTACCACCTCATGGAATCTTGTTAAACTGGGTGGTTTGCCATCATGCACGAGGGTTTGCTGTGCAGCCCCAAATGGCTGCTCTGGATTCTGGGGATGTAATGAAGGCTGGCTGATGGAACAGGTGGTCTGGATGGTGAGATGAAGGCTGCATCCCCAGTTAGCCAGTAGAAAGTAGCCAACTATCATCTGACGGGTCAGATGAGTTGGAAACAGACAAACAGTGGAACCTGCAGAGGAGAAAGGAGGAAAGGGGTTATTTTTACTTCTTATTTACTTTAAGAAGTAAAATAACCTAAAGGAATATGATGTGGCCTTTTAAAATCATGTTGTACAAGGATACCAAATTATATAGACATGGTTAGGGTATTTTGTTAAATTTTAAAAGCAGGTTATGAAATAGAAAGCATCGTGTCTCACTCTTTGAAAATACACCCCCAAAATACTGGAATTGTATGCATGAAAATGGATGGTGGCATTACAGGTGCTTTTGATTTTCTTTGTGCTTGCCTGTATTTCTCAATGTTTTTACAATAGTAATAGCTAACATTTATTGAGTATAAAGCACATACATATAGTATTTCATTTTAAAACTCTTTGAGGTAAGTACCAGTATTATTCTCATGATATAAGATTCAGAAAGTAAAATCAGAGGGTTGCATAGCCACTATGTGCTAGAATCAAATCTTGAAATCAGGTCAGTGACCAAAGTCTATTCATATCAATCACTGCTGTCTACCATCTCCCTGCACATGTATTATTATTGTTATTTTAATTATAAGAAAAAATAGAAAAGGAAGGGAAAGTAATTTGTGGTTCAGTAAGAACTGATATTTTGATTAATTGTAAAATGCCTCTATCTCCCATCTCTTCCATCTCCCACTGTCACTTCTCTTTGGAAGTCCTTGGGAATTGCTCCAGACTTAGCCAGAGGTAGCCCACCTTCCCTTGGGAGCCAGCTATACCCATGAGAAATAATCCAGAAGTCCTCAGACGCTTCCTGGACAGCCTGGAATTCCAGGAACCCCATGGGATTCTGGAACAGTCCTGGTAAAAGGCAGGATTTTTAAAGATCAGCGAATTATGTCTTCAGAGCCCTACCAGTATGGGTGTTCATTTTTCTTGGCATTGTCAGGGGAGTGAGATGGGTAGGAAGGCCCAGGGAAAGCTGCCAGGCTCCCATTTATCTTATCTACGTGTTATATGGAATGTCAGGATAGGCAGGTCAAGGATTTACCATGGAACAGGAAAGGAAGAGAAAAGTGTATTGCTTCTCGATGTTTATTACTGTGAAAACACAATAATAAACTATTTTTTGGAAGCCTGGCTATGTGGGTGATCCCACGCATTGGCAAGATGAACCAGAGATGGAGATATTCTGGGGATAGCTCTGGGGAAGAGGCCCACATCCTGTACCACCATGTGTCCTCACAGGCAACCAGGCCCCTAGAGGTCACCTTATCCATCCTCTTCCTGGAATATACCTAAAGATGGGCTTTTCTAAAACACTTGGTCATTCAAATAACACACCTTAAGTAGGAGGCTTTATCTCTTTTATTCTTCAAGGAAAAGTTTTCTGAAAGGCTGATGCTTCTAAATCACCTTCTTGTTGAAAAAAAATTGTAAGAGTCAAGGATCTCTTTCCCAAATCATCACACTTGGAACAAAATCCCAGATCTTGTATCCGTTTGACCATATGAGAAATGTCTTTGTGGTCTCAGTGCCAGGAATAGTTCTTGTGAACAACTTGTCTGTTTTGTTTTGTGGGTGCTGTGAATCCTTTAATTGACGTTTCCCATTTCTTATTTGGCCAAAAGGAAGCACAGAGCCAACTTAGTGGCCTACTTCTAGCATATGCATAGGACTTTATGGCCTCTACTTTGAATAACTAATAACATTATTATCTACCTTCTATTTCCTATGTATACTTGGTTCCACCTTTCTCACCTACTTTACCTTGTTTTGTTTTATTTATCCAATGCATTTTGGAGGCTGCTACTTCTGATACCCTACTCCTTCCTTCTGAGTTCATGTCAATGGAAATTTAGAAGTTCTTTCATAGAAGGCCTTTGGTAAACTTTAAAATATTTATATTGCTGAAAATGTCTTTATTTTGCTCTTACAAGTGAGAGTTTGACTGAGTGTGAAATTCTGGACTCATAATTATTTTCCTTCAGTGTTTGGAACATGTTACATAATTGTCTTCTTTCGTCTATTGCTACTCCTAAGAATACCAAGTAACCTTGGGTAAGTTTCCTAATTTCTCTCAGTCTCCTTGTCTATAAAATAGATAATAGTATCCACTTTAAGGATAATGTATGCAGAATGTTAGAATAGTGCCTGCCATATAAGGAAGCACACAATAATTGTTAGCTATTACAATTACTTTTATATTTTTTCAGAATTTCTTTTTTTTTTTTTAATTAATTAATTAATTAATTAATTCTTGGCTGCGTTGGGTCTTCGTTGCTACATGCAGGCTTTCTCTAGTTGCAGCGAGCGGGGGCTACTCTTTGTTGCGGTGCGTGGGCTTCCCATTGCGGTAGCTTTTTCTTGTTGTGGAGCACGGGCTCTAGGTGTGCAAGCTTCAGTATTTGTGGCACGCGGGTTCAGTAGTTGTGGCTCACAGGCTCTAGAGCGCAGGCTTAGTAGTTGTGGCGCACGGGCTTAGTTGTTCCGCGGCATGTGGGATCTTCCTAGACCAGGGCTTGAAAACGTGTCCCCTGCATTGGCAGGCGGATTCTTAACCACTGCGCCACCAGGGAAGCCCCTTAATATTGTTTATTTGGGCCATCTCTTTTTAAAAATTAATATAGAAGTCTACTTAATTAGTCTTCTGATATAACCAGCTTCTTTCTTATCTATACTTTTTGCTTTTCATTTCTTTTTTTTCTCTCTTATTTTAATTATTTTTTCTTTCCATTTCTAGCTACTTGAATTGACTCCTAGCTCATTTATTTTTTGTTTTTCAATAAATGCAGTTTAGAGAATTCACTGGTGGGCCAGTGGTTAGGACTTGGCACTTTCACTGCCGTGGCCCAGGTTCAATCCCTGGTGAGGGAACTAAGATCCCGCAAGATGTGTGGCACGGCCAAAAAAATAAAAGCATTTTAAAGCTACAAAGTTAGCTCTACATATTGCTTTAGCCACATCATACAAGTTTTGGTATGTGTACTTTCATTACCACTTGGCTCTAGATTTTTTTTTCTATTATAACTTTTTTTTTAAATTGCAGTATAGTTGTTTTGCAATCTTGTGTTAGTTTCTACCGTACAGTGAAGTGGAGTTTCCTGTGCTATACAGCAGGTTCTCATTAGTTATCTATTTTATACCTATTAGTGTATATATGTCAATCCCATTTTCATATTTCTTTTATTTTCTTTTTAACCCATGGATTTAATTTTCCATTTTCAACTTTTAAAAAAACCTTTTTCATAACTTTGTTTAAATTATTGTTGATTTCTAATTTAGCAGCATTATGAAAAGACAGCATGGTTTGTATAATAACAATCCTCTGTGTTTGATTACATAAACAGTTTTTCCAAATATTTCATGTGTGGTTTAAAAGAAAAATATATTCCCTGCTTGGTGGCTGCAGCATTCTATATCAATCTAACAGGTCAAACTTATTAACTGTGTTTTTCAAATTTCTCATGTTCTTCCTGATTTTCTTTTGCCTGCTTTCTGAGTTCTCTTCAGTTTCTTGAGAAAGGAATGTTAAAATCTTCCATTCTGTGGATTTGTCAATTTCTCCTTGTAATCCATCAATGTTTATGCAAGTTCATGACTGTTATTTCTCTGGGGTGAATTTATTATGTTATGTACTGTCCTCTGTTATTTCTGTTGATGCTTTCGGCATAAATTCTATTTTGTCTGATATTAATGTTGCTATACCTACTTCCTCTTGGCTATTATTTTTTGTGTGTCTTTGTATATCCTTTTATATTAACTTCTCTCTATAATTTTGCCTTAATTGTTAATCTTAGAAACAGTTTTTATGTGTAGCTTCATTTTCATTTTTATTATAACCTGAAAATCTGTCTTTTTAATAATTGAGTTTAAACTTTTACATTCTTTGTAATTTATATGCATTTGACCTCTTTCTGCCATCTTAAGTTTTTGTTTTTCCTATTTAGCATTTTTTGTTTGCTTCTTTTATACTTCTTTGCATAGTTTTCTTTGGATTGATCAAGTTTTATATATTCCTACTTCTGTCCACTGTTTTGAAAGACAAAATTCTATTTGTATTACCTTTTAGTATTCTTAAATTTTTAACATGTGCATCCATTTAATCTAAAGTTAATCAATTTCTCTATTTCCTCTCAGCAATGCAGTGGCCTTAGATGGCTTTAAATCTAATCTGCCCCTCTTCCCATCTTCCTGGTTATTGTGGTCTAGTGGTTTAATCCCACAGTGTGTATAGTCCTCTCCCCACCCCTGCAATTAGTCATCATTGTTATTTCCACTTTTTTTTTCTTTTTTACAGTCAAAATTTATTTAACTTTACCAATTTCTTATCTCAACATTGCCTCTTGCATACCATTCTATACGTCTGTGTTCATTTTCTTTGTACTGATAATTTTTTCACGGAAGGGCTAGAGTTGTAATACTCCAATCTTGTGGGTAGTTTTGGTTTTGTTTTGAAAGTGTCTTTATTCATGTCCCACTTGAGAGATAATCTATCAAGGTATAGAATTCTAAGTCGATATTTTCCCCTCAGCGTTTTGTAAATTATTACTCCACTGTCTTTTCATCTCAATTGTTCCTTATGGGAAATCTCTTTTCAGTCTGCCATTCTTTTGCAGGTAATTTATTTTCTCTCTTGGAGACTTTCAGTCTGATCTTTTTGTCTTTCATGTTGTGCCTTTTCATTATAATGTGTCCAGGGATAGTCTGTTTTATATATCCTACTTGGAATTCAGTGTGCTCGTTAATCTGAAGACTCATCTCTGTTTTCATATCTAAAGGTTTCTCAGTTGTTTTCTCCACAAATCTATTTTAAAGTAATTATTGAGCACTTATTGTGTATCAGGAATGCTTCCAGGTGCTAGAGATATAGAAATGAGCATAAGAGACAAAATCCCCTACCCTGATTATTGAGTCCCTCATACTCTGTGTTCTCTCCTTTTGAAATACCCATTAGGCAAATGTTGAACCTTCTCATTTTATCTTCTATGTCTTCTTCGTCTGAGATTTCTCTTTCATACTACAGTTGACGCTTGAACAATGTGCGAGTTAGGAGTGATGACCCTCTGTGCAACTGAAAATCTGTGTATAACTTATAGTTGGCCCTCCATATATGCAGTTCTTTTGTATCTGCAGTTCCTCCAAGTCCGTGGTTCCACATCTCCCAGATTCAACCAACTGAGGACCGTGTAGTACTGTAGTATTTACTGTTGAAAAAAATCTGCATATAAGTGGACCCTCATGGTTCAAACCCATATTGTTCAAGGGTCAACTATATATGTCTCTTTATCTCTCAGTTATATTCTGAGTGATTTTTTAATTCTATTTTCCAGTTTATTAATTTTTTTCAACTGCATTTGGTCTACTATTCAACCCATCCATTGTTTTTTTTTTAAATTTAATGTCTATATATTTTTATTTATTTAATTATTTTTGCTGTGTTGGGTCTTCGTTTCTGTGCGAGGGCTTTCTCTTGTTGCGGCGAGCGGGGGCCACTCTTCATCGCGGTGCGCGGGCCTCTCACTCTCGCGGCCTCTCGTTGCGGAGCATAGGCTCCAGATGCGCAGGCTCAGTAGTTGTGGCTCACGAGCCTAGTTGCTCCGCGGCATGTGGGATCTTCCCAGACCAGGGCTCGAACCCGTGTCGCCTGCACTGGCAGGCAGACTCTCAACCACTGTGCCACCAGGGAAGCCCTAATGTCTATATATTTTTATTTCTAGAATTTCTATTTGGTACTTGATATCTACGTGTTCTTTTTCTTTTTTTAATGTTATCTCTTTGCCTTTTAATTTCTAGTCCTTTTTATGTCTTTCAGTATTTTAAACATATTGTAGTTTTAGATTATTTGTTATTTCTGCTTTTGAATTTTTAAATTACGATTCATTTTCTCTTGTGTCTTGCATCTTCATTAGGGGTTGTTTTCTATAGAAATCCTATCTACCTCAGGATTGCTAGCATATCACTATAAAGTGATTTCACATTTGCTCCTGCTGATCCTCTCTGGGTTTTACCCATTCCAAATTAGCCTTTTTGTTAATGTCTTGGCGTATAGGGCCTGTATAACCTGAAAGTATGCATTTAAACCTTGTTCCTGTATTGTGGTGTAAGCCTGGATTTCAGATTTTTTTAGGTCACTCATTTTCTACTCTTTGCTCAAGCAGATGACAAGCTTTCTTAGGGTTTCCTCAGACTGGCAAGTGATGTTCCTCTAGAACTCTTTCACTTATAAAGTAGGCCTTTATGACCTCCAGCTTTATGTAATTGCTTTACTGACAGCTCCTGGCATCAGGTGGCCATTACTGGACTCCCCTCACTGCATGCATGTCATTAAAGTCTCAGCCGCCAGCCATTTAGGCCTCTAACTGGTCTGGATGGTTCCATGAGGCCCTTACCTTCAGCTTCCACTGATTGATCTGCTTTGACTTCCCTCTTTATTTCTGGTATCTGGAGATTTCTGTTTTATCTATGTTTTTTGTGGTAGTATTTGTTGTTATAGTTTTGTTCAGTGTTTGGCTTGGAAGGGGTAATTTCTTATGTCAACTCAACCTGTCGTATTGACTGAAGTTTTTAACTACTGATTTTAAAGTTTATATGTAAAGTAGAATACAAGTAAGTAAATGCATCTACATTAGCCCCTGGATGTGAAATCCACTGCTACTGAATGAATGCAGCAGAGAAGAGGCCCTAACAGTACAGTGGGCTAACACCAGCATCACAGGGGGACTCTGCACTGTGGTATGGTGTCTTGCTCAACATCTGGCCACATGTTCTTAGTCCAGAAGAGATCTGAATTTCCTAAACACCATTCCAGTCCCCAAATGCTGTCCTTTAGATTCTTTATAGTAGATTAAAACCTTCTCACAATCAACCAGCATCCTAACTCATACCGATGTTGAGAAGAAAAGCCTTTATGGAGAGGTTCCTGTTCCCTTTGGTCGTGGAGATGATGTTCTCTCTCCCCTGGCATGTGTGTTTACCTTGTGTCTCTAACAGTGCAGAGAGGTTTACATTGAAGAATTGATTCTTTACTTGTGGCTGATAGCATCTCTGGGAATGTTGATCGAGATCAGCAGAGCCTGTTTATAATGTTTAAAGAAATCTATATAGACATATCTTTCCCGTACCCTCCCAACAAATTCTGTTAATTTAAGGAAACCAAACCAGCAGTCATCTTTGGCCGTCGTCTCTGGCCCTCACATCTATGTGATAATGGAAAAGAAATGGACTTAGGAGGAGTCAAGCAGATCTGGGGTTGAATCCAAGCTTTGCCACTAACTTAGATGTGTGGCTCACTGTGTTCAGGCTGCTATAACAAAATACCGCAGACCAGGTGGCTTATTAACAATAGAGATTTATTTCTCACAGTTCTAGAGACTGAAGTCCAAGATCAGGGTGCTGGCATGGTTCTGGTGAGAACCCTCTTCCAGGTTGCAGATGGCCAACTTCTGTCTGTGTGATTGCATGGTAGAAGGGGTGAGCTAGCTCTCTGAGGCTTCTTTTATAAGAATCCCTATCATGAGGGCTCCACTTTCATGACCTAATCACCTCCCAAAGGCCCCACCTCCTAATACCATCACCTTGGAGGTTAGGATTTTGACATATGAATTTTGGGGAGACACAAACATTCAGACCATAGCAGTGGCTTTGGGCAAGTTACTTAACATCTCTGGGGCCAAGTTTCCTTTTCCATAAAACAGTGATAATAAAACCTACCTCAAAAGGTTGTTCTGAAGATTAAGTGAGATAACAGGGAATAACATGGGCCACATGCTTGGCATATGTTAATGATCACAAATGTTAGTTTCCTCCCATCATCTCCCTTCCCTTGCATTGGTTCTTCTGAACCAGGATTGTGCTTCAGAAGTTCTAATCAGAGAGACCTCTGGGGAGAGGCCATGGGTACGTCTCCCAATATATTATGTTTTCTTGGTAATCAGTTGAGGTTTCTCTTGGATGAATTTCCACCATTTTTATTTTGCATCTGTACCACTTCTTCATAGCCCTCCCAGCCTACAGATCAACCTTTCTATAGAATAACTATGTTATTACTTAAGAACCATGCCTCTCTTAACCAGAAATATCTCTTTGCTTTATTTGTTGGTGCTTCTGTTCTTTAAGGAGATAAAAACCTTTCATTTCATTTTTGAATATAACCTTTTAAATGCAAAGACCTCAGAGAGTGTACATAAATAACAGAACTACTTCTGGGACTAGGTTTTCCCAAGAGGGATCATGAAGGTCCTGAGTGATTGAGGGGTAGGTGGGGTTAGGGAATTGACAAAGAAGAGGCAGCCATAGTGGATAGAAAAACTGAAGGTATTTCTTAAGGATTTCACAAGACGTAAAATCTGCCCATTTTAGAACAATCATTTATCCAGGCCTGTGGAATCTGTACTTGGCCCAGAGCTTTTTTATGTGTCTTATCAGAAATAATAATAATGATAGTTATGACTGTTCTTAAGTAGAGGAAAAGGACGTCATGAAAACAGAACATAATTGGAATTATGGATATGCTTCTATATAAATGTCTGTGGCTCAGAGCACAAAAATAACTTTTCCTGCAGAGCTAAGCCAAGAGTTTCATGGAAGCGGCATTGAGAATCTAATTTAAAACAGCCGTGGCCCAGAAGTTCAGAGTTGGGGCTGACACATTGGCCTCTGTTCATCCCTTTGAATGTTTTTTGTTTTTTTTTTCCCCTAGCTCATGATAACTCATATTCAGGCCAATTTGGAGGCCTTAGAAAATGGTAATTGATGCCATCAACCTTGCTTTTGTTGGCCTCAGTTTACTGTTAATACAAACATAGAGAGATGTTTTAATCTCAGATCTTTACAACTGAGAACCCCGCCCCCCTTCCTCCCGCTGTGCAGCTCCAGGCCTGTTGCTAGTTTGTGGCTTGAAGCAGAACCTTGTAAACTTTGTGAAAGTCCCTGGTGTCGCTGCTAGTCGTGGCTGCAGTGGAAGGTGCCTAGTTGGGGTCATTCTAGGTAGCACACGGGTGGTCAGGTGTTCCTGCTTCTCAGAAAAATTATCACGGGGGAGGGTGGGGAATAGCAGTCAGGCTTTCCTAGGAACTGGGTGATAATCTGAGAATCTTCCAATTCCAAGAAGGCTCAGACCTGCCTAGATGAACATTTTTCCCTCATAAGGAAGGAAATTATTTTAGGGTTTCCACCTCATCCTCCCTTCATTCGTCTTTGACTCTAAACTCCCAGTGAGAATGGCCCTATACCGCACCTGATGGGGTACCCGGCTTGCGACAGCCCCCTGCTTGTCGAGATGTGCCTTATCCCCACCCACACGTTCCCCTCTCCAGCCAGATGCTCCTACTTACCCACTCACACGTGCCCATCCGCATGCACACATAGGCTCTCACCAGCTCTGGGTGGAACCCGGCTGCAAAGTCCCCCGCTTGTGGCCTGCTTGCTGTTGGTCTGGCCGGAGGGGACACCTTTCCCAGATCCTCACAAGAGCACTGTGTGGGCCCCCGAACTGCATCGTGCCTACAGAGACCCGCAGAATCTCACCACCTGAGACAGGTGCTGGCTCTTTCATTGGTTTCCTAGTCTGTCTGTGCTCTTCATCCTCTGTTCCTGTGGAGAGCTGGTTCCTTTAATCCCATCCCTCCTGGAACTTTTCTCTTTGTCCTATTTCTGACTTGTTGCCTTGCTCCGACCTGACTTATTCATGCTTCTGGGACCCGACCTTACTTTGTGTAGGGCTTGTCCATCCCCATCCCCTTTTGGTAGATGTGGCTCATGCAAGCAGCCATCACTTATGGAACAGCTGCTCTGTTTGAGGCTCCTGCACACCACGACTGGTGGTGATGCGACGGCCAACATCACTTTTCTGGTGCCACCACGTCACCGTGGAGAATGACGAAGGTGATGTGGTTCTGCACAGTTTTGCGGAAATTGCCCCAGGCCACGAGAGATGTACGGGAAAACAATCTCTTCTCTCTTCTAATATTTCAGCCTTTAAAACTACGTGTGTATAGGCAGGAACCATCAGGTTCAACCCTGGTTTCTTTCTTGGATTCCTGCCAGAGCTTCCTGTCTGGCTTCCCTGCCTCTGGCCTCACCCCTTCCACTCCATCCTCCCCTGTCAGAACTTTCTAAAATTCGTATCTGATCCTGTTTATTCTTTCTCTAAAATTCTTTCACTGCATCCTGTTGCCTTTAGGATAAAATCAAACTCCTCAGCGTGCTACAGCAGGGCTTCTGCACCTTACTCACCTATCTGCCTCTTTTGCTGTGTCACCCGCACAAACTCCTGGCCGCAGCCACGCCCACCTACCTGCAGCATCAGCTTCTCTGCCGCCTCCCTGGGTTTACACACACACTCGCCTCTCTCCACTCTGTTCTGCCTGATCAACTTATATCATCCTTCAAGATTCATCTCAGAAGCCCACTCTTCCTGAGGCCTTTTCAAACCACCAGAACCAGCAGCTTTACTCCTATCAAAATTATGGACATTACCACCATCTCTGGCACCAATCTTAATGAAGCATCTGCCTTAATTAGGTACTGCAATACCCTGCATTGGGCTTTATCACATTAACATAACATTTGAGAATTGTCCCTGCTAGACAGAGACTGCCCTGGGGTAACAGACTGTGACTTTTTCACTTGCACCAGTGCACAGCATAGTGTTAAGGGTGCTCAGTTATCATATTGTTGAGTGAATGTGAGCATGCATGAAAGAATTAACTAATACACACACACACACACACACACACACACTGCGTGTGCACACACACAGCAGGATGTAGAGCCATATGGAAACTTACTTCAACTCGTACTGGGATATTTACAAAGCACATAGTAGGTGCTCAGTGAATATCTGTTGAGTCAAAGAAAGAGTGAATGCACATCCACACGGACTATGGAAAATTTACTCCAAAATGTACCCTGAGCTGCAGTGTAGCCTCGCTTCCTCTCAACTGCAGTAGAGAGAATGTGGGACTGGAAAACCAGAGATTAGAGTTCATGTTCATCTTCTTGACTACGTTAGCTGTGTGCATCACTTTACCTAGTTGGACCTCTGTTTCCTCATCTGCCAAATGAGTTGTTAGAAAAGATGTTTAACGCTTATTGAACATTCTAGATTCAATATTTATCAGAAGGCTTAAAGTCAAATGACCAGCTGCTTTCCATTAAGTGGCATGAATTTGGGACCTTATTTTTTTTGGGCCTCATCATGGAGCATGTTCATGATAAGCCCTGGGAAGCGGGCAGAGCAGCAAAACCGAGACCGCGAGATGGACCAGAGTTTGCCCAAACTATGGCAGAAGGCCAAGACCTAGTTATAAAGCAAACACAGAGCTAGGGGTTGTGGCCGGGATGGGATGCCCTGAGCAAGGCAGGGGCAGCCGTCAGCGTCTGATGGCAGTCTGAGGTCTGAGCTGGCTGGAGATAACCAGGAAAGAAGCACTGACAGGGAATGGATAGCGTGCTTTCAGGGCTGTGCTGAAAATGCGCCCCTCGCTGGGGAGTCAGGAAAACCCAGTGTAAGTCATCAAGACCAGCTGTCTTAAGTTGTCTGAAGAATGAGTAGGTGAAAAAGTGTTTAGACTTAGCCTGTGTCCCTGCCAGAGCATGGATGGAAGCCAGGAGGAGGTTAATTTGGGGTTAATAGGAGGGAGAAAAGTTTAGTTCTGTCCAAGGGGTAATGAGATGAACTCACTTATAAAGTAATGAGGTCCCCATTACTGCAGGAGTTTCCACAGCAGCTACATAATTCCTCAGCCGAGATGTGGTATTAAAGATTCCCCGTTTGTGAAGATCGGACTGGAGGATGTTTAAAGTTTTTCTTTTTCTGATTCTAAGAGAGGCTTTGCTTCTCATGCCTTCCCCAAATCTTGTTTAGGGAAACACTTCCGGATTTCATAGCCCTTCCTTTTGTGACGTGATCTCAGCACACCCCACTGTGATCAGCTTGTGACCAGCCTTTTTGGGGAACTCTTTGGTGTTTGAATGTCCCACTTAAAGTGGGGCACCCTGAATGGGACCTCCTGTGCCAGGATGTGGCTTGGCCAGGGCCTCTCCAGGGACATTCCACAATTATGACAGGTAGTGGACCTCTCAGTTTCTCATCTACCTTCTCGATCTGTGCTGAGCTGTAAGAGTGAACAGCAGCGAGCCTCGGCTTCTGGTGTGTCCTGCGCCACCTCAGGTGATGCACAGACTTCATTTCCTTCCGCCTCAGAGGTGGATTTCAGATGTCTCTGTGGTAAATCTGCTCATCTTGACACTGACTCTTAGGCTGGGGGGAAACTTTCTGTACTGGGATCTTCCATGGCATTCCATTCCTACATTCTCAAGAGCCTCACATTTCACCCCAAATGCTTTCTCTCTCTGGTGTTTGTTTCTTTTCCCCTTTCTTTTTTCTTCTTCATTTCTTCTTTCCCGCTGAGGACTGTGACATTTCTACTTGCGCAATGTTTTTGTTTTCAAATTCTTTGCCCTCCTTGTATCCTGGTGAATAAGAATGTGGGTGGCTTGTCAGCTCCATTGTGCATATGAAGAAAAATGCCCAGACAAGTTAAGTGATGTGCTTAATTTACTGGCAGAGGCAAAGAGGCTGGAACCGGGTTTCCTGACTTCCGTCCCAGCCGCTGTCCTGTCCCAGAGGTCACACTGCATGTGCTAATAGCACTGTAGTCACAAAGAGCATCAAGTATTTCTCTGTGTGTGTGCTCACTGTACCAAAAGAATTCACCCAGGGACCAATCCCAGGCTTTAGAGACTCAGTCTGTGAGCACACTGAAATAAACTAACAAGAATGACAAGAGCTAAAGAACTTATGGAGTGCTTCATATTTTTCAAAGAAACTTTCAGGTCTGTCACCTTATGTGATGCTCCCCAAAGCCCCTTGAGGTGGAAGACCCCAGGTGAGCCTCATTTTGCAGGCCAAGGTCACAGGTAGAGTCCAGGCGTGAGGTGTGGGGAGGAGCCCCTGAGCAGACACCCTGGCTCCTGGTCCACAAATCTTCCATGTGTTTGTGCTTCTGGAAAATCAGGGCAAGGGTATGAGTTGTTTCCATCTGGTACCAAAGGCAGTGGAGACGCTGGGGGCAACCTAGGGTTCTGGGCTTGGCAGTTGGCCCAAGAAGTGGCCTCATGCTATGTTTGGAGGTGGGATCTGGGCCAGGGGGCTAGGGCAGGGGCAGAGGGTCAGGCCGTGGCCCTGGAGGTCAGGCCAACTCTATCTGAGTGGGTTGGGAGAATATAAGGCCAGGTGGGAGGAAGTGTGCAGATTGGGGTGTCGGTTGTTAAGATGTGGGGAAAGGGGTGGCTTTCTAGGATCTGGTAGATATGCTAGCTGGGGGTTCCAAAGTGTGAAGAGCGACCCGCTTGCACCAAATGTGAGTCTTGTTGCAATCTTGTGTTATTCGGCCATTTATTCAGCAGTATCAGCAAGCACCTACTGAACATAAGTAAATCTCTTACATAGTTAGGGCTTTTCTTATGAAGACCTCATATATGTGTGCGTTTGTATCTGTATCTGTATCTATAGCTATCTACCTATCTCTCTAGATCTCATATATATTTATTCTTATTAATGCACATAAACAACCCATGGGGATACATAGTATTTTCCTCCATTCATGGATTAGGAAACTAAGGCCCAAACAGGGTAAATGGTTTGTCCAAATTCCTATAGTGACTTAGAAACTGAGCCAAGTCCCAAATCCACGTTTTCTGAGTTCTTTTACTGGTACTTATAACTGCTTTCCACATGGTAAGCAGTTCCTAACCTTCAAGGTGTAAGTATGCTTTGAAGAGAAATAGAGAAAAACACCTTCGTGGTTATTACCCAGGGTTTCACTTTATCTTTAGAGGCTGGAAAACCTAAATGCAGAGTTGAAATGCAATCTGAGCCCTTCTTATTAAACCCTCAAATGGGCATTTGTAGAGGTGGCATTCACTCTTTAAGTCAACCAGGTACAAGTCCTCTTCTTCGATTTGGAGTTAATGTCTGTGCTCTGGCGCATCCTGACCTGTGTCGGGCTCCCTAGTTGAATGACCAAATGGAGCAGTGCAGCAGGAAGAATGGACTGGTTTCCTTGGTGAAGTGGTTACGGGTGAGAGGGCTGGGGTCATCGTGCCACCAATCTGGGTCCTCCTGCAGTGAAGGAAGTTCGCTATCCCAAAGCTCCCAGGGCTGGAATATGCAACTCAGCTCACAGCTCAGGTCTCCTTCCCTACCCCCATGGCCTGCTCCATGACCATGGGCTGAGCCCCTCTAAGCCCTGCGCCTGCCCCTGTAAAGGGCACATGAAGTTCTACTGCCCTGAGCCCTGGGATTTGGGCCCAACAAGCTGAGCAAGGCTGACTCCAGATGGTGAAGCCCCTGCTAAGGCTGCCTAGGTCAGGTGGGTGCTTCGCTGGAGACTGAGCTTCCTGGGAAGCCTGGGCCTGGCCATGAATTTTCTTTCCCCTGTCAGAATGTTCTTCTGCCCCACCTCCCCACCCCTTTTCCTTTCCAGCCAGAAGCAGCTGTTCTCCTGTGCTTTCATTGGCACAGATCTTGCCCTACGGGTAGCCTATAAGAAACTCTGGGATGAGTCAGAACCTGGCTTCAGCATCAGGTACATTCTTCACTCATTCACCGAACATTTATTGGACCTATCAGTCTGTGCCAGGGCAAGGCCCCCAGCCCTGAATAAGATCCTGCCGGTCCCTGCCCTGGGGTTGCTCCAGCCTAGAATGGAGACCCCGGGAGATGCCCAGCCCACTGTGACAAGTGCTGTTGCGAGCTCCTGGCCAGTCACCTACTCTGGGGCGTTAGTGTCCTGGTGCTCTGTGTTTCCGTCACACTCTCCGGACCCCGACATCTACCTTGGGAGCCTTGCTCTGCTGCCCCAGAGCCGCATCGTCCTTGCTCCAATTGTCTACAGCTGCAGAAAATCACTCCAGAGCGTAGAGGTTTTCATCGATGGATGAATGGATAAACAGAATTTGGTATACACATACAATGGAATATTTTTCAGCCCGAAAAAGGAAGTTCTGGCACGTGCTTCAACACGGATAAACCTTGAAGGCATAATGCTAAGTGAAATAAGCCTTTTGTGACAAGAGGACAAATGTATGATTCCACTTATATGAGGTACTTAGAGTCATCAGATCCATAGAAGCGGAAAGTAGAATGGTGGTTGCCAGGGGCTGGGGTGGGGGGCATGGGAAAGTAGTGTTTAATGGGTACAGAGTTTCAGTTTGGGAAGATGAAAACATTCTGGAGATGGATGGTGGTTGCACAACAATGTCAGTGTACTTAATGTCACAGAACTGTACACTTAGAAATGGTTAAAAGGGTAAATTTTATGTTTATGTATATTTTACCACAAAAAAGTGTAGAGGCTTAAAACCACAATTTAGTATTCTCTCTCCTGGTTTGTGGGTTGCCTGGGCTCAGCTGGGTGGTTTTTGGTTAGGGTCTGTCATGTTGTTGTGGTCAGATGGTGATGGGGGCTGGAATCACTGAAAGCCCAGGGGGCTGGATGTCCAAGATGGCGCCTCAGTGTGCCTCCTCCATGGCCTGGGCTTCTTATGTGGTGGCTCAGGGCTCCAACAAGCAGGAAATGGCAGCTTCTGGGTCAGCTCAGGCCCAGCGTTGTCACAATGTCACTTCTGCCACGTTGTATTGGTTAGAGGAGCAAAAGGCCCACCCTGATTCAAGGGGAGGGGAAAGAGAGCCCCCTCTCAGTGGGGGAGGGACAAGGTGACCTTTCAGAAGGGCATTAGATGGGCGATCTTGCTGTGGCCATCTTTGGAAAACTTCCAGCCTGGGCATGGTTGCAGGAGTCCTAAGGTATTTAGGTAGGAAGGGGTCTTCAGGGAGGCACATACTTCTCTGCAGACTCTTTTTTAGGAGAATTCATCTTCATAAGTTGCTAGAGTCTGAAGGGCCCTTGAAACCACTTGCTAGCAGGGACTTGTTTTAAATTACAGAGCAGGGAGAAGCAGAGCTGGAACCAAACCTCCCAAACACTGGCCCCCTGGCTCCCAGGCTGGACAAGCAGCTGTGGGGACCGTGAGCAGTAGTACAGAGATCTGGTGGAGCGATGGGTGTGGCGGGAGAGTGGAGCCCTGGGTGGCGTCCATTGGAGACCCAACGTCTTAGAGGCCGGTGAGCCCCTTGCTGTGCTGGCTGGTTCTCGCAGGAGCACATGGGCCTCGCCGGGCAGGGCTATGCGGAGGCACCTGGGGCGCTTTGTGAGGATGCTGGAAGTTACTCATTTACATGAAGACTCTGAGTCAGGATGAAGGATGTCACTCTGCTATAGGCTCAAGTGCCCAGGTTGAGACTTAGAGACCCCTAAGTTTAAATATAAGCCAACACCCATGGCTGAGAGTGTCATGTGGCAATTCCATTCATTCATATCCACTTACACATTTCTGATCAGACTTTGCTCTAAGTGCAAAATTCTTTGTAAAGCCTTTAATGGCCTTCGAACTGTGATAAAATTAACAAATATTTTGCACACACTCCCTTTGGACTTAGAGACACAAGTATTAGTTTTGTGTGTGATATCTGCATTTGAGACTAAGAGCCCAAGTAAATGTTGATCTATACTTGGTTTGTAAATAGGACCTTACTAAATGATTTTTAAAAATCTTTCCCTATTCTTGGAATTGCTCAAGTTTTGCATATTTGTACACACGTACATTCATGGAATTCCCGACAGTGGTGAGAATCGAAACAAACATGCTGTGCCCTCTGTACGTCAGTGCTTCCTGCCTCTGTATTCCCACTGATGTGGACATTGCCAGGTGAGCTTGGTGGTCAGCAGTAGCCTTGGACTAGCCATGGATAAACCAAAATGCATTTGATTTGGAGAATGCAAACAGCCCTGATCACCTCTGAGGTCACCTCCGTGGCTTGTGGCCCAGTTTGGGCAGCCAGAGAGGAGACCTGCCACAGCGATGTTCAGGGTGTGTGTGACTGGATTTTGTGTCTGCGTAGTGGAGTGAATGCAATCAGACTGGAGAAATTCCCTTATGCTGGTGTCAACTGGCATGTGATGCAAATGCACAGACACATGGGCAGAGGGTATGATCACTGTTGCCTGATCTGCTGCCCCTTGTCTCTGCCCAAGCAGATGCCCCCTCCTCAGGAAGTCTCTTGCCCTTGAGCCGGGACTTTCCTCTCCAAACCTCCCATTGCACATTAGTGCAGGAGAGTGGGCACATTCTGCCTGTCATTTGTGGCTTTCTCTGGTCTTTCCTTCTAGGTTATAAGTACCTTAGTGTTGTTGAACACAAGTTCATGTGCCCAACACACAGTGAAGCCAAACAAACCAAAACATTGGAGTTTGGAGGGGAGAAAGGTTTATTGCAAGGGCCATACAAGGAGAACGGGGCAGCTCATGCTCAAAAGACCTGAACTCCCCGATGGTTTCAGGAAAACATTTTTAAAGGCGAGGTGAGGGAAGGGAATCACAGGGTGTGTGATCAGCTCCTAAACAGTTCTCTCTTTGGTTGTTGGTGAAGTAACAGGACAGTGTCATAGGGGTTAACATTATCAATCCTCAAGCTCTAGTAGGTCTGGGGACTATGTGCTCATGGTCATTAAGTAGTTAACTTCTTCCATTTGGTGGGGGTTTTAGCAACTGTAAAACAACTCAGGAAATGTGCATTAGATACAGTTATCTAGGTACTTCAGGGAGGAGCTAGAGATTCTGTGACTGCCATATGACTGATTTACTGTTTAAACTGTTACCAGTTCTTCTGGCCCAACTGCAACTTTTGTCACTACCTGTTCACATCCTTTCAATCATTAATTATTGAACCAGGCTTCTGTGACTCTAGGGAGGCCTGGGATACTACAGCTTTTATACAAACAAGAGGCAGGCAGAGGACATGGCAGGAGGGGTCGGTTGCAGGAAGGCCCCATAGGTTACATTAGGAGCAGGAATCCATAGTAATAACAGCCTCTACTTATGATCTCCCCCATGCACCTACCATTTTATAGATGCACATACTTAGTTTGTTCTGGCTGCCATAACAGGACAGTACACTACACACTGGGTGGCTTCAACAACAGAAGTTTATTTCTTACAGTTCTGGAGGCTGGAAGTCCAAGATCAAGGTGTCGGCAGGTTGGGTTTCCTCTGAGCCCTTTCACCTTGGCTTGTGGACAGCTGCCTTCTCTCTGTGTCCTCATATGGCTTTTTCTTTGTGTGTTCGAGTCCCTGATGTCTGTGTGTCCTGATCACTTCCTGTAAGGACACCATTCACATTGCCTCAGGGCTTACCCCAATGGCCTCACTTTAACTTAATTACCTCTGTAAAAACCGTGTCTCCAAATACAGTCACATTGGGAGGTACTGGGGGTTAGGGATGACTTTGGGGGGGGGACATAGTTCAGCCCCGAACAAATCCTAAAAGTTAACTATTATCCTCCCTGTTTCAAGCCTGGGGAAACTGAGGCTCAGGGAGTTAAAGTAACTTGCCCCAGGTCACACAGGTAGTCAGTGGCAGGACTGGGATTCACAGTCTAAACCCTTCTTTCCCCACCAGACGACCAGTGACTCAGGTCTTAATCTGTGGTCTGCAGTGTGCTCCACCCAGGACCCAGCACTCAGAAGGCATAGTAACTTATTCACTGAATGAATGAGCAGGGTGTGTGGGACAAGAATTTGTACCAGAATGTTTGGCAGACGTTCCCCAAAGTCCAGCATCCAAGTGTCGAGATCCTGCATCTCTTTTGGCATATGATGGTCCTTAACTTCTCATACATGCTATTCCAATCTGAACTCAGTGTGATTAGTGTGTGGGAAGGAATCACATTTTAAAGCGTTAAATAGCCTTTCTGGGCCATTTAGCTACTGCCTCCTCTCAAAACACTAAAAGCAATTACATGGTAATTAAGAAAAATTACTTGACCAATTTTCATAGCAAAGTGGTTGACTTTGGTTTTCCCCCCACTAAATATTGAAGTCCAGAGAGAGACTCTCTTTATAGTTCTTTAAACTACCAGGACTTTCTGCTTATCTTCAGGAGGTCCCGTGGGCCTGGGGCGGAGGGGCAGGGGGAGAGAAAAAGGAGGAGCTTTGTATATTTAAGATGTGGGATCTGAGCCAACCCCCCTGCAGCTACAGCTAACTATATCCCACATCTTTTTCATGGTTTCCTTTGAGAACTCAGAATCCAAATCCAGGAGCTGCCATCTAATAACCACAGGGCCTCCCACCCAGCCCTGCCCTGGGGGCCCCTATGGAGATCATGCCCTCGCTCTGGAGCCTTGCTCTTCCCACTGAGGAACCCACGGGATATAAATACCAGAAGGCAGCCCTGAAAGCGGGCTTTATTTGCGCAGGCCCTTGCCTGCGCGCTGTCCCTGGCCCCGGGTGGGCTGGATTTTTCAGAGGGTGGGAGGCCCTGGGGCCCTTTTGTGCTCCAGAGACCAGGAGGTAGGTAAGGTATGAAGAGGCGGGCAGTTATAAGGCTGCCAGAAATCAGTCCATCCAGGAAACAACACAGCCCCAGAGCTGCAGAAACCCAGGAACTGGAGGGGCGGGGCGGGGGAGGTGGCCAAGATATAGCCCAGACTCTGCCCATGGACCCCCAGGATCCATGCTCCCTTTGCTTCCAGACTGGCCTCACTCCCACCCCTGTCACCGTTGACCTAATCACCAAACCTGAAGGTCATCTGTCCCGTCTCTATTTTCCTGCCCCTTGCAGCTCTTCAAGGTCCCATGAGGACATGCTTTCTGCCTTTTGGGTCCCTGCACCTCCTGCTTTTACCTTGGCCTCTTGGGCGTGTCTTCCTTTCTCCTTTTCTTTTCCTCCTCCTGTAAAGCGACCCAGTCCTCAGCTTTGGGCACCCTGTGGCCTCTCCCTTTCTCTCCTGCGTTCAACTCTCACTTACCCAAAAAAGACCCCCAATTCTACATGTACTGCCGCCTGTTTTCTCTCCAGGTACCATCCCGTGCTTCAAGCTCCTTGCTGGGTGTTTCTACTTGGATGTACTTCAGACTTGACCGACGTGTGTAAACGCGGCTCCTCTTCCTGCCTCTCCTATGTCTCTACTTTTCTAAGTGCCAGACTTCCCCTTTCCCGTGTTTTCTAGATCGCATTTGGTGTCCGAGTCCTGTCAAGTCTTCTTTTAAAATATTCCTTTATTGCCCTCTCTCCTATTCTTTTTTTGTTTTTTTTTTTGAGTTAGATCTATATTTATCAAACTGGAGGGATATCCATAATATATTATTAAGCCGATATTTTAAAAAGCAAGCATCATGTATAGTATGATCCTAAAGCAAAACTTCCATATGTGTACATATATTTGTTTGTATTTATATGAACATGGAAACTGTGGAAAAACACATACTGTGCTTTTAACAGAATTACCATAGTGGGATGAAAATAAACGGAAAAGGATTAACTTTTCTTTATGCATTTTTGGGTTGTTTCATTTGTTGAAATGAAACAAATGTATAACTTCTGTTTATATTTTTTCTTTTCCATTATAGTTTATTACAAGGTATTGAATGTAGTTCCCTGTGCTATACAGTACAACCTTGTTGTTTATCTATTTTATAATAGTAGTTTGTATCTGCTAATCCCAAACTCTGAATTTATCCCTTTCCCTCCCCCCTTTCCCCTTTGGTAAACATAAGTTTGTTTTCTATGTATGTCTATTTCTGTTTTGTAAATAAGTTCATTTGTATCATTTTTTTAGATTCCACATACAAGTGATAACATTGGATATTTGTCTGACTTACTTCACTTAGTATGATAATCTCTAGGTCCATCCATGTTGCCGCAAATGGCATTATTTCATTCTTTTTTACGGCTGAGTAGTATTCCATTGTGTATGTATACCACATCTTCTTTATCCATTCATCTGTTGATGGACACTTAGCTTGCTTCCATGTCTTGGCTATTGTGAATCCCTCTCTCCTATTGATTCCTGCTCTGGTAGACAGTGTGATGTAGTGGAAAGAGCAGGAGATTTGCGGACCGACACAGGGTTCGATTCTGACCATTTTCTGGTTGTGCAACTTCAGGCAAATCGCCAAATTAAAGCTTCCTATTCACCGTGCACAAAGTAGACACATGCAGGGGGGGTGGACACCCGCTCACCACACTCAGCTCACTGACCTCAATATAGGGCAGGATTTCTCAGCCTGGGCACTACTGATACGTTGGGCTGGATAATTCTTTGCTGTGGGGCCATCCTGTGCAATATAGGATCCATTCAGCAGCATCTACTCACTAGATGACAGTAGCACCTGCCCACCGCTAGTTGTAATGACCAAAAATGTCTCCAGGCTCTGCCACACGTGCGCTGGGAAATTAAATCGCTCGAGAACCACTCGTATGGAGTGATGCTGAGTCTTGGGTTGTGGGTCCCAGGTTTTCAGGCTTTAAGTTTACAGCCACCAGCCACATGTACGAAGGGAACCAGCAAGGATAATATTGGAAGGCACGGATAGCTTTTGCTGTGGTTTAATTTTACAAATGGTATTTCCTGTCACAGAGGTGAACTAAATGCCACATGTGTTTGCGATGAAATATTATGGGCTGCAGAACATATGTATTAATAATACATGCAGTACATGCAGTGGGCACCTCTCCTACGACTTAGGTTGAGAGTGTGCTCTGCAAGGGTTTTCCCTCCACTTAGGGTTTTGTGTTGTCTGTTTCAAATTTTCAGTTTCCCCTTTAAAGGGAAAAATTCTAGAGGAATATTTTAAATACTTTCATAGCAAACCTTTAAGAAAATTCTTCAAGGATGCATTTTGCACACTGGGCTATCCCTGACTTTGGCTTTGTTTCTGGGATATCTCAATATATCCCGGAATGCAAAGAGGGTATTACAGACTCCCAACCACACAAAATGAGAGGGAGGTTGTTTTTTTCAAACGCAGCTCCAGCCTGGTTCCAGTATTGCAGTTGAGGAGTCAGGCATTGGGGAGAGTCAGAGAATTCCTTCTTTGGGGGGCAGTCAATGAAACCACACAGAAACTGACATGAAGACATTCTTTCTCTAGATTATGCAGCGTTGCTGTAGAGCAATAAAGTCACAGGCATAAAGGACTAAATTCAGCCCTCTGGAGAGGCGAGGGCGTTGCTCAGGGTCCAGATGTGTTCATGGAGCTTGAGTAGGAGTCAGCCCGACAGTGACAGTTTGGGCGGGGCTGAGAGCTAGAAGCTGCTGCTAGGTGTCGGTGGCGCTTCCCTGAACTCTGCTGGATACCTCTTCAGCATCAGTCCTCCCCCAGCGCCTGGCAGAGACAGAGAAGCAAGAGCCTAGAGGTCATCCTAGAGGGTGGGGGTCTCCACAGATGACTCACTGAAGTGGGGACAGAGTCTGCAGCTGCAGACCACCTGGAATGCTGATTTAACAACCAAATGCCTCTAATCTGATTTTGTTTGACGATCTACAGGGAAAGGTAGAACTTCATATCTACACTTTGTTTGCATGGTTTCTCCAGAAAAGCAAAGGAAAACTGCCAAGAACAGCAGAAGTAGACAATGGAGAATAGAGGCGGGAGGGGGATGGCATGGGAGGAAGGACGGATGCAGGGGGTTACGCAGAGTTTGGGGACTCAGACAGTATACCAAGATGGTCATCAGAAGGGAGGGTGGACCTAAATGTATGTGTTGGGCAGCAAGTCTGAATAATTGTTCATCACTAAGGGTGGGATGGCCAGTTGATGCAGTCGAAAAGGGATGGGAAGTAGGGCAGGCTGAGATGTGAAAGCTACTCTCGGAATTGACCCAAATTGCTCCTGAGTTGTTGTTCTTGAGAACAACTGTCTCAGAGTTTGTCTTACCCACAGCCTGATGTCCCAAGGCAGACACTTGGGCTGGGCTTTGTGGAGAAACAGGCTTTTCTCAGATGAGAACAGCATCCTTCAGTTTAGAGAGTTCCTGGCTCTAGGAAGTGGTGGCTCTTGCCCTGGAGCTTTCCCCTTAGTGGAAGGTGGCATGGTGACACCGGCAAGTCCTTGGATCTGTCGGCACCTCTGGGGTGGTGGATGCTGTCAGTCATAGACTTTGGGATCAGACAGACCAGGTCATAGTCCAGGTCTGCCTCTTACTGGCTGGGTGACTTTAGGCAAGTAGATAAACCTCTCTGAGCCTTATTTTCCTTTTCTAAAAAAATGATAATAATATATAAATTTATATTATATCATATTATTATATCAACCCCTCATAGGGTTGTAAGGATTAAATGAGATTATGCACATACAGTCCTTAGCAGACCGGGAGCACCTAGTACTTGATAAATGTTTGTTGTTGTGTTAGGTTAACACAACAACAAACTCTAAATTCAGTGATTCTTTGAACTGGGGAGGGCAGTACAGAGATTTACTTTATGGAAAACTGAAAAGACCGTTTAAAATTATTCAATCAAAAATTTATTGAGGTGCATATTTATGTCAGACATTTGCAGGCAATGTGGAAAATGCCCTAATGGATGAGACATGACCCCTCCTTCTGACTCTCAAAGAATATATGAATTTTTCCTACAATAACTTGAAAACTTGTATCCCAAAATTCTTTTTGGTGAGGTCATTTTTCCATACCAGTGCTCCTTATTCATAAGGCTTATTGTAAATAATTTGCAATATTATTAATAATATTTAAGGTATTTCTATTGGTGAAAGGTTTACTTTTTAAAATAATTTGAATAAATTTATGACAATTTCCATAATACTTTTATAAGAATTCCAGTATGATTTATTTTTTTAATTGAAGTGTAGTTGATTTGCAATATTGTGGTAGTTTCAGGTATATAGCAAAGTAATTCATTTATACATATGTATGTATATATCTATATATATTTTGTCGATTCTTTTCCATTATGGTTTATTACAAAATATTGAATATAGTTCCCTGTGCTATACAGTAAATCCTTGTTGTTCATCTGTTTTATATGTGTTAGTGTCCATCTGTTAATCCCATACTCCCAATTTATCCTTCCCCCACCCCTCCCCTTTGGTAACCATAAGTTTGTTTTCTACATCTGTGAGTCTGTTTCTGTTTTGCAAATAAGTTCATTTGTACTACTTTTTTAGATATGTGGTATCATATAATATTTGTCTTTCTCCTGGTATGATTTCTTCAGTGGAAGAAGGGGGTCAGGTGCAGGAATTGTGTGTAAGTACAGCCTTTCTCACGTTTGTCGTGACCTGGGGCACTCCTTTGCTGACCCAACACTTAGAATGGTGGTGGTAATTAATTATTTTAGGGCTTCCCTAAATATTTTGAGAGGTTGTTAAATGCTTCTGAATGCCACTGTCACAGGTGTTGAGGTGAAAGGTTGAAAAACCACTGTCTACCTACAACCTTGTTATTCCCAGTGTAAGCATGTGCATTGACTTTTAATTTGTTCTTAAGTTTACTGGACCCTGGTGCTGCTTTGAAAATAGGCAGCTGAAAAGAATGTCTGATAGTCTTAAGGGGAAGCAAACACGCTCCCCTAGAAACCTTCAAGCCTCAGAGATTGACTTCTAGAAATTTCCACCATAATACATTTTACTTTTCTCTCTGTGCCTCATTTGGAGTCTTGGTGTCTTGCCTTGTCTGTGAAGTTTGTCTGGAATTGTCTTCTAGGAGTTTCAGGATAATCCAGATTGACTGAAAACAGACCTCTGAAAGGATTGGGGTATGTAAGGTAGGATGGAATCCACAGCTGAGGAGAAAGCCAGGGAGTTGAACCAGGGGAATCTTTGCTTCAGAGGAAGGCAGCTGGGGACTTGGTCCCAGGAGTCCTGGGTTCCCAGCTCTCCACTAACCGGATCCAGACTTTGGAGATGGCATTCCAAGGCTCTCGTCGCATCTGGATTGTTGTAAAGTTTAAATGAGATGTTGCCTTGAAAGGGCTCTGGAATGGTAGAATTCAGGGCCCTCTGGGAGGCATAGATTTAAATCCTATTCCATTTGCAATGCAGAATAAAAAAATACTGAGGTTAAATAGGTGTTATTGCTTGAATACTTTTGGATTCCAGTGTCCTGAAGTAGATGGCGTGAAGTTGCAGATGATTAAAAGAAGACACATTCTAGATCCCTTGACTCTGAGCTTTCTCATCCCTCCCTGAGACCCAGTGGGCCTTGGACAGACCAATGCTCTGGACAGGATGTGGCCCCCCCCTTTCCCTGCTTGGGGTGGGGATGGGTCAGGAGGGAAGGAAAGTGCTGGTTGGAATTGATTCTAGTTGTTGACTTTGGGAGAACGGCTTGGGATTGTGGGTTCTTTGAGACTAAAAGAGAAAGATGAGGTCATATAGAGAGGGAAGGGGCAAAAGAGGTAAGAGAGAAATGGAAATACGTGTATAAAGATTGATAAGGAAGGGCACAAGAGGGGTACAGAAGAGGAGAAAGAGGAGCACAGTGGGAAGCAAACCTGTCCCTGACCACAGAGAGCTGGAGTCTTAGCCGCTCACCTCAGAGCAACATCTAAGTGCTGCCTTTTCAACAAGGACAAAGGTTTGGGTTCCTATTGGGCACAATTCTGTTTGGTTGAATTAAACTCACGTTATATTTGCTGAGTGCCTCCCTGTGGAAGAGTCTTACACAGGGCAAAGAGTGCGCTTTGCATAGATTTTGCCTTCAAGGTAGGAGATTTTTTTGCAAGGTGTGCTTTTAAAAAGTTCAAAGGTCACTTAAAAAGTAGTGAGATTGCTTTCTTTATTTGGCTTATGGAAGTCACTTTTTTTCTCATAATAAGCAAAAACTCTGAAGAAACCAGTATCACTTCCAAATGTTGAAGCTCCCAATGGAAAATGGATGAAGTGAAATGTTTGGTGTAGATCAGAATAGAATTCAGTCTGAAGCTGAATTATTTCTTCTCTTGGTCTTCTCTTTTTCTCTCTTTTTATAAGCCCAACTAAAGCAAATATTTACACAATCTCTCACCCTATACGAAGAATTATTTTGGCTGGATTCCTTCTGAAGATGGTGGGATGGGATGGATCAAGGATATTGTTCCTGATTTCCTGCCTCTGCACCTCCTGGCTGTGTCCCATGGAAACACTGCCCTTCCTGCTTCGAAGGGAAAGTACTTTATATCAACTCTAGCCCAAGAGCAGTGACAGTGAAATGCCCTCCAGAGAGAGCCAGCTGGCCTGGGCTACTGCTCCACTGTGTGTTTTTGTGCCCTCAGGAATGTGTGGATTTAGCAAATGACAGCACTGAGCGTGCCCGGTCCCCAGTGGAGCCCCAGGCCCTCTCTCTCTTTGTGTTGGCTCTTTTCCAAGCTTGAATGACTGCATTGGCTGAGCCTTCATTATCCACAAGGGGAGGTGAGCAAGCGGGTCAGAGGGAGAAAAATATGCCTTTCTCATGGGCTTTATTCCAACAGATTTTGAATTTTCACATCAGTAGATCTCATGGAGTTTTACTTTCTGTCAGTTTGGTTAAAAACACCAGTGGTAACACAATTTCTGCTTTGGAAAAAAAATCCAGTTGGATGTCAACCACAATAGAATTATTTTAGAGTTGGAAATGACCTCAGAGATTATTCTACTCTAATCAGTGAACGTCCGGAGGGGCTTAGCACGCAGCTTGTAAGTGGCAGAGCAGTGACCAGCATTCGGGTACCCAGCCCCTAGGTCAGTGCTGGGGCCTGTACAGCTCATTGCCTCTGATATCATTAGAATACTTTCAATAATATATGTTGTACTAGATCAGGATGAAGTGACCTGTGTTCAAAATCTGGTTTTTTCCTAGCCTAGGTATATACCCAAGAGAAATGATCACACTGAGGCTTCTACACAAATGCTCATAGCAGGAATATTCATAATGGCCAAAAAATAGAAGCAAACCAAATGTCCCTCAACCGATGAGTGGCTAAGCAAAACGTGAGATACTCTCACGATGAAATATTACTCAGCCACAAAGAGGAATGAAGTTCTGATACATGCCACAACATGGATGAACTTTGAAAACATTATGCTGAGTGAAAGAAGCCAGGCACAAAAGGCCATATGTTGTAGATTCTATTTAAATGAAATGCCCA
Organism: Eschrichtius robustus; assembly: GCF_028021215.1. Lineage (NCBI taxonomy): Eukaryota > Metazoa > Chordata > Mammalia > Artiodactyla > Eschrichtiidae > Eschrichtius > Eschrichtius robustus. The sequence continues at coordinate 40,652,192 of NC_090838.1, forward strand.
GACTAGGCAAATTCATAGGAAAAGAAAGGAGATTGTCAGGGCCTGGGGAAGGAGGAAAATGGGAAGTGACTGCTAATAGGTACAAAGTTTATTTTTAAATTGATAAGAATGTTCTGGAATTAGATAGTAGTGATGGTTGCACAACTCTGAATATCACTGAATGAAACATCAGTGAATTGTCATTTTATGTATGTGAATTTTTCAAATTATTTATTTATTTATTTATTTATTTATTTATTTATTTATTTTGGCTGCACTGGGTCTTAGTTGCAGCACTCGGGATCTTCATTGTGGCACGCAGGATCTTTAGTTGCGGCATGCGAACTCTTAGTTGCGGCTTGCATGCAGGATCTAGTTCCCCGACCAGGAATTGAACCCGAGCCCGCTGCATTGGGAGCGTGGAGTCTTACCCACTGGACCACCAGGGAAGTCCCTATATATGTGAATTATATATCAATAAACCTATTATAAAAAAAAAAATCCTAGTTCTGCCTCTTACCAGTTGGGTGACTTTAGGTAATGACTCTAAACCCAAGTAATCTCAGCTATGAAATGGGAATAATGATATATACCTCCCAGGGTTGTTTTGATAAGTGAGATCATGAATTTGAAAATGCTTCTAAACTGTAAACCTTTGGGGCTGTCAATGGGTTATAAGTTCATTGTAAATTGGGTTTTTATCTTCTCCTCCTGTATTCTTCTATAGCACTAACAAGGTCTAACTATATAATAGTCATTCAAATACAGACTTTTTGAATTGACTCAAAAACACTGCAATTTAAAAAAAAATTTTATAAATTGGGATATAGTTGTTTTACAATGTTGTGTTAGTTTCTACTGTACAGAGAAGTGGAGTTCCCTGTGCTATACAGCAGGCTCTCAGTTATCTATTTTATACATATTAGTGTATATATATCAATCCCAACCTCCCAATTCATCCCACTCCTCCTTCCCTCCTTGGTGTCCCTACATTTGTTCTCTACGTCTGTCTGTCTATTTCTGCCTTGCAAACCAGTTCATCTGTACCATTTTTCTAGATTCCACATATATGTGTTAATATACGATATTTGTTTTTCTCTTTCTGACTTATTTCACTCTGTATGACAGTCTCTAGGTCCATCCACGTCTCTACAAATGACCCAGTTTCGTTCCTTTTTATGGCTAAGTAATATTCCATTGTATATACGTACCACATCTTCTTTATCCATTTGTCTGTCGATGGGCATTTAGGTTGCTTCCATGACCTGGCTATTGTAAATAGTGCTGCAATGAACATTGGGGTGCATGTGTCTTTTTTGAATTATGGTTTTCTCTGGGTATATGCCCAGTAGTGGGATTGATGGGTCATGTGGTAATTCTATTTTTAGTTTTTTAAGGAACCTCCATATTGTTCTCCATAGTGGCTGTATCAATTTACATAACCACCAACAGTGCAAGAGGGTTCCCTTTTCTCCACACCCTCTCCAGCATTTGTTTTTTGTAGATTTTCTGATGATGCCCATTCTAACTGGTGTGAGAAGATACCTCATTGTAGTTTTGATTTGCATTCCTCTAATAATTAGTGATGTTGAGCAGCTTTTCATGTGCTTCTTGGTCATCTGTATGTCTTCATTGGAGAAATGTCTATTTAGGTCTTCTGCCCATTTTTTGATTGCATTGTTTCTGTAATATTGAGTTGCATGAGCTGTTGATATATTTTGTAGAGTAATCCTTTGTCCATTGATTCGTTTGCAAATATTTTCTCCCATTCTGAGGGTTGTCTTTTTGTCTTGTTTATAGTTTCCTTTGCTGTGCAAAAGCTTTGAAGTTTCATTTGGTCCCATTTGTTTATTTTTGTTTTTATTTCCATTACTCTAGGAGGTGGGTCAAAAAAGATCTTGCTTTGATTTATGTCAAAGAGTGTTCTTCCTATGTTTTCCTCTAAGAGTTTTATAGTGTCTGGTCTTACATTTAGGTCTCTAATCCATTTTGAGTTTATTTTTGTGTATGGTGTTCAGGAGTGTTCTAATTTCATTTTTTCTCGTGTAGCTGTCCAGTTTTCCCAGCACCACTTATTGAAGAGACTGTCTTTTCTTCATTGTATATCCTTGCCTTCTTCGTCATAGATTAGTTGACCATAGGTGTGTGGATTGATCTCTGGGCTTTCTATCCTGTTCCATTGATCTATATTTCTGTTTTTGTGCCAGCACCATATTGTTTTGATTACTGTAGCTTTGTAGTACAGTGTGAAGTAAGGCAGTCTGATTCTTCCAGCTCGTTTTTTTCCCTCAGGATTGCTTTGGCTATTCGGGGTCTTTGGTGTTTCCATACAAATTGTGCAATTTTTTGTTCTAGTTCTGTGAAAAATGCCGTTGGTAATTTGATAGGGATTGCATTGCATCTGTAGATTGCTTTGGGTAGTATAGTCATTTTCACAATATTGATTCTTCCAATCCAAGAACGTGGTATATCTCTCCATCTCTTGGTATCATCTTTAATTTCTTTCAACAGTGTCTTATAGTTTTCTGCATGCAGGTCTTTTGTCTCTCTAGGTAGGTTTATTTCTAGGTATTTTATTCTTTTTGTTGCAATGGTAAATGGGAGTGTTTCCTTAATTTCTCTTTCAGATTTTTCGTCACTAGTGTATAGGAATGCAGGAGATTTCTGTGCATTAATTTTGTATCCTGCAACTTTACCAAATTCATTGATTAGCACTAGTCGTTTTCTGGTTGCATCTTTAGGATTCTCGATGTAGAGTATCATGTCATCTGCAAACAGTGACAGTTTTACTTCTTCTTTTCCGATTTGGATTCTTTTTATTTCTTTTTCTTCTCTGATTGCTGTGGCTAAAACTTCCAAAACTATGTTGAATAATAGTGGTGAGAGTGGGCAACCTTGTCTTGTTCTTGATCTTATTGGAAATGGTTTCAGTTTTTCACCATTGAGAACGATGTTGGTTGTGGGTTTGTCATATATGGCCTTTATTATGTTGAGGTAAGTTCCCTCTACGCCTACTTTCTGGAGCGTTTTTATCATAAATAGGTGTTGAACTTCGTCGAAAGCTTTTTCTGCATCTATTGAGATGATCATAAGGCTTTTCTCCTTCAGTTTGTTAATATGGTGTATCACATTGATTGATTTGCGTATATTGAAGAATCCTTGCATTCCTGGGATAAACCCCACTTGATCATGGTGTATGATCCTTTTAATATGCTGTTGGATTCTGTTTGCTAGTATTTTGTTGAGGATTTTTGCATCTATGTTCATCAGTGATATTGACCTGTAGTTTTCTTTGTTTGTGACATCTTTGTCTGGTTTTGGTATCAGGGTGATGGTGGCCTCGTAGAATGAGTTTGGGAGTGTTCCTCCCTCTGCTATATTTTGGAAGAGTTTGAGAAGGATAGGTGTTAGCTCTTCTCTAAATGTTTGATGGAATTTGCCTGTGAAGCCATTTGGTTCTGGGCTTTTGTTTGGTGGAAGATTTTTAATCACAGTCTCAATTGCAGTTCTTGTGATTGGTCTGTTTACATTTTCTATTTCTTTCTGGTTCAGTCTCGGAAGATTGTGCTTTTCTAAGAATTTGTCCATTTCTTCCAGGTTGTCCATTTTATTGACTTATAGTTGCTTGTAGTAATCTCTCATGATCCTTTATATTTCTGCAGTGCCAGTTGTTACTTCTCCTTTTTCACTTCTAATTCTATGGATTTGAGTCTTCTCCCTTTTTTTCTTGATGAGTCTGGCTAATGGTTTATCAATTTTGTTTATCTTCTCAAAGAACCAGCTTTTAGTTTTATTGATCTTTGCTATTCTTTCCTTCAATTTTTTCCCTTTATTTCTGATCTTATCTTTATGATTTCTTTCCTTCCGCTAACTTTGGGGTTGTTTTGTTCTTCTTTCTCTAATTGCTTTAGGTGTAATGTTAGGTTGTTTATTTGAGATGTTTCTTGTTTCTTCAGGTAGGATTGTATTGCTCTAAACTGCCCTCTTAGAACTGCTTTTTCCTCATCCCATAGGTTTTGGGTTGTCGTGTTTTCATTGCCATTTGTTTCTAGGTATTTTTTGATTTCCTCTTTGATTTCTTCAGTGATCTCTTGGTTATTTAGTAGTGTATTGTTTAGCCTCCATGTGTTTGTGTTTTTTACAGATTTTTCTTGTAATTGATATCTAGGCTCATAGCATTGTGGTCGGAAAGGATACTTGATACGACTTCAATTTTCTTAAATTTACCAAGGCTTGATTTGTGACCCAGGATATGATCTATCCTGGAGAATGTTCCATGAGCACTTGAGAAGAAAGTGTATTCTGTTGTTTTTGGATGGAATGTCCTATTAATATCAATTAAGTCCATCTTGTATAATGTATCATTTAAAGCTTGTGTTTCCTTATTTATTTTCATTTTGGATGATCTGTCCATTGGTGAAAGTGGGGTGTTAAAGTCCCCTACTATGATTGTGTTACTGTCGATTTCCCCTTTTATGGCTGTTAGCATTTGCCTTATGTATTGAGGTGCTCCTATGTTGAGTGCAGAAATATTTACAATTGTTATATCTTCTTCTTGGGTTGATCCCTTGATCATTATGTAGTGTCCTTCTTTGTCCCTTGTAATAGTCTTTATTTTAAAGTCCATTTTTTCTGATATGAGAATTGCTCCTCCAGCTTTCTTTTGATTTCCATTTGCATGGAATATCTTTTTCCATCCCCTCACTCTCAGTCTGTATGTGTCCCTAGGCCTGAAGTGGGTCTCTTGTAGACAGCATATATATGGGTCTTGTTTTGTATCCATTCAGCCAGTCTATATCTTTTGGTGGGAGCATTTAATCCATTTACATTTAAGGTAATTATTGGTATGTATGTTCCTATTACCATTTTCTTAACTGTTTTGGGTTTGTTATTGTAAGTCTTTTGCTTCTCTCGTGTTTTCTGCCTAGAGAAGTTCGTTTAGCATTTGTTGTAAAGCTGGCTTGGTGGTGCTGAATTCTGTTAGCTTTTGCTTTTCTCTAAAGGTTTTAATTTCTCTGTCGAATCTGAATGAGATCCTTGCTGGGTAGAATGATCTTGGTTGTAGCTTTTACCCTTTCATCACTTTAAATATGTCCTGCCACTCCCTTCTGGCTTGCAGAGTTTCTGCTGAAAGATCTGCTGTTAACCTTATGGAGATTCCCTTGAATGTTATTTGTTGCTTTTCCCTTGCTGCTTTTAATATATTTTCTTTGTATTTAATTTTTCATAGTTTGAGTAATATGTGTCTTGGCATGTTTCTCCATGAATTTCTCCTGTATGGGACTCTCTGTGCTTCCTGGACTTGATTGACTATTTCCTTTCCCATATTAGGGAAGTTTTCAACTATAATCTCTTCAAATATTTTCTCAGTCCCTTTCTTTTTCTCTTCTTCTTCTGGGACCTCTATAATTCGCATGTTGGTGTGTTTAATGTTGTCCCAGAGGTCTCTGAGACCGTCCTCAATCCTTTTCTTTCTTTTTTCTTTATTCTGCTCTGTGGTAGTTATTTCCACTATTTTATCTTCCCGGTCGCTTATCTGTTCTTCTGCCTCAGTCATTCTGCTATTGATTCCTTCTAGAGAATTTTTAATTTCATTTATTGTCTTGTTCATCGTTGTTTGTTCGCTCTTTAGTTCTTCTAGGTCCTTGTTAAACGTTTCTTATATTTTCTCCTTTCTATTTCCAAGATTTTGGATCATCTTTACTATCATTATTCTGAATTCTTTTTCAGATAGACTGCCTGTTTCCTCTTCATTTGTTTGGTCTGGTGGTGTTTTTACCTTGCTCCTTCATCTGCTATGTGTTTCTCTGTCTTCTCATTTTGCTTAACTTACTGTGTTTCGCAGGCTGCCAGTTTGTAGTTCCCGTTGTTTTTGGTGTCTGCCCCCAGTGCCTAAGGTTGGTTCAATGGGTTGTGGAGGCTTCCTGGTGGGGGGGACTGGTACCTGTGTTCTGGTGGATGGGGCTGGATCTTGTCTTCCTGGTGGGCTGGACCGCATCCGGTGGTGTGTTTTGGGGTGTCTGTGACCTTATTATGATTTTAGGCAGTCTCTCTTCTAATGAGTGGGATTGTGTTCCTGTCTTGCTAGTTGTTTGGCAGAGGGTGTGCAGCACTGTAGCTTGCTGGTCGTTGAGTGGAGCTGGGTCTTAACGTTAAGATGGAGATCTCTGGGAGAACTTTGGCCATTTCATATTACGTGGAGCCGGGAGATCTCTGATGGACCAATGTCCTGAACTCGGCTCTCCCACCTCAGAGGCACAGGCCTGACACCTGGCCGGAGCCCCAAGACCCTGTCAGCCACATGGCTGAGAAGAAAAGAGAGAAAAAAAAGAAAGGAAGAGAGGAAAAAATAATAAATAAAATAAAATCAAGTCATTAAAATAAAAAATAAAAGAATTATTAAAAATAAAAAATTAAAAAGTAATAAAAAGAAAGAAAGAAAGAAGAGAGCAACCAAACCAAAAAACAAGTCCACCAATGATAACAAGCACTAAAAACTATACAAAAAAACAAAAAGAAACAAAAAAAAAAACCGGACAGACAGAACCCTACGACAAATGGTAAAAGCAAAGCAAAGCTATACAGACAAAATCACACAAAGAAGCAGACACATACACACTCACAAAAAGAGAAAAAGGAAAAAAATATATATCTATTTATAAAAAAAAAAAAAGGAAGAGAGCAACCAAATCCATAAACAAATCTACCAATGATAAACTCTAAATACTAAACTACAATAAACATAAAACCAAAAACAAATTAGGTGCAGATAGCAAACTTCAAGTCTACAGTTGCTCCCGAAGTCCACCGCCTCAATTTTGGGATGATTCGTTGTCTATTCAGGTATTCCAGAGATGCAGGGTACATCAAGTTGACTGTGGAGATTTAATCTGCTGCTCCTGCTGCTCCTGGGGAAAATTTCCCTTTCTCTTCTTTGTTCGCACAGCTCCTGGGGTTCAGCTTTGGAATTGGCCCCGCCTCTGCATTTGGGTTGCCTGAGGGCATCTGTTCTTCCCTCAGACAGGACGGGGTTAAAATACCAGCTGATTAGGGGGCTCTGGCTCACTCAGGCCGGGGGGAGGGAGGCGTACAGAATTCAGGGCAAGCCTGCGGTGGCAGAAGCCTGTGTAACGTTACAACAGCCTGAGACACGCTGTGTGTTCTCTTGGGGCAGTTGTCCCTGGATCACGGGACCCTGGCAGTGGCGGGCTGCACAGTCTCCTGGGAGGGGAGGAGTGGGTAGTGACCTGTGCTTGCACACAGGCTTCTTGGTGGCTGCAGCAGCAGCCTTAGCGTTTCATTCCCGTCTCTGGTGTCCGCACTGATAGCCGCTGCTTGCACCCATCTCTAGAGCTCGATTAGGTGGTGCTCTGAATCCCCTCTCCTCGCACACCCCAAAACAATGGTCTCTTGCCTCTTATGCAGTTCCAGACTTTTTCCCGGACTCCCTCCTGGCTAGCTGTGGCACACCAGCTCCCTTCAGGCTGTGTTCTTGCAGCCAACCCCAGTCCTCTCCCTGGGATCTGACCTCCGAAGCCAGAGCCTCAGCTCCCAGCCCCCACCCGCCCCGGCGAGTGAGCAGACAAGCGTCTCAGGCTGGTGAGTGCTGGTCGGCATCAATCCTCTGTGCGGGAATCTCTCTGCTTTGCCCTCTGCACCCCTGTTGCTGCGCTCTCCTCTGTGGCTCCGAAGCTTCCCCCCCCCCGCCACCCCCCGTCTCCACTAGTGAAAGGGCTTCCTAGTGTGTGGAAACTTTTCCTCCTTCACAGCTCCCTCCCAGAGGTGCAGGTCCTGTCCCTATTCTTTTGTCTTTGTTTTTCCTTTTTTCTTTTGCCCTACCCAGGTACGTGGGGAGTTTCTTGCCTTTTGGGAAGTCTGAGGTCTTCTGCCAGTGTTCAGTAGGTGTTCTGTAGGAGTTGTTCCACATGTAGATGTATTTCTGATGTATTTGTGGGGAGGAAGGTGATCTCCACGTCTTACTCCTCCACCATCTTGAAGGCCTCCCATCAAAAGCTTTTTCTGCATCCATTGAGATGATCATATGGTTTTTATTCTTCAGTTTGTTCACATGGTGTATCACATTGATTGATTTGCGTATATTGAAGAATCCTTGCATCCCTGGGATAAATCCCACTTGATCATGGTGTATGATAGTTTTAATGTGTTGTTGGGTTCTGTTTGCTAGTATTTTGTTGAGGATTTTTGCATCTATATTCATCAGTGACATTGGTCTGTAATTTTCTTTTTTTGTAGAATTGGTCTGTAATTTTCCTTTTTTCTTTTTTTTTTGTAGTATCTTTGTCTGGTTTTGGTATCAGGGTGATGGTGGCCTCATAGAATGAGTTTTGGAGTGTTCCTTCCTTTGCAATTTTTTGGAAGAGTTTGAGAAGGATGGGTGTTAGCTCTTCTCTAAATGTTTGATAAAATTCACCTGTGAAGCCATCTGGTCGTGGACTTTTGTTTGTTGGAAGATTTTTACTCACACTTTCAATTTCATTACTTGTGATTGGTCTGTTCATATTTTCTATTTCTTCCTGGTTCAGTCTTGGAAGGTTATACCTTTCTAAGAATTTGTCCATTTCTTCCACGTTGTGCATTTGATTGGCATAGAGTTGCTTGTAGTAGTCTCTTAGGATGCTTTGTATTTCTGCGGTGTCTGTTGTAACTTCTCCCTTTTCATTTCTAATTTTATTGATTTGAATCCTCTCCCTCTTTTTCTTGATGAGTCTGGCTAAAGGTTTATCAACTTTGTTTATCTACTCAAAGAACCAGCTTTTAGTTTTATTGATCTTTGCTACTGTTTTCTTTGTTTCTATTTCGTTTATTTCTGCTCTGATCTTTATGATTTCTTTCCTTCTACTAACTTTGGGTTTTGTTTGTTCTTCTTTTTCTAGTTCCTTTAGGTGTAAGATTAGATTGTTTGAGATTTTTCTTGTGTCTTGAGGTAGGATTTATTGCTATAAACTTCCCTCTTAGAACTGCTTTTGCTGCATCCCATAGGTTTTAGATCATTGTGTTTTCGTTGTCATTTGTCTCTAGGTATTTTTTGATTTCCTCTTTGATTTCTTCAGTGATCTCTTGGTTATTTAGTAACGTATTGTTTAGCCTCTATGTGTTTGTGTTTTTTTACGTTTTTTTCCCTGTAATTGATTTCTAATCTCATAGCGTTGTGGTCGGAAAAGATGCTTGATATGATTTCAATTTTCTTAAATTTACTGAGGCTTGATTTGTGACCCAAGATGTGATCTATCCTGGAGAATGTTCCTTGTGCACTTGAGAAGAAAGTGTAATCTACTGTTTTCGGATGGAATGTCCTATAAATATCAATTAAATCTATCTGGTCTACTGTGTCTTTTAAAGCTTGTGTTTCCTCATTAATTTTCTGTCTGGATGATCTGTCCATTGGTGTAAGTGAGGTGTTAAAGTCCCCCACTATTATTATAAAAGATTTCCTCTTTTATAGCTGTTAACATTTGCCTCATGTATCGAGGTGCTCCTGTGTTTGGTACATATATATTTATAATTGTTATATCTTCTTGGATTGATCCCTTGATCATTATGTAGTGTTCTTGTCTCTTGTAACATTCTTTATTTTAAAGTCTATTTCATCTGACATGAGTATTGCTATTCCATCTTTCTTTTGATTTTCATTTGCATGGAAAATCTTTTGACATCCCCTCACTTTCAGTCTGTATGTGTCCCTAGGTTTGAAGTGAGCCTCTTGTAGACAGCATATATATGGATCTTGTTTTTGTATCCCTTCAGCGAGACTGTGTCTTTTGGTTGGAGAATTTACTCCATTCACATTTACAGTAATTATCGATATGTATGTTCCTATTACCATTGTCTTAATGGTTTTGGATTTGTTTTTGTAGGTCCTTTTCTTCTCTTGTGTTTCCCACTTAGAGAAGTTCCTTTAGCATTTGCTGTAGAGCTGGTTTGGTGGTGCTGAATTCTCTTAGCTTTTGCTTGTCTGTAAAACTTTTGATTTCTCCATCAAGTCTGAATGAGATCCGTGCTGGGTAGAGTAATCTTGGTTGTAAGTTCTTCCTTTTCATCACTTTGAATATATCGTGCCACTCCATTCTGGCTTGTGGAGTTTCTGCTGAGAAATCAGCTGTTAACCTTTTGGGAGTTCCCTTTTATGTTATTTGTCAGTTTTCCCTTGTTGCTTTTAATAATTTTTCTTTGTCTTTAGTTTTTGTCACTTTGATTACTGTCTGTCTCAGCATGTTTCTCCTTGGGTTTATCCTGCCTGGAATTGTCTGCGCTTCCTGGACTTGGGTGACTATTTCCTTTCTCATGTTAGGGAAGTTTTTTTTACTATAATCTCTTCACATATTTTCTTGGGTCCTTTCTCTCTCTCTTCACCTTCTGGGACCCCCTATAATGTGAATGTTGGTACGTTTACTGTTGTCCCAGAGGTCTCTTAGGCTGTCTTCATTTCTTTTCATTGTTTTTTCTTTATTCTGTTCCACAGCAGTGAGTTCCACCATTCTGTCTTCCAGGTCACTTATCTGTTCTTTTGCCTCAGTTATTCTGCTAGTGATTGCTTCTAGTGTATTTTTCATTTCAGTTATTGTATTGTTCATCTCTGTTTGTTTGTTCTTTAATTCTTCTAGATGTTTGTTCTTTAATTCTTCTAGGTCTTTGTTAAACATTTCTTGCATCTTCTTGATCTTTGCCTCCATTCTTTTTCTGAGGTCCTGGATCATCTTCACTATCATTATTCTGAATTCTTTTTCTGGAAGGTTGCCTATCTCCACTTCATTTAGTTGCTTTTCTGGGGTTTTATCTTGTTCCTTCATTTGGTACATAGCCCTCTGCCTTTTCATTTTGTCTGTCTTTCTGTGAATGTGGTTTTTGTTCCACAGGCTGCAGGATTGTGGTTCTTCTTGCTTCTGCTGTCTGCCCTCTCTGTCTTAAGATATTTTCTAATTTCCTCTTTGGTTTCTTCTTTGAGCCATTGGTTGTTGAAGAGTGTATTGCTTAATTTCCACATGCTTGTGAATTTTCCAGTTTTTTTCTGCTCTTGATTTCCAGTTTCATTCTATTGTAGTTGGAAAAGATACTTGATATGATTTCAGTCTTCTTAAATTTTTGATACTTTTTTTGTAAACTAACGTGTGATTTATCCTGAAGAATGTTATGCATGTGCTTGAGAAGAATGTATTCTGATGCTGTTGTGTGGAATATTTTGTATATGTCTGGTAGGTTCATTTGATCTATAGCGTTGTTCAAGTCCTCTGTTTCCTTATTGATCTTCTATCTGGATGTCCTATCCATTATTGAAATTGGGGTATTGAGATCTCCTACTAGTATTGTGTTGCTATCTTTTTCTCCCTTCAGTTTTTTAATGTTTGCTTCATATATTTGGGTGCTCTGATACTCATAATAGTTATATCTTCCTGGTGAATTGACCCTTTTTTCATTATATAATGCCCTTTTTTGTCCCTCGTGACAGTTTTTGACTTAAAGTCTATTTTGTCCTGTATTAGCATGGCTACCCCGGCTCTCTTTTGGTTTCTATTTGTATAGAATATCTTTTTCCATCTTTTCACATTCAGTCTATGTGTGTCCTTAAATCTAAAATGGGTCTCTTATAAACAGCATACGGTTAGATCTTGTTTTTTTAATCCATTCAGCCATCAAAAGTGTTACAGTTTTTAAGCATTTCTTTAAACTCAGTTAATTTATAAATCTGGATACTTTTAAATCCAAGTGTTTCTCAGAACAAATGACCTCTAGTAACTTGAATTTTTCCCCCTCATTTTATATTCTTATTTTCTCTTTCTCCTTTAACAGAGACAACATATCTGATTCATTGGCAAGACCACAATCTGATCCCAAAGATGTGCTCCACAAACCCAGGCAATTGGGTCACATTTGATGATGACCCCGCTTTTCAGTCTTCTCAAAAGTCAAAGAATTTCCCTCTGGAGAATCAAGGCATTTGTAGGCCAAATGGACTTAAACTGAACCTTTCTGGTACTCAGGAATTTCCCAGTGGATATTCCTCCACCAGCAGTACCCCTCTCTCCTCTCCAATCATAGACTTTTATTTCAGTCCAGGACCTCCAAGTAACTCTCCTCTTTCTACACCTACCAAAGACTTCCCGGGTTTTCCTGGCATCCCCAAAGCAGGGACTCATGTGCTTTATCCTATTCCAGAATCATCTTCAAACAGTCCACTTATACCTGGAGCAGGGTCTTCCTTATTGCCTACTAAACCAACCTGTTTATCCCATGCTTCCTTACTCAGTGACCACTCATGTATCCATCCAGCTCCCAAAGTGGGTCTTCCAGATGAAACGAACCCTCACCAGGCTGAAAGCTTAGGGTTCCAAAGTGATACTCCCCAGTTTCAGTATTTTCAGGAGGATTGTGCCTTTTCAAGTCCATTTTGGAAAGATGAAGGCAGTGCTTCCCAGCTCACCTTTGACCCTCCAGGAAGCAGAAAGATGGTCCCATCAAGAGACAAAGAGATGCCTGTTGATCAAAAAGGCTTAAATCAATGTTCACTCAACTATATCTGTGAGAAACTTGAACATCTCCAATCAGCTGAGAGCCAAGACTCATTTGGAAATTTGTCTACGCAGTGTCTGTATGCTGAAGATGCTGCCTCTTCCTTTGTCCCCCACATGCTCTTCAGGAGTCAGCCAAAAGCCGGATGGGCTTTCATGTTGAGAATTCCTGAGAAGAAGAACATGATGTCTTCCCGTCAGTGGGGGCCAATTTTTCTCAAAGTCTTACCTGGAGGGATTTTGCAAATGTATTATGAGAAGGGGTTAGAAAAACCGTTTAAAGAGTTACAGCTCAATCCATACTGCAGGCTTTCTGAACCCAAAGTTGAGAACTTTAGTGTGACAGGAAAAATCCATACTGTGAAGATTGAACATGTGTCTTACACAGAAAAAAGGAAATACCATTCTAAGACAGAAGTAGTTCACGAACCAGACATAGAACAAATGCTGAAGTTGGGATCCACAGAGTACCATGACTTCCTTGACTTTCTGACCAGTGTGGAGGAGGAGCTGATGAAGCTGCCAGCTGTTTCAAAACCAAAGAAGAACTATGAGGAACAAGAAATTTTCCTTGAACTTGTGGACAACTTTTGGGGTAAAATCACTAAAGAAGAAGGAAAATTGGTTGAAAGTGCTGTGATAACTCAAATCTGTTGCCTCTGCTTTGTGAATGGGAACACAGAATGCTTTTTAACCTTGAATGACCTTGAGCTGCAGAAACGAAATGAATGCTATTTTGAAAAAGACCCAGAAAAGAAGGGGATTGATATTCTTGACTATCATTTTCATAAGTGTGTGAAAGCACAAGAATTTGAGCAATCAAGAATCATTAAGTTTGTACCTCTGGATGCCTGCCGGTTTGAGCTGATGCGTTTCAAGACTTTGTATAGCGGGGAAGATCTTCCCTTTTCCCTGAAGTCTGTAGTGGTTGTCCAGGGGGCGTATGTGGAGCTTCAGGCCTTTGTCAACATGGCCCCGTTGGTCCAGAGACCATCCTTGAGGTCCTGTGACAACATAATGATACACTTTCCTGTTCCATCACAGTGGATCAAGGCTCTCTGGACCATGAACCTCCAGAGGCAGAAGTCCCTGAAAGCCAAAATGAACCGCCGGGCGTGTCTGGGGAGTTTACATGAACCTGAATCTGAACCTGTCATACAGGTCACTGTGGGGTCAGCAAAATATGAGAGTGCCTACCGGGCCGTCGTATGGAAGATAGACCGGCTTCCTGATAAAAATTCAAGTAAATATTCAACACGCCAAGCTGATTTTCATGTGAAGTCACTTAAATGTTTTCACCTTCCTCCTTGGGTTGAAACCAGGCTGAGGCAGATGGGGTAACGTCAGTCATCTGAGGCCATGCTTACATCGCTGGGTGGGAGATGGAACATTTAGTCAAACAGCTGGTTTATTTTGTCCCCTTATGCCTATTTCTACCAGATAAGTTTAGCCTAAAATTTTTTTAAGATATCATAAGAAATACCATCTGAGGCTAGGATTTTATTATGGATGGCGGTACCGAGGGAAAATTTCTAGTTGGACCTCTTGACATCAACCGTCAGCCTCAAATATTAAAATTATTGTTCATATAGCTTAGATTCCCTAACTGACCTTTTAAGATCTGTCATCCTTGAACATACCTGAACTTTTTTGTATTCTCAGCCAGTACCACTTCCTCCTTAGGTTTTGTTCCCTGCTTCTTGAAATAAGACTACCTTTCATTTTTACCCAAGTTAATTTCTTTTGCTGAATTGACCAATTTGACCATCTTGACAAGTTGTTTTAATTTTAATTAAGCATTAAAATTCAGTTACTTTTTTTTTATTTTGCAAAGCAAACAATGAATCTAGAAGTTTAGAACTTTGAAGAGACAGCCCTAGCACTGCATTTATTTTAAAGTAGTAAGTTAGTAGTGGGTGTAACATAATAAAGCAAAAAAGCAAAATTTGAAATTAGGGCTGCTGCCTGTTTTAGTTCAGTTATTTCTGGTAGAACGCTGGGCTGTGGAGCTAAGTTGGGGGCAGATTTGGGGCATCTGAGTTGATGCATTCATCATTTAGGCAAACCTTTATTGAGCACTTACTGTATTCCAAGTGCCACATCAGGTGCTGGGGCTAAAGAGAAGTAAGATTGATCCCTGTTTCCAAATAGCTCATAGCTGGTCTAATCCTTCAGGAGAATTTAATTACATCCTAGGGCCCTCCATGCTATGGACTGCAGAGGAAGCATTTTTATTCAGGGTGGACCTACAGCAGTGTTTCTCAAAACCGGCCGTCAGAACAGCCTGAGAACTTTTAAATAACCTTGATGTTCAAGCTCTACTCTATGCCAATTAAATCAGAATCTCTGGGGGAGGGCCCCAGGCGCCCGTATGTTTTGAGAGCTCCCCAGGTGAACCTAATGTATGACCCAGGTTGAGGGAAACTGCTCTGCAGGTCTCGTGATGTTTTGGGGCAGGAAGAGCTAGCCCCAGACTACAGTGGACCTAAGGGACAGCATGTCACCTTGTCTGTGCCCTGCAATTTTCTGGCTTAACATCTGTCGACTGATTGTATCTTGAGCTACAGACAGGGCCCAGCAGGTGAGAGACACAGCTGGCAGCTGAGGAGTCCGAGGCCCCTGTGCTGAAGGGAAGCCCCCATTCAGTAGCCTTTCCTGACACTCCCTGCTTTTCTCCATTCATGCCAAATTCCCCTCCACAGTGTTCTCCTGACTCACGGTAGTTGGTGGTTACCTTCTAGTTCCAAGGAACAGCCAGGAGAGCCCAGGCCCAGGGCGGGGAGAGGCAGTGATAGGATAGCGTGGTCACAGGCGTGACCTCTAACGGCACCTCTTGGTCAACTCCAGTATGATGGGAATATCTTCCAGGATATCATCCACAGCGGTAATGCTTCCTGCCTTCTTGATAACGTTGCTGGAGGAGCCAAGTTCAAACCATTCTCAGATTATCTCCCCCCAGGGAAACAGATTTTGAGGTTTTGAGTGTGTGGTTCCAAGGGATCTATTCTCAAAGTTATTTGTGCTACTTTTAGGTGAGAGACGTTATAAAAATCAGAATATCGTTGCCTTTTATTTTGCTGAACACAAAGGGAAAGGGGGAGGCAGGCTGGAACGCGAACTGTAACCTCCTTGGTCCCCAGATGTCCTCTGAGGTCTGGGTGATAACCTGACTCCTGTTGTTCTGGGCCCAGAACAAAAGGTCAGGTGCACCTTTTGCATGGATTTGCAGCAATGCTTATGCCTCTGAGAGAGGAGCACAGAGGGCTCAGCCTGCTGGCTTGTCCAGCTGGGGTCAGACGGGCAGGGGGACAGGTTCACAAGGAGCCCACTCTAGCTGCTCTGCCTCGGAGCAGGCACTCCAGCTAGACCCTCTGGGGCAACGACACTTTTTTTTTAAATTTTCAAACTGAGACCCCATACCAATCCTTCTTTTCTAATTTTGGAAGGAGAACAACATACAAAGCTTCTTGTGAAAATGATCCTGTTCATAACAGTGCATTTTCTCAGAATTAATGGTAGAGTTAATTGATTCAGTCAACAAGAATTTAGTAAGAGGGCTCACTCATTCACACGTCCATTTCACAAACACCTGCTGAATTTCCTCTAGGTACAGGCTCCGTGCTGGGTGCTTGGGGGATACAGATGCAAACATGATCCCTGCTGTCTGGAAACATAAATCTAGTAGGCGAGGCAGACGCGGAAGCAACTATCCAAATGAGCTGTGGAAATCTGCTCTCTCCTATTCTGGAACGTGTACAGATGTTATCTAATAGGGGTCCCAGAGAAAGGAGTCCTCAACTGCAGAGGGCAGTAGGGAAGGCTCTGCTGGAGAGGTGATGCTTCAGCTTGGCCTGTGAGAATCAGTGGGACTCCATCAAGGATAGAAACAGCAGAAACACAGGTGTGTCAATGGGGGATCTTACCTGAGTTATGGGACCGAGGGGATAGTTGGAAAAGAAACCAGCCTGCCAAGAGGGTCCTGAGCCATGCTGTGGGGTGTGGAGTTTGTCAGCAGGGCCTCTGGAATGTTTTCAGGCATGACCGTGACAGAATCCTACCTTGTTTTAGAAAGTCAGGCGTACGTTGCAGAGGAAAGATTCAGGAGTAGATTATAGTACAGGGAGGCTGGTAGGAGGGGAGAGAGGCTGAGCAAGGTGGAGGGCAGTGGGAGCACTGAGACAGAGGTGAGCGGTGGGTGAGCGAATTCAGAAGAGGTGACCCCGAGACAGTGACAGATGGTCTGTGGGCCTGGGGGAAAGGGAGGGGCTGGGAGCAGGTCCGGGTGGGCGATGGTGCCATTAGCTGAGATAGCCTGTCCTCACTCCTTTTAAAATCTGTTTCCCAGTCCTGGCTGCATGTTAGAGTCATTAAAATCGTTAGAGCTTTAATATTTAAGATACCCATATTTAGGCCTCATCCCTACCAATCAGACTCCGGGGGTGAGGCCCAGCTATTGGTGCTTGTAAGAGGCTCTCCCATGCAGCTGGCCTCGTACCTCTCCTGGGAGACCTGTCATGGCCGCCTAGGCATCATTCCTCCCTGCTCCGTGTATCCCTGTGTCTTCTAGAGCCCTGTTATTGCCCTCCCATCCATATTTACCAACAGTTGAGCTCACTGAGAACAATTCGAAGAGTGTGCATTCCCAGAGAGGCTGGCTGGACTTGGTCTTGGCCTTTGGGAATTCTTGTGGAAGACTGTCATAGCACCAGGCTCACACAGAATGACATTTTACGAGCATTCCAGACAATTACATGGTGAGAATTCACTGACCAAATTCTTTGGGATCAAAGCTGCTTTGTTCAAATCAGGTCTGTGCACCAAGAGGAGGCCAGGGAAAAGGCAGTGAGGCTGTGTCTGGAGTCTGGGGGGGCAGGGGGAAGCTCTGAGCCAGGCTGGGGCCCAGACACTTCTGGGATCACGTGGCCCCGTCACCGAGGCTTCTCCACGATAGGGGTGGGGGGAGGATAATGCAAAGAGTAAGAGGCTGCCTGGCATTTTGCTTCTTGAGAAGAAGCACAGAAAGAGTAAGGTTGGGGCAGAGCGGAAATCTTTATCCTAAGGCAGTGCTTCTCAAACTTTTGTGTGCATATGAATCACCTTGTTAAAATGTGGACTCTGAATCAGCAGGTGGGGCTCCCCCGTACTGTGTCACCCACACGTGCTCCGGTGATGCCAGCGCGGCTGGCCACGGACCTCACGTAGAGGAGCAAGGACTTAGAGTATCTCAATGTTTCTATATGATTTTAAAATCACGTGTATTTAGAGAACAGAAGATTTTAAAAGAGGGTCTTTAACACGTTACCCTTTCAAGCTAGTTTCTGAAAAACCTGTTAGAAAAAAAATTTTTTTAAAAAAGGAAACTAAAAAAATATATGAAGTATATATACTCATTTAAAAAAATTTTTTATGCCCCTTTCCTGGGGATTTGTGAGATTGGAATTGAATTTTCCTATTGGTGAAATAACTTATATGTGATTTCAGGGGAGGTGGGAAGGGATGCTGGCTCCTTAAATGTCTCTTCTACCAGCAAGTCAATGCTTAATATTCCTTTAACAGTGGGTGAGCCTTTCGTTTTACAACAAAGGTTGGCCCCAGATAGTTCATTCAGGCTAAGGTGTGAATGACAACAGAGGACAGTTTCTTGTGCACAGATTTTGCTGGGGGTGGGAAAGAGGAGGAGGAGGAGGAGGGGAGGGAGGAGGAGGAAGATGAGGAGGGGGGAGGAGGAGGAAGAGAAGGTGGTGGAAAAGGAAGGGGAGGGAGAGAGGAAAAGGGAGGAAGGAGAGGGAGAAGAGAATGAGGACGTTTGAAAACACCGATTAGCCATAGAGGGTACATATGGTAGCGTAGAATTAGAAAGAGAAGTGAGCATGGTGGAGGGTCAATTAACAAATGTATCTATCTCCACTTTCCCAATTTTACCAATTTTTAAATATGACTCGCCTTTACTTTTCTCTTTGCTCTCTCTTCAGCACATTGGTCGTTCTCTCCTCCTCCACTACTTGTGTCATCCTTCTACCATTCATTCCCTCCAGCTCTCACCAATTGAGCTTCAGATGTGAAATATTTTGGTGCAAGAGGGACCCGGTGTTTTACTAGACCTAAATAGATTTCGTGATTGCATTCCTGGTCCTTAGAAAGTGATGAGGGACTAATTACCGAAGCCCGAGAGTGCCCCCTGGTGGTCAGTACTGAGATGAAGAACATGATTTTCCTCTATCTTTTATTCATTCACTTGTAAATTCCACAAATATCCTTTGAGCCCCAAATGTGCCAGGCTTGTGCTAAGGACGGACATGATACTTCTCTTCATGGATATCAAAGTCCAAAGGGAGTGTGAGTTATTGAACATTGTAGAGTATTTAGAGTTTTAAAAGCCAGGAAAAATATGCCAGAAAACTTGAAAGGAAAAACGTTCTTCTTTTACCAGTTTTTTAGAAAAGTGGGTAGAAAGGTTTTGTTTCTAAACCTATTTTTGGAGTACTAGATCTTCAGCTTGGGTGATTTTCATTGCAAAAGTTCCAAAAGAGTTTTTCTTTAAAATGTGAATATCAATATTCACATCTAATATCAATTAGATCATCTGCAATATCATTTTCAGCTCTAAAAGTGTAGAATTCATGGTGCTTTCATTAGCAAAATTATGGTAATTAAATAACAATACTGAATTTATAATTGAATAGCGCTGTGCACTTCTATCTATACCACTGTAGTATACCATGTCCCTAGAGCTCTTACGTGTGCCAACTAGCTTGTTTAATCCTCACAGCAATCCCATAAGGTTTGTGTTGTTACCATCATCATCACCCCCGTTTTCAGATGGGGAAACTGAGGCTCAGAGAGATCAAATAACTTGCCAAGGGTCACCCACCTTTTAAGTAGCAGAGCTGGGATCTGACCCTGGGCCATCTGAGTCCAGTGTTTATGTGCTTAACCACTATGCCATAAAGGACTGAAGAGTGCCTGAATTAAGTTTAAATAAACTTAGGTATCCTGCAGACAGAAGGCCAGAAAGGCTAATGGATTGTGGAATCTCCCCTGGCTTTGTGTGTGTGTGAATAAAGTTATCACTTGCCTGCAGTGATCTGGGTAGCTTAGAGCACCTCTGAGGGCGCTGTTGTCCTCCCCTACAAGTGAGAGGAAACGCTAATGAGCATCTGTTGGTTAATTGATGGATGAGTTCTCAAGTCCTTTTACAGCCTTAGAATTCTATTAGTCTCTACAAGAAACAGGTCGTAAGGAATGAGAGGCAATTTATCTTTTAAGAATTAAGTGAAATCCTTTAAACTCTTGTTTTTGTGCCTAAAGCTATATTCTGATGGAAATGTTCTTTCTTGAGTCGTGTCAGTGGTGTAGTAATTTAATCTGGCTTTTGAAATTATTGTCATCTCATACATTTAATTTAAGTAAAGATAGCTGCATGGGATATGTAGATGCTGTGGACTAAGGCAACAGAATCATGGAACATTTATAGAGTTACTACAGTGATTACATTGAAAATATTTTTTGCTGCATTGTAACACACACACATAAACACACACACACAGTACCTGACCCCTCTTAAAGCTTTTGTGTATATCTGATATCCCTAGGTCTGGCACAGAGCCTGGCTTGGCATAGAGTAGATGCTCAATATATGGCAAAGTGAAGTGAAAATAGATATTTCACTGAAACATTGAAAGTCAGTATGCCCATATTTACACGGTACATTTGTTCCAGTCAGAGCTTTAAGGAGGGTGAGTGGCAATCAGTGTACTAAAAAATAATCCATTCTACTAAAAAAAGAATTCTTGGCCTAGAATATTTTCTGAAATGTAAAAAAATTCATTAAGTTTAACTTTTTAAAAAAATCATACTTCTTTATAATGTGACCTAATTTAGGCTGAAATTTACCTTTGCATTATCTATCAATAAATAGAGTGGTAAGAAAATGAATAAATTAAGAATTATTGTAAGATCTTATTCAGTCTACTTAAGAGAAAGTTTTCTTTCTTTACAGATCTTATGCACATTATAGCCAAATAATGATGCTTAATGTAAATATTACTCACCTTTTAATTTAAAAAACTTAGCATACTTTTATTATTCTGAATTAGAATCACCCAATAGAAGGCACTCACATATGAACTTGATATAATTCTAAATTTTTCTGATCGCTGTATTGTTGGTCATTGTTTTATTTGAATAATTAAATGAAATATTAAACTTTCTTTTTAAAAAAAGCAACAGCATACTTCTCATTGAAAACATTTTGGGAGTTAACATATATAACTATATAATGATAAAGTTGTACTTTATTTTAAAGCCAGTACTTAAAAAATGCAGGTAGACTTCCCTCCAGTTAGTGCAAAATTGTGAATTTTGATGGTATGTCGTTTAATGGAATTCACACAACCATAGTGCTAATGGAAATGCTTATTAAAGAGAGGGATGCATGCCTCTTATGCTCAAGAGAAATGTTCAATGGCCGTTGAAATACTTTGACTGACCATTTGATTTTTTTCTTCAAGGTCCTGATCATCCCCATTGTTTGTCATACAAACTAGAACTTGGATCAGACCAAGAAATTCCCTCTGATTGGTATCCGTTTGCTACTGTTCAGTTTGGGATTCTTGACACCTGTGCCTCAAGGACAGAGGTCAGGTCTCTGGGGGTGGAGAGTGATGTCCAGCCACAGAAACATGTTCATCAGCGAGCCTGCTACCACATCCAGGTACATCCCGAAGCCCTGGAGTTCAAGTTGGGGCTTCCGAAGCTTTGACCTGATTTGGCTTTAGATATTTGCTTTGCCCTCTTAAGTGACTGTGTGTGTGTATGTGTGTATTTGACCTAGAAAAGAGTGATGGTCACCAGTGAGCCTAATTCTTCCCCTCAGTTCTAGAGAACATTGGGAGCCTGAGGACACAGTGCTGTGTACTTAGCTCTCAGTGAAAAACGGGGCATTAAAAATAAGTTCACATTTCAGAAGCATAATTTATAATAAAGATTTTGTTAGAACAGCATTTCCCAAGATGTGTTCTATGGAACATATGTCCCATATAATGATCCAAGAAAAAAATAAGTTGGGGAACATCGTACACTAAATTAATGTTGAACAAAGGCTCTGAGAAGTTCTGCAATAAAGAAACTTGTTAAACTTAACTCAGTTTCTCACAACTCATCAATTATGGAATCTTGTCTCCTGTAAAACACCTATCAATATCTTCTGGAATAGTATTCTGTGGAGCACTCTTTGGGAAATACTGAGTTACTCTATCACCACAATTTTAAACGTTCACCATCAGCTCATCTGCATTCTTGTGCCAGATGAATTAAAGAGTGACATACACTTGCACAAGTTTGTTCCTAAACTTGCTTTTCCTTCTCATCTTCAGACACAGATATAGAGATAACCTCTGCCACACATTTCCAGTAGTATCTTTTTTTTTAAATTAATTAATTTATTTTTGGCTGCATTGGGTCTTTGTTGCTGCACGCAGGCTTTCTCAAGTTGCAGCGAGCGGGGGCTCCTCTTCATTGCAGTGTGCAGGCTTCTCAATGTGGTGGCTTCTCTTGTTGCGGAGCACGGCCTCTAGGCCCGCAGGCTCAGTAGTTGTGGCTCGCGGGCTCTAGAGTGCAGGCTCAGTAGTTGTGGCACACGGGCTTAGTTGCTCCGTGGCATGTGGGATCTTTCCCGGACCAGGGCTCGAACCCATGTCCCCTGCATGAGCAGGCAGATTCTTAACCACTGCGCCACAAGGGAAGTCCCCCATAGTATCTTGAAATGGTGTGATTATATAAGACATCATTAGCACCAACTGGTGGTTCTATAATATAGTAACCAAGTCTGGATTTTTCTTTATTTTGGACTATCTGTTCAGAAGCCTGTATGTTTGGGTCCAGTGATTTTTATTCTGTTGGTAAAATGAATGATGAATGGGTGCTGTTCTGTGCAGCCCCTTCAGGACTGAAGGACTTATTCCCTCGGCAGCTGGGAATTGCCCTGGATGAAGAAGGATGCCATGCTCCAGGTCATGCCCCCTTCCTGGGGCAGCCTGTGTCCAGCAACTGGTGGATCAGGGGTCTAAAGACCCTTTTACCTCAAGTTGGAATAACCCTGCAGGGCCTTGCTAGCTTCAGCCCTCCCTGGGGATGGGCTGAAGCCTTTACTGTGACTGCTTTGCGGCCCGACCTCTCCCTCTTCCTGTTCTGCCCCCTCCCCTCCTCTCCTCGTCAGGTGTCCACCCCAGCAGCCCTCCCCAGTAAACTTCCTGCACACCAGTCTCCATCTCAGCATCTGCTTCTTGGGGACCCTGACCTGTAACACTAGGCATCTAAGTATTATGTGTGACCGAAATGTGTGTCAGGTGCACATGGAGATGTCATTTATACTGTTTGCTGTTCAGGGGATGTGCCAGTTTCACATAGTTGTAGAGGACCGCTCAAAATTATATACCAAAGTCTCTTTAGCTTTAATAGCACTGGTGGCAGTCGTTTCAAAATGTTATCTTCCATTTAATAAGTATTTATTGAGCAATTTCAAAGTGCCAGCTGCTGCTGTAGATGCTGGGAACACAAAGGTGAACAAAAGACAACTCCCTGTCCTCATAAAGCCTACCTTCTAGTGGTGGAACAAAAAATAATTAGTAAACAAGCAAATAACGTAATTTTAAGTAGTGACAGATTCTAAGAAGAGATTAAAGAGGGTCACAGGATAGAGAGGGATGGAGGGCTTCCTTATCTAGTGTGGTCCTGGAGGGCCTCTGTGAGGAGGTACCGTTTGAGGTGAGATGAAAAAGATGAGGGGCAGGCAGATGGTTTGGCCCAACTGTTTACTGTTGTAAACTAGTTTTAGTTAGAGAGATGATTTTGGGTGTGCTCTAAATCTCAGGTGGGCCAGAGGCTGGATATATGATACTCGGGGGCATCTTTGATCACATGTCTAGCCAGATTGGTAAATGTCTTATCAGTATATGTAGTCTGTATACATTTTATAAAACCTGTGTCTGACTTAGAAGAAAGTTTGTCCTCTTCAAGATGTGACCCTAGAAGGGAAGGATTTGGGAGACTCTGTTGTCCCAAAGGAGAGCAGTGTGCTTCACTTAGGAACGGGCATGACAGGGTAGACGGGCTGTGTTTGTGTCCAGAGGATGTGGTGGCTGCAGTCCTTGCCTCATTTGCAAACGAGGACTGAAGCGATGTTACGCTGTGTTGCATTTGTTAACGCTGCCCCTGTTTTGCTTTTGCGTGACAGGTTGAAATAGAAAAGAAGTGGATTAAAATCGATGGAGAAGACCCAGATAAAGCTGGTGACTGCGTAACTCAGTAGGAGTAGCAAGAGTCAGTGATGACGACCCACTTTCCAAATACGGAATTCACAGAAACCACGCCAAGTTCTGCTACTGTAGAGTGGAAATGACAGGTCCAGTGGTTACGTTTAGAGAAGTTTAGACCTGCAACCGAACCATCTGTACTTTATGCTTTTGATATGTTTGTGCCCTGGGGCTGTGATCTAAACTGTGTCTATAATTTTCATGATGTTTTTGTTTCCTAGTGAAACTCAAAGGCGCTGTTATTGTGCCCTGACAGCCACTTGGCCAAAGCATTTTTGATTTTTGATTACTTGGTGGCTGATTGTTTTGCCCTCTGGGTTACCTGGGGCCATATTTATTATCCTCCAGCCCCTACCTCTTCTTATTGAGCTAGCACTAGTACTAGAGGACGAGGCAATCAAAGGAGACATAAACCAAATTACTTAATTTTCCCTCTTGCTCTTCTCTGAAACGTGGCTAGTTGTAGGATGATGTTGAAACCACAGGCTAACATGGAGATGTGGGACTGTCTCTGACTCTGAATTATTTATCTTCCTGTCCTATTACCACACTGGTGAGTAACCATCAGCTGTATTTGGTACCTGTCTTTCACCCACGGTATCATTATTTTCAAAATACATTTGTATTCTGGTGTGTGCTGCAAAGAAGCTAGTTCTGTTGATATACATATTTTAGTACAAGTCACTAAGACATATTGCCCTTTGCTTGGAGAGATTCCTTTCAAAATGGAATCCCAGTATTATCGGACACTAGTTAAAATATTTATGTATGTTAAAAATGAATTTTTAAAGTTCATGAATATTGTTTCCCAGAAGTGCAGACTCTAAGAATGTATTTTGATAAAGTATTTTTTTTTTTTTTTTGTAATTAACACAAGCTTCTCTTGAGTAGAAGTCTAAATCATATTACGATTATTTTATGTTAGTTCTGCTTAATTTAGAGTAATTTTCTTTAAAAGATGAGCAAAGTGAAAGACACTAGATTATTTTATCTACGTTTCTAAGAAGTGATATTTCTATTCTTCAAAGTCAGGTAAATGTTTGTTTTTTAATGAAAAGCCAATGGCATTAGCAGTTATAATTCTGTTTATAATTTCCTTTCAGTGTTTACAGTGAAAGGTCAGACTTTTAAATTTAGGAAATCTATATTCTAGGTATTTTTTTAGTCAGAAAAACATGTGGAAAAAACATGTGGTATTAATGTACCTTCAATTTATGTTGATCCTTAAATATGATTAGGAGGTATTTTTCTTTATTTACTAGATTTGTTTTGAGTCAAAACTGATATAATAGTGTTCTTCCAAACAACATTATTTGTTGGCCCACAGAGTTTGTCTCATACATTTTATTTAATGTTACATCACATTCATTTTAATCTGTTAAAAATGCAGATTAAAACAAACATTTATGATCTGCATCAATCAGCAGATTTAATGCTTTTCATTATTTTACTGTAAAGGCAAAGAACGCAAAAGTTGACTGTTAAAATGAATTGGTATTGCTCTTTTTAACTTCAGCTGATGTATTGCTCATAATATCCTATGCTTGAGACTCACTGTTGATGTACGGGAGGGCAAATCTATGTGCGCGTCTTTTAAAAAAAATGCCACCATCCTGCCTCATCGTCTGGTGCGGCACATTCTGGAGTGACTTCAGTCTGCTCAGAACAAATATGGAGGTGGGCCGAACCTGAGGCAGCTCCACGATACCAGGGACGGTAGCTGGGTTAATTACTGCTGGTCCTTTCAGATCTGTTTTATGGCATCCTGCCCATAAAGAACTCAGAGTCTGATTCAGATGAACTTGATGAATATTTACACCTCAAAGTAATTTCAGCCCAGGGTTCAATTAATCACCCCTTAGGCTTCACAGGTTGCCAGTATGTGTGGGTACCTCACTGCTGGGGTCATTTATTCACCAGCCCTCCAGCCTGCAGGAACATCTCAAGATTCAGTGCTGGAAATGTAACAAAAGGCTGACTGAAGCCCAAGTGAGTTTCTGCAGCGATGCAAAGGTTGATGGCAGGAACAGCGGGGTGCTGCAGCATAATTGTTCATTTGCACATCTATTAGGATCCTTAAATATTCATTACTTTACGTTAAATTAACATTCTGTGTCAGGTGGAGAGGCTTTTTAATACAATTCTTCTGACCTCAGAAATGGCAGAAGGTCAAATGTGATCCTGATGCTCTAAGTGAAAAATCAGGTAGGGTCCACTTAGACTTACAAATTAAGAAGTAAGAATATCCTTTGCCAGAAAGTAAATGATGATCTTCAAAACAACAACAATAAAAACTCCTGCTTTTAAGGTAGGGAATGGAGGAAGGAAGTGACTGAAGGAGGAACTACTCCTTTCTAGCATTTTAATTTAGGTAATTTAGATCAATGCTTAATGAGTTTGACCCCCTTGGGGGTCGTTTGTTTAATTGACACAATGGCAGACTTCCAAGGAGTTGGCCAGTTTGGGATGAATTGTTCTGCTCTAATTGGTTTGGTCTGGTTGCCTTACCAGTCAAAGGATCCTATTAACTGCATAAATGAATTCATGGCTTGATGGTTACCTGATCAATTTACAGATCTGAATTTAAGGACATTTTCTTTTTTTATGGGGATAGAAATAGTGTATCCGTTAAAAAGAAGTATGGAAAAAAACCCTTCCTAGCATGAATAAAGGCTGGCATTTTTTGACCTGATTTATATATTAAACAGTTCTAGGGTTTTAGTTCCCTTCATTCTGGGTCTCTGCTTCTGATATAGCCCTTTTTCTCTTATAAATTAGGTCAGAAGGCCTTCCTTAATAATGACTAAGTATTAGTATATCTTATTCAAAATATGATTTTATGTCATCAATACAAATATAAAACAGATTGAGCCTTAATAATCATGTAACGAAGTACTTTGTAGATTGCATATTGATTTTTTAAAATTAAAGATGTATTTCAAATGATTCTTGCTGTGCAGTGGACTTATATCTTCTTTTGCAAGGTCTGGGGCAATTTTTTTTAAGGTATGAAATCAATTTCAATAACCTTAACCAATTGACTCTGTCAGGCAAATGTATACCTGCTTCACTATTAAGGGCTCAGCGTACATGGCGTCTAGGCACATCCTGGAAAAATAACACGATCAAACTACAATTTGTGATGTTAAAGGAAGATTTTTAAAAGAGGATGTAATCATTACTCTCATAAAGAAATGATATGAGTATGTGCCCAAGATCTTACTTAACTCATTAACTAACGAGGGAACTGGTGAGATGTTACAAGTGGTTCTAAGGAGAATTCAAAGAGCAGAGACACATAAAGGAAATAAGGAATTCTGAAGAGAATTTACGAATAGATGCAAAATGGATCTATCCATAGGCCAATATCAATAATCAGTTTCCCCTAATTAATTTGCATTTGTATGGACAAAGATCATGTATGTTATTATCAGTTTTCTAAAATTTACAGAGTTGTAAAATAACTCAAAGACAATGAAAGTGTTGATAACCTGGATAAATGAACTAGTTAGTCTTTCGCAATTCTTCCCAACGGGATGAACTTTATCACCAGGAGAATTCTAAGGAACTTGCAAACTTTGGCAACTAGAAATGATGTGCATGTAAAGAAATTTTTTTAAGTTTAGAAAATTATTTGTATGCAATTTTACAGAATCTATTTCAGATAAAGTGTGTGTGTTTTGGGGGGGCATTAAAGATATGAAGATAAATCAGCTCTAATAAAAACCAACCTAACAACCTCTCCACCCGCCCTTTGCATGAGGAAGCTGCCATGTGTTGAAATTCAATTCTTATCTAGCTATAGTAAAGTTAAATTTCAAAACTGCATCAGGAAATGAAACTTCATAGAGGCCAGATCACTTGGAACTGTTTTAGCCACTACTGAAATTAACAGGGCTTGATTCTCATTGGGCAGGAACAACAAAAAGATTAAGTAACATAAACCAATCCTATTTATAACAAAATTTCTCAAATTCCGTCAATCATTTCTTTCCTGTTTTGTCTCAACTTCACCTAGACTCGCCTGCCCTCTTTGTATAGACACAAGGTGATTTCACTATATTTTGTTGGGTCTCTTCCAGCCCCTCCCCATTCTCAGCAGCTACTCTACTCCCAGGACCTTCTGTGCTGTTACCCAGGGTCCTAACGGACAAGGCTAGCTGTATTTAATCGAACCATGTGAAATTGACAATATTTAACCATTCTTGATGGTAATTTCATGGCGCTCAACCTGATTGCCTGCATATTTCCCCAGTTTATACTGAAACAAAAGATTTTTGCTATAATTGTTAATAAGATCCTGCTTAGACCTGGCATCTAAATACGAATTTGTCAATTTTTAAAGCAAGACAGAATTGCTAGCCAGAGAGCAAATAGTTGAGTTACAAAAACTACCTTAGATAAAAGCTCCAGGTGATTTTATGCCTTAAAATCATGTCCTGTCTGTAAGGAGAACAGATTAGACGAGTTGCCCCATGTTTTAAAAGATTAAAGTTCATTTCTATGAGACTGCCTAGGGAAGAAATGCAAATCACCACTATACTTCGGGGACTGCAACATTTCCCTCATCTTCGCCTCGTCTATCTGCTCCAGAAGAGCCGTACAGACCTCAGGTGGGAGGATAGCATATTTAAATAATATGATTGTGTGTGTTGACATTTTCCTGAAAAGCCCATTTTTGTACTATCCAGAATTGCTGTGAATTCCCTGTAATACAATTTGCGGTATTATCTTGAAACAGAAGAGGGCGCTCGCAGGCAAGCTGCTGCTACCCAGAATGAGAAACAGCATTTGAATTTGATGGTGCTTGTATTATGATTAATAAAAGATCTTGGGGGCATTTTGTAAAGCATTTTCAAAGCATTGTGGATCCAGTGGAGTATAATTAAAATTAATGCAATAGACAAACACTTTAAAGTATTCCTAATGCCTTGTCTAAAAAGGCTGTTGAATACAATTTTACACATCCCGAAGATTTAAATACCATACTTATCTCTAAACATTTGTAAGTACTAAAGAGATAGAACAATAGTGCCTTCCTTCTCAACACATGTCAAACAAACTTTTTCTAATGAGAATTAATGAACTAAATCTGCTTACTTTGAAAGATGTATAACATATTACAATGAATCCATCATGTTCACCTTCTGAGCTTTCAGGTACATATATCAAGATCGATGTGGTCTCTAAAGAGCTCCAGCCCAGGATTGTACTTTCAGGTTCTGAGGTAAGAACAAGCAAATATGTGCTTTCAGGAGAATATTCCATGCCACCTTGTCTCAGGGATAAGACCTTACCCTGTTTAGTTCTCTGAAATCAGTAATGAGCATTGTCTTTTCAAGATGGGCTCTATCTTTCTCTCAGAAATCTTTCTGGGTAGATGATGTCATTCCCTTATAAAGCCTGTTAGAACAATGTGTTTCCAAAAATGTGGCTAAACATTTGAGGCATTCCTGAAGCTGTCTTCCACACTCTGAAGTACAGAAGGCTTGTTTAAGACATTGGGTGCCTTAAGTGGTGACTTTGAATCACCTCAAAATGTTATGTGACCATTGCTCCAATTAATTGTCTTGCTAATTCTAATGTTTACTGCGTGTCTACTAGGTACCTGCATTTTTCTAGGCACTGGGGATAAACAATCACAAAAACAGTAAGTTCCTGTTCTTGTAAAGGATATGTAATAGTGGGGGAAGTCAGACAATAAACAGGTATCAGGCTGTGATCATTGCTATGTAGGAAAAAAAAAAAGCAACAGAGTGGCAGAGAACGCCCTTTTAGACAGGTTGGTCAGGAAGGTCCTGTCTGCTGAGATGACATTCTAGCAGAGACCTGAAAGAAGTGAGAAGAGTGTGTCCAGCAGAGGGAACTCCTAGTGCAAAGGCACTGCAGTCAAGGTGTGCTTAGCCTGTCAGAGGAACACCAAGGAGGCAGGTGGCTATAAGGTGGCCAGGGCAGTGAGCAAGGAGGATGGTTGGGGGAGGAATCAGAGAGGTTGTGGGTAGGTGAGGGAAGCAGATCAGTAGGCCTCCATGGGCTATGGGAAGGACTTTGTGTGAAACGCAAACCACTAGAAGGGTTTGTGCAGAGGAGTGACATAAACTGAATTACATGTTAAGATGGTTCCATGGACATAGAAGTGGGGCAATGAGAGAAGCAGAGAGAGCACTTAGGAAGCTACTGCAATAACCCAGGTGAGAGGTGATGGTGACTAGTATGGGAGATGAAAAATGGTTGGACTTAGAACACGTTTGAAATACAGAGCTAATAGTGTGTGCTGATGGATTGCATTGGATTCCCAGAGTGGGGGAAAGAAGGGAACCAAAAATGACTCCCAGAGTTTTGGCTGAGCAGCTACAAAATGGAGCTGTCTTTTACGGAGAAGGGGAAGACTGTTAGGAGAAAGTTTGAGGAGAAAGGTCAGAAATTCAGGTTTGGATGTGTTAACTCTGGGATGCCTATTAGATATCCAGTTGGAGACAGTAAGTAACAACTGGCTATATAAGGAAAGACAGAGGTCTGGGCTAGGGATGTGACTTTTAGAGATATCAGTACTTAAAGATGTGAGACTGGATGAGATCACCTAGGAGTGAATATAAAGAGTAGAAGTGGTCTGAGAACGGACCCTTTGGATTCTCTAAAGTTCAGAGGTCAGGAAAGTGAGGATGATCCCATAAAGGAGACTTGGGAAGAGTAGCTCACTAGAGTAAATGTAATCAGTTGCCTCAAATGCTGCTTATAGGATAAGATGAGGACTAAGAGTTGACCATTGAATTTAGCAACATGGAGAACATCGGTGAACTTGACAGACAACTCAAGTGCATGTGGAGACCATGAGTAGATGGCGTTTGGGGGGAGCTTGGCTGCAAATATGAACTTTGGGACAGTAGCTGGTGAGGATGAGATCTTTTTTAACATCCCTTCCACCCTTGAGACCTAAGTCTTGGCTTTGGTCTTTACTAGTGTCTCTCCTTCATTATTATTATTTTTTAACCTTACCGATGTTGACTCTTGCTAAAAATTTCCTCCGCTTTCTCACTGTCAGCACTTACAGAAAATGATTCCTTGTCATCTTTCAATCCCATGTCATCTGAATCTTGTGTCATTTATATCTTCAGATGTGCCTATTTCTTCAGTTTTCATTAACTGTATGTGTGGTGTTGAAGGTATTATATACTTCCATATAAATTCAGCCATTGCTTCAATTGTCTCTTGCTTTTAAATATTTTCTTGATTGAACTCTACTGGTCAATGTCATTTCATGTTGATGTGGTGAACACCTGCAAATTTCCCAAGTTCCTAGAGGACAAAATATACCTAACTATTTTTTGTTTGTTTGTTTGTCTTTGGCTGCTTCGGGCCTTTGTTGCGGCATGTGCGTTCTTAGGTTGCGACGTGCTGGCGTCTCTCTAGTTGTGCTGCGTGGGCTCTGTAGTTTGCGGCATGCAGGCTCTCTAGTTGAGGAGCACGGGCTCAGTAGTTGTGGCGCACGGGCTTAGTTGCCCCGTGGCATGTGGGATCTTAGTTCCCCGACGAGAGATCGAATCTGCGTCCCCTGCATTGGAAGGTGGTTTCTTTACCACTGGACCACCAGGGAAGTCCCATACACAACTATTTATTTAGTAGTTTTTATATTTACCTAAGAGTTTGTACTTTGATTCTTTGTTATAGTCTGGTATAATAATACTCTATGTCAATAGTTTTCTAGTAACTAATAAGTGAACTTTAATAAAATTAAAACATTTGGAAAAAGTACAATTTAAGTAGCTGCTGATGTAATGTTTTATTTTCTTGATTCCTTCTTTAGTGTTAAAACAATTAATGATTAAAATAGAAGAATAAATGTCAATTTTAAATATATTATTATTCAAATACAGTATTTCGTGTGTAAAGTAACCAAACAAAACTTACCAAACAAAACTATTACATCTTGCCATTCATACTCTGCTACACTCTTTTAAAGACACAAATAGCAACTCCAAGTGGTCACATAGAATGACAAAACTGAAGTCACTCAAGTTCTATTTCTTCATATTTACCATCATTGTTTATTTTGAATCTATGGTTCAAACCCAGGAATACGTAGTACCAAACGGGATGGAGACAAGAATTGTGCCTGAAGCAAGTTTGAACAATTCTGGACCATTATGAATTCCCAAAACAAATATGTGTATCTAAGTCCACATGTGTCCTGGTCCAACTGTGTAACTGGGAGTTTTCCAAATTAACTTCTATGTAGAACACAGTGTTTATTAAACGTTAAGTTTATTAAATGTGTTTATTAAATGTTAAGAAATTAAAATGCGCCAATGGAAAAAAAACGTGCCAATTTGAAGCTTACATATGCATTATTAAAACAACAGTAGTTGTAGCAACTGTTTAGAACACTATGCCAATAAAAAAGTTGGGGAGGGGGGCATTTTAGCTCAGACGTTGCTTAGAACTGTCAGCACATGGTAATAATAGAAAGCAGATTTTTATGGGAATTCCCTGGCAGTCCAGTGGTTAGGGCTCTGCACTTCCACTGCAGGGAGCATGGGTTCAATCCCTGGTTGGGGAACTGAGATCCCGCATGTGGCATGGTCAAAAAAAAAAAAAAAGAGAGAGAGAGAGAGGGAGAGACTTTTAGTCAATTTCCTTATGTATTTAAATTCTCTACAGACAGTGTGTACCATTATTGCCTGTACCCAGGACTGACTGCCCTCTCCCCTGTCCTTGGTATACCTCAGGTGGTGGATATCTCTGCAGGCTAGCAGTGATCCAGTTGTGGAAGGAAAACTGATGATGCAGAAGACAGAGAGGGAGAAAACTGCTAGGGCCGTATCTCTGAGTAGATCAGAGGGGATGAGATCAGCCAGCAGAGGGCTGACTTAGATAAGGGCGTAAACAGTTCACACACTGCAGTTGGAGGCAAGGTAGAGTTTACGGGTACAGATGCAGGCAGGCCTATATATCCAAGGTATTATTTCTTAGTTTCTTTTACAGAAATGGAATTGGATTCAGAGACCTTCCACCCTCCCACAGAGGGTGGATGTCTGTGAATTCCCTTTAAGGACCCTTTATGACCAACTTTGATTTTATTTTCTTGAGTACTTTGGTCATGTCCTTCAATTTATTTGCTCTTTACTGGTATTAAGGCTTGAATATCAACTATGCTGACCCAACGGGCACATTTTTGTGATTTTTGGAACTGAGACTATGAATTCCCTCTAAAGGAGAATAAATGTTCTGATTGGGGAAACCCAGTTGTGATCACTGTAGAATTTAGTCTCTTTCTGCTTCTCACCTCTGAGAAAGATGCTGCAGATCTGAGAGTGGCTGCGTGGGGGTGGGAGATGGCACCCAGTTGCAGCGCTTGTCCTTTTCTGTAGGGCTTCGTTTTGATATTTTCACACTGCTCAGAGAGAATTCCACCCAAAGGTCCTCAAGTGCCATGAAAAGGACAAGGAAAGAGCATCTTTGAACGGTGGCATTGTTAAACGCCAAGAGCCTGCCTCTCCAGTGGATTATTTTGAGACATTGAAATACTTTTCAAAGGCTTTGCTAAGTACTCATTGTGGAAAAGGACAAATTCTATATTAAACTTACACTGGAGCCAGAAGTGGCCTTGGATAAAATTGTGAACTAGATGATGTTTGTCACCTTTTTATTACCTTTCCCTCCATCAGTGGATGCTCCATCCCCTTCCCCTAAAGTCTCTTGGAGTCGTCCCCCTCTCTTCCTCTTTGCCTTATATGATTGACTGCCAGGAAAGGCTATACATTGGTAACTTAGATCTTGTTGTTCTTCTCCGGGGAAATTGCTTCTGCTGCAGGCTTTTCAAACAGAGCTGCTCATTTTTCCTTACCCCACCGACTTCTAACTGCTTGTCTGCTTCCTGTGTGGTCATCCTCCAATCTACCTCCATGCTGTAGTCGGTGGAGAACATGTGATCCGGCCCTTACCTACCAGCCAGCCTTAGCTTTGCCAAGATTTCCCTGTTCTCTATCCTCTGGCCAAACCAAACTGCTGTCATTTCCTCAAACCCACTGTGTTCCCTAGAGGTGTAGACACACCCCAAGCTTTGGCTTGTACAGTGCCCTCTCCCTGGAACACCCTTCCTTGCCCCCTTCCTTTGTCCCTTACTCATTCCACAGATCGAAGTTTAGGCATCCTACTCCAGGAAGCCTTCCCTGACTACCCCCATTCAGGTTAGTTGCTCCTCATAAATAATTTTTAGTACTAATCCCATTATATTGTAGATGCTTGTGTATATCTCTTCTCCCTCCTCCCCAACTAGGATTTCGATTGGGGTGGCTCTGTCCACAGTGATTTCCCATTTTTGGGGAAGAGGCCCAAATACAGGGGTGGTGGTAGGTGATGGTGGCATCAGTGTCAATTAATCATAAGCTTAGCCAGAGCTTATGATCGATACGTTGGATAAAAAATTTTGAATGAATGAATGATAGGATGAATTTAGATCTATGCACCACTTCTCCTAAAGATAGTTGCAATTTAGTCCCTAATTTTTCCCAACAAACAGGCTAGAAATTCCATTTTACAGTAGTTTAACAGTATATTCAAATCAATAACATTTTTTTAACATCTTTATTGGAATAGAATTGCTTTACAATGGTGTTAGTTTCTGCTTTATGACAAAGTGAATCAGCTATACATATACATATATCCCCATATCTCCTCCCTCTTGCGTCTCCCTCCCACCCTCCCTATCCCATCCCTCTAGGTGGTCACAAAACACCGAGCTGATCTCCCTGTGCTATGCGGCTGCTTCCCACTAGCTATCTATTTTACATTTGGTAGTATATATAAGTCCATGCCACTCTCTCTCTTCATCCCAGCTTACCCTTCCAAATCAGTAACATTTAATGAATGCTTTCCATATTGGAGGTACTATGCTAGGAACTCAGGGGGCATATAATGATGAGTAATAGCCTCAGTCCTCAAGAAATTTAAAATCTATCACACTTATAATTACAAATACACTTTTTCTTAACAAACACACATATCTTCAAGGGGTTGAAAAGATTAAAATGTCTATTTTAAAATTTGGTTTAAATTTGTTTGTGAAAGCTTCTGAAAGTGAAGAAGAACCTTTAGCCTTTTAGCTCCTATGGTGTGCTACGGATCGAGTTTTTTCATTTAATACTCAAAATCCAGTAAAGTGTTATTTCTGGTTGTGAAATGAGAGTATCTGTCTTTTGTTAAAAGTATTCTGGAACCATTCTGTAGCTGCAGAAGGTTTTTTCCTGCACGTGAAATGAGACCAGATACTTAATTTCCTTGACCTGTCCACATAAGGATAAAATGTAACCTTAAATTAAAATGGGGAGTTATTGTTTTATGGGTACAGAGTTTCACTTTGGCAAGATGAAAACAGTTATGGAGATGGATGGTGGTGATGGCTGCACAGCAATGTGAATGTACTTAATGCCACTGACCTGTATACTTAAAAATGTTAAGATGGCAAATTTTATGTTACGTGTATTTTACCACAATTAAAAAGAAATTAGTTCCAACCTAAAGAAGAGAGCCTCCCCTGATACCTTTCAACAGCTTTGTTGAGGATTAATTTATATATCATAAAATTCACCTGTTTTAAGTGTACGATTTAATGGTTTTTGGTATAGTCACAGAGTTGTACCATCACCACAATCAATTTTAGAACATTTCCGTCTCCCCCAAAAGCTCCTGCAAGCCCATTTTCAGTCACTCCTTGTTCTCATCCCAGCCCCAGGAAACCACTAATCTAATTTCTATGTATATTTGCTTTTTCTGGATAGTTCATAAAAATAGAATTTTATAATATAGGCATTTTGTCTCTGGCTTCTTTCACTTAGTATGTTTTTGAGGTTCATCCATGTTGTTCATCCAGGTTCATGCATGTATCAATACTTCATTCCTTTTTATTGTCAAA
The DNA here is from genome assembly GCF_028021215.1 of Eschrichtius robustus. Taxonomy (NCBI): domain Eukaryota; kingdom Metazoa; phylum Chordata; class Mammalia; order Artiodactyla; family Eschrichtiidae; genus Eschrichtius; species Eschrichtius robustus. The sequence goes on from NC_090838.1 coordinate 40,687,918, forward strand.
TAGTATTCCATTGTATGGCTATATCACATTAAAAAAAAATAAATTTATTTATTTATTTATTTTTGGCTGCGTTGGGTCTTCGTTTCTGCATGTGGGCTTTCTCTAGTTGCGGTGAGCAGGGGCTACTCTTCGTTGCGGTGTGTGGGCTTCTCATTGCGGTGGCTTCTCTTGTTGCAGAGCACAGCCTCTAGGCGCGTGGGCTTCAGTAGCTGTGGCGCACGGGCTTAGTTGCTCTGCGGCATGTGGCATTTTCCCAGACCAGGGCTCGAACCCGTGTCCGCTGCATTGGCAGGCAGATTCTTAACCACTGTGCCACCAGGGAAGTCCCTATACCTCATTTTATTTACCCATTCATCCCTTGGTGGACATTTGGGTTTTCCCCACTTTTTCACTATCATCAATAGCTCTGCTACAAACATTCATGTTCAGGTATTTGTGTCAACATATATTTTCATTTCTCTTGGGTATGAGTGGAATAGCTGGGTCATACGGTAAATTTATACTTAACTTTTCAAGAAACTGCCAAACTGTTTTCCAAGTAGCTGCACCATTTTACACTTTCTTCACATTCTTGCCAACACTGGTTTGTGCCTTTTTGTTTTCTGTTTGTCCCCTCTGTTCTTTATTTCTCTTTTCTTTTTCTTTTTTTCTGCCTTCCTGTTGGTTACTTATACATTTTTTTAGAATGCCATTTTGATTTATCTATAGTATTTTTGAATGTATTTCTTTGTGTAGCTTTTTTTTTAGTGGTTGCTCTAGGTATTACATTATACATGCAGAACTTATCATAGTCAACATTTTTACCAGTTCCAGTGAATTGAAGAAACCGTGTTTTCCTTTATCCTCCCCCACTGATAATAGAATTTGAGAACCACATGAGGCAATATTACAATTTTTGCTTCAACTGTCAAACAAACTAGCAAACTCAAAAGAAGAAAAGTCTACTATATTTGCATATATTTTTACTTTTCATTCTTCTTTCTTCCTGATATTCCTCCTTTTTATCATTTCCTTTCTATTTCAAAACTTCCTTTAGCCATCCTTTTAGGGTAGTTTTGCTGGTGATAAGTTATCTTAGTTTTTTTTCATTTGAGAATGTTTTGATTTTCCCTTTATTTCCTGAAGAATATTATCACTGGGTATGGGATTCTGAGTTGATGGTTCTTTTCTTTTAGCACTTTTCTTTCAGGCCTCTTCCTTCTGGCCTCCATGGTTTCTGACAAGAAATCCACTTACATTTGAATTGACTGTTTTCTCTCTGTTGTTCAAATTGGGTTATTTCTATTGTTCTATCTTCAAGTTCACTGATTCTTTCCTTTCTCATTTCCGTTCTACTGTTGAGCCCTGCACTAGTGTCCTAGGGCTGCCATAACAAACTACCATAAACTGGGTAGTTTAAAATAACAGAAATTTATTGTCCTAAGTTTGAAGTTGGGCTAGAAGTTTGAAATCAAGGTGTTGATAGAGCCATACTACCTCTGAAACTTGTAGGGGAGAATTTCTTCCTTGTCTCTTCTAGCTTCTGGTGTTTGCCAATAATCCTTGGTGTTCCTTGGCTTGTAGATGCATCACTCCAATCTCTGCCTCTGTTCTCACATGGCTGTCTTTCTGTCTATCTTTGTCCTTTTCTTATAAGTACATCAGTCATATTCGATTAGGGGCCCATCCTACTACAGTATGATCTCATCTTAACTAATTATATCTGCAATGACTCTATTTCCAAATAAGGTCACATTCTGAAGTGCTGGGAGTTAGGACTTCAAAATTTTAGGGGGGACATAATTCAATTCATAACAAGCCTATCCATTGAACTTTTTACTTTGGTTATTGTATTTTCAGTTATAAAATATCCATTTGGTTCTTCTTTATATCTTCTATTTCTTTGCTGAGACTTTCTGTTTTTTCATTTGTTTAAAGCGCCTGTTAAATTGCTTGCTTAATTGCTCATTAAAGCAGTTTTATGAAGGCTAGATTCTTGTCAGATAATTCCAGATAATTCCAACCTCTTAGTCATCTCTGTGTTGGTGTCAATTGTCTTTTCTCATTCACGTAGAGATTTTCCTGGTTCTTGGTATAACAAATGATTTTCAATTGCATCCTGGACATTTTGGTTATTATGAGACTCTGGATCTTGTTTAAATCTTCTATTTTAGTAGGTCTCCTCTGACACAGGGCCAGTAGGGGAAAGTGAAAGTACCCACTTGCTATTGCCAAGGTTTCCAGGCCTTATTCCTGGCTCAGCCTCTGTTGACAGCCCAGGGAAGGAGGGTCTCCTCGTGACAGTTGGGTAGGGTAGGGGTTCAGGCCCCCCACCCAGCTTCCACTGACATCGCGCTGGTTGACGCAGGGAAGGGGACCTTGTAACTCCTTCTCACATGGCCCCCACGGACCCTGCAGGGGGAGGTCACAATATCACCCAGCAGGAATGAAGGTTTTGGTCTTCTCTGACACAACCCTAGTGGCTGGTGGGGATGCCTCATCATAGCTGGGCTGGGGGGACGAGTCCAGGCATCCCAGGTGGCCTCCAGTGACATTGTGGGGATGGCTGCATCTCGTTACAGCTGGGCAAGAGTGGAAGTTTAAACTCCCTACTCTGCCTTTGCTGACGGCTCTGGGTGGGGCTGCTTTTTTCCTGTGGCGTTTAAAGTAGAGCAGTTATTGTCTAAAAGTTTTCTGTCTTGCTGCCCCTTTTCTGGTCCTTAGCTAGAGAAAAAAGGCTTTTGTTCTTTTTGGTCTGTGACCTTTGATGTTTCTGGGTTGCAAGCTTCACCAGTACCCAGGCTGGTATAGGCAAGGCAAAAAGAAAACAAGGGGATTTACTGCTGTGTCATTCTTTGGGTTGTGAGGTCCCTAACTGTCTATGCTCTTCTCTCCACCTTTCAGAGTCTTCTTATCTTTGTTTTATGTATAATATCCAGAGTTTTTTTTAGCTGTACTTAGCAGAAGGAATAGGAAGGAGCGTGTCTACTCCATGTCGTCCCTGCCTCTCCTGATAATTTGAAGCACCTAGGATAGTATAGAATATTCAAGATGCTACCTTTACATCTTACAAAATGAGACCAATTAGGAAAGAAGATAAGTACAGTTACCGTGGGAACAAAGCTGGTTGGTTCTTTCCAGGTCATAGCCTTAAGTTCAATTTATTGGTCTTTACCTCCATCTTCTCTAAGTAGAAATTTAGGTTGGAAAATTCACTGGAGACAACAGACATTATTCTTGCTAATATTTCATGTTCACATTTGATTATACACATTGTGATTAAAGAAATGAAAATGGAATAATTTGTTAGCTTGGAAATTACTGAATTCTTATCAAGACCCTGATGAGAATGTTGAAAAGTAGCCATAGGGAAAACTGTGTTTGAAGTCATCCTTCACACTTTCCTTGAGTTAATTATAGTCACTAATTTTCATACATCTCTTTAATATTAACATTAAAACATTTAAAAATAGGTAGTAATGTGAACATTAACAGTGTTCCACTGTGTGATAAGGCCACCAGTTGGCCATCGCACTGTGTCACATGATCATTTTAACTGAAATCCTGTTGGGGTAGGAGGGAGGGATTCATCGTGGTGGAATTGTATCTGATGTTCAAATAATATAAGTTGATTTTAGAGTTGTATTAGAAAATGGAAAATGTTATAAAAGTGCAGAGTATAAACAAATCAGAACTACTAACATTGCAGGCATTTCAAAGTTACAAGGTGAGGCAGAGATTATGTGATTTTCATTTCCTGAATGATGTGAAGGATGAAACAGAGGCAGAGAAACACAATACTGCTGGGTTTAGTGCATTGGGTGAAAAATGTTCAGAAACTAATTGTGAATATTTGCTGCCTTAAGGCATATGCTCATAGCCTAACTTGTATTTTTCATTACTGATAAATATATTATTTAGAGTCCAGAGTTACTGAAATGCCCTGCATTTGACTGTAAAATTTAATATGTAAAAGATAATGGGCTGTCTCTAAAATACATTTTTAAAAGCATTCTTATTCAGAGAAAGGACTTCATAGATATGGTCTTTTCTCACAATAAACAAAGAAGTTTTTTCTTTACTTTTATAATAATATCACTGAAACCTCTAGGCAAAAGTAATATGACCTTACAGAATGCAGAGAAATTAATCTGATTATTAAGATTTGCTTAAATGTTACAAAACTAGTGTTGATTACAAATGATATGTTAAATAGATATTATAGCCTCTAAACAAAGCAGGAGAAAATGAAAATCTGATGCTCTGAACTGTGATGGGCAATTGGGGAAGAGCTTTATTCTTTGCCACAGGTGTAATTTCAAAAATTGTATACTCAGAGACCAAAGCTCAGCATTCCTTTTTTATTCTCTAATTACTAACGTAAAAAAAAAAAAAAAGTTACTGTAAAATTGCCTCACTGAGGCTTTGGGATCTTGAAATTTCAATTTTAGCATCAAAAGTCTTTTGTGTATGCAACACACTTCCCCTCTGAGTTTGAAAACTTGACAAAAGAAATGTGATCATTACATGACTACAACAGTCTGCTTGTTTGATGATAACCTGGGGTCAACACTATCAAATATCAGCCTATAAAGATTCCTTTACATACTTTTCAAATGCTGTTGTGACTGATGAGGGTACTCAAGAAACTTTAAATGCTGCGATTACAATGAGGAAAAACCAAGCCTTCACTTGGCACAGTCCAATCAGAGAATGGGTCCTGTATTAGTTATCCCATTTTGTGTAACAAATTATCCCCCAAACTTAACTGCTTAAAATGACAAATATTTATTATCTCACACAGTTTCTGAGGTTTGGGAATCTGGGAGATGCCTAGAGGGTGGTTCTGGTTCAAAGTCTCTCAAAGGGATGCAGACAAGTCAGGGCTGCAATCATCTGACAGCCCAAATGGGGAGGGATCAATTTCCAACAGGGATCCCTGTTGGCTATGGGCTGGAGTCTTGGTTCCTTGCCACATGGGCCTCTCCATAGGCGGAGTGCTTGACTGTCCTCACAACATGACAGCTGTCTTCTCCCAAGTGAGTGATCTGAAGGAATCCCAAGGAAGGAAGCCACAGTCGTTTATAACCTAATCTTAGAAGTGATACATCATTATTTCTGCTTTATTCTGTTGGTCACCCAGACAAACCATGGTACAATGTGGGAGGGGAGAACACAAGGTCGCAAATACCAGGAGGTAAGGATCTTTGGGGGCCATCTTGGAAGCTGGCTATCTCAGGTCCAGAGCAGGTTTGCAACTTGGATTCACCTGGAATGTAGGTTAAAGTATACCTCCTCTAAAAGCCATTGTCTATTATTGGGAAGAAACTACATCTTAGTCTACTAGTGACCATGCAGACAGACCACCAGGGGCTAATGGAAAGTTACTGACATTTCTCTGCCAGTTACATAACCTCTTGGCAACCTGAGTCTACTAAGTATACTAAGAAACAACAGTTCAACTTAGTCACACTTTTTATGGGTACCAAGGTCCAAGTTTAATTTCAAAAGTATGTATGATCTATAGTGTAGCCCTGAGAAGGGTAAAATATGTAATGAAGTAAAATAAAACAGTATGCTATCACAAAAAGTTAGGTGATTACCAATCCTATGCATTTAGGAATAAAGTTTTAAAACTTGGCTATGAAAAAGATGAAAAATGAGATTTTTCGGCAATAAGCTGAATAATTGAATAATTTAATTGAATTTTTATGATATCAGTAGGAATCAATGACTGCTTTTAGCTTTCTGTTTTGGGTGTAAGTTAAGTCACTTTGAATACTTCTGGTAGTAAATTGCCAGGTAGAGATACAATCATTAAAAATCAGTATGTAACATTCTTGGCTTTTTGTAAAAGAAATTTCAGATAGTTTTCAATTTAGGAAAGTCTTCTAAAGGGCTTCGTATAAATTAGCTTCTTGAAACTCACAAACTATAAGGTACCTGACCCAGGCAAAGCAAATACAGAATGGTTGGACATAAATAGCTCTACTGAACTTACATGCACAAATAAATAAATAAGCAGCCAATTTTAAACCTGATAGGATTTTTAATCATTCAGTAACTTAGCCGTCTGGTTAGGTCAGGATCTATCTGCAGGCTAGAAAGGCTGTTTTAAAAGGCAGAGTAGTGGCAATAAATGACTTGTTCCCTTATCTAACCCTCCAGGTTATCTGTGCTTACATCTACCGTCAGCCCTAGGCAAGGTATGCCCCTATATGCTCTACCCTTCACGGGAAGGAGGGAGTTATTACAGGTCAAGAGTGTGATTTCTGCCTGAGGAGGAAAAGGAGCCTGGGTGGTATTGGGGTGCTGACTTTATTTTAGCAGTGGTTCTCCAACTTGGCTGCATAATAGAATCAGAGTCTGTGGAGTGAGACTCAGGTGCCGAACCTTTATTAAGCTCCCCAGGTGATTTCAGTGTGCAGCCAAAGCTGAAAATCTTTGCTTTGGGACAAAGAGTCTCATTTAAGTGCCCATCAGAATCACCTGGAGAGCATGTTAAAGTTACAGAAGCCTAGGTCCCAGCCTCAGAGTTTCTGATTCAGTAGGTCTGGGGAGGGACCCAATAATTTGCATTTTTAAAGGGTTTCCAGATGAAGCTGATGTTGCTGTCTTACACTTTGAGAACCAATCTTAGAAGAGTTTGACTCTTATTATATACTGGAGTTCAGCTGTGACTGGGGCGTAAGAGGAGGAATGAAAATTGGCGGAAGGAGAAGACAGATACCACTAGCTCCCCTCCTCTCAAAGGTAAAGTGAACTGGGATCTACCGCTGCATTGCTCATCCCCTATTTTCTTAGCCTTTATTTTATAGATTGAGAAAATAAAGGCTCTTCAAGGGTCACGTGAACGGCCCAAAGTTGGTTACACCGGACTTAACCACCCCGTTTTATCTGGTCTCTTTGCACGTGCAGGTCAACCTCTTCCCTGCCTCTGCAGCGCGACTCCACTTAACCCTCGTCATTAACCTTTCTCTCCTCCCCTGCCACGCCCCCAGCGTCCTGACGTAGTTGCGCGGACAACGTGCACCTACGTTCAAAGCGCGCAAGGAGCGGTCCTCGGAGGCGCACCGCGTGCTGCGCAGGCGCAAGGGGCGAGGCGCCGGAGCAGCGGTCATGGACGGCGGCAACCCGGTGGTAAGGACCGCCAGCTTGGCCTCTCGGCCTGCGCTCCGTGCAGAGGGAGCGCGGTCCTGGGCTCATGGCAGCGGAGTTGCGCACACCCTTTTTTTTTCCCTCCTGGCTCTTTACAGACTTTCAGGAGCCCTCCCCCTTAGGGGCTCCTCTGTTCTTCTCCTCCGTGTTGGAGGAAGTGGATGAGGGCCAGTAGCTCAGCCGGAAGTTGGACCTGGCCCCCCGCCAGAAGAACAAGTGCCCCTCTTCTTCTCCTTCTCACTCCTCATCGAACTGAGGTCCTCTAGAGTGAGGATTTGAGAAGGTGGTTAGAGATGGAACGCACCTTAAGCCTCCCAGTTTAGTGTGTTTAGAATTACTGAGTTCAGTTGTACTCTAATTGTAGTTCTTAATTTTAGTATGACTACTGTTGATTCTAAGCTATCTTATTTACCCGAAATAATAGGTAATGTGATACTTTACGTTACCCCACCACATATTTTTAGAGTTCTCCCCCACCCCTCCATTTCCCCATCCTTAAGCATCTTAATGTTTAAGTGTACAGTTGGAATTGATAAACCCAGACGTTGCTTTGTTACCGTTAAGGAGTACGAAAACCTCACATGAGAACTGACAGGCTAAATGGTCTTGTGAGACCCTCTATCAATCTTAAAAATTGATTTAAAGAAAAAAAGTCAAGAAATCACGTTTATTTTCAGTTCATTTCAACAGACTTCACATTTGGTGAAAGGCAATGTGCTTGTCCAGATCTGTGTTGTTTTATGGGTTCCATCTATACATACGCAGGATAAAATGGTTCATTTCTGACAAGTTATTATTTTAATGTGTATCCTTTTTCTGATAATGTGTTTTAATATATGTGAAATAATTATGCTTGAATGTAAGCTTACCGTGTATACCATTTTATTTGATGGTGAAACTCCAAGGAGTGTGTATGTGTGTTTTCTTTTAAATAGGGAAGAGGTTAAGATGGATTTCCTGGGCTATGCATAGTGGACTATACATATACTAATGAAGATAACAGGGAGAGAATATAAAATCTAACTGTAGTCCTAGAAGAGAAAGTATGTTCAATTCCTACTTTGCTTTTGAAAAATTGTGTTCTAATGGGTTATTTTTATTTTTTATTTTTTTAAATAAATTTATTTATTTATTTATTTTTGGCTTCATTGGGTCTTTGTTGCTGTGCGTGGGCTTTAGTTGTGGTGAGCGGGGGCTACTCTTCATTGCGGCGTGCAGGCTTCTCATTGCGGTGGCTTCTCTTGCTGCGGAGCACAGGCTCTAGGCACGCGGGCTTCCATAGTTGTAGCACGCAGGCTCAGTTGTTGTGGCACACGGGCTTAGTTGCTCCGTGGCATGTGGGATCTTCCTGGAGCAGGGCTCGAACCCATGTCCCCTGCACTGGCAGGCAGATTCTTACCCACTGTGCCACCAGAGAAGCCCTAATGGGTTATTTTTGATGGCTGCTGTTACATTCTGAGGGTAGATCTTAAAAGATGTTTTTATCCCTAGGAGTTTTTACCTCTAGTTTTAAGTGTGATCACACTAGCTGGGACTAACACTGAAATATCAATTAAGCACGGCTTTTTCAGGGTAAACTGTTTTAGAAGAAGGAACTAATCTAGGGCACTTAATCTTATTGACTATGCTTTTGAATAACATATTATTTAAATATTACTGATTGGCTTTTTCATAGGCTCACTCTGGGTCTTTAGAAGGAATAAGTTTAATACCTAACTACTCTTCGCATGAACAGGAGTACTTAGAATATTTACTGAGTAGTATGAAAAAGCAGTCCTACAAGGACAGAATTTTCAATTTGGCCTGATTAAGCAATTTGAAATAACAGCAATTCAACTAAATTCCTATTTTATTATTTCTTATCAGTAGAACTTCCACTAGGTCAGTATTGTCAGTACACTTAGCATTGCCATTCTTTTTTTGCATTTTTTAATTTTTAATTTTATTTATTTTTATTTGATCTTTTTTGGCGGTGCCGCGTGGCTTGCGGGATCTTAGTTCCCACACCAGGGATTGAACCCAGGCAGTGAAAGCGCGGAGTCCTAACCACTGGACTGCCAGGGAATTTCCCAGCATTGCCATTTTGGACTAGGGTGGGAGTGGAGCACAGTTTACATAGATTTGAAGGACTGAGTTTATTTCACAGGGCTATTTTTCTTTTGATATTGACCAGTTTTTAATCTGGTAAAGATCTGCTTTTAGGATGTTACTTAGTCTCTGCAGTATGCAGATTGTGGAAGGGTAAGGTTTGTTTATGTCCTACTTAGTTTCTCTTAGGAAATCCTTTTTGGTGCAGTTGTACTTTTACTTGACCATGGTTCAGAATATCTTTTTGGACTCTGTGTATTTTGGGAGCGGGACAGACTTTGGTGACCCTATTGTAGATGCTCGCCCCAAATGTATGGCTTGGAATTTATTTACATTTATGGAGTAATATAGTAAACTCTAAAAAAGCTCTCTGGGTCCCTCTGAGAAAAAGGTAAATTGAAAACAAAAGGTTCATTTCCACCTGTCTTAAATTAATTTCCTTTTTAAAAAGGAGTGTGGAGGTTAAATACTGACACAAAAGCCAAGGATCCTAAAAGTAACCATACATCTTGATGAGATTATTATCTCATATTTTTTTGTAGTATTGTGATTCAGCCTTATAGATAGGCTGAGACTATGGGTCTGAAGTTAACCAATTTATGGAAAGCTAAGACTGTATTGGGAATAGGATGCACAGAGGGAAACTCCTTATCATGGCTTTTCTTCAAATATAAGATTAGAAAGTGTACACTGCATGTTTTTTAAGGCTGGATACACTCAAACTTGAGAATGTAAAACTTTTAACAATTGCTTTTATGTAGCCTAAACTCTACAGATCTGTAATTGAAGATGTAATTGAAGGAGTGCGGGATCTATTTGCTGAAGAAGGTATAGAGGAACAAGTCTTAAAAGACTTGAAGCAGGTTTGTAGACAGTAGAAGTTTCTCTCTTTTGTTTTTTCAGCTTAAAAAAATGGATAAATTAAATTCAAACCCCTTAATTATAGTTTAATACTTACCCATTTATTGTGCCTTCAGCTGACAATTTAAAAGTAAAAAGTATAGGAGTAAATATCCTAATTTTTTTTTTTTTTTTTAGAGCAAACATTTTGTTTTTCTCTGCAGCTTTGGGAAACAAAGGTTTTGCAGTCTAAAGCAACAGAAGACTTCTTCAGCAATAGTGTCCATTCGCCTCTGTTCACCCTTCAGTTGCCGCACAGCTTGCACCAAACATTGCAATCATCAACAGGTTGGATATAGTTAGTAAATTAGTACTATATGCAGAACAGATTCTCATTTGGTGGCGGTTTGGAATTAGGGTAATGTTCTTAAGGGGAGAGGGCTTGGACTTCAAAATCATTGCTATTAAAAGAACACAGGATAAGTCATCACTGCCATGTAATTATTGACAAAAAAATTAGGTTATTTAAACTATTTTTAAAACTATTATAGTCCACAAAGGTGACAAAGCCTTACTTCATAGGAACAAATTATATAGTTTGTGGGCTATTGGAAGTACCCTTTGTTTATCTCAGAGGATTTGATTGACTCTGGTAAAGGCGTAATCCAGCCACTTGGTGAAGAAGCAGAGGGAAAGATGGGTGCTTGCAAGCTTGTGCATTCTTTCTCTTTCTCTTGCTATCTGTATGTATTGTAAATCTGTCATTGAATTGGCAGCAAAATGGAGTATAAACAGGAATATGGAGGTTATTCAGGCTACTTCACAGTTTTGGATATAAAATGATGGCTAGAAATGGGCCATATGCGTATTGTCTTTAATCTTGGACTTAAATCTAGACCTATGCTTTTAAGGGAAATATTTGTTCATACTATGTCTATCAATTTAAACTGGAAAAGGCTAACTGCTAAAAGATAAAACAATACTATTATATCTTTCTAGCCTTTATTTCTTTTTTTCTCCTCTGATTCTTATAATCCTTATGGTATCCTGATGTGTGTGTGTATATACATCAACATGTTGATGCACAGAGACGCAGGCACATCGGGATGCACTGACAGACACAGAGGCACACACCAACAGACATATCCAGACTCAGGGAGACACACGCAGATACAGACGTGCGCAGACACAGACAGACACACACAAGTAGGTTTTATTGGATTTAGCCGAAATTCAATAGATGAATGTCTGCAAGAGGTAAGGGTAGATTTTGGATTAGATTGTCAGTAAAAACTAGATTGTTCATGGCATACTTGGGAAAATTCACATGAAAATCTTGTGGGTCAAGGTGAGAGGAAAATATCGATAGTAAGGAGGCTAGTACCTCCTCTGTTACAAAATGAGAGAATTTAAGTGTGACAGCAATTATAACATATAAAATGAAATTAACAATGAGTGTTGAGTTACCAAACACAACTTTTATCTAAAGCTGTGCTTAAAATGTGTAACATTGCTCTTTAAGAATTAGCCATGGCTGTTTTAATTATTAAGTTGACACATTGAATTACATTAATTGTTCGGTTTTTGGCTATGCTTTCATTTTTAACTTGACTGTTTTTTTAGGGCATCCCTTTTATTTCTCTATCTAAATAACATTCTTTTAATTTTTTTCTTCATTAAAGAACTTTAAAGATTTTTTTCTTAGGAGTGGCTTGGAGGGTGGTGAATGTGGAGTAGTAAAATACTTGATTGTCTTTTATGAAAAGCATGGTTCTTAAGAAAAGACTAGCTGGAACACTTCTCAGGTTCTTTGTCATTGAAAATTGTAATACTTGATTTTGCCTCAAGATGGTAATATTACCAGTGATTTAAATCACAAAATAGTCTTGCAACTAATATATCTAGCTGACTTTCACTCAGCACTTCTTTCTTTCTAATTCTGTCTTAGAGGTTAGAATAATAGAAATAATTACATTTAAACAAGACAGTTTTTCTTCTTATTTTCTGCATCATTCATAATGAAGTGAAGAGGAAGCACATGTATCCTGTAAAGCTGCATTATAGGCCTTTTTCCTATCCCTCTTCATTTCTAGGTACTCTGCAATAAGATTCTTGAAGTAAACAGCCTCATAAAATTGAAGTACTTTTTAATTATATCATCTCATTGTATGCTTCTAAAAGCCTGATTAAGATAGCCTAAACACACTCTACAACCTTTTTATCTCTTGATAACAAGTTCAAATTAAATCTACAATGGAATAAGTCCTTTGCCTTTGTCTTTTCCACTGTTAAAATTTGTTTGCCCTGTTGTATTTTCTTTGACTCTATTATCCATTTGTTTGATAATTTGCTGTATCTTCAGTTGTCAACTTTTTTTTTTTTTGGTCTCAGGACCCCTTTACACTTAAAAATTGAGAACCTCAAAGTGCTTCCTTTTATGTGGGTTGTAAGTATCTATTTACCATATTAGAAATTAAAGCTGAGAAATTTTTAAAATGTTGATTTATTAATTTAAAAAATGATTGTATGTTAATATATATTTGTTAAAAATAACTCTTTTCCAGAATGAAAAAATATTTAGTGAGAGGACTGCTATTGTTGTACTATTCTGCAATTCTTGTTAATGTCTGGCTTAATATAAGACAGCTGGATTCTCATATCTATTTCTAAATTTAATCTGTTGTGATATGTAGTTTTGGCAGGAGAAAATCTAATCTTCCACAGATAGATAATTGGAAAAGGAGGAGTGTTTTAATAGCTTTTTTAGGTAATTTGGTACTACGCTAAAACTCAACACGTGGTAGTTTCTGAGAGGTTAGCTGCAAAGTGGAATCTGAAACCATATCAATGGACTTTTTGTGATGTTAAAGTTCACTGGTATATCTTGCACTTTGAATGACTGTCTAACCCCTATGTAATTTTGTAACATACGTTGGTGACATGGAAAATATTGGTTCACCGAGTTATACATTTGACACATTGTTCATTATACAGGATAAAAAATCATATTAATATCTCCACATATGTCACAGAAAAGTGTTTAAGTATTGGAAAGCGATGAAGCTCACTGTAGTGGATATAGTTTTCAAAATTCTAATTTTTGCTTGAAAGCTTGAATTTTATCATTGCCAAACAAATACTGTCAGTTTATTTTCCTTGAAGTGACGGGCACACTTAGTTCATTTTCAAAAAACTGCCAGATACCCAAGTCTGATGAACCATAGTTTCTGTTAGTTTTTCTTTCAGGTAAAATAGTGTTTCTTGAAAAAAGAAATTAGCTAGGTCAGCTCCCAACTTAAACAATAGCACCATTGCATTTCCTCATACTTCCTTGTACTTCTGTATGCTACAGAAATGCTTTATATGTTCTTCCTATTTCCTCACACAGAATATTAAAAGCAAGTATACTTGAGGGTTGAAATTTAGTAAAAATAATTCTTTATGGTTACATTAAGGAATTTCTTAAGTGAAACAGTTTTGTGCTTGCTGGTTTTATTTGTTTATTTTTAAACTGTGAGTAAATAGCAATGGAGAATAAATACAGTGAGCACTAGTAAGGTTTGGTGCTTACAGGCTTAATTCATGTGAAGGTGCCTTCAGTTTTATTTATCACGGCTTTGTGCTATCAGTGCAAATGTCAGCACCACCCCCCGCCTTAAAATATTTAGTGAGAAATGAAAAAGGCATATATTGTTTTGATATTATAAAAATAGTTTTGACCTTGTGAACACCCTGATAGTATCTTAGGGACTCCCCAGGGATTTGTACACTAAACTTTGAGAACTGCTGTTCTATTCTTATATTCTATTATATATAATTTATAATCCACTTTTAAAAAATACTTAATTTTTTAGAACATCTTTAGGTTCACAGCAAATTTGAGAGAGGGTACAGAGATTTCCCATATACTCCTTGCTCCCACTCATGCATAGCCTTTCCAGTTATCAACATACCCCACCAGAGTGGTACATTTGTTAACAGTTGATGAACCTGCATTGACACATCGTAAACACCCAAAGTCCATAGTTTACATTGTCACTTTTGGTATTGTACATTCTGTGGGGTTGGGCAAGTTTATAATGACTTGAATGCATTGTAATAGTTTCATACAGAGTATTTCCATTGCCCGAAATACCTTCTGTGCTCCTCTGCGTCCGTTCCCCTCACACCAATCCCTGGCAACCACTGATCTTTTTACTGTCTCCATAGTTTTGCCTTTTCTAGAATGTCATGTAGTTGGAACACTATAGTATACAGCCTTTTCAGATTGGCTTCTTTCAGTTAGTAATATGATTTTTAAAAAAAATAAATCTGTTTATTTATTTATATTTGGCTGCGTTGGGTCTTCGTTGCTGCACCCGGGTTTTCTCTAGTTGGGGTGAGCGGGGGCTACTCTTCGTTGCGGTGCACGGGCTTCTCATTGCGGTGGCTTCTCCCACTGCAGAGCACAGGCTCTAGGCACACGGGCTTCAGCAGTTGTGGCATGCAGGCTCAGCACTTGTGGCTTGTGGGCTCCAGAGCACAGACTCAGTAGTTGTGGCGCACGGGCCCAGTTGATACGTGGCATGTGGGATCCTCCCAGACCAAGGCTTGAACTCGTGTCCCCCGCATTGGCAGGCGGATTCTTAACCACTGCGCCACCAGGGAAGTCCAGTAATATGATTTTAAGGTTCTTCCATGTCTTTTCATGGCTTGATAGCTCCTTTCTTTTCAGCACTGAATAATATTCCATTGTCCGTAGGTACCACAGTTTATATATCCATTCACCTACTGAAGGATGACATCTTGGTTGCTGCCAGGTTTTGGCAATCATGAATAAAAGTGCTGTAAACATTTGTGTGCAGGTTTTTGTGAAGAAATAAGTTTTCAACTCCTTTGGGCAAATACCAAGAAGTGTGATTGCTGGATCATGTGGTAAGAGTATGATTAGTTTGGTAAGAAAGTGTCAAACTGTCTTCCAAAGTGGCCGAACCATTTTACATTCCCCAGCAATGAATGAGAGTTTGTTGCTCTGCATACTTGCCAGCATATTGCTATTATCAATGTTCTGGATTTTGTCCATTCCAATAGGGGTGTAGTGGTATCTCGTTGTTTCAATTTATATTTCCCCGATGACATATGATATGAAGCACCTTTTATATTCTTCACATGCTTATTTGCCATTTATATATCTTTGGTGAAGTGTCTATTTAGGTCTTTGGCCCATTTTTTAATTGCTTTGTTTTCTTATTGTTAAGTTTTGAGAGTTCTTTGTCTATTTTTTTTTTTTTTTTTTAGTAAATTTACCTTTTATTTTTTTATTTATCTTTTTTTTTTTTTACTATATTGTTTAACATCTTTATTGGAGTATAATTGCTTTACAATGGTGTGTTAGTTTCTGCTGTAGAACAAAGTGAATCAGCTATACGTATACATATGTCCCCATATACCCTCCCTCTTGCATCTCCCTCCCACCCTTCCTATCCCACCGCTCTAGGTGGACACAAAGCACTGAGCTGATCCCCCTGTGCTATACGGCTTCTTCCCAGTAGCTATCTGTTTTGCATTTGGTACTGTATATATGTCCATGCCACTCTCTCACTTTGTCCCAGCTTACCCTTCCCCCTCCCCGTGTCCTCAAGTCCATTCTCTACATCTGTGTCTTTATTCCTATCCTGCCCCTAGGTTCTTCAGAACCATTTTTTTTTAGGTTCCATATGTATGTGTTAGTATACGGTATTTGTTTTTCTCTTTCTGACTTACTTCACTCAGTATGACAGACTCTGGGTCCATCCACCTCGCTACAAATAACTGTTTCATTTCTTTTCATGGCTGAGTAATATTCCATTGTATATATGTGCCACGTATTCTTTGTCCATTCGTCTGTCGATGGACACGTAGGTTGCTTCCATGTGCTGGCTATTGTAAATAGTGCTGCAGTGAACATTGTGGTACATGACTCTTTTTGAATTACGGTTTTCTCAGGGTATATGCCCAGTAGTGGGATTGCTGGGTCGTAGGGTAGTTCTATTTTTAGGTTTTAAGGAACCTCCATACTGTTCTCCATAGTGGCTATATCAATTTACATTCCTACCAACAGTGCAAGAGGGTTCCCTTTTCTCCACACCCTCTCCAGCATTTATTGTTTCTAGATTTTTTGATGATGGCCATTCTGACCAGTGTGAGATGATATCTCGTTGTAGTTTTGATTTGCATTTCTCTAGTGATTAATGATGTTGAGCATTCTTTCATGTGTTTGTTGGCAATCTGTATATCTTCTTTGGAGAAATGTCTATTTAGGTCTTCTGCCCATTTTTGGATTGGGTTGTTTGTTTTTTTGATATTGAGCTGCATGAGCTGCTTGTAAATTTTGGAGATTAATCCTTTGTCAGTTGCTTCATTTGCAAATATTTTCTCCCATTCTGAGGGTTGTCTTTTCATCTTGTTTATGGTTTCCTTTGCTGTGCAAAAGCTTTGAAGTTTCATTAGGTCCCATTTGTTTATTTTTGTTTTTATTTCCATTTCTCTACGAGGTGGGTCAAAAAGGATCTTGCTGTGATTTATGTCGTAGAGTGTTCTGCCTGTGTTTTCCTCTAACAGTTTGATAGTGTCTGGCCTTACATTTAGGTCTTTAATCCATTTTGAGTTTATTTTTGTGTATGGTGTTAGAGAGTGTTCTAATTTCATACTTTTACATGTACCTGTCCAGTTTTCCCAGCACCACTTATTGAAGAGGCTGTCTTTTCTCCACTGTATATTCTTGCCTCCTTTTTCAAAGATAAGGTGACCATATGTGCGTGGGTTTATCTCTGGGCTTTCTATCCTGTTCCATTGATCTATATTTCTGTTTTTGTGCCAGTACCATACTGTCTTGATTACTGTAGCTTTGTAGTATAGTCTGAAGTCAGGGAGCCTGATTCCTCCAGCTCCATTTTTCGTTCTCAAGATTGTTTTTGCTATTCGGGGTCTTTTGTGTTTCCATACAAATTGTGAAATTTTTTGTTCTAGTTCTGTGAAAGATGCCAGTGGTACTTTGATAGGGATTGCATTGCATCTGTAGATTTCTTTGGGTAGTATAGTTATTTTCACAGTGTTGATTCTTCCAATCCAAGAACATGGTATATCTCTCCATCTATTTGTATCATCTTTAATTTCTTTCATCAGTGTCTTATAATTTTCTGCATACAGGTCTTTTGTCTCCTTAGGTAGGTTTATTCCTAGATATTTTATTCTTTTTGTTGCAGTGGTAAATGGAAGTGTTTTCTTAATTTCACTTTCAGATTTTTCATCATTAGTGTATAGGGATGCCAGAGATTTCTGTGCATTATTTTGTATCCTGCTACTTTAACAAATTCATTGATTAGCTCTAATAGTTTTCTGGTAGCATCTTTAGGATTCTCTATGTAGAGTATCATGTCATCTGCAAACAGTGACAGTTTAACTTCTTCTTTTCTATTTGTATTCCTTGTATTTCTTTTTCTTCTCTGATTGCTGTGGCTAAAACTTCCAAAACTGTGTTGAATGATAGTGGTGAGAGTGGACAACCTTGTCTTCTTCCTGATCTTAGTGGAAATGGTTTCAGTTTTTCACCGTTGAGAACCATGTTGGTTGTGGGTTTGTCATATATGGCCTTTATTATGTTGAGGTAAGTTCCCTCTAAGCCTACTTTCTGGAGAGGTTTTATCATAAATCAGTGTTGAATTTTGTAGAAAGCTTTTTCTGCATCTATTGAGATGATCATATGGTTTTTCTCCTTCAGTTTGTTAATATGGTGTATCACATTGATTGATTTGCGTATATTGAAGAATCCTTGAATTCCTGGGATAAACCCCACTTAATCATGGTGTATGATCCGTTTAAAGTGCTGTTGGATACTGTTTGCTAGTATTTTGTTGAGGATTTTTGCATCTGTGTTCATCAGTGATATTGGCCTGTAGTTTTCTTTGTTTGTGACAGCTTTGTCTGGTTTTGGTGTCAGGGTGATGGTAGCCTCGTAGAATGAGTTTGGGAGTGTTCCTCCCTCTGCTATATTTTGGAAGAGTTTGAGAAGGATAGGTGTTAGCTCTTCTCTAAATGTGTGATAGAATTTGCCTGTGAAGCCATCTGGTCCTGGGCTTTTGTTTGGTGGAAGATTTTTAATCACAGTTTCAATTTCAGTGCTTGTGATTGGCCTGTTTATATTTTCTATTTCTTCCTGGTTCGGTCTCGGAAGGTTGTGCTTTTCTAAGAATTTTTCCATTTCTTCCAGGTTGTCCATTTTATTGGCATATAGTTGCTTGTAGTAATCTCTCATGATCCTTTATATTTCTGCAGTGTCTGTTGTAACTTCTCCTTGTTCATTTCTAATTTTATTGATTTGAGTCCTCTCCCTCTTTTTCTTGATGAGTGTGGCTAATGGTTTATCAATTTTCTTTATCTTCTCAAAGAACTAGCTTTTAGTTTTATTGATATTTGCTATTGTTTCCTTCATTTCTTTTTCATTTATTATCTGATCTGATCTTTATGATTTCTTTCCTTCTGCTAACTTTGGGGTTTTTTTGGGTTCCTCTTTCTCTAATTGCTTTAGGTGTAAGGTTAGGTTGTTTATTTGAGATTTTTCTTGTTTCTTGAGGTAAGAATATATTGCTATAAACTTCCCTCTTAGAACTGGTTTTGCTGCATCCCATAGACTTTGGGTCATTGTGTTTTCATTGTCATTTGTTTCTATGTATTTTTTGATTTCCTCTTTGCTTTCTTCAGTGATCTCTCGGTTATTTAGTAGTGTATTATTTAGCCTTCATGTGTTTGTATTTTGTACAGATTTTTTCCTGTAATTGATATCTAGTCTCATAGTGTTGTGGTTGGAAAAGATACTTGATATGATTTCGGTTTTTTAAAAGTTACTGAGGCTTGATTTGTGACCCAAGATATGATCTATCCTGGAGACTGTTCTGTGAGCACTTGAGAAGAAAGTGTATTCTGTTGTTTTTGGATGGAATGTCCTATAATTATCAATTAAGTCCATCTTGTTTAATGTATCATTTAAAGCTTGTGTTTCCTTATTTATTTTCATTTTGGATGATCTGTCCATTGGTGAAAGTGGGGTGTTAAAGTCCCCTACTACGGTTGTGTTACTGTTGACTTCCCGTTTTATGGCTGTTAGCATTTGTCTTATGTATTGAGGTGCTCCTGTGTTGGGTGCATAAATATTTACAATTGTTATATCTTCTTCTTGGATTGATCCCTTGATCATGATGTAGTGTCCTTCTTTGTCTCTTGTAATAGTCTTTGTTTTAAAGTCTACTTTGTCTGATACGAGAATTGCTACTCCAGCTTTCTTTTGATTTCCATTAGCATGGACTATCTTTTTCCATCCCCTCACTTTCAGTCTGTATGTGTCCCTAGGTCTGAAGTGGGTATCTTGTAGACAGCATAAATACGGGTCTTGTTTTTGTATCCATTCACCCAGTCTATGTCGTTTGGTTGGAACATTTAATCCATTTACATTTAAGGTAGTTATCAATATGTATGTTCCTATGACCATTTTCTTAATTGTTTTGGGTTTGTTATTGTAGCTCTTTTCCTTCTCTTGTGTTTCCTGCCTAGAGAAGTTCCTTTAGCATTTGCTGTAAATCTGGCTTGGTGGTGCTGAATTCTCTTAACTTTTGCTTTTCTCTAAAGGTTTTAATTTCTCTGTCGAATCTGAATGCGATCCTTGCTGGGTAGAGTAATCTTCGTTGTAGGTTTTTTCCCTTTCATCACTTTAAATATGTCCTGCCACTCCCTTCTGGCTTGCAGAGTTTCTGCTGAAAGATCAGCTGTTAACCTTATGGGGATTCCCTTGTATGTTATTTGTTGCTTTTCCCTTGCTGCTTTTAATATTTTTTCTTTGTATTTAACTTTTGATAGTTTGATTAATATGTGTCTTGGCGTGTTTCTCCTTGGATTTATCCTGCTTGGGACACTGTGCTTCCTGGACTTGACTAACTATTTCCTTTCCCATATTAGGGAAGTTTTCAACTATATTCTCTTCAGATATTTTCTCAGTCTCTTTGTTTTTCTCTTCTTCCTCTGGGACTCCTATAATTTAAATGTTGGTGTGTTTAATGTTGTCCCAGAGGTCTCTGAGACTGTCCCCAATTCTTTTCATTCTTTTTTCTTCATTCTCCTCTGTGGTAGTTATTTCCACTATTTTATCTTCCAGGTCACTTATCCATTCTTCTGCCTCAGTTATTCTGCTATTGATTCCTTCTAGAGAATTTTTAATTTCATTTATTGTGTTGTTCATTCATTGTTTGTTTGCTCTTTAGTTCTTCTAGGTCCTTGTTAAACGTTTCTTATATTTTCTCCATTCTATTTCCAAGATTTTGGATCATCTTTACTATCATTACTCTGAATTCTTTTTCAGGTAGGCTGCCTGTTTCCTCTTCATTTGTTTGGTCTGGTAGGTTTTTACCTTGCTCCTTCATCTGCTGTATATTTCTCTGTCTTCCCATTTTGCTTAACTTGCTGTGTTCGGGGTCTCCTTTTCGCAGCCTGCAGGTTCATAATTCCCATTGCTTTTGGTGTCTGCCCTCAGTGGGTAAGGTTGGTTTAGTGGGTTGTGTCGGCTTCCTGGTGGAGGGGACTGGTGCCTGTGTTCTGGAGGATGAGGCTGGATCTTGTCTTTCTGGTGGGCAGGACCATGTCTGGTGTGTGTTTTCGGGATGTCTGTGAACTCAGTATGATTTTAGGCAGCCTCTCTGCTAATGGGTGGGGTTGTGTTCCTGTCTTGCTAGTTGTTTGGCATGGGATGTCTAGTACGGGAGTTTGCTGGTCGTTAAGTGGAGCTGGGTGTAAGCATTGAGATGGAGGTCTGTGGGAGAGCTCTCACTGACTGATATTATGTGGGGCTGGGATGTCTCTGGTGGTCCAATGTCCTGAACTCGGCTCTCTCACCTCAGAGACTCAGGCCTGACAACCTGGCCAGAGCACCAAGACCCTGTGAGCCACATGGCTCTTTTGGGAAGTCTGAGGTCTTCTTCCAGCTTTCAGTAGGTGTTCTGTAGGAGTTGTTCCACATGTAGATGTATTTTTGATGTATTTGTGGGGAGGAAAGTGATCTCCATGTCTTACTCCTCCACCACCTTGAAGGTCCTCTGTCTCTTTGTTTATTTTGGATAATAGTCCCTTATCAGATATGTCTTTTGCAAATATTTTCTCCCAAACTGTGGCTTGTCTTCTCATTCTCCTGACATTGTCTTTCGCAAAGCAGTTTTTAATTTTAATGAACTCCAGCTTATCAGTTATTTCTTTCATGGATTGTTCCTTCAGTGTTGTATCAAAAAAGTCTTTGCTATACTCAAGTCATCTAGATTTTCTCATATGTTATTTTCCAGGAGTTTTATAGTTTTGCATTTTACATTTAGGTCTGTGATCCATTTTGAGTTAACTTATGTGAAGCATGTAAGGTCTGTATCTAGGTTCATTTTTTTTTTTTTTTTGCATTGGATGTTCAGTTGTTCCAGCACTATTTGTTGAAGAGACTGTCTTTGCTCCATTGTATTGCTTATGCTCCTTTGTCAAAGATGAGTTGATTATATTTATGGGGGTCTATTTCTGGGCTGTCTATTCTGTTCCACTGATCTATGTGTCTATTTTTTTGCCATGTATTTGTCTACACTGTCTTGATTACTGTAGCTTTACAGTAAGTCTTGAAGTTAGGTAGTGTTAGTAGTTCAGCATTTTCTCCTTGAATATCATATTGGCTATTCTGGCTCTTTTGCTTATAATCCACTTTTGAGAGAGAAATGGGATTCTGTTAATAATAACCTCAGGATTTCCCTGGTGGTGCAGTGGTTAAGAATCCGTCTGCCAATGCATGGGACACGGGTTCGATCCCTGGTCTGGGAAGATCCCACGTGCCGTGGAGCAACTAAGCCTGTGCGCAACAACTACTGAGCCTGCACTCTAGAGCCCACATGCCACAACTACCAAAGCCCATGTGCCTAGAGCCCAAGCTCCGCAACAAGAGAAGCCACCGCAGTGATTAGCCCGCACACTGCAACGAAGAGTAGCCCCCGCTTGCCGCAACTAGAGGAAGCCCACACGCAACAACGAAGACCCAGTGCAGTCATTAAAAAAAAAAAATAATAATAATAATAACCTCAGAATAACAGATGTAAACTAGGACTGTCGTGAGCACACTGGGACATGTAGTCACTTTGTCTATAATTGCCTTATTTCTAGGGCAATTCAAATCATCTTCTGTTATTTGGTCTTCATGTCACATAGTCTTTTTGATGAAACCATCAGTCATTGTGGGAGGAAGACAGGGAAGAACCAGGAACATTGAGAGGTTTGTTAGCTTTCATCTTTGAGTATTAAAACTCCTAAACTTCAGATACAAACTGTATGTCCTGTTGTTCTTGAACTTGGATCTGTTAAAAATTTCAGCAATGTTGTTGTTTCTTGGGGTGATTTGAGTTAGAATATTCAGTTTGGTCATCAGGAGACGGCCATATACTAAAGAGTAGTCACAGAAAAGAAATTTAATAGTTTTTGCACCTCTTGAATAATGTGACTTGGATATTAAAATTTGGTATGGTTCAAAGTGGGACCAAAAATTGTTAAATGATTAACTGCCTTAATGTATCAAAGACTTTTTCGTGTGTAGGGAAAAATACACTTATAAATGTGAATGTTGTTGTGCTATATTATCTTTTTGCAAAACTCCTTAAATTATATTTGTCGGATTAAATTCTTCCTTTATTCTAAAGCTTATTGTTTGTGAAATTTACTATTTCTAGAATATATACATGAAGACCAAAATTCTGACACTTTAAGTAAAAACATGTATTCAGTTAAAACTTAATTGCTTATTGACACTATCTTGAGTATTGTAAAAAGTATGTTTCAGGCACATATAATGGTGTACATAATTTGTGAATGTGTATGAATGATGAATATAACTTGTGAATTTAGTATCAAAATTAAGTAGAAGCTACATGAAACTTTACTCTAAAATTTTGTTAGTTCAATTTTTTGATGGCTCTAAAGAAACTCTTAAAACTCTGTTAGCTCTGTTTGATTGATATGAGTAGAGAGAATTATCCTTTGGGATTTATTGCAGAGTATTTAAAAGGGGAGAATTGTTGCTATTTTTCCTCAAGAAATTCACTTAATTGCTTCAGACAGTATGTTAACAGATTTTTGTTTCCTCTCAGGCTATGGCTTATGCTGTACCAGCCTAAGCTTTTCTCACTTCAGCTAATTAAGACTAATACCATTGTGTTCCTGCCACTCCAGTTCTAATTTAGCCTTTCCAAAAAGAATGCCTGTTAAGAAGCAAAGCTATAGATGAAAGAGGATAAAAATAATTTTTGTACTTCATTAACCATCAATCTTTGTAGCTTCACTTCTTTGTCTTAATGTGAGAAGAATGGTTAGTTAAAAAAAATTTGCTCTTCTGAGCTGTTTGTTGTATATGATGGAGCCATTCTAGTGTCAGAAATGGATCTTCAGGACAGTTTTCCTTAATACAGTATGTGAAAAAATACCATAAAAAACATTACATTCAGTATATACGTGCTGCATAAACATGCTAAAATGTTTTTGTTTTTATTAAAGAAAAGGCAAAATGGTCTTCTAACAGTCAGGTTCAGGTAGGTAAAATGAACCTTGAGGTAAGGTTTAAGGTTACATTGGTCAACTGAGATCCTTTAGTAACTGTTCTTTAGACTTATTTTTTAAATAAAATTTTATTGGAATATAGTTGATTTAAAATATTGTGTTAGTTTTAGCTGTACAGAAAAGTGAATCATTTATACATATACATCTATCCACTCTTTTTTTAGATTCTTTTCCCACATAGGTCATTACAGAGTATTGAGAAGAGTTCCCTGTGCTATGCAGTAGGTCCCTATTAGTCACCTATTTTATGTATAGTAGTGTGTATATATCAATCCCAGTCTCCCAATTTATCCCTCCCCCTTTCCCCACCTGGTAACCATAAGTTTGTTTTGTACATCTGTGACTCTGTTTCTGTTTTCTAAATAAGTTCATTTGTACCATTTTTTTTGGATTCCACAAATAAGTGATATCATATGATGTTTATCTTTCTCTGTCTGACTTACTTCACTCAGTATGACAATCTCTAGGTTCATCCATGTTGCTGCAAATGACATTTGTTCTTTTTATGGCTGAGTAGTATTAAGACTTATTTTTAAATGATTACATTTATAACCATTTGGCCAACCTTATACTTTTTTTTATTTTTGAATTTTATTTTATTTTTTTATACAGCAGGTTCTTATTAGTCATCAATTTTATACACATCAGTGTATACATGTCAATCCCAATCGCCCAATTCAGCACACCACGATCAGCACACCCCTGCGGCTTTCCCGCCTTGGTGTCCATACGTTTGTTCTCTACATCTGTGTCTCAACTTCTGCCCTGCAAACTGGTTCATCTGTACCATTTTTCTAGGTTGCACATACATGCATTAATATACGATATTTGTTTTTCTCTTTCTGACGTACTTCACTCTGTATGACAGTCTCTAGGTCCATCCACGTCTCAACAAATGACCCAATTTTGTTCCTTTTTATGGCTGAGTAATATTCCATTGTATATATGTACCACATCTTCTTCATCCATTCGTCTGTCGATGGGCATTTAGGTTGCCTCCATGTCCTGGCTATTGTAAATAGTGTTGCAGTGAACATTGAGGTGCGTGTGTCTTTTTGAATTATGGTTTTCTCTGGGTATATGCCCAGTAGTGGGATTGCTGGGTCATATGGTGATTCTATTTGTAGTTTTTTCAGGAACCTCCATACTGTTCTCCATAGTGGCTGTATCACTTTACATTCCCACCAACAGTGCAAGAGGGTTCCCTTTTCTCCACACCCTCTCCAGCATTTGTTGTTTGTAGGTTTTCTGATGATGCCCATTCTAACTGGTGTGAGAAGATACCTCATTGTAGTTTTGATTTGCATTTCTCTAATAATTAGTGATGTTGAGCAGCTTTTCATGTGCTTCTTGGCCATCTGTATGTCCTCTTTGGAGAAATGTCTATTTAGGTCTTCTGCCCATTTTTGGATTGGGTTGTTTGTTTCTTTAATATTGAGCTGCATGAGCTGTTTATATATTTTGGAGATTAATCCTTTGTCCATTGATTCGTTTGCAAATATTTTCTCTCATTCTGAGGGTTGTCTTTTCATCTTGTTTATGGTTTCCTTTGCTGTGCAAAAGCTTTGAAGTTTCATTAGGTCCCATTTGTTTATTTTTGTTTTTATTTCCATTACTCTAGGAGGTGGATCAAAAAAGATCTTGCTGTGATTTATGTCAAAGAGTGTTCTTCCTATGTTTTACTCTAGAGTGTTCTTCCTATGTTTTACTCTAAGAGTTTTATAGTGTCCGGTCTTACATTTAGGTCTCGAATCCATTTTGAGTTTATTTTTGTGTATGGTGTTAGGGAGTGTTCTAATTTCATTCTTTTACATGTAGCTGTCTAGTTTTCCCAGCACCACTTATTGAAGGAGACTGTCTTTTCTCCATTGTATATCTTTGCCTGCTTTGTCATAGATTAGTTGACCATAGGTTCATGGGTTTATCTCTGGGCTTTCTATCCTGTTCCATTGATCTATATTTCTGTTTTTGTGCCAGTACCATATTGTCTTGATTACTGTAGCTTTGTAGTATAGTCTGAAGTCAGGGAGTCTGATTCCTCCAGCTCCGTTTTTTTCCCTCAAGACTGCTTTTGCTATTTGGGGGCTTTTGTGTCTCCATACAAATTTTAAGATTATTTGTTCTAATTCTGTAAAAAATGCCATTGGTAATTTGATAGGGATTGCATTGCATCTGTAGATTGCTTTGGGTAGTATAGTCATTTTCACAATATTGAGTCTTCCAATCCAAGAACATGGTATATCTCTCCATCTGTTGGTATCATCTTTACTTTCTTTCATTAGTGTCTTATAGTTTTCTGCATACAGGTCTTTTGTCTCCCTAGGTAGGTTTATTCCTAGGCATTTTATTCTTTTTGTTGCAGTGGTAAATAGGAGTGTTTCCTTAATTTGTCTTTCAGATTTTTCATCATTAGTGTATAGGAATGCAAGAGATTTCTGTGCATTAATTTTGTATCCTGCTACTTTACCAAATTCATTGATTAGCTCTAGTTGTTTCCTGGTGGCATTTTTAGGATTCTCTATGTATAGTATCATGTCATCTGCAAACAGTGACAGTTTTACTTCTTCTTTTCCAATTTGTATTCTTTTTATTTCTTTTTCTTCTCTGATTGCCATGGCTAGGACTTCCAAAACTATGTTGAGTAATAGTGGTGAGAGTGGACATCCTTCTCTTGTACCTGATCTTAGAGGAAATGCTTTCAGTTTTTCACCGTTGAGAATGATATTTGCTGTGGGTTTGTCGTATATGGCCTTTATTATGTCCACTTTTTGGAGAGTTTTTATCATAAATGGGTGTTGGGAATTCTTTCAAAAGCTTTTTCTGCATCTATTGAGATGATCATATGGTTTTTATTCTTCAATTTGTTCATATGGTGTATCACATTGATTGATTTGCGTATACTGAAGAATCCTTGCATCCCTGGGATAAATCCCACTTGATCATGGTGTATGATAGTTTTAATGTGTTGTTGGATTCTGTTGGCTAGTATTTTGTTGAGGATTTTTGCATCTATATTCATCAGTGATATTGGTCTGTAATTTTCTTCTTTTGTAGTATCTTTGTCTGGTTTTGGTATCAGGGTGATGGTGGCCTCATAGAATGAGTTTGGGAGTGTTCCTTCCTCTGCAATTTTTTGGAAGAGTTTGAGAAGGATGGGTGTTAGCTCTTCTTTAAATGTTTGATAGAATTCACCTGTGAAGCCATCTGGTCCTGGACTTCTGTTTGTTGGAAGATTTTTAGTCACAGTTTCAATTTCATTACTTGTGATTAGTCTGTTCATATTTTCTATTTCTTCCTGATTCAGTCTTGGAAGGTTATACCTTTGTAAGAATTTGTCCATTTCTTCCAGGTTGTCCATTTTATTGACATAGAGTTGCTTGTAGTAGTCTCTTAGGATGCGTTTGTATTTCTGCGGTGTCTGTTGTAACTTCTTCTTGTTCATTTCTAATTTTAGTGATTTGAGTCCTCTCCCTCTTTTTCTTGATGAGTCTGGCTAATAGTTTATCAATTTTGTTTATCTTCTCAAAGAACCAGCTTTTATTTTTATTGATCTTTGCTATTGTTTTCTTTGTTTCTATTTCATTTGTTTCTGCTCTGATCTTTATGATTTCTTTCCTTCTGCTAACATTGGGTTTTGTTTGTTCTTCTTTCTCTCGTTCCTTTAGGCATAAGGTTAGATTGTTTATTTGAGTTTTTTCTTGTTTCTTGAGGTAGGCTTGTATAGCTATAAGCTTCCCTCTTAGAACTGCTTTTGCTGCATCCCATAGGTTTTGGATCGTCCTGTTTTCATTGTCATTTGTCTCTAGGTATTGTTTGATTTCCTCTTTGATTTCTTCAGTGATATCTTGGTTGTTTAGTAGCGTATTGTTTAGCCTCCATGTGTGTGTGTTTTTATGTTTTTTTTCCCTGTAATTGATTTCTAATCTCATAGCGTTGTGGTCAGAAAAGATGTTTGATATGATTTCAATTTTCTTAAATTTTCTGAGGCTTGATTTGTTACCCAGGATGTGATCTATCCTGGAGAATGTTCTGTGTGCACTTGAGAAGAAAGTGTAATCTGCTGTTTTTGGATGGAATGTCCTATAAACATCAATTAAATCTCTAAGGTCTATTGTGTCATTTAAAGCTTGTGTTTCCTTATTTTCTGTTTGAATGATCTGTCCATTGGTGTAAGTGAGGTGTTAAAGTCCCCCACTATTATTGTGTTACTGTCGATTTCCTCTTTTAGAGCTGTTAGCAGTTGCCGTATGTGTTGAGGTGCTCCTATGTTGGGTGCATATATATTTAGAATTGTTATATCTTCTCCTTGGATTGATCCCTTGATCATTATGTAGTGTCCTTTCTTGTCTCTTGTAACATTCTCTATTTTAAAGTCTTATTTTATTTGATATGAGTATTGCTACTCCAGCTTTCTTTCGACTTCCATTTGCATGGAATATATTTTTCCATCCCCTCACTTTCAGTCTGTATATGTCCCTAGGTCTGAAGTGGGTCTGTTGTAGACAGCATATGTATGGGTCTTGTTTTTGTATCCATTCAGCAAGCCTGTGTCTTTTGGTTGGAGCATTTAATCCATTCACGTTTAAGGTAATTATTGATATGTATGTTCCTATGACCATTTTCTTAATTGTTTTGGGTTTTTTTTTTTAGGTCCTTTTCTCCTCTTGTGTTTCCCACTTGGAGAAGTTCCTTTAGCATTTGTTGTAGGGCTGGTTTGGTGGTGCTGAATTCTCTTAGCTTTTGCTTGTCTGTAAAGCTTTTGATTTCTCCATCGAATCTGAATGAGATCCTTGCGGGGCAGAGTAATCTTGGTTGAAGGTTCTTCCCTTTCATCACTTGAAGTATATCATGCCCCTCCCTTCTGGCTTGTAGAGTTTCTGCTGAGAAATCAGCTGTTAACCTTATGGGAGTTCCCTTGTATGTTATTTGTTGTTTTTCCCTTGCTGCTTTCAATAATTTTTCTTTGTCTTTAATTTTTGCCAGTTTGATTACTATGTGTCTCGGCATGTTTGTCCTTGTGTTTATCCTGTATGGGACTCTCTGTGCTTCCTGGACTTGGGTGGCTATTTCCTTTCCCATGTTAGGGAAGTTTTCGACTGTAATCTCTTCAAATATTTTCTCAGGTCCTTTCTCTCTCTCTTCTCCTTCTGGGACCCCTATAATGCGAATGTTGTTGCGTTTAATGTTGTCCCAGAGGTCTCTTAGGCTGTCTTCATTTCTTTTCATTCTTTTTTCTTTATTCTGTTCCACAGCAGTGAATTCCACCATTCTGTCTTGCAGGTCACTTATCTGTTTTCTGCCTCAGTTATTCTGCTGTTGATTCCTTCTAGTGTAGTTTTCATTTCAGTTATTGTATTGTTCATCTCTGTGTGTTTGTTCTTTAATTCTTCTAGGTCTTTGTTAAACATTTCTTGCATCTTCTCGATCTTTGCCTCCACTCTTTCTTCGAGGTCCTGGATCATCTTCACTCTCATTGTTCTGAATTCTTTTTCTGGATGGTTGCCTATCTCCACTTCATTTAGTTGTTTTTCTGGGGTTTTATCTTGTTCCTTCATCTGGTACATAGCCCTCTGCCTTTTCATCTTGTCTATCTTTCTGTGAATGTGGTTTTTTTTCCACGGGCTGCAGGATTGTAGTTCTTCTTGCTTCTGCTGTCTGCCCTCTGATGGATGAGGCTATCTAAGAAGCTTGTATAAGTTTCCTGATGGGAGGGACTGGTGGTGGGTAGAGCTGACTGTTGCTCTGGTGGACAGAGCTCAGTAAAGTTTAATCCGCTTGACTGCTGATGGGTGGGGCTGGGTTCCCTCCCTGTTGGTTGTTTGGCCTGAGGCAACCCAACACTGGAGCCTACCTGGGCTCTTTGGTGGGGCTAATGGCAGACTCTGGGAGGGCTCACGCCAAGGAGTACTTCCCAGAACTTCTGCTGCCAGTGTCCTTGTCCCCACGGTGAGCCACAGCCACCCCCCGCCTCTGCAGGAGACCCTCCAACGTTAGCAGGTAGGTCTGGTTCAGTCTCCCCTGGGGTCACTACTCCTTCCTCTGGGTTCCGATGCACACACTACGCTGTGTGTGCCCTCCAAGAGTGGGGTCTCTTTTTCCCCCAGTCCTGTCGAAGTCCTGCAATCAATTCCCACTAGGCTTCAAAGTCTGATTCTCTAGGAATTCCGCCTCCCATTGCCAGACCCCCAGGTTGGGAAGCCTGACGTGGGGCTCAGAACCTTCACTCCAGTGGGTGGATTTCTGTGGTATAAGTGTTCTGCAGTCTGTGAGTCATCCACGCAGCAGTTATGGGATTTGTTTTTACTGTGATTGCGCCCCTCCTACCATCTCATTGTGGCTTCTCCTTTGTCTTTGGATGTGGGGTATCTTTTTTGGTGAGTTCCAGTCTCTTCTTGTCGATGATTGTCCAGCAGCTAGTTGTGATTCTGGTGTTCTCACAAGAGGGAGTGAGAGCACGTCCTTCTACTCCGCCATCTTGGTTCCTCTCAGGTCAACCTTTTATAAATTTTTTTCTTTTAATTAATTAATTAATTAAAAGAAATTAATTTCTGTGTTGGGTCTTTGTTTCTGTACGAGGGCTTTCTCTAGTTGCGATGAGCAGGGGCCACTCTTCATCGCGGTGCACGGGCCTCTCAGTGTCGCGGCCTCTCTTGTTGCGGAGCACAAGCTCCAGACGCGCAGGCTCGGTAGTTGTGGCTCACCGGCCTAGTTGTTCCGTGGCATGTGGGATCTTCCCAGACCAGGGCTCGAACCCGTGTCCCCTGCATTGGCAGGCAGATTCTCAACCACTGCGCCACCAGGGAAGCCCAGGTCAACCTTTTAGATGTACGATAAATGAAGGGATAGCATAGAAAATTGGTGATAATAAAGGAAAGGTAAATGAAATTGTAGGTTTAATGCAGGTTGAATTGGTGTTCTCCTAAGAATTTATTGTCTTATATTTTTCTCTTCAGTTTACTGAAGTCCTGCAAAGACTTCAGGAGACATGTACTTATTCATTTATTCCTAAAACTGTGTAGCTGTGCTTGCTTACTTGGTCAAAGTAGTATAAATTACTTTTCATGAAATGAATGAATTGAAATTTCTTTTGTACCTATACGATTTAGAATGGTTTATGTTGGGTTACATTTTTTTGCTCAAAGTATAGTTGGTTGGAAACATGCCACTTTAACAAATACTACTTTTTCTCCCCTATAAAATGTTGTAATGGAGGTTTAGTGCTACATTGGCTTCCTAAAGACAACCTAGGTATTTTGTTATGAATTTCTATAGTACAGTATACTTGATTACAATGAGATTTCCTTTTGGAAATCTATACTATAATCTGTAACCTCTACTTAAAGACTTACAACTAACCTATACTTTATCTAAAATTGTTGGGAAAAGATGTAATTAAATACTTCTACCTCACTTGGAATCAGAAAGTTTAGAATTTGTCATGGTTGAATATGTTTGTGATGGAAAACACTTTTAAAAAATAATGTATACTTAGCAGTTTTATTCAGTTGGAAAATTCTAACGAACGTATAATGTTTATTTTGTTTTCTATACAGCATCGTTACTTATTCCTGCTGGTAAAACTCTTCCCACTTTTATCACAGCAGAACTGGTATGTATCTTATTTAAGAGATATACATATCTATATTTTTTTAAAATTTTTCTTTTCAGCTTTAAAACAGTTTGTCATTCTATAATGCAAAGACTGAATAAGGACAAAATATAATCTGAGAGTATATAGTATTAAATAGCATTTTCAGTATGGTATGGCATTAATTGTGTTAGGTTATTTCTGTCGCTACCAACTTTGTGATATTGTGTGCATTTTAAAATCTATTCCTTTTCTTTTTTTTTCAATTTTATTTTATTTATTTTTTTATACAGCAGGTTCTTATTAGTCATCCATTTTATGCACATCAGTGTATACATGTCAATCCCAATCGCCCAATACATCCCCCCACCCCCCCACCCCCCACCGCTTTACCCCATTGGTGTCCATACGTTTGTTCTCTACATCTGTGTCTCAATTTCTGCCCTGCAAACCAGTTCATCGGTACCATTTTTCTAGGTTCCACATATATGCGTTAATATACGATATTAGTTTTTCTCTTTCTGACGTACTTCACTCTGTGTGACAGTCTCTAGATTCATCCATGTCTCTACGAATGACCCAATTTCGTTCCTTTTTATGGCTGAGTAATATTCCATTGTATATATGTACCACATCTTATTTATCCACTCGTCTGTCGATGGGCATTCAGGTTGCTTCCATGACCTGGCTATTGTAAATAGTGCTGCAGTGAACATTGGAGTGCATGTGTCTTTGAATTATGGTTTTCTCTGGGTATATGCCCAGTAGTGGGATTGCTGGGTCATATGGTGATTCTATTTTTAGTTTTTTAAGGAACCTCCATACTGTTCTCCATAGTGGCTGTATCACTTTACATTCCCACCAGCAGTGCAAGAGAGTTCCCTTTTCTCCACACCCTCTCCAGCATTTGTTGTTTGTAGATTTTCTGATGATGCCCATTCTAACTGGTGTGAGAAGATACCTCCTTGTAGTTTTGATTTGCATTTCTCTAATAATTAGTGATGTTGAGCAGCTTTTCATGGGCTTCTTGGCCATCTGTATGTCCTCTTTGGAGAAATGTCTGTTTAGGTCTTCTGCACATTTTTTTTTTTTTTTTAAAAGAGCTAAGGGTCTGGCTTTTTATTTATTTTTTTATCTATGGCTGTGCTGGGTCCTCGCCTCTGTGTGAGGCCTCCCTCCAGTTGTGGCAAGCGGGGGCCACTCTTCATTGCGGTGCGCGGGCCTCTCACCATCGCGTCCTCTCTTGTTGCGGAGCACAGGCTCCAGACGTGCAGGCTCAGCAATTGTGGCTCACGGGCCCAGTCGCTCCGCGGCATGTGGGATCTTCCCAGACCAGGGCTCGAACCCGTGTCCCCTGCATTGGCAGGCAGATTCTCAACCACTGCGCCACCAGGGAAGCCCCTGCCCATTTTTTGATTGGGTTGTTAGTTTTTTTAATATTGAGCTGCATGAGCTGTTTATATATTTTGGAGATTAATCCTTTGTCCGTTGATTCATTTGCAAATATTTTTTCCCATTCTGAGGGTTGTCTTTTTGTCTTGTTTGTAGTTTTCTTTGCTTTGCAAAAGCTTTGAAGTTTCATTAGGTCCCATTTGTTTATTTTTGTTTTTATTTCCATTACTCTAGGAGGTGGATCAAAAAAGATCTTGCTGTGATTTTTGTCAAAGAGTGTTCTTCCTATGTTTTACTCTAAGAGTTTTATAGTGTCTGGTCTTACATTTGGGTCTCAAATCCAGTTTGAGTTTATTTTTGTGTGTGGTGTTAGGGAGTGTTCTAATTTCATTCTTTTACATGTAGCTGTCTAGTTTTCCCAGGACCACTTATTGAAGAGACCGTCTTTTCTCCATTGTATATCCTTGCCTCCTTTGTCATAGATTAGTTGGCCATAGGTGCGTGGGTTTATCTCTGGGCTTTCTATCCTGTTCCGTTGATGTATATTTCTGTTTTTGTGCCAGTATCATATTGTCTTGATTACTGTAGCTTTGTAGTATAGTCTGAAGTCAGGGAGTCTGATTCCTCCAGCTCCGTTTTTTTTCCCTCAAGACTGCTTTTGCTATTTGGGGGCTTTTGTGTCTCCATACAGATTTTAAGATTTTTTCTTCTAGTTCTGTAAAAAATGCTATTGGTAGTTTGATAAGGATTGCATTGCATCTGTAGATTGCTTTGGGTAGTATAGTCATTTTCACAATATTGAGTCTTCCAATCCAAGAACATGGTATATCTCTCCATCTGTTGGTATCGTCTTTAATTCCTTCCAACAGTGTTTTATAGTTTTCTGCATACAGGTCTTTTGTCTCCCTAGGTAGGTTTATTCCTAGGTATTTTATTCTTTTTGTTGCAATGGTAAATGGGAGTGTTTCCTTAATTTCTCTTTAGATTTTTCATTAGTGTATAGGAATGCAGGAGATTTCTGTGCATTAATTCTGTATCCTGCTACTTTACCAAATTCGTTGATTAGCTCTAGTAGTTTTCTGGTAGCATCTTTAGGATTCTCTATGTATAGTATCATGTCATCTGCGAACAGTGACAGTTTTACTTCTTCTTTTCCAACTTGTATTCCTTTTATTTCTTTTTCTTCTCTGATTGCTGTGGCTAGGACTTCCAAAACTATGTTGAATAATAGTGACGAGAGTGGACATCCTTGTGTCGTTCCTGATCTTAGAGGAAATGCTTTCAGTTTTTCACCATTGAGAATGATATTTGCTGTGGGTTTGTCGTATATGGCCTTTATTATGTTGAGGTAAGTTCCCTCTATGCCCACTTTCTGGAGAGTTTTTATCATAAATGGGTGTTGAATTTTGTCAAAAGCTTTTTCTGCATCTATTGAGATGATCATATGGGTTTTATTCTTCAATTTGTTCATATGGTGTAGCACATTGTTTGATTTGCGTATATTGAAGAATCCTTGCATCCCTGGGATAAATCCCACTTGATCATGGTGTGTGATCCTTTTAATGTGTTGTTGGATTCTGTTGGCTAGTATTTTGTTGAGGATTTTTGCATCTATATTCATCAGTGATATTGGTCTGTAATTTTCTTCTTTTGTAGTATCTTTGTCTGGTTTTGGTATCAGGGTGATGGTGGCCTCATAGAATGAGTTTGGGAGTGTTCCTTCCTCTGCAAGTTTTTGGAAGAGTTTGAGAAGGATGGGTGTTAGCTCTTCTCTAAATGTTTGATAGAATTCACCTGTGAAGCCATCTGGTGTTGGACTTTTGTTTGTTGGAAGATTTTTAATCACAGTTTCAATTTCATTACTTGTGATTAGTCTGTTCATATTTTCTATTTCTTCCTGATTCAGTCTTGGAAGGTTATACTTTTCTAAGAATTTGTCCATTTCTTCCAGGTTGTCCATTTTATTGACATAGAGTTGCTTGTAGTAGTCTCTTAGGATGCTTTGTATTTCTGCGGTGTCTGTTGTATATTCTCCTTTTTCATTTCTAATTTTAGTGATTTGAGTCCTCTCCCTCTTTTTCTTGATGAGTCTGGCTAATGGTTTATCAATTTTGTTTATCTTCTCAAAGAACCAGCTTTTAGTTTTGTTGATCTTTGCAATTGTTTTCTTTGTTTCTGTTTCATTTATTCTGCTCTGACCTTTATGATTTCTTTCCTTTTGCTAACTTTGGGTTTTGTTTGTTCTTCTTTCTCTCGTTCCTTTAGGCATAAGGTTAGATTGTTTATTTGAGATTTTTCTTGTTTCTTGAGGTAGGCTTGTATAGCTATAAACTTCCCTCTTAGGACTGCTTTTGCTGCATCCCATAGGTTTTGGATCATCGTGTTTTCATTGTCATTTGTCTCTAGGTATTTTCTGATTTCCTCTTTAATTTCTTCAGTGATCTCTTGGTTATTTAGTAATGTATTGTTTAGCATCCATGTGTTTGTGTTTTTTACTTTTTTTTCCTTGTAATTCATGTCTAATCTCATAGCACTGTGGTCAGAAGAGATGCTTGATAGGATTTCAAATTTCTTAAATTTACTGAGGCTTGATTTGTGACCCAAGATGTGATCTATCCTGGAGAATGTTCTGTGTGCACTTGAGAAGAAAGTGTAATCTGCTGTTTTTGGATGGAATGTCCTATAAACATCAATTAAATCTCTAAGGTCTATTGTGTCATTTAAAGCTTGTGTTTCCTTATTAATTTTCTGTTTGGATGATCTGTCCATTGGTGTAAGTGAGGTGTTTAAGTCCCCCACTATTATTGTGTTACTGTCGATTTCCTCTTTTAGAGCTGTTAGCAGTTGCCGTATGTGTTGAGGTGCTCCTATGTTGGGTGCATATATATTTAGAATTGTTATATCTTCTCCTCGGATTGATCCCTTCATCATTATTTAGTGTCCTTCCTTGTCTCTTGTAACATTCTTTATTTTAAAGTCTATTTTATCTGCTGTGAGTATTGCTACTCCAGCTTTCTTTTGATTTCCATTTGCATGGAATATATTTTTCCGTCCCCTCACTTTCAGTCTGTATATGTCCCTAGGTCTGAAGTGGGTCTCTTGTAGACAGCATATATATGGGTCTTGTTTTTGTGTCCATTCAGCAAGCCTGTGTCTTTTGGTTGGAGCAATTAATCCATTTACGTTTAATTATTGATATGTATGTTCCTATGACCATTTTCTTAATTTTTTTGGGTTTGTTTTTGTAGGTCCTTTTCTTGTCTTGTGTTTCCCACTTAGAGAAGTTCCTTTAGCATTTGTTGTAGAGCTGGTTTGGTGGTGCTGAATACTCTTAGCTTTTGCTTGTCTGTAAAGCTTTTGGTTTCTCCATCGAATGTGAATGAGATCCTTGCCAGGTAGAGTAATCTTGGTTATAGGTTCTTCCCTTTCATCCCTTCTGGCTTGTAGAGTTTCTACTGAGAAATCAGCTGTTAACCTTATGGGAGTTCCATTGTATGTTATTTGTCGTTTTTCCCTGGTTGCTTTCAGTAATTTTTATTTGTCTTTAATTTTTGCCAGTTTGATTAGTGTGTCTCGGTGTGTTTCTCCTTGCGTCTATCCTGTATGGGACTCTCTGCACTTACTGGACTTGGGTGGCTATTTCCTTTCCCATGTTAGGGAAGTTTTCGACTGTAATCTCTTCAAATATTTTCTCAGGTCCTTTCTCTCTCTCTTCTCCTTCTGGGACCCCTGTAATGCGAATGTTGTTGCGTTTAATGTTGTCCCAGAGGTCTCTTAGGCTGTCTTCATTTCTTTTCATTCTTTTTTCTTTATTCTGTTCCACAGCAGTGAATTCCACCATTCTGTCTTCCCGGTCCCTTACCCGTTCTTCTGCCCCAGTTGTTCTGCTATTGATTCCTTCTAGTGTATTTTTCATTTCAGTTATTGTGTTGTTCATCTCTGTTTGTTTGTTTATTCTTTAATTTTTCTAGATCTTTGTTAAACATTTTGCATCTTTTTGATCTTTGCCTCCATTCTTTTCCTGAGGTCCTGGATCACCTTCACTATCGTTATTCTGAATTCTTTTTCTGGAGGGTTGCCTGTCTCCACTTCCTTTAGTTTTTCTGGGGTTTTATCTTGTTCCTTCATCTGGTACCTATCCCTCTGCCTTTTTATCTTGTCTGTGTTTCTGTCAATATGGTTTTTGTTCCATAGGCTGTAGGATTATAGTTCTTCTTGCTTCTGCTGTCTGCCCTCTGGTGGATGAGGCTATCTAAGAGGCTTGTGCAAGCTTCCTGATGGGAGGGACTGGTGGTGGGTAGAGGTGGGTGTTGCTCTGGTGGGCAGAGCTCAGTAAAACTTTAATTTGCTTGTCTGCTGATGGGTGGGGCTGGCTTCCCTCCCTGTTGGTTGTTTGGCCTGAGGCGACCCAACACTGGGGACTACCCGGGCTCTTTGGTGGGGTAATGGCAGACTCTGGGAAGGCTCACGCCAAGGAGTCCTTCCCAAAACTTCTGCTGCCCGTGTTCCTTGTCCCCATGGTGAGCCACAACCACCCCCTGTCTCTGCAGGAGACCCTCCAACACTAGCAGGTAGGTTTGGTTCTGTCTCCTATGGGGTCACTGCTCCTTCCCCTGCGTCCCGACACACACACTACTTTGTGTGTGCCCTCCAAGTGTGGAGTCTCTGTTTTCCCCAGTCCTGTCGAAGTCCTGCAGTCAAATACCGCTAGCCTTCAAAGTGTCATTCTCTAGGAATTCCTCCTCCCGTTGTCGGACCCCCAGATTGGGAAGCCTGACGTGGGACCCAGAACCTTCACTCCAGTGGGTGGACTTGTGTGATCTAAGTGTTCTCCAGTGTGTGAGTCACCCACCCAGCAGTTATGGGATTTGATTTTATTGTGATTGCGCCCCTCCTACCATCTCATTGTGGCTTCTCTTTTGTCTTTGGATGTGGGGTATCTTTTTTGGTGAGTTCCAGTGTCTTCCTGTCAATGATTATTCAGCAGTTAGTTGTGTTTCTGGTGTTCTTGCAAGAGGGACTGAGAGGACGTCCTTCTACTCCGCCATCTTGAAGCAATATCTAAGATATATTTTAACAGAGATGCCCCAGTTTTAGTGAATAGTGGCAGGAGGCTGGGCAGAGATGTAATTTGTAATCCTCCAGTTGAATGAGAAAAGATGTGGTAAGGGATGAGGAGATAGAAATAGCTTCTGTAACATAGGTGTTGCAAAAATTCAGGAGTTCCAGAATTAATATTTTCTTACCAACTTTTCCTATCTTCCAGAGCAGTTCTTAGCATCTGCCAAGACTGTACCCACAAGGTTAGGAAATTTCTTAACTTACATTGTATGGAGTTTTAATACACTGTATAATGTTACATACTTGGTGGATCCTAAATAGATGATTCTGATATGAATGTTTTTCTGATTTATTTTCCCCTAGAGTTGAGGCATATCATAATTTTTCCTTTTATTTAAGTGGAATATTTTGGTTATTTTTTACCATTGTATAATAGAGGTTAGATTCCCCCCCCCCCAGGAGTTGGGGGCAGAAGATAAAATTAAAACTTATATATAGAAAATTGAGTAGTTTTTAGGTGGGGAAAAATAGAACTTTTTCTCTTTTACCTTTCTTTGAAGGTAAAACATGATATATAAAGTTTTTCGTTTTCTTTCAGCCCATGAGCTTCCTTCCTAGGGTACAGGATTTTAGTAGGCCATTTATTTCTATTTCTTCATTAAAAACAAACAAAAAGCATAGCCCTTACCAGGATTTTTGGGAAGAATGGTGCTGGTTTTGATATGAAACCAGTGAAGAAATATCTCTGCCTTTGAAATTCTTGGAAATACCTTTTCTCCTCATTAAAGAAATAATATACTTCTAAAGAGTAAAAGCAAACAAATTTATAAAGTAAAAAGTGATAGAGCCCTATAGGATTATAACCCAAAGATAACTGTTTTAACTGTATGATGTATATCCATTTAGACTTCTTTCATTAAAGAAAGTTATATTAATTTTCAGGGTAAAAGCAGAATCATTCTCTGTACTGTTTCCGTAACTTTTTTTTTAAACTTAGTAATATAGATGGACCGTTTTCAATGCCAGTTAAATATTGATTAGCCTTAGTGGATGTATCAAGTTTAAGTAACCAATCTTTTGTTTATGGACATTTAAATTCTTGCTAGTGTTTTTCTAATATAGCATTCCAGTGATTACACTTGTAGATATGTCTTGGTGTATCTGTGTGATAATCAGGTAATCAGGATAAATTCCTAGAAGTAGAATTTCTAGGTCAAAGATTATGCATGTTTTCAATTTTGGTATATGTTACAATATTGGCCTCTGAAAGGATTGTACCATATACACTCATAAGCAGTGGTCTGAGAGAACTGATTTTTATCACATCCTTACCAACATTGGCTATTATTAATCAATCTTTTAAATTTTTTCAGGTCTAGTAGGCAAAAACTTTTTTGTCTTTTCATTTAGTATTAAAAATGTAAAACCCTAAGGTTTAATTATTCCAAAATAAAAATTATACACTGTTGTTTTATCTGCTTTAAAATAACATTAGTGATCAACTTACAGACTAGAGGACTCCTATAAACAACTGTGGTTCTTATATTTGACATCTGGGTATCAGTGGCCCAGGCAAAGCTGTGTTGTGGGCAAGTTTTATGAGTCAATGTTCATGTTATTTATGAAGTCTTACTGACTTCATTGCTAATAGCCATAGAACAGAATTCCTTTTATTTTTAATGAGATGATCTAAATCAAATATTAAAAAGCTGTTTTATTCAGAGAACTCAGCCCTAATGTTAAGTGCTACTATTGTCCTGTTGACCTTAATCAGATTTTTTTAATCCTCTGTAGGATCAGGAAAAAAAGGTTCAAGTAAAGCCTTTCTCTAACTTTCTAATATGAAATTTTCATATCTAGGGCACCTCAAACTCCAGTGCAAACTTTACTTATCCTGGTTATCCTGTTCATGTACCAGCAGGTGTGACACTACAGACGGCATCTGGTAAGAGTATAGTTTTAAAATATTTTGTTTTTAGCTTTGGTACTGACTTCTGGGTATTAACTTTCATGATTTTAAATAAACTGTATACCACAAGTTATTGAAGTTACAGGAGCTTTTAATAAAACTTATTTAAAAGTAGTAATAAATGGTAGTTTTTATTGTTATGGAAGCAATCTACCACGAAATACACTAAGCCTGTCTACTAAGGCAGGTACTAAGCTTGTCCTATATTTCACTTCCAATTCTCATCCCAACATTATGTAAGATGCTTTATATAGGTTTTCTCTAATTCAAGTCAGTTACCTGAATTCTGACACACATGTGTCCCGGCTAGCTTTAATCAAGAAAAACTAAAGATTAGATTTATCAACCTTTGCCTCCTTTCTTATTGGAGATTGTATAAGAATATTTGAAAAATTTGGAGATTAACCTCTGCTTTTCAAAGAACTGTTTCTTGATTTGAAAGAGAATCATACCTATTTTTGGGGTTGTTACAGAGTTTAAGCAAGCACCTGACTCAATGCTCAAAAAATAAATTTCTTCTTTCTTCTTGTTAGTATTATTTTAAAGGAAAGAGGGGGGGAAATTTGATAACTTTTGAAATTATTAAATCCTTTTTGGGTAGCCTTGTCTTATAGTTGTTATATGGTATCTTATATCTTAACTATATGAAATACATTCTCCATGATGAGGTTTCTTAAAATCCCAATTTGGGTTGTTA
This sequence comes from Eschrichtius robustus, assembly GCF_028021215.1. Lineage (NCBI taxonomy): Eukaryota > Metazoa > Chordata > Mammalia > Artiodactyla > Eschrichtiidae > Eschrichtius > Eschrichtius robustus. The sequence continues at coordinate 40,728,319 of NC_090838.1, forward strand.
ACACTGTAATTTATTAAACAATGGGAGAGGTTCATGGAATAAATATTGGTGGCCTATATGTGTCTCAAAATGTGCCATATAAGCAATAATGGGAAAAGGCTAGAGTTAAAGCAAGATATATTTAATTTTTAAAAATAAGAGTAATACATATTTATTATAGAAAACACAAAAAATCTGAAAAATAGAAGAAAAACTCCTAGAGGTAACCACTATTAACATATTGATGTATTTCCTCCCAGCCTCCTGTGCATGAGATTTTTTTTTAGGAAATTTAAAGGAAATTAGGATTCTGTTTTACTTACAGTTTTGTTTTCTTCTTTTTAAGGTCACCTTTATAAAGTTAATGTACCAATTATGGTGACACAGACTTCTGGAAGAGCAAGTATTCTTCAGCATCCATTTCAGCAAGTATTTCAGCAGCTTGGGCAGCCTTCAATAATACAGACCAGTATTCCACAATTAAACCCATACTGTCTTGAAGCAACTACTGAAAAATCACAGAGAATGGAAACTGTGCTCCAACAACCTGTAGTTCTTCGTTCTGGGACAGTGGATAGGAAACATTTAGAAAATGCTACTGGTGGTACTCTTACACATCCTGGAAATGAGCATAAAATCATGTCTGAAGCTTTATTGAGTCATCCGGAAAACTCTCAGTATATCAGCCTTTCAGGTGTTGTATTTCCTCCACAGGTCTCTCAGATGGATTCTGATGTGGAGCCAGTGCTCAGTGTTTCAGCTAGCATGACTCAAAATCTGCATGGTGGGCCCCTGTCCACAGGCCCTCAAGGGGCTCAGCACCAGCACATGCCTGATGTTCAGCTTTGTGTTCTTAAAAATAGGATGTGTGGATGTGATTCTGTAACGCAGCCAAGAAATACAGAGGAGCCCAGCAGCCTACCTGTCTCAGAGAAGGTAGTTCTACGTTCAATTTAATGGAATTAGGAGATAAACAGTAACAAGTGATTAGATGTCCTGAGTGTTTTTTTTTTTTTTAAACTGTAAGGTTACTCAAAAGTATGTTTTGTTTTTTCCTTTAGAAGATTGTTTCTTTATTATTTTTAGTATAACTATCAGTTTTTAAAAGTATTCATGCTCAGCATTTCTAAACTTTTAGTTTCGATTAATGAATTAGAATATTTCTTTAAAGAAAATGCATTTGTTTTAAGGTAATTCATTTACCTCTCTCTCCCTTACATTGTGAGAATTGTTTTTTGTCTGCAGATAAAATTTAAGATTCAGAAATGCATCGTAGTAATTAAATGAGTGTTTTGAGGTAATTCATTGTCATACTTAATATACAAAAGAGGTTCAAAGTATTTTTTTTCTTGCTCTACCTAATTTTCCTAAATTCCCATATGAAAGTTTTCTCTACATGAGGAATTATCTTGCTAGTAGATACTTTGTTTCTCCGTTTGCTAAAATACTAGTTAACTTAATTTCTTTTGGAATTCAAACCACTAAAAAATAGCTCCTAATTAGCTTTCCATATAAAAATAGGTTTACATTATTAATTTCCAAGGAATTCATAGTGATGGCATAAAGATTCATGGAGAATTTCACATGGTAAAATTAAAAAATCTTGCGTTATCTTTTTACAAATGTAAAATTATGTCTTACAGCTAACTCCATTTATACAATTTAGTGACATATGACAAATAAAGGTTTGTGTCTCTAGCTAATGGTTTAGTGGTCCTTTAGAACCGCTGCAGAAATCTGTATCAATGTAGTAGTTAAGTGTCACCTTAACATTTTTCTAGATAGAAGGGGAAGGTATAGGGTACAGTGAAGGATAATGAACAAAGAATATGTCTATCAGAAACCATTTGACTTGTTTTAGAATATTTCAGATGTTTGATGAAGCCTGTTCAAAATCTTTTAGCAAGTCTGTTTTTGGTTTAGTTTGGTATAACGTATTAAGGTTAAAATGTTTTTTGAGTGTCTTTTTCATTATATTTTTCACATAATATATAAAATTAAGAAATGGAGGATAAACTCATAATTATGAAACATTTGGTTTTGAGGGAAAATAACTGTAAAATAAGTGTTTGTTTTTATCACTTGTAATATAACTTTTAGAGGCATTTTTCTCCTGGACTCTGTATGAACTTTGAAGATTTCTGGTGTGATGATTCAAGGACTTATTTTACTGTTACTTATTAGATGTCACATTGTACTTTGTTCTGATATGGGAAAGTAGATTAGTTAAGGGAGATTAAGGATTGTTTAGGGGGTAGTGGTTAAGAGCTTAAGCTTTTGGGGCTTCCCTGGTGGCGCAGTGGTTGAGAGTCTGCCTGCCGATGCAGGGGACACGGGTTCAACCCCTGGTCTGGGAAGATCCCACATGCCACGGAGTAACTAAGCCCATGAGCCACAATTGCTGAGCCTGCGCGTCTGGAGCCTGTGCTCCGCAACAAGAGAGGCCACGATGGTGAGAGGCCCACGCACCGCGATGAAGAGTGGCCCCCACTTGCCGCGACTGGAGAGAGCCCTCGCGCAGAAGCGAAGACCCAACACAGCCAAAAATAAATAAATAAATAAATAAAAATTAAAAAAAAAAAAAGAGCTTAAGCTTTAAAGCCACAATAGGTTCAAATTCTAGATTTACCACTTACAAGCAAGCTAGGTAATGTTGCTCTCTGAAATTCAGTCATAAGTCTGTAAACTGGGCATAAAACCAAGCTCATAATTTTAAGAATTATCAGAGGTGTATATAGAGTTTTTAATAGCTTCTGTCACCATAATAAGCTTTAGATTAGTGCTGTTATGCTTTATGGGCATGTGATATATTGGATAACTTTTCATATAACTTGTTGCTTGGTTTTAAAATCTATATTTAAAACACAAACATCCAAACATTCAAAAGAATTTAATTTATAACATTTTAAAAAACTTACTATAGGTTATCTTAAAATAGTGATCTGGTAAAGTTAATGCTGATTTAATTTTCAGAAAATTTTATAAATAGCTCTCTATAAGTAGCTTTTCAGAAATTCTTATTGCTTAAAGCAAGTTACAATTAGCCCTACTTATTTACTTTTCCTGTGTAGACTGCCAGAGATCTTAAGTTTTTATGTAGGTTTAGCATTATTACTGTTTCATAAAATGTATTCCTGACAATTTTTGATGTGTTCCTATTTTAAAGTGCATATTACTATGTTAAGTTTTTCCTCAGTGTAGGAATTTTGTTTGCTAATCTTATAATGCTATAGAAAATTAGAAACTCAGGTCTTCATTGGAACTCCAAAAAGTAGGAGTAGAAGGAGAGAAATGGGTATGGTGGTGTATCTTCTCCAGCTCCTTTTTATTTCTTGCCGGCTCTCCCCACCATCTTCATTGCCCTCTCTCCCAAATATTATCATTTCTGCTACCTTCTCTTTTAATTATATACCTTTCTGACTGCTTCCTCTTATCTCCTTTGTGAGCTCCTCTTTATCTGCCTTTCCTGTTTCCTAAGGTTTTATCCTCAGCCCATTTCTCTTCTTACTTCATGTTTTCCCTGGGCAATCTCATGCATTATCATGGTTTTTAAACTATGACCTGCTTGTTGATGACTGCATTTTCAGCCCAGTTATTCCCTTGAGCTTCATTCTCATGTCTGTTTCCTTTCTAGACAGCTCTCCCTGAATGTTATAATAAGTCGTTGTTTCCTCATCAGAGATACTGCATAGTACCACTGCCCACCTGGTCTCCCAAGCTAAGGACTGCAGTGACTTTTTGGCCCCCTTTCCCCCTTATCCTCCTTATATCATGTGCTTTTTTAGAATTATTTTTATTTATTTATTTTAGGCCACGCCATGTGGCATGTGGGATCCCAGTTCCCCAACAAGGGATCGAACCTGTGCCCCCTACACTGGGAGTGCAGAGTTTTAACCACTGGACTGCCAGGGAAGTCCTTTAAAAATTATTTTAAAAATTGTAAAAAAAAAAAAAAAAATTTATAAAGTATATACAGTGGACCGTTGAACAGTGCAAGGGTTAGGGACACTGAGCTCCGTGCAGTCAAAAATCTGCGTCTAACTTTATAGTTAACCCTCTGTATCCGTGATTCCGCATCCACAGATTCAACCAATCACATACCTTGTAGTATGTATTTATTGAAAACAATCCACGTATAAGTGGACCTGCGCATTTCAAACCCATGTTGTTCAAGGGTCCTCTGTATAACATAAAATTTACCATTTTAACCATTTTTAGGTGTACAGTTCAGTGGCGTTAAGCATGTTCACATTATTGTGCAACCATCACTACTATCCATCTCTAGAACTTTCTAATCATCCCAAACTGAAATTCTGTACCCATTAAACATAACTCCCCATTACCCCCTCCATTCAGCTCCTGGTAACTTCTATTTTCTGTTTCTATGAATTTGACTACTACTAGGTACCTCATGAGTGGTATCATACAATATTTGTACTTTTGTGACTGGCTTATTTTGCTTAGCACATTTTCAAGGGTCATTCATGTAGCATATATGGGAATTTCATTCCTTTTAAAGGCTGAATCATGTAATTTTTGACAACTTTTAAAACCAAATATTTCTGGAATCTGTTCCCTCTTCTCCATCCCCACTGCCATTGCCCTAATTGTTTCTCATTTGGGATAATCTAGTTTCTAACTGATTTATTAGCCTGTAGTCTCTGCTGGTTCTTACTCCACTCCTTCCAATCCATCCATCCTAGAGGTTAAAGGCTTCACGGATCAGAAATGTTTTGAATTCCTTCTCTATCCCTTAATAACTACGTGACTTGGGCAAGCTACTATTTCCTCATTTGTAAAATAAAGATAATAGTAGCTACCATAGAATTGTGATGGTGGGAGGATTATGTGAGATAATCAATGTGAAGTGCTCAGCAGCATACTGCCTAGCATATGGTAAGAGCTCAGTGAACATTAGCTATGATCTCTGCTCCTCACGGCTACCATAGATTTACTCAGCATGCAGCCTGCTTAACATGTCACTGACTGCCCAGTGGATAAAATTAAAGCTCCTTGTAAAAAAAAAATTAATAAACAGAAATCTCAATTAAATAGAGTTGGGTGACCTGAGGGGGGCGCTCTCATGCCCTGTGACAATAGCAGAGCCCAACTAGAAGACCCAGCTTCTATCCTGACAGCAACTTAGCCAATGAAGAGCTGTGGACTCTTTGTTTACGATAGCCCTCCCAACTTCCTTTTCTTCTCTATATAAGCTTTCTTCCTTCGAGGGGACTTGCATGCGGCTCTCCATGGTTGCACACCCCAAATTTCTGCTGATCCTGAATAAACCTGTCTTTGCCTGAGAAATATCTGGCAGTCTGTTTTTTTTTAGGTCAACATTCTTAATGTGGCATACGAGGACCTCCATGTTCTTTTTCGGCTGGAGTTTCTTATTTACTCTTCCTTTATTTCATGCCTACTACTTTATTGGTAACAACAAACTGTGAGCAATTATCTGTGTTAACCAGAAGAAAGGATGGCGGGAGAAAAGCCAGGCACAAAGCAGAAGGGATAACAAAAGCAAAGAGAGGCAGGAAACAACAAAGTTAATTCCTACTTACCCATTTATTACTTCCTCCAGAAATCTTACTTAATACCTTTCTATCTACCCTCTCGCCTTTCATTATTAGGTTGGATGTATCTCTTCTGTGTTATCATAGCACCTTACGTATGTATCTGTCATAGTGTAGTTAAAAGATGCATTAAAATGTCCTGTGTGCATTGAGAGGTACATTTTATTAATCTTTGTATACCCAACACCTAAGAATATATATACACACACACACACACATGCACACACACACACATACACACATATATATTCATGTGTACTAGAATATAAGCTTTAAAAGAAGAGGATCTATGACTAGTTTATTTGGCTCAATAGTTCTCAACTCTGGCTAAATATTAGAATTATTGGGGCATTAAAAAAATGTTCAGGTCTGCCCCAAGGGATATGGATCTAATTGGTCTGGAGTGGGGTCCACTCATTATTGTTGGAGTTCTCTGAGGTGATTGTAATACATAGTTAAGATTAAGAACCACTGATCTAGCTCAATATCAATTTATGAATGAAAAATGGATGGAGTGAGGGGATTAGAGAATATATAACTTTAAGAGCTTTTATTTTTCTTCCAATCCATTCTGATACTCTAAAAGATAAAATATCATGCCAATAGTTATTTGAATTCATGATTCAGTTAATTGAGCACATATTTTTTTTGAGTCATTATATGCTACTTCTAAATGAATATCTCTAAATCAGATTTTTAAACCAGGTATGTGACATTTTTATTTCTTTAGAAGAAAAAAGCCAATAACAAGATACTTTTTTTTCGTACTTGTCAAAATATGTTGAGGTATATTTCATCCCAAATAAGAGTAGAGTGGCATGGGATGCTACTGTACATGCTTAGGTAATATATAATCATTATCGCCATTATGTTGTGGGAGATAGCTGGATTAAATTTCTGTTAAGAATTAAAGATGTACCCTGCCATTATGATTATAGGCAACTGAATTTCACATAGTTTAGTTTGAAAATGTGAAAAGAAAGTATGTCATAGCTTAGGCTTCTCCTGTTTTATCTTTATTCCCACATATGCGTATGAGGTTGTGTCAGTCCTTACCAGCCATTAGAAAAATATGGTCCTTTCATTAGGGGAAAGCTTAAGTTGAAAAGGTTGGAAGCTGTATTTGGCAAATAAAGCTTTATCTTGAAGCGTCCTATGCATTTGCTCATTGTACTGCCCAGCCACAGAAGCTGTATGCAATTGAAAAGACCTTGGTGAAGCTGAGAATCTTGGAAATCATTGAGCTGGTTTGTTTAGAGCAGAGAAAGAAAACTAAAGCAGTGCTTCTGTCGGATGATGTCATCTGCACTAGAACTGTTGACATTTCTTCACGTTCAGCCAGAACTCATAGAAGAATCAGCAGTGACTTTTCTTTAACATTCAGCAGGATAAAAATACTAGTACTTCTCAGGGCAGCCAACATCTGATTTTAATCATATTTGCACATTGGCACAAAAAAAATTCCTATGTTGTGAGACTTTTTTTTGAAACTGGAAACTGACATCTTTGTAATAATGAAGTTTTTTATAGATTAACAGAATTTGGTACTCTATGCTGATGGAGCCCCTGAGATGCTTGGCAACACATGGTTTTGCTGCTTCAGTGGAGAGAGCATTTCAATGTCTGTTTCAGCACATGGCATACCTTAGTGCTGAGACCCAGCCAATAATTCTAAAAGAAGTTTTGTCGGCTGCCGTGACACTCAAATGCATTAGAATTTAATTGAATTATTAAATTTTCCAATTTAATGATTTAAATTCATTTAATGATTTCCAATTTAATTTCCAATCATTATCTTTTCCAAGACATTTGTCAAAAAGTGTGGGGAAAATGTTATATTCTTCTTTATGCAAATTTTTTATGGCGTTTCAAAGGACAGTACTTGAAGCCCTTGATTGATCCTTGGGGAGACAATTAACTATTTTTGAGAGACAGTGGAAACCTCCTAATAACAATTTGACTTGGAGGAGTTCATTGATCTATGTAGTGGATGTTTGCCATACGAAAGGCTTAAATCTTTCTATTCATGGGCCTGCGGTATCAATTACGGATGTTGCTGCAAAACTGCCTGCTATTTTGGTTAAATTACCACCTTGGAAAAGGAGATTGGAGTCAGATAATCATATGAACTTTCTCATGCTTGGTGGAAGTGCTTCTGAAGAAAGAAGTTGAGAATGATGAAACTCTTTTGCAGTTATTGATATTAAATTTGGATTTGTAATCTTACTCCTTTCCCAGAATAAAGAGGACCTCACTGATATAAGTAAAATAAGATGATGCTACGTGAATTCAATTACAAGAGTCCTGGAATCTTTAATATTCCTTAATAAGCTTATACTAATCTGGTAAAGTACCATGGGAGCGCTGATTCATTTTGTAACAAAAGATCCTGCAGTTTAAGGTTTTCAGTACTTGTTGCTATTAACATGAAAAGCCAATTCCAACATGTGATTTAGGCCCAGGACTAACCTTACCATAATTTACTTTTCACACAATCAGTGATTATTTATTGGGGTAGTATCTACATACAATAAAGTTCACCTTTATTTAGGTATACAGTTTTTAGATGTACATATGAATTTTGACAAAACACTTGGAGTTATATAACCAGTATCACAGTTGAGATACAGAACATTTCCATCGCCCCAAAGAGGTCCCTCAGGCCCCCGTGTAGCCAATACCCTCCCTCCACATCTGGTCCCTGGCACTCACTGATCTGTTTTCTTTTGGTATAGGCTTGGCTTTTTCAGAATGTCAAACAAATGGAATCTTGCAATTTGTAACTTTAACATGATATATTTGCAATTCATTCATGTTTTTGCATATATTAGTATGTTCCATTGTGCCACAGTTTGTTTATCCATTCACCATTTGGACATTTGGATGTTTCCAGTTTGGGCATTTGTGAATGAATCCCCTAAAAACATTCATGTGTGGGTTTGTGGGTTTCCTCCCTTCCTTTCTCTCTCCCTCCCTCCCTTCCTTCCCTTTTGGTGTGGCCTTAGGTTTTCTTTACTTTTGAGTAAATACCTAGGAGTGGGATTTCTAGGTCATATGAAACCTGTATGCTTATAAGAAACTGCCAAACTCATTTCCAAAGTGGCTGCATTCCCACCAGCAATGTGTGGTGGAATGCAAATTTCTGCTACCAATGGGTAAGAGTTGTAGTTGCTTCATGTCCTTGGTATTTAACGCTCTCTTTAGGAGAGAAGAAGTTTGTGATTTTGATGAAGTCTAATTTATTCTTTTTTCCTTTTGATTTCTGCTACTGTGTCTTATCTAACCGAAGGTTGTGAAGATCATCGAATGCTTCTAAAAATTTAATGGATTTTACATTTAGGACTGTGATCCGTTTTTGAGTTAGTTTTTGTGTATAGTGCAAGGTTAGGGTTTAGGTTCTTTTTTTTTGCATATGGTTGTTCAGTTGTTTTAGCATTATTTGTTAAAAAGACTACCCTGTCTCCATTGAGTTGCCTAAATCACATTGAGTGTTTAAAGCACGTTCACCTTTAATGAAAATCAGTTATCATATGTGTGTTGGTTTATTTCTGGACTTCCACTCTGTTTCATTAATTCATGTGTCTTATCTTTTCACTAGCACCACACTGTCTTGATTATGTCAGCTTTGTAGTAAGTCTGGACATCAGAGGGTATGAGTTTCTTAACTTTATTCGTTTTCAAAGTTATTTTGGTTATTCTAATTCTTTGCTTTTCCATATAAGTGTTAGAATGAGCTTGTCATTTTTTACAAAAAAAGCTTCTGGGATTCTGATATGGGTTTTGTTGGATCTATAGATCAACAAGGGGAGAATTGACATCTTCACAATGAGTGTTCCAATTTATTGCTACATTTTTTATTTAGGTCTTTGACTTTTATTAAAGTTTTATAGTTCTCAGCATACATATATTGCACATATTCTATTTTTATCTAAGTGTTTCATGGTTTTGGGTGCTGTCATAAATAATAATACACACCATAAAGCACAACGTTATTTATATTTTAAGCTTCATTTGCATTAATTTAAAAAATATTTTCAAAGATAGGATTATTGAGGAAAAAAACTAAAAATTTCCGTGGTTCTTCAAGTACATTGCCACAGTAGTTTCAAGAGGTTGTGCAGTTTTTCCTGCCACCAGCACTCTGTATCAGTTTTACCACATACTTGACAGTTTACTAGCACCATTGATTTTGTCTATTGTAAAAATTTACCTTTTAACCATTTTTTACTGTACAGTTCAGTGGCATTAAGTGCAGTCACATTCTTGTGCAACTGTCCTCACCATCCATCTCTGGAACATTTTTTATTTTCCCAAATTGAAATTCTATACCCATTGAACACTAACTCCCCATTCGTCTCTTCCCCCAGCCCCTGGCACCTACCGTTCTACTTTCTGTCTCTATGGATTTGACTGTAGGTATCTCAAAGCAGGAGGTCAGATAGTATTTGTCCTTTTGTGTCCCTTTTCACTTAGCATAATGTCTTGTGTTCATCCATGTTGTAGCATATATTAGAATTTTCTTCCTTTTTATTCTTAAATAACATTCCATTGTGTATATATACCATATTTTGTTAATTCATTCATCCATCCATGAACACTTGGATTGCTTATACCTTTTGACAGTTGTGTCTAATGCTACTATAAACTTGGGTATACAAATGTCTCCTTGATTCCCTGCTTTCAATTATATAGCCAGATATGGTGCTGGGTCATATGACAATTCTGTTTATAATTTTTTAAGGAACTACCGTAGTGTTCCGTAGCAGCTGCACCATTTTACATTCCCACCAGCAGTGCACAATTTCTCCACTTTCTCACCAGCACTTATTTTCTGTTTTTTTTTTTTTCCTTTGATAATAACCATCCTAATGGGTATGAGGTGGTATCTTATTGTGGTTTGGATTTGCATTTCCCTAATGATTAGTGATACTGAACATCTTTTCATGTGCTTATTGCCATTTGTATATTTTCTTTGGAGAAATGTCTAAGTTCTTTGTGCATTTTTAAATCAAGTTTTTCATTTTGTTGTTGAGTGTAGGCGTTTTAAAATATATTCTGGGTATTAACTCATCAGATATATGATTTGCAAATATTTTCTTCCATTTTGTGGCTTGCCTTTTCACTTTGTTGATAGTGTCCTTTGATGCACAAAGGTTTTAATTTTTTTTTTTTTTTTTTATAAGTATATATTTAGGCTTTTTTTTTTTTAGGCTTTTCAATTTATTTATTTATTTATTTTTGCTGTGTTGGGTCTTCGTTTCTGTGTGAGGGCTTTCTCTAGTTGCGGCAAGCGGGGGCCACTCTTCATCGCGGTGCGCGGGCCTCTCACTATCGCGGCCTCTCTTGTTGCAGAGCACAGGCTCCAGACGCGCAAGCTCAGTAGTTGTGGCTCACGGGCCCAGTTGCTCCGCGGCATGTGGGATCTTCCCAGACCAGGGCTCGAACCCGTGTCCCCTGCATTAGCAGGCAGATTCTCAACCACTGCACCACCAGGGAAGCCCCCCACAAAGGTTTTAATTTTGATGAAGTCCATTTTATCTATTTTTTTTTTTTTTTTTTTGCCTATGCTTTTGGTATCATATCTAAGAAATCATTCCCAAATTCAGTGTCATGAAGATTCTCCTCTATGATTTTTTTCCTAAGAGTTTTGTAGTTTTAGCTCTTACGTTTAACTTTTTAATCCATTTTGAGTTAATTTTTGTATATGGTGTAAGGTAGGGGACCAACTTCATTCTTTTGCATGTGGATATCTAGTTTTCTTAGCATTTGTTGAAAAGATTATCCTTTCCCTGTTGAATGGTCTTGTCACTTTTGTAGAAGATCATTTGACCATATATGTGAGAATTTATTTCTGGTCTCTCTGTTCCATTGGTCTTTTGTCTGTCTTTATGCAAATACACTGTTTTGACTACTGTAGTTTTGTAGCAAGCTTTGAAATCAGGATGAATGGGACCTCCAACTTGTATTTTCTTTTTCAAGATTGTTTTGGTTATTCAGGGTCCCTTGAGATTCCATATGAATTTCAAGATGCATTACTATTCCATTCGCACCAAAAATGTCATTTGGATTTTGATAGGCATTGCATTGAATCTTAGTTGTCTTTGGGTAGTATCAACATTTTAATAATATTAACTCTTCTAATCCATAAACATGGAATGTCTTCCCATTTATTTGTATCATTTTTAACTCCTTTTGGCAATGTTTTGTAGTTTTTAGTGAACAAGTCTTTTTCCTCCTTGATTATGTTTACTCCTAAATATTCTATTTGGTGGTTTTGTAAATGGAATTGCTTTCTTAACTTTGTTTTCAGGTTGTTAATTGTTAGTGTATAGAAATGCAATTGATTTTTGTATGTTGTTTTGTATTTTGTACCTTTTGCTGAATTCATTAGTTCTAACATTTTTGTGTGTGTGTGGAATTTTGGGGGTTTTGTACATAGAACATTATGTCATCTGCAAACAGAGCCAGTTTTACTTCTTCCTTTTTAATTTGGATGCCTTTTATTTCTTTATCTTGCTTAATTGCCCTAGCTAGGACATCTAGTACTATGTTGAATAGAAGTGGCAAGAGTGGGCATCCATGCCTTGTTCCTGATTTTAGAGGAAAAGCTTTCAGTTTTCACCATTGAATATGCTGTTACCTGAGAGTTTCTCATAGGTCAATTTTATTATGTTGAGGTAATTTCTTTCTATTCCTAGTTTGAGTGTTTTATTTTTATTTTTATTTTTAAATCATGAAAGGGTGTTAAATTTTGTCAAATGCTTTTTTTGCATTAGTTTAGGTGATTGTGTCATTTTTTCCCCTCTTCAATCTGTTAATGTGTTGTATTACATTGATTTTTCATATGTTGAACCACTTTTGTATTTCAGGAATAAATCTCATTTGGTCATGGTGTATGATCCTTTTAATGTGCTGTTGAATTCTGTTAGTATTTTGTTGAGGATTTTTTTTTTGGCCATATTGTGTGATCTTAGTTCCCTGACCAGGGATTGAACCTGGGCCCTCACAGTGAGAGTGTGAAGTCCTAGCCACTGGACTGCCAGAGAATTCCCTTGTTGAGGATTTTTGAGGATTGGTGTTAATTCTTCTTTGAATGCTTGGTAGAATTCTTTAGTGAAGCCATCTGGTCCTGGGCATTTCTTAGTTGAGAGGTTTTTGATGACTAATTGAACCTCATTACTGGTTATAAGTCTATTAATATTTTCTCTTTCTTCATGATTCAGTCTTGGTAGGTTTTGTGTTTTTAGGAATTAGTTCATTTCATCTAGGTTATCCAATTTTTTGGCATACAGTTAGTCTTATAATTCTTTTTATTTCTGTAAAATCACTAGTAAAGTTTCTTTATTTCTGATTTTAGTTATTTGAGTCTTCTCTCTTTTTTTCTTCATCATTCTAGCTAGAGGTTTATAAATTTTATTGATCTTTTTGAAGAACCAATTCTTGGTTTTGTTTAGTTTCTCTATTGTTTTCTATTCTTTACTATATCTCTGCCCTAATTGCTATTATTTCCTTCCTTCTACTAGCTTTGGCTTTATTTGTTCTTCTTCTAGTTCCTTAAGGTTGTTAATTTGAGATCTTTCTCCTTTTTTAATATGAGCATTTACAGCTATAAATTTCTCTCTTAGCACTTCTTTTGCAGAATCCCATATGTTTTGGTATGCTGTGTTTTCCTTTTCATTTGTCTCAAGATATTTTTTTATCTTTTGACAAAAGATTTTGGTTTTTTTTTATTTCTTCTTTGACCCATTGATTTTTTTTTTTTTTTTGAGACTGTTGTTTAACTTCTACCTCTTGTGGATTTTCCAGTTTTCCTTCTGCTGTTAATTTCTGGTTTCATTCCATTGTGATCAGAAAAGATACTTTGTATGATTTCAGTCTTTTTAAATACTAAGATTTGTTTTGTGGCCTAATTTATGGCCTATCCAGGAGAACGTTCTGTGTGTACTTGAGAAAAATGTGTATCCTGCTATTTTGCATGTTTTGTATATGTTTGTTAGGGACAGTTAGTCTGTCATGCTCAAGTTCTTTATTTCCTTATTGATATTGTGTCTGGTGGTTCTATTCACTATTGAAAGGGAGTATTAAAGTTCCCTACTATTACTGCAGAGCTGTTTCTCCCTTTTTGTTGCGTATATTTAGGAGGTCTGATGTTTGGTGCATATATATTTGTAATTGTTATATCTTCTTGGTGAATTGATTCTTTTATCATTATGTAATGTTTTTTTTTTTTGTTTCTTGTAACAGTGTTTGGCTTAAAGTCTATTTTGTCTGTTATTAGCATAGTTTCCCCAACTCTTGTGGTTACTATTTGCATGGAATATCTTTTTCCATCATTTTGCTTTCAACCTTGTGTGTCCTTAGACCTAAGGTGAGTCTCTGGTAGACAGCATGTAACTGGATACTGTTTATCCATTTTGCCAATCTGTCTCTTTTGGTTGGGGAGTTTAATCCATTTACATTTAAAGTAATTACTAATAGGGGAGAGGTTACTCTTGCTGTTTTGTTTTCTGTGTGTCTTTTAACTTTTTTCCCTTATTTCCTCCCTTATTACATTCTTTCGTGTGTAGTTTTTTTGTAATGACACATTTTGATTGTTTTCTCATTTCCTTTTGTGTGTTCTCTATAGATATTTTCTTTGTGGTTCATGGAGATTACTTATAGCATCTTCAAGTTGTAACAATCTCTTTTGAACTGATACCAACTCACCTTTAATTTCATATAAAAACTCTGCTTCTTTTCAGCTCTATCCTCCACCACTTTATATTACTGATGTCCCAAATTATGTCTTTACATATTGTGTACTCCTTGATATAGATTTATAATTATAATTTTTTAATGCTTTTATCTCTTAAATCTCATAGAGGAATAAAAAGTAGAGTTAACAAACCAAAATTATGATAATACTGGTTTTTATATTTGTCATTGTATTTATCTTTACCAGAGAACTTTATATTTTTGTGTGGCTTCAGATTACTGTCTAGCTTCTTTTCATGCCGATTTAAAGGACTCCCTTTAGTATTTATTGTAGCGTAGACCTAGTAGTAATAAACTCCTTCAGCTTTTATCTGGAAATGCCTTATTTGCAGGACAGTTTCCCAGATATAGAATTGCCAGTTCAGTCTTTTTTTCAGCACTATTATTTTTTCTTTTTCTTTGGCCACACTACACGGCACGTGAGATCCTAGTTCCCTGACCAGGGATTGAACCCATGCCCCCTGCATTGGAAGCATGGAATCTTAACCACTGGACCACCAGGGAAGTCCTTCAGCACTTTAAATATATGTCATACCACTGCCTTTTTGTTTTCGAAGTTTCTGGTGAGAAATCTGCTTGTTATCTTACCGAGGATCCCTTGTACGTGATGAGTTGCTTTTCTCTTGCTGCTTTAAATAGTGCTGTTATTAAATTTCAGTTTCCAATTGTTTATTGCTACTATACAGCCATACAATTTTTGTAAATTGCCTTACATCAGTCTGAATGTTTATGTAACCCCCAAATTAATATGTTGAAATCCTAACCCCCAAAAGGTGGTGGTAATTAGGAGGTGGGGCCTTTGGGAGGCGATTAGGTCATGAGGATGGAGTCTTCAATTAATGGGATTAGTTACCTTATAAGAGACCCCACAGGGCTCCCTAGCCCCTCTGCCATATGAGGACACAGTGAGAAGCCATCATCTGTGAATCAGAAAGTGGGCTCTACCAGATACCAAATCTGCTGGTGCCTTGATCTTGGTCTTCTCAGCCTCCAGAATTGTGAAAAATAAATTTCCATTGTTAATAAGCTACCTAGTTTATGGTATTTTGTTATAGCAGCCCAAATGATCTAAAACAGTTTCCTTATCCTTTTAATGTTTTTGGGATCTATGGTGGCACCCTATCCTCAATTAGTAATGTCATTTACTTGTTTCCTTTCTCCTTTTGTCAGTCTGGCTACGTTTTTTCGTTTTTATTCATCTTTTCAAGGAATGAACTTTTGGTCTAATTGACTTTTTCTGTTCTCAGTTTCATGTATATTTCTTTTTATCTTTATTATTTCCTTATTTGCTATGAGCTTAATGTGGTCTTCTCTTTTTTAATTTCTTAAGGTGGAATTTTAGGCCACTGATTTGAGACTTGCTTCTTTTCTTATATAGTCATGTAATGCTATAAATTCCCTCTAGGCACTGCTTTAGCTACATCTCAGGTTTTGAAATGTAATGTTTTTGTTTGCATTCAATTAAAATTATGTTTTAATTTCCCTTGTGACTTCTTCTTTGACCCATGGGTATTTAAAAATGTGTTGTTTAATTTGTAAATATTTGAGGATTTTCCAGATTTTTCTGTTACTGATTTCTGGTTTAATTCCTTTGTGCTAAGAGAACATACTTTGTGTGTGTTAAATTTGCCAAGATTTGTTTTATGATCCAGAATATGGTCCATCTTGGTGAACATTCTGTGTGCTCTTGAAAAGAATGTGCATTTGGCTATTTGGGGGTGGAGTATTCTATAAATGCCAATTAAGTTATGTTGGTTGATTGTGTTGTTCAGTTTTTCTACATTCTTACTGAATTTCAGTCTGCTTTTTTTATTGATTAGTAAGAAGAAGAATGTTGAATTCTCCAACTATATTTGTGGATTTGTCTTTTAATCTTTTCAGTTCTGTCAGTTTTGATTTATATTTGTCCTTTTGTATTTGGCTTATTCTAGTTAGTACAGTCCTTTATATTTTTTATTTATCCATTGAGCATGATGTCACTTGTCCTTTCTACTTCATTGAATTATTGTTTAAAATAAAATAGTTAAAACCTAAGAGGTATATAAATTTAAGATAGTATGTATAAAAACTGGTAAATATTATCTGAAAACAGTCAACTGATTTGCTGTCTATGTATGACTGTAAGTGGGTTTACTTTATTTACAATTTAAAAGTTATTCCCATCTTATATAGAAATGCTAAGGGTGTTCTAAAATTCAAAATTAGGGAATATCATCTGACAGGGAAGAAATATGTTTTCAGAGGCCACTTGTGAACTGTTTAAGTAATTTTATATTTTGTGTGATCCAATGTTTTATACACCTTGTTTGACAGGAAACAACTTTATTGCATTTATTCCTCTTTTTAGGATTCTAATTCTCAGATGGATTTAAGCATTCATGTAGCTGATGATGATATTAATGAGATAATTCAAATAGATGGAACTGGAGATACATCTTCCAGTGACGAAATAGGAAGTACAAGAGATGTAGATGAGAACAAATTTCTAGGGATTACTGATGCAGGAGACCTGAAGGTACTTGAAGAAGCCAGCAGTATATCAAATG
This sequence comes from Eschrichtius robustus, assembly GCF_028021215.1. Classification (NCBI taxonomy): domain Eukaryota; kingdom Metazoa; phylum Chordata; class Mammalia; order Artiodactyla; family Eschrichtiidae; genus Eschrichtius; species Eschrichtius robustus. The sequence goes on from NC_090838.1 coordinate 40,745,171, forward strand.
AAGATTCAACAGCCAACAGTAGTGATAATGAAGACCCTCAAGTAGACCTTGTGGAAGAGGTAAGGATTATTTTTGAGCTGAAACTTTTAAAAGTTTATAGCATTTGTACTTTAATATACTTTGGAACCAAGAGGGATAACAATTAAGGTTAATCCTGTCTTTTGTCTTTAAAATGAGACTTATTTGTATCTAGTATTTAAACTTTTAATCTTAAACTGTAATTTAAATCAGTATTAAGTATTTAGGAATCAGCTACTATATATTTGTTGGTCGTAACTAGAGGTAGTGAGAGGTTTAAGGGATGGGAGTGGAGGTAAAGAAGGCAGCCAGGGTAGAAGCATATCATATCTGCTCTAATCCTAATAAATGCCGTGAAATCTTTGTGGAATGTGATAATTAAGAAGCATGTAAGTGGTATTAACTATCGTTTATGGTGCTGTACATATGTGCCAGGTACCATACTAAATCTTACTGCCTTTTGTTATGTAACATTACCGCTGCCTTATGGGTCTTATTACTGTCCTCATTTTGCAAATGAGAAAACTGAGATACAAGGAGTTTTAGTAACTTGCCAAAGGTCAGTCTTGTGGTTATTGAGTGACTAAGCTGGGATTCAAACTCAGGCTGTTTGACTTTTAAATACAATACTATTCTGTGTCCTTGGAGGGACAGACTATGTCCTTCTGTCTTTAAAAAATTCAGAGCATCATGAAATTCATTAATGTGAGTATATTTCATCTTTAGGACCCTTTAAATTCTGGAGATGATGTTAGTGAGCAGGATGTGCCGGACCTGTTTGACACAGATAATGTAATTGTCTGTCAGTATGAAAAGGTACTGTATTCACCTTTTAGACTTTGGGTTTATTAATTGCATTTATAGTAGAAAATAAGCAAAATGATGGGAAATATGATGATCAGTTATTGTTCAGTTAACTTAATCTCAAAATAGCTAAATAATTCTATAAATTTGGGAGGGTATTTTGGGTCTAAATACCCAGAATGTGCTGTGTGGTCTTGGTGATACCAAAAACGTGATAGTCGTCTTATGGAGGTGACAGTCTTATTGAAGCAAGACGTTTCTGTATGGAATAATAGAATGGCATACAATAAGACAGTAGGTAAATCAAAAGCTAAAATACGTGACAGGTAAATCAAATACTAAAATACATGGCATATAAATCAAATGCTAAGATGAGTGGCATGTAAATCAAATGCTACCATAAGTGGCACAGACAGTAAGTCCTAAAAGGGGCTAGGAAATGCAAGAAATCATTTGTAGTTGGAGTTCTCCACAAATCCTTCATGGGTGATGTGGGGCTTTGAAATAGGTCTTGAATGATTTGTAGGATATAGATAAGTGTGGAGAGTAGGCATTCAGAGTAGAATAGCCTGATAAAAAGCAGAGAAATGAATGCATGTAGAATTTATAAGGGACAGTGAAGAGACAGCTCTGCCTTGAATGAGGTGTTTTCCTTTTGAATGTGTTAGGAAATGAGGCTGGATGGTGGACAGAGGTGGGAGCAGATTGGAAAATCCAGAATCCTGGTAGGGGAAGTTCAAACTTGATTTGATGGACATTAACCTTATGAGGATGATATTGAGAAAATTGTAATTGGGTTTAAAAACTGGCATTGTTTGCTAATTTGGAAGAGACAAATAGTAAGAAGAACAGGGATAGTACATAAAGTAACAGAGCCCAGACTAAGGATGGCAGTGTAGAACATGGAAGAGTTAGAGATTATGATGGAAGAATCATTGGACTTCCAATACTATGTTGAAGAGAAGTGGTGAGAGTGGGCATTCTTGTCTTGTTCCAGATTTTAGTGGGAAGGCTTTTAGCTTTTCGCCTTTGAGTATTATTTTGGCTGTGGGTTTGTCATAAATTGCTTTTATTATGTTGAGATATGTTCCCTCTATACCACTTTCCTAAGGGTTTTTATCATGAATGGGTGTTGAATTTTACCAGATGCTTTTTCTGCATCTATTGAGGTGATCATGTGGTTTTTGTCCTTTTTTTGTTGATGGGGTGTATCACATTGATTCATTTGTGAATGTTGAACCATCCATGTGACCCTGGCATGAATCCAGCTTGGTCATGGTATATGACCTTTTTTATGTGTTGTTGGATTCAGTTTGCTAATATTTTGCTGAGAATTTTTGCATCTATATTCATCAAAGATATTGGCCTGTAGTTTTCTTTTTTGGTAGTTGTCTTTGTCTGGTTTTGGTATCAGGGTGATGGTGGCTTCATGAAATGTTTTTGGGAGAGTTCCTTCCTCTTTAATCTTCTGGAAGAGTTTGAGAAGGATTGGTATAAGTTCTTCTTTGTATGTTTGGTAGAATATACACTGAGGAAAAGACAGTCTCTTCAGCAGGTGGTGTTGGGAAAGTTGGACAGCCACATGTAAGTCAATGAAGTTAGAACACACCCTCACACCATACACAAAAATAAACTCAAAATGGCTCAAAGGCCTAAATATAAGACAAGACACCATAAAACTCCTAGAAGAGAACATAGGCAAAACATTCTCTGACATAAATCATACCAATGTTTTCTTAGGTCAGTCTCCCAAGGCAATAGAAATAAAAGCAAAAATAAACAGGTGGGACCTAATCAAACGTACAAGCTTTTGCACAGCAAAGGAAACCGTAAATAAAACGAAAAGATAAACAAAAAGGTCCTACTGTATAGCACAGGGAACTATATTCAATATCCTGTGATAAACCATAATGGAAAAGAATTTAAAAAAAAAGAATGTCTATATGTGTATAACTGAGTCACTTTGCTGTACAGCAGAGATTGGCACAACATTGTAAGTCAACTATACTTCAATTAAAAAAAATAAAATTAAGTAAAAAAAAATAAACGAAAAGACAACCTACAGACTGGGAGAAGATATTTGCAAATGATGTGACTGATGAGGGCTTAATTTCCAAAATATACAAACAGTTCATACAACTCAACAACAAAAAAACAAACAAGCCAATCCAAAAGTGGGCAGAAGACCTAAATAGACACTTCTCCAAAGAAGATATACAGATGGCCGACAGACATGTGAAAAGATGCTCAACATTGCTAATTATTAGAGAAATGCAAATCAAAACTACATTGGGGTACCACCTCACACCCATCAGAATGGCCATCATTAAAAAGTCTACAAATAACAAATGCTGGAGAAGGTGTGGAGAAAAGGGAACCCTCCTACACTGTTGGTGGGAATGTAAGTTGGTGCAACCACTATGGAAAACAGTATTGGAAGTTCCTCAGAAAACTACAAATAAAGTTGCCATATGATCCAGAAATCCCACTCCTGGGCATATACCCAAACAAAACTATAATTCAAAAAGATACATGCACCCCCCTATGTTCATAGCAGCACTATTACCATTGACAAGACATGGAAACAACCTAAATGTCCATCGACAGATGAATGGATAAAGAAGATGTGGTATATATATATATATATATATACAGTGGAATATTACTCAGCTATAAAAAAGAATGAAATAATGCCATTTGCAGCAACATGGATGGACCTAGAGATTATCATACTAAGTGAAGTAAGTCAGAAAGAGAAAGAAATACCATATGATATCACTTATATGTGGAATCTAAAATATGACACAAATCAATATATCTATGAAACGAAAATAGACTCACAGTTACAGAGAACAGACTTGTGGTTGACAAGGGGGAGGGGGAGTAGGGGAGGGAAGGATTGGGAGTTTGTGGTTATATATATATAATATAATATATATATTATAATAATATAATATTAGACAACAACGTCCTATTGTATAGCACAGGGAACCATATTCAATATCCTGTGACAAACCTAGTGGAAAAGAATATGAAAAAGAATATATATATATATGTGTGTGTGTGTGTGTGTGTGTGTGTATAACTGAGTCACTTTGCTGTACAGAAGAAATGAACACAACATTGTAAATCAACTATACTTCAATAAAATTAAAAAAGTATCATTGGTACTTGGTGATTAGTTGGTCATGAGAGAGTGATTGACAAGGGAGAGTTAAAGGTGTCTATCAGGTTTCAAGCCTAAAAATTAGGTTAATAGCAATTGAACTTTAGTGACTAAAATATAATACAGCTTAAATTTGTTTTTAAACACTATAACTGTGATTATGTAGTAGAATGGTCAGTTTTGAGTTCTTAACTTATTCATATTTACATTTTTTAGCAGCTTTGAGATATAATTCACATACTATACACTTCACCTATTTAAAGTGTACAATTCAATGGTTTTAGTATATTTATGGATATGTGTAACCATTAACACAGTCAATTTTAGAAAGTTTTCATCACCTCAGAAAGAAAGCCCATACCCTTTAGTTCTTACTCCCATATTGCCCCCTTTCTCCCATCCCCAGTAGTAAGGAACTACTAATGTACTTTCCATCATTGTAGATTTCCGTATTCTGGAGTTTCATATGAAAGGAATCATATAATATGTGGTCTTTTATGACTGGTTTCATTTATTTCACACAGTGTTTCAAGATTCATCCATATCATAGCTTGTAACAGTTCTTCATTCCTTTTTATTGATGAATACTAGTCCATTGAATGGATATACCACATTTTGTTTATCCATTCATCTGTTGAGTGATATTTGAGTTGTTTCCACCTTTTGGCTATTATGAAGAATTCTGCTATAAATATTCATGTACAAGTTTTTTGTGAATATATATTTTCAATTCTCTTGGTAAATACCTAGGAGTGGAATTCCTGGGTCATATGGTAATAATTTGAGGCACTACCAGACTGTTTTCCAAGGTGGCTGTACCATTTTTCATTCCCATCAGCAGTGTATGATGGTTTAGATTCTCACTAACACTTGTTATCTGACTTTTTTTTTTTAAACATCTTTATTGAAGTATAATTGCCTTACAATGGTGTGTTAGCTTCTGCTTTATAACAAAGTGAATCAGTTATACATATACAATATGTTCCCATTTCTCTTCCCTCTTGCATCTCCCTCCCTCCCACCCTCCCCATCCCACCCCTCTAGGTGGTCACAAAGCACCGAGCTGATCTCCCTGTGCTATGCGGCTGCTTCCCACTAGTTATCTATTTTACATTTGGTAGTGTATATATGTCCATGACACTCTCTTACCCTGTCACATCTCACCCCACCCCCTCCCCATATCCTCAAGTCCATTCTCTAGTAGGTCTGTGTCTTTATTCCCATCTTGCCACTAGGTTCACCTGACTTTTTGATTCTAGCCATCTTAGTGGGTGTGAAGTGGTATCTCGTGGTTTTGATTCGCATTTCCCTGATGACTAATGCATATTTACATCTTTGACTTTTTTTCAGTAACAATTTCAGTATACTCAGGGGAGATGGAGGATGGTACTTTGAATTGCTGTAAAAAAATGAATCCTTTTCTCTAAAAATAAGATAATTTTCTCTCCTATAACATTTTGTATAGATAGAAAATGGCAATTTAGATGCTGGTAAACATAAACATAAGAAGGAAAAGGTAATAGAAAAGGGACTGGTCATGGTTTGAAAGTTCTTTTAGATTCTTATAAACAGTGTATTGTGTTCTATAAACAGTGTATTGCACTGTATAGACACTAGATTATATATGCATTTCATAGAGTCACAAATAATTTTCTAGACTATTATAGATATAGTATTCTTTGTGGTACTGCATTGTGGGAAATAGCTTGTAATTAATTAACATTGAATTAATAGAATTTAGTATTTTAGTGATGTTAAGGAGGAGTAGGTTGCAGTTTTGGATGTGATGTCCAGGGGAGGCCTTACTGAGAACGTGATTGGGTAAAGATCAAAAGGAGGTAAGAGAGGGGACTTCCTTGGTGACGCAGTGGTTAAGACTCCGTGCTCCCAGTGCAGGGGGCCCGGGTGTGATCCCTGGTCAGGGAACTAGATCCCACATGCATGCCGCAACTAAGAGTTCGCATGCCACAACTAAGGAGCTGGCAAGCTGCAACTAATGAGCCCGCCTGCCACAACTAAGACCTGGTGCAACCAAATAAATAAATTTTAAAAAATTAAAAAAAAAAAGGAGGTAAGAGAATGAACCATGAGGATATTTGGATGTAATCATTTCAGACAGAGGGAACAGTAAATAATACATAAGTCCTGAGGTAGAAGAATACCTGTGTGTTCAGGGAACAATGAGGAGAGCAGAGCAGTAAGTGAGGGGAAGAGCGGGATCTTGTAGTCCATTTTAAGGACTTTATTTTTTGGATGAGAAGTCATTGGAGAGTTTTGAGCATAGAAATGATATCTGGTTTATGTTTTTAATAGGGCCATAGTAAAAGTAGACTGGCTACCATGTTTAGAGTAGACTAAGAGGAGGACAAGGGTGAAAATAGGGAAACTAGTCATGGGACATATTAATCCAGGTGAGAGAGGATGGTGGCTTAGACAAGAGTAATAGTAGTGGAGGTGGTAGAAGTGGTTGGAATATGCTTTATAGGTAGAACTAACATTTACTGATGGATCTGGATATGAGATATGAGTAGGAGGTGTAAGGATTGTGTCCAAGATTTCTGGCCTGAATGAGAAGAATGAGTGGCCATTCCTCACTGAGATGGGGACGACTGTGAGGTTTGGGGGAGAGTATATTAGTGTCCTTGTTTTAAACTTGCTTGAGATGTTTATTGGACATTTATGAAGAGGTGCTGAAGCAGTTGAATGAGAATCTGGAGTTTAAGGGAGAGGTGTGAGCTAGAGATATAATTTTGGGGAGTCATCAGCATATAGATGATGTTTAAAGCCATGAGATTAGATAAGATCACCAAGAGAGTGAATATAAACAGAAAGAAGAGTCCTGGTACACTCTAAAATTGAGAGGTAAGAGAGAGAAGGAGGAATCAAAGGAGTGGCCAAAGAGTCATGTGGAAAGCCAGGCATGTTCTAGAAGCCGAGTAAGGAAAATATTTTAAAGAGGATATATTGAATGGTGCCAGTAGATCAAGTATTTTTAAAATTTTTTCCTTATTATGTTATCTCTTTTGTTGCTGTGGTAAACGGACTCTTCCTTTATATCTTCTAACTGTTGCTTATATATCAGTATTTGAAGGCAATGACTTTCTGTTTATTAATTTTGTATCAATACTGAATTCTTATTTAGTCATTTTAAATTGATTATCTTAGGTTTTTCAGACATCCAGTCATTGCATCTGCAAATTTATTTCATCTTTTCCAATTTTTATCTCTCGAGTTCTTTCTTCTTGTCTAATTGTGTTGGCTAGTGCCAGTTGTACTTTCCTTTTGTCTAATTGTATTGGCTAGTACCTCTAGAGTGAAAAGTTGGATAAGAGTGGGTATTCTTGTCTGTGTCCTGACTTGAGCGGGAGTACTTTTAGGGTTTCCGCACTAAGCACTAAGTCACGGCTTTTGGGTTGAGGTAGGGGTGTGTGTGTGTGTGTGTGTGTGTGTGTATGTTTGTAGGACATAGTCTTTCTTATTTTAGTTAAAAAAAAAAACTGTAATGCATGAGTTTTATCAAAAGCTTTTTCAACATCATTGAAGATGATTATATTATTTGTCTCCTTAGTTCTAGTAATATAGTTTTTATACTAGTAAATTCCTAATGTTGAACCATTGTTGCATTTCTAGAATAACGTAGTCACTAGATAAAGCTACTGGGATGAGTTGTTGCTGCTGCTTCTACTACTGTTCTTTTCCTAATTCTGGCCAGATTTTGTCATCTGTGTTAAGGATTCTGTCGTCACTGTTGTGTTCCCCGAGACTTAAGATAAAGTGCAAGTGAAAATTTGGAAGTCAAACTCAGAAAAGAAGTTTTCCGTCGCCAGGCCATTTCCCCCACACAGAAATAGAGAGTTTATCCTGTGTACTTTCTTATGCTTCACAAAATACATCCAAATACTAGTCACAGGCTTTTCTTCCTTGATTTGACTATTTGCAATCAACAACTAGGTTTAATTTATACCCTTGATTTCAGATCATATATTTCTAAATTTTTTAAATAGTCACTTGTGGTTTACCCAGAAGTAACAATGATTGTATGATTTCTTACCTCTTAAGGTAGTAGGATTTTCTAGTTTTAATTTTGTATCAGGCTGATTTACTGAATCCAAAGAATAGCTAATAGAATCTGATAGATTATAGCTGTATTTTCAGACCTTGCTCAGTGCGTTATTGTGACTTTCTTCTTCGAAATGAAACACCACTATTTTTTCATTCCGGATAATATTAACTACATCCTCTCTTGTTTATTCCTTTGCAGACATAGTGAACTTTTTGCTGTTCTTGAGCAATCCAGGCATGCCCCTCCTCAGGACTTCTGTTCCCTTTGTCTGGAATGCTCTCTAGTCAATATCTTCTTTTTAAGTCTTTGCTCAAATGTTACTTCACAAGTCAGGCCCACCCTGACTCTTCTATTTAAAATTGTAAACCCACCTCTTTGTTTGTGATATTCCTTTTCTAGATCTATTTTTCATAACACTTACCACCTTTTAATATTCTATATAGTTTACATGTTTATTAGGTTTGTTTCTCCCATCCTTACTAAAATGTAACCTCTTCAAAGACAGGAATTTTTTTCCTGTTCTAAAAAATTATATCTATATTTTCCTTTTTAAAAAACTAATAGATCTCCAGTGCCTAAAACAATACCTGACACATAGGAACTCAACAAATATTTGCTGAAGGAATGAATAAACTATCTTGAGGAGGGTCTTATTTATAAAGAACTCCCATTTAGGATCAGAATAATCCCATGGGATATGCAAAGAAATGTAAATGGTCCTTTAACTTCTAAATTTAATTAATTTAGGCTGTTTTTCTCCCTCCAGATTCATCGAAGCAAGAACAAATGGAAATTCTATTTGAAAGATGGTGTTATGTGTTTTGGAGGGAGAGACTATGTATTTGCAAAAGCCATTGGTGATGCAGAGTGGTAAAATTGATGAGCTCAGTACATCATTAACCTCAGTGGGACTATATCACATGTTGTTCACTGTATGGAATTTAATAAAATTATAATTCAGATGCAGGTACAAATATACAGTTTTACATTTCTTTCATTTTACATTTCAAACTGTTTTAACAGGTTTTTATTTTTTAACCCCCATTGTGTATACCATTACAAAGCATAGATGTATCAGGTGTGATGTAGCATGAAAAAATGTCATATTGCTTTAATTTTGAAGTAAAATTTAAATTAGACTCCAGTTCCCCTTCATGGTGAAGTCAGTATCAATTATTAGATTGGGGCTGGTGTTCTTCCCACCTCTCACCAAACCATGTTACAAAAGACCCTGGAGACTAACACAATATTGTAAAGCAGCTATACTCCAATAAAAAAAAAAAATCATATTTGAAAAAAAAAAAAAGGATCCTGGAGAGTCTTATAAGTAGCAGGATATTTAAGAAGGCTTCTCTGGACCTTCAGTCTACGTTTATCACCAGCAGTATGCTGATTGTGCAAGCCCAGATGGTTCCTTGGAGGCAGGTGCCTCAGTTGAGCCCATACTATACTTAACATGAAAATCTTTGCTGAGGCCAGGATCCCTAGAGCCAAGGATCAGCCTTTCTGGGTTTATCATGTGGCCAGGCCATTCTTCTTTGTACCTGCTATTTCCCTGGGGAACTGTAGGGAGTGGGTTAGGTTCCCATCCTAATTCTTGATACCTCATACTTCTGTCCTCTTCCCTCTTGCCGTATTTTTTTTTTCTATTTTTCTTACCGTGGAAGACCCCTTTGCAGAGTCTTTACCCCTCAAAGATACTGTCTCTCTTCTTTTTTCCTAACAGGGAATTCCCTCATTGAGTTTAGGTTTTCTAAAACAAAAGTCAAGAAGAGATGTTCTCTTTAGGAACCTTCTGCTTTGGTGAGGCAATCTCATTTGAAAAGAGAAGACCTGGATAACTCTTAAAACCAGGGAGAGAAAACAAAATGTAAAATGCAAATAGCACCGTTTTCCTACACCAATGAAAACAAAGCAAATTAATGTATCAGTAAACTATTCTGTAATATTCTCTTCCTTAGTAGACTCAAATTCCCCAAAGGAACGTTTTCCCCATCATTCTGCTTCTTTTAGTGGGTGGCGTACACATGGTATCCAAGTCTAGGATCCCTGTTTTGGCCCTGAATGGTGTTCGCCAGGATAGAAATTCTCTCACAAAAAGCAGTTCTGGGATTGAGTGGGTTATGGTCTGTGAAAGCTCCTTGAGGATTAGATACCTGGATCTGGCTGGTCACAGGGTGAATTCCCCATTTCTTTTTCAGAGGCAACCCCACTTGGAGGGTTTAATTTACTCCAACACTTGTTCTGTTCTACCCAAGGGACTCAGCTACTGTTAGGTCTTTTCAAAATCTGGATAAATCTTATCTGGGTCATGGACAACATGAGTGGGACACTGTCTTTGGCCTAAAGTTGGCAGCTGCATGAGGATTCAGTTAGTACTAGTGAGTGAGCTGGTCCCCCCTCCAGGTTCTCCAGCTATGCCTTCTTCATGCTCAGAGTGATTGCCCACCACCACCACTGCTATTCCAAATCCTTTTCTGGCTCTTGAGAACTTCCAGGAACTATGGGTTCCCTTCATGGATGTTGCCTACCATGAAATGTTCATCTTTTCTACATGGGAGGCAAAAGAGGGCACTTATTCTTTGTGTCATTCCTGAAATGTACCCCCTCCAGTGTTGAGGAGGGGGTACACTTTCTATTCTTCTTCCTGCTTTTTTTCCCCCAGGCTCACCCCGTCACCCTGTATTAACTGCTGAATTTGTCGACAAGGTGCATTCACTTGGAAATTGGGGTTTAATGTGTTGGTTTAAGTGTTTGGGAGAGGCAATAATAGTTGTTTCTAAAATTCCTTTCTTCTCCTCCACTGTGAATTTTAAATTCTCACTTTGCTTCAGTGATTTAGAAAAAAATTATATCACAAATACTACTGTATTGCCCTCTTTATTTATGTGGTACATTTTATCAGAGAAAAAAAGTCACTGTCCCATTTGTGTGTCCCTCCTATATTTGTTTCTATTCTGTTACATTACAGAAAACTTTTTGATGGTATTGGCCCACTAAGTTGATTTCACTACCTACTGATGGGTCATGACTCACAGTTAAAAATATTTTTAGCCCATGTGCCGAAGATAAAGTGAGACAACTCTTAATCCATTTTGAAAGAGTAAATTGTACTTTAAGTCCTGCAAGTTGGTGGAGTTTACCTGAGACTTGGCTTTAATATGATATTACTTTTACTTTCAGGAACCTCTTTATCATGTCCAAGCTTAACATTTCTTGTTGCATATTTTAACAAAATATCATAAAGTAAGTTACATGTTCTTATAAATACAATAACTTGGCAAATGTCATCCTACACCCTATTATAGGTGGTGAATGTCTCTGTGAAAGAAGTTAGTTTGTTGTGTTAAATGAAATTTACGTAAGTATCGTGTATAGTAATTCCTAACGCAAACATTTTCTCATGCATGCATCCTACAGTGCTTTTTTAACATACTTTCCACCTCTCCCTGTAGGCTAAGAAGATCTTGAGTTTGCACAGTCTCTTAGGGACTGACCAACTGACCTTGCCTGGATTACCTTCTTTACCTATTTTATTCAGTGTGCTATAATATGTGTAAAAAATCATCTGTTACAGCTCAGACTTCATAGGGCAATGAGACTCCAGTTCTGGCTGAGGCACTAGTTGAAGTCATTTAAGTTGTGTAGCAAAACTAATAACTTCAGAATGAATAGCAAAGGTTAATTGGGTGGTGAGCAGGGGAATTTAGTGGGGGAATTTCTTTTCACTCTTGTTAGTAGGTTAATGCTGTGCTACTTTTCATGTAAATATACTCTGAGCTAGGTGGAAATTTTACTATTTGTAACTAGAAAGCTAAATTATAAATAAGTAGCTCATGGTAATAACTCTTAGGAAGTGACTTGATATTAATAAAAATATTGCACATTTTGAAGAAAAGATTCTTTCCAATTGTGAACACATTTATTGAAATCTTAGTGACCTAAAGATTCTTAATTTGCACGTGGGCTTAATACATTTTTGAGGAAACTAAAACCAGGTCCTTTATAGCAAATGTTATAACATTTGGACAAAATGCCTTTTAAAAATATAAGTTTAGATGAGCTACTCCAAATTAACTCTTTTTAGTCATTTTGCAACCTACAAGTGATAACGTCAAACGTGGTAAAAAAAAAAAATGATAGAAGTATAAATTTCTTGAGCATTTGATGTTTTTATGATTTATGTATGAGAGATTATACAGATTAGGAACATACACACTTTTCTATGAGACCATCTCATAAGGAAAATGCTTCTTAACAAGGATTGTTTTATATTTCAGTTATAAAAGTGAATCAGCTAAAAATATTAATCACCTCATGTGCAAGACTAGGATAGATATAGTGGGAAAGACGAAGAAGTAGGAGATGAGTATATCACTGTAGGAATTTATAAGGTAGGTGAAATAAGAGATCTACATGTAAAGATAATAATACCAGCAGTGTAGAACAAAAAATACGTGATACAGATGACAGGTACTAAGGAAGTCTAAAGAGAGAAACCATCATGGGTTACATATTTATTATTTATGCCCTGCTTTATTTGAAGTAAAGGCAGTGTCTTGACTATAGTGTATTAGGGAGGGAGTGGATTAAGAAGAATTTGATAAGATAAACCTGTAGCTGGGGTCTTAAAGAACGCAGGAGGAGGACAGGTAAGGAAGAAGGTGCGCCAGGTGGTAAGAGTGGCACAGGCACCAGCATGGAGATGCATAGCTAGGGAAAAGTAATTGGAGCAACTTGTTTCATGTAGAAAAACAGGAGATAAAGTGAGCAAACTTGAGGGTGGATTCTGGAGCTCTTTGAATGTTAGGCTAGGAGCTAAAATTTATAGGTAATGATGAGCCGCTCAGAAGTTTTGGCAGGTGTGTAATAAGATGAGATCGGACTTCAGGGTGATTAATCAGTGGTGGTGGGTATGAGAGTGTGGACATGGGAAAGGTTGGATATGAATAAAAATGAGGGAGGTATAGTAATACTCCAGAGGTAAGGGGAAATGGCCTGAGATGTGGGCGTGGTGGTAGGGAAGCAAAATAAAGAACTGATGTGGAAGACAATTGAAAGGAATAATTAGTGAATGAAAGGATGTGAGAATGAGGAAGACAGTACACTATGACTCTATATGTTAAAACTTAAATTATAATGTAGAAAATAAAGATCAGTATTTGTGGAAAAGGCTGTAAAAGTTGTTTTCAGAGTATGGGTACAAGTACCTTAGGCTCAAACAATAATTAAGAGTTCATAATTAAAAGTTTCTCCACAAGGTTATATTTTATTTTTTCTTTTGTTTTACATTCTGCTGTTTTCCTTGCTTAGTTGTTTTGGTTCTGTGATTGTGAATCAAAAAGTTTATTGTGTGTGTATACAGCAACATGACTAATTAGCATTCTCTCATATCATTGAGACAAATTCTAGAACGCTTGCTTACAAGAGAGAGGACTGCATCTGAGTAAAGACAAGTAACTAGTTGTGGAGTAGAAAAGTCAAATATAAAAAACACATTACAGAGAAGAGAATATTTTATAAAGTTTATACTTTTTTATAGTCTATTTTGAATTATTTTGCAAAATGGCATAATGATTGAAAGCAGACTAAATGTGTAGAGAGTCTAGTTATGACTATACATTTATTTAATAAATGCCAAAGAAGAGCTAAAAACTGGAAATAGGCCAGATATCCATTGGTAAGAAAATGGAAAACAGTGTTATATTCATACAGTGGGATACTATTCATCAATGAAAAAGGAATGAACTACTAATTCAAGCAGCAGCAGTGATAAATAGCAAAAACATTGTACTGAGTCAAAGAGCCTTACAAAAAAGTGTATAAACTGTATGATTCTATTTATATGAAGTTCTAGAGCAGACAAGAATTAATCTATGGGGAAAAAATCATAACCATTATTACCCCTATAGGGTAGGGGTGAGGGGTTAATTAAGAAGGGGCATGAGGAAACTTTCTGGGGTGAGTGTTCTATATCTTCATGGAGGTTTTGGGTGTCTCCATTTCTCAAAATGCATTAAATGATATGCTTAGGATTTGTCCATTTCACCATATGTAAATTTTACCTTAAAAATGTAGACAAATACTAAACTTTGGTTAATGATAAGCATGCTGAAGCGTTTAAGGGCTGACAATTACTGAGGTCTGCAACTTAAAATGCATCAGAAATGATGGATGGATAAATACTGGTAGATAGTTATATAGGTATGTTATGAAACCAGTATAGTAAAATGTTGACTCTAAGTGTATGGGTGTGCACATACAATTATTTCAACTTTTCATATGTTTGAAAATGTTGGGGGCCTTTGGATGACTATGATTTACCAGTATGGGAGGCAGTAGAACACAGTGGTTAAGAGGCTGGGGTCCTGAATCAGAACTTTGAGTTTGAATCCCATTAGTTGAATCTTCTATTAGTTTTGAGAACTTGGGAAAATTGTAATAGGTTTTCCTCTATTATAAAATGTGAATAATATCTTTATCATAGAGTTTTATGAAGATTAAATGGGTTAAATTATATAAGATACTTATCAACATGTTTGGCATATAATAAACTTTCAGTAAGTTACTTTAAAGTGTCAAAGGAACTTAAAAAAACACTGCAATTAAAACCATAATTTCATTGTCCTATCAGAGTCAATTCTGATAAATAAAAATACCTCTAGCAAATATTGGATGTATTTTTCTATACCCTCAAAGATAGAAATGATGAAAGTTAAGCATTTTAAAATATTTAAATATTTTCTTTTACTTCCATAAAAGATAGGGCCCTAGAAAGAAAAAAAAATTTTTTTTTCCTTATAGATTTCATAACTTCAGTGTAATTCAGCACACTTGTTGGATACTATTGCCGAGATCCTGAGCTAGGAGACAGGGAAACAAAATTGAGACAGGGTTCCTACCCACAAGGAGTTGACAGTATACTGTTTAATGCTTCATTGCTCTTTAGAGACTAAACACCAAACCAACAGGCTGAAATGTGCCTTTAGATGCTTACTTTACTTTAAATAGTAGAACCTAGATGGGATAGATAACCCTCTTTAGGACAGCACTACCCAGTAGAACTTTCTGTGATGATGAAACTGTTCTGTGTATGTGCCGTCTAATAGGGTAACCACTGATCATGTGTGGCTATTGAGCATTTGAAATGTGGCTAGTGCAACTGAGAAACTACATTTTTAATTTCATTTTAATTTAGCTACATGTGTCTGGTGGGTACCAGATTGAACAGTGCATCTCTAGAGTGTATTTCTCAAGCTATCTGATGAAAAGGACAAGTTATTTTAAACTTCAAATGTTATGGGCTAACATTTTTATAAAATGCAATAAAAATTATTGCAAGGACAAAATGAGAAAAAATTAAAGACATGCAAAATACCACCTCATTTTAAAAATATTAGATTCAACACACATAAAATTACTTTGCCAAAATTGCTGTAAAAGTTTCTAAACACTGTCAACTTCTGTATTGTTATCATGTGCCAGTGACGCATAGTTTTTAGACTGGCAATGGCCATAGACCACACTTTGAGCTAGGAAGAGGTCTTTTTTTGCCTAATGTGCCTAACACATAATTACCTGAAATCAGCTCTTTGTTAAAATTACTGGTACAGATAATTTTTTTTACATATTTAAGTATAATTCAGTAATGTGGTTACTGATACAACAGTTAACACTCCTTACAGCAAGTCTTGTCCAGGACAGCTGAATATTGACATTGTAATGTGGTCACCTTCAGGGTAGACTGGGAAGGCTTATTTGATCCAGTGAAGCCATTTTTGCAGTTGGAGGTATAAGCTGAAAAATCCTTCCTTCTATAAAGTTCAGCTCGATATTTACAGCAGCCAAATTTGCTCAGCAACAGAAAGAAATCCCTTCGGAATGCCTTTGTGAAAATTGCATACAGAAACGGATTGGCACACGAATTGACAGGATAAAAAAGAACCAGTAAAACCTTAGAGTTGGTTACTGTAATAAGGGGCACTTTGAAGGCAGCTGAGATGGCAAAGAAAGAGATTGGTGCCATGCAGGTGAAATCGGTGAAGATGAGGACTGCCATTTTCTTAGCAATCTTTGTATCTTTGTTAGTAGCCATCAGCTCTGGATTTTGAACGGCAAAATAAATTTTGATGTAGCAAGCACAAATGATGATGAAGGCCACCACATTGAGCATCAGGATGGTTAATATGTAGACCTGTGAGAGAGTGGTTTCCACATCCATGGGGAGGCAAATGCTGACCTTCATGTAATTGCTGACACCCACAAGAGGCAACATGGCGATTAGAGTAGAAAAGAGCCATCCTCCAAGCATAATCGGAATGGCATGTTTTAATCGCAGCTTTTGGTCCAGCTGAATAGCATAGGTGATGGTGTGCCATCTTTCTAGTGTGATGACTGTGAGGGTGTAGACAGAAAGTTCACTTGCAAATACAGTGAAGAAGCCAGCAGCGCTACATCCACTCCCTGTCTGCCAATCTATGGCATGGTTATAATACTGGCCTTTGGTTTGGGCATCAACTGAGGCAATGAGTAGCAGGTAGAGCCCCATGCAGAAGTCTGCAAAGGAGAGGTTGCACATGAGAAAGCGGGGCACTGTCAGTTTATAACGACTGGTCAGGAGAACAAAGAGGACAGTCACATTTCCCGTGATGGCTAAAATATTAATCAGCCAAATCAGTACTCTAAGGAAGTCATAGCCCATAATATCTTCACAGGGATTAAAAGCATCTGGTTCAGGAGCACATTGGAGTGTCTTGGGTAAGCAGAAACCATAGTCGTAATCCCAGCCACTCAGTTCACTCTCAGCAAAGATGGCAGAATAACTGTAAGAAGAATAGTTTGGCTCAATGTAAACTTAGAATTTTTATGATTCTGGGTATTGAAAATATTCAGAAATCATCTGTAGTGTTTTTTTAAGGAAAACAAACAAAAGGAAACAAAGTCACAGCAGCCTTAGCCTTAATTTATTTATCTGAGAACTCTGAACTGATGTAGGATTTCCTTAAGAAGGGAATGAAAAGCCATTTAGACTTTTTTTTTTAATATGTAGATTTTACACAATGATGCAAAGACTTAATGAAGCTGTGTACAGAGGATGATTTTCTTTGGAAAACAAATTTAGAGACATAATCTTGCTTGCTCAATGTAAAAGAACCCTTTCTTGACAGTTTCTTAGCTATTTATCTCCTTTAGTTGTCAACCAAACTGTTATCAAGCTGTCTGTCTGTAGTAGAATGCAAATGGGATTGGAAGGCTCACATTGTTAAAGATCATCAGCTACTGAAGGACATGCTTGCACTTAAGCCCCTGGCTAATCAGATAGCCCAGTTGAGAAATAGAAACCAAGGATAGGTTACTCGATAGAAATTTAGGAGCAGAGGAAGAATAGAGTCATGAACAATAGGAAGAAAGAGTTTTAAATAGATATTTCTTACAGAATGAGTCAAATTCAGAGAGTGGATTGAAGAGGGGCTCTGTCCCTAGAGAAGGAATAGTCCCACCTCCGGCACTCCCTTACTCCCAACCACACTGCTACTGCTTGAGTTCAGATTTTCATTTTCTCTTAAGGGACAATTACATTAGTTTTCTTCCTGGCATCCTTCCTCTAGTTTTAGCCCTCTTGTAGTCCATCTGTATAGTCCTTCTGTATGGCCTTTCTTACGCACAAATATATTAATTCAAACATTTCCTAGTTTCTCATTGGCTAGGGGATAAACTACAGACTCCTTGTGATGACCTCTAAGTCTCTCCTTGATCTTCGTTCTGTCTCCTTCTCGAGTCTCATCTCTAAGAAGCAGTCGTGCTGCACAGTGCAGAACGTGGGCTCTAAAGCAAGACTGCCTGGGTTCCAGCTTTTACTGGCTGTGTAAACCTGGGAGAGTTATTTAACATCTCTGTACCTCAGATTCTTCATTTGCCAAATAGGGATGATAATCATACCTCCCTCATTAGGGTTGTGCTAAGGATTAAATGTATTAACACATGTAGATTGTTCAGGATAATGCCTGACACTTATTAAGTGCTCAGTGAATGTTAGAGATTCTCATAACTATCTCTTGCAAATCCCCTGTGCAACCAACCCTTTGGTCACATGAAATGACATGTGGCTCTCAGAATAAGTTCTACTGTTTCATCCCTTTGCATTTGAATGTGCTGTTTCTTCTTCCCTTTCTTTCCTCATTTCTCTGGAGAATTCCTCCTGATCTTTAAAGATAAGCATCTCTATGAAGCCTTTCCTGATTCTACACCTCTAAGGAGTTTATCACCCCTTCTCTCAGCCATGGCTGCACTTAAGTACTGTTGTAATTCTCAAACTATATTGCCATTATGTGATAATGCATGTCTTCTTTCATAGTCTGTGAGGCTATTCTTTAATAGCCTTGAAGTCAGGGGATTAGATCTTATTTATATCTAAAATCTCAGTGCCTCACATAGTTTTAGCTCAGAGTATCCATTCAGTAAATGTTTGTGGAATGAATAAACCAGGGTGATGCTGGCTTGGAAAGGAATTGAGAGGATACAGAGACAATGAATGATACGGTATGATGCATGTAGGCTTAACAAATTTTCTCTTTGCCCACAGTCGACTAATACAATCTTGGGAGGTGGAGAAAGGGGCATAATTTTTCTGCCTGGGCCATTACAAATATGTATTTCACCTTAGAGTTCCTCACACATTAAAAGAGCATTTTTCTCTAGTCTTAAAACCTAGCTTCTCATTTTCTGTAGAAGGAAGTGTGTACCTAATACAGTGAGTGGATAAAATGATGTATTTGAGCAATACAGTTACCTAAGGGAAAAAACACAGATTTAAAAAAAAAAAAATGGAAAAGAAATCTATGACTGGGGACTCCAAAAACGTGCTAGCATATCATAGAAACCACACTGGAACTGGAGAAGTACTGCTGCCACACACAGGAGACTGCATAGGAACCTCACTTGTTTTATTATTAAATATAAGTAGCATATTTGCTTGTCCTCATGCACATCAGTATAATTACCTAATTTTTAAAAAAATATTTTAATTAATTAATTTATTTATTTTTGGCTGTGTTGGGTCTTCGTTTCTGTGCGAGGGCTTTCTCCAGTTGCGGCAAGTGGGGGCCATTCTTCATCGCGGTGCGCGGGCCTCTCACTATCGTGGCCTCTCTTGTTGTGGAGCACAGGCTCCAGACGCGCAGGCTCAGTAGTTGCGGCTCACGGGCCTAGCTGCTCTGCGGCATGTGGGATCTTCCCAGACCAGGGCTCGAACCTGTGTCCCCTGCATTGGCAGGCAGATTCTCAACCACTGTGCCACCAGGGAAGCCCTAATTACCTAAGTTTTAAATCTTTAAAGATATATGGTGGTTATAAGAATGATGAGAGAAAATAGGTTTTTTCTTACCATTGGCAAGGTCCTTAAAGACCAGCTCATTGAACCCTTCATTTTATTGGTAAGGAGACCAAGATTAAAGGAGGTAAGTGACTTGCCTCAGGTCCCTCAGCACTAGGCACTAGTGGCAATGCTAGGTCTTCACATGCATAGTCCAGGGGCCTTTCTTCTACTTCACTATCTCTCAGTATTTTTCAAGGTGTGGTCCTTGGACCACTTGCATCAGAATCACCAGAGTCTTTGTTACAATGAAGATTCCTGGCTTTACTTCAGACCCTGAATCTAACTCTCTAGGGACAGAGCCCAGGAATATGCATTTTAAGCAAGTTCCCTGGATGATTCCTACAAAATAATAGCCTTTATTTAATCAGATGAAAACTTTCCAACTATTGCTGCTTTAGTTTCCCTTACTACTTTCCCCTATTAAAACTACTTCAGCTGCTATTAGAAGCACTAATTCAAAACCACTAAAAATTCTGCCATGATTTCTGAATAAACTTATATCAGTAAGAGGTCAAACATGTTCCCTTGGATTTCCCTGGTGGTGCAGTGGTTAAGAATCCGCCTGCCAATGCAGGGGACACGGGTTCGAGCCCCAGTCCGGGAAGATCCCACATGCTGCAGAGCAACTAAGCCTGTGAGCCACAACTACCGAGCCTGCGCTCTAGAGCCTAAGAGCCACAACTACTGAGCCCGCATGCCACAACTACTGAAGCCTGCGCACCTAGAGCCTGCGCTCCACGACAAGAGAAGCCACCACAGTAAGAAGCCCGCGCACCGCAATGAAGAGTAGCCCCCGCTCACCGCAACTAGAGAAAGCCTGCGTGCAGCAACGAAGACCCAACACAGCCAAAAATAGATAAATAAAATAAATTTTAAAAAAAAGTTCCCTTTCCCATTCCCCTGGTCCCTTGCTCTTTCTTTTTTTGCCCTACTGGGCACATGTCTAGCAATTCTTCTCCTTGGTGATTTGTCTTCAGACCAAAAACCTACCTGCTGCTACTTAACATGTGTCCTGGGATGGCTCCTGAGGGCAACAACATGACTGTTGACAAAACCTAGCATGGAGCTGTCTTTAGTACTGAAGGCTGAGCAGGGAGTGTGAATGGACTTGGATGGGCTTAGCAATATTGAGTCAGAGGAAGGAGAAGCAGTAGCACCATTGCTCCAGTTACAATCAACAGGTAGGAGAAAAGACAGGGATTTTAGGAGGACAGTGGGGCCAACCATAGCAGTAAGGGCACCATAATATCTTGGGGAGAGCAGATAAGACTTAGTGGCTGGCTCTAGAATTTCTAAACTCCAGGGACTCAGGCATAGCAATCTGGTGGGAAGGGAAGGAAGGGGACTTATCACACAAGATGCTTTCACGGGGAACACACTCTTTTTACTTAGATTATGTGTTAATTTCAGGTAGTTTTGGGGATGCTGAAGATTAGAGGACTTGTTTTAAAACAGTGTTAGCATAGTAAACTCACGATTGGATGCTCATTTTGAAAGGCGTGGAGTGGTAGGGGCTGATGGTTACTGAGACTGAAGTAAGTCTCCTCTTCCCCCATAACACCCCTTGATGGTACCATTGACTCTACCCAGAAGTGGTTTCCTACTAATGAGGAAAAAAATGCCATATGGTTGCAAAAGAGTTATGTGGAAGGTGATGATGGAGAGAGTATTGAGAGAGAAGAGTGGGAATGGTAAGGAAAAGGAATGCTGGAGGATAGTTGGTGTCAGACCTAAATGAAGAAAAAAGAAGAATACAGGCTATAATATAAGGTACCCTCGATGCTGTCACAATCTTTAAAAACTCCCTTCACTCTCATGGTTCTGAAAGCCAAATGATATTTCTGCTGTCCCTTACAGTTAAGGAAAAAAGTCTCAAATCATATCCATGGGACTTCCCTGGCGGTCCAATGGTTAAGACTTTGCCTTCCAATGCAGGGGGTGTGGGGTTGATCCCTGGTCGAGGAACTAAGATCCCACATGCCTCGTGGCCAAAAACCAAAACAAAACAGAAGCAATATTGTAACAAATTCAATAAAGACTTTAAAAATGGTCCACATCAAAAAAAAAAAAAAATCTTAAAAAGAAAAAGAATTCATATCCAACTCTGAGGAGCTCCAAAGCCCAGGATCCTTCTATCATATTACCCTGCTGACTCTATATATCTTGCAGACTGATAGCAAAAAAGAGAGAAGAAAAGAAAAGAAAAGAAAAGGTGTAGAAGAGGGAATGGAGATTGGCAAAGTATCTTAGAAGGGCATCTGGTTTTGTAGCCTGAAGGACATGGGGGAGGGGATGGGAGTGGAAGGGAAATAATAAAACTTCTAAATCACAGTAAATATGGCATAGGGACACTGGGATTATCTTTTGAGGCATGCTCTTTTACATTTGAAGGTATGTGAAGTGCCAAAGCAGCTGAAAAATGTTAAAAAAAATCAGTAGAATAGAAATGGAGCTCCCGCCTAGTGTGTGTCAGTGATAGTGTTAAGTCTGAATAATTTTAAGCTCCAGAGCATAATGGTCAAGGTGGCCTAAGTCTCTTTGAAGAGAAGTGGCTACTTGTAGAGGCTGTGCCTGCAATCAGTTAATCTTTGTGGAATGCTGACCACATGACTAGTGAAAATCCTTACAACAGAGGCTATCATTAAACAAGCCCTTAGTGACATCAGAATACCTGCAAATAAAATTTTAATTCCTGAAGAGAATTTAATATAACTGTAGAATGAATATGTAGGTATGTTTTTTAAAAGTATTTATTTTTAACCAGTTGAAAGAGATAATTGATCAACTGGATGCCACTTGCAAAAAAAACCACAAAAGAATCCCCATTTTAAAACTATTAAAAAATGCTTTGCAAACATGCCCCCAACCAAGATTTTTATCAAAAGAAAATCCTTGGGAGACGTTCAAGATGGTGGAGGAGTAAGACATGGAGATCACCTTCCTCCCCACAAATACATCAAAAATACATCTACATGTGGAACAACTCCTACTGAACGCTGGCAGAAGACCTCAGGCTTCCCAAAAGGCAAGAAACTCCCCACGTACCTGGGTAGGGCAAAAGAAAAAAGAAAAAACAGAGACAAAGAATAGGGATGGGACCTGCACCTCTGGGAGGATGCTGTGAAGGAGGAAAAGTTTCCACACACTAGGAAGCCCCTTCACTGGCGGAGATGGGGGGTGGGTGGGAGGGAAGCTTCAGAGCCACAGAGGAATGCATAGCAACAGGGGTGCAGAGGGCAAAGCAGAGAGATTCCCGCACAGAGGATTGGTGCTGACCAGCACTCACCAGCCTGAGAGGCTTGTCTGCTCACCCGCCGGGGCGGGCGGGGGCTGGGAGCTGAGGCTCGGGCTTCGGAGGTCGGATCCCAGGGAGAGGACTGGGGTTGGCTGCGTGAACACAGCCTGAAGGGGCTAGCGCGCCACAGCTAGCCGGGAGGGAGTCCAGGAAAAAGTCTGGACCTGCTTAAGAGGCAAGAGACCATTGTTTTGGGGTGCGCAAGGAGAGGGGATTCAGAGCACTGCCTAAAGGAGCTCCAGAGACGGGCATGAGCCGCGGCTATCAGCGTAGACACCAGAGATGGGCATAAAATGCTAAGGCTGCTTCTGCAGCCACCAAGAAGCCTGTGTGCAAACACAGGTCACTATCCACACCTCTGCTCCTGGGAGCCTGTGCAGCCCGCCCCTGCCAGGGTCCCGTGATCCAGGGACAACTTCCCCGGGAGAACACATGGCGTGCCTCATGTTGTTGCAACATCACGTCGGCCTCTGCCACCGCAGGCTCACCCCGCATTCCATACCCATCCCTCCCCCTGGCCTGAGTGAGCCAGAGCCCCCTAATCAGCTGCTCCTTTAACCCCCTCCTGTCTGGGCGAAGAACAGACACCAGAGGGTGACCTACATGCAGAGACGGGGCAAAATCCAAAGCTGAACCCCAGGAGCTGTGCGAACCAAGAAGAGAAAGGGAAAGTTCTCTGGGCAGCCTCAGGAGCAGTGGATTAAATCTCCACAATCAACTTGATGTACCCTGCATCTCTGGAATACCTGAATAGACAACGAATCATCCCAAAATTGAGGCGGTGGACTTTGGGAGCAACTGAAGACTTGGGGTTTGCTTTCTGCCTCTAGTTTGTTTCTGGTTTTATGTTTATCTTAGTCTGGTATTTAGAGCTTATTATCATTGGTAGATTTGTTTATGGATTTGGTTGCTCTCTTCCTTTATTTTTTTATATATATATGTATATATATATATATATTTTTTCCTCCTTTTTCTCTTTTTGTGAGTGTGTATATGTATGCTTCTTTGTGTGATTTTGTCTGTATAGGTTTCCTTTTACCATTTGTCCTAGTGTTCTGTCTGTCTTTTTTTTTTTTTTTTAAAGTATAGTTTTTAGTGCTTGTTATCATTGGTGGATTTGTTTACTGGTTTGGTTGCTCTCGTCTTTCTTTTTTTTATTTTTTATTTTAATAATATTTTTAAATTTTTTATTTTAATAACTTTATTTTATTTCTTTTTCTTTTTCTTTTTTTTTTTCCCTCCCTTTTCTTCTGAGCCGTGTGGCTGACAGGGTCTTGGGGCTCCGGCTGGGTGTCAGGCCTGAGCCTCTGAGGTGGGAGAGCCAATTTCAGGACATTGGTCCACCAGAGACCTCCCAGCCCCACGTAATATCAATCGGCAAGAGCTCTCCCAGAGATCTCCATCTCAATGCTTACACCCAGCTCTCCCAGAGATCTCCATCTCAATGCTTACACCCAGCTCCACTCAACGACCAGCAGGCTCCAGTGCTGAACATCCTATGCAAAACAACTAGCAAGACAGGGACACAACCCCACCCATTAGCAGAGAGGCTGCCTAAAATCATACTAAGTTCACAGACACCCCAAAACACACCACCGGACACTGTCTTGCCCGCCAGAAAGACAAGATCCAGCCTCATCCACCAGAACACAGGCACCAGTCCCCTCCACCAGGAAGCCTACACAACCTACAGAACCAAACTAACCCACTGGGGGCAGACACCAAAAACAACGGGAACTGCAAACCTGCAGCCTGCGAAAAGGAGACCCCGAACACAGCAAGCTAAGCAAAATGGGAAGACAGAGAAATATAGCAGACAGCAGTTGAAGAAGCAAGGTAAAAACCCACCAGACCAAACAAATGAAGAGGAAATAGGCAGTCTACCTGAAAAAGAATTCAGAGTAATGATAGTAAAGATGATCCAAAATCTTGGAAATAGAATGGAGAAAATATAAGAAACATTTAACAAGGACCTAGAAGAACTAAAGAGCAAACAAACAATGATGAACAACACAATAAATGAAATTAAAAATTCTCTAGAAGGAATCAATAGCAGAATGATTGAGGCAGAAGAACGGATAAGTGACCAGGAAGATAAAATAGTGGAAATAACTACCACAGAGGAGAATAAAGAAAAAAAGAAAAGAATTGGGGACAGTCTCAGACACCTCTGGGACAACATTAAAGGCACCAACATTCAAATTATAGGGGTCCCAGAAGAAGAAGAGAAAAAGAAAGGGACAGAGAAAATATTTGAAGAGATTATAATTGCAAACTTCCCTAATATGGGAAAGGAAACAGTCAGTCAATTCCAGGAAGCACAGAGAGTCACAGGCAGGATAAATCCAAGGAGAAACACACCAAGACACATATTAATCAAACTATCAAAAATTAAATACAAAGAAACAATATTAAAAGCAGCAAGGGAAAAACAACAAGTAATATACAAGGGAATCCCCATAAGGTTAACAGCTGATCTTTCAGCAGAAACACTGCAAGCCAGAAGGGTGTGGCAGGACTTATTTAAGTGATGAAAGGGAAAAACCTACAACCAAGATTACTCTACCCAGCAAGGATCTCATTCAGATTCAACAGAGAAATTAAACCTTTACAGACAAGCAAAAGCTAAGAGAATTCAGCACCACCAAGCCAGCTTTACAGCAAATGCTAAAGGAACTTCTCTAGGCAGGAAACACAAGAGAAGGAAAAGACCTACAATAACAAACCCAAAACAATTAAGAAAATGGTCATAGGAACATACATATTGATAACTACCTTAAATGTAAAAGGATTAAATGTTCCAACCAAACGACATAGACTGGCTGAATGGATACAAAAACAAGACCCATATTTATGCTGTCTACAAGATGCCCACTTCAGACCTAGGGACACATACAGACTGAAAGTGAGGGGATGGAAAAAGATAGTCCATGCTAATGGAAATCAAAAGAAAGCTGTAGTAGCAATTCTCATATCAGACAAAGTAGACTTTAAAATAAAGACTATTACAAGAGAAAAAGAAGGACACTACATCATGATCAAGGGATCAATCCAAGAAGATATAACAATTGTAAATATTTATGCACCCAACATAGGAGCACGTCAATACAAAAGGCAAATGCTAACAGCCATAAAAGGGGAAATCGACAGTAACACAATCATAGTAGGGGACTGTAACACCCCACTTTCACCAATGGACAGATCATCCAAAATGAAAATAAATAAGGAAACACAAGCTTTAAATGACACATTAAACAAGATGGACTTAATTGATATTTATAGGACATTCTATACAAAACAACAGAATAGAGTCCCTTCTCAAGTGCTCATGGAACATTCTCCAGGATAGATCATATCCTGGGTCACAAATCAACCTTTGGTAAATTTAAGAAAACTGAAATCATATCAAGTATCTTTTCCAACCACGACGCTATAAGACTAGATATCAGTTACAGGAAAAAATCTGTAAAAATTACAAACACATAGAGGCTAAACAATATGCTACTAAATAACCAAGAGATCACTGAAGAAATCAAAGAGGAAATAAAAAAATACCTAGAAACAAATGACAATGAAAACACGATGACCCAAAGCCTATGGGATGCAGCAAAAGCAGTTCTAAGAGGGAAGTTTATAGCAATACAATCCTACCTCAAGAAACAAGAAACATCTCAAATAAACAACCTAACCTTACACCTAAAGCAATTAGAGAAAGAAGAACAAAAAACCCCCAAAGTTAGCAGAAGGAAAGAAATCATAAAGATCAGATCAGAAATAAATGAAAAAGAAATGAAGGAAATGATAGCAAAGATCAATAGAAGTAAAATCTGGTTCCTTGAGAAGATAAACAAAATTGATAAACCATTAGCCAGACTCATGAAGAAAAAAAGGGAGAAGACTCAGATCAATAGAATTAGAAGTGAAAAAGGAGAAGTAGCAACTGACAGTGCAGAAATACAAAGGATCGTGAGAGATTAGTACAAGCAACTATATGCCAATAAAACGGACAGCCTGGAAGAAATGGACAAATTCTTAGAAAAGCACAACCTTCCGAGACCAAACCAGGAAGAAATAGAAAATATAAACAGAGCAGTCACAAGCAGTGGAATTCATACTGTGATTAATAATTTTCAAACAAAGAAAAGCCCAGGACCAGATGGCTTCACAGGCAAATTCTATAAAACATTTAGAGAAGAGCTAACACCTATCCTTCTCAAACTCTTCCAAAATATAGCAGAGGGAGGAACACTCCCAAACTCATTCTACGAGGCCACCATCACCCTGATACCAAAACCAGATAAAGATGTCACAAAGAAAGAAAACTACAGGTCAATATCACTGATGAACATAGATGCAAAAATCCTCAACAAAATACTAGCACACAGAATCCAACAGCACGTTAAAAGCATCATACACCATGATCAAGTGGGGTTTATCCCAGGAATGCAGGGATTCTTCAATATACGCAAATCAATCAATGTGATAAACCATATTAACAAATTGAAGGAGAAAAACCATATGATCATCTCAATAGATGCAGAAAAAGCTTTTGACAAAATTCAACACCCATTTATGATAAGAACTCTCCGGAAAGTAGGCATAGAGGGAACTTACCTCAACATAATAAAGGCCATACATGACAAACCCACAGCCAACATCATTCTCAATGGTGAAAAACTGAAACCATTTCCACTAAGATCACGAACAAGATAAGGTCGCCCACTCTCACCACTAGTATTCAACATAGTTTTGGAAGTGTTAGCCACAGCAATCAGAGAAGAAAAATAAATAAAAGGAATCCAAATAGGAGAAGTAGAAGTAAAACTGTCACTGTTTGCAGATGACATGATACTCTACATAGAGAATCCTAAAGATGCTACCAGAAAACTACTAGGGCTAATCAATGAATTTGGTAATGTAGCAGGATACAAAATTAATGCACAGAAATCTCTTGCATTCCTATACACTAGTGATGAAAAATGTGAAAGGGAAATTAAGGAAACACTGCCATTTACCATTGCAACAAAAAGAATAAAATACCTAGGAATAAACCTACCTAGGGAGACAAAAGACCTGTATGCAGAAAACTATAAGACACTGTTAAGAGAAATTAAAGATGATACAAACAGATGGAGAGATATACCACGTTCTTGGATTGGAAGAATCAGCATTGTGAAAATGACTATACTACCCAAAGCAATCTGCATGTTCAATGCAATCCCTATCAAACTACCACTGGCATTTTTCACAGAACTAGAACAAAAAATTTTACAATTTGTATGGAAACAGAAAAGACCCCGAATAGCCAAAGCAATCTTGAGAAAGAAAAATGGAGCTGGAGGAATCAGGCTCCCTGACTTCAGACTATACTACAAAGCTACAGTAATCAAGACAGTATAGTACTGGCACAAAAACAGAAATATAGATCAATGGAACAGGATAGAAAGCCCAGAGAAACTCACACACATGTGGTCACCTTATCTTTGATAAAGGAGGCAAGAATATACAATGGAGAAAAGACAGCCTCTTTGATCAGTGGTGCTGGGAAAACTGGACAGCTACATGTAAAAGAATGAAATTAGAAAACTTCCTAACACCATACACAAAAATAAACTCAAAATGGATTAAAGACCTAAATGTAAGGCCAGACACTATCAAACTCTTAGAGGAAAACATAGGCAGAACACTCTATGACATAAATCTCAGCAAGATCCTTTTTGACCCACCTCCTTGAGAAATGGAAATAAAAACACAAATAAACAAATGGGACCTAATGAAACTTCAAAGCTTTTGCACAGCAAAGGAAACCATAAACAAGACGAAAAGACAACCCTCAGAACGGGAGAAAATATTTGCAAACGAAGCAACTGACAAAGGATTAATCTCCAAGATATACAAGCAGCTCATGCAGCTCAATATCAAAAAAAACAAACTACCCAATCCAAAAATGAGCAGGAGACCTAAATAGACATTCCTCCCAAGAAGATATACAGATTGCCAACAAATACATGAAAGGATGCTCAACATCACTAATCATTAGAGAAATGAAAATCAAAACTACAATGAGGAATCACCTCACACCAGTCAGAATGGCCATCATCAAAAAATCTATAAACAATAAATGCTGAAGAGGGTGTGGAGAAAAGGGAACCCTCTTGCGCTGTTGGTGGGAATGTAAATTGATACAGCCACTATGGAGAACAGTATGGAGGTTCCTTAAAAAACTAAAAATAGGAGTATCATATGACCCTGCAATCCCACTACTGGGCATATACCCTGAGGAAACCAGAATTCTAAAGAGTCGTGTACCACAATGTTCATTGCAGCCCTATTTACAATAGCCAGGACATGGAAGCAACCTAAGTGTCCATCAACAGATGAATGGATAAAGAAGATGTGGCTCTTATGTACAATGGAATTACTCAGCCATAAAAGGAAATGAAATTGAGTTATTTGTAGTGAGGTGGATGGACATAGAGACTGTCATACAGAGTGAAGTAAGTCAGAAAGAGAAAGACAAATACCGTATGCTAACGCATATATGTAGAATGTAAAAAAAAAAAGGTTCTGATGTACATATGGGCAGGACAGGAATAGAGACACAGAGTTAGAGAATGGACTTGAGGACATGGGGAGGGGGAAGGGTAAGCTGGGACGAAGTGAGAGAGTGGCATGGACTTATATACACTACCAAATGTGAAATAGATAGCTAGTGGGAAGCAGCCGCATAGCACAGGGAGATCAGCTCGATGCTTTGTTTCCACCTAGAGGGGTGGGGTAGGGAGGGTGGGAGGGAGATGCAAGAGGGAGAGGATATGAAGATATATGTATACGTATAGCTGATTCACTTTGTTATACAGCAGAAACTAACACACTATTGTAAAGCAATTATACTCCAATAAAGATGTTAAAAAAAAAAGAAATCGTTGGCACTGATAATAATAAGATGCACGCACAATGAGACATGGCTTCCCGAGTTTCTTTGCATGCAAATACTTACAGTGTTTCATTATTTGGTCTCCTTGCTGTGCTTTCACATTGTTTGGAAAAGTTTTTAAAAATGGAAAATGAAAAATTCTGCCTGAAAGAGGTAAAAACAAACAAACAAACAACCACAGTTGAGCTTTTGGTCTTTAAACTAAACCTGATCATGTCTATTTATGCTTTGTTCATCCAAATCCTCTACCTATTACACCAGCCTCGTGTTCTGCACCATTGTCCTATCTGAAACGCTTCCTGGGAGAGAGTAAAGGCTTCTGAATTATCATTAGCGTGCTTCCAGCTTAGATAAAATGCTTCTGAATGCTAAGTCTTTTGTGTGGGCTCTAGAGATGAAAAAAACTTAAATGTATCACATTGAATCGTGGATTTTTCAATGCTCATTAAAAGCTGTCTTTGTGGTGTATTAAGGTTTGCTCCTCACCACACCGGCCTTGATGAACAAATAACCATTCAGAGTTCAAGGCTTTGAATTATAACTGGGAATCTCTTTTGTAAAGATTTGAAGATTCTGGACCTGACATTATGATGTGAATTTTCTGCTTTTTTGGATTATGTGCAGAAATATAATGTGGTTGCTCCCTATTCCTTCATGTTTCCCTCTAAGAAATTTAACCTATGGAAAGGGGAAAATGTCAAGAAATTAAAAGAAGGCTGTACTTATATTTTTCCTAAGATGAAACCAAAGGGAGGCACAAAGGAAAACTGGGTGAAGAAATAGCGGAAAGGAAAGCAGGCTGTGCGAACCTCAACCTTTTCTGAGGAGGAAGGAGAAATGAGGCAATCCAGAATGCATATTTCTATGTATTATTCTTCTCCAGTATTAACAAGACAGTTCCTTGTAGGAATGACTTTGTATAAAAGCAGGAAGGTGGAGAATATATAAGAACTCTCTGACCTACTGGACTCACTTTCAAAAATTAATCAGCTTGTTATTTTGCATGAGAGATAGACAGAGGGAGTGAGAGAGAGAGATTGTGTGTGTGTTTGATGCTGGCTCTGTATCTGATACTTAGAGATACTCTGTGTGAACCAATCTACAGTTAACAGGAAATGTGGTTGTTCTTGGCCTTCAGATAATAGCACTGGGTTCTGTCTACTGTATCTTTTTTGAAATTTTAATCATAGATACCAAGGAGAGTTTGGGGGCCATCTGCCTAGGCAGCTGTGTGCGTTATCCACACAGCAGCTGCAGGGCAGAGGGGTGACCCAGAGTTTGCACAAACAGTCCACTGACCCAGCTTCAGGCTCTCCATCCTCACTAACATCCAAGGTTTCTAGCTTTAGAGATAGGGAGTCAGTTGAAGCTTGTAATTCCAATCAAGACAACCTCTGTGTGACTGCATTCCCATCTCACTTTGATACTGGCCCACAATTGCGTAATGCCGTTTTTTTTTTTTTTTTAACCCGGAGGTTGTAGTCTCTTTCATCTACTGAAATAAAAAACCCCTGAACTAAAGTTTTAACATGTCAGTAATTTCAGAAGTGATGTGACCTCTTTGCCACAAAAGTGGAGGTGTCCAGAATCAGCTTTATCATAAACCGGCATCTGTATCCTCTGTTTTAGTTGTTCTGTCACCAGCTTTGCTCACTTCCAGCCCATCCTCCACCTTGCTGCCAGAGTGATACTTTACAAAAGCAAATCTGAGTAATTCTGTTTTGAATTCTTCAGTGGTTCCCCATCCTCTAAACAACTTGGCCTGGTACTCAGAGCCCATCACAGCCCACTTCTCCCTGGTCTCCTCTCCTCACTCATCCTCCTCCATGTAACCATAAGTCTTCTTGTTTTAGTTTTTCTGAATGACTTTCATCCCACTGTCTCTTGCCTTTGTGCCTTCACACAAGCTACTCCATCTTCTTGGTATGCTTTTCCCCACATGTGTCTAGCTAACTCCTATCTGTTCTTCAAGGCTCAGCAGAAGTCACTTCCTCAGGAAGCCTTCCATAAGCCCTGCTGCCATTTAGAAATTCTCCCTCTGTTCTCCCACAGTACTCTGTTCTGTTCTCAGCTCTATCATAACATTTGCTGTATTGGACTTAAATATTGGCTGTCATGTGTGTTGTCCCCAAACAGCTGCCTGTGACTCTGATGGTTGGGATGAGCTCTTACTCATCTTTGTATCTTCAGACTTTTGCATAGTGTTTGGAACACGGTGAGTGCTCAGTTAATATTCTTTGAAGCTCAGTTAATAGTGCATAGCTCTCTGAGTACAGTGAGTGGTCTGTCTTCTTGGTTACCTCAAAAGCTTCAGGTAGAACTGCACCTACCTATGCAAGGCACAAAGTAGGTGTACGATGATAACACGTGCTGGTTGATTAATTATAAATAGGTTGATTCTAAGACAGGGGCATTCTAGTGTCACTCTCTTAGTGCCTCATCTAATTAATTGATTGAGAATATCTGCTTAGGCTGTATAATATCCTTTTAGGGTGACGTTTTTCCAACTGTGAGTTGTGACCCACTAGTGGGTCATGAAAACAATAAGTGAATCAAGACTAGCATTAAAAGCAAAAAACATGAAATAAAATAGACAAGAGAATATCAGTGTTATCACATGTAAAACAGTTAAGTAGTGCTTTGTTTTATTTCAGTTACATGTGTCGTGTTTACTGAGTTGCAATGTAAAAAAAGTATTTCTTAGTATGCATTTCAGTGAGAAAGAAAAAAAGTCCGGAGAACAGTGCTTTCAGGAAAGAATGAAATCCTTCACACCCTGCCATTCCATTCTGGATTGAAGTGAATTAGTTGAATCAGTAAGATGTCCCCCACTGATCGCAAACCAGCCTGGAGCTTGTGCCTTTTCTGTTCCCACACTAAGCTAATCCTTAGGGGGCTAGGAATCTGTTCTGTAATAGAAGATAGTCTTATGTTGGGAGAGAAATAGCTTGAAAAAAAAAACAAACCAAACACTGGAAACCTTCTGTAGTGTTTTCTTTTCTTTTCTTTTTTTTAAACTAAGGATTAAGACATTAGGTAAAATTCACCCTACTGAGCCTACTTCCCCCACTTCTTTAGAAATGATGCTCTCTGATAAGGATTAGGGCTAGTTGATCTTTGAGATACCAGTTTTGTACTCCATTTTGCAACTGCAGTTATAGTCTGATTTCAGGCTATAGTTTTGAATTAGCTAAGAATAAGCTATGAAGGTCTTCTAGCTGCAGAGTGAATCGACTATTTGGAGTCAGTTTTCAGGAGGAAATAAGACAGTTCATTTTCTTCTGGTCTATCTGAAAGTGACCCCATGACTATGGAGCTGGTCTAGAAGGCAGGGAGTGAAGGGGCAGGGAGCCATCGACCGGTTGACTATTTTCAAATCTGAGTTTCTGCCACAGCCTGGCAGGCTTTACCTTTTGTTTTTTACTCACTCTTTTGTTGGCAAGTTTCTAAAAGCACAGCAGTGGCTGGGGTAAGTCAATGTGGCATCCAGGAGATTGGTAAATTTTTCTCTTGATGGCAGTTTTTTCAGAGAATAGGATGATGTGGCAATTAGTGTCTGAATGGACTCCAGCCCATAGCTAGGCAGGGCCTGCAGTTTAGTGGAAGAAATATCCCTGAAAAGTAAAAGGGAGAAAGGTTTATTTATTTATTTACTTAACATGTATGATTCATAGAATGAAACTTTCTCTCAACAATAGTATCCTTCTAGGTTCTGAGGAATCTTTTCTCCATCTTTCTTTCTCCCTAATTCTCCATTTCAGTTAGTCTCATTAAGATCTGAATTCAAAAAAGCTACGTGGTCTTTTTTCTGATATGAACCCCATTATTCTTTTCAAGGCTGAGTATAACTCCTTGTACCTGTCATACATTCATTAGCATTCTCTCTCTCGCCTCTGCTGCTTCCTTTCTCCCTCTCTCTTCCTCCCTCTACCCCTCTCCACTTAGCATAAGTGAAATAACTACTTGCTTTAAGAGAGAGCAGGCACATGCAGTGACATCAGCTTCTGTGCTCTACTCCAGGGGGAAATATTTAGGGCTTCAGATGCCTCGGTCTTTGATTGATCAAGCTCTGCAGGGTAGGTTTTCGTGAAGCACAGGCTAGTTACGCTATTCAGAGCCGCTGTGTGACATTAGCCACCCTCTGACTTCGCTAAAGGCAAGCTGGATTCATCAGTCCAAAGCAAGCAAACATTGGGCCATGCAAGCAAAACTGTGTGGAAAGCTCAGGTTTTTCACACAAGGTCCTGAATGCCTCAGCTTTTCTAGACTTGAGGCAATGCCCAAGAAAACTGCAAACAAATTAAATGTGAGGAGGAAGAGTCAGTGGGAATTTAAAAATTCTGCCCATCTTCTAATTGGCTGCTGCGGATACCCCATGAAAGTTTTCCAGGAGCATAGCCCCCTGCAGCAAACTGACCCAGTACTTAGTGCCCATCTCATGGGAGGGGCTCAGTAGGGGATTGATGGACAGATGAACTTGACAACGTGGCATGATGACTAGTGTAGGCCCTTGGTGGAATAATCAAGGTGGCAGAATTTGCCTTGGGGGCTGCAGACTCATTGCTTTTGTGTCCTTATTGATTTAGGTAACCAGTGTTCTCATTCTGCTTTCCAGAGTTATTATCTTAGATGTATTAGGGATTGACCACATGATTCTTTGCAGGCCTGGTGATTTTTTTTTTTTTTGGTGGGGGTAAAATATTTTAAATTAAGATTCTAGAAATGACAAGGTCTCATTACAAAGGAGTGAATCTTTGTTGATTGATTTTCAGTTTCAGTGAGAGACTCATGGGGGAAATATTTTGGGGGTGTGGAAGGAAGGACCACTTCTAGATATCACTTAAACCCTAAGGGTATAATGAGAATAGTTATTTGGAGAGTAAGAGACCTAGGTCTGGTCCCACTGTTCCGGAAAAGTCAGTGTAGATGCCTACCGGGCTCACAGTCATTTCTAAGCAGGCAGACCAAGCAGGTTTTCAAGCAAAAACTGTCATGCAGGGTGTCTTATGATCATACTCACTCATTCTTGTGCCTGACCAAAGGCAAATCTCCTTAGCTATTCAGTGCCCAAGTAGGTGACCAGTTTGCTGTAAGAACTCTGCCTATAGTGTGTGCTAGACTGGAGAGTATTCAAGCAATGTGTAAGATTCTGAGTCTGGTGTACTTTGAATATGAGACATAACAGACAGGGACCCCTAGGGTAGGATGGCAGAAGCTGAGAGACAGCAGACAAAACAGTGGGCAGGAAGCACGAGGAGGTGGTGCTTTGTTACGGTAACCCTTGCACGTGCAGAGACTGGTTCCCCACAAAGCAGGCTGGGGACCATGTGGCTGGACGCCCTGAGCAGGCCTGCTGGGCTGCAGCGGGTGGGGAGGGAGGGCAGCAGCGCTGTACTCACAAGATGCTAGGCCCTGTGGCCCCCCGGAAGGCGCCATTGTGTATCTTCTCCAGGTGCGCGTTTTCCTTTAGCTCCCTGTGGGGAAGGACAGTGTCCTTAAGTCACATTGGCCTCCTCTCAATTCTTGGAGTGGAGTTTGCAGCTCATGTGTGAACAGTCATAGCTGTGCGCATGCGCGGTGAGAGCAGCCTGTGGGCATGGCGCTCAGGGGTCGAGGGGACAAGGCGGGGCTGTAGGTAAAATGAGAAAAAGACGTTCTTGTCCTCGGAGAAATTGTGAAATCGCTGGTGTGCTTGGCTCCGCCTTTCCTCTGCGATCTTCCCCTCACTCAGTGGAACCCTTTGTCCTACAGCTTAAAGTACTCCCTACTTCTGTCCTGGAGTTGGGCACATTTACCACCAGGCAGCTGGGCAGGGAAGAAAATGCCGCTCCAGTGTTCAAGGCTGAAGGGAAGTGCAGCCCACTCTGCATCAGGCCGTCATGACCTTGGAGGGCTCAGTGTTTGTTCATAGTAATAATACTGAAGTTTGCAAGTTCTTTACTTAAAAGAAAGGTAGGGTCCATTCAAAGCTACCCCCTTTCACAACGTTAATTGGACTCTTTTTCTTTCAGCTGTGCATTTCTCAGTGGGTTAGAAAGGGGAGGAAGGACAGCCTGTATGGGAAATGCCCCCTACCCCGGGTGCCCCACGGGTCTGTGCCCTGTGCCTGATCGTTGCCAGGTGTGTGTATTGTAGAAACAAAAGGGTTGAAGGCCACTGCTCTTCAGGAAGCCAAAAGCTGCAGTGGGAGTAACTACTTGAGGGCTTCTGTTAACTAAGCTCAGGACAGCTCAGGGTGAACTGCTCAGGACCAGCTCAGCCTAGCCCCGCTGAGCAGCTCCCATCTGGGCCCTGACGCTGGTGTCTCCAAGGACAGGCCCCTCTCTGCGCGGACAGGGAAGCCGGGAGAGGAGTCCCTGGGCTCACACTTGTCAGCTTACTTTTGATTGCTTTCTTCCTACAAGAGAAGGGGTGGCGTCTCAAAGAACATTCTGGAAAACCCTGGACAGTGGGCACAGTGTACATCCATTGCTGGCGTGATGATTTTGAGCATAGGACATGATTCTTCTGCACCACTGTTACAGTGGCAAAACAAATACACCAACACCCACTGCCCCCTCCCTCGCAGGATCCCCAGTAATTACCTGGTTCATCTCATAGCTTTACAACTTGTTCATCATCTTTCTGCAAGTCTCCACATCACCCCTGCCATTTAAAAACTGTAAAAGCCCCTGCGTCTCACTCCCTCGGTGGCTGTCTTCCACATGCTTCTACTAAGCGTTTTCCTCGGAAAGCCTCGGCCCTTTCAGCACAATGCACCCGTCAGTCTCACATCGTCCCATCCCCTGGGTGTATTTCCACTTTCAAAGAGACGAGGTTGTCAGAGTCAATTGCTGTTTAAAATCTAAATCAAAAGAAAAACTCCTTCCCAAGCCTCCATGGCTCTTCTTCCTGATTTGATTTGTTTTAATTATGTTCAGTTATGGTCATAAATCATTGAAACCGGGCTCTGTGAGCAAATAATCCTCGAGTCAGCCAGGTCAAATTAATTGTTCAAATTTCAGGACAGCATTTCTCATGTTTTATTAAAACTCGGATCTTTTTGTATAATGATAACTCTGTATTATGTAACTTGGTCAAAAATAAATCCAAAATTCATCTACCACAGTTTCCTGGGGGTCGCTTTTGGGAGCTCTCCCAAGTGGCATGGCCTTCTGGGTGTGAGAAGGATAGGAAGGATGACTTTTGAAGTGCAGTGGGAGAACTCCCGAACTCCAGCCAAGGCTTCCCTAATGGGGGTGCTCTGGGAATGGTAGGGATGGGCTCTCGGATCCCTGGAGGTGCCTGAGGGTAACCTTCTGAAGCTACTCCTCTCCACCCTGTCTGTCTTAGTAAGTAACGTATTTGAGAACTTTGTAGGGCTATGTTGTCATTGTTCTGAACAACTTTGGACAGGCCTTTATATGAGGAAGTTGTCAGAAATGGGGCCGGACATGCCCATCGTTTGAAAATTTTGCTTGACGGTTTTGAAAACTACTCCCTCTGCCCTGCTCAACCCTTCGATGGGTCTGCTCGCTCTTAGAAGAGAATTCAGACTCCTTCTCATGGCCCCTCAGTCCTGATGACTTGCTCCATCTCCAGGTTAATCTCATCCAATGTCCCCTTTGCCGATGACCCTTAAGTCACACTGGCCTCCTCTCAATTCTTGGAGTTTATCAACTTCTTTTCTTGCCCAACTCAGGACCTCTGCACATGCTGCTCCCTCTTTCTGTAACGTGCTTCCTCTGATGATTGCCAGTGAGGACTCCTCGTCATCCTTTAGGCTCAGCCTAAATATCATACCCTTGGTGAGGCTGTCGCTGAGCACCTAACCTAGAGTCAGTCTGCGCCCGGTACTCTCTCAGGTCTCAGGGGTAGGTTATTCCCTTCACAGTATGTATCACTACCTGCAATAATTTCATTTATTTACTTGCCTTTTTCCTGTCTCTTCTGCTAGTACAGAAACTTCATTAGGGCAGGGACTGTTTCCACTGTACCATTGTAGACACAGCACTTAACATGGTGCCTAATATATTAGTGATGCTTAATAAGTGTGTGTTGAATGAATAAATGAATGGAATTGACTTGTGTTCTTGGCAAACTGATTTGTGTTCTTGGCTTCCTCTTTCTGGCGGTATGGGGAATACGTACTAATGGGACTTCGGGACTTTTCTAAGTCCATACCCATTCTGGCGTCTCTAAAGCGTTTGAGACACTGCTGACCAAGGACCTCCCACCTTACACTCTGCTTTCCCTGACCTCCCAAAGATGTACTCTGCTGATTAGCCTCTCACCTCTGCTTTTGCTCTGGCTTCTTTTCCTTATCTCTCGTTTCCCCCCAATTTTATATTCAGTCCTCTTATTTTTCCTCCTTGTGCAGGTGACCTCAGCCATAAAGAACTTCACCCATCCTCTCTCCTCAGGTAATTCTGACTTCTGTGTCTCTAGCCCTGGCCTGCCCCTTCCAGCCCTCTGTCCTCCCTGCTAACCCATGAGCCAACCTTCTTTAAGCACCCCTCTCACATTTCCTATCCCAGGACTTTCAACAGCTTATTTTCTACAGAAGAGAGTCCAAATTGTTTACTCTAGCATGTAAGGCCCTTCCTGCTTTGTCTGTAACCCACATCTAGGACTTTCTAAAAGGTACTGTTTTCTGGTCTTTGAGCACATCCCATGCATCCTCCTCTGGGCTGTTCTTGTCCTCTGACCGGAGTGCATTTTCCTTCCATCTTTGCCTGTCCAAGTTAGGCTCAGCTCAAAATCTACATCTCTCATGAGGCTTTCTCTAACGTCCTTCTCTTCTGCCTTTGAAATCCCAGAGGACTTTACCTCTCTCAGGCCAGGCACCATATTTTGCCTTCTGTTTTAGTAACTACTTAGTGTACAGTTTATATACCATTTGGAGATGTTTCTTCCTAGGCTGTAAGCTCCTGCAGGGCAAACACCAGGGCTTCTTCATTTCCCCTCAAAATATAGCATGTTCCTTCAAACACAGCTGATGCTTGGCAAACACTTGTTGAGTGAATAACAGAATGAGGCATCTGAGAGTACTGTGCCAGGAGAGGATAAGCCTCTGATTTTAATTTGGCAGAAACAGATTCGACTGGCCAGAGTGAACCCTGCGTTGAATTCAAGTCAACAGGAAAATGAGGGAAAATCCACTCCATGGTAGGAAGGACAACTGTTTAAAAAGCTACCATTCCTTGAGCACTTAGTATGTGCCAGACCTGTGCTACCTGCATAAAAATACAATCTTATTTAATTATCATTCATTCATAATTAACTATATAATGTAACAAATAATTAATAAATGAGCACGTACTCTATGCCAGGCACTGTGCTAAGTACTAAGGATGCAAAACAAACCTTTTCATTTTGGTGGCGGTATCCTCAAAACAAGCCTATTAGCAGCTCCATTTTATGGATGGAAACACTATGGTTTAGACTGGTTGAGTAACTTGCTCAAGGTCAAGGTGGTAAATAATGGGATTGGAGTTTGAGTCCCAGTTAGTGACTGTTAGATCCATTCTCTTCTCCACCAAGCTGTATAACATGGTATCCATATAATAGGGTCTTTGGTTAATATTTGTGGTTAAAATAAATAGTATATTGTATAGACTTATGCTGCTTAACTTCAGACCGGCAGCATCAGAATCTCCTGGGAGTTTGTTAAAATTTCAAATTCTCGGGCCCTACCCTAGACCCACTGAATTAAAATGTCTGGGGGTGGGGCTCAGGAACCTGCGTTTCAGCAGTCTCCATGTGATTCTTATGTGTGTTAAAGTTTGAGAAGCACTGGTGTAGACCATGGTTTATACACATGGCTTATTTATTATTAAAAACCTTTTCATTTGTTTGTTTTCCTTAACTTTGGCTTTAGTTGAGCCTTTCATGTGCTATTAGGTTTTACTGTACACAAGTGTATGGTGATTGTCACCTTACCCGGTACCTGTCATGGTTCAAGCAGCCTCCACCCTGGCCCTGCGAGCTTTGTGAATGAGCCCCTTTTTTAGAAAAGGAGCCATGGAAAGAAAGACAGGTTGAGAACAGTGAAGGAAGCAGTAGGGATGCTTCTCTAAAGTTGAAGGTTATTAACACTGGGGACTGGGGTAGGATGTGGTGAAAACGCAGGGCTCCCTCACCTTGTGGAAAATTAGCTCCTTACTCCCCCCGCACCACGTCCTCCCCAGCCCGCAGCAGTAGGGAGATGGGCTTCTGTGTGGGCCTGTTGTGGCTGATTAGGCTGGTAAATGGCATTATCCGATTTCTCTGCAGTGGGGCCGGGAGGAAGAATTTCTTCACTGAAATCACGCTGCCTCTAACACACCATCGACCCGAGCGAGGGGACTAGAGAGGGAGGCTGTGAGATGGAGGAGCCTAAAGTAGGGTGTTGAATATTTCAGCAAACTGTCAACTTCAATGTATCCAGGCTGCATCTATCTTCGATATCAGGGTGCTCTGCGGTTTCCAGCCAGCCAGTTGCCTAGTAACATGCGTGCCACACTGAGGACCAGCCATTTGAAAGTTTATTTTTGTCCTGAGTTAGTTGCTGAAGATTGAATGTGATCTGGTAGCCAGAGTAATATTTCATTTTTATTCATGAGCTGGG
Source organism: Eschrichtius robustus (assembly GCF_028021215.1). Lineage (NCBI taxonomy): Eukaryota > Metazoa > Chordata > Mammalia > Artiodactyla > Eschrichtiidae > Eschrichtius > Eschrichtius robustus. The sequence goes on from NC_090838.1 coordinate 40,785,416, forward strand.
GAAATAAGCACATACTTACAGGGAAATCAGCGTTGTCCCATTGAATGCATGACTTTGTATTTCTTCAAATCCATTTCCATATAGTTTTCTAAGGAGGGAGGAGAGAGGTTTTAGGAGCGAAAGAAACACAGTTGGGAATCACACATTCTTCCTTCTGTGACATGTATTACTAAGATAATTACTGGCATTTACAATATCTAGCTCTGTTTCTCTAACATTTTAGATCCTCAGGGCCTGCTGAGATAAGACTGTTTTCTTGCTCTAGTTGGCTTCCACCTCTACCACCAGCACCACCACTAATTTGTTAAGTGTTTATTAAGTGCCAGATATTGATCAACCATTCTACATATTTATGATTTAATCCTCATCGTCACTTCCATTGCTCTGGTCAGAAACCTAAGCCTTCATGTTGCTGTGTAGCTTGCTTAATGTCAGAGAAAACAGCGGCAGAACTGGAATGTGAGGCTACAGCTGTCTAACACTCAAGTCTTGTCTCTGGTTCTACAGGCCTGTCTGGGCATATGGGCTTTCTGGGTCGCCGAAAGCTGAGGGCAGAAGAAGGCTCCAGTACTGAGTGAGTGTTTCTTTTTCTTGGATGAGTCTGTGGTTTTGCTGATGCCACATTTTGTTCCACAACCAAGATTTCAATGTCTGTAAACAGTTCTTTAAGACCCATTAGTGAATAGTGAAATCAATTTAGTTGGGTACAGTCAGCCTTAAAAAAAATGAAATAGAACAGAATGGAACAAAATGGAAAATGTTAAGAGTATCTTGCATGTCATCGGGGTAGTACTCTTTCTGAAGTTTTGTTCCACCATTTTTGAATGTTATGTACATGTAAGTATATGTATACATATATACGTATAAGTCTGCCCAGAACAAGACATAGGAGATTTCTTAGAACACAGATGCTGGGAAACGTTAGAGGCAGAAAAGAGCTTGGAGAGGAGCAAACGGCAACCCTTCATTTGACAGAGAAGGAAAGAGGCTCAGAGAAGAAAGTGACTTGTCTAAGTTTCACAATAGGTGGAAATGAGACCAGAACACACTGTGACTGGGGCTACATCCAGCACATCAGTTTTGCTGGGTGTTTTGACTCTTCTTCCCTGAGATAGCCACACGGCCCCTCTTCCTCCTCCTGTAGAGCTATGTTTGAGGTCATGTTCTCGGTGTGGGCTTTCCTGGCCACCCTATTTAAACTGTGCCCCCAGCATTCCAGCATTCTCTGTCTCCCTTCTCTGATTTGCTTTATTAGCATCTGACCCACGATTATATTACTGTCTGCCTCCCCAGCAGAATGTAACCTTTATGAGAGCAAGGATTCAAACTGTTCTGTTCATTGCAGAATCCCCTGCATGTAGAACAGTGCCTGGCGCCTGGGAGGATTACAGTAAATATATGTTAAACGAATTGGATGAACAAATGGTTATATATAAGATGAATTTCTCACTGTAAATCATGGCCAAGCAAGTTTGAAAGCCACAGTCTCAAATAGAAATATTTGTGTAAGTTGTTTATGAACAATGCTACGAGACTCAAGTGAGAAAGGGCTGTGGTATGATATAAAATTAAGCCGCCGCATGTGGCCCGGTGCTAGCTTCCCTTTACCGGGTTGCTGGCAGCTGCACGCCCATGTCAGGGGCAGGTTGGGGGTGATGTGAGAAACAGTTTAGACACAGTCTCCACCTACTCCTCCAGGTGGCTGCCGTCCACGAGGTTTCTCTAGCCTTTGTTAAATAAAACAAGCGTGGGATTTAATTTCATTGTATGTGGATGTGTGTAGTGTGGATGTGTGTAATATGTATGTATATAGTGTGTGTTTGTGTTTGGGGGGGGTCTCTTTCCATCAACACACCTGAGACAAACCAGCATATAAATAAGTATAGTTGGGACTCAGTGTTGAAGCTTGACACTTGAACACTGAAATTCAGAAAATATAGAGATTATAAAATAACTGAGTTCAAAGAGAGCAGGGGAGCATATTTAATTCGTTTTGTTAAACCCCCAGATCTCTCATAATGCATGCTACCTAACGTGAGTCCAGTCAACAGGCTGGGTGGAGCGGTGGCCTTGCCCTTCCACGGGAGGAAGAGCCTTGTCTGGCTTCCCCTGCTCTCATGGGCTTTCTTCTGGAATTCTTCTGAGTTTACAGCTTCACACATGAGCTCTTAACTGTATTCTGTAATGGATTATTGGATGCCATTTTTCAATAGTTTTCCATCCCCATTTATATTGTAGAATCCGAGGGGATTGGTATTTGGTTTATCTCTGTTGTCTTGTGGAATTACACACAACTTTCACACAATCCCACTAGAATTCTCTTTTTATTTTACACTTAGAATATTGTTCTTTGGCAGTCTCTTGTCATTTTGGGGATTGAATTCCTTTACAGTAATCTCTTTTAGATGAAGAAATCATACCTGTCTTTTCTCTGGACTTCTTTGAAACTGGATTTCTTAGAGTCTAGGCCAGTGTTTGTCAAATCATTCTCCTCCATCCACTGAATAGGAATCATCTGGAGCTGCTGGCCACAAATGCAGATGCAGACCTACTGACCACATGCACTGCAGACCTACGGAATCAGAACCTGGCCGTGGTATCCAGGAAAATGCACTTTTATAACAAGCTCTCCCAGTGAGCTTTGGGCATGCCACTTTGGGACCTTGCCCTAGGGTATATCATAGGATGGTGCAGCTCTCATTATTTCCATAGTGCACATCAGATGGTCTGCTGGACAGAATTGAGTCCAGAGTCTGGTCCCCTTACTGCTTTCTCTACCTTCTTAGTGGTGGAACTACATGTGTAGAAAAAGTAGCCCCTACCGTGCTTTTAGCAAAGCAAAGCTGCCAGCACTTGTCTGGATGCCCATTCCTCATCACTGGTGTGTGATACCCTGATCCTACTTTTGATACATATTAGGATTTTATACTTGGCTTTTTTGGTGGGGCTTACAATGCCATTGCTCTAAGTGCAGCCTTGCAGTTAAGTCTGCAAGCCCTGAACCCAACTGCCTGGGCTTGGATCCCAGCTCTACTGCCTATGAACTGAGTTACTTTGGGCAATTTACTTAACTTACCTGTGTCTCAATTTGGTAATCTGAAAACAAAGATGATAATAATAGTCTTGACCTCAAAAGGCTGTTGTAAGACTTAAAACAGTAAACATACACTGAGTACTTAGAAATAGGTTCTGGAACAAAGTAAATGCTTAATGTGTTGCTCCTATGATTATTCTTCTTCTTATACTTAACAGTGGCTTCCAGCTCTCTGGCCAGAACAGAGAGAAAGATCTCCCTTTCCATGCTCTGGACAGCATGTCATGAAATGCAGTGACCTGTTTAATTGAACTGTCATTCTCCTCTATTGAGGTAGGGGCCTTTCTTCTCCTGGGTAGAGCAGGTCAATTCAGTGGCCTGGGCTGCCCTGAATGTACTCATTCTCCAGGGGCCCTCAACCACCTTTGGTCTATGTTGGCACCATTGACATTTTTGTATTTGGACATTTTTTATGTCTTAAAAAAAATTTTTTTTTATAGCCTGGGTTCTGCTTCTTCCAACTTTCCAAAGAAAATGGCTCACCATTTCCTTTTCAGCTACTGCTCTTTGGCTCTGTTCTTAACATTTGCAGACAATAGAATGTGCTGCCTTGTTTTGATTAAAAGAGTGGCTTCCTTACTTTGGAGAAATTACAGATGTGAGTGGGAAACCTCATGCTGTCAGGGCTGCACAATGCTTTAAATGCCCTTTAAAACATCTGGAGAGTCACTTCAGATAGCTTTTTTCTAAAACATCGTGGTGTCAGAATTAAATGAGGAGGGCTTCCTTTGCTTTGAGGATGCTGTCACAGGCATAGAAATGAATTTTTCTCTCTCCTCTATTACAATAGCTGTACCTTACTTTAAAGCATTGTCTACATTCTCTATTCAAATGTCAGAAATTTTGACTCAAACAGAGAGAATGGCACCTTTTTATTCAAAATAAGATTTGGGCTTTAGAACTTAATCACAGATGACACTCTAATTCTGAATACTGCCTTATAGCAAACTCCAAATATTCCTGGGGCTTTAAAAGCGTTTCTGGGGTTATATTAGCAGTCTTAGACATTCTGCCATAGTTCCCACTTGATCATGTAGCCACCTAGTTTTTGGATGATTTCAAAGAAGAAAGCCTAATTTAGGTTTACAGATCCTCGGGGTCTCAAAAAGTGACCCCATTGAATGGGGAGGTACCTCACGCCTTAGGATCTGGGGTCTTCCCATGTCTTTACAGAAGACATATAAGATCCATGTCTTTGAGAGGCTCATAATCTCAATGGGTGAAAACATGAAGTAATGAAAGAATGATACAAGCCAGTAGACATTCCTTGTGAGCATGTGTGGTACACAGAAATGAGAAGTCTTGGAGAAGTCCTCTTGGGTTGGAGAAGTCAGAGAGGCTGCATGGTGGAGCTGAGACTTGAGTCAGACCTTGCAGAATTAGGAATATTTGTTACTGAAGGGGAAAGCATACTATTTTAGAAAATATGCCCTGGTAGTATATCTATAAGCAAATTTTTATCAAATGACTATATAAGCACCATCCTAAAGAAGAGGGATCCTATCCTATCCATCACCTGAGGGATCCTATCCTATCCATCACCACTTTCTACATGAAGTACTTTGCTGAAGTCCTTTTATATCTGAATGATTCCTCATGTATGAAGACACTTCTTTAGTGGATGCCCTGGAAGTCATTGTATGGATAACTGTCTCTGGTCACTACTATATGCTGCCATGACCCTACTTTTGGATGTTCATCAGAATTCCCCCATTTCTGTGGGGCTCACAGTCTCTATAGCAAGGGATTCCTTTCTCTGATATGAGCATGCCTCTTGCTTTTCAGCAGTACTGAGTTTTTATGTTTCCCTCCACCACAGCCAAGTTCATGTCAACTTACCACATGCAACAATAAAACGGTGACAGGTATCTAAAATAATGATGACAGCAATGCAGTATAATATATTGAATAAAATTTTTGAAAAATCCATGTTTCATAGTGATGCTTAAAAAGAGAGCAAGACCCTATGGAGAACAGTATGGAGGTTCCTTAAAAAACTAAAAATAGAACTACCATATAACCCAGCAATCCCACTACTGGGCATATACCCTGAGAAAACCATAATTCAAAAAGAGTCACGTACCACAATGTTCATTGCAGCACTATTTACAATAGCCAAGACATGGAAGCAACCTAAGTGTCCATCAACAGATGAATGGATAAAGAAGATGTGGCACATATATACAATGGAATATTACTCAGCCATAAAAAGAAACAAAATTGAGTTATTTGTAGTGAGGTGGATGGACTTCGAGTCTGTCGTACAGAGTGAAGTAAGTCAGAAAGAGAAAAACAAACACCATATGCTAACACATCTATATGGAGTCTAAAAAAAAAAAGAAAGGTTCTGAAGAACCCAGGGGCAGGACAGGAATAAAGACGCAGACGTAGAGAATGGATTTGAGGACATGGGGAGGGGGAAGGGTAAGCTGGGACGAAGTGAGAGAGTGGCATGGACTTATATATACTACCAAATATAAAATAGATAGCTAGTGGGAAGCAGCCGCATAGCACAGGGAGATCAGCTCCGTGCTTTGTGACCACCTAGAGGGGTGGGATAGGGAGGGTGGGAGGGAGACGCAAGAGGGAAGAGATATGGGGATATATGTATATGTATAGCTGATTCACTTTGTTATAAAGCAGAAACTAACACACCATTGTAAAGCAATTATACTCCAAAAAAGATGTTAAAAAAAAAGAGAGAGCAAGAGAGAAAGAGAGGAAAAGGGAAAAGAAGGAAACCTCTTTTATATAGAAGAGGGCTGGCTAATAAATGTAGAGGAGTGATACATTTAAAACTATCATTTTGTAGCTCTCTATATAATAACTGAATAATGAACAGATGCTGAAACCATTGGGTGGAAGGTTGTTGGCCAACTGGATAGGCACATGAACTCAGAGTATCCCACAATGGTTTACTTATTTATGACAAAGGGAAAAATGTGCCCTTACAATGAGGAGGTCTGGCAATCACCACCTTAACCCGATGGCCAAGGAGTGGCACAACATGACACAATGGGCCTCCTGGTTTGATGCAGTGGGAGACGTATAACCTCCCCTTTGCAGTATTCTTGCAGAAATGTTGACCTGAATCTAATCAGGACAATGCAGTCAGATGAGTCCAGACAACTGTCCTGGGCCCTCAAAGGAATTAGTGTCATATAGAACAGAGGAAGGCAGGGGGGCAGTTCTCAGGAGGGGGGGATGGGAGGTAAGGTTGGGAGGACTAAGGGGCATAACAGTAAAAATGCAATGTATAAACTTTGAATTCTGACTTTAAAAAAATTTATAAAAGACATTTTCATTTGAATATAGACTGTAGGTTGGATGATGTCATTAAATCCATGTTGATTTTCTTAGGTGTAACGGTGTTGTAATGTAGAATGTTTCTGTTTAAGGAGATATATGCTGAAGAATTTAGGTGGGAAGTGTCATGATGTCTATAAACTTCTTTTGGATGGTTTGGCAAGAGGGAAATGTGTTATATATACTTAGCTATCTAGAGATGGAGTGGGTGTGGTAAGCTGTTAATAGTAGGTGAAACTAGGTAGGGTGTACAGGGCTGCTCAAAGTGCAGTTCTTTCCACTTGTCAGTGGAAAGACAAATGGATTCCATTTGTCAGTTAAAATTTTCAAAATAAAAAATGTTTAAAAAGAGATGATGACACACGATGTTTTCATGATGGTCTGAAATAACTGGCTTGCTGAATATGAGCTTTTAAGTGGTGGTACGGTGTAGTTGACACAATGTAATTGAATTTGCACAGGGAGGTATTAATAATCCCACTGGAGAGACAGAGACAGAGGCATGTTGCCGTGGTGTGACTTGACTAAGGCTGGTTAGACTCAGAGCCAGGACTGGAAGCCAGGCTTTCTACTTCACTGGCCAATAGCGGCTTGTCCACTATTCTCCACTTGTCCTTAATTCTCCACTGCGGCTTGTCACAGGTGTAGCTTGGAGTCTTGTCATCCTTTGCCAGGTCACCCTTCTCCGAAAGGTCTTAGAGAATTAATTGCTATGATCTTTCCTTCGGTGTGTGGAGTTCAGACGTGAATCAGGGTTGACTCCTTTTTATTTATTTATTTTTATATTTATTTTTGGCTGTGTTGGGTCTTCGTTTCTGTGCGAGGGCTTCCTCTAGTTGCGGCAAGCGGGGGCCACTCTTCATCGCGGTGCGTGGGCCTCTTCACCATCGCGGCCTCTCCTGTTGCGGAGCACAGGCTCCAGACGCACAGGCTCAGTAGTTGTGGCTCACGGGCCCAGTTGCTCCGCGGCACGTGGGATCTTCCCAGACCAGGGCTCGAACCCGTGTCCCCTGCATTAGCAGGCAGATTCTCAACCACTGCGCCACCAGGGAAGCCCAGGGTTGACTCCTTTTTGAGACTGGTGTGATAAGTCATCTAGAATATTTGAAAGGTGGTGGAGCCAAACCCTGCTCATTCAGGGGGGAACGTCTCAAGGTAGCCTCTTGAGGGGATTTAATGAAAAGCCACATTGGCTATAAAGGGACATAAAAGCATAATGCATAGCTTTAGCATTAGCCCCACTGAGCTTCTCCAGCATCAAGTGAAGTGTTTTGTTTTCATTAAATGAGCTCACAGTTGCTAAAGATCTGGGTGGGGGGAGGACAGGAAAGGTTCCATGAAAACCAAAATCTCAAATACTACTAATAATGAAAAGAGAAGGCTTGCTTTCATTATTTTCTAATTAGAGAGTTGAACTTTATAGCTGAGGAAATAAGGCTTTCCTCTTTGAATGTAATACCCTTTTCCAATGGGGTACTCCACATGATCCTTCACTTACAGAAGGGCCTGTTCAGCTGAGAACAAGTGCCAAGCAAATGACTAATCACTTCCTTCCAGATGAAGGGCCGAGAGTGAGGAGGGGGTGGAAGCACAATGCCCCCGCGGGCTCTCTGGGAGAGATGGAGCTGCAATCCTCATTAACTTCAGAGGTGGGGCAGTTATGCTGCTGGTAGGCACTGTTCTTCTTAAAATTATAACTAAACTAAGTTAATGGCCCCTAATAAAACCACTGTGCAGCTCTTGTGTACCAATGCTGAAATGTGATGTGTGAGAAGAAATCTTTAGTTGTCCCTTGGCTTCGGTGGGGTGGCCCCATCTTGTGAGCTCATAGACCCCTATAGGTTATCTCAACATTCATTTTCTTATTGGTCTTCTTCCACATCTTCTGCTCTTTCATTCTTATTCTGCTCCACCCCTATTGCTGTGCATGTATCTGGGAGGAGTACCTATTGGTTCCTGCTTATTTTTAGATTTAGGTGAAAATCAAAGGGAGTATTGGATATTTGTTATCTTTGAATTAAAGTCTACTCTGCTGAGTGGTTTCTTCTTAATACTTTTTTCAGGGTTATTTCTAAGCCTTTAGCCCCTTACCCCTGCATGTAAAACCCTCTGCAATCCAGTGTCTCCTCCACCCCTGCCATTTATCTAAATGTATTTTCCATTTCTTAAGCAGGATGTTTACTCCCAATAAGAATGCCTCATCCCATTTTCCTCCTTCCCACAGCCATGCTTTTGCTCACGTTCACTTGGAATATTCATTCCCCTTTTCTCGGTATATGGTATCACAAAATGGGTAAGACCATGACTCTGGAGCCAAGACTGTCTGAGTCTAAAGCTTGACCTTGGCCAAATTACTTAAATTCTCAGTGCCTTGGTTTCCTCATCTAAAAGCGGGCCTGATAGTTCCTACCTCATAGGGTTGCTGCGAAACTAAAATGAGTTTAAAAAAGTACTTTAAAACAGTGTCAGTGCTATATAAATATTAGCTGCTTTTATCACTTTTACTCATACAAATGTTACTGATTCTACAAGGTCTAACTCAAGTCTGCAGCCTCTCTGATTCTCCAGACCAAGAGGACTTCTCCAATACTTCTCATTTCTGTGTACCACACACTCACAGTGAATGTCTAGTGGCTTGTATTATTCTTTCCTTCTTTCATGTTTTCCCCCATTGAGATTATGAGCTTCTCAAAGACATGGATCTTATATGTCTTTTGTGTCCTCAATAAAGACGTGGAAAGACCCCAAATCCTAAGGCGTGAGGTACCTCCCCACTCAGTGTTTGCTCTGTAAATGCCCTGTTTCTGACAGGGGACATGATGAATGAGTAGTTCCAGATCCGTATACAATGGTGAGTCAGAAACACTTTCTAAACAGCTGGAAGAGCTACAGTACATGAGGGAAGTGGAGGAGTAGAAAGACTGTAGAGAAGTTTTTCTAGGGTCTAGTCTCGTTTCTGGTGTTCAAGAGTTTCCAGTTAAGAAGTTGAGTTATTTTGAACCTGTTTTTGGTTGCTGCTCTGTATTCTTTTGGTTGCAACACTCTGAGTCAATGCTGTATTGGCCACAGCTTTGTAACATGACACTTGTGTGTGTTGAATTACACCTACACAAAGTAAAAGTACTATTCAAATGCAGTGTACCGTTGATACCAATTTCTAGAATCCACTGTATAGAAGAGAGTCCTCTGAGATGGTCACTCCTCTTGTTTCACGACTACCTCCTCCTCTCAGGGTCACCCAATGCACGCTCTCTCTTTCTTTAAGGACATTTAAGCTCATTTATGGCCTCATCACAGGTCCTGCCACGGACTGTAACCTAAGCAGAATGAGTGAGAGGAAGTGGATGTGGGGAGCGGGTCGAACACTTGTCACTGGGCTTTGGACATAAATGAGACATGGTGCCCAGGATGCTGCCTCTGAATGGTGGGGCAAAGGAAGGTGCCGCATGTAAAGATGGCAGGGATCCCAGGGGAAGGAAGTCAGGCAGGTGTCCAGTGAAGAGAATGAGTTGGGTTATCTTAGTACGATGCCCCTTGAACTTTAACGTGCATGTGAATCACTTGGAATCTTATGAAAATGCAAATTCTGAGTCAGTAGGTCTGGGATGGGCCTGAGAGTCTGCATTTCTAACCAGCTCTCAGAAGATGCTGTAGAAGCTTGTCCATGGACCATACTTTTAGTAGCAAGGCCTTAGGAAAGAGCGTGAAAGGGATAGGCCTGTGGACCTGATAACCTGATAAGTGACTGCCAGATAAAAAGACATTATTTTCAAGTATTAAAGGATTTAGGGAATGGGCATCGATGGTGTTCCTTCAGAAGCAAAGTGAGCAGGTTCTAAGGGGAAGGTGAAAAATGAGAGAGAGATAGAGCAGGGTCCATTGATCAACTACTCTACCTACTTGGAGAATATCCTTTCAAACTCTTCTCAGTTGAAACTTGAAATTCCTGTGCTCTCTTTTAACCAGGGCAGCGACTCCCCTCCGGGCTGTCTCTTCTTAGCTTCAAAGCAGTCCACTGATGTAGTGAACAATTTCATCAGTTGGAAATTTGGTCACTGTAAATCCTCAGGGCCCATTTGATTAATTCTGAACTTAATGGGTTGGTTGGTTGTCATGTGAACATGTGACCTAGCTGCCATCCCACACAACTCCTCTCACCCTTGGCATTTTAGGTCAGAAAGAATGTCACCAGAGAGTTAGGAACATGGTAAAAGATGAGAAAGAGCCCACCTCAAGCTAGAAGTGGGAATGGCAGGAGCTGTATGGCAGAGCGTGAATCTGCGAGTTTACTCACAGTGTTATGGATTCGTTATTCATCCCTTGAAAAGCATTTCCTGGTACGGTGGTTATGTGTAAGTTATCACAAATTTCCCTTGAGGAATGAAATGAGAAATATTTACTTTCCAAATTTCAGATGCAAATAGGAAACTGTTATGCATAGCAATCAGCCTGGTACTTACAGAATGAAATTAAATTCAGAGGAGAAGATCTTGGTAACATCTGGAAGCTTTCGGATGCCTGTGTTACAGATGCTCCTGTGGTTTGGGGCAGGGTGGGAATGTGGGCAGAGTGAGTAAAAGTGATTGTTATTAAGGAATAAAGATAAAAACAGTAGAAAGGCACTTTGTAATACTATTTTCACATTATATTTAAAAATATGGAGTTTGGCTTTATCAGTAACACTTCTAGCTGCTGAAGATCATCAGAATTTAAAAGGCCCTGACACTGTGGGAGTAGTTACTCTAATGACTCCTATTTAGAGATCTAGGGGATGGGACTAAGCTTTTAAGTCTTTTTCATTTACGTCTGTGAATATTTCCAGCCTGTCTTTTTCCTATGGCATCAATTGCATTTTCGTATTTTATTGCATTCCATTTCCTTTTGCTAACTAGTTTATTCTGTGCTCTTGATGGTTCCAGAAAGCATCTCACTACTTTAGAACAGGTTTTAACTCAAACACTTCAGGAGGATTAATCTCCATGTGAGAAATCCATTTCCTCATTATTAAAAATCTCCCTTTACTTAGCTACCTTGCGATTCAAGGAGTTCTTGCTTGTATCTCACTGAGATCATTAAACATTCTTTGGGTTATTGGAGCTACTCAGGACTCCTCTTCTTTTCCTCCCACCTTTTATTTAGCCTTCAAAGAGGAGAGAGGCTTCAGTGATAGGTTAAATTGAAGGATATTTTGTTACACAAGAATGGGAAAGGAATCCAGGCATCTGGATCTCCCCCAATCGCGTTTTAAATTCACCAGCCATGGTCACTGGACAACTGAAATGAACTGCCCGGCACTCTGGTGACAATGAAAGGAAGCCATCTTTCTCTTTTGGCTCACTCTGGTTCTCTTCCTTACCCGTTGCCCCAGATCACACAGAATCCTTGCCCTGTCTGTGGCTGGTGAAGGCAGTGTGGGCTTGGACTGCAATGTGTACCGGGGTTGGGAGAATATTGCTTTTTAGGGGTGAAATGCTGTTTAATAAAGACAACGATTCTTAGATAACAAGGGGCTGCAGTGGTCAAATTTGGTTCTGGGATTTTCTTATGTTTTTCCAAAGTAGTTGATGCTGCGGATACTTATGTGTCCCATAGACCCCTCGGAGGTCTGGAAAAGCAGAACACTTTAGGAATTAGGAATTCCTAATTGGGTTAGGAATCATCATCCACTGTTAGAGCTGCTGAAGGAGCTACACGCGTGCCCATCCCCGAGGGCAGGACTGCTTGGATGTTGTGGAACACTAGAGAGATGTCTGCCCCTCCTCCTCTTTTTTTTTTTTTTCAGCTGGTAGGGGTTGTGGACTTTGCATCCTCTAGAGATTTTATGAAATTTAATTCATCAGGAAGAAGAGAGAATGGACATCTGTGTTAGAGGGTTAAATGTTCATTTTTTTCTGTGTGAATAAGTGATTACTTGATATATGAGAAGATCCATGGTGATTAATTTATAGATTTGTATCAAGTTTCAGGAATTCTGGTTTTGCTGGCAAGGCAATGAATCTGCTGGGCTATGGTGGTACTTATAGTTCTAACTAGTGGACTTAATAAGTTTTAATGGGAAATAGAAAATAATGATTTCGTTTATATGGCACAGTGCCTACCTCAAAGTAATGCTTTAAAAGTTTTCACTTAACGAATGAATGAACACATGAGAGAAAGGAGATCAATAATTTTCAACCAGGGATGGGCATCAAATCAGAATTGCCTCTTCCACTTTCACCTATGCTCTCTCTACCTCGCCACCTCACCTTAGAGATTCCGATTTACCCGTTTAAAGTGTCCTGACCTCCCTGTTCCATGCCCACCAGCACTTTGAAAATCATTGCAAAGGGGTGATAGTCTTCTTGGATGTTTGGGATGGAGAAAATGTTGGGAACCACTTACGTGTATTTGAAAGCACCCAGCGTGGTAGCTGATAAGAAATGCTGATTAAATTTTAATCAGAGGGCTGAAGACAGACATGCAGATAATGCTAAGTATGTGGTTTAAAAATTCTCTCCAACCTTTTAATTGTTTAGGTTTTCATCAGATGCCCATGTTCCCCTCCCCAATTGCTTAAAAAGGAAAATTCCTCACAGGTATTTTAACCGGGGGAGATTTGTAAATGCTCCAGGCTCAATGTACACCAGATTTTTAGTGTTCTGGATCAGTCTGTAAAGAGAAATGGAAAAACAGGCAGCAGTTTAATAGATGTGTTTCGTTTGGAATGCACAAGGTCATGGTCACCAGAGGATGCTGGCTGAAAGTGGCATCAACAAAATCAAGTGACTTTCCTGTGCTTGAGGGGAGCTCCAGGGACCCTGGGGATAGAAACAGAATGGTGAGAGCTAGTTGGCTATTGCCAGGAAGTTCTGCTTTCAACCTCTTGCTGAGATAGGTGTAAGCATCATAGCTGGCAGTCTGTTCCATTCTCCCTTGCACCCCCTGAGGAAGCACCAACATCCTGGGCTCCTGGCCAGCTAGGTCGTGCCCCACCATGGAGCCAGCACACTGGGGGTGATGGGAGATTCCATTCCCAGGAGAAATGAACCAATTGGCTACTTGTCCTTGTAGGCAAACTGGTCTTCTTTGTAGTGTGCTGGCAGTCACACTGACCAGTTATCCAGATGGGCACTCAGTCTTTGTAAAAGCCCAGGGCGGAGGCCGGGGGCTTGGGTTTGGGGGATTTTTTTGTCCATTCTATGGATAATTGGTTGTGTGATGATTCCAAGCCTCCTAACTTCCCGGAGCTAATGCTCCCTCCTGTGAAATTAGAATAATAATAGCGCTCTTCCTACCTCACAGGTTGGCAGGTAGTGAGTAACATAATAGGTAGAGATAATGTACAAGGCAGGGCTTTGCAAAATACAAAAGTACAGCCATAATACCACAGTGGCGTTATTGCTCTCTCCCTAGTTCCCCAGTGACTTTGAGAAGCAGCCACATTTACTGGGTTCTGTCTACTTTGGATTCAATAAAAGGTAGTACATGCCTTTGGCTTTTTTAACCCATGCAGCAACCACCTAAGGAAATGATAATTACTCTTGTTCTGTAGAGAAAATCTAGTGTATTGGTTAGGTGGACGGACTCTGGAATCAGCTTGGTTTTACATGCTGGTTTTACTAATTGTATGACCTTGGATACATCACTTAAAGCTTGGTTTCCTCATAGTGTAGTTTTCGAGCAGTAAATGTGTGTGTCTCGATCGCAGTAAGGCCTCCACCAGTGTTAACAGTGCCTATTCTAGTTGATGAAATCAGGAAGTTGAATGATTTGTCTCTAGTCACAGAGCTGAGAAGTTGCAGCACTTGGAGGTGAACTCGGGTTTTCTGACTCTGAGTCTAGTGTGCATTCTACCTTCTAAAGTTACCCACTATTGGTGCCTATTTCCGTCCTTTCTGTCCCTTTGATTCTTAAGAGGTGAGTGACGTTTTGTTGTAAGTATTTTTACAACAACTGAGTCAAGCAATCATGGGCCACATAAGACATTATGTGGGTAGGATGGAAAGAACTTTTAATTTTTAAGACTCTTTTGGGGTCTGACCACTCATCCATACATTCATTCAGTCAACAAACATTTATTGAGCACCTACATGTGCCAGGCATTGTTCTAGGTGCTGGAGATACAGCTGTGAACAAGACAAAGAGGGCTTGTGGGGAGCTAACACTCTAGTCTTAGGGCCTTCTTTGGGAAAAGTCCATAAACTTTCCCTTAGAGCACTTTATTTTTCTTTCTGTATTGATAAATTGATACTTTATCTGTTAATAAATGTTGCTGTGCATCACGAACAGCTTTATTTATCTCAAGCTGCTCTGCTTCAACATTGCTTGGGAAGTCTGTTAAAACTGCAGTTTTTCAGATTTCCAGGTCTGGGATAGGACTGTCACCTGTAATGGAAATGACCTTCCCCCCTCCCCACTCCCCTCTTGAAATTCTACTTCACAGCGAAGTCCATACTATACCTTTTGCACTTAAACACCCATTATTTCGGATTTCCCCATAACTGTTTGGTGAGTTAGTCTTACGTCTCTGGTTACACCATCATTTCCTGGGGGAGATTTATATTTTACCTCCTCTGTATTCCAGTAGCATTTGACCTTTGGTTGGACATGTGTACCCACATACTTATTAATTAACTATTCTCTTTAGATAATTGCTATTTGGACCATTCATAGGGAGGCCTTGTGGTATAGTGGAGAATACACAAGCTTTGAAGATAGGCTGGGGTTGAATTCCAGCCCTGCCTTTGTCTAAGGTGCCACATTGGTCAAGTTACTGACCATTCTGAGCCCCCATTCCTTCCCATGAACAGAAGAGATAATTACCCCACTTTGCAGGGCAGCTGTGAGAATTAAATGACACAACCTAGAGGAAATAAAGGCCAAGTACAAGTGCTCAAAATATGTTTGTTGCTAACATCTTTCTCGCTTCCTTAACTTTTGAAACTCTTCTGCAGATGCGGTTTGTAGAAGGTCAGGTTTGGGCCAAACAAGGAAGTAGTAAGAAGTCTGGTTTAGCAGTCACATGACCTGATTTCTAGTCCCAACTCTGGCACTAACTTGCTGTGTGACATCAGGCAAGTCAGTTAACCTCTTTGGGCCACAGGTTTATCATCTGAAAACTGAATAGAGCCAGTCTTCTCCCATCCCCTCTTTTTTGTAAATTGGAGGAAAATGATAATTTGGAAAGGATTATTTTTAGGACTCAGTTCAAAAACATCACAATAATAACAACAAATCCAACATACACATGCCAAACACTTTTACATGGTAGGTTTCCAAGAACCATTTACTAAACAGACGAATATGCCCGAACAGTCCCCAGTGAACTAATTCATGATCTCTAAGCTCCTTTCCAAATTTTCCCACCACCCCAAGAACTCCATACCCTCCCTTCCATAAGGTAAGAGCTCTTTGGCAGGACTCCACAACGTCAATTTTAATTTCCAACTTCGTGTTGTGATGTTTCAGAGTTTATAGAGCTCCCAGGGAGAAGCAGTTGTCACCATGGCAACCTTCAGGCCACTGCAGTGAGAGAAATTAGTGCCTGCCCAGACCTAGTAATTGCTGTGGTCTTTTCCTCTTGGATTCCTAGCATTGGATGCTTGAATACAAATACTGAGTGGGCTCCAGCAAGCGAGGGTAATAGTGTACAGCAATAAACTATCTGTTAGCTGATGCTTACATTTCAGACAAATTGAGGAGATTGTCAAAGGCATTAGCTTCTATCTTTTCCAGGGAATCACTCTGAGAGATTTCACTAGGGGAGAGAGAAAAAAAAAAAAAGAAGAAGAAACATGAAAGAAATAACTGTGTCTGCGTAATAATAAGCTGTGTGTACAACCCAACAACTGGGGGCTCCAGTGTGTCCTTTTAAAAAAGAACAGGGAAGCCTTAAGTTGTCCTCACATCATAAAGTGCTAACATGCCCATCCCCGCCCGCCCCCCCCCCCCCCCACCGCCTTTAGGAACACTAATTGGCACCTGCAACCCAGATGCAGTTGAAATGCAAGTTTCAGTATTCCCTGTTGACGTGACAGGTTCTTTTTCTTATTTATCTATGACTCAGAGTCACAGATTGTTAGAAGTGGACACGTCCTTTGGGAAAATCCAGTCAGATTCCCTTGTTTTACAGCTTTTGGAATTAAAGCTCTGAGAGGAGAGGCAAATAATGCTCATGGGAAGATTCAGGGCCAGGATCAGAATGTCTGGGTTCTCAACTCCATCACTCTAGTGAGGTTTTAATTTGGGTTAGGATTCATTGTTTCTTAACTCTTTACCCCTTTCCCCAAATCCTGTTCTGATGCAATTGCAAAGTGGTCAACTCCTACACGAAGTGTCCTTCTTGTGTTGTAACTGTCTGTTTATTCGACCATTTCCTTCACTTCGTTAGCACATTGAGGACAAGGAGTATGTCCTATTCACTTCTAAATTGCTGGTGGCTTCATGTAGCCTGGCACATAGGGTATAAGTGAATGAATAGATAAGTGAATGAACTGATTTTTTTTTTAAAAAGACACAAAAGTAAAGGAACCAACTTTGCCATATATTTACCACCGCCAAGCATGTAGGTAATGTCAATGTTACCCTAAAATCTCAGCATAAGCTACCATTTGCTGCCAGCTGAGAAAGAAGTCGCAAAATCTAATGTTTACATTCACTGAAGGCTTCAGACTTGCTGAGAGCTTTAGCCCGCAGGAAGGCTGAGCCTAAGGCAGTTAAGGTCTTTTATGAACAACAGAGTGATGGATAGTTCCTAGGCTGATTCATCTTATTCCTACCTAATGGTTCACTTATTTAACTGTGGCTGCTTTTCTCACTAGGAGGTCTTAACATATTAAAAGCTATCAAAACTCAACATTTAAACTTGAGAGCAGAAGAGTAAGGGTTAGCCTCAAGCAAACTGACATTTACGTAACCTGCAGTGTATTTCCTATAATATGCACTAATTCTTAATGAGTTATTTTTAATATCCTCATTGCTTGCTTATACCCTAAAGAGCAATCAGAGGTTCCCCAAGGAACTAGGACTGATGATGCAGCGTCTTCTTTAGAGATGCAAATCTGCTTCCAAAGCCCAGAGGATTGTTAAGATGCTCTCTGGGAACTAAATGGCCTCTGAGGTCCTTTGACTCAGACTAACATTAAGGAGGATGCTGGAATACTGGACTCCTTTGAAAGTTCTCTTTCCGTGTATGGGATCTTGTGTCCTAGAAGCTGACACAGGGATATAGGATTGAAGTTACATGTTACACAAATACAAGATCACAGTGCATTATCAGGCTGCTTTACAATTTTGATAAATGCCTTTTATCCATATGGCTATAGATACTGTGTTTTTGTGATACACTTATATTTCAGATACAAAGATAATCTTCTGGGGCACAATAAACTTTCAACACATTCTCTTCTATGTAGGTGTTATCTAAAAATGTGACATGAGGGAATAGCTGCTCTAGCAAAGGGAGAGTTTTTATGACTGAAATCTATCTTCTTTTCTACTTGAGTAATTTATCATCACTTATCAAAAGACATTCAGTTCACTGAAGCAAGGTTAATTATCTGGATTTTAATAACCCTTGAAAATCATACCTTTTCTTCAAAGGTCCCTCTGGGTATTATTTGTACTTTAAAGATAAAAATACTAGGGTTTCCTAAACACAATTTCTCTCCTAGAAAAATTATCCCCTTTCAACTATGTGTTCTCTGAGGGAAAAATTTATTCCAATTATAAATGTCTTTTGATATGCAGTATCTTACTTACATTTTAATGACCTCATTAAGTCCTCTGAAAGCTTGAGATGGGATTACTTTGATAGGGAGATAGGTGAGTGATCTAGAAAAGAAAAAAGGAGAGCCAAGAGCTTAAGATTTAAGATTGGGTGCCTTTTAAATTCTTGAATAAAATGTGTGTGTGTGACTACAGAGTTCCAAATAGCTAGATTCAGGTTGAAAGTTCTAACTTATAGCAATAAAGAGAGGTGCCATGACTCATTCTTGGTCTTTATCAAAGAGTGTGTAATTTTGTTTTTAAGATAGTGAACTTTGGGTTCAGACCCAACCAGGTTCAAATCCCCACTCTCCTACTACCTGGCTATAGGACCCTGAGCATATTATTTAAGTCCTCTGTTTCAGTTTCTTCATCTATAAAATTGAAATAGTAATTTCTATTTCACAGGGTTGTTATGATGATTAATCAAGATAACCTGTATAAAGGATAGGGCTTGTCACCAAGTAAATAGTTAACACACAGTTTTAGAGTGGACTTATAGGCTTGTTGGGAGGATGGAAAAGAAGCTATCTTGGGTAGAGTGGAGAAACAGATGGTGAAAGTACAGTTGAAAACCAGGCAGGCAAGAGAAGGGAAGATTCACTAAGAACATGTTCCTATTTTGATCTTTACCACCTTCCCCAGGAAGCCTATTTTAATATTATCCCAACCAGACCACTTTGCTCCTATGGTTAAATCCAACGGACATCTCATGCCTTTTGTGGGGAGTATCTATAGAGATTCCTTCAGGCACTTACTTATATCCAGAAGAACAATCTGAGTGTTCTTGAACTGAGGTAAAAGTTATGCGTTACATAAAAGTTGAGCAAAGAGTGACTACTCAGCAAGAGCAAAACCAGAATAGGATGATAAAGGAAACTGGGGTTAAGATAACTGAGGAGAAAGCATCTGCAAGGCGTAGATGAATGTTCAACCAGTATTTATCAAGCATGTACAGTGATTCAAGGATTTGGCTCAAGGACTGGAAGAGAAGAGGGGAGTGGACCAGGACATTTCAGGAGGGATGTGAATATCAAGAATATGGCGAATAGAAGTGGGAGATGCTGCCTTGTTTTTCGTGTGTCTATGCAGCAGAGACTGGCTTAGCTGCTGGGGGAGAGCACCTCCGCCATGATGAGCATATTCACATCAGTGAGATGTCTTACAGTCCCAGGAGGGACTTGTAACATGCTTGTAACGTGCTGTGTGAACTATGCTCACCCACCTGTAACCTTATTTTATCCACTCAACAATGGCGTGAGGTGGGTATTTCCCTTCGATAGCAGAAGAAACTTGATCACAAGAGATTAAGTAACCTGGACAAGGTAACATGACCAAGCAGACAGTCTCCAAATGTTCTTTACTGTGCAATACTGGCCTGAAGTATATGATTCCTAACCCACTCTCTCTCTTTTTAAATTTTTTTCCCAACTTTATTGAGGGATAATTGACAAATATAATTGTATATATTTAAAGTGTACAACATGATGATTAGATATATACCTACATGGTGGAATGATTATCAATATCAAGATAGTTGACACATCTGTCACCTCAAGTAGTTAACTTTTTTTTTTTGTGGTAAGGGTGCTCAAGATCTACTCAGCAACTTTCAAATATACAATGCAAAATTCTTAACTATCGCCACCATGCTGTACATTAGATCCTCAGAACCTATTCTTCTTATAAGTGAAGGTTTGTACCCTTTGACCTGTATCTCCCCATTTTCCCTTACCCCCAGCCACTGGCAACCACCATTCTATTCTCTATTTCTGTGAAATTGGCTTTTTTTCGAGGTTCCACAGAGAAATGATACCATATAGTATTTGTCTTTCTCTGGCTTATTTCACTTAGCATAATGCCGTCCACTTTCATCCAGGTTGTTGCAAATGGCAAATTTTCTTCTTTTTACATCTGAAAAATATTCTGTCGTGTATATATATATATATATATATATATATATATATATATATATACGTATATATATACGTATATATATACGTATATATATATGTGTATATATATATGTATATATATATGTATATATATATATATATATATATATATATATATACCAAATTTTCTCCATCCATTCATCTGTCAAGTGACTTTAGGTTGTTTCCTTATCTTGACTATTATGAGTAATGCTGCAATGAACATGGGATGCAGATGTCTCTTAGAGATAGTGCTTTCGTTTCCTTCGGGTATATACCAGGTCACTCACTCTCTCTCAGTGAGCAAGGTGAAGGGACATGAATTGGAACCTTGTTTCTCTTGAGAAGAGGCATGTCACACTCTTGCTATTCCTCCTGCAAAGCAGCTTACCAGCAGTTTCTCTCTAGGGCTAATGCAAAGAAATTTCATTGAAGAAAAATGCTTTCACTCAACTATCTCTTAGAGATGCTATAACCTAGAACAAGTAATCCAAACTTGCTCCTCTGATTTTATTCCTGAAGACAGTCCCACCAAGTACATCCTTCAGTACCCAAACTTATTTAACAGGGCATCCGAGAAGAACAGGGACTGTAGGGGGAGAAATCTTCTTATGATGGCATGTTTCCTTCCTATATTTCTTCTGGAATCATGTCTTCTTGGCTTACTGATTAAAAACACAGTTTTATTGCTGTCTGCACTGCCAAGTTAATAAATTTCCAGAAGAGAAAGCTGTATTCTACTGTACCTCATGCAACATCAATAAAACTGACAGCCAAATTCTGATTCCAGAATCTTTATTGCTGGGGATAATGCAGTGCAGAACATATTTTGGAGAGTGTTTACATAAAAGCTTCAACTGAACCTTTCAGAGCTGTTTATTTGTGTAAATGGAGCCCAGAAGCTGGAGCTTCTCAGCAGGCACCCTCCTCCTCCAAAAAAGGAACACAGTGTGGCTCCCCGGAGAACAGTGTGGCTCAGATTTGACCAGGGAGGGTGCCTGAGTTTTTGATCGATGCAGGGATGAGGGATGAGGAGCAAAGGTTGGACAGAAGTGAGAGAAGCTGTAGATCATGCACTGGCTGTCCCTGGTGACTACAGAACAGCCCTGGTGCAAGATGAAATTTTGTAGAGTTGATGTTGATGCTTCAGAGCAGGAAAGGCAGCAGTGATTAGAGTGAAAATAGAGTTCCTACCATAAAAGAGGCACTGAGTGGAACAGGAGGTAGCTTTATGGGTGTGGCTGGGACAAGAAAGAGGCCTGGGGGTCAGAGAATGGGGAGAGAGGTGGGGTGAGACAGGTGCACCAAGCTTTTCACAACAGAAGTATTCTCATGCAGTGATGTGGAGAACGTGCTTCTATGAATCCCAAACTGTTTTCCCCACTGACTTATATTTTTATTTTAGAGATATTGTGTATTCCTTTCTGATTCCTCACAGTGGGCAGCAGTCACTAAGCATTCAAGTGCCTGTCTCCTGTATTTAAATGTTCACGTGGCCCATGATTTGTTAATAACCATTTGAATGTACTCCCTTTGAAGGTGATCCCTTCTCTGATGGATGCTTCTGTGATTCTTTCCATGAAGCCAGGAGCTCTTAGCAACGTGAACAATTGTCTCAATAACCCTGCAGTTCTACTCCTGTATATATCCCAGAGAAATTTGCACACTGATACTCAAGGAAACTTGCACAAGGATTTTCTTCACAGCCTTGTGGCATCAAGGGGTATTGAAGGCAACCTGAGTGTCCACTACTGAGTGAGGGAGTGCTAAAATGTACACCTACCTAATAGGTCAGCAGTTAGGAGCAAGAGTGTAAAGGTACACAGAGCAGCATGTGTGGATCTTAGAATCATGGTGTTAAGAGAAACAACTAAGAAATTAATGATATGTATACATGATACTACTTGCAGAATTAAAATACATACACACCAAACATTAGCCATTAGAAAACATATAAACATACATCAGCATGGTTGCCTATGGTGAGTTGAGAGAAAGTGGGAGGAGGGGATAAAATGAATAACTAAAATGAGGGGACTTTGAATGACCCAATGATTATGTTATTTGAAGGAAAAAGTATGGTCAACTTAACCCTCTGTACCTGAGAGACAAATGGGGAAGATAAAATTTTCATTTTGATGTATTGAGTTCCTTCTCTTCCCTTCTTTCTTTCTTTTTTTTTTTTGAAAGTTAGGTCTACATGTATTCTAAGAATTTTGTGAATTTTAGGAACTCTTATGGAAAGGTCTAGTTAATATCATTTGATAAAGAGCAGAAGCCAAGGAGAACTGAGGGAAAAGGGGCCAAAAGCAAGGACAGTCCAGCAGCTCTGTTGTCCAGTGTCAACAAAGGGAATGAAAGCTATGCATGGAGCAAAGAAACATAAGAGAGTGACACTCCCAAACTATGCATCTCAGATGGGTGGTAGAGAACCAAGGTTACTGGGCAAATGTGAAGTTGAACTTGCAGAGTGGAGAGTTCTCTCTGCCTTTTGAATAGTGAGTGAGATGGCTGTGGAAGTATATGGTGTGGAATCATGCAGTTACTTATATTAATTACATTTCAGAGTCCTTTTTATAGTTTTAAACTTTGATTTTTAAATTAATTGCTGATGTAACACAGGTGATACCTGAATTATGGCCAAATTCTACCTTGCTCAAGAGCCTTTACCAGAGATGTTGAAGCAAATACTTAGATTGGATGACAAAGGCTGCCTTAGTTTCATCAGTTCTGGAAACTCCATCGACTCATGAATCCCACATGCAAGTCCCCCAAACCTTCCAGTTATGTGTTAAAGTTGACATAGAAGCAGTCTCTACTCCTTAGGATTGGAAGTAAGGACTCACCCTAGTTCTCGGATCTTGTGATTGGTCATGACCCTGGTGAAGTCCTGTGTCTTTCTGCATTGTCTACACTAAACCCAACACTATTTGGAGGGCAGGAGTGTGCCTGCAGTACCTTGAATTACACGGCCCCCGCCCCATATTGGTACTTGTTTTGGCCTTGATTGCTTATCCTGTAGCCTGCTTGGTCTCCCCAGAGTCCATCCAGGAGTGTAGCCTTTGCCTTCTCTTCTTGTCAATCACCAGATCCTGAATCCTGTATTTTTCCCTCTTAGAAGACACTGCTGACCCAGAACAGGTCCTAGTTGCTATCTGGTTAGGATCAATGTAATATCTCTCACTACTTGGTTTTGACTTTCAAACTGGGCCCCCTGGAATAGATGGGGACCCTGTGCTGGGGCTACCCAGTGCAGCTGGGTTAGTTCCTCTAGTGGATGCTGGTGGGCTGCCAAAATCACCATTTAGGACTGAGGTACTCATTCCCCCAGCTATTGGGAGAGTGGGCAACTGAAGCTCTCAGCAGAGTTGCTCTTCTGGAATTACCTTCAGCCTAAGATTGCCACCTCACCCAGTATCAGGTCTTCTCTCCTCTGCAGCCCGCATCCAGTGACTGGTCAATGCGTAGAATAAAGGCCCAGCCCTTTTGCTTTGCCTCATGGTGGGACTGCTCAGGAGGGCCATCCCACTTTCAGAGCTCTTTTCCATCAACTCTTTCTCCTGGGCCCTGACTCAATCCCCTTCCTAGCCAGCCCCAATTGTCAAGGCACCAGCTCACCTTCTGTCAGAGCCCAGCACCAGATAAACAAATAGCATTCAGATAAACCTAATCTCCTTGAAGAAGATGTTGCCGCATTATCAGGTCCTCCTTAATTGTTCCTAACGTCTCTTGAGTACTCAAGGGTGGGGCTTGGGCCTCTCTTATTTTTTTTTCTTCTAAGTTTAATAACACAGATGACCTTGGACAAAGCCAGTTTGTCCAGTTCACTGGCTTGTTAATTAACCCTCAAAATAATGTTAGCTGGAGAGTTTCAGGGTCAGGAGTTTCTTTGTCCCCCTTCAAGGGAACCCGAGATTTAGAAATCCTTGCTTGTAAAAACCTATCCACTGGGAGATATTTGCATTATCAAAGAGTTCTTTGCGCTACAGGAGGATTGATGAAAGGTTCCTTAAATAGCAAACTCCTTAGGTAAATGGAAAATATGGTTCAGTTGACACTTTTAAACACAGGTGTTGCCTAAAGCCAATTACAACTGTAGGTTCCCCCACCTCACTTTGGTTTTCAAGAGCTTGGATTTCCAGGGCAGGACCACCTTCTGAAGCCCACAGGCTGAGCAGGGGCCGAGGAAGACAACAGCCAGGGAAGAAATCCGAGCACTAATCTGGAGTCCTCAAAGCCTGGGCGGGGTCTTTGCTCGCCTTGCAGGAACCTTTACCTCTTCTGCCCAGAGTGGCAGAAATGAATTATTTTTTTCACTTCCCTCTAATGGTTTAGAAAAGCCATCTATATTATTGATTTAAGAAAGCTACAAACATCCATCCATCTTTCACAGATGATTAATTTATTGCTAGAGCTACACACCCTGAATTTTAAAACACTACAAAATCAGGGGGAGACAAAAAGACAGAAACCAGGGATGGTCAAAGATTTTTTGCCTAATGAACTCATAGAAATGGGGGGGGGGGGAGGGAAACATTACCTTATTTAAATTCAAAAGAATGTTAATGTTTTTGTATTTATTACATAAGACCTTGTTCTACATTGAACAGAGGCTTAAGAATTCCTGTGTTCTTTTCAAAGTTGCTCAGTAATTATGATAAACTTGCTTTCATCTTGGAGTGAAATAAAAATGGCTTTCCCCTTTACAAACGATTTTAAATCTTTGCGCTTTCAAATGCATTGATCTATTTGGTAAATTCATTATTGAGTATGTCTTCATTTATTGGTCTCTTGTCTTCAGCATTTACCTAGAGGGAGCTCAGACGTC
This sequence comes from Eschrichtius robustus, assembly GCF_028021215.1. Taxonomy (NCBI): domain Eukaryota; kingdom Metazoa; phylum Chordata; class Mammalia; order Artiodactyla; family Eschrichtiidae; genus Eschrichtius; species Eschrichtius robustus. The sequence goes on from NC_090838.1 coordinate 40,810,323, forward strand.
AATGTTAACTGAAATATGAAGTCAGTATAGATGGACATCCAAGATGTTAAGTTTTACATCAGAAAATTTTAGAACACTCCTTTAAGCATTTACTGTATTAGACTCAGGGAATCAGACTAAAAGGGCTGCTTGCAAGTGGTTTGGTCCAACCCCTCACTTTCGATGAAGAATCTTAAGTGAGGAAAAGTAAAATGACTTCCCTGAAACCACATGGCAATTCAGCAGCAGATCTGGACTTGAACTTAGGTCACTTCATTCCTGGTCCAGTGCTGTGTCCTACATTAGTCAAATCACGTCAGTAGTGTTCCTTTGGGGGTTTGTTGATACACCTCACTATGCAATCCTCTGGTTCTTCTGCGAAAACCTCACCTTCTGATAGAGCCACCAGCTTCTTGAGGGCATGTGCTCACGGTCTTTAACTTCAAAGGTGCAGCTCAAATTCCTGTTCTCCCATGAAGCTTCAGAGCCTACCAGAGTGTTTTTCTTACTTTCCTGTCCTCCTCAGCACTAATGACTACCCAGTTTTTTTTTCTTTTTCCTGCACTATTTTTTGAGAATTTTATCAGGTGCCTTGTATGAATGTTTCCTCTGTTCCACCATTGAACTCCCAGTCTCTGGTAGATTCTGCCTTCAGACTGTCTCTTGCTTACAGCCCCTTTATTCCTTTTCCACTGCCACTCTCCTTGGTCATTCTTTTCTTCACCTCGACTGCTCTATAGTCCTCAAACTGGTTTCCCTGTACTCCATCCCGGGTTTCCTCTGCCCAGTCTAGATTAGTCTTCCTGATAACTCCCACCATGTCACTCTTATACTCAGATTCTTCTGTGCCACCCCTTGGCCAGTCTACTTATCTACAAATATCTCAGCTTTGCATTCAAGGCCCCAGAAATAAAGGCTTGAACTTTATTTGACAGTCCTATCACCCACTCTTCCCCTCATATAACCAATACACTAAACTTGCACTGTCCAAAAAAGGCAGCCACTAGCCACATATGGCCATTGAGCACTTGAAATATGTCCAGTCCAAATTGAAATGCACTGTAAGTTTAAAATACATTCCACATGTCAAAGACTTGGCAAGAAAAAATAATGTAAATGATCTCATTAACAATTATTATATTGATTACATGTTGAGATGGGTGTGGCTAAACCACAATGACTATTTTTTTCAGCTCTCTCTTAGGCCCACAGTCCTACTCTCTCCCCTTTCTGCATGACTGAGCTTTAGCCTACTTGCGAGGAATGCACCCAGACCAGATGAGTTCCCTATCAACTTTTACCCTTGTCTTCATCTGAAATGAAATCTAGAAGAATGCCTTTTGCTGATGCAGATGGTTAATGGTCATGAGACCCCCAGAGGAAGGAAAAACCCCTGGTTTCCATCCGGTGTGGGCGTGCTTCTCTCTAGCAGTCAGGTTTTATTTTTAGCTCTGGCCCCTTTAAAGCCCCCTATACCCTTTTCCATACCCTGTGGTATGGAGTACAACTGCGAATGTGGAATGTCGCATCAGCCTGATCCCACCTGTGTGTAAGTTGCCCTCAATAAGCTTCATAATTGCACTTCATGGAGTTGCCTGCTTTGTTTTTCGGTCTCAAGTTTGGAGGATGTTATTCAATATTTCTGCCTTCCAACAAAATGATAATATTTTGTACATTTGGATTACGTAAAATATTTTATTAAACTTAATTTCACCTTTTAAAACCTTTTAAAATGTGGCTATTAAAAATTAAAATTATACTTGTGACTAACATTATATTTCTACTGGACAGTGCCTCCCTAGACAAATCAGACTACTGTATCTCCTTAATTTACCTCACATTTTCCTGCCTTCATTCACACTGTTTCTACCATCTGGCACATCCACCCTTCTCTGCAGGTCAGATTCTATTCTACCCTTGGTTAAAGGTCTGTCTCAGGCGCTATATACTTTATGGAATGTGTCTCCATCACCAACTGCATGTGCTTTCTCTCTGGAAGCAGCATAGTGGGATAGTGAAGAGTATAGACTCTGGAGCCAGATTGCCTGGGTTCATTTCACATGTATAAAGTGATGATGATACTACACTGCAGAAATTTTTTAGATTAAATAAGAAAATGTTTATGTAATATTAATACAGCATCTAGTACAAGATTAGAGCTCAATAAGCACTTTAAATTCACAGCTGCTTACTATGAAGGAGTCAAGCTACCCCAGCTATGCCCCATGACAACTCTACTTCCTTGCTGGGGATGGGGTGGGGTGGATTCAGTACTTTGGAATGGACTCTTCTATTTGTCACACCCTTACGTCTACAAAATGCCTGTGGCTTGTCTCAAACTCTTTATTGTCTGCTGATTATACATGGGACAACTGAGAGAGAGGGTAGACATTCCCCCTCGGTACCTTTCTGTTGGGCTCAAGTATCTCTTATAGACCTTGTCTGAAATGATAAGAAATGATAAGGAAGTGATAAAGAAATTTAAGGAAATGATAAGGAAGTGATAAAGAACAACCTTCCATTAAATATTTCAACTCTAGGGAGCCACTCTGCAGAATTCTCATTTGCTCATTGATTTAAAAAAGTTCAGTCAGTTGGAACTCTCCCATTGGAAAGTGCAATTTGCGTGACTCTTCTCCAAGACAGCCTTTCCAGAGCACCCAAGAAGCTTGGGGAGTTAACGAATTATTGATATAATGTAAACCAAGATTTTTCAAGAAGATTCCCTGGATGATGGATTTTCCAAGTCATTTGTGCAACAACTAAATTAAAAATATAAAGCCTCAGAGGAAAATGGTAAACACATCTTAGCACTTAACCAAAACCCATTTAAAGTTTTCTAAAGACACAAAGCAAAGTAACCCAATCTTTACCCCCAAACTAGAATTCTTCTAGCAATAATATAACATGACAAGAATAACTCTGGTAAATAAAACTACATGTTGAATTCTCCCCAGGGAAGGTCTGCATTTTGTGTAATGATTTCTCAAAAATAGTTTTTAGAAGCAGAGAATATTATGTTGTCAGGGCAGTAACATTGCAGATATGCTCCAGGAGACTCTTTCATTACAAGCTTCTGTTTGCAGACACATTTTTTTTCGTGAGCCTGTAAAAGCTGGTTGCAACTGATATACTACATACTTTTAATTAATTTGATGGAATGGGTTTGAATTGCCTGAAGTTACTGGCATGTGTACCTTCACTTTTCACTAAGTCCTCAGCTCTGGTAGACACTGATTTGTGTGGTTGCCTGGTTCAAAAATGCCCCTTCTCTGGAAGCATCTCACTGCTGGTTGCAATAGGGTGGAAGCATCTCATTGACTGTGCTTCTGTCTCAGGAGTAGGGTGTGGAGCCATCAGATTCTCTCTCTCAGGAATTTAAACTTGTAATAGATAGGGGGAATCTTTGGAGCTGATTCATTGTAAAGGTGGAATCTACAGAAAAGTTCTGTGACCTCTTGCTGCTAAAACGCCATATTCTCTCTGGATCTTGCTCACATCCTTCTACCTCTTTATTCTTCTGTTAAGTTAATCTCTTATGATTAAATTTGTCAGAGATGATTTCTGGTGCTTGCAAATGAGAAAAGCCTTAATCAGAGACCCACCCAAGGTTTCCAGGGGGAAGTCATCCACTCTTCCATTGATAATCCGTAACACAGACAGGGCACGTGCCTGGTGGTCAGTGAGAGAGCAGAAGGCTTTGAATAGTGCTTCGCTGGTGGCCTCTCTAAGCTGGTGTCAAAGGCCAGGATGGAGCTTATGGGCTAACCGTGTTAGCCCAGTTGCCCCTGTAGAGAGTGAGGCTTAAAGAACTACAGCTCAAATAATACCTCCACCAAGGTATCTTTGTTACTCTGGCTAGAAGGGATAGCTCCCTTCTCTAAACTCTCACCAGCCTTTGTTTATAACCATCATCTGGCTTTTATCACCTTCTGCATTTCCCTGCAGTCATCTGAGAACTAGTCCCTCTCTCCTATGGCTGGAAGACTGTAAACTCTTGGCGGGCACGGGTGGTGTCTATGGATCCTGCAGATTGTCCTATACATTTCGGTCTATAGTTCCTGAGTGGTCAACAAGTCTGACCTGAAGGTTTTCTGTGTGTCCAGCCGGAGGTTTAGGGATGGGGAATGGCGAAAGGACCCAGAATAGGCTTGGATGCTCTAGCTGGACAGATAGGACTGACCCAATTGAATGACAGAAAACAGGGTATAATCAGGTATTAGGTGGCATGTTTGAGAGGCAGCTCAGCCTGGGCTGAAAAAACTAGCATATCAGACTCCAGGCAGTAATGAGCTCTGCTATTTCGGGATTCTAACTTATTCACCTTCCAGGTTGAGAAGACCTAGTGGGTCATTTTCTCTAATTAACACCCCACAGGAACAAAACTATTCCATCAGGCTTCCCCCTTGGATGATAGATATTTACTGTTCAACCTCATATATGGGCTGCGGGTTTTTCAGGTCTTCTCTGCATCATCAGATTGTTACAATAATACTTTGTAGTTATGGGAAACCTTTATTTCCGAGTATTTTTGGCCCTGCTGTCTCGTTTATCTTCACCACAGTCAGCCCCACTCAGGGGCAAGAATCATCACGCCCCTTTTACAGACAGCACAGAGGTTTTAGCACTGTCCTGAGCCCACAGTGCAAATTAGGGAAAGAGGAACCTGGTGCTAGAACTCGCGTCTGCTGGTCTTTGTCCTGTTGATCAATTCAGATAATCTGGGGACTGTGTTGGACCCTGCCCTGTCGTACCAGGGCATCCCCACCCCTGTGGGCTCAGAAATGCTGTCTGCTGATGCTCATGAGGTAGAATTATGAACCTAGGAGTCACCTCATTTTATCAGCGTCAAGGACAAATTTAACAGCAGCAAAGGATAAAGCCTTCATTCTGAAAGTTGAGTTTTACTTGTAAATTGGACTTTTCTGAATTTGGCTCAGGTGGCATTAAAGAGCTGTGGTTCAGGGCCACACAGAGAGCAGCTGTGAGTGGTTTGCTGGGTGGGACGGGGTGGCATCTCCCTGGGAGGCAGAAGCTGAGAGTAAATGAGGACCATGTGGAGAAGCTGCTAGAAGCTGCCCACTGAGTTAGGAAGCCCACCTGACTGGTGGGTGGGATTATTTTAATTGCCTTCTTAAAAAAAGAGCTGGTGCAAAATTTGCTAAAATCTGCATTAAATGTGATTTTTCACACACCAAGGGGAGCTGCCAGAACAGAACACATATGCTCCCGTGGAGCCAGCCCTCTTGGGTCTGGAAGTGAGCAGCAGGGCCTCTCTCCACCACCATGACTCAACTGGCTTTAAAATTCCATGTGTAAGATCAAAATTACACAAGGCCAAGACACCGTCTGGTGCAGCCAACCTGGGAGATTATATTTTGGAAAGAAAGCTTTTGTGCCTCATTTCAAGACATGAAAAGAAGCCAAACTGAGGAGCTTGGGAAGTAGAGGTGGGTAAAGGAGCAGAACTGGAGCCCTGAATTAATCTGACATACTGCCTTTTTTTTTTTTTTTGCTATATTGTCTTCATTGCTGCGCGCAGGCCTTCTCTAGTTGCGGCTAGCAGGGGCTACTCTTCATTGCAGTGCACGTGCTTCTCATTGTGGTGGCCTCTCTTGCTGCAGAGCACAGGCTGTAGACGTGCGGGCTTCAGCAGTTGTGGCGCACGGGCCCAGAAGTTGTGGCTCGTGGCCTCTAGAGCACAGGCTCAGTAGTTGTGGGTGCATGGGCTTAGCTGCTCCACGGCATGTGGGATCTTCCCGGACTAGGGCTCGAACCTGTGTCCCCTGCACTGGCAGGTGGATTGTTAACCACTGCACCACCAGGGAAGTCCCTGACATACTGCTTTTGAAGTAAAAAAAAAAAGAATAATATAGAAAAAAATCCAAGGAATTGTTGCTCTCCAAAGGGAGAGCTGGGTCCAATGACAAAGGGATCCGTGTGTGAAGATTTTTGGCTCTACACTTCCATTGAGATTTTGGGAACTCTGTTGCTTGCTTTTTAGTGTCCTGCTAGGGGGCATCATTCACTTTCCCCAAAAGGATGATTTTTAAACTAATAAAATCTGGCCCTTGCAAAGCTTCCCCCAGGGAGTCTGTTTATAGGCACAGCCAGGTTTAAGAATTGTCTTGAAGGTAATAGCTGGGAGGGCTGAGTCAGAACTGAGGTTCAAGATCAACCTCTACCTTGGGTCTTTGTTTTTTTTTTTTTTGTTTGTTTTTTGCTGTTGTTGGTTATTTTTGGTTTGTTTTTGTGGGAGTAAGGTAGGAAGGTGGGACATGAGCTTTCAGAATTCCAAGGGTTTTTTTTTGGTTTTGTTTTGTCTGGTTCAGGTGCAGGGAAGCTGCAGGTAGGGCCAAGCTGTCCTACTTGTAAGAGTTTGGTAGGCTTCCCTCTATCCTGTGGACTCTTACCTGGTGTCCTGGATGGGAACCCATAGATCTCAATTCAGGCTGCCTTGGTGGTTGTTTTGTTTTGTTTTAATGGACCCTGGGCTGAGGATTGATTTTTCTCTAATAAGTAAGTTAAAACAAATTAACAACAAACAGTAGAACAATCTATGGAATTGTTGGGCTGTACTAATGTAGGTAAGCTTCTGGTCTTGCTTCTCTGGATGGCCCTTTCAAAGGAGAGATTGGGAGGTCTGCAAAATCTGGGACCTGGATGTTGACTCCCTCTGCTACTCATAGCACCTCATCACCTCCCCATTTTCTAGGATGGAGATTTTTAAGTGACGTTTAGGTGTGGTACATGCTAACTAACATACATGCTTCCTTTTTGCATTGGTTCATTGTTCCTATTCAGCTCTCTACTCAGTTTGATCATCATGTAGTTCAATAGACACTTTAATCATACTACCTGTGAAATTTTGGGAATCCCGAGTTGAATAAGACCTCTTCAGGTGCTTCTCACTTTAGCACAATGATTCAAAACCATGGTGGGGTGAGGTGGGGACTCCCCCATCCCTTGCCCCAACACACACGCGCGCCAGGGGCGTTTGGCAAATGTCTAAAGACATTTTTGGTTGTCATCATTTGGGGGGGGCAGTGCTACTGGCATACAGTGGGAGGCCAGGGATGCTGCTAAACACCGTACAGTGTATGAAACAGCCCCAACAGCAAATGATTATCTGCCCCCAAATGACAACTGTGTTGAGGTTGAGAAACCCTGCTGTTGGCAGAGGAGGTACACATGGAATAAATAGTTACGTTATGTGGGGTGTATGCGGAAGTAGATGTAAGTACAAGGTATCAAAGCAAGTATGTGTGTGTGGGAGAGAGGGGACATTGGGGAAAGCTTGTTGGGAAGTGACTCCAAATCATGATTTTTACTTAATGCCTTTGTAATCAACTGTCCAAGAATGACTTTGAAAGTTTAATAGTTAAGAACTACATATTAGGAATTTTTCTTTTCTTTTTGCACAACTCTCTGGGTAATTTAATCAAATATCTCTGATGACTTTATATCTTCCCTTACCAAAAAATTTCCCCAAAGAACCAGGGAGAGGTATAAAAAGGGAAGGATCCATTCAACCTTATTCTTTGCTTCTCAGTAGGGAAATGTCTAGCCTACTCTCATCTGTGTTTTTCTTCCACCTGGACTCTCCTTCCCTTCTCTCCTTCAAGGTTTAGCCTCATAACCCTTGGTCCACGACACCTTCGCTTGGAGATTTCAGTCCATAGTGACTGATCTATTCCCTGAATTCCTTAGAGCCTCGTTGCCTCTCTCTTCCTACCTACACGTCTCTTGGGTGTGGGTGTGTTTCCACCTAGATTGTGGACTCCTCAAGGACAGGGACCATGCCCTCCATTGGTACATCCTTCTACAGCATAGAACACCATTCTGGATCCTGATTTATACTCAAGGTAGGAGAAGGAGAAAGACATTCACGAAAGAGGTCAGAAAATTAACATCTTCCTGTGACACTGGACTGACGGATACAGCACATTTTATCCTTCCAAAGTCTCTGAATTGTGTCTTACAATGAAGTCTAAAAGTTTAATCTCTGTTTAGTAGGCACAGCATGCAAAAAATAAATTGCTATTATTATTATTAGCATTTTCTTACTAACAGATTTTTCAGAAGCTGTTTCCATATCAAGCAGATCAACCTTTCTGTTGTCATAGAGACGAAGATCTTTATATAACCATGGGCAAGGTGAGATTTTTATTTTCTCTCTCCCTCCTTTGACTTGTCTGGAACTAATAACAAAAGGAAAAGGACATTTTTAAAATTAATTCTTTTCCTTTACTTTTTTTTTCTCCAATTAAAATGAGTGAATACATGGGAGGCTTTCTTTTTTTTGTATCACATTTTAGATTTTAAATACCTAAGTTTTTAATAAAATATTATTGGGCTGGAAAGATCTGAACAATTGAACAAAGCCATTTTCAAAATTTGCAAGCAGTGGGCTTATCAATGATAAGCAATTATTATCCATTTTCCTTTTTTTTTTTTTTTTTAACCAAATAGTGGACTTTAGATGGAAGTCTTACAAGGCAGGACTACCAAGGCCTGAAATGATTAAAACATGAACTAGCATCTACTGAGGGGCCAGTGATGAATTTTAAGGTGCTCTGTGGTACTCACCTCCTCCAACCCCCAGAATTGAGAAAGCTACCCTTCTCTCTGCAGAATCAGACCCTGTGGATAACAGTGCAAGACCACATCCCTCTTATCCCTTATCCCATAATTTCAGCTTTCTTCTTTTTATGAACTCCCAATAACTTGTTATTCATGGCATTTTCTATCTTGTAATTACTGTTTACCACTTCATTCATTCATCGTCAAGAAAAGAGGATTTAAGCAGAACCCATTCACTTTTTCTTTCCTTTGCCTCAATGTTAAGTTATACCTTCATCCATCTGTCTTCTTCTGCCAGAGCTCAGAAGTATCCCTCTCTTTTAAGATTAACCCTTCCCCTCTGATCTGACACTGATGCCTTCCTCCCACTCCCATGGGCATCTTATACCATCATCCCTTGTGTCTTCAGTCTGTCCTTCTCCATGGATTCCTTCCTCTACTCCTTTTTTGAAGACAAAACAAAACAAACAAAACAAAAAATTTTTTCTTAATCTTGTTTATTTTTCCATATCTCAGACTTTGAAGTTTTAATCTGATCACAGCTGCCTTTTGCAATAAATAGGTACTGTGTGTGTGTGTGTGTGTGTGTGTGTGTGTGTGTGTGTGTGTCAGGGGTGTTGGAGGGGATGGAGAAGAGAAGTGTATGGCACAAAGAAGTTTAAAACATGCTTCCTGCTTTCCAGAAGATTATATCCTCCATGGAGGAATACCTTGATTCTCTTGAGCTTGTTAAAATACAGATTGCTGGACTACACCTTCAGAGTTTCTGATGCAGAAACTGGGGCCTGAGAGTATGCATTTCTAACATTTCCCGGGTGATGCTTATGCTGCTGGTATGAGGAACATGGCCTTAAAGAAACTACCCTCCTATTCGTTCTATGCATCTCTCTTGTCATATGGATGTTGAAGTCACCTTATCATGCTGAAAAACTTATCCCCTTTTGGCTTTTATAGGCTCCACCTCCATAGGGTTCTCCCTTGAAGGATGAGGTCATCTCTCAATTATCTGATCCTTGGGAAGCCTGACTTTGTGCGGGTCAGAGTGTGTGCTGACCTAAGGGGTTTAAATGTCTAGGAGGAGATGCTGCTGGTGTGCATGCCAAGATAATGCATGTGAAGGGAGGGAGTCAAGGATTTTCTAGAATCCCACAGGCATGTTCAGAGCCTGGACAACTGGCTCCTTATGGGGAGCGGGACTAGCCAGCCTCAGCATGCCAGCAGTACTTATATTGTACCTGTTTCCCACCTCCATCCCCAAACCTAGTCAACCCTTTCTGAGGTGTTCGAGGCTTCTTTAAACTGTGCTGTGGGGCAGTGAGAGAATTTGTTTAGTTTTAGTCTTTTCACTTCAGCCTACTCCAGGGAAGAGGTACTGCTCTCCTGAGGCCAGTGTGGGTGTGGCAGCAGGAATTGCTGAGAGACCTCAGTGAAAAGCTGAATCTGAAAGGAGCTGGGACTTGCCTCACCCATGCCTGCCTCACCCATGCCTGTCTCCTGGTAGAAACCAGGAGGTTTTCCAACTCAGTGCCAATTTGGAGAAGCTGAGAATTTTTTTTCTTTTTTTTTTTTTTTTTAAGGAAGGGTAATTTTCTTACAAAAACTAGCAAATATAAAAAGATAGCAGGTGAAGTCCTGTCTTTGTGACTCAATAGCTGTGGGACCTTGGGCAGATTTTTCCAACTCTTTGGATCTCAGGTTCTTATGACCTGTATGATAAGTACCAGGTGAGTGAGAAAGGCACAGTGTTAGTGGCACAATCATCCATTAGAGCAAGCAAGACGGGAGGCTTGTCAGGGAAGGACAAGGGCTGGGACTTGGAAGCCAGCTTCTATGGATTTACTTATTGATTGAAACAAATTCTATTAGCATGGTCCTCACCTTCAGGGAATTGAGCTGACAAGATAATTAATGCAAACCAATTAATATAAGCCCCTCAACCTTTAAACCTTATAACTCAACCACAAATATTCCCCAAAGGCCACTAACTCTCCCAGAGGAGAATCTCAGCCCTTCAGGAGGGTGGAGGAACTCCCTCCATGAAGCAGGCTCCTGACAGACTGCTGGGAGCCCAAGGAAATGGGGCGGGGGGATCTCTTTCCTCCCCCAGCATGGAATTCCATCACTTCTAACGGTTAGAACAGAACCAACACCTCTACCAGTCTGGTGCCTTTTGGATACTTTTATAGTCTTCTTTTTTTTCTTTCCTTTTCTGTTTTTAACAACTTTATCAAGATGTAATTTATATACCGTAAAATTCACCCATTTTAATTGTACATTGCGATGGTTTTTAGTATGTTCATGGAGTTGTGCAACCATCACCACCATCTAGTTTTAGATAATTTTCATCACCACAAAAAGCAACAGCCATGAGCAGTCACTGGGCCTTCACGCCAACCTGATGGCTACTAATCTCCTTTCTGTCGATCTGGACATTTCATATAAATAGAACCATATAATATGTGGTACCTTTTTCCGAAAAAGTGTCTGGTGACACTCCGATACACTAATACCGAAGGCCCCCCTCTCCTCTTCACCCCTTCACTACAGCAGCCCGCTTCCTCCACCTGCCTGCCAATGTCTACAGCTCCCTAAGGGGTGGTGGTGTGCCAGAGCTGGAACTCAAGGCCTCACATCGATTCGGAAACCAGACTGAAATGCAAGTACATCTGATCAGACAACCAGGCTGAAATGCAAGTACATCTGGGGCTGGGGTGGAGCAATGGCTTGTATGGTCACTAAGGTGTAGGTGAGCACCGGTTGGGGGATGCGCCAGCCAGCAGTCCCCACTGGGTGACCAGGTTCCCCCTGGACCCTGGGCCCGAGCACCGAATTCCTAGAGGAACATAGGGTACCAGAGCACACAGTAACCGTCGCCATCCTGGCTGGCCCAAGGCTCAGAGAACACGCAAGACTTCTCCAGGCAGACAGCTGCCGACTGAGGAGCATGACACCCCGTCCGCTTCCAGCAGCTGCAGGGAGCGAGGCCACCCCGTGTGGCTTCCGGGCAGTTCCACGCCCCTGGCCGTGGCCCCAGCCAGGGTGAAAGCGCGGGCCTGGGGCCATCTGGGGCTGGAGGGTGCGCGGGACCCCGACCCCAGGTGTGACGGGGCGTGGCAAAGACGCCAAGCTTGGGCTTATCACCCTGGGAGGTGGTGCAGTTCCGCAGGGCGAAGCGTCTTTCTCCTAGCATCCAGGTGAAGGGGACCAAAGAACAGGGAGGCAAGGCGGCCGGGGCGAGCGAGGGTGCCGGGGCGGGGGCGCCGCGTACTCACAGTCGGCTGAGGCCGGCCCGCGGGCCGGGGCAGCGCAGGGCGCCGTCGGGCGGGCAGCTGCAGGGCTCGGGGCAGGGCTCCCCGCGCAGCGCCCGGGGCAGCAGCGGCGGCAGCAGCAGCAGCAGCAGCAGCGGCCGGAGCGCGGGGGACCGCCGCCCCATGGCCGGGAGCCTGAGCGCGGGCTCCTGCGGCTGGGCCAGTGCCCCGGGACAGCCCGGGAGCGGGGCCCGCGCCCCTCTCCCCGCCCACTGGCCTGCCCTCCGGCTCCTCCCGCGCCGGCCCGCCCCTGCCCGCCCCCCGCTCCCCCATCCCCGACGGCGCCCCCGCTGCTGAGTCTCCGCTCTGCCTCGACCCAGGACAGTGGCCTGAGGGACCCCATCACCTCCTTTCTGCTGCGTTCCCCAGCCTGGCCTCTGCATCTCCAAATGGCCCTAGTTACAGGAGGTAGCGTGTGGAAGTGGTGAATGCTTTGGATACGGGAAGAGGTGGGGAGTTATGAATTCTCGTCCCGGCTCTGCTGTAACTATGAGTGTGAAGTTGAGCGAGTCGTGTTCCTTTCCCGAATCTCTCTTATTTCATCTGTGAGAGGGACGGACTGATGATACTCGATACCAGCCCTGTCCGCTTCAGAAGAGGTGAAAGTGCCCAGCTCAGACGCTCCTCCTCCTCTCTTTCATTCTCAGCCCCCAAATCCTTTCCCGTTCTCTCCCAGCAACTCCTTCACGCTATGGGTAATCTCTGTGCTCCCAACATCCCCGGTGATTTTTCTCGGTAGTAACCACTTTCCTCCTAACATAGTGATTTGAGCGCGCTCTCTACCTTCACTGTAGACTGTGAGGTCCTAGAAAGCAAAGTCCAGTTCAGATTTATTTTTATATTTCTGGCTTCTGCATGGTAAGTCCTCAATAAAGATGTGTTGAATGAATGAAACTGCTATAATAATGTACAGCGGCCGCTGCAATGGGAGGCCCAGTGTAGGCTGGACCCTGTGACAGGTTCTCTCCCTCACATCATGTCTAAGTTTCACCAAAAACTAGAAGGGTGTTTGCAACGAGAAAAATGATGTCCTGAGAGGTTACGTGACTTCTGCGAAATCACAGAGCTCTTAAGTCACTAGTGGAAACCTGTTTGAACTCATGTCTCTCACCCACTTTGTCTTACCTATGAAAAAAATTAATGTATGATTTGCATACCAAGGACTTGAAAAGGAGACAAATTTTATGGTTAACCACGGGGATGCAAAATTTCCCCTATTTAATTTCATCATTAAAACACTTTTCCTTTCCTCCTTCCAAGGACTCTGTTTGGATTCTGGAAAGAGGTGGACTTTGAGAGCTGGGAAGGTGTCTAAGACTCTATAGACAGGAAGTAAAAGAACAGAGTTCCTTCTTTCTGTTTTGAAGCTAACTCTCAAGGTCAGACCAGCAAGGTCACCAGCCTGTAGTCTCTTGTGAGGCTCTTGCCTGAGGAAGGTAGATTTTTTTTTTTTTTAATTAAAAAAAAAACGAACGTTTGGCTTTGGCCACATTGTGCTAGATGGCATAAAAAAAAAACAACAAAGCTTTTGTCTATAATATTGTCTTTCTCTTCTGGATCCCTCTCTTCTACTGTTTACCTGATCTCCTCACCCTTTCACACTGCTGTATATGCTATTCACTCACCTGGAATGATTTTCTCTTCCTTTCCCATATTCCATTAAGTAAACTCCTGGTTGTCCTTCAAAACTCAGCCCAAAGTCACTTCCACTGTAATGCCTTCTGGGACCCAACCTAGCTGAGTAACTGTACCCATAGCACTTGATTTTATGGCCTGTAATATAACACTCTGTGATTATTGCTTTAGTTTTGCTTCCCCCTGACTATTCATCTTAGTATTGCTAGGAAATGTTTCTAGCTCCTAGTAGATGCTCAGTATATCTGTTGAATAACAAGATGAATAAATGAAACCCAAGCACAGATCTATATATAGATGCTTGGTAAATCATCTGAGATGAGCTTAACAGACTTGCTTGATTAATTCTCAACCACTATGGATCTATCTGGATAAGTATCAAGTAATTACTCATGACTACTTTGAGGTCACATTTTCTTTCCCCTTTTAATTTGTCAGATTTTGGTAAGGGAGTTGGGATAGCACTGGCTTTTCAAACGTTTCCACCATGTAGCATGAAGTGCAGGAGGGAAGGAATGAATAACTCAAGGTGGCCGAGTGGCATTTATTCCAAGTCTTATGTTTTATGTGGCTTTTTCTTTTTACTTCATAGCATTTCTGTTATATAAAATGAACCATTGTTCTCACTCATCCCTGAAGAACCATTTGATTCTGTGCTTGGATATCCTTGGGGGCTATTTACACTCCAGTAGGAGAAGTTTTGGGCAGTCAGGATATCTTGACCATCATCAATAGTGTGACTTGGTCTTCAGTTTCCTCATCTGTAGGAGGAGGGGTTGGAGTCCACAATCCCTAAGGCTCTTCTAGCTCTAAAATGCAAGGACTTTGTGGCCAGCACTTATTGTATTGGAAGTAGAAGGAATTGGATTGTGTACATTGACTTCTTACTGCTTGTCTTGGATTGGAAATCAAATCCTGTTTCTGAAGAGGTGAAGTTGTTTATTTGGAAGAAAACTCACAACTGTAATGAGTTTTCATAAAATTTTTCTATCTATGATTAATTTCAGTTGGATCTTAATCATCACGTCAGTTCTTGCTATGTACCTATTATAACAAAATCACATGGAATTGTTTGCTGTAATCACAAAAGTTTGTTACAATGGAATTTACCTATCCTACTCATTAATATGTGACCTATTTAGAGTGAATATTTTTAAATCTGAAGGACTTCTGAGTCATATAACTATGCTCTTAGTTACTTTTGTCACAGAACTGCAAAAGAGCATGACCCACAAAGATTGCTAATTATATTTTGCTGACAAACTAAAGTTCATGGAATTCATAAGAAGTTTATTCTACCTTAGAGATATAAAAATATCTGACACCACAACTCAGAAATCCTAATAAAGCTCTCCAGAATTCTAGAACAGAGCTTCTCATATTGTAGGGTACAGAAGTATCATTTAGGAAGCTTTAAAAACAAAGATTCCTGGGACACTCTCTCTAAAGAGATTCTGAATTAATTGGTATGGAGTGGGGTCCAGGAGTCTGCATTTTAACAAGCGCCCCATGGAATTTTGATGCACGGGGTTGCCAGAGCACAACTGGTGAAACACTAAAATGGAAATTCTAGAATTAATTTTGCCTTGGGAAGACAAAGTTCAAGAATCTTTACGAAGGACTCTGAGTGAAGCCTAAGAATTGTGATGCACTGTCAAAGAAACCTGGTGTATACAAGCACATGCATACAAATAGCATTGTGTGTGTGTGTGTGTGTGTGAGTATGTGTACAAAATTGCTCAATTGGTTGTAATGCTGAAGCTTTTCCTTTTTAAGTAGCAATCAGTTTACTTATTTTAAGTTTTTTCTTTTTTGGCGGGAGTGAGCAATTTTACAAGATCATGGATCCTATTTTTCTTCATGTCTTACTAGATCAAAACTCAACAGCACTTGATGTCACACTAAGACATTGGAGTTGGAAGAAGTCAGCAAAGTAATAAAAAAAAAACCCCTCAAGTACAATAGGCAAGATTCTGTGATTCTGAACACATACCCTATTAGCACCATAACTGATACATCTTCCTCTTAAAAGCAGTGGTTTTACCTTTTCCTCAGAAGAAACGTGAATGTAAGTGCAGAGGAAGAAAAAATGTGTAAGAAAAGAAAAAAAAAATAGAGTTATGCCTGTCAGTTATCCATTTTTGCCACTTGGAACAAAAAACAAAACAAAGAAAATAAAAAAGGATGATCCCTGGAAGTTACATTCTGATATTTCATGCAACCTCTCTGTTGCTTGCTTGGAAATTTCATCCGTGGTGTGGAAACAGAGATGTGGTCAACTGTGTGCCACCTCCAGCGTGGCCCTGGGGTTCCCGTGGGCCTTGAGAGGAACTCAATGCTACAGGCTGATGGGCACCTGGGCCCTGGTCCTAGGAGTGGGTCTGGAAATGGAGGGTGAAGGCTGGTCTGGGGCATGAGATTCCTTCTGCAACGCTGACAGAGAGAGAGAGCTAGAGAAGGGGGCTTGCCTTTTTGGTTATGTTGCCGGAAGGCTGTGAATGAATTGGGGGCTGCTGTCCTCCTTGTCTCCTGGAAAAAGCCTGTCTGTTCTGGCAGTGACTAAAGCTACTGAGAGAAAAACAGAGATGAGAGACACATGGGGAGACAGACCAGAAGCCAGCACCTCCCTTGGACTTGCCAATGTAATGAGCCAATACATCACCTCTTTTGCTTAAAAGCAAATTGAAATTGAATCTCACTCATTTGCAACCAGAATTCCTAATCTCCACTATCAGCCTTGCCGTGACCTTTATTCTGTCTACTTCCTTCACCCCTTCTCAGCTGGGAAAGAAATAGGACTTTTCTATTCTTATATCTGTCATAGGACTCATCACAAACACAGTGAATTTTTCCCCTTTGCATTGGCAGCGTTTATCACAGTGCTTCTGGGAATAAAGGAGTGGCGTGAGTGAATGAACAAATGAATGAATGATAAACGAGTGAACAAAGAGGTAGTGACATAGAACCATATTATTCTTTCTAGAGAAGCTGCATTTTGCTAAAGAATTCACAAAACATTCTTTGCATTTGAGGCAAGGCCTCCTGGCAAACTGTGACCTTGGTTTAGAAATAAAATCACAAGCTAAAATATCAGCTAGAGCCAATACAAGGAAAGAGAGAAAACTTTCTGAAATGGTGAAATAAATCCACAAGGAAACAGGATTTGATTTTTTTTTTAAACATCTTTATTGGAGTATAATTGCTTTACAATGGTGTGTTAGTTTCTGCTTTATAACAAAATGAATCAGCTATACATATACATATATCCCCATATCTCCTCCCTCTTGCAGGATTTGATTTTTTAAAAACAGGTATAACATTAATCAAAGTGTGTACCACAAGATATTGGTTGCCTGCCATGCTCATTGGCAATATTTAGGGAAAATGTGTCAAAGTTCAAGAAATTTGGGAAAAATTGGGTTAAAAAAGTTAAATAAGTTCTTTACTAGACGATTTCTCAGAACTTTTAACATGCATTCTGAATCTCCAAGAGGGCCATAGCATATGGCCCTGTGACTTTGGGACATGTTTTGAGAATACGGATTTGGGAAAACAGGTTGAGAAAACTGAGTTATTCACAAATGTTCAGGCACTTGACTTTTATGGCAAAGAACCCTTTCACTGAACTAGAAGCCAGAGCTGACCTTAGCATGGATATAGCCCACTAATGTGTGGCTTTGGTGGTGAAAGGCAAGGTTGCCTGGATCCCTCTTCTCCCTCCGTCCTCTGAGTATTTTTAGATACTCAAGATCTAGAAATCCCAATGTTATCAATATGTTATTTTAGGTTAAGCATTGCTTTCCCAGGTCCCTTTTAAAAATGAAAATACAGCACAGAGTGAGAGCACATTGATTTGATTGTATCTTCACCTGAATTATTAATTTTTAGAATACTTTTTGAAGTCCATGTGTATGTCGAGTTTAGGAGGTAGATGCACTTTGCCAGCACAGAGGGAAGAGTTTGCAGAAAGCTTCCTCCCGTGAGAGCTGTGTCAGGACCCTGGTCTGTGATCTGCCTTCAGATGCATTTAAAACACAGAGATCAGGGCCTGGAGAGTGAAGAAAACCTGTGTTTTCCTCCTGGCTGCTTTGTGTGGAGGCAGCGGCCCTCTCCCCTCACCCTTCTGTTCTCATCCTGTCCTGGGCGGGCATGGTGACAGGCTGTCAGGCCTGCTGAGAGAGCCACTTGCTGGGGTGCGGCTCTATTAGAGATGCACGGAGAGCCGTACCATCTGTCTGCCTGCTGTTGATCATATCTGTCACATTGAGTTATGCTATCCGGACATGATGTGGCATGCAGACAAACAGAAAGGCCAGTCATTACCCTAGGGTCTGCAAGGCCTTTATCAAAAGGCGAATCTCCTTCAAAGATTAGTTTGGAAATAGCCGTCAGTACTGAACGGTGCACATGGGGCCCACGGACTGGACGAATGGTGGTCCTGTTTTCATCACAAGGGAGTGTAGCGGGGGCTGATTTGCAGCAGTGCTGAGGGGGCCTGTGAGAGAGGGGCCATGCTGGAAGGTGAGGAGTGCTATTAGGATGTGTGGAGTTTGAGGTGACATCGGGCTGGAGAGACCCAGGAGGTGTCAGAACCTCACTGGTGCAGAGCAAGGGAAACAGTGAAATGGGAGAGACAAATTTGGGGGATGGGGATCCTACATCAGTGGTTGTCAAATTCTTAGAATCACTTCTGGGAAGTTGCTTAAGAGGCAGATTCAGGGAGCTTCTGCTTCTGTACATTTGGCATCAGGATAGGAAATGTGCGTTTTAAAAGTATCTCAAGTGACTTTTTTTGGAGAAGGGACCCCATTCTACCCTCTGAGAAACACTGCTCCAGAGTGACTAATGAAACCCCGGGAGAGATTGCTGGAAGAGAAAAGCCGTGGGCTCAGGACGGCATGGCAGGATACCTACCAGGAAGGAGGAGGAATCAAAGGAGCTATCAGAGCCGGCTGTGCAGCAGAGAATAGACCATCCATGCAGGAAACGAGACAAATGATAGACAAACACAAAGGAAATTTTTTTCTTCCTTGAATTTAAAGATACAAAAATTAAAGAAAATCCTGTGTATGACTTTACTTCTACTAGCTAGCCAAGAGAAAGGTCAGTTAAAGGAAACACCAAACGGTAGAGAAATAACTGTAAAACAAATACACTCATGTGTTTAAAATGGTTTAAGCCTTTTGGAAAGCAATATGGTAATTCCCATCTAGATCTAGGCATATGTGTATGCTCCTCAATCCAGTTATCCTAGAACTGAGGACTTTCCAAAGAAAATAATTGAACAGACTAAAAATGCCATGAGAATGAAGACGTTCATTATGATCGATTCCACATGACACATTTGAAATAACCTGAATATTCAGCAATATTACAGTGATTTAAAGAAATTGTGATTCATTTAATCAATGTAGTATGCAGTAACTTAAAATAATTTGAGAGACATAGGAAAGTTGAATGTGTTAAAAAAGTTGGAATACAGGGCTTCCCTGGTGGCGCAGTGGTTGAGGATCTTCCTGCTAATGCAGGGGACACGGGTTCGAGCCCTGGTCTGGGAAGATCCCACATGCCGCGGAGCGACTAGGCCCGTGAGCCACAACTACTGAGCCTGCGCGTCTGGAGCCTGTGCTCCGCAAAAAGAGAGGCCGCGATAGTGAGAGGCCCGCGCACCGCGATGAAGAGTGGCCCCTGCTTGCCGCAACTAGAGAAAGCCCTCACACAGAAACGAAGACCCAACACAGCCAAAAATAAATAAATAAATTAAAAATAAAATAAAATAACAAATGTTCAAGTACAATTGGTGTCTAAAAAAAAAAAAAAGAATTCCCCCACCCTTGGTATCTAATCAAGTTCCTTTCTAAAAAAAAAATAAAAATAAAAAAGTCAGAATACAAAGTAATATTTACACTGTAAATGCAATAAGGTAAACATGTTCCTTTGAGGAGAAAAACAACAGAGTTATTTTCTGTCCTAATCCTACACCTCCAAGTCAGCTCAATACATCATGTACTGTATACCTGGTAATCCATAAACCACAACACAGATACCAGTTGGTGTTATATGTTTCTCACATGGCCAAGATAGCTCTGCAAACACCCTACCCCTCCCCTCTCGCTAGCTTCATTATTGGTTTGGTTTCCAACTCTTCCTTCCAACTCTTGCCTCTTTATCAAGCTTAGGATGCCATGTCTGACCCTCCTCACTTTATATATCTGGCTTCCTCCGCTCCTGGCTTTCATCTTCCCCTCAGACCCCGCTGTGACTGGCTGTCCCAGTGTCAGACCACCTCAGGTACTAACACCCATCTCAACAGTCCTTTAATGTGTTTAAGTTTTTACTTTACAAAAATTACATCAAAGTAATGTTCTTGCTAAAACTATCCAAATGGCTTTAAACAGCTAATATGGAAATATATAATACTTTCTCATATTCCTCCCCCATCCACAGCCCTGGCATTTGCTTCCTTTCTAAATAACTGCTGTGTATTTTATTTTATTTATTTTTGCTGTGCGATTTAATCGTCTGTTGCGTAACAAATTACCACAAACTAAGCAGCCTAAAACGACACATATTTGTTATTGCACAGTTGCTGAGGGTCAGGAGTTTGGGCACGGCTTAGTTTGTGGAGAGTGGGCAGGGTCCGGGAGAGGAGATGCTGGCCTAATTTCTCTGGATACAGACTCTCAATAGATAGGATAGAGCTGTTTTTAGCCTCACATTTTACCCCCTTCACCTTCTGCAATAAGCTGCATCTCCAAGTCCTGAGTCTTTCTGGATCTGCTGGTGGAATTGGCTCAATGCTTATCAGCTTTCCGTTCCGCTGAGTTTGGGGTCACACTGCTTACATTAGCTCCTCCATCTGCTTGTTATCTTCCAAATATTTGTTGAAATCTTTCACCTGCAGTTATGCATTAGTCTGGGTCCTCCAAGAGGCAGATTTCAAGGTAATATTAAATGTGCAAAGATTTTATTAGAGAACTGCCTTTGTGAGAGAATATGGGGAGGGAGCCAGAAAAGGCTGAGAGAGCATGAGACTGAGATGAGAATGAAGGAGAGGAGGGAAGAAGGCTGGGTAGAGCATCCCAGACCACAGTGCAGTGTAAGGCTGTTCAGCAAGGCTGGTAGGAGTCCTCGAGCCAAAGTTGGCTGTTGGAAGAGTCTTGAGTCTCCTGGGAATGGGCTTGCCTTAGTTCCCTGCCATGCTCAGTCACTGGTAGGGAGCAATCTCAGGGAAGCATGTCTTGGATTATAGGTGAGTTTCAGAGCGCAGCAGCAGGGGGCCCTTAGTCAATTACACTCCAATAGATGGAGGCCTGAGGAGTCTCATGGCTGCCACAAATTATTTCTTCTCTCATTCCCTTTATCCTTTGGATAATTCCTTTTTTGGGGGGAGTAGGGTGGCTGTGTTTAAAAAAAAATCCTTACTATATTTTAGTGGCATCTAAGGAAGGAAAGGAAATAGATGGTATAGTTCTATGTTCATTTTATCAATCAGTTGAACGAATTTTCTCTAAAACTTATTTAATATATTTGTACTTTAAAAAAAAGTTTAAAAGAAGGAGGAAAAGGTGGTCAGAAGTGTCATAGGCAGAAAGCTGGAGGAGGATGGAGACAGAGAAAAGGCTGTGTGACGTGTGCTAACTAGGAGGTCGCTGGTGGGTGAACTTATGGCTGGTTCCACAGCTCGGGGGTGGGGGGTGAAAGTCAGCTTGAAAGAGACTGAGGAGTGAGTAGGTGTAGACAAGTCTGTCAAGAGGTCTGGTGGTGAAGGGAAGGAGAAGAAGAGAGAGTTAACCTAGGAGTGAGCTGGGTAGAGAAAAGGGAGCTCCTAACAGGTTCATTAGTAGATATAAAGAGCCAGAATGCGGGGGAGAGATAGAGGATGCAAATAAGGAAGGACATTATGAACAGGGTCTAAGAGGAGGCAAGGGAAGGGATGGGATCAGGAATGCACGTGGAGGGCTAGTTCAGAAAGCAGGAGGGATACTTCTCCCAGAGAGATAGGAGCAAAGGAGGGAGGGAGGTGCAGACATAAAGAAATGTTTCAGTGGTATATCAGTTAGGATTGCTTTCAGTTGCAAGCAGCAGAAACTTGACTACTGTGGTTATGTAAGTAGGGATTTGTGTGATAGGCAGTTCAGAGCAAGTATGGCAGCAATAAGATGCTGCCAAGGACTCAAGATCCTTCCATCTTTCTGCTCCATCTTGCTCTGTGAATGAATGAATGAATGAATGAATGAGCAAAATATTGGGAGATAACTATAATATTCCCATTAAGACTTTTCTCATTTAATGTTTAACCCATTAATTGAATCATGGAAAACGTTTTCCAAGGAATAAATATTACTTATACAGATCCCTAAGAAAAAACCACTTTTCTCTTTCAGTGAAAACAGTGTGAATGATCAAACTGTGATTTGTTTAGATAATCTGATATGTTAACAAACTGAATATCACATTACTTTTAAAAAATATGTAAATGAGGTAGGGACATGAAAAAAATCTAGATTCTGTGATGTTAAGTATTGAAAATAAAACCTTAAAATAATATGGGTACATTGATAGCAATTATGAAAAATTGTATCTGTACAATATTAAAGCAAGGAGAGACCATTATATCTTGACACTAGTTTAGGTTATATGGTAAAGAGGGCTGGGATTTTTCTTTTCTCTTTTTTTCCCCCCCAGTTTTGTTGACATACATCATTGTATAAAGTTAAGGTGTACAGCTAAGTGGTTTGACTTACATACATAATGAAATGATGACCACAGTAAGTTTGGTTAGCATCTATTGTCTCATATAGATACAATAAAAAGAAAAAGCAAAAAAAAGAGAAAAAAAAATTTTTATTACGATGAGAGCTCTTAGGATTTGCTCTCTTACCCACTTTCCTGTATGTCATGCAGCAGTGTTAGCTATAGTCATCAGGTTGTACATTACATCCTTAGTACTTATTTATCTCATAACCGGAAGTTTGTACCTTTTGACCACCTTCCTCCAATCTGCCCTCCACCACCCCCGCTGCCCCTCTGGTAACCATAAATCTGATCTCTTTTTCTGAGTTGTTTTTTTTTTTTTTTAAGATTTCACATATAAATGAGATCATACAGTATTTGTCTTTCTCTGTCTGACTTATTTCACTTAGTATAATGCCCTCAAGTTTCATCCATGTTATGGAAATGGCAGGATTTCCTTGTTTTCCTATGGCTGAATAATTTTCTATTTTATACATACATATAATACATATAAATATATAAATGTGATTATATATGACATTTTCTTTATCTATTCATCCATCAATGGACACTTAGGTTACTTCCATGTCTTGGCTATTGTAAATAATGCCACTGTGAACATGGGGGTGCAGATATCTTTTTAGGTTAGTGTTTTCACTTTCATTTGGCTGTACTCCCAGAAGTGGAATTGCTGGGTCATATGGTAGTTCTATTTTTAATTTTTTGAGACTCCTCCGTACTCTTTTCCACAGTGGCTGTACCAGTTTACAATCCCACCAAGAGTGCACAAGATTTCTCTTTTCTCTACATGTTTGCCAGCATTAGTTATCTCTTGTCTTTTTGATGATGCCAATTCCAACAGGCATGAGGTGATACCTCATTATGGTTTTGATTTGCATTTCCTTAATGAGGTGATGTTAAGTATCTTTTTGTATACCAGTGGCCATTTGTATATCTTCTTTGGAAAAATATCTGTTTAAGTTGTTTGCCCATTTTAAATTGTGTTATTTGTTTTTTGCTGTTGAGCTGTATGAGTTCTTCATATATTTTGAATATTAACCCCATATGAGATATATGGTTTACAAATATATTTTTCCCCATTCTGTAAGTTGTCTTTTCCCTTTGTTGATTGTTTCTTTTGCTGTGTGGAGTTTTCTTTTCTGATGATTTTGTTTATATTTCACTACTAAGTTGGTAATTTATAATTAAAAAGTTAAAGAGCCCATATGGAACATTCCTTGAGATCCCCTAGAAGAAAGGCACTCCAAAAATACAAACATGGTCATCAAATTATTATCACATCATAAATGCACATGCAAGGATGGTCATTAAACTCTGGTAACTAGCTAGGTTCCAACTGGAATGTTGGTGTGATTGAGTCTCTGTGGATCTTCTTGCAATGGTCAGCCTGCAGTGAGGTTTCTTGGGGCTGGGGGAGGGTGGACCAGGTGGTGTCACCTATGTGATGTCTGAAGGCCTCTTCCCCAAATATTTCTCTACCTCCCATACAGGTCTGCAATTCTTTTTTTTGGTGGCAGCGTGTGTGTGTGTGTGTGTGTGTGTGTGTGTGTGTGGAAGTGTTTTCCATTGTTGCAGTAGAGGCATTGAGACCTTTACAGTACACGTAAATGATTATGCTTTTCTAAAGGAAGCGTTTCAATATCTGTGAAGGGAAAAGTATGTGAAAGGAGAGACTGGGTTCTCTGAAATCTAGCCCATTCCTAAATGTGCTGAGGATGAATCTAGATCCCAGTTCAAATGACTTTTGGTCTCTCACGCCTAAGTTCTCTCCCCTCCTCTAACTACTTCAGAGAACCACAGGGCTGGAAGCAGCTGGGCATAGCCCTCTAATTTATCTTCCTGCCCTGTATCAGCAACTTGAAATCATTCCAGTGAAGTAAGTTTCTCTATTTTTAAACACCAGAATAGGATGTTCTTCAACATCCCTCAATCATACATTCTTTGTCTGGCAAGACTCACCCCATAAATTCTTCCTTAAGCTAAACTTCCTAAACTGAACTCCTCACCTGCAATTTTACAGCCTGTTTCTTGTTGCACTGCCATCAGAGATTAAGAACCCTTAATCATAGCCCTTCAGAATTCTTACCTGGAAGCTCTAATTGGGTGAGGGGTTATCTAACCCTCCTTTACTAAGGCTGTGCTCAGAGACCTAGGAACTCAGAGGCTGATGGATACTCTTTCTAGGTCTTAGTTTCTGCCTCTGAAAAACAAGGAGAGCAATATTTGCCCTTTTCCTCCTTGCATGGACCTTGTAAGGACCCAGTAAGATGAATAAAAGTACTCTGGGAAACATTAACAAATTCAGGGTATTATTTAAATACTTCTCACTTTCCCCTTGAGTCTTACTTTGCCACAGTTTAAGCCTTCTCTGTTCCTATAGCACTGGCTTTGGCATTTCATGGCATTTCTGTCAGGAGGCTCACAGCCCTCCAGCCACCGTCCTGCTCCTGCCACTAGCTTGCAGCTCTGTTCAATCCGCAGCACTGATTGTTAGGTCTGAATAGATTCCCTGGTCCACACAGACTCGGTTAGTCTCTTCCTTTACTTCCTTTGTAACCTGCTAAATCCCTATAGACATGTGGTTCTCAATTGCGGGTGATTCTCTTCCCTTCCCCCCTTCCCACGAGGAGACATTTGGCAATGTCTGGAGTCATTTTTGGTTATCATTATTGGTGGGGTGGTTAATGATGCTGGTCACCAATTCCAATGTGTGTGTTGTTTTCTCCCACATCAGTCTGTTCTCTGACACCAGCTGAGTGTCCTACCATTCAACTGAATTCTGACGCTATCTACCCAGAGGTGGTATCAGATTCCGAAGGTTAAGGGCTCAGTCCCACAAGACTCCCCTCCACTTCAGATGACAATTTCAGTCCTAGGTTGTTACTCATGCTTCTGACCCACTGGCTATAAATCAGAGGTTCCCACAACCCCTTCTGTGGGTTTAATTTGCTAGAGTGGCTCACAGAACTCAGGAAACCTGTATAATCACTAGATTACCAGTTTATTACAAAGGATATTGAAGGATATGAATCAACAGTCAGATGAAGAGATACGTAGGGTGAGGTCCCGAACAAAGGAGTTTCTGTCCTCATGGAGTTTAGGGCCTGGCAAGGTGGTGGGTGGAAGTGTTTGGGTTCTCCAACCCGGAAGCTCTCCAAACCCATCCTTTGGGTTTTTATGGAGGCTTCATTACATAAGCATGATTGGTTAAATCATTGGCTGCTGGTGATTGATTCAACCTCCAGCTTCTCTTCTCTCCCCAGAGGTGAGGGTGGGGACTGAAAGTTCCAACCCTCCAATCACATGGTTGGATCCCCTGGCAACCAGCCCCCATCCTTAGGTTACCTAGGTGCTTTCCAAAGGTCACTTTATTAACCTAACAATAGATACTTTGGCCACTCTCATCGCTTAGGAAATTCTAAGTGTTTTAGGAGCTGTGAGACAGGAAGAGTGGATGAAGACCAAATACATATTTCTTATTATAAATCACAATATCACATGGTGCTACTGATATGTAGTGGACAGAGGCCAGGGATGCCGCCGAACATCCTACAATGCACAGGACAGCCCTTCCAACAAAGAATTAGCTGCCCCAAATGTCATTAATGCTGAGACTGAGAAATGATGCTATAGATTATGCTCCATGAATGACATATTCTTTTATTTTAAAAAGCCTTGTCAAGGTATAATTGATACACAATAACATGTACATATTTAAAGTGTACAATCTGATGAGTTTTGACATCACCACATGCAAAACCCTAACAACAGAATGAGCATATTCATCAGCCCTGAAAGTTTCCCCTGTCCTTTTGTAATTCAGCCCTCCTCTTGTTACCCATCCCACCACCCCCATCCTCAGTCAACCACTAATTTACTTTCCATTACTGCAGATTAGTTTACATATTCTAGAATTTTGTATGAATGGAATCATACAGCTTATACTCTTTTTTGTCTGGTTTCTTTCATTCAGCATGATTATTTTCAGATTTATCCATGTTGTTGCTGAACTACTTATTCCTGAAAAAGAGAGATAAGCTCATGGTTGAAAGCAAAGGGGTGTGACCTCTAGGCCCTTGGGTCACTATTAGATACTTCTTTGATGATTTTACTTCCTAAATGGGATACATCGCTTAGCTGTTCTATACTTTATTGGTTTTGTTCTGCTTTCACAGCCACTTTCCTCATCACGGTCCTCAATATGTGACCAGTGAACTACCTCCTGTTTCTGGTCTCTGGTCTAGTCTCTGCTTCCCTTAATTCATGGAACCCTATTCTTTCTTTTTCCCCTCAAGAAAATCTTAAAGAGCTAATTTATAGGATACCAATTTGAGAAATGCTGCCCTGACATTGCTTTTTTTTAAAAAAAAATCTACATTTCAGGCTTTATGCCCATGCAGTGCACACACAGAGAAATAGATCTTGAGATGCCATCTCTGTGTGGCACTGCTTACCCAGTTTTGCCCACTTTGTGCTCAGATCTTCCCCTGAAGTAATATCCAGTCAAGATATCAATATTTAATAATTACAGGATGAATTCTTTAAGTAGGAACTTTGTGAAGACCATTTTATTACATAGTTAAGCTTAAACATACTTTTATGTAGCACTGACACATGGTTTTGGAGTAAGATTCTTGAATAAATCTCAAGTTGCTTCTTTTAAGACAGTTAATAAAATCGTTATCCCTAAGAAAGTGGTCCTCTTTTTGGTCTGTTTTGTGCTTTTCTTCTCCAGGTGTTTTCAAATATCCTGATCCTATAGGATGTGGCCTATTCTTTTCTCTTCCCACACAGTCTGCTCTGGAGTTGATCATTTTCTTATATTAATGCATATATTCTTTTTCTTCAGTCAGCTCTTGGTTTTTACATCTGCAAATATTCCAAGATCCTGTAAGTATTGTGTCATTAATATTGATGAACATGCTTTACTATCCTGCACACACAGGTCCCTGGCAGTTTGTTATATGGAAGGGCTCTCTTCTGTCTGGGACGGGCACTAGTCATTTTGCCTACCTAGTCTCCCTTCATTTGGTCGCAGCACTCTGCTTTTCTTTTAGGGGAAATCTCTGTCCCCTCTTCACTGTGTTCGGCTAACCTGTTGATCTAAGGGCTCCTTGGCCTTCAACTCTCTTACCCAAGAAGTGGCAAGCGCATGACCTGGGTTAGGCCCATCAGACTCTCTCCTGGGAGTTTAGTCTGCAGTGGAATGACTCATCAACAGAGGCGGCCAGAGCTGAGTCATTCTTCTTTCATCTGTGAGATTCTGACAGAAGTTCTTGGAACTGCTCTTTTCCTGTCCTTCTTGAGGATTGCTTGTTCAGATCTTCCTTCAGTTCTCAGACATTACCCAATAAATTATTATTATTATTTTGTCTGTATTTTTTCAAAGTCAGTTTCAGTTGCTTACAAGCGAAGAACCCATTCGTGTACAAAGTTCCTCTTCTTTCCACAGGTGGTCTTTTCTCCTCTTTGCTCCATTGTGGAAAGGACCACTTCTTCCTCCTTTCAGCAAGCAGGCTGGCTTCCTAATTGTGGTCTGAGTAAGAGTCTGCCCTGACCGGCCTTGGTGACCTCATTGAGGAGGCCCTAATGAATAGCATCAAGAGCAATAAGAGGAACAGGAGAGTGAGTTCCCTCAGACTTTCGTAAGCACCAGGACTGGGGTGAGAAAGCCTGGCAAGGGCTTGGGCCCAGCAATGTGAGAACTCTTGGCAAGATTTTGGGAGGGGCGAATGATGAATCTGGGGAGCCTGACCTTAGGCTTCTTTGCTCACAATGGCAAAAAATTCCTTTTCTTCTGGCTGGGCATGGAGGCAGAGAGATACCAGACTTCAAGAGTTCCCTGTAGGGCGCAATGAGGAGGTTAGCAGTGACTATGAGGGACAAGATGATTGAGGCCCTTACCTTGATTTTCCGAGCACTGTGGAAGCCTACTGGATTCTGGGGAGACCCTGAGGGTGAAGGAGACTCCAGCAGTGGCTGAGACTGAAATTTTTGCAAATTTAGGACGATGAGAACTCAAAATGGAAATTAATTCGATTTAATGAAAATGAAGATATTGATTTTTTTTTTTTTGCATGTCTCAGTCTGTAGACTGAGATTCATAATGGCTCTAATCCTTAAAAAATTCTTGTCCGGGGCTTCACTGGTGGCGCAGTGGTTGAGAATCTGCCTGCTAATGCAGGGGACACGGGTTCGAGCCCTGGTCTGGGAAGATCCCACATGCCGCGGAGCAACTAGGCCCGTGAGCCACAACTACTGAGCCTGCGCGTCTGGAGCCTGTGCTCCGCAACAAGAGAGGCCACGATAGTGAGAGGCCTGCGCACCGCGATGAAGAGTGGCCCCCGCTTGCCGCAACTGGAGAAAGCCCTCGCATGAAAACGAAGACCCAACACAGCCAAAAATAAATAAATAAATAAATTAATTAATTAAAGTTGATAAAAAAAAATTCTTATCCATAGATTTATGAATGTAGTGAGTGCCGAGCCTATCCTAAACATTAGCAAGACTCTGCAGGTAAAGCAAAGACGTATAGGGCTCTGCCTCAGTTGGAGAGAGAAGACTCAAATAGTTAGGAGGAAGTTATATACCCTTACAAGAGATAGTAATCAGCTCCTGACAACAATTTAGGAGCTACCACTTGTGCTTAATTGGCAAATGAGTGGCCTGGTCAAGAAGCAGTATGCGTTCACTGGCTGTAACATTAAAGGAAAGTGGGAGGAAAGAAAAAACAAAGAATGCTTTTTGTTCCAGTAAGGGTGAATTGCAGAATTGCTAGTTCTAAGAAAAGGAATAGTTTGTTCCTGTAGCTCACCCCTTCCCAGAGAGCCCATGCTTTGCCAGACTGTGGCCTCGAGGGTCCCTCCTCTGGAGATGCGTGTTAGGCAGACTAGAGCAGCCTGCAGAAATCAAGCAGGCTGATAATGCGCTTAAAGATGTTTTCTGTTGTCCTTTCCCCCTGTCTTCCCAAATACATAGCACTTGTCCAGGTCAGTGTCAGAGGAGCTTATGTTCCTTTTAAGCAATAAGACCCGGCAGGCAGGGAATTGCTTGGGGATTAGGGAAACTCAGAGTGGCTTTGTGTGTCGGGGAGATGGGCCTTTTCTTCCATGCCAGTATCCAGCACAAGGTTGTTTGAAAGCCTTGCTTAAAAAACCTCAAGTTGTAGCCAACTTAGAGCTCTGGGCTCTGATGTAGGCAAGATGAAGTGATCAGATGAAGCTCCTTAGAGACCCAGGCCATGAGATTGGGTGGATGGGGAAGGGATTTGAGAGTCATGATTGTGCTGGATTTGTCCCAGGGTATTCTTGGATGAGACATGACTCCCTTTTGGAGCTTGGTTTTACTATCTATAAAATGATCACAAGATACAGGTAAAGCTATAATAAAAACCAATCACAAACATCTAAATATTCTACATTAACACATTAAGGAGTAGTCATTCACTTTACAAAAAAGATTGTCCCCTTTGTAAGAATTCACAGTAAAATCCATTTACAGGGCAGTTGCTTTTCACTTAAAAGTGGAATTTGATTTGCAAAATGTGATTGCATCTTTAGCTTCTAATGAAAATATCAGTTGCATAAAGGGAGTTCCAAGTGTCTTCCTACTTTATTCCTTCTTCAGCCCTCCACCTGTATTCTCCTCTTCCCATGAAAATTATGAAGATGTTTATATACTTAACAAATGTTTAAGATTTGAGCTGAAAAATCCAAATTGATGGTGGACTCATCAGCAAAGAGAAACTGGAATTCATTCCCCAGTAGTTTCTGGATTGGCAGTGGACAGACCTGGGTTCTGGTCCAGGCTTTGCCTCTAAATAGCTGGGTTCCTTTCGACAAGTCTTAGAATTGTAGAGCCTTTGTGTTGGAATGGAATTAGGGGTCATTTAGTCCAAACTTCTTTTGACAAAGGCATTTCATCTACAATAATCCTGCCTAATGAGTATCTAGTCTCTCTATTTTTAGGCCTCACTGTGTTCATCGTTATGATTAGGGGAGTTGATCTTCAGTTTGAATCAGGGCCCAGGGTGAGAGTTGAGAAAGAAGAGGCCAGGACTCTGAAGTCTAAATGTACTAACATTACATCTAGCAGAGGCCAAGCTCTAGATATATGGTATGAATAAGAACCCTTGGGGAATTAAACTCCATACATTCCCTCCTTCTTTACAGGTCTGGCCAGTAGTGAGGGAAAGTTCTAAGACCTTGAGACACTTGGAGTTTGATCTGGAGCTGCGAGCAGGTACCTCAGCGTTTTTAAAGGAAGATGAAGTCAGCATGTCAAGTGAGTTCTCTTCATACTTGAGCTGAGTATTATTCCATGGTTGAGCAGCCTTCTTCCTTGCTTCAGGCTTTCTGTTCTTCCTCTCCCTCCCTTCCCCTCCCCACTACCTTTTTTTTTTTTTTTTTAATAGCATGCAAATTTCAAGGGTGTGCAGTTGGGTCTGGCTGAAATCAGCTGAGTGTTTACAGGGTTTATCCAAGGAAGAGCCCTTGGGTCATTGTCATGGCAATTTTGATAATCCTGGCTGTCCAGGGCAATCTAAGAGTGCCTCCCACTCTCCAGCCTCAGTCACTGCTTGGGACAAACGGGGCTTGCTTACCCCTTTTGGGGTCATATATGTGCAAAAAAAAAGAGTTCTCAAAATTTCAGTTATAAAAATCCTGGACAAAAAACTTCTATCAAAAACTTCATCTGGAGTGAGAAAAAGACTGCAAACCCTGGGTGAGTCACTAATGCGACTAGACAAATAGGCCATTTCTGCGTAGCTACATTGCTTCTTCATTCTCTGTCAACATGTCTATACACCCTCTCCAATCCAGCCTCTCACTGCTGTACTCAGATCTGGAATATGAACTCCTTAAAGCCAGTGATCTTTTCCAATTCATCCTGATGTCTCCAGTGCCTAGCACTATGCCTGAGCACTGAATAGGAATTTAATAATGTTTGCTGGATGAATGAAGAAGTGAGCATAAGATGGCAGAGGGATGTGTAAGGCAACTCCTGCTAGACAGATATTGGATGAAGGTAGGAGTGAGTGGTATGTAGAGACAGGGGCTTTCAGTCCAGTTGCCAGGACAAAATATAGAAGGGTGTGAAGCTGGTAGGGTATAATGAGGATGCCACACCTGAGTGGCAAGGCCTTAGCCAAGGCTCTTGAGCATGGAATGGAAACCATGAAGATCAATGCCAAGAAAAGTAAACCTGGTGTCAAAATGTGTGGAGAACTGGAGTTGGAAAGAACTTGGAGGCAGAGAGACCAGCTAGGAGTGAATGTGAGCCTGTCTCTTTGAAAAAGTACAGAGTGGAGAAAGCAGTGCTGGGGGAGCCTGGGAGACCTGTTATTCCAGGTCCATTCATCTGGCCAGGAGCACAGCCAGGAGAGAAATTCAAATGCCTGAAGAGTTGGGCACCAACTTAAACATGAATGTTCATAGCAGCATTATTCATTATAGCTAAAAAGTGGAAACAACCCAAATATCCATCAACTGATGAGTAGATGAACAGCATATGGTATATCTATATAATGGAATATCATTTGGCAGTAAAAAGGAATGAAGTACCAGAACATGCTACAGTGTGAACCTTGAACACATTGTGCTAAGTGAGAGAATCCAGTCGCAAAAGGTCACATGTTGAATAATTCTGTTTATATAAAACGTTCAGAATAGGCAAATCGATAGAGACAGAAAATAGGTTAGTAGTTGCCAGGGCGTGGGGGAGGGAGGAGTGGGGAGTGATTGCCAATGTATACGAGGTTTCTTTTTGAGGTGATGAAAATGTTCTAAAATTAAATATTGGTGATGGTTTTATTTGTGAATATACTAAAGCCCATCAAATTATATACTTTAAAAGGCTGAATTGTATGGTATGTGAATTATGTCTCAATAGAGCTGTTATTAAAAAACAAAAGAGTCAACCATGTGACCTAAAGGTTTAAGGGTCTCCTGGGCTCTGGAGGAGAGGATGCAGAGAATAAGAATTAGCAATAGGCCCTTAAAGCAGGTTGTTCATGTTAGTAATTAATTGTGGGTGTGCAAACCAATTCACAAGTCTGCAAACGGCCGTCTCCTTTTTCTTCCCATTTATTCCAAATGTGGGCTGGAACAGATGCAGCTTAGGTGGGGTTCACCTGTGCGGAGTGCTCAAGTCCCCCCAGCTCCTGCTAGCTGCCCCCAAGTGAAGGAGCCCCAGGGCTCCCCTGGGCTCTTGCCCCATGTGGCTCAGAGATCTTATAAAGCATCTCCTTCAGGTTTCACCTGCTCTTATTATAGCCCCTCTTTCTCTAGGACTCAGTTTCTGCTGGAGGACAATATTAAGTGATAGACACTGTTTTGTTTTCAAGATGGCCCCTTTGACCCATGGTTCTTAAATCAAGTTGTGAGCCATTATACCATTAGAATGAGAGGCTTCCCTGGAAGCTGCTAGGACTGTGCCCATAAACCAGCTCTCCCAGGTGTTCCCTGGTGGCCTGATGGTTAGGGTTCTGGGCTTTCCCTGCCAGGGCCCAGGTTCAATCCCTGGTCGGGGAACTGAGATCCTGCAAGCCATGCGGTGGGATAGATTGAGAGTTTGGGATTGACATATACACACTACTATATTTAAAATAGATAACCTACAAGGACTTACCATATAGCACAGGGAACTTTGCTCAATATTCTGTAATAACCTAAACTGGAAAAGAATTTGAAAAAAGAATAGATACATGTATATGTATAACTGAATCACTTTGCTGTACACCTGAAACTAACACAACATTGTTAATCAACTATGCTCCAGCGTAAAATAAAAAAAAACAAAAAACAAAACCACAGCTCTCCAGAAAAGAGGTTAAGTAGCAAATGGCAGAGCCAGGACTAGAGCCTCTGTCACTTGGATTCCAAAGCAGGTGCTTTTAATCACTGCACTGCCCCACTCACTCCTAAAACCCTCACATGAACTCACAAGATCCCCAGCTGTAAGGTCTTCAGAAAGGAAATGGCCCAAGCAAAGAGGCGTCTTGGACTAAGTAAGACAAGAAAATGGGTATCATTCTAACCTCCACTATGGTTGATTTCAAACTACCAATGTGATGTGATTGAACATAGAGTAGGGAAGGGAGGAACAGGATTGGCTCTTTTTTGGGTTTTTTTTTGGCAGCCGCACAAGGTGGCATGCGGGATCTTGGTTCCCTGACCAGGGATCAAACCCATGCCCCCTGCATTGGGAGCACAGAGTCTTAACCACTGAACCGCCAGGGAAGTCCCCAGGATTGGCTCTTGAGAGGCGGAATGAGCCTGCTTCAGCACACCATTGCACTCAGGTCTTTTGGGCAAGTACACCCTGGTGGCTCTTTCACCAGCTCTTCAGACACATTTAGATGGGTTTATCCTAGGGTATTCAGAACACATGAAAGGTTTCCACATTTTCCCCCATATCCACTTATTTGATACTTGTGCAGGCACACAGGACAGGGATGAAATATTAGTGAGGAAGTGATATACAGGTTTGATGTGAACAAATTCCATAGCAAACTACTGATAGAGGTGAGATTAAATTCCAGATTTCTGATGGAGCCACGTTGGTTTGCTATCCTGTCGGTTTTGGAAAGCCTATGATTATGTAGGATGGATCCATATAAATTTATATGGGGCTTAAATGTAAAATGGTGGACTTCTTGTTGCATATTTTATCTAGTTCCTAGTCTTCAGTCTGGTGGAGAAACCTAAACTTTAGCATGCTATCCTCAATCACTAAGGTTTCCATCCTCAGCTTTGCATTTTTCTTAAATTAAAACCATCATCACAATCTAATTTTAGAACATTTTCAACAAGCCCCCAGAAGAAACTCCATATGCATTAATAGTCGCTCTTTATTCTTGCTGCCTCGCCACACTGTTCTGACCCATTTCCAGGCACTGATCTACTTTCTGTTTCTGTGGATTTGCTTATTCTGGACATTGCAGGTAAATGGAATCATACAGTATGTGATTTCAGTGTGTCTGGCTTCTTTCATTTAGCATAATGTTTTCAAGTTTCCTCTGGGTCATAGCATCTATCAGCACTTTATTCTCTTTAATTGCCAAATCACATTATGTTGTATGGGTATACCACGTTTTGTTTATCTGTTTATAATTTGATGGACATTTGGCTTGTTTCCACTTTTTGACTATTATGAATAATGCTGCTATGAACATTTGTATACAAGTTTTTGTATGGACGTCAGTATTTCTCTTGTGTATGTATCTTGTAGTGGATTTGCTGGGTTATATGGTAATTATATGCTTTAACCTTTTGAAGAATTGCCAACCTTTTTTACATCATGGTTGCACCATTTTACAGTCCCAATTTTACCAATACTGTATAAGGGCTCCAGTTCCTCCATATCTTCACCAACACCGGTTATTATCTCTCTTTTTGATCATAGCCATCCTAGTGCATATGAAGTGGCATCTCATTGTGGTTTTGGTTTACGTTTCACTAACGATTGATGAAGTTGAGCTCCTTTTTATGTGATTATTGATATCTTTTTTGGAGAAGTATCTGTTCACATTCTTTACCCATTTAAAATCTGGATTGTCTTTTTATTGGTGAGTTGTAAGGGTTCTGGATATATCATATATATATTGTCAGATATATTTCTTGCAAATATTTTCTCCCATTTTCTGGGATATCTTTTCACTTTCTTGATTGTATCATTTGATGCACAAACGTTTTTAATTTTGATGAAGTCCAATTTATTTGTATATTTTTTGTTGCTTTTGTTTTTGGTGCCTTATTTAAGATATTTAAGTATAACCCAAGGTCATGAAGATTTATTCCTATATTTTCTCCTGGGAGTTTTGCATTTTTAGCTCCTACATATAGGTTTATGATCCATTTTGAGTCAATTTTTGTTGATGGTGTGAAGTAGGGATCCAAGTTGGATATCCAGTTGTCCTAGCACTATTTCTTTTTTTTTTTAAACATCTTTATTGAAGTATAATTGCCTTACAATGGTGTGTTAGCTTCTGCTTTATAACAAAGTGAATCAGTTATACATATACAATATGTTCCCATTTCTCTTCCCTCTTGCATCTCCCTCCCTCCCACCCTCCCCATCCCACCCCTCTAGGTGGTCAAAAAGCACCGAGCTGATCTCCCTGTGCTATGCGGCTGCTTCCCACTAGTTATCTATTTTACATTTGGTAGTGTATATATGTCCATGACACTCTCTTACCCTGTCACATCTCACCCCACCCCCTCCCCATATCCTCAAGTCCATTCTCTAGTAGGTCTGTGTCTTTATTCCCGTCTTGCCACTAGGTTCTTCATGGCCTTTTTTTTTTTTTTTTTTTTTTTCCTTAGATTCCGTATATATGTGTTAGCATACTGTATTTGTTTTTCTCTTTCTGACTTATTTCACTCTGTATGACAGACTCTAACTCCATCCACCTCATTACAAATACCTCCATTTCATTTCTTTTTATGGCTGAGTAATATTCCATTGTATATATGTGCCACATCTTCTTTATCCATTCATCTGTCGATGGACATTTACGTTGCTTCCATGTCCTGGCTATTGTAAATAGAGCTGCAATGAACATTTTGGTACATGACTCTTTTTGACCTATGGTTTTCTCAGGGTATATGCCCAGTATTGGGATTGCTGGGTCGTATGGTAGTTCTATTTGTAGTTTTTTCAGGAACCTCCATACTGTTCTCCATAGTGGCTGTATCAATTTACATTCCCACCAACAGTGCAAGAGTGTTCCCTTTCCTCCACACCCTCTCCAGCATTTATTGTTTCTAGATTTTTTGATGATGGCCATTCTGACCGGTGTGAGATGATATCTCATTGTAGTTTTGATTTGCATTTCTCTAATGATTAATGATGTTGAGCATTCTTTCATGTGTCTGTAGGCCATCTGTATATCTTCTTTGGAGAAATGTCTATTTAGGTCTTCTGCCCATTTTTGGATTGGGTTGTTGGTTTTTTTGTTATTGAGCTGCATGAGCTGCTTGTAAATCTTGGAGATTAATCCTTTGTCAGTTGCTTCATTTGCAAATATTTTCTCCCATTCTGATGGTTGTCTTTTGGTCTTGTTTATGGTTTCCTTTGCTGTGCAAAAGCTTTTAAGTTTCATTAGGTCCCATTTGTTTATTTGTGTTCTCATTTCCATTTCTCTGGGAGCTGGGTCAAAAAGAATCTTGCTGTGATGTATGTCATAGAGTGTTCTGCCTATGTTTTCCTCTAAGAGTTTGATAGTGTCTGCCCTTACACTTAGGTCTTTAATCCATTTTGAGTTTATTTTTGTGCATGGTGTCAGGGAGTGTTCTAATTTCATTCTTTTACATGTACCTGTCCAATTTTCCCAGCACCACTTATTGAAGAGGCTGTCTTTTCTCCACTGTATATTCTTGCCACCTTTATCAAAGATAAGGTGACCATATGTGTGTGGGTTTATCTCTGGGCTTTCTATCCTGTTCCATTGATCTATATTTCTGTTTTTGTGCCAGTACCAAACTGTCTTGATTACTGAAGCTTTGTAATATAGTCTGAAGTCAGGGAGCCTGATTCCCCCAGCTCCATTTTTCGTTCTCAAGATTGCTTTGGCTATTCGGGGTCTTTTGTGTTTCCATACAAATTGTGAAATTTTTTGTTCTAGTTCTGTGAAAAATGCCAGTGGTAGTTTGATAGGGATTGCATTGAATCTGTAGATTGCTTTGGGTAGTAGAGTCATTTTCACAATGTTGATTCTTCCAATCCAGGAACATGGTATATCTCTCCATCTATTTGTATCATCTTTAATTTCTTTCATCAGTGTCTTATAATTTTCTGCATACAGGTCTTTTGTCTCCTTAGGTAGGTTTATTCCTAGATATTTTATTCTTTTTGTTGCAATGGTAAATGGGAGTGTTTTCTTAATTTCACTTTCAGATTTTTCGTCATTAGTGTATAGAAATGCAAGAGATTTCTGTGCATTTATTTTGTATCCTGCTACTTTACCAAATTCATTGATTAGCTCTAGGAGTTTTCTGGTAGCATCTTTAGGATTCTCTATGTATAGTATCATGTCATCTGCAAATAGTGACAGCTTTACTTCTTCTTTTCCTATTTGGATTCCTTTTATTTCTTTGTCTTCTCTGATTGCTGTGGCTAGCACTTCCAAAACTATGTTGAATAATAGTGGTGAGAGTGGGCAACCTTGTCTTGTTCCTGATCTTAGTGGAA
This sequence comes from Eschrichtius robustus, assembly GCF_028021215.1. Lineage (NCBI taxonomy): Eukaryota > Metazoa > Chordata > Mammalia > Artiodactyla > Eschrichtiidae > Eschrichtius > Eschrichtius robustus. The sequence goes on from NC_090838.1 coordinate 40,847,777, forward strand.
ATGGTTTCAGTTTTTCACCATTGAGGACAATGTTGGCTGTGGGTTTGTCATATATGGCCTTTATTATGTTGAGGAAAGTTCCCTCTATGCCTACTTTCTGCAGGGCTTTTATCATAAATGGATGTTGAATTTTGTCGAAAGCTTTCTCTGCATCTATTGAGATGATCATATGGTTTTTCTCCTTCAATTTGTTAATATGGTGTATCACATTGATTGATTTGCGTATATTGAAGAATCCTTGCATTCCTGGGATAAACCCCACTTGATCATGGTGTATGATCCTTTTAATGTGCTGTTGGATTCTGTTTGCTAGTATTTTGTTGAGGATTTTTGCATCTATGTTCATCAGTGATATTGGCCTGTAGTTTTCTTTCTTTGTGACATCTTTGTCTGGTTTTGGTATCAGGGTGATGGTGGCCTCGTAGAATGAGTTTGGGAGTGTTCCTCCCTCTGCAATATTTTGGAAGAGTTTGAGAAGGATAGGTGTTAGCTCGTCTCTAAATGTTTGATAGAATTCACCTGTGAAGCCATCTGGTCCTGGGCTTTTGTTTGTTGGAAGGTTTTTAATCACAGTTTCAATTTCAGTGCTTGTGATTGGTCTGTTCATATTTTCTATTTCTTCCTGGTTCAGTCTCGGCAGTTTGTGCATTTCTAAGAATCTGTCCATTTCTTCCAGGTTGTCCATTTTATTGGCATAGAGTTGCTTGTAGTAATCTCTCATGATCTTTTGTATTTCTGCAGTGTCAGTGGTTACTTCTCCTTTTTCATTTCTAATTCTATTGATTTGAGTCTTCTCCCTTTTTCTCTTGATGAGTCTGGCTAATGGTTTATCAATTTTGTTTATCTTCTCAAAGAACCAGCTTTTAGTTTCATTGATTTTTGCTATTGTTTCCTTCATTTCTTTTTCATTTATTTCTGACCTGATCTTTATAATTTCTTTCCTTCTGCTGGCTTTGGGGTTTTTTTGTTCTTCTTTCTCTAATTGCTTCAGGTGCAAGGTTAGGTTGTTTATTCGAGATGTTTCCTGTTTCTTGAGGTAGGCTTGTATTGCCCTAGCACTATTTCTTGAAAGACTATTTTTTCTCCATTGAATTGTCTTGGCATGCTTGTCTAAAATCATTTCACCATAAATGTGATAGTTTATTTTTCTATTCTCAGTTCTGTTCCACTGATCTATATATCTGTCCTTATGCCAGTACCACCCTGTCTTGATTACTTTGTAATAAGTTTTATAATTATTTTATCATAAAAAGGCATTGGATTTTGTCAAATACTTTTCTGCATCTGTTGAAATGATCATGTGGTTTTTAATACTTTATTATATTAATAAGGAGGTTAAACCAACCCTGCAACTCCCTTTTGCTTTTAACTAAGACCATGAAAAAGTTGGAAAAGCCTGGCTGCTGTCTTCTGTTGCTGTGGGAGATTTTGCTTTTATTTATTTATTTATTTATTTATTTATTCATTCATTCATTCATTCATTCATTCATTTATTTATTTATGGCCGTGTTGGGTCTTCGTTTCTGTGCGAGGGCTTTCTCTAGTTGTGGCAAGCGGGGGCCCCTCTTCATCGAGGTACGCGGGCCTCTCACTATCGCGGCCTCTCCTGTTGCGGAGCACAGGCTCCAGACGCGCAGGCTCAGTAATTGTGGCTCACGGGCCCAGTTGCTCTGCGGCATGTGGGATCTTCCCAGACCAGGGCTCGAACCCGTGTCCCCTGCATTGGCAGGCAGATTCTCAACCACTGCGCCACCAGGGAAGCCCAGATTTTGCTTTTGAACTAGGCTCAGCCTAAAGGTGACTGTGTATAATTATCTTGCTAAGCCTAGCCCTGGGATTCATTCCCAGGAGAAACTGGGATCTGTTAGCTACGTATCCTTTGGGGATGTTATGGAATGAATGTTTGTGTCCCCCCCATCCATATGTTGAAATCCTAACCCCAATGTGATGGTATTGGAGAGGTGACCATGTCTTGAAGGTGGAGCTCTCATTATTGGAATTAGTGCCCTTATAAAAGAAACTCCAGAGAGCTCTCTTGCCTTTTTTTCATCATTTGAGGACATAAACAGAAGATGGCCATGTATAAACCAGGAAGTGGGCCCTCACCAAACGCTGAATCTGCAGTGTCTTGATCTTGAACTTCCCAGCTTTCAGAACTGTGAGAAATAAATGTTTGTTGTTTAAGCCATCCGGTCTATAGTATTTTTTGTTATAGCAGCCCAAAGGGACTAAGACAGGGGGCAATGAGATGGATAGTTGTCTTATCCAAAGGGTAGGAAGTGGGGCTAACAGGGCCAGATCCAGGGCATGGTCAAAGGTGTTAGAAATGGGAAATCTTAAATGGCCTGAGGCTCATGGTTGGACGTGAGTGGGATTCACAGGCAGGTGCACAGAGATGCGTCTTGGGCAGGGACCAGAGTGGAAAGGAGAACAGGAAGACTGGAGTGGGGGACAGTTGATGCGGTAAGAAAAGATAGAATCTGAGGCAATGTTGCTTTACAGCTTCCATACCATCTCATCTGGGACTGACCATCTCTCTAGGCCGTCAGCATATTGCGGTCCCAGCCTCTCATCTAGAGTGATCCTGGACTTCTCTCAATACCATGCTTCCAGCCACTGGGGCTTTCTCAATCCATGAACACTCCCTGCTGCTTTCTTCTGGCCTCTGGACTGGTTTGTGGCTCCGTCAAGGACTGGGCAGGTAGAGGCTACTTTTTCTAAGGCCTCAGGTTGTTGATGGTCGAAGCCCTCTGGGTCCCAGGAGCTGGTCCTGCTACCTGGTGCTCAGCATGACTGTGGATAGATTTAGGGTGGCATCCACTTTATTGTATTAATTTAGTCCAAGGTGGCTCTTGGTCTGGCACATTTCCTTTCTGAAGGTCTTATGCCAGGGATCTTGTGACCTAATGTGAATGTTTTATGAGAGAGTAAGGCAGTCCAGTGATTAAGAGCACTGTCTTTGGAGTCAGAGAGACAAGAGCTCTGCCATTTGCTGCTTACTTAATCTCTCTAAGTCTCAGTTTCCTTATCTGCCAAATTGCAATACTGTGAGTACCTACTTCTTAAGTTTTATCTGAGATGTATACGTAGTTTGTAAACATGAGTCTTCAACAGCAAATGTTGCTATAATTAATGATAATTATGATGGCACAAATGCTCTGGCTTCTTCACTCTCCCCTAATGATTATCTGACATAGGATCTAGTGCATTTTGGAGGGTATAGTTAGTAGCTTTTGAACCTGGAGATAAAAGTAGAAAAACAAAAAAAGAATAGAAAAATTTTTTGACAAGTTTGTGTGGACATGCATGGAAAAATGAGCTCCTGCATTTGCATTTGATTTAGTTTCTCCAGTGGAAAAAATGCTAATGAGTATCATTAAATGACTGTGCTTAATACTGTAACTTAAGAGAGAAAAGAAGTCATTAGCAAGTTGATGATTATTATTAATACTCAAGGTAATCAGGCTCATTTGTAGAGGCTGATTAAAAGTGAATGTCCAAATGAACACACTGGGTTTAAATTAATGAAATTTGGAGCCCCAAATATTTAAGACAGTAATCTGTGGTACCACAGTAAGATTAAAGCGACTAAGTTATTGGCAATATTTGCACAGGAACACGTATATTTTTTCTTTGTCTCTCTAAATAAAAATGAGGAGTAGATATTTCCAAGTCTGATCCTTTAATTAAACCTTTTCATTTTTCCCATTCAGATATTAATAGTTTCATTCAACAACTTCTGTTCCTTCTCTGACAGTCACATGGACTTTTACAAATTCTGACAAGACCTGATAGAAAGTGCCTCAGTGGAGACTTTTTTGAACCAGCTCACCATCAGTCATTCTTTATCGACTTACACATTTACATGAGATTAAACACTCAGCACCAACTTACACATTAGATGACAGATCCTGGCAGGATACTGGGGCTCTTGACACGAGAATATTGCCTAATTTTTGGTCATGCTGCCCTTCAGTCACCTGAAGGGAGCCTTTTCCCTATGTTATCTTCTAGGAGTTTTATGGTTTCAACTCTTAGATTTAAGTTTTTAATTTATTTGTAGTTAATCTTTGTGAGTGCTGTAAGTAGGGCTCCAGGCCATTATCCTTCTCAGTGTTTCCTTGCTATACTTTACTCCAAGCATCTAATACCCTCTTTCTTTTCTCATTTCTACCAACTTTGTGACTCTAGGCAAGTCATGTAAACATTCTCAGCCTCATCTCAACTGTATAATGAACATTATATTAATGTTCTCTTGGATAATTGTGAGGATTAAGTATATTAGTCCTACATAAATATATGTATAACATGTCTAGCATAGCACCAAACATATAGTACACACTCAATAATTGTTATTTCCTTCCCATTTTTCTCCCTTCAAAAACTTGCTTTCAAAACAAGGCACTAAAGACTAATAGGACTGTTTAATGAGTTACCATTCTTTGTGGTATTTGCATTTTATTCTAGATAATTAGCTCAATCATTTACTCCTTTATTCCATATCAATGGATATCTTTTTTTTGGGGGGTGCCGTATGTATTCCAGAAACTATGTTAACGTTAGCAGTTAAAAATTAAACAACAAAATATTAGGGGTCTGTTCTTGAAATTTTACCTAGTTGGTTTGAACCTAAACACACAGACCTGGTAAGATACTTGAGTTATCTTAGTAGTATGTTAAAAGCTCACATTATCAGGGTATCTTTCCTCTTTGAAAATTTCTCTATCAGTGGGACACCTAGAAATGGTCACCAGAGTTGAGCACTTTATCACCTCTGAAGGCAAGGGCAGATAGAAAGAGACACAGGAAAGGCAGCACACCAAACACCAATCTTCCCAAATGTTGCTGTTTTGTCTTAACAAGCCTCTGTTTTTGTAGCAGACCTGTCTGACAGAGGTGCATTTGGCATCATTCTCTAAGGATCCTAGACCTCATGATAAAATGATGTAGAATATCCTGTAGTGAGAGGCGCTGTGATGAGTCAGAGATTTCCTTGGGGCTACTTTAGCCATAACAGAGATAGGACCGTATGCAGAACTAGGGGAATTTGGGAGACAAGACATTGAAGGGCTGGGGCTGTGTGAAGGGTATGGATGATTAGAGCAGGGCCACAGTCCTTCTGTATTTCTTAGTACTTTTTAATCCAGCGAGCTAAAGCAGCCTCTCAACTTGCCTGTGAAGAGAAGAACTGGCATAATTTCTACCCACTTTACAGGTGAGGAACTGAGAAGCACAGAGAGATTCAAGGCATCTCTTACCTGGCTCCAGCTTACCTATTCCTTTTTATCTTCAATACCTTAGTATCATCTTCTGCAGCCATCACACCACTTTTTTAAAAAAATCATTCCCCAGTTATACCAGGTTCCCCTCCCAACTCTGGTGTAGGAGAGAGAGAGCGGTGTACTGATCCCATTTTACAGGTGAGGAAACAGAAGCTCAGAAAGCGTAAATGACTTGCGTGAGCTCACCTGGTTAGTCATGGCACAGTTGGGACAAATTTAGGCCTCCTGACTGACAGTCCATTTCCTTGACCTCCCTGCCCTTCAAAACATAGGGAAGCAGAGGTTCTAGGCAGTCTCCTCAGGTCATGCTGAATCTCTACTCCCGGGACCACAGAGCAGGTGGAAGAAGAAAGGAAGCACTACATAACCGTCCAGCTCCATTTATTCCTTTTCCGTGGATTCTCCTTCTGGCAACTTAATCGCTTTCCAGAGTCAGCCTTTAGTGACGGCTGTAAAAACACAGTTTAGCACACAACACTCTGAACTGTAAACTCTGGTAAATAGGATCAGGGGAAGATTTAAGTGGAAGGGACAACTGCTATAAAGACTTAACAGGAATTCATTAGGCTCCGCAGATAAAACAGATAAAAGATCCATAACCACACGCAGGAAGTGAAAGGAAAATTCCTAAATCATTAAGAGGCAATGAGGTCTTGCCACGAGTCATTAATCAGATCATCCTCAGGGGCGCTGGCTCAAGTGTCCAAAGGACCCCGGAGCAGGAAATCTCCTATGCCCACCATTTTAGATGGGAGCAGGGTCCTACTGGCAGGCATGGTTGTGCCAGACATTTAATGTCACCTGCGGGATACTACCATTTCTCTTTGGATCATTTCTTTCTGTCTCTATATTCCTATTATCTGCTTCTTGCTCCTCCATCCTTTGTTGCTTTGATTTCTCCTGCTTTCCCCCCAGCATCCCTGTTCGTTTTCTTCTTTCTCCACCCACCTCTGCCTTTACCAGCTCTTCTGCACCTTCTCTCCCTGTTTTTATATTTCCCACCCTCCTCAGACTCTGTCGGTGTACTTGCCTCTCTCCTCTTCCTCATCCTCCTCTCCCACTGCATACTCTCCCTGGAGGGTTCAGCAGTCTTCCCTGTCTGCTGTGTGCAGGCTAGGGGCGGAGGTGGACTCACCAGACACTCTTCTCTGTCTTCCTCATTTACATTTCTTTCAGCACTTTTGTGTGACTGGGAGGTCCAGGGGGCTAGAGTATAACATAACCAGTTAATTTGGTCCTAAATTGTTTGCTTTTATCACTAGATCAGATGTCCTCGGATTTCTCTGTAAAAACCAAACAAAAGTAGGCTGAACAACATCTCACCATTTCTCTGGAAATTTAAAGGGACACAATTGAAAAGAATAGTAACTGTTATGAATGTGCGGTGCCTCTTTCTCACCTCATGCTAATTAGACAGATTTTTCTGAAGAGAATGTTGGTATGGCTTTCCATCCTCCTATTCTCCGACCTTCCCTCAGTAGAGATATAACAGATTCTCAAGAACTGAGCAGTATTTTATTGCAATTTTTTTTACAGTTTTTGAAGTAATTGCTTGTAAGTGGAAACACAGAACTAAAGAACTTTGGAGCAACACTGTGTCACTTTCAATCAATCAAAAAGGAGGGAGAGTAGGTGATGTTAAGTGACAGGGGGAACTGCTCAGAGAACAAACTGTGTGTGTGTGTGTGTGTGTGTGTGTGTGTGTGTGTGTGTGTGTTTCTGCAGCATCTTGAAGATCCATTCCAGTCTCATAAGTTTTCTAAACTTGCTGGTGAGCTTGTGGGATGACCGATATCTGTGCTCCCTTTCATACTAAGGCTCTGGATGCACCCTCACACATTCAGTCACAGTAAAAAGCAATTTTCCATACTACAGGGGGCTGTGATTTGAGTACTGTAATGATTAGTGATTTCATCCAGTTATACTTGACCCCCCTGCTCATTTTTATATATTAAATGTTGAAAAGGAAAGGGAGAAAACTTGAGAGTGCTCCTTGATTGAAATTCCAAGAACTTTCCTGTAGATAAAATATACTGAGAAAAGCCAGGGTGCTAGGAAATTCAGGGTAAAAAAAGAGAGAAATAGAGAAAGAAAAAGAAAATAATTATAATAGAAATGTTCCCCAAAGTCTTTCTGATTGTGAATAATGTTCATATACTTTTAAAGCTGTTTGGTGTGTTGGTTCTGTATTTAATGGGTTTTCACCTCCTCCCCAGCGCTACATGCCCTCTTCTTGCTTCTCCTCCCCCTTACTTTCCCCACCTGCTTCTCTTTCTCCTTCTCCCTTCTTCTCTCCTTGCCCTCTTTTCTTTTCCTCCAGAAAGTAGTTGTAAAATGCCTTCCAAAGAGGCAGACTCTGTAATGTTGGCTGTTTGTCATGGAAACACACAGACATCAAGACCTTGAGTCCCGGCAGCATGATCTGGGGTCAGACCCTGCTTGGGTCAGAGGCCAAGGCTGTCCTTGAGATTTCTGGATAAGGAAAACCAGGAGACACAAGGTCATTTGAGGTGTAGATCAGTGTCCACAGAGAAAGGCATCTAAATAGTTATTTCTTCTGTTTCACACTATCCATAATCACATTTGCTGTTAACAATATAGGTGAATGTAGCTGTGAGTGTAAGAGGCTGAAAAAATAAAGAATAATTGCAGTATTTTTCTGATGATTCCTTATTTATAAAAGGATATGGGTCATGTCTCTGAGGACAGTTTGAAGAAATTTTTGCCTATTCTCTCATATCAAACCTGGGCACAAAGAGTTGCTATTTCAGTAGAATAAAAAAGTTTGGTTTTCTAGATGCCAAAGTTGCCTTTGTTTCCCCAAATCAGTAACGTCACATTTTACAAAGCATATCAAATTGTTTGAGATTGTCTCATTTTGATCCACTATTTTAACTTAGGTAACTGGGGTATCATCCCTGTCTCAGACCAGTTTTCCAGAATACTCAGTTTTCCTCTCTCTTCAATGTAAACACAAATACGGGGGTTTCCTGTCCACTGTCCTGTACAGTGATGAGGGTCACACCTTTCTTGGAGGTTATGTACCATTCTAGTTGGGGGCAGAAGTAATGCGCTAATTAAATGGTGAAGAGTGAACAAAATTCACTAAATTGTGATCGCTATTAGTTTGGGGAAAATCATCTTTTTTTTTTTTTTTTTAGATATGTGAGGTACATCCTTAACTTTTTTTTTTTAATTAATTTATTTATTTTTTATTTATGGCTGTGTTGGGTCTTCGTTTCTCTGCGAGGGCTTTCTCTAGTTGTGGCAAGCGGGGGCCACTCTTCATCGCGGTGCACGGGCCTCTCACTATCGTGGCCTCTCCTGTTGCGGAGCACAGGCTCCAGACGCGCAGGCTCAGTAATTGTGGCTCACGGGCCCAGTTGCTCTGCGGCATGTGGGATCTTCCCAGACCAGGGCTCGAACCCGTGTTCCCTGCATTGGCAGGCAGATTCTCAACCACTGCGCCACCAGGGAAGCCCCCATCTTTCTTTCGATCTTTCTGAGAGACACTTCTCTTTCCTCTTCTTGTTCTACCTCCAAAACCTGCAAACCAGTTCTCCTGCCATTCATTCACAATAGACTCTGATGACCCTGGAAGCCCAGAGTCCAAATCATTCAAAACTGGCTGTTTTTCTGTGATGTCAAGAGAATTTGCTCTTCAAACCATCTTAGAAGATGAAGTATTTATATTCCAGCCTTTAGAAAAGCAGCAACAACAAATGCAGTCAAGTTTGCAATTAAAACAGATTACCAATATTTTGACTATATAGTCTACTTAAAAGTACTCTTTCCTCCAACTCATTCACTAGTTGATAAATGCATAAAGGCAAAGCGATTGGTGAACGCTCTTGTCAGTTGACATACATTACTCGGTAGGAATTTTTAAATTTATTTTTTATTTATTTTTTATTTTTTAATGTAAAGCTATAGTTTGTTTTTTAAAAAAAATATTTATTTATTTATTTTTGGCTGTGTTGGGTCCCCGTTTCTGTACGAGGGCCCTCTCTAGTTGCGGCAAGCGGGGGCCACTCTTCATCGCGGTGCGCGGGCCTCTCACTATCGCGGCCTCCCTTGTTGCGGAGCACAGGCTCCAGACGCGCAGGCTCAGTAGTTGTGGCTCACGGGCCCAGTTGCTCCGCGGCATGTGGGATCTTCCCAGACCAGGGCTTGAACCCGTGTCCCCTGCATTAGCAGGCAGACTCTAAACCACTGTGCCACCAGGGTAGCCCGGTAGGAATTTTTTGAGGCAGGTACGATTTTGTAAGGAAGGGAGTCACCCATTCTAGTCTGTGTCATCTCCACAAGGGCTCACCCAACTGTCTTAAACACATCCTTGACTGCCTGCCTCAGATACCTCCCTCTTTAGCAGACTTGGCTCTCTGCCAGTTATCTTCCTCTCAGCTTTGTCAAACTCCAAATCTACACAGATTCTTTTCATTCAGCTTATAAATATGCTCAAATCTTCCCTAGTCTTAGAAAAAGGAAAGAAAAAAAGAAAGAAGTAAGGAAATCAACCAAACATCGTCTTCCTTTATCAACCATTCAATATCCTTCCTTCCCTCCCTAGCCAAACTTTTTTCCAACAGTATTTATTTATTGTGGTAAAATATACTTAACATAAAATTTACCATTTTAGCCATTTTTAAGTGCACAGTTAGTGGCATTCAGTACATTTCCATTGTTGTGCAACTATCACCATGATCCATCTCTAGAACTTTTTTGTCTTCCCAAACTGAAACTCTGTACTCATTAAACAGTAACTCACCGTTCTCCCAGCTACCCCAGCTCCTGGTAACTGTTATTCTACTTTTTGTCTCTAGGTACCTCCTAAGTAGAATCGCGTAATATTTTTCCTTTTATATCTAGCTATTTTACTTAGCATAATGTCTTCAAAGTTAACGCATGTTGTAGCATGTGTCAGAGTTTCTTTCCTTTTTTAAGGTTGAGTAGTATTCCATTGGATGCACGTGTCATATTTTCTTTATCCACTCATCTGTTGATGGACATTTGAGTTGTTTCCACCTTTGGATATTGTGAATAATGCTGCTCTGAACATTGCCGTATCTGTTTGAGACCCTGTTCTCAATTCTTTTGGTATATATCTAGACGTGGAATTGCTGGTATAGCCAAACTTTTTACTTTTGTTTGCTTTTTAAGTAGTCACATATACACAGTTTTAAAAGTCAAACACTATAGCTTATAACAAGAAGAGCAGTTGCCTGTCCTGCCTTTCTCTATCCCTGATCCCTTCTTCAAAACCAACCCCTTTAAACTCTTCAGCTGTTTGTTCTGTTTACCATATTTCTAAATCACATGCTGATTTGCTGATTTTTCCACAGTAGACATTATATTGTTTTCCCACTACAGGAGATAAAGACTTAATTCTTATATGCCATTGTAGAAAAGTGTTTGAAAACACTGCTGCAACAAATTCTCTCATCTTGTATGCATACCTCTTTGCAATGTGCCTTTGAAGCTCTTCCTATCAAGAGGTAGGATCTGTTTCCCAACCCTTTGAATCTGGGATGGCCATGTGAATTGCTTTGACCAATAGTTGTACTGGCAGTAATGCTGTGGGACTTTTAGACCTAGGCCTCAAGAGGAGGCACCTTTGCTCTCACCCTCTGAGAACACTGCCCTGAGGCTCTTAAGTACATGAGTCTGATCTGACCTACTGGAGGGTGATAGACCACAAGAAACACAGACAGATGTCCTAGCTGAGGCCCCTAGACCTACCATCAGAAGAGAGCCTGTACCAGTCCCCAAACATGATTGTGAGGCCATCCTAGACATTGTCTTAGTTGAGTCTCCAGATAACAGCAGTCATATGAGTGAGGAACTGACCTTTGGGCCCGGTCCAAATTGCTAATCTACAAACTCATAAGCAAATAAAATTGCAGTTGTTTTAACTCACTAAGTGTTGGGGTGGTTTGCTACACAGAAATAGATGTCTGATATAATCATCCATCACTCATACATATTTCATTTCCCTGAATCTTTCTGATATAATTTTACCATAATTTGATACCATCCATATTCATTATTTTCATAATTAATAATTATGTTACATTGTTCACTTTTTGAGCCAAGAATTATCTTATGAAGACCTTTCCTTTCTTGTTCAACTTTTGGTTTTCCTACAGTCCTTTTTCTCTTAAATTTTTTTAAACTTAGGTTTCACTGAATCTTTTGCTGTCTTCCTATACCCTCCAATAGTTTTTTAAAGTGACTCTCAATCCAATTTTCCCCACCATAAACCTGTCAGGAGATCTGTCAGTCTTATTTTCTTCTTGAAACCTCCCTCTCAGCAGCTTTTACCCTTCTGCTTTAATCTGGACTAGTTGCCCTCTAAAATGGCTGCTCAGCTGCTGTCATGGGACTTTCCCATCATACTGGGGATTCTGTTTGCCTCTCTTGCACTGAGACCCCAGTTACATGGCTCCCACATCTTCCTCTTTCTTGTTTTGTAGTAACTTTTTTGGTTTTCAGGAACTTATCCTCTAGAAGTTTTTTGAGAAAGCAAGCTTAGGAGGTATATGTTTAAGACCTCGCATATAAGGGAACATCTCCTATCTTTATTTTCAATTCCTAGGTTGGCTGGGTATAGAGCTGTAAGTTCAACATTATTTTTAATGATTATTTTGAAGACATACCTCCCTATCTTCTAATTTACAACGTTGCTGTTGAGAAGTCTGATGCCATTCCCAATTCTTCATGTCATTTGTTCTTTTCTTCTTAGAATCTTTTCTTTATCCTTTGGATTCTGAAGTTTCACAGTTATGTCCTTGACGTGAATCTTTTTCAACATTATATTGGGCCTTTGTGCTTTTCAATCTGGAAACTCATTTCCTTATATAATGCATATTATATATTCTTGTATTTTTTTCTTTGACTATTTCCTCCCTTGTATTTTCTCTGTTTACTCTATTTGGAGCTCCTTGTTTGGGATGTTGGACCTCTTAGATCTCTTAGTTTTCATTTATTTGTCTTTTTGATTTACTTTCTATGAATTATACTATGGGCTGAATATTTTCTCCTAAATTCATATGTTTAAATCCTACCCTCCAATATGATGGCATTTAGACGTGGGGATTTGGGGAGGTAATTAGGGTTAAATTAGGTCAGAAAGTGGGCCCTCGTGCTGGGATTAATGCCCTTTTAAGAGGAGGAAGAGACATGAGAGCTCTCTCTCTTTACATGGGTGCACCAAGGAAAGGCCATGTCAAGACATAACAAGAAGACAGCCATCTCTAAACCAATAAGTGGGCCCTCATCAGACACTGAATCTGCTGGAACCTTGATCTTGGAAATCCAGAACTGTGAGAAATAAATATTTGTTGTTTAAACCACTTAGTCTATTAGAACAGCCCAAACTGACTAAGACAAGATATTCTCAACTTTCTTTTCCAGCTCTTTTCTTGATTTGAGTTCTAGACCCACATATCTAGCTGCTTGCTTGATGTCTGCATGTGGTTGCTTTTTATGTCTACTCTCAAATTCAGCCAGTTCAGGACTGAATTCATCTTCAGCAAAACTGCTTGCTATCTATTCTCTGTCTTGGGGAATGCTGCTACCAAATTTCAAGGAAACCCAGCTCTCATTGACACTCTTTTTCCTCATCCACCACTCCACGTCCTATTTATTCTATTTCCTTGATGAATATTAAATTTATCCACTACTCTTTTTTCCCCATCACTTCTGCCCTAGCTCTGGCTGTTGCCATATCTTTCCTGCACTATGGCAATGCCCTCTCCACTTGTATCTCTGATTTCTGGGTGATCACAATCTAAGATTTTCCATTCCTCAACCAAACCATGAGATTAAACCCAAATGTTGCTGTCCCTACCCTCCACTCCTCAGGCTTTCATCCTACATTTTTCTTATCTCTATCATACAACTTTTCACTCTGGGTATTATAGCTGCCTATTCCCTTGCTTGGCTTCCACTCTAGATCTTGAATGACTTAAGGGTAGGGTAATGGCTTTTATACAACAGGTTCACAATAAATTTTTAATACAAAAGTCTCTTCTTCCTGAGGTATTTAGAATATTTGGTCTTTAGATAACTCTTTCTGTTAAAATATTGGGGTTGACTATGGAGAACAATATGGAGGTTCCTTAAAAAACTAAAAATAGAATTACCATATGACCCAGCAATCCCACTACTGGGCATATACCCAGAGAAAACCGTAATTCAAAAAGACACATGCACCCCAATGTTCATTGCAGCACTATTTACAATAGTCAGGTCATGGAAGCAACCTAAATGCCCATCGACAGATGAATGGATAAAGAAGATGTGGTACATATATACAATGGAATATTACTCAGCCATAAAAAGGAACAAAATTGAGTCATTTGTTGAGACGTGGATGGATCTAGAGACTGTCATACAGAGTGAAGTAAGTCAGAAAGAGAAAAACAAGTATTGTATATTAACGCATGTATGTGGAACCTAGAAAAATGGTACAGATGAACCGGTTTGCAGGGCAGAAGTTGAGACACAGATGTAGAGAACAAACGTATGGACACCAAGGGGGGAAAACTGCAGTGGGGTGGGGATGGTGGTGTGCTGAATTGGGCGATTGAGATTGACATGTATACAGTGATGTGTATAAAATTAATGACTGATTAAAAAAAAACAAAACCAAAATTGGGGCTGGCCAAAAAGTTCGTTCGGGTTTTCCCGTAACATCTTTTCGCTTGTACTGAGCTAGAATTTATCATCCGACAATTTGGACTCATTCACTGTAATTCTATTATGTAATCAAAAGCCCCAGATTTTCTAGAACACAATATCTGATTCCAAATATTTACTGCCTTTATAAAACATCTCAAGGTCCTAGAAATTTTCAACTTTCGGTATTCAAACCACATGCCCTAGGTTGTTTCTCACACTTGAAAGTGACACAAAGACTCTTCGTCATGGAATGTGTCCTGGTTTTTGGTTTGGAAAGTTTGGGAACTGCACAATCTAATGCCTTTGCTTGGTGCAACCCTTCAGATCTCTGAAGTCAACAATTACGTCCCTCTTTTCCCTAGGCTGATACTTTTCAGGCTGAGTTTCATGGATTGTTCTTAGACTCACCCCTGGATCTCTATACCCCTATTTAAAGTGTGTGGTGACGCTGGAAAATGCTACCTGTGTAGACTGGATCGGACGCTCCCCTCCCAGCCTCTAGACGCTGACTTGCTGTTAACATAGCCTGAGCTTGCTTTTGCTCTCTTTGGGGATAGCCGCATTGTATTTGTGACTCCTAGTTTTTACCTTTAGTTATTAAGCCATATCTTCTACATCTTATACTTAAAATTTGGGTTTATTCCTACTGAAATATATATGGTTATGTTGAGGTCATCATATAATTTTATATTTTACTATGGATTCCAGTCCTGCCACCTGTGTATTCTCTGGCCATCTCAGACTTGTGGCATCAAAACAATTTTAGTTTGAGTTGTTGGCCTGTACCCAGTGTGATCGGAACTTTGAAGGACATTTGTTAAATTAGAATTCTCCTTGTAAGTGGTTTTTCCTGTGATGCCATTTGTCTTGTGAATACCTGTTTATGTGTTGGAATTTCACCCAGTATTGTATTTCACAGCAGGATCTTGGGGTCAGAAAAGTATCTTCTGAGCTAACACAAAATTAAGGAATATAGTTTCTCTAAGAAGTAATTTTCCTTCATGATAGAATGACAGGATATAGTCCTATTCAAATACCTATCAAATATTTGCTCATTCTTTTTCTGCCACATAAGCACTTGCAGGTCCATTTAAGTAATAAGACAACTAGTTAGAAATCCTTTTTCTCTATCTCTAATCTGAATATTAAAAAAAAAAGACTTTGATGTCTCCAAGGGCAGGGACAATGCTTTATACTTCTCTAACACCCCAAAAAAACCTTCCCAAATAATCAAACAATTTCCTCTTTCCTATGTCTACACCCTCCCTTGTCCTAGCTGTCTTTCTAGACTGTCTCCCCACAACACACCCTCATGGGCTAAGATTTCTATCGTTTTTCAAAGCCTAACTTGAATTTTACATCCTTTCAGAAGCCTTTCTCTAGATTCAATTGAGCACCAACATTTCTGCATCTTGGATTCCTAAGATATTCATTATGTCATCTACTTTTTTGATACAGGATTTATATATGTTAGTATTATTTCTTTGAACTGGATTAGAAACTCCTTGAGGGTGGGGACCATATTTTCTCTTCCTATAGGTTTCCCTATTCACCTTTGCAGAGTGCTAGGGACATCATATACCTCTAGTTGAACTGAAATTTTGCAAAATCCAAGGAAGGGAATTGTGTCTAGGACAGCAGGGCTGGGGATCATTACTTTTCTTTAAAAACACACAAATAAGAAAGAATATGCTCTTTGAAATTTCTGGAGCAATGCTCCTCAGTGCTGCTGTGGTTGCTCACAAAAACATTCTAAGTCTAATTTGAGCATCTGTCATGACAAGAATTTTCATATCCTTCTGTGAGATCATCAGACAGGGAAAGGACAGTGGAGGAGAGGTTGTGATGGATGGCCCTGGCACAGGGCAAGGCTGGGAACTTGCAGTTTCCAAGTCCTGGCAGAGCACATTTTGAATGTCTCCTTAGTATCAACTCAAGGGCACATGATTTGATTTTTTTATATTTTACTACTTTTTTCTTTTTTTTGGCCAGAAAAAAGGAGAAAATCCTTGAATATTTTAGGAGAGATTTATCAGTTTTTAGCTGAGACCAACTATGTGGTTTCAAGGTAACAGCACATGCTTCTACCACTCTCATCCCTCCCAACTAATCTAGGAGGTCAATGCTGAAGGGTTAGGTTTGGCTCTCTTTAAAAAAAGATAGGCCAGTGTACAGTCAGCTAAAGCAGATCATTTCCCCTCCCAAAGCACTACTTAAGCAATCCAACCATCCACTTTTCAATGGATGTTTGACATTTATCAAAATCCTAAACTGTGCTATGTGTTCAACTGTTGAACTTCCCATCTGCTATCAGTGACTTGTACGTTTTTAACACATGCCAGATACTTTTTTTTTTTTGTAATTATATAGTGAAGAATTAAACTTACCCAGAGAGAAGTCTGGTGTTTGTCCCTGCTCCTGGGAGGTAACCTCTAAACCCTTGGAATCTCCAGAATGATAGGGGAGTCTTTGCTATTCACGGGGCCCCCTCAGGGCACACCTGACCATAGTTTACGCTAATGAGGTGACTCATGGTGGGCCACCAGGTAGTTTGTGCTAACAAGATGACTCAGGGTAGTCTTTTGGCCACACCAAAAGACCAAACATGTGATTAGGGGGTTGGAGTTTGAGGCAGGTAGTTTCAGCTTGACCTCCAGGGAGGGGAGGGTGGCTGGAAATTGAGTTCAATCAAGAGGGCAATGATTCAATCAATTGTGTCTACATAATGAAACCTTAGTTAAAAACTCTGGACACTGAAGCTTGGGTGAGCTTCCCTGGTTGGCATTACTCTGTGTGAATTGCCACATATCAATGCTGGGAGGGAGGGCAACCCATCCGAGGGTGACAGAAGCTTTGTGTTTGGAACCTTCCCAGACCTCACAATTCTCTTCCTTTAGCTGGTTCTAATTTATATCCATTTGATATAATAAAACCATAATCATAAGTATAGCACCTTCCTGAGTTCTGTGAGTCATTCTAGCAGGTTATCAAACCTGAGAGTGGTTGTGGAAATCCTTGAATTCTTAGTCAGCTGGTGTGAAGTGAGAGTGGCCTTGTGGCTCCAAACTTGTGACTGGTGTCTGAAATGAGAGCAGTCTTATAAGGAATGTATCCTCAGACCGTGCAGTTTGTCTCACTCATTGTAGTAGTCTATCGAGAAACAGAAAAATGAAAGGATAACCGGAAGAAGAAAAAGGAAGGCAAAAATATTTATGTCAAACAATGAAGTCCAAGTGACTGAAAAAAAAGTTTTTTTATAAATCCTATTTCTCCTAAAACAAAGCTGGGGGAAGACAGGAAGGTATTTTTCTTCTGTGTTTCCTCTGTTGCATCTTAAAGCTTAGAATTTTTGAAAGAGTGCCCTTATTTTTCTAGGAGAGGGAAGTAGCCCACACCCTTTAGGTATTTAGGGTCAGAGATGTGGGCATCCTGAGTGGGTGAAGGTGGGGGTGATTGTGAAATAATTCCTCCTTGGAGCTAATTGGGCTTCTCTTTTATGCAAACGGAGATGCCATGGGCACCACAGGGTCAGCCTCTTCAAGGTAGCTGTGAACAACCAAGAAGAGAGGGCAAACTGCTCATTAAAAGAGATACGGGGGGTGGTGAGGGATGAGTAGGGCAAACTTCTTTCCTGGGGTTCCCTGCTTTGTCTTCTGCCCCATCAGCTTTTGGAGAAACTCCTCTGCCCCTTTTATTCTTCTCATCCTTACCTTCCCCAAAACAGGCCTCTTAGCTCTTCGCTCTCTCTTCCCTCCCCACCACCCATACACTCTGATTCTCCATTTGTTGACGTCTTGATGGCACAGTTGACAGGGATATTTGCATTTTCACAGGGACAAAAGTCTTAAACCTTCAGATCAAACATGGAGGGTCGGAGTTCATACCTCATTCGAGGTCAAGCTGTAGATTCAGAGACCTGAGAACTATCTCTGTGGATGTCTCCTCCCCAGGCAGACTTCCACGACACTCATCCAAATGCTGCCTTTCAGCGATGACCTCAGGCTGTGGGAGAAGGAGCAGTTATTCCCCTTTAGCTAACCTTTAAAAGGAGAACTAATTTTGCTAGTTGTGTAAGAGGATGTTACTTGAGAGGCCCTTAGCAACCTTGAATTAAGGAAGTTAGTAAGTGATTCATGAATCACCCTGGCCCTCAGCAGCAGAATTTTGAGGTGGTCCTGTAGAGTGTGACCTTGAGAAAGTTCTTCAGACAAGGTAGCTGGAGGCCACAGCTAACTAAATTGAGACTGAGTGAAATCAGGCTAAGGACAGGTGGAAACCAGGCTTTAGGCAGCAGTTACTCTTGTAAGTTGACTACACAGAACTTGTCTGTGTTTTGCTGCAAACAGCTGTGGAATCTTGGACAAATCACTGCTCCTTTTTAGACTTGACTTTTTTATGTATAAAAGGATGAAGGTGAGTTAGATGTTCTTTAAAGATCCTTTAAGCTCTAATGATGGTATAATTTCTAGCCTAGGGATAAGGTTAGGATTAGGAGAGATGGCCACCAAAGAATGAAAAATTTGTATGGGCTCAGGCTACTTTGGAAGCTCAAGTACACTGTTGTGTCCTGGGAATCTTATTTGGGGACTGTCTATGTTGGGGACAAAAGGAGAAGAGCTCTCTGGGAGTCTCAGATCTGGTGCCTTTTGATGGTAGGGCCAGCAGAGGAAGCAGAAAGTGGAAGTGCAATGCATTTGGTGAGGGAAAGCAGACACCGTGAGCCAGTCTTTAGCTTTCCTCCTGCTTGTATTGCTGCTACAGAGATAAACTCGCCTGTTAAGAGGAGAGAAGACTAGCTGGAATATTAGACTTTTATTATTTTTAAGAATTCTTTAAAAAAATTTTTTTATTGAGGTATAGTTGATTTACAATGTTGTGTTAGTTTCAGGTGTACAGCAGAGTGATTCAGTTATACATATATTGTATACGTATGTACAATACATAGCTAGAATATTAGACTGTTTTTTTTAAAGGGCACTAACATTCTTTTTTTAAATTTTTAATTTTTTTATCTTTTATTTTTGGCTGCATTGGGTCTTTGTTGCTGCACGGGCTTTCTCTAGTTGCGGCGAGCGGGGGCCACTCTTTGTTGCAGTGCGCGGGCTTCTCATTGCGGTGGCTTCTCTTGTTGGGGAGCACGGGCTCTAGGCACGCGGGCTTCAGTAGTTGTGACTCGTGGGCTCTAGAGTGCAGGCTCAGTAGTTGTGGCGCGTGGGCTTAGCCACTCTGCGGCATGTGGGATCTTCCTGGACCAGGGCTCGAACCCGTGTCCCCTGCATTGGCAGGCGAACTCCCAACCACTGCGCCACCAGGGAAGCCCAGAATATTAGACTTTTATTATTTTTAAGAATTCTTGTTATGACAGCACTTTCTAACCAGTAAGTCCATGTCCAGGCAGGTCCTCTGAAAATCTGGGAACAAGATGATCTTTATTTTCAAAGGTCTCTCTCTTCTCTTGTGACTTCTCTCATCAGGGATGGCCAGTGTTCCCCACAAGGAAATAATACCTTTCAATTACTAGCAAACAGACAAACTCCAGTTCTTCAGAGATTGGCCGTAAGTAGAGGAGAATCTCCTGGGGGAGGGAGGAAGCGCCGAGAGTGCTGGCCTGTACATAGATTCATCTTCCTTCTGAGGTTTCTTAAATGAGACCAACACAACTGGCCCCAGGAGAATGCTGCCCCTTAGCCCTCTGTCCCAAGTGAGTTACAAGTATCCTTTCCCTTGTTTCTCAGTGGTCAAGCCAAGAGTAGACATTCAAGTAGGTCTTCTCATGAGTAGAACTAGAGTAGACCTAACCCCACAAGAAGGATAGTAGCACTGTGCTCCTTTAATCTGATATCCTTTTGTGTTTGGGAAGCAGAAAGACTTCCGATAGTAGAGTTTAGCCTTACACTGATGATCCCTGAATAATTTAACCACTAACTCAAATTTTCATATCCCATCTAGCAAACCAAAAGCTTAACAATTGACTGGTTTCATCATGCATGAAAGAACTGACCCTCAGGGATCTCTCCCCATCCTCCCTCCCAAGTGATTTGTTAATCAGTATGCTTTTTCCTTGAGAAGAGCTTCAGTAAATACAGTCTCCTCTTTGCTGCATTTCCAGTGGTGGTGTAGCCCCTTCTAGAGGGGCACTCCAGGCAGTTGCCCAACTGACCTGATCTCAACCACAAGTTGAGCGTCAAGCTGAGAGTCTTTCTACCATAGAGAGAACACTGTCAATCTAGACAATATATTTCTCTTGAGTTCAGGCTGTTCCTATCCCATTCTTGGAGACCCAGCCTGATATCTTTTATTCCCAGCTCCTGGTCTCCCCTCACAGGGAGGAAACCATCTTTATACATATTACCTAGTGATGCCGATCCAGGCATCTGGACCCTGATGTCTAGACCTTTCAGCTCTTGGTTTTTCTTCTTCAAGGACTAGCCTGTACTCCTAGAATTGGACACTAACAATGACCCTTCATGAGACCCTATCTGGTTCTAGGAGTGGCCTTCATCCTTTCTGGTCTTCATAGAATAACCATAATAGTACATATTGTCATAACCCCAGTAGTCATGTCACATTTACAGTAAAGGGAGGCGTTTTTCTATTCCTTTCTCTCTCACTGGCTGCCTTGAACTTTACATTCAAGATGCCTTCACTGCTGTTGCTCAGAATCTCTTTCTTCTTATTCTTTCACTCACATATGAACCCAAACACTTTTTTCAATAAGCTGCCTATTAGAAAAGAACTGATAAGCTAAATTGTCAGAAGGTGCTCCTGGCTAAAAACAGGTCAATGGGTAATTCAACTTTGGAGTAACAACGCTTTCAACCCAATTCAGTCACTGTTGCAGAACCCTCAGAAGATATTTTGGGTCAATAAAGGTCTCCTTGGTTCCACTGAAATCATACACAGAAGTAACAAGCTTATTTCAGTTATGCCTGCATTGATGCCTGTCTCATGGCTGGTTGCTTGGGCTGTTCTGTAACAGGGTGAGGAGAGAGTTTGGAAAAAGTCAGTTCCTACTAGAAAACATCATGTTTCCCCATTATTGAGCTTCTTTATAGCGGGCTGTGTGTGGGTAGCGGGGAGGGAGCAGTAGGTGGTGGTTTGCTACAGTTTACTATAAGGTATTCAGAGCCCTAGGGTAAGCATGGCAATCCGTCTTGGGGTATGAATGTTTTCTTAAATATTTGGGGGAAAATCGTAGTGGAATTATTTATTGAAGCATTAATTTATATTTTGTTTTTGAGGCAGTTGAAGCATTAGAAGGAACGAGAACTATTTGTATATTTTTCTGAATTTGGAGAAGGCCATTGTGTTTCCTTTTTGTAGTAGTTTCTTGAAGATAATCTATTTTCCGGGTTTTTTTTTCAAAACCTGAAACTCTGAAATTATGCTAAGAGTATGTGTGTGTGTCTGTTTGGGCGTGGAGGGCTGTGGAGAGGAGAGTGGAAGTGGCAAGAGAAGGGAGAATCCCAGAAGCCAGGGATGTGATGGAGGTGTGTGAGGGCCTGACTGGGAGCTTACCAGACTGCAGAAGGGAAGCTGGGCCCAGGGTGCTGGATGTTGGGCTCCAGCCTCAGCAAAAGTCCCAGTGAGGGCCAAGCTGAGGCTTAGCAGAGAAAGTGTGGAACTTCCTGACCCCTAACTCCAAGGGCCAAGTGTAGTTGGGCAATGAGTCTATTAGTGGTGACCATTACACACCAAGAACCAGAGGCCTTTTCCCAAATATTCTGTCCTAAATGCCCTGGGACTTTGATAAGACCATAGAGGAGTAGATGTGGGTAGAGATTTATAGGACTGAATAAGATAATTTCCTGCCAGTTTGGCCCACATTAGATTTAATTTGTTTTATAGAAAAAATTTCTGGTAATTGTTGAAAAATTGTGTATTAGTTATCTATGGCTATGTAACAAATTACTCCAAATTTTAGCACCTTAGTGCAATAAACCCAATGCTTAGCTGGGCGCTTCTGGCTCAGGGTCTCTCACAAGGCTGCAATCCAGGCATCGGCTGGGATGGAAGTCAGCTCAGGGCCTGAGAGGGGAGGATTTGCTTCTAAGTGCATTCACACGGCCGCAGGCAGGCCTCCGGTCTCCTGTGGATGTTGGCCGGGGTTGCCATTTTTTCTTGCCTTGTGGTCCCTTCCATAGGGCTGCTGTTTACAACAGGGCACCTGATTGCCTCAGAGCAAAGGGGGAGAAAGAGAGAGAGAGAGAGAGAGAGAGAGAGAGAGAGAGGGACTGAGAACAGGAAAAGACAAGATAAGGTGGAGGAGAGGGAAAGAAAGAGAGCCTAGACAGAAGCACAGTCTTTTCATAACCTAATCTCAGAAGTGACATTCCATGGCTGTGTCACATTTTATTAATTAGAAGTGAGTCCATAGGTCTAGCCCGCACACAGGCGGAGAGGATTACGCAGTGGCATCGCTGGGAGCCATCTCAGAGGCCGCCTACCACGCCTGAACTGGGGACTGCAATTTTATTCTCTCTGCTCATAACCAAACATAGTTATGCTATGGCACAGGACATGCAGTTCTGGGATTGTTCATTCGTGGATTTTTACTGGAAAAGTTTGGGAAGCTTTGTGTTCATATGGCTCCTAAGTTTAAGGAATTGGCCCAAGTTAGGCTTCCACTTGTTGGACCCCGGGTACCATTTGAGGGGCTTTGAAAAGACTATAGGTAGATGAGAAGGAAAAGAAAACATGTTTTGCTGAACACCGTGGGAGAGGTAAAGGAAGAATAAGGCATGTGGCATAGACGCGACATGGTTAAGTTGGAGTGACACTAGGAGAGAGAAAATAGAATTGAAGCCATTGCGCACAACAAATGCCCTTTATACCAAATACTGTTGGTAGACACAGGGGTGGGCAGGGCACAATGTTGGAAGGGCCTACCTAGTATTGGGGAAAGACATTGAAGAAGAGGGGAGACCTCGCTGCACCTGAAGCTGTCAGAGTGGAGGTGGGCAAACAACGCTGGTAGAGGCTCTGAAAGGGGAAGGGGAGTGCTGCATTTGGAGTCTTACTTGGTTGAAGGGCGGGTGTCTGTGGAGTTTGGGCCATGGTTTTTTCATCATTGCCTTGTTCCTCATCTTCAGTGTGTTTTTTGGGGGGTGTCTCCTGCCTGCATAGCTCTGTAACGGGTGGCAGTGGAGAAGCCAAGAGCCAGGAGTGACCTCGAAGAACACAGGGCTCCTGCAAGGGGCTCCTGTAGGGCCCAGGATGCCTGGGGCACCCATTCAGCCTTCCTTACCCACTTCTTTTTTTTAAAAAAATAAATTTATTTATTTATTTATTTATTTATTTATTTATTTATTTATTTATGACTGTGTTGGGTCTTCGTTTCTGTGTGTGGGCTTTCTCTAGTTGTGGCGAGCGGGGACCACTCTTCATCGCGGTGCGTGGGCTTCTCATTGTCGTGGCTTCTGTTGTTGGGGAGCACGGGCTCTAGGAGCACGGACTTCAGTAGTTGTGGCACGTGGGCTCAGTAGTTGTGGCTCGCGGGCTCTACATGCGCAGGCTTAGTAGTTGTGGCTCACGGGCTTAGTTGCTCCACGGCATGTGGGATCTTCCCAGACCAGGGCTCGGACCCATGTCCTCTGCATTGGCAGGCAGATTCTTAACCACTGTGCCACCAGGGAAGCCCCTTACCCACTTTTGAACAGGGAAGCCCTTTTCCTGGAAGGGATCATCTCTGGGGGCAAACAGGCTAATTGTCTAGTTACAAAACAGATTCTTCTTTGGAAAAATGATGTTTAATCAAGGATCTCAAGGAAATAACCAGCTGTTTTAAACTAATGAAATGTAATTGGCTATCTTTTGTAAAGAGTTAATGCACCTCAAGGGACAATTATTTTTAGGGTCCCAAGGAAGCAGGAGTTTGAAGCTTCAGTTTGAAGGTAGATCTAGGGTTCTCTGAGGTGATGGGCAAAGAGACCAAATTAAAGGCTTTCTGAACTTTGAATTTGTGTGACTGGCAGGGGGAGAGGGACTGTCTTATTTCATTCATTTTATTCCCAGGCTGGCTTGTCAGACCTTAGATGTCACAGTTTGGGGATTTAATGAGGTGGCATTTTCAGGCTTTTAAATTAATCTTTGCTCTTACTTGGGATGATGTGGGCTTGTTTTGTCCTTTCTTCCTGATCCAGAGCCAGGAGAGTGAGGTCTGAGTCCTGGTTGTCTAACCTTCCTGGGACCAGCCCTGGGCTTTGAAATGGGTGCCCATAGGCTGGAGCACCAAGGTAGTGATTGGGTGAGGGGTGAGTTTAGCAGAGCTAGGTTGGCCTCATCAAACTGAAGACGTTGTAATCTTGTGTCTTTGTTTGCCCAAACAAACCTTATAGTTACTTCATTCTTTTCTTGCCTCACAGTAAAAAGTTGGTTAAATTAGAGAATTATAAAAAAAAAGATGAAAATATACATTAATATTTACTTATCTATCTACTTATTTGCTTACTTACTCACTCACTTACTTAAAATAGTTGTTCTTATTTTAACCTCAACTTTTAGGAGAGTACCAGTCGGTGGATGTAGGGCCAAGACTCCTCTTAGAGGACATGTTGCTGATTAGAATTCTGTGTTGCCTTTCTTGTATAAACCAGTCCCACCCAGTGCCTCAGCTCTGTTTTCTAATTTTAGGTTTTTTAAAAAAATGGAGTGAAAAGTTATATTCACTTACAAAGTGGAATCTTAAAATTTTACGATACCTACCCACCCCCAATCTTTTGTAGTTGTCTCACTCCCATCTAACTCAGTAACAGTTTTTATTAGCATGTGATGATTGAGATTTGTTTTAAGCATCCCACTTCAGTTTTTATAGAAACAACTCTTCCTTTCCAGATTCATATTTTATCCGTATATACAATATTTCATTAAATTAGACACTTACAATTAACACATAAATGTTACATTTAAAAGTTACATGTTAAAAACTTACATTAACAAATGCCGAAACACATTTGGGAACAATTTACTCTTGGAAAGTATAAAACTCAACTGGTGGGAGGAAATAGTGTATTACTTATTACTTACTAGCTTTGAGCTCAGAGTGTTGTATATTTTAAAGGGAATAGAAGGTTTTCTGTAAAGGGCCACATGGTAAATGTTTTTGGCTTTGCAGATCACATAGTTTCTATCTCTGTGAACTCAACTCTGCCATTGTAGCATAAAAGCAGCCACAGACAATGTGTAAATGAAATGGTGTAGTAATGTTTTAATAAAACTTTATCTACAAAACAGGCAGGGGGTGGGATTTGGCCTGAGGGCCATAGTTTGCCAACCCCTTGTCTAGAATATTGGTAAACTGGTATAAATTAAGAGAGTTCCTCCTCATCGTGATTCAATCCACCAGGTATTTATTGAGTGCCAACTATGTGCCCAGCCTTTCATATATCTGTGATAGTCAAGATAAGAATGTGGCTTATTTTTCCAAGCTGTAATATGATCCATGCCTTGGTACTCACTCATCTGTGGGCTAGATTACTTTCCATGCCCCTTTCTTCACCTGGCAAATTTCTGCCTATCTTTCAAACCACATCTCAAAAATCACCTCTATAGGAGAGTGTCCCTGGGCTGAGACGGCCCTGCTTTGGGTTGCTGAGGTATCACCCAGTGCATTCGTCCATCATAGGGCTTATCATTTCGTATTGTAAAAAATGGTTTCCATCTCTCTCTTTCCTTCTAAGCTGTGACTTTTTTTTTTTTTTTTTTTTAAGCTGTGACCTTTTGAAGGCCAAGACTCAGTCATGTCCACAGTCCTTTTGTACACAGCAGGTATTTTCAATAAATGTTGAATGAATGACAAAAGTCAATCTGGCAAAGAATGAAATAGACTATTTGAGTAGCCTTTGCTACCGTTTATGTGTATGTATTTTGACCTTGTAACTTTTTCCCTCTTTGTGTTTATTGACTAAGAAGGTGGAGGGCGGTGGCAGCTGTTCTTAATAACTTTTCCCATAATCTTCTCATAGAAACTTAAATGTATTTATATATTATTTATATACATTAAAAATAAGAGTAATATGTGTTTGTAGCTTTTTAAGGTCAAATTGTACTACAAGATTTAGGAGACTCTGTTAGTTGGTTATACCCCTTTCTCCTTTGCTCACTTCCCATCACAGAACATGAAAACCCAGACCTTCCCTTTACTAGCCTCTCTCAGCTGAGGGTGGCCATGTGACCCATTTCTGGCCAATGAGATGTAAGAGGGACTCTGCCGGGGCTCTTTCAGGAAAGATTTTTCCTTTTTAATTGTGGTAGAAACTGTGAGGCATTTGCTCTTTTCTTCTTCCCTTTTTAGAACCTCTAATTTTTTTTTTTCTGTGCATGTGGCTACCGAGAAGAAATACTACATTCTCCAGCCTCCTTGGTAGCTACTTGTGACTTTGGGACTAAATTCTGGCCAACAGGCTAAAGCAGAAGTGTTTTGTAGCAGCTTTCAGGAAATTTCCCTAAAAGAAAGCTCTCCTGTGCTGCCCTTTTATTCCTCCTTCCTGCTGGCTGAAATGTTGACATGATGGCTGAGAGTAATATCTGGAACCATGACGTGGCCTTGGGAATGGAGGCCATGTCTAGTGGAGCAACAAGAGGGAAGGAGCCTTGTTCTCTGAGAGAAAATGAGCAGACTCTCCATAGCAGCCCTGGACTACCTACCTGTAAATTCTTACATATGTCAATGTTCTGTCTGTTCTAGTCACTCTTTCTTTGAGTCTCTGTTCTCATTACCCAGTTAATCCTAACTGTTACATGAGGACAACTCTCCCTCGGTCATTGGCTGCTCACTTCTCCATGTCCTATCTGTGAAAACATGATGTTTGGAGCTGTGGCAGCCATTTTGTGATTCTGAGTGGACAAAGGTGAGGATTGTGCAACAGAAGGTTGGAAAGAAATGAGCCCTCAGTGGTGTCACTGAGCTTCCAGATCAACCCTGGGGCCATCTACTTCTGCATATATATTTTAAAGTAAACAACAAATGTCCTTATGTGATAAGCCACTGTTAGTTTAGTTTCCTGCTACTGGTAGCCAAAAGTATCTTCATTAATTTAGCTTAAACAAAAGCAATAGTTCTTTGCCTCTTGCCTGCTCATCCTTATTCTGCCTCTTACTGGGAACCACTTTCACCTCTTAGCTCTTTTCCTTTGCCATTCAACTAAATACCTAAAATAAAAAGATGAGGATTTTGCTTTCCTAAATCACTCCTTTTACACACTTCCCTAATGTCTCTTCTTCCATCTCAATTTAGCTATCTCACTATTTTTGTTCATCACGACTTTGTCAATATCACTCACCGCTGTCATATAGTGCTCTATAATTTCATTTCTTTTGCAACTTCTTTTCTTGTCATTGTTAATTGACTTGCTTAGCTTTCTATGTGTCTATCAATAATTCATTCCTATACATTCCACTGGAGCTGTAAAGCTCTTTTTGTTCCATTTAAACACATGAAGTAATCCAATAATTCCTTTTTCCTCTAGAAGCCATCTCTCCTGGAGCCTTCCATACAACTCCCCCATGTGGACTGGTTGTTATCTCTGATTGCTTCACACTTTGCTGTCTCTGATGCTATCCTGGGATTCTTTTGGCCTCCTTCCTGTGCTGGAGTCTCTGTTCCTGGATCCCTTGTTGTCTGGCTGCAACACATCTTCCTGAAGCTTTCTAAGAAAGAATACATTTTGGGGTTTTTTTATTTTAAGATCCTCCGTGTCTGGAAATACCTTTATTTGACCTCCCCACTTGATTCATAGTTTGGCTGGCCTAGAATTCTTGGCTAGAGATGATTTTTCCTCAGAATTTTGTAGTCATTGCTTTATCGTCTTCTAATTTCTTCTGTTTTTGAGAAATCGGATACGATTCTTCTTACCTGTTTTTTGTTTTGTTTGCTTTTTTAAAATAAATTTATTTATTTATTTTTATTTTTGGCTGCCTTGGGTCTTTGTTGCTGCGCGCAGGCTTTTCTCTAGTTGCGGTGAGCGGGGGCTACTCTTCCTTGCGATGCGCGGGCTTCTCATTGGGTGGCTTCTCTTGTTGCGGAGCACGGGCTCTAGGTGCGTGGGCTTCAGTAGTTGTGGCACTCGGGCTCAGTAGTTGTGGCTCGCGGGCTCTAGAGCGCAGGCTCAGTAGTTGTGACTCACGGGCTTAGTTGCTCCGCGGCATGTGGGATCTTCCCAGAGTAGGGCTCGAACCCCTGTCCCCTGCATTGGCAGGCAGATTCTTAACCACTGCACCACCAGGGAAGCCCTTGTTTTGCTTTTTGTTTTCCTTCCTGGGTGCTTTTAGGATCTTCCCTAATTCCCACTGTTCTGAAATTTCATGAGGATGGTTTATGTATTTTTGTTTGTTTGTTTATTGCATGGAATACTTGCTAGATTCTTTTAATATGGAAAAATTTTAAATCTAGGTATTTTTAGTTCCAGGAAATTCTATGTATTATATCTTTGATCATTTCTCTCTACTGAACTTCCTGTGCTTGATTTCTGGAACTTCCATAAGTCTGATGTTGTATCTTCTTGACTGGTTCTCTGTTTTCTCATTTCTCTCCTGTTTTCCATCTCTTTGTCTTTTTGTTTTACTGTAAGATGTTTTCCCAACTTTGTTTCCTAATCAATTGAATTTTTAAAATTCTGTCTTTACATTATATGGCATTTTGTTCTTTATTCATGGATACCTTATTTGGATCCTTATTTTAGCTTTAATTATCTTCCTTATTAGTTAACAGTTAAGTACAGGGTAAAAAAAATCATATATAAACACAATATAAAACACATAATCTTAACACTTGCATGCATTAGCACACACACAAACATGAAGAAAATAAAGGACAAGTCTCTCTTTTGATTCTACTTTTCCACTGCTGTCCCAGGCTTTGTCTTGGCACTACTGGAACGCTTGTCTCAGTATCTTCGAAATAATGCTTTCTGAGTGTTTGAATTTTTCTTTTGTTCCCTGTTTTGTCTGTTTTCTTTTGAGTTCTTTTTCTTTTGTTTTGAGCTCTCTCCTTTATGTTCAAAGATTCTCTCAAATGGCTTTCCATTTTATTTCAGAGGGAAGTGCTAAAAAGATGATTGAAAGATGTACATGAGGGAACAGGGATTGTACTAAGTGATGGCTAATCACATAGGGGACTCAGCTATTTTATTGGAGTACCCCTAAGTACCACCATCTGTAGTTGTTTGTTCTTGGGCCTGTCAGTTTCTGTAGAGCAATTCTCTGTATTTTCTGCCTGGAGGTATAAGCTTGGCTGCCAGAGTTCCCGGAATTGGGAGTGGGGTGGTGTCTTACCATTTAGGATGCTAGTTTCTACTTAATCTCCCCTTTTTGGTAGGGTTGTGTATATGTTGTCATTGTTGTTTGCTTTTTTCTTTTGTTAAATTTTTCAGTAAATTTAACACATTTACTGAAGTATAATGGACATGACCCCTTGCATTTCGTGCAGTGACTCACCCCCTCCTTTGTTGGGCAGTCCCTTCCTTTCTTCTGCCCTGTCTCCAGAGGTTCCTAGTGACTCCAAGTCAGTTTTTCTGGGGTCTGCAGCACAAACCACTTGCCTTTTGGTTTAGGTTTCAGCCTTCCTGGTCTGTGAAGTCACTTACCACTGTCCATCTACTTTCTACCATCCACAATTTAAGCATTGCCCTCCATTCTCATGGGATTTGAGGAGAAATGGAGAAAAATGCACATGTTCAATCTGTCAAGTTTAACCGGAAGCCCTATCAGTTGTATTTTACTAACATTATCAACTCCTACTACTCAGTTGTGGGTCCCTTGAACTGTTTGGAGGAGTTAGGGGTCAAGTGTAAAGGATAGATGTACATGTGTGTGCATGTTTGTGTCTCTTTGTGTACGTGTGAGGCTATGTATGAGATTCTGTGTGTGTGTATTATAATGAGAATAAGCGAGTTAGCCGAGGAACTATAAGTAGGCCTGGAGTAGTGAGTGTGAGGAATTAGAAACATGGGGAGAAAAACAGGGAGGAGGAGGGACCTGCAAGTTTTGGAGTAATATTCTGCCTCGATGGAATATTTCCTTCCTTTTCTTAATCTGGCCCTTCAGCTCATCTCTTTAAACCAGAAACCATGAGAGCAGGTGGAACACAGGCAAAAGTGTGACATTCAACTTCATTCCACTCCCCAGTGCCTTTTAAGCTCTCTCTGCCCTTCACTGGGTTACTCTGGACTTTCTTGGAGTTCTCTGCTTGCCCAAACTTCTACTTCATTCTTACCTTCCATGCTGTGCTCTCTACTTCTGCCCCCTCCTTGCACAGAATCTGAAAGTACAAAATGTCTTCTTTTTTACCTGCATTTGATATCTCACCTAATTTCTATATTACCTTATGAGGCAGGTCTAGTTTTTTCCATGTGATAGATGAAGAAATCAATGCTTGGAGAGATGTGGTCTCTTTCCTAGAGTCATACAGATAACAAGGAGCAGAACTATGGTTTGAATTTAGCTGCTCT
The DNA here is from genome assembly GCF_028021215.1 of Eschrichtius robustus. NCBI lineage: Eukaryota > Metazoa > Chordata > Mammalia > Artiodactyla > Eschrichtiidae > Eschrichtius > Eschrichtius robustus. The sequence goes on from NC_090838.1 coordinate 40,878,186, forward strand.
GGTTTTAAAGTCCATGCTTTTACCAATACACTGCATTGTGTCAGTGTATTTAATTGTACAACTATTCATTCATAATTCTACGTGAAATTTTTTACATATAATGAGGATGCATTAAAATCAATTTGATAAACACATTGGCATTTAATTGTATAAGGTACAGTATAGATCCTTTTTGAGGTAGGAGTGCAGCTCTTAAGAAGAAAGGCATAGTCCCTGCCTTCAAGGAACTTACCCTCTGAAATAATGTTATTTCTCAATGTCAATGTCCTGGTTATCGGGGAAGGCAAGACTTTGGGACTCCAGGCATGGTGTAAAGCTGGGTGACCATCAGCCAAATGTTTTCTGGCCTCACAGGTGTGAGGATCAAGATACATAATGGAAAAAAGGGTTTACTACAACCTTATGACAAGTAATGCAGGTATCGTTATTTATATGTTAAGCATAAGAAAAATGAGGACCTTGGTGTTGAGAGGCTTGCCCAAGGTCACATGACTAGAATCCAGTCTTCTGAAGGTCAGCCCAGAGCTTTCCCTTTTCTCACTAACCTTCTTTTCAGTCCTATGTATTTTTCAAAGATGCCACAGCACTCTTAGGGTAGGTAATATTTCCATTTTATAGTTGGAGAAACTGATGTGAAGAGCCATGTTCAAGGATGCTTTTAATAAATGCTATTTTAGGGTGTACATGAATAGAGTCCCTAAATTCTGAGCAATTTGGGCCCATAGGATGGGAGGAGGGTATGCATCTCTAAGAAGGAAAAACCAACATTTATTGAGCTCCTACTGTATGCCAGACAGCCAGAGACTGTACCAGGGATTACATATGATCTTGTCTAATCCTCAAATCAGTACTGTGGGGTTGGTATTTTTGTCTTCCTTGTACAGATGAAGCTCAGATAGGCTGTGAAACCTTCCAATAGTCACACAGATCATCCAGCTATCATTAAATGCATCCATTTCATATAACACCAGACAAAGTTGATATTCGATTCCAGGACTATATAATTTTAGAGCCCACAGGCATATGTATTATTAAGCTTTCCCTCAGTGTCTGCAACTAATCATTGAAATGTCCATGGCTTCTTAGAGCTGAAACCAAAGATAAGTGTCTCTGCAACCATTTCACAGAGATTCCTCTGATTTAAAGATCCCATTCATGTCTTTTAGGCTCTGTTCTGGGAAGAGGGCAAATCATGTGTTTGAGGAGATGTTCATTCAGTGGCTGCTTGAATAAAGGCTTTTCTTTTTTCCTTCATTCTGAGTCCACAGATAATATTTTTAATTACGCTGGTTGTTTCCCTGAGTTACAAAAGCCAATGTATGAAAGTTATAAATGTTAAAAATTTTATTCATCTGCTAAAATCTCTGCCTCAGAGTATATTCTCTTGGTTTGGATTTACACAAAAGTATTATAAATAAATGATTTAAATAGAATATGTGTTTGATATGGAAATTCAGTAGTTAAGAGGCCCACAAAACTTGCCAGATGTTTGTGTGAGAAGCTAGCAGGTCAGGTGGGTGAGTATTTATTGCTTCCTATGGTAATATGAGCTGCTGGGGAGCCATGAAGTGAAAAAAAAAGACCCTCATCTGTGTCGGGGAAAGAGTGTAGTGGCACTGACTTCATAATTAGGAAAAAACCTGAATGTGAGGGTACACCAACACACAGCTCTCCTGTTTTAGAATATCTTTTTAGTCTAAGGATAATGACTTTTTTCTTTTGCTTATGATGCTATTTTTTTCCAGAGAGTTCAAACTTTGTGTTTAGAAGGTGACCTCAGGGGAAGTTCACTGGACACGAGTTTTAGAGTTTGTGAATTCCAGGCCCATTTCTGGAAGCACATATTGGCTGTTATCATAGATGAAGTGAACAAGTTGCTGCTCACATCCAAGGGCAGCCTGAGACATGTGACCCCGCCCCCCTCCCCCGGCCAGTAACTCTTGGTGAGATTCAAATGGAGATTAGTTCTGCTCCCTTCTTGTGCTTCACAAAGCCACCCAAACACATTCCCCAGCTTACTGTATTAGAAACACTTTCCAAGGGGCTCATTTTCTTGTTCCTTCTTCTTAAGAAAAAAAAAAAAAAAAAAAAAATATATATATATATATATATATACACACATATGTATGTATGTATATATATGTATATATACATACATATATATATATATTATTCTGAATTTTCTTTCTAATTGTGCTGAAATGACAGGTAGTTCTGGATTGGCCTAAGTGTTTTTGTTTCTTAATTTTTTCTTTAGCACACACCAGGCACATTTTGACATACAGGCATTAATTGATACTTTGCCTAGGAATCGGTTTGGCACTTAGAGAAATAGAGAAGTGAATATCTCCTGTATTAGAGTGACAGTGAATAGCCTCCAATAATCAGAGGGGAAAACAAGGAGTAAGTACAATGGGCACTCATACCTGCAGTTAGTAGGTGCTCAAAAGTGTTTGTCGCTTGGGTGGTTGAGAGAAGACGGTGATCCAGGGGCATGAAATAAACAGAAAGGGGTTCAGGGAGGAGGCAGGATTTAAGTTGGATATTGAAAGATCAGCTGCATTTAGGTGGGTAAGAGGGAAGTCCTACCTACCAGGGAGGAACATTGTACACAACAAAGAGGTGAGCAGTGGCTTGATTCCTGAGGGGGAAAGTGAGAAGATCTATCTGAATCAATTAGAGTGTCATATTGGGGAGAAATGAGGAATGATTCTGTAAAATCCGTACATTCCTGCTTCTCTCCCTCTAAATCACCCTGTCTCACTGTTACCTTCTGTCTTTCGGCACTCCTAGGCTGTGGGGCTTCATTTATTCTATATGTGGCAGGGTCAGAGACATGCTTGTTTAGAAAAGTAATAATGTGTAAGTAGAAGAGGTGACTTTGGGTCCTGTAGGGTATGTGGGTGCTAATGGAGAGAGGAAGTATTGAGTCCCTAAACCCCAGCACCAAACACTGGAGAGCTTGTGTCAGCATTTCCTTGGTGTGAATTTCCTCCTTGCAGTCTTGCACTGTATTTCAAACTTATGCAAAGAGGTTTTTAGCAGCATAACAGGAATGCTTAGCTATCCCTTTATTGGGGAGTAAATTAGATGGTTATAAAGTTAAATAAAACCCAGAAAGTTCTTACTGCGTTTTCTTAAAATCCTTTGTCAAAACAAATAGCCTTGAAATGAACATAAAAATGTAAATGGCATTGACTCTAATGAAACAACAACGAGCCTAATGAAGTTGAAGTACTGTGAGAGTACTGGCAAAGCAGGGCTGCTTTTATCTTATTGGAACGTTTATGTCCTTGCACGTCTCCTAATCACGCTGTGGTAACATCATTACGAGAAAGTGCTTTAGGGAAGATTGCTAATAAGAAACAAAAATGATACAGCTTCGAGTTAACAGTCCCCCCCAAATAGTCAGACAATCAGTTGTCTAGGATAGAGGGCACTAGGCTGGAAGAATATGATTGGAGACGCTCCTATCTTATTTTGGGTTTGTGGATATTTGGCGCCATCGATAAAGGGGCTCTCAACTATTACTGGGACAGCACCTCAAACTCTGCATGTTGGAAGTTAAAGTCTCTGCCATACTCTTGGAAACCAGCTTTCCATCCACTGTTCCTTATTTCTACAGATGGGTCTGCATTCTTCCAGACATCCAGGCTTGGGGCTTTGGGTCATCCTTGGTTCTTTCTCTCTCCTCCCATATCTCAAAGTTACTAAATGTTCTCTCTCAAATGCTCCAGGATCGCTCTCATTCATTCCATGGCTACAGCCACCAGCTCAACTCATTTTCTTGATTCTCATCACTGGTCTAGGTGTCTCTCTGATTTCAGGCTTACCAGCTTCCACTTTCATCCTGCCCTCAGTGGCCAGATTAATCATCTTAAATTCCACGTCACTGTGTCATTCATCTGAGCACTACCCACAGCATAATCCTGATAGTTAAGGCCCTTTACCAACCAGTTCTAATCTGCTTTCCCAGCTCCATCTCTTGACATTGCCTCAGATGAACATGGGACCACTGCTACCACAAGATGGGCAGTGATCATTTTCTGCTTAAATGTGGTCTGTTCATTTCCTCATCATTTTTTCATTTACTTGTCCCCCTATTTAGGATGCTGCTTTTCTTCCTCACTACTTATGCAATTTCTTGCAAGGTAATGGCTTGTAACTTTTTCAGTCACCCCTTTGAGAATCTGATGAAAGCTATCTTTTATCCCAGGAAAATGCATATCCAAAGGGTTCATTGACTCCTGAAGCTCGATTCGTGTACCCATTAAGAGAAAACTGACCTTAAATTAAGAATTGTTGCTCAAGGTAAAGTTAAAATCCTCAGTCCTCCATAAAGCCTTCCTAAATCACTCTGGCTGGTGACGAGAACTCCCCTACCCCTTCCTTTCTCACCTGAACTCCACTGAAATTGTCTCTTCCATTCATTCATTCCCCTTCCTGAAGACCACTGTGTATTATTTGTTTTCTTTCTATGCACAAGCTCTATTTCCCCAAATAAACTAAAAACTCCTTGAAGGCAAGGCCCTGCCACATACCTCTTGGAATTGTATATAAATCAGTGTATGTTGCTTTGATTGGTCAAAGAATATAATCAGGCATATACAGGAGTCCAAATGGACAGTTTTTTCTTCTTCCATTTTGGTTGGTTGCTGTAGAACATGTTCTGGAAGGGCCTCTGTTATACTGTGAGTCATCCAGAACCTGATGACTCTGAAGGTATCTTGATCTGTAAATATATTGGAGTGCTTACCAGGGTAGCCGCTGGCTCTGAGATCTCTGATATAGAAGGAGTGAAGGAAAGTGGCCGTGTTAGATATTTAAAGGCATTCTGGGATGCAGTAAAGGTATTGGCACTTAGTATGAGATCCTGGCAAAATTGTGGTGATGATGACTACATCCTTGGTGTACTTCCAAGGCTCCCTCTTCCCTGACATCACATGTCTCAGCTATCCCCTCTCCCAACCTGAATCTGTACTCAGGAAAATATTTGCTATAAATTATTTAGACCTTAGTCTGAATGGCAGCCTTTCTATTCTTTATTCCAGGATTATTTACAAAGCCTTACTTCTAATTATGGCATGAAAAACTTAGTTTTCTAGTAAAGATAATCCAGAGATCTGATAATGTGAAAGGAATTTAGGGGGCCAGTGACTCATACTTAAATCACACCATGTAATTTAACATCTATACCATCCTTTTCACCCCTCCCCCAACACACACACACACACACACACACACACACACACACACACACACACACATGCACGGCTGGAACTGGCTTCTGTATAATGGATTATACAGTCTTAATAACACTAATCATTCATTGAGGAAACCTTCATTTTCCAAGTTCCCCAAATAATCTGAGCCATAAATGCTTTACCGCACCTCATTATGTTTTCCAGTAGAGGAAGAGTATGCAGTAATAGGGAAAAGGTGATAAGAAGTTGGATGAGCAACATGTTATAGGTTCAAAATTAAGAGTAGGTGTAAGAGTGGAGTAACAGCAGTTACAAAGCTCAACAGCAGCACAGGCCATGTATATATTACAGAGAGCCAAGAGCAGTGCCCCTCAGACTTGTCTAGGTGACAGAGCCCCTGGACAAGTTGGTGCTCTATACTTACATCATGTTCTTTGTGGAGCACCATAAAATGTTGATATGTTTTACCCCAGCAGGCAAACAAGGAAACCTTGCCTATATTATATGTATGCAATAAAATCTGAGTATCAAAAGCACATTCCCACCAATACAAAACAAAACACAGTACCTCAGTGGTGGTGGAGGTTGACATCTCAGCCTGCTGATACAGAGACCACAGGTCTTCAGATAACAGACATGATGGCTGCAACCCTCCCAGAGCAGTGAACCTGAGTAGAAGGGCTGATGGCAAAGTCAGTGGTCATGGCCAACTGAAGACAAAGGGCCCTGTCCTGATTTTTGTAAAAATACATAAGCCTCCTGGCTCTGATTCAACCAAGGGAGGGTTGAGTAACTGCAATTAGATTTCCTGCCCACCAGGTGGGACTGAAAAAGATTTAGGTTGATTTAGAACAATAAAGAAATGTTATGGGACTTCCCTTGTGGTCCAGTGGTAAAGAATCTGCCTTCCAACGCAGGGGACGCGGGTTCGATCCCTGGTCGGGGAACTAAGATCCCACACGCCACAGGGCAGCTAAGCCTGCGCGCCACAACTACTGAGCTGGCGCACCTCAATGAGAGAGCCCGCGTGCCGCAAACTACAGAGCTCCCGTGCCACAACTAGAGAGAGAAGCTGGCACGCCACAACGAAAGATCCCTCTTGCCTCAACAAAGATCCCTTGTGCCGCAACTAGGAGCCGACACAGCCATAAATAAATAAATAAATAAACAAACAAACAAATAAATAAAATAAGTAAATATTTAAAAAAAAAGAAAAAAAGAAATGTGATATTTCTTGCACCCAAGTGCCATGGAGCAATTCATATCACTATAGGTTTTGGTTCTTATTTCACAGTTGGGACTACTCATTCTCAACAATGCCTTTATAAAGTCGAGTTTAAGAATTCCTCCCATCATTGTCTTGGAATCTGGCTTAAGTGCACACCCTGCTGTTAAGCTTCTCATGACCACATAAGCTGCCCTCTGTCTGGGCGTATTAACTAGCACATGGAAACAGATCCCAGAGGCTAGAAAATGATGAAGAAACAATTATGCCAATTTTTTCCCCCTGTGAACTGAGGAAAAACCATCATAGATCAAGTTCAGGCAAGGGATACTTCGGTTCAGTTATCATTGGGTGATTCAAGGTTGAGATCTGTAAAGATAGAGCAGTGATTCTCAAATGTTGCTGTACATGTGAATTACCCAGATAACTTGTTAAAATGCAGATTCTGACTCACTAGGTCTGGGGTGGTGTCTGAGAGTCTGCATTTCTCAGGGGATGAGGTGCTGTGGGTCCACAGACCACACTTTGAGTAGCAGCTGTCTTAATTTCTGTTCCATATCTACCTCAAACTTGCTCTTTGACCTTTCAAATTTATTTTACCCTTCTGGATCTCAGCTTCCTTAACTGTAAAAGAAGAGAATTGGCTTTAACATTCCTGAGAAGGACATTTTATATATTTTTCTACCCAGCATGCATTGCCCCTTCCTAATAGCACTTTGATTTTCTTCTGGGGAATTTACTTCCCTCCTTTGTATGCAGTTGTGGTAGGTAGGTAAGTCTCAAGACTTTCCATTTCATTATGCCAGCTGATGGAGACTCTCCTATCTCAGTTCCCATGACCTTCCTCTTATAGCCCAGGTACAGCAAGAGGCAGGGTAGGACCTAAGCTTGCTTGGTTGGCTTCTCTCTCTCCTAGGACTTTGAATCTTTTTTTTTTTTTATAAATTTATTTACTTAATTATTTTATTTTTGACTGCATTGGGTCTTCGTTGCTGTGTGCGGGCTTTCTCTAGTTGCGGCGAGCTGGGGCTACTCTTCGTTGCGGTGCACGGGCTTCTCATTGCGGTGGCTTCTCTTGTTGCGGAGCACGGGCTCTAGGCGCGCAGGCCTCAGTAGTTGTGGCACACGGGCTTAGTTGCTCTGTGGCATGTGGGATCTTCCCGGACCAGGGATCGAACCCGTGTCCCCTGCATTAGCAGTCAGATTCTTAACCACTGTGCCACCAGGGAAGCCCAGGACTTTGAATCTTGTGTAGAGTGAACCAAGTAGAGAGAAGCTGTTGAAATTCATCGTCACAGCTGTGGGACCAGGGTTCAAGCAGCAAAACCTTCTGGAGCCTCCTCATATCTGTCTGTTCCAAGCTTGGTTCTCTAGTCCTCCCTTCAATCTTGTGAGCAGCCCCATAGCTTTTCAGAATGTTCTCTTTTTACTTAAATTACCTAAAGTCCATTTCTGTTGCTTGCAACCAGAGATGAATATATTCTCTAAGCTCCTTCTGACTCAAGCATTGTAGGGTTCAGGTCCTGAGCAGCTTGTTGATAAGTCTGATCACTGTTTTCTGTAAGGAAAGGAAAAGGCACAAGAGTATTTTCCCTAAGGAAGAGCAATTCCTTTGAAGTCTTTGGCGTGGGTTTGTGTATAGGTTACTGGTGCCAGTGAGGGATATAGATTACTTTCCAGCAGACTGGTAGGTGTAGGTAATCAGGTTGTTTTCCTTTATCATCAAGTGGAGACTGAGATACCTCCTGTGCTTCAGAAGCAAGCAGTGAGGCTCTTTATGAGGCTTCTTGGATCTACTTATATTTGGAAATGGCAGGAAAGGTTTATATTTTGCTTGCTTTGACCCTACTCATCAGTGTATGGAGTTTTCTGGTCCGAAATTGAGACTAGCAGCCAAAAGCATGCAGAGAAGATTCTGGAGAGAAAGGCCATTGCTAAACAGTACCAGGGTTTATAGCTCAGTCACCTTAAATTGTAGTTTGAAGAACAGAGACACCCAACACCTCGCCCTCATTACAAGATTGTAACAAGAATAGGAAATGCCATATGCATATGTCCCTCCTTCCTAACCTCCACCAGAGCAGCCAGAAGCTCATTAGCTCATTTAAGCCACTCTCTTCCTGGTCTAGGGCTTCAGCTGCTGTGACCATTTCCTGTTGTCTGTTAGAGACTACTAGGAATGAGCTTGAAGTTCATAAGTTCATTCTTCACCTTTCTTATCCCCATCCTACACAGGGGTTTTCAGAGGCCAGTAAAGAACACCCTTCTATTCTCATCCATTTCTGAGGAGTCAGAAAGATGAAGATTACATGTCTGCTTTGTTGATAAAACCGTAGTGAAGGTGTACAGCTTAGACCACTGGTCAATAATCTTTACAGAGCTGGACTTTGGAGTGAATCAGTGAGGATGCTGTAAGGAGAAGTCATATGAAAGTTGCTTGTTGTACTTCTTGAAGGAGTTTCAGCTGTATTATATCATGCCCCTTTATGAGGACCAATAGGAGACTTTTTTTTTTCAGATCTAAATACGAGGAATATCTACCTTTTCCCTAAACAAACTGAGAAATTTTTTGTTCATTGTGACTCTTGTAATTAATAACTTTTCCGTTTTAAGTTTGGCTGCTGTGACACTTAGGAGTAAACTTGGGACATTTAACCTTTGTATATGACATTCTAACATCCATGTTTTTGTATATTCAATTTGCTTATAGTTTCTAATACTGTTTTACCCTTGTTTCATCTTTGTGCTGCTCTCTTTATCTACTTTCTTTCTTTACCAAATTGTCTTATATTTTGTAAACTGCTTCAAACTCTCTTAGTGAGAATGAGTTAGAATATCAGTAAATTAGTTAATTAAAAAATAAATATGGAGTTATATTTCCTTCACAGAGGAGAATATTCTTACCACTTGTCCACATAGTAATTTTTTTGCCTTGTTATCTGTCACCTCTGGCCTGATTTGAAACTTGTTTGGTTCACTCTCCTACTTAGGCCACCCTCATCTCCACCCTAGGCCATCTCATGGTGTCCAGTTCTATGGGTGACTCACAAATTCACACCTCTAGATATGACTTCAATTCTGTACCACAAACCCATAGGTAATATCTTTCAAGAGCTCCAATTCTGAGTCTGTGTTTTCCCCTCAAACCTGTACCTCCTCATGTATCCCTGATGCAGTGAATGGGGTCACCATCCCTGAAGGTACCCATCAAAGAAATGGAAGACACCCTAGACTTGTCCCTGTCTCTGTTCCTCTGCACCCAATTCATCCACTAATCTGACTGATTCTTCCTCTTGGATGTATTGTTAATTCTTCTACTCTTCTCCACCTCCGCCACTAGTTCAGGTCCTGTCATTTCTAGCCTAGGCTATAGCTCTGCACAGAACCACTCCCAGCCCATCCTCTACACAGCTTCCAAAGTAATATTTCTGAAATACAAATCTGACTATACCAGCTACTAAAAAACCTTCAACAGAACCCTGTTCTAAGGGGATAAAGTTCAAACCTCTGTATATTGCATAAAAATGCTACCAGAGGTTGTGAGGAGAATGATTGTCTACCACGCCAATCTTATTTCCTGCCACACTTCTCTTCACCATCTTTATATCTGATTATTTTGGATTATTCCCTTGGCTTTCTTTTTAAGGGTTAACTTCCTAGTGCTAGCTCTAAATAAAAGCCAGCTTGGTTGCTCACTCATGATGGAATTGAGGGGCAAGTAACCCCCCTTCCTATCAGGGTGCTTATGATTGCCTGGAAGAGTAATAGCTTAATTCTTCGTTAGCCATGACTATTTTGTGCTAAGGTGAATCAGTTAGATCAAACAGGTACTTACCTAAAGGAGCGGGACATAAAAACTGAAAGAAACAGGCAACAGATTGGTGGTTGCCAGAGGCGGGAGGTGGGGTGGAGGAAATGGGTGAAGGTGGTCAAAAGGTACAACAAAAGAAAAAGAAGTGAGACAAAAAGTAGGTTCGTTTGGATGAGAGAAGAGGGGAAGGGAAAGTTCTGGCCACGGGGTTCTGGACAACTCTGTCATGTCTCTGAAGTGGGGTTGCCTAGGGGGCAGGATGAGGGCACAGAATGAAAGAAGGAGGGTCCCCTACAGGGCGTGAAGATGAACATGTGTTCATCTGGCAACCACCAATCTGTTGTCTCTTTCTTCAGTTTTTATGTCCCACTCGTTTAGGTAAGCGCCTGTTTGATCCAACTGATTCACCTTAGCACAAAATAGTCATGACTATCACAACTTTTCCAAAGATTAGAATGGATTCTGACACTTTTACTACATCCTGGAAGGTCAGTTATTTGATGGAATAATTCTGTTTGTGAGCTGCGAGGCGTAGGTTGTGTGAGGTTGGGGTGGGGAAGCATGTGATGAGGAGAGCGTAGATCAGTCATCATCAGCCTTACATCAGGGATAACAGGATGATGGGAAGCCACACCTCTGTGCAGAATACTTGCAATTTAATGTGGCTCAACAAGCATTTGTGGGATATCTTATTAGGCCTTGGAGGGGTGTTTATTGTCAAGGTGGTAGAAAGTCATCTCTAAGAAAGGTAGGGTATATCAACATAATGTGCTAAATTAAAAAAAATCATTTTGAATTCATGAGCTCAGAAACGAATATCTTTTCCAGTTCTATCACCTCCAAAAGTGGTCCAGCAGCAAAAGCAGCCCTTTTGGCCGCTACTGACTCTTATATACACTCCTAGCTTCCCACATATTGGCTTCCCAGTAGGAGCCAAAGCTTCCTGGAGGGGAAATGATTCCATGTCTTGGCACAGGAAAATTCAAGAATATTCTGTGCTTGCTGGAAAATAAGGTACTTTCGAGGATGTCAGCTGGCTCTAAAAGGACAAAGGAACCAGGTTACAGAACCAAGTTGTAACAATTTGAGCATCAGAGAATCAAGGGGGTTAATATGTGTGAGTATTTTGTTTCTTCTATTAAGTGTATATCTGTCCTTATGGCATCTTAGAGATATTGTTAAAAATGAATTCCCAAATAGTCCAGGGAAAAATAGTAGAAACTATTAAGAACAGGACAAACTGGTCAGTATCCATTGTCTCACATAAAAATGACACAGAGGGCCCAAGATTTAGTTGGCGCAATGATAACCCACAGTAACTAAGTTGAGAGGGAGGTTAACATTGTGTGGGCAAGGTTTTCAATTGTCCAGATGTCCTAAGGAGGAGAAGTAATTGCACAGACTCGATCTCTCGTCTCCTAGGAAACAGGGCACTTGGATGGCCTTACTAATCATAATTATATAGTATTTAGGAATATAAGCTTTTCTAATAACGTTAACAAGCCAGGGCAATGATAGGACAAAGGTTCATGCTGACCAGGTGCAACTTTAAAGAGTGCTGCACATAATTTCAATGGGAGATATTAAAACCTGTGTGAAAAGTGTGATCTTAGAGTCTTAATGACATAAGAAAGGAAGTTTAATTCCTAAAATAGCTTAACCAGATCCCATGTCAGACAAAAACTCCAAACCAAAATGAAACCAAACAAACAAAAAAATCAAAACAGACACCCACACTATCTCCCACCTCAAAATCTCAAAGGCTCAATAACACAAAACTTGCAAACTCAATTGACTGGTCTGAGATTTTTTTGAGAGGGATGGGGAGTGGATTTGATATCATTGCTTACGCAGCCCCAGGAAGATACAGCATTTAAACTAATGTTATTAACACTTAAAGTAGTTTTAGTTTAAATTTAATAACAAGTTTATAATATCTATGGTATTTTGTGATCGTTTTGTCTACTTCTACTATGATTAAAACATTTATGAGAACATGACATACCAGATTTGTGATTGTAATTAAATGTTTAGGAGAGTTTGTACAAAAATATTTGTATTCAATGTTTGAATGTTTAGGAAAATCTAATTGTTATGTCATAGGCATTGATTTATTATTTGTATAACTGAACTGTAAATTTTGAGGACTGTTGACTCCTTTATATTTAAAGGAATGTTAATTATTTTATAGATTTATAAATGTTATATATTGGGCATGAAACAATAGTTGAAGTGGAAGTTCCTCTCCATGAGCAAAACCCAGGAAAGAATCTTTTGTCATGGTGCTGTAAGGAGTGGTTACTCTTCTCAAGTTTCTCTCAAATTTATCATGGGCTGTAAAAGTAGCCCTCAAGTAATTATTTAGAGTTTAGCTGTGGTGACAAAATAGTTCAAGGCTTGAGGCAGGTGTGATAGACATGGATATGAGGCAGAATTGTGCTGGATGCTTTTCTTAGGCAACAGGACCTATGGTTGTAGAAACTTATATTTGTACGAAGTAGATGCATCCCACTCTGGAGGTTGGTTGAGAGAACTAAGTGAGGACACTGACACTAGAGAGATTACAAGATATGTCCAGCTTGTTGGGGCAGAGGCTCTGTTCACTCTGCCAACACTGCCTGCATGGGACTGTATATGACATGTACATAGTAAGCGGCCAGTAAATGAGATTAGCGATGCTAAACATAGAGATAACATAGCAGCAGTAATATAGTCCCTCATGAGAAGTTTATAATTCAGTTGGGCAGATGAAACAAACTTATCAAGAAGAAAAAAGTCACTGTGAAAACAAAGTTCTAACGTGTGTGGGGAAGGTAGAAGAAAGAGCATTTCTACTCTTTCAAATTACTCAGAAAAAAAAGACAAACAACCTAACCAAAAAGTGCACAAAGAATAGCAGCAGGCAATTCATAAAACAAGATATCCTAATGGGCAATAAACATATGAAAAGATGTTCAGCCCTACTAGTAATCATGGGAATAAAAAGAAAACAAGTTATAATTTCTCATCTGTGAGACTGATAAATATTTAAAAGATTATGATAGTCATTGTGGGCAAGGATGGGAGGAAACAGGTCTCTTATGCAGTGTTGGTTTTGATTCATTGTCCTTGGCTTTCTTTCATCTTCCCTGGCTCCCTGCTCCCATGGTGCGGCACCCTTCCTCCTGATGGTGACTGTTCCAGGACCAACTTGCTCTGCAAGACTGCCTAGACACAATTGGCTTGCCCTTACTCACAGCTCTCCCTGGATTATGATTTGCCTTTGGTTCTTTGGCTTTGTCTTGGCCCATAGCCACAAAACAGGCTTGGCTCACCCTTTAGGATTTTCCAGGCAGGGGAGGGGACCAGATGACTCCGTGGCCAGGCATTGTGCTGGGGACTATGCTGTGGGTGGGAGGAGTTAGGACTCTAAAGATTCATTCATTTATTCATTCATTCAAGACAGGAGATTTAAAAAATACGTAATATATGTAGTCTGTCAGATTTTGAGAATTGCTTTAAAAAAAACATGTAAAGGGGAGAAAGGGTATTGGGGTAGGAATAGGGGTAGCAATTTAATAGGGAATTCAGAGAAGGCCTCACTCACCAGGAAGTCAGGCTTGTGAATGGCTTGGGGAGAAAGATATTCTAGACCAAGGGAAGAGCAAGAACAATGGCTCTGAGGCGAGAGCTTGCCTGGAAGGTTGGAGAAGAACGAGAAGGGCCGGGTGAGCAGTGAGGGGGGACGAGAGGAGGGTCCTGAAGCTCAGTGCTGTAATACATGGCCAGAGTGGGCAGTGCTCTGTGGCCCGTTGTCACGGCTTCAGCTCTCACTTTCCGTGAGCCGAGGAGACGGTCGCTGCTAGTGGGGGAGTCTCGCGGATAGAGGTGGACACCCACTCAGTGCCCTACATTTGCACCATCTCATTCGAGGTGATGGCAAGGCGGAGTGGGAACAGCCAACTCTGCCGGGGGGAGTTGGGAAGTCTGGAAGTGGGAGGAGTTTTCCAGGCAGAGGGACTAGCGTAGGCAAGGGCTAGGACGTGCGACATCATGACATTTTGGAGAAAGGAGAACGGTTTGCTGTGGCTTGAGACGGCTGTTCAAGAGTGCAGAGGTGGGAAGGGAGCAGAGAGGAGACTGGTGAGGCAGGGGGGGATGCCAGCTCGGAAGGGCCTTATTTGATTCACTAGTGTGGTTAGGTTTCACTCTACAGTCATGGAAAATCACGGGAGGTTTTCAGATAGGGCAGTGTGACATAACTGTTGTGAAAATGAAAATAATTTTCACTCTTATGTCTCAAGTTGTCATGTCATCTAACAATAGGAAGGCTCAGGATCTAGGGAAAGAGTTCTCACTTCTCATATAATCTGAACTTACCTGATCTGCAAAGTGGAGGTTTTAATGTGTTTTATCTACCAGGCTTCTGTGAGGAATAAATGAGATAACATACATTAAAGAGCATGGCAGTCTGCCGAGCACCCATTATTTCCATGACCCAAAAATGGGATGGGTGGAGTCAGCAAAATGTGTGGACAGTGTGCTCCAGCGGAAAATGCATGGCTCTGGAGTTGTTCATCAGTTGGAGTCTTGACTCCACTACGCACTGGCTGTGTGATCTCGGACTATGTGCTGGACCATTCAGAGGCTCAGTTTCCCCATCGGCAAAATGGGTTCATTTTACTTCCCAGGATTGGTGTGTAGACTGGAAACAATGTGTATGAAATACCTAGCCCTGCGCACGGTCCAGAGAAGCAGCTCGGTAACTGACAGCTGTTCTTTTTCTGAGAGTGAGCCTGGTGAGCGCGTGATCAGATGGATACTTACAATAGCCCTATCGTGGGCAAGTTACTATACCTAGTGGTGTTAGGATAGTACTGCTGCTGCAGGTAGGATGTGTCATCTGAATCTGAGCTGTTTCTTTCATACTGAGGATGGGTTTGTGCTGATCCTTTACCTCACCTGGACCTGTTTGTACCCGTGGCATGCTGTCCATCTGTGGTTGAGGGCGTGATATGAATGTGTAAAGGAAGCGTAGCTAATGGGCCCCTAGGAACACCAGGCTCAGGGCTGGCATGGTGTAAACTCTAGGCTATGTCCAACTAAGCTAACTGGCTGCAGCCTGACTTATGGCCATTGATTTAGACAGGACAAAGGGAAATGTGGGCTGGAACATGGGTTCATAGAACGAGTTCATAATTTTCTGCTACTGAGGGGGAAAAGGCTTATTTTGTCTGAATTTAGGAGAACAATTGTCCACGTTGATTGAATGCTTCAAATAATTTCTCATTTCCTTGCCCTATTTTGTTTCAGAGCACACAGCTTCACATTTAAAAGAGAGAAAAAGAGGAAAATTACTGTCCAGCTGCAATTTCTCATTCCACAGGTGCCCAGCCATAGGATTTGACAGAATATGATCTCTCCTTTAACTTGCTTCCTAATACAGCCCCTGGGCAAGACTGAGTTGAATCAGACCCCGGTGCAATCATTATCTTGGCTGAAGATTCGCACCTACAGTTCTTCCTATAGATTGTTCAGTGCAACCACAGTGGACTCTGAAAAAAACAATCAGAGAACAATGTCCTTGCCGAACCAAAACTGGGCTCACTGCTGTTTCCAACAGGGCTGCCTCGCTTCTGCCTTTTAATAATTCTCCTCAGTCATTAGTCATTCATTCGTTCAATAAATAATTAAGCACCTGCCATGGTGCAAATGCAAATAGTATAATCTATGATCTCTTCATTCAGGGAACTTACAGTTTAGTAGAGAAGACAAGATGTGCACAAATAACTAGGCTCTAATATAGGAGCACATAAGTGCATGACAAATAGCAAGAGTCGGACTTGAGAGCAGGGGAAGATCATTTATTGCCAGGAATTATTTCGTGGAGCAGGTGGAATGGTTTGGATGGTGAGTTGAAGGAGTCGGGTATGCAGAGATTGAAATGAGGGCAAGTAGGTGAGTATTCCAAGCTTGAGTGGTGGGAGAAATAAGAATGTTGTGTTCTGTAATGGCTTTTTGAATTGAACTGAAATAGGCATCATTTGGAGCAATGCAATAGCAATCCAACAGCTTGAAACTTTTCAAGAGGCTGCATAGAGGGAGACCAGTTAGGAAGCTAGTGCAATAATCAAGGTGAGAGAAAAGGTGATTTAGATGAAATTGGTAGTGATGAAGACGGTGAGAAAGGGTGGGATTCTAATTTTAGACTTTCTGGTCTCAGCTTCCACATGTGCTGCCCCTTCCTAGAAGATCTGTGTCCCTCAGTTTTGAAAAAAAGGTACTATTGAAGGCAATAGCTCTCTTTGTATGACCAGAATACATTTCCTCACCTCAGTCATGGCATGGCTGCCCTTTGAGTTACGGCTCTGCCCCATTTGAAGCTGTGATACTTAGGATCACAGATCCATAGAAAGAGAGAACTGGGTCTTAGGATCCTGTAGTCCCCTGGTTTACAGATGGGGAAACCAAGGCTTAGGGAGTGGTGAACTGGCTTGCCTAAGACCTGACAGGTGGTCAGTAGTGGGACTGAAATCGGGTGGCCTGATTCTGAGTCCAGTGGTCTTCCTAGATCACCACTCCCTTGTGGCAGAGTCTGGCTAGCTGCACACCAAACTCCCTTCCTCTTGCTAGTCTACATTTCCCAATTTCTCCTGCAATTGGGTGTGACCATGTGACTGAGTTCTGGCCAGTGGAATGTGGGTGGAGGTAGGAATCCTTATTCTCAGGCCTGGCCCATGTAAACCTCCCTGCTCAAGCCTCAACCTCTTCCCTCATTTCCTAACAAGATATTGATATCCCCAGCAAACTTGAAAACAATTTTGAAGATGGCAGAGTCTCCATTACCCTGGAGCCTCGAATGACTTCATAGAGCAGACACTCCTCCAACCCATGATTATAAATTCTATTGTGTTAAGCCACTGAGATTTGTGAATTTATTTGTTAAGGTAACTAATATTAACATAAGTAATTATATCTTGCCACCCTGAATCTAGAGAGAGGGACTTCAGTAAGACCACCTGAAGAGGTTAATATATGTTCCCTGCAGTTGGTTGGCACCATGGACTTGGGTTTGACTCCTGTCCTAGAAATTTAGAGGATACAACTGTTTGGCAGCAGAACAAGGATGGATGGCTCGAGATTAACCTGCACTCGCAGAATTTGTCAGGGCAAAAGGAATATGGACTAGATATTGGTCATGAAGTAGAGAAAACCTGCCTGGAGGTTTTTTTCTTTTCCTGTTTTTTTTTTAGTTTCATACTTTTTAATTGAGGTAAAATTGACTTACAATATTATATTCGTTTCAGGTGTACAACATAGTGATTCAAAATTTTTATAGATTGTATTCCATTTAAGTTATTATAAATTATTGGCTATATTTCCTGTGCTGTACAATATATCCGTGTAGCTTATTTATTTTGTACATAGTAGTTTGTACCTCTTAATTCCCTACCCCTATTTTGCCCCTCCCCATTCTTTCTCCCACTAGTTTGTTCTCCATACTTGTGAGTCTGTTTCTTTTTTGTTACATTCATTTGTTTGTTTCATTTTTCAGATTCCACATATAAGTGATAATGTACAATATTTGTCTTTCTCCATCTTTCTCTGTCTGACTTATTTCACCAAGTGTAATGCCCTCCAGGTCCATCCATGTTGTTGCAAATGGAGGAATTTTATTCTTTTTGAGTAGTGTTCCATTGCATATATACACCACATCTTCTTTATCCATTCATCTGTTGATGGACACTTAAGTTGCTTCCACATCTTGGCAATTATAAATGATGCTTCTATGAACATTGAGGTTTTTGATGATAGCCATTGTGACAGGTGTGAGGCGATATCTCAATGTAGTTTTGATTTGCATTTCTCTGATGATTAGTGATGTTGCACATCTTTTCATATACCTTTTGACCATCTGTGTATCTTCTTTAGAAAAATGTCTATTCAGGTCTTCTGCCCATTTTTTAATGTGGTTGGTTGTTTTTTTGATATTGAGTTGTATGAGCTGTTTATATATTTGGGAAATTAACCTATTATCAATCATATCATTTGCAATATTTTCTCCCATTCAGTAGGTTTTCTATTGTTTTTTTCAATGGTTTCCTTTGCTGTGCAAAAACTTTTAGTTTTAATTAGATCCCATTTGTTTATTTTTGCTTTTGTTTCTTTTGCCTTAGGAGACAGATCCAAAAAATATTGCTGTGATATATGTCAAAGAGTGTTCTGTCAATGTTCTCTTCTAGTAGTTTTATGGCTTCCAGTCTTACATTTAGGTCTTTAATCCATTTTGAGTTTATTTTTGTGTATGGTGTGAGAAAATGTTCTAATTTCATTCTTTTACATGTAGCTGTTCAGTTTTCCCAGCACCACTTATTGAAGAGACTGTATTTTCTCCACTGTATATTCTTGCCTCCTTTGTCAGAGATTAATTGATCATAAGTGCATGGGTTTATTTTGGGGCTCTCTATTCTGTTCCATTGATCTATGTATCTGTTTTTGTGCCAGAACCATACTGTTTTGATTACTGTACCTTTGTAGTATAGTCTGATGTCACAGCACATGATACCTCCAGCTCTGTTCTTCTTTCTCAAGATTGCTTTGGCTATTCAGGGTCTCTTATGTTTCCATACAAATTTCAGGATTATTTGTTCTAGTTCTGTGAAAAATGCCTTTGGTATTTTGAAAGGGGTTGCATTGAATCTGTAGATTGCCTCGGGTAGTGTGGTCATTTTAACAATATTAATTCTTCCAATTCATGAACATGATACATCTTTCCATCTGTTTGTGTTTTCTTCAGTTTCTTTTAGTGTCTTATAGTTTTCTGAGTACAGGTCTTTCATCTCCTTGTTAGATTTATTCCTAGGTATTTTATTCTTTTTGATGTACTGGTAAATGAGATTGTTTCCTTAATTTCTCTTTCTGATAGTTTGTTGCTAGTCTATAGAAATGCAACAGATCTCTGTATATTAATTTTGTATCCTACAACTTTACTGAATTTATTGATGAGCTCTAGTAGTTTTTTGGTGGCATCTTTAGGATTTTCTGTGTATAGTATCATGTCATCTGCAAACAGTGACAGTTTTACTTCTTCTTTTCCAATTTGAATTCCTTTTATTTCTTTTTCTTCTGTGATTGCCTGACTAGGGCTTCCAAAACTATGTTGAATAAAAGTGGCAAGAATGGACATCCTTGTCTTGTTCCTGATCTTAGAGGAAATGCTTTCAGCTTTTCACTGTTGAGTGTGATTTTAGCTGTGGACTTATATATGGCCTTTATTATGTTTCACTGAGGTATTTTCCACTTTGTGGAGAGTTTTTTTTTTTTTTTATCACAAATTGATTCTGAATTTTGTCAAAAGCTTTTTCTGCATCTATTGAGATGGTCATATGGTTCTTATTCTTCAATTTGTTAACGTGGTGTATCACGTTGATTGAGTTGAGGATATTGAACCATCCTTGCACAGCTGGGATAAATCCCATTTGATCATGGTGTCTGATCCTTTTAATGTATTGTTGAATTCGATTTGCTAATACTTTATATAGGATTTTTGCATCTATGTGTATCAGTGATACTGTCCTGTAATTTTTGTGTGTATTTGTGTGTGTGTGTATGTGTGTGTGTGATATCTTTGTCTGGTTTTGCTATCAGGGTGATACTGGCCTCATAGAGTGAGTCTGTAATATTCCTTCCTCTGCAATTTTTCAAATAGTTTGAGAAGGATAGGTGTTAAGTCTTCTCTAAATGTTTGGTAAAATTCACCTGTGTAGCCATCTGGTCTGGTACTTTTGTTTGCTGGGATTTTTTATTTTTAATTACTGATTTAATTTCATTACTGGTAATTGGTCTGTTCATATTTTCTATTTTTTCCTGGTTCAGTCTGGGGAGATTGTACATATCTAGGAATTTGTCCATTTCTTCTAGGTTGTCCATTTTATTGGTGTGTTGTGGTTTGTGGTAATCTTTTATGATCCTTTGTATTTCTCTGGTGTTGGCTGTAACTTCTCCTTTTTCATTTCTGATTTTATTGATTTGGGGCCTCTCTCAGTTTTTTCTTGATGAGTCTGGCTAAAGGTTTATCAATTTTGTTTATCTTTTCAAAGAACTAGCCTGTAGTTTCAGTGACCTTTTCTATTTTTTAAATTTATTTCATTTATTTCTGCTCTGATCTTTATGATTTCTCTCTTTCTACTAACTTTGGGTTTTGTTTGTTCTTTTTCTAGCTCCTTTAGATGTAAGGTTAGGTTTATTATTTGAGATTTTTCTTGCTTCTTGACGTAGACTTGTATTGCTATAAACTTACCTCTTAGAACTACTTTTGCTGCATCCCATAGATTTTAGATCCTTGTATTTTCATTTTCATTTGTCTCCAGGTATTTTTTTTATTTCTTTTTTGATTTTTTTTGGTGATCCATTCCTGGAGCTATTTTGACTCCTGTACAAGTAGACTACAGAGCAAGGAGACATTGATGATGGAGCGAGTGTCTGGGTGGTAGAGACAACCAGAAAGCCTGAGGTATAGGGAGAAGAAGCATCAGCAGAAGAACCAATGGCACTGCCCACATTATCAGAGCTGCAAGTCAGGGGATCCCAGCTGGGGAACCAAAGAGGTTGGAACCTCCAAAAAACCTGAAAGTCACTCACAAAGAAAGAACCATATTTAAACATTAGCTTGGTGAGAGTAAGACATCATCTTAAGATTATGCCAGTCAGGTAAGAACCTTCTGAGTCCTTTCCCATTCTCTCTCCTTAATGTTCCTACTTCAGAGAGGGAACAGGAGATGAAGTCAACCATATACCCTTTCTCTAAGGCAGGAGGTCTACCTGCCATAGGTTTCTAGCTGGTGAAGAAGTGGAAAGGAGTCTTAATTATGAATGAAGAGAGAAATACGGATTAATAGATGGAAGTGTAAATTCTACTTTCTCAATTGAGACTATACTTTACCACCTGAAGTGACCAAATTACATCTTGTTTCTAAAAGGGATGAAAAAAATCAGAGGGCCTACCAGAGTTTTCATCCAGTGGAAGGGAAAAATACTCTCTGATGATAAATACCTTAGGAGCAGAGGGAATCAAAGAATAAAGGTGATTCATTCATCAAGCGGTGTTTGTTCAATGTAATATCAGTGGTTCTAAACACTATGATAAACTCTTGGATGATAGTAAGGGCTTGGATGCTAAGGAAGCACATGGGAGGGGCACTGAACCCAGACTTGCTGGAAATGACACCAAAGGTGAAAGCTAAGGGAAGGAGGAAGCAGACTGTGAAGTGTAGAAGGAGCAGATAGAACAGTGAGCAAACTGGAAAAAGAAAAAAAGACACTGAAAACTGAAAAGTGACTGGAACACAAGAAGTGGGGCGGTGCAGAAGCCAGGTTATGAAGCACATGGTGGTAAACATGTTGAGAAATTTGGATCAACCTGAGGCACTCTGGGAACTCTTGGAAGGTTTTTTAAACAGAAGAGTGACATGATCAGATTTGTATTTTAGAAAATCACTCTGCCTTATGTGTCCAGGGGCAGGATCTTACCACAACCTTCTAAAATTTATTGTATGGAACTTTCCCCCTCAGTCTCTGAACTTTAGCTACATAGGTCTACTTTCAGTTCTGTAAACACACCAGGCTCTATCCTACTTATAGGCTTTTGCACATGCTCTTCCCTCTGCCTGGAATACTTTTCCTTCATCTCATGACCTTTACTCATTTTGGGGGTCTATTTTAAGTGTCATTTCCTTAGTAAAAAGCCTTTACTATCCACTCTATCTGAATTAGTTTTCTGTTGCCAACATAACAAATCAACACAAAATTAGAGTTTAAGCAGTGCAGACTTATTATCTTACTGATCTCGAGGTCGGGAATCCAAAGTCAAGGTTTTGGCAGGGCTGAGTTTCTTCTGGAGAATGTGCTTCCTTTCCTTTCCCAACTTCTATAGGTCATCTAAGTTCTTGGCTCATGACCTCTTCCTCCATCTTCAAAGCTGGAAACAGTGAATTACACCCTTCTTACACTGCCATCTTTTTGGTTATCTAATGCTCTCTTCCACCTTTAAAGACAGGTTAATCTCCCCATTTTAAGATAATCTGATTAGCAATATTAATTCCATCTGCAGTCTTAATGCCCCTTTGGCCTGTAGCGTAACACTTTCACAGGTTCTAGGTATTAAGACATAGACATTTGCAGGAGCGGGTGTGTGTGCATATTTGGTCTACTATATATTTAAAGTAGATCTTCTTGATAGTCTCTTGTTTAGCTCTTGTTTGCTTTCATGGCATTAGTCACAAATTTGAATTTACTTATTTTTGCTTGTTTTTTTTTTTTCTTTCTCTCATCAGAATGTATTCTCTATTAGGGCAGGAACTATTTGTCTCTCTTGCCTTTGTGTGCCTGACAAATAGATGCTCAGTAAACATTGATTGAATGAATTGACGAATGAGTGAAGAGTTGTTGAAAGGATGGATCATGGAATTTAAATTTGAAGGGGATTAAAGTGAAACATTGAAGAGGAGATGGATACTCAGACATCAGTGGAATAGCTAAGGGAAGAAGAGGGAAAGATGGGAGGCTGTGGACAGGTGAAAATACTAAGAGCAGTTTTAATGTCTAGGAAAGTTTTTCTTAACTATCTTTGGGGGAAGTTATGGTGTACCTTGAAAATAAAAAGCATAGGCTCCCTCTCAAGGAAAATACATAACTAACAAACACAAAATTTTGCATCTATTTCAGGAGACCCACAACTATCCAAATCTTTAGTGACCGAGGGGGTGACTAGGAGGTCAGAAAATTACAGTATAAAGAGGATAGAGAGTTATAGAGGTTAATGGCATTGAGCCTTAAAGGATAGTTCCTTTCAATACTCCTTTACGACACCTTAACTGATGCTAAAATTAGAGGGTTGCAAGCAGAAGACACATGGGTCACTTGGAATTGGTTATTGGGCCAAGATGGGGCAAAAGGGAATGAGACTTCCTCCTTCTCTTTATTTTAGGATGGCAACTATAACTCATGCTATTAAATAATAAAACAGCTACTCAAGTTATCAGCATTGTTCTCTTGGGACCACATTGTCTTTGAGGATGAATCTGGGGGGAATGGATAAGATAGTTGCTGCCGTGGACTCATGCAAGGGGGATGGTAAATGTTGAGTCTGGGGCCAGGGTGGTTTTTCTGACAGCTCTTCTGACAAGTTCATATCTCACAATTCTCACCACAAAGCAGAGAATGAAATCTGCAGCTTTTATGCAATCACGATGAAAGAATCTTTTATTGTTGTTAACTCTGCAGGGTTGGGAATGTTGAAAATGAAACACAGAGATAGGCAGTTGCCAGATTACAGTATCAGTTGGATTAACAACTTTGGCACCACTCTGGCTAGTCAGAACATTGTTTGGGAAGGATTGGAACCTAGACAACTGACAGGGGGACCTCCAAGAGGATCTTGGGCATTTGGAGAATCTGCATCTCCACAGTGCTCTAGGACGCACCCCATTACCCCTTTCCTGTGGGAGAAAAATCGCAATTCCCACTCACTCTCAGTGGCAGAGACCACTGGTTATCCCTGAATATCCCTTTTCCCTTTCCTCTAGATAAATAGAACTCCTGATTATTTTGCAGTGCCCATGGCTGTCCAGAATAAAGATTCCATTTTCCAGTTCCCTTGTAGCTCAGTGGGACTGGGTGACTAAATCCTGGCAAATGGGATGTGAGCAACTAGTGCAGCTTTCAGGAGGGAATTTTCTCTTCTCCTTCCCCTTTCTAGTTAGTAGAATTCAGACATATTGGCTTGGACCACATCAATCTATTGGACCATCAGGAGCCTATTGGACATGATGGAGCATCATGAAATCCATGATAGCAGCCATGGAATGCCATACTAACCCTGTGCTACCTACCTGGACTTATACACGAGACAAGTATACTTCTGTCTTGCTTAAGACATTGTTATTTGAAGTTTTGTTAATCTCACCTGCCTAGTTCTCTCTCACCCTTCATTGCTGTTCACCCAGTGAGTCGGGAGGATCTAATAATTTTATATAGCAACCTGCTTTCTGAATTTTGGTCCCTGTTCCTGGGAATCTGGCTTCTGCTGGTTTAGAGGTCTTGGTAACCAAATGTAAGATTCTTTCATTGGGGCAGGAGTGGGTCCACTGAATTGGAAGTTGAGACAGGCCATGTTAGGCTCCTCATACCATTTGGGAAGGCGGAAAGGTGGTGATGGAGTTGACTGGAGTGATTCACCTTGATTATCAAGAAGTCAGGTGCCTGCTACATAAAGAAAATGTGTGCAATCTAAGGAAGCCATTATTGTGCCACGCCACGTGGTCAAATTCAATGTGTATTTGTTCTATCCCTCTACGGGAAAGACTGTCAAGGGCCAAGGTCCCTTAGAAGAGTCACTTCTCCTGTCATTACAGAACCTCAGCTGGTTCTATCAGAAGTTCTGGTCAAAGATCAGAGAAACATGAAGCAGATATTAGAGGTGGTGGTGAGTCATAAACACCGGCTATAGTTTAATGGCCAGCTGGGGAGGTGAAGCTATAGCCTCTACTTGAATCTTCTTGCTTACTGTATTATATGTATATATGAAGACTTTCTTTTATTTTCTCTCTTCCTGAGGTTATTTGGGATTGTTTATCATTTAATCTATAAGTGTAGACAAAGAGATATGATCATTATGGAATTTTCCAGGAGCATTGGACCTAGAGAAATATGTGTGCATGTGTATGTATTTGTGCCCTGGGCAGCTACCAAGCTGTGGACCAAGGTAGCAATTTATTTTTACCTGCCTATTGTGTTTTCTGGACGCCCTTCCCATCCCTTCTTCTGCTAACAGTTGCTGTATCCCTGACACTGTTCCAGTCTGGGCCTCCAAATAGTATCCCACATCCTGGTTCCAGGAATAAGTTGGGCCAATTGCATTCTCTCTACTGGAACTTCTAAACCTGAGCCAAGGTACAGGAGGATGCAAGGCTGTCAGTGCAGAACCACCCCATGGTAATACCCTTGAGTGAAGGTCTGCAAGTTCTATGCTTGGGATTTCCAACACTTCTTTGGTTTGTGTCTTCCCTAGGCCTAAGAGTTCAGC
This sequence comes from Eschrichtius robustus, assembly GCF_028021215.1. Taxonomy (NCBI): domain Eukaryota; kingdom Metazoa; phylum Chordata; class Mammalia; order Artiodactyla; family Eschrichtiidae; genus Eschrichtius; species Eschrichtius robustus. The sequence goes on from NC_090838.1 coordinate 40,903,487, forward strand.
TCTTTCTGCAGTTTTGTAAGTGATCTCAGGCTCCTTCCAATTTTTTATTTACATTAACCAGAGTAATATTCTGTTGCTTGCAACCAAAGAACATTAACATAGGATCCATAAATTCCAAAGTAAACATGGGCTTCACACCTATCCTGTGAAGTTCAGTTGTACCCACTTCACAGAAAAGAGAAGACAGATGACTGTCTAAGGCAATCCAGAAAATTGGAGAAGCCAGCACTAGAATCAGATTATTTGACTCTTTGTTGAGTATTCTTTGGACTTGTCTATATTATCCTCAATCTGCTTCCTATAATAAAAATACAAACAGTTCATCTTTTTCTTCAAAGTACAGTGAGTGTAAACATGATGGTGCAGGTTATGAAACAAGGGAAAATGTGAAGCATTTTCGTCCATATTGGGCTTAGAAAGCAACAAGCAAAAAATTTTTAAAAAAGAAAAAAGAAAACAAAATCTTTAAGTGTTGATTAAAGACAGAACAAATTGTCCCCAAAGTTTACAACGTAAAACAAGACAAATCCTGAAGATTAAGTTGATAAGCATATACAGCAGTGTAATTTTTTCTTAATTAAACTGATAAAGATCCCCAGTTCCACATAAATCAATGAAAAACAACAAACCTACAGTGCCTAAAGGAAGGAAATTAAGAGTTGCTGAAAGGAGAATGCAAGAAAAAAACGTAATGAAATAATCCATGCTTTGCTGACCTCCTTTCCTTGGGGCAGGTGATTGGTTGGGGGTAGGGAAGGGAAGCCAGGAGGAAGAGAGATAGCAGGTTCTACAAGTTAATTTCTAGGGTTGTCCCTAGTGGAAGGTACATCAGGCAGGAACAGTGAGTACCTTCTTCCACCTTGAGAATAAAAGGAGCACAAAATTAAAATAAAGATTAAAAGAAGCATTGATTCTTGATTCTTGGGAGACCCTCTCGATGGATTCTCTTCGTGGCCCTGTTGATACACTGCACAAGATAGATGTGGTCCTGTAATTTTGCGTAAAGTTAATTTTTACAAATTCAAACCATTTAAATTTTTTATTTCATTATATATAAGAAATGGCTTAATTTCTAGTAGATGGATGCAAAATACGCATGCCTCCTGTTCTCACAGAGTCACTGGCAATCGATAATGGCACTGTTTCCCAGTGAGCTAGTCATGACATCAGAATCCTTCTCAGCACAGATTCTAGGGAGCCATACCAGCCAGTCAGAGTGGGCGCATGAGGTAAAATCTGTTTGCCGTCTCTGGACTCGTTATGAGGGTAGGATTTAGAGGCAGGTGGATGAGGACGTACAGCATCCTTGCCTGCTGTGTAGCCTTGGGCAAATAATTGAACTGCTCGGAGCCCCACTGTTAAGAACTGAGGCATATGTTGTCTTAAAGTTTAAAGAAATATATGGGCAGCTGGATCATATTTTGAGCTATTAATTTATGTCTTTTTTCTGCCTAGATTTCTCCATCTACCTCCCTGTCTACTACCCACTGAAGCACAGTGCAATGTCCAAGAGGAGCTGGGTGGTGGGAAAGGAAGGAGAAGTAGGCTTCAGAGACATGCCAGCTTTTGTTTTTAAAAATGGAAGTGTATCAGAGAATATAGAGGTTCCAGAGGAAGTAGAAGGGAGAAGAGGAATTGTGGAAGAAACAAAGTTGTTAGAAAAAGTAATAGGAAGGGACGCTTTCCTCAGACTAAAAGGAGATTCTCCAGATTTCTTGAGAGGTTCTGCATGTCTTTGGGCAGTGGGGACCCAGGTCCTACTTCCTGGCAGGACCCCAGAAAATAGTGGCCACAGGTGCATGAGACTTGTTGGGGTTCTGTGTCTCAGTAGAAGGGCTCGGGCCTCAGCTGGTGTGCCTCAAAGGAGCCACTGGATCTGAAAGACTGTGCCAGCTGGAACAGTGGATATTCTCGAGGGAGGAGCCTGTGTGCATAGGTGACTCAGGCTAGAGGGCCCTTGTACCATGTGCCATGGTACCTTGGCACCTAGTACCATGGCCTCTTGGATTGGCAAAGCCCAAAAGATGACTGAGGTGAAGTTTCCTGTCATCCTGGTAGGATAAGAGCTCAAAATAAAAATTAGCTTATAGAAAATAAAAAGGTGCAATATTTCTTGCACCCTTGAATCTGAACTGAGATTCGTACCTACTACTTCTGCATAGCACTTAGAACAGTGCCAGGCCCACAGTGAACACCTTAAACCACAGTTATTGTTACTAAGAAAGGTATTAAAGAAATCCTTTTGAAGAAGTGAAGCATTCATTTACACTGTGCGTATCCATCCCAGTAAAACCACATTTTTCTCTTCTTGTGGATTATTCTCTACTTCCCTATGCCCCCAGTCCAGACCCATGCACTCCCTCCCCTGCTCTATTCCATGCCCCAGGAGGCTGACCTTTATGGGCTGCCTGATCCAGACTCTCTTGCTGGCAGGCTTCTAGTTGGGTCTGAGCAGACAGAGGCACCAGCAGGAGCTGGGAAGGTGGGAGAGTTGGAGTTTTCTTACCAGCTCCCTCCCTGCTAGGTACCAAGGGTCTGGACGTGGCTGCATCCCTGGGTGATCACAGCTACTGCTTGTGGCCCCTCTTTCACCAGGCTACAATCACACTCCTTTTCCCTTGCCCCTTTAGGCCTCAGGGTGGGAATGGCTTCCTCCTGTTGTTAATTTCTGGGAGCTCCACACCCCTTGTTGTTTGTTTCTCTAGCCCTTCCCATTCCTCTGAGGGCAGTTCTTTCTTTATCTTCATTTGAGGCATGTGAGTAGAATTGTTTCCCGCTAGGACCTTGACTGATAACATAAGCAAGATTATTCTTTGGGTTGTTTTCCCAGTGGTGGGAATGGTTATAGTGATCTGGTCACTTTGTCCAACTCAGATTCTCTTAGGGCCCACAGTTCCTATCAGTCAGCGTGAGGGCCGATTGGGACTACAGGTCAGTCAGCGGCTGGCTGACTACTGTGGGGTAGTACGAGCTAAGTTAAAGATTAGGAAGATGTGGTCAGGGCCTTAAAAGGTGTTGGCATCACTCTGACCTGAGTTCAAGTTCATTTCTACTTAGGATTTACTTGCACTTGGGTAATTTAAATGCCCTCTCTAAGTATTCATCTCTTCATGTGTAATGTATGCTCGATATGAGCATTCACCTCCTAGGGTTGAGGGGAGAGTAAATGAGAGGATGGAAGTGCTTAGCACACACGTATCAGCTCTGAGTATGTGAATGTGGTCAGAAGTGTTGTTCTTTGGCATCAGCAATTAGTTTCTGTAAAGTCAAGCCGTTGTTTTAGCTGTGCAGGGTTCTGCTCAGTTCCAATAGCATAGCTTCTCTGACAAAAGTCTTTACTGTGCAGGAATAGGAATCTAGGTAGTGATTGTTAACCCTGGCTGCCCATTGGAATCATCTGGGGAGCTATAAAAAGTACTTATTATGCCTGGGGCCCACCTCTAAAGAGTCTAGTTTAATTCACTTGGAGTGGGATCTGGGCATCTAGATTTTTCAAAGCTTCCCAAATGATTCCAACTGCAACCAGAATGAAGAACCACTGGTCAGGACATTACACTGTCTTTCTAAGTTTGGTAGTGAAGGTCTTAGGTGTGGGCATCTAGGGACCCATCAATGGGGAGAGACCAACATTGAGTACCAACAATGGAGCAGGTATTTTACATACTTTGTCCTTTAATCCCCTCAACAATCTCATGGCCTTTCCATTCCCACAGTGAAGATGAGGAAACAGACTCAGAGGTTAACATTCCCAAGGTCACACTCCTGGGTAAATGGCAGAGCTGGGATTAGAACCCATGTCTTTCTGACCCCATGGCCACATACTTCCAGGACCTTTGGATGTTTCTTATACATTCCTTTAGAGTTAATTCATTCTTTGTAGGCAGGTCAGGTATCTCAGGATTTGTCATTATTTTTTAATTTTTTGGTAAACCAGATGGCCAGAAAAAAAATTAATTACATACTCAAGATTCTCCTGTGACAGGCTCATAATTTTAAAATGGTCCAACTTCATTTAAAATAAATCACCATGTCTTTCTTCTTTTCATCTGGGATTTTATCAAAGGCCTCCCCTTTGATCATATGGCACTTACGCACTGTGTAGTGTGGATGTTTGAAAGTAAGTTTCTCACATTGAAAAACATGTTGTGAGACTTGCTCCTTCATTCTGATGTAGCCAGGGACTTCCAAACGGACTCGGGAAGGTTTTGATTTGAGAACCTGCAGCCTCATCTCATGCTTGTGTATATGTGTGTATGTGTGGCTGTGTACACACGTGCACACGTGCCTTTACATGCACTGGTGTCCACTGTGGCGGGAAGCGGGGAAGGTGTGCTTGGTGCTTGAGATGATGAGTAGCCGGAAGGCAGAAATGAGGCAGCGCCCCCAAACCCATACATCCCATCATAGTACCAAGAACAACTCAGTTCACTGGAATATTCCATAAATGGAAGTCTGGATAACTGAATTTTTGAGGAAACTTAAAGATTATAAACTGGAACACATGGGTTAGAATTCTTGCTCTGATACAACTGCATGACCATAAACAACATCTTTCATTGTCCATATTTCAGCTGTCTTACATGTACAGCAGTGATTTAAAAACAAAGAACAACTGCAAAACCTGGTCTCATAGGACTGTAGGCAAATATAGCTAGCATAGTACCTGGCATGTAATAGGAGCTTGACATATGCTAAGCAATCTTAAAAATCTTGATTGTTAGAAATCTTGAAGGCTTGTTTTAGTTGACTGAGAATATGGCAAGGTGTGGGAGCCAATGGTTCTGAGTAATAACCCTCTTTGCAGTTACTGGGGAGATGCTTTCAGGGGAGGAGGAACTGGAATGGCCTCGGAGGATGAAGAGGATTTGGGTAGAGCCTGCTTTTGAACCTTAGCTCCACCCTTCACATATGCACCACTGGCACGTTCTTCAGCCTTCCTGTGCCTCAGTTTCTTGAGGTAAAACAGGGTAGAGTGAGCTCTCTAGCCCATGCACAGGGCTTTTGTGAAGGTCCGATGAGATGCTGCTCATACTGGTAAACTGTAAAGTGCCATAGATATGTGAATAGTCATGCATGTAAGATGCGTGTAAGTGGAGATGGGAAAGTGTTCTGAGTGTTGGGGAGAGCTGAGCTGGGGAGGAACTGAGCCAGCACAAAGGGCTCTCTTCTTAGCGGAATGCCTTTAACCCACCGGCCAGCGCTGTTCACTGGCCATCCAGCGCCCTTTCCTTCATTTCTGGCTTTGTTCAGGTCCCTGTCTTATAATCCCCCCTCCCCCCAACTCACCCACACAGTGGACTCTAAACTCTTAGAGGGCAGTGACTACCTTCTATTATTAAATAATATTTACCCCTGATTAGGGTCCTAAAATATCTGTTTGCATTTCAAGTCTGCTTCTGTCCCCTTCACGGGAGGAATAGGTGTTGTTTTAGGGGTTTATTAACTCCAGATTAGACCGAACCCTCAGCATGGGCTAAGGGAACAACTGTTGCCTTGCTGGGGGCTTGCCGGAAACCTGTCAGGCTCCTCTTTGGGCTTCAGGACAGGTAAGCCAGTTGGGGAAGATGGGGAGAAGAAAGCACTTTATGATCTACGGAGCATTAGTTACTTCGTTATCGTTTCCTGCTTGGTGGGACTCTCCAAGCACAGAGGCAAGCTGAGCTGGTGGTCTCTGCATCGCGGCACTCCTGCCTCTGGGCTCCTCCTTGATTTGAATTGGTTTCTGGGTGGTAGCTAGAATAACTCCCCTCCCATTTCCTCCTGCCCAGCTCCTTCCTTGGACTTAGCAGTCCTCACCACAGTCTCTGGTACTCAGCAGTGAGTGAGCGAGTGAATGAATGAATGAATGTATACCTACCTTCTTTGCTGGGGGCCTTTCGGGGGCTGGATTCCCAAGAGTAACTGCCCTCGTGTGCAGGACTCTTCATCACCGGCATGCAGATTCTCAGCAGGAGCTCAGTCCCCAGAAAGCGCTTCCTCCTTTGGAACTCCTTGTCACCCGCTCCTCTCTGCTCTGGTCAACAGCCCCTGTCCCCCGCTGCCACAGCTGGTCCCTGTGGCCAGCCTGTCAAGCCTTGCCGTGTTGAGCCCCTCGGTCTCAAACTGGCCATCCAGTGGGCCTTTGCTGGGACACGGAGGGTGTTTTCATTTAAAATGACAATTTGGGACCAAAGTAGGAAGTGAAACCAAGCCTGGCAGTCAAGCTGGGATTCTGAGCGATACGGGTGGGAAATCTCAGCTCTAGGCAAAACTCTGTCTCAGGCCTTAACTAGCTTGTGTAACCTTGAGTGAATTGCTGATCATCTCTGGGCCTCAGTTTCCCATTCAGCAAGTTTAGGGGAATGAAGTAAATGATTTCTAGGGTCTCTCCTGGTATTCATTCTCTACACTGCTCTCCGGCTGTACCTCTGAGACAGAAGTGGCCTCGCTGGCTGTTAACCACCAGCTGTTCTGTCTGGAGCCCAGGAGCCTACGGTGGGGAAAAATGCCCACAGTGCCCTGGCAGGAAGCCATTTCCAGCCTGAGTACAACCTCTGTCCATGATTGAGGTCGTGGACACCTCGAATCGCTCTGCCATTCTCACCTCTCAGCATTAGCCCCCTCTTTAAGGGTTAAATATTCTTGAAAAGGGATCATTTCAGGGACAGGGGCTGAGCTGGGCTGGGAGGGTCACTGGGTTTCTGGAACAGAGTTGGACTTGGAGGAGAGCTAGGGCTTCTCTCACCTGTGTAGAACCTCAGTTCCTTCATCCATCCGTATCTTTCCTACAACACAGGTGGGCCAGTGGAGACCAAAATCCAGGCTTCATGTATCTTTTTTTCTCCCTAGATACCCTGGCAAAGACCAGGTTACAACCCAAGCATCCTTTTGCATTGAGATAGCATTTGGCAACAAATCTTTTATAAATGACGGCATTGACATTATATCTCTGTTTGAGCAATGTACTCCCCACAGTAATTTTGATTTTGTTCTATACAGAGGGTTATTTTAATCATCCTTTCAGTTGTTATTGATGAGGGCTCTTGGAAAAATGATTACAAGATTAGTTTAAAATTATCCCCAGTGAATTTGAAACAATAACAGGGATGTGAATACAGGCTAAAACAAATCAAGGGCTGTCATAGATATATGAAAAGTCTATTGTTTGATAAATTGCAGACCTAATGTCAGCACTAATGGCGAGGCTTGGATCCACGCTCTCTTAGTCGACTTGCCCTTGTTGACCCTCCCTCGCCCCCTCTCCTGCCCATTAGTGGGTGCTCATCTCTGCGTCTGTGCCTCTGCTCTTCCCCTTTTGTGCCATGCTTGGCCCCTCCAGATCTCTCCACTTCAAAGAATCCTTTTCATTCCCACCTGTCCCTGGAGGCTTTCATTAGAATCAACGTTGTCACCTTCAAGGGACAGGTCGGTATTATCTGTAAAAGTACCGATTATTTTAGGAAGGATTTCTATTAGTTTCCCAAGATACTAATAGTTATTCTGAGAAAGAAAGTCGGGGTGGGGTGTGAACAATTTCTTCGGGGAATGTTGAGTTAAAGGTAAAAAGGTTTGTTTGTTGGTTTTTTGCAAGACTTATCAGAGCCTTTAGTATACTACTGAGCTTTGTGAATCCCCCAATAGAAAGCCATAGTGTGCAGCTTTCTCCAAAATCCCTTGGTTTACCTCTAGTAATGGGGGTGTGTAGTATAAGGGTACATGGGAGAGTAAGGAAAATAGGAACCTCTCTAAAAATCAGGGCAGTCACACTGCTGGGCCTTATGGAGATGGTGACGTGTTCGACTGGGAGACTCCAATGAGGATCCGAGTTGCTCACATCCAGAGCTCATGGACTCTGGCGTCTTCTCATACAAAGGATCCACATATTTGCTGGAGTATGTCCCTCACTACTATAATGACCAATTCTCTGTGTACTTCCAATTCAAATTCGTGAGAAAGTTCCTTCTATCTGAACCAGCTAATGACTACTGTCCCTGGTTGGGCAGAGTCTTGTGCCAGGCCCTGCCGTAGGCCACTAAAAAGAATGTGAATGTGCTGCCCCGTGGGCTCTAATGCAGTCAGTGGTCGCTTCTCTGCCGAGTCAGCTTTAGCGCCACTTCCCCGGAGCAGAGGCTGTGGGCAGCTGGAGAGGCAATCTCGTGAGTGATATATCTAAGACGGTTCACCTCTTGAGCACTGTGCATATAACTCCCGCCCCTGCCCTTTCCTCTAATTCATTTCCAAAGCCACCACACCTCACGTGATCTATCAAGTCTACAACTGCGAAGCCCTCTCACCCACACGTGGAAGGCAGCACAAGTCATGGCAAATAGCGCATGGAGGGTCTGGGTTGTTCTGGAGCCTCATGTGACCACTGGGTGCACCGTCTCTTGATAATTTGCTAAAAGCAAAGGATCTCAGCCTGGGGAGAGTCTGTGCATTTTGGCCTCCGTGTTGAAACGCGTCTCTTGTCTCCCACCTAGTGAGGGTATTGATTGCTGCTAAGCATATGGATTCGTGGGTATCTGGATGGTTCTTGCAAATGTGCAGCAAAGTGGCATGGTCAAACACACCTTTTTCCGCCAAAGCAAGAAATCGCTCTCTAGGTTTGAAGGAAAGAAAAGTGAGTTATATTGTAGATTCTCTGGTAGATGAGTGCTTCACTTGGGAGCGTACTGTCAGAAGTTCAGCTAAGTCGAATGCATCTCTGCTTCTTTATTTCCATGTGGTCTCAGCTGACTCTCTAGGAAAGCGTGCTGCCAGAGAAAACCCAGCTGCACGTGGTGGTTCTCTTTTTAAAAACATAGTCAACCAACCCAGCATTTAAAGATTTGTAACAGCAAATTTTCTGTTAGTCATGGTTTTAGAAAGGTTGGAGAATGTGGTCATATATGTGGGTTTGAATTTATGGAGGAACTTCAAGCTCTGTTATAGGTGAAACCATCTTATGTGTCATAAACCACCTGTTCCTGGTTTCTTAGCGTGATGGTATGTTCAGTGGGGAAGGTGGGTGAATTAGCATCAGGTGCCAACAAACACAGGTGGGACCAGGAAAGCTGACCAAGGCAGCGGTAGTCAGCACTGCAGGCCAGGGGATCCAAGGCATTCTAACCATTGCCTATCCAGTCTGGCTGCTGTCGGTGTCCAAATAGTCTGATTTACAGGCTCAGGGGTGGTATCAGTACTGCTGGGCAGCAGTGATTCTGGCTGATTCTCTGGGTTAAGTATGTGCCTTTTAGAGGCCATATGACAGAGCTGAAGGTGAACATTTGAGAAACAAACAGACCTGTGGTTGAATTTTGATTTTGCCACTTACTAGATGTTTGCCCTTAGGCTTATTTTGGCTTAAATTTCTGTGAGGCTCAACATTCTTGTCTATGAGTCAACATAATAATACCTACTTCCCAGAGTTTTTTGTGTATATTACAAGAGATGATGTATGCAAAGGTTTGGAAAAATACCTGATACCTTATTAGCTCTCAGTAAATGCTCTCTCTCTTTTTGAATCAGAGGATAAGGGGATCTTCCTCTTTTACTTAACAAAACCAGCAGACTTACTCTGGCACACACATCTCCCCACATGCTGCCTCATTTCTCGTTCTCTTTTATTAAGCGGGGAAAAAAACCCCAGTTTTCTGAAGGTGATGGAGAGGAATTTGAATCAAAAAGCTCAAATCCTACCTGGTGTGTTTCACCCTTCCTTCTGGGTTCTTATAATTGTTATTGCTGGTACCACCCTGCCAGCCTCAGGAGTATATCCTCCTCTCCATCCTCTGACTTTAAATTACTTACAAGCATGGATATACTCATAACTCAGCTCTGAAGTTTGAGTTAGATATGACCTAAGCAGACAGTCTATGGGAAGACATCTTTCCCAAGAGAATAAAAATCCTGACTCTTGCTTCTCTTAGTACAGCTGAAGCAGCTGACCTTTTCAAGCACTACTAAATATTAGGGAACAATGAGTAGGAATAGTTTACATGCTTCACGCATGATTCTGCCCCAAGTCGTTTGTACTCAAGGCTCTCAGGCCCTGTCCTGTGATCCTTCCTGACACCCTACACTCTAGGAGTGTGTGTGTGTGTGTTGGGGGGTCGTGGGTACAGGGAGCTGGGGGATAGAAAGGGAGGGGAAAACGGGCACAACTTTGCAGGCATGAGCTCCTCATTCTCAGATCCTTGTTTCTCTTCACTAGGAGGTGACAGCTGATGCCTTCCTCCAGCGTAGATTGCAGCCACCTTACCACTTTGTAGTTCCCCTGAGGGTTCAGGCTTCCAGTTTAAGAGCCAGTCTGTCACACCCCCAACTAGTTAAAGTCAAGAATGACTTAGCCTGTAGGTGACTCCCACCCCTTTCGCACAGGGAGGGCTCTTTCTTTGTTAAGCTCTGACCACATAATGGTCATAGCATCCACGTAATGACAATACCCACACACAGCAACTGATCTCTCCCATGAGCTCTCAAGCAGCTGAGAAAGGATGATAAAGAGGAAACCCAATGTGGAGTCCAGTCAGAGGAGAGGCTGGCAGGGGTTACGGCAGAAGGTCTAGGGCTTCCGTGTGGGAAAGCTGAGGTCGAAAGCCCACCCCCAAGTCATTTGTACTCAAGGCTCTCAGGGCACCCCCAAGAGTGCAGGTGGGGATGTTTGCAGCCCGATGCTCATATAGGTGTGCAGAGACTAAAAATTGTCATTCCCAAGTTAGAGGCCAGCTGTGGAGGAGCCAGACCATGCCTGGGCCCCCCCTGATGTTTGGGGAGGGGCTTATATAGGATCGACAGTTCTGGCTCTTGTGGGCACAAGCCTTGGCAGGACTGACCTTGAACCTGCAGGAGCAGAGCTTGTTAAGGGCAGCTGGGGGAGGTGTGCTGGGGTAATGACTGGCACCCCTCTCTTGGTCTTGCCTTCAGCTCTGTGTGTCTCCTTGTCTCTCACCCCGGTTTTAGCCTTTTCTTTCTTTTCCCAGCTCTTCCTTAGATGCATAAGAATCCCCTGGGTGCCTGTTAAAATTGCCGTTTCCTGGGACTCATCCCCAGTGATTCCGATTCAGTAGTTCTGGGTGGACTGGGGCCCCATAACCTGAAAATTTAACAGCCACACAGGCTTATTCTGAAACAGGGGGCTATGGACCCCCACTTGACAAATGTTATGTTCGATGACTACAGAAAACCTAGAACTGGAGTTTATTTACCTTTATCTGAAGTGGTATGAAGACACTCTGTCCTGAATGTCCACACACCATTGATAACTGTTGACTCAGCTTGAACTTGCTGTTGACTTTCTGACTACATCCTGGTTATTAGCCAGGAGATAAAACTAATGTAACGAAAAGCTATCATTTTAATTCACCAGAAACATACACGTATAGGCATATGCTTCACAGCTCCGTGCTTATCTGCGTGCACCCACAGAGTTCATTTATCTTGACTCTAAGTGGCAGGATTGCCATTCGGGAATTTCTATGAATTGATAGTAGCTGCTGCTGCTTCTGACTCTGGACTGAATGAACAAACAGAGATGCTAATGTTCCTCTGTGTCATTATTGCTGCAATGTGATGTTTTCCCCCCCAAACCCTAAAAGCCTTTGCAATGTTTGTATCTAATGAGGATGTGAATCACAAATGTTTCCAAAGTAGTAAGATAATGTCTATGCAGGGCCTCAGAGTTTAACCATTTCTTCTCTCACGTGTGGAGCAGAACAAACGTTTGAGGAGGCTCACGCTCCGAGTGTGTGGTGGGCAGCATCTAGTCTCCTTCCTGGGGACACTTGCTGAGGATGGTTCTAGAAGGTCAGCACTCTTCCGGTGGAGCGCCGTGTTGCTGCTGCAGCCAGAGACTTCTGGCTAGTCGTGCTGATCCTAGGTTAGCCTCAGGCTGTAGTTCCTGTATTACTATTATTTTTGAGGTCTCTGTCATCAGGTTTGGAGATAATTTGTTATGTGGTTGGAGGAGGCCAGCGCCGCGTACTTATTCAGTGGGAGTCCTGATATCTGGGATCTTGTTTCTATCTGTCACTAGCCAGCTGAGTGACTCTGGATAAGACACTGACTCTCTTAGTCGTTGGTTTTCTCGGCTGTGAATGGGGGATGGTACTTGTGTTGTTTTCAAAGTCTTTGCGAGGGTCAAAGGGAACTGGGTAGGGGACTTCTGTGGGAAACATACACCTATCCAAGTCCAAACAGTACTATCATTTTAGGCCTGATCTTTAGACAAAGCCATGGTGGGAAAATGCATCACAGTCTTTGTATCGATGCCCACCTTTCAGAAACCCAGTTCAAAGTCAACACTATTTTTAAAAAGTTTGAAAAAGAAAAGCCAGCAGCATATGGGATCTTCTCTCTTTTTCTTGACAATGATTTATTTTTTTATTTTTCAAAATTATGTGATGACCAGGAATCTTTCATCTGGGGAACTCAATGTATGCACCACCCCATTTACCTGTGCGACAGGTAGTCAATCACATCTAAAGCACATTGCAGAATCATAGCTCCTGGGAGACCAGTGGTTCCAGGACCACTCGTGGATGACAGAAGTTAGGAATTTACTGTGGCACTGCCAAAGTTGTCGTTGGTCATCTGAGATGTCCAGTATCAGGCGATACTTGTAGCAGGAACCATGAAGCCATGAATCAGCTTGGTGAGAGAGGTGGTTCCGCACACAGCCCTGAGGCAGCTTACAAATGTCTGCGATTCAGCATTTACTAAGAGTCGCCATTTTTCTGTTCTACAAACAAGTTTCACATCGGCGACTCAACCAAATTCAAGATTTGTGAGCACACTGAATGTGAAATCGTCTAGGAAAGTTTAAAATGGGAGACAGATATAAGGTATTATTTTGATATTTCTAAAAGTTCTACATCTCTGAATTCATTCTTTTTTAAAACAATTTGTTTATTGATATACGACATGCATTCCGTAAGCAGCACATCTTAAGTTGCATGCAAACTCGTTGCATGCAAACTCGTTAATTCTTAAAATTGTAAACTCTTAAAGAAGTCTTCAGTGCCTTATGTGCTTGACCAAGAAGGTCAGAAGGTTGTTGCAGTGGGTTATGTGTTAAGATTGGATTCATCTAGGCACTAAAGCTGATCTAATAATATTACTGGAACGGGAACTGGCTCCTTGCACACATCTCACAAGTTAGGAGTGTGTATATGGGTTTCAATGCATTTACATATGCATGTGTAATATGAGCACATGGAGAGAAGAACAGAATATGAGTTATACAAAAGTGTGTGTGTAGGGGGAGGCGTGTGTGGGTATGGGTGTGTGTCTTATGAGGCTCTTCTGGCTACAAGGAGCAGAGCCCCAGCGAAGAGGAAAAGGGATAAGGCCACAGGAACCTGGACCTCACCTGGAATGGAAAACATCCCAGGGTCGAGGTACCGGGATCCTCACCATTACGGGCTGCGTTGTTTCTCCTCCTCTATGTGACACCTTCACCTCCCTCTGTGTGACTGCTCTACCTCATCCTTGTCACCAGGTCCTCTAGTTCTTACTCGTAGCTTCTCCTTCCTCATAACTATGTGGTTGGCACATGGCTTCAGCATGCCCTGGCTCCACTCTACCTTAAGGCATTTTTAAAGTTTTGGCTCCTGCTAATGACGGAGCAGTCTTTTCCATGTTTCTTAGCTTAAATTTCAGAGATAGAAAGTGTTTTGTATAGGCTGCTGACCAGCCTGCTGTTTGGTTGTCTTTGGTTCAAGAGTTCACCTCTGGCCCCATAAGCTATGGCCAGGGGACAGGTGGGGAAGGCACTTGTGGGACAAAACATGGCTCCCTATGCCTTTCCCTTGAGCAGAGACTATATAGGTTGGGCAGTATTACTTAGAATGCCTAGGAATGGACAACTTTAATATAGTGAAACAGGAGACTGTGGAGAAGTGGACACCTTGGTGGTTGCAGCGGATATTGGGACTTTGACAAGAGAAGGGAAGAACAGAGAAAAGAGAACACGCTCCCGTGAAGGGGGTTAAATTTCTCCCACCCATTCTGCAGCGGCCGGATTTGTTCTATGATGAAAAGTCATGAACCAAGATAGGCAGCTAAATAGGTCACCGTGGGGGCATGACTCTTAGATTTGCCAGAAGGTGCTAGCTACAGCAGAGAGGAGCCCACGTTGTGAGGGCTGTGTCGGGCCAGGCAGACATCACGTCTGCAGAGAAGCCCTAGCTCACAGAGCAGCACGCTTCTGCCTGTTTCAGAGGCGGGTGAGGGCAATGGCTTTTCCAGGCCGATGTATCCCGGGAATTTCCCATGTGTCTTTGCAGCAGCATCCTCAGTGTTGGAGATACGTGTAATGTTGTATTTTCCACTGATCGTCTTAGTGTACTTTCGTGGAACGAAGGTTTGTCCGGTATTTTAGATGTACCCAGCGGGAAAAGGAAAGAGAGTAAGCTGGAGAGAGGGTATTCCCCTGGCATCATTCCAAGACACTGAATGCCTGGAATGCCTAGCATGTTCACCTGCCCCAAGGTTAACGTGGAGGAAGTGCTGCCAGGAAGGCGTCCAGATTTGACCTTGAGGAAGTTAACTGCAGGCTGTAGCAAGTGACAGATACTCTGGATGTCTGTGCAGCCTCAGGCAGAGAGGTACCTCAGAAGTCTTTGGTCTCTGGCATCCGTTTTGTGTGCCAGGAAGAGGAAACCCCTCCCGTCCTGTCATAGAGTTCTGGGGACGGGGGCTGTACTAAGCAGTCTGATCTTCAGCTCACAAAACTTCCGGCTCCTTGTTTCCAGCCGTGGGGCTCGGGCGCCCTCTTCTTCCATCTCAGCTTGCCTGAAACCAGTGCCCATTCTTGCTCAGAAGAAACAGCCTGATTATCGCCTTGGTCTCCACGTCTGTGCTAGAAGCCGCCCTGGATATCTCACGGCTGTGTCCCTGGTGGCATGTTTCAGGAGGGTGACCCACCTCGAAGCCCTTCAGTTGCCCAGAGCCCTGGAAGATTCTCTCTGCAGGAGCATCGAGGGTGTCAGGGGACGGGGTGAAAGAAGTGGTTAATAACATGACCTGTGGTCAGAGACATTTCCCACCTGTGTATGTGAGTGCTTTCAGATCCACGAAGCCATGTGGGGTGCCGTGGTTACATGAGATGCCCGTCCCTTTCCTGAGCTCAAAGTCCGCAGCGGGCTAGACGCTCACAAGCAACTAGACCACCGTCCGAGTGATGGCTCCTGCAAGCCAGGAGACGTGGGTGGCAGAGCCGGCTCGTCATTTTGCAGATCTGGCCAAGCCTTTGTTTTTCTCTGCAAACCCCAGGGAGCTCAGTGAGGAAGGCTTCTCGTGGCAGCCCTCCACCTGGACCTCCCCGCTCAGGGAGGGGAGGGTGGGCTACTTTGCAGGCACTTTCCTTAGCAATCACAGGATGGTTTTTAGACTTTATTAAATATGAGCTGAGGAGGCTGGCTTAGTGAGGAGGCCCTGTGATTTTAAACTGTGGGCTGAGGAGAATTTGGAGACAGGGCAAAGACTCTGAAGGGAGCAAGGACTCTTTCAACCGGAGACCTGCAGTGAGCAATAAGCAATGATGAGCGATAGTCCTCAATTTTGAAAAAATGCTGTGTAATCTGTACCACTATCTTGTCTACATCCCCCCTTTTCCTGCTTTGTGCTGCACTTGTTCCCTTTTTCACAGACCATGTTGCCCACGCAACCCTCACCTGTGTCTTTTTTTTTTTTTTTTAATCAATTATTTATTTATTTATTTTTGGCTGCATTGGGTCTTCGTTGCTGTACGCGACTTTCTCTAGTTGCGGAGAGCAGGGGCTACTCTTTGTTGCAGTGCGCGGGCTTCTCATTGCAGTGGCTTCTCTTGTTGTGGAACACGGGCTCTAGGCGCGTGGGCTTCAGTAGTTGTGGCACACGGGCTCAGTAGTTGTGGCGCACGGGCTTAGTTGCTCTGTGGCGTGTGGGATCTTCCCGGACCAGGGCTCGAACCCGTGTCCCCCTGCATTGGC
Source organism: Eschrichtius robustus (assembly GCF_028021215.1). Lineage (NCBI taxonomy): Eukaryota > Metazoa > Chordata > Mammalia > Artiodactyla > Eschrichtiidae > Eschrichtius > Eschrichtius robustus. The sequence goes on from NC_090838.1 coordinate 40,919,416, forward strand.
AGGCAGATTCTTAACCACTGCGCCGCCAGGAAAGCCCTCACCTGTGTCTTATAGCTGCGCTGGCTCGGTACCAAATTCAGCATAAATTATCTTGCAACTGGGTCACTTAGTCAATATGTGTAACTGGCTATTTATTCACAATCACTTTTGAATGAGTTGAGTGGTTGGCTCATCCAGGCCACTCCAGAGTCACCCTTGTTCCAGAACCCACCATGACCTACCCATGACTGTGCCTTGAAGTCCACTCTCCTCCAATCTCTCAGTGTCTCCTCCGATCTACCCACCCCATGCCTCTCCAATCCCCTTTCCCCTTCTCCCCAAATGGCTCTGTTCTTTTCGGTCATGCCATACCCACATCTGTTCTTGGTAGGGGCTCACCCCTCTGCCTGCATCAGGCCGCCTAGTTAAGTCTCATCCAGCCTGCAAAGTCTGCCTCAGTTCTTACCTTTTTGTGAAGCCCCCTAACCACCTTCTTTCTCCTATACCGTTTCTTCTTGCCCTGAGGTTTTTTTTTTTTAATTTTAAGATATATATATATTTTTTTTAGCAGTTTTAGTTTTTATTTTTTTATTTTTTTAAATTTAATTAATTTATTTATTTTTGGCTGTGTTTGGTCTTCGTTTCTGTGCGAGGGCTTTCTCTAGTTGCGGCAAGTGGGGGCCACTCTTCATCGCGGTGCGCGGGCCTCTCACTATCGTGGCCTCTCTTGTTGCGGAGCACAGGCTCCAGACGCGCAGGCTCAGTAACTTGTGGCTCACGGGCTTAGTTATTCCGTGGCATGTGGGATCTTCCCAGACCAGGGCTTGAACCCGTGTCTGCTGCATTGGCAGGCAGATTCTCAACCACTGCGCCACCAGGGAAGCCCCATTGCCCTGAGTTTTTAAAGAGCCAGATGCTTGAGGAGAAAGTTATACTGTTTTTAAGTTCCCAAAGCTTTGAGTATGAAGGGAAGTATGTGAATGACTTAAAGAGTCTTTATGAGTCATAGAGTAGGAGAGAATGCATGGGATGACTGAGTAGTTTTTGGACATAAGAATCCTTTCTGGGCTGCTGGTGAGTGTTTTGGGGAGGGGATTGGGAGAGGAGAGCAAAAGAGTGTGGAGCTACTGTTGGGCCCTGTTCCATCTCTGGGTTTGGAGGGTAGGTGTAGATGCTCCTGGATGGGTTTGGGGTCTGAGGCCACAGTGGCCACACACCTCGCTTCCTGAGGGAAACTTTGTGGGGAGGAAGCTTAGCATGTGCTTTGCCCAACATGGCAGCTTCTGAAGCGTAGGAATGGCTGCACAGTAATTTTAGGCAGAAAGAGGGCCTCGTTAGATGTCCTCCCTCCCTTTACAGACAGGCCTCATTTGGCTCCCGGGAGGCATGGAGAAGCTCTAAAAAGTCTCCTAGGTAACTGGTAGTTTAAAACCTATGGGTTTGACAGGGATTCACCCTGGTTTAGGTCAGGGAGCCCAAAGCAGAGGCTGTTGGGTGGACATTTCGAGTCTGAGAATGAATGGAGAGAGGAGTGGCCAAGCCTGAGAGGTTAGTGGAGCCAGAGAAGTCCATAGGGCAGGCCAAGCTGAGTGGGGGGATCCGAGTCTTTCCAGGAGCCATCCCGAGCTTTGCTTGTGCTGAGGGGACCAGTGGCAAGTTACTTCTGAGGAAAGGGAACCTGGACACTCAGTGGTTAATCATGATGAAGGAAATGAATCAGGTGTGGCGCTAGCGGATTCCAGGTGTGATGGGCAGCAGAGGAGGCGTTTGAGTTGGATGCAGGAGGAGAAGGAGGTGGTCACGTGGGAGGAAGGGTTCTAGGCGGGGGGACAGCGTGCAAAGGCTCTGGGAGCAGAGAGCAGGTTGGGTTTGGGGGACTGAAAGGAGGTCAGAGCACTGGCTCTGGCGCTGCAGGAAGATGGTGGTATGGGACAAAGTCTGGAAGGTCACACAAGCCTTGTGGCTCTGGAACTGAGTTTGGACTTTTGTCTTCAGTACAATGGAAGCTATCAAAGGGATTGAACAAAGGAGTGACACCATCTGATTGGCTTTTGAAAGATTATTATGGCTGTTCTATGGAGTCCAGATTGGGAGGGCTCAGGGGTCCAGAATGGCAGCCCAGGGACGAGATCCTCCCACCCACACAGGAAAGCCCAGCATATTCAATCTCATTCTCCACCTGGTTCCTTTGCCCTGAGCATCCTTTCTGTCCTGGGGTTTGACATGGGACTGAAGTGCCCTAAAAGCCTCTCAATTCAATGCAATATATATTATTGACTATCTGCACGTGCTCACCCTTGAGCAAGGCACTCTAGGGGATGCAAGAGACAGGACCTGATTTCTGTCCCCCAGGAGCTTTAAAATTACACAAAGAGGAAAGACATTTGTTTATTGATCAAATAGACAACCATCCTCTACCATCCAGGCACAGGACTTAGGGGAAGACTAAGATATGATCTCTGCCCTTTCTTCTGGGGAGACAGAAGTTTAAAGAAAAGTTTGCACAATTTTATGTAATAGTGGTACATGCTGAATGTTAAGGAAGGGAGGGAGGTACTATGTCAGGAAAGCTTCTCACAGGGAGTGATATTTGTAGTGGATCTTAACCAAGAATCAGGAATAGGGATGGGCTGGCGGTGAAGGTGAGAAAGGACATTTCAGGCTTAAGACTAGTCTTATTCAAAAGTAGGCTTGCTGGACACTACACTCGATATGAGTCAACAGTGTGAAGTGGCTGCTGAGAAAGCAAGTGCCATTTAGGTTGTATTAATGAAAGCATAGTTCCTAGAATGAAGAAGGAGATGATTGTGTGGTGCTGTTCTGATTATAGAGCTGTTGTGTATAGATGAAGGATGTACACGTAGAATTGGATGGATGTTCTAATCTGGGACCTCTGAGAACTAGATTCCAGAATGAGGTTAAACATGTATTGATTTTATTAAGGGAAATTCCCTGGGAGAATAATAGGGAGAGAGCCAGGGAAGGCTGGGAGAGCCATCAGACCACAATATAAGTCTTACCCCAGTTGCAGGGGAGAGGGGAGAAAGGTTGGATGGAAGCATTCTAGACTGTCATGCAGGATAAGGAAGGGTTGGCAAGGGCCTCAGGGAGTCCTCCAGCTGAAGTCAGCTGTCTGAGCATCCTGTGTTTTTCCAGGATTTAATATTCCTAACGCACTTGATCATTGGCTGGGAGCAGCCTGGTCGGTGTGTGGTCTTAGTGCAAACATGGGAGTGGATTTCTGAGACAGCAGCTGGGGCCCTTGACTGATCAAACTCCCTATAGCTGGGGGACTGGGAGATTCACATGGCTGCCTGTAGAGGATGCCTGGGGCAGTGGGAAAATTCAACACCATACACGGGAAAGAAGAAGCCTGAAGGAGTCTCAGAGGTGACCCTCATTAGTCATTTTTTAAAAAGTTGTTTATTTGACATTATTTATTCATATGGCTATATGCTGGGGATATCTATAGTAACGGACCCATCCCTCAAGGAGCTCATAGTCTAGTGGGGCTAGACTAGAAATCGGGGGCCTGCAGCCCGATATGTACTGTGATGACGGTATGAACACAGAACCCTGGGAGCACAGCCTGGTGATGATGCTGGTGGTGACAGCGTCACTAGATTCCTGGAGGAGCTCGAGCTGGGTTGTAAGGACAAACTGCAAGTCTTTAGGTAGAGGTGGGGGAAAGGATTCCACTAATATTCAAAGACACATGGTATATGGGATGAGACTTAATTTTCATGTGAAAAACATAATTGGATTGTTTTGACCCCAATGTGTGAAAACTGTGGGGAGACAAATTTGGAATCAAAACAAACAAGAACTTTTTGATGGATGGAGCTCTGCAAAGGTGGGAACGGGTGCATTTCCAGTGCTCTTCAGATGTAGCTGGGCAAGCTGTCAGTAGGGGTGGAGTCAAGTCAGGGAAGGTTGGTTGTAATTCTCAAGGTGATTGTTAGAGTTCGTCTTATCCTTGAGATTCTGTGATTCAAAGGACCCCTTTCTGCCCTACAATACCTGGAAGGCAGCCACTGGGGTAACCCTCTGCACCTTCTCAGCCTCAGGCTGGGAACTGGTCTGCAATTGCCTCTTGGCCAGGGACGGGAACAGGGGACCCTATTTCTTTTAAGAACATACAACATAGGCCAGGAGTCCCAGGCAGTGACTTTCTCTGGCTGATCAGGGGAGAGATTTCCATCAGCACTCTTCTGATTGGCCTCTCCAAAGAAGGAAGCCAGGCCATGAATATGCACAATGCACTGTAATTACTACAAAGACTTCTCAAAAACTCTATCCTTCCTGGAGAAGCCCTCCCTAGAGGCTTGACAAGTGTCTGAGAGAAAACAGGCTGCTAATTAGCAAAGAAGTTAGATTACATATATTCCTGACAATATCAATTTTTAATAGAATTGGATATTAGTTGTTTAAATCTGATAGCAGAACCTACAATCAAAAAGGTGTTCGTTTTCAGAAGAAAAGTCAGAGCAGTGACAGCTGCACAGACTGTTCATAAGACATTACTTACTGGTAATTCTGAAAACTGGGTGTCATGGATAAAGCATTAGTGTTAATCCCTGCCTAGCCACATGCTAGCTGTGGGGTCCTGGGAAAATGTCAGTCTTCCTGGATCTAATTTTCCTTCTAATCTGTAAAAGGGGGATTCAAAACCTATCTGTACTTGTTAGAGTTCTCTGCTGAAAACAACAGACACAGACTTTGGCTGATGCATGCAGAAAAGCAGTGTATTAGAGGATGTAGGGAGCTCCTAGAATCAATGGGGAAAGTGGCAGAAACCAGGGAAGGGCTACGAAGCAGAGATCCCAGCCAAGGTCATAGCCAGGAGCAATCAGGTGAGGGTGCCCGTGCTGGAACTGCCTTCTCCTGAGGCTCTTTGCTCGTTGCTGCCCCTGAATGGCTGTTAACTGTCTCTTGTGTCTGTGAGTCACTCCTCACAGATTCAAAGGCCCAGGAAGGAGCGTGTGATCGCTGCATCTGGACCCTATGCTAGGCCCAAGCCGGTGAAAGCAGGAAGAAAGAATGTCTGCTCTTTCGGCTTCTATGGGGTCTCCCCAAAGTCCCAGAGAAGGGAATTCCCCTCAACAGGAAGGTTTTTGGACACTGGGTGGTCAAATACAAGACAAAACAAATGGGCAGTGGCCACGATATTATCTCTCCATAATTTGTGAAGCTGATGACTGTATATTAAACTATCTCACGCACACTAAAGTGCACTGCAGTTGCCGGGAGTTACTGACGTTAGGATTATCATCCTTCCATATATGGTTTTTCCTCCCAGGTACGGCTTGTTATTTCTTGCGCCTCCATTTCTTTGCTCTAATTCACCTTTCCCAGGAAGTCCTCCCAGATTGGCCATCTCAGCTTCTAGCTCTCCCTGCACTTCTTCAGCGCTCCGGCCTTCCCCTATTAGATTTGTAGCACTGTTGCATTTGAACTTTTGGAGGAATCAGCAAAATGGTTTTCACACTGGGTTCCACGGAGCACTAGGGTTTAGCTTAGGCAGGAGCTGTTGCGGGTGGGTAGAGGGGGAGACTGAAGGACAGTCTGCTGACCTCTTTGTAGCCGGTTGGGTTTCCCAGGAAGCCAACCCAGAGAGCTAGAGTTTAAAGTGGAGGACGTTTATTAAGGAGCAGCCTTGGGATGGATCCCTGTGCCGGGGTGTGGGAAAGCAGGCGTGGGCAGAGGGAGAAGTCGAGCTGTGATGCAGCCCAGCGATGGTGCCAGTCAACTGCTCAGGAGTCTGGAGCTAGAATGGTCCTTCACAATTGTCCTGAGTTGGGCCAAGATGTCTGGGCCATCATTGAATGTGGGCTGCCCGGGGAAGGGAGTGTGATCTTGGCTGAGGGGCCTCTCTGCAGCTGAGGCCATCCCTGAGGCTGCAGCTGAAGGCTGTCTGTTATCCTCAGCCCCAGCAGCTGTGGCATCAGGTTCTTCCTTAAAGGGATTCTGGGTGGCACATGGCAGTGTCCACCACAGGCCACCTCCCTGCTTCCTCATCCAGCTTCACCAAGAGAGAAGCAGCTTTGCTTTGACCTGTTTTATAGTTAGGGTTTCTACACAAGAGCCCCTTTGAAAGATAGATTCTATTGCTAAAACACCTTAGGCATCACTGTTCTTGTCCAGCCCTCTTATTTTTTAGGGGAAGAAATGGAGGCCCATCTTCCCTGATTTCTAACATAGTATCCTTTCTATTATACCAGGGTTGGCATCTCTTTATCTTTGTTTCCTTTCTTTATATATAACAGCTGTAAGGACAGACTGACTGAATGCGGCACTGTTGGTTTCCTAGTGATATTTATACTCTCTTTCTTTCTTCCTATAGAACCTCAGTTTGGTTTGTGCTCAGTTAAAGAACCTCATTTCCCAGTCTAGTTTGCAGTGAGTGGTATCCCTACAACAAAGTTCTGGCTCATGAGAAGTAAGCTGAAGCCTTCTGGGAAAACTCTACTTCCTTAATATTGCTTATATTAAGTGCTTCCACCACTTCTTGCTGCTACCCCTTTGACTTTCTCCTGCTGCCTGGAATACAGGCATGATGGATGGAGATTCAGCAGCTATTCTGAGAGAATAAGGACAAGGTTCATATCCTAAGAATGGCAGAGCAGAAAGCTAGAAGTGCCTGAGTCTAGATAGGCTTTGTGGAGCTCTCATCTATTTCACCTGGACTTAACGTTACTTGAGGAAAATAAAAATCCCTATCTATTTAAGGTGCTGCTATTTGGAATTTGGGTTGTCAAATGTAGTCTCAGATGGATAACACTGAGTTAAACGGAGAAAAACAGGATCTTGGACACGGTGTGTTCAGATTAATATCTTCACTTGCCCTGGTTTCAGAACCATCAAAATCTCAGACCGGAAGAATCCGAGGCTTCCTGCCTGAAGACTTAGTGAAGGAAAAGGACATTGAACTGAGAACTTAGAAAACTGGATTCCAAGAAAACTGGGTTCCAAGTCCATTTCTGCCATTCACTAGTTGTGTAATTTGGACAAGTTGGGTAGCTTCACAGGGGCTCAACTTCCCCTAATTATAAAGACAGAGAGTAGAAGTAGATCTCAAAGTTTCTTTCTCTTGTTCTAAATCACTGCTTCTCTCAACCCATGACTGAGTCTACACTGGAAGTGGATCTGTGTAGAGTCACATTTTGGGGCAGTAGTTACAGGTTGGGATGTTGTGGGTGGCACAAGTGTGAGAAATAGCTTTGCTTTTAAAGGCTATTTCTTGCTATGTATGATCCAGTTTGCTAAGGATTTTCTTCATACAAAAGTCTTTGTATTTTTTTGTGGGTTGATTATTGGCTTAATTAGTGTAATTAAGCAGAGTTACAAAATTAGTGCAGATCTCTGTAATTAGGTACCAATAATGTGTAATTAAGTAACTACATCTTGTAATTATAGACTTGAAAATGTAGTGCCACTTTAGAGTCTTTGTTATATTTTGTCAAAAATTTGTCCTAAATCTACACACAGAACATTTAAGACATTCACTTTACCCCATAGTTGAATGGGTGTTTTTTTATTCCTGTAAATTATTAACAACACCGTTTTTACCTATTAGATAATAATACCATTGTATTTTATTTTCCAATCAAACATCTTTTTTTGTGGGGGGGGTCACAGAGTTAAAATAAATTTCCTTCACACTTTAAGAAAAAGTAGTTGTGACTCAAAAATCAAGTAGAGGGTTTGAGAAATGAAAGGAGAGAAATGCTGGTTTCAATTTAGAGCATATAAAATAGAAGCTGGCAGGCTTGAGAAGAGTGATTTGAATTCTAGAAAAGGAAATCCAGAATAGTGCTACATGAATCACACTGAAGTCACATCATTAGTTGTTGGAAGTACAGTTTGGCTAATTTTCCAGGTATTTTATATACATTTTATTTGCATCCAAATTTTTAGATGCATAATATTTTTATCATTTGACAAGCTTATTTATTACAGGGGTTCCACGATGATGGAAATGCTCCAGATTTGTGACATCCCTAGTTTTTTCAAATAGATTTGCAAGAATGCTCCTCCAGAGAGCACCCAGAAAGCTTCAAAGGGAATCTTCTGCTCCTTTCCCATTCTAAAGAATAGCATGTCCTATTGCTGTGTGAATGGGTTAGGAGCTGCGTGTAGTCGCCGTATTGGTGGAGTAGAAAACCATAAATAGTGACTCACATTTGAGGCGTATCGAAGCAAAATGATATGGCCTCTAATCCTTCCCTTCCTTAGAACTTGAGGGTTGTGACTTCCTTAGAACTTTGAACCCCTAAGAGGTAGATGAAATGCCCTAGGCTGGGAGTTAGTGTATACTTAATTCTGGTGCAAGCTCTGCCTTTGACTAGTCTTGTGATTTTTCTGTTTCCTCACCTGGGTTATGTACCTAAAAAGTGGTTCTTTTAGTTTATCTAGTTTTCAGGGTCAAATGGACAAAGGGTATGGAAAAGAGCAAAGACAGTTGTAAAGTATATCTTTGTGTTAGGTTTTATTTCCTATTATTATTTGGGGATATGGGAGATTTGGGGGATGCCCTTCCATTTTCTTCGTGTAGGTCACTACTCACTCCTCTTATTTATACAGATGTAGCTTTTTAATGAAACACCCTCATTTTGCAGATGAAACTGAGGCCCAGAGAAGTCAAGTGGTTTGTGTAAAGTTCGAAGTTGTCTAGCAACAGAACCATTTTTAGAATGCAATGTTTTTTGACTTCCCATCAAGTGCCCTTTCCAATCACTCTTATTACTTATGGCTAGTGTTGTCCTTGGGGACTGATGGGAGTTGGGGAACCATCTACCCTCATGGATATATCTCTAGGAGTAAAGCAGACCCTTCTTATGTTGATATTTTCCTGGAGGAGATCTGGATGTTGATGCTTCTCAGTAGCCCTTTTCCTGAAAGATAGGAGGAGGCAAGAATTGCATTTGGTGAACTAAGATGACGCTTTCTCGGGTGAATTATGAAAACTTGGGATGAAGAGGAAAAGCATAGGGTGAACTGGCTCTGCCTTACGCAGGTGTGTGGGGCGGTAGTCTGGGGACTTGAGATGAGAATAGAGGGGGTGAAGTTGTTACGGCAGTGGAGGAGATACTGGGTGTCAAGTAGCTTTTTATTGTATAATGGAAGTAGTTTCGTGGCTTTGGGTAGAGCAGGTTGGTGGTAGATCCAGAACTATGGTGTATAAATACTCTAGTTATTATGTTCTTATAACACAAGTTGAAATATGCTTTTTTATGTCTCCAGTGGTTACCATTTGCTAACTCTTAACTGAGATGTTTGAGTTTGTCGATCTGCTTCAGGACTTTCTCTTACAATTGGTGGGAAGAGTGCTTTTCCCTTAGGATTTGATAAAAGGATTCATTTTGGACGACTGAACCCACTCTGTGGAATGGATATATAATTTACAGAGGACTTAACTTAAATATAGCTTATAGGCAGAGCTATAACCAAGATATAGTATGATTTTTATTACCTCATCTCTCCTTACTAAGAAATGGAAAAAATTTGAGACATTTCTAGTTTCTATTCAGCTTCTCTTCTTTCAACAGTTTAATTTTTAATTTCTTGTCTATGTTTCCCTGCAGTTTGCATTCCATACTAAACTGCCTTAGAAAGTTTTTTTTTAATTGAATGGTGAACTGTAATATCAATTAAGGAGACTATTCGGTGTCTTTACATACAGTTATTCAAGTTCAGACTGGATTTCTAAATGGACCACTTCTCTGAAGCTCTAATTACCTTAATTCCCATTCCTAATGTCACGCTAAAACTTCTAATTCACACTTTAAACAATGCCTGCCACTTCTCTGGTATTGGGAAAGCCTATTGGGTTTTATATCTCTGCACAGGGCTGAACTACTCAGAATTGTTCTGTGGCAACAAGAAGTTTACCAACCCTAAATTTTGTTGACCAGATGAGAACAATGGCTAGGAAGTTTAATCACTGTCTGTAGAAGTACATCAAATTATATGAAATTCTTTTATCATCTGGTTTTGATGAACAGAACATCATATATTTTGTCTACCCTGGATTAATGGCATTGTGTTTTCTGTTTAATTATTTTAAGCCCACTATGTTAGGTCAGAAACAGTGAAGGGTCTGAGATTTTATTCTACATGCAAGCTAACAAGTCATCCTGCCATCGTGTGTCCTCTGTGTGTATGTGTGTGTACTAACAGAAAACAGAAGACCTCTGGGTCAGACACAAAGTCAGTTCATTATGTACAGAAAAACCTGCAGCTTCTTAGCTCTAGTTCTCCAAGCCCCAATCTGCACGTGGTGATACGGTGAGGGCCAGATAGTAACTGCACATGTGGTAGGGTGCATTACAGGAGAGGAACTCCACAATGAGGAAGCTCTGATCTTACATAGGGCCTCTGGCAACTTGCCCATCCTTCACTTCCGAAAGAAAGAGACCTCTCTTTAGTCTCTTTAGATCTTTCTTTAGTAAACCAGTCTTTTCCAGGTTGGGAAGAAGTCTTTACCTTTACTACCCTGGAATGTCTCTGGAGAGGGGTCTTTAAGCTTTACTATATTGGTCAGGAAACAGATCCTTCCTCTGACGTGGAGGGATACACTGTCTCTAGGTTCCAAAGTTGTTTGCTAGTCAGACATTCTGGAAGAGATAGTTTGAGATGTGCATAAACATCAGACTCATGAAGGATTATCTCTCAACATACATGTAGACAACATCTTTCCCATAAACAAATTAATAAAAAAGCAAAAACACATAAACGTTTGAGGCTCCTCGTGAACTATGGATAAAATCTGAACTTCTTAGCCTGGCATTCAAGGCCCTTCTCTCTCTGTCTGCCTTCTACAATTCCCCATCTCTAATCCTCTGCTTGGACATAACTGTCTTCTCAGTGCTGTCTTTTCTTTTCTGCATAGTCTTTCTCATGGCCTTCATTCTCGCTTTCCCCTGCTTTTGGAGTGCCTTCCCTCATCTCCTTTCTATTTTATTAATTCCTTCCCATATTTCAAGAACTAGTTCATCAAGGGTGCATCACCCATCAGGCACCCATTCTTTCCAGTTGTAGGGTAGGTACATCTTCCTATCTGAGCTAATGCGAAAACCTGACATTCATTGTATGCAAAAGGATACATACAGTGTGACTTGATTTCCTTGCAAGGAGACTATCACCCCCAGGGCTTAGCTATTTTAAGGTCAGAATGCAGTTGGGAGTAGAGTGGATCACACTGGTCTGTGGCCTGGTTAGCCTGGTACCTCAGTCCTTCAAAGGCCCCTTAGATTAAAAGCAGGTTGCTGAGAAAGCCAAGGTTGCGGACTGTATTCTGATACCCTAAATTCAGGATTAAAATGTGCCCCCAGCCTCTTCAGCTATGTCTCATTTCCAGCTCCAATCAGCCTTCTAGAGAAGGGCTTCTCAAAGCTTAACATGCATGAGAAATACCTGAGGAACCTTATTTAGTAGGTCTGGGGAAGGACTTGAGAATTTGTAATTCTAAAAAGCTCCTGAGTTATACTGATGCTGCTGGGCCATGGCTCACACTTTAAGAGGAAAGGTTCTAGATAATTTTTAGTGATCAGGGTATGTGTGTACATACATGTGAATCTCTGCAAATGCTGTTTACCTAGAAAAAGAATCCAGAAAAGGAACTGATATTTCTGAGAATATTATATCAGAGGCAGGATTTTTTTTCTTTTCCATTTTACAGCTGAGAAAACTGAGATTAGAAAGGATAAATCTTTCTGATAATAAGCAAAAGAGCTAGAATTCACACTCATTCCTTCTCATTCCAAATCCTCAGTCTGTCCACCATACTAAGGTCAAGGTGTTTCAGGCCTGTTGACTGACAAGTGGAAATAATACCCTAGGCAGCCCTCAGGTCCTGAATAACTATGCAGTGCTTTCAGTTGAGGTGTCTTGCGGAGCAGGCAGGCAGGTTATGTGGTCAGCTTGGATCCAGTTGACGAGAGCCCCTTGGAAGACAAGGTACCTTGTATACAGAAGCATGTTGGAAAGTTCACAGAGTTCTTTTCTTGCTCTGTAACTTTCTCTGAATTTTCCAGACCATGTAATACTCTGTAATTTCCAAAACCTAATAGCTTTTATTTTATTATTTATTTATTGAAGTATAGTTGATTTATGATGTTGTGTTAATTACTGCTGTACAGAAAGTGATTTGGTTATACAAATATATACATTCTTTTAAAATATATATTCTTTTCCATTGTGGTTTATCATAGGATATTGAATATAGCTCCCTGTGCTATACAGTAGGACCTTGTTGTTTATCCATTCTATATATAATAGCTTACATCTGCTAACCCCAAACTCCCACTCCATCTCTCCCTCAGCCCCCTCCCCCTGGCAACCACCAGTCTGTTCTCTATGTCCGTGATTCTGTTTCTGTTTCATAGATAGGTTCATTTGTATCATATTTTAGATTCCACATATAAGCGATATCATATGGTATTTGTCCTTTTCTGACTGACTTCACTTAGTATGATAATCTCCAGTTGCATCCATGTTGCTGCAAATGGCATTATTTTGTTCTTTTTTATGACTGGGTAGTATTCCATCGTATATACATACCACATCTTCTTTCTGCATTCATCTGTCGATGGACATTTAGGTTGTTTCCACGTCTTGGCTATTTGTGAATAGTGCTGCTATGAACATAGGGGTGCATGTATCTTTTTGAATTATAGTTTTGTCCAAATATATGCCCAGGAGCAGATTTGCTGGAGAACCTAATAGCTTTTAATGTCTTTTTCCAATGTTTATTCATTGCTCTCCTGATTAAGGTGTTTAGCTTTTTACCACATGGCATATACAGTGGGAAGTCAATACCAGGAAATAGCCTCATGGGGCTGGGCAGAGGTGCTGCCCCTCCCCTGGCCTCCTTATCCTCCCCTCCCTGCCCCAGCCCTACCTTCTCCTGACCACACCTGTGGTCTCTGTGTGGTCTTGGGGGCAGAGTCTGGCCAGTGAGCCATGGGCAGGGTTGTTTCAACCCTCATCTTCTGGTACTCCCTTCACTATCAGGGGCTCCCTGAAAGTGCAGGACTCCTGGACCATCAGTCCCAGGAAGGCCCAGCAAAAGCAAGTGAGCTCAGTGACTCTCAGACTTAGCAACGTGTCACAGTCACTTGGGGAACTTAAAAAAATACTGATTCCCAGCCTCACTCGGCTCTAGTGATTCTGAATCTCTGTAGATGGGGATCCCATACTCTGTCTTCTTAGAAGAGCTACCTGGCTGGTACTGATACAGCTGGTTCTTTGACCAGCCTTCAGGACCCTTGTGTGTAGAAGGGAAAAGACCCTCACACCAGGTTGGCAGTCAAGGTTGATCCCTATCACCACTTATTCCTGGGCCCTCAGGCAGGATCATTTTCCCCTGTCCTAGGTCTCTGTTTTCACATCTATAAAATGAGGGATCAGGTTAGGTAATTTATTTGGCTCCTTATGGTTTTAAGTTCCAAAGACTCCATTGGGGTTGCTGTGGCCCTAGAGAAAGCTCAGAGTGGCCTCAGGATCGCAGTCACCAAAGGTCCTCCGAAGTGTGGCTCCTTGTTTAGCCTTGCTTGTTCCCCTCTTCAGGCGTGAGACAGAGTTCTTCCCCTCCAGGGCGCTGTAGGACGAGCCACTGCCGGTGTTTGTACCACTTCCAGGGCTCACCTCCTTCCCCACTAGTCATGTGGAGACACTAGATATTATCATTTGGGGGTTAGTAATATTTTAACTGGTTTAATTTGATTTTGCCTTACTCAGCATTATGGCATGTCTAGCACTCTGCAAGAGTTTACGAGCTACAATTCCTATAGATGAGTGGCTTTCCATCTGGCTGCGGCAACGTGATGTCAATATGCTGAACTCAATAGGGATTCCAGGTGGGATAGTAGGTGTTCAGGGATGGGAAGATGGGAATGGGCTGGGAAGTTGGGAAGGCTTCATGGAGAAGCTGGTGCAGTTTTAACTGAGATTCTAGGCACAGGCAGAAGTCCCAGATGGGCAGAGGTAGAAGAAGGAGGAGGCTAATATAGGAGGACAGATCATCCTGGACACACATCCTGGGCTAGTTCTAGAACAGGCAGGAAACTAACTGGAAGACACATACTGGGGAGAGTAAGATGAGGCCAGGGTGATAAACTGACACACTGACGGGTTCAGACACTGTCCTGTGGCAACAGGGAGTCATGGTAGACTCTTGAATGAGGTAGGGATGTGATAAAAGCATTGCTCTGGGAAGACAGTTTGGGTAAGAGTATACCGAATAGTCTAGAGAAGAGGGAAAGCTATTGTAGTATTAGTCAAGGAGTTAATCCGGGGCTGTGGCTGCCGTCCTGAGAGCCCAGTTCTGGGGCTGCCTTGGCTCTTCGGCCTGATGAAAACCCTTCACCTCGGGTTGGATTCCTCTGGTGCAATATGACCTCAGTCACTTCAGTACACATCTACCCAAACACTTCTCTGTCTGCAGCATTCAGTTAGGTTCTGTAGAGGATATGATGATCATCAGGACAGGGACCCTCCTTTCAAGACTGTAATCTAGTAAATAGCTGTGTTCCTGACTTCTAGGTCCTGGCCCCGTGCCAGTAAGGTTCAGGAACTGTCTGTCATGCATCTGTTCCCGTATCCATTCTCTGAGCACCTTATTGGGCACTAGGAACTATCAAAGGCAATAATGAGAATGCAACTCACTAAAAAATTCTCTCCCTGCTCTCATGAACCTCGGAGTTTATGTGGAGAAACCTGTGGACTTGGGATGACAAAATTAACAGTCGCCTGCTGAATGATGAGATCTCCACTCTTAATGAAATAGAAGCCAAAGAAGGAAGAGAAGGTGGTGATGAGAGAGGCCGGAGAAGCCTTTGTTACTGAGCAAAAGGGCTCGTGTGCCCATGGGACAGAAAGCCAAACTCTGACGGCAGGTGTTTGCAAGAAAGCAAGGGTTTATTGCTGGGTGCCAAGCAAGGGAGTGGGAGACAAATCTTGGATCCACTCCGAATTGGTCTTTGAGTGACGGGTTTTTATAAAGGGGAAGAACTAAGAAGTTGGGATTAATCATCTTCTTGTAACATTTCTTAATCATAGTTTTGGGAGTCAGAATGCCTACGGTTTACAAGTCTCTGGTCTGGTGGCCCATGATCTAGGGAGTCTGTTAGCTCACCTCGCCCTGGAGAAACAACCTGATTCTGTATGTTAACATACAGACATAATGTTATTGACAACAGCAATTTTAGTCCTCTGACTCTGTTTGATTATTGTTCAGTTAGCACAGGATTGAGATCAGAGGCAACAAGAAAGGGGATAACATTTTGGATAGAGAGGTTAATCATGAAGTTGGTTTAAGGGGGACTCGGTTTCACCGTCTTGGAGGGGGTGAGACTTCATCTAGCAAGGAGAGAGGGTGTGCTCAGAACAGCACAGTTCAACTGCAATATGATGCAAGCCACAAATGTCATTTTAAGTTTTAGAGTAGCCACATTAAAAAAGTAAAAAGAAATAAGCGAAATTCATTTTGATATGTTTTATTTAACCTAATACAACCAAAGTATCAATATTATTATTTCAACATGTAAGCAATATAGAAATTTTTAATGAGGTATTTTACCGTCTTTTTTTTTTTTTTTGTGCTGAATCTTTGATGATTTTAGAGGTGTATTTTACACATACAGCTTACCTCGCTTTGGACTAGCCACGTTTCAAGTGCTCAATAGCAACATGTAATGGACATCACAGGAGGGTGGGTAGACAAGCGATTCCACATAGCTGTATTAACCCTAAATATATGGGTCTCAGCTCAGCTGTCACAGGAGGGAAAAGCCCTGGGCCCAAGGAAGCAGACACACTATGGGAAAATGAGGAATAAAAATAAGTTAAGTTCCAGGGACTTAAAAGACTTGGCACAGGGAGGTACCCACGTTTTCTGACACAACAAATTGTAAATGGCTCTGGGAGAAAAGAGGCCCTGAATAGGAGCTGCATTTCCAGAGAAATGAGAGTCCTTAAAGCTGTCTGAATAGAAAATAAGGTTATCATTATTCCTTATCATTAGAAGAGAGAAGAATATTAAAAGGACTCAGTTCAGCTTGAATAAAAAAGATAAATTTCAAGGAAACTGGCATACAGTTTATCCATGACTGGATTTGCTGTAATAAAGTCAGCCAGGGAATAAGCCCAGTGATTTACAGGGAGCTTGCTTCTGTAAAATTTACAAACTGCTGTGATAAAATGTCACCTTTTATGATGCATTCCACCCGGGCTGCATATATAAAGGGCACTGCAATGGAAAGAGTTGCAAAAACAAAGCAGTGGCCTGGCTCCCCAGCTGCCTTTGTCTGCTTTTCCAGCAGAACTGGGGATTTATGGAAAGATGACCCAACCACTCGCCTTTTACGGTTGTGGTTTGCAAACTGCCAGTGAAATGGCATCATTTCCTTTGGTTTTATTTTGCCTCCTCAGGGACTGCTTTCAATAATTTCGACTAGGATAGCTTGGGGTGGGGTGCGAAAGGCTGGGATGAGGGAGACAAGACCCCTGATTCCGAGGGTTTCCAATCCAGTGGGGAAAGCAAGCATGCCCCCGAGTGATTTAACACACATGTGGCAGGTAGGAACGTTTAATACAATCCATGTCATAATCCTTTACTTTTCTAGATCAAAATTTATCTGCTCTGAGTCTCCATCTGCCTGTTTGGTAGGAAATTAAATCCCAGTCATTACTGGGGTTCCTTCCCTACTATATGAGATCATAGATGAATCCTGGGCTTTCACGGTACCCCAAGCCCAGAAGAGCCAGGTCCTCGGGCCACGATTTGTCCATCTTCACATTTGTCCTTTTGCCTTCACAGTGGCCCTGTTGAGAATGATCCTGCCCCTCTGCCTCTCAGTCCTCGTGTTCTGGGAGAGTCACAGGGATAGCCCTCTGGTACCTGCCCCAGTGACCGCAGCCATCCACCCGACAGCCCCAAACAGATCTCCTATCCCCACCCACCCAGGGCACTGCCTCTCGGTGAGGCCACTGACATCTCGCCTTAACACCAGTCTCAAAGGAAACTTCACTCTCCTCAAGTCGGTGGCTTCTCTCTCCCCTTTCAGCACCCAAATCCATGTCCCCTTTTCAGCAACCCCAGCTCTGTGTTCCTCAGTGGATCTGAAATATAAATTCTGTGTGTGTGTGTGTGTGTGTCTGTGCACATATGTGCATGTATGTGTGTAGAGATAAAATTGGATCTTGAAAAAAAAAGCAATGTTGGCGCCTTTGTCCAGAGGTGGATGTAGGGAAATCAATGTTCACACCAGCTACTTAGTTTCTCTTCTGATAATTTTTTTGGCTATACTAGGTAGACAAGGATCTGTGCTATAATGAGGCTAGAAGCAAAGTGCCTGGGGATGACAAGGGTGAGAGAGATGACGTTGAACATGGAGGAGCCAGGGGAGGCTCCAGGGAAGAGGTGAGGTCTGATCAGGCTGTGAAGGACAAGAGAGGTTTGCTCCCTAGGCGAGGTCAGTTCAGGCCTGAGCTGGGCCTGCAGTGGGGGGATGGGCCAGGAAGGAACATTCCCTTTGTGTGTGGGTGAGATGGGAGGCTGTGGAGGAGGAGGAAGTGGGGCTATAGGGTTTGGATACGAGGAAGAGGGGTAGTGGCTGCTGTGTGGGCTCTAAGCAGTGTGAAATGTAACGTCACGTGGCTACATCAAGTACTTAAGCTCATCCTTGGCGGTCCTCAAGCAGTGGATGTAATTTAGCTGATGAAACTGGATATGTGGTATGTGGGTGGCATTGAAAACAAGAATACATTCCTGAGACGCTGCCACAAAAATGTTTGTCCATCAGACACCAGGAAAAAATCCAGGCTGTCATAGCCAGACAGGTACTTGGATAACTTTATCCGAAATGTGCTCTTTGACGTTAACTTACCCAATACCTAACTCTCCATTGCACTGAGGGCCTGGGGCAGCGTGCAGCACTGAGATCCCTACCAATACCCTAATCCCTACTCACTCCCCTTGCCCCCCCCTTTCTCTGTTGTGCAGGTACTGATGTCCGGCTCCTGCCCGTTAGACCTGGCAATCCTGGGAGGAGGAGGACCAGTCTCTCAGGAGGCAGAGTGCAACAGAGGCTTCTGGGGTTGCATTGGCCATGGAGGCTGGCAGCGGGAGACAGGCTTTCAGGAAGGAGAACCCCAGGATATGGTAGTGGGAAAACCACTATTATAGTCAGTAGCAAGTTGGGAACAGACAACAAAACAAGCAAGCAATCCATTTAGAGGCAAGGAGAATTGAGAGTAAATCAATTCAGGAATGGGATCAGGTCAGTGGTTCAGAATCCAGGCTTAATCAGCAGCAGCATACTGAATTCCTTGGTTACGTACTGCTTGGTATGTATGATGCTGGGTGGCCAGGGGGATTTGCAGGGACTGTAGACCTAGTTTGCTAAAGAGGGAATGAAGCTGGTTGCTTTGAACTTCGACTTCCCCTGAGATCTGAACCCTCGTAGCTGGAGAAGGGAAACATCAGCTTCCTTGTTCCACTCTTCCTTGGTTAGAAGGTGCCAGGGGATCTGGTAAGAGAGTAGCCTGGACGGCTGGATAAGGTCCCAAATCCAAACTGTTGGGCAGCCCTTCTGTGTCTTGGTTCTCTGCATCCTCAGTCATCAGGCTTTGGGAACTGTCCATTAAGGTTCTGTCACTTGCAAAAGATGTATCTCCCAAATTAAGAGTAACTAGATTTTATTCTTGGAATTGAGCAAGAATTGGCAATAATTTAGCTTATAAAACTGTAGTTTAATGAAAGTATAGGACAATAGGCCTGGAAGAGGCTTTCTGCTATCATAAGATGAGAGTTTCTATGGGTGTTCTGACAGATTTACTGTTGTTTTAACTTAATAAACGATTTCTGTTTTAGCGTTGTTATTGTTCCCGTGGTTATAGGACACTCTATATTGTTTTATTATATTATCCCTCCCCCTCGGTTTTTATGGTGGCATTTTTCTCTTTGCTTAGCTTGTAAATAGACACATTTCCTCTGATCCTCCCAACTCTTCCAGGCACATGTAGAAATAGCAGTCTGTCAGTACATGGGGTGGAATTTGCCCCAACCCATCCTTCCGTTCTTCCTTCTGCCTCATAAGGGCAGAGGGCAGATTCCTCTTGAAGTCAGTACCCTCCTCCCAAATTGTTTTCATTTCTTCCCTCAAGCCATCCCAATAAAAAGAACAGTTATAAGGTCTTATGCTTATGAAGCATTTTTAGCTTTAAAATATGTTGTCTGGTGTGACCTTTATGACTGTCTGTGTGGTGGGCCATATGGAGGATGGGGATGTATTACTGTCTCCATTTTGCATTGGGAAATGCAGTTCTCAGAGGATAAATAGGATGCTGAGGATTGCTTAGCAAGTCAGTGGTGGAGGCTGGACCAGAACTCAGGTTTCCTGGCCGGTGGTCAAGGCACTTCCCAGGTTGGAAGGGCTGGGTGGAGGCAGAAGGACCAATCATCAAAGTGGTAGCCTGTTGGCCTTGGACTACTCCATCAGTGTTCCATTACCCTACTCAACAGATAATACAGAGCCTTAGCCTCTCTTTTCTTCTCTTCTTATTCCCCAAGAGAGAAATCGCTGCCAGGAAGGAAAAGCAAATTTAAATCTATGTCCTTCACTGTCACTGGACAGAGCCCATCAACATTAGATGGACAACGAGGTGGTCAACATTATGCAGGGGAGTTAGGACCGGCTGGAAGGAAAACCAGATCAAGTAGGAAAGGAATGGAAGAGAACCAACACCTGTGCCTGGTACCTCGTCTCAGTTAATTCTTTTAACAATGCTGCAAGGTAGGTAAGTCCCAACTTCAAAAGAGAAATCTGGACAAAAAGAGCCAGGGACAAAAATGGGGGTCAAGCACCCAAGCATGTGACAGCACTAGATTCAAATTTTCCTCTAAAACCCAGAGTCTTGGGCCCCTGTCCACTCGTCCACCTTTTAACCTTTTTTCCTCCTCAGTACCCAGGAGCCCATATCTCTCATGAGAGTCCGCATTCTCTCCCAGGACTAGGGGTTTAAATTTAGTAACATCTGATCAGAGTAAAAATATCGTTAAGAGATAAAGGGCTAACAAACCTAAACCTTTTGTCTATATTTGAACTTTAAAGAAGATTAAGTAAACTATTGTTTTAGATTAATCTTTTTTTGGAGGATGATTAGGGATGGGAAAAGGTGAAATGACTGTTCCTGGAGCCTCTGGCAGCCAATCAGGATGAAGATGCAGTCCTCATCCATCAACATCCATCAGCTGCCGGCTCCTATAATGGAAAGATCTTTTCTAGTTCTAACACTCTATGTTTCTATGACTGAATTCACCTAAGTTGGCCTCTGTCTGGGCCTGGGCCCTGTGCTCCGTTCAGGAAGGACATGCACCAAGCCTGTGCTTCTCATCTAGCTTTTTATTTGTTGCAGCTGGTCCCTCACCCAGTTCACCTCCTCCTTCCTGTGGATAGCCTCAATTACAGCCCTCGGGGAATTTCCTGCCCAAAGTCCTTAACCCAGCTGAAGATCCAGAGTCTGGGGGAGAAGGGGGCTTCGGCTTATCAGGGTTCACACTCTCTGCTATGTCCTTTTTTGTTTTCCCTCCCTCTTAAGTCTTAAGTCTTAAGATTTCTGGGATTTGAGTTTCAGAATGATAGGGAAAGAGCGCTTTTCCTAGAGACTGGGCATTCTCCTTGACCTGAAAAGATCCCGTTTACCTCTCTAGTTTACTGAGGCTTCGTACAGTGTAACTTTCTTTTCTCTCTTCTTTTCCTTTCCTCCTCTCCCGTTCTTCTTTTTTTAAATTCGTTCATAAGGTTTTTGCTGAACCCTATCAGAGGGAATGCTAAGCAGGATGGGTCACGGGGGTCACCCTAGGAAACACTGTGATATTCTTAGGGTCTGTGCCCTGCCTGGTTCAGAAGTGCCAGCACTGCTAACTTGGGGGTTGAGCTTCTGGATTTCTTATATTCCAGGAGAGTACTTTTCCTATTATTATTAGTATTCTTTTTTTCTGCTCTATCCGCATGAGGCTTCCTAGCTCCAGGTGACTATCTGATTCACCACCAATATTTTAATTTCAGCCAATTCTGCTATTTCTCTGAGCTCCAAGTCAACATCCCAAATCCCAGCATCATAATTCTGAGAGAAGGTGTAGGGCATGGGCCCAGGCTCCGATATGGCTGGTTACAACTCACAGTAATTATTCTGTAAGCACAGAATTGAATTTGTACTAAAAAAACCAACTGCCAGGCCAAGACAGCTTTTGGGCAATGATTATGGATCCCTGACAATAAAGTGCTGCCAAAAATTTTTTGAGGAGGTGACAGACATACTCAATGTATTACTTTATGAAGTATTTACTGAGATATTAAGATACTTCAGGTCAGTGACTGTGTTTTACTCACCTTTAATTCCCAGTGCAGAGCTCAGCACTGAGAATATAGAGGCATGAATACTTTGAGTAGGATTAATGAATAAATGAATGGATAAATATGTGCATGGCACTGATTGTAGAGAGGCGAAATCAGAGGCTGGGAACATTTTCAAAAGGCCTTGGTAATCATAAGATAAAATGACATGGTGATTGATCACATATGGAGGGAAGGAAATAATAAAAATTGATTTTAAGTTTATTATTAAAACTTTGGAGAATGGAGACATTATGTCTTTGGAAATAGAAGAGATAGATAAGACAGCTGGATTGAGGTGGGGGGAGGAGATGTCAACATTAGTATAGGCATGTAGAGATTGAAGTGATACTGGGACATCCAGATGAACACACAGAACAGGCAGCTAGAGGAAGGATGGGAGATCAAGACAGAGGTCTGGGCTTGGGGTGGGGATGCTGAAGTTCTTTTCTAGTAGGTGGTATTTTCTGTGGAAGAAAATTAGATATCTAAGGGAGGGAGTGCAGAGAGAATAAAAGAATGTCTGAAGAATGTGACTCGATGGGAAACTATTAAGTCTTTATATGGGGCTGATGGGTCAGTCTAAATATACTTCAGTGACATAGAAAACTAAATTAGTTATGGTACCATTTCCAATGCTATACACCAATTCCTGATGACCACTGTGTAAGAGTACTTCTGTCTGCGAGCCAAGAATGAATCTTTATACGTGGTATAGAGATCCACCCATTCATCTACCTACCCATCCATGTCTGTTTACCTCCACATCCATCCATCTATCCATCCTTCCATCAACCTACCCTCCCACTCACCCATCCATAATCTCTCCAACATTTATGGAATGGCTTTTCTAGGATAGGCTAAGGAACAGAGACTTTTTAGCACTACTGATAAGTCTTACCACGCAGCCACATTTGCACTGAGTCTGCCCACATGTGTGTCCCGGTAGTACCAACTCCTCACCATGTCTACCTCCTTTTCCTTCTGCTCCAGATCATATGAAAATGTGACACCCCACAACCTGCTGTGTCCTTGTGGTAGATTTCCCTTCTGTAACCACTTCTCCCTCTTGAGCCTTCTTGTTACCAGCTCAGTGTAGCTCCTGCCCAAGCCCACTCTTCCCAGGTGATAAATCCGTTTTCAGTCCACCTCCCAAACAAAACAAAACTTAGGACAAAGTCAGTAACCCTAGAAATCCATTCTCTGGTAATCCTTTTGCAGCTGCCCATCTGCTGGGGGGGCGGGGGGGCGGTTCCTATTTATAGAAGGAACTTAGAGTGAGATAGCTTACCTTGAAGGGCTAATAGCAACTGTGGTTGACTCATGGGGAGATACTTGGGTAGGGGGTCTTCCCAGAGCTCCTCCAGCCACTCTGTGATGCCTATTCTGGCAAGGCTGGTCTTTGAACAAGTCACAGTGGTTAACACCATGGACTTTGGAATTGAATAGGCTTGATTTGAATCTGGCTTTGCCAGTTCCCATCTGTGTGACCTTAGATACTTTCTGTTACTTCTCTGAGCCCCCTTTTCTGCATTACCAAAGTGCTGATGGTATCTATCTCACAGGGCTGAATGAGAGTTAAATGGAACAGTAACAATATAGCTGTTTATCTGTGGTGCTTAGTGTGTACCAGGAACCAGTCTAAGTGATCACTATGGGAATTACATAATTTAATCCCTTATAATAACTATATTATCCCCATTTGGTAGCTGAGGCTCTGAGGGGCTAAGTAACTTGCCAAGGTCACATAGTTAGCGAGTGGCAGAGTTGAGCATGACTCTGACAGTAAGATTTTGTAGCCATGCTCTTAACCAGTTCACCATATTGCCTCCTAGGATCGTGAGGGTTCAGCCCTTGACGTGTGGTTAACACTCAGTAACTGTCAACCATTACCGTACAAATATCCTCCCTAAGGCCTAAATTTATTCAGTGCTTTTACTCATTTACTTATTCACTCACTCAATTTCTAGAATACAAGCTCCATGTGGGCAGGAATGGGATTTTTGTCTGTTTTACTTACTGTTGCATTCTTGGTGTCTAGAACAGAGGTTGGTATAGAATAAGCACTCAATAAATTGGTAAATGAATGCATCTACTCACTCACCCATTTGTCAGAAAAGGTGTATTAAGCACCTTCTAAGTGCCAGACTCTGTGCCAGGTGCTGTGATGGGTTAGAGTCTCTGACCTCAGGGAGCTCATGATCTGACAAGGGAAACAAACTTGTGAGCCAGTAACTCAATTTCAATATGATGTATCCAAGTGTTACCGAGTGCTGGGGTGAATGGATGAGACCCCTATCTATTCCTTTGGGATGCTGCCTGATGTTCATTTAGTGTTGCTACCTGCTGTCTCTCAAGTCAGCAAATTCCTATCTATTAGAGTGAGTTTCCATTCAGCGGGATGAGGTACAAGTTCCTGCAAAGAGGAGGAGGAGGAGGAGGAGGAGGAGGAGGAGGAGGAGGTGGCTGCAGGGGCGAGGCTGGAAGTGTTTTGTTGTGCAGGCTGTGCACTGCACAGCTCTAGGGGGTGCCATTAATGTAGACTCTGATGGGAATGGTGCCATCGTAGTTGTGCAACATGGCAGCCCTGTGACAGCAGCCTTTAAGGCCACCTCTGAATCACTTCTTTCACTAGGGACCTTGGGGATTGCAGATGACTTAGACAAAACCTCTGAGGGCACTTCCCAATGCATTTTCTTGGTCCCAGCGACCTGTGTGAAGAGCCAGGCACATAAGCAGTATGAACAGCTTGCATGGCTGAAGGGAATGAACTCCACTGGGGTCCAATTGCTGTTTAAGCCTTAGTTGGGTGTGGGCCACGGTGACATCACTGACATCATCAGGGACATGACTGTGACCTCCAGGTTTCTCCTTATGACAACCTTGGGCCCCTTTTATTTGCCACATACTCTCTACTCAGTACCATATTGTCGCCTAATAGGGTGGGGAGCAAGTTCAGTCCTTGGCAACCTTGTGGAATTGAAATGAGCAGTTTTGGGTTTTTTTAGAACAAGTTTTCTCATGCTTTCTCAGCTCTTCCTACTGGGAACTGGGGGGAAGCTTCTGAAACTCATTACCCTGGGATGGCAGGGACTCAATGCCAAGGGGACCCTAGGGTTGCAGCAGAAGACTTTGGAAAACAGTGATACTTGTCCCCAAAGGGAGGACAATGCTTCAGTGATGGGATTTTTGTCTTGCCGAGTAGGCTGTGTCCCTTACGTTAGAGCTTAGGAACTTGCCCCGTGTCTGGGCGTGGGGCTCCTGGTAAGCTGTGTGCCCGATCCTTCTTTCCAGGACCTCGTGCCGCCGTATAGGGTTTTGAGGCAACCCCAAAGTTTGGCCCTCTCCGCGGCAAATTACTTCCTGTCTTCTGACCTGGAACTCCAAAGAATGGGTCAGCGTTTCAGAGTTTGGTGGAAAAGTTAGAAAACTGAGCTCTAGACTTGGCTCTGTCACTCTCTGGCCATGTAAGTTTGGGGTAAGTCAATTTCCCGTTCTGGGTCACAATTTCGCCATCTGTAAATGGTATCATCACATCACTTAGGTCTTCCTCCTTGAGCTTTTATGAGGCTAGAACAAGATAATGAATGGGAAGGTACTGGAAGCAATATTTGTGCTATAGGAATGAGTCATGTTGCATGTTTGCTGTTTCAGCATAGTTTGGCTCGATCACATGGGCCTCTGGACACAGAGAGGTGCTTTTTAGTTTCCAGATATCAGGGATTGAGCCCCATGGTAGGTAGGACCAGTGAGAAGCATCTTAAGCTTCCTTTGGAATAAAGAGTAAAGTCTGGATTTTTAATGGGCTACATTAGTTAGAGTAATACTGGTGGCTGTAAGAAATAAAACCCCAAAGTATCAGTAGCTTAAAACACACTAGAAGTTTATTTCTCGCTCATTAACAATCAAATGCATGTCAAATGCATGTGTTTATTGTCAGTGGGTGGGTTTTCTCCTTGCAGTGTTTAGAGACCCAGGTTTCTTCCATCTTGTGGCTTCACCATCCCCTTAGGGCAGTGGTTCTCAAGCTTGGTTTCCCTTGCAGCTTTAAAAAGGATTCTTGGTTCCCACCCCAGAGATTCTGATTTAATTGGTTTCTGGTGTGGCCCTCATGTTGGGATTTTTTTTTTTTTTTTTTTTTTAAAGCCTCAGGTGATTCTAATGTGTAGCTAAGGTTGGGCACGCCCGCACTTCGTGGCGTCCTCGCACTTCGTGGCGTCCTCGCACTTCGTGGCGTTCTCTCCTTTCGACCATGAGAAGGAGAAAGAAACAGAGAAGAGGGTGCATTTACTTCTTAAAAACCTCAGCCCATGTTTGGTGGACATCGCTTCTGCTCACATTCTGTTAGCAAGAGTGGCCGTCTCGCCACCCTGGGTGCAAGGTAGGCTGTGAGATATGGTCCCAGGTCCGGCGCTGTTTCCCCATTTCCCGGCAATGGCTGTATACTTTGGAAGGGGAGCATTTTGGTCGGTTATTTATCTGTGTCCCCGGGGCCAACAAATTGACTTACCCAGATGCTAAGAGACCTAACCTGTGGCACGGAAGCTTTGAGCTGTAGTCAGTTCAAAGAGGCTTTCCTGAGGGTTGGCAGAGGAAAGGGTATCACCTAATTGTCTCAGGTTTGGCAGCTGTGGCCACCCACATTCTTGTTTATATCCTGGGTTGAGAGGGTAGCTTCTTGTTGTAAAGAGCACAGACTTTGCAGGCAGGCAAACTTGGTTAAGATCCTCACTGACTGTTATTAAACTTGTGGTTTGGGGCATGTTAATCAACATCTGTAAACTTCACTCTTCCCACATGTAAAGTATATATAATTATGCCTAAGTTGAAAGGTTTTGTAATAATCACACACAAATGCCTACCTTGCCTTAAATAAGATAATGTCTGTTGTGGTGCTGAAAATGACAGGCACAGGGCAGGGGTGGGATCCTTGTAGGATCTTCTCTGCTCGCGGAAGGGAGGGATGGCGGGGCTCCCTGCCGTGGCGGGGAGCCAGGGAGTGAGGAGAGGGGCTGAGTTTCACTGCTGGGCTGAGAAGCAGCCTCAGGACCACACTTGCCCGGTGAGGTTGGAATCATGGGACTGGCTTCCCCCAACAGATGGGACCCCCCCTGGATCAGGTGCCTCTGCTCAGTCCAGGGGCATCAGCCCCCTCTTTCCTTTACATCTCCCCAGTCCCAGCGCCCCCCACCCCCCAAGGAGGAGACCTAACTTCTAGAGTCCTAAGCAGCTTGGGAGAAAGACTCCTACCCAGGAACAAGACTGTTGCAGCAGGGCTTGGGCTCATCAGAAGCTTGGCTGGAGGCTTCCCGCTGGGGTTGCTGCAGCTGCTGCCTGGGGCTGTTGATGAGGAAGATGGGGAGATAGCAGGACGCCTTCCTGTTAGTGCCTGCGAAGAGCCGGCCTGTGCAGATAACACCCTGTCAGCTCATAGCCTGGAGTGTGACAAGACTGCCTTTGTGTGGCTCTAATTAGTTCTGAATGTGTCTGGTTGGCAGTGGCGGTGGGGAGGACAGTGCCTTCGGGAGGAGAGAGGCCTGGGCAAGACTGTGGAAACTGACAAAGATGCTTTTGGGGGGCTTTCCCCTCTCCCGTCTTCATGACTCTTTCCTTTTCAGCTACTCAGCCCCTTTGGTTTCTACCACAACCCCTTTCTCCACGGGTTGACTTGGATGAGGTGGGGCTGAGGTTACTCCAGGTTATTTGAGGTGATTATCTCCTAGGATCCCAAGACAGGAAAGGTGAAGCAGCTTCTGCTGGGGGGTAGGGGGGTGCACTGCCTGACCTCTCATGCTGATGGGTCTGCCACGCTCCGGGAAGCCGGCAGCAGGACTACAACATCATCAGTACCCCTGGGGAGCCCCGCCCCCGCTCACCTTATATTTTCTCTTTTGGGGTCCTTTAAGACCTTATCTTTTTGTTTCTCCTGGTATGCAAGTCTGCAGATAAAGCTTCTGTGGTCCTTCGTACAAATCGCTGAAAATGACATCAAGCACCTAGTGTGTGCAATGCACTGTGCCTGACACAGTTTCTAGTGATGGTTCAAACTTCACAGCAGACATTCAGGGTGTCTATTTTTATCCCATTTTTACTGATGAGAAGAGGGTCCAGGAGAAGCTAAGGAATGTGCCCGGTGTCATACATCTTGTTAAGAGGTGCTGGACTGTCTGTTTTCAAAGCTACCTCCTCTGTGCTCTGATCCCCAGCTGGTTTTCTAAAGCACCTTTGTAGATGAACAATGAATTATATAATAAGAGAAGGCATGCTGTTTTATGAGGCAGAATTTTATAATCCCGAATCCAAACATATCATTCTCTATCCTCTTAAAAAAAATTATTAGCAGGAGTTAGAAAATTAAACCCTAAGATCCCAACATGCCTCCTGTATCTCCTTGGCCAGAAAATTAAACCCTAAGATCCCAACATGCCTCCTGCATCTCCTTGGCCTAAGATCGCTTTTCCCAGATGACACCCCATTATTTTGGTACAGTCTTCAGCAAGCCCGCTCCTATTTCCTCTTATACTCTGACCAACCAGTACTAAGCAGTTTCAGTTTGTTTCTTAAACTGTGTTCTCAGCCAGTGTCTAAGATGGGGCTCAACCAGTATGATGGGATATGGTGGATGTGGGAGCCGTCTGAGACAGAAGGATCAGAAGTTCTGGAGGGTGTGTGTATATTTTAAAAAGCATATTCAATGTTGTAATTACTTTGATTTGTTTTAGTCATGATACTTGTGATAATGTTAAAGAACAGTCATAAGTTAATCCTGAGAAATATAAAAATTTACAATAATGTGTGAATGTTGAACGTAAAATGACTTTCCTCCAAATATTTTAATTCTGACATTACTTCTAATGTGGCTATGACAAAGGAATGATGACATTTCTACAATGAGGCAGGCCAATGAGAGAGATGAGGGGAGAAGTTTTAGGGGCAGGAGAGTTTCTGAGACGCACCCCCAAGTCATCCCCCACGAGCCCAAGGACGGGTTTGAGAGTAGGTTGGGGAGATTAGAGTTCTCAGTCCCCCTCTTGACCCTCCAGGTGGTAACTGTCTCCATGAATGCTCTTTAGAAAACTGCCATCAGGTGGTGTGTTTGTGGTGGGGATGTGGGGATAATGAAGGGCAGGAGAACTTGTTTGGAATGGAGAGCGAACCCATTGGAATGGAGAGAAAACCCACTGGACCATTTTGTTCTAATTGTCAGGGAGGACATGGTTGCAGGTATACTCACAGTGTGTTGATTTGTGACCAGTGTGTAGAGGAAGCAGGACTTGTGTGGGAAAGAGAACACCACATCACCTACATTCAGATGTGACTCATTGAGGAGCTCTTTCTCGGCCCCTGGAGGACTATTCTGGAAAGCTCCATGGCTTTCATGCTCATCCTCAGGAAATACAGTCCAATGGACTCTATCAGTTACATTACTCAATCCAGGAATCAGCATATCCGGTCCAAAATACGTATTAAGTCTTGAACTTGAACATAGGAGCTGTTCTCCTGCATCACCCCCATGATTGCACCTGTCTCACTCTGGAAGTCCTCATGTAGGACTTGCCTTGTGCTTCTCCTGCCCACCCCTGAGCCTCTGTTTGTTGCTGTGTTGATCTCCTAGGGACTGGTGTGAGAAGAGGGGAGGCGATAGCTAGTTTTCATTTGCTGGGTGGCTGCATTCTTTCTGGGGCTGGAAAGTAGTTAAAGAAGCCTTTCAGTGTTGACTACTGTTGGTGAGGTCTTTGGGGTTTCCCTGCTGGATCCCCTTCCCTGCCCTGCTATTCCACGTGTTCCCTTGGGGTTCCTTCCTCAGCTCCTGGACATTGTGTGCACTTTCAGCCTCTTTCAGCTGAGGTCTTCCCATCCTTCCAGGCCCACCTCTCAGGGCCCACGATGACCCCATGCCGGTTTTCATCCATGGGTGGCGCATGTGTGGCTCACAGGGAGATCTTCCAACATTCCTTGGGAGTACAGGTGCATCCTAAAGCAGTGACCTCTCTCAGCTCCCACCAAGCAGTTGCTCTTTCTTGACTTCTACATTTCCTGGGCAGGAATAAGACCTCAGTCTAAAGTCCCTGTGATCTTCCTGGAAGTGAGTCAGGCACCTGTCTTCAGCATCTCCCAGTTGCAGAAATCACACTTCAGAGCATCCTGAGTGGTTGCCTTGGGGCCCTTCTCTAGGTGAATTGTTAGAGGCACCACATCCCTATCCCTGAACAGAGAAGGGCGGGGTGGGGAATCACAGCTCACAACCCCTCTCTCCAAGGAAATCTCAACCAACTTCTCTTAAAATCCTTCTCTAACCCAGTTTTGTATCCTTGATCTTGTTGTGGGGTCCACACATCATGGACTAGGTTCTCCTTCATTTTCTGTAAATTCTTACCCTATGTGTGTCTGCTTCGGAGGTCTGCTTACCACTGCCTTTGACATCCTGATATCTATGGCATCTCTGTCAAAACTGCAGCAGAAAGAATGCTGTTCTAATATCCTTTGCATGATCCATCTGAATCTGGCTGTCATTCTTCAAGTAGACTGCTTTGCTGAGTGGAGATACAGGAGACTTGATAGCAGTTGATCTGAGGGTTCCCACTATACCAGTCACAAAGCAGTGGGGATTGGGGGTGGCATAGTACAGAAGGGCACAGGTGATCAGGGGAAATAAATGGATGGAAGAAAGGGCACCTGATGTCCCCTGTGGTGATAGAATCCCTTGGCTTCCTTCTGAACTCCTTCTGAACTCGTTTTGTTATTGGCCTCTTGTCTGTCCTCCTTTTTGCCCCCCTACATCTCCTTTCACTTTGGCACATAGAACTATTGCCAAATGAATTATTTGAAATGAAAACATTTTAAATTATTTGAACTCTCAAAAAATTAAAATGCCCTATGTTTTATTCACCAAAACAAACCAACAAAAACACAAAACAGCAACAACGCTTCTCATCACTGCCCCCCTACCCTCACCCAAAATACACACACAACACTCCACAGGCAACCCAGGTAGTGGGAGAACCTTTCTTGGGGATAGACCCTTAAGTTGTCAATCAACCACAGAATTAATAATATCCACGCCCCCATGGTTTTAGCACAATGGCATGCTGTCTCATTCCATCGGAGTGCAGGTTTCTTGGAACTGCATTTCCCTAAAAGCAACCTGGATTAGTGAGCAAGGGGCAGTGAGAAAGGAACCCCATTAAACTGGGCAATCCTGTTTAGGAACCATGTTTGATTCCCAGTTTTCTCTGCCTGCACACCCCCAGCCCCATCTACCATCTTAATATTTGTAGTTGCAGTTTGCTGCTCCAGTAGAAAAAGCCAGAGTGTTCACAAATTGCCTCATAAAAGAAACTCCATTTAGAAAGTCTTATTCACCAAGGATTTATTAGCTCTTTACACTCTGGAAGCCTGGAGTTTTAATTATTCCAGAAATCCCTAAGTTTTAATTACTTAAATAGATGGTGGGGGTGGGGATAGGGCCGACATCTCTACAAATTCATTGTCCAAGAAGATTAACAGTAAAATGTGCAGGTAATGTAAGCTCTGTATGTGGCCAGAGACAGGGTGGAACCATAAAGAAAGGTCCCACTTGAAGAGTTAAGTGTCAGTAGGAGGCAACCTTGTCAAGGTGGCGTCAAGGGTCCAGATGAGTAACTGTGAGCCGAATGGCATAATGGTAAGGTGTTGAGAGGAGGATTGGTCAGGGTACAATGGGCTGGTCAGGGAAGGCTCCATGGAAAGCAGAATTTTAACTGGGCCTACAAGCATGAGTTTTATTTGGACAGGCAAAGAGGAAGGGGAAATGCTTCAGTGAGGA
This sequence comes from Eschrichtius robustus, assembly GCF_028021215.1. NCBI lineage: Eukaryota > Metazoa > Chordata > Mammalia > Artiodactyla > Eschrichtiidae > Eschrichtius > Eschrichtius robustus. The sequence goes on from NC_090838.1 coordinate 40,950,598, forward strand.
CAACTAAAAAGACCTCTCTTTGCTTTGGATTTCAGCCAGGACTTGTCTGCCATTGAAAGGGAGAACTGAGTATGATTTCAGAATCATACTCAGTTTCAGCTGTATGTGCCTACACCAAGTATTTGGGAACATAAGGGAAAAGGGTAATTATCAGAAAGCTGTCTCTTTCTTCTACTTTCTATCTCCCTCCACACTGCCCCCAAGGCTTAAGAACTGAGTAACTAACGCAGGTCTAAGGGAAAATAAACGTTGGAAGTTATTTAGTACTGGAAGTACAATCCAGAGCAATTAGGCAAGAAAAAGCAATAAAAGGAATCACAAATTGGAAAGGAAGAAGTAAAATTGTCACTATTTGCAAATCATATATGTAGAAAACCCAAAGACTCCATGAAAAACCTGTTAGAAGTAACAAACAAATTTAGTAAAGTTTCAGGATATAGAATTGATGCACAAAAATCTGTTGCATTTCTATGCACTAATAATGAACTATCAGAGAAATTAAAACAATCCCATTTACAATTGCATCAGAAAGAATAAAATACCTGGGAATAGATTTAACCAAGGAAGTGAAAGACCTGTATGTTGAAAACGATAAGACATTAATTAAAGAAATTGAAGACACAAATAAATGGAGAAATATTCCATGTCCACGGATTGGAAGAATTAATAGTTAAAATGCCCATACCACCCAAAGCAATCTACAGATTCAGTGCAATCCCTATCAAAATTCCAATGGCATTTTTCACAGAAATAGAACAAACCTAAAATTTGTATGGAACCATAAAAGACCACGAATAGCCAAAGCAATCTTGAGAAAGAAGAACAAAGCTGGAGGCATCACACTCCCTAATTTTAAAGTATATTACAAAGCTATAGTAATTAACACAGTAGGTATTGGCGTGAAAACAGACACATAGATCAATGGAATAGAAGAGAGAGCCCAGAAATAAACCCACTCATATATGGGCAATTTCTGACAAAGGATATACAGTGGGGAAATATACAATGGGGAAAAGGACAGTCTCTTCAGTAAATGGTGTTGGGAAAATTGGACAGCCACATGTGAATGAAACCAGACCATTATATTAGACCATGAACAAAAATTAACTCAAAATGGATTAAAGACTTGAATGTAATACTGAAACCATTAAATTCCCAGAAGAAAACATAGTTGGTAAGCTCCTTGGCATAGGTACTGGTGATGATTTTTTGAATCTGACACCTAAACCAAAAGGAACAAAAGTAAAAATAAACAAGTGGGACTATGTGAAACTAAAAAGCTTCTGCACAGCAAAGGAGGCCATTGGGGGAATGGGGGCATTGGGGGAAATATTTGTAAATATGGGGGAATTGTAAATATTTGTAAATCACATATCTTTATAAGCCCCAAAGCTAATTTTGTCCCTTTACTTTGTCTACTTTGTATTGTCTATTTTATCAGAAGATATTATATCACACTCTTTACTCAGAGGCTCTTGAACGAATACTGGAAATGAAAAAGAAGGTTATCAATCCTTCCCACCATTCTAGTGCTGAAGCTAGGAGAAATGTCCCACAGTCAGCCATGGTCACCACGAAGTGACAAATTAAGTCCACATAGACCATCCCTATGTTTTCAGGAAGAGCTGAGGTAAAGGAATTCTGAAATAGTTATGTACAGTACAGTTTTGGAGAATCTGTTTTTAAAAAAGTTGTAAGTTATGTATGTATTTTTTGTACTTAGTAGCAACTATGGCAGGTGTCTCCTGAATTTTTTTTGGTGGGGGAATATTTCAACAACCTGAAAAACATCCACAAATATGGAAGTGGGATCCAAAGACCTCTGAGGACAAAGGAGAGGAGCTGGAACAAAGCCTGTGAATATCACTCTGTAGGAGAGGCTGCAGGGGCACCTCCTGGCCAGAGTCTATTTTGAGTTATATGAAAATTAAGGTTTGCTGAGGCAAAGCAGGGAAGGGGAAGAATGGAGATGGAGGGAGGGAGTGCTGCTTGAAGCTGACGCTCTGAAAAGTTCCTGAAAAGAGGAAGAAGATGGAACAGTTGGAAGCCGCTCAGTGTAGAAGCAAAGTCTTCCATCTACCATAGAATAATCCATATCAAGATTAGGCTGAAATCAATGAAATCAATATCAAGATTAGGGATATTAAGAAAAGGTTAAAAGATGTACTCTTTTTTTTTTTCCCATTTAGGTCGAGGAAGAATTTTAGATTTCTCTAAAAGTTGGTCTCAATGGGATGAGAGAAATAGGTGGGGGAGATTAAGAGGTACTAACTTCCAGTTACAAAATGAGTCTTGGGAATGCACAGTGTGGGGAATATAGTCAGTAATAATGTAATATCTTTCTGTGGCAAAAAAAAAGGAAAAAAAGTTGGTCAGCAATGTATTGGCATGTAAAGGGGGAGTGTGAATGCCCGCTTCGGAAGGAGGGACCCCTCTCCTGGGGGCTTAACTGTGTTAGGTGCCCTCAGCCATTGTATCCTTTGATCATCACAGCTCTGGCGAGATATTCCGTTTTATCTTTGCGGAAACTGAGGCTCAGAGAGCTCAGGTAACTTGCTTGTAGTCATACAGCTGCTGAGTAGTTGAGGAAGGATTCAAACCCACTCCTTAGGCCATTATAAATTCTACCACCATTTATGTAGAAACCTTGTTTTTCAGTAATGCTCGTGTCAGAGGTTTTGTTGTTCTACTTTCTGTGGGTCCTCTGCTGGGGACCTGAGATAAAACCATCTGAGGACAGGCACTAGCTTGGTTTAATGTGAAGAATCAGTGTCTGTGCCATCCAGTATTTAATAAAGGTTTTCCAAGGACAGGAGGATGAGATGAGATGATTCATGTACAGTGCCTTGCACGTAAGAATTCGGTAACTGTTACCTATCATGACGATAATGATGATGGTAATGAAGGTGATTAAACAGTCTCTGCCCAAAAGGGTTTCCTCTGACAGACTATTGATTTCTGCAAAAGAATCGGCCTAATAGGATAGAGATTGTCATCTCCACATCATTAATTATGAAGCATTTATCAAGTGGAGATGAGCAAACAGGCTCTGGAGCCCAGAGCTTAACCTCTTGTTCTACTGCCTCCTTGTGGTGCTCCAGGGCTGGACAGGGTACATTTTGTTTTGGTTTCTTGAGTCAGTGAGAAACATTAGAGGCTCCTCTCCTCTCAGAGCTAACTTGCTGAATGATCTTGCAGAGATTTTCCTTTAGGAATATTCCCAGCCGCTTCTGCTGAGTGACAGGTGTCCTCTTAGCCAGTAATCCTCTAGTTCTCCTTTTGCATATCTGGCCCATCTTCCCTTGACCTTTATCCCCTCCATCCCCTTTGTGATGACAGAATATTCTGCATGGGGAAGACCCTCATCTTGGCCTGAGGGAAGGAGAGGGGGCACCATCTTTTGGCCTTGACTTGCATACAAGAACACCAGATGGGGAATTAATTGCCAAATGAATTGTACTAAAAATAATTGCTAGAGGACTTCAGAGGAGGAGCAGGATTTATATCTGGGTTGGGGTGGTCAGGTAGACTTCTTGGAGAACATGGGTTCTGAACGGGTGGGGCCTGAACTGGTCCTTCAGGGTTGACTGGTCCTTAAAGCTAGACTCCTTAGCATTGAATCTCAGCTCCACGACTTACTACCTATGTGACCTTGGTAGGTTTTTTTTTTTTTTTTTTAATCTTTCTGTGCCTCAGTTTCCTCATTTGTAAAATAGGGATAATAATGGCACCTGCCCCGTAAGATTGTTGTGAGGATTAAATGGGTTGGTAGATCTCAAGTGCTGAGAACAGTGCCTAGCGTCTAGGAAGAGTTCAATAAATATTAGCTATTTTTACTGAAGACTGGGGGATTTGGATAGTCAGAGTGACGCCAGATCTCAGAGGCAGGAGAGGGAATTCAGGTCAAATTTATGTTCCCTGGCAGCCAAGGCAGGAGGCCTGTCTCATCCTGCTTCACTAGTGACACAGCTGAGGACAAAATGTTTATTGTTTGTCTTCCCCAAAGGCATAAGTGGCTCCTTGGGTGGTTGCAATGTGGAAAACAGTTTTCTGAAGAGCTTAATTTGCTCTTTGGGAATATATTTGGGCCTGGGAAAATGCGGGCCCTGAGGGGGGACATTTTTGTTTCTTTTAGAAAACGTGGCCTGTTGGGAATCCAGAAGACTTGCCTGCTCAGCTTCACTAAAAGCCATGCCTGTGCCCAGCTGTTGGTTTACATATGGTTTATAGGGAAGACCTGGGACTAACCTGATCTTGCATCTGTTCTGAGGCAACATCTGGATTCTTTTCACTACTCAATAGGCATTTATTGATTATCTTCAGTGTGCCACTGAAGTTTCTGCCTTTACAGAGCTGACAATTTTACTAGGTGACAGACAAGTAAAGAGGCAATTACATTGAAGTGTGACAAATGCTCTCATGAGGGAAGTGTAGGGTATCTTAGGAGCAAGTGGGAGGGGACACCCAATCTAGTCCAGGACAATGGAAGAAGGGACTTGTAAATTAAGCCCCAAAGGAGGAGGAGGAATTAGCCTAGAGCAGCAGGGTTGGCGGTGAGGGACAGCTGGTGTACTGGCCTGCTGACGTGGGCCAAGGTTAATGCTGTGTGTGTATGTGAGCCCAGGTGTGTGTGTGAAGGGGAAGAAAGATGGGAGAGGGGCAGTCTGGGGGAGTGAAGAGAGACCTGATCTGGATTAAGGAGAGGAATCCAGTTTTTGCAATATTTTACTGGCCGACTTTGAACAAGTCACTTCACCGGTATGCAACTTAATTTCTTCATCTGTGAAATGGAGATGAGAATATAAATTTGGCCTATTTCCTAAGGCTATTTCATAATAATGGATATGAAAGGGCTTAAAACATACATTAGTATATTCTTTTAAGGAATTATCATTGTCATCATATGATTTCATTTTGTAAGGCTGACAGTACTTCTTTCATAAACCCACGGTACCACGAGTATGTGAAAGTGAGTGATTAGGAATCACGTGACGTCATGAACAATATCTATAATGCTTCCAATGCCATTATCAGAAGCAGAGAAGTAGAGCTTCTGGTTATGGTGGTTGACAGTGTTAGTCTATTAGCAGACAGAGTAAGTGGTCACCTATGCTGTCCCTTCCTCCTGTCCTACAGCCATCCTCCACCTACTCATGCCCCAGAGGTGGTGACTGACAGGATATGCAGAAAAGATGGAGACTCTTTCTTTCTAAATCCCAGTTACCACACATCAATCCTTGCTATTTTCCATTACTTGTTTACAGAGATTACTTGGTCAGATGGCTCAGCTGATGGTGGGAATATTGTGGACAGTGGAACAATATGATATAGGAGGGGAACTTCTCCCTCAGCAGAGAGGTGATGGGAGGACTTCAGAGACAAGCTCTAGGCATGAGAGGATGGTAATCTTGTGATCTGGTAAGGCAAGGAGTCTTCCATCCCAATCCTAGTTTCAAGGTCACTATGTGACCTTGGTGGGTTACTTTCCTTCTTTTTTATTTTTTATTTCATTTTATTTTTTAAAACATCTTTATTGGAGTATAATTGCTTTACAATGGTGTGTTAGTTTCTGCTTTATAACAAAGTGAATCAGCTATACACATACATATATCCCCATATCTCCTCCCTCTTGCGCCTCCCTCCCATCCTCCCTATCCCACCCCTCTAGGTGGTCACAAAGCACCGAGCTGATCTCCCTGTGCTATGCAGCTGCTTCCCACTAGCTATCTATTTTACATATGGTAGTGTATATATGTCCATGCCACTCTCTCACTTTGTCTCAGCTTACCCTTCCCCCTCCCCGTGTTCTCAAGTCCATTCTCTACATCTGCGTCTTTATTCCTGTCCTGCCCTTAGGTTCTTCAGAACCATTTTTTTGTTTTTGTTTTTTAGATTCCATATATATGTGTCAGCATATGGTATTTGTTTTTCTCTCTCTGACTTACTTCACTCTGTATGACAGACTCTAGGTCCATCCACCTCACTACAAATAACTCAATTTCGTTTCTTTTTATGGCTGAGTAATATTCCATTGTATATATGTGCCACATCTTCTTTATCCATTCATCTGTCGATGGACACTTAGGTTGCTTCCATGTCCTATCTATTGTAAATAGAGCTGCAATGAACATTGTGGTACATGACTCTTTTTGAATTATGGTTTTCTCAGGGTATATGCCCAGTAGTGGGATTGCTGGGTCAAATGGTAGTTCTATTTTTAGTTTTTTAAGGCACCTCCATACTGTTCTCCATAGTGGCTGTATCAATTTACTACTTTCCTTCTTGAAGCCTCGGTTTCTTTATAAGCTGGTGATAATAAAATACCAATTTTATAGAGTTGTTGTAAGAATTATTAAAAAGTAAAATCATGACATACAAATATAAAATGAACGCCTGTCAAAGATTTTATATAACTCATTAATTTAAAAGGAAAGCAGTAAGATGATACCAATGGCTTAAAGGAGAATTCAAAGAACCACACATGATATAGGCAATAAGGAATGCCGAAAGGAATTTAAAAATAGGTGCAAACTGAGTTTATGCACAAGGCAGTAATCAATTGCATTCCACTGGGCACATTTCATTTGCATTTCAACTGACAAATTTATTTGCATTGTTATCAGTTTTCTACATCTCACAGAGTTGTAGAATAGCTAAAAAAAAAAAAAAAAAAGTCATAACCCAGCTCATGCCCAGTTTTCTGTTGAAAAAATCCAGTAATCTTTTTGGTCCATTTCGAAGTCTTTCTCACACTTAATTAAATAGAGGTAATGCATATAGAGTGCTTGGCAAAGAGTAAGTGCTCAATAAAAGCTAGGTATTATAAAAGTCAGTGAAATTAATAGTAATAATAAAAATCTTTTGCACTGCTGGCAGAGTTATCACCCTGAAGTGAAGCTTTGGTCATGACACCTCCTTCTCAAAAACTTTCAGTGACTCATCATTGTCTCTGAAATAAATTCTACACTTCTTAGCTGGACATTTAAGGTTCTCTGATCTGTCCCCATCCAGACTTGCCAGTTCATTTCCTACACCTAACTCCCTGCAAGATCTGTCATGATGCCTGGAATTTCACCCTTAGGGATCAAGCTTTGTGGATATTGAAGACTTTTGGTCTCTAAGCACTCCCTCTGAAAATGTAAATGCCACCAAAGGAGGATTTTGCCTGGACGTGATCTGGCAGCACCACAGCTGTCCACCTAGTAAGTGTATCAGTCTGCTCAGGCTGCTACAACAAAATACCAGAGGCTGGTGACATAAACAACAGACATTTACTTTCTCACAGTTCGGGAGGCTAGAAGTCCATGACCAAGGTGCCAGCTGATTTGATTTCTGATGAGCGCTCCCTTCGAGGTTTGCAGACAGCTGTCCTCACATGGCCTTTCCTCTGTGCATGAGGAGGGAGAGAAAGATCTCTGTTGGCTCTTGCTCCTCTTATAAGGACACTAGTCCTATTGGATCAGGGCACCACCCTTACAACATTTTTTAACCTTAATTACCTCCCTAGAGGCCCTATCTCCAAATATGGTTATATTGGGGGTTAGGGCTTCAACCTTTGGATTTTAGGGGGATACAATTCAGTCCATAACAGCAAGGTACAAGAAAACAGAAGGTGACCAAAAATGGAGATGGGGAAGTCTGGCCTCATCATTATACCACAAACCAGTTCTGCTGAGCTTTCCTTGCGGTAAGACCAGCTCTCACCTGGCTGACTCTGCACATGGCTCCCATGTCTCAGAACACCAACCCCAGCTGGGGAAGACGGTGGGTGACTGGACTGGGTTCTTTCTTGCCATCTCTCAGCCTCCAGTGGGTGTCTCACTTAATTTAAAAACCTCGGACAGCTGCCTAGGTCTGGCTGAGATTTTCACTGGGAGAGAAATACCCAGCAATGCTACCAGCGTCTCTTTACAGGTTCTTAAGATTATGTGGTTTACATTTCTCGGCAGCTGAAACATGATTTTCTTTGTTCACACATTTGAGTTTTTTTTTTTTTTTTGGTCCAGACGTGTTTGTTTCAAAGAGGTCTTTCTTTCATACCACTTTTTTAGAGACATTATAGGGAATGATTTGGCTTAATCACAATAATCTAGCCCATCCTCATGCTCATAGGTGAAAAAAATTTACAAAGTAAACATATAGCTTTTGGGTAGTCAAGCACCCGGGATTAGCGAATGAAGTTTTTGATCTTGGGAAAAGTATTATTTTTCAAAGTGTGTTATATGCCAAACTTAATGACCAAGGTTTGCAGGAAGACATTTGGGTACTTTCAGGAGCAAATTTAGGGTAGGCACTATCATATGAAATTGTTTGCCAAGTGAGTGCATATCATTTCCTATTATTGTGGTTTATTAATTGGAAGCCCAGTGGGATGAGAGTGTTAACTGGTACTTACATTAATTGAGACAGTGAGACATAGTGAAAAAGGAGAAAAAAGATGACATACTAGCTTTGTAGTCTAACAGATCCGAGTTTGTCACTTACTAGCTCTGACATTGGGTAAGTCCCTTAATTTTCTAGGCCACAGTTCCCTTATCTATCAAATGAATGTTGATGACCTCTAAGGTTCTGTATTAGCATAGTTTTAGTTGCTATAACAAGCTCCACAATTCTAGTGGCATAACACAACAAAGATACTTAAAATAATTTTGATTGAATTTTTATCCTAATTGAATTGTAACAAGCATGTTGAAAAATGCACACATCAAAGATTGTAGCTCAATTAAGTTATTAAAAGTGAACACTCATGCAACCAGTACTCCAGGAACACCTTTTGTTTGCCCCGACCGCTCCCCTCTCCAAATTCCTCAAAGCAACCACTATTCTGATTTCTAACACCTTGAAGTAGTTTTGCTTGTTTTTATATAAATGGAATCATATAGTAAGTATAGTTTTGTGTTTGGCTACTCTAAGGAAGATTCAAGTATGAGATTCATATATATTGTTGCATGTAGCTATAATTCACTAATTTTGATATTGTGTGAATACATCAAAATTTATCCATCATTTGATGGTTATTATGGATAATACTGCTATGAACATTCTTAAAAAATTTTTATTGAAGTATAATTGATTTACAATATTATATTCGTTTCAGGTGTACAACATAGTGATTCGATATTTTTATAGATTAGACTCCATTTAAAGTTATTACAAAATAATGTAATATATTTCCCTGTCTTGTACAATATATCCTCACTGCTAATTTACTTTATGCATACTAGTATGTAGCTCATAATTCCCTTTCCCTATCTTGCCCCTATCCCCTTCCCTCTCCCCACTGGTTGCCACTAGCTTGTTCTCTATATGCGTGAGTCTGCTTCTTTTATGTTACACACACTCATTTGTTTTATTTTTTATATTCCTACATATAAATGATAAAAGAGTATTTGTCTTTTTCTGACTTATTTCACTTAGCATAATACCCTATAGGTCCATCCACATTGTTGCAAATAGCAGAATTTCATTCTTTTTTCATGGCTGAGTAATATTCCATTGCATATATTTATACACCATATCTTCTTTATCTATTCATCTTTTGATAGACACAGGTTGCTTCCATATCTTGGCTATTGTAAATAATGCTGTGCTGAACATTGGGGTGTATCTATCTTTCGTATCAGTGTTTTCGTTTTCAATGGATATATACTTGGGAGTAGAATTGCTGAATCATATGGTAGTTCTATTTTTAGTTTTTTGAGGAACCTCCATACTGTTTTCCATTGTGGCTGCACCAGTTTACATTCCCAGCAACAGTGTCCTGGAGTTCCCTTTTCTTCATGTCCTTACCAACATTTGTTATTTGTAGACTTTTTGATAATAGCCTTTTTAAGAGATGTGAGTTGATATCTCATTGTGGTTTTGATTTGTGTTTCTCTAATAGTTTGCAATGTTGAGCATTTTTCCATATGCCTGTTGGCCATCTGTATGTCTTCTTTGGAAAAATGTCTATTCAGGTCTCCCACCCATTTTTTAATTGGGTTTTTTTCTTTTTTTTTTTTTTGATATTGAGGTGTATAAGCCATTTATATATTTTGGATATTAACCCCTTATTTGTCATATCATTTGCAAATATTTTCTCCAGTTCAGTAAGTTGTCTTTTTGTTTTGTCGATGGTTTCCTTTGATGTGCAAAAGCATTTAAGTTTAATTAGGTCCCATTTGTTTATTTTTGCTTTTCTTTCTTTTGCCTTAGGAGACAGATCCAAAAAAATATTGCTGCAATTTATGTCAGAGTGTTCTGCCTATGTTCTCTTCTAGGAGTTTTATGGTTTCAGGTCTTACATGTAGGTCTTTAATCCATTTTGAGTTTACTCTTGTGTGTGGTGTGAGAAAATGTTCTAATTTCATTCTTTTACATGTACAATAGCTGTCCAGTTTTCCCAGCACGACTTATTGAAGAGACTGTCTTTTCTCCATTGTATATTCTTGCCTCTTGTCGAAGACTACTTCACTGTTAAGTGCGTGGGTTTATTTCTGGGCTCTTTATTCTGTACCATTGATATTTGTGTCTGTTTTTTTGCCAGTACCATGCTGTTTTGAATACCTTATAGTATAGTCTGAAGTCAGGGAGTGTGATACCTTCAGCTTTGTTCTTTTTTTTCTCAAGATTGCTTTGGCAGTTTGGGGTCTTTTGTGGTTCCATATAGATTTTAGGATTATTTGTTCTACTCCTGTGAAAAATGTCATGGGTATTTTGATAGAGATTGCATTAAATCAGTAGATTGCTTTGGGTAGTATGGCCATTTTAACAATATTAATTCTTCCAATCCAAGAACATGGATATCTTTCCATTCCTTTGTATCATCCTCAATTTCTTTCTTATCATATAATCAGTCATATTTACTTTATTTATTATGTTGTCTTTTATAACCTTGTTTTTTATTTCCTTATTTGTCATGGACTGAGATTAGAGTATCCTAAGCCTGATGTGTTTTTTCTCTACTTCTCTTTGAATCACCTAGACATTTTGTTTTATGAGTATTACTCTAGAGTTCATAGATGTTCATACTCTTTTATCTTCTTTGAGATTTGCACCCTTTGGCAATATAAAATATCCTTCTTTGCCTTGTTAAATACTTTTTGGCCTGAATCCAACTTTTGTATAACATTCAGATTGTGATTTTTTTAAAAAAATTTGGGGAGGAAGAAATTTTCCTCTACCCTTCTAGGTTCTTCTGGCTGCTCTAAGAATTAAATTTACATGAGACAGATTAGCAGGAGAAAATCAAACAAAAATTTAATAACATATACATGGGAGGGACCCAGAAAAACTGAGTAACTTGCCAAAATGACCAAAGCCCTCACCTTAAATACCATCATAAGCTAAAGACAAAAATGAATGTTGAGGGTGGGGAGAGTCAGTTTTGGAGGTTACAGGAAAACACAGTAAACAAAGGACGGGATGTGATGCAGGTTTAAGTCATTGCCTTCTCCACTGATAAGAGTTTCTAGAGATTTTGTCATCCTCTTCTTAGTACAGCCAAGGAGACACCCCTACAAATGGAGATATCCCTTATAAATGTAAATGTTTCTTACAAAAGGGCAACTCCTGCTTGGTTTTCAGAGTTTCTCCCATGTCTGCTGTTTCTTAGAAAATAACCAGCTTTAAATATTACGCCAATGACACATGTTGGGGTGGCAAAGTTTGCTCTCCTGCAATGTGTTTGCCTAGTATATTTTTGTCTATTCTATTATTTTCATCTTTTCTGAGATTCTGTATTCAACATAGACTTGAACTATATGTTGTGATCCAATCTGAATGTATTTTTCTCTAAAGAGGTAACTTTAGCCCATTCACATTTATTGATATGATAAATATAAAATACCTCAATCCTCTCTTTCTTTATATAGGATCTATTAATTTTCTGATGGCCAATGGATAGAATTAATGTATTATCTTTTCTCCCGCTCCGCCTCCTGATACTCCATTTATATTGTCTTTCTTACTGTCTGACTTTGTACTATTCTGTATAATTTGGTCTTTGTCACTTGATTTTTTTTTTATGCTTAAATAATATCCTTTATTCTCAGCAGAATCATTGTATCTACCTACCTCTCATCTTCTTTCTTCCTTCTTCTGTCAGTTTTTGTTACAATTCCACATTGTCAGGACATATAAAATTTACCTTTTGTTCTGTTACCTTATACTCACATTTGTTTTAGTCTTAGCAATGCATTTAAGCAGAGGAAACTGCTCTCCACAAGTCCTTTTGCCATTATTTTTTCAGTAATGTCTTAGTTGGATGAAGTTTAGCTTCTACTAATTTCCTTAAGAAGGGCTTATGCCAATGATCCTATCTGTTTTATTTAATGTAAATCACAATTTTATTTAAACTTAAAAATCTTTGAGTCTCACTTTCTTTTTTTTGCGGATTTCATAGGTGTTATGCCACTCTTTTTTCCACTACTGAATTCGCTGTGAAGAGGTCCAAGGCCAAGCTTGTTTTTCCCTTTGAATTTTGTGACTCTTTTCTCTAGCCACCCAAAAGGTTCCTTCTTCATCTTTGATATTGATGCAGAAAACTTGGCCTCTGTGCAGCAGTGCCTAATCAAATCTCAGAGACAGAGTTTTGGGTGAAGTAGAAAAGAATAGCTTTATTGCTTTGCCAGGCAAAGGGGGACACAGCAGGCTGTTGCCCTCGAAACTGTGTGTCCCAACCCAGGAGGATTTGGTAAAGAGTTTTATAGCAGTGGTTCAAGGGTGGGGTTGCTAATAAGATTAGGATATGTGCAGGGCCTACACTCCTTTAATCTGGTCTCAGGTAATCTCTTGATGAGCTTCTCTGGATCCTTTAATCAGGTGGTCTTTTCTGGAATGAAGAATGCTAACTCCATTTGTTGGGGGTTTTGGTTCTGTAAAGAGCTCAAAGATACTGTTGTAAGTATCCCTTGAGGCAGAACCAGGACCCTGCCCCAAGGCTGCACTATTGTTTCTTGGCTGCTCCTCCCTTGTCTCTGCATCCCCTCCCTTCTCTGATTAGCAGCTGTTTGAACCTGCCCTTTGGAACTCAGAGAAGGTCATGGAGGCCGGAAAGAAAGGCTTCTGTACCCAGGAGCCCCACAGGGTCCTGCTTGGTTTTAATATCTGGAATATTTATTAGGATATGTCTTGGTACTGGCCGTTCAACGTCACTTATCTCTAGTATATGGTGTGCCCTTTCAATAGGTAGGTTCAAGTTTTTAAAAATTATATCTTACAGTATTGTGGAAATAAACTGAGAACACCCAAACAACAACAAACCAAGGCTATTTATTCAGAGCTTACTATACAAGGAAGTCAATAAATATCAATTGTGTGTGACAGAAACTCAAAGTAGGCAGAGGAGTGGGAAAGCTTTATGGTGGCCAAAGGGTAGACTTCAGGTGTGCCCTGATTGGAGGAAGGTTTGGGCACGGGGAAACTTTAGGTAGTCTAACTATAAGTGGGGTGTCCTATGTGACTGGTTTGGGGAGCATATTTGGCTTTCTCTGATTATTTCTAAATGGAAGTGTGGGCAAAATTAAGGAGGCTGGCAGTATTGATCAGGTCCTGGCCATTCTGGGCTACTTGCTACTAGGAAAATTGTTCGGTTTCCTGGGCTGCAGAGAGTGAATCATAATTGTATTCTTATATGTGGTCTGAATATTGTCCAATTGTATATTCAGTCTCAATTTTTATTTTTTCCATTATTTACACTTTCTTCCTTGGCATTCTAATTATCCTTACTTTGGCTACCCTTTATCTTCATATCAATCATCTCTCAAGTCCTTTTAAACTTCCACTTTTCCTGTCCCTTTTTTATGTCTCATACAGTGTTCACTGGTGTTTATTTTTCCTTTTGCTCCTTCTGATTTTGCCTTTCTTTTTGTGATCGCTTTATTTCTATTTGTTCTACTTCATTCCTGAATGCTGCCAGTCTATATTTAATCTCCTTTTCTTGTGCTATGCATTCCCTGAGCTCTTGCATCTGTGCTTTATACTCCCATTTAATAGAAGGAATTGTTTCATTAGGTATTTTAAATTTCCATCACAGTTTCATTTTCTCCATGACAACACTGTTCTGTGTTCTTCATAGCCATTTGCTTTTCTTGATTTTTTTTCTTCATTTTAAAATTCATATATTATCTTTGTGTAAATCCTATGCTTTTAAAAAAATTATTCAACTTTAAAAGAGGCAAGTTATTCTTGGTCTACTAAATGTTATATAAGGGAGGAGCCAAGGCTATTTAGATTAAATTTTTTTGTTTGTTTTTTGTCTTTGTTTTTTTTGGTGATCCAGGGTTTTGTGTGTGAGTTTATTTAGACTTTACTTCTCTTCATCTAGTGAAGACAGTCAGCTTTGTTGCTCTTTATTCATTATTTATTTACTATTGCTATTATATGTATGACTGTCTTCTCCTCTGATGCCACAGACACAGACTGAAGACATGCCATTTATCCCAGCCTCCTCTGTTTCTGGTATCTCACTAATGCACCCCAGTTTGTATATTCCTGTCCTTCCTATTACAAACTAACATTTACATCATGGTGTGTACCCCTCACGGTGTACCCCTCACCTTCAAGAAGTATATGTTGTCTCATACTTTAGGGTAGCTGTGGCTGAGTCTTCCTTTGCAGAATCTTTTTTTTTTTTTTTTTCCTGCTTCTTCCTACATGGCCCCTTCTCACTTACAATGGTTGTTTAAAGCTCTTGCATTTTTGGGTGTGGGGGTGAAGGTGGGGAACTGAGGTTTTAACTGTCTACCAGTTGTTGAAAATGGACTTTGTCTTTGTTCCTTTTTGTTCTTGCCACTTTTGGATGATTTTATATATTTTTTAAGGAAAATAAGAGGGAAATGTTGATTCTTTGCCATCATGTTGAAACCATTTCAAAGTTGCCCTGTAAGGGACACAGGGAAAGATGGCATCTGGCAGTGACTGGGAATGTCCCATGGCATGGCTGACTCAAAAGAATGGATCCCAACGCTTCTGTGGCCAGATCAGTCTCTTACTCTGATCTGCTCCCCCACTTCAGCTGTCATTTAAATTGTTGCACAGTAGTCCTCATTTAAAAAAAAAAAATCTTAATTATAAGGTATAACAATCAGGCCTCTGGTGTCTGCCTTTAGAAAAAAATACATCTTCTTTATCTTTTTATTGTCAAATGGTGGAAGACAGACTGCAGATAAATGTTTGAATAAGTATTTTGGGGAGAAATTGGGAAATAAAGTTTAGACTTTGGTCTTACTTGGTGACACATGATAGAGAAAATATTAAAAAATTTTTTTCTCCTTGAATCAACCTTTCTTTTAAAATCATCCTAGATCTGGTCTTAGAAGAAGATGAAAAGACAGTAATCTCTGGAATGTGATTTTGAGAGGAAAACCCCCTGGAAACCGCCCCCCCCACCCCCGCCACCGAGTGTGTCATCCAGGGACTCTTTTTCCTGCTTGAGTTTGCAAGGACAGCCATGAATCCCTTCAAGCCTGCCCCTTCAGTCCTCTTCCAGATTTCCATGGGCAAGGCAAAGCACTAAGGATGCGTTCTAATCAGTACTGAACTATTAGCCATTCTTCTTCTCATTTGATTCTGTTAAAAAACAAAATTGAACAGAGTTAATTTAAATATCTAAATGGTTTTATTCAGTGATTCATGAATCAGGCAGCATTCCATCTAGCAACTAGAAGGGTGCTCTGAGGGGTTGTACAAAATGGGAGGTTTTTATAGGAAGAAAGGTGGAACAGCAAAGCTATTAGCAAAAGAAAAGAGAGGATTATTTTTAGGCCAGGACATCTTTTTGGGGGGGGGGGGGAAGAGAATGGTACAGGTTTTATCGTGCAGATTGCCTCTTCTTCCTCTGGGGGATGGAGAGGGCTCACGTGGCAGATAACTCCCAAACTGGTTGATTAAGTTTATATTTCTGGAGAAGGTTGAAACCACAGTGAGGTTGGGTATTAAATCGCGGTTTGCTATCATAGGCTTTTAGCATAACTGATACCATTTTGGGCCTGTGGTTTTTCTATTTAACAATTCTCACAGTAGTCCTTTGAACAAAACCTCCCAGACAGTTTTCTGACTCTTGCCCCTAGGGTGACAGCTGTTGGAGCTGAGGGCAGGCTGACCCCAAATATGCCTCAAGGGTATATTGATTATTCTGAATTAAAGTTTCTTAAGAAATGGCCAATGCAAGGGAGAGACTTTGACCCTCCTCTCTCTCCCTGAAAATAGGAACTCTCCCATGTGAAAGGTGACTTCCCTGTGCCAGGAGATAGAAGGACACCCTTATCACCAGAGATAGGGAATTAGGGGATGAGAAACCTGTATTTAAAAACAAAACAAAACAAAAAACAAACAAACAAAAAACCCCTTCTTACTTCTTTAATTTACTATCCCAAACCCAAACTTCACTTAAATTCCTTACTAATTAAGCACCCAAAGCCTAAGATTTTTTGTCCTATCAATTCCTCACAATTTTGTTTCTCTGTGTGGGGGAACAGAACTTGCCACCCTAAAATGTGTCTCTTTAGCATGGAGATTCTTTTGAGCTGAAAACAATCAAGTCCCAAAAGACTCAGGAAGAAACTGTGACCTTAACTGCCTAAAAGAATTTAGATAGAGGGCCTGTTCCTGGAATAGAGCTATCATCAGTGATGTCTGCAAAGAATATGGGCTAAGTGTGGTGGTGTGGTAAACTCAGAAGAGCCTAGAGATCAGAGTCCATTCTGTGTCCCAATCTCTGCAAGGCCCAGCAAATATTTGTTTACCAAACATTTGATTTTCCATCTCCATGTGAATTACCTTCCTCCCCTTTGAGGTTCCAAACCACTATCCCCAACATCCTCTTTTGTCTTTAGCTGAACATGGTATTTGAGGTGAGGGTTTCGGTCATTTTGGTGAGTCTTTCCCATGTATACATGCCATTAAACTCTTGTCCACCAGAGGGTAGACAGCAGAAGCAAGAAGAGCTACAATTCTGCACACTGTGGAAGGAAAGCTACATTCACAGAAATACAGACAAAATGAAAAGGCAGAGGACTTTGTACCAGATGAAGGAACAAGATAAAACCCCAGAAAAACAATTAAATGAAGTGGAGATAGGCAACCTTCCAGAAAAAGAATTCAGAATAATGATAGTGAAGATGATCCAGGACCTCGGAATAAGAATGGAGGCAAAGATCGAGAAGTTGCAAGAAATGTTTAACAAAAACCTAGAAGAATTAAAGAACAAACAGAGATGAACAATACAATAACTGAAATGAAAACTACACTAGAAGGAATCAATAGCAGAATAACTGAGGCAGAAGAGCGGATAAGTGACCTGGAAGACAGAATGGTGGAATTCACTGCTGCAGAACAGAGTAAAGAAAAAAGAATGAAAAGAAATGAAGACAGCCTAAGAGACCTCTGGGACAACATTAAACGCAAAAACATTCGCATTATAGGGGTCTCAGAAGGAGAAGAGAGAGAGAAAGGACCAGAGAAAATATTTGAAGAGATTATAGTCGAAAACCTCCCTAACATTGGAAAGGAAATAGCCACCCAAGTCCAGGAAGCACAGAGAGTCCCAGGCAGGATAAACCCAAGGCGAAACATGCCAAGACACATAGTAATCAAACTGACAAAAATTAAAGACAAAGAAAAATTATTGAAAGCAACAAAGGAAAAATGACAAATAACGTACAAGGGAACTCCCATAAGGTTAACAGCTGATTTCTCAGCAGAAACTCTACAAGCCAGAAGGGAGTGACACGATATATTTAAAGTGATGAAAGGGAAGAAACTACAACCAAGATTACTCTACCTGGCAAGGATTTCATTCAGATTCGATGGAGAAATCAAAAGCTTTACAGACAAGCAAAAGCTAAGAGAATTCAGCACCACTAAACCATCTCTACAACAAATGCTAAAGGAACTTCTCTAAGTGGGAAACAAAAGAGAAGAAAAGGACCTACAAAAACAAACCCATAACAATTAAGAAAATGGTAGTACGAATATACATATTGATAATTACCTTAAACGTGAATGGATTAAATGCTCCAACCAGAAGACACTGGCTCGCTGAATGGATACAAAAACAAGACCCATATATATGCTGTCTACAAGAGACCCACTTCAGACCTAGGGACACATACAGACTGAAAATGAGTGGATGGAAAAAGATATTCCATGAAAATGGAAATCAAAAGAAAGCTGGAGTAGCAATACTCAGATCAGATAAAATAGACTTTAAAATAAAGAATGTTACAAGAGACAAGGAAGGACACAACATAATGATCAAGGGATCAATCCAAGAAGAAGATATAACACTTATAAATATATATGCACCCAACATAGGAGCACCTCAATACATATGGCAACTGCTAACAGCTCTAAAAGAGGAAATCAACAGTAACACAATAATAGTAGGGAACTTTAACACCTCACTTACAACATTGGACAGATCATCCAGACAGAAAATTAATAAGGAAACACAAGCTTTAAATCACACCGTAGACCAGATAGATTTAATTGATATTTTTAGGACACTCCATCCCAGAATAGCAGATTGCACTTTCTTCTCAAGTGCACACAGAATATTCTCCAGGATAGATCACATCTTGGGTCACAAATTATGCCTTGGTAAATTTAAGAAAATTGAAATTATATCAAGCATGTTTTCTGACCACAATGCTACGAGATTAGAAATCAATTACAGGGAAAAAAACACAAACACATGGAGGCTAAATAGTATGTTACTAAATAACCAAGAGATCACTGAAGAAATCAAAGAGGAAGTCAAAAAATACCTAGAGACAAATTACAACGAAAACATGACGATCCAAAACCTATGGGGTGCAGCAAAAGCAGTTCTAAGAGGGAAGTTGATAGCAATACAAGCCTACCTCAAGAAACAAGAAAAATCTCTAATAAACAATCTAACCTTACATCTAAAGGAACTAGAGAAAGAAGAACAAACAAAACCCAAAATTAGTAGAAGGAAAGAAATCATAAAGATGAGAGCAGAAATAAATGAAATAGAAATAAAGAAAGCAATAGCAAAGATCAACAAAACTAAAAGCTGGTTCTTTGAGAAGATAAACAAAATTGATAAACCTTTAGCCAGCCTCATCAAGAAAAAGAGGGAGAGGATTCAAATCAATAAAATTAGAAATGAAAAAGGAGAAGTTACAACGGACACTGCAGAAATACAGAGCATCCTAAGAGACTACTACAGGCAACTCTATGCCAATAAAATGGACAGCCTGGAAGAAATGGACAAATTCTTAGAAACGTATAACCTTCCAAGACTGAACCAGGAAGAAATAGAAAATATGAACAGACCAATCACAGGTAATGAAATTTAACCTGTGATTAAAAATCTTCCAACAAACAAAAGTCCAGGACCAGATGGCTTCACAGGTGAATTTTATCAAACATTTAGAGAAGAGCTAATACCCATCCTTCTCAAACTCTTCCAAAAAATTGCAGAGGAAGGAACACTCCCAAATTCATTCTACGAGGCCACCATCACCCTGATAACAAAACCAGCCAAAGATACTACAAAAAAAGAACATTACCAACGAATATCACTGATGAATATAGATGCAAAAGTCCTCAACAAAATACTAGCCAACAGAATCCAACAACACATTAAAAGGATCATACACCATGATCAAGTGGGATTTATCCCAGGGATGCAAGGGTCCTTCAATATATGCAAATCAATGTGATACACCATATTAACAAATTGAAGAATAAAAACCATATGATCATCTCAATAGATGCAGAAAAAGCTTTTGACAAAATTCAACACCCGTTTATGATAAAAACTCTCCAGAAAGTAGGCATAGAGGGAACCTACCTCAACATAAGAGAGGCCAAATACGACAAACCCACAGCAAACATCATTCTCAATGGTGAAAAATTGAAAGCATTTCCTCTAAGATCAGGAAAAAGACAAGGATGTCCACTCTCACCACTATTATTCAACATAGTTTTGGAAGTCCTAGCCATGGCAGTCAGAGAAGAAAAAGAAATAAAAGGAATACAAATTGGAAAAGAAGAAGTAAAACTGTCACTGTTTGCAGATGACATGATACTATACATAGAGAATCCTAAAGATGCTACCAGAAAACTCCTAGAGCTAATCAATGAATTTGGTAAAGTAGCAGGATACAAAATCAATGCACAGAAATCTCTTGCATTCCTATGCATTAATGATGAAAAATCTGAAAGAGAAATTAAGGAAACACTCCCATTTACCATTGTAAAAAAAGAATAAAATACCTAGGAATAAACCTACCTACGGAGACAAAAGACCTGTATACAGAAAACAATAAGACACTGATGAAAGAAATTAAAGTTGATACAAACAGATGGAGAGATATACCATGTTCTTGGATTGGAAGAATCAACATTGTGAAAATGGCTATACTACCCAATGCAATCTACAGATTCAATGCAATCCCTGTCAAACTACCAATGGCCTTTTTCACAGAACTGGAACAAAAAATTTCACAATTTATATGGAAACACAAAAGACCCTGAATAGCCAAAGCAATCTTGAAAAAAGAAAATGGAGCTGGAGGAATCAGGCTCCCAGACTTCAGACTATACTACAAAGCTACAGTAATCAAGACAGTATAGTACTGGCACAGAAACAGAAATATAGATGAATGGAACAGGATAGAAAGCCCAGGGATCAACCCACACACCTATGGTCAACTAATCTATGACATAGGAGGCAAGGATATACAGTGGAGAAAAGACAGCCTCTTCAGTAAGTGGTGCTGGGAAAACTGGACAGCTACATGTAAAAGAATGAAATTAGAACACTCCCTAACACCATACACAAAAATAAACTCAAAATGGATTAAAGACCTAAATGTAAGGCCAAACAGTATAAAACTCTTAGAGGAAAACATAGGCAGAACACTCTATGACATAAATCACAGCAAGATCCTTTTTGACCCACCTCGTAGAGAAATGGAAATAAAAACAAAAATAAACAAATGGGACCTAATGAAACTTCAAAGCTTTTGCACAGCAAAGGAAACTACAAACAAGACGAAAAGACAACCCTCAGAATGGGAGAAAATATTTGCAAACGAATCAATGGACAAAGGATTACTCTACAAAATATATCAACAGCTCATGCAACTCAATATTACAGAAACAACGCAATCAAAAAATGGGCAGAAGACCTAAGTAGACATTTCTCCAAAGAAGATATACAGATTACCAACAAACACATGAAAGGGTGCTCAACATCACTAACCATTAGAGAAATGCAAATCAAAACTACAATGAGGTATCACCTCACACTGGTCAGAATGGCCATCATCAAAAAATCTACAAACAATAAATGCTGGAGAGGATGTGGAGAAAAGGGAACCCTCTTGCACTGTTGGTGGGAATGTAAATTGATACAGCCACTATGGAGAACAGTATGGAGGTTCCTTAAAAAACTAAAAATAGAGTGACCATTTGACCCAGCAATCCCACTACTAGGCATATACCCTGAGAAAACCATAATTCAAAAAGAGTCATGTACCACAATGTTCATTGCAGCTCTATGTACAATAGCTAGGACATGGAAGCAAGCTAAGTGTCCATCAACAGACAAATGGATAAAGAAGATGTGGCACATATATACAATGGCATATTACTCAGCCATAAAAAGAAATGAAATTGAGTTATTTGTAGTGAAGTGAATGGACCTAGAGTCTGTCATACAGAGTGAAGTAAGTCAGAAAGAGAAAAACAAATACCATATGCTAACACATATATATGGAATCTAAAAAAAAAAAAAAAGTTGTGAAGAACCTAGGGGCAGGGCAGGAATAAAGACACAGACATAGAGAATGAACTTGACGACAGGGGGATGGGGAAGGGTAAGCTGGGACGAAGTGAGAGAGTGGCATGTACATATATACACTATCAAATGTAAAATAGACAGCTAGTGGGAAGCAGCCACATAGCACAGGGAGATCAGCTCGGTGCTTTGTGACCACCTAGAGGGATGGGATAGGGACGGTGGGAGGGAGACGCAAGAGGGAGGAGCTATGGGGATATATGTGTATGTAAAGCTGATTCACTTTGTTATACAGCAGAAACTAACACAGCATTGTAAAGTAATTATACTCCAGTAAAGATGTTAAAAAATAAATATGCTAAAAAAAAAAAAATACAGTGCCGCAGAGAGGAGGCTTGTGCCAAATTGCCACTGTTTCTGTCCCCTGTCCGAGTTCCATTCACTTGGGACCTCTCTAGATTTTGACTATTAACTGGTTCCCGGCTAAGGCAGTGGCTGGTGACTACTGATGATATTACCTCTCTCAGAAAAAATTGTGTCACAATAGCAGAGGCTTGGGCATAAACACACTGCCCTGATGCTAAGGAATCAGTGGGGCCTTTCACAGGCTCTTTCTTTCCTACTGGCTCAAACCAAGCTCTGTGAATGGAAAACCTACACCCTCTCTCCCCCACATACACATACAGATACTGCTCTACTGACAGAAGCTCCTTGCAACTGTATGATAAGCTTCCTAATAAATGCTCTTAATAAATGCACGCCCACCCACTCCATTCCCCAGTCACACTTAAACTTCAGCTCAAGTGGCTCCCTCTTTCTCTGGACTTCCATTTCATCAGAGAATGAATTAGTCACTCCAATAGCAAACCTGATGAGTGAGCTATCCCTAGAATCCAACACTGTTAAAACATTGAGCAGATTATGTCACTTCTCTGCCTAAAACCCTTCAAAGCCTTCCCATTTCCAATGGAATAAAAGCTCCTTAACCTGTGCTCGGGGCCTTGCCTGCTGTGCGCTGCCCACTTCTCCATTCTCCTCTCCTATAGGCTCCTGTTTGCAATGGCACCTTTCAATTCCAGGAACTGAAAGCTGGTCCTGTCTCAGGGATTTTACACACAGTATTCCTCTGCTGGGAGCACTGTTCCCTTTTCATTTGACTAGTCTCTTACATTGCAGCTCAAATGTCACTTCCTCAGAATAGCTGTCTATAGCAGATTCTAAATTAAGCTGCTTTTGTTAGGCTACATAACACAGTCTTGTTTGTGTTTTTGCTGATTTAATATTTTTCTCTCCACGTAGACAGTCAGCTCCACGAAGAGAAGGACCACAATTCATTACTAAATACCTAAGCCTACCATCATGATCATACCTGGCACATGAAGTGCACCCAATAAATATTGGCTAAATATGTTTTCCTAGTTGTTTCTTATCTATCTATCTATCTATCTATCTATCTATCTATCTATCTATCTATCTATCTCTAATTTTTCCTCTCTCCCCATCATGCAAACTCTTGAGGACCAAGATTTCTGCTTCTCCTGTTTCTACCACAGCACCTAGTACAGGGTCCAGTCAATAACTGTTCACCTGAAGCACAGTTTTCAATACATACAGAAGGGACCTTGGGGAATCATGCCTTCATGAGAGGCTATTTCTTTAATTTTATAGTTTTCTTATATAGGATATAATGTAGTTTTTAAAAATAGACTTTATTTTTTAGGGCAGTTTTTTCGAGCAGCTACATCACAGCAAAACTGAGCAGAAAGTACAGAGAGTTTCCCCATATACCCCCTGACTCTGCACATACATAGCCTTTCATACCATCAACACCTCCCATCAGAGAGGTACACTTGTTACAATGGGTGAACCTGCACTGACACATCATTATCACTCAAAGGCTGTAGTTTGTGTTAGGGTTCATTCTTGGTGTTATAATTCCATGGGTTTGGACTAACGTATAATGACACGTATCCACCATTACAGTATCATACAAGATAGTTTCGCCACCCTAAAAATCCTCTGTGCTCTGCCTATTCATTGCTCCCTACCCCGTAGGCCCCTGAAAACCACTGATCTTTATGGTCCCCGTAGTTTTGCCTTCTCCAGAGCATCATATAATTGGAATCAAATAGTATGTGGCCTTATCAGATCGGCTTCTTTCACTTAGTTGCATTTAAGGTTCTTAATATAGGTTTTTTTTTTTTTAAGCTATAATAGTATTTAACTCGATGTATGTTTCATGGTCCCTGCACCTCTAGATGAAAAAGTGGTCCGTGGTCAGTTAGGTTGGAAAGCCTGAGTACCCTCTCTTTCTTAGGGAGGGTCAAGTTCACATTGCATTATTAGCATTGCTAACCCACTGTTTGCCTCAGAGACTTTTCCAGTGAGAGCTATTAATTCTTTGCCACGGGATGTGGACCGTGAAACCTTTTTGGAACCCAGTCCCTTGTCTTACTCCCTCTTCTTCTGTTTTGGTTCCTCCTCAGAGACAGTGGCTCATTATATTCTCTTTAACTCTTCTGGTGGAAATAATACCAGAAAGTACTTCATAAAGCAATATTTTAGCAGTACCACATGTTCTGTGTCCACCTGTTGCTGTGGTAACAACAAAAACAGCCAGACACTAGATAACACAAACCAGCAGGCAGAACTAAATTTTCTTTTAATAAATTCATGGTTGCCTTGGGAAACCTGGGCACGTTGATGATATGTTAATTTAAGTTCTTGGAAGAATTGTGATATGACTAAAGGCAGAGTCAGTGGCTGAAAGTTTCTATCCATATAGCATGGTCAAGGTCATTTGAGTACATGTCAAGCAAGCTAATGTCAGAAACTGGCTAACATCTGCCAATTTTGTGCAAGTATGACAATGTATTGACATTTCTGTTCAAGTTTGATAACTGGTTTATTCCCCCTCTGTTATCTAAAGTTGGGACTCTTATGTCAGGTATTGGCAGTTGCCCCAGTGGATATTCTATTGTGTCACACCCCTGAGTACATCTTTTTCCTTCTCTCTGCAATACCCTTCCCCATCTCAACTGAAAAACTCTCATCTCTCAAGACCCAACCTAAGTTGTCTTTTTTTGGTGAGGCTTTGCTTGACTCCTAACCATCCTCTTCCCACAGAACTTTGAGTTTTGTTATAACTCTCACCTCTCTCACTGTTTCACAAAAATTCTTGTCATGCTAGACTGTGAATTTCTTGAGGATAGTCACAATGTCATATTTCTCTACCCCAGAAACCAGTCCCATGTCTGGCAAGTAATAAGCATTCTAAAGCATTCTGTAATAAATGTTTGTTAAACGAAAGAAAGAATAAATGAATAAATCAATCACTCAAGTATATAAGGCCTTAAAAATCAGAAGTTAATACTGAGGATATGAACAAACGCAAATCTTGTTGGTTGCTTTTTAGGCTTAATTAGCATCGGTTGATGGGATAATACCTTTTAGTAAGGACAATAAACATAATTTAGACTTTCAGGTTTCCAACTAAATGATCAAAACAGGCACACAATACTAACTTTGCCTCCAAGTAACAAAAGTTGTTCGTTTCACACTTTTTGCTATGGCAAAGCACATGTACAATTTTTTGCCTAATTAACTCTCAAAAGTTTAGAAGTTGTTTCTTAATTTATGAAAGTGATTTTAAAGTTAAGCAAGAGTTTAACATTTAGGGAAACAATTGGCTTTTGCTTTTCCGCTTTTTGCCATCAACTATGCAAAAATTGGAATTTCTCTGAGTTTCATTACAGGTCACCTATAAAAGGTAGAGCAGAATAACTAAGAAACTAAAGGTTCAAGATGATGATGGAGATTTTGTCCTGTTGAATCAAGGAGACAAGGATGAGAATGTTGAAGTTTTTCTTTGTGCCTTTCCTCATTTCTTATATTTGTTTGTTTTCTCTTTCTCGACAGTAACAAATAAAACCCATCAGAGCAAGTCTCCTATCTCATTTGGTCCCTGCTCTATTCCCAGTGCCTGGTAAATGCCTAGTATGTGATAGGTTCTCAGCAAATATACATAGAACAAATAATAGTTGAAAAATTGTGGTCAGAGTGGAAGGGAATGAGAGCCTGAATCAGAGTAGTGGCCTTGGGGAGAGAAGGGAGAAAGGGATGGTGAGAGATCAATGCAGATACAGACCTGACTGCCCCTGGAGATGGTTAGATGAGAGTGCATTGGGAAAAGAAGGAGTTAAAGGGGCAGCAAAGTATGGAGACTGATGGATTGAAATGGTGAATAAAGGGAAGTGGAGTTGGAGGGGAAGTTGCTGCTCTCTGATTTAGGCATGTTGAGTTTGAAATTCCAGTGGGGAGCTATCCAGTAGGCAGTTAAAAATGTGACACTAGAGCTTAAAAGAAAAGTCAGGAATGGAGATATCGACATGATAGTTGAAGTCACACATGTGATGGATTGTCAGGATAAAGTGAAAAGAATAAAAGGAGTCCCAAGCTAGATCTTTGGGGGATAGATCCATAGCTTCAGAGGCATGGTGGGGGGGGGGTACTAAAACTAGAGGTGTGATCCGAGAGGTGTGCATATCATCAAGAGAGTATATAGGTCAAGGAATTAAAGGTAGAGAGTTTGAGGAAGAGCCCTTGGTCAAGGGTGCTAAAAGCTGCAGAGAAGCTCATGTTTAGGACCTAAAAAAGATGACAGCATTTAGCACTTAAAAATATTTGTTTAATAGGAAGACAGCGGATTCTATGAAATAGTGAATGGTGTGCAAAAGCAGGCTTGCTAGAGGACTGTTCAATACTTACCTAACATATTCATGTTATTTTTTTAAGCCTATAGCATGTGTTCAAAAAATACTTGATGTTTGAGCGTAGAATCAGAATTCATGTTATTTTTAGAAGTAGCTTGTTTTGCTTGAGTAGTGCTTGCTCAATTTTCAGGAAGTTGCTAAGATGGTTTGAGGTCCTTTAGTGAAGTAGAGCACTTATCCTGAGCTTACCCCGAGTTGTGGTCATCTATAATGATCTGCCATGTGGTTCGTATCTAGTCTTCTCTT
This sequence comes from Eschrichtius robustus, assembly GCF_028021215.1. Classification (NCBI taxonomy): domain Eukaryota; kingdom Metazoa; phylum Chordata; class Mammalia; order Artiodactyla; family Eschrichtiidae; genus Eschrichtius; species Eschrichtius robustus. The sequence goes on from NC_090838.1 coordinate 40,977,370, forward strand.
GATGCTTCTTTGCATGTCAAGCTCTAGGCTAAGAACAGTCCACTGGCAGGGTAGATCATTACCTATACATGAGTCTAAGTGTATTGACTTAGTAAATGCCTAAATCTTAAAATAATTGAAAAATTACTCTGTTTTATATAGTTAAAAATTCCTTATTTCCTCTGTAAATTATTTCTGTATGTTTGATGGAAATAATGGCGGGGTGAGAGGTGGGCGTGGGAAGAGGGCAAAAGGGGTGCAAAGATCTGCTAAGATGTGCTGTGTAGCCTGTAGTTAGTAGCTCTTACCACTAGATGGTGACCTTGCATTGGTCTGGAGATTGCCTGTTAACAAAGGGTGGCAGAAAGTCAACTGCAGGGGGTTGAAACCCACCACGGTGAAATAGAGAAGCTTTTTTGAGGTTGTGAAATAAAATGGTTGATGAGATTTGAAGTAATAAAAGTCGAGAAATACCATTGTCCTCCCAACTCTGCACAGGCTATGATGCATTGAGAATACTTGAGCATCTGGTTAAAAACCTACAGTGTTGGGCGATGGGGAGAAGACTGTTTTAAGAAGTACAAAAGCTGCATTCTAGTTCACCCGTTGCCACTTGCTTGTGGTATATTTGGCAAGTTGTTTTACTTCTAGGAGCCTCAGCTGCTTCATCTGTAAAATGGGAGATGATGATACCTAACTTGTCAGAGGCTGGGCCAGTTTTCCCCAAGACCTTCTCCTGCTTTATCAGTGAAGGGAAAAAGAGGTTGAGGTTCAGTGTCTCTTTGAAAGGAGAAGGAAGGGACTAAAGAATCTTGGTTGGTCATTATCTACTTTTCTCAATTTTTAACTTTCTATTTTTGGTCAGGTGGATGGAGTCTTAGTAGATATTTCTCTCATTGGGAGAACCATATGTATGAGTTCTGGCTACAGGTTGGGAACAGAGAAGGAAATAAAGGCAAAGGCTGAGAGGGGAAAACATTCTGTAATGGTGTTGTGGGTGTGTGTGGGTGTGTGTGTGTGTGTGTGTCTGTCTGTGTCTGCCTGCGTGTGGGTCTACTTAGGTCTTGAACCAGAGGAGGAGAAATCAGAAATGCTCATTATCGCTGGGAATTGTATTGTTATTGACCTGTAATGATGGTCTCGTGTCCCTGTTTTACAGTAGAGGGACTTGGGGGAAGTCTTGTAATGTTCAATGTGTTAAAGATTTACTTTCAATCTCACCATTAATATAATTCATAATGACAGCATTTTTATTTCATGCTTATTCAAAGGGCTTTGTATGAGGAACACTTTAACTGTTTATCCAGAAGTGATTTGGCTTTTAAATTGATATTATTTCATTAGGTGAAAATAACGTCTCTAGCAGGGCAAATTCCCAGGAGTCTCAAGTCATGGCCGCCTTTCTCAGTTTTCCATGGGATACTGTGCAGATACTGAGTTGACTTTGGCAGAATAAGGGAGCTTGATTCTGTCCTCTGTAATCCAGAATTTCTGTAATTGAGCCATGGGAGTGTCTTGCTCAACCTCAGAGTAATTAGTGTTTACCCAGAATTCATTGAAGGAACCAGATTGTAGCCTTTCTGATATGAGAACCCATGAAACCCTGAAGGACTCTTTGTCCCAGCCATTGTTCATATTTTTTCATTGGAACAGAATAAATAAAATTAGAATAGATGAGTATTTGATATCAGAGAGGGAAAGGAACAGAGAGCTATGAAAATTTGAAAAGATATGTTAAAAGTAAAGGTGAATTAAATGAGGTCACAGACTATGCCCTATAGGATATATTTCTGTGAGTGTGTATTCATTCCTCTCAGGAGTTATTGCCTTTGGGCAATCGTTGAAAGTAGTCAAATGTTCTCTCTCTAGTGCCCTTGGTGAGCTTTGATTAAATTAAATTGATTCTAAAGTTCTCTCTTTGGTTTGAGGATGGTCAGGAAAGTTGTGCAGCCTGAGCTGGGAGCTGGCATGTAATCTAGCTCTGTACTCAGTCATCAATACCTTTGTCTTAGTGCATTTTTAAAAAATTTCTCTTGACAAAGTTTTTATTGTATAGCCTAAATAAACCTGGGGTCCCTTATCACTCAGTATTTGCATGGTGTTGGCTTTCTTCTCTGAACCCAACAATGGAGATATCACAGGAAAAAAAGATGGGTGGATCTCAGCCATTTTCATTAACTAATGCAAAAACTGTGAGAACCCCAGGGAGATGAATGTTTTGTTGCCAGACTGGAGAGGAGGAAGGCCAGGGACATCTGAGGGATTGGCTGGCAGAGACTTTGAGTGTGTCCTTTCTCTTCCCCACATTACTCTGCTGATGCATTTCCTGCCTTCTTTGTGGACGGGAAAGCAGTGGCACTAGGCAGAAGTGGCAGGGTAGTGCCAGGGCAACCCCAGAGCCAAAGTGAGAAGCCAGTAGCCACAATACCTGTGTGCCCCCTGAGCACTCCCTTATCGTGCCTTCTCCTTCCATCCTGTGGGCTAGGCAGTGATACGAGAGACTATCTGTGCTTATAAGAACATGCCTGGTGATGAGATGTCCCCTAGGCCGGGTTGGTGGTGGTGGTCAGAAAATGACTGAATTCAGACTGCAAACTTTGAGAAATTTTTCCTTGAAGATCATCTTCCTTTAACTCACTTGGAAAACAAGCCAAGCCTAAGCTTTTACATCTCTCTCAGGTATTAGCAAAACAGTTGATAGTCCTAAAGGAATAAAAGATGAGCTTTTAAGGAAAAATGGTGAGATATGTGAGGAGTAAATGTTCTATGAAGAAATTTAACAAAGAAGATAAACCAGAGGAAATAGAATGAACAATAATTTAAAAATTAAGCATAGTAATTATCCTTAGAGATAAAGGAGACTATTGAAAAAAATAAAGCAAGGAGAAGCAAATAGGAAGAGAAACCAGTTGGAAATATTGGGTACCTAAATATAATTGTTGAAACAAAGAACTCAGTGGATGGGCTGCACATGGGAATGGATACAGCCAAAGAACACTTTAGTAGGCGGAAATACTGGAATGAGGAGTTTTCTCAGAATGCATTGGAAAAGGATGAAGAGATGGCAGTTTGATAGAGATGAAGGATTGAAGTAGAAGTGGAAATTTGCATCAACAGAATCACAGAAGATCCTGAACTGACAGGACGCAGTGTGTGGAAGAGGAGAGGTGACCTCACACAGAAACATTCCACAGTGACAGTAAAGAATATAAAGAAAAAGAGAAAATTCTGCAAGATTTCAAAAATAGAAAAGCACATTACCCAAAAGGAGCAAGAGAATCAGATTATGATCAGACTTTGTATGATTATACTTATATACCTTGTATGACCATATGTATAATCAGCAGCTACACCAGATATGGGAAAGCAGTGAATTAATATCTTCACAATGTTGAAGAAAAGACAATAAAACTAGAGTTTTATAATGAGCAAAATTATTATTTAAATGTGAGGTTGGAATACAGATATTTGGGGCATACATTTTCTCATAGTAATTACTACCAAGGGTTTACTTTGAAAGAAGTGAAGGATGTATTCCAGCTAGAAATGAAGTGAATCTGGGAGGAAGCAGTTAAATCCAGGAAGAAAGGTAAATAAGTAATGAACAAACACAGAATACACATCAGTTTGAGTAAAAAAGATTACTTAAAAAAATTGGCCATGAAACTAAGCCACAAAGGATTTATCATTAAATTCTAAAGAATCAACTTCATTCAGACCAGTTCACCAATACGAAGAAATAGTTCAGCAGTAATTAAAAGCAACTTATGTGTTTATTGGTGTTTTTAAAAGAATGGTGCAGTGATCATTTTTGTACGTCTTTTTGTGCATAAGGATAAGACTTTTCCTTGGAACATATTCTAGAAGTCAAAATTCTAAGTTTCATGATATGTGCATCTTTACTTGATACAGCCAAGTTGATTTCTAAAGTTCCATGAATCTCTACCTGTGAACTAAAGCTGGGAATTGCATTGAATTTATACAGTCATTTGGGGGGAGGGGATAATATCTTTACAATATTAAAAGTTCACATTGGTGAACATTATTTTATCTTCACTTAGGTCTATTCTCAATAAGTTTTATAATTTTCTTTGTGAAAGTCTTACACTTCTTTTCTTATATTTACTCCTTTGCTTTTTTATAGGTTTCATTGCTATCATGAGGGTTTTTTTTTCCCCCTCCTCTGCTATGTTTTCTTTTTTTTTTTTTTAATTTTTATTTATTTATTTATGGCTGTGTTGGGTCTTCGTTTCTCTGCGAGGGCTTTCTCTAGTTGCGGCGAGCGGGGGCCACTCTTCATCGCGGTGCGCAGGCCTCTCACTATCGCGGCCTCTCTTGTTGCAGAGCACAGGCTCCAGACGCGCAGGCTCAGCAATTGTGGCTCACAGGCCCACTTGCTCCGCGGCATGTGGGATCTTCCCAGACCAGGGCTCGAACCCGTGTCCCCTGCATTGGCAGGCAGATTCTCAACCACTGCACCACCAGGGAAGCCCTGCTATGTTTTCTGATTGCTACTACAGGAACACTATCAGACTTCTTTTGTGGATTGTCAAAAAATTGAGGTATAATTTACACACAATAAAATGTACAGATCTTAAGGGTTCAGTTTGGTAGGTTTGATAATTGCTTACATCTGTGTAACCACCACACAAACCGTAGGCTATGTCCATCACCATAGAATGTTCCCCTTTCCAGTCAAGGCCTCATCCCAAGACAATCACTTTGGACTTCTGTCACCACAGGTTAGTCTTGCCTGTTCTTGAACTTTATAAAAATGGAATCATACAGTATTTACTCCTTTGTGCCTGGCTTCATTCATTTCACGTAATGTTTTTGAGATTTACCAGTGTGCGGTATGTATCAGTAGTTTATTCATTTTTATTGCTGAATAATATTCCATTGTTTAAATATACCAAAGTTTATATATCCATTCACCTTTTGATGGACATTTGGGTTTGGAAACGTTTTTGGTTTTACGAATAAGGGTGCTATGTACATATCTTTTTTTGAAGTATTTTAAACGAATTTGTGTAAATATCTAAGAATGGAGTTGTTGGGGCAGATGGTAGATGTGTTTGTCATCCTCTTATTTCTTAGATTATCTTTTTATTGTTCATTTGTAGTTTTTAATGTACAATCCTTTGTCAGATATATATTTTGAGAGTATTTTTTTCTCAGCCTTTGGCTTGCGTTTTAATTTTCTTAATGTGTCTTAATTTTGATCAAATCCAAATGATCATTTTTTTTTAATAATTAGCACTTTTAGGGTTCTAAGAAATCTTGGCTGACTTTTAAGGTCATGAAGATAATTTTCTATGTTTTATTTAAAAGCTTTATAGTTTTAGCTTTTACAAGCTAAAAGTTATATTGCCATTTTTATTTTGTTGTGTTTCCATTAAGTGATTATCCTTTTATTTTAAGCATACATTTTTTTTCTTTTTGTGGCAAAATATTTTATTGCTGCCATCCCCACGGTGGACCACTGGGGGTTATGAGGATTGAAATTGCTAAGCATACATTGTTTACTAAATTTTTTTCTCCATCTGAAGTTATTTTCTTTCTTTCCTTATCCAAAACATAAGGAGTTAATAATCTATACAGTTTGAACTTCTTGATATTGATTTTTAAGCAATGAAAAAACAGTTGTTCTTAAAAGACTCAATAGTGGATGACATTGACTCATATATGTTGTTTCTGTGCTTACCACTACTTCTTATACCCCCTATTTCCCTGTGGATTTACTTCTTCTCACGGGTTTAAGGTGGTCAACTCTCACAGTCATTGTAGTCTGGAAAGTCTGCTTTGCCCTCATACTTGAGCAATGTTGGCAGAAAGAGTACAGAGTTGTGCATTTTGAAGCTATAGCCGAGTTTTACTAAGTATTGATTTCTGTTGATAATCCTGCCTTCCTGGTTGGTCCTCTGTGACTGACTCTCCCACTAGGGCCCATGCTGGGCTCTCGCTGTCTTCTGGGCTGTGCCCTGGCAATGGAGGAGTCTGAGTCATGTGACATGGACTGGGTTGTTCTTCAACACTCCTTCATTTCCTTCCAGCTGTTTCTTCTCAAGGATGTCTTGAGTTTGCATAACTCACTGAGGACGTATGAAGGCCTTGAGTTTGGTTAATTCACTCTCTCCAAAGTTCTCATGCTGCCCATCTGGCTGCTCAATAAGCTCTCATTTTACATGCATCTACCCTGTCTCCCCAGCACCCTGACTCTCCTTCCTCTATCAGACAAGCCCTTGTGTGCCCTGTTCTCTAAGAGTAAAGCAGTAAGAGGCAGCAGGAGCTCAGTTAATTAAATCGCTCTGAGTTAGACACTTTTCCCAAGAAACTTTTACATTTCAACTGGGCCAACATTCATGATGTTTGGGTGGTTTTCAACGTTCTTTCATGCATTCTAAATCATACATTCTTTCCAGAAATAGGATATTTCCCCTTATTTATAGTTGCAGAAACTGAGACTCCTAGACAGAAATTGAGAATCCTAGTGACTTCCTTAAGGTCACAAAACCAGTGAAAGGTTTAAACTTCAAACTAGGTCTTTGGGCATGTTGTTCCTTGCTCTTTCCACCATAATGCATCTGATTGATAGGGTGGGGATTTCAGGTATTGCAGAACACTGGTAGGGATGGGACTCTGGATTTGGTGGGGGAGAGGGTGGTGGTGATGAGGGAAAGAGGCGAGTAAGCTTTACTTTCCTTCAGATCACATCATGTGGGGGACACTCCCACCACACATGCAGCCTGCAGATCATAGTGTCCTAACTAATTATCCATAATCAGCAAAGCATACACTAATAATTTTCTTATGATCCTTCATCTTTGGTCATGCATGGATACAGGCACAGATCTCCTTTTTATTCTGTTGAGGGTGAGAAGCATTTTATGAATTCTGCAACATCTTAGGAAAAGACTCCGAGAGTCAGTGGCAATGGTAAGGTTTGCAAATATTTGCTAGACCTAGAGTTAGTTGTTGAACATGTGGAATGAAAGTGGGCTGTCACATAAACTGCAGAGGCACACTGGAGGGATGGAAGGGGTCATGGAAAGAGCTGTGCTTTGCAACTGGACAGATCCTTTATCATCCTGTCTCAGCATACATCCCCTTCCCAGATCCTCCTGATTATATCCCTCTGTTCATTTATGTATAGCACTGTACCTATCTGTCTTTGTGTTGCTTCTTTCTTGACTTAGTTGTTCATTATCTGCCTTCCCTGGCAGAAGGCGATCTTCATCTGGGCAGTGGCCACCTTGGCTATTGTGTTTATGTCTGTATCCAGGGAGTCTGGCATAATACCCATCACATACTAGGAGCTCAATAACCATTGAAGGAACGGAAAGAGGGAGGGAGGAAGGGAGGGATGAATCAATCCTGGCTCTGCCACTTGCCAGCCATGTAATGTTGGATAACTTTTTTCCCTTTTCCTCCCAGCTTTATTGAGATAAAATTGACATTATAAATTTAAGGTATACAACGTAATGATTTGGTATATGTATTTATTGAGAAATGATTACCATACTGTTTTAATTACTATAGCTTTGTAATATAGATTGAAATCAGGAAGTGTGATGCCTCCACCTTTGTTCTTTCTCAGGATTGCTTTGACTATTCATGGTTTTTTGTGGTTCCATATGAATTTTAAGATTTTTTTTTTTCTATTTCTGTAAAAAAATGCTATTGGAATCTTGATAGAGATTGCATTGAATCTATAGATGGCTTTGGGTAGTGTGGAAATTTTAACAATGTTAATTCTAATCCATGAACAATCTTTCTGTTTGTGTCTTCAGTTTTTTTCATACCTGTCTTACAGTTTTCTTTGTACAGATCATTCACCTCCTTGGTTAAATTTATTCCTAAGTATTCTATTGTTTTTGATGCTATTGTAAATGGGATTGTTTTCTTTTTCAGATAATATATTGTTAGTATATAGAAGTGCACCTGATTTTTGTATGTTGATTTTTGTATCTTGTAGTTTCACTGAATTCACTGATTAGATCTAACAGGCTTTTGGTGGAGTCTTTAGGATTTTCTATATACAAAATCATGTCATCTGCACACAGAGATAATTTTACTTCCTGTTTTCCAGTTCTGAATCCTTTTATTTCTTTTTCTTGCCTGATTTCTCTGGCTTAAGACTTCCAGTACATGTTGAATGGAAGTGTTGAGAGTAGGCACTCTTGTCTTGTTCCTTATCTTAGAGGAAAAGCTTTCAACCTTTCACCATTGAGTATGATGTTAGCTGTGGGCTTGTCATATATAACCTTTATTATGTTGACGTATGTTCCTTCTATACTCAATTTGTTGAGCATTTTTATCATGAATGGATGTTCAGTTCTGTTAAATGCATCTATTGAGATGATCATGAGTTTTATTCTTCAATCTATTCATATTATGTACTACATTTATTGATTTATGTATGTTGAACCATCCTTGCATCCCAGGGATGAGTACCACTTGATCATGGTATATGATCCTTTTAATATGCTGTTGAATTCAGTTTGTTAGAATTTTACTAAGAATTTTTGCATCTACATTCATAAAGGATATTAGAATTTTACTAAGAATTTTTGCATCTACATTCATAAAGGATATTGGTCTTTAGTTTTTGTTTCTTGTAGTGTCACTATCTGGCTTTGTATCAGACTAATGCTGGCCTCATAAGATGAGTTTGGGAGTGTTCAGCTTTTTGGAAGAGTTTGAGAAGTATGGTAATGATTCTTCTTTAAACGTTTGGTATAATTCACCAGTAAAACCATCTGGTTCTGGGCTTCTCTTTGTTGAGATGTTTTTGATTACTGATTCAATCTTCTTATTGGTCTGTTCAGATTTTTTATTTCATCATGATTCAGTCTGGTGGTTGTATGTTTTTAGTAATTTAATCTATTTCTTCTGGGTTGTCCTATTTGTTGATGTATAATTGTTCATAATAGTCTCATTTCCTTTGTCTTTCTGTGGTATCAATTGTAATGTCTCCTCTTTCAGTTGTAATTTTATTTATTTGGGTCCTCTTTTTTTTTTTTTTTTTTTTGGTTGCTTAGTCTAGCTAAAGGTTTGTCAATTTTCAAAGAGCCAACTTTTAGTTTTGTTTATCTTTTCTATTATTTTCCTGTTCTGTCTTTCACTTATCTGCTCTGGTCTTTAGTTCCTTCCTTCTGCTAACTTTGGGTTAGTTCTTCCTTTTTCAGTTCCTTGAGGTATAAAGTTAGGTTGTTTGAGAGCTTTCTTTTTTCATAATGTAGGCATTTATCACTATAAACTTTCCTTTCGTAACTGCTTTTGCTGCATCTCATAAGTGTTGGTATGTTGAATTTCCATTTTCATTTGCCTCAAGATATTTCTTTATTTCCCTTTTGATTTCTTCTTTAATCCATTGGATGTTCAGGAGCATTTTTGTTTAACTTCAATGTATTTGTGAACTTTCTAGCTTTTCTCCTGTTACTGATTTCTAGTTTCATACAATTGTGGTCAGCAAATATATTTGATAAAATTTCTATCTTGAATTTGTTGCAACTTTTTTTGTGGATTGATTTTACGCTTGATCTGCCCTCACAGATGTGAGACCTCAGGCTCTCACAGGCCACAGAGTGATTGTAGGCAAAGGAAGTAGTAGGGATGCTGAAAACCTTCCTTCCCTTTGCCGAGATTCCCATTACACCCCATCCCTCCATTACTACGTGGAAGCTGTTGTGATTGTAGTTTGTATATTAAAGAATTTTTGTATTAAAATACTTGTCTAAAAGTAAAAAATATTTTATCTAGGGGGAAAAAAAGCCTTGAAAACCTTCAGTAGTTTTCTCAGTAGTAGGGATGGGGGACATCAGTCCATCTCCATTTCTTCATGCAGACCCATCATTAACATCTGCAGTATTCAGGTAAGGGTGCCAATGGAGGTATTGGCCCCTAGCTCCTCCCTTCTCCTCCCATCCTGATTCCATCCAGCCTGGGGTCACCCCAGCCTGTGCCTCTGAGCTCCATCAACACCCTGTGAACTGTGATCCTCAGGCCTTGTGGTATGCACACTGGGGGTGTGGTTCACCAATTTGGGCAGGAGGTTTGGGGGCCCTAAGTATCAGCACATTCAGTGTAGGCTTGGGTGGTCATGTTCCCTTGACCTTGTGGACTCCTAGACTCCTTGGCTGTGGGTGGGGCCTGACTGCAGGAGGCCAGAGTGGTGTCCAGGGCAGGGACCTAGTTGCCCAGATCTAAGGACACTTCTGTCCTCATATTGCTTTGTTGTGAAATGACTGATTGTGGCAAAGAAAAGGGCCCAGGCCATAGAATGGTCTTATTCTCTTTAAACAATGGCTCTTTTAGGGATGAACAAAAATACACTTAAAGTAAAGATTATTCCCTTCTTGAGGAAATAATTTAGTTTTCAAATTCCTTCTTAACTACCGCGGCCCACAGCCAAGTTTGGCCCATGAGTTAGGGCTCTCCTGGGTTAGAGTACACTTCATGGACTTCATTGTTTTTCCTTCTGGCTTTTGCTGAGCTCAGCTGCCTGCCAGTCAGGGGGGTCCTGTGCTTGGGGTCAGGAGGAGAAATGTTGTACAGGGAATTACTAAAAATCCTACTTGAGTGCTGGGCTTTGCTTTGTGATTCTATTTTCCTTGTTCATTGGATTAAATTCACACCATCAAGGCTTCACTGTGACCTGTGAACACCAGCTGTGAGAGAACGTGGTCGCTGGTTAGCTGTTGGTCCGGTCCTGCCGCAGGAAGTGTCTGATTTAGGCTACTGCCCTTCATTTCATGCTGAGACTGGTGTTTCCAATATCTCTACTTTTAAGTAATTCTAGGAAGGGGAGAGCAGGAGACTGGAATTCTAGTCTTACTCTGCCTTCCCTTAGTATGTCCAAACCTCTGAATGGTGATTTCTTCTTTTTATAACAAAAGAATACTTCCTACCTCACAGAAATGTTTTGAGGATCTAATGAGCCAATGAAAGTCAATGTCTTCTAGAATGTGTAAAACTTACTGAAATTTAAGAGAGTATTATCACTGTGATGTGAACCATTTATCATCTCCTTTACAAAATGACAGCTCTGCAGGAGAGCAGCTTTGTAGCAGGGAGGATGGAGAGACAGTAGTGGAGGATGTAAAGTGTGGGCTGGGGAAACCAGAAGGATGGGGGCCCAAGGAGGATGAGGTGGAGCAAGCTGTTAAAGGAAATGAAAGTGGCTGAATTCAAGATCTCCTAGTGTTCAAGGAAGGCTAGGCCAGGCCATCCACGCACAACAGCTCAATAAATACTTACTACAACCTTTCCAGTACTTTTCTGCCACTTCACCTTCACCTTTTCAGGAGTAAATCTATCACAATGACCTGGCTCCCTGTATTTTTTGTCCTTGTCCCTCACTACTCTCTCCCACCCCCTTTTCTCTGCTCCAGCCACACTGACCTTATTTTTCTAAAACTCAACGAGCTTATCCTAGCTGGAGGGCTTTTGTGCTTGCTCTTCCCTCTGCCTGGACTAACCTTCCCTCAATATTCACATGTCTCACTTTCCACTTCCTTCCTGTTTTTAGTCAAAAGTCACCTTTTCAGGGAGGCCTTTAATTATTCCCTGACAGTTTATATCATATCCTGCTTCCTTGATTGGTGCTTTGTCCTGGGCACTTACCACTGTCCAGCATTCAGTACATTTTACTTATTTAGCTTGTATGCCCTCTGTTCCCTCTCCTAGAATGTAAACTCCATGAGGGCAGAATTTTTGTTTGATTATTTACCACTGTTCTTCCAGTGACTGGAAAATTCTGGCTTACACTAGGCACTCAGTAAATATTCTTTGAATGAATGAATGAATGAATGGAAAACAACTGTGTGGGCTTCTTCAGAGTTTTTGACTTCTGGAGGTAGCCACCAGTGATGTAATTTATCCCAACAGCAAATATTTACACAATTCCAAATGCTAACCATTATGTCTTTTGATTAGATTCCCTCCCACAAGTAAATTGGCTCTTGAATTTTGATCTAAAGCTGTTCACTGAAATACATAGCAAACTAAGCTGCCTTAAGCACTCCAGACGTCCTAGGAAAGAGGGATTAACACACCAGCCTGACTGATCCACAGCCAATGTTCTGTTAGCTTAAGGTGGATGGGGCTCTTCCAGGGCTGTTTCCTGGAAGCAGTACCTTGGACTGTGGCATTGGGGAGCCTGGGCTGGAAGCAGCTCATGCTATATTTGGAATAAATGGAGAGGAGAATTTTGTCAGGATTTCTGCAGGGATGTGGCCTATGAAGGATTCCCATCACTTTGTAGACAGAGACAGTGTATTCTTATTGGTATTTTTCAAGTTTTCTTCCTTCCTCTCCTTCCTTCTCTTCCTCTTCCTCTCCCCCACCTAAAGGAAAACAGAAACATATAACCCCATTTGGTAGATTGATTTTTGGGAGACAGGAACCCTGTGGTACAGCTTATGCTGTTTATGAAACAATTTAAAACCTTCTTTACCCAAGCCTCATCTTTATGCACCTCATTAATGCATGGAAGTTTAAATGACCCTAGCTAATGATACATGGGGGGAAAATTGCCTGAAAGTTCTCTAAATGCAGAGCCAAAAATGCTCTTTGCATCTTATTATGTGGAAAATATCACTAAAAAGAAGATGATTTTTATGATATTCTCTTTTTGTATTTGTTTATGAAGAATGCGTCAAGATTCAAGGAACCCTGTGTTGTAAAGAAAATAGAAGAAAAGGAAGCAAGAGCACACAAATAGTGCTCTTACAGACTTTGGGATTTAGTGCATTTTTGAGACTTTCCTATCCCAGAACAGAACACTCAGAGGCTGTGGGTAATGCTATTGGAGAGAATAGAATATTATGAAGACCTGGGGTCCTGAAGAAGATCAAGCTGTCCTTATACTGATGTCTGAAGTGAGGAGGCCTTGAAGACCTTCAGCAATATTTTTCCATTACTAATCCTTTAAACCAGGCCTTGGGGATCCAGATCAGGCTACATAGAGCCCTGGGAAGTCTAAACACCATGGCGTGACTAGTGGGCCTTTCTACTGGGATCTAAGACTGAGGCCATTCAGTGTTTTGAGTTGAGGAAGTCTAAACACCATGGTATGACTAGTGAGCCTTTCTACTGGGATCTAAGACTGAGGCCATTCAGTGTTTTGAGTTGAACACTTTGCAACAAGTTGAAAGCGTTTTAAACCCGAGATGGGCAAGTTCTAGCCCAAAGAGACACAGTCTGGGCGTGGCTCCCTTCCACAGTGCTCCTTTGTTTAACTTGTCCTGCCCTTTTCTCTCTCCTCCTCCTCATGTCTTCCTTCTTCCTACCCTAGTGCGTTTCTTTTCTTTTCTTTTTTTTTTTTTTAAAGGGATGTCTTTCTTTTTTCTTCTTTATTTATTTTTATTTATGGCTGTGCTGGGTCTTCATTTCTGTGTGAGGGCTTTCTCCAGTTGCGGCAAGTGGGGGCCACTCTTCATCGCGGTGCGCGGGCCTCTCACTATCGCGGCCTCTCTTGTTGCGGAGCACAGGCTCCAGACGCGCAGGCTCAGTAGTTGTGGCTCACGGGCGTAGTTGCTCTGCGGCATGTGGGATCTTCCCAGACCGGGGCTCGAACCCGTGTCCCCTGCATTGGCAGGCAGACTCTCAACCACTGCACCACCAGGGAAGCCCTAGTGCGTTTCTTTTGTTACTTTTTTTTCTTTAATCTATTCTCCTTTTTCTTTTCTACATCTTGCCTCAAACAGGGCATCTCTTGGGCAATGTCTGACTCTAGCGGTTGCTTTCAGATCTGAGAAACTTTTAAAGTTTGTTCCAGGGAGGAGTAGAAGAGACTAACGTGGGGAGGAGGAGCGGGACTCGGGGGAGGGAGAGAGGAGAGAGGGATGAGGACACAGAATGTGAGGGGTCAATGTGCCATACGCATCTGACCTTGAGCCTCACGGTCTTCATCCCACGGGAGGGGATCTGAATTGACTCAGGGTGGAGGATGAGATTGCCATCATTCCTCCCGCTGTAGCTCCTCCTCTGCCGCCCTGGCTGGCAGAGCCATCCTGCTGCCCTAGAGGCTAAATATGGCAGAGCTTCCTTGTCCCACCTCCCTTACAGCCAGGCTAGTAATCTTCAGGAATGGGTAGGAAGGAATGTTTGCTGAGGGTCTTTGGGGAGAAATTTTCTCCCCTTGAAAAGAAAGGTGCATGGAGGAAAGACCTCTCTTCTTTGTTTCTGGATTTGTTCATGCCTACCTGTGGTGTCTGGAACTGCTACAGCAACCTTGCTACCATGAGGGAAGCGTGGCCGAACACTCCAAGGATGGCGGGGCAAAAACATGGATAGGTCCTAGGTCCTTGAGACCATTAAGCTGCCCATCTAAGTCTGGAGCATCTTATATAATTGGCCTCATTACTTAAGGTATTTTTAGTTGGAATTTCTGCTGCTTGCAGCTGAATGAATACATTTTGATGAGAACCAGAAAGCATGACCTCATGGTTGGGCTTTATTTTGTGCTGACTTTTAGTTAGTTTCTTTAATGTTATATATTAAACAGACACAACTTTCTATGTATTTGTCCTCTTTATCTAATGCTCTCTTCCCTCTCTATCTGGATTGCTATCCAGAATCGGAAACTTCATTCTTTGCTTGTCTCTATAAATTTTCCTAATAAAATGAAATACTTCATAAACCCAAAGCTTGCAGCTATCACACTAGAATAAAAAAATCAGTTTCAGTGATGTTCTTTTGATTTTCTCATGAATGCTAAATGATGCTGGCCTAAATAAGGCAGAGTATCACTTCTGGTATGATCTGTTATATCTTGCTGATGCAAGCACAAGAAGGGCTTTTCCTCTTGTTTTATTCCGCCCTCCGTGTATCCCTTCCAGAAACAGGGTCTGAAGAGTACCTTATATTTAACACATGGAGCCCTGTGGTGAAATACAGTCTCCAGTGCCATTACCCCTCCTCCCATTATTGCTTCTGAATGTGGCAAGATAAAAATTGTTTATTACTCTGTGTACCCAGTTCATCATTTCACTCTGTTCCCTAAGAGCTTCTGGATTTACTCATTCAGTTTCTTTGCTCTGACCCCTCCAAGGAGGATCCTGTACTGTCTGATAGCTTCTTGGGATTCAGTGAAGGAGAATCGGGAGGAAGGGGGCGTTGAGGAGAAAGGTGATATGAGAGGCTGGCCAGGATGGGACTGAAGGAGTTTATGGTGGGTTAAAGTTTGAGGAAAGATACATGGGAGCAGGTCCAGGTTGAGGTTGGGGGGTGGGAGGTAAACATGCAGGGCTGGCATTCACCCAGTTTGTATCAGGATGGCCCAATGGATTGCTCACAGTCAGGGTTCATTCTGAGATCAGTACCTGGGTTGTGCCAGTTGTTAATACTTTGAATATCACCTCTGGAGACGTGTACTTTAAGAAATCTCTGGGAGATATTGGCCTTCTTTATGATGTTCAGGATTATAAATAAAAGTTTTAGAAGAAGAACAATTTGGGATAACATTTTGACATTTCTTTTGGTTGTGTTTCTTTTCTTTTTATTTTTTTTTCTTTTTCTGTTCCTTTTCCTTCCCCTTTCCCCCTTCCCCATCCCCCTTTCTCCATTTTCCCTTCCCTCTTTCCCCTTTCCCCCTTCCTTTTTCTTTTATTTTCCTGGGTCACCACTTACACTGAAGCATCACTCTGGGAGGTGCAGACTAGAGGTGTTACCTGTATAGTTACTGTTTAGGGGGAAGAGTAACTGATACACTGGACTCCAGTTGTTTTTCATTCAAATACAGGAAACAGAGAAAGTGTTTTTCCCTTAGGACTTGTCTGAAGGGTTTAGAAACACTGAATTTAGCTACCTATAAATATATTTGCTTACTTGAGAAAAGTCTTCTCTCTTACCAGGAAGTGTAGTGACAGAGTAATGCAACAAAAGTCTTCTGAGCTTCTCTTGGTGTAAGTTTATCTTTGAACATATTCTTGACTCTCAGAACCACTGTCTGTTAAACCACTGGCTCATCAACAGCTATGTTATGAAATAATTAACACTGTATCCTGTTTTTCGTTTAACTGCTACTTGCTTTTGAGTCCAAATTCAGAAATATATTCCCTCTGGCCACAAACAAGGAAGAAAAATGATTGCACACGGAGTTGGGAGAGCCCAACAGTGCGGCAGTGTGGCCTGGGGACCTGGGGAGGAAAAAGCTAAATGAAAATGCTTCATTTTCACATAGCTCTAGACCTGTGCTCTCCAATAGACATATAACATGAGCCACAAACATGATCCACTTAGGTAATTTTATTTTATTCATTTATTTATTTATTTTCACTGGAGTATAATTGCTTTACAATGGTGTGTTAGTTTCTGCTTTATAACAAAGTGAGTCAGCTATACATATACATACATCCCCATATCTCCTCTCTCTTGCGTCTCCCTCCCACCCCCCCATCCCACCCCTCTAGGTGGTCACAAAACACCAAGCTGATCTCCCTGTGCTATGCGGCTGCTTCCCACTAGCTATCTATTTTACATTTGGTAGTATATATAAGTCCATGCCACTCTCTCACTTCATCCCAGCGTACCTTTCCCCATCCCCATGTCCTCAAGTCCATTCTCTAGGTCTGCGTCTTTATTCCTGTCCTGCCCATAGGTTCTTCATAACCTTTTTTTTTTTTTTAGATTCCATATATATGTGTTAGCATACGGTATTTGTTTTTCTCTTTCTGGCTTACTTCACTCTGTATGACAGACTCTAGGTCCATCCACCTCACTACAAATAACTCAGTTTCGTTTCTTTTTATGGCTGAGTAATATTCCATTGTATATATGTGCCACATCTTCTTTATCCATTCAGTATGGAGGTTCCTTAAAAAACTAAAAATAGAACTACCCTACGACCCAGCAATCCCACTACTGGGCACTTAGGTAATTTTAAATATTCTAGTAGCCTCATTAAAAGATATTAAAAAAATAGATGAAATTAATTTTTAAATATATTTGTCTCAGTATGTCCAAAATAATATTGTTCCAAGATGTAATCAATATCAAAATTTTTGAGATGCTGTAATTCTTTTTTCTTTGCACTAAGTATTTGAAAGCCAGTGTGTCTTTTACTTATAGCGTGTCTCAGTTCAGCCTTGCCAGATTTCAAGTGCTCAATAGCCACATGTGGCTAATGGCTACTGTACTGACCAGCTCAGCTCTGTACTATTTCTACGATACTTATTCCATTTTTCACTAATGCTCATAGTAGATCAAGATGGTGCCAGGTCACATCAGCAGAGATGATTGCTTTTTCTTCAGCCCTCTAAGGACTCCCCTGTTAATGCATTTGGGACCAACTTTTGAAATGGGGCAAGAGAAGGAAGGATTGGCTTTGACATGGAAAGAGGATACTCTCCGAGGAGACTCGGAGCTTTGTGGGCTGGTCATGGTACAGTGCTTGATGGGGATTTGTGGTTGGTATCTATGATCCAGATTATCCAGATGGAGTCAAAAGTGAAAATAGATAGGGGAAGTATAGTTATTTATCAGGAGTAATATGATGTGATGGAATGAGTTCTAGATCATGGTCGGGAGAACTAGTCACTACTCCAGGCATTGATCTGGGAGGAAAGAAGTAAACTGACATTCAACAAGCCTATTACAGCATCAGGCACTTTACACCCATTTTCTTTTCCAATTCTTATAGTAAGCCCAATAGTTAGATATTATAATCAACTCCCATTTACAGAGGAAGACACTGAGCCTAGGGAGGAGGAGTCCTGGCTTATCATGGAGTAAGAATAAAATCTCAGCTCCGATTCCAAAGCTGCTATGTTTTTAGCATAATCCATGTGCACTCCATATAGGTTGTATCTTCTATCAGGGTTTGACTGAAGAAGCAAAAGCAGTCATGCATGCATGTAGGTATATATGGGGTAAATATTTGTTACAGGGAATTAGCTTACATGATTGTGGGGATTGGTTAAGTGGTCTCTGTAAGGATGTTGTCTCTACATCTGATGCTAGAGCTTGAAGTCCATAGGGCAGACAGTCATAAAGGGAAGATCATGAGCATGATTGAAGCCAAGCCACGAGCATGAGACGGAACCCCACAAGGCCAAACTGAGCTCCATTTCTGTTATTGTGGCTTCTGACCTTGGTGATAAAAGTGTTCTGCAGAAGTTTGGGTTCTTCATCATGGAGCTAAACACATATACTTGGCTTAGGAGGCAGAGAACCTGAAGAAGATTTCAGGGGATGGTGGAGCCATTGCAGGCCAGCTGTTGCATCACAGCAGTGAGCTGAACCAGCAGATGAGCAACAAAGTGTGAGTGAGAAAATGGCTGCAGCTTCCCTTCCACCCTCCTATTTTCCTGAGAACCATCCCTGTGGCCCACATGGGAAACATATAAGAAAGGGAATTCTGGCAAGTGTAGTTCAGCCTACTCAAGTTGACACATTACAAAGCCATCACATTGGTGCTTAATAGATATTCGTTGAGTGAATGAATGAATGAATGAATGAACATTGTGCTGCCTCTCTTGGAAGTTCCCTGGGAGTCAGAACATTTAATTTTGGCTCTGCCTCTTGTAAGCCAAGCAATTTTGAACAAGTCACTTAACCCTTTGAGTCTTGGTTTCCTCATCTATAAAACTCCAAGGATAATTCCTGTTCTACCTGTTTAATAGGACTTTTATAGGGATCGACTGAGATGACCTGAACAAAAGCACTTTGAACATTTATAAAGGATAAAACAAATGTGATGTAGCATTACATTATTTTAATTATTAATGTTGTTATTAATACTTCAGCTTCCTAATGAATCACATGGAGTTAATAGTTTCTGACTAATTTACCTTATGGATGTGCCAGGAAGATTAAATTAGATGAAGTGCGTAGAAGTGCTCTATCAGCTATGCCATGGCATATTCTTCAAAGACAAGACTTAATTGTCATTCAACACTCAGAAACATCTGCACAGTGTGTTTTAGTTCTGGGCTAAATGGCTTAGGGGGATAAGTGTGTAATTGGAACCATTGGTAACCCTGGGAGCTGGAGGGCAGTGGCCATTCCTTGGATGAAAGTTGTGGGCAGTGGATGAGGTTTCTGTCCTATAGGTCTGGGCTTGCATTTCATAGCAGCCAAACTTGCTCAGCAGAATGAAGAAATCCCTGCGGAAGTTCTTGGTGAAGATGGCATAGAGGAAGGGGTTGGCACAGGAGTTGATGGGGTAGAACAGGACCAGGAGGATCTTTGACTTGGACACAGTGATGAGGGGCACCTTGAGGGAGGCAGAGATGGCAAAGAAGGAGATGGGCGCCATGCAGAGGAAGTCGGTGAAGATGAGCATGGCCATGCGCTTGGCGATCTTGGTGTCACTAGAGGAGGACGTAATGTTGGGGTTTCTCACCGTGAGGTAGATGTGAGTGTAGCAGCCACAGATGACCACAAAGGCCAGGACATTGAGCACAAGGAGGGACATAACATACAGTTGTGACAAGGGGCTGTCAATATCCACAGGCAGGCAGATGCTCACCTTCACGTAGCTGCTGATGCCAAAGATGGGAAAGAGGGCGACTGCAAAAGCAAAGATCCAGCCCACCAGCATGACGCTGGTAGCATGGCGGAGCTGTACTTTGCGTTCTAGCTGCATGGCATGGGTGATGGTGTGCCATCTTTCCAGCGTGATGGCTGTCAGAGTGTAGACTGAGAGCTCACTGGCAAAGACAGTGAAAAAGCCGGCAGCATCACAGCCTGCTCCAGTTTGCCAGTCAATGGCGTAGTTGTGGTACTGGCTCTTGGTGTGGATATCAACTGATGCTATGAGCAGCAGGTAGATTCCAATGCAGAGGTCGGCAAAGGCCAAATTGCACATAAGGAACCGGGGGACTGTGAGTTTGTATTGGCTGGTGATCAGGACCACGAGCACTAGGGTGTTCCCAGTGATGGCCAGGATGCTGATGAACCATATCAAGACTCTGAGGATATCATACCCCATGATATCTTCACATGGATTGAATGCATCTGGCTCGGGGGAGCAAGTCACGTCCACCACTTCATTGCATACGTCATAGTCAAATTCACTGTACATCATGTCAAATCCTTTGGCGTAGCTGGACTCATCGTCTTCTGCCAAAGAGACTCTCTGACCCCTAGCCTGAGTCGTATCATCAACTTCTTGCCTTAAGATAGATTTGTTGCAAATTGGATGAAGGTCAGAGCTAGAAAAATACAAAAAGGAATAGAGTCAGTATGTTGGATCCAGAATGGCAGATATATCACTGTCTTTACACGGGGTAGAGAATGGGGTTTCTTCCTGAGAGTTTTTTTTTTTTTTTTTTTTCTTCTAACAATTTGTTTGCCCTTGAGGCTAAACTCAAGGGTTAATGCTGCTTACTGTAAATGAACGGAACAACTCGTGCATATATTCCTAGAGTTGGATGGCCCAGTGGGGAAACCATCTGGCCACAACCTGAATGTGGAGAGGAAGGGGCCTGGGACTAGCTAAGCTTTGCTGTTAAGTGCAAATAATTTACAGACCTGATATCAACTCTACCCTCACCCTTCCGCATCTCCATTCAGCTCTCTCTTCATATGCTGAGTAGGGTATACCCCCTTTCCTCTACTCTAAACTCCAGTCCTGGAAGCTCTGGACTGTTCTCTGACTCAAATAAGAGTTTCTTTTATCTACATCAATTAGGAGGTCAGAGTCTGTAGTTGGTTCCCAGCCAGCCCTGTCCCTGGCTCTTTGGTACTCAGGCTACCAGGAGGTCTGCTAATTTGCCTGAAATGTTACTGAGGGGCCTATTCTTTATTATTTCACTCCCCAGGGGCCACAACAAGCCTCAGGCATGTATTCGTCTGCAGGGTAATCCTGGCTCTCTCACATTAAGTAGTTTGCTAGTGAGTGCCCAGAAGGGCAAATGCAGGTGCAAGGGGGCCTAATTTATTCCAAGATTGTAGCTCATTCCCTGAGGAACTGGCTCTTCTTGGGCTCACATTTCTGTCTTAGCTTTCCCTTTAAACCCCAATGTACAAGAGGCCTCATCAACACGATAGAGGCACTTCCAGAAGGGATTTGAATGAAAGCCAGATGATAAATATTCTATCCAGACAAGCGGATAGTGCCTGTAGAGCCAGAGGATAATAATTCTGTTTTGAAGCAAAAGCTTAAGGAATGGGAATGTTTCACATTGGGTCTTCTTTTGGATGGAAATGCATGTGTACACACACACACACAGTCCATTCCCTTCCTCCCTCCCTGAGGGGCAAGCTCACAGCAATGGTAAGTTACTGCATTTCTCTTGGGCCTTAACATAATCTCTTGAGTGAGCGGGCAGGTGAGTGTTAAAGCTCTTCAAAGACCCCCCTCCCCAATAAGACGGATAGAGTGACTGGGGCGTGGAGGAGGTAAAGATTCCATTAGGTACTAAAGGATGAGGGCTGGCCAAGTGTGCCAGCAGACACGGACTGAACTTTTCCGCATCAACCTCTAGGAGAAGGGGCTGTTAGTGAGAACCCTCTCCTTTCTTTCGCCTCCAGAAAATGAACTGAATTTCCAGAAAGTCATTTTCCCTTGGATCAAGGGACTCTTTTTTTTTTTTTTCCTCCTGGATGATGTGTCATTTGTTGTTTTAGAGACTGATAGAGCTTCTCACATCAGTCACAGTTTACACTAAGGAGGTTAAACAGTTAACATACGTGTAATTGAAAATGTGCAGAAAATCTTTTGGTTTAGTCAGAGATCTTACAAGAAAGGTGAGGCAAGTTCAGAGATGGGCAAAGAGGGGACAAGAGAATCACTTTGTTTCTTATTCTAACTCCCAACTCCTAAACCCTGTCATTGGTTTAGCGGCAGCCCAGTTCTAGGAACAGGAAGTAAGTAACCTGGTGCCAACAGACTGTGATTCGGTTCACTGAAACGGATCCGACTAACCATCTAGACGGACACAGCCTTCACTTCCCGGGACTTATGTTGGCTTCGGTGAAGATGCTTATTTTTGATACTGCTACGAACATATTTTAAATATAGATGCTTCCCTTTCCTGAAACAGAAGTGACCCAATGACATGAGTGGGGGAAAGGTAAACAATGTATGTCTCTTAGAGAAGAATAGAAAGAAAAATGGAAGCAGGGAAAATAAAGTCATGCCTCTGCAGTACCTCGGCAAAGTATTATAAAGAGTTGGGAATTCAGTTTGGGGTGAGGTTAAAAAGTAGTACTCTTGGATGCCAATAAATCAATGAACAGATACTTGGGAAATGCATGGCAGAGTGGCCGAGAGCCTGAGCTTTGGAGACAGACAGACAGACCAGAGATTTTGGATCTGAGTTTGTTTGGTGTTTGTCAAGTTATTTACTGTCTCTGAGCCTCAGTTTCTGCCTTTGTGAGAAGGGAATAAAAATGGTGTTTTTACCTTTGTGAAAATTAAATGAGATAAAGCTGCAAAGTATTACAGTGCCTGGCAGTGAGTACTTGACAGGTATCAGCAATATGAAGAGAGAGGATGTGGTTACTTACTGAGTTCATGTCGAGGTCTAGGCCCTATGTGAGTACTTAATGAATATGCCACAGTGCATCAGTTTAAAATCTAGCCGGGAAGAAAAGGCCTAAATACAATACATAAAAAAACTAGGGCAAAATATCAATGCAAGCTGAGTATGGACATAACTGGTTAAATGACAGATGAGGGGCATGGTTCATAAGGTCTTTCCATGAAAGTCCACGAGGTCCATTGGCCAAAATGTCACAGTTACAAGGGCCTAACCTTTACACTTCAGGCATTATTTCCAAACAGGGATTGGAGGAACAATTTCATCACACAACTTTAAACTCAAATTTCATTACCTAACCACACCTACAGTTGTCTTCTGAATAGCAGAACCATATTGTTTTGGGTTTGTGAATTTGTTAAACGTAAAGACTAAACACCATTGCTATTTTTGTCACTCCGTTTTGGCATGTCTTCCTAGAAGAGGCGTGGGCCTCTCCTTCGCCGTACCTGACAAGCCCTGTTGTAAGTTACAATAGGGACCTAGAGAGGGTGAGAGCCCGGTGGTCTGGAGGGATCAGGGAAGCCTTCACGTCACGGTACAATGTAAGGCAGACGCGGAGATTTCTAGTCGGGAGAGCCCTGAGGCCACATCTACACTACGAAGGGGGGTCTAAGCAACAGAGAAAGAGGATATGTTTCTCTGGTGTGCGGGCGCTGAGGCCGACAGCGCATGATGGACAGCTCCTTCAGTGGTCTTAACGTCCTCTGAGAGTTCTCCTGCGGGGTATTTAGTTCCAGGGTTTTGGCAGTGAAATGGGTATCTTTCTTGCCCTGGCTGGAGTATCTCTTCCTGGAATATAAAAGAGGTGGGCCTTGCTGCCTTAGCCCAAGCCCTTAAGAATTCTAGTCATTAGGAAGAAATCCCCTGGCCCTTGAGCTAATCTGTGAGGAGTGTCTGATTCTGGAGAGTTCCCCAATGATGCATGCTAATTCTGAAGAGCAGCCCCTTTTCTGCAGATCCTTTAAATGGGTCTGAGTGTGGACTGCTAGTTAATTTAGGGTGTGTACTGTTTGGTTGTTTCACTTTGCTTTACAGTAGGGGACACGTCTGCATGTTAAGGTTGAATAATAGAGACTGCGTTAAGCAGTGAAAGAGTATCCCAGAAGCTATATTCGTGCTGGGCTGCTGTACAAGAGTGGGAATGAGGCGTCATCTGATTGAGTGCCACTGTGTGGTGTGAATCTTATCAGTGAGTTTACGAGAGGTAGAAAGCTTTGAGAACTCCTGATACCCAATAAACTATATCTCCAGTGGATCCTTTAAATACCTGAACATGTAATCTCTAAAGGAGTCCCTCTCCACTCTCTCCAGAACCTCAACTTTTTAACCAGTTACCCACTAGGACTTGGCTCTGTTTGGATTACCCTCTGTAATCTGGGGTTCCTGGAACCTGAGCAGCCTGGAAAGCCAGCGTGAACAGATGTCACAGTCTTAGTCCTGCCTCTGAGGTGCTAAGCTCCGAAGATGGGTTAGCGAGGTTTCCAGTTGCTGGGATGTGTTGCGGGCGTGTGCGTCAGTCTCTGCTATGGCATTTATGCTTCTCCCTTCCAAGGCTGACTTTGATGGTCCCTGGCACACTTATGGGGTGCAGAGTTTGGAACTCGAAGGATAAATCCATGTCGGGACAAAGGGAAAAGGGAACAAGTATTTATTAAGCATCAGCTGCGAGTCAGGCTTGCTTGGTGTTTTTCATGTTAGCTCATTTAATATTTGGTAGGTAGCCTACCATGTGGGTAGCCCTCTCCTGTGAGCCCATTTTCAGAGAGAACACTAAAGCTTTGATCTAGACTATGCCTAAGGGATTTCATCGTGGACGCCTCTGCCAGGGGATCCTCTTCATGCCACACAGGTGTAGAAGTTGTGGACCAAGGTCTGCGTTGGAGAAATGCCCGAGTGGGGCTCAGGGGCGGACACGAGAAGACTCACATCTGCCGCCTCCAGTTGGCAAAGATGCAGCAGTGGCTGGGGTAGGTGAGGCTGGCCTCCATGATTGTGACAAAAGCTTCCAGACTGGGGAGCTTTTTTAGGTTGTAAGTTGACTTGGCCCGCAGCTTCTTAAGATTTCCTAAGCCATAGCTAGGCAGGGAATGGATCCTGGTTCTTGAAATATCTCTGTAAGGAGAAAAGGTAAACATAACCTGATTACTGTGGGCCTAACATTTTCTGCTTTGTTAGCCATCAACATAGCAGCCACAGTAGTGATACTTTTACATGGGTGAGGAGGGAGACTCCAATTCATCCAGCACGCCTTGGTCAGATCAATATTTGGCTAAAGGGACGTTTGGCCCCTATATTTGTGGTAGGAGGACATAGATAACATGCCACTCTGTGTCCTGGATGTACTTGCGTCCTGGCTGATCTGGGGCTTAAATGTATCTCTTTCCCCTTCCACAGTCTATCTATAGAATAGATACCCACGAATTTACATAGGACCGAGGAAGTGAGATCATTTCCTCCTCACCATAAAACTAGATGTAAAAATATATCCAGTGAGCTGGGGTGGCATCTGTGGCCATATTTCAGAAAAGGATGCAAAGAGAACACACCATAAGGGGAAAAGGTATCAGTGGGCAACACAGGTACCCTCAGCACAAAGTCAAAGTGGCAGTAGAGAGTGGTGGTGGTGAGCGTGGCATCCACAGCCAGACTTGCCTCCTCGTGTACCCTGCCCCTCTATCTATTAGACTGGTGACCTTGGTCAAGTTATCTCACTTCTCCATGTGTCAGTTTCCTCAGCTATAAAACAGGAATAATAATCGTACCTACCTCAGAGGGTTGTTGTGAGAATTAAATGAGCTAAAGTACATAGAGAACTTCCTGACCAACAGACAGCACTTGATGACTGGCAGCTGTTATCAGAAAACATCTCACACACACACATACACACACACACACCCACACACGCAGTTGTTCTTGCTTTGTCGGAGAGTCTCTGCCTTGGTGAATCAGGAGGTCTATGTGGAAACCAGTGTAAATGGTCATTTTAACGAGGTCTCTGTCACTGGAGGGTTCCAGAGTCCCATCCTTTCTGGCAGCAACACCAGTAACATGGGCCATTTTCTGGCAGCACCGTTGGCAGCTGAAACCCTCAAAACAACCTGACCAGTGGGGTGGGAGTGAAGAGATTTAAATGGCATCGGCTTAGACCCGTTGGGGCCAGAAGGTTGGCCGTAAATGAGTGCTTCTGATGGGAGTGGTAGCAAGTGATGACCAGGATGGATTCATTTCAAGCATCCTTGGATATACTTGGTGAAGGAGAATCTTCTAATGTCTGTATTTCCTGTCAGTCAAAGCATTGGGCACTAGGACCAATGAAACTTGGGGGTGTGAATATATGTCTGCTACCCCATATGTTCTCCCAGTCTGGCGAAAATTACTTTCTCAAAGCCTTGTTTTCATTGTGTCATTCATTCTCTTGCTCAAAAGTTTATAATGCTTCCTGTTGTTCAATGAAACCTACTCGTAGCTGCTGCCCTTTCCCAATCAAACTTCTTATATTAGTTGTCCATACTTGAGGTCACCATTTCCTCATTTCCCAATCCAACTCAGTTTCTTCCCAGTCCCTAGAGAAACAGTACACCCTAAGGTAACTATGATGACCAGCACATCATATCCAGCGCTTTGTACTTCATTAGAAGTTCTAACCTTAGTTCTTCATTGGAAGTTCCTCTTAGTTCTAACCTTCTTGATTTCTCAATTACATTTCACCCGTAAAACACTCCTCCTTCCTGAGACAGTCTTTTTCTTGGCATCACATTCTTTTCAATTTCTTCTGACATCTACTTTGACTTATTTCTGATTTTTTTCTTTCTCCTTTATCTATTGGAGTCCCTCTAAACTCAGGCCCCTTTCTGACTGTACATAATCTTCCCAGGTGATCTTACCCACTTCCTTGGTTTCAGATACCAGGTATATGCTGATGGCTTCCCAATGTACATCCCAGCTCAGATACTACTTCTGAACTCCAAGCCCATAATCCAATGGATAATCCATTGTCCATCAGATCCCACCCTTTTGATAACTTGCAAATATCAAAACTGAATTTACCATCTTCCTTGTAAATATGTTCGTCCTTTTGCTTTTCTCATCTTAGCAAATGACTCCTCCATCTCCCCCTGTTGTTCAGGATAGAAGCCTGGGGGTCATCCTTGACCCCTCCCCCTCCCTCCCTCGGACTCAGTTTTCTTCTCACAAGCCTAACTTTTACATTTGTTTCAAATCGGTCCACTTTTTTTGCCACAGCTTTAGTCTAAGTCACCATAATCTCTGCCTAGAGAGAAAGGCAACAGTCTCATAACTGTTCTTCTCATGACCATTGTATTAAGGGTCTTCAGAGAAACAGAACCAATAGGATATATAGAGGTATATAAGAGGAGATTTATTATGGAATTTGGCTCATGTGATTTCGGAGGCCGAGAAGTCTCATGATATGCCATCTACAGACCGGAGAACCGGGGAAGTTTGTGGTATAATTCAGTCAGAGACAAAGGCCTGAGAACCAGGACAGCCACTGGTTTAAGTCTCAGAGTCTGAAGGCCCAAGAACCAGGACCCCTGATGCACAAGGCCAGGAGAAGATGGATGTTCCAGCTCAGGAAGAAAAGAAGCACATTTGCCCTTCCTCTGCCTTTTTGTTCTTTTAGGGCCCTCAACTGATTAGATGATGCCCACCCACACGGGGAGGATGAATCTTCTTTACTCAGTCTATTGATTCCAATGCTAATCTCTTCTGAAAACACTCTCATAGGCACACTCAGAAATACTATTTTACCAGCTATCTGGGCATCCCATGGCCCAGTCAACTTGACACATAAAATTAATCATCGTGGCCATCTAGCTCTCTCTCTAACGCAATCTTTACACTGCAGATTGGGTGATATTTTAAAAATGCCAATTAATTGTGACTTCCTGCTTATAACTAGTCAATTGTTCCCCATTACACTTCCAATGAAGTACAAAGCACTGGACATGATGTGCTGGTCTTGCCTCACTTCTCTCACATCCGTTCTGTGCCCTTTTCTGTGTTCTGCTCTGTATTGCAGGAGAGGTGGCCTCCAAGGGTTCCATTTCGCAGGTACCACCTTGTCAATCAACTTTCAGTTGGGTTCAGCAAATGGCACTGGTGGGACGGGAGGGGGGGGCGGAAGGGTGAACATAGGCATTTCTCATCTCTTCTTTACCTCAGGCAGCAGCTCCTCTGTGATTCCAGCTGTCATCAAACAGATCTGCTGAGGATCCAGCAGCTACCAGTCGTCCCAGTTCCCACATCCTCACTGGGTGCTCAAGTCCTAGGACTAGTAGCAATAATCTCAGGGCTGCTAAAGCCCTGCTTGATATTTAGACAAATTTACATGATCAGAGTTAAGGATTACCATTTCTGTAAAACCTATGTATATTTTACTTCGTTCCCCTCCTTGTTAGATGCCAAATAGATCAAATTTGTCAATGCTATTGTTCAGATACTTCGGTGTGCTTGCTGATTTTTTCGCTTGCTTGTTCTATCACTCCTGAGAAAAGTGCACTAAAATCTCCGACTATGATTTTGGATTGGTATACTACTACTTTAAGTTTTCTCAATTTTTGCTTTACATATTTTTGAGGATAATTTTTTAGGTACATATAAATATAGAATTTTTACATCTTCCTGGTGACTTTCTTTATATCTAGTTATATTTGTCTCCTGACTCTTTGGATGTTTCTTTGCTGGTTCCTTCCTGAACTCCAACTTTTAGGCCCATGGGCTCAGAGCCTAGCCTTCTTTTCTCCATTTTCACTTACCCTGTAGGTGAACTCCTCTAGTCTTACGACTTAAACACCATTTATATGCTGATGTTCTCCCCCGCTCCCAATTTTTATCTGGAGGCTGCTTTTCTCTCCTAAATTCCAGACTCATATTTCAGCTACCTTCTTATAATCTCTACTTGGATGTCGAATAAGAAGGTGAAGCTTTAGATATTAAAAATTGAGCTCCTGATATTTCCCCAAAACCTGCTCTACTTACAGCCTTTCCAGTTGTTCATGCAAAAACTTGGAAGTCATCCTTGACTCCTCTTTCTCTCACACCCCACATGCAAACCCTCAGCAAAATAACTTGGCTTTACCTTCCACATAGATCTGGAATTTAACTACTTCTTGCAACATTCATTGCTATCATCATGAGGTAAAAGTTCTTGGTGTTCCAAGGTCTCTTTTCTAGTTCTTGCTTACGTATCCTAATTCTTCATAGCTGGGGTCCCTGGAGATAAGTGTCTGATCCATGAACCTTTGTCCTTGTGATGAGTCTTCGCTCTCTGCTGCTGAAAGATCCAGCTGTCCTGGCCTGTTCTCCACTTAGCCTTTCCATTGCTCCAGAGCTTCTCAACTTTATTCTCTGCCCTAAAAAAATCTTTCTAGTTTCTCTCTTCAGGCAATTGCTCCTCTGACCAGTTCTGCTGTTGATACTCTGGTCCCGGTGACCAAGTTCTTGTTTTGCCTGGTCTATGGGGTCTTCTTTTTTCCCCTCAAATATGGAAGGGAGCAAAGATTGCCTGTTTTGTCTAAAACAGTTCAAGGCTTCCTCCAAGGAATGAGTTGAAGGTATAAACAAAGTGCTTCAGGAATAATTTAAACCAGGGCAATCATTTATTACCTGCCATCAACATTTTTCATATTTCTAAAATCAAGTGATACAGAACAGAAGACTATTTTTTCTTAGTTATGCCTTCCCCCCTTGATTTTAAAATATACAAAAATCACAGTAATTGAATATTTCCAAAAATAAACAGATTTTTGTATTCTGTGCAATGCCATGGTATTCTCTCATTGACTCTGTAGTCGATTAAAGATGACTGTAAATTCTTTATACTCTTCCATAGAGGGTCTGTTTGCCCTTCCCTTGAATCCAGGCTGAACTGTGAGGTCTTTGGCCTATAGTAGAGTATGATGAAAGTGTTGCTGTACAAGTTCTGGACCTTGCCTTTCAGAGCACAGATAGCTTCTAAATTGGTCTTATAGAGCCCTAAGCTGTAGTGAAAGAACTCTGATGCCCTGAGAATGCCATGCTGGAAAAAGTCTAAGCCATGCACAGAGGGTTCTGGAGGACGAGATGCCGTGTGTGTGTGTGTGTGTGTGTATGTGTGTGTCTGTGTGTCTGTAGAGAGGTACCAAGGAGCACAGATGCACCAGATATATGAGTGAAGGGGACAGCTTGGAGTAGACCCCCCAGACCCAGCCACCTGAGCTGACATCACATGGATCAGAGACAAGCCACCCAAACTTCTAAAACATAAAACTGTGGGGAAAATGGAATGACTGTTTTAAGCCACTGAGTTTAAGGATAGCTTTTATGCAGAAATAGAGTACCCAAACAGACTCGCATTGAAGTCTCTGAGATTCTATCATCCCCATCATTTTTAACAGCTGTAGATGTATTTTTCCTTGAATGCCATTAAGAGTGCAATAGCACTATAGTCTGTATACTTTCTGCCTCTCTCACTTACCATCTTTTGCTTTATACACTAGCTCTTTGTATTTGCATTTTCTCTCTCCTGGAGGGCAGAGGGCTCCTTGCATTCTCAGCAGTGCCTTTCACATAGTAAGCACCCAGAAAATTGTTGCTTTGTTCAAAGATAGGCTGGGGAATGGCACTGATGGAGGATTGGGAAAGGAACTAGATAGATCACCCCAGCCAGCTGTGATGTCTTCTGACCTCTAGCACTTACAGAGACTCTAGTACCTTGTATTATCTCTTCTGTTGTTTCATACTATTCAGCTTTTCATGTATATTTGTTTTGTCTCCTCAGCCAGGTTTCAGATGCTCTGAGAGCAGGGATTACTAAGATACTTTTGTGTTCTACATGGTATTAATATTTGGCACAGAGCTGGGTTCATGAAATCTCAGTGGATACTTGTCTGATTAGCAGAGATGCCTCAGCATCATAAAAAAAATGAGAAGTTGAAGCAAGTCTTACAGAAGAGCAATTCTAAAGGGAGAAAGATGCAAGGCAGACTGAGAGGAAATCTGGATTTAAAGGGGGCTCAGCAAAACGGTGCTTCTGCAGCAGGCAATTATATGTGACTGAGAGTATCAAAGGAATCAAGGAAGAGAGCATCCTTGTGCAAGGTTTACAAGGAGATAGACACAGATTGAAGAATAAATAGACTAATGCGTGTGTGGGTTGACCTGCATGCAATCCAGTGACTAGGTATTGGATGGGGAAGCCTGCTCGGGAAGCGATGGTGCCTTTTTGTCTGCTGAGTGTTCTGGAGTTAGCTTGTATTTCGGGTTCCTCCTCATCACAGCTGCAAAATATGTGAGCTGCTGTCATTTTCACTAGGTGGCTTTGCTTCTGGGGGACTATGGCATCTTGTCAGTGTCCTGGGATCCCGAGCTTCCGCTGGTGGATATTGAAAGGAGGGAGTGGTTGGTAGGAGAGAGATGCAGAGTCATTTAGAGTTTGGTAAAGCAAAAGTCTTTAGCAGAAGTGGTTCCTGGGTGATAGGGAAATAAAAGTGTTTGTAGAAGTGTTTACTTCAAGCTTACTGCATACTTGCTGGGGTGAGCAAACATGGAAACTATCATAAGACTTCCATATTTTGGACTGGCAGAAAAATGTTTCTCTGGTATCTCCACGGATTAAGAAAAGTCCATAGACATTTATATCAGCAGGGGAAGGGGTAATCATGGGCTGGTGTTTTTAATCCTTGTCTTTCAGGCTGGTCTCATGCCGACAGCCTTTCTTTTTAAGGTGCCACTTTGGTTAACATTTCAGCACATGCTACATTCTGGCTGGTTTTGAGAATTTAAATCCTGAAACGTAGTACCAACAGGAGACTCATAAGACAATGGCTGAAGAGATTTAGTAATCCTGAACTGTTTCAACCTTGTTAGGATTCTTGATTTTGAGATACAAAGTAGAAAGGGAAACAGCAGTCAGTAATAAGACACTGAGTCAGGAGAGTTAAACTGTGCTCTGTGCCCCATTTAATAAAGTGTGTTATAGCCAGTGCCACAAATTTGATTTGAACAATTTCTATTTTTCCCAGCAAAGATATTGTTACAAAGATATTGTAACATCTTTGTTACAAAGATATTGTTACAAAGGTCAATCATTTCCGTAAGTGAGAGCACATTTCTGGTGTATACTACACTGACAGATGGCTAGAAGACCTCTCTTTCATGATCCCAGGCGGAATAAAAAGGCAATTTGCTATCTATAGGACTGTGGGTACACTGGTAGTGGAAGAGAATCATTCTTATACAAACACCTCAGTGTTTGAATCTGAACTATCAAATGAATCTGAGCTATAGCCAAATCAATTTGATAAACCATCAGAATATGATTGTACTGGCTTCAGCCTGCAAAGGCAATGCATTAAATTTTCCCCACAGGAAATGTTTTCCCAAGGAAACAGCAATTGCTTGATTGCTTAAAAAAAAAGAAAAAGAAAGAAAGAAGGAAGGAAAGGAAGGAAGGAAGGAAAAGAAAACTTGAGCGAGTTCAGAATATCAGGTGAAAACTCAGATGGCTACTGATGTTCAAGGTCAAGACTCACGAGGGGGAAGTCAGGATGCTAGACTGCTCCTCGGAAACTCAATGGAGCTTGTCTGTGTGCCCCTAGCTTTCTCTGCATCTATTTCTCTTTGCAGTGGAACATCTTATCCTTGCACCCTCAGGTGTTCAGAGGCTCCCTGTTTTGCACTCAACTAAAATTTTTGCCTTCAGGAAAGGAGTTATGTTTGGTTTGGGTGCCCTCCCCTTAACTCTTTTAGAATTCCTTGCATATATCTACTGGGGATAAAACACTGAGCCTGTTGGGGAGGGAGATTCACCACAGTTAGCTCTTGGAGGAGATATTCTGGAGACCCGGCCGGGCTTCCCCGTTCCCAGCACTGGTTCTAGGGCAGTGATTCTTAGTGTGCTTTCTGTACCAGCAACGTCAGCTTCACCTGCAAAGTTGTTAGAGGTGCAGGTTCTCAGGCCCACCCCTGACCTGCTGAATCAAAAATTCTGGGGGTGGGGATCAGCCATCTAGGGTTTTAAAGCATGCCGGGTGATTCTGATGCAAGGTCAGATTTAGAACCATGGTTTGAGGGCAGCTGAGGACCACTCACCGCTGAGGTGGCCTATAGCCGAGTTCTGCTCTGGGATTTGCCCTCGCCTGACTCGCCCAAGACTTGGCTCCTCCTCAGGGCCAGTCTGCACCCAATGACTGTTGATGAAAAGGCCCGGCCCCTTGCCTTAATTCAGTCAATTTTGAAGGGCCGTCTTACGCCAGAGCTCCCCATAGGATTAGCGGAAGCTTCTGTTGCAAATGAATTGTAGTTCAACTTCCCTGTTAGCCTGATTCTGCGTCCATCAAGCACCCCCCCCCACCCCCCCCCCCGCCAGACTCCAAGAGCACTCTCCAGTAAACCTTTTGCATGCAAATATCCGCATCACAGTCTGATTTTCTGGGAGGGGAATCTGACCCAAGCCACGGTCACAGCCCTAACCTGAGCTGCAACTACTGTGGGCTGAGTGGTCTACACACACTCCTTCTCCAACCCATGAACCCACAGCACCAGCGTGGGCTGGTCCTCTGCACACACTAAACAGGCAGCTCTCAGGCCAGGGTTTAGCGGGGGCTGGCGCATCAGGTTGCAGAAGTAGGCGATGGGATAGGCCCTAGAGTCCCAGGTTAGCAGCCAGAGAGGCTGGTAAGACATCTGCGGGCTAACCTGAAAGCCCCCCAAAAAGGAGGCTTGTTGTTAAGCTGATCAACCCTCTTGCCCCTAAGGGGAGGAGAAGGAGACCAGCAGTTACAGGCTGGGCTTTCGGCCAGGATATTGCACGTATATCCTCATGCATTGAAATGAAAAGATGTAGGAATGTATTATCACTCTCTACCTTTTTAAGTCATGGCAAGTGCTTCATAATTCCTTTGAATTTTCTATAAATTTTATTCACTGTTTCTGTGGTAAAAGGGTGGAAAATGGGCCTGTAACTCGAGGACCCTGCAGAACTGCTGGTGATCACGGCATCCCTTCTTGCTGGCATTCAT
Organism: Eschrichtius robustus; assembly: GCF_028021215.1. NCBI lineage: Eukaryota > Metazoa > Chordata > Mammalia > Artiodactyla > Eschrichtiidae > Eschrichtius > Eschrichtius robustus. Next base: position 41,010,863 of record NC_090838.1, read on the forward strand.
GGCAGGGCTGGCTGTGGGTTCATGTTTGTGTTTTCCACTGAACACTGATCAGACACACTGCACAGTGCCTCAGCCTGGGACCTGCTTGTCAACTGCAGAGGACGTTCTTTTGTGCTGTGTGTGTGTGTGTGTGTGTGTGTCACTTACTGGTGTTCTTGGGCTCAGGGGTCCGGCATTTATAGTTATCTTCCCCCCTATTTTAGTTCACAGTTAATTTTAGGGGCCCTTTTAGATGTTTGATTGGACATGTTTATGTACTTTTGGTGACATGGTATGTTGGGACTACATGGCATGTAAGGCAAGAGACCTAGTTTCTGGTTTAAGCTCTGCCACTTAATGGCGGCGGTGTGATCGTTAGCAGGTCACTTCGCATTTCTGTCTCTGGCTTCCTCAGCTGGGTAATGAGCTAGTTGGGGATCCTGTCCAACTTGAGTGTTCTCAGTAGCAGACCGTGGTTAAGGTGCTGTGATTTTATAGTGTACCTGGTACAGGTCACATATGAAAGCCTACCCCATCACAGGTATGTTCTTACATAACAGATAGAGGTGCCTATTTAGGCACATTCAAAACCCTCAGGACTGTTAGCTAAGTGAAATTGACACACTGCTATTCTGCTGGTCAAAGGCATCAAAAGCACTTTCTCTAAGTCTGTTTGTCTCCCAGGTGCACTAAGAATAAGAAACATTGACTAAGCATTACAAGTTCTGAAGACTCTGTATATTGGAACGCAGGGACTCTATGCCTGGCGCTTCCCGTTTGTTACACCCGTGTCCTACTTGGTGCCTCATAGGGCACATCATGACCTGATATATTAAGTTGCATATTTAGTTCTATTGTCTGACTCCCCCTTAGACAAATGTAAGCTTTCTGTGAGGAAAAATTTTGTTCCTTGCACTATATACAGTGCATAGCACATGGCTGGTGCCTAACATCTATCTGTGAGTGAATCAATGAGTGAATATATAAATATAAATATATATATACACACACACATATATAATATTATTAAGCTTCAAACAGTATTAGGAAATAGGTATTATTGTTTCTGCCATTTTTTAGGTGAGGAAACCGAGGTTTAGAGAGGTGAAAGAACTGGTTTTAAACCTAGGTAGTCTGCTCTGGCATCTGTGCTTTAATCACGTGGACACTCCCTTCGTTTGTATATATTGCCTATCTGAAACCAGGCATTCTGGAATAATCTTTGAACTTCTTCAAAGAGACAGAGTCCCGTATAAGGTCACAACATATCCTTTTTCACCAGTAATAACCATTTATGGAGTTTCTGCTCTACCATACAGGATCTCATTCCAGAGATGCATGGGTTCCAGCCTGAAGGAGAATACAGTCGCCCCTTGGTGTCTGTTGGGGATTGGTTCCAGGACCCACCGCAGATACCAAAATCCACGGATGCCCAAGTTTCATAGCCCTGTCCTCCTTATCCATGATTCCACATCGAGGATTCAACCAACCACAGATAGTATATATTTATTGAAAAATATCCACATGTAAGTGGACTCACGCAGTTCAAACCTGTGTTGTTCAGGGGTCAACTAGATAAGCTCTTTGGTGAAAATGAAGTGATGTTGATAGATGGTATGTAGATAGGTAGATAATATATATACTGACTGCCAAGTAAGAGGTGCTGGCTAGTGGCTCCCAAATGCCCCAGCTGGCCTTAGGCAGGCTATATGAGGATCATCTAGCAAACCTTTACATCTAGTCACATGTTTATTTCTTTGCTCACTATTTCTTCTTGCATCTGACTCCTTCCTTCCAGATTCCTTTCTTATTCCTACAGTACATTTGTCAATAGATGTAGTGGGTCTTGCTTGGAGCCTAGGAAAACACATTTTTAAAAAGCTCTTGCAGATTTGGGCCCCTGCAACCATGAAGACTATGGGAATCACAGGAGGAGGCATTCACTGTTGGCCGAGATTGTCAGGGAAGAGGTGGGTGACCCTTGTGGAAGGGCAGGGGCTGATGAGAAGAGAATAGGGGAAAGTCACTCTTGGGGGGAGAAATGGAGATGAGGAAGCAATAATAGGAGGAGAGGTGCTGATGCAAGGCTGTGAGGCACTGGATGCATCCCAAGAGATCTGGAATCGAGACAGAGAGGATCCAAAAATAAATGTGTGTGTATATCTCACTGGTTTGAGGGAAACTCCTGGACATTGAGAGTGAGGAAGGAGAACTGTGCTTTCCCTTTCAGGGAAGAGATGTACAGCAGAGTGGTTAAGAGTGTACTATGAGTTAGACCAGTTTGGTGTGGAATCTGTGCTCTAAAATTTCTGTGACGTTGGATGAATTGACCCCTCCAGGGAAGCCCGTTTTTTCTTCTCTAAAATGGAACTAATAGCTCCTACCACAGAGGTTATTGTAAGGATTAAATTAGAAAATTCATCTTAAGTTTTTAAAACACTGGCTGGGACTTGGTAAGTGCTCATTAAATGTTAGTTGTTGTTGTTATTGTTGCGACTTTACTGAAATTTAGAATGTGGATCAGCCCTAAATTGTCCGATAAATCTTTGCAGATGACACAAATCAGATTTGATCTTAATTGCCAGCCCTGCGTTATAAGCTTCCCTGAATTGGAGAAAGTTGACTTCTAACATAAGATGCTGATCTCTTGCACACGGAAGTGGGGGAAGCTACTCACAGAATGACTGGTCCAGAGGCTCCCTGGAAAACATCCTTAGGCAATTCTTCCAAATTATTGTTATCACTTAGATTCCTGGGGATGGAGTTGAGGAAAGAAGAAGGGAAACACAAAGCCGTGTAAACATTACTGTTGTAAGAGCCGTTCCTCTAAATGGCCTGGAAGAATAGTCAGGGCTACTTACAGCTCATCTAGTTGGGTTCCATTGAATGCACCGTTGTGTATTTGTTGAATCCCATTCTTACTCAGCCATCTGAAATAAAAGACCCATTAAAAAACCAATACTGTCGGATGCAAACAATACATGGGTTTCATAATTGGAAGCACTGGGGCAGGGTCAGACAGCGCAGGTCAGTGGCATAAATAAAGTACCACGCTTAAAGCTTGGGGATGGGGTGGAAGGGAGACTGATTTATCACTGTATAACCTTTTGTAACACTGGAAGTTTGCATTATGTGCATGTATTACTTATTCAGAGAAATAAATGAAATTTAATTTTGAGAAGGCACACTTAGGCATAGCAGCCTGGATCCCATAAGGTCTTTGCACACATCAGCTGTGTGCAGAGGCAATGCCATGGGGAGAGCAGACCAAGATCTGTCCCGTCCTGAAGGACAGAAATCATACAGTTATCGAACAAGTGTTTATAAGACGGAGAAAGAACATATTGTATCACCTTTCTCTAGGGCCTTAAGCCTCTCACTCATGCTCATTCACAGCAGCAGGCCTGGCTGTCATCAGAAAGTGATCTAATTAAGCTGTCAGACAACCTGCACATCTCCCGTGACCTACAGGGACTTGGTTATTGGAGGTTTGTGGAGGTGACTCTGGGTTAAGCCAGAAAGGAAGAGAAATCAGTGATAGAGACTGTGGGCCGTGGCGGGGTGAGGTGGTGTGAGTGGGTGCGGGGGGAGGCTCTGGGGGAGGGGTGCTGGATGTGGAACTGTCATCCTGATTGTGCCAAGAAGATCAGTGAGCAGGTTTGCCTGGACAGGGGAGCCCAAGGACACCTTGGGCTGACAGCTCTGCATTGCTGTGCCCCTACGTGGATCTGAAAACAAAAGCAGAAATCCAAGGTCGGGAGAGCTTAGCCTGAAGAGCCTCTGATCCGTTGCTCTTGATTTGCTGTCCGGTCCTTTCCCTTGTCGGGCTCAGTAGGTGTACAAATCACACTGTTCCAAAAGCTGACCCAGAGAAGTTTCCGTGTGTTCAGGACATCGATGGTTTCCAGTGCTGCAATGGGTAGCTCAACACGCTTAAAACCACAGGAGGACAACTGCGTGTGTTTTTCTTCCTCCTGAAAGCCAGTTAGCTGAAAATCCACACAGGAGCAATGCAAGTCTTTCAAAACATTAGCAACCAATTGGTGGCTTCCGATGGCCAAGAAGTGTCTGTGCATCCCAAGTCCTGCCTGCCCCACGCCTACCCAAGTGTCCCCAGCACATCCAGCCTCCTGACTGATTTGTCAGCCTATTCCCGGGGTGGGGGGGGGGGGTGTGACAGTCGCTGGAGCAGCTGCCCCTAACCTGTGGGAGGTGGATCCTGGGGGTTTTGGATCAAACAAAGCGGTCAGCAAACTTTTTCTATAGGAGGCCCAATAATAAATTTTAGGTTCTGTGCGGCTAAGAGGCAAAATGAGAGTATTATTGCTACATAGGTACTTTATATAGGTACTTATAAAACAATTGCCACAAAATTTTTATTGACCACACTTAAAGTATAATAGTAATAATTGAGCACAATATTTTTTTGTAGTATAGGTCTACTATTGAAAAGAATGAATTTTTTTCTTTTGTTGGGGGTAACGTTTTGCTTCATTTAGGTTTAGTGTTTGTGTTCCCTACCATCGAAATCTTCACTTATAAAAGCTAGTCCTAGATCAGGGACCAGATTTGCCCCATTGGGTGTAGTTGGCTGACCCTTAATCCAACAAAAGCAGTGTGCAAATCCATATGCGCTCTACCTATCTTTTTTTCTATAGACTAGATAATTAACATTTTCTGCATGTATATGTCATGCAAATAGATGTTGCTATGATTAAATAAAGTGCAGACTAATTTAAAAGAATTATTGTATTTAAAGTAGCCCTTTGTCTTTATGGATTTTCTTAATTAATAGATGCCATCACATGGGGAGCGAGTGGCATTTTTTGACGTCAACAACAGATCAGCACACAAAAAACATATTATGTAGAGAATTCTTGCCCTGGGTTTACATTAGGCTGTAAGACTCTCAAACTACTACCAGAGAAGCTGATATTTATCACCTATATACCTAGTTTCTTAAGAGAGGTAGTGCTGGTTTTAAAACCCACCTCATGATGATGGTGACGACAAACAGGGCAGAGCGTCAGCTAAGGAATAACTGAATCATGCTTTCCTCAGTCTTTTTGTTTTGTCCCTTCCCTAGTGTGTTCACTCAGTGTAGGCTCAGAAGGCTCCAGAAGCAGAGTCTGCCCTCATCCTAAAGAATGAAGGTGCTGGGGGACCTGGCCCATGAAATCTCCTTGAGGGGCAGGCAAGTGAGATGGAAGCCAGTTGAGGAAGGGAGGAAACGCACAGGAAGTGAGCAGTTCCTGTGGCCGGGCTGTGCCGGGAGATGGCACACATGTAACCTCATTTTATCTCTTCTGAATTAGTCCATTCTGCTGGTCGGCCATAGCTAGGTACTTCCCTGTTCAGAGTTTCTGGTTGCAGGGCAGAGTAGGGGTGACTGCTAGCCGAGTGTCTGATAATCCTTCATTGTTGGGCTGTTTTTTAAAATAACATGTATTTATATATATAGAACAGGGCTTCACGATTTTGAAAGATGCCAATGTATAGAAAGCTTTTCCAGTCATCAGAGCCGTTTTGCCAGGCTTTTTAAATTTTTCCTGAGTACCCTTGGATGTCCCTAGGAGGAGAAAGTGCCCCTGCATCCAGACATAGCGCCAGGACTAGGAACAACTGGAGACTTAAATTGTGATGAGTGTGGATCTTCTGATTCTGTTATCTATGGATTAAAGGCCATCTGAGGTTAAAAAAAAAAGAAAAGAAAAAGATGCTTTTCTCACAAATGTGAATTTATCCTTTAGAGACATGTCTGAGAAGTGCTGACTCTTAAGAAAGCTGTCCTCGCTAGGAGAGTATGCTCTCAATTCTGGGGAACCACACGGTATCTGTGGACAGGAGTCAGTGAAGAGTGGCTATGATCTCTATGCTTCGTTTGTAGTTTTGGGCTTGTGGGACTCTCTCCAAAGTTCTTATTTCCTCAAATTCTTTTCCTCCACTTGGGAAATGTTAAGACTAGGCAGATCAGGACAGATTGCCTTCTGTCTTATGTTCTGGACAAAAAGGATGTGTGTCCGTATGCAAAACTGTGAGAACGTTATTAGTACAAACGGACTTTTTTAAAAAATTGAGATAATTGACATCTAACATTATATTAATTTCAGGTTACTACTTATATATTTTCTATAAAAATACTCTGTGAGTTCCCTGGTGGTCTAGTGTCAGGACTCTGTGCTTTCACTGCCGAGGCCTGGGTTCAATCCCAGGTCAGGGAACTAAGATCTCACAAGCCGTGTGCCATGGCCAAAAAAAAAAACTCTGTTAATAAACTTGCCACATTAACTAATTTTGAATCACTATATTTAAAAATGACACATATGTTTAGAGCAACATTTAAAGAAGCACAAGCATCCAGGTACAACTGATTACATTTATTACTAATCTCCTCCCTCCATTATGTAGCCAAGGAGTCCTTTTGCTGCAACACACCAGGCCGGTATTACTCAGGTACTCACTATTTTCCAAAAGTTCCTTTTTAGCTTTTTTTCTTTTTTTTTTAACCTCCTTGGCCTTGAAGATTCTGTTTCCTCTGCTCGTCCTTTGCCAATGCTGTGGCTAAATCCCACTTGTCTTTTTTTTTCTTTTTTAATTTATTTATGTATTTTTGGCTGTGTTGGGTCTTTGTTTCTGGCGAGGGCTTTCTCTAGTTGCGGCGAGCGGCGCCACTCTTCATCACGGTGCACGGGCCTGTCACTATCGCGGCCTCTCTTGTTGCGGAGCACGGGCTCCAGACGCGCAGGCTCAGTAGTTGTGGCTCACGGGCCTAGTTGCTCCGCGGCATGTGGGATCTTCCCAGACCAGGGCTCGAACCCGTGTCCCCTGCACTGGCAGGCAGATTCTCAACCACTGCGCCACCAGGGAAGCCCCCCCACTCGTCTTTTAAGGGCCATCTTCGACCCAACATCCTTTCTTAGCCACCTTCCTTCCCTCATTGAACTCTTCCTTTAAGCCTTGCATCAAATCACATTATACCTTCTTTATGCTTAGAACAATTGCTTTTATTTTGCACATATTTCATGCTGCTTTTTTCTTTTGCTTTCCCTTTCTCTCATACTTCTCACACCCCATCAACTCTTTCCAACACACACACACACACACACACACACACACACACACACACACACACAGATTCCAAATATCATGAGTGTATTAAGTGAAAGGATTAGGTATTACCTACAGTTTTGTCCTACTACTATGTACTCTGAATACAGGCCTTTGATTTTATTTTTTCATTCATACATCCTATTTCTCTGCTAATCTCTTTCAAACATTTTCTGTTGTTCTCTGTAATAAATTTACATCAAATACTGTGCTTAGCTTTATTCTTCAATATGTTCTCATTTCTGCCTACTATTTCTCTCTGACCCCCTCCGCAACCTTGCTCCTTTTTTTTGCTTTTTTTGTTTTTTTGGTATAGATGGGTCTCTAAATCGTATTGTTGTTTTGAAAAAGACTAAAATTCTTTCTGGACTAGAACTTACCTTTTGTACATGTCAGCATATTGAAACACATGTATATTTTTAAAAGAACACAACAATTTGTGAAATATAAAGAGAAAATACTTTTCTTACAGATGTAATTGCAATTACCAGTTCCCCAAATGTCATTCTATGCATCTAACTTCCATGGATCCCACAAACACTTGGGTAACCCCTAGCGCCCTATTTCCTGGCCATCTCGGGAAGTGGGTAAACTGCCACACAGGCTACTGGCACAAACAATTAGAAGGTAGTCCATTAACAATGCAGAGTGCATTTAAAAACTTTCCCAAAAGTCAGGGAGATTAACTCAAGCTCATTAAAAAACGTGATTGTTCCAAGAAAATGAGAAGTCATCTTATATGCTCAGCGTGGGGCTGAACAGAAGCTGCTTGGCATGGTTATGAGGGACTATCCATGTCTTCTTGATTCAGACTCCTTCTTGGTCTTTTTCTTTGGGCAACAAAAGCCTTGCCAGGCAATAACTAGCTTTATTGATGTGTGAGTTATTCTGGCCCTCAGAACAGATGTTGCATCACAGGAGACCATCATTCAAAGAGCAATTTTAAATACTTGAATTGCACCACAGAATCATAAATTATTAACATGTCTCCATGTTGTGATTTGGAAATGTAAAGATGGGAAATGAGAGAAAAACACAGAACCAGAGAGAAACTGGAATGGTGAAATGCCAAAGTTACCCAAACAAAAAAAAGAGCATACCATTATGAGAAAGAAATCATTACATGAAAAACCAAATGTTCCTCCATTGGAGTTTTTTCCTTTACTTACAGAATCATACTTTCAAAACTTAGCCCCACGAAAGAATTTCTTTCAACTGTGTGGATGTTTATATTATCTTGAATGTCTCTAGAAGAAAGTACAGACAAATTAGGTATTTATGTCAGCTCCACTCCATGTCACCTCCCCACAAGTAGTCTACTTGGCATGGTGTAGTCTTTAGCTGAGGTAATGTTTGAATAGCTATTGTTCTGAAGGATGATGAGTTCAGTGTTTGGGAAGTGAATGGCATCTCATTTACCTTTAGTATATCAGTTCTTCTTAACAATGGAATTGCAGACATGCAGTCTCTTCCCTCTCTGAAAGTTTTCTTAGCTAATTCAACTGTGTTGAGGTTCTAACAGACTCATTTATTATCCTTGCCTCCACAGTTGGTACCTGATCAATAGGACAAAGTCACTTAAGCTGACCTTTCATCTCCATACCAAACTTCTCCATTCACCTTACTTGGGCCTTCATCTTCCTCCATCTCAATCCCCTTCTCAAAGCTAGTTTCCTTCCTCTGTTCTCCTTGGGTCACAGAAGTGTTTATCATTGGTTTTTCTCCTCCTGACTGAAAGGATGAAGAAAGTCTCAGTTTTCTGTTTGTTCCCCTCATCCTCTGGAACTTCCCTGTTGGGTCTGATCTAACATGTAAATGTAAAAGGAGTAAATTGCTTGGAACAATTTGAGAAATGGGGGATATTCTCTAGTTTTCCCTCTCCCTCCCTCTCTCCTTCCTTCCTTAGCTCATTGCATCTCTTCCCTACCTCTTCCTTTTGGGTCTGTCCAGATTCTTACAATTTCACTATTGAAAATAAACTTGCTATTATACATTGCCTTTTCTCTTGCTCTTTCAAAATACAGATACATTTCTCTTGCTCTTTCAAAATACATCATCATTAACACTTCAGTGTGAGTTTGTCAGGTGGTTTCTTTATGCTTAGGGCAGCATGGGAATTCTGGAGGGAAGAGGAGAGGATGGTGGAAGACAAAGGGGAGTTACAGGAGGGAGGTACGTAAGGTACTAAATAGTGAAGAAAGGGGAGACTTCCTGATTTGCTACAAGCTGGCTCTGTTGACAACTGTCTTACCGAGGAGCCTGCTGACTTTCTCCAAACTGAGATTAGCTGGTCTTAAGGTAAAACCGAGGACACTTGCTGTTTGCCTTCCTACCTCTGCTCACCCAGAGCAACATGTTTGGAGGATGTAGACTACACAATGCATATTACAGGCCCAGAGGCTGTTGGGCAGGACAGCTGTAGAGTAAAGTGTTGGTAACCGCTCTTCAAACTTACAGTAAAACCTTTTGGAGAGATTGAATCTTGTGAACAGCTGGCAAGTGCTTAATACCTGTGTTGGATATTAACCTAGAAAGAGACAAACTGAGAGTGAGTGAAAAATGAAGCTGGCTATTTTAACAATTGCTAGAGTCTGAGCTTTCCAAATACAAAATATCAATTTTGAGCTTTTGGAAAAACCTACCAGAAAATCCCATAATACACCTGAATCATGCTAATGTTTTCTATTTTAAGGCTCTAACCAGGGTCTAGGAAGCTACTGATACCTTAGAGAAAGGAAACTTACACTTCAGGCACAAAGATGTGCTAGTATGCCACAAGGCACACCTTTTTTTCTTTTTTTTTTTTTAGAAAGATAAATTAACATGATCCAAAAGCAACTTGCAACTAGACAACAGAATTTTCCTAGATCATCCCCTGTTTCCAATCTCCACATACTCTTTGAAGAACTGCCTCTTCTCCAAGTGATTCTGTTGAGATTAGGGCATGAGTTCCATATCCTTTGACCCCAGAGTATGTATGTGACCTAAGCTGGGCCCACCAGACTCTCTCCTGGGAAGAAGTTGAAGGTGGGTTATAGCTGAGTCCACTGATACCATCACTCTCAAGAGATAGTCCACATATTTCTACAGCTGAGATTTCCAGAGCTATATTGGATCATTCCCAAGGCCTGTGTGTCTTGACCTGGGTTCCCCAGGAAGCAGAGCCTGAGATAAAGGCTGGCTTGCAGTTAGTATATTTGATAATATGAGTTCAGAGAGTTTGGGACAGGTGGAATGAAACAGAGATGGAAGAAAGATCATCAGTACAAGAATGAGTTATTGTACTGTATTGAGTTGTCCACCACTACTAGTGACTGGTCTTTAATGCCAAGGACTTGACTTAGGAGATTTTCAAAATGGGTATCAGAACTATTGCTCTGAATGGGGGAAAAGGGGAGGCATTTATCCACAGACTACTATTTCCTGTTGGTGGAAGGTATCCCCATGGTGTTAACTCCACTCTGACTTGCACACTTGTGGGTACCCAGCGAGTTCCTACTGGGCATCACTCACAGTGGTGTAGAAGAAGCCCCAGGACTAGAAATGAGAGATATGCAAGGCCAGAGTAGCTGCTATACAGTTGAAATTAAGCTGCATTAAGCTGGTTGAAATTTGGGTGGAACTGGCTTCCACAGCAGTGGTGAAAAAGATTTTCAAGTTGCCCCATGAGAGTTGTCTGACACACTGTTCTTCAGCATCTCCCGGGCTCCTGTGGGTTACTCAGGATCCTTCCAGTTCCTTCCCACTCCCATTTCCCTTTTCTCTGTGTGCCTTACCTAAGACAAAGTTGGTCTTGGTTGCCTGCAAGCTGAGGAACCTTCACTGGTGCACTCATCATTGTGAAAGGTCGTGTGTCTTTTGGGTTTATGATTCTAGAGTAGACTTTAGTGTCTTGTTCTCTGCTTCTGTCTTCAGAAAGCCAGTGCATTCTCCCTACAGGTTCCCTGTAATGGTTCTCAGATGTTTTGCTGCTTCTTGGTTCCCAGTGATCCACACAGAACCCATCTTGGTCAATTCTTCCTTTGAGTATTTCAACAGCCCTTGAGATGGTCTCCCTTTGTTTTTCATTTGTGGGAAAGAGCTGTTAACATGCTTTTGTTAAGAATTTGTTGTGTTATTTACTTTAAAAATTTTCACACTGAAAAATAAATTGTTTTGTGTAGAGACCTGAGTGAACACAAGCATATACAGCTATTTAAATACTGGCACACTCAAGATACAGCCAAGTTCCAGAACCCTCCAAGTTATGTTGTGTTGCCCTTTGTAGTTACCTCTCCTTCTACTTCCTATTCCTACCAACCAATGATCAGTTTCTATTTCTATAATTTTGCCTTTTCCAAAATGTCATATCAGTGCAACCATATGTTATGGAACTTCTTTCATACAGTATAATGTATTTGAGATTCTTCCATGTTATTGTATGTATCAGTAGTTCACTGTTGTTGTTTTTATTAATATTTATTTATTTAATTTATTTAGGCTGCTCTGGGTCTTAGTTGTGGCATGCGTGTGGGATATAGTTCCCCGACCAGGGATCGAACCTGGGCCCGCTGCATTGGAAGCGTGGTATCTTACCCGGTGGACCACCAGGGAAGTCCCAGTAGTTCGCTGTTTTTTATTGCAGATTAGTCTTCCATTGTATGGATATACCACAGTTTGTTTATTCATTCGTAGGTTGAAGGACACATAGGTTGTTTCCAGTTTTTGTGATTATAAAAAAGCTGCTTTAAACATTTGTGTATAGTGTGTGTGTGTGTGTGTGTGTGTGTGTGTGTGTGTCTGGGTGAGAGAGGGAGAGACAGAGAGACAGAGACAGAGACTGAGACTGACAGAGGGAGGGAGGGAGGGAACATTTCTACTTTTCTTGGGTAAATACCTATGAGTGGGATTACTGGGTCGATGGTAAGTGTATGTTTAACTTTATTAGAAACTGCCAAACTGTTTTCCAAAGTGGCTGTACCATTTTGCACTCTCACTAGCAATGTATGAGAGTTCTAGTGGCTCAACATCCTTTGGTTATTTTAAAAAGTATATTCTTTGAATATAAAAGTAATACATATGTATTGTGAAACTTATGGAAAATATGGAAACATCTACAGCAGACAGTAAAAATCACTTCTAGTTTCACTACCCAGAGATAGCTTCTGTTAACATTTCAAGTTTGAAGTTTCTAACCAAAACAAATAACTTTCATGATTGCTCTCCATCACCTCTGAGATTCTACTCAGAGAAGTTCCAACAGAAACATTGCCATAACTAAATATCTGCTAGCTTGACACAAACTTATTCTACATTTTTTATATAATCATATCCAGCCTTCTACTATTTTTAGATCTCTTCTCATGGGTCTATGCAGTATTCTTTTAATGAGACATCAAAGCAAGGACCATACTTAATATTCTTTGACAATCTATACTACTGGTGCAGATTGGGAATACAGTATGTGCTCATAAAATATTAGGTTAATTGGTTGTTGGTTCTAAAACATTTCTTGCTTCTGTCACCAAGAATGTATTAAAACCCTTATTCAGTTAATTTACTTGTCAGGTATCACGGCTACTTGGAGTAATTAATCTTAAACAGAGGCAAGGAGGTCTGGAGGCCAGGAATCAGGAGAATGTACATGCCAGCTCTGGCATGAACTAGACGCAAGCCATTTCATCTTTCCAGACTGGAAAGGATGTGGAGTGTGTGAATATCAAGGTAGATATTATATCAGACACCGCTGAGCCCTGCTTCACATCCTCTTGCTCCATCTTTTACTCTAGTGGTTACCACAGCAACCAGCTACATACGGATTTAACTTAGCAGACACTGACCCTCAGTTGTACTGGGTATCTCTCATTCTGTATCCTCGGCTCCTCTACCACCTCTGAGTGGGACGCTTATAGGAATCTGCTCAACTATTTTGAGGCATGGGGCAGATTGGGAGGTACAAGGGAGTTAGCACCCCATAGGGCAACTCTTCTAGTGGTGAACTCTTCCACTCCTTGGGTGAACAACTCTTAATGTATTCTAAATGACAGCTTAGATGGGCTCTAGCGTAATTGGGCCTTGATTTCCTGGTGGCAGTCAGCCGATAATACATTCTTGAGTTGCCTTTCCCTCATTCCTTCTTTTCTTCTTAGTCATCTTCTCTCTTTTTTCCAGTTTGAATGTAAAATAAAATACTCACTTGTTAAGTCCCTGCTCAGACATATTTTGGATCACCTAGACTAAGACAGATACTAACTTGTACTGCATTTCACATTTTACATAGACTCACTGACGGTTGCCATTTGCCTTTGCTCCAAATCTGTCTCCACTTGCAGCCCAGCCTTGTTTCTCTTCCTTCTTTTACAGTAAAGTCTCTACAAGAGTTGTCTGTGTATGCTATCTTCATTTTCTCATGTTCTGTTCCTCTTTAATTCGTTGAGGATGCTCCAATTTGTTTTCATTCTATCCTCTCCACTGAAACTACTTTTGTCATGCCCCAAATCTACCAACCCATAAACAATGAATGTAATGAACAATTTAAATTCTCATTTTTTAGACCTTTCAGGAGAATTCAGTACTCTCTGCCAGTCTCTCTCTTCTAATAGTTTCTGTCCAATCACACTTTTCTGTTATTCCACCTCTTTCTTTGTTACTCCTTTTAAGTTTTTAAGCCCCCTCCTCTAGACGTACTCAGAGCCTTCTGCCTTTTTTCTCTATAGTCTTGCTGGGAAGGTCTCATTTCCCATGGCTTCAAGTAGTATCAATATGATGACGACTCCTAGATTTATACTTGACTTCTGACCTCTCTAGTTTATCCTAATTAAAGTTTACTTCACATACCCTCTTCTGAATGTCTCATTGACATAGCAAACTGAACTAGTTCCCCCCATCACTTTCACAGAACTGCTCCTTCTCAATTCTTCCTCATAAACAGCACTCCCATCTATCAATTATTTGTTAGAAATGTGACATTAAACTTGGCTTCGTCACCCTCATTCCCCAACATCCAGTCCATCTCAACATCCTCTTAGATTCCATTTCCATACAATTTCTTCCATCTCGACTGACACCATTCTAGAACAAGCCACCATCACCTTTCCTCTAGATTTCTGTGATAGTCTCCTCCTTTCCACACATTTATTTATTTATTTATTTTTAATTTATGGCTATGTTGGGTCTTCGTTTCTGTGCGAGGGCTTTCACTAGTTGTGGCAAGTGGGGGCCGCTCTTCATCGCTGTGTGCGGGCCTCTCACTATCGCGGCCTCTCTTGTTGCGGAGCACAGGCTCCAGACACGCAGGCTCAGTAATTGTGGCTCACGGGCCCAGCCGCTCCGCGGCATGTGGGATCCTCCCAGACCAGGGCTCGAACCCGTGTTCCCTGCATTAGCAGGCAGATTCTCAACCACTGCGCCACCAGGGAAGCCCCTTTCCACACATTTAATCTTGTCCTTTTCAAACCCATTCTCCATACAGCACACAGAGCATTCTTTTAAAAAACGTAAATAAGATGGCATTAGTCCTCTGCTTTTCTTTAGTTGTTTCCTATAGTAAAATTTATACTCCTTCCTACTTACACTTGAACCCTCAACTCATGCCATTCACCCAATTCATTTCAGCACCAGTGGCTTTCCGTCAATTCTTCAGATGCGCTAAGTTCTTCCCTGTTTCCAGGCATTTGCACATGCTCTATCTGGAGGGCTCACCACCCACACTTCACCTGGCCAACCTCAACTTATCCTTCAGGGTTCAGTTACAAATGTCATTTCTTCAGAGAAGAGCTCCCTGATTGCCCATCTAAATTAAGGTTCCGATTTATTCCCAGTATAATCATATTCCTTTTTAGCGCTTTTCCCTTATTAGCACTCATCAAGATTCTCAACTGTATATTATCTTGTGTTCTTGTGTCTGTTCAACGTCTGTCTCTTCAACCAGATTGTGAACGACATGATGATGGAAATCATGTTTCTTCTGAAAACTCAATGCTTTCACAGCGGTTGGTGCATGTAAAATGCTTGATGTGTATCAGGCCAGGCAGTGTGTTATGTGCTGTCAAGAGATGAGCACAAAAAAGGGATCATTCACTAGCTGTGTTCATCACACCTAACTGATTTGACATTATATGGATAACAACTTGGCTCTCTTTCTCTTAGTGAATGAGTAAGAATTTTATATAATTGAAGGAGGGAAGAATTTATGATTGTCAATGAGAAGGGTACAAGTACATTATTTAATATCAGTAGTATAAGCTCCCAAAGCCACTATACTTGTGGGACATCTATAAGTGTCTATAGATGCACACTGAAATTTTTGGTCTTTATAGAAAAGAAAACACGGCAAAAATGGCTAAGATTATTCCAGTAGTTCTGAGTTTAAGGCACTTAAAAAGACCTAGTGACCATCTAGTGAGATGGATTATTGGTGATAACTCTATAGCTGAAACTCTCCACAACCCCAAGGTAACTCAGGAAATGGAGTTCGGATGAACACTTAGTCTTCAATTCATTTTTCCCCTTTGATCAATAAATTCATGTCTGATGGAGGCTGGAAGTGGGTAATCAGCTAGGAGCTCTATGTCTCAATGGGTTTGCTTTGGTCGGATGACTGTTTGCTGTGAAATTATTTTGATTCACTCAACCGCAGTTTATCTTCAAGAACAGGTAAAGGCCTGAGGGCCAAATGTCAGCAAATTTAAGTTCTGCAAATGGATCTTCTAAAGAAAGATAACTGGCTTACAGTCCTCTCTAGTCAACAGCCGGCTTTACATTCTGAGCTGGTGTTAACACCTTTCATGCCTAACTGTCGCCAATCTTGAGGTTACAGTGATGAAAATGGGTGCTTCGCCTGACAGGATGAACTTAGTGAGGTCCCTTCAATTGATGGGAACCAGTCCCACTATGTCCTGCCCCCTAACTAGATAATATACTTGCTTTCATGAACAGTTGACCCCAAAGCTCTAAGGCTCATTGTCCTAAACATCATTAGTGCTTTCATGAATCTTCAACAGTGCTGGTAGGTTGTGTTTTCTTAAATTTATAGTGTATGTGTGCTCACTTGTTTTGCATTGGGCTGTACATCTTCTCTTCATACAACCTACACCCCATCCAAGAGAGGACACCAAAGACCATGCCCAAACCACCAAAGACCCATGTCTTCAGGGTTTGCAGGTGAATTGAGGAGTTAAGACTAGTATAGTGGAAATACTCAGACAGGTCTAGTGCTAAAATCTATGTTACTGACTGTGAGTGTCTTAAGAGTTCAGGGAAGGGGAGAGCAATATGGGTTGGATTAGTCAAACCAGATTTCTGAGAGAATATAAAGCTTACTGGCCTGAACTAGGGAAGTGAGCGTGTGTAGCTTAGACCACAGGAGGTTTGTAGGAGGTGGGACACAGAGGAAAAGAGGATGGAAAGGGAAGGAGGAGGCAGTATCTCAAGAACCTTTAAGACCAGGTAAAGAAGTGTGGACTTGATGCCTAAGTGTTTAGAAGCCACTCTGAGGTGCTGTAATGGGAAGTAAGAAGACTTGGGGACTCCCTGAGCAGAGGTGGCCCATATTTTCACCATCCCATAACCCTGACTTCACAGTAGTGGTCAGGACAAACCAATGGGTAGTTATTGAGAACCTACTGCATAACCCACTGAACTGAGAAAAGTCAGGTAGAACAGCACATCACTCTCCATCACACATGCTAACCAAGAATGCAATTCTTTATCTCTATTCCACTCAGAATCCACTGTGGCAAGGAATGCTGAATTCTGAGACGGTGAGAACCAGTTTTCTTTTAGTTTGTGAGCTGAGGCAGAAACAGATTCCATACCATGGCCTTAATGGCCCACTGAGATATTTTAGGCAAATTTGATTTAAGAGTGGGATGCTGCCAGTTGTATGTCTAGGTTAGGGGTTTATTATTTTTGCCAAAGCACATTTCCTAGAAACCAAGACTGAGGGTTTGAACTTGAACTCCTTTTTCCATCTTCTAATTGGTTTCTCGTGATATAAGCTTTGTTTGCACCTAATTTAAGTCTTTGTCTTCCTTATTTTTTTACATTTTTAATTACATTTTTCTGTCTCTTAGATAAAATGTACTTCTTCCTCCTGACCACTCTGGGAGAAGTTAGTTATCCAATGATACATAAGAAGGAGAAGAGTGGACTACACTTAATATAGGAGAAGCCACCTTACCTTTTGAGGCTCACTGATATTGAGTTTTCTATTAACTGTAGATCCTTATTGACTGGGAATTTGCATCTCTACATACACCATTAGAAAAGATGCTAACATATACTTTCCAAATCATTAAATAAAGATTTGATTAGGTGGAAAATCATGTAAACTTGGAGTTAGATGGGAGTGTGTGTAATAAGCTGTAGTCCAATGAAAAGGGCCTTAGACTTAAGATGAGGGACCCTGGATTTAAGTGCTTTCTCTCTCACTAGTTGGATGGTGCTGAGCAGTTCACTTACCTTTTCAGAGCCTCGGTTTCTCTTTTCTGTAAAATGATCTTGGGTAAGGAATTACCTGAGACAGTGGGAGAGCCTTGTTTCCTGCCTCCCCAGTCTCATGTCTTCAAAGCTGGAAATATTTAACTCACATTCAGATCAAACTTGCCTCAGTCTCCATGGAAACCAGACTCCTTAGCAATCAGGGCAATGAGCCCGAAGGCAGGATTTTGAAGATCTCAGCCTTATTAGCCTGGCTGCAGATTCTGTTTTGACCTAATATTCTGGTTAAACAGTCGGGCTCTGGTCCTATTCTCAGATAGGACGAGTAGCATAGCTTTAAACTAGCAGCTCTGTTGCTAGAGGATCTGGGTTCAAGTCCTGGCTGTACCACTTTTTAAGCTGTACGGCCTTAAGGAGTTAGTTGAAGTCTCTAGGACTCAGATCCTTTATCTTTTACCCGGGGAAGTAAGATTTACCTAACAGGAAACCTTAGCACTGTGTCCAGGCACTGTTATTGGTCATGATTCAGTCACATTCCATTGCTATAAGTGAGACCTTGTCTGATTTCCTGGTTTCCCTAGAACCTGGGCCATGCCTTGCTTTCCCCCAGTTCTCTTGGGCACTGAGATGCTGTTTCTGTGTCTGGGTCCTTGTTGTCCTTGTGGGACCTCCATGATGCCTGGGCAGGCTGGTCTGTTATCTGCTGCCGGAGGCTCTGTGTGCCCTGTTGCAACCACTGGAAGCCGCAGCTGAATTTCCCAGATTCCTCCTGCCCCCGTTCTCTAATTTCCTCCTCCTTCTTTGGACAAACCTGCCTGGATAAACCTTCTTGCCTGTCTGATTCTGTTTAGTGCCGGGGTCCTGATCATACTGTTACCTAGAGGCTTGTTGGTCATCTCGAGGAAAATTACTACAAGGAGTTGACAAAATGGAAGATGACTTACAAATTAAAAGAAAATACAAGTGTTCCAATTGGCTGAGTTTTTCTGTGATGACAAATGACTATCAGAAATAATGTTACAAAGCAGATATTTTCAAATTAGACATTTGATTTATCTCTTTAAGGGAAAGGTGATGTATTAATAATGAGGAAGAATACAACAGCATTTCAAAGGGAAACGTTTGGGGAAAAATGGAAATTAATTTATTGCTGAAAATGATGCATGTCATCAGTTATGAAAACTCTCATATTGCATATTTTAAAAACAAGGATATGCAATTTTCTAACTTATTTATATTTTTTTCACTGGGTTTTGAACACTTTGATTAGAAACATAAAAATACAACATCTTTCAGGTTTGTAAGAACATCTGATTGGCATTAGGGAAGAAAATTTACTAGCTGAATGTCATAAAAATATTTGCATGAAAGAGTAGGATTGAACATGGAGTCTGGGTGACTCAGAGTACAGCTATAGGCTGCTCTTCCATTAGACCTGTTTGTTTTAGTGAGGTTTTGTTCTCAGCTTTGACAGCCATTGAAATCTATTATTGAAATGACCTGTGAATTGCTTTTCTGAGTGTTAAACTAAGGATTAAAAAATAATGAAACACATCCTATGGTATTGCTTTCTCTAAAATACTGTTATTGTAATTAGTGAGAGCAAACTAGGCTTATTGTGCCATATAAAATGGTATATAATAAGGCAAGGTGTACATGTAAAACATATAATTTATTCACCTTTATTTCATACTTTAAAATATCATTTTTGTGTATATTTTGTAATGCACACAAACATTAATACTGCATTATATATGTATCTACTTTATAAATAAACTGATTTTGGGATATAGGTTTTTTGTTGTTGTTTTTTGGTGTTTTTTTAGCTGATGGGGTGAAGAATCAAGGCCGTATTGTTCACTATGTAGGATGTTTTGATTGGGAAGAGAAGCCTGTGATTCTGAAGAGCTTCCAGGTGGAAATAGTAATAGGTTTGTGCTGTGTTGCTTGGGCAAGTAGGTATAGGATTAATAATAATCATGGTCAACATTTATTGAACACTTCCTATGTACCAGGTACCACACCAAGCACTTAACATTGATTATTTTATTTATTCCTCTCCTCTACCTTAGGAGATGGGTATCATTACCATCCTCATATCAGAGTGGAGGAGGCTTAGCCGAGAGGTCCAGTCACTTTCACAAAGCCGCACATAAGCGGGCAGAGCTAGAGGTTGAATCCGCATCTTTCTGACTCTAAAGTTTGTGCTCCTACCGTGATCAGACAGAAGAATGAATTGTACCGCAAAGCACTTGGTTCCCTACCTCTGGAAATGTGTCTGTGTGGCTAGGTTTCTTCATGAGGGGTGTGATATTGTTATTTATGATACAAAATATATATTTGGTCTCCATTCCCCTTCCTGGCATAGACCTTCTGGGTGGGGAGCATGGTGGGCTTGGAGAAGGCATGGAAGCTCTGAATCCTTTCCCCATACCTTGCCCTGTGCATGTCTTCCATTTGGCTGTTCCTAAGTTGTATCCTTTTATAATAAGCTGGTAATCTAGTAAGCAAAATGTTTCCCTGAGTTCTGTGAGCCTCTCTAGCAAATTAACCAAACTCAAAGCGGGGTCATTGGAACCTCCAATCTATAGCTGTCTGGTCAGGATCACAGGTGACAACCTGGACTTACAGTTGGTGCCTGAAGGGGGACAGTCTTGTAGGACTGAGCCTTAAATCTGTGGGAGCTAATGCTGTATCCAGGTAGATAGTGTCACAATTGAGTTGAATTGTAGGGCACCCAGCTGGTGTCTGAGAATTGCTTGGATGTGTGAGGGGAAACCCCACACATTGGAACTGGGTGTAGAATTGGAAAGGGGAGTTGAACTCTGTGACCTCTAAGGTGACTTCCAACTTAGAAACTTTGAGCATTTCTCCATAAGTGCTGTTTCCAAAGGTTATACATGCTTTGCTTACAAATGAAAGGCCACAGTCATCAAATAAGTCTAGGAAGTACTGGATTAATAAGGTTAAACAGTTTCTTTCCTGCAGGATTCTCAGAGCCTTTACCACAATATTACTCATTGTAAATGCCCAAGAGGAGGAAGTAGTGTGCTGGCTTTCCCCAAACATATTGACCCTGGATTCTTCCTTTATTGTACAGTATCTCCTGAGTTTGGTGTTTCCTAGTTCAACCTTGGAAGCCCTGCTAGAAGCTAGAGTATTTATGCTGATTTATGCTAATTCTCCAAAAATGCTGTTACCATTTAGGACCTGGTTGGCAAACTCTCTCTTAGACAGAGTGTTCTATTAGTCAGCCCCCTGTATTCCTCCACCATGATATAAATCAGAAAGTTTACAGAACCACATTGGTGAAAAGGCATACTCTGTCAAATGAACTTTGATCCAATTTCTCCCGGCATTTCAGGCATTTTAGGATGGGCCCCTTTAGGGTACAACCTAAAGAGGGAAGGTAAGAGACTCTGAATAACTCCCCTGCAGCTGTACAGGGTCTATCAGTCACAGGATCAGATTCCTTCTCCTAGCCCAACAATTAACCTCTCTACTACACACCCTGTCTGGGTAAGAAGAAATCATGTTCTCTGATGGCAAAATGAATCAAAGGAGGACTAAACTGAAGAGAAATCTTTGACAAAATGGGCCTGAATGTAGAAAAAAATAAAGTTTGTGTTGGGTTACTGAGCAGCTCTCACTTTGTTGTTATTTGTCCTTTCAATCTGGAGCCTGCTATACGATGCCTTCGTGGCTAGGGCAGGTCTCAGTGTAACAGGATGTCAGAGTCGGAGTTTTTCCTGAGATGCCGAGGTATGAGACATGCTATAGTCCAGGTTTCTAGAAACCAGTTACACAACTCTTAACCTCTCGTGCGCAGTGGGCATGAAAACAGTGTAGGAACCTTGTGAGAAGGGTTCCTGGAGACGCCTGAGAATCTGCCCTTCCCAGCCCCCCACCCTGGGGAAGGGTGGGAGCTGCTGTTGTGTCACTTAGGTTGAGAGAAGGACTTTAAGAAAACCGCGTGGCAACTTTCATCACTGTCTCCTCCTGCTTGGGGACACAGTGACCAGTGTCTGACTTGGGCCCGGGTGAGAGGCTGCCTAAAGTGTCAATAGACCAGAGGACTGGTATTTGGGAAGTAACTGAAGTCCTAGGAACTGATTACACAGGTCACAGTTCTGACCCAGACTTCTAGGAAGAAAAGACTGGAAAATCGCTTTATCTTATATTTGTGTAGCTCAAGTGACTGACAGAGTTATTTCATATTACCTCATCTGACTTTACTGTGAGTTTCTAAGGTGAATATAATTATGATTCCCATCTTACAGATAAGGGAGGCAACACTCATAGAGGGTAAATGAATCACCCAAATTTCTAAGCTCAAACCAGAAAGAATCATAGTTAATACTTTCCAATTACCTTACCACATGTAAGGCACCATCATACAGGTCTTGCCTGTACAGAGTCACTTATTCCTGCCCACAACTCCATGAAGAAGATACTATTATTAGCTGCATTTTCTAGATAAGGAAACTGAGGCTTAGAGAGTTTCAGTTAACTTGTTTGCTAGCAAGTGGAAGAAATGGGATCGGAACCTGGGCCCTCGGGCTCCCATGCCTCTTGGTGATCTTCTTTCCATGATACCACATTGGCCACATAAGGACTTTTAAAACTTAAAGATCTCTCCAAGTTAGATTCACTGCTAACAGAGTGTTGCTAAGAGGTAATCTTTTGGGACCTTCTGGGATGCCGATGTACGAATAACTTTAATCAGACTACCAATCTGTGGCAAGCAGTTACTTTTAAATTACATAGGGGAGTTGCAAAAGAGTTAATATTTTAAACAGTTTGCACACCCTTCCCCACAACTCATTTCAAGCATTAATTATTTAGAAAGCTATTTCTTAGGTACACTTCAACATAGCTGCGTAGATGATCACAAGTTCCAAACAGCAAACAGGAATCAGGTGTCACTCTTGCGCTCAGAACACTGGGTACGTTGACATTGGCTTCACCCACACTCCGCACCTTCCCAGCCGCGGAGCCCCGGAAAGCGGGGAGAACCGGGATGGAGTCAGACACTTCTGGCCTCAGATCTCAGTTCTGCCAACTACAGGATCTCTGAGTTTCAAATTCCTCATTTATAAGTTGGGCAAAATACACACCTCACTGTTTTGGAAGGTTGGAAGATGAGTTGTGAGAACAAAATACCTAGTTTAGGGTCTGCCATCTAGCAGATGTTCAGTTAGTATCAGTTTCCCTGTCTCTCCTGCTCCAAGATCCTTTCTTAATCCCATTTTGGGAATTAGGGCAATTCATTCAGCATCTCTGAACCTCAAGTTTCCCATCTGTGAAATGGAACCATCAGCAAATGTCTCAGAGGGCTTTTGTAAGACTATGTAAATTAACATAAAGTGAAAGTGCTTTCTGACTTGTGATTTCTGTGTCCCAACCCATATCCGCCAGCAGTGCCCTGTCCAATCAGCAGTGCTTGCACTTGTTTGCCATTTTGAACTTTCAAAGCGTCCCCGCACCCTGACTCATCTTCTCCCTTCCTTTCTCTTCCTTACACCTTTTGAAGGAGATGGGGCTGCCCTTTCCTCTCCATCTTACATGAGGCCCGGAGAGGTCTCGTTACTTGCTTACACAAGCTGGACCACGGCTGGAGCCTAAGCATGCGGCTCTCCCGTAAAGAGAAGAGCTTTTCCTTGGTGTCCAGGCAGCTCCTGTGGTTTGGCCCTTGTCCAGAGAGACTGTGCTGGGTGAGCTTTGTGAGGGAGGCTGCCTAATTTTATCTTTGAATCCCAACTGGTGGGAGAGGAGCTCAGCCCCTCTTGAACTAGACATTATTTGTGGGGTGTTTGCTGTGGGTGACCTCATGATTAAACCGCAGCAGAACATTTTTGTAATGTCTGCTGGGGATGAAAATATTCTTCCTTAGACCATTTGTCACTGCACTGTTCACACTCTGTAATGCCCCAAGATATTTCTCTAAAAACAGCAGCTGCTTCCCTTCCACTACCCAAACAGAAAGATTCAAATCCAGGCCCACATTTTCATTAAGGACCTACTGTGTGCAGACCCTTCTGTAGAAGCTCAGAGATGAGCTAGATGCAGCCTTTGCTCTGGACTGGAGGTCAGTTGAGTCAGGTGATGCCCTCTCCTGCCACTTCACTGCTCCCCAGTCTTGAGCCAGCTGATCTGGCTGGCCGAGGAGCCCCCTGGAATGCCTTCCTCCTATAGCCATGCCCACGGGAAGACAGCATCTTCCCAGATGGACAGGCCAAGGGTTTGGGAGCAGCGGGGCCATTTGGCTAGAAGATGCCTGTGTTCTTGGCTTACAACCTAAGAGCACACACTGTGAAAGATAAAGCAGATGAGATGAATGAGGGCAGCAAGGAACGAATGGGTCCCTCAACAAGCATGACAGAGTGAGGCGAGAACCAGGTGCACAAGAGGTCTGGCGTGAGAGATCACAGCCAGTGTTCTCTAAAAAGAGAAATAAATAGCTGAACGCCTTTTTTTGTGCCACGCACTGGGGGTATGGCCGTGAAGACAGCCTGGTCCCCATCCTGGAGGAGCACACAATCTGGTAACCAGAGTTGACTGCATGATGCCCTCCCTCTCTCACTGTCCTGCCCACCCCCTGTTGCCCACGGTGATGCCCAACCTCCTCTGGCCCATCTCTGCTTCCAGGGGCTGCCCCATCCCTACAGAGACGGTAGCTGACAGTTCTTGTGTTAGCTCCAGTATCTTAATATGTGGCCTCTCCCAGGGATAACTGCAAATCTAAAAGGGTCAGAAAGGACCCAAATACCCTTGAAACCTTCCTATATTGAGGCTGCAGTGGTGGAAGAAGAGACAGCAGTTTATTTTCCACGGAGGTGGGGCTTCACTTGATGCCCTTCAGATTCTCGCCAGCTAAGCTGTCTCTCCTTCTGCCTGTGCCTGGGGCCAGCCCTGCCAGGGATTTGCCCTCCCAGGCCAGCTCCAATGGCTGCTGGGTGTTGTCTGCCTCTTAAGCCTGATGCCACATCCAGTACCTCTCAGGCTCCACTAAGGCTGCCTGTGCTCATTTGTAAGGGGCCGAAGTGGCAGAGCTCATTCCGTGAGTCCCCTTTAGCTTAAGAAGCAGAGCTTCTGCTGTGCTTTATTTAAGAGTAATTTACAGCTGGTTTAAGTGTTTGATGCCTCTGAAGGATCTCAGCATTTAAAGGGTCTCCTTGAATCCTGGGGAAGAGGAGCCTGATCTGGGAAGTAGAGTGGTCTGCAGGAGGCCGGATTTTCCTGTCTTATAGAGGGACTTTCTCCTTCCCTACAGGGCCCTTTGTGCTGGATCTGAATATGCTGAACTCAGGACAAGACAGTCACTCTGGGATCCCCAGATTTGTGAAGAACACAATTTAGACACCAAGCACCTGAGGGCTAGAAGAGATCTAAGAGGATGTAGAGTCCCTTTTCCTCTTTCATTAGCCTCTTGAAGCATATTTTATGATTTCCATTTTGTAGATGAAGAAACCGAGACTTGAAGAGATCAGCCCATCACTGTCTGGGGGGAAGTGGAGGTGATATTAGCAATGAGGAAGAGGGCAGGGCTGAGCTTCATGCACATAATCGGAGACTTGTTTCTCTCTGAACCCTCACTAGGCTTGTCTTTACATCTGATTTCTGGTGATGACAGAGACAGGTCTTATTTCAGAATTAACGAGGGGAGGATATACCTACCTCATAAGAGGTATATCCTGTGAAAATATAATCCAGAGACTGCAAGTGGCTGGAGTAGGTGGTCACCTACATGCTATTTGAGTGGATCCTGTTGGACTTTCTTTCCCTCTCAGAAGCCCCACGTCTGGGAGTCTATCATGATCAATTCTTGGGTTTCACATTGCCTTTTCCAGACTCCTTTTTAAAAATATACCACTTCCCTTGGGAAGAAGAATATCAAGATCTGAACATACTGATGTGAATTGATAGATGCAGTAATTGTCTTGCTGATGGAGAAGGCCTGAACGTCTTGGTGGAGAAAGCACTGAACAGGTCAGAGGATTGAGGAGCGGAGGTTAGCAGCATGAAAATGCCACCGTTGTTACAAGCAGACCCCAAGACAAGAGGAAGCTCTTGCTCTCCTGGGGCTGACATGCTCGGGCTGAAATCTCATGCTGAACTTCAGTGTTCCACAAGGAAAATCTGGCTCTCTTTTCCTGGAGTTGACAATGGCAGGCAAAGTTGGCTCTGCTAGACAGATTACTGATAAAAGAAGCAATTGTATAATTTCCATTGTGCCCAGACATCCTTGTAGTCATGACAACATCCTTAGACATTTACAACACTGACAGCCAGGGAGATGGCTAATAATTTCTTCCCAATACTCTCAGCCACTGTGTAAGATGACTTCTGGCCCAGACTGAATTCTTGATGAGTGCTGTCTGCAGGGTGATTCTGTGTGGGAGTCACTAGGGGGAAGGGAGGCTTTGGGGGTTACTAGAGGTGAGTGGGCAAAAATCACTGCATTCACTTGGGTCGTCCGACCTAGAGGGAAATCATATGCCAGTGGTTCAGTTTTGGAAATGTGTCCCCCATTGAACCATGCCTTTCTATTCCTCCAGGTGCCACCATTACTGTACTCCTGCATTATGGCAGCTGGCCCTTAGCAGGTCTCCCTTGAGTATAGTCTATACCCTGTTACCTGTCAATCTACAGTCCAAATCATTGTCATCCTGTCACTCTGCTGCTTAAGAAGCTCTTTTTCTAAAAAAAAAATTGAAGTATAGTTGATTTAGTAAATGTTGTGTTAGTTTCAGGTGTACAGCAAAGTGATTCAGTTATACACATATGTATCTATTCTTTTTCAAATTCTTTTCCCTTATAGGTCATTACAAAATATTGAGTATAGTTCCCTGTGCTATACAGTAGGTCCTTGTTGGTAAGACTCTCTTATAGCTTATTCTCTGCTACTAAACTCCTTGCTTAAATTTAGTTTTCCAATCTCACCAAACCCAGTCCATCCTGATATAGTCAAACTCCTTCTCAATGTACACCTTCTTTTTATTGAGACTCAGTATCTCGTCATCCTCTGCCTATTCCATGGCCCTTTTATGTTCTATGCATTTACTCACCTCTTTCTTTCACAGATAAATTCCTTCTTTTCTGTCTTTCTAAATTTTATTCATCCCCCAAGTTGCAGCTAAATTCTCCCTACCTCGAAAGAAGCTTTCCTTGACTAGTCCAGACCAAGGCATTGGATCAGTCCTCTTATCTATGGCCAATGCCACACAGCTTGAAGGATGTATTATATTCAGGGGTTAATGAATGATAGTCTTTTCTCCCCAAAAGACTGAGCTCCTTGTTTTGGGAGCTCTCCGTAGATGGCTCTTCTATCTCTCACAAGGCCATCCCCTCTATCCTTTCTCGACCACCCTTTTTAAACCGTCACTCTACTTTCCCCGCTTTATTTTTCTTCATATCACTATCACCACCTGACATTATACAACATCATTTGTCTCTTCAATTAGAATGTAAGTTCCATAAGGGCAGAGGCTTCATGTGTCTTGTCATCTTTTGTACACCCAAGAAACATCACAGTAAAGCCTGGGATATAGTATGGCCTCAATAAATGATTGGCTGAATGAATGAGTCCTTACTGACTGGCTACTTCACATCCAAAATGATGGAGGAG
The DNA here is from genome assembly GCF_028021215.1 of Eschrichtius robustus. Classification (NCBI taxonomy): domain Eukaryota; kingdom Metazoa; phylum Chordata; class Mammalia; order Artiodactyla; family Eschrichtiidae; genus Eschrichtius; species Eschrichtius robustus. Next base: position 41,037,996 of record NC_090838.1, read on the forward strand.
AAATGGGAAGGCACCGATCCTTTCTACTGTGCGCATGGCTGCAGTAACTTTGAAAAATGAACCCTAGCATGGCTCTTTCCCCACCACTACAGAGAACCAAATGTTGCTGAACATCAAAAGTATCGGAACGGTCCACAGGGACATTGCACATTCCTGTCCGAAGAGCTCTGTGACCAGGGAGTACAGGCATGGATGGCCAGCTGGCTTCTGTAATTGCTTATACTTTTACTGCCATGCTTACTCCTTGGATTGTTGTGAGGTTCAAATGCAGTGAAGTATGATAAAAAGAGTTAAATTGTAAATCAACGTAAAAATAGGAAGCATTATCCAACCAGTTGGTTGATGGGGATGGCATGAGGTATTGTGGACCACTAGTGTTGAAAATGAGCAAAAGGAGGGGTTAGGATTATGCAGGATTATGTAATTTCTCTTGTTTGGAGGGACCTTTCTGGATTTGTCAGGAGTTTGGTAAGAAGGATGCCTTTTTCTTTTGAGAAACGCAAATGATATATTTTCATGTTTGAATGCTGATCAGTGGGTTCTGTCCAAAAGAAACAGGGGCTTCAAAACCTTAGAAATATTGGAAGGGGAAAGAGATACCACCACCACCAACACATCATCATCGTCGTCATCAAATTAATCCTTACAAGACTCTCAGAGATAGGTATTCTTTTTTCTTTCTTTCTTTCTTTTTCATTTTTTTTGCAGAGGAGAGAACTGAGATACATAGAGATGCAGTCCCTTACACAGGCTCCCTTAGCTAGTAAATGATAGCGTCAGGAATTCAATAAGAATTGCTAACATTTGTTGAGAATTTTTAAAATGTCAGTCATTCTTTTCAGTACTTCATTTAATACAATGCAAAGATGCAGGCAATGTTATTCCTCATTTATAGAAAGGAAAACTGAAACCTAGAGAAGTTAAGCCAGTTACCCAACGTCACACAGCTAAGAAGGGCAGGAACCGAGACCTGAGCCCAGCCAGATGGCCCTGGAGCCTCTGTGCTTCCTTGTTATTCTGTGCCGCCTCCTGAATCCCTGCCCTCTGTCCCTTTTGCCATGTGATGCCCAACCAATGGCTTAACTTTTAAAACCAAAGAAGCTACTTTCATCACTCCTACCAAAACAAATGAAAGAGAGGAATGCAGAAAAGCGAGAGAGGGACTTAGGGGGAGGGGTGGGGGAAGAAACAGCCAGAACTGCTGAGGGAGTCCCAATGAAGACTCTGCTGGAATCATCCCTGGCTGGAGAAAGCAGATGGCGTGGCTGCCACGAACAGCCCCCTAAGAAGCTCTAAGAGTCCCCCACGTGAGAGGAAGATAGATGTCAGTTGAGGGTGCGGGCACACCCAGCTGTGTGAAGGGTTTGCTAAGATGGAATTACGGTTTATTGAGTAGCAAAGAGCAACATCCAGCTGCCTAAGAACTACGCTGACAGGATGCAAAGGCAAGAGAATATTGTGTAAACCTTATTTACAGATCAATAGATAATCTTTCATACACAAAAGGTCAGCTCCAGGAAGGCAGAGTGGTAAAGAAAGAAATACTGCTTGCAAATACAATATTGACTTGAAAAACTCCACCCAGATGAATCCTTTGATGTATATTCTTCTGGTCAAAGTACATTTCTTTATTCATGAGGTTTTTTTTTTTTCCTCCCACTAACCATTTCAGGTTCCTCAGTGAAGGATGAAGGGAATAATGAAGAACGCTGATTTCTAGTTGTCTTGAATTTGTGCCATCAAATGATCAGCATGAAATGGAATCAAGGCTGAGAAGTTCAGAATAACATTTCTAAGTGTGTGTGTGTACGCAGCGCTTAGGCTTCTCAAGTCAAATGACAACTCACCCCTACCCCCTGTAATTTCCTGCTCTGCTGGCTGTGGTGATAAACATTTAACCTGGTTTAAGGAAATAAACAACTACTCCATCCTACCGGTCCCCTCTGGATTCCTTCATCCATTTTGTGTTTCTCCTTTGCCTTGAAGCAAGTAGTTCATCATTCCCAAGAATATCTGAAACCGTTGCCACCCACCTCTACCTGGCTGCTGGATTGTGAAGCTGTTCATGACCGCTGCTCAGACACAAATAAGAATGGAAAAAGAAGGAAGCTTAACTGGGCTTTTTTTTTCCACGGAATCATCTTTTAGGTTAGAGGACCGACTCTGAATTTAGGTGATTCCTCTTAGCAGTTTGGAAAACACTTCAAAGGACCACGGTCTGAGAAACCTGAATAGATGTCTTGCTGGTAGAGTGTTTTTGGAGTGCAAAGTTGCTCTAGTTCCCAGGGTCAGCCTGTGCTGCATCCCGGGAGGAGTGTGCAGCTGGGAAAAGTCCACCCTGGGCAATAAGTCCAAAGGCTTAAGATGGACGGCTCTTCGTCCCAACTTCCTGATGGAGACCAGCATGGCAGTGGATGTGAAAGGACTTCGTACTCTGTAGGATTATGTAAGTATATATATTTTTCAGAGCCAGGGAGGAGGATCATTTAACAGTGACACAATTCCTCTAAACCGCTTACAAGTTCTTTTCTTTCTCCAGTTAGAAAGCATGTTTCAGATACTCTGAGAATGATAACCTCCTCTTAGGAACAGATGTGGCTGGAAGTGGTCACCTCCAGCTTTGTCTGGACTTGATGGGGGAGCCAGGTGTGCCTGAGGATTACTGAACACCTCAAAATGAGAAAAGGACACAAAGGGGAGGCTGGACTTGATGACAGATGACAGATTTCCAGAGTCAAAGTCGGAGCTTTGTCCCCTCTGTTCTGCCAGAGTTCCCCCTTCAGTCCAGGGCTGTGCCTTCCATGCCCACATCCTCCCAAGTTCCTCCCCAGCCCTCATCCCCTAGAGGGAGGGCTGAGGGTCCTTATTAATAAGAACAAATGGTGCTGGCCACAAGGTGCAGGCTAATAATAGGGTCAAATGCTGGAGCTCTTGATTTCAAACTTTGCAACGATTCCCTATCCCTTGGTCACCTGCTCCCAGCCCCCCATTCTCAGACCTGCTGTTATCATCATAGCTATGGAATGTGTGAGTGAGGGGGTCCCTTTCTTCTTGAATCTCTCCTCTGCAGGAGCGCTTCTCATGAGCCACATGTGACAGTTTGTGAATAGGGGTGTCCCTTTGCATGTCCTAATGTGCTTTTGTTCTGCTATTGAAGGCTCTGTGGCCACCCCTATTCCACTCAGACTTTTTCTAAGAGGAAGGGGAGAGGAGGAGGAAGGGAAGGATGGCCATTGGGAGGGAAAGAAGAAAAGAAGAAGGGATGAAGGAAACCACCTGGGTAATAGGTAGTTTTAATAATTTTATGTTTATATAGTTCTTTATGGTTTATACACTAAAAATAACTTGCAAAATGTTTCTACAGGCATAATCTTATTTAGTTTTTACAACCACCCAATTTACAGATAGGGAGGCTTAGAGAAGGTAATGGTTATCTAGCTAATGAATAAATAACAGCATCCCATCTGGAATCCAGTCCTTCTGACATCATATATAGTTTTTTCTTTTTCTTTTCTATACTGCTCCATTAAATGTAAACGCATGTCCCAAAGTCCTTTTTTTTTTTTTTTTTTTTTTTTTTTAACTCATGCCAAACACTCTGGGTGAAAGCTGAAGGTCTTAGTGGCCACCATAACTCTGTGTTAAACCCTTATTGGACTTTTTCTGAGAGTGGACTTGTAGACTTTGACTGGTTGGCCAGAGAGAGTATCCTACAAATACTTAGTACATTTATTAATGTTTTTGAGCAGTTTGTAGTTTACAGTATATTTTCACATGTAAACCTCACTTGAGAGTCCTATAAGCTATGCACCTCTCAGAAATCCAGTGATTGGCCCAAGAGTAAATGGTGGCGTCAGGATGAGGTCCCAGATTTTTTTTTTTTTTAATCCTAAGGCCCATGCCTTTTCTGTTACCTCAGATTTCCTCCACTGCTATGTACCTAACCCAGGTTAGATTCCGCAGAGAGTATAGCAAAGTCCATCTAGAGAGCCACGGCTCCTGAGTCAGTCATAACCCTGACCTCTGAGCATGAGTGGCTACATAATTTGTGAGGTGCAGTGCAAAATGAAAATGCAGGGCTCCTCATTCAAAGCTGTTTAAGTGTTTCAAGATGGCGACAGCAGATTATTATACCTGGGGCGAGGCCCTCTGAGTGTGGGTGCCTTTTGAGCATGGAGCCCCGTGAGACTGCCCTGGTTGCGTGCCAGTGAAGCTGGTCCTGCCTCTGACATGAACTCAGGAGTGCAAGACCTTGTTTCTCTCTCAGATCCTTTCTGGGGCTCCTATCAGACAGCAGAAGTTCCAGGTCATAGGGACTTTGTTCTGTTGAATCTTTTATTCCCTCAGTCAGCCTCCATTCAGTGAGCTAAACCACAATGGCCCCGTGTTCCTTATTTTACTTGCTAACTCCAGGTCTCCTGGATCAAAAGTTAGGGACAGAGTCATAATATCACTAGTAGCTAATCTTTATTGCGCATTTACTATGATGTCACAGGAACTGTGCAAAACTTTTTACATGCTTTAAATTGATTGCAAAGATGGCCTCAATTCCCTATCCTTCCCTGTATCCACACACCTTGGCTTGTGACTTTGCAGCTTTTTCCATCAAGCAGTGGAGTCTGGTTCTCCACCTCTTGAACCTCGGCTGGTCCCATGAATTGCTTTGGCTAATAAAATTCAACAGAAGAAATGGTGTGCGAATTCCGGGTTTAGGTCTCAAGAGGCTTGCAAGCTTACTCTCTCTCTTGGAACCCCAGGACAGCCATGTGAACAAGCCTGTGTGAGTTGGCTAGAAACGAACACCGCTTGGTGGAGAGCTGTCATCCCAAACCGAGACCACCCAGAGCGGCCAGCACCCACTTCACCTGCCAACTAACCTCAAATACATGAGTGAGCTTAGCTGCGGTCAGGCCAACAGAGTCCAGCTCCACAGAACCATTCCACTGATCAACTCACAGACAGGTAAAAATGATACATTGTTGTTGCTTAAAAACTGTCTTTTGGGAGTAAGTGGTTATGCGTTATTATAATGTTAATAGATAACAGACACACATCCATCATGATTTCCATTCTCCTGACAAGGAAACAGGCTTTAAGAGGTTAAATTCTTGCCTGTGATCCGTAGCTCATAAATGGGTCCAGAAAGTTTGACTCCATAGGTCAAATTCTTATCTGTTATTTTGTGGGGCCCCATCACAGCACTCAGGGCTCTGACAAGCCCTCAGCTAATCTGAAAGCTGTTTGAGTGGAAGGAGCAGTGTTTTTGCAAATGGAGGCAGGCCCAAGGGATAAAGCTCAAACACCAGGAATCTCTCTGCTGATAAAAATACCATGTCTATTATTAACCAAAACTTTTAATGTAAAACACTGTAATCTATCATAGAAAAAAATGCTTAAATGCAGAACAAGAGAGACGATGTCTTTGAGGTCAAGGTCACAAGCTAATAAATGCTAGCGGAAATTTTGGCTGTATCTCATTAACACTAAATTATGACTGAGTTCTGCAAGAGGTCCTTGTGACAATCCCATTAATGCAAATGGCATTCCTTATGATGTCTGTTTTTGTAAATGAAAACAAAATGCAATTATGTCAGTGGAATTCACTCATTAAACTAAACTAAAATCCACCAGCAAGTGTCTCCCCACTTCCACTTCTGCCCCACATTTTTGATTAAAAGCAGTTGTTCCCCAGAGTTGCAAATGGATATTTTGCTAAAATATGAGTGCACAATTTGATCATGGAGCGGGCACCAGAATACAGGAGTTCTTACAGATATCGGAGGTTGGGAAGGTTCTGGAAGGCATCAGGGTCGATGTATAGCAGGTTGTTGGCCTTTTCAATTCTACTGTAAAAGAGGAAAGAACATGCACGTGACCTCAACAGTAAGGAATGCTATGGTGTTTTTCACATTATGCAAAGAGTATGTTAATGTCATTCACCCATCCATCCATCTATTCATCCAGCCATCGTTTCAACAAAAATTGAGCATACATGCGGTGTCTTTTACTATACTAAACTGTGCAAACAAAATATTAACCCTGTCCCATGTAACTCTCACCACTGAAGTCTTCCTGGAACGTATTCATCAGAGACAAACAAAGCGCTGACTGGGTGAGTCATTTTCACTGAGCACAGTTGAGTCTTGAACCAGTAAGGATCTCCCAGGGTCTGAGGAGGCTAAGGGGGTAGGGACAAGACTAATGGGGGAAACGAGCTTTTGTCTGGTTGGGAGACAAGAGAGAAGGGCATGGAAAACAACAAAAGAGGGTGGGAAGGAAAAAGGCTGAAGAGCCAAAGGAGATTAGAGAAAAGGAGAGTGAAGGGGCAAAGGAAAACAAAGACGGGGGTGGGGGGGGGCGGGGGGGGGACCAGTGGGCGTCTCTGGCTTTCACTGTGCAGCCCCAGCAGACAGCAGCTGGGAATGTGCCAGTGAGTCCCCTCACGCTGCAAACTGAGGCTGCTCTCTCACAGCTCATGGGAGGTGATGGCTTCTGCCCCAGGTTGACCTGCACTGTGTCCTGATCTGGACACAGTGCAGGTCTGGAGGTGGGCATGTTCACATTTGGATTCCGACAGAGAGAGGCTGCCTTTTCCCCATCTTGCTAGATCAATGTATATTTGCAGAGATGCTCTGTGTTAATTACTTCCTCCCTGTTTCATTAGCTTTAATGTTGCAGTAACCTGTAGCTACCCAGATCCAAGTACCAGGTAATTAATCATTTTAAGTACAGTCAGTGCTACATGGGGGTGAGCACCTCTCCATGCAGGGAAGAGATGAAAGAGCCATCCCATTAGCTCCACTGCCCGTTGAACAGCATAGAGGGACGCCTGCTTGACCTTGCCCAGAGGGCCAGCTGCCCTTTGGTTCACTTCTCTGATATTCTCTGTGGGTTCTGAGACCCTGGTCAGATCTCTTTTCCCAACTAGGGTAAGGAAAGGCCAAGCAGAGTGAGAAGGAAGGAAGGAGCAGGGGGGCGATGAGGGGAGGGAGGCAAGGCGTCAGTTGCAGAGGCTTAATGACAACGAGGAAGAATGAGAGTGGGAGGCGGAGTGAGTAGAAGAAAAGGGAAGGAGGTCTGCCAAAATGGACAGACTGTCATTCCTAAACAAATTCATATGGATGTATGTATGCATATATGAATTATGCATGCGTGTGTGGGTATGTATATATGCTTGACAAGCGCTAAAAAGTTTTCAAAAAGATACGAAACAGTCAGGAGATTTATGTTCAAGTCCTTATCCTGCTGCGGATTTGTCTGGGTGACCAGACAAGCCTCACAACTTCTCTCTGTCTTTCGTTCCTCACCTGTAAAATTAGGAAAGTGGGTCACTGGCTTTCCTAACTGTGCTCCATGAGAATTTTGTGAGATATTAATCAATGCTTCACAGAGAAACCGTTCCAGTGACATTAGCTGAGAAACTCTTAATACGATATCCTTCTTGGAGATTCCAAGTGTATATTCGCATATTACAGGCTCTGAGTTTTCCCATAGTAAGTGCATCTGTCCAACTTAACCTTATTTGACCATAGACTTTTTTTCCTTTTTTGGAGCACTTAATAATTTTCCAAGTGTTTAATGATTCACAGAATATACTTTGGAAAATTTTGCACCAGATTGTCTGTGAAGTCTCTTCTGGCTTTGATAACCTATGGTAATTAGAGACTGGTATGAAACAGAGGTGGATCTGTGTGAGTACTGGCATGTATGTAAAACTAGAATGTCAACAAGAGGAAGTAAATTTGGTTGGAGTAGTAAAGAGGCCAAGGATTGTTATGATCTTACTGTATGCTGGTTGATGTGTTAGATCTATTTAACATTTATCATCTCATTTATTCATCACAGTGATCCTGTGAGGCATGCAATTTTATTATTCTCACTTAGAGATAAGAAAACTAAGTCTTAGCATGATTTTGTACCTTGGCCAAGGTTTCATGGTGCGTATATGGAGTCAAACTAAGACTGCCCATCTTCAGCTACGTCATGGGGGATTTATTTTGGGCTTTGACTGTGGAATAAATTTGAATGAGAGGATGAGGTGGACGTACTTGCAGTCACAGAGCTAGATTCTTGAGTCTACTACGCAAGAAATTCTGGGAGGGAAGAAGCAGGGTAAGACCAAGCTCTGGAATGGGACCTGGATCACCAGGCAGAGACACATGACAGTGCCTTTCGGACTGACTTTGACATCTTAAAATGAAATTCTAGGGGTCTGAGGGCAGAGCAGAGCCAGGGCCTCCCAGGAATATAAGTGAACTTTAAAGCTATGGCCGAGAACAGCCATGAGCAAACCCCACAGGTTCTTGCTTACATTTCATGTAGTTTGGGCAGGTTGGAGAACACATTTGCCTCTATCACTTCCAAGACATCATTCTGCGAGATCTCTCTGCAAAGAAAGAAATATAATTCAAGTCCGTTCAGTCACACTCCAGATGTGGATTTAGAGCTCAGCGTAGAGCCTTGTGCCTACAATGATTCATGAGACACACAAAACTCTGTTGCTGCTCACAAAGAAGTCAGCTGTAATGATGAGGCAAAGCTAACAAATAAGATGGTAATACTTACAGAACAATGAGAGAATAAACCCAAGGCAATGATTCAGGTCAGAGGTTATTCAGTCTACAAATGTAGCAACTGAGGCCCAGAGAGGGAAAGAGACTTGATTAAAGATATTTAGGGACTATGCGGGATGAGAACAAACTTTAAATTCCCTAGACCAGGGGTCAGCAAACTTCTTCTACAGGACCGGGCAGTAAATTTTTTTTTCTTTTTTGGCTTTGTGGATCATTTGGTCTCTGTTGCAACCACTCAGTTGATATTGTTGTGTAAAAGTGGTCATGGATATCATGTAAATCAATGAGCATGCCTCTTTTCGAGTAAAACTTTATTCATAAAAACAGGCGGCAGGCTGGATTTTGTGTCATGGGCCGTAGTAGTTCAGTGACCCTGCCTTAGACCATGGAGGCAAGTTCTTCATTCTGCTAATCTGGCTTTGGGAGATGAGAACCTCAGTTCAGTCTCATTTAAAGAAACATTCATGCCATTACCCAAGCGGCGGTTGTTATTCCAAGACCTTTGGCATTAATGTTGTCTTGGCCTAAAATCCCCAGAAAAGATCCTTCAGATCCCAGCTTATTTCCTCCTGGAGTAATCTGAGGGGAGTAGAGGATGAAGTCCCCTCTGCAGAAGCCCAGAGCTTATGAGGAGAGAAGGGTGGCTTAATCAGTTAATGTTTATGAAGGGGCTCAAAGGTGAAACACGATATTATTAGGCCTCCTGAGGAAGACTCTCATGCAGTTTCAACGTGGCAGCTGAGAGAGTCTCAGAAAATCTCACGGGCAGCGTGCATTCAAATTGGCTGAGGTAAAGCGCTGTCTGCTGGCCTGGGATTTAGCTGAGAAGCTCTAGAAAGGCTCTTGATCAAGGGAAAGGCCTGGAGGGCAGGGCAGGGCAGGGAGAGGGCCTGTTGAGGGAGGAGATGTATGATTGTGAATTCGGTCAGCTCAGGGAGGGGAGCTGGCAACATCCGGGGCCTGTCAACTCAGAGGTTGGCAGGGTCGTTTCTCACACTCCCCCATGAGTGCGGAGACATTTTGTGAGAGAAAAGCACCTCTTATTCTAGGGTAGCTTCCTTCGTGATTCATTTGGTAAGGTGAATTGGTCTTCACAGTTTTCATAGTTGAACATAGATGAGGGTGGTGTGTACATGTGTGTATTTAATAGGACATGTTGGCCATTGGGCATTTATTTTGCTCCTCCGTCCTTCACGTGGAAAGAGTACTGGGAGGTGCAGAAATGAGAAGGAGTAGGAAAGGAGTGGTAGACCTTGAAAAATGAGACATTTATTTGAACACTTAAAGGAGTCAAGTGAAAGAGCTGCACAGGTAGGAAATAAGCATGGAGGAAAGCACTAGATGACAGAGAGTTTAAATGCAAATAGGCCCATATTGTCCAAAAGCTATTTCCAGGTTCACTTACAGGTCCTGGTAGGTTTGGTCGCCCCCTTGCGGTAATATCTCAGCCTAATACTGCCTAAAAGGTGGGCATTTCGCCTTAACTGAATTCATGTACCAAGCGTTCCCTTATATGGATTTTTTTTTTTTTTTTTTTGCCAAAGAGAACTAAAAATGATTAAAACAAACTAGCCAAGAAACACTTCTAAATTAATTATTTCAGAAGGCAGTTCATATTTTATGGCCTCAGCTTCAAGGACAGGAGAGGGTACTGGGGTTGGATGGAGGCCGAGGGAACCTTTGGCTGGAGGAGGCCTGGGGGGAGGTGAACAGCGTGCAGTGGTGGAAACAAACCTCACTGGAAAATTCAGGGATCTTTCTCCAGTTCAACCCAGTTCTGCTTCTAGTTATTTCTACTGTCATTGACTAGGTATCTACTGTTTACCAGCCACTCTACATACATTGTCTCCGATCCCTTTAGCATGCCTGTGAAGTCAGTATTTTAATCTCCATGTTAATAAGCAGCGCCATCTGTATGCAGAACCAGCTGTGGCTGGCTGCCGGGCTGGAACACTTTCTTCTACATGCCCTGCCTCCCAGGGCCACGCTGGGCCTAATATTTCCACTGCTGTATATTTACTCAAAAGAAATAAAAATGCATGCCCTCCCCAAGACTTGTACACAGATGTCCATAGCAACTTTATTTGTAATAGCCCCAAACTGGGACCAACCCAATGGATGAACTGTGGAATATCCATACAGTGGGATATTACTCATCCATAAAGTGGAACAAACTGCCGATCCAACAGAGTTGAATCTTTAAAAAATTATGCTGAGTGAAAGAATGCAGACAGGAAAGAAAGCATACCGTCTGATTCCATTTATCTGAGGGTCTAGAAGAAGAAAAACTAATATGCAATGATAGAAATCAGAGTAATTGTCACCTGGGGCCTGGGATGGAGGTTGCTGGCAGGGAAGAGGCAGAGAGAGCTTTCTGGGATGATGGAAATGTTCTATATCAAGATTGGGGAGGTCGGAACATGAGTTTGTCTAACTTATTGAACTTTTTGGTTTTTTTTAAGTTATTTATTTTTGGCTGCATTGGGTCTTTGTTGCTGTGTACGGGCTTTCTCTAGTTGCGGCCAGCTTGGCTACTCTTCATTGCGGTGCGTGGGCTTCTCGTCACGGAGCACAGGCTCAAGGCGCGTGGGCTCAGTAGTTGTGACGCACGGGCTTAGTTGCTCCGCGGCATGTGGGATCTTCCCGGAGCAGGGCTCGAACCCGTGTCCCCTGCATTGGCAGGCGGATTCTTAACCACTGTGCCACCAGGGAAGTCCTAACTTATTGAACTTTAAAATGAATGCATATATTTTATTGTATATGAAACATACCTTAATACAGTTATTTAAACAGTGTCTTTCATTCAAAGGAAGGAGAGTAAATTCCGTTTTGTTTGTGTTTTGAGAACTCTGAATTAAGAGAACTAATGGAAGAATGTTGGTTATATTGTCTGGCCAGAAGGTGGTGTTCAAATCCTAGCTCTATCCTGGAGATTCTAGATAAGGTTCCTTCCCCTCCTGGCTGTTCTCCCCGCAACCTCCCATTCCCTCTCCACAATCTATAAAGTGCATAGCTGAACTAGGTCAGAGGATCAGAGTTTCTCAACTCTGGATGCACGTTAGAATCTTCTGGTGGACCTTTAAAAAACTTCCGAAGCCTGGGTTCACGTCGGAGAGTCGGATTTATTTAGCCTGGGGTGAAACTCTGGTGTTATTTTATTCATTTATTTTTTGCCCTTTAATTCTCCAAGCAGTGGTGATTCTAATGTGCATGAAGGATTGAGAACTACTGGTCTAGATGATATTAAGGTCCCTTTTAGATCTATGCTTTCTGTCTTAAATAAAGTTTGCTTCAGGAGCAAGGCCAAATTTCCCTGGGCTGCTAAGACAATAAACTGGAGCAATAAGGTTCTTGGAGCCCAAGAGGAAATAAAAATGAGACAAAATAGTAGCAAGAGAAACCTGGAGATAGAACATGGAAGCAGGCGTAAAATAGAGGAGGTACTAGTTAGGTCTGGTTTTTCATACGTATGAAAATTTAATCAGAAAGTCAACATTTTAAATGTTAAGTCTGTAACAAGAGGTATTGTGGAAAATATGTAAAAACACCTTACATTTGGTTAGTATTGATAATTGACGAAGTTTTTTTTTTTTTTTTCCATGCATAGCTTCTCTTCATTTTCAGTGTACTTATGTAAATTAGAGTTAGTGCAGCCAGTACTAACTGCAGTGAGGTCAACAGAGGTAACCTGGCTTGGTTAAGATAATATGCAACTGTGAGGATCACCCAACTGGTCTTGGAAAGGAGCACGTGGAATCTTTACATCCGAAGAATTTACACAGTTAAGAAACCTTTCTCTAAAGATTCAATTTAGACTTTTCTTTACGATTGTGACAAGTCACAGCAACTGGCATAATTCGGGGTATGATAGTGCTTGCTTAGAGTCAACAGGCAAAGTGTTTATGAAAGAGGAGAGTTCTAGGGATGGGATAGATCAGTGGCTCTCAGAGTGTGGTCTGGTGGTCTCTGTGGTCAAAACTATTTTCATAATCATGCTAAAATATAATTTTTTCACTCATTCTATGAGCATACAGTGGAGCCCAGGAGCTAGTTGATGTGTGGATGCAGAAGTAGATACAAGAATCCATCTGTCTTCTATTAAACAAGATGTTAAAATGTTTTGAAAATATGTAAAAAACTATGGTACTCTTCTCCCTAATATTTTTTTGAACATGGTTATTTTGCATAACAAATGTTATTTATGTTATTATGTAGAGATTTATTATTGTTTTAAGATGGACTAGCAAAATATTTCCCAGTTTGAATTTCTAGAATCGTAAGTGTCAGTAATTATAAGCCACATAAGAAAATCTGTTCAGTGTCTTTAATAACTTTTAAGATGTAAAGAGATCCTGAGCCCAGAAAGTCTGGGAACTGTCCAATGTAGGCATTGAATGCTGTCCTTTTTGGGTGAGGGATCCTGATTCTGTGGAAAGCTTATTTCCAGAGATGAGGCTCTCATCTCAGACGATGCTTCTCAGTTGTTCATGCATCTATGAATCACCTGGGGATCGTGTTGAAATGCAGATTCTCAATGGGAAGATCTTGAGTGGGGTCTGAGGTTCTGCCTTTTTAATGCCTCAGGGTGATAGGGATGGTGCTAGTCTTGAGATCACACTTTGGATTGCAAGGTTCTTTAGAAGAATGGTAGTAACACCCTAACAGGCCTTTCTCCCCAACACACAGCCAGTGGTGTGTAGGAAAAGCAAGAGGAGGAGTGGAGTGAAGTACTTGATTTTAAAAACCCTTTATCCCCTCTGGAAACCCTTCCCTTACTCTCTTATTGAAGTTTTTCTGTCCTCTAGATTCTCACAAGACTTCTTTCATTTCTCAGTTAAAACAATTACCATGTTGTTTTGTCATTGCTATTTTTTTGGGGGGTGGTGCTCATTGTCTAATTTCCTAACCTGACTTTGAGTTCCTGGGTGGTATCTTATCCATCTGTCTTTCTATCTCTGGCATCTAGTGGTACGTTGGCATGTGATAGGTACTCAATAAATGCTTAGTGGGTGGATGTGTAGATGGAGAAAAAGTAGTCTTCAGGTCCAGAAACAGCATCTGAAAAGCTGCAAAGGAGATGAAGTTTGTCTTCTGTAGTCTTTCACCCCCCTTTCTGTAGCCAACATGCCCAAGTATGGTATGTGACGGCCAAGCCTAGCTTGTCTGTGAGTTAGAGTTTTGTCCCAAGGATCTTTCTACATTTAATACACAGCATGCAAGGGACACATACATGGATTTGGTCTATGTATGGATGACTAATAGAGTCTGGATGCTTTTAGCTCTACCCCTACGGGTCATAGCATTTCCCAGCTCCTCTCTGGCTCACAGATGAGGTCCTTGAATTGACAAAACACCCATAGAGGAGAAAACGGGAGAGATGACTGGTGTGCCTGTAGGAGTTCTTGAAGCATTTGATTGGGTGTTAGATCTCTTCTGTGCATGGAATTCCACGTTTCTTTGAAGGAAGAGGAGATGTGCTTGCATGAGGTGCTGGAGGTTATCAGGACGTTCCCTCTGGAGTGAGTTTCAGAGCCACAGTCAAATTCTACTCCAGATTTGCATTGTTCTGGCCAATGAAGTGGTATTCATATACAAGTACACTTGGGGGTGGGGGTCGGGTCAGTAGGAGGGACTTTAGGGAGAGAATGAGCATGTAGCATTCAGCTGGGTCCAGCATGAAATGTCAACCTATCCTAGAGTGATATTCATTTGTCCACCATTTCACCTGACACTCATTTGCCAAATGCTGGGACTGTTTCATTCAGAGCAGAGATCCTACAGGTTTGTAGGATTAGGAAAAACTGAAGAACTGTTACCAGCAATTCAGGACCTCCCTAGAGTTTCAACGACATCTAAGAATTGGAGAGCAGGATGTAATAAGAAATCAAACACTCACAGAAACATCGTCTTTGCTTTTTTTCTGATATAGGAGATATTCTCCAACCAGGTTTCCCCCGTTTTTTCCCTCCTCCCCTGACCTTCCATAGCGCATTTTCCTTCAGTAAATCTGACATATCCCTCCCTAACTGGGCATTCAACTGCATTAAAATCTTTTTAATACTCACTGAATCAGATTTCTTTCTTTTGTCTTTAATAATCTCAGACTAAATTTTGTTGACTGCTTCTCTCCCCTGAGTCCCCTGTGGGACCCCCCTCACACACTCTGTCATAGCCCTCACAGACCGCGCTGGGTTTGCGTTCTGGTTTGTCTCCTTCACCAGGTAAAGAACTCCTGGAGGACGGTGACATTGCCTTTCATCTTAGTATTTCTGCTCCCAGCCAAGTGTTTGCTGAATGAGTGAATTATCTTTGAAAGATTATAAAAGATTTTCCACCTTTGCTCTTGCACAATAAAGCTGTGTTCTTGAAAATTTGCAGTAAACAGAGTATTTGCAAATCAAAATGTGTACTAACACAAGAAGGAAGCTTCTGGTTTTGCAGAGCCTAGGAGTGAATTTTTAAAAGAGTGAAGAACTAATCCAACCAATGTTCAACAAGTTTTGATTAAGCAGCTTTTGTATTTCAGGTACTAGGCTTCGCGTTGGGGCTCTAAAGATGAATAAAATGGGTTCTGGGTTTTATCAATTGTCTTTAACTCAGCGAGTTTGGTATTCTAGGCTTTCCTTAACTGGGTACTATCTTTATTTGATGGTCTACATCTGAGTTATTAGAAAAAATAAAATGGATTGTTGATATGTTGCATTTAAATATAACTACAGATATATAAATAATATACTTTCATATATAGTATATATAATACATAATTATATATGTATTATACATTGTGTTATATACATGATTATATATTATACACACACATAAGTGTGTGTGTGTATATATATATAATATATGTTATATATAATATATATATTATGTATATATATATATGTATTTCTACCATATGTCTACTCCCTTAATTCTTCTGGAAATATGCCAAATAACTTAAGTAAATACAGAACAGGGTGGGTGAAAATGTCCATGAAAATACATTCCAGTAAATTTCATAAATCTCTCCAAACATATACTCCCACCCTTATTTAGAATTCCCTTAAGATCAGATCTGGAGACTTTACAATAGAGACCTGAGTTTGAATCCTGCCTCCATTTCTTACTAGCTGTACAACTGTGGCAAGTTACAGCAGAGTCTCTCTGAGCTTCAGTTTCCTTGTCTGTAAAATGGGAATAATTGCTACATCACAAGGATGTCAAAGGTATTAAATAAGATGGTATGTGTGAAAGCACAACGCTTCTCACGTGGTAAACTCAAATATCGCTGTGCCTGCCTCCGTCTCTCTGTGGAGTTTAGGACTGAAGTCCTCTGCATCTGGGAAATACTGGGCTCGCTGATCACTGAACTGGGGAAAACGGTGTGAGCAAGTGTTCTAGGAATGCTTCTCTTAATCCTGCCTACACATCATATAAATTCTTAAGCCAGGCCATGGCATTATCCCAAACACCATCCTGAGTCTTAACCACAGTGAGACCTGCCATCTGGTCTGTTGGCCAACAAAGGAAATCAGGCAGAGCACGTAGGTGCCCCAACAAGCATGTCTCCACCACTGAAGTCCTAATCTAAAAAGGAAGCTGGTCCCTTTGGGAGAGGGTCAGTACAGAGTGTGGGACATGTTGTCAGGGTGGGGTAAGGACATTGCCAATAGGCTCCTCTCACTTCCCCAGGTGGCAGCAGGTAGGTGCCTTCCTTTCCTGACATGTCCCATCTGCTTCCTTCTCCCTGGGCAAAGTGCGTCTCTGCTAAAGATGCTCTAAAGATGTCCCCAAATGAAACCGAAATTAAAGCACCCTCAGTGACTCGAATTCAACTCCTTCACTTTTAAATTCATCAACAACAAACTTGTGTCCATTTTTAGTTTTGTCTTAATTTAAAATGTTAAGTAATAATCTATATTTTGGAATATTTCCCTTGCTTTGCTCAGCAGATGAGGAAAGGAACTAAAACTCACAGACATAATAGCTAACGTTTATTATGCACTTCTTATGTGCCAAGCAATTTTTCTGCACTTTACATTTGTTAAATTGCTTAATCCTCACAACAGCCCTTTGAGGGAAGTACCATCCTTGACCCCTTTACAGAAGAGGAAAATGAGGCATACAGAGGTTAAGTAATTTCCCCAGTGCCACAGAGCCAGTGAGTGAAGTCGACCTAGGGTATGAACTCACCATTCATGGGGCCTCAAAACGATGGCAGAAATCAGATAGGCCATATTTCCAGTGACCCGGAAAACTATTTCCACTTCAGAAGATCTTGTTGTTATCGTTTTAATTTCCAATAGAGTATAAAATTTTGGCTCAGCAATACGCCTATAAAACAACTAAATACTGCCCCCTTCCTCCATGCTGCATGGTACTTGAGTTCTGACGAGGCAAAATATGTCAACATGCAAATTCACCTTCTACAGATAAATCAAAGTCCCAAGCAGTGACTCATAGGGTAAGTGCTTTTTTAGGGCATTCTCTATGCAAGGGCAAAACATGTAAGACAATAAAAAGCAGTGCCCCTGCCTTCCAAGAGTCTGCACTTTAGTTGGGTAGAAGCAACATGCATGGGAAGTTGGGCGTGCAAAGTCAGTAGAAGTGGAAGAAAATATGAGAGGCATGTCCAACACAGAGCAGGGTAGACAGTGGGCATTCAACACCTTTTATTTTCCCTCTCACACCCTCGCTAAATGTCAGCATTTCTCAAGCTCTGTCTTAGTATCCCTTTAGATTTCCCTGTTAGAACCTCTCTGTTGATGCCTCACATGTCATCAGAACAAGTTTCCCTCTTAGACTAGAGACCCATGTCTGCAATGGCCAAAGCCATGTTCTGCTACATGTTCTGCATACCCTTGATGGACAACTAGTCTGGAGCAGGCTTACTATTTTCCTCTCCCAATTCTCCACCACATCCCCCCACCCAGGCGCAACCCCAGACACCAGCTGCATTGTCATTCCTATTGGTTCATTGGACCAACCCAAGCTTTAAATCTTGGGGTCATCTCTGACTCCTTTTCAACATTTAACAGATTCTAAATCTTCTCAATTACTTTTTTTTTTTTTTAGTATTTCTTGCAAATATCCCTTCATTTCCCAACATCATTATCATAATTATGGCTCTTTGCAATTTCCGCTGGACCAGCGGTTCTTAACAGTCATGTGATGACTCAGGATTTGGGTCTGATGTGGGTCGTGAATCACATTTTTTCAAACAAATTAAATGTCCCAATGGCCAATGATTTACTCAAAAATTTGGAGTAGATTCAAGGATGTGTGTGTGTGTGTGTGTGTGTGTATATATATATATATATATATATATATTTTTTTTTTTTTTTTTTTAACAAGAAAGTGGAGTGGCTAGTGGGGAAAAGAGTGGAGTAGAAAGTGAGGATCTGAGGCTTCCCTGGTGGCGCAGTGGTTAAGAATCCGCCTGCCAATGCAGGGGACACAGGTTCAAGCCCTGGTCCGGGAAGATCCCACACTGTGGAGCAACTAAGCCCGTGCACCACAACTACTGAGCCTGCACTCTAGAGCCTGCAGGCCATAACTACTGAGCCCGCACTGCCACAACTACTGAAGCCTGTGCGCCTAGAGCCCATGCTCTGCAACAAGAGAAGCCACTGCAATGAGAAGCCCGCGCACCACAACGAAGAGTAGCCCCCGCTCGCTGCAACTAGAGAAAAGCCCGCGTGCAGCAACGAAGACCCAATGCAGCCAAAGATTAAAAAAAAAAAAAAAAAGTGAAGGCCTGGAGTTTACTCTGCCTGGATACAGGAGTGTAGCGAATATTTATGCTTGGGAGCCATGAGTAGGGAAGGTAAAATGAATTAAAAGAGGATGATAAAAAGGGAAGGAGGGAGAAAGAGCAGCGGTAAAGGGAAAGAGGTTTTCTGGAGGTAGAATGACATTAGAAGTTAGAAAAGGTAGATAATTTCTTTATTACTCCGTATTCCTGTCAGAAATTATTTAAACAGGAATTCATTAAATTCTAAGTGATGGGAGATAAGGGGTTGGGCAGGTAAAAAGCGAGGGGACGTTGATTGGGTCACTTGGCTTCAGTGCGGGCTGCCAGCTTTAGCAGAGGACAAAGAAGGGGAGGTGGGAAGGCTGGAGGGGGTCTCTGACCCACAAGGATGGGTAAATTGTCTGCAGGTTCGGGACCCCGGCAAGTTTGAGCTGTGTAACTCAAGGCTGCAGGAATAATGATGACGGTGATAATTAACCTTTATTAGACAGTTACTGTGAGGCGGGCATAGTGCTAAATGTTCTACATGGGTAATCTCACTAATGGCCTTGTCTTATCTGCTGACTTGTGTGTCTTAGTTCATATGCACGTGTTAGTGGCAGCATGAACCTGGAAGCCAGATAGGCCTGGATTCAAATTCTAGCTTTATCATTGCCTAGTTGTGTGACCTTAGCTAACCTCCATGAGGTTTATTTCAATGGGGGTAATTATAGCTACCTTTTAGGGTTTTATGAGAATTATGGATATAACATATGGCACGGAAGAGGTTTCTAGCTGCCCACCACAGTCTATTTCCCCCTCTTATTTCTGGGGGCACAGCTCGACTATGTTTCCTGGCAATCTTGCTGTTAGGTATAGCCTTGAGGGGTGAAGGCTTCTCCCAAGGAATGGGAGCGGAAGTGACGCGTGCTGTGCCAGGCTTGCGTGTAACCCCTCTCCTGTGCTCCTCTGTGCTCTGTCTCCCATCCAACCTGGCTGTAGGTGCCGGGACAACCTTGGGGGCCAGGATTGAAAAGGGAGAAGCTGCTGGTAGCTCGGGGTCCTAAATCAAGTGCTGGGGAGCAGCGCCCGGACTGCTAGGTGAGAAAGAAAGAAACTTGTTCTTAAGGTCCCTGACATTGTGGCGTTTGTGGTTGCCATCTAACCACTCTGATACCTAAGGTAGGAGTCTGGCATCCAGCATCCTGTCTGTATTTGCTCAACAAATGCTCCTCCCATCAGGGCAGGGATGAGTTTTGCATCTACCGTCTGCTGAAAAATGGGTATATACAGTAGGTGTTGAGTACATTTTTGTTGGCTGGCTAGTTAGGAGTCATGTAGAAGTGTCGCTTGGCCAAACTGGGAGGAAACAAACAACAACCAAAAAAATCCCTCCTCAAAACTGTCTATCTGTGACCTCGTTTAGCCAGAGACCTCTGTTCCTTGGTGACACAGTATTTACTCCCTGTGATTGAATTGCTCGGCCTCTTGCGGGGAACACACCAGCTGGCTTCTCCTTATTGAATTATGGGCCCTTGGCTTTTTTTTCTCTCTTTTTCACTTATTTCGTGAAAAAAACATGCCAGAAAGAACAACTTTTTAACAATGGGGACTACTAAATCCATTAGCACACAGACCCTGGGAGGGTGCTCAGGTTAAGAAATTTGAACCCTCAGCTCTGTAATCTCCAGCAACGCGGAGCTGCATGAGGTGAGGTCTCCCCAGTGGGCAAAAGCAAGTCCTTCATCACTTTGGCAAATCACAGGAGCTCCCTGAGATCCATTTTCCTCTGTAAGATGTTGCTAAGGCCCTCTGTCCCTCAGTACATTTTATACTCGATCCTTTGTAGTTGGCAGGGCTATTGAAGATCACATGAATAATGCATGTCACGCCGGAAGAAAAAAGCACATAGTGTTATGCAAAGGTCATGCTGCTTACCGTTGTTTTTATTACTTCACTGGAGTCAGGAGACCTCAGTTCTAGTCCTGACTCTGCCACTAATTAACCACTTTCCTTGAGTCAAATCAGTTACCTTCTCTGGGCCTTTGTTCCTCATCTATAAAACAACACTGTTGATCCAGATGATCTCGTGGGTCCCTTCTAGCCCTAAAATGCAGTGATTTTAATTATATCTATGATTCTGTTATTAAAAGGCAGCCAACCACATTGTTGGCAGTCCTCCATGACAGCCAGCTTCCATTTCTAAAAAGCCGGGCTGAGGGCAAGGGAGCCATGAAGCATCCTGATTAAGGAACTGCACCTGTTCCCTTACGAGCAGGTCTGTGGGCAGACCCAGGAGGGAGCAACAGGAGGGTAGCCCCCAAGGGCCATCCTTTCTGAGCCCTGCACAAGGTGAGAAAGTGCCCTCGCCTGAGCCATCAGACTCCGGAAGACAGTGTTTGTTTTATGGTCAGCTTAAAGAGGGCTTCATTGATCTTCCTGTGAGCCAGTGTTGATTTCTTCCTTGTCATACATCCCGAGCCTCTTTACCAAAGAAACTCAAATCTGTGTGTGTGTGAGGGGTGGGGGGGGCAGGGAGGCAGTTATCGTGGGCTTTTCTGTCCACTTGTGTCACCCAGCAGCCCCTCAAAAGCTTCCTTAGTTATTTTCTCTGGGCTCTCTCGTGCCTTTCTGCTACCCTTGCCACACTTGTAACGTAATCCGCCCTTCCCCAGCTGGCTTTCATCCTCCTTCCAGCCTCTGTTTTCACTCTGCAATTCATAATTACTCTCGCCTTTATGCCCCTCCATTTTCCACCTCATTAATTCTTATTCTCGGCACAAGAGCGTCTCCTTTATGGGCTGCAGTGAAGGAACTACAAGGAACTCACATTTGGCTGCTTCTGAATTTGAGTCGCTTTGATTGTCTTGTTTTCCTCTTTGGAATTGCTTGAGTCTAGTGCCCTCATAAGCACCCTGCATGCAAAGCTGTTATCCGTCCTGCCCTTTGCTACCTTTTCTGAATTTCTTTGAATTTAGAAATTCAGGGGCCTAATTTCATCAACCCCATATTTAATTGATTTTATATCCGTTTCTGAGCAGTAGTTTTCCCTGTCCCATCTCAAATGGTAGTTGAAGGCCCTACTCCAGGGCCTCCTTTGCCTCACGATGGTCCTGAAAGTGTCCCTATTTTTACAGCAAAGAGACCTGTATGGTCAGAAAAAAGAAAGGAAGTTTTTAAAAAGAGCTTGCTATTTTATGAAACTTTGCCGTGCCTGGAGAAATATGTGGTCATTCTAGAAAGCGAGGAGGCAAGTGGATTCTTTTCCAAGCTGAATCTTCGGTTCAGTTGGTTAAGGACACCCAAGATGTTGGGAATCATCAGCCTAGCTCAGTATATGTCCAGGCCTCTTCCGTGCCTTGGAAACCTTTGTTTAAACAAAAGCTTAGAGAGTAGCAAAACAAATAATGATGGAATTGTTCCTGTTAAGGTCTAGGGCGTTGGCTGTGTGGGGCAGAAGAAGACAACCCAGATCTCCTTCCTCACTCCAGCAGCTTCTGAGGGGGCACTTCGTTCTCCTACGCGTGTGTGTAATTTAATTGTGAAATATGCATTTGTCCTGTACCAAGATAATTTCAAGTAACGAAGATCCTTTTAGGAAGACATCTTTTAGGAAAAGTTTTTTAATCTTATTTTTGTAATGCCACTGAAATGAGAATTTCACTGTATCAGAAAAGGAAGGAAAGGACTTCAGTGGTTATCTTCTGAACTTACTTTCTTGTACATGCCTCCTCTCCCCTTTTCTCAAACAGATAAAATAACAAAGGCACAAGAAGCTGTAATTACATGGGTAGTTAATAATTGTGCTGGTCTAGGCTGAGATGTTCTTTACCTATGATGATAAGAGCGCATTTTCATTCATCCAGTCAAATTCCGTTATATGGGTGTCCTTGCTGGAGCTGTAGAAACAATGTCAAGGCTAACGGAGTTCCAGGAGAGGGGCTATCTGTATTATGAGCCAGACAGCAGAGCTAGCACTGTAGACCCATACAAGTACTTGTAGACCCATTCAAGCTGTGTGAAGCTGGCAAAGTTACTTAACCTCTCTGAGCCTCAGTTTCCTCATATCTGAAATGAGGACAGTGGTATTTATCTTGCAAAACTTTGTGAGGATTAAATATTAAATAATTACATGTTAAGTATTTAAAGCTTAATAAGTGTTAAAAGAAATGATATTTATTATCATTGTTGTTATTTTTCTCTCAAGTCTAGTCTAGTGACTATAGATCCCTTAGGGTCAAGGACTTGGTTGTATTCATAGCTTGTCACCTGTGCCTCTAGCAGGTACTCCAGAAATGTGTGCTGAATGGACAGATGACATTTGCAGCCTTTGAAGTCCTTTGCTTTGTATTGATTCAACATGTATTTTTACCCTCACATTTGAGTAGTTGAGCAGGAAGGAAACCCATTCCAATTTTAAGGCGCAATCTTTAAAGTTTTCTCCAAGGACACCTTCCCTAATGCTGCAGAATTAAGACATTTGCCTTCCTCTGAGCTTCCCTCCTGCACTCCTTGTGTCTTTGTCATAGTGGGACTAACAGTCACGTTAGCTGTGCTTATGCCTGTAGGCCCCTGAGGGCTGGAACTGTGGCCCCTGTCAAACTTTCAATAGCGCTAGGCCCAGGCGTCATACCCAGCAGGCTTTCAAATGTATTGAGTTGGAGGGAACAGGTATTATACAGTGCTTTAGTATATTGGGCACCAAATCTTAAATTCCTTTGCAGACCTCTTCTTCAGACATATTCAAAAGAATACAATTCCTGCCTTCAAGGAACTTTTAATGCGACAGGAAATTGCACTGTTGTCTTCTCCATGGTGACTGATTTTCAAGGCTTCCTGTTCAACAAGTGATTGTTGATTGACTAAATTAATGAGAGAAGCAAAAGCTGTTATCTTGTTTATCAGTGAAGAATGATTAAGCACAGAAAGGTTAGGTGATTTACCTCAGTCCACACAGCAAGTTAAAGAGAAGTAAAACCTGGGTCTGCCAACTCCCACGCTGATGTTCTTTCAAGCACACAATGCAACATCCCAGATCTCATACCTAATTTTAAGCTATGAATAGCCACCTCCTTCTTGCTTGCCCACGATACATTTTCTTTCTTTTTTTCTAAAAAAATGTAAATATTTGGAGGAAAAGAAAAACATTCTGACCAAATGTGCCTTTGGTAGAAATTCTGGTGCCAATTTATTACATCAAATCCGGATTTCGATTTCAGAATCCATTTGAATATATTCATTTCACAATTTGTATATCTAATTATGTTTTCCTCTGTCACCAACCACAAGCAATTTCCCTCCATTTAGGATCGTTGTGTCTTTAAATCTAAGACCTAAGACACAAGAATTACCATAGCAACTTGCTTTCCTGTTAGACTGCAATTGCTGACAATCAATATGATTAGACAAGGTCAGTGACAGAGTAAGCCCCACAGTGTTTAAAGAGAGCTGAGGAAGGGCAGGGACAATGAGGAAATGAGAAAATGATTGGAAAAATCTCTCCCCAGGGTTGAGTATGAGCTCTTTATTGCTTGCTGCTTGTATAACCTAAAGCGATGTCTCATAGTAGCAACAGTTTCCAACCTTCCAGCAAGAACTGGGGGAGGCTGAGAGATGTTTAGTTGTTTTGGTTTCCCTTTTTACTGGTCCCCAAACACTTTACAAAACTAAAGACTGAGAATCACCGGCTTGAAAGTGAGGATAAATAGTAGCTGGAGTGGGGGGGAGTTAACGAAGAGGCAAACCAGGGCAGCTGTTTTCAGCCCAGAGAGGGAACGAGGGTGTTTGTGAGGAAATGGGATGGTCCACAGCCAAGTTTGCCTGGAGTGGGGCTCTGCGAGCTGGGGTGGCTCCAGGCATCATGGGAAGTGTCGCTGGCCTCGAACCCTGCATCATTTAAGCCCCTTTCCGTGGCTTCCTCTCCCCCTCTTCCTGTACTGATCTCTGCTTTAAAGAAGAAAATCTCATTCATACCAAAGTGTCAGCATCTGGTAACTGATTACAATTTGATTGCAGGGGAGAGGATTGCATTTTAATAGGCAGCAAAGCTTAAGCAAAACAGTCATTATGACTGTTAGGCACAAAGGAGCAGATAGCAGAAGTACTTTTGGCCACTTTCTGGAGCTCCTCAAAATCACATCTGTGACCTACCAAGATTTCATAGCAGGCTGGTTTAAAATGAAGTCCTCACTCACTTAAGGGAAAGATGAAATGAGGTGATTGTTCTAGTGGCTGAATTGTAGACACTTCTCAGACACCAGGCAACACCATAGAAAGCAAATGCAAACCCACACACCCTGGGAGCATTTGTGTGGAGGAGACGAGACCCGGCTTCTGGAGGGCTCGCATGTTTGCTATCCAGCAGGAGAGCCTAGAGTGACTAACTTCCTGCCTGATCCTCCCCGCCTCCCTCTCCCCTTCCCGAGCTATTCTCTGCCTGAGGACTGAGAGGAAGGAAGCCAGTTCTAACATGGGAAGGATGAAAGCTGGAGCCCTTGGAAGGCGGTGTGAGGTCAAGCCTTGGGTTATCAGTTATCGCCTGACCCCTAAGAAACCCTGAGTCGTTAAGGAAAGCCAACCTGTTAATCCTGTGGTTTGAGAGAGACTCCCAAATCTGTCTCCTCTAGCAGAGAGTCTCTGTGGTACTTGAAGCAAAGCAAGGTAGTGGGTGCAGGATCCACAGCTGGCGTCTAGTTTTAGTTTTCCACTTGCTTATCAGTAGTGTGACCTGGGACGAGACTCTTTACTCTGCAAATCTCATGTGTAAAGTGAATAAACAACTCTTGTATCTACTTCATATAATCCAAATCAAAATTAAGTGATGCCTGTGAAAGCATTTGGCAAACTGTAAAGCATTTAAACACATGAGCACATTTTTGGAACGATTACAATGATTACTCTCAGTACTGTTATGACTGTTATCTTTCTTTGAGCAGACCCCCACTCCCTGCCCCATTCTGTACTCCTTTTCCTCATTTCCATTATGCTTTTCCTCCAGACACCAGTTTTTGAGATAAAACTCAGAACCAACTGGATAAATTCACCCCAAGAACTGTTACTGTAGACCCAACATTTCTCTCCTCCAGAGAAATAGATAGAGGGGTTGGAGAGAGGGTGACATTTCACATATAAAATGCTGTTGGGAGGTAGAATTTAGGCATTAAGGATGAGTCAGGGAAGGTGTTTTATTTAAAAATTGTATTTTGTGGAGGTGACCCCTGCCAATGCCTCTCGCGTAATGCTGCAGGTGGTGCTGCTTCCTCTACCGACCCAGGTGGCTACCCGCTGTCCCATTTGACATGTTTGTGTCTTTAAGCACCAGTGCTGGTTTTTATAGGCTTTATACTTTGTACAAAGTGTTGCTCTTTTAGAACATGGGATGACTATGTTACGGATAAACTATTCTGATTTGCTGCTGGGAAGACACATCACGGAGAATTGCAGGAGAGGGGAGAGAGCAGAAATCCTAACGAGGTCCTGAGGAAGTCCTTGTGTGCGACGTTCCCCTGTAGGCATAGTTTTCTCAAGTGCTTTATTTGATTTCACACTGCCTTTCATTTTCAAAGGGTCTTTACTAGGCACGGAAGGGAACAAGGACAGTGAACATTTGATATACATTAACATCATGCCCATCTACGGAGCAAAGCTGTGGGGTGTAACTCTTTGGCAGTATCCTCTTCCCTGCCTTTCACCAGGAAAGCGTTTTGGGTCTCAGAGGAGTTCAGGGTGACACCTATATTGGTTTGAATCATGCCTTCACCCCTCCTGTGCCAAGTGGCATTTAAGGCTATGAATCCACCCTGATTCCTAGTCTTCTATCAAAACTTATCCCCCTGTGAGTTTATCGTATTATGGAACTCTAGAACTACAGAATAAATCCTGGTAAGAGGAGAGACCCAAGAGATCATTTGTTTCCAACTCTCTTATGAATCGAAGACCGCAAGAGGGTGACTGTTTCCTAGCTGCTCAAGACTTGCGTGGGTGCTGGTACTTTATATTTCCAGGCATCAGTTTTGCATTTTTATGAAGGACTGCAATCTTCGAACCATGAGTAAGATGAGAGTTCCAAGCACACTAGCAGTCCAGTAGGAGAGAGATTTGAGAAAACAGTGCATTTTAAATACATCTTATAGATCACAAGATGTATAACTTGATGCCATCTGCTTGAGGTGACTATCACCAGCAATTTCAAACGTGTAGCTTTCATTTTAAAAGTTGAACAACACTTGTCTCCCTTTCATTCTCTCTGTCCGTCATCCATAATCAATTTGTGGACAGGTAGATATAGATACTATATATACTAGATTCTAACAAAAAGAAAGGTTACCACATGTTTTAGATTATCTGCTATGGACATTAACCAACGTCTTTAGCCATGATTATTTATATTACATGGACAATCAACAGGGTTAATTGTTGTCATGAGGGAAACAGTGCTTGACATCTTGCTGCTCCAGAAAGTTATTTTCTTTCTCTTTGGGGATCTAAACTTTATTCCCACCAAGACGGAATTTGTTATCTTTGATCTCTGTTTCATCATCTTCAGTCATCCTTTATGTTCATTGTCTGTTTGCATATTTACTATCCACCCTTCACTTAAACATTGTACCATGTTGAAGCTGTGAATGTCCCCCAAAGGTTTATTCAAAAAGGCTTGCACAGAGTCTCCTCCTAAGTATTCTTGCTGCCAGCCATCAGTTCCACATTATTTTACTTTGATACCTCAGCTTCTCAAAAGCCTGCTTGAACATTGGAACTTCAGATTCTATTACGATTCTGGGAGTCTAAATATGATTCTCACGGCTGCTTGTCCCAAAACACAAATGCCTCATAACTATAACGACTTGGAGCTAGTGGGAAGGGAAGGCTGGGACAGGCTTGGTACTGGAGAAGGATGGTAGCAACCTGAAAGTCATGATTAGAAGGGGAGCAACCATTTGCCATATACTCTTCTGTCTAACCTTTGGATCAACTTGTCTTCTCTCTCTTTGCAGGTGGTGCCCATCTATAAACTGGTAAAGCCAGTTTAAT
Organism: Eschrichtius robustus; assembly: GCF_028021215.1. Classification (NCBI taxonomy): domain Eukaryota; kingdom Metazoa; phylum Chordata; class Mammalia; order Artiodactyla; family Eschrichtiidae; genus Eschrichtius; species Eschrichtius robustus. The sequence continues at coordinate 41,065,317 of NC_090838.1, forward strand.
GCCCTGTGCTAGACAGGGTAAGGGTTAGGAGTCAGAAGAACTGTTCTCTACCTACTTTTCCTATTAACTAGCTATTGGCCCATGGGCTAATAACTTAAATGGGGTATGCCTGTTCCTGTGATTTATGTGAAGATGATAATACCTATTTCATCCCTTTTCTAGGATGGTGTGAGGATCAGCTTAGCAACATGTGCTAAATGGATAAATGAACAATAGGTAGGAAAGTGCTTTGAATGGTTAAATATATTTTCGAAAGGCAAAGTATATAACTAATGCAGGCATAATGTTACCTAGCTTTGGAGTTGCTATGGTAATATGATTGCCCAGTTTGTGATTGGACTCACTCAGTTATCGTTCTCAGATCTATTATCCCAACCGCACCTTCTCATCCCATAGTTTTAAGATATTTTTCTGTTCTTTGTTTTGGATTCTCAGCTATTCTCACATGTGAATGACAAGATTTAGCTTGTTCAGTTTCTGTTGCTGAATACATCCTTTGATGTTTAGATATTATTTATATGGGAGCTTTGACTTCACAAGTGTGTGTGTGTGTGTGTGTGTGTGTGTGTGTATGAGAAAAGTTGCCTTTGGTGTCCTCAGCACCTTGTTTCTACAACTTCTTCCCTCTTTCTATCATTCCTTCTTCCTCGAGATGCTCAGTACCATCAGGGAGCCCCAGTTTGTCAAGGTAGAAGGTAATCTAAACTGTATCTTCCACTAAGATGTTGGTTACCTCCTTCTGACATCTTCCTATTTTCAAAGGAGAGCCAGGGGAAGGTGATTTACTACCATAAAGCATGCAACAGCGATGTTGGGAGTTTGGGCTAATATGGAGGTCTGGGATGAGGGTCTCTCTACCTCCAGGCACATAGAAATACTGGGTAAAAAGGTCAAACAGCCAATTAAGAAACTATGTAAGTAACACTGTCCTCAACCTGGTCAGAATGGTTAAGTGTACATTGAAGCCAAAGGGCAAAGAAAAAATTATAATTAGGTTAATGGCTGGGTCTTGGAGCTTCACAACCTGCTTGGGAAGATGAGCCCAAATTGCAGATATGTCTTCGTCTGAGAGGAGCTAGAACTGACCTACCTGCATAAAGTCAAGAATCAGGAAAGGCTGCACATTAGAGAAATGGAGCACTCTAGAATTCCATTAAGTGACTAGGGAAGACCTCAAAGAAGCAGCTGGGGTGGAAATAGTCAACTGCAAGTATTTATAATAGCAGGTCAGTGTCACATGACTACATTGGATGAGAATTTACAGTGACTTCAAGCCAAAAAAATTACTAGAAAAGTCATCCCAAACTGGAGAAAATGAGAATGCTCAATAGCAGCAAATGAGAAACTGTTAAGATGTTTCCATACTAGCGCACGGGACTCCCACTGACCACACCTCGTCATTCCTAAGATGCATGGGCTGAGTGTAAATGTTCCAAATCATACAAGGAAATAGCACGTGAGAGAGAATAACTATACCTCCTTGATTGGGGATTAAAATAAGATTGAAAGAGATTTAAAATTAAATATTTTTAAATTCTCAGATAAAGGAAGATACAGAAATCACAAGATAAAACAGGATAGTGTGAAAAAGGACAGACTTGAGAAAATAATTAATGAAAAATATTGATGTAAGAACATACAGTCAGGTAATTAAAAACTTAATTGGATTTATTAATGGACTAGATATAATGAAAAACAAAATGAATGAATTGGAAAGTAGGTAAGGCAAATCATACATAATATAGTATAAGATTTTCCAGTATAGATCTAGTAGGAGATCCAGAAGGAGAGAAGAAAGAATAAAAAAGAGGGTAGAGATAATAATAAAAGCTTTTCCAGAGTTGAGGAAAGACTGCCTTAGTTTGAGGAAACCACTAAGTCACAAGCATAAAAAATAAAAACAAATCTACACTCAATAGTGAAAGTATAAGCAAAGGGAAAGAAGATCTTAAAAGCCATCAGAGAGGGGCTTCCCTGGTGGCACAGTGGCTGGGAGTCTGCCTGCCAATGCGGGGAACACGGGTTCGAGCCCTGGTCTGGGAAGATCCCACATGCCGCGGAGCAACTAGGCCCGTGAGCCACAACTACTGAGCCTGCGCGTCTGGAGCCTGTGCTCCGCAACAAGAGAGGCCGCGATAGTGAGAGGCCCGCGCACCGCGATGAAGAGTGGCCCCCGCTTGCCGCAACTAGAGAAAGCCCTCGCACAGAAGCGAAGACCCAACACAGCCAAAAAATAAATAAATTAATTAATTAATTTAAAAAAAAGTCAACGTTAAAAGCTATCAGAGAGGAAAGACAGACTACCAAAAACTAGACTGACAGCACACTTCACATAAGCAACAGTACATACTAGAAGATAATAGAGTTACTTGCTGAGTGAAATTCTGGTCGACCCAGGTTTATAAATTCACCTAGATTATTATTAATAGTTCAGTAGGGGGCAGGGGTGACATTTTCAAATACACAAAGACTGAAGAAAGCTTACTACTCATACATGGACAATTTGATTTTGTTTTTCACAATTAAGATAGGACTTTTTTATGATTAAAACAGTACATTCTTGCTGTAGAAAAAATGAACAATGCAGAAAGTTATAAAGAACAATTATATTATGAAGAACAATTTTCGTCAACAGGAAGGAAATTGAACCCAGAAGAAACAAGTAGAGTTTAAGAGCAAAATTCCTGGCAAAATGATAGTAATATTGATCAATTATTCAATTTAAGTGGTGCTAATTTGGGGCTATTTAAAAACTAGATAGAACTAAAGTGCTGGACAGAAATGACATGGAAAATTGCAAGGGGAAATGCTGTGTTCAGCTAAAACAAAGTGATGTTGATAAATTTGGGGGGTTGATAAATACGTTTTAAAATGATAAAATAACTATAAAATAGAACATAACTTCTAGAATAGAAGAGAGGAAAAAAATAGAGACCAAAGAAATTGTAATGGTGACATTTCAAGCACTAACAGGAAAGGTTTTATTATTGGATGTGTATATGTGTATATATGTGCGTATGTGCTGGATGCCAAAGGTCCTCTGATAGCTCACAAATCTACTTCCATGAAGCCCTACGCATATCCTAATTGTAAATCTGAAACAAATTTTAACACATGCATAGGCTCAGAATGGCAGTTTTTCCACAGTACTCTGCTGTAGCAAGTACAATTGCACATGTTGCTGCAGCCAACTGATTCTTTATCTCTGAGAAACCGGGCTGCAGGTGCCGCTAGGGGCCCTTTTACATCCTTGTTTTCTGGTCAGTTTCCAAGGGAGTCCAAGGTCTCCTTTTTTCTTGTGTAGCCAGGCTTGTTTTCTAGAGAGCTGCCATCTTTTACACTGATTTCCGTCTAATGATATTCACCATCCATTGACAATAAAGATAACATATCCCTTTTAGAGAGATCTCTATCTACAGTGCTTTCCAGGTTCAGCCTTCATGGAGGTGGGCACAGGGCAACACACACACATACGCACACACACACACACACACGATGATCTACTCTCTCATCTTCTTTCCAAAATGATTAACAAAGTACTTTTCTTGCGTATGTGACTCTTCAGTGTTTTTCTCCTGCATTCTGCAAGCCTTTTCATTCAAACTAGAGGTGACATGTTCCCTGTAGGCTCCTACTTTTTCCCAAGCTGGTATCTGATCTCTTCCACTTATCATAGTCATAGATGAGTTCTAATTTTCTTGAATTAGGGATTCTTACCCCTGTCTTTTAACACTTTAACATCCATCAGTTTCCTCTAAAACATTTTGTCAACATACAATTACGTGAGAAAAGGAGGTTACAAAAGAGCATGCATAATATCTCATTTTAATTTAAAAAAATGTGTGTCAGCAGAGAAAAAATTGTGAAAGGCTGCTCACCAATGTATTAACATTGGGTACGTATGTTATTGTAGAATTACGTGGAATCATCATTCTTTCTGCAGTTTGTTTTTTCTATAGCAAGCATGTATTACTTTTATAATCATAAAAAAAATCTTATCTTAATTGTGAAAACCAAAACCATTGCATCAGGGACAGCATTCCTTGTTCCACAACTTGGGAGAGTCTATGGGTTGACAAAGGCAGGCGGGCAGTACGGAAGTATGCAGTGCCTTGTGAAATAATATACATTGTGGTTTGGGGAGCTACCTGAAAAAAAAAAAGTTATTGCCTACTTTGTTTTTCCTATTCAATTGCAGTTAGGTTTATCCTAGGAATAGGCTCACAGACGTGTTGCAGAGGTGGCCACAAACATATTATGGCATGGTAAGACCAATGTGCAATTCGAGTATCTTGTGAATTACTGGACCACAGACCAGGGAGTAAGTCTTAGAAGAGGCACTCCTGATCCCCTTACCCTGCTCTAATTTTTCTCCACCCGCCACTACTCCAAACTTATCATCTCTATATGTTACTCGATCTCTTTAAAAACAGTTTATTGTTCATTTTCTGTCTCTTACTCCAAGAATCTAAAATCCAGGGCAAGGGCAAGGATCTCTGCCTTGGTCAGTGTTGTCTCTCTAGTGTCTAGCACACAGTAGGTGCTCAGTAAGTATATGTGGAAGGAAGGAATACATGTTAAATGGTTATGTACATGGAGAGAGGAGTGGTACCCCTGAAGGCAGGGGAACAGCATGAGTAGAGATGAGAAGGCAAGAAAGGAGATAGCATGGATATGGGGCCATGAGGAGCCTGACCTGGCCGGCAGGGAGGGCCCTTCGAGGTAAGTGTTAGCTAAGTTGGATGGCTGGGCTGGGGAGAAATGATTAAAGGGACTTGAAAATAAAACAGGAGAGAATCAAAATAAGGAGCGGGCACACTCTGGGCATGTACTGAGAGTAATGCAGTATTTTCTAACATGGCATTAAGTCAGGGCTCTGGCATTGACGCAGAGGAAATGGTTTCTCACTCTGATTTACTGTAAAGGGAAAATGGACACTGGTACGAAATTTGGAATAGGAGTGGGCTAGATTGTTTCTTTTATTGTCTGTCTGTGATAATATTACCCGAGTCAAACATTCAGGGTTTAAAGGCTTTGAATTCGGAATCATTTTCAGTTCAAACCACCTGACAATGGCAGACAGCTATGCTTGTACAGAAACAGAACACTTAAGGAGATACAGACCTTTTTTAGGCTCCTCTGAAACTCTAATTAAATGGAATGGATCTGTGCCTCGTGCTTAGCTCTGGTTTTTTTTCATACAGTGCATTCTAGAGGCACATTGTGAATATGTATTTGAACATTTTGGCGGTGCTCATTTGTGATAAGTATGGATAGAAATGGAATTCACTCAGTATAAAAATGTTTACATGCTACAGTGAACACGCCTCTGCTGTTTCTGAAAAGAGACAGCATGCCTTTTTGCTTAGTCCAGCTTCTGAGGGTGGCATGTCAGGGAGCTCCTCCGACCATGCAGAAATCTCGAGTTATACTAGAAAATGGAATTTGCAGTTAGGATGGGCAGAACCGAGACCGTGTCTCCTTTCCAGAAATGTGCATATCTCTTATAAGATTTCCAAGCTGCATGAAGAATTATTTCAGTCCTCATATTATCTTTGATTTATGGCCCTAGGGGATTTTATATTTAAAATATTACTGGATTATTCTAAAGAAGACCCAAGATAGGGGCTGCTGGGAAACAATGCAATGGAATATTCTAGAATTGAATAGGAGTCTGGTCTGAGGAGTTCTAGACCAGGAAATGTATTTTTTCCTTGAGACTACCCCCTGACATCCTTGCCTGAAGGGAAGGGAATAGACTCTCACAGCCTAGGAGGGAGCTTCCTTCCTCCCTCATCATGGAACACTTACTTTTAAGAAGTGAGGAGGGAGAAATGGTGCAATGATAGTGGCTTAAAGTACCTTCACCACCCTCCCACCACGTACATAGCAATTCATCTTGGAAATGTTTCCAGAGACATGGGCAAGGCAAGGGCACATTCTTCCATATCATATTTTATACTGTAGAATCTAGAACTGGTGCTTTTGAAACTTTACCTTCCCAAATTTTACCCAGTGACATGGGTCTGGGGCATTTAAGTCGTGACTTTAAAGGTGATCATCTACTCTTGCGTTTAAGAATTATTTGGAGTGAGAATCAGGAGAGATTAGATGTTGATGGGGAGTGAAGACATTCTGAATGCTGAAGAAGGGATGATAGAACAAGAACAGAGAAACACTGAACCTGAAAATAGGATTGTCAGAGCAGTGTGTGGTAAGTCTCACAAGGGGACTGTGGCAATCTGACAAAAGTTGGTGGTCAAAATTTATCACTGCTCTTGACAAAGAGCAGAAAAATTCATTGCCATCCACATTTTCTCCTCTATATAGGATGGCTACAGAACCCACACATATGTTTGTTGCTGTATCTTTTGAAGTCTTCAAAGGCGTGGTTTTGCTTTTAATCATACATTAGTGAATGTTGGAACAGCAATTTCTTTTTTTTAAATAGCTCTAAATGTGGCATCTTAAGTTCTAAAGAGCCAAATACATTTCTAGGGTTGGTCATCCCTAGACTCCTGGGGCAGGAGCAGGAAAAGGAACAGGTTTGGACTAAAAAGACAGAGTTAATGAGGAAGGACTGAGGAAGTGGCATATTTAGTTCAGTCAGATCCTACCATTTGCGTTGTTCAAATAGAGGATTGCCAAGAGGCAGCGACCAGCTATAGTATTACATCACCCATGAACTCACTGATCAGACAGAGCCTGTTTTTTATCTTGACACTGACAACAGTTTATGGAAAAAAAGCAGAATATAGCAGCTCTTAGAGCATTTTTAAAAGCACACCAAGACCTTCTCATATTTCTGCAATGGAGACAACTAGGCTTGGGAATAGTGAGCATTCACTTGGCTTTCTCCAGAGGAGATCAGGAAAACTCTTGCGTTTGGGCAGGAGCAGAATATTTCCCTTTCTGACTCCCTTGCTGCCTAAGTTTGGGGAGCACTGAGGAATTTTAGGGACAGCCTAAGGGACATCTGTCTATGGAGAGCTGGCCTTCTTAACAACAGTTCCCCCAAATCAATGAGACTAAACAGTTTTAGATGTAATTTGAGTCTGTCTATTGTACACCGACCATTACACATCTGGATATTGATGGACAATCTCCTAGCATCCTGACTACAGTCATGGGCGGGGCATTAAAAGAGTCAGTATCCTGGTGAATTCAGATACAGTTATCCCAGTGCGTGAATCTTCTTTTCTTCTACTCCTGTTTGAACTTTCTGAGCTCAGTGGGAGCCCTTTGTGCATAATGTGATCAAAAGACAAGGACTGTGGGAGCCTGCAGACCTCTTTAGGGAGACCTCAGATCCCCATTATGACTTTGAATTTGTTTCATGAGTATCTGCCACTCAGAACACTTTGCCCTCTCTCCTTTTTTTTTCTTTTTTTTAATAAGCTTTGCCATCCTTCTTATTTCTTTTTTTTTTTAAATTTTATTTTTGCCTGCATTGGGTCTCTGTTGCTGCACGCGGGCTTTTCTCTAGTTGCGGCGAGCAGGGGCTACTCTTCGTTGCGGTGCGCGGGCTTCTCATTGTGGTGGCTTCTCTTGTTGTGGAGCACAGGCTCTAGGTGCGCAGGCTTCAGTAGTTGTGGTACACGGGCTCAGTAGTTGTGACACACGGGCCTAGTTGCTCTGCGGCATGTGGGATCTTCCCGGACCAGGGCTCGAATCCGTGTCCCCTGCATTGGTAGGTGGATTCTTAAGCACTGTGCCACGAGGGAAGCCCTGCCCTCTCTCCTTTGATTATGGAAATCTCCACAAAACCTATTTTGGCTTCTCTGCAGCACACTGATCTAACTCCCATCTCTTCAAACTGCTTTCAGCACCCAAGATCTGGACAGCAACATTTAGAGGTTGCTTCTGTTCTGGTTTGTGACCTGTTTCACATGAATTCCTTTTATTTCTATAACTACATCACAAACTTCTTAGGAGCTAGAACCAAATCCTATATTCTCTTTCAGCTTCTAATATGGAAGACTGACTGAAAGATGAATGGATAGATTGATAAGAGGAGCTTAGGAACTTCTAATAAGAATGAATCTGAGAGTTTGTGAAGTGCTCTTTCTGATTGTACAAAGTCATAAGCAGGTGGGGGAGATTCACATTTCCAGTTGGTGAGGATCACCTAGTCTGTTTATTACCATTCCCTTCAGAAACCCTCTCACCCTCCCACCTTCCCTCATTCCTTTTATACAGCACACTGAAAATTGGAGGCATAACCTTGTTCAAGAATCTGCAAAACAGGAACATGGTAATGAACTCTTGTTGCTGCTATAAACTTGATGAATGGCTTGTGGCGGAAGGGCATTAAATGGCAATCTCAGTCCAGTGATTAGCTCTGTGGCATTCTTCCTTTGGAACTCATGCAGAACAGCATAACTTTCATTCCGCTCCAGGTGTCCTGTGAGCTTCGTTGATTGTGCCAGGAATGTTTCTTGGCCTTGGCTGGAAGGGTAAGGAACAAAGAAGGTCTCTTTGTTTCTTTCCAGCATTCCCACTGCCTTCCTCCATCTCTCTTTCCCCAACCCATATCACTCACGACTCTAGCTGTACTTGATCTTGAATGAAACATGTGCTACCTTGACCTGCACTTTCCCTCTGACCTGTGTCCACTTCAGACTGCAAGGACATAAATGCCTGTATTCAGTCTCCTACTTTTTGCCTGAGATATACATATCCTTCTGCCACAAGGAGTGCTGAGGCTCAATTTGCCCAGATGAGCCATACAATGGGTTTGCTCCTGAAATAGTTGTAAGTGAATTGCAATTTTCAGTGTCCAGCAGTGTTTCCAGAGTACCGGTAGAGGGACATTCAGAAACTGAGACAATACTTTCATGAGTGACTAATTATACTAAAAAAATGAGGACAGTTTTTACTATTAAGTGTGATCTGACAATGACAAAGAAAATAAGAAAACTTTTTCCCATTACATATCATTTGGTTATAGCAATGGAGCACATGTTTATGCATTTGTTCTGTGTTTTTCTTTAATTGATTCATGTGTATTTTATCGACAACTACACTAGAGCAGGGATTGTGGTCCATTTCTCTTGAATCCTCCACCATACACCTCCTTACACAGGACTAGTATTTTTTTAGGTCTTGTTACTCCTTCTGGACCGTGGACTATCAGTGTTGGCATCACCTGGGAGCTGGTTAGCACTGCAGAATCTCGGGTCCCACCCAGACCTCCTTAGTCAGACTCTCCATATGAGTTAGATCCCCAGGTGATTTGTATACACATTAAGATTTGAGATGCCGTGATGTAGGAGACACTTAGTAGAAAGTCATAAAATGCTCACTGCATTTAACTAAAAGAAAAATCCTTTCTTGCAGAGATGAAATTCTGTATCTTGGCTAGGAAGTTCTGGTTGAATCTACATGTTACTAGAATGTTAATTCCAAGGAGAGACAAAGGGGAGTAGGCAAAAACAGGAAGAAGAAAAGCCAATAAATATAGCTGACTTAGGAAATTTCCATTAAAAAATGATGTTTTGATGAAATAGCATGGGCCAGTTTTTAATAATGGACCCACCCTATTAGAGCATTTCGTCTTTGGCATGAAAAAGGCCAGTTTTGTGCTTGGATTTTCACTTCTTGAACCAGACATCCATCCATTCTTAGGGCGTCTTTTTTTTTCCCCCCCCACTGCCAAGTGCTCAAGACTGAGTGGAAAGTATGAGAAATGCTGAGCACCTGTATATAAAGTTTATGTACTTGGCAGAAATATAAGGGTTACTTTTTTCTTCTGACTTGGACACTCTGTTACTATCCTACACTGATATGACGGTAAGACTCTCAAGACGTAATTTCTCTTTATTAATGAGAGACAGCATTGCAAAAAGCAAAGCATTATATGGAGAAAACGCACGGCGTGTGGCATGTGAGAAATCCCACCTCTATCACTTCGTAGGTGTTGATCTCAGACCAGTCACCAAACTTCTCTGAATTTCATTTCCTCACCTGTGAGATGGGCTCAAATTCTTGCCCCAGCTGCCACTGAAGGGTTGGTGTGTGAGATTAAATGAGCTAATAGGTGGATGAGGCAGTTTTGAAGTTGTAAAATAGGAAACCGATGCAAAGCTATTCAAACTACTACTACGAATAAAATGGACGAGGACTCTATGACTCCTACTTCACTCCATTAGAGAACAAGATTATCACCGTCCTGTATCGTTTATTATCTGGACGACTTTTGTTGCATTCATAGATATTACAGAATAATAGATTACTTTGTGAACATGGGAGTCAGAAAGCCTGGTTTTCAGGTTTCAGCATCCCAGCCCTACCCTTTATTAGATGTGTGACATTGGGCAAGTCACCTAACCCCTTTGACATCAGTCTTCTTGCTGTAAAATTGGGATGATGAGGTTATGATAATTAAATAAGAAAGTGCATGTAAAGTGGCTATCTCAGTTTCTGGCAAAATAATCACTCAACAAATGACAGCCGATTGTTGCTGTTCTCCTTGAGAACTCCTGGAGAGCAGGGACTTTGTATCTTCATCTTTATTGCCCAGAACATCTAGCAGTGACTGGCACATAAGCTTCGTCAAATCATTCCTCATCTAATTAATGTATTTTGTGACTCAAGAAGAATTTGTGGAATTCTTGGCTGATGGATGGATTATGCTTCTCTGAGTTTGCCTGATCTCTCTCAAGGTTGCTCACAAATAGAATAGACCAAACACAACTGCACATACACTAGTCAGAGGAGGTGTCCCCAGCTTGAGGAAGCATATTAGCTCTACAGGCCTCATCCTCACAGGTGTTCAGGGAGTGATGAAAGTCACAATCATTTACCATTTACTCTGTGAACCCTGATAAATCACTTGATGGATTAGCTGGTGTCATCCATCAGGCTGCACTTGTCTTGAGTACTTGACTGAAGCCTATAAATCTCTTCTCTTTAAAAAGCTCCAGCCAGTGATTTCTGATTTGGCCTCATTTCCTTGAAGTTAGTGAAGAACTTACCCTTGATGCAGGATTTTTTGTTGTTGTTATTGTTATGGAACTTGGTGCTGCAGTAAACCACCATCCCTTTTCCCCCCAAAGCAACTGTCTGCTTTACTAAATGGAAAGTCACATCTTAAGTGTTTTATCTGATTGGACTGAGAAGTTATATGTGCATATGAAGAGAAGCAGGGAAGGCGATATAAGGGAAAGTATAAGGGGGCACATTTTAAACAAATAAATGAAGACTGGAACCCCAAATTTTTAACATTCAGTAAAGGAAAAACAAAACGAAACAGACACCAGCCTGAGTTCTCCACCTGGTGTCAGACCGTGAGGGGGCCCGTTCTCAGTAGATGGAATCTTGAAGGCACTAATGTCTGTGATTACAGGAAGCTCATCTTTCCCTCAAATTTCTGCTCATGTACACATGGACTTTGCAGTCCAATCAAGTAAGTCAGTCTAGATATGTTTCTTCAGGTATTAAAGCGAACCTCCTTAAGCACATGTGCCACATTGACTAAAATCCCGCCATTAGCAATTCAGTCCTTTGGGAGTGGCATTACCCACTTCATGGCTTTTTAAAAAGGCAAATTGTCTTGGAGTATCTAATTCAGAACTCCTTGGAATTTCAATGCCATTACATTATTCAGATGTTGTTATCGTTACCGGGAAAGAAGAATGAAGAACAAGATAAAAAAAATATTGAGAGCCTGATTTGGGGAAGAGGTTCTGAAAAGTTGGGAAAGGACCCCAGGGGCAGAGATGACAAATTCACAAACTTTGCCTGCCATTATCTTTCCAGTGTGCCCAGTCCCATGCTACGTGCTTTGGAGAGGAATATGAGAAGAGAGAAAGGCAAAATCTGTAATCAGTATGTCGTTGAGCTGAGACACCATGAATGGGAAGCAGAGCACATGTGCTCTCTTTATAATTCATACCTTGCATTTGTATGCACTTTTTAACTTTTCAAAGCATGCTTACGTCCAAGCACAAATTACATGTTTGTGAAACACTTGGCATCAACAAATGCTATCTCTGTGCCCAGACTCTCTCAGAATCTCAGACCCACTGGGGTGGTTAACTTCCACTTTATTCATTTAGGCTCCTCTGGCATTTGTCCCTCAATCTTCTGCTTTTTCTCTCTGCCTGTTTAACCTCTGGAATGGTTTGAACTGTAAAACCCCATTTCTGATCATTCACTTTCTGTGTAGGCTAGCCAGAGTGGATCTGAGCACCACAGAAGAGGTCTCTGAAGTATAAGATTCAGGTAGTTTGTTACGGGTGGTGGGCAGGCAGGTGGGTGTGTAGCCTATTTGAGTCTTTTACTGTTCAAGGCATCTTATTAAGTCATAAACAGCCCAGATGGATGTGGTTGTGATAGGCATGGGCTAAACGAGGAAATAAAAATAAATAGTTTGTGCATCGATCGGAGCTTGTGTTTAGATTGCATCTTTTTATTTTAATACTACTCTATTAGAAAAAAAAATCTAGCAAGAGTCTGTAGGGCAGAGCCACGAGGCTATTTTTCACTTGAGTATTATGCTGCCTTAATTGTATCTTCTCTGAGTAGACACAAACAATGAGTTACTGGCAGAGAGAACAAAAAGGCCAGTTCATTTTCTGGTATATCGGTGAGCCCTGACAAACATAACACATTTGAAGGTCTTTCCCACAGCTTGCCTTGTCAAGAAAGGTCAGAAGGGCAAGCAGAAGTCTTAAAAGAAAGAGAAGATGACGTTGCTTGGCTGTTGATTAAAAAATGGAAGGAGATTGTACTTGATGGCAAGCCAAAAAAGCCTGGCTTGAGTAAACTCTGTGAAGTCTTGCCACCTGTAAGCTTTAGCTGCTGAATTAAAGGCACCGAGCAGAGGTCACCAGGACCATGAATGCCTTAGAGCATCAAGTAGCCAAGAGGCTGGAGGATCCTAGAGATGGAAGAGGTTAATGAGGGCATATCTGTGCTTTCCCAAGCAAGGGAGCATCTACAACATACATACTATACATACATACTGTAAGCTTGCTAGTTCACAGTGCGGGCTATGGACTGAGTGTTGGTGTCTCTCCCCCCATCACCCCAAATTCATATGTTTAAGCCCTAATTCCCAGTGTGGTGGAATTTGGAGATGGGGACTTTGGAAAATAATTGGATAAGGTCATGGAGGTGGAGCTCTCATGATGGGATTGGTGCCCACATAAGGGGATAAAGAGACCAGAGCTCTCTCTTAACCATGTGGAGATACAGAGAAAAGGCAGGGAGTGGGTTCTCACTAGAACCTGACCACACTGGCACTCTAATCTTGGACTTCTAATCTTGGACTCTTAGAACTGTGAGATTTAAATGTCTGTTGCTTAAGCCACCCAATCCAGTATTTTATTACAGCAGCCTGAGCTGATTAAGTCAATGGGGCTCTCTTCTGTATTCTTTCAGTATTCCCTTTTTTGGAATCTCTTCCAGCAAAGGAAACCCTCACTACCTTCATGAATAAAACAGAAGGGACTGAGATGTGGACAGTTATAATGAATATAAGATTGAAGGCATCCATAAAATTACTAGATCTCAGGAACTCTGTTTCCTTTATCAGAATCCTCCCCACCATGCACACATAGAAAGAAATTGAAGTGAAAACAAACAAGCGAAAAAACAAAACAAAACCAAGCATATAAATGCAAAGCTAATAAATTATTCTCTTTTCTGATCTGGGCAGCTATTAGATATTGTAGAGTTTATTTTGAGGACCCACCTAGAAACAGTTGAAAATAAGGAGACTTAATGGAAATACTAAAACCACATCAACCCAAAAAGTGACAAGAAAATGGCTTCTTGTGTTCTTGGTTGAAGCCGTAAATACAACAAAAATACTTATTTTCAGAATATTTATGGAGAACAGGAAATGAGATAAGGACTTTCACCTTCTAGACACTAACTCATGTTTGACCTGGGTCAATAATGACAACTTAATTGGCCCAACTTTTACATTTCCCAACTGCTGACTAAGTTAATTTGCAACTTAACAGGCAGCCTGGTTTGCAAAGCCTTGAACTAAAGCCAGTCTCAGCAGGATCTTTACCCAGAAATGAGTTGGCACACTGAAACTTGAAGGTGAAAAAAATACTCCAAGAAGAGGTTTCCTCTCCTCTATGACTGTCCTAGAAGAGGTTTCCTCTCCTCTATGACTGTCTCCTCTATGACTCTAGGTTCTGGTTTATGGCAATTCCAAGTGCTTAGGCACAGAAATCCTCTCTTCTAATTTTAAATGACATCAAAGGAAGCTTTCACAGCCTTAATCCTCCCCTTTGTCGCTTTTTACTTTAGTAGAATGATTCTGGAAAATGGTAGGTGCCAGCAAAAAGGAAGCCTTGTGTAGCCGAAAGAACCAGATTACCAGATTACCTTGGGTTCAAATCCTAGCTTCCCTGCAAAAGAACTCTCTGATGCTAGTTGATTGCTTACCTTTTCTGAATGTCAGTATCCCTGTCTATAAAGTGCAGATTAACTGAAATGTATTTAAAACACCTGGCCCCAAATAGGTGCTGAAAAATTGTTGATTTTAGACAACCAGCTTTATTTACTGAAGTGTAATTTAACAAATAATACTATTCACTCATTTTAACTCTTCGAGGAGTTTTTACAAATTCATATATTTTGTAACAACCATCACAATCAAGTTATAGAACATCTCCATGAGCCTTAAAATTTCCTTTGCACCCCTTCCTAGACAATCCCCACCATCACCCTTGGCCCAACAAGTACTGATGTGCTTCCTGTCACAATAGATTAGATATTCTTTCTTCAAGTTTCATATAAATAGAATTATTTGGTGTATGGTATATTCTTTTGTGTTTCACTTCTTTGCCTTAGACTTGAGACTCATCCATGTTGTTGTGTTAGTAGTTTATTCCCTTTTATTACTTATTTTATTATTTATTATTTTATTTATTTTATTTATTACTTATTCATACTCTGTTGTATGAATAGAACATAATTTTGTTTACCCAGTGACCTGGTGATGAGTACTTGGATTGTTTTTAGTTTGGAGTTATTATGAATAAATCTGTTATGAACATTCTTGAACAAGTCTTTGTGTGGACATATGTTTTCATTTCTCTTGGATAAATACTTTATAAGGAACTGTCAAACTCTTTCCCAAAGGGGTTGTACTATTTTGCAGTCTCACCAGATACATATGAGAGTTCCAGTCACTCCGCAGTTTCACCAATGCCTATATTGTCAGTCTTTAATTCTAGCTCTTCTAGTGGGTATGGGTATGTAATGGTATTTCTTTAAGGTTTTAAAATTCATTTCTGTAATGGCCACTAATGTTGAATATCTTTTCATGTGCTTAGTGTCCATTTGTGTATCTTTGGGAAGTATCCATTCAGATCTTTTGCCTATTTTCAATTGGATTGTTTATCCTCTTATTTTTCACTTTTAAGAGTTCTTTATGTATTCTTAATCCAAGTCCCTTTTCAGAAGCATGTTTTGGAAATATTTTTCTCCCCGCCTGTGGCTTGGTTTTTCACTTTCCTGATAGCTGTTCTTTTGAAGCGCAGAGATTTTATTTTCACTTCATCAAAATAAAATCTGATCTTATGCTTTGTGTGTCCTATTTAAGAAATCTTTGCCTATCCCAAGATTGTGAAGATTTTCTCCTATATTTTCTTCTAGATGTTTTAAAGTTTTAGCTTTTACATTTAAGTCTATGATCTGTTTAGAGGTGGATTTTGTATATGACATGAGGTAAGGGTTGAGGTTTATTTTTTTTTTCCCATGTGAATACCGAGTTGATTCAGCACCGTTTGTGGAAAAAAAGTGTTCTTTCCTTATTGTAACCAACTCTTTCAAGATACAGAGGATGAGGGGACATTTCCCAACTCATTTTATAGCACCAGTATAACAAAACAAAACAGAGCAATTATAAGAAAAGAAATATACAAACTAACACCTCTACAAATATAGACACAAAAATTCTTAACAAAATATTAGTAAAGCAAAATCTGTGTGTGCAAGTGAACTTTAACAAATCCAAGTCAGATAGTTAGTTGCTCAAAATAACCCAGGTAATTTCCATCACGCTCACTATGACACTCAAACTTTTCCCCATGGCCTATAAGGTTCTCCATGACCTTACCCCAGCTTCTTCTATGACCTCATCTCCTACCACCTCCCCTCTGTTTATTCTCCTTCAACCACACCATGTAGTTACACTATACATGTTGTGGTGAATACTCTTTCTACAAATTGGATTCAGACTTAAATATCATCCACTCAGTAGCTTTCACCTGTGACCGTATATTAGAATCATCAAGGGAGTTTTATAAAATGATCAATCCTTGGCCCTACCCTAGACAAATAGAATGAAAAATCCCTGGAAATGACAGTCAAGCTTGTGCATTATTTTTTAAAATAATTTTTTAGAAGTTCCCCAGAGAATTCTAAAGTACAACCTGAACCTCATTATCACTTTTTTTTTTTGCCCTGGGATTCAGATCCCCTCTTCCCATTCAGAGGTCCAGCCACTCCAACACTGGCCTTCAGTTTTTTTTCAGGAGCCTGTACAATCATCAGCCTTTCCTTCTTGCTTTATTTCAGTAAGTGGGACTCAAGCCTTCTTTGCCCATTAACTCTCAGAATCACAGATGGTCAGAGTAGGAACAGACCTGAGGAAATGTTAGGGAGGCAAAGCAGATTGGAACCCAAATTTTCTAGCACCGGTGCCATTAGTATTTTAGTTACCTGACTTATTTCCTTTCCCTTTATCTGTGCTGAGTGAGCCCGAAGAACTGAGAATTGGAGGATATTCAGCTTTTTTAGTGTGCTTGCAACCGTTTTCATTCAATAAATCTCTTCCTCTAAAAGTCCCTCTGTTAACTTTTCTTCCCCCAGTGATCTGGGGGTGGAGGGTGGAGTGTCAGACTAGTATTCTCATTTTTATATGTGAATAAATCACTTGATTATACTTTTTGTCCTTATGTTATCATGAATATTTCAGATGAATTTTATATGGTTCATATTTATGGTTTGGGAGCTACTTCACATTTTGGCTCATTGCCGTCTCATCTGCATATACCATATCTTAGCTGATGTTGATTGGTCTCATTTGCATATTCATCATGCTCCTATTTTCAAAGATATTTTATTATACACTGGCTTTTCTTCCCCCTCCAGTGTTACAATAGCACGTAGATGTGTTTTTAAATTGTACTCATTTCCATACATAATTTTTCTGGTTACCATAAATCACCACATTGTCACCTCCTCCCCTCCACCCTATTTAGTGTAGTCTTCACACTTTATACCAAGCTGATATATGACTCCAAAATAATTAAAGATAAGGTAAACAGTTTACAGTGCACTTTGCAAAGTCACTTCACACTGCAGAGATTTTAATGATTTCCTTTTCCCCCAGTCAGTCCCAAAGCAGTGAAGAGTCAGGAGGTTTGAGATAGTGATGCTGAGGAAAGCTAAGGTGTGACAGTGATCATTTCATTTCTATTGGAGAAGCTCCTGCTCCACTTCTACCAAAAGACTCCGTTCCCTCTTGACTTCTTATAGAAGCAGAGGTGGGTGGGTTAAGCTGGATTAATGAAAGATGGATTAGCATGGATTGGGGCAGAGTTACTGGATTCTTTCAATTATTCTAACAGGAGGAAGGGGGAAGAATCAAACGTAGCAAATCCCCAGCTACCCAGGTCAAAAAGCCCTCTCTCTTCTGGATGAGAAGAGGACTAATTTTCTTTTTAGACATTCATTGTTTGCCCAACTACCACCATCTAGTCTCCACTTTTTTTTTTTTTTTTTTTTCCAGCAGTGGCCTCAGTTTTTGTTTGTGGATCTCCCTCCCCCATTCCAAATCCATGTGGTTGGGGTAGGTTTTCTCACCTCTAGGTATGGAGCCCGTTACCCAGGCCACAGCCAATTTGAACATCACATTCTCTTAGCTGCAGTGGTTGGTCCAGGGATGGTTGTGTGGTCTAAGCAAGTCAGACTTAAATCTTAAGACTTTTGTGGAATTGAGCAAGAAAAAGGGCAGCACATTCCCCCGAATAGAACCTGAGATGATGTTTGAAGGCAGGACTGCTACTGCTTTCTTGCCACCAAGGGTGGGGCTCAGGGCTGGAATGAACATAGTGAAGGGAGACCAGAGAGAGGGGGAGAGGCCAAGTCCTAAGGACCTTGAACCTGAATAGAGCTGTTTCTAAAGCCATTCCTTCTCACTGACCATCAAGTTAAATGAGCCGTTAAACTCCCTTCTTTTCTTCAGCCTGTTTGAGGTTTATTTTGTTTTGCCCTCACACAACAGAAAGAGTCCGAACAAATACAATGTTTGTATCACTTATTTTGCACATATTGTCCTGTACATTTTTGTCCTGGGTTTGATTTTAAACTATAGCCATGTAAGTGCCTAGATCAGAGTAGAGTCTCAGCCAGTGTTTGTATGTCTGTTAACTCCTCCATCAGTTATTATCATTCCTACGACTTAGTATTTTCTTGTTATATCTGGGTATCTTCTCTCTCCAACTACTTATATTTGTTCATTTTTATTTGTGCATTTATCAGATATTTATTGTAAGTACCCTGACTCTGTGTGAGACACCATGGATCCAATAATGAGTAAAAGCAATCATGTCCTTGTGCTCATGGGACTTACAGTCCAATAGGGGAGTTAGAGATTAATTCAAGTAATACATAAGTAAGTGTAAGAGTGTTAAAATGATATTCACCACCTAGAGTCTAGTGGTGATATGAGAGTGTATTATATTAGTAGGAGGTTTTGTCCTAGTTGGGGAGGTCAGGGGGAGCGTTCCTGGGCAAGTGATCCTGGTGTCAGGGTCTGAAGAATGAGGAGGAACTGACTAAATTAAGAGGGCAGAGTGGAAAGGAAGTTCTAGTCAGAAGGAACAAGCAAGGCCCATGGTGGGCTGCATAACATGGTACCTTTTATGAACTGAAGAAGGGCCAGTAGAGCAAAGGAGAAAATGTGAGCAGTCTAGTTTCTTTTTTATGTTAAGAGCAGCAGTAAGGTATGGAGAGAGAGAGAGAGAGAGAGAGAGAGATAGAGAGAGAGAGAGAGAGCGTGCATGTGTACCAGGTGTTGAAGGTGACATGATTAGGTATGAATTTAGAAAATGTCACTCTGGTTGCTGTGTAGAGAATGGATGAGGGCGAGGGGAGAGCATGCTGGTGGATGGGGAGGCACAAGTAGAAGACTGGTGCAGTTTTCCAGGACAAGACAATGGTAGCTGGAGAAGGAGACGAGTGGATAGATTAGAGGTGAAGCCAGGAGATAAAACAGCAGGACTTGGTGTTGTACTTAATACAAAGTTAAGTTACACTCTGACCTTGCTCTGAAAGAACAATCTAAGGATCTGGAAAAACGTGTAAACTCCAAATGCAATCTGATAAACATGCTATTGCTACTACAAGCACGAGATTATGGTTTGGAAGCACTGGGAGAGTTCTGGAAAGGCTGTATGCGGGTTAGGGGGTAAACATTTGCTCTGCCTCTTGGGGGAAAAGCAGGCTTCTACCAAGTGGAATTTTAGGCAGAAGGACAGCATCTATATAAGACCAGTGTGAAAGTATATTTGTTCACTTGTTCATTTATACCTTCACCTGCACCTATTTTTTGGTCTACATGCCAGGCATTGTCCAAAGAACCAACCATCACATTCTAAATAAGCAATACGCTGTCTGGTAATGGTAGTGCTTGGGAAATGGCAAATCTTCCTACCTCGCAAAAGAGTGGGGTACACTGTGTATGGTGGGAGATAATGAGCTTTGATTTCTGTGTCAGAGACTTAAGACTGAAACCTATAGCAGTGATGGTCCCTAGAGGGACCCAAAGTCCCTGCAAGGGACTTTGAGCAGAGCAGGTCTGGAAACAGAGTGGTGGGAGATTGGAGCTGGGACAGGCAGAGCAGCCTCATGCAGTAGGCTACGCAAGGGACTTTAAACCTCATAGCTGCAGAGTAAGATGAGGACAGGGTTCCAGAGATATTTTTGAGGGAGTCAATAGAACTGGAAGAGCACCTGCACAGAAGAAAGAGAGAAGGCACATGAGTCAAGGGAGACTGAATTTTCTTGCTTGGGAATCTGGGCAGATGGTGATGTTATTCACTGGGCAATATGGGAAGATGAGAAATTTAAGGGTAAAGATAATGAGTTTGTCTGGATATGCTGAATTTGAGGCACTTGTGGTTCACTTAAGGGTAGATATTGAGGAATCCCTCCATTTCAAAACAAGAATTATGGCCTCAGAAGAGAGGTGGGGTTTGCAGATGAAGGTTTAGGAGCCCTGGTAGTAAGATATAATTGATAAATAATAATGAGGATGTGACTATGAAAAAAGAAAATGGCCAAAACTGGCACCCTGGAATATCTGAACTTTTGAGGGGCAACTGAGGAAAAAGAAAAGGGACAGAACTGGTTATGGAGTAGTCTGGAAGGTTCAGAGGACAGGCAGGAGGATGTGGTGTCAATGAAGTTAAAAGGGGAAAGAGTATTGAGAAGGATGGCATGAACGGTCAGTGTAATCAAAAGCTACCTATCGGTTAAATACTAAGAGGACAAAGTAGAAGTCATTAGTTCTGACAGTTTTGGTATTGTTGGGACCTTTGATAGAGTAATTTAATAGTGTTAGAGAATCTGTGGTTGAATAGCAAGAGGACAGGCTGAGGAGTAATTGAATGGAAAAGGATAGAGAGGCAGTGAATACGGGCTGCTTTTTCAAAAGAGTGGCAGTGATGGGGAAGAGAGAGGATGGTAGCAGAGAAGGAAAGCAGGATTTATCCAGAAAGCTTTCTCCCCTTCTTTTTAATAAGGATATGTGAAACCAGGCCACATGTGCAGAATGAGTGAAAGGGATTTTGTGATTTGTGAAGAGGGAGATATTGAAGAGGAAGCCAATATTTATTAAGTTCAGAAAACTGGTTAAAAACTGGAGGAAGAACATACATGAAGAACATAAATGTGGAAAGGAGATGAGAACTTATCAGTGACCAAGAATAGGAGGTGAGACAATGGATGAAGGTGAGCATAGGGACTGAAGGGTACAAATAGTCTGTTCAGAGTTCAGTTCAGTACTGGGTTCTCTGCTCTGGAATGTTTTGGAAATCTTAGGACATAAAAAGTATTGAAAACATAAGATTAATTTTTCTGGCATCTGTGGCAGTGCAGGCTGACTAATAAAGGCATGAACTAGAAATGGACAACCTGTGTCTGAGGAAGTTGAGTTTCTGAACCAGCTGTTCTGTCTCTGGGATTATTGCTATGTCAGCTCAGATCAACCATCTATCGCCAAAGGAAGGTCTCATGGTAGCCTGAGTACCCAATGAGAGGTCAATCACATTTGCTGGATTGAATTTATTAAGGTGAATTCTTTGTGATACCTGGGATTCCTGTCTTTAGAATTATTTCTATGTAATTACAGAACTTTTGGGGGCGGCGGGGGGGGGAGGCGAGACCTATCCAGTAGTCACCTAGTCTCTGTTAATTCCCGGCAGGGCAATGGCTGATCCATCCAGGAATACACCTTGAGTCAAAAGCTCTCCAACTCTGTTCCTTCCCTGTTTTCCTTGGTGAGCTCTGCTCAGATGAGTGCCCCATCTCCCAGTTCCTATGCGTGTTGACTGTCTTCAAGAACTGTAAACATTGAAGACTCAGGTCTTAAACTGGGCTCTCATCCAACTGGGAAATGCTTGCGCAGAGAAATTAGAGATCACATAAGCTACCTCCCCCTTTAAAATCTCCTCCCTTAATACACAGATGAGGAAGCCAAGGTTCTGAGAGATAAGGTGATTTATTCAAGGTTACACAGTAAGTTTATATTAAAATCAACACTCAGACCCAGGATTCTGACCAACCTCGTCTAAGCAGTTGGCATAACTGCTCAAACACATTGCCACTCTCTCTGCTTTGTGTTTCTTGCATTAATGGATTTCTTTCTCGCTTCCTCAGACCTGGGAAAGTGTTCTTTTTAAAAGTGCGGTGAAAGAACCAAGACAAAAATTGAATGACTTAAAGAAGGAGAAGCTTATATAACTGGGGGTGGGCGTTGCTTTATTCTTATAATGAAAAAAACCATTCTCTTCTGTGTAATCCATCTATCTGTTGGTGTACTCACTGTCATTAAGTTCTGGATTCTGGCTGTGGTGAAAAACACTTTTCCCATGCCTAAAAGCCTAGGGGATGGGATCAAGGACCTTCAAAGGCAGGGTGGGTTACCTTAAGCACGAAAGAATTTGCTGTTTTTTTCTTACTCTACCCTACTTTGAGAAAAGCCTATTTTGGGAAACCCCTACGTTACACTAGCCCAGTAAAAAGCAAGTGTTTACGTTAACAAAGTCTTCTCTTTTCAAAGGAAATCGCCCTCAGTGCTCTAAACTTTCCCAATACTTTTGAATGTTTATGTATCACTTACCACTTGTCAGCATGGCTTAGGAACAAGAAGTCCAGAAAATCTCTAGAGCACAAATGTTAGGCCCTGCTGTCAATTAAAAATTAATCAGAGAGTTAATAATAATTAACTCTATTAATAGTTAATTAATAGAGAGTATCTCTTGAATTCAAAAGAATGGATGTCAGCAGAGAAAATAGGCTTTGATTTATAAAACTTCCACTCACAGGTACTTTGGGAGCAACACCTTATACCAAAAAAGTGAGAATTGCTTGGATTGACCTTATGCTTATTTCAGTGGCCACATGCTGAAAGATCCCACACTACTGTTTAGGAACTGTGGTAAGGAAATACAGTGGGACAAGGTGCAAACCCTTCGCTTAGTGTGTTATTCTGGTTCCTAAGCACAGAGAATCATGCTAGATGTGGTCTGAGGTTGCTGCCCATAGCCCATTTGGAGCATTCACACACTGCTCAGGTACATACATTTTCTCCAGGTCCCCAAATCCCGAAAATGCTCCTTTTGGGATGACTTGAAGCTTGGTGAGAACAAACCTCCTGAAAAGAGAGTGGACATAAAATATCACAACCTATCCATTCATTGATAAGTCATTGAGTGCCTAATGCATAATAGCAGATAACAGCCAAAATATACCGAGTGCTTGCCATTTGGTAGTGCTTATGATTGCTTCTCCATGATCTCTTTTCACCCACACCACAAAGCAGTGATGTTGGCAGTATTGTTATCCCCATTTTGTATAAGAGGAAACTGAGGTTTAGAGAGGTTAGAACACTTACCCAGGGTCACATGGCTAATATGTGGCAGAGCTAGGATATGAACCTTCTTGTCACCACTACTCCATTTGACTCCTATAGCCCTGTGAGGCCCCTTCTCTTTCTCTATTCCAACTCCCAATACCTCTTCCCTATTATCCTTCTTAGCTGACCTTGCTTCTTACTTCAGAGAAAATGAAACCAGTAGAAGAGAACTTCCTCATGCTCTCACATGGCTCCCAGCCATCTTCCTACCTGTACCTGGGCTTTATACACCTTGCCTTCCCTCCTGTTACCATGGGTGAGCTGTCCAGGGTCCTGATTAAAAACAGTCCCTCCAACCCATGCCGTATCTCTTTCCTTGTCTTGTAGTGAAGGTAACCACTACAGCAATTCCGCCCTTTCTTTCATACATTTCCTTCACCTACTTTTGCTTCTTTATTGGATCCTGCCCATCAGTATACAAACATGCCTTAATTTCTCCCATCTAAGAAAAGTCTTAACCTCAGCCACCTTCAGCTTTTGCCATTTTCTTCTGCTTGAAATATTTGTCTCACACCTGCCTCAAAATTCCTTCCAATGGCTCCTCATCTCAGTCAGGAAAAAAACCCTATTGTATTGTGCTGACCAAAAGGTTCATTCGGTTTTTTCTGTAAGGTGGCTCTAGTAACACTTAGTTGTCTTTAACTTCATTCGAAACAATTTTATTAGATTGTATGTGACAGCTGTCATATCAGCGTGCATTGAAAAAAAGTCTTATCAAAATTGGTGAATTTTTGTGTGGCCATTTTGATATTGAAGATGGAAGAAGAAAGCAACATTTTCAACATATTATGCATTATTATTTCAAGAAAGGTAAAAATGGGACCGAAGTGCAAAAAAAAAGATTTGTGCAGTGTATGGAGAAGGTGCTGTGACTGAACGAACGTGTCAAAGTGGTTTGTAAAGTTTTGTGCTGGAGATTTCTCGCTGGACAATGCTCCACGGTCGGGTAAACCAGTTGAAGTTGATAGCGATCAAATCGAGACATTAACTGAGAACAGTCAATGTTATACCATGAGGGAGATAGCCGATATACTCAAAATACCCAAATCAAGCCTTGAAAATCATTTGCACCAGCATGGTTATGTTAATCACTTTGCTGTCTGGGTTCCACATAAGTTAAGCGAAAAAAACCCTTCTTGACCATATTTCTGCATGCGATTCTCTACTTAAACATAACAAAAACATTCCGTTTTTAAAACAAATTGTGACTGGCGATGAAAAGTGGATACTGTACAATAATGTGGAACAGAAGAGATCGTGGAGCAAGCGAAATGAACCACCAAAAACCGCATCAAGGCCAGTCTTCAAAGAAGGTAATGTTGTGTATATGGTGGGATTGGAAGGGAGTCCTCTATTATGAGCTCCTTCCGGAAAACCAAACAATTAATTTCAACAACTACTGCTCCCAGTTAGACCACCTGAAAAGCATCAGGAATTAGTCAACAGAAAATGCATAATCTTCCATCAGGATAATGCAAGACTGCACATTTATTTGATGACCAGGCAAAAACTGTTACGGCTTGGCTGGGAAGTTGATTCATCTGCTGTATTCACCAGACATTGCATCTTGGGATTTCCATTTATTTCGGCCTTTACAAAATTCTCTTAATGGAAAAATTTCAATTCCCTGGAAGACTGTAAAAGGCACCTGGAACAGTTCTTTGCCCAAAAAGATAAAAAGTTTTGGGAAGATGGAATTATGAAGTTGCCTGAAAAATGGCAGAAGGTAGTGGAACAAAAGGATGAATACATTGTTCAATAAAGTTCTTGGTGAAAACGAAAAGTGTGTGTTTTATTTTTACTTAAAAATTGAAGTCACTTTTTGGCCAACCCAATATATAACGGCCTGCAGGACCCTATAGGATCTTCCCACTCTCCCTTCCCGTATATCCTCTAACCTCAATTTTGACAGCTCCCACCATTGCTTATCTCATTCTCTTCACAGTAATCTCTTGCTATTCTTTGTACATGCCAGGTTCCTTCTTGCCTAATATTTCTGCATTTGCAATTCTGTCTTCCTGGAGCATTCCTCTCTCAGATATCCTTCTTGCTTGCTCTTTCATCCAGCTGCTTGTTCAAATGTCACTTTCTCAGTGAGGCTTTCCCTAACCACCCTATTTAAAATGACAATTTTCCCAACTTAGTCCCTTAACGCCTTTCTTCATAGTTCTTCTGACATGTTATACCTTATATTTATTTATCTATTTATGTATTCATATATTTATTTTTCTTTTACCCATAACTAGAATGCAAGCTCTGTGAAAGCAGGAATTTTTGTCTGATTTGTCTACTGTTGTATACCAAATGCCTAGAACAGTGGCTGGTACATGACACATATTCAGAAAAACATTTCTTGAATGGCTATTGAAGTGTGAGAGTTCAAGGCTTGAGGGTAGAATTACAAGTGACTCTTTGGGAATCTCTACAGTGGGAATACTATTTCTTCCTCTGCCTTTCCTCCCTCCCACTTTCTCTTACTTTGCAATTGGTTAATAGGGAGTTGGTTTTCTTTCCACTTTAATCCTTCCTTCTGCAAGGCAGTCTTTCAGTAGGAATTCAGTACTGTGGACTTGGATAGTTTCACAAACTTTCATTGCTTTAGTCTCCTGTTATTTATTGGTATTAGTGAAATACCCATTTCATATAAAGTTATTGTTCAGGCAAACAGTTCTTTTCTTCCACTTTGTTTGTTTGCCTTTGGCCACCATGTGCACCAGCTCCATGGTGAGGAATCATGAGAGAGAATCCTGTGTGCTTTTCTCACTCTGGAGGAGTTTATATACATGGGAAGGCAAAAACAGAAGCCTTGGAATCACCAGAAAACAGATGTGGGATACAGTTGATGTAATAACTATAGATGTTATACAGGAATGAAGTGTGAAAGATCCCAAAGTACATAAATATATAAGAGGAAGATTGGAAGGAGTGGGTGAATTTGAGCCTGGGTCTCAAAACTATCAGATCATACTAAAAGCATAGTCTCTGTGAAACTATTGGATCTAATTTAGGATTGAGTGTAATGGTTCTAGGACAGTATCAACTTCTAGAACACTCATCTGAAAAGAATCAAGGTCAGTTCATAGTCTCTTAATGTACTCAATCTTAGTTAACATAGACAAGTTCCTTTTGTTCCTATTTATCACAAGACAGAAGAATGATGAAAACAAATTCGTAAAAGCAAATAATAAAATTGCTTTAAACTACTCAATCAGTCTAAAATTTCAAGGGAGTTGAAATATTAAGGTAAATATTAGTTAATAAGATGTGCAAAGAGTAGAATCTTGGATAATTGACTCTATTTAATAACAAGTCAACTAGATCTTTTTGGTTCAACTCTAGTAGCAGGCACATTTTCTAAAAATGTCAATGTCTGTGCCTGTATTAAATGGTTCAAACTAATTAATATAATTAAATCTTTTTTGAAGATTGAAAGTCTTGACTTCCATTTCCTGCAATGCTATAAATTAGATAACCTGAAGATATTTCCACTAAAGATCACCCAGACGTCGTCTATAAAACATAACCACTATTGTTTTAATTGCATAGCTGAGCTTATTAGAAAATATAAGAAATTCCTAGGGTCCTACAGTAGAACAGCTGAATACCAGATGGAACCTTGAGTTGTGAATGTAAACAGAATTCTAAGAGGGTAAATTGAAGTCAGTGTATTTTGGGGGGGCAGAAGGGAGGAGTGGGGAGAGGATTGTCTGGACTTGGTAGACAAGGAATTTGTGTTTTGATGCCAAACTGGTACATGAGATGAAACATGGATGATGGAATGCAAAGATCTGTTTCTGTGTGTCATTTGTCTGTCTACCTAGCTACCTGCCTACCTAACTATCTATCACATGTGCATTCTAGAAAGAAAGATACAGAAAATGGAGAACAGGCAACTTTCAATGAAATAACATGTGGATAATTTCCAGAAATTATGAAAGACATAAATCCTCAGATTCAGAAATCTCAACAAGTTCCAGGAAGGATAACAAATCCACTGCTGGATACCTATGAATTAAAACTGTAGAGCCAAAAAAGAAAATATTTTAAATGCAAACAGAGAAAAAAAGACATATTATCTTCAAAGAAAAAACAATTAGAAAACTTCGTAAAAATATCTTCCAAATTATTAGAGAAAATAACTGCCAGTTTAGAATCCTATGCCCAGAAATAATCATTCAAATGTGAGGATAAATAAAAACACTTTTAGACAAATTTAATTAGCCATTAACAAAGTTTTAGCAAAAGAATTCCCTTAGAAAATAAGATAATTTAATCCAGTAGGAAGTCTCCAAAAATAAGAAGGAATAGTGAACAAAGAAATTAATGCTCCTTATTGAATAGGTTGGTTTTTCATAATGGTTGGAAAATTCACCTATTTAAAAAGGAACACTAAAAAAATGTTGACCAAGAAGTGGGTCACAAAGGAAAGCAAATTGTTATCAAACAAATCATTTTCTTTGACAATGATGCATTTGAATTACTTAGAAGTCAGTAATAAGAGGTAATTATCCCCCCTGCCCCGCCACATGTACACACGCATTTGGAGAGCCAAAACAAAACCAAATCAAACAAACAAAACACTCTTTTAAATCATACATGGGTCAAAGGAGCAATTACATTAATAATTGGAAATTATTTGGACTTGAACCATGATGAAAATGCAACATATCAAACTTATGAGATGCAGCTAAACTGCTTCTTATAGAGAAATTTGTAGCTTTAAATTATTATACCAGAAAAAGAGGCAAAAAAGATGGAAAATTAATGAGCTAACACAGGAAAGTAATGAAAGAACAACAGAATTGTGGAAACAGAAAACTATAAAGACAATATTTATTCCATTTCTGGCTAGAACTTAAAATGCAAACTCAAAAGAAGTTTAATAAAAAAAAATGGTAAAATGAGGGGCTGTTGATAGAGATGTTTTGAGAAGATAAACACTCATCTAGACATTACAACTTGATATATAGAGTTTGAGTTTTAATTTTTCATTTTAGAAATAAAGCAAATGAGAGTCTAACAAGATTAACTTTAAACACATTGTGAAATTTGTTTGCCTTGAGAGAAGAAACCTAGAGAGAGTAGAGAGAAAAAAATAATAAAGATAAGAGTAGAAATACATTAGAGAGGATCAATAAAATCAAAAGCTAACTCTTTGGAAAGATTAATAGACTAACAAGAAATCTGTACATATCAACCAAGGGGAAAAAAAATCCAATAAAGCAATGAGAGACATGAAAAATGGCACTTAACTACAAATAAAACATGTTTTAAATCAGAGAGCCCTAAGAACAATTTTATAACATTAGATTTTAAAAAATCAGACAGTATGGATAATTTTCCTAGAAGTATATACTTACTAAAACTGACTCATGAAGATATAGAAAACTGAACAGATCTATAATGATCAACAAATTGGATTGGTAGTTTAAAACCTATTCACCAAAAACAAGGTCAGCGTCATATGATTTTAGAAGTAAATTCTACCCCTTTAAAGTGATGAAAAATCTCAGTCTTTTACAAACTATTCCAGAGACTAGCAAAAGATGGAATGTTCTTCAACCCATTGAATGTGGCTGGTGTAACACCAGTAATAAAATAGACAGGGACAATAAAAGAATGGAAAGATTTAGACCAATCTCACTTATTAATGTAAATGGAAAAAATCTGAAATAGCGTAGTGACAGTATATATCCAAACGGAGGCTAAACAAATAATATACCATTATCATTTGGGTTTGTCCCAGATTTCAAGGGTTGCTAAATATTAGATAACTCTATTAAAGGAAATTTCCACATTAAGAAATTAAAAGTGAAAAATCACATGATTTTATTAATAGGCATAGAAAATATATTTGATAAAAACCCAAAACATTTTGACAAACGAGAAAAGGGAGGAATATTATTAATCTGATAAGGGGTAAAATCTATCAACCACTACAATAAATGTCATACTCAGTGGTGAAATATTAGACACATTCCATTTAAAGTTAGGAATGAGGCAAGGATGTCTACTATTATACCTTCCATTCAGTATTGTGCTAGGTGCCCTAGCCTATACAGTAAGATTAAAAAAAAGATATTCAACATTATTGATGAAAAACTGTCATTATCTATAGATAACATGATTGTCTATACAAACAAACTCTAACCTAAGAGATCAGTAGTAGAACTAATAAGGAAGTCTGGTAAGGTAGGTGGCTATGTAATTAATTTTCATTCTTATATTATTTTAAAGTACATCAATATCAATGGCTAAAAACTTATAAAATATAAGAAATTAATCTAAAAAAAGATTTAGGGATTTATGGAGAACAATCAAATACTGAATTGAAAAACATTAAAAAATAAAAACCCTGAAATAGCACATTTAAGGGAAGTCTCAATATTGTGAAGATATCAGTTTTAATCCACATTAATGTAGAAATTAAATTCAAGACCCATCCAAGACACAGTAGTTCCTTTGCTTTTGTTTCTTTTGGTATGTGTGTATGGAAATGCACCAGTTGGTTAATATTCATATGGAAGAGCAGTTTTGAGGAGTAGCCAAAATAATTTTGAAGAAGTAAAACAAGATTGGGAGAATCGGCATGCTAGGCAATATGATTTTTATAAAGCTATAGTGATTAAAATGCTGTGGTTCTGGCAGAGATTAAATAGACCAGTGGGAGAGAAAACGAGTACAGAAATAGACCATTAAACAAAAGAAAACGACAAATGACAGAGTAGCATTAAAAATGCATGGAGGAAGATATGGATTAATCAATAAGGGATGCTGAAACTATTGATTATCCTTGTGGATAAAAATAACACCTTTGCTTATTACCATATTAAAATCTCAACTCCAGGTTTATTAAAAATCTAAATGGGAAAAATCAACACTTTAAAATTTTTAAATAAAATATAACATTCTATTGAGGAGACTTTCTTTAAAGAGGACACAAAAACTGCACACCAAAATTGAAAAGCTGATAGATTTGACAACAATAAACTTAAAATTTCTCTAAAACAAAGATATATTGTAGGTTGGGGAAAGATATTTGCAACATATACAACTAACAAGGGTTAGCATCCAGAATACAAAGAACTTTACAAAATAATGAGAAAAATACAAACAACCCAGTAGAAAGATAGGCAAAAGATATGAACAGGCAGTTCATATAAGAGAAAATGCAAATGGCCAATAAACGTATGCAAAGATACTCAACTTCACTAGTAATCAAGAAAATGCAAATTTAAGCAATTATTAGGTACCTTTAAACACCATCATATTGGCAAACATTAAAAGGAAAACCTCACAATAACAGTGCTGGTGAGGCAGTGGAACAATAGGACATTTTCTACACCCTTGATGGAAGGGTAATTTTCTACAAGCACTTTCAGTAGCCATTTGGCAAAATGTATTAAAGTCAAAGAAACAAATGCCTTTGAATCCAGTTACTCTATGTCTCCTGGCCACATGTGCACCTGGAGACGGGTAAAAGATTAACCACTGTAACATCATTTGTAATCGTAGAAAACTGGAGACAAATGCTCACAAACAAGGGGATGAATAAATATTAATAAACTATGATATATTGACACAATGCCAAATTATAAAGCAGTGAAAAGGAACAAATTGACTGGCGCTACATACAACAATCTGGATAAATTCCTAAAGCATAATGTTGAGAAAAAAAAAAGAAAGCAGTCAATTATATGCACAATATGTGCAGCATGATATGATTTTCATAGAGGTTAACAACATACAAAATAAAACAGTGTATTGTTTTGTATGAATCATGTTTTTTCATTCCATATTTTTGATGTTTTGACATCTTGGGGTTTGCTGACTCTGGAGGGACTACTCCTCCTAGGGCTAACTCCTAGAGATAGCAAACAACTGGCCTGAGAGTGTGCCTTTCTTATGCAAACCAACTAATCCATACCCCCAAGCACCTCCTTTAAGGGGCCCTTACACTCTGGGCCACCATTCCTCTGTCCTAATCACCCCAGGGAAGCTCCTACACCACAGAATCCACTGAAATTATTTAGACTAGCCAATCCTATACCTGTTTACCCTGTTTCACCCGTTTTTATTTCCCTTGGAAGCCGCAATAAAGTGTTTTCCCCCAGCTCCCTCTGCCTCATGATCAACCCTGGTGCTTCCCCATGTGTCCCCTTCTCCTGGGAGCTGTGAGAATAACAAACTATCTTTTCAATGGCAGTTTTCTCCTAATCTTTTGGCCTCACCATACTCAAATAGTAATAGGACCTATATTGCAAAACATGTTTAGAGATGCATACATATCTATCAAAAGGAAAATTCTGAGAATCACAACGCCAAAATCAGCATAGTGTTTACCTCTGTGACGAGAAGAAAAGGAGTGAAACACAACTACCTCTAAAATGTTTTGTATTTTTTAAAAAGATCTAAACCATTTTGACCAAACGTTAAGCTTTGGCAAAGCTGAGCTGTGCTTTATGAGCGTTTATGATACCATTCTCTATGCTTCATACTTGAAATATTTCATAATTAGTTTTTCAAGATTGAAATTCTCACCAGGCCATATCCCAAGCATCATTTATTTATCTGTTTGTGTTTAAACAGGGAGAGCTATTTAAAAGTATCATCATATCCTTCATGTCAGATGGCAACTTTACTTCACTCTGTAAGGGGGCATGAAATGCCTGAATGATTTCTATAAAGATGCACAATTCATCAAGATGGCTCTGAAAAGAAAATTTTCTTCACTGTATTGCAAGTTACTTAATGTCTCTTCCATGATAAATGGGGTGAGTGGGGTTTATTTTTATTTTTTTCTTTCCTGAAATGGAGAAGCTTTAGGATTCCCTTGAACTCTGTTTCTGTTAGAAGCAATCCATATCTTGGGCAGTCCATTCACCCTTGGCCAAATTTAATTCCTCTTTGTGGATTAAAGGAGAATAGTTTAAAAGATCCCTTAAAAAGCTTTCTGGCAGCCTGGAAAACAGCCAATATTCTTTTTGAGGAAGCTGCCTTTTTATGATGGCCCAAGTTTAAATGACACTGGGCTCTGTGTTCTTTGAATTTCACACAAGTTTAAAAAATTAAAGTGAGAACAGCTTGGCCCAGGATATACAAAAAGAAATTGATCATCATCCTGACCTCAAAATGCCAGGAGTTTTTGCGCTTCACACTCTTTAGGTCAAACTGCTACCCTAATTAACTTTCTGGGAATGCGTCCAGGAAAACTATCCAAGGGGGTGGATTGAACTAAATGAGGAAATCATCCAGAAAAAAAGAGAGTTTAAATAACTTGATTTGGCTCTTTACCATGACCCAGGAGATAACTACCCCACTGTCAAAGTCATTTAGGCACCTAATTGGTTGTATTTCTCATGTTGTTACACATGAGTCTTGAAGCCAGTGGGGCAGCCAATTGTAGGAAGGAAAAGGTGGGAAGGTAGGAAGAGGTGGCTTCCTTATATAACTGGACTTTAAGTTTTTTTTAAAGAAAAAAAAACTTCACATTTTGGCATAAGTCTTAACTGCCTAGATGTGGGGGTGCTTTGTAACGTGTAATGTGAGGTGCTCTGTAAAACACAGAGAAATTGGTTCAACTAGCATTAGCCCTTCATCCACCTTCCGGCTGTGTATGAAAATGCCAACGATTCATTGGGGGTTGCAAAGCCTCCCATGGGGGTTTCTTGGGATAGAGGTGTCAGTGTTCTTTGTATCCTTCTTCCATGGTGTGGAGGAGACTCTTGTCCTTAACCTTAAACCAAATGTGAGAGGTATTAGGAGAACTAATTAAAGGGGTTGTCACTCATTTCCTGTAAATCT
This sequence comes from Eschrichtius robustus, assembly GCF_028021215.1. Taxonomy (NCBI): domain Eukaryota; kingdom Metazoa; phylum Chordata; class Mammalia; order Artiodactyla; family Eschrichtiidae; genus Eschrichtius; species Eschrichtius robustus. Next base: position 41,098,294 of record NC_090838.1, read on the forward strand.
GGAAGATACAGAGCCTGGCTTACGACTAAAGTCTGACCTCTGAAGGTGAGAAGTGGCCAGCTGCTTTGGGAGAGGGCTGCAGTTCCACAGACAAAGGTGTGGGTTTCCCAGAAGCCAGACCTATACCCAGCTGAAGGGAGCTGGATTCTCATCCTCAAAAAAATGGACTTGCCTGCATAGTGACCAGACCCCAAAAGAAAACCTGTCTGGAGCTTCTACTCCCGGAAGCCAGTGAGAGGAAGGAACTGCTCTCCCAGAACCACAGATGGAGGTCATAAGAATTAGCCTTTGAATATCTGCCACACGCAGAGGGGTCCAAAGCCAGGTGGCCACTGTGCCATCAGTGTTGGATCCACTTCCTTTCCCTCCAGTCTCTCTACCTCCTAGGCCCAAGCCAGGCAAGGCCAGAAACAACAGCAAGTTGGGGAGGAGTTAATAAGGAAGAGAGAAGAAACACCCCCTTCCTCACCAGTTACAGGTTTCTGAGTCTGAAGTGGGCCCAAGCAGTGGAATAGGGAGGTTTTAAATAGGATGAAAGAGTGGACCTTTAATAATAGTCAACACTAGACTTTCATGACATTTATGAGACTGGAACAGCTATGGCACCTGCCCCGAATTTCATCTGGGATGGGGGAAAATGAGTCAACAGAGTAGGGTTTGCCTGGCAGTGGTAGTAAAGAAGAGAGCTACTTCTGGTTGTACCCTGTTGAATCCATCTTGATCAATATGTTATGATTTCTGAGTTGGTGAAAACCTTCTCCAAGTCTTCCTCTGTAGAACTTTATCTGTGAGAGAAAAAGTATTATGAACTTAAATGGGAGAAGGAATGGAAAGCATTCTTATTCTTATTTCCTCCCCTGTTATTTAGCTCTTATTCCCTGGGCTGTCAATGAGCAGTTTAGGACAGAGAGGGTAATTTGGCTTTTCCTTTTGGTGTGGTTTGACATAGAAGAAACATTTGCAAGTCAGAGCCCCAGCCACGGGGATTATCTACATAATAGCAGAATGGCTGGCTAAAGGAAGGGAAATGATTGCCCAGATGTTCAGTTTCCATTGACCTTCTATTCAGTTAAAGTTCCAGATAATCTGTCTCATGTAGACACTGCCACATGCCATTGTGTCAACTCACGATACCATGATGTTTTCTTTAGGAGAGAAAGTTTATGGTTGTAGGATAGAAACTCATGAGGCGGGCGCCTCTCCAAACCCAGCTCCCATGACACCTTGCTGTCCCCTGGGTCTCCAGGATTTCCCCTCATCAACCTTCCTGGAGTGGTGATTCTTCACTTTTATCATCTTCCAGTGAACAGGGATTTCTAATAGCTCTTTTGAATCTGCTTTCCTTTATATTCCACTATGTCCCCTTATCTCAACATCTGTGCTGGGCTGATAAAGGGGATGTTGGCTCTCCTGCTAACTGTATATCATCGCTGACTTTATCTCCTCCTTTGTATAACCTTTACATCAAGGTGGTGGAGACTTTTTTTTTTCCTGTCTCCCCCCTCCCTTGTTTGCACTGAGTGGCCCTGGAATTATTCTCGACACCATGTTTTATCACCTGTTCACTTTCATTTTATCAGCTGTGCACTTTCGTCGTCTTACCTGAATCTGATGCCTGATTTGTAACTCATTTATATGAAAGCTCGGGATGAAGAAGCAACATGGTGAAGAGAAAAGACCCCTAGGGTAAAAAATTAGAAATCTGGGTTCCATTCTGGCTCTGCTACAAAGTATGCAAATAACTGAGAAAAGTCAGGTCCAATCTGTAAAGTGAGGGGGATGGACCCGATGATCTCTAAAGCCCTAGAAGATAGATTTTACACTGTGGTTGTGTAGTGGAATCCTCCTCAAATGCTCTCCCATTTCAGTCACATTCTGTTTAAAGCAAAAGAAATCATTTTACATTAAGTGCTCAACACAGAATGAAGCCCATCATAGGGGATTACTGAATAATAGCTAGCCCTCCTTTTTCTCTAGTCAAGGTTAAAATCACTTGAGCCTGCCCTTTCCTTCCCATCCCTCTGCCACCACTCAGGCCAGACCCTCATCCCCTCATGTCTGCAGCCTTGGCTGTGACCTACTAACAGGATTTCCTCCTCTGGTCTCTACTGTCTAGTCTGTCTCATCTAAGACCAGAGTGCTCCTTCTAACACTGCTTGCCTCAACACTCTCCTACTTAAAAGCAAGACAAAACAAAAGAAAAAAAGCCAACAAAGATTAATGACACATAAAGCCCCTTCAATTGCTTGCCAGTACCTCTAGGAATCTTAACTCATTTGTCATCCATTTGAGGCACTCCACAGTCTGCCTCCACTCCTTTTCAGGGAAATGTTCTACTACTTCCTACATAGAAACTCTAGCCAGGGCCTCACCATTAATACATGGCTTGTGCTGTATATGTACTAAAATGCCATGGGTGTATGTCCAGTCTCCCTAAGTATATGGAATGGTCTCATAGAGCAGGAACCGTGCCACTTGTCTGTATTCCAAAGGGCCTCATCTCATCAGTGCTTTGTGTGTTTCAAATATTAATGCATAGTAGTAGATGGGGGGATAATGTATATAATGGCAATAGCTCTAAGTTTTAGGCATATGAGCATCTCATACTCTAAATCACAGAATTTTTTGCCCTTTAAAGTTATTCCAACCACACCAATCAGTTTTGTTCAAAACAATACCTAGAACATACATGAATGATAAAAAAAGAATCTAGCTTTCTACGAATTTAATACAGACTTGGTGAAGAATATAGAAAGGGTTTCTTAGGATATGGGAGAGCAGTTGGTAGAAAGTAAAAACTGCAAGCTATTGGCCCATGAACTGAATCCAGCTCCAGACATGTTTTGTTCAGCCCACACAGTATTTTAAAGAAATTTGAATTGGTTGCCAGCACTTCAAATTATGAAAGTTCATCTAAAATTGCAGATCTGTGGCCTCTCTTGAAGACTTAGAATATCTAGCAACACTGGGCTACATTCCCACATAACTGCAATTGGCTACAGTTGAGTGATGGCTGACACAGCATAAGCTACTGGGTTGGTCAGATTCCTTGCTGGCTTGTTTTTCTGTCTTGTGCCCTACGACTTTGTGTTTGGGATTTCTGATACTTGAAAAGCTGGTCTGAATGGGTTTGAACCTTTTAGATCCCAGTGGTTCTCAACCTTGGGTGTGTATGAGAATCACTTGGGGTTGTTTTTGTTGCTGTTGTTTTCTACATAATTATAAATGCCTGAGCCCCACCTGTGGGCGGGTGGTGCAGTCAGGAATCCTTATTTTAAAAGCTCGCTAGGTGATTCTCATGCACTGTGAAGATTAGGCACACCTGCTTTGGAGGGACAGCACGAAGAACCAGCGGCAAGCTGCCTTGATCAGTAGTTAGGGGGTTGGCATGATGGGGAAGGTGTTAACAAAGCTAACTCCCCAAGTCTAACTCCAAGTCTAACTCCCCTCAGTACATGGTTGAGGGGTAATCTAAGCAGTTCCTTATAATCTAGGAGCAGTAGGAAACCCTAAATTAGACATCACCATGATTCACTGGAATAACAGCACAGACAGGACATGTGCACGTCCCCTTGGAGATGTCCTTCTTCAGTCAATGGAGCTTAAGTTTTTGGCTGGGGCTGGATCAGGGTGGAGAGGACTTGAGCTCAGAGGGTGTATAGTGCTATGAATAAGAGTCATGTATTTCACAGTAAAGAAGGAGGGCATTGAATGGAAGTGAGACAGCAAGCCAGAGAGAGGAGTCCAAGGGACAGGACCAGAGGCAGATTTTTGAAAGTCAGAGAAAGTCCATTTGTTCTTTTGACAAATATTTATTGTGTTCCTACTTATATGTCTGACACTGTTCTAGGCCCTGATGACATAGTGGTAACAAAGACAAAGTGTCTTCTCTAATGAGTTTATATTCTAGACAGAGAAGTAAGGAACGAGAAATAATTTGAGAAAAAAAGCAGGTACAGTCATGGGGCAATTACTTGGAATGAAAGGAAGGTGAGTCATGTATAAATTACAGCTATAAAGAAGAAACAGTTCTTTAAAAATTACATCCTATGGATGGATGGAGAGAGAGAGAGGAGGGAGGCAGGGAAGGAGGGGGTGGGAGAGAGAGATCGAATGAGCTACCGTACACAGTTATTCATTTACAGATTATTTATTGATCAACTACTAATGACACACTTTATCTAAAGTTCTGGGAAAAGCAATGGTTAGCAAGATACATTTCTTGCCCTACCAATTTTAATTCTATTATGATATACATATATATAAATATAATCTAATAATTATAGTACAGCGTGTATGGTGATGATGACAATGGGCATTTTTAGCACTTGCTGTGTCAGGCACTGTGCTAAATATTTCATTTACATGACTTCCCTGGTGGTGCAGTGGTTAAGAATCCACCTGCCAATGCAGGGGTCATGGGTTCAAACCCTGGTCTGGGAAGATCCCACATGCCACGGAGCAACTAAGCCCGTGTGCCACAACTACTGAGCCTGCGCTCTAGAACCTGCGAACCACAACTACTGAGCCTGTGTGACACAACTACTGAAGCCCGCATGCCTAGAGCCTATGCTCTGCAACAGTAGAAGCCACTGCAGTGAGAAGCCCGCGCACCGCAAGGAAGAGTAGCCGCTGCTCGCTGCAACTAGAGAAAGCCTGTGTGCAGCAACAAAGACCCAACACAGCCCAAAATAATAAATAAATAAATAAATAAATAAATAAGTGGATTAGTCCACAGCATGGACTATTTCATTTGCATTATCTAATATAATCCTCAAAACCCCCTTATGAAGTAAGTAACTATATTTGTATCTATTTATAGATGAGAGCTTTGAGTTAAGAGTGGTGTAGTAAGTTGATCAAGGACACAGTGGCAGATCTGATTTTCAAAGTCAAGTCTGGCCCCCAAAGCCCATGCTCACATATGTATATGTGAATTCATATATACATGAGAGGGATAAGAGATTGGGGCCAGGGCTGGTAAGATTTTAATGGGAGCAAGTGGGATGAAAGAGAACAAAGCAGATCTGGAGCTTAGATGTTTTTTTAAAAAGCAGTACCAGGTAAATTAATTCAAAGGGGGGACTGCAGTCATTTGAGATTGTGCTGGGAATTTGGGAAAACACAAAGATGGGTCAAGAAGGTGAAAGGAGAGATCTTATTAGAAATTCCTCTGAAGGCCAGTCTTACTAAATTAATTCAGAATTGGATTTTTGTTACTCTAGATTCTGGGTCTTGGTCTGGATAGAATTCAGGGCTGCCCTTACTCTGTTGGAGTGAATAAACAGAATTCCACTTTAATGACTCACCAGGCTCTCAGGCAGCATCTGATAAAATGGCAAATATATTATGCCTCTAAAGCAGTTCTTTCGGTCCCCTTGGTTAATGTCAACCTGGTTTAACTGTGACTTTTATTGACAACATTTAGCTCAAGAGGGAATAATGAAAGGCGACTGTCACATAAAGGTCAGTTTGGGGCAACTTCTGCTCAGATATAGGAGGATTAACTAGGGATAAACTTCCTTCTGGAATCTATGGGCTCTGCCTAACTGTGACAATCACTGAGAATGAAACCACAAGAACAGCACCAAAAAAACTCATCACTGCTCCATGAACCAAAGATAAATTTAAGTCTTTCATAATGTACTTAAAACTAATTTCCGTTTTCTATTTGGGAGTTTCACACATTTAATCAGAAAGCATATGCGTTGAATAATTATCTTTTACTGACTCTGTAAAATGCAAATGTCGAATGTTCAAATGAACTCTGTTAGAGACAAGAACAAATGCGTAAAACTATTTAAAATAGATTCAGAGAAAAGCGAACAAGACATTGCTCAGAATGCAACCCTGGATCCAAAATCACTCCTCAGATGATAAAAATGTAATTTATTACAGGATTTTGAAGTATGCTGTATTTAATCTTTAAGGTAATAATGTGGTGATATCTATACCTAGTCCTTAAGACCAACATGTATTTTGACAGAAAAAGATTCCCTGAAAAATTTAATTTCCTCTGTGAGGATAAGAAGAAAGCATTATTTAGCATTGTTTCTTTTGAATATGGACCAGAGATTTTACTGGAAATCAAGATAAATACCTCTGCTTTGCATCAGAAGAACATTAAATATTAAGCACACATTATGCTTCTCTAGATACTAACTGCTAGCACAGAGCAGATCCTGAATAAATAGTTCCTGCATTGTAATAGAGGCAAAGCATTATTTGTCTATACTACTTAACTGGTAGAAATAAATAGCAATGGCCAGTAGAAACACAAGGACTCTATACTTCATTAAAAATATTGCAATCTATAAATGATAATTTCTAGATTAACTGTGTGTGACAAAGTAACAGCTTTGCAACAATGATGTAATAGTATTGGTACCTTGCATTTAACAAAGAGGGTCATGTCTCCAATTTTTTGAGCATGGGATGTATTTCGTTTTACTCTCGGAATGAAATCTCTTATCTTGGCTCTTGACATTTCCTATTTTGAAAACACCCATTGATCTAAGAAATGAATGTTCCTGTTAAACGAGGCCTTTGTACTAACTGAAGACTAAAACATGGTGGTGAAGAGCTGGGTCATTGCTGGTGGGATGCACTCTCCACCAGACTTTTCTAATTCTAAGCTGTGCAAAGCACATGGATCCTAGCTTGTGGGGACACTGACCACTGACTGGTAAGGGGCTTAGCCTTGGCTGAGAGGAAGAAAAAATGGGGGAAGTGAACTAACGTTTGGTGAAGACTTGCTATGTGCAGCCATTGTTCAAGGCTGTTTACCACGTGCTCTTACTTTTTAGTTCTCACTGCAGCGTAACAAAGTAAATTCGTTTTTTTCAAACTAACATACAGTTTGAGTGTATGTGTACAATTCTAAGAGTTTTAACACATGAGTAGATTCATATAACGCTCACCACCACAATCAGGATACAGAACAGTTCCATCCATCTCCCCAAAACTCACTGTGCTGCCCCCTTAAAGTCACACTGATTCCCACCTCTCCCCACCCCTCCCCCACAAGTCTTAAGCCCTGGTAACCACTGATCTGTGTTCTGTTGCTGTATTTTTGCCTTTCTCAAATATTATATAAATGGTGCGACCCAGTATATTACCTTTTGAGACTGGCTTTTTTCCAATCAGTACTCTTCAGTTAAGTTTGTCTTATATATCAATTGTTTGTTTTTGTTGCTGAGTAGTATTTCATTGTATGTATATACTACAATTTGTTTACTTATTCACTTGTTGAAGGACATTTGGGTTGTTTCCATTTTTGAGCGATTAGGACTAGAGCTACTATAAACACTGATGTGCAGGGTTTTGTATGAATATACATTTTCACTTTTCTAGGATCAATACCTAGGAGTGAAATTACTGGGTTATATGGTAAATGTAAATTTAACTGTATAAGAAACTGCCAAGTTATTTTGCAGAACAGCTTTACCATTTTGCAGTCTCACTAGTTATATGTGACAGTTCCAGGTGCGCTGCATTCTTGTCAGCATTTGGTAGTATCAGTTTTGTTTTTATTTTAGCTGTTCTATGAGCTGTGCAGTTTTATCACATTGAGATTTTAATTACTTCCTTAATGGCCACTGAGGTTGAGCATCTCTTTATGTGCATCTCTTTATCTCTTTATAGCTTCTTTGGTGAAGTGTCCGTTCATATCTTTACCCTGACTTTTTTTTGTTGTTTCCTTTCTGCTGAGTTCTAAGAGTTTTCCTTTTTTAAAACATAATCTGGATACATGTTCCTTCTTAGATATGTGATTTACAAATATTTTCTCCCACTCTGTAGTTTGTCTTTCATTCTCCTGATAGTATGTTACACAGAACAAAAGTTTTTAATTTTCATAAAGTCCAATTTATCAGTTGTTTCTTTTATGGGTAGTGCTTTTAATGTTATATCTAAAAACTCTTTGCCTAACTCCAGGTCATAGAGATTTTCTCCAATATGTTCTAAGAATTTTATAATTTTATATTTTACATTTAGATTTATGATCCATTTTGGGTTTGGGGTTAATTTTTGTATAAGGGGTGAGGTTTAGGTCAAGCTTCTTTTTTTGCATATGTTCCAACACTATTTGTTTAAAAAGACTATCCTTTTGCCATTGAATCACTTTTGCACTTAAATCAATCAGCCATAATTGTGTGGGTTTATTATTGGACTCTCTATTCTGTTACATTGATCTGTGTCTATACCTTTGCCAATGCCATATTTTCTTGATTATTGTAGTTTTATAGTAAGTCTTGAAATTTCATAATGTGAATTCTCTTTATTCTTTTTTAGAATTGTTTTAGCTATTTTAATTCCTTTGCCTTTCCATGTAAATTTTAAACTCAACTAATCTGTATTTATAAAAAACCTGCTGGGATTTTGAATGAAATTGTGTTAACCTACAGATCAGTTTGGGGAGAATTGACATCTTAACTATATTACTTTTTCCAATTATGAACACAACAGAGTATATCTCTTTTATTTAGGTCTTCTTTGGTTTCTTTCATCAGCATTTTGTAGCTATCAGGATACAGATCCTTTATTTTATAGGGTTTATAACGAAGAATTTCATTTTTTTTTAGTGATTGTCAATGGTATTGGATTTTATTTTTGTTTTCTAATTGTTGTTCATTGTTAATTTAAAAGTAAAAATGATTTTTACTTGTTGCATCCTGCAGCTTTCCTAAACTCACTTATTACTTCTGGGACCATTTTTTTGAGATTGCATGGACTTTCTATATAGACAATCATATCATCTATTAATAGAAACAGTTTTATTTCTTATTTTCCAATCTGAATGCCTTTTATTTATCTTTCTTGCCATATTGCACTGGGAAGGTTTCCAGTACTATGTTAAAGGGAAGTGGTGAGAGTGGACATTCTTGCTTTATTCCTGATCTCAGTGGACATTCTTGCCTGTCACCTCTCATGATTAAGTATGATATTAGTGGTAGCTATTTTTCTTGATGCTCTTTATCAAGTAGGAAGTTACCTTCTATTCCAGGTTTGCTGAGTGTTTTACCATGAGTGGATATTGAATTATTTTCAAATGCTTTTTCTACATTAATTGATATAATCTTGTTGTTTTTGTTCTTTAGTCTTTTCAGTCTGTAGGTTGCATTGTTTGATTTTCAAATATTAAAAGTCTTGCATTCTTGGGATAAACCCTACTTGGTCATTGTGTGTGATTCTTATTATATGTTGCCGGTTTTGATTTGCTTATAGGTTGTTGAAGATTTATCATCTGTGTTCATGGGGGGTATTAGTCCTTAGTTTTCTTCTGTTGCACTATCTCTGTCTAGTTTTGATATCAGAGTAATGCTGGCCTCATAAAATGAGTTTGGAAATGTCAATTAGATCCACTTGGCTGGTAATGTTCATTCTTCTAGATCCGTACTGATGTTATACCTACTTGTTCTTTTCATTACTGAGAAAGGAATGTTAAAGCGTCCAAATATAGCTGTAGATTTGTCCATTTCTCATTTCAGTTGTATCAATTTTTGCTTCATATATTTTGAAGCAATGTTGTTGGGTGCATACATATTTAAAATTATTAAGTCTTCTTGACCCTTTTGTCATTATGTAATGTGTCTTTCTATTCTTAGTAGTTTTCTTTGCTCTGAAGTCTACTATTTCTTTGCTCTGATGTTTGATATTAATGTAGCCACTCCTACTTTGTTTTGATCAGTGTTTGCATGATATATCTTTATTCATCCTTTATTTTCAACCTTCCTATAACATTATATTTAAAGTAGATTTCTTTTAGTGTATAGTTTAATGTCTTTATTTTAATTGGGGTGCTTAAGTTATTTACACATAAGGTAAATTATTAATATGTTTAGACTTAGGTCTATCATTTTCTAATTTGTTTGTTTCTTCTATTTTTTTTTACTCTGTTACCCCTTTCCTTCCTTCTTTTGGATTATTTCAATTTTTTTCAAATTTTGTTTAACCATATTTCTTTATATAAATTATTAAGTGGTTGCTCTAGGGATTAAAATATTCACACTTAAAATTTCAGAATCCACTTAGAATTTATATTTTATGATTTCAAGATGAATGTAGAAACCTTACCATCATATAGCCCTTTTAACCTTCTTTCATGTTGTACTTGTCATACGCATTTCATCTACATATATTGAAAAACCTATCAGATAAAGTTATAATTTTTTCTTTTTAGTTTGTTATATTTATCTACATATTTCAGATATTTTATTATTTATATTATATGTGTCTCTCTATATTATATATATTATTTAATATATACTATTAACTGTTAATGTTCTAAGTTTACTTTTGGAACAATTTTCCTTCAAACTGAAGAAGTTTCTTCAGAATTTCTTTTAGGGCAGTTTTGCTAGCAACAAATTCTCTTGGATTTCTTTCTTTTGATAATGTTTTATTTTATCTCTATTCTTTAAGGCTATTTTCATAGGACATGGAATTCTGGGTTTTTCTTTTAGAACTTTAAAATGTTTTTCCATGAATGAAAAGAAAAACACAACATACTAAAGCTTATGGGCTACCAACAAATTAGATAACCTAGGTTAAATGGACAAGTTCCTAGGAAGACACAAACTACCAAAACCTACTAAAGAATAAACAGAAAATCTGAATAGATATAATAAATCAAGACTCTGAATTAGTAAGCAAAAAAACTTTTCACAGAGAAAAGCCCAGGACAAGATGTCCTCACTGGTGAATTCTGTCAACTGTTTAAAGAAGAATTAACCCCTTTTTCACAAAATTCAAAAATTCAAATCCTTCACAAAATTTTCTAAAATATAGAAGATGAATGAGTAGTTTCTAATCTCATGTCTTATTCCATGAGACAAGTATTACTGTAATACCAAAATCAAAGACATCACAAGAAAATAAAATTACATACCAATAACCCTTATGAATACAGATGCAAAAATCCTCAACAAAATATAAGCAAACCAAATCCAATAACATATAAAAAAGATTGTACACCATGATCAAGTGGAATTTATGCCAGGAATACATGGTGGTTTAACGTGCAAAAATGAATATGTTACATTGTAATAATAGGATAGAGGATAAAAATGATATTATCACCCCAAGAAGTGCAGAAAAAGCATTTGACAAAATCCAGCACTGAACAAACTAGGAACAAAAGCACACTTCCTCGAGCTGATAAAAGGCATCTATGAATACCTCACAGCTAACAACATACTTAATGGTGTAAGACTGAAAACTTATCACCAAGATCAGGAACAAGACAAAGATGTCCACTCACAATTTCAGTTTAATAATACTGGAGGTTCTAGCCAGAACAATTGAGTAAGAAAAATAAATAAAAGGCCTCCGGATTGAAAAAGAAGTAAAACTATCTCTTTTCACAGATGACATGATCTGTGAAAATTGATAGTTATAATACAGAAAATTCTGTATCATAGTTCAGTTGTGATACAGAAAATTCTAAGGAATCCACAAAAAATATTAGAGCTGATAAACAAGTTCATCAAGGTTGCAGAAAAATCAATTGTATTTTTATACAGTTGCAATCAACAATTCAAAAACAGAAGGAAGAAAACAATTCCATTTACAATAGCATGAAAAACAATAAAATACTTAGAAATAAACTTAATAAAAACAGTGTTAAATTTCTACTCTGAAAACTGCAAAATATTGTTGAAAGAAATTAAAGAAGACCTAAATAAATGGAAAGACATCCTGTTTTATGGAATGGAAGACTGAATTACTATTGATATGAAAATACTCTCCAAATTAATCTACAGGTTCAAAGCAATACCTATCTAAATCTCAGCTGTCTTTTCTTTTTTTAAACAGAAATTAACAAGCTGATTCTAGAATCCACATGATAATTCAAGGGACTCAGAATAGCCAAAATAATCATGAAAAAGAACAAAGTTGGAGGACTTACACTTTCTGATTTAAAAAGTAACTACAACACTACAGTAAGCAAGTTCATGTGGTACTGGCAAAAGGATAAAAATATAGATTAATGAAACAGAACTGAGAGGCCAGAAATAAGCCCATAGATTTTTGGGCAATTGATTTTTCACAAGGCATTTTAATGGGAGGAAGAACAGTCTTTTCAACGAATGGCATTGACACAACTGAATAGCCATATGCAAAAGAAGGGAATTGAACCACTACCGCACACCGTATACAAAAGTAACTCAAAATGGATCAAAGATCTAAATGTAAGAGTGAAAACTTTAAAAGTCTCAGAAGTAAATCCCTGTGTCCTTAGATTAGTTCATTCCTTATTAAATATGATACCAAAAGCAAAAGTGACAAAAGAAAAATAAAGTTGTAATTCATCAAAAATAAAAATGTTTGTGCTTTAAAGGACACTATCAAGAAAGTGAAAAGTTATCCCACAGATAGGGAAAAAATATTTGTAGATCATATATATGATAAGGGTCTTGTATCCAGAATATATATATATATATATATAATTCAACAATAAGACAAATAATCCAATTTAAAAATAGGCAAGGGATTTGAATAGATATTTCTTCAATAAAGATATACAAATGGCCAATAAGTGTGTGAAAAGGTACTCTACATCTTTAGTCATTAGGGAAATGCAAATTGAAGCCACACTGAGATGCCACTTCACATCCACTAGATCACTGTAATAAAAAAGATGGAAAATAACAAGTGTTGATGAGGATGAGGAGACATTAGAATATTCTTACTTTGCTAGTGCAAATGTATAGTGATGTAGGTGCTTAGAAAGAATTGCTTTGATGGTTCTTCAAAAAGTTTGTAGAGTTCTCGTATAATCCATCAATTCCATTCCTATGTATCAATATATACCCAAGAGAATGGAAAACATATATCTACAAAAAAACAAGTACATGAATGTTCATAGCAACATTATTCGTAATAGTCAAAAGTGGAAACAACACAAATGTCCATCAATGGATGAATGGATAAATAAAATGTGGTATATCCACACAATGGAATGCTACTTGGCTATAAAAAGGAATGAAGTACTGATAGATGATATAACACAGTTGAACTTTGAAAACATTATGCTAAGTAAAAGAGCAGACATAATAGGCCACATATTGTATGATTAGTTTACATGAACTGCCTGTAGTAAGCAAATATATAGAGGCAAAAAGTATTTTGGTGTTTTCCAAGGGATGGACGGAGAAGGAGATAGGGTGATTACTAATGCGTATGGAGTTTCTTTTTGTGATGAAAATATTCTGGAATTATATAGTGGGGATGGTTGTAAAACCTAGTGAATATACTAAAAATAACTGAATTGTTCAGTTTAAAAGAGTGAATTTTATGGTATGTGAATATCTCAATACAGCAGAATAATAATAACAATAATACTAATACTAATAACTGTTGCACTTCTTTCTGGCTTCCATATTTTCTGATGAGAAATCCATAATCATTTGAATTGTTGTTCCCTTATATGAAACGTTGTTTTTCTGCTTTCAGTAAATTTTTTTTAAAGCATTACTTTTTTTTAATCGCTTTTATTTTAAAAAATTTATTTATTTAATTTATTTATTTCCTTTATTTTTTTGGCTGCATCGGATCTTAGTTGTGGGATTTTCGTTGAGGCATGTGGGATCTTTTGTTGCAGCATGGGCTCTTCATTGTGGCCCGCAGGCTTCTCTCTAGTTGTGGCACGCAGGCTTCTCTTCTCTCTAGTTGTGGCTCGTGGGCTTCTCTCTAGTTATAGTGTGTGGATTTTCTCTCTCTAGCTGTGGCGCGTAGGCTCTGTAGTTTGTGGCACTCGGGCTCTCTTGTTGAGGTGCGCAAGCTCAGTAGTTGTGGTGCGAGGGCTTAGTTGCCCCGCGGCATGTGGGATCCTAGTTCCCTGACCAGGGATCGAACCCGCATCCCCTGCATTGGAAGGCGGATTCTTTACCGCTGGACCACCAGGGAAGTCCCCAGTAAATTTTCTTTTTCTGTAGTTTTCATCAGTTAAATTATATTATTCTAGACATGGATTTCTTTGAGTCTATCCTGTTTGAGATTTGCTAAATTTCTTGAATCTATAGGTTTATGTGTTTTACCAAAATTGAGAAGTTTTCAGCTAGTTTTTCCATTCTATTTTCTCCTTCAGCTGCTTTTGCCTCTCCTCCTGGAACTCAGATAATACAAATAATAGACCTTATGATACTGACCCACAGGTTCCTGAGACTCTGTTCATTTCTCTTCTATCTTTCTTTTCTCTGTTTTTCAGGTTGGATAATTCCTCCTGATCTATGTTTAAGCTCTTGACCAGGATCTTGGATTTAGTAGAAAATGGATGAACTTTTGGATAATTTGGAATTGTAGTGGCTATTTGGAGGAATCTTTCACTTAGATAAGATAGTCTACCTTAGGGGAAACCTTAAAAAGAGAGGATTCCTAACCTCTCAGAGACAATAGAATGCATTCTTTGATTGGTATGCAGAAAAATGACTCCAAAAATAGCTTCTCTGAGTCCTTGCGGCATCTAAATAAAAAATATTTGGTAAAAACTTTAGCCATCTTAGCAGGTAACTAACTTATTCTGTCTCCTAGGAACACAATTTGGATCCAGCTTTTCTTTTGAGTTTTGTGTTATTGTACCTGATACATGCTTAAAATTTTTAAATGAAAGCTGTAAGATCTCTGTTTGCGTCTGTCTATATGTTTATGTACATCTATGTATGTATGTATGTATATTATGTATATGTGATATTGTTTAAAGGCTCTATTTAATTGGTTTAAAAAATAAGCCAATTAAGTATTCCTAAATTAGGTATTATATAAAGTATTCCTAAAACTCTCAGAAATATAGAGGCTAACCCGAAGGTTTTCCAAGCTCACACGATCTAGGATAATATTCAATAAATAAAAGCTAGTTTAAGTTTGTTGGTTTAGTTAAAACAGGCATGTCCTCAGAGTTGGCAATATAAAATATAATTCAAACATACTGCTTTTTCTACCTAGATTTACTAGTCAAATAAGCTCATGCTATCTCTATGTTACAAAATTTGTCAGCAAGAAAAATAACTAAAGATGATGGTTAGCTGTTTAACATCTAATCCAAGCCTACTTGTTTAGAAAAACAAGTAATTTAAATAAATGTAAATAAGATAAAAGTTTATACTAAATTAAGTTAAATTAAATGATGGATATTCATTGAATATAGGTCATTTCTATACTAAAACATTAATAGCTAAACATAAATTTAGCTACCGTTGGCTTGTTAATTTTTACAGATGAAAAATATCTGGGTCTATTTATAAGTATGTCTTTTGCCACATTAAAAAATTATACTATGAAAATATGTGTTAAAAATTATAAATTTTTATAATTATGTATTCATAAATTTGCTAATCTACTACAAGATGCTGATATATGACACAGTTCCTAATTGCCTGCTTCCTAGTTTTCACTAGAAAATATAGGTTGCTAATAGTTAAATTTTATGATCAATATGTAAAAATAAAACTACTAGAAACAGTTCAGAGTGAAGGGAAACAGCTTTGTATACGAAGTATGGCAGGAAAAGGGGATGTGTTTTTAAATGAACAGCATGCAAGGAATATAGGATGTGTTTTTTTTAAAGAAAAAAGGGAGTAATTTTGTCCTAAAGTAAAATGCCTGGTTGTTCCAGAATGAAAAAGAAAAAAAGAAATAGGACAAGATATAAATGGATATAGAAAGTTGCAGAAGCTTTGTGGAAAGGAAATTATTTGTTGTGAGATCAAGGCTAACAAATTAAATGGATTTATTTATAAGTTTTTAAAATGTGCTCCATAATGTACTGATTTAAAAAAAACCTAGAGTTTAATTTTCTCTCTGTTAAAATGAGAAAATTTCTTAAATTATTGGTCTGCTCTTAATAAGAGATTGTAAAAGATTTTCTTTTTGTGATCTGCCTAGGAAACAAAGATCCTTTGTCTTATCAAAATAATTTCCTGTGCACATAGTCTTTATCAGGTCTTTGATTATTTAGAAAAACTGAGTCTTTTCACTGTTAAAAGAGTTGAGGTTTTTTGTTTTTTTTTTAACAGTTACGTGATTTTCTGTATTTGCTTTTGAAATCTTTTAATTGTCACTGTGGTTGAATGATTAAGTTTTGTTTCACAGTGGCCTATGATCCTGTTTGATCAAGTGTTTTAAATCTTTTGACATTTTTGACAGACTTCCCCAAATCAATTCTGAATGAAGTCTTTTTTTCGGTTTTTCCAGAGGGTCCTTGGAAGATCTCAGAAGATTTGGTCTCTCTTCTTAGAAAAAGAGAAATATTAAATTAATAGGCTTATTTGATATATTCAATTACATTGGAAACATTGTCAAATAAAAGTGATGATTAACCTTCTTTAGGTTATATATGCATGGGTATATATTACTAATGTTTCCAAAACTATACAAAATTCTGTTAGATTTGTCAATGTCCTTACTGTCTATATAATCAGTCATAATTCCAGTTTTTTCTTAAAATATTGTATAGCACAAAAATTACCAAATTCCTTTGTCAATTGCATTATAATGAACTCTCACCGGATCTTTAACAGTGGCCATTTTAATTATAGTTACTCTTTTACTTTCATGCTTTCCTGAAAGCTTTTGCAAGCAGCTATGATATAAAATTGCAAGAGATTAATGGGAAGGACCCTGAAAAGTACTCTAGACAACAGGTTTCTGATAATTTTAAGATCATAACACTGACCTAGGTAGGGAAAAACCAATGGATTCTTAAAACTGCTAACCAAGCAAAACAAGAATTAGTTACATGGAACTGAATGAACTTATGGAAGTGATTACAATTTTTATGACTTTGTTTGAAACATTACTGGTTCTTCAATGTTTTGTTTTCTAGTTGTAAAGAACCTGTGCCCCATCCCTCCCCCCACCAATCTCAATCTCTCTCTCTCTCCCTTTCTCTCGGCTATCCATAACTTATACCTGTTTGGTAAAGTATACTTTCATAAGCAAAATAAAACACTTATCTTTTTCTCCTTACCTGATCCCTCCAGAATACTCTTATTGAGTATTCTCATTTTCATGGCAATATAGGTATTTAGATAAGTTCAATAAGAATTTGTATTCCTTATAACAAGATACAATTGGGCAAGTCCTTAACTTAGCTTCTTAGCCTAAAGAGACTTGTAAAGATATAATCTTAAATTCCTTATCACTAGACAGTTTTAAAGAACTAAGGTTGACTTTATGGAGCCAGTAAAGCCCCTTGGATATTAATAAAGCTTCGGCTGGAATATCATATTTGAGAATATTACATAGACTCACTATTCTTGCTGCACTATGTAAATAATCAGGCCAACTGTAATGAGACTGGACTTGTTTACAGACAAATGAGTCTTACCGTGATTGTCTTTGATAAAAATGAGATGACTACAGAAAAGAAGAGAATAGTAAAAAATAGAGAAGAATAGTAGAAAACTATAAGTGCTCTTGTTATCAGATTCTAGTTGTGTTCATTGTCTTTGAGGTTTTGTTATCTACCTGTAAACTTCAGAGAAATCACAAGAGATCATGTATGTACAACCTTCTGTGTGGTTGTACTTCTCTGTGGGCCACTCAGAGAGTTCAACAGAATACCCAGTGACATCATCAAGGACATTCAAACTGCAAACCAGAAAAATCCATCCGATTGGAACTGCCATTCCCATTCTACTATCTAAAGATGCTTTGAGCTCAAATCTAGAAAATTTCTTGACTGGCTGCTCTCTAGACTTGGAAACAGAGTTTATAATTTGCTTCAACTATTAAGCTTTATTTTTCTTTTGTTTCTATAGGAATCCCTCATAAAATACCCGATTCCTTACACCAATAGAGTTCTAACCCAGGTGGAAGCTCGCCTGCAAAACTACCTCCTGAAATGAAACATCCCCCTGCTCTAAATAATTATGATGTGGTTCAGTAATATAAAGCACTAATACAATATTCAAAGGCTTATTTCCACCAAGTCTAAAAAGCTTTCTGTGATCTGCATTCAAAAGAAGACAATATGTCCCATACACTAGAACATGGAGTCTTTAATTTATTGAAAAAGTCACTGATGAAAGACTGCATTTAAACCTCCTTAAAAGAGACCTTATCTGCTTATCTACAATTACAACAAGAATCTATAAATTTTTTAGCCAGAATTGTATTTGACAGTTGCATACCCTTAGACCATTTACTGGCTGAATGAGAAAGAATATATGTTATTGCTAATATGTCATGTTGTGTCTATGTAAATAACTCAGGAAAAAAATGGAAACTTAATTACACGTTATCCAAAAAACACAGATTGGCTTTGAAAAGTAAAACTTGAATCTGGGGACTTCCCTGGTGGCGCAGTGGTTAAGAATCCGCCTGCCAATGCAGGGGACATGGGTTCAATCCCTGATCCAGGAAGAGCCCACATGCTGCGGAGCAACTAAGCCTGTGTGCCATAACTACTGAGCCCACATGCTGCAACTACTGAAGCCTGTGCTCCTAGAGCCCGTGCTCCGCAATAAGAGAAGCCACCACAATGAGAAGCCCACGTACTGCAACGAAGAGTAGCCCCTGCTTGCCGCAACTAGAGAAAGCCTACCCACAGAACGAAAACCCAACCCGCGGCCAAAAATAAATAAATTTATTAAAAAAAAAAAAACACTTGAACTGATTATAACTTCTTTGATTGTTTTAGTTGGTTAAATCTTAGTTCCTAGGAATATTTGGTCTGGGGAGTTTTTCAATACTTGGCTTATTATTCTATGCATAGTCATGATATTAACCTCCCAAGTGCATTGTGTCCTCTTCGAGGGTTTTAACTGCCTTTCGGCAGCCACTCACACTTCAAATGAAATCCATCAGGATTAGACAGCTTGAAGGACTCAGTCATCTGACTGCCCATGTCTATGATGCCTGTGCAACTATTGGAAACAGTGACTATATGACCATCTGTCCCAGCAACTATATTAACAGTGGTACTGAGAGTAATGCTGTACTATTTGGTCACACCCTCAGCTTGCAGAAAGAATGACCAAAAGGGAAGAATTATTAAAATTTAAAAAATGGAGACCAGGGTTGAAGATCCCTCAGGCAGACAAAACCAGTTAAGCCACATAAGTGAAGCCATCTTGCATATTTCATGAATATAAGCAAAATTTAATTTAGGCTATTTCTTGCAAATGCCTCTGATAATCATAAATGAAACTCAACGACGTCTTCCTAAAATGATATGTGATAATAACTTTTAACCTCCCCTGTCGTCTGGAGACCTCCATTATAATAACCAATCACTGTAAAAGTCCTCATTTTTACTTTACAAGCCACCCTGTAACATAACATCCTGCTTCTGAGAGTCAATACCAGTTTCAGGTTTGCAGTATCCCAGTTCGTGAACAGTTTGTTTCTTGCTCAATAAAATATTCATATCAAGTAAAGATCTCTGAATTTTCTTTTGACAATAGAAAAGGTCATTATCTAAGCAAACCCTCACATGGAAGAAAATTAAGAGTAGGTTTAATCTTTACAAAGTGCTGACTTTGGGCCCAATGACCTCTTGGAGCAAGGGGTGGTCCTAGAAGCTGGCCAACTGCTTTCCTCCAGAGTCCCAGCAGGCTGATCAGATGAACAGGCCCACCATTTCGTCAGCCACTGCCATTTCCTTCCCACTGACAGAGAATTGCTGTGCATTGAGTAGGAGCGGGTGGTGCTGTGGAGAGGCCACCTGAGCCAGAATTCTTTGTGAAGGAGAAAAATGCTGAAAACATGGAGGGAACTCTGCTTGGTCAGGGTTCAAAACAGTCCTCCATGGAAAGTTGCTTTGAGAGCCATTCTGCTTCCATTCTCTTTCACATCCATCAAAGCTTTTCTTTTACGTAGAAAAAAAGGAAACGTTTAAGCAAGAGAAAACGTTTCGTTCAGTCTTGTCTTTGCATTCTTTGCAAGCTGTAACCTTGACAGAAGCAAGTTGATTAGCAGAGTTAATAAGGGAAAAATAGTTTGCAGAAAGGCATCGTGTTCTAGAGGGTATGTGGCATCGTGTGAGAAGGGGACTGGAGAATGCCACGAACGTGAGGAGGACGGGAGTTGCTTCAGTGGGTCTTTCTTTTGGTTCCTGTCTACCTCTGACTGTTGTCCTCAAAGGAGCAGGGTAGAGAGAAGGGAGCAGTCACCCCATCCCACCCAGACAGTCCAGCGTGTCCAGCGGGTCCAGCTGTGCTTGGCCCCAAGGTACAGGTGGTGGGGGAAGATGGAGCACATTGGTGGTGGAGAGGAGACCAGCCTTCCAAAACTACTTGGGGCGTGTGGAGGGTGAGAAGCGTTTGGCACTGGGACTCCAGAATTAAAGTTTAGTGAATCCAGGTAACAGAAATATCTGTTCTGAGTAGAAAACCCCACAGATTCGAAGACTTTGGGGAAAAGGGCTTAAGCCATCAATCCTGGACAGGGCAAGGGCGGGGGATGAGGGTTTGGGGCCAATCATACTTTGTTCTTCTCGAAGAAACATAACACAGAGCATGAAGATTGTGTGTATTTTCACCAATGTAGTCTGGTTTATGTGAATATCAGGAATGGCCTTGAAAAGCTAAAGCCAGCCTGTATTGCAAGAGCAGGGTGGTGTCCTCTTTGCCTTTGTGTCCTGGGGGAGGGCTGTTGGTATTTATAACCTCAATCATGTTGCATTGGAAAGCTCCCCTCCTTCACTTTCTCCACCACCTGCAGCCACCCCGTTACTCCTGAGACCGGATGCCTTATTTCCTAAGTTCAGTGAAAGGGCTGTGGTCCCAAGAAAGCCCACTTGAGGTCACCTCATGCATTAGAAGGCCAGACACCTCCCCTTTTGTGCTTGAAAAACAGAAATTGACAATTAAACTTCAAAAGTTAGGAGGCTGAGAAAAAATAAACAGAAAAGATTTAAATGAGGAAAACAAAGTTTCTGCTTTCTCAGAAAGATCAGCCTCTACAAGCCGACTCTCAACAATGTGCCTGTTGGTTCCCACCCCCCAAACGCTCCTTCTCAGTCTCAACACTGATACATTCAGTCTTTTGGGACAAAGCACCTCTGTCCTCGTGAGCTGCACTCCCCTGCCAGCCAGCTGGGAGCTGCCGGACCCAAGGCCACCAGGCGGACAAACAAAGCTCTTCGAGGAGGTTCGTCTGGATGTACTGACCTCGATTCACTGTGGGGGTCTGGTTGGTTTCGTCTGCTTCCAAGTGGAAATGGGAGTTGAAGAACACTGATTCAGAAGTGGTTCATGGCAAGCTGAGGGTTCTCCTCCCCACAGCCATCAGCAAGCTAGAATTTACCCAGAGAGTGAACTGTGTGGCCTTAAGCAAATCTCTTGGAACTGCTCCAGATCTCAGTTTTCTCCCCTGTAAAATGGGCATATCACCATCTGCTCTGCCTTCTGACCAGGTTATTAGGAAGGCCAAATGAAGGAATATTTGGTAACTATTAAATACCATACAGGTGTTTTTAGAGACACCTTCCTAGTGTGATTTCAGGAGTGTGAAGCTAAGGCTCTCTACCTGCCCACCTCTTCTTCCTTAGCCTTAAGGCCTGAAATAGCTTGAAAAGGAAGCAAGTCTTCATGTTTACTAATAAGATGCCAGCTAACATGCAGTTACTCCAGGGAGGCGATGTGCAGTGATACACTTAGGCCTCCGGATGAGTGAGTGCATCAGAGGTGCAGAGCCAGGTGTGATAGGAGGAGGGACAGAGAGAACTCTTACAGTTGGAATGTGGGTGCATAGGGAAGGATGAAGATGAGGAAGACAAGATTCCTGGGATAAACCTTATTTTACAGTTTGGCTGGGGACTGATTCAGCCATTCAGGACTTTTCTTCAGAGATACAGATTGAAATTATTAAGGAAGAAGAAAGATATATTTCATCCCATCTGGTTCTTTAGGAGGTTTGATGCCGTGGAAAGCAGCATTTTATTAAACTTTACCAAACCCCAGACCCATGGGCATGGAGGAACATTCTTTTTTTTTAATTATTTAATTATTTATTTATTTATTTATTTATTTATTTATTTATTTATTTATTTATGTCTGTGTTGGGTCCTCGTTTCTGTGCGAGGGCTTTCTCTAGTTGTGGCAAGCGGGGGCCACTCTTCATCGCGGTGCGCTGGCCTCTCACCATCACGACCTCTCTTGTTGCGGAGCACAGGCTCCAGACGCGCAGGCTCAGTAGTTGTGGCTCACGGGCCTAGTGGCTCCGCGGCATGTGGGATCTTCCCAGACCAGGGCTCGAACCCGTGTCCCCTGCATTGGCAGGCAGATTCTCAACCACTGCGCCACCAGGGAAGCCCGAGCAATATTCTTGACACCAAATCTATGCCCCTGGCCATTACCCACATTTCGCTTATTAGGATTTGCCCAGACAACCTCAGTGTAGTTTATTTCCTGAGACATTTCTTGCCTGATGATCTAACCTCTCCTCTAATCCAAAGCTTCCTAACCCATGTGCCACATCACACTGGTGGGCTACAAGGACGCTATACGTGTGCAAACACTTTCAGCCCCCTGGGCAGCTGTGTTGGACCAGGATAGCCTCTCACCTTAGGCAGTCCTGGAACCATCCCTTTATTGCCTAAGTCTGTGTGCCATGATGTGAACAAAGTTGGAAAGCATTGCTCTAGTCTACATTCTACAACATCTAAAGAAAACGTTCTCAATGTAAATCCTACCCCATCATTTCCTTTCAGTGACGCCTTATTACCCATAGAATAAAGTTGAGACTCTTTAGCAGGAAAGTTGTGAATGAGCCCTGAGTGATCTGGCTCCTGCTTTTCCTCCCAGTTCTGCATTCTGGTCACCGCAAGCTGCCTGCTGTTTCCTGAATGCATCATGCTACTCTTCTCTCTGCTTTTTGCACATGCTGTTTCCTCTGCTTAAAATGGCCTTCCTTTTTAGTTCTCATGGGGATTTCTTCCCTTCCTTTAAAATTCGTCTCCACTATCACTTCCTCTGGGCAGGTGTCTCTGGTCTCTGACCTCCTTAGGCTCTGCTAAGCCTTTATTTGGAAGCGCTCATGTGGCCTTGCACATACCATCTTACAGCGTTTATCTTACCGCTGTGATCATTTGTGGACCTATTTTACTCCATTATAGTTAGCCCCAGGAGGATAGGCTCTGTGTTTCATTTATCTTGAGACTTGAAAATAATAGGTGTTTAACAATTAATTATTGGAGAATAATTGATCCATCTATAATGTTACAAAAGAAACTATTTGATTTTCAGATGAAAGCTGATTGACAGTATTAAATCACAAAATTCTTATTAGTGATCACTAATTTTATTGGAAATGTACTATGTGACAAGCACACAGTGTGGAGAGTTTTATGCGCCTACTTTGTAGTCCTACAGTGTAAAAACAACTATCTCCAATTTTCCAGGTGAGGAAAATGAGGCTGAGAGAGATTAGGTGACTTTGCCAAGTTCACCAAATTATTTAGCAGCAAAGATATGTTTCATTCAAGGCATTTCTGCCTTCAGAGATGGAGTTCTTTCTTCTCTCCCACTGCGGCTTTGAAATGCACATTGGGATATATGTTGAGTACACATTCCTTACCTGGACAGTTCAGTACCTGTCAATACCTAAGTGTGTTTGCTTCCAAGTCTCACATGCATTTTGCTTCCCTCACCCCTTGCTCTGCTCTATTTGGCTAAACCCAGACTAGAACTTTGGCACCTTTGGATCTGGTCATAAAGCGGGCAAAGGGCTGAGGAGGCTCATTAAGTGTTGACTACATCCCATCTGTAATTTCTCCTGCCGAGAATCTATTGTGTAGAAGCTTAAGCATAAGGGTTTTCAGAAATCAAAGTGGAACAGAGCGAGGCAAACTGTAGAGGGAGGGTAAGGAGACCTGCACGGCTACTTTCGGGTGTGCTAATGGGAACACTGAGCCTGGGCTTGCACGGAGGGAAAAATCATGACCTAAAGGTAAAGGTACCTGTCATAGTGAGAATGATGATGAGGGGATATACACCAGAGATAGTTAAGAGAGTCAAAAGCCAGATGCCTTGTGTGGGGAGGGGGTTTAAATGGGAAATTTCTGTACCTTCCTGTCAATTTTGTTAGAAACCTGAAACTGCCAAAAAAAAAAAAAAAAAAGGTCTTGAAAAAAAGAACACTCAGTGTTAGGTAGACGTTTTTGGCAACACTTTTGTTTCAGATATATATATGTATATAGAAACATATATATATATATATATATATATATATACACGCATATATATATATACACACATATGTGTGTGTATTTGTTGGATTGTGATGTAAAATGTATTTTTTAGGTCAGAAAAGTTTGCAAGCCACTGTAGTTGTTATACTTGCAACTAAAAGCTCAAATTAACCTCAGAAAAAGTTAAATGCTTAAATAGATGCAGGACATTGAAAAGCCATTGATACATTTACTCTGAACATTTATAACCTAATATGTGCCAGGTGGGTAACAAAAGGACAGTTAGGACCAAAGGGACAATTAGGACAGTCGGGGGAAGGGGGCAAGTCTAGTTTTGTATATGTAGACCAGACATACTGAGAGCCGGTCAAATAAAGAGAAAACCACCAGCCACAGAAAGTTTCTTGCACCTGACACAATCCTACACAGCTCAGTATCACTTCTTCTGAGAAGGCCTCTCTAATCCCTTAGAAATTAAGGGCTTTCTTCTTCCCACCATCATGATGGGGATATGGGAAGCCATTCTGCCACATTAGGAAAATGAAACTAAAATTTCAAATTAGGAAAAGGATAAAATATCATCCAGTAAAAAAAAAAAAAAATTAAGATGTTTCTACTTCTCCTAGGAAATCAGGACAAATCTGTTCAGGTGAGACCAGAGATAAGGAGTAAGGAAAAGAAGCTGTCTAGGATAAGGGCAGTGGGCTACATAGGTGGCAAATCATGCAGGAGTGCCTGAGAGGCAGGCCAGGACAGTTGCAGTAGGAGAATGCCAAGAAGAGTGCATTTGGGAGCAGAATTTGCATGTTGCAAACCGAGTCATTCAAGAATTCTCATGTTTACATGTGGTCTACACCCTTTATATTTAATACAGCATTACTCTAACAACAGCCAACATTACCTTGGTGCCTACTCCCTGCAAAGCATGGTTCTAAGTGTTTTACCTTTATAATCCATCTAATCCTTTCAGTAACCCATGAGGTAGGGACAATCTCCACCCTCATTTTATAGGCGAGAAAACTGAGCACAAAGCAGATACCTTTTTGGAAGTAGCAGACTCAAGACTTGAACACAGGCGGTCTGCCCCTAACGCTGATCCTTAACCACGTAATATACTGCCTCGGCTCGTTAAATTCTTCAGTGTAAATTTCTGTGATGAGTATTTGTCTTGTAAATCATTTATTTCCAGGCAAGTATATGACATTCGTCAATATTCCATAAAAGTAAATTAGCTGGCACAATTCAAGGAAAACGGAATGGGAGAAGGTTTAACATTTGTCACCCTCACTAGGTTGTCAGTCTCTTG
The DNA here is from genome assembly GCF_028021215.1 of Eschrichtius robustus. Lineage (NCBI taxonomy): Eukaryota > Metazoa > Chordata > Mammalia > Artiodactyla > Eschrichtiidae > Eschrichtius > Eschrichtius robustus. Next base: position 41,123,733 of record NC_090838.1, read on the forward strand.
AGGATCAAGGGTCCTCCCTTGATCTCCCTTATAACAGGTGGTTTAGATCTTCACACAAAGCAGGTGATCATAAACACCTTTCAATCAGTTCTCCCCTCCCAGCAATTTAAGTTCTGTACAGTTTCCAGCCAAACCAGGGTTTGTCAGAATCACCAGGCCCGCCTCCTTGCGCTACCCTCCCATGGCCTGGAGTGGTTGCCAGGAAATGGCTGCCCAGCCAGGAACAATATTTCCAGGCCCCTGCATCCTGGTGGGGCTGTATGGAATTCTGGAAATGGAATTGAGCGAAAGATCTACCCAGCCAGAATTTACTGGAAGGAGAAATAAATTTTTGTCATGCTAAGCCACTGTGATTTGGGGAGGTTGCGTGTTAATAGCAGTTGAGCCTACCCTTATGAAGACACGGTGATTTCTTTAACTAAAAAAAAAAGAAGGAAATGGGATTCCGAGTCTGCATCACATATGGCTTTTGGCCATGTAGCTTGACTGGAGGCAGAAGCCCCCGGGGACTTGTTTTTGTCCAGATTAGTTATTTGTCGCTGTCTTGTCCTTATCCAATCATTAGAACACAGGAACACCCCTGTTCTGAGTGTCAGAGAGAATGGCAGCCCCAGGACGCTTCTCTGACAAAGGGCTATTGTATAATCAACCATTATGTCATCCCTTCGCAGTGCCTGCTCTGCCTCCTGTTCTTTTTTGGCCAGCCCTGTGAAGAAAACAGGTGAGGGGAATTTTTGTTTTAATCCACTGACCATTGTTCTCCCCGGGTGTTTTGCCTTTAAAATGCCTTTGGTCTTCGAATGCAGACTGATCATGGTTTTTGCTGAAAGAATCATCATCTTGCTGCTCAGCTGGTCACTTTGTCTCTCTGTCTGGCAGCGGCAAGTATTATTATTAGACAATTTCTCTTCCCTCTCAGGGGAAAGAGCAGACGGTGACAAACACACTTTTTCTGGTGGCTTTTGTGTCTGAACCCTCCACGCAGTGGAGGAGGAGGCAGCCACTGCCCAGGGTGGCAGGTTTATTGATCGAGATCGTCAGCAGAGAGGCCTCTCCCAACACAGTCTGGCAGCTGGCACTCCCCACGACTCCTCAGCAAGCATCCATTACGGGCTTGCACAGAAGTCCCCAGGAGCCGTAACAGGAGAGCTGGCAGGGAAATTCTCCGTATTCTGTACACACGCCCACTGAGCTCGGCTTCTGCAACATGTCTTTTTTTTTTTCTTCTTAGTAATTATGTCCTACACTTGAACAGTACATTGTCTTTACAAAGTGAGTCCGCCTGGCTCGCCCCATGGGATTCTCACATCCTGGTGAAGTAAGGGGCGCAGGTTCTATTACTCCCAATTTATAGAGGAGGAAACGAAGGATAAAGCAATTTACTTAGGGTAACACAGCTTCTGAGTGCTAGGGATCCAGGGAGGAGACTCTCTTACACATTCTCTTCACTTCATGGTGTCACTTCTCATAGAAAATGAGCTGAAGCCTTGGGTGGTGTGTGAGCCTGCTTCCACTGGAGCCCTCAAGTCCAGCAAAGACAAAAATCCCCTGCTAATCGTTACGTTGCCGCTCACAAAACTACAAATCCGCACGCCCAAGGTACTTCAGGATAATGTGTATGTATTGTAGTAAGGAGGCAAAGTTGGGTAAGAGAAAATGTCACTTTTTTCCAATAAAATACAGATGAAAATATGTGTAATTAATAATAGTCTGGGCTTTTCTTTAAAATAATATAGTAGAGGATGATTTGGGGGGAGTGGGGAGACCTAGATGAAACAAGGTTGGCCATTTATTGATAATTGTTGAAGCTGAGTCTTAGGGACGTTGGAGTTATTATGTTACTTTCTGCACAGGTTTGAATATTTAAATATTTTCAAAACAAAATGCTAAACATATAAAGATGCACTGATAGGGTAGAGAAGCCCCTGTCTTTGGAATCTGTAAGTAGAAGTAGCAGACCCCTTGGTGAGCATATGCAAGAGAGCACCAGGTGAGGGGACCCCCGCCCAAAACCACTAGAAGCAAAGGCTGTCTGCCACTGTGTTTTTATTTTGGGGAGAGAAACTTCCCAATAGTAACTAAGTAAAGGAGATGGTAAATCCTTCTTGCTCCTAACAGCTTTTGTTATTGTGAACTATGCTTTATTTAGGTTTTCGAGTTGCACCAAGTGTTTGGATGAACTGGTGGTCGTGCTGTGTGTTTGAAAGCTGCATTAATGCCAAATAGGCCATTAGGGATCCAGCCCTGAGAACTTTTATTCCTGAGACAAATCCCAAATGCCCTGTTGGGAGAAAGCAATTGGAGAGGAAGAGAAAAGCCCCGAAAAGCCCCCAGGAATGTGAGAGGAGAAGAAGAGGGGAGGGTTGGTAGACCACGTTCGAACAGCAGGAAGGAGGGAGGCGGGACGGCACTCTGGGAGCTGTGATGTAAGAGGTGGGGATGGATGCGTTGCGGGCAGGTTGCCCTTCATCACCAGCCTTAGCTACCGGTGACCTTGAGGGGATGCCACTGCCTCCAGGCCTGTGAGGCTGGAAGCTCCCAGAGCCAGTTCTGCCTGACAGGGCTAAGCCATTTTAACACATTGCTTATTCTGCTGGCAAGGCACGGGTTAGAAATCTGTAGATGGCCTTTCTATGGCTCTGTGCAAGTCTGGAAGGCCCAAGGTGGGGGGCTGTTGGGGAGAGAAGAGGCTGAGCCCTGAGAAGTTTACATTCTGAGCTCCTCTGAGTCCTTGTCTCCTCGGTGCCGGAATTTTTTTTTTTTTTTTGTCTGCATACATATAGAATTTTATTATGTGGTTGCATTGCACTGGAAAAACATCACCAAAATAAGACATAGCCTGTGGACATTCATATCATTATCCGTCAGGTTATGCTGGTTTATTACTGACACATAACATAACACATAAAGGACTTCTCTCCAGAAAACTATGTCAGTGCCGGAATTTAAAAGGATGATTATTTGTGAAAACAGTTCATCCAGCTGCATTCCCACCTTATGTTCTGGGAAGCTGCGGATTCACACAGACAGGGAGAGAGCTGATGTTAACTCAGCAGGTTAGGAGACGAGATTGAAATCGAAAACAATTCAAGCTTTTTAAAAATCTGTTTTCCTTTTGCCTAAATGTATTTTTTCCCCCTTTAACTAGAGGATAACTAACTAGGGCCTGTGAGAACATGAGTTTGTTCATTTGGTCCACTCCCAGCCCCAGCAACTTGTTTTAATTGAACTGAGTAGTTTCATTAGAGACATGGCTGCTGGTTTCCTGTATTGACAGTGACATTTTGTGGGAGGTGGTTTCTGAACTAAACCTGTGCAGAAGAGGACCCCAGGGCACACTGAGGAAGGCCTCGGAGCTCAGGTACACAGGTCCCGACACAGGTGCCAGACTTACTGGCAGTAAATTCTGCCTTTCCCTTGATTACATGCAAAGCGCCCTTAATGTTTTACACCCATTAATCTCCTGTCATTCTCAAGTGACCTGGGAGTGGTCTCAGTGAGCCTTTTACTCCCATTTAGAAGATAGAATAATTAAGGCTTAGAGCTGTGGCAGAGTTAGTTAAGAGCTCATTTCCCCAGATCCCGGGTCATGGCAGCAAAGCATGCTGCCTGCCATTCCAGTCAGCAGGGCCGTTACACCCTCATGCCTCTCTTGCTGCAGACTTGCTTTCCAGCAAATCCATCTTTTTACCTCCCTTCTTGGTTACCAGAGGGTGACCCAGAGACCACTGTGCAAACGAATAACTTTGGAACCCTAGCGTCACCCCATTGCCAGTACAACCACCTGCACTTATGGAGGCTTTGTGGAGTCTCACGTCACAGGGCTGAGTGTTACCTAAATGCTAAACATGGTGATTGAAGAACAATCAATTCTGCATCCTGGGGAGCCTCTGTGGACTCATACGTTCATTCTAGACCAAGACAATATTGTCTTAATGCATCGCTTTGACATAATGTGTCAGAACCAGCCTGCTCTATTTTCCTTTGTTTATAAACCACAGTCTTGCCTTTGGGGAAGCGCTTCAGAGAAAAAAAAGAATCAACAAGCAGGTTTGCACATTAGCTTGGAGTCCCATGTTTAAACTTTGGTTCCAACACTTAACAGCTGTGTGACCTAGGGTAAATGAGTTACTGTTTCTGAGTCTCGGTTGCCACAACTCTAAACAATAAAAAGAGTACTTAAAGGGGACAATATTTGTGAAGATGTCTTGGAAAGGGTAATAAAGATGAGAGCAACAATCATAATACTTTTATATTATTGAAGAAGTAAGAAGTTGGGATGGTTTTTCACTCTGCCTTGGGGAAGCTGAGATGCCCTGAATTCCAATCAAAGCAGAAATCTTGTAGTGGGGAGGGAGCATTAAAAGCATACTAGGCTGAGAGCTGAATGCTGTTACAATGATCAAACAAGCCTTCGATTGTGGTAAAAACAATATGACACAAAGGAATAAGGATCCTTTGAAAGATATACAGATATACAGAAAAAGTATCGTTATCTAATGCTAAAACACAAAGGACTAAAATTTGATTTAAGTCATTTGGTGGACAGATTTGTTCGGCCTTCTTCCTGCTCTTAAAGAATGATCCAATGGAAGCCCAGTTCTAGGTGCAGGAGGTACATGGGAAGCAGACGGCCCCCTCCAACCACAGAGTGGTGAGCGGAGAGCACCTGGCTTACAGGAAGAAGGGCAGATGGAAAAAAGAATTGGCCACAGCATGGCCCTTCACGGGGCCCAACCAGAACCTCTGGAGGGATGAGAGCAGAGAGAGATTATTGCAGCCAGATGCACCTCCTGAACACCTCCAGACATGTTTTGAACACCAACTCTGAACCCAGCATTTTATACATGGGAGACATGCCAATCACCAGTGATATTTATCATTATCTCACACCAAGTTCAAAGAGGTAGATCATTCATTCACTCAGCATGTATTTATTGAGCATCTTCTATGTGCCAGGCAGTGTTCCAGGTTAGTGGAAGGAGGGAAGAACCGGGTTGACAATGGTCCCGGTTTGTGTGGACTGTGAAATCCAAAGGATGCGATGATTGTAATTTGAGGTAAGTGCTGGGGTGAAAACAAAGATGGGGCTGTCGCTGTGAAGATGAGAGGAAAATGACAAGGAAAAGCTTCTCTTGATGAGGACTCATTTTGGGGAATTGTTGGTAACAGCTGGGACTTGAAACTAGGGGGCCACGTGCATTCCAGTAGGACACACCGCTAAAGACACAACCCCCTTAAATCATGCTGTCTTATATCATGAAAAGGGAAACAAAACCATTCTGTCAGGATCTCCTGCCCTCCTTGCATCTTTAGTAAGAGCTGGCTTTTAGCACTGAGGTTTCCGCACTCGCTCTGTTGATTTACGGAAGGCCTGGTTTATGTCAGTCATGGTGCCAACTTCATGGGCTAAGACAGTGAATAAGGTACAGTTGTCGCTCTCAAGGACCCAATCGAGAGGTTAGAGAGAAAAGTGATTTGGTGTGATATGTGCAATGACACAGGTGCAGGGGTGGTTCTAGGACCCCCGAAAAAGGGGCAGCTCATGGAGCCTGTGGGATCTTGAAGACTTCTGAGAGGAGGTGAATCTGTACCAAATCCTGTAGGTGTATTTGTATTAAAATAAAATAGGTAATCAGAACAGGGGAGGGAGGGACAAGACTATTTTGGTAGGGGGAGCTTCTTGTTCTGAGACTTGCAAGGAAGAGGAAACTTGGCGTTTTCCAGGAACTGCAGGAAAATCATCGTGGGTAGAGGAGAAGAGTGAGGAATGTGTAAGAACTGAGTCTGTATGTGAGCAAGCATCAAGTCAGGAAGGCTCTTGCTGAGCTGTATTGGGGAATTTAGGGAATACAGGGAGCCCGGAGAGGGTTTAAGCAGGGGTGTGAAATGATCAGACTTGAGTTTCGGAAGTCCCCTCTGCTGCTCTGTGGCGATGGGTGGGAGGGATGAGATTGAGGCAGCACACCATGATGAGTTCGAAGGCTCTAGCAAACACATGGCTCAGAAGCGACCTGGTGAGGTTAAGGGCATGGCTTTAGCATTAGACGGATCAGGGTCTCAGTCTTTGCTATGCTATTCATATGCTATGTATCCTTTAAACATGAGTTTTCCTCTCTGTAAAATGAGGATAAAAATAGTGCTTCCTAATAAGCATGTTGTGAAGATTAACTGAGGTGTTGTGAATGCACGTAAAGTTCTTAGCACAGGACCTAACACGTGGTAGTTGGAAAAGCAAGCTAGAATTTTTTCATAACCTCCAATTATGTCACCAATAGCTTTTCATGTGACCCCATTTTGCTACCATACGTCTTAGAGTAATGTTCTTAGTTCAAGATTCTGGCCTCCTTCCCCAGTATCTGCTTTGTTGACTTCAATTAGAAGCCAAAAAGCAAACAAAGGAACTCTGCCCTATTGTATTTCTGTCTGAGACTGATAAGGATGGAAGCATTTTCAGTCCAACTAGCTCTAGGAGTAAGGAAAACACATGAGAAAGGAGAGCTTGGGGAGAGGAGGGGTTCTTTTCTCTTTTCATCTACTGCTAGGTAAACATGGCCCTGGTGCTTTGTGAACGCCCAACTGGTGTTAGCTAGGATTGTTATTGTTGGCTTGGTCAGAGTTTGGAGGCTGCCGGCCCACAATCGGGCCAAGAAAAAGGTTCACAGGAGAGATCTACTTCTGTTTTAGATTAAAAATCACTGAGGGCAACTCTGGCATAGGCAGCTTCTATGTTTAATACTCACCCTTCCAGGCTACCAGGATGATTTTTCCAAATCAAAGCAACCCCTTCTATCGCCACTACACACACCCCTTTGCATCTCTGGTCTGTCATTGGTGTCATTGAAGGAACTCCTCTATTGAATGGGACGCACCTGCTAACACCTTTCATTTGATTTGGCTTTCTCTGGCTCTACTGAGTATCTGCATACTAATAGTTCACTGATGACCAAGTAGAAGCAAAGAAAAATTAGTTTATACGTGGATAATCATTTTACCATTTGCTTCTCTGGAATTCAATCTGAACCACACAAACTAGCAGCTGCTCCTGTTTACCTGTGCTGAGGACTAATCAGAGTTCTAAAGAGTAGAGTTTTATTCCAGATAACTGGGGCATCTGGAAGCACTGGGCAATGCAACTGAAGAGGAAGAAAAAAGGTTTAGTGATATTGAGAACTTGATAAATGTGTACCAATGAGTTAGACTGAGTATACCACCGAGGAGATGACGTACGTCATCTTCGCTCTCATTCTGTTCTGCACATTTCTTTGCATATGTGCCCCTATGGCCACCTTCACTGTTTATTTTGCTTGACCATTCTTAGAAGTGAATTATTTCATCTCAACTTTTCTCCTGATCCCATGTTATCATTTTTATTGACTACTCCCATGGACTCTGTTTTGTATCACAGCAATACTCACCCATTACAGCAAAGAGAGAAAAAAAAAAAAAAACCCAGTGCAAAGGAAAGGTATGGGATTATTTTAGGAAACTATGAAGTGGCACCGCAACTTAATCACTTAGCAATATTGCTGAGCCTTTCACTAAGAACTAGGGTGACATACAGATGTATGGGATCCAGATGATTTTAACATTTAGAGATTTGGAAGTGTTTGAATTTAGTTGATGAGTAGATGTGGCCAGTAGCTTTGGGGCATCTCTTTAAAAATGCTGATTTGATGGATGATTGAGTGAGAAGAGGATGCCCCTAGGAACCTGATTGGTGTGTGGAATGCCTGGAAGCAGTCAGCTCAGGGAAAACTCACGAAGACCTTTAACCTCTCCCAAGAATGTGGACGGTGTTTGAGCACCCTGAAGGGAGGGGCTCTAGGTGGAAGTTGAGGGAACTTTTTCCACGGGAGGGGTGAGGAGTGGAGGGGCAGTGGAGGAGTTGGGGGAGATGGAGACAGGCTTAGGGTGTGTCAAGGACAGTGGCCAACACAGGAGGCTTTGGTTCACGGCCGGCTGAATGGGACGTAGTGAAGTAAGAGTTCTCTCTTCTCAGTCCAACTAATGAGCTAGTGCCCACGAGAGAAGGTGGATCCTCACCCCCATGGCTCTCATCGTGGCAGCAGTGGGACTGGAGAGGCGTCATATGGAGTGACTTCATGGGCAGTGGACATCGGCAAGTTGGCCAGAACCAGAGGACCACATCTGACCACATGTGATCCTCCCCCAGAATTTGCCAGTGTATCTCAGGGACACTTTACAGGCGAAGTGAAAGCTGACTTTATAAAGGGAGTGAGGGAGTTGGGCAAGAAATAAGATACTTTATAATTTACTGTTACTACAATATGATTTGTTTCTACTATGCTGGTGGAATTTGAGGAAATTTAGGTTATGTATATTGGGAAATGTTCCATAAGCAAATAATGCATAATTTGGCCAAACATTCAGATAAGAAGCATCCTCTGGTTTTGGTTTTGGTTTTTTATTTTTATTTTTTTTATTGTTTTGTTTTTATTTTGGTTTTTTTGTTTGTTTGTTTTTTGTTTTTTCATTCTCATCAGCTTCTTTTTTTCTGGTAAGTTTCATGCTGAAAGCCTAAATCATTTCCTTAATGTTCCTTTCTAACCCATCAATTCTACCTACCTCACACCTGCACCGTTTCCTCCCTTTTTTCCAATGGCACATTTAAAATCACTGGCTTGGTTTGTTTTGTTTGACCAAATCTGTTAGCACTGAATTATCTTCCCAGATTCTTGTGCAAATATTATGTAAACATTTATAATAGATTGCCACTGAAATCCCAGGCAACACACATTGCCCTTGGGCACTCTCCCTTTGCAGCTGTTATGATTGTAAGAGATGATTTTCAACATCAAAAAAGTGGACAGAAGTAAAAAGTGAGCAAAGAGCCCAGACTCCGGGCTTAAAGCTGTGTGAGCCGGAATGTTGCGCAACCTCTCTGAGTCTCAGTTTCCCCATCTTCAAACTGGGTCTAATGATACTCTCTACATCCTGGGGTCACTGTGAGGATTAAATGAGAGAACGTGATCACAGCACACAGCTGCAGCAACACATACAGAGGCTCAGTGAAGAAGGAAACCCTTACAACGCTGTGCTCTAGGTGTAGAATTTCATCTTCTAAGTCAGGATGATAGTGGAATCCCTTGTGAATCAAAACTGGGGGGAAATGTACTGTGGCCCCTGAAGATGATACTAAAGAATTCTGGTTTCTGTCCTTGGACCAGGTGGCCTTTTGTGGTTACCTGACACTTCAACATAAGTCAGCAGGGAACCTGGCACTTTGAATTATATAGATGCAGTGATGTAACATTATGTCCTTGAAAAAGCTAGAGAGTTTGGTGGGGTTCAGTAGCACTCAGTAGAATTCTAGCAATTTTTAGAATCAAGAGGTCTGTGCTATAGTTGAAATAAGATGGACTAGGAGGCAGACACACTTTCTGGGGTCAAATCTTGGCTCAGTGATGCACCAGTCACACCATGGACAAATCTTATAGCCTTCCTGGGCCTCGCTCTCTTGTGTACCAAGAGGCTTTAATGCCAGCTGTCTCACGAGGTTGTTTTGGGCTAATCACAGTTGCTGACGTATAGTAGGTGCTGGGTAAATCTTGGTTTCCTTTCCATTGTGCTTCCGCCTTCTAAGTTCTACACCAACATTATGCTCAGTATACATTAATTGAGTATTAGAATATGAGAGCAAAATGCATTGCAATGTTCCAGGAAGACACTGGTGAATCTGGGTTTTTCTTCTTTGCCTAATAAATTAGCAGGAATTAGAAATCCTTTTGAGACTTCCAGACAGCGAGTAATTATGAACCAAATTATTCTACTTTGTTTGCATGGTCATCCTTTGAAGGAAGAATTGCTAAAGTATTGGACAAGTTGTTTTGGTGAAGTTCTTGTGTGTTGTGGTATATAGGTGGTACTGTTTATTGAACAGCATCTATGTGACAGACACTGGACTGAGTAATTTACATAACCTACCTTTGGTCTTCACAGCAACCTTGGATTCAGATTCTGCTTTCGTTTCAAAGTGTATACTTTTGGGCAAATCATTTAACCTCTCTGACCCTCAGTTTCCTCATCAGTACAAAATAATAACCTCTGTATTACTGCTATAATCTGAATGTTTGTGTCCCCTAAATTGGCATGCTAAAATTCTAACCCCCCAAGGTGATGGTATTAGGAGGTAGGGCCTTTGTAAGGTGATTAGGTCATGAGGGTGGAGCCCTTATGAATGAGATCAATGCCTTTATAAAAGAGGCCCCAGAGAGACACCTTGCCCCTTCTACTATGCGAGGATGCAGTGAGAAGGTGCTATGAACCAAAAAGTAGGTTCCCATCATACACTGAATCTGCCAGCACCTTGAACTTTGTCTTTCTAGCCTCCAGAACTGTGAGAAATAAATTTCTGTTGTTTGTTAAGTCAACAAGTCTATGGTATTTTGTTAGCAGCCCAAATGGACAGAAATACTTGCACATTGTGAGAATCAAATGAGATAATGCCTGTCAAAGTGCTTTGCAAACTGTCAAATACTCTGTAAATGTTAGCTATTGTTATGAATTAAAGGAACCATTAGGAACAGAAATCTGGGCTATTTTGATGTCTCTAAAAGCCGTAGCCCTGTGCATCACTATAGTTGAGAACAGTGCAGGAAGGGACTAATCTTTCGGGAGGTATCTACTATATTCTAGATATTCAGTGAGGGCTTTTGCATACACGTTCCTGGAGTTCTGGGTATCGGTGGTAGACTCCTCAATAACTTCCTTTGCCTTCAAGTTGTCATTCCAAGTGCCTCAGTGCATATGAAAAATGCAGCTCAGGGGCAGAGCTACATGCATAGCTATCTAAACGTCAACATCCAAGTCCGTCACAGGAAGACTGAGGACCACCACATCAAAATCCCCAACTCTTTCATTCTTAATAACAGAGGTCTTTTTTCCTTAAGAAAAATATCCATGAGGTAACATCTCTTCTCTGCCTCATCCTTTCGTGATCTGTGTCTTCAGGACAAAAATGAGCCCACTTTTTCTTGAACGGGATGCTTTTCCAGTTATTTATTTATTTATTTGAGAAAATCGTCATCCAAAGCACTTCAATCAAATCTCCTTTTGTATTTCTCCTCCCCGATGCCTGCTCAGCCAGGCGACATGCATGCCACTTCAAATTGCTCCTAACTAAAGAATCAGAACACTTGCTGCAGCTTGTTTTCTTTTATCCATTTCTTGGTGCTTTCAAAATCCTGGCACTGATGGCGTGAAAGGTGAACTTTTTTGTTCCTCAGCTTTGGGATAAAATATGCTTTGCCTAAAGCACACTCTGAGCATTTTCCTTTGTACCTTCGAGATGGAAAGAAAGAGCTGGAAACAGACTGACAGACCTACGTGTGCATGTTCTTGGCTGACAAATGAATGAGCTGGTGCCTTTCTGATGTTGCTGACAGAACTGCCATCCTCCTAATGGAGGGGTGGGGGAAGGCCCTGCCTTTCTCTAGGAATGGGGCCACAGAGTGACTACAGGCTTGTGAAACAGCAAGCCAGCCTCCATGGTTACGACAGTTGGGCTTGTCTTTGACTGTCTCTTGTTCTCAACCCTCATTACCACAAAATCTGATTGCTTGTTCCTTGGAAAATTTTCTTGGATCCACCCTTTCTTCTCCATTTCTACTTTTATTCTGGTCCAGAGTCTTGTCCACCTCATGACCGAATAACTGTAATGGCCTCTGTTCTGGTCTCCATTTCACCAGTTTCTCTCTTTTCCAGTTTGTCTTGAACACTTACTTTCAAGCCAAGGCTCCAAAAACATGACTTCACACTCCTGCTCCCAGGCCTACAATGGCTTTCTGTTGCCTGCTCAATTGAACCTACAATCCTCTGCCTCACTTTCAAGGTCCCTCCTGGTGAAGAGGTCTCACTGCTGCTGAAGATCAAGGTCCAAAATCTTGGGTGCCATTCTTGGTTTTTCCAAATTCTGGCTCTGGGTCTTTGGGAAGGTCACCTCACCCCTCTGGAATCTCAACTTCGACATTTATAAAGTGAAGGATGTAGACAGAGCTGGCGGCCCAGGGGACATGGCAGAGTCCAGAAAATCTCTCCTGCGCCTCTGTGTCAAATGGGGACTGTACAAGAACATCTTTTGGAATCTTTGCAAGAAATGGAATAGGTATTCATACCACTCCTAATGGAATTGTCTACAATGGAAGCTGGAAAGATGACAAGGGTGGAAGGTGAAGGGCAATATACTGATATCCAAGGACTAGAATGGTGTGGTCACTTTCATTTCACAGCTGCTCCAGGCCTGAGACTAAAGCTCCACATGTAGATATTCTGCATTAAAGTTTTCATGTGGTAATTGCAGCTTTTAGTTGTAAGGAAAACACCTAAATCTGTCCTCTGAAATAACTTCCTACACTACCTATATATTATAATTTTGCCAATAAAACCATCACTCACTTAGAAAATAAATAAATAAAATGAAAGGATGTAGTAGCTATGTTGGGGTCTATCTGCCTAGCCCACTATAATCCTTTTCTCTAAGAACTGTAGTATTTCTCTCTCCTCATTTCCCTCAGTGCCTTCCTCCTTCCCTCTCTCCCTTCTTCCCTCCCTTCCTCCTTTTATCTCTGTTTTGATTTGAGATAGAAACATTCAGGGCATGAGGAATTTAAGTGACTTACTTACTTGAGTCATATAAACTCTATGTTCTATATATATGAACATAGAGTTTATTACATAATAAATATATTTATTATATTCATATGTATGAATAAAGTATATATTCTATACTTTATGTCCATAAAGTCTGTTTTAAAAGGAATCATGCCCTCCAAGCAAGGTTCAGATGTCAGGGAGCTCCACCCAGAGTTGCTTTCTGGGGGAGGGGGCGGGGAGGGAGAGGGGAGATTGAGTAGAAGCGCCAGGACTTTGCCAAGGGGCAGGACAAAACGAAGAGTGTTGATGATAAGATGAGCAGATGCAGCAGTTTTCTTCAGAGGAGAGAGGGTCCTGCCTGAACCATCACTAAAAAAAGAGGGTACATGGTTTACGTCCGTAGCCAGAGGGAACTTGCTTAGCTATTAGGAGGCATTTAAAAAAGCTAATCCTGAGGTATAATGTAATTATTCAGAAGCTCTTTTTTTTTTTTTTTAAGTGTAAGTTTTTAGTGTAACATTCTAAGAGCTAGGGACAGGCATAAGTTTAGCCTGGGCAGCATCAGAAAACAAGAATGTAATTAAATATCCAAATCACAATCTGCAGACTATGGAATTATTTTTAAGAAGATAAAGGTCTGTTTTCTTTAAGGTTACATCTGTCTCATATTCGTTACTGTGCCTCCCCTCCACCCCAGCCTTCACCTCTTTAAGGAATTTTAAGGCCATCCACTGCCTCAAATTTCCAGGGCTCTTGGTTTTAAATATTGGACTTAGGAAAGGAAAGCCAGGAATTATCACACACATACACACCCACTGAAATGGCCCTCACTCCTGGGTTGTGCCACTTGCTGTAGTGATGAGGATAAAATGTCAGTTGCTAACAGACCTAAAGCCTAGGAAACTGTGGATGGCTGATGAGCTCTGTTAACCTCTGCTCCTCCTCCTCCCGGGGCAGGGTCTACAGGGCAAGCTGTCAATAAAAAGACACCTGGTCCTTTAGCTTTTCCCTGCTGCCACTTAATCATGACAAGCCTGACGAAAGAGGCTGGCAAAAAATGCAGGACTTTCACTGCACAGGTGAGGTTCCTAGAATCACATATGACAAAGCTGTCGGGGTCTCTGGAAGTGGCAGGCTGGGAAGGACAGTGACCGTGTCATGAAGCTGGTGTGATTCTTAAAGGGTTGAATGATTTCAGTCAGAGTTCATTCTCAGGGCTCAAATTTTCCTTCTGTTCAGTGGGGAGGGAAGCGACTTCAGGGATTCTCGTGTTTAGTTCTGTGACTTTATAGGAGAGTAAACTGAGGCCCTTAGATGTTAGATGATTTTCCTAGGTTGAATAAGAAGGTGCTCTTGGGATTAGAACCAGATCCCGGGTCTTCTCACGCCTAGTCCTGGGATCCTTCCCCCATGCTGTTTGGCCTCCTTGCCCTGTGATACACCTGTCATAAGGTGGAACGACAGGGTTTCAGAGATGGCCAGCAGGCCTGCCCCACAGGGAGGCATCCATCCTTTCTCTCTGCTTCCTGAACTCACCAGAAAAATTGTCGACTTCCATCAAGGTGCCAGAGACATGGGGAGGGACCAAGGATGGGTTTGCACAAACTTGTGGAAGCCAAGGGACTCTGAAGAGCTGGGATCTTCAGAACTAGAATTCAGTAATTAGAATCATGTGTGTGGTTCTGATTCTCTAGGGTGATTAGAACACCTCTATGTGCAGGGCTCAGTGGAGGCACTCAGTCACGCCTCACGGATGGGAGCAGAAAATTCAGCAGTGGACAGGCCTTTTGGTGCACACAGGTCAGGGAGATAACGCCATGTCAGTATTCCCGGTCATTCTGGAAGTATGAACATGGTGTCCAGCACTAACTAGGGCCTCTGTGTCCCAAGATATTAATTGAACATTTTCAACGTTATGGGGCTATGTTTTGGATTTTAAAGGATAGATAAATATAAATATGAGATTATGTATTATTTTTAAAAACCTTTTATTTTATGACATTCCCAGAAATTAGAACCCTGACATACCTACCCTGTGTACAATATGGTTCAGCAGATCCTACCAGGGTCAAACTTCAGGAAGTCCAAGAGATGTGAAATCTGGATGTCTTAAAAATGTTTACATTAAGGAGATTGGAACAGGCTTATAATTGCACATCCTCAAGAGCGGAAAAAATTCCTCCTTTCTGCTGTTTCTCCATTTCCTTAAATTGTTGTCGTTATCCTTTCTTAAAATTTTTATTTAAGCTGTGGTTATAAACTCTTTTTCTTCCCTGCCCATGATGTCTTGCAATGGTTAACAGCAGTGTCTTGGGGTCTTGCTTCCTGAGTCCAGATCCTGGATGTGCCCCTTGGGCAAATTACTTAATTGCTTGATGCCTAGTTGCTTTATCTGAAAGTGTGGGTAATAGTGGGGCTTGCCCCAAGGGGTTGCTATGAGGAGTAAAAAAGGTGATACAGTGAGACACTTAGAGCTGTGCCTGTCATTCTACTTACACAGTACACATAAGCCCAATTATTTGTCTTTACTGTTATTATGTCTGGAGTCTCTGCCCTGCTCCCATTTTGCTATCTGTCCTTGGGAAATCACTTAACCTCTGGTCCTCAGCAGCTAGGAGGGCCTGGACTCCCTGATCATTCCAAGTTCTGGCCCTGATTAGCTAGTGAATGGCACATCCTGACCTTTCTTCTCCTTTCATGATAGCTACTCTGTCAGTGCAGAGAAGTCCAATTCAATTCATTTCAATCCAATCCAGTTCAATTTAACTCATCAGTTCAACTCAGTGCAAGCCATTCATTTCATTTATTCAGAAATATCTCTTGTCTAAGACATGCATGATACTTGCCAGACCTAAGACAGGGGCATGGGCATCCTTGTTTTTGAGGGTCTTACAAATCTAAATGCTTTCTGTAGACATCACATCTTTCTAAGTAGAAAGAAAATGAGACAGACTCTATCCCTTTAGGGGTTTAAAGGAGTTTAAACTTCGGTGAAAACAAGATGGTGGTTGTCGGCTGTCTGTCGAAGGGTTCACACAACAGCAGAAAAAACAAAGTCCCAATTATGATTCGAGGAAGGATTTTGTATTTAGTCAAAAGGAATTGATTTCCCCTGGAGTGTCACTTACACCATAATGATTATTGGAAGGGAGACAACTTAAGAGTGATGCAAAAACAAAAGTAGATGGTAGTATATATATGTCAATGCTACTCTCTCAGTTTGTCCCAGTTTACCTTTCCCCCTCCCCATGTCCTCAAGTCCATTATCTACGTCTGCGTCTTTATTCCTGTCCTGCCCCTAGGTTCAAATGTAAAATAGATAGCTAGTGGGAAGCAGCTGCATAGCACAGGGAGATCAGCTCGGTGCTTTGTGACCGCCTAGAGGGGTGGGATAGGGAGGGTGGGAGGGAGACACAAGAGGGAGGAGATATGGGGATATATGTATACGTATAGCGGATTCACTTTGTTATACAGCAGAAACTAACACACCATTCCAAAGCAATTATACTCCAATGAAGATGTAAAAAAAAAAAAAAAAAAAAAGTAGCTGGGCTGCCATCAGTAGCTGATCTTGACTGCTCACCTTGAAAGCAGAGTTAGAAAAATACAATAGATGGGGAGACAGAATATTTGGAACATTTTCTTGATATTTATTGTTTTATGCTCACTTATTCATTCATTTTTTCCCTTTCTTTTGAAAACAATTGGGTTGGGGATCAACAAACAAAATGGCTAATTTCAGGTTAATTCTAGGAAAAGTTATCTAGATCTAATTGGTGTCTATTTGCTTACTGTGTGAAAGAGTAAATTAGCCCAATGTTTAAGTAAGTTTTTCTGAAGGAATTATTTATTTCAGAAACATATGGTTTTAGATCCAAAGCTCTCCTAGGCGTAATATGACCTCAGCTATTACCTACTCCAGGCAATTGAAATCAATAATTGAGTAAAAAACCGATTCTATTTGAAAAGACTTCTAGTGACTTAAGTAATTTGTATTCCTTAACTGCAAAATCAGGCTGGGTCTAGTCTGTTCTGCATTCAGTCAAAGAGATTTGTAAAGCCATTTAACACATTCCACTAAATTTCTCTGAATCATGCCTTGGTTCTTTCTACCCAAACCTCCACTAATTATTAAAACAGAACATTTTTTTGTTTTTCCCTGCTAGATAATCTTTCTTGAATTTGGAGATCTGGAATGGAAATGCTCCAATTTCCCCCCACTCTCACCCAAGTGCTGTGCTTGGCACATTTTGAGAAATGAAATTGATAATTCAGAAACAATACTATTTCTTTCAGGAGAAAAAGGTATTTCTTTGATTTGCTGCTGTTGGACTAGCTCTCCAGATGTTCTTTCTACCTACTAAGCATCTTCCCTCACTGTTACATATTTAATTTTTTTTTTTTTTTTTATATCCAGCACGTCTCACCTCTTCAAGGAAGTACACTTGTTTGTTTATTGCAAGCGTGGGTACCTCTCCCTTCAAGGAACTTCCACAGTAGTCAAATTTTGTCCTGCATTCCCTGTCCTTATTGTGTTATCACATGATCACTTGAAAAGCCTTGTTCTCTTTTTCTATGTCTCTGTGTGTGTCTACTCTCTTCAGCTACATTAAAAGGGTCATATGTCAGGGCTGCAAAATTGGTTCTTATATCCCAGCAAATGGCTGTACACACAGTAAATATTCAATAAAAGTGTGATGCGTGTAGTAGCAGGTCGTGGATGATGTACCACTTTGTTTAGGGTCTCAGTGATTTTTCGGAGAAGATGCTGAACTCAAGATTTTGATATTACTTTTGGCTTGTTTTCCATTTGGTACAACTGCATGCTCCCTGTTGCTGAAATTACTTCAGTCAAATGGTCAGGACTGTCAATACACAGGGAGAAGGTCATTTTGTCTCTAGCCTGCTCAGGAGAAAAGAAATCTGTTTTTCTCTTTTGATCTAATAAACTAGAGCAACCCTGGAAACCATCCTTTCAGATATGATTCCATTTCCACTTGTTTTGCTCACCATATCACAATGTTTAAGAAACTGTTATGCCTGCCAAAAGAGCAGTTAGTGGCCTTATTTGATAGGTGATAGAGCCATTACTATTCACCAGACCAACATTTAGGACATGTGTACTGAATTATTTAAAACTAATAATGCACATGAAAAACATTAAAGTAAAAATGGGATGAAAAACTTCATTGTGAAAATATTTATTTATTCCTGGCTTGCCCAACTGTTCTCCTTTGTTCAAGGGCACACCAAGAACTTCAGAGATGATCATCCTGGGTACCTGACTGCTTTTCTGCTTTCAGCCACCACCAGCTCCCCCTTTGCTTTGCTTGATCAAGAACATAGTGGTGTGATTGATTTTCAGCATGACTGTGTGAGGAGCTCAGCCTACCAGCTCTGTAGTGAACCTGGTAAAAATTATAAAAACAAAGCAAAACGACCAAAGAAGAAAGAAAACTGTTCAGAGCCTCTGGAAATGGTCCTAAGGGCAAAGAGCAAAGGAGGAAACATCTGTTCAAGAAAATCTATGAAAATCTAGTTAAAAAAAGGCAAGAGTGTGTTACTTAAATCAAAACTACGGCCTCCCTCTCCCCTCCCACCTCAGAGAAGTGGAGACTGTACTCCAGAATGCAAGAAGTCAAGAACACAGGGTTTCCTCTCCTCCCAGCTTCCAGGTGGAGGGCTTTCTTCCAGGAGAAGCAGGACTTCAGCATTTCTCATTCTGCCTCCAGCTGCTTGTTGCTGAGGCTGCATTCTGGGCAAGTGTGGTTGGGTAGTGGGGGCTCCTTTCTTTTTACCAAGGCACACTTGTGCACCAGAGGCTCTATCTTGGGTATGGCCTGCTGAGAATATTAGAGATCCAAAACTCTTGCCAGGGCTCATGAGGTGGTGGTTCCAAGCCAAAAGAATCAAGCCAAGAACATCTCAGGTTGTTACTCTACCTTCCTTCAAGTGTTTAACTCCTGGAATGAGAGTCTCAGAGAGAAGTTTGCCTTTGAATCCGCTCCTGGCTCCAGAGCCCTGGCTGAGATTTTGCCTGAAGTGAGAAGCAGACCGTGAAATGCGTATCTGGTATTCTCTTCCCAAGGGAACTGATTTCGTTTGCAACAGAGGATGGAGAAGTTTAAGCCCGAGAGCACTCTCAAGAACAGCAAAGGTATGGTAAAGGCAATTGGGATATTCATGGATCTAATAGATATATAACGTAGGGCAATTAGTTTGCAGGAGAGAACCGGGGGGATAAGACAGCTGGAAGGAGTCCCCCTGGGGTCAGAATGGATATCAAACATTGACCCCGTAAACGATTTATTTGAAGGAGCCACAATTTGACTGGATTAGTTTATAGAGGAATTTATGCTCTGGGAATTGTTGAAAGTAGTAGCATAGTCTGCCTGCAGGTAGTAAAGTTTAACATCTGGTTGTGGTCAGGGGAAGAATGGAAGAGAGCCCTGCCAATACCTTGTCTTCCCAGGGTGACTGTGGGCATATTCAAAGCTGTGCCTTCTTGAGAATCAACATCAAAGGCTTTCACTAAAATAATCTAGCTAGTAGTCACTAAACAAACAAACAAACAAACAGCACTAATAAGTCATGGAGGTGGAACCAGTACCCAGAATGCTACACTAGATTGTCTGAAATGTTGTTTCCAGAAAAAAAGAAAGAAAAAAAGAAAAAGAAAAAACAAACCAAAAATCAAAGGGATACAGAGAAACAGGAAAATAAAGCAGGCAACAGAAACTGCCTGTGAGAATAACCAGATGTCAGATCTAACAGAAAAATATTTGAACAAAGTCATTATGAATATGTTCACAGAAGTAAAGAAAAGCATGATTAAAGAAATAGAGGAAGATATGTTGGCAATATTGCATTGAATAGAGAATATAAATAAAGAGATAGCAATTATTTTAAAAAATAAAATGAAATTTAAAAAAATCATGAGTGTCTCAGATCACAGTAGATTTGAACGTGCAGAAGAAAGAAATAGAAAAATTGAAAATAAACCAATAGTGATTATGCAAGCCAAAAACAGAAAAAAAGAATGAAGAAAAATGAAGAGAACCTCAGAGAAATATGGGACAAAATTGAGCACACCAATATGTGCATAATGGAAGTATCGGGGAGAGGAGAAAGAAAAAGGAGGAAAAAAAATTTGGAAAATTAATAGCTGAAAACCTCCTAGATTTATTGAAAACATCTAGTAAGCTCAATATTATTCCAGTAGAATATACACAAAGAGACCCATAAACAGACACAATATAGTAAAAATGCTGAAAATCAAAGACAAGGAGAAAATCTTGAAAGCAGCAAGAGACAAATGACTTATTACTTACAAGGGACCCTCAACATGGTTAACAGCTCACTTCTCATCAGAAACAATGGAGGCCAGAAGTGGAGCTGGGATAACATATTTATAGTGTTCAAAGAAAAAAAAACCCTGTTAACCAAGAACATTATAACCAGAAACCCCATGTTTCAAAAATGAAGGCAAAATAAAGGTTTTCCAAGGTAAATGAAAGCTTAGAGAATTTGTTGCTATTAGACCTGCCTTATAAGAAATGTTAAAGGAAGTTTTTCAGCCTGAAACAAGTGACCCCTGATAGTAATTCAAATCCACACAAACAAAAAGCATTGGTAAAGGTAATTATGTAATTATAAAAGACTCTATAACTGCAATTTTTTTTCTTTTCTTCTCTTAATTGTTAGGGAGTAGAGCTATATAGGGGTAACATATTCCACACCATACAGCTTGCACTCTCTCTCTCTCTCTCTCTCTCTCTTTCTTTCTCATTAACCTAGCTGATTCTGATAAGATGTATATGATAAACCTTAGAGCAACCACTAGAAAAACAAAATCTCAAAAATATAGTAAAAAGTCATTAAAAAATTTAAAAGCTACATTAGAAAATATTCATTTGATGTGAAAGAAAGTAGTAACTGAGGAATAGAGGAGGAAAAAAGACATGAGACATATAGAAAACAAAAAGTCAGATGTAAATAAAACCAAAGTCAGATGAAAACAAAAATGGCGAATGTAAATCCACCTATATCAGTAATAACATTAAATGTGAATGGATCAAACAATCCAGTCAAAAGACAGAGATTATCAAACTAGAGTAAAAATATGATCTAGCCATATATTTTCTAAAGGACACACATTAAATTCAAAGGCACAAATAGATTCAAACTAAAAGGATTGAAATAGTATATACATCATGCAAATAGCAGCCACAGGAAATCTGGAGTAGCTATACAAATACCAGCTATACTAATACCAGTCACGGGAAATCTGGAGTAGCTATACTAATACAAGAAAAAAGAGACTTTAAAACAAAACGTTACTAGATATAAAGAGGAGTATTTTATGAGGATAACAGTTTCTATCTATCAGGAAGATATAACAGTTAAAAACATATACACACCTAATAACAGAGCACCAATATACGTGAAGCAAGAACTGACAGAAATTAAGAAATAGGTTATTTAACAATAAAAGTTGAAGACTTCAATACCCTGCTTTCAATAATAGAACAACTAGACAGAAGATCAACAAATATATAGGTGACTTGAACAATGCTATAAACCAACTAGGTCTAACAGACATGTGTAGAACCCTCAACCCAACAACAAGAGATTATACAGTCTTCTCAAGTGCACATGGAACATTCTCCATATAACCAAGACAGTTTGGTACTAATACAAGGATAGATATATAGATCAATGGAACAGAATTTAGAGTCCAGAAATAAATTCACATCTCTATGGTCAACTAATTTTCAACAAAGGTGCCAAGACTATTCAGTAGGGGAAAAATAGTCCTTTCAACAAATGGTGCTGGGACAACTGGATAGCCACATGCAAAAAATGATGTTGGACAATTACCTGACATCACATACAAAAATTAACTCAAAATGGATCAAAGACCAACATGTAAGATCTAAAACTTTAAGTCTCAGAAGAAAACATAGAAATAAATTTTCGTGACCTTGGATTTGGCAAGGAATTCTTGGATATGAAACCAAAAACAAATATCACAACAACAAAAAATACACTGGATTTTATCAATATTAAAAAGCTTTGTGCTTCAAAGGACACCACCAAGAAGGTGAAAAGACAACCCACAGAATGGGACAAAATATTTACAGATCATACATCTGATAAGGGACTTGTATCTAGAATGTACCACGAATTCTCTCAACTCAGTAATAAAAAGATATTGTTAAAATGACCATACTACTCAAGGCAATCTACAGATTTAATGTAATCCCTATCAAAATACCAATGTCATTTTGTACAGAAGTAGAACAAATAAGTTAAAAATTTGTATGGAAACACAGAAGACTCCAAATAGCCAAAACAATCTTGAGAAAGAGAACAGAGATGAAGGAATCATGTGCCCTGACTTCAGACTATACTACAAAGCTACAGTAATCAAAACAGTATGATACTGGCACAAAAACAGACACATAGATCAATGGAACAGAATAGAGTCCAGAAATAAACCAACAAACTTGTGGCCAATTACTCTTCGACAAAGGCGTCAAGAATATACAATGGAGAAAAGACAATCTCTTCAGTAAGTGGTGCTGGGAAAACTGGACAGCTACATGTAAAACAATGAAATTAGAACATTCTCTAACACCATATCCAGAAATAAACTCAAAACAGATTAAAGACCTAAATATAGGAGCAGAAACCATAAGACTCCTAGAGGAAAACATAGAACACTCTGTGATATACATCATAGCAATATTTTTTTTGGATCTGTCTCTTAAAGCAAAGAACATAAAAGCAAAAATGAACAAATGGGACCTAATTAAACTTGAAAGCTTTTGCACAACAAAGGAAACCATTGACAACATGAAAAGACAACCTACTGAATGGGAGAAAATATTTGCAAATGATATGACTGATAGGGGTTAATATGGGAAATATGTAATCAGCTCATACAACTCAACTTCAAAAAAAGCCCCAAAAACCCATCTGATTAAAAATTGGGCAGAAGTAGTGAATAGACATTTTTCCAAAGAGGACAAGCAGATGGGCAACAGGCACATGAAAAAATGCTCAACATTGCTAATCATCAGGGAAATGCAAATCAAAACCAGAATGAGATATCACCTCACACCTGTCAGAATGGCTATCATCCAAAAGAACCCAAATAACAAATGTTGGCAAGGATGTGGAGAAAAGGGAACCCTTATACATTACTGGTGGGAATGTATATTGGTGGGGCTGCTGTAGAAAACAGGATGGAGGTTTCTCAGAAAACTAAAAATAGAACTACCATAGGACTCAGCAATTCCATTCCTGGATATATATCTGCAGAAAACAAAAACTCTAATTTGAAAAGATACATGCACCCCAATGTTCATAGCAGCATTATTTACAATTGCCAAGAAATGGAAGCAAGCTAAGTATCCATCAACAGATGAAAGGATAAAGAAGATATGGTATACATATACAATGGAATACTACTCAACCATAAAATAGAATGTAATTTGGCATTTGCAGCAACATGTATGGACCTACAGAGTATTATGCTTAGTAAAATAAGTCAGACAGAGAAAGACAAATACTGTATGATACCACTTATATGTGGAATCTAAAAAATAAAACAAACTAGTGAATATAACAAAAAAGAAACAGACTCACAGATATAGAGAGCAGACTATATGTTACAAGTGGAGAGAGGGAAGGGGAGAAGGGCAATATTGGGGTAGGAGACTTAAGAAGTACAAACTAGTGTATTATGTATAAAATAAGTTACAAGAATATATTGTACAACACAGGAATATAGCCAATATTTTATAATAACTATAAATGGAGTACAATCTTTAAAAATTGTGAATCACTGTATTGCATACCTGTAACATATAATATTGTACATTAACTATACTTCAATTTTTAAAAAAGACAACCCAATTAAAAATTGGATAATGCATCTGAATAGATACTCAATAGAGAAGAGATACGGATGACCAATAAGTATATGAAAAGCTTGACATCATTACTCATCAGGGAAATGCAAGTCAAAACCACGGTGAGATACCACTTGATACTCACTAGGATGGCTAGAATCAAAAAGTCAGATAACAACAAGTGTTGATGAGGATGTGGAGAAATGAGCAACTTCACTCCCTGTTTATGGGCCTGTAAAATGGTTCAACCACTTTGGAAAATAGTTTTCCAAAGGATTAAAAATAGAGTTATCATATCTCACCTATTCCATTCCTAGGTTTATACTAAAAGAAATAAAAACAGATGTCCACACAAAAACTTATATATAAATGTTTAAAGCAAACATTGTTAATAGCCAAAAGGTGAATAATCCAATGTCTATCAGCAGATGAATGGATAAACAAAATGTGTTTTATCTAAACAAAGGAATATTTTTGACCATAAAAAGAATGGAGTATAGATACCTGTTACAACTTGAATAAACCTTGGAAGTATGCTAAGTGAAAGAAGCTAGTCACAAAGATCTCGTATAATTCCATTCATATGAAAGTCCAGAATAGAGAAATCTGTAAAGACAAAGTAGATTAGTGGTTTCCTAGGGCTGGGTGGAACATGGGTAGGCAGAGGAGTGATAGCTAAAGGGTTAGGTGATAAAAATGTTTTAAAATTGATTATGATGATGGTTGAACATATCTGTGAATATACAAAATACCATTGAAATATAAACTTTAAATAAGTAAATTGTATGCTATGTGTTATGTCTCAAGAAAGCTGTTTTTGAAAAGCAAGCAAAGGTAAAAAGAAAATAATGGTAGAATTCTAATGCTCATACCTCCTTGGGTGTGAGGGGATAAGAAGTGGATGTGCTGGGGGGTTGTCTGTTCTTTGCGGGAGTAGAGAGGAATGTTTTACCACTAAGCCTGGCACAGTACCTTGGAAATAGAGGATTTAAAGTTTGTGGCTTTGGAAACAGTAGATAGAGAATACCTTTAATTACCCATAGGCCCTTAGACAAATCATTTTACTGGGCTTCATTTGTCATTCCTAAAACAAGTAAGGGGAAGGAGGAAGTGTATACTCTCTTAAGTTCATCTAGCAAAAAACTGTCTGATTTGGGACTTCCCTGATGGTCCAGTGGTTAGGATTCCTTTCTTCCACTGCAGGGGGCATGGGTTCGATCCCTGGCTGGGGAACTGGGATCCCATGTGCCGCATGGCAAAAAAAAAAAAAAAAAAAAATTCTCTGATTTGAAGAACAGGGCAGGTTTGCACAGGGGAAGACCTGGCCTACATAGAATTTTAAAATATGTGTCTGTCATATATTTTGGGTTGTATATACTACCTTTCTCAACCCTTCCATTTCCATGGGTATCTATGGAGACCTGTTCACCAAAGCATATTCTTGGTTAATTACATCTCATTAAATCAGAGTTTCCTAGTGAGTTTTGTGCAACAGTTATAAGTGATATAAGATTGGGACACCTCTGAAACCCTTTTACATGTTAGGTCCATTGTTAATCTCTAAGATGGGGATATAGCATACAGCATTTTCCAAACCTATTTGATTATGTTAGACCTTTTAAACATTTACTTTTTCTAGAGTGTCTTATGAAACTCAGGTTGTGAAGAATGCACTTTGAAAAATGCTAAAGGGCCATTTTAAAAGCTTAAAATATTTCTCCTCCAAGAGGATTTTGTATTTCAACTGCAGAGTCTTAGAAATTAGGGAAATCTTTAAGGCTCCAAGGATTAATTAATTAATGGTGGCTTTGTGGCAAGTAGCAGGGGAGATATTTGAGGGCAACTGAGCTAACTTGGTGCCTCTCAAATCATGTCACATAAAGAGCTATGGGTTGGTTGGAGCAGCCTTGCTCCAGACTTCAAATCCTATCCAAAATGAGAAAACAGAGGTAGATTTCCCCAGATCTAGAAAGAAATCTTGCAAGAGTCTATGAGTTCGCAGTAGACCAATAAGGATTTTTTTCTTTTGGAATTCTGTGGAACTTTTCAAACATCATCACGATTCATCTAATTGTAGGTGGACCATTTAGGGAGTACTGTCTGCAGAGACCTCCAAACCCCCATCAGCACTCCATGTTCACATGGCAGTCACTTCTGCTAGGCCTCTCCACCTGCTGAAGATCAGCTACTTAACCTGCTGAGGGTTAATTATGAATGGGGAGCCATCTTCACTGGAAATGTGTAAAAGGCAGCAAAGCTGGAACCAGTTCTGCCAACTACCTCCTCTATAGGCTTGCATATCATTCAAACAGCTCCTCAGCATTATTACACAGCTTCTGGTTATTTTGCAACTTATCACTGAAAATGGCCAGTGACATCTACTTTTCAGTCCTCCTATTTATTTGTGATCCTGCTCATTCATTTTCTCTGTCCTCCTTATTGAGTAGTTACTGAGTACCCAATGCTGCTGACAGCAGGAGAGGGGTGCAGTGCTAGCCCTCAGAGAGCTTTACTGTATTTGAGAGGCAAGATAATATGTAAAATTGGTATTATAGATAACTCCAGCACCGTGCATATTTAAGCTCAGATGATGAGTTTAGATGGTTTTTCTTTAGGGATTGAGTTCAGAGGACAGGGAGGTCTTCTTTCTCTTTTTTCTTGGTTAGTACAAAGATTGGACATTTTCTAATCAGGTATATCAGGAATCTCAATTTCAATCCTGACATTCAGAATGGATTGATTTCATTTTTCTTATTTCCTAAAATGGGAACAGTAATAGCTACAGTGCAAGACTGTTGGGTGAGATACTATAAGAGGCATACAGCATGATGATATAGTAGGATTAATAGGTGTTTGTTACATTCAGTCTCTCCTTCTAGTTCTTATTTGTTGAAGGGGCCTTTCATTTATTCATTCAATTCATGTAGGTATTGAGCATCTACTCTGTACCAGGAGCTATTCTGCATGTGCGAATCCTTGCCATCATGAAGCTTTAGTTCTGGTTTCTAGCGGTGGTGAGGGGGAATAGATAAACAAATAAAAACATTCAAATTGCAGCGAGTTTATGGAAGAAAGTGGTCATAAGCTAGTGCAAGGTAGGGATGCTACTATAGTGGACTGGTCAAGGACCACTCTAAGTGGTTGGAATTTGGGTGGAGACGGAAGAGGAGAGAGAAGAACATTCTAGACAGAAAGAAAAGCAAGTGAAAGATTGAAGGTAGTGAGAACCTTGTGTGTTTGGAGATCAGAAAAGGGTCCAGGGTGGCTGGAGCATAGTGGCAATGGGCAAGTGATGCATGATATGCACTATGCCTATGGAAAGGCAGGCAGAGGTCAGATCACAGAGTACCTTGTAGCCATAACAAAGCATGTAAGCGCCCCAAAGTAAGAGATTTTGTTTGTTTTGCCCAGTGCTGGATCTCTGACACCTAGACTAGTGCTGTTATAATAGGTAGTCATGAACGTGGATTGAATAAATTTTATTCTAAGTGAATTCTAAGTAATTGCATGCCATCTTCTTTGTCAGAGTCTCTCTAGATGCTGTGTGGGGAATGGATTTAAGTGGAACTAGGGGATAGAAGCATTGGAGACACTTGTAGTGGGTGAGAGAGGTGGTGGTTTGAGCTGGGGTGGTGATAAGGAAGGTGAGAAGTGGCGATATTTGAGGTGTATTGTAGGGGTCTAGTCCCCAGCACTTGGATTGGATTTGATGGTGAGGAGTTGGTGATATGTGCATTAATTCAGATGATGAAGCCTGGGAGAGGATATTCTGAGGAATTGAGGGGAGGGTGATTAAGTGTACTATTTTCTGCTTGCTGGTTTTGAGATGCCAGCAAGAGATCCAGTGACAATGTCAAGGTTTCAGATGGGTATTACTTGTCTGGGGATCAATGAAGAGGTCAGACATGACACATGGATTTTGAATGTAGGTGGCATTTAAAGCCACGGGACTGATGAGATCACTGTAGCGAGAGTACAGATTCATGAGAAAAGAGGGTCCAGAGGAAGTCTGGGGAACTCCAACATTTAGAGACTGGGTAGCAGAGAAGACGAAGGTCTGGTGTGAGATGTAAGAGGAAAACTAGTATGGTGTCACAGAAGCTGGAGGTCAAGAGAGAAAAGTGTTTCATGCAGGAGGATGGTCTCCTGTGAGGCATGTTCCTGAGAAACAGGTAACATGTAGGTGGGGAAGTGCCCTTGAATCTGATATCTGAATGGTGCGCCTTCCTCTTATATTCAAACTTTTATTTGAAAAGTAATATAAACATACACAGTGTAAAACATACTTAAAATATTTAAGAGAAGTTTATTGGTACCTGTGACAAGATAACTTTTAGTGGAACGATGGGCAGAGAGTCAGATTGAGTGGGTTGAATAATGAATGGGGATTCCTGGGAAGAGAAGGCAGAGTAAACAAATAACTAAATAACCGTTGGTTTCCTCTTAAAACCCCACTGAGAAGACAGTAAGGGGAATTTTTTTTCTTTCTTTTAAAGCCATAAAGACAGAGGAACAAGAGCAATAGAATTTTAGGGTTATAAAGAACATGGATGAATGTGGTTCTTGTAGTAGTACAGCCAGGGTATCCTGGAGCTGGTTAGAAATGTAGAATCTCAGACCCCTCCCGAGACTTACTGAGTCGGAATCTGCATTTTCCCAGTATATTCCTCTGATGTGCTTGCACATTAAAGTTTGAGGATCGCTGACTTGGCAGACGCTAGAGAATGGAATCCTAAACCAATGTGATTTACACTGCACAATCCCTAAAACACTCAGGAATTGGAGGCACTGGTGTCCCCAGAAGCGGAACTGGGGACGGTGAATAAGGTTGAGGTGGCCAAAATAAAGAGGGTTGGTGGAAAGTTTGTTTAAGAAACAGCCACACTACCCACTTGGTATAGTCAGGCCCGTGCTCCTCCCCACCTGAGAAAAACACCAAAGATTTACTCTTTAAAGAGAGTAGAATAGAGAGTTTCTGAACTGGAGATCGCAGAGACCACTTATGGCTGCCGGATGCTGAGACCCCCAGCCCTTTTCCCCAGTCACCAGAATGCTGGCAGTAGGGCTTCACGCTCCAGGTAGGAGGAGCTTGGAAGAATCTTCTCCAGCGACTTTGTCCAGCCCAAGAGGCAAGACCTAGATATTGACACAGTGATTCCCTGACTCAGTGGCCCAGCCCCTCCTTTTATTTATACTTCTGTGGCTCTTGTTTTGTTTCTTCTTAACCTATAGCTCTGCTTCCAGAGCTACTTTGTAATTTCCCTATCTGGTTATCATAACTGTTTGTTCTCTTTCCTCTTGTCTGTAATATTTGTTTGGGGGAATCAGATGCCATTCTAAGACTGTATGTTCTTATTGAAGGAGCTCAGCCGATTTTCACAATCAGGGGCCTGATAAACAATTTTGCTACTGTGTGCAGGATTCCAGATGACCACTTTGCTGTTCACCATAAATCTCATATTTGCTTTCATTGCCTTTCCAGTTTGTTTTCTAAATTAAGAGAGTGTTTCTTGTTGTATTTTCTGCTGCACCCGCCCCCTCCCCCCCAATATATTTACTTACGGAAAGTCTACACTGCTTACCCATAAAAGAAACACCAATTAAATGAAGAAAGAAACACCATAAAGAAACACCAATTAAATTCCTTCCTGCCCTGAGCAGAAATTGGCCGTGGTGGGCATATGGCAGTGGCAAGGGTTTGGGGCTGACTGTTGATACTTGCTCAGGCTGTGATCTGATGATGGAGAGTGATCATTTTTTTTTTGCATTCAATTTCTTTTTCTAGTCTAAACATAGCCATGCAAAAATAGTTTGAAATTTAGAAGAAAGAGAAATTGCTTATAAATTCAAGAACACTCAAGAATTTCTTATTAGTGGCCTGCTTATGCCAAGGTAGACATTTTTAAGGTATATCATTTTCAGAAGAGACATCTGGGCTTTGTTAAGACTAACTCTGTGTGATTACCAGATTAGATGACGTTCAGCTGCTCTGACGGGAAGCCGTCATACACTATCCATTGACACGTAAACTCCTTTTACCCACTGTCTCCCCAATATCCACTTAATAGTATTCACGGGCACAAGCAGCTTTGGGAAATTATGAGGGTAGCAAAGAAAACAGTGCAGCCTAAGCTTCCACTTTTGGTGCTGTTTTCCACCTTCTGTACCCTTCTCCTCTATCCCAACTCAAAGGACCCAGACCCTTGTATTTGCCCAATTTGAAAATTTCTAGTCAAACTTAAATATTTGGACATCTGCCAGTTAAGCCTTACCATAAATTTGCTGGTGTTCGTTTGTCGTTCTATTTTATTTGAGGGCTGTGTTTTCCTTGTAAAATAAAGATAGGAGTTTCTGACCTTTTAAAAAAATAAGGTGTCTGGAAGTGGCCCTGCACAGCTCCTGAAATCAACCCTAAGTGGTCAAAAGAGCAAATCTATTGTAGATGGGACAGGCAGACACCCATCTTCGCATCCATTTTTTTCCGGCATCAGGGAGGCAGACGTCTCCTCATTGCCCTTCATTAGGCATCTGTTTCTTGCAGCTCTCACAATCTATGATTTCAGATTGTACAAGGCAACTTGCAATTAATTGTCAAATGAGTGGTTTTGACAGTGACCATTCTGGGTTCTGAGGGGGATTTTTATTGTTGTGGGTAAAAGTGAGGAAAAGCATTATTGTCGTTTCTTGTTTGATACTCTTCTCATTTAGCAACTCCATGAGAACAGGCCCCATGCCTCCCCTATTGATTCTTTTCTCCCAAGTGTCCAGTATAGTGCCTTGCACAAATATAATCAATAAATATTTGATGTCGAAAGAAAACTTCATGAAAAATGAGCATCTTTACCTGGTCTCAAAAGCTGACTATATTAGAGTAGGATTCATTTCAGGTTGGAGAAAATAATAGTATTTAGGTAGGGGAATATAAGGTATGTTTGGGAGCTGGGGATTAGGAAATAGTCCATAGAGCAAAGC
The DNA here is from genome assembly GCF_028021215.1 of Eschrichtius robustus. Classification (NCBI taxonomy): domain Eukaryota; kingdom Metazoa; phylum Chordata; class Mammalia; order Artiodactyla; family Eschrichtiidae; genus Eschrichtius; species Eschrichtius robustus. Next base: position 41,154,239 of record NC_090838.1, read on the forward strand.
GTAGAAAGGCTAGAAGATGAGAGAGAAGACAGGAGAGTTAATTTGAGGACAAAATATGGAGGAACTTGATGTCAAACTTATGGCTTTGGACTTTTGTCCTGAATCTGGGCATTGGAGCCCACAGAGGAATTAAACCAGAGCAGAGGGTTGGGAGGGGAGAAGGCTGAAGGCACAGAGGCTGATTCAGAAGCTGTTACCCTGAGCTGATGAGTGAAGCACAAGTACAGGCACCCTGTCTTCTAGGGATGTGATCCTATCTTCCGAACCAAAACTTAGTAGACTTTCTTAGAAGGGACAAGATATTTTATCCTGGGGCCACTCCTGAAATCTAATGCTCAAGGCTCTGGCTCTTCTTTTATTTTTTTCAATGCCCTTCTATTCCAGGAGGTTCTGTATGAAATGTTCCATGACCTCCAATCAGCCTTTGTTTATCTAGTTACAAAGTCATTTTTGCAGCTGGGATCCCTCACAAAGCCTTTGTTTAAAACCCCAAACTGAAAGTAACCATAGAGAGGTGTCTGTGGGGAGGTTTTCCATGTTGCATTTATAAATAACAGAACTTAACAGAACTGTCTATTAAGCCTAAGAACCACCACCCCCCTTCAAAATCCCACAACTGACATACAGAAATTTAGGAATTACATACATGTTGGACTCTGGAGGCCTAGAAAATGCCTATTGGTTTTGGGAAGTTTGATGCCTGAAGATGTTTGTAAAATCGAAGCATTTTAAAATTGAAAGAAACTTCAGCACTGTTTTACTTCTACCTTTCACCAGTCTACTGATGAATTTTCTGTCCCATATCCTCAATTGATCTCTCTTTCATTGAAACAGCTGAACTTTTAGGGTTCCTATTTCTTAGAGGTTTTCATCAATCTTAGCATTAAGGATATACAAAAGTTGGCTCATGCTGTATGTTTTCCAGATTTGTGATAACAGGATTCTGTGATGGCTGTGTGTTGGCTCTTGCTGAAAAGAGAGCCAACTCTGGGAGAGGGTATGAAAGAGAGTAGACACTAGCCACTCCTGAGACTAAAAATATAATTGACCTCAGGTCTATGGCAAGAGTTTGGTTGCTTTACTCAAAAAACGTTTTTGAACATCCCTTGAAGACTTTCAGATCAGTTGCCATATTCCATATGAAAGAACAAGGTAATGACATGTTCAGGTCAGAGACCTAAACCATGCTCAGAGATACTTCAGGGAGAGGTCAGATTAAGAAGAAACATCCAAGTCTCATGATAATCATCAGATCCTAAGCAATTAAAAATAATTACTCTCTTTCCTAGGTGACCTTATGGGATATATAAGCTAGAATCTAGTCTAAATAAAGCTAAATTGGAGAGTTTAAATCTAACAGCTTAAAAAAAATAGTCCAATCAACTACAGTGACTGGATAACCCAATTAGTGGTTTTGGAGAAGGATAATCAAACGTTAAATGAATTTTCCATTTGCTGCCAAGATTTCCTGCTTCTGAAGCTTAGGCTTCTTTGGCAGAAGACTTGGGTGAGGAAGGACAGCACTGACCTTTAGGTAAACAAGGGGATTTTATCATCACCAAGTAGTGCAGTTCTACACTATCAAACCCTTACTTTTCAATAGCTGAAATGACTCTGTAAATTATATCTCTTAGCCAATTCTCAGAGTAGAGTTCATCTTCTACTTTAAAGAATTTATTTCCCCTGCAATATAATTTTTACTTTTCCCCTTTCAAGTTACTGCATTCTATAGCTGTTCCTTTTTCTGATTCCTCTGCAGGAAATATAAACCTTCCTTACCCCAGTCCAATTAAATTCCAAATGTTGGACATAGACATACCATTTCTCACTAAAGTAGGTGCAGGGTTTTGTTTTGAGAGGAAAGATTATGTACGCATTAGCATGAAAACTGTGCTGTTTGTTTCTTTCAAAGAAATATCTAAACAAGACAGTAAGAGTCTGCAGATATGGGCACCCAGAGCAATCTGCACAGTGGGGTGTTTGGTTTTAATATCCAGGCAGACTACAATAATCAAAGCACATCTGGGAAACACAAGAAAGCTAACATTCAGGGTTTGGAATTTGACCTTAATTGGCAAAAATTATATTTCTTTGAACATTTTTTGTCTGGTTTAAAGTGATTTTGTTTAGGTAATTTCACTCATCCTTTTAGTATTCTTTTTAGAAATAGAGAGGCAGGTATTATTAAGTCAAGAGAACTGAGTGGCATGCCTAAAATATAGAATATTCAGCTTTTAACTTAGTAGACTTTGTTTCTAGTTTATGTATCTCTCTTTCTGAATAAATTAATGGATTCCAGAATGATATACAGGCATTTTTTTAAAACAAACACAAAAAAAAGCGAAGAAAACAAGGAAACTATCAAATCCTATAGTAGTTCACTGCAGGGAGAGCAATAATCATCTTTTATAAGAATCTTTTCTTCGATACTGAGGAGCGGAGCAAATAAATAGATGCAATTCCCCCTTATTTATTGTACCATTTGTTCTACATGTAATTGAGGCCCCAGAACCTACATTGCATTGAGCCGGGCACAATAAGGAGTACAAAGGAAATTTTCACTTCAGTTGCGGAAATAAGATACATATGAAAAATTAAGGGCAAAGCAAAATTATAAAATGAACTGCACCGGGATTCAGATTAAATGAAAATGTAATGGTCAGGGAAGCAACCTTTGAGTAAGCTTATGATAAGTAGGTTGGATTTCAAGAGACAAAGAAGAAATTGAAGATTACATAAGCAAGTGTGAACTTGAGAGCAAGTCTTTATCAGCCTGGCGGAGTAGATGGCTCCTGTCGGTGAAAGGTGAGAGGTAAAGTCAGAAAGATGAGCCACGGAATGATTTTGAACTGGGGAATCATAACATGGTGGCCGTGGTGTTTTATGGAGAAACCTAGAATGACGGTGTTCAGGCTGGTTTGGAGAAGAGAGAGATTGGTAGCAAGGAGGTAGATTAGGACATAATTATTTAATCCAGGCTTTAGATGTTCAGATCCCAAACAAAGATGATGGCAATGAAAAAAAAGAATTACTTATTGTAGCAGTATGAAGGGAGTTTGTAAAACTGATTAGATGTGGGCAATTGGAAACATGAAACCTACATGATGAGGTGAATTGAATTATCAATATTCAACAAATGAAGAAGTCAACTGTGGCTTTAGTAGTTTTGTAATCCATCCCTTTCTACACCTCTGAAAGAGTAACACCTAGTTCTGTTGTGGCTTTAGTCTATAGTTCAGAATCATCTCCTTCATGAGGACACATGGTGGTCTTAAATAGTTGCTTTTCAGCCATAAAGCAATGAAAATCAGCCAAAGGTCCATCTTTAGCTGTTATTGAGCACTGAATTGGGAGTCAGGGGATCTGGGCTGCAGTGCAGACTTTACAGGGGATCTGTACTGGTGGCTGGGGTTGGATAGACCAACTTCGAACCAGCCTTTCTCAAACTGTTCTCAGAATATTAATCCTGGAAGACACTCTTAAAGAAAAAATTCCACAGTTGAAATTGTTTGCAAGCATCAAAAAATCTGTTTTCCTCTTGGAGATCACAGAACCTTATTGGCATAGCAAAAGGCTTTCCTTTTGGCTCGTAATACTGATACATCCCTCCGAACGAAGGACCTACTAAGGAAAGAATAAACTAGTTCCTAGCTAAACAATAATCTGTGGTTATGGGATATGGCTAGTGATCTAAACCAAAACAACAAAACAAGGAATATATAGCAAAGGAAGAAAATAAAAGGGAAAAATATAATTAGATAATTAGAAGTAAGTGCTGGTCAATTGAGATGGCAATGAGATACAGGAACTTGCTGTGAGGAGAGGGGTCAACACAGGCAGCCTATAATATAATCTCAGTACAGACCTCCCTTTGCCAAGAACGGCCATCAGTGGAGTCTTTTCTTCTAGTATTGTGGTCATCTGACCCTGCTGGAGAAAAAGATATCTGTATCCACACAGTCACTTAGACTTAAAATTTCAAGTTTTGAATGGGTGTTCACATTCTTCTTAGAAATTCTAACTCCAGGAAGAATTAAGCAAGATGAAAGGGTCCTTTCTAGATTCATTGACTGCCTCCAGGTAAAGCTGAGTTTCTAAGTTAAGTCTGAAATCAAAAATCCTTTGCCCATGGTCAGGATGAAACCTGCTGCTTGAGTTCTTGGAAAATATTGAAAGCCTAAAGGAACACATTTTCTTACTCAGAAAGTAAGTGCACGGAGAGGGAGTGCTCCAGCCACTGGGAGGAGGAGGAGATTATTCTTGAATCAGTGGGTTGCTATAAACTATCTCAGAGTTATGAAGAGCTTTACATCAATTTTTCAAAGCATTCTCATTCCTATTGATTCATTTGATCATCCTGAATGCCCTCTGTGGTGTTTTTTTCTCTAGTATTTTACAGATGACGATAGCAACAATAATCCCCCCCTCCCCTGCCACTTGCGAGGCATTGTGCTGGATGTTTTAATACACCATTTAATCCTCACAGCAACTCTGAAAAAGGTACACATTGCAATTTCCATGATACAGCCAAGAGCCCACATGATAGAACAAAAAGCAGTGTCATAGTCTGGGTTAGAACCCAGGTCTCTTGCGATCTGGAGTCCACACTCTTCCATCTCTGACTTGTCATAATCAATTAAAGGCCCACCTGTGAATATGACCTGAGAATTCCCTCCATTCCTGACCCTGCTCACCTAGTTGAGTACTTTATTCACAGTGCTATGTTGTCTCAGGCTGCCTAAACCCTACTGAAGCCAGAAATATTTAGCCACTCTCAGCTATAGTCTAAATCAGAAGTGGGCATTCCACAGACTGCGGCTCACATCTGGCTACTCCCTGTTATTCTATGCAGAATGAAAAAAATTCTCTCTTCTAGTAAAGAGATACCAGAAAGCAGACAGCCTAGCACAGAAGGGAGTTTTGGATAGAGGAGTATCACCCTAAAATTAAGTCTTGTTAGAGGCTGTCTGCTTTAGCTACTGGTTGGCACTGCTTGGCCCATGGGGAAACACTGAAAAAAGAGAAGGGCCAGGAGAGGTAGAAATTGTGTGTGTGTGTAGGGGGGCTGTATCATTTAGCGTTCACGACCATCTGACTAAGCAGGTCGTATTAAACCCTCTAGAAGTTAGGAACCTGAGGCTCAAAAGAGGTTAAGTAATTGTTCAAAGTCGCTTAGGAACGAGTGACTTCTTATAGGAGCTCAGGTACACCCACTTTCTCCTGTGTTTATGATCATCTAACAAAGCAGACTGTGCATAGGTGCGTTCTTCCTTATAATCAGGAGTAGCTGTCCATCTGAGGCGGTTCAGCCAAAACACGGAGTTGGTCACTTATTTTCCCTGCCGCTGCAGCTGCCTTTGGGTAGGAATGGAGGGCTTGTGATGCCAAGGGAAAAAGGAGCAAACAGAACCAAGTCAGTCTTGCGGCCATTTGTCCCTGAATGAAAATCTGAAGTGCAACACCATCGTGTTTGAGTGTAGATATGGTAATTGGTAAATAAAAAGATGACCACCTTCGGCAGTAACATAAGAGTCATGCATAGCTTTGGGGAACCAAGATTAAAACAGGGTTCCAGAATAGCAGCTTCTGTTTAAAATCCTTGGGATAAAACCACTGAGGATATCTACAATCTCTCAGCCACCACTTGCCAGTTCTCGGGGGAAATATCAATAGTAATTGGACAATTAAACAGTCCTGCCTTCCTCTTGCTCTAATGCAGTAGACATGAGACTTTACGGGAAGAACAGTGGGCTGTGAGTCAAAAGGCCTGCTTTCTAGTTTTGGCTCTGCCTCAACTCATTGTGAGAGTTTGGGCAATTCTCTTTACTCTCCAGACCCCAGATTCCTCAATTGCAAAATAAAGAGATAGAGTGAAATGATGTCTAAGATCTTGTCCAATTCTTAGAGTCTGTCTACTTCCTATTAAAACAGTTCAGTAAAAATCTAAAGTTGGGAATCACATTTTCCCAGGGGTATGAAAGATTATCCTGTCTCTCTCCATCCCTCTCTGCCTCCTTTTTTCTTTTCTTTCTTCCTTTTTTCACACCCCTTTCCTCCCGTACAATTCCTTTTTCCCCAGGAAGCAGAGTCTCAGTTCAGGGATTACTTGCTGGTGCCTCCAAAGCAGCAGTGACTCTTGCCTTCTTGAATTCAGTGTCCTCAGGAAACACACTGCGCTTTCCACTTAAATCGAAGGCATCTTTCTCCCTCCAATCCTAACTCTTCTAGCTTTCTGATTTTTCTTAGTTTTATTTTTCTGGTTTCACCAAAGAGTCTATGGCATCCAAGAGCAAAAGTGTTGAAAACAACGAAAAACTCTTCCTTTTGCTTTTGGATTTGGGTCTCCGTGCTGCCCTTCGCCGACAATTCTGAGACAAAGTCTCACTACGATCCTTAGAGAACCGCAGGGCAGGAGTGTTGGGCCGGGGGAGTTTGTTTGATTTAAGCCTTTGGTCAGGGCAGAAATATTTTAGCTCAACAGTTATCAGTCCAATGTGAAAATAATAATAGCACGCAACACACAAATACCGGCCACGCTGTCGTTCCCGCTGTCTCTGATACTCACAGTTCAACCGCATTCCTGGGGATGTCGGAGGGAATCTCTGTCACCTTGCTCTCCTGGCAGAGGAAAACCCTGTTAGAGCAGTGACAGATCCGATGATGACATCCTGAGCCCAAGCTCAGGAATGTGAGCAAGGCCACCAGGAGCAAGGCCATGTTTATTTATCCATCCACCTGCTTTCTTCCTGCATCTGCAGAGAAAAACCTACACAGGTTTCCGAGGCTTCCCACTGAGCCCTTGTGAGAAGAGATCTGCCTTGGGAGCTGGTAGGGTCACGTGACCCACCCAGGGATGCTTTCCCCCCCCCACCCTTCAGTCATTTCCAGACAAATAGCAAAATTCCTGTGTGCTAGCGTTGATTTTAGGGGAAGCAAGCTAAGTTACTCCCTTATCTTTCTTGATTGAGTTTATTACACCCTGACCCAAGGAAGAGAGCAAATAGAACCTTGATGCATGTCTGGAATAGTTTATATTAATTTGACTGTAGAAATGTCCTTCCTGGTCACTATTTTTTTCTCAAACCAGTGACATGGCTGGTCACTGACTTTGACTTTCTCCAAAAGAGACACAATCTGGAATGTGAAACATCACTAAGAGTGTCACTGGGTGAAGGGCAGGGACCTGTTTCCAGTCTTGGTCTCAACGTCTTCCTCCAGTGCACTTGACATAAAACCAGAACTTCTGGGTTGTTCTCATTGATCCTCTTCCTTGCTGGAATTACTAACCAAAAATGGTGTTGCTCAGAAGACAGGCAGTGGGTTAGTGAGCCCCAGGCAGATCGTGTTAGGTAGAAGGCACTTCTGAGAGGGGAGTCCACAGAGATAACTGACTCATCTGAGTGACCTACGGGATGGGCTGTGTTTTCAGGGGGGTTTAGTAGATGCCAGCTGTCCACTCTCTATGACATATCCTTTCTGGCTTCTCTCATTTCCGGGCTCTGAAGATTGCCTTTGCCTTTTGGAAGCTGGCACAAATGAATTTATTTAATCTATGCTTTTAACTCAGTTTTAAATGTTCTCTGTAGGTGACGATTGTGGCGCTTTTGTTGACACTCGCCATCAAGGAGATGGCGAGGATCTGAGGAACGTTTGGCCACACTGTCAGTAAAGGGGCCTTCAACTTTCAACTCCAGAACCTATGAAGTTTAAAAGGCAGAATATTCTCTAAGATCCTGCCTAAAGCTTATTACTTGCTAAAATTAGTTTCAACACTATCTTTAAGTAATTAGTTGCATAAAATTGAGTTATGTGAAAATGCTAAGCAGTATATATTGATACCACTCCTTTCTTCCTCTCCACTACCTCGTCAAGGAATAATGACATATGATGAATGGATTAAATAATCATTAAGGGAAAAACAGAAGCAAGTGACTTTTAGGGTGAAGTTGTTCCCTGGCTTCTTCTGGGAGCAACTGATTCATTCTAACTCCAGGACTGAAAGATCAAGGCAGTATCTATATAGACTCTATATGCCAGCAGTTTTGGCTAACATGAACAGTTAAATTATTTCATTCACCAATTGATGCATGGAGTCATAGTCTTTCAGATGTGGAAGGGTCTTAATTCAATAAATTAAATAAGGCTTAAGTTTACTTTAAAATATCCACATTGATTTAAAGGGGTTGACTTACCTCTGTTTGAATAACTCCACTGACCAAAAAACTCATTACCAGTTGAACTTCTCACCCATACACCTACCCCACAAATCCCCACTGAGATGTTGGAGAGCTCTAGTTATAACTAAATTAGTCCTCATATAATGAGCGGAAATTTTTTTTAACTGAGATTTTGATTTTAAAACTATGTCCTCTTCACAATTGACAGATGACACGTATAACGTAAATGTAAATTATTAAGCAAAATAATAAAACAGTTGTAGACTGAAGAAATAGATGCCAACAACATTGCATCTATGTAGTTGTTTCTCCTTTATCCCTCTCATGTTCCTATGCCTAGAAGTGACCCTTAATCTGAATTTTGTGTTTATTATTCCTTTGTTTTTTAAAATTAATTTTATTACCAAAGTATGCATCTCCAAACAGTATATTGCTTAATTTTGCTTGTTTTTGAGTTTTATACAAATTGTATTACTCTTAACTAGTTTTTGTTACTTGCTATTTTACACTATGACATTTTAAAGGACCATCCGTATTTCTATATGTACCTGTAGTTTGTAAAATTTCACTACTGTGTAATATTCCATTATATAAATATACTACTATTTATGTTTTCATTCTCCTGTGATCTTTCTTTATTCTGAGGCCATAAAAATATTCTCCTATGTTTTCTTCTAAAACATTTATCATTTTACTCTGCACATTTAAGTCTTTAATTTATTAGGTATTAATATTTATGTGTGGTATGTGTCGGGAACTCAATTTCGGTTTTATTCAATGGCATATGGTTTTTATCCACATGGATAAACAATTTTCCCAGAACCACTTTTTGAATAGACCCTCCTTTTTTTCTCTCATTTGTAAAATTATCACATCTCAAGTAACTACTATTTTGCATAGGTTTGCATTTAAGCTCTTTTATATATAGCCCATCGTCCTTTTTACATGCACCAATGCTATACTGTCTTAATTACTAGAACTTTAAAATCGTCTTGACATGTGGTAAGGAAATTTCTTCTTTTCTAATTTCTTCCTTCCTCCTTCTTCCCTATCCCTCTCCTTCCCTCCTTCTTCCCTCTCCTTCCCTCCCCCTCTCCCTCCCTCATTCTCTCTTCCTTCTCCCTGTCTCTTTCTCTCTCTCTCTCTTCCTTTCTTTTTCTTCTCTGGTTGAGATACCCAGTGCAATGATGAGTAGAAATTATGATGAGCATTCTTGTCATGTTCCTGATTTTAGAGAAAATGTTTTCTAATTTTTCACCTTTAAAATGATATTTGTTATAGGCTTTTGATGCCTACTAGGTTAGATATCAGGTTAAAGATTGTAGAAAAGTTTTCTAAGAATTTTTTTATTACCATGAATAGAAATGAATATCACCAAATGCCTTTTCTGCATTTGTTTCACCCCTAAGCTATTAATTTGCTGAGTTACAATGATAATTTTATACTATAAAACTCCTCATATTCCTAGGATTAACAGACTTGGTTATGACTTACTGTTATTTCATACGCCGAGAGATTTGACTTCCTAGTATTTTATTTAGAATTTTGGCATCTGTGTTCATAAGCAATTTGTAATTTAGTAATGAGTAATGTAATTTCTAATTTTCCTTTCTCTTGTTGTCCTTATATGGTTTGGTATCACGGGTGTATTTACCTCACAGACTGAGTAGGGCCATAATCCCTCTTATTTTGCTCTTAGGAAAAAACTGTTTCAGATTAGAATAATCTATTCCTTGAAAGTATGGATTTACTTGCCTGTAAACCATCCAAGCCTGGTCTTATGGTGTGTGTGTGTGTGTGTGAAGATTTAAAAATATTCGTTCAACTTCTTTAATTGTTATTGGGCTATTCAAGCTTCCTATTTCTTAAATTTTACACTGTAAGTTTTCTAGGAATATTCCATTTCATTCAAGTTTTTTAATGTATTGTGATCAAGGTTTTTAGTATTCTCTTTTTAAATCTTTTAAAAACTATTCCTAGTGTTCTTTATTTCTGTCCATTTTCTTCGTATTAGCCAACCTTGCCAAATTTTTTTCTATTTAATTGTCCTCTCATGGACTGACTTCTGCCTTTGCCAATCATATTCTATCTTTATTTTTCTTTTCCACAATTTTTCCCATTGTTTTCTCATCTGTTTTCTTTTTCTCTGTTTTTTTTTTTTTAACCTCTTATTTGGATGTCAGTTCATTCGTTTTTCAGCCCTTCCTCCTTTCTAATATATATATGTATACTTACATATAAGTGTATATATATACACACATACTTAATCTGTAAATTTCCCTGTAGTCTTTGCCTTAGCTCTATCCCATAAGTATTGATGGATAAATTTTTCATTATAGCTAAGTCCTAAGTATTTCTCAATTTTCCATTATGATTTCTTCTTTAACTCCCAGATAATTGAGATGTACAGTTTTGAAATCTACAAAATACAGATATTTAAATTTACCTCTTTGTTATTGACCTCTAATTTAAATTGCGTAATGGTCAGAGGATGTGCTATTGATTTTTCCCCCAAATATGTTGATATGTGTTTTATGGCTTAGTACAATTAATTTTTGTAAATATTCAATGTGAGCTTGAGAAGGATTGGCATTCTCTATTTACTTGTGACAGGCTCTATATTTGTCCCATAAATCCAATATATTATTATTTTCCTAAAATTGTCTATATATCAATATTTACTAACATTTTAAGTTTTAATTAAACTAATGAGGGGATTTCTGTTGAAATTTCACATGATCAGAATGACACAAGTTGTCCCTATATTTTTCTTCACATATAAATGATACTTGGGGCATACACATTTAGAATGGAATATATACATGGTGAATTAAACCTTCTCTAATTTTGTAGCATCTTACTGTACACATAGTATTGTCTTTTATCTTAAAATCTATTTGTCCAATATTAACATAGAGATACCACCTTTTCATTTGCTAAATATTTTTCTAGTATAATTTTTTCTTCCTTTGTGCTTTCAACCTTTCTGTGCCTTTATGTTTTAGGCATGTCTTTTATAACCACTGGTAGAATTTTATAACCACTTAGCTGAATTTTTTGTTTTAATACATTCTTACAATCTCTTTTAACAGATGACCTTAATAATTTACATTTATTCTGATTATTGATCCATATGGATGCTTTTTTTCTGCCATGCAGCTTGCTTTCTACTTTGTTCTAATTTTACATGCTCCATTTTTTTCCCTTTTTTGTCTTTTATTTGTTGAATTTTGTGTATTTGTCTCTTTTATTGCTTTGTTTTGTTTTCTTATTCTATTCCATCTACCATTTTGGATGTTATAGACTCTCCTTATTAATTTTAATGGTTACTCTGAAATTTTTACCTCATACTTTAACTTATACCTTTTATTTAAAAAGTTTAATTTTATCAGTATTTAAAATCCCTTCCTGAAAGATGCATGGACTTTAAATTTTTAAGCCTACTCACTGGCTAGATAAAACGTATTTTTTTGCTGTCCAATATTTTAGTTCTGTCATTATTATATATCTTCATTATTTTATATGTTCAATATTTGCTTAGATTCTCTGCCACTTTGGACATGTTACTGGATCTCCAAGGAGTTTGTATTCTCATTTGCCTTTGTCAATACTGCATTGGAAAGCTTTGAGAAGCTTTGCTTATGACCAAATATAATCTCTTTCCAAAGATAAGCCTCAAAATAATGGAAGACAGCTATTTTCAGGGAAATGCTGGTAAATGTTTAACAATCAGCTTTCCAGGGAAAAAAAGTCCTTGTTTATAGTGTTTGTTAACTTCCACAGTGTAAATTCTCCTGCCATAGCTTATATCAAGCTACCAATGTGATGTCAACATTGCTAAATTCCTCAACATTTGTCTATCTGCTCTTATGAGTTGGTAAGAGCTGGTTCTAGCACATCACTGGCTATTTTGTACTTCTTGAATCATCTTTTTACTTGTTTAGATGACCCCCGATTCCTTCAAGCCATTCCTTACCTGACGTAGCTTTGAGTGTGCGATAGTTTATCTGGATCTTCACTTTAGAATAATCTCCAACATGGGTTGCTGTATCTCAGGGGCCGAAGCCTAAAGTGTTGTTTGGGGTTGTTTAACATCATCATGAGTGCTGTGAGCTTTATGAGAGTCTGGCTGGATGGGAAGTGTTGTAGGGTGTGAATATATAGACATACTCTCAGAAGCAGCTATTTGGATTTGCAGACTTCTCAAATGAAGAAAGTGGCTACTCTTACCATGACCGGAGAATTGGGCATAGCAATTGTGGCAGCAATGTTTGGCTCTGATATTGGATACTGAAGGGAAAAACCCTTCTCTAACATAAAAGGGAATCTAATACGTGGAAAATGAGGCTCTAAATGAGCTTACCAGGAGATTAGTGGTGTTAAACCTGAATTAAATGCCTTATTACTGAGTGTTTAGTCCTAAAAAATTATGTGGGATACAGATCTTTTTCTGCCCCTGTATATCTCCCACCAAACCCTCATCATTCTTTTTATCCTGTCATCAGCTTCCCTTGTCTTTTCTTTTACTTATTCTATTTTGAGAAGAGCTTTCTTTTGAGGTCATTTGCCAGTTCTTCCTTGCATCAGAGGACACCTTGTATTCGGCAGTGCCATCAGGTTGCTCAGACTTCCCTGTAGATTTCTGAGAGATTAAGAACAATGCAAGCATCAGGTGACGATGATTATGATTTTGGTTGTTGTCTTAAGAATGTGTTCTTGGGAATCTATCTCTTAGGAAATCAGGGTCCCTTTTAGCTTCCTGATTTCATAAGTTAAAGTTTGTCAGATCACAAAGATCATGAATCTCAGGGATGAGGTAGCCTGTCTGCACCATTGGAGTACAGGACTAAATGCAGTTTCTTCTGGCGGCTTTTATTCTGTGGACTCTGATGGTCTCACACAACTATGTGCAATTCTTCACCCAGGAAAGTTTGTCACAGGTTGGAAATTTGAAGTGGCTTATAAATCTGAAAAATTAATTTCCAAACCAATTTTCTTTTCATTTCACGGTAGTCATGTAAAGATAGGGTCTCTGGGGTCACTGGGAGAACATCTGTGTGTCTGCTGATTGGGCAGAAAGCTGTCCTATTGATGGAGATAACTTCTGTTGCAATCTATTGGTCATGCCAAGTCACAAGGCTAGATCAGATTCAAGGGCTGGGAAACAGACTCCCCCTCGGTGAGAGGAACACAAAGGCACATGGCAAAGTGACGTGCACACAGGGGGAAATAATTGCAGCCACTTCTGCCAATATTTACTGCAGGTATCTAAGCATTTAGAGAGGACGTCATTGTTTATGCTAGGTAATTTTTGCTTCTTCTTTTCTTAATGTTTTCTAAAGTACCAGTTAGGCCAACTAATAGAGATACTGACGATGATAATGTTGAAGATTCATTTTCAGCCTTTAGTAGTTTGTTCAATTATCAACTAAGCGTGTTGCTACCCCAAGAAAGACAATAATGTAAGCTGGTCATTGTAACACTATGATGTTTTAAAATGACCAAAGATATTTATTTTCCATTCAGAAATTTGTATTTGGTAGGTTTGTATTTATTTAAAAAAACTAAATTCCTTTTCTCCTTTTATACATTGTTATACTGTAATTTCAGTTGTTCGTGTGAATCTAATGTAGACTTGCTATAATATTAGTGGCCTTAGTGAAGTATACTATAAGACTTATGACAGGAATAAAAATTCCTTGTGATATGAGAAGAGCATAAAGGCATCGTTTGTGAATATGCAGTAAAACATGATAATCTTTGGACACTAAATCAAGTAGCAGCCTTGAATCCACTTTATTATCAATATTATAATCTTAATTACAGTTCCTATTATACTTATATTTTTATACATTAAGCTTTATTTATAGACATTTTACTGTTCTATCATATAATTTCTAATAACAATTAGATGGGATTATGTAAACCTGGTAGGGCATTACATAGGAGCCTAGCACACCAGCCCCACCAGTCATACCTGTCACATGTTTTCATATTGAGACAGACAGTCATTTAGGCCATAATGTTAATGAACCCTCTTGGGTTGAGCAGTGCACGACCTGTACAGCTGCACCTGACAGTCCTACACCAGGGAATCAGGATGGGTGCCAGTGATTAGTGCTTGACCCGGTGACGGTAAGTTTATTGGACAGTAGCAGTGGAGGCTGAGGAGAAGCACTTTGACAAAGTACTCAGAGTGCTGGGGTGGTGGTCCAGAGGAGCATCCTTTAGGACATCACACAGCTGATCATCTGCATTACCTATTCCTAAGGTCAACAAAGGAAGAAGCAGTGCACTGGAGTTGGGAGACCTGGGCTCTGTCCATAACTCTGTCACTCCTGTGGCATCCCTGGAGATTTTTAATCATCTGCAAGTTAGTTTCTTCTCCTCCAGCATGTGAGTGTAAACACTTAACCTACAGGGCTGTTGTGAAGACAGCCTGGGATTCACATGTGAAAGCACTGTGACAGAGCCTGGTGTCAGTGTGTGCTATTCTCCTTGTGGCTGTTGTGATGAAAAGGAAAGGTAAACAGCTCATTACTGGAGGAGAGAATCTTTTTCATGACGATTTTCCATTTGGTTTATGTGGTGAGGTGGTAGGCGAACAACCTTGGCCGCATGATCGTTTAACCCTGTGTGCCCCTGACCTTGTCCGAGCCAGTCATCACCATTACTCCAGGGGCAACACCGACCTTCACGGACCCTTGTCTCCCCTTCTTGGACCCTTTCTCCCACTCAGGACTTGGGGAGTTCAAGGCCAATGTGTTGTGGGCAGAGAGATGATGTAGCCTCCCAACGTGTCCTTGACTGATTGGGTAACAAACGAAGTATACGGTCAAAACAAAAATGTTACAATGAAGACTAATGATAGGTGAAGGGGAGGCCTGTTTGTAAGCCTGATGACCAATTGGTGCTGCTTTTGAACAAACAAAGTGGATTTTGAAGTTCTTGCATTAGTTTAATTTCTCATAGACCTGGAATGTCTCAGCCTCTTTTAAAAACACAATGGGGAGAATGCAAATCACATCTTAGTCATTGCAAATGATCTTTGGGCCAGTGTTTTGACCCCCAACATTTCTAGGCTTCAGAGTAAGTTGAAATCGAAAGGGAGCACACTTGGGAATTGGGGTGCACTGATATAAGGGTCAGATGCATCGTATGTTCCGACACCAGGCAGGGGCTGGTGGGAAGCAGGGTAGTGACTGCATCTAGTCACTGGTTTGATCCTGGGAAGTTTCATAAAAAATTCAAGGTCAATGAATATTTTCAGGAATGCTTGTAGTGACGCCATTATTAATATAAATCTACACCTGGTATCTTCCAAAAATTTAGCCCTAGGAATTGGTGTGTACCAAAGTCTAGGATCCTGCCCCTTGCCTCGAGGAGCTTAAACGTTTGGTTATGACAACATGACTATACAACATATGATGTTCTTTACTTCACAGGAATATAACCAAGAATTAAAGTATTGCCTTATACCTGATTACAAACTATGTAGGCTGCAGTGCTCCAGGAAACACTGATTTTGAACTGAGTCTCCATAGCTGTGAAGATAAATAGTTTTGGCAGTTTTCTGACTTAGCTGTTTCCTGCACCCACTTAGACCTCTCCACCAAACCCCCAGTTAAACAAAATATTTTAAATATGAATACATACATATATATATATATATATATATATATATATATATATATATATATATATGCAGTATATAGACATATTCAAAAGAACGGCATGGCAGAGTAGGGTCACTGTTTATGAAAGCATGAGTGTCAGTTGCCAGCAACACAGCATTGCAGGCTAAAAACCCAGGGTCTATTTTCTGTTTCTATTCTTTGGAATGAAGAAAAGTAATACCGACATTCCATTATTTATGGACATGGTTAAAGAAAAGAGAAGCAGTGAAATTTCACTGCTTTCAGAGGATAGTTTATTTTGATTCCACATAGGGCCCTGGGCCTTTGCCTCACAATGATGTCCCCTTCCCTGTCGATACCTCAGGCAACCCTGGTGCTGTGATGTCTCAGTGCCCTCTAGGGCAAGGGAAAGAGCTGGCAGAACCTAGCCATCAGTATTCACTGGGCTTGGGAGGCAACTGGTTAATTGATCAGGAACGTATGGGAGGCCTGCTTTGTGTCTTGCACTCTGGAACCTTGGGTGCTGTGAGCAAAGCTGAGGTAGAAAATGGAGACTCTGTTCTCAAGGGATTGCTGATGCACAGGATTGACGGGAGCCGGGCCTATAAAAATAGGGTCCCATGTATATAAGACGTGCAGAATGCAGAACACAGCTTCTGTTTATTTTGTGCTAACTTTGCACTAGACCCCAGGCTAAATACTTGCATAATCTCTGATCCTTCTACCAACGCTACAAGGCAGCTCTGATTATTCTCATTTTGTGGATGGAAAAACTGAGGCTTAGAAAGGTTAAGTGTATCTGCCCTGGGTCACACAGCTGGTAATTGGTAAGCCTAGAATTGGAATATGAATGGTATCCCTCTGAAGTCAGAGCACCTCTGCTTAGGTGCAGCACGGCCTTGGAAAGCAAGGCAGCCTGGGAGGGGGCACCGGAAGCAGCAGGCTGGCGATGGTTGGCAGGCAGGCTGACTGACACAGTGACTTCTGCTGGGCTGTGCTCAGCCATGTTCCAGGGAAGAGGAACCCCTCCCTCTGTTGTTCCTTGGTGACCCTGGAAGGCAGTGGACCCTCATTTGTTTCTGCGGGATAGTCCTGCTGAATCATTCCAACCACGTTGTGGCCAACTTACCTACTACCTTAATGTTCTATTTTTATTTTTGTGGCTCTCAGCTGGAAATAGCTCAGCTTTAATGGCAGCTTTTAGAGTGAGGTTTTGAAAGAAACCATTTAATTTATCATGTAAACTAGGACAATTTTGAGAGTGAAAGGGAAATCTGTTAGTAATTATGCCAGGGCTATCCTGGGCACCCAAGGCTATGATCACCCTACCGATATTGGATCAAAGGATGTAGCTACCATGGAAATAAGATCTACATTATTCAGACAAGAACATCTTTAGAATAGGGAGCAGCCAGATGGAAGTAAGCTTCTTCTACTACAGCAGTGTTATCTTCTGTCTGATGTTAGGGCATGAAGTAGGACCACTTAAGTCCCTCAACCTTCACCCACCTTGGCAAGGCCAAGGCAGCTCTGATTTACCATGTCAGCATGACATTGTTATGTGGAGACCTCTTGCTTACTGCCAAACTTAATGAATCTGGACTGTTCTAACTTACAGGAGTTAAAGAACTTCTTATTCTTGAAGATCTTTGAACATTTTTGCTTAAAATTTATAAATTGGACTGTAACAAGGCATGCTGGGGTTTCCCTTAATAGGTCAGCTAACCAAAGGCATTGCAAGAATCTGGAAAATATCACATATTGCTGGTCTGGGACTCCAAAAGAGGGGAGAGGAGGAGTGGAGAGGAGGAGAGGGAGGGAAGAAAGGAGGAAGGAAGAGAGGGAGGACGGACTAGATGGCTTTAAGCCAAAAAAATCCAGGAACGTCTTGTGACAGTGGACTTCTAGCCTAGGATCCTGCTCTTTTCAATCCCTGACCCTCTTGTCATTTGTTCTCTTTGGGCTGACAAATGGGTGTTGATTCGTGACAGCATCATTGATCCAATGACATGTTGTCTTGTATCATGTCTGATAATAAAGCAACGTAAAAATGCTTCTAGGCTTAACTTGACAGTATCCATTTAGATGGTAGCTTCTAGTTCTAAATCTTTCCGAGAATGACAGAAAATTCCCTTTGTCTAAAACATGAGTGTTTTTCATCACTAATACCCCAAATAATGCTTGGTCTGAGACCAGGCTCCTCAATAATTTCCATCAAACGACTCCTAATGGGAGGAGAGGTGGGTTTCCAAAGAGATCCTCAATAAAGTCAACATTGCTTTGAGCCTCTTATTTTATATTATAAATGTATGCAAATATTACATTCTATTTTACAATATATCCATGTTTGCTGTAGAATTTGTCAAAATGTCTTTAGTAAGAGTTATATGCAAAGAAGATGTGCCATTTTTATTCTGCAGTTTCACATTATCCCTGACATAAGACCACATCCTCCATTTTCAGAATGAGGGAATAAAACCTCCCCACAACACTGACAGTAGGGAGGAGTTGATTATTTTTGGAGTCAGAGATCTAGAGTTTTGCTTCTGAAAGTCAAATAGAAACCTGGACATATTAATTTTATTTCAAAACTTTTTTTCCTCCAAATTCTTCAGAAGATCAGAAATATAGTACCAGATAAACAAGTGATTCTGACCATGTTATTGCACACAATATTGACCTGCAAGGAGCCAGGGAGAGGAAACAAGGAGAGAAATATCATAACACGGTTTTGGTACCAAGCAAATAAAACCCTTAGTGACTCTTTTCTCCCACATGGCTCCATCTCCCTAAACAGTTCATTGGTTTTTATCAGAAGGGTAATTTATAATTTGGAATTTCAGGGTACAGTAGGATTAAAATAAAGTCACAAAATTCAGACTCAACTCTGAATTTTCCCTTCTCTCTCTTTTTTTTTTGATGGAGATGTGTTTGTCCTTCCCTGAGGGAAGGACAGATGAGTATGAACTTTGGTATTCTTGGAGGAGACTTAAAAAATAGATTTACTTTCAAATTCTTTTGATGTTCTGATAAGAACATAATTAACCTCAGGAGAAATCTGTCGGCATAATATAGTCCTTCCCTATACATTACTGTCAGTATCCTAAATACTGAAAACAGAAAACAAAAAATGAATGACCTCCTTAAAACCAAAACAAAGCAATAAAACTGAAGATGTTGATAACATTAAAGGAAAAAAGCCAATTTGATTTTAGAAACCATTTCCCCATTTTCTCTACATTTTAAGTACATATGTTGATATAGATAATCAAATTTATCTTCCACAGTAGAGTCCTTCTATATTTATTTAGTCACTAGAATTCAGTCTTATCACATGAGAGATTTGATCCCGAGAATGCCTAATACCATTCCCACCATCTACTCTGAGAACGGTTGAACACAAATGCCTTCTCAGCTACATTAGTGCCCTTCATTCATTGTCCAGACCTCTGCTGAGTTTCTCTTAGGCCCCGTGCTTGATGCTGAATCGTTGAAAATGGATTGAAACATACTACCTGTCTTCTGATATCATAGTCCAGAGTAGAGACAGACAGGTAAGGTGTGCTGGACCATGTGAGGTCAACTCGGCCAAATCTGGAAACTATGTTTCCCAGGAAAACCTTGCCTGACCCCTTTTCCAAAAGAAAAAATCCTTACATGTGGTTTGGCCATTAGAAATGAAGCCAAATCCATTGCTCTCAGGTCTTTGTGGTCAACTACAGCCATGGACAGAGGCATAGGTACCTGGTGGGCTCCAGCCGTTCTCTCTTCCATTCCTCATCCAGCTTGTCTTCATGCAGTGGCTCCAGGCCCACCACCAGGTTCTTGGCTGGTGACCCATCAAGCCTACAGCTGTGCAGAGGCAACTTCTTCCCCAGAGGGAGGCAGTTTCCAAAGACTTCCCTCTGAGCTCTCTTTTTGTGGTCCCACTTTGGTGGCTTCTTGGATTTGTCTTTGAGCTGCCACCCCTTTGCTCCATGGAGCCTGGCTAATGACTTTTTCTGACCCTCCGACTTCCCCTTCCAGATCATCTCTTCCCCACCTCCTGACTTATTTGTATACAGTCTAACTCCTATAATAAAGCCTTTATTTCCATGTTACTTATAGTGGCCCTGTTTTCCTGTCTGAATATTATTCAAACCACTATGAGAGGATGCTATAATAAAGGCAAGTGGTGGGCACAAAGGAAGATCAGAAAGGAGTGGTGTCTCACACAGATTGGCAGTGCTGCAGGCATGGTCAGGGGAGGTTACCTGGAGGTGGGGCTGGACGGGCAAAGAAGGGAAGGGCACTCCATACATAGAGATGGCATGAACATTTTGGAGCTGCAGATAATTCTGGATCATATGATACACGTTGAGAGGTGTAGTGGGAGATAAATTTGGAGAGGTTAGGCAGGAGCCAGATTATAAAATCATTTTGTGCCTGGCCAAGGAGTCTGTGTTTGTGGATAATGGGGAACCTTGGAGTGTTTTTAAACAAGGAAAACTTCGGGGAGATTTACTTTGGAAAATTTCTCTGGCAGTTGTATAGAAGCTGAATTGGAGAGAAGCAAGACTAAAGGCAAGAGGACCAAGGAGACAATTGCATCAGAACAAAGTAAAACAAAAATGTAATAAAACAACCTGGGCTCACTGATGCAGAGGAAGAGGGACCAGAGAGAAAGAGGGAACATCATATAATGGGCTGAAGGAAGAAATTTGTGAAAGAAGCTGATGAGGAAGGGTCAGAGAGGTTGTAGGATAATAAGAATGGGAGCAAACTGAGGGGAGGACGTTAAGAGAGGAAAGTGGTCAACATTGCAAAGAAATTGGAAGGACAGGAAATTGCCCATTCTTTTTTTTTAACCAAGTATATGTTATTGGTAACCATAAGGTGGAGTAGTTCCAGTTATATTTGTATTATTATTCTTTCACTAGCTTTCTGGACACAGAATCTCTGGAGAAAATTGCATTATGCGTATAGTGAACTTCGGCAATGAAGGGAAGAAAGCAGTCTTAGCCCCAGTGATCAGCTAATTTCCCTGGTTCACAGAGCCCAGCTTATCCACAAATAAGAGAAAATGTGCTGATCAAGGTCTTAGAAGCCACTTCCCCCCACTATCCCTCAAGAGAAGTCAATTCTGATTCTTATACGTAGTAGGCCATTTCAAACCTGTCAATAACTCGGATGATGACGAGAGAGAGGTGGGAAGTGAGATAGCTTTTACTAAATCTGACGCTTGCTTTGTTTTTGCCTCTTCAGTCAGAAAACACATTTTTAGATTTCTCTGAGTCATCATCTTTCTTCGCGAGACAAACTGCATTGGGTGATTCTCCATCAGTCTCTGCTGTAGCCCAGGTGACCCGAGGAGGAAGTTAAAGCCACTTCGCCATGTTGATAGGAAAAGCCCACAGAGGCTGAAACCCAGAGTACAATCTTCCTCTTCCTTATTAGCAGAGGAAGTTAATTATATGTTACTGTCTTTGCTTCTTTTTGGCATTCAGTTCACAGAGATTCATTTTTTCCTCTGCTTTCTCCTGATGTTTTAAAAAAAAAAATGCTGTTTCTTTCTTTTGGTAAATCTATTCATTTACTTTATAAGGAGTGGGATGAACCGCAGTCCCCACGGAGCAATTCCTACCTTCCAGGGGCTGTGACTGAGGAGCCACTGCTCTAGGTTAGCGAGGGCTTGTTACAGAGAAGGAACATTTCGAGACATCATATCCTTTCCTTTTATACAAATAGATTACAAACCTGGAAATGACATTTCATACTTTGAGCTCCTATTGTTAAAAGGCAACCCTCCCAAACTGCCTATCACCCCCTCACGCTCCCAACATACACACACAGATGACCACCCACTAGATTTTAAGAACCTTGAAGGCTGAGGCCATGCTTTGTTTACCTTTGTAATGTATATCAACAATATATCTCTTCAAGTCTGAGATATTACCTTTGTAATATATATCAACAATATATCTCCTCAAGTCTGAGATATTCTCATTTAAATAATACCACTTAAGGAATGCTAATTATTAATCTTACTTTAGAACAGTTATCTAAATCTTTAGGGGCCCGGTCTGCCTTACAACGAATGCAATCAAAAATAGGCAAACTTCAGCCTACGCCATCTGCATTCACATTTGTGGGGAAACCATGGTTTTCTCTGAGAACAATTGTTGGCATTGACATCTGCATTTTCTATGTGTAACTGAAGGGTCTATCCTGTTGATTTCTCCCAAACCAAGGATGTCTGTTTCAAAAGATTCTAACGATACCCAAATAGAAGTTTTCCCATTAAAATAAAAGGAAAACATTTAAAGTTTGTCTTTATGGGTACCCTATTACATGAGTATTTGTTGAATTAATAAATGAATTTTAGGGAATCCCCTGGCGGTCTGGTGGTTAGGACTCAGCGTTTTCACTGCTGTGAGGCTGGGTTCAATCCCTGGTCAGGGAACTAAGATCTCGCAAGCAACATGGCATGGCCAAAAAAAAAAAAGGGGGGGGGGGATTTTAAAGTCCTATCATATTAAAAAAAAATTACCTTTAATAATTGCATCTCAAACCAATGGCAAAGAGAGTAAGTGGCAGTGGCCAGAGAAGTTAACCTAAAATTCTGCATCATTAGGAGTACTGTTATTGTTGTTGTTGTTGCTATTTGTAAAATAAGAGGTTCCAGTATTATATCTTAATACAAATGCATACTGGCTCCTTTTAAAATAATTTATTTTATTGAAGTATAGTTGATTCACAGTGCTGTGTTAATTTCTACTGTACAGCAAACTGATTCATTTATACATATATATAAATTCTTTTCCATTATGGTTTATCACAGGATATTGAATATAGTTCCCTGTGCTCTATGGTAGGATCTTGTTGTTTATCCATTCTGTATATAATAGTTTGCATCTGCCAACCCCAAACTCCCTATCCATCCCTCCCCTCCCCCTCCATAATGGCTCTTGATTCTTCCTTTGTTCTTGTGTACCCTCCTCCCTCTCTAGTCGTATGAATAATGTGGAGGTCCCCTGCTGCTGCAAAGTGGGCAGGTCTATTAGTCAGATGAGCTCGTGTGTTTTAATGAGAACAGCATGAACCCAGAGCCCAGGAATCATGGGTTCACATTCTGGATCTGGATTCTTCCTTCAATGATGTCAGACCAGTCAATTCTTTCTGCTACAATTTCTTCATCAATCTAAAGAGGGTGATGAGGCTTCTCTCCCTACAAGGAAAAGCATAACAAGTCCATGCAGGGCTCAGGGCCATTGCTTTCCTTACTGATGTGCCTCTCCTGGGGAAACCTGGGCGCTGGGAAACAGGAGTTTCTTTGTCTGAGGGTGGGGCATATAGAAACAGGAATGTGGGGCTGGGTTTAGGGTCCAGTAGAAAGGTGACTCTAGGAGCAGGTTTCTGTTTTTTTGGTTCTTTTTTTGGCTGGACTGGGGCTTCATTGCTGCGCGCGGGCTTTCTCTGGTTGCGGCAAGCAGAGGGCTACTGTTCGTTGCGGTGCGCGGGCTTCTCATTGCGGTGGCTTCTCTTGTTGCGGAGCATGGGCTCTAGGTGCACGGGCTTCAGTAGTTGCAGCACACGGGCTCAGTAGTTGTGGTGCACGGGCTTAGTTGCTCCGCGGCATGTGGGAGCTTCCCGGACCAGGGCTTGAACCTGTGTCCCCTGCATTGGCAGGCGGATTCTTAACCACTGCGCCACCAGGGAAGTCCCATAGCAGAGAATTCTTCAAGGAGCTGCGCCCCTCTCTGTGCACTGAATGCTGGGAAATCAGCAGCCTTGGTCCATGTTTCTCAAACTGGAACGCATGGGCAAATGTCTCAGAAAAGAAGTTTTAAAAGTCGGTGTGGCATTTCAAAGATAATCTAATAAATTAACAGGCATACTCTGAATTATTTTAACATCATTCATTCCAAGAACTGCCACATAATATCCATGTGGACATTTGCATTTGTTTTTAGAAATTTCATTTTGACTAAGTGAAGATCAAATGACTTCAGAGATTGATGCACTAATAAAAGTATCACAGGAAGAAATGTAGTGGGAGAACTGAGCCATCAGAGAGTGCAAGGGCCTATATGCACATCACACTCAAAACAGGATACCCCTGGGCAGCCCTCCCCCTGATTACACAGATAGCCACCACAGAACCCATCATTGAACAAGCCGTACCATCCGTACTCATTCACTTTAAGCATGGCCGGACACAGGAAATGAGACCTGCTTCTGGCGATCAGGGTTTATTCAATGAAACTGTCAGTAACGCTGCAATCATAACCCTCTTTTCAAGTAAACAAGACACCATTACAGAGTTATCAAATGACACTTAATTAAAATTGACACTTGAAGATTGTTCGTTGGCGGCTTTTTGGAAACATGTGAGGTCTATTTATTGTGAACCAGCAAGCAAAGCCTTGAAATAATTAATAACATACTTACGCTAACAGGCATTATCTGATTTACTGAAGCCAAAATGCATGCAAAAAATGTATTAAATGCAGAACCTGACCTGAGGCTCATCTTTCTCCTATTAAAACCCACACTGACAATCTAGTTTCAGCAGAACAACATCCTTCATCACACTGAATTAATGTTTTTAATTGGAATGTTATGGGTCTTATAGTTTAGTTATTAAATATTTCTAATATATATGTTTGGGTTTTGTTTCATTATTTTAGAATGAGTTGAGAGCTAATTTTATATTCACATTTTAATAACATTGTAATAAAAGTAATTTAAGTCAATACTGGAAGTGCGCCAGATTTTTATTTTTCTTTAAAGGGGTCTGTGCATCCTTCAAATTTAGGAGACATTGTTATAGGGGTTAAGAGCATAGCATTCATCATCAGGGAGACCTGCGTTCAAATCTATGCTCTGTTGCTTAAAAACAGGAAACTTGAGCATGTTATTGAACTGAATTGTGCTTCATTTTCCTGATTTAATAAAAAGGTATAATAATAATACTTCATCATGGGGTTATTGTGAGGAATAAACAAAATGATAGCTTCCCAGTATATGATCTTGGGCACGCAGTAAGTGCTTAGAAAAAGTTAGCCATTATCATCATCGTTATTATTTTTTAAATTTTGGTCTGAGGGACCCAAGGGATGGCAGAGGAGTCAAGTAGATAAGAATTGCTGTAGCAGTAGCTGCTAGGAGCCATTGCTGTCAACAAGAGCAACGTCTTTTAAGGAGTGCTGGGCTGGAGCACCCTCAGTAACTCCCAGAGGGAGTAGTTCTCCCCCAAGTAGCAGCCTGGTACAACCACTATCTCTGGGAGCAGCCGAAGCTGTCAGTCTGGTGAGACCTTATTACCCGGAGGTCCCACCCTCTCTAACAGCCCTAAAGCGTGGGTCACCTCTGAGGAAGAAAACCATGGTTCAGTCCCTGTTGTTGCTTTGACTGTTGCTTCCAGAACTTTCTTGATGTGCTCAGCATGGCTGCCTGCCCTGTGCTCTCACAGTCACCCCTAGCATGTGACTCATTACATAGTTTTCCTGGTCTCGGTTCTTGATTTTGTTCAGATTATGTCTGTTGTGGCCATTCACGGGACATCCAGCCTCACCTATTGTGTTGTCTGGGACCTCTGTGGCTGTCATCCTCTGTGGGTTCCGTCAAATCCTAATCAGGGAAACCAGAGACTTTCTGTGGGCGTGAGATGGCTGGTGGGAGCATTTCATAGTGTCAGTTATCTTCTCCCATTGTTCTCTTTTCGTGCCTGGAGGTTTGTTGAAATATACCTATGAGTCCAAGACCTAACAGCAATCCTGATTAGATCATCCAGTGGGGTCCTCCAACTTTAACTCCCCCTGCAGTTTTTGGATCACGAGTTTTTCAGATTTGGTCCAGATGCCTCAGAGCTACTGTCCTGCAAAGCAGGAAGGCGGGGTAGACATCAATGGCTTAAGCCGACCTGGAGAGAAAGGAGGCAGAAACCTGTAAGGATTATGGAGGAGAAGAAAATAGGTGGGCTGTTTCAGGCTTGCAGAGCACGCAGAATGTTCACTGTATGATGATTTTTTAAAAATCATTTGCAAAGCTGGTTGAACTCCCATAGAAAGCCAGCCTGATTCCTTATCACACGATCTACAGCAAGATTTGCTGATCCGGACACCTGGCTAGAGTTGCATTAGCATGTAGCACACATACCCCTCTCTTCCCAAACCCACAAACCCCTCCGGACAGCATTTTTTCCTCCTCCTTCTTTTTCCTAGAGCATCTCAAAGCCTTCTGTGATCCCAGAGAGCATGAATTATTCACTGTATGTAGCATCAGGCTTCAAAGCATACTTTTTAAAAAGTAAATCTGCCTAAACCATCCAAGGCTTTGCCTCTGCCTTCACTGTCATTAACTGGATGGCCATCTTTAGAATCATTACCCATCTTCCTTCCTGCCATCTTGTTGTTGGCTTGGTTCCCCTTCCTACCTCCCTCCACCTTTATAAGTAACACAGGAGCTCATCCTATCTTGCCTCAGGCATGTCCTGCTCAAGGGTGTGGTTTACACATATAGCCATGATCCATGTAAATGTCATCATTTTCATTTTAAAGGGCTTCATGATCACAAGTGGAAGTATATAATATCTCTCTCACACAGTGTCAGCCCAGCTGCAAATTTTACTCACTGAGGTAATGACCACCTACCTGCATGTCTTTAGCATTTATTAAGATTTAGGAAGCACCCACAGCTTAGGTTTGCTTTCTGGCACTGCCATTAATTAAATGTATGAGCTTCCTTCGGTCAATCATGTAAGTTTCTGAGTCCCAGTTTCTTCATCTGCAAAAGAGGATCTAGCAACAAGGTGAAAGTTAAAGACTGGATGTGTACCCAGCATCTAGCATAAAGAAAATTCTTAAATAGTGGTGTCAGTAATTTATTTAATCAGTGGTGATTTGTTATGCATAATCTAGGTTCATGACATCTTAACCCCTGGCTCCAGCAGTTATAGCCGGTCCAGACATCACATGTTAGGAGCTCAGGCTCTGAGATTTATCAGATTTGAGTTCAAATCCTGTCTTGGCTACTTGACCATGTGACTTTGGGCAATTTATTTCATCTGTGAGTCGTTTCATCTCTTTAAGCTTTATTTCCTCATGTGTGAAATGGGGACCATAAAAGTGCCAACCCCGTTGTTTTTGTGATAATCAAATAAGATATTGGATATAAAGTTTTTAGTCCAGTGCTTGACACTTGACAAATATTTGTTTTTAAACTGCAACTTAAATACATTAACTCTGGCCATGCCGTCCTTTCTCCACAGCTATAGAGAAACATTGAAAAATGTGTGAAGGGGAGGAGGGAAATGGCCATAGGCAAAGTGATCTGGTGTTTTCCAGACCAATCTCTTTATTTGTTTCCCCTCATTTTATTATGAAGAATTTAATACATACAAAATAATAAATATACCATATGTGAGATGTGAATCAGAATACTAATAGGGCCACTTATGAAGACACCATGAGGAATGAAAATTT
Source organism: Eschrichtius robustus (assembly GCF_028021215.1). Lineage (NCBI taxonomy): Eukaryota > Metazoa > Chordata > Mammalia > Artiodactyla > Eschrichtiidae > Eschrichtius > Eschrichtius robustus. Next base: position 41,181,518 of record NC_090838.1, read on the forward strand.
ACCTAAACCTTTGAAATTACCGTGAATTCTCCTGATTCCATTTCCCTGCCTTCCCTCAGAGGTAGCTACTATCTTTGACTGTTTGTTTGTTTTTATTCCTTTATTTTCCTTTATAATGTTACCACATATGTATGTATCTCGAAACAACATATTGTCTAGTTTTGCTTTCTTTGGGACTTTATGAAAATGATATTATACTGTATACATTCCCATGAAACTTGCTTTTCTCATTCAGCATTTGTTTCTAAGATTCGTTCATAGTGTTTGTGGCTGCTGTTCATTCATTTTTATTGCCGCATAGTATTCCATTATCTGAGCAGTCTAACTAAATTAGCCGTTCTCTTGTTAATGAGTATTTGGACTGTTTCCATGTTTTTGCTGTTGAGAACAAGGCTGCCACCGACACAAACATTGCCGTACATGTTTGCCGTGACTCCCTAAGTTATGCTGTCCAATATGGCAGGCACTATCCACTTGGCTATTGAGCACACGAAATGCGGCTAGTCTGAGTTGATATATGCCCTAAGATTTAGTAGAAAAATGTAAAATATCTAGTTAACATTTTTTATATTAGTTTCATGTTGAACTGATATATTGTGTTAAATAAAATATACTAAATCTATTGTTAAGAGTAAGTTTACCTTTTTTGAAAACTATTTTTAACGTGGCTATTGGAAAAAATTATATTATATATGTGGCTTGCATTAAATTTCCGTTGCACAGTGCTGCTATAGGGTATAATTTGGGTATTCTTAGGAGTGGAACTTCTGGGTCAGAGGGTTACGCTCATCAGCTTTACAAGATGATGTCAATTGTACTTCCAAGTGGTTACGCTAATTTGAATTTCCATCCTATGTGTACGATCCTTCATTGCTCCACATTTTTGTCGTAATTGGTATTGTCAGATTTTAAAATGTTTGTCAGATTGGTGATTGTAAATCACATTTCATTCTCTTATTTTGATTACTCTGATTACTATTTTGTGTGACTATTTCCGCCACCTATTTATTAGTCATTTGTTTTTCTTCTTCTGGGAAATGCTTGTCAATATCTTTTGAAGATTCTTATGTGGGGTTGTTTGCCTTTTTCTTGTTGAGTTTTTGAAGGCATTTAAAAATATAATCCTTGTTCTATTCTTTCTCACAGGCTATGGCTTGTATTTTTAGTTTCTTCCTGGAATCTTTTGATAAATGAAAATTCTTAATGTAGTCATTAAAATTTTTTAAATCTATTAAAATATTTTCATTTTATGGTCAGCTCTTTTTTCTCTACCCAGAAATCATAGAATCGTATTTCAAAATGGTGTCTTTTACATCTAAGTCTTCAATCCAGTAGGTATTGATTTGTGTATGTAATGTGACCTTGGAGATAGAATTTTAATTTTTCCTTATGGATAACCAATTTTCCTAGCATCATTTATTAAACAGTTTCTCATTTCCCCACATCCACCAATATAAGCAAATTACATACATGTAACACTATTTCTGGATTCTCTTTTCTGTTCTATTGTATTTGTCTATCATTGAGCTGATTCTCATTATTTTATTGCACCTTTATGATGAATCTTTTTCTCTGGTTGAGTAAGGCCTCCCTTTCTTATGAGTGTTGGCTCTTCTTGGCTTTTGGTCTATTATATAGATTTTAGAATCAGCAGATTCAACAATCAGAAATTGTTGAATTTCTTTTAAAAACTTCTTGGGCTTTTGATAATATTGTGTTCAAACTATAGGTAAACTTAGGGATAACTTATATGTGTTCATGATATTTAGTCTTCCAATCCGAGATCATTGTATATCATTGACCTCAAAGATCATTTATTTAGTTCTTTAATGACTTTAAATCAAGTTCTATAATTTCCTTCTACAAATGATTTTCACATCATTTGTTAATTGTATTTTTAGGTAAAATGCATATGTTATATTACTGTTGTTAATATGCAGAGCATTTTCTCATTGTTTCTATTGTATAGAAATACAATTAATTATATATCAATCTTTTATCTAATTATATTTCAAAACTCTTATAAGTACTAACATTTTGTCTGTAGACTGCTTTTTGTTTTCACTGTAGACAATTATATAATAATTCTTGAATAATAAGATTTTGTGTCTTCTATGCCAATCCTTATACATTGGACATTTTATTCTTACTTACTAAGATCATTAAGACCTTCAATACAATGCTTAATAGAATATATTGACTAGTGAGCACCCTTACCTTACCTTTTATTTTTAAAAGACAGTTCCAGTATTTGAATATCCAGTGGATCATGGCTGTAGATTTTTAGTGGGCACCTTTAATCAAGTTAAGAGATATTCAGTCTTCTACTAGTTTGCTGGAAACACTTATTATAAATTGAATGTTATTAAGTACTCGTCTGCACCCTTAATGTGATCACTTGATTTTCCTCTTTTAATGCTAGTATGGTAAATACCCTAATAAATTTTCTAAGGCAATATTAGTCTTGCATCCCTGTGATAAATCCAACTTGATCATTATACGGTTTCATTTTTAAAACACTGCTGAATGTAATTTGCTGTTACTGTTTAAGACTTTTATACCTATATCCAGTCCTTATCCTGCTTAACCTATCAACTGCATTTGATGCCCTTGGTCACTCTGGGTTTCTTCCTTTAAGTCTGATCACTCCTCAGTCAACATTGTTAGCTCCTCCTTAGTTTCCTAACTCACAGTGTGGGTTGACCCCCAAACTCAATCCTTGGACCTCTTCCCTTTTCTGTCTACACTCACCCTCTTGGTGATCTCATCTAGTCTCATGGCTTTAAAAACCATCCATATACTGATGACTGTCAAGTGTTTAGCTCTAGCCTGTACCACTCCTCTGAACTCCAGACTCGTGTCTAACTGCCTATACGATATCTCTCCTGGATGTCTACTCGACGTCTAAAGGTTGATGTGTCTAAATCTGAGCTTCTATCCCTCCCACTGCTCTCCCCTTTAGGAAATGGCAATTCCATCCTTCCAGGTGTTCAGACCAAACACCTTGGCATCTTGCTTGACTCTAATACTCTGCATCCAATCTGTCAGCACGTCGCCTAGGCTTTCCCTCAGAATGAATCCAGAAACTGGCCATTTCTCACCATTTTTATAACTACCACCAAGATCCAAGCCACCGTGATTTCTCACTTAGTTATTATAGTAACCTCCTAAGTTGTTGTTTTGTCCCTTCAGTGTATTCACAACATAATAGAGTGTTATTATTAAAATACAGATCAGATCAAATCCTCTTCCAATATTGTCCTTTCTCATTCATAGTAAAATCGAACATTTCTTACAATAGCTATGAAGCCCTACCCTGTCTGGCATCCCTTATCTCTCTGGCCTGATCTCCTACTACTCTCCCTCAGGTTTATTCTGCTCTAGGCTCCAGCCACACTGGTCCATCTTATTGGAACAATATAGGTAGACGTCAGCTTCAGGCCTTTTTCACTTCCTGTCCCATCTGCCTGGAATGTTTTCCCTTCAGAGACCACATTGTTCCCTCCATCACCTCCTGGTCTTTACTCAAATGTTTCTTTCTCAGTGAGGTTTGCCATGGCCCACCTCCCTATGATTGATACTCTAATCCCCCTCTACTCTCTTGCCTCACTTGCAGTTTTATTTTTTTCTCCTTATTATTTATCATTCTCTAATATACTATATACTTTATTTACTTATTTAACGTCTGTCTTCTTTCAGGAGAATATAAGCTCCATGAGGTGGTGCTCTTTGTTAACATTTGTGAATAATCCATGTGTGCCTGAAAATCAAGTGTTAGGCACAACATTCTTCACATATTCATTATTGAAGCTTAGGAATAGTAATATGCAAATCTTTATGCTTGCTGATTTTTGTTCTGCTTGATCTGTGAATCACTAAGAAAGGATTTAATACCTCCCACAGAGTGGTAGGTTTGCCATTTTCCCTCATAGTTGTTTCAGTTTTGTTCTACATATTTCAAGATATCTTGGGGCAATACAAATTTAGAATTATTACATCACCCAGGAAAACCGAACCTTTTCTCACTGTGGTAGGAACTTCTTTAACTCTGGTCTTATATATGTATAAAGCCTATTTTGACTGGAATTATACAGATGTACTAAATACCAGATATCTTTGGTTAATGTTTGCTGAGTATGTTTATTTCATCTCTTTATCCTCGATATTTCTCTGTCTTTCTGTGTGAGGCTTCCTTCATCTAAAGGGCATATATTGCTTGATTTCTTTGCAATCAAGTCTGACAGCTCATGCCATTTCCCCAGAGAGCTCAGTCCATCCTCGTTTACTGTAATTTCTGAAATATTTTGATTTATTTTTATCAGCTTATTTTTAAGCTTTCCATCTGTCCCACTCTTCCTGTCTCGGATTTTCCTCCTCTCTTGGTTTCTTCTGAATTAATTGAGCCCCACTGCCCCAATTCCATTATCTACCCTCTTTAAAACTATCTGGAAGATATATATTCTACTTCTGTTTTTCATTTTTAAAAATTTAACATCCACACTTCATACACTTAAGTCTAAATTTAATGGAGTTTTACTCTCTTTCAAAACTTTAAAGCCCTAGAATAATTTTCTATTTTTCATAAGATGTATGAATAGGAAGGATCCATGGACTGTGTGATAGATACAAAGGGATGAGAAGTCCCCCTCAGCTCGCTGGCTCGCTTGCTTGCTTTCCTATATTTTTCTGTAGAGAATTTATTATCCTCTGACTTTATCTGTTTGTTTATTGCCTGCTTTTCTATACTGACATGCAAATTTCATGGAGACAAGAATTTTTGACTGTTTTATTCACTCTTACCTACCTAGTGGGTCAGATAGTTCCTGCTTATAGTAAGTGCTCACCAAATATTGTTGAATGAACAAATGCTACAATTGCAAACACACACTCCAAACTTACACGATATGATTGCTTAGCTTTTTAATGTTCTTATTTGTTTTTAACCTCACTAGCTATTTTTATTTTAAAAATAATATTTATTTCATTATTTTTAATTATTTTTCTTATTTTGTAGAAGAATTGTTTGTTTAGTTTAATCTACATGCCTAGCATTTTATTTACCCACTGTTTGTTCTTAGGGTCACCTTCCTTTTGTCTTCAGTAGCATCCTTTATAAGCTTTAGTGTAGGTCTGTAGGTTGCAAACTCTTTCATTTACTATTTATAGGAGTATTTTTATTTCATTCTTGTTATTAAAAGATAATTTTTAATGGGATACAAATGTAAGTTTGAGATGGGACACAAATGACAGTTCTCTCACAATATGAAAATGTTGGAAGATACTCTTCCTCAACTTCCTGGCTTTTATTTTCCCCATCAAAAAGTTAGGTGTCAATCTAAATATTGCTCTTGGTATGTAGTCTATCTGTTCTCTGCAGTCTGTAGTTACACTTAAGAACTTCTCTTTACCTTTAGTGTAATTTGATTGCACTCTACCTAAGAATGGATTTTTTAGTATTACTCTTCTTGGGGTTGAATGACTTCCTGGATTTGAGGGTTCATGTCTTTCCCAGAGTTTGGGAAATTCTGGACACTATCTCTCTTTCTCTTTTTTTTTTTTAAAGATTTATTTATTTATTATTATTATTTTTTAAATTTTTGAACATTTATTATGTGCTAGGTATGGTTCATAGCATTTTGAACACATTAACTCTTTTTTTTTAGCATCTTTATTGGAGTATAATTGCTTTACAATGGTGTGTTAGTTTCTGCTTTATAACCAAGTGAATCAGCTATACATATACATATATCCCCATATCTCCTCCCTCTTGCGTCTCTCTCCCACCCTCCCTATCCCACCCCTCTAGGTGATCACAAGACAGGAATAAAGATGCAGACGTAGAAAATGGACTTGAGGACACGGGGAGGGGGAAGGGTAAGCTGGGACGAAGTGAGAGAGTGGCATGGACATATATACACTACCACATGTAAAATAGATAGCTAGTGGGAAGCAGCCACATAGCACAGGGAGATCAGCTCGATTTATTTATTATTAATTTATTTATTTTATTTATTTTTGGCTGTGTCAGGTCTTAGTTGGGGCACGTGAGATCTTCGTTGAGGCATGCAGGATCTTTTGTTGTGGTGCATGGGTTTCTCTCTAGTTGTGGCGTGGGGGTTTTCTCTTCTTTAGTTGTGGCTTGCAGAGTGGGGGGCTGGGCTCTGTAGTTTGTGGCACGCAGGCTCTGTAGTTGAGGCGCTCAAGCTCAGTATTTGTGGCGTGCGGGCTTAGTTGCTCCACAACATGTGGGATCTTAGTTCCCTGACCAGGGATCGAACCCACGTCCTCTGCATTGCAAGGCGATTCTTTACCACTGGACCACCAGAGAAGTCCCTGGACACTATCTCTTCAAATATTATCCATTCCCCATTTTCTCTTTTATTTCCTTCCACCGCTGTACTTAGATATGTGTTGCTCCTTTCCCCATGTTCTTAACCTCTCTTTCCTATTTTCAGTCTTTTTGTCTCTCTGTGCTTCATCCTGTTCGGTTTCATCATATCTACCTTCCAGTTACTTAGCCTCTCTTTAAACATGTCTCTTTCAATGTTTAACTGTTCAGTTGTATTTTTTATTTCTGTGACCATATTCTTCAATTCTAAAAGTTCTAGCTGAACCTTTATCAAACTAGTTTGTTCTTTTTTTTTTTTTTATAGTTTGTTCATTTTTGATAGTCTCCTGCTATTTATTCTTATTTTTATTTTGTATGTCTGATTTCTTTTATTTGTATGTCCACTCACTTTCACTGTCTGTTAGAGCGTAAGAGGCCTATGCTGAGGTGTGTTCCTCCTAAGGGATGTACTTTTGATTCTTCAGGCATCTAAGGGCATTACTACGGAACCAGGTCCACTTTAAATTAAAATGGTAAGGTTGTGGTTTTTTTCAATTGAAAAAAAAAGTGTAAATTCAGACCCAAACTCATGTGAATCTCAGGGGGTCAAGAGCAAAGGGCATCCTTGTTTTTTGACTCTACTGGGTAACTTCTCTTCTGATCCACCACATATACCCCTTCCTGAGCCCTTACTTGGTGTGGGATGATCAATGATCCAGTGCCCTGTGATGCACATGTATAGGCTTAGTTAACCTTCCCCCTCATCGGCTGATGCTTTGGCCCAGATGGATTCCTGGATGTGTCTTGGGTATGTAACAGCTATAGTGCTGGTTTATCTCCCCAGACTCACATTCTCATTTTTTTCTGAAGTTAGAGGAATTCATTTACTTTATTCTAGTTTTATTTGTTAATTTATAAAGGTCCTTTAAAAATATTTTGGCTAACATTTTTAGATTTTCTGTAACAGTGTGTTGTAGGATTTCTGTTACGTTGTTGGAAACAAAACTGTGGAACAATCTTTCTTTTTTTTTTTATTTTATTTTATTTTATTTATTTATTTATGGCTGTGTTGTGTCTTCGTTTCTGTGCGAGGGCTTTCTCTAGTTGCGGCAAGTGGGGGCCACTCTTCATCGCGGTGCACAGGCCTCTCACTGTCGCGGCCTCTCTTGTTGCGGAGCACAGGCTCCAGATGCGCAGGCTCAGTAATTGTGGCTCACGGGCCTAGTTGCTCCGCGGCATGTGGGATCTTCCCAGACCAGGGCTCGAACCTGTGTCCCCTGCATTGGCAGGCGGATTCTCAACCACTGCGCCACCAGGGAAGCCCCGGAACAATCTTTCTTGATAGTATTTCCCAGAAACTAATTACCATCTACCGAGGCAGGGGAAGAGCAAGATAAATAGCCTTATCCATGTGCTCTGTGATCATGAGATCAGGGAGACCGGACTAGATTGTTGGCATCTTCCCTCAGTTCTGTGACTTTGTCTCTGTTGTACCTTGAATCACTTCTCTGTTCTCTTCTACAGATCCCAACAAATCTCAGCTCCTGTACAATGCACCCCTCTGTGGCTCAGCATGGGGTATGATGTAGCATCTGGAGTCAAACAATGACCCTTACAATTCTTGTTGATTTAAAAGCTTACTATATTATAATGTTACAGCAGCCAATACTATGGGAGACTAACAGAGATGGTTGTTTTCTCTCCCCAGTTCAGGAGCTGTATTATTTATTTCGTGGCAACTCACCTGTGTGTGGCTGAGTTCTTGCTTTATTCATGCAAATATAGCCTGGCAGGGAGTGTACCACAAGCCTGTAAAGGTTGTTGCAAAATCCATAACTTATTGCTCCATAATGGCTATTCTGAAGTTTATGCTTTTTATCCTCTTCCTCTGTCTTACCATTAGAAGAAGCTTCTGTGAAGTTGTAGGGTTTTAGCAAAGTTTTGGATAAGCACTTCCACTGGGAACTCTGGTCATCATACCCTTTCTGTCTAGGGTCCAGCTTGTTGAAGTGATTAGAATGAGGTTAATACTCACCAGAGGGCCATCGTGGTTGATCTGGCCATTTACCACAGTCACAAAAGTAGCCAATATATCAGAAAAAGTGGCCAGAGAGGCCACTCAGTGGTTCGCTGAGTCACAGAGCGTCTCAGCATTGAGATGGATATTTTGGCAGTGGATATCCTGGCTCCTGGGGACAGAAGAACAGAAGAGAGAGTATTCTCCTATCCTGGCTTCCTTGCCTTGCTTTCATGTGTACTTGTGCATCTTCTGCCCCAGTCGTCTGGTGCCAGAATGTTCCAGTGGGAAGAGATCCCAGAAGCCATCATGAGTTTCATGTTTCCCTTTTATTTAAGAAAATTCTGCTACACAGAAAATAAAAGAAACAAATATACAAGGTAGAGATAAGACTAATCATAGACAGTAGGTAAGCAAGTAGCTTGTGAGTCACAGTGAGAACTCATAAAGAGTAAGTTAGTAACCTGTGAGGCACAGTAGAACTAGCTAGAATGAATGGAACATTTGTACCAGATGAACTCCTGCAATGTGGGGTTTTTCCCTATCTTCTACTCAAATTTTGACACTCACCTTCAAAAGCTACTCTAATGTACCTTATTGTGCTTACAGAGGACTTAGTTCCTTTATAGGTTCCTCTCCTATTTTTCCTGAAGATAAACTTCCTCACATTCACCAGGGTGGTCTACTCACTGTTTGTGCCTCCTTTGTCCCTACTTCCTCATCCCCTCATGCTGGGGTACAGCACGTGTGTTTGGAGCCTTCTAAAGCTGTGGGGTCTCATTTCTCTAGTTCCACTGTAGAGCCAACCAAATGCATCCACCACACCTTATGACCCAATACAGCCTCCAAATGGCCTTCTGACATGTGGCCTCAGAGGTTAGAGAAATGGGTGATGGCAGCTTTTTAACTAGGGTTAACTCTCTTGCTTGCCTTACTCATATACCGTGGGGGCCATCTGAGCCAGGAAGATTACCCAGAAGTGCCAGTCTATAGTCCTTCCGATTCAAAAGACAGATTATATACTTGCCTTTGTTTGCTCATATTTTAGTCTTCCAAATAGAATACTGGCAGGAAGTCGCTCTTAGTAAGAAAAGGTCATTACTTCTCTTCTTCATTTGCTAGCTCCCAGATGGTTAGTTTAAAACGCACTGTCATTGCTCTTCCTTCTCTGTCTCAGCAGTAAGGAATTTGGGATATGAGTCTTTAAGTTCAGATAAATAGGAAACTGGGAGCTCCATAAAGCTGAACATGTCAGATGTTAAGGTTTTGGACGTTGGGTATACGTGTCTGTTCATGCCTGCTCTGTCCAGCTCAGCAAAGAATTGTGGGCCTTTGGTGAGGGGCTGGGCTGCACTCATGCTCTCTTTTCTGGGGAATGTGCTCCCACTATATTCTGTGATCCTGGTGGGGCTTCCTATCAGAGCACCTAGCCTCACCAGCCATTGGGATGGACATGTGATCAAGACCAGCAATTTCCCTATCTTTTCTTGTAGTATTCATAGTGCCTGGTTGAACTGGAGAGAGAAGGGAGCCCTGCCTCTGAGTTCATGAACTAGGAAAAGTATGAGCTGAGATTTAATGCTCCTGCCTTAGGGGGAATCATTGTCTGTAGCAGGAGAGAATAAAATCTGAGACAGTTAGAACTGAGAGAAGATCATGTCAGTGTCAACTCCTTGTTTTAGTTCTCAGTGGTACCAGAGCTGCCCTTGTCTTCTTAGCTGTACTCGTTTCTATGAGCCCATTCAGTTAAAGGGGACAATAAGCCCCTTTTGGTGTAAGCTAGTTTGTGTTCAGTTTCTTTTACGTATGTAGAGATTTCTGAGAAAACAGACATCAGTCATTGGAAGTGGAGCATTACAAATATCAGGCACCAGAATTCAGAACTGGTTGATTTCAGGTAGAGTGTGGTTAGAAAGGTTGCTTTCAACTGGGCTGGGGAAATGGAATTATTGTTATGTAATCTCATGGACGATGTAATTATTGTTATGTAATGCTTTCTTGTCACCTCTTGAGTCATAGATCAATTGTACATACCGAGAGAGCTTTTAAGAACTTGGAACTGAGGTAGGGATGGTAGAAGGTATTGGCTTCCTCTTATAGTCATCAAGGGGTTCTGATAAGGGAAAAGTCTTATTACCAGCTGACATGACTAAAACTACAAAAGAAACAGAATTCAGTATTGGTACAATAAGTCCTTTCCATCTGCTAACAGCATCCTTCTTGGTCCTGTTCAAGTTCCACCTCCTGCACAGGTCTTCCCCAACTACTCCAGCCCACTCATTTTCAGTTCTTCATGCATTTACTCTGTGAATATTTATTTAGCGCCTTCTGAGTGCCAGAAGTTGGGCAAGGTGCCAGACATTTCTACTGATCCTACTGTTTCCAGGACATGATTTGTTAATAGTGCGGTTTATTTATTGATTTAAAGTTGTCATTTAACACCATAACTCAGAACCCTAAACCTATGGCAGTTCAACAAGGGAGTTCCAGTCGTGTGATTTTCCCCAGGGAGGCACCACAAAAAGCAAGAGCATATTCAGCAACATTAATTGAGGGCCCATATGCAAATTTTACATGACTTCTGCCTTTGGGGAGTTCATAGATTCCTGGGAACAGTGTTAAGTCAACACGTTGGGATCATTCTAGATTATCAAGAAAACCAGCTGCTGGATTTCCCTTTACAGGGATTATATTTTCATTCTTTCCTAAAATCAAATCAGGCCAAAAGAAACTATGATATATTCTGAACACTTGGACAAAATGCCAGCGCTACAAAATCACCTTGTGAAGAAGATGAAACTTTTTACTGTTGAATAAAGTTCCTTCAGGGGGGTTGGTATTCATATCTCCCTGCTACACATTTCCTGTTTCTCTGTGCTCTGAGAATAAGATGATGGGCCATCAACTGTCATCATCAAACGAATTTGTAAGTTTACTATTTCATTTATTCATTCATTTGTTCATTTGTCTGTTCATTAAGTATTTTAAACTCAAGCTATGTAGCAAGTTGTGTACCAGGTGAAGCCAGAGGCAGCGTCAAGCTGAGAGCAAGGTAATTTGAATTACAGACCCTGTTTTGCAACTGAGTGACTGTGTGATCCTTGGCAAGTCATGAAAATGCTCTGTATCTCAAATTCTTTATTTGTGGAATGGGGATTAAAATCTGTACCTCACAATTATAAGATGATCTAGGAGCATAAATGAAATAAATATCCATGAGTCCATACTGATATAAATTAATGGTCAAATAGATAAATAAGGGGAAAGGAGCAAATCAGAGGAATTCAGAAAATACATGTGGAAGGAATTAGGAAAATAGAATCACCTTTAGATAATTGCTGCAGGCAAAATCCCCAGTAAATGCTAAAAACGGTGGATAAAACTTTAAGGAGAAACAGCCTCCAAGTATCACCCCAAAATATTTATCAAATACTGTGGTGGTTTTAACATGTCTACAAATTACTTGATATTCCTCTTCCCAGGAAATGGGGCTAATTTCCCTGTCCTTGAATGTTGGCTGGACTCAGATTCACTTCTAACACCATACTTTGAAAGGAACAAATATCACTTTGCCCTGGCAGACCCCACCTTAGCCGCATGCCCAAGGTTAACATCACCAGTAACAACTATGTTGATATCGGGTACCTCATATGATGCAATGGAAAGGGCACATTGCTTCTTTGGTATATTCCCCCCAAAGCTCATAACCACAGCCTAATCATGAGAAAACACTGGACAAACACAAACTGAGGGATATTCTGCCAACCCCTGGCCAGTGTTCTTCAAATGTGTCACCATCATAAAAAAAAATAAAGAAAAACCTCCAAACTGTCACAGATTGGAAATGTTTAAAGAGACTAAATGCAATGTGGGCTCTTGGAAAGGAAATCAGAAAAAGGATTAATAGATATTAGTGGAAATTTTTGTGAAATATGAATTAAGTTTGCAGTTTAGTTAAGAATATTGCACCAAAATTAATTCCTTAAAGTTTTGACAAATGTAGCTTGGTTATGTAAGATGTTAACACTGGAAGAAGTGAGGTGAAGGAGCTGCATGAGTTCTCTGATCTATCTTTGTGACTTTTCTGAAAATCTATAATTATGTCAAAATCAAGAGTTAAAAAAAAATGCTGTACCACATGATGTTGTTTAAGGGACTCCTGCCAAAATATTTGAAAATCCCTAGAAAAGTGTAAAGTATCATACATAAAATATGACTTTTCTTTTTACTATGGGGGAATAGAAATAGTAGAGAGTGGGAGGGGGGCTGCTGGCTAACCTGAGAGATGAAGGGAAATAGTTTAAGTGGCATTTTTAAAAGATCCAAAACCAGTGTCTAACTCCTGCTTATCAGAACACCAGCTTCAAGGGAGAGGTTTTGTTTTGTTCAGGGCTGTATTCCAAGCCCTAGAACAGTGCCTGGCACAGAGCAAGTGCTCCATAAACATTGTTGAATGAATGAATGCGTGAACGAATGAATGTTGTTCTATATTGGTCATGAAGTGAGGCAGAGTTGGAAAGTGCTGCCAGCAATAAGAAGAGATGATAAACCCCCAAGTAGTGGTTAGGATGTGGGAGAATAATCTGAATCCTTGTCTGTTTGGTGAGGGGTCGGGGGTGAGGGGTGTGGTCAAGGTCAGAGCAAAATGAGGGTTATCAAAAGTAGAGGGACCGTTCGAGGGAGATATCTTGGGAGGACCAGGATTAAAAGCGCCCAGGAGAGCAAGAACAGCCAAGGTGCAGAACCTGAGGTGTGTGACGAGTGTTTCGAGCAGCTCTCGGAGTCCTTAACCTTTTTCACAAATCTAGGACTGCTCCTGACCAAGGTCTCTGTTCCTCTGAATCAGTCAGCCCACTGACCCGGGGCAGGAAGAGCTGGTTGCTTGAACAAAGCCCTCTTGTTACAACTAGACGGGGATATGTATGCCCAGGTATACGACACCCTTAATCCCAGAACAACGAGGACTATGGATTTCTGCCCCTACATTTGGGTTCCAGCTTCTGTATAGAAGCATCTTCCAAACCCATTTGGGGAGAGGTAGAGAGAACACATTTCCCCTGCCTTGGTGAAGTTATCTAGATTGTACAGCCCCCCACGCCCTTCAGAGTTGGGATGTGCAGTCTAGCATAACTAAACACACTGCAGACCTAGGCTGGCAATGTTTTTAATTCTGGGGAACTTTTTCTTTTTTTTAACATCTTTATTGGAGTATAATAGCTTTACAACGGTGTGTTAGTTTCTGCTGTATAACAAAGTGTAATTCTGGGGAACTTTTAAACTGTGTTTTCTAGTTAATAACTGTTTCCTAGGGCTGGGGGTTCGTTCCGCACGCTGGCCATTTCTTAGGCCTCCACCAGCACCCGTGTTTCCTGCTGAAGGAAGCCCTGTCCCCCACAGAGCCCATAATGAGGCCTAAGGAGTGCTGGTCCAGTTAGCCGAGGCCACACCGAGTGCAGAGCTGCCAGCATCTCTTTCTCCACTTATGTAACACAGAAAAATTAGTTCTTTCCTCCCATTCTTCACATTGATTTAATTTTTTCCTAAATTTCCAGGGTTGAGCCCCATAGTGTGGGCTAAGGCCGGCTTCCAGGCTTACGACCATCATTACTGTCGACTTTCAGTTTCCAGCAGAAAGTTAGTTTTTCCCAGAGTTGGTAGCTCAGCTGTTTCATATCATAATGGGGAGGAAAAGTGGCAGGCGGGCTGTCAAACCTGATGCAAATGATATTTTATAAAAAGTGGTTTAAATTGGCTGAAGCTGTTTTTAGACTGATCAGTTAAAAAAGTATGTAGGACATCTTTCTGACTTGCAGAAACAGCTCCCAAGAATTAGATGTTTCATCATACACTTTGGGAGAGGTTTGTAGGTGGGCACAAGCTCATTAAAAAGTAGATGAGGATTTGTTAATGTGGAAATATGTAAATTGGGTTCAGGCTGCCCTCAATTAATTGGAAGGGACTTGTGAGCTAAGTGGGGAAAAAGGGAAAGAGATATTGGAAGAATATACTTGCATGCCCTGGAGAGTTAATCTTTGCTCTTGGTTTCCACTGGGGCTGTTTGAAGAGTTGCAGGAATTCTGCCTGAAGACACCAGAGGCAGGGCTCCTTGGCTCCTAGGGATAACAATTACAGGTTTCCCTTGCCATCTGGAAGTAGATCGTTCCTATGAAACCTTTCTAAACTGAAATGGCATAAAGCAAAGAAATAATTACCTTAGGACACATCTTGCTAACAACTGCACAAAATAGATTGAGATAGAGCACAGATGCTCACAAGACATAGTTCAAAGCCATGGCAGCTTGATGTTGAGTCTAGTTCCCGAGAAAGGAGCTCAGCGGTGCTATTCTTGCTGCTCAGGGTGCCAATGCCTCTATCATGGTTCAGCTCTCAGCAAAACAAATAGTGAATGCTATTTATTTTCACGTTTTGCCTTTTTTTCATGAAAGTGAAAATCCTCTTTGGATTTTAGCAAAAACAGGTACTAATGTAGGTCTTTCGTACAAATAAAATGGTGTAAATCATACTTTTGAAAAGTATGTATCTCTCATGTTCAGCAGGAACAGAAGAGGCTAGTAGTGTTTGATAAAGGGATTTCAGGGGTAGCAGCTAACAACTGGGGGAAGTTAACTTTTCTGAGTTCTGGGAAGATTACAGTCATCCCTTGGTATCTGCCAGGGATTGGTTCCAGGACCCACCATGGATACTAAAATTTGTGGATGTTCAAGTTCCACGGTGGGTTTTCCTTATCTGTGGGTTCCTCATCCACAGATTCAACCAACTGCAGATCATGTACTAGGTTTGCCATCTGTGGTTGGTTGAATTTGCTGATAGGGAACCAACGGATGTGGAACGGTGGAACGTGAGGATACAGAGGGCCGACTGTATATTTATTGAAAAAGATCCATGTAAAGTGGACCCAAACAGTTCAAACCCATGTTGTTCAAGGGTCGCCTATGGTTTCCACTGAGGAACTTTGGAGTCTGTGGTTTATATTGGTATCTGGGCTACCAAATGCCCTTCTTTTCTTTCTTTCTACTCAAACCCTACACTCAGTCATTTTCTGAATTCAGGGCCAGCCTAGACACAGCAAGTATGCTCGCCTCTCTAGAGCCAACTCTGCCAACCCAGGAAATGTGTCTCTTCTCTCTTGTTAAGTCTATGGAATTAGGCTTTTTGAAGCTCATCTCTGGTATAATCTAGATGAGACACACAATACTGAACATACCTAATCACATCTGGCTCAGCACAGAGATGCTGGAAATTTGTGTGAAAATGATGAATATGAGAACGGCTATAATATCTCCCTCCTCCTGCTGGCTATCAAAAATTCTAAGTGAGTTTATTCAGTATCTCTCTGCTTCCTCCCTGGATTCATCCTAGGACTTAGGGGATAACGAGTTGGGGGCGGGGGTGGGGAGGACCAGAGGGAGATAACAAGGAGGTTTTGGGGGGTGGCTTTAGGTGGTTTGGAGGAGAGACCCAAGAGCAGGTGAAATTCACACACTGAAGAAGGAAAGAGACTTTAACAAGCGTTGCTGTTCATTAAAGTCCTTTTCATGGTGTTAGGTGTTAGAGAAAAAAATAAGGTTTGGAGCTGAATTATGTTCATATTATTTCAATGGCATGGACCATGTTTTTTGACTATGATACCATTCTGGTGCCAAACCATGTGGATCACAGCATCGTAAGCATTATATTAGGTTCATCCAGTTGGCCAGTCCACATATACAGCTGGGTCTGTACTCTCTGCCTTCTATGAGATAAGCAGAAATTGTGGTGTGAGCCCTGGAGGAATCTACTTGGGAAGACAAAAGACTGGAAACACATATAGAGATGTTGCTCGTTCACTATGGTGATCACTATGAGGAGAGAGGCTAAATCACGCAAGGACTTCAGTAGCTCCTGTTTCCTGCTGGAGCTGATCTCATCTTTGTTTGGCTTTGCAGTGTATCTAAATGCTGACCTTGGTCTTTCTGCTCTTTCTTCATGGTATAGTTCAGTGCTCTTGTTTGCTTCATTCAGGTTATTCTTCTCTTTACCTTGTGTATCTCCCTCAATTCTGACTCCCTGCCTTTGTTCCAGCTGTCACCCTCACTTGGGGACATCCTTTCTTCTTTTTCTCATCTGTTTGCATCCTAACCATGCTTCAGGAGGTGATGCGAGGTTTTAATGATCTGTGAAACTTTTGGTTCCCAATTTCACCAGAATCTTTCTGTGTTCATTGTACTCCGTTTTTAAGTATTAATTATTTTATGCAGCTTAGTCATAAGATTGAGAAAATTAGAATCAAAATATCAGAGAGTTGGAAGGACGCTTACAGACCATAGGTGACCACCTCCATTCATTTTTTCAGATGATGCAGCTGAGGTTCAGTGACATATTGTTACTGACTTTAGAACATCCACTGGGAATATATGTTAATGTGTACAAGCTGAAAATTGCTATAGAAATAGTTGTTATTCTTGTAGTGGCAGAGTCATGTCTAGGAGCCAAGTTCTCTGACCCCTTCCTCTATCCATTATATGAAGCTGCCTCCACCAAATTGCTACCATCCTCTATAGGCCTTGTCTGCCCAGTTTGAGGTCAGAGATCAAAGTTTGGAGGGAAGCATCATGTGGCAGCTGTCATGTACCAACTGCAATTTTACAAATACCCTGAGAGGTAGTGTATCATACTTACTCTTACGAATGAGGACACTAAACCTCGGAGAGGTTAAAGTGTTTGCCCAAGATCACACAGAAAGCAATAAAGGCAGTATTCAAATGTAGATCTGCCTAACTCAAAAGCTTGTGTGTCTCCTTTCTCTTTCCTCTATATCATGCTCCTTGATGCAGAAATAGATTCCTTTTTCTTTTATTTCCCTCAGCATTTATCCCATCTTTGGCCACAGTATACAATCAGTCACAATGTTCTGCTTCATTGATGGCTAAGTCCTCCACAGGAAGTCTCTATGAACCTTGTCTTTTTCAATGAACAATTTCCAAGTATGATCCATCTCACAAACCTTATTTTCTTTTTTTTTTTTTTTTCTTCTATGTTTCTCTGTAATTTTAACAGGTTCACATTTTATTATTATTATTAGTTAAACATGTATTTATTTGGTTGCTGCAGGCGGGCTCCTTAGTTGAGGCACGCATGTGGGATCTAGTTCCCCGACCAGGGATCGAACCCAGGCCTCCCGCATTGGGAGCCCCGAGTCTTCACCACTGTGCCACCAGGGAAGTCCCAAACCTTATTTTCTAATGGTTCACAATCATTAAAAAAATCCTAGGTTAAAAAGAATTTCATGTGCTTTGGCTCTCTAGAGAAAGATGTGAGAAATTTGGCTGGTGCTTTGAAGTCTTCAGTTAAAAGTCACTCTTGGAGAATAAAGGACAGTTCGTCTTATTTTTCAGTGGGTGAATTCTGCATGATAATTGACAAGAACGAAAATGGGGTCAGGGTCTGTCATAGCCCAAACTGATGTGGAGAGCTGCTCTCCGCTCCAACACAAGATTGTACATGCCGACAACAACTCTTCTGGACAATGCATAGATGCAATGACTTGAATACCTACAGTGGGCTCTGGTCACCTCAAGAGGTTCTCTTTTTTCCAGTGTCAGTAGTTTTCTCTTTGTCTCTCTCAGAAGTTTCTCTTACTGAGCCTGGCCATTTTTTCTTTGGGCCTGCTCAGTTGTCTTCATTAGATGAGATGCCCCACATGACACATTATGCTGAGGTAGCCCTAAAAAAGTATTAATGCCACTGATCTAGGGTAAATTTATTCTTTAAGAGTGCTGTTAGAGGCATAATGTCTTTAATTCCAAAGAGTGAGTATAATTTAGGGTCCTTGGAGGTATGGAAGGCTGGTGAGAAGGTTGTTTTGGCTGAGTATCTATAGATATTAGGTGGGGAAAAGGAAGGAATATATTTTTGTACCTTTCAGACTACCTGTGTATCCATTAAGTACCATGCATCGAAAATGCACCCTAATTTGTAATGAGACAGTAGTGGTTGTGAGATGAAGGGGTAAAGGGAAAAGGTCTAAATTAGGGGACGTTCACCATGAGACCAAAGTTATTTTGAGTTATGACCTTCTCTCTTCTGTCCTAGTTGCAGACCGTACTCTTTGTGGCTATGGCTACATATGCGACTGCCATTTGCCTCATTTGACATCACTGCCGTTGATGTAGCAGAAGCCAAGCATCCATCTGGCCTTCACTCAGCATCCCTTTATTTTCTTTTATTCTTTTCCTGACAGCTACTGGTGAGTGATTTGATCTCAGATCGTAATCTACACACTCAAAAATGACCCTCAGGCATACGCTATACAGAACACGGTAGCCTTCATCCAATTTTGCCTGTCACTACCTATCTCTTTCATCTAATGATGTGAGAGTCTATTTGCCAAACAATTGCAGTTTGGACTGTGGTTTTGAATAATGTCACTGGCAGATGGGTTTATTCAGCCTCTGGGGATGGCATCTCCTGATGGCCCTCTTAATGCCCCAGTGTTTATTCTTTTCACTGCGAAAGTGCTCTCGCATTCATCTGAATTGTCAATTTTCCCAATACCTGTCTTTTAAATAGTAACCATTGTCTCTCTGTGTCCCTTGAGGATAGAAAGGTTAAACAGCAAGTTTTCCGCTTCTATAGCATGCAGCTGCTGAGAGAGGAGTTCTCGACTAGACCACATCTCCATCTAAAGTGGTCTTATACAACCTTGGCTAATTAAAGACAAAGGGATGGTCTGATGGCCAATACATTCTCCTCCTGAAGGTTGGAAGGTTCGTCTGCTTGACATCTGTCACAAACTACTCATTCATGACTACTGTGTTCTCTGTAATGTCTTGGGTGCTGAGGGGCTCTGGAGCAGTTTACTGAGATATTCTTGCCCTTAAGGAATTACAGTCTAATCCACCCATTCAAGAATCTGTGTGGATTATCTATTATGCACGACACATTGTGCCAGGGTATGAAATGAAAAATGTGGGCTGTGTCCTTGAGTGATCACAATACAGTAAGATTAGTTATATTCAAAATACAACGCAATGTCTTATGCGATGAATGGCATAAGGGTATGTTATAACTGTTCAGAGGCAAGGAATATCTAGCTATTTTGCAGGCATGCCACGTTTTTACTGCACAATGCCAAACTCATTTGCTTTTCTGTTTCTTTTCCTACCCTCAATTTTGCTCCTCTTTTTGTCTTCTTCAAATAGTGTCATTCTAGCCAACAGAACTAAAATATCAATCTTTTCCTCCCCTCTCTTCTACCTCCCCTTTCTCGACCAGATGTTGTCAATTCTATACGGTAAATGTTTCACAACACGCCTTCTCTTCATTGTCCCTGCCCTCTTCTCCAAGTGCATTCTCTTTTCATTTGTAATTTGGGTTCTTGCAGTAATTTCTAAGTGATTGATCTGTGTACAGCTGCTTCTTCATCTAATTCATCCTCTACACTGCTGTCAGAGTTACAATTCTGATCTTATTTGACTATTTTATTTTAGTTTTCATAAGAGAAATGTTCAACTATGAAAGTATGACATATGGGGACCTGCATCAGGGGTTAGCAAACATTTTTCCTGTAAAAAGTCAGTAAATATTTTAGGCTTTGTGGACAATATAGTCTTTGTCACAACTATTCAACTTTGCACTGTAGTGCACAAGCAGCCTTAGATAATAAATAAACAAATGGACATTGCTGTGTACCAATAAAACCTTATTTATGGACACTGATATTTGAATTTCATATAATTTACATGGAATAGTATCCTTCATGAGAAGGATACATGAAGTAGTGTCCTTCATAAGAAGGATACATTAAGTAGTATCCTTCTTTTGATTGTTTTTCAACAAGCGAAAAATGGGAAAACCATTCTTAGTGCCTGGGCCACACACACACACACAAAATGGCAGGCCAGATTTGGTCCATTGGCAAAACCCTGGCCTACAGAGTCTGATCCTTCCTTACCTCACTGACATCTCATTACCTCCATTCCTTCACCTTCTCTCCAATCCTTTGTTCCTGCCACAACAGACTACTCACCTATTTCTGTGCATACCATATACTTTCATACTTCTATACCTGTGATTCTTAACCCTGACTGCCACTTGGGCAAGAAGACTCAATACTGGATCCTGGGGAATCTTCTCATATCCTTGAAACCAGCCCAAGGACTTTTGTACTTAGTCTTCCAGAAAGCCATTCTCCTGTGACTATCCAGTGTCATCTCCCAAATATCAGAAATAGTAAAGAACTGAGCTTTTCCCTGGTTTGCGAGGTAACAAATCAGTCGGCCACAATGTCATGGATGCCGGCTTGTTACCTCATCTTGAAGTAGAAGATGTCTTTGGATTTTTGGTTTTCTAATGATCTGTCTGGTTTTGTGGGGGGATTTGAGGAGCTTCAACAACTATGAATGACACCGTTGTAGCCGTCTTCCAGAGTCCTACCATTTCTTTCTCTCACTGTTTTAATCTTACCTAATATGATCATCCATTATTTTTCATTGTCTGCAATTTACACTCAGCCTCAAGACCTTGTTTGGAACATACCTTTTTTTTTTTGTTCCCTCTTCTAGTTTCTAACTCAGATACCTTTCCCAGAATATGGACGTTTTATATAGTGCTATAACATAATTTACAAGGTCTTAATTCACAAAACTCAACACCTTGTGTTAATATTCATTTTATACTTAAACTTTCTTTTTTAAAGAACAAAATAATGCCATTTGCAGCAACATGGATGTAACTAGAGATTATCCTACTAAGTGAAGTAAGTCAGAAAGAGAAAGACAAATACCATGTGATATCACTTATATGTAGAATATGTATTATATGTAGAATCTAAAATATGGCACAAATGAACATATCTACTGAACAGAAACACACTCAGAGACATAGAGAACAAGCTTGGTTGCCGAGGGGAAGGTGGGGAGAGAAAGGGCTGGACTGGGAGTTTGGGGTTGGTGGATGCAAACTATTACATTTAGAATGGATAAGCAACAAGGTCCTACTGCAAGCACAGGGAACTGTATCCAGTCTCCTGGGATAAACCATAATGGAAAAGAATATTTAAAAAGAATGTGTATGTGTGTAAAGCTGAGTCCCTTTGCTGCACAGCAGAGATCGCCACAACATTGTACGTCAACTATACTTCAATACAAAAACAACATAAACTTTCTTTTTTTTAGATATGAATTAAGTAATCTTCTATAATGTGTTTTACGGCCTTTCAATGCAGGCTGAAAAATAGTCTAATAGCAATGACAGAAAAAAAAATGCCAAGTTATAGTTAATGGTGTATATTAGTGTCTTTAGCTCTTTGTAAAGTTAATGAATGACCAAATCACCTTTGAAAGGCAGTTGATACTGAGAAATATCATGGGTTTCTGGCTTCTTATCCAGCTATTGAAACCCATCTTATACACAGAGGCATGTAGATTCTGTCAAGCCTCATTGATGTCTTGATGAAAGTGCTAATATTTATATCATAAAGGTCCCCTTTTCAAACACAAACTGCTACAATTTACTGTTTTTATGTTGTAAAATTTCTGAAAGTATGCTGGATCCAGTGGATCAGCTTACCCATTCTGAGTCAGATGAGACTTTACTAGAAGCATGACCTGTTTGAATACCACATTAGTTCTCTTTGCTGCCATAGAATTTACCACAGACTTAGTAGTTGGTAAATTACTCGGTCAGATGTCTGGATGGGCATGACCGGCTCCTCTGCTGAGCTTCAACAAGACCAAACTCAAGGCAGGAGGCTGCCTGCATCCGTCTTCATGTTTTCCAAGTGGCCCTACACATGGCAGGTTGAGTCCCTCTCCTGATTCCAATGTCTCCGACTTCCCCTCAGACCACTTCTCTCTTGCATCCAGCCAGAGGCAGCTCTCTGCTTCTAAGGGCTCATATGATTAGACTTGGCCACCTCGATAATCCAGAAAAATGTCCCTACTTTAAGATTAGTAATCTTTTTTGGGTTTTTTTGACTTTCTTTTTAATAAATGTATTTATTTTTTGGCTGTTTTGGGTCTTCGTTGCTGCACGCGGGCTTCCTCTAGTTGCGGCAAGCGGGAGCTACTCTTCCTTGCAGTGCGTGGGCTTCTCATTGCGGTGGCTTCTCTTGTTGCGGAGCCCGGGCTCTAGGCGTGCGGGCTTCAGTAGTTGTGGCACATGAGCTCAATAGGTGTGGCTCGCGGGCTCTAGAGCGCAGGCTCAGTAGCTGTGGTGCACAGGCTTAGTTGCTCCGCGGCATGTGGGATCTTCCCGGACCGGGGCTCGAACCCGTATTCCCTGCATTGGCAGGCAGATTCGTAACCACTGCTCCACCAGGGGAGTCCTAGTAATCTTTTTTTATCTTTTTATTTTATATTGGAGTATAGTTGATTAAGACTGTTGTGTTAATTTTAGGTGTACAGCAAAGTGATTCAGTTATACATAGACATGTAGCTATTCTTTTTCAAATTCTTTTCCCATTTAGGTTGTTACATAATATTGAGCAGAGTTCCCTGTGCTATACAGTAGATCGTTGTTGGTTATCTGTTTTAAATATAGCAGTGTGTACATGTCAATCCCAACCTCCCTAACTATCCCTCCCCCCTCCCCTTCCCTGCTGGTAACCATAAATTCATTCTCTAAGTCTGTGAGTCTGTTTCTTAATTACATTTGCAAAGTTTCCCTTTCCATGTAATACACATATTCATAGATTCCAGGGATTAGGACATGGACATCTTTGGAGTACCCTTCTGCTAACTACAAATATTATTATTTTTATTCCTTGGTGGCTGAAAAACATACTAGGTTAACGAGGGTAATCAAAAAATAACATGAAAATTTATTTATTTATCATGGAGCAAGGATTTCCACATTACCTCCTTCATTGTCTCTCCATTTCATACTTCTGTCCTGATATAGAAAAGATAGTTAATAGTTGTAACATTAGGTACCAAGGGTAAGTTTATAGAAACCTTTAGTGGGTCAACGTTAATCTCAAAGGCCAGAGACAACCCTAGAAATATAGTTTTCTTTCAAAACCTCTTCCATCTCTGTTATTATGAGGATGGTATAAGAGAATCCTCAGGCAATTGACAAATTCACTTCTAGCTAACTTAAGGAATAATAATAATAGCTGACATTTATTCTGCCATTAATATTCACTAGGCTATTTGATTAACTCTTCACATACCCTATCATAGTTGACATTCACAACAATTCTGTGAGGTAGAAATGATTTCTGTGGTATACAAAGAGGCATTAAAGTTCAATGATATGCCCAAGGCTTAAAAGTGGTAGAGCCAACATTTTAAAAGCCAGATGCAAAGCCTGTGCTGTTTAGAAAAAATAAGTGCTGTTTTTATTAAAGTTATACATGAGAACATTTTAAAGAGTTATTATACAAGGTTTGTTACCAAAAATAGCAGTCTTCTGCCCACATCATTCCCTTTTTCATCTCCCAAAGACAACTGCTTCCAATGGTTTTATCTGTTTGGTTACCTCCATGGCTCTATATAACATGCTTACACTAGTATCTCTTGAGTTTTCAGTTTTAGTACTTGTCTTTTGACTCTTTCCCTTGGAAAATGAGAATTTAAGTCTCTCATTTGCCTTACCTAACTTCTTTTTTAAAAACCTCCCATTTTCCATCTTGTCATTTTACACACCTCCTGAATTTTTTAATGCATGCTATCGTAGTTTTAATTTCCAGGAGATTTTTTTTTTTATCCAAATGTTGTTTTTGCACAGCACATTGTTCTTATTTCTATGAGGTTATTAATGATCTATTTGTATTTTATTATTTTGTTCTTTTTCTGCCAAGTTTCTTTCTCTATTTGTTTTGGTTTCTGCTCTTCAAGTAGTTTTTTCTCAGTTTTCTGCTGATTCTAGGCTTCCTGCTCGTATTTAAGATAATGGAAGGTCTGTTTGCATAGATTAGTTAATTGTGGGCTTCATTACATGGTGTTATAGTGGGGAATCATCAGTGTTGTATAGACACTTTCTCTAGGCCTGGTTAGATTTCCAAGAGCGACAGCACTCTGAGGTGTTGGTAAGGAAAGAGAGCTGCTGGTGGTAGGGGTCAGGAGTGGGTATCTCAAGATTCTATATGCAGGCTTTCACATTTTCTCCCCTTTCTTGGTATCACATTCCTATTCTTACCAGCGCTTTCTGTCCTCTAGATTGAAGACCCCCTGTTTTTTTCTCAGGAGAATACATCTCTAATCTTGTGATGGAATAGAAATGTTCAGTTAATCAGACAGATGATCTTAGGGTCCAACTGCTCTGTAAACAGACTTTGAACTGATTCTCCCATTTGGAGCCCCATTTTTACCCCCACTTCCAGAGGTGATAGGTGATACCCCTTTCTGAGCCTTTCTTGGGGTTCATGAATCAAGTTGCTTCTCAGCATTCCCTATTTCATTCAAGATGCAGCTTTTGGGGTTTGCCCTTGTGCATCTGCTTCCCGACTTTCTCAATGTTGTTGCTGTTGCCTCCTCTCTTTTCTTTACGAGCTAAACTTCTAAAAAATTGCTTTTCTATCCTTTCAATAGGTCTTGAAAGGGAGCAGGGGTAAACACTTGTGCTCGCTCTGCCATCTGCCGTCTTTCGCTGGCACCCGATCCAACTGCATTATTGATGCAGGCGTGTTGTCCTTTCAGGCTCTACTCCATCGATATTGGCATTCACTTAGGTTGTTCATTCAGATGAACAACTAAGGTTGAAGGGTACGGGCGATACAAAAGGCCCTTTCCTATTCCAGGGCCTCATAGAGTACACTGGTGTGGAGTATGGATTTTCAGATGCAAATATCAACACCCACACTTCCTTCCCAACAACGACCTTCAGAAGCAGCTGCAATGCTACCACTTAGTTCAGCTTAGCAAAGGATCCTACAAGGAGTGTGGAAATTGTGGTTGAGTATTCTCCAGGCTCTTTCAGAAAGAGAGCCAGAGACGAATCTTATTGTGTTCCCTCAAGAAGGAAGAAATACAATTACCTATATAAATCTGAGCATTAAAGCAAGACGTCCAGGTTTTTCTCCTCAGCAGTAACCATGCTATTGACAAGTTACCAGGGATCCTGAAGGCAGATAGGAAATAACTGTTACAATAATAGGTGGCAGACTGTGGTTTAATTGGAAAACCTTGAGTTCCCTTGAATCTGTACTTTTTCTTGAGCTGCTCAGTTGTTTGATAGCTATGCACTAAGTACTAGCTTCAGGCCAGGCAGAGTGTGAGGCTTACGGTGTTGAAACTAAAAAGAGATGTGGGGTGGCACCTGCCACAGTGCTTGGAATATCTTGGTTCTTGGTAAATAGTTGTTAAAGTGAAAATATGGACCTTGCTCTCAAATAGTATGTTCTCTAGACAGGAAGGCAAAGGCATTTTGTAAGAGTGCATAGAAGAAACAAAACTTTACGTAGGTGTGAAAGATAGAGTAACAATCAGGTGAAAATTAATTACTGACCAGTCTCCCTTCCCCTGCATACTTGAAAAACTTGATCAAGTTAAGGCGAAAGTAAGTGATTGCTTGATAAAATGTTGTGCAAAATATTCAAAGCATTAAATATTGTCTGGTGTGACTGAAGATGTCAGGACTGCATATTTGGAATCCCAAACAATTTTGTGAGTGAACAAGGGCAAGGAAAATATTTGGATCTTAGAGCACTTATGTCTAACTTCTACACTTTTTTCTTCTTTTCTCAATGAAATGAGGCTATACATGGGCATCATAGGCTCATAAGTATTGTATATAAGGCATTTCTGAATAAACTGTTTTGACTAGATTAACCAAGTTGTTCAGTCAAAAACCCATTCCTATTATAGGTTTGAGTGGCATTTTAAAATCGAGAATCCCTTAGTTTCATAGATGATGAAATTCATATATTCATCCAGTTATCTTGTCATCATATGAATAGAATGGTAGTCTGGGGCTTAATTTGTAAAACTAATGGAAAACACTCGAGGAATTTTGTACCATGTATTCTTTTGTGATAGGTTTAGTCTTGAAAAATATATGCCATCACTCAAAGGGAAATATTTAAACTGTTTTAATATGTGTGGCAGATATTGTTTACTGGCACATAGCCATATACTCGCCTTTCTACTGGTGGTACATTTCCCGGACCCACTTTGGGCTCAAGGGAGGTTCTGTCAGTGGGAGACCTTCATGGAGGATTAGAGGCAGGAGGGCAGTAGAAGCCATTCTGCTTCTGCTGAAACTTAGGCAGAAGAACCAGCAGTGGTAGCAGTAGGGTCATGGTTCTTGTTCAGGATTCAGTGGTACCAGCAGCAAGTGTAGTCCCTTCAGATCTTGCAAGGGCACTGGCTGCTTCTTGATCTCTGGTCAATATCACCCTCCCCCTTTTGCTGCCCCAGAACTTTCAACACTTTTCTAATTTCTTGCATTAAATCTCTCTATAGGCTATGAAGAGTGGTTTCTCTTTACCTCCCCGGGTACTGGCTGATAAAGAACAGAATTCCTTAAAACTGCAATCAGGATTTTCCTGTGTCTTTTAGTAAAAAGCGTTCTGTAATTTCTAGATATTTACCTGATACTCTGGTTTCTCTATTCTTGCCCTTCTGAGGACATTAGTTTAGTCTTATTTGGAGGTCATAAATGTAACTACATAGATATTAATCCCATGTAATCAAATAGTCTTTAACCTTATCTTATTTTACATGGCATAAATGTACCACACTTTACTCTTCAATTGTATGTTATATATTTAAATGTTTTTGGAAAATGTTCTTGAATTAATTATCTATTGTAGCATAACAAATTCCCTCAAAACTTAGTGGCTTAAAACAACGCTTGTTATCCCGTGGCTTCTGTAGGTCAGGAATCTGGTGTGGCTTAGCAGAGTCATCTGTCTCAGAATCTCTCTAAAGACTATAAGGTATTGACGGGTGTTTTCGCCTCATTTGAAGGCTCAACTAGTGGACGATCTGCTTCCAGCACATGATTGTTGTTTGGATTCAGTTCCTCATGGGCTGTTGGACTGAAGGCCTAAATTCCTCATGGGTTGTCACCTGGAAGCTGCTCTCTGTTCCTTGCCACATGGGTTTCTCAACAGGGGAGCTCACAACATGGTATGATGGCCATCTTGGAGACACAGTCTTTTATAACCTAATCTGGGAAGGGACAGTCCATCACTTTTTCCATTTTCTGTTTGATAGAAGCAAGGCATTGCATCCGGCCCACACCCAAGGGGAGAGGGATCACACAAGCATGTGAATACTGGGAGGTGGGGGTCATTTGGAGTCATTTCAAGAGGTGCCAAACACATTACTTTCCTAAACAAACAGTGCGTTTCTTGATTTCTGTTTCAGTGTTTAGTAAAATATTGATGAAAGTTGGGCTTTTACGTGGTGTAGTCAGCCTAATTATGTGGTTTCAGTGACTGTATACATAAACTTATAAGCAGTAGAAACAGGCAGCCAAACAAATTAACCCACCTCCATTTCACCCTGGGTTATACACTTATTTCTTGAGAATGCAATTAATACATTATTAGTTTTCACTTATAGATTGTGTAAAATCACCCCATAAATGAATCACCTTAGCTACTACCAGTTTATGTGAGAGATTTTCTTTAGTTAAGGAGAACTTTAGGATCTTCAAGTCAACCTCCACTATGGAATCATCTTTTAATGGCCACAGAAATGAAAAACATGCCACCTGCAGACTTTCAGATAAACAGATCCCCATTTCCAGTGGAAATGGAAATGTCTACTTTCAGTGGGATCTTTCAGAATTGCATCATGCTTGCACTTCTGTCTCTTCCCTAAATCCTGATAAATAACGAAGTGCTCTCTTTGGATAGGGGCAGGTGTCTGCTATTAAAGACGCTCACAGGGCAACTCTGTGCTCTCTCTTAGGAGTCGTGCCAGTGCTTTTATCACTTCCAATCTAAAAGGGGCTTAAAGTTGCTTCGTTAAAACCCTCTCTATGAAAAGTCAAAATCCTTCCATAAGTCAGAATGAGATACATCTATATAAAGACTCAGCAGTTACGTTACTTTCCAGGTAGAAAATGTATTGGCTATGCTCCACCATATTACATTGGAAGAAGAAATTTTTTTATATAAATCTCAGATATCAGAGATATGAGCACACAAGTTTTAAACATACACACTGCAATATTTGGTACAAGGCTTTGCCTTGCATGAAGGCAGAGACAGCTTTACCCAAGTGGTGAGATTTTAAGAGCAAGGGACAAACCAACACCTTAAACGAACTCTACTTCCAGTTTAACTATGATGTCAGCTGTTCTCTTATTTAAGAGTTACTGCTATGGATGAATTAATTGTCCCCTTTCCAAATGCAAATGCCTACAGAAGGAAAAAAATGTAAGTAATTTTCAGAACCCAGTAGCTTTGGATAAATTAGTCATATTCTTTCCATAGGAGGGTTCTTGATAGATGGCAGAAGGTGGTGGGAAGAAAGCTGAGTACCTTCCCCAGGCAAGTGGATGGAGAGTGAGGGTCACAGGGCAGTTAGGCCACTGGAAGAACAGATGACAAACTAGATAAAGTGAGAAAATCTCATGAATAAGGCATTTATTTGTGTGTCAGATGTTGTGTATCATATATATACATCCCATAATCCATTCTCACATCTCCCTTCATGGCTAGAAGAGGCAGAGCTGGGATTCAGGTTCAGCTCTGTCTGACACTAAAGACAGTGCTCTTTCATCATACTTTCTCAGAATTATTCTGGAATTTACAGTGGGAAGCCCCAAAAACAGAATTGGCAACTTTGTTTCCTAAGTGTATTTATGGTGAAAGAGAAAATGTGAGAGCCATCCTATGCTAGAATTGAAATGTTTGTTACTGCCTTTAGAGAGATCACATTTGGATCAGTTTCTCTTTCCCATGGAAATTGTTTGTTTGGTTATCTTAAAATTTCTGTCTTGAATGCTCCAGGCCACTTGGCATAGATAGTTTAAGGGAACTGTGAGGGACCGCATTTGCTAATGTGCCTCCTTTCCTTCCTGCAAATGTTGGACCAAACTACATCCTCAGAGACAGAAGCAAACGATAATTGATGGTCATATTAATAACCCTGAAATATCAAGAAAATGTCAAATTGTGTTCAGTGGCCTATATATAATAAGACAAAAATATACATCCTATATTTCAGAAAGATTTTTTTTTTTTTTTGTCTGTATTGGGTCTTCGTTGCTATGTGCGGGCTTTCTCTAGTTCTGGAGAGTGGAGGCTACTCTTCATTGCGGTGCTTGGGCTTCTCATTGTGGTGGCTTCTCTTGCTGCGGAGCACGGACTCTAGGCGTGCGGGCTTCAGTAGTTGCATCACATGGGCTCAGTAGTTGTGGCTCATGGGCTCTAGAGTGCAGGCTCAGTAGTTGTGGTGCACGGACTTAGTTGCTCCGCGGCACGTGGAATCTTCCTGGACCAGGGCTCAAACCCATGTCCCCTGCATTGGCAGGTGGATTCTTAACCACTGCGCCACCAGGGAAGTCCCCAGAAAGATTTCTAATACGTTTATTTTTCTAAATATTGGTGCCTGAATCCATTGATGTCAACTCATTCATTGACCTGTTGCTTAACTTTTAAAAATGCCTAAGAGTTGTTTGGCACGGTTCTTGTCCTCAAGAATTTCTACTCTTGTTCATCCAACAAATATTCATTAAGTACCTACTGGATACTGGGCAGAGGTCTAGAGGCTAGAGATAAAGCAGTGAATGAACTCATATAGAACAAGAAGACAAAAAGACGTTAAAAAGTTGAGGGGGTGGCTACATGTAGTGTACAGACTCCTAAAATTTGACGATTCCACAGAGAAGGGAAGAGTACAGTATTTGGGGAAATTTGCACTTGGCCAAATAGAGGTTGATTTTAATTTCCTGAAGGGTCTAAACTTTAATTTAAAAAGATCTAGCTCCTCTTAAACTTGCTGTCTGGCCCACACGTCCTTCTCCACAGGGAAACTAGCCTGCTGCCGTCCATCCATCTATGCACTCATTCATTCATTTGTTCAGCGATTACCTGAGTGCCTCCTACATGCAGGACAGTGGGTTGGGTCTCGTCAATGTGTATGAACTAAAGGGCAAGCCCTGCCCCTCATGGGAAGATGCATACATTGCAAAGTGCGAGTGAGGAAAATAGCAAAGAGTTATTTGACAGAATGCATATTGAAAGGCCTCTCTTAGGAGATGACATGCATGCTTGAAATCTGATGCATGAGGAAGGGGCAGACCAGTGAAGAAGTGAAAGAAGAGAATTGCGGGCTCAGCATTCAGCTTTCACAGGGACCAACAGCGAGAGTGAGATTAGTATGTTTAAAAATGAAAACAAGACCACTTTGGCAGGTGCATTGGGAGTGAAGGTGGCAGGTTTATAGGGTTGGAGAGGTGGGCAAGAATCAGACTGTCAGTGCCTTGTAAGTCATGGTAAAGAACTTGGGTTTTATTTTAAATGAAAAGGAAGTCACTGATTGGTTTTAAGAAGAGGGTCGTCCAAATTATGTTTATAAATATCTTTTGGCTACTTTGTGGAGAATGGCCTGAAGAAGGAAGAGACTGATGGAAGATGATTAAGAGGCTTTAGTTACAGACCAGGTGAAGACATCACAAGCTTTTCACTTGGCAAAACTGGCAGGTCATAAAAATAGAGTCAGTAATTTTGCCTTCCATTTGTCTGAAGCACTTGCTCTTCTTTGAGATATTGAATCAACTCAATAGTGACAATTGGCTTTTCTCTGGGGAATCACTGACCCAATAAATTTTCAAAGCCAGTGTCCAGTTTAACCCACAGTGGGGTCTTTTTTCCTAGATGTTCAGTAGCCTCTTCTCCTATTCTCCTCCCCCTCTTCTCCCTCCTCCTCCTCCCGCTCCTCCTCCCCCTCTCCCTCCTCCCCCTCCTCCCCCTCCTCCTCCCCCCTCCTCCTCCTCTCCTTCTTTTTCCCCTTCTTCCTCCCCCTCCTATTATAATTATTATTTTCCTAGTCTTCCTTGATTCTTCCAAGCAATATTTGTTATCTCATGGCACACTTATTCTCCCTCATTCCAGCTCAAACAAGAGGCTTCTCACATTCTCAGTCATCCTAGTCAAGTCAAAAGATAGATAATGACCACAGTCCATACTCTGTACAGAGCAGGAGAAGAAATGGTTCTTGTGTGATTAAGGAGATTGTATCATGTTCACAATTAACAATATGCACGTGAAAACAACTTAGTGATGAAAAGTATGATTGCCAAGGGAGGGTGGAGTCAGTGAGAGAAGGAGGCACTTGCTACCGGCTGGAGGAGAGTTGACCTTCACCCGGCTTACAATAATCAGGGTTCAATTCCAGAGCCTGTGAGGGGAGCAAATCCTGCCCTACCTCGTAAGTATCTACCCAGGGAGGGAGAGAGGAATGGATGGCAAGGATGCAAACTCCCTAGACTGTTATTAGTTGGCTTGGATTGCTATAACAAAATACCATAGACTGGGTGGATTAAACAACAGACATTTATCTTTTCACAGTCTTGGATGCTGGAGGTCCAAGATCAGGGTGCCTGCATGATTGGTTTCTGGTGAGGCCTCTCTCCCTAGCTTGCAGATAGCCACACATAGTAGAGAAAGAGAGCAATCTCTCTGGTATCTTTTCTTATAAGGACACTAATCCCGTCAGTAGGGTTCCCACTCATGACCTCATCTACCTCCCATGGGCCTCACTTCCAAATACCATCACATTAGGGATTAGGTCTTCAACATATAAATTTTGGGGGACACAATTCAGTCCATAACAGACTGTTTCAGGCCCTGTTTCAGAATGTTTCAGCCTTTTGTACTTCCTTTTGTAACATGCATAAATATGCATATTTATTATGGTATTATATATCATATGAAATATTATGTACATGTATAATTATTTAATTCATCTCTATCTCTTCCATGAGACTGGACTCTTTAAACACAGTGATTGAGTCCTTTGCTCATTACTTTTTCTCTAACTGTTTAAATGATAGGTGCTTAGTACATACCTGCTTAATGAATGTTTACATTTGAAGTATAATATAAATTCATATTTAAAAACCATTCTGTGATTTACATATTGGGATTCTACATTATTATCTCACTTTTTACAATGGAATACATTGTAATAGATGCTGAGAAAATACATGTCATTCATGCTAAGAAACTTTGAAAGCACTAAATGCCTCTCTATAAGCTCCTCTGTCATTTGCATTATGGGCAAACTGACAGAAATTTATAGTGTTACATAGTACCCTCTGTGGCTTATGTTTGCTAGATTCTCTTATAAAAAATCACTCTCGGTCCTTTGCTCCAGGAAATCTTAGTCAGGAACGCAGGACTCCCTACAATCTGGTTTCAGTCTACCATCTGGGTTTGTCAGCTCTTCTCCTTCAGTCCACTGTCTCCACTGGAGGCTGGTAGATAAACTCTACCACTTTATCTGTTTCAAAAACATGCCCTGCAACTTTGCCCCTGTCATCCTCCTAACCCCACTGATGGCATTCCAAGCTGAGCTTTTCCTAAGGCTTCACATACATAATCCTATTTAATTCTTACAATGATCCTATGAGGTGGGTATTGTTGTTCAAATTTTAGCTGAAGAAGTTTGGGGTCAGAGAAGTGAAGTAACTTGCCTAAAATGGCTAATAAGTGGCAAATCCAAGTCTCTACCCCAAAGTCTGTAATCCCCAATGTGATACCTTCACTTCTGAAAGGATCTATCCATGTCTACCTACATCCTCAAAGCCCAACTTGGGTGGTACTTCCTCTATCAAGTCTTTGCTAAACACTCTAAGTTCAATGAATTGTCCCTTCTTGTAACAAACATACCCATCATTTGTTGAGTGCCTACCATGTACCAGGACTTCTGTTAAGTTCTTTTATGTAAATTATCTTATTTAATACTCTCATTGACCTTATGAAATTAGTATAACGTTATCACAGAAGAGAAGCTAGCTTCAGAGTGATACCGTATTTGTTCAAGGTCACAGGGCTATAATATTTTACAGAAGGGATTCAAACCCAGGTTGTTCTGGCCCCGGAGCCAGGGTTTTTACCTTGTCATAATCTCCCACGTTAGAAGTACCACCTACCTGACCAGGCATGGCTGTTTATGGGATAATGTGCGACTGTGAATAGTATTAATGAAGTCATCCTAATTAGAAATAATGGCATGGAGTGACCAGTACAACACAGATCCGTATAAAAGAGTATAAATTGGATGGCTATATTAGTTTCCTCTTGCTGCTGTAACTGATTACCACAAATTTAGTGGCTTAAAACAACACAAATTTAGAATCTTATGGTTCTGGACATCACAAGTCCTTAAAAGCAAGGTTTGGGCAGTGCTGTGTTTTTTTCTAGAGTCTCTAGCAAAGAATATGTTTCCTTGTCTAGTTTTTACAGGCTGCCTGCATTGCTTGGCTTCTGATTCTATCCTACAACTTCAAAGTCAGCAGTGTTGTATTTTTCAAACTTTTTCCTTCAACCCTTATACCTCTCTCTTAAAAGGACCCATTTGATTACATTGGGTCCCTCTGGATAATCCAAAGTAATCTTTCCATTTCAAAATCTTCCACTTAATCACATCTGGAAAGCACCTTTAGACAGATAAGGTAACATATTTGTGTTCTTGGGATTAGGGCATGAACATTTTGGGGGGGGCATTATTCAGCCTGCCACAGTGACGGTGGTGTACAGGACATTCAGGTCTCAAGGGCTGGGGAGAGGGAGTTGAGGACTGATTGTTCTGATCCAAATTGTCGGTTTTTTTATTTTAAGGAAAAACAGAGAGAAATGGTTAATCCAAAGGAAGAAAGCTCTAATGGTGAGATTTCAGGCATTGCTACCTGCAGCATTTTTTCAAAATTCAAAAGGTAAACAGTTTCCCATCGTACCAACCTAGAACACCAACCTAGGAAAAATTCCCACAGAGACTTCTCAGGAAGTCCTCACTGAGGATAAACATATGATGATCAAACATCATCTTTGTGAAACTCTTCGATCCTGTTGGAGTGCTACGAGTGGAGACGTGGTCAGACAGCAGGGCAGGGTCTGCCTAGAGGCCCTGCCATGGAGATGACCACACCTGTTTTCTAGGTGATGGAGAGATGGCATCCGAGTACCTGACCTACTTGTCTAAGTTTTCATTGCAAATGAGTTGAAGGGTTGGAACTAAATCTGTGGTTGCTTGAAACTCAGTCTGGTTCCCCTTTTCATTCTGAAATTGAGGGTTGTTTTTAAAGGCAGTGGAGAGAAAAGGGGTGTCAGCTGGGAAAGAACAGAATAGACTGCTGAAGGCCAGCAGCTCAGAGCGGCATGTCAGTGGAGCACTGGATCTCTTTCCATGCTTCACTTCTAAATAGGGCCCTACTTTCCATTTTTCTCCTCTTGGTTCCTTTGCCCTGTTTAAGACAACATCAGGGTCTATGGTGGTGGCCCATGGTGTGGGTGCTTGATACAGGAAAGGCTGGAGGTGATGGAGGAGTATAGGCAGTGCTTTTTCTTTCACCTCCAATTCTGTTCCCATTGCTCAAGTGACTTAGAAGTTAAATGGTTAAAGAGGGCAACAGTTGTTGCAGTCGCAGAAAATGTTTCAGGTTGTTATATGTTTCCTGGTATCTATATTTCCATGTGAATAATACCTTTGAAAACTGGATTCTATTAACTTGACGTTACTCTTCCCCTCCTGATTCTGCAGCAGAGGCAAAATTCTTCAGCATGGGCAAAATGCAGAATGCTGAGTTTTTTTAAAAACACTTTATTGAGGTATTATTGAGATATAAAAAGCTGCACATATTTAATGTATACAACTTGATGAATTTTGGAATAAGATACACCAGTGGTCCCCAACCTTTTTGGAACCAGGGACGGGTTTCGTGGGAGACAATTTTTCCGCGGGTGGAGGGGGCGGGGATGGTTCAGGAGGTAATGAGATGGGGAGCGGCAGATGAAGCTTTGATTGCTCGCCGCTCACCTCCTGCTGTGCAACCTGGTTCCTAACAGGCCGCAGACCGGTAGCGGTCCGTGGCCTGGGGGTTGGGGACCCCTGAGATACACCCATGAAACCATCACCATCACCATCATCAAGTCCATGAACATATTTATCACCTCCCCAAATTTCCTCCCATCTCTATTGTTATTATTATTATTATTATAAGAGTTAACATAAGATCTACCTTCTTAGCAAATTTTAAGTATACAGTACAGTATTGTTAGCTATAGGTGTTATGCTATATAACAGATATCCAGAACTTATTTATCTTATATAACTAAATGCTAAAAATTTTGAGGCTATTAGATCAAGCCCTCAGAACAAAGATATAGATGTAACTCTAGCCTTTTGCAAATAGATATACAAATAGTAAGAGAAATAGATCGCAGGCATTTGCAGAGTTACCTGAAGGAAATAAATCTCTTTACTGAGAGAATTTTAACATCGTTAATTTCAACTAAGGATGTATTCTTTGAGTTGGGTATCTGTTTATTGCATTTAAGATCTTGGTGTACATAATTTGGTGAACTCAGTTAAGACAACACTTTTTGAGTAATGTTGGCTTCACAAGATGTATTGGAGTCTCAAGATGCTACATATTAAACTCTGGGGAAAAAAACGTGAAGCTACAGCATAAGATTTGCCTCAGCTGGTACAGTTTCTTCTTTGTCTATTTACCTCATCCAAGCTGACACCGGTTCTCCTGCTCATTCACATGGACGTGTTAGAGCAGACATGCTCCCCATTTTAAGGAAATTTGCTTTTAAAAGAGTCTGAAGTGAATGATACATTCTACTGTAACTAATACAGAACTGCAGGTAAAAGTGGAGAAGATATTTGGGAAAAAGGGGATTTTCTTCCTACAAATAACCACTGCATTTTATACACTGTTTATATTGATTTTAAATCTCCTTTACCACCAAAAGGAATTTAAATGCTCATTTCTCTCTCGCTGTGATATCTAAGTATTTTTTTCCCTAATGCTTCCATCTCTGGAATGCATACAAATCTGTTAACGGTTGACTTGGGAATGTGCATCCAAAAGGTTGATCAGCTATCATTTCCCAGTGCCAGGGCCAGGGCTGAATCAGCAGCATGACAACCTACAAGCAGCTGGAACATCTGGAACAACATCAGAGGTGTAAAGGGAACGATTTCTCATGGCCAGATCTCAGACTAATTCAAACAAAACAAATTCAATCTGATGATAAATTCACTTTGGCTCTTGCTCTTGTGTTGGAAGCATCAAGTCCTTACCAGGACAACCAGTATGGCTGAAAGGAGAAAGTTAAAACAGCAATTAGATGGTACTAATGTGGCTCCAATATAATCCCTCCCCTGGTTTCAGGTCTTTGCCTGCCAGGGCTCTTGGCCACCATCCCAGGGCTTAATTGCATTTTGCAAGTAGCCATAGTACAATTGCCACTGTATCTCCCTAGCTAATTTCAGACACAGTCCTCATGGCCAATTCACTAAAAAGGAACTGAAATACCTCTGACAGAAAAATGAAAGTATTTTCTAGTTTAAAGACTGACTCAATTAAGGGAATAGTTGGTTCTGAGAGAGAAAGAATAGGGGGCAAAATAGATGAACAAATCATACCCTTGAACTCTAGAATTCTCTTTCAGTAAAACACGATGGAGTAATGGTTAATAAGATTTGAGACATTGCTACTGTTTAAATTTTATATACATTTTCAAGTGGAGTGGATTTTAATTGGAATTTGGCCTTATGGTGATTGAGGGGCAGTGGAGCTTAGTAGAATGGGTACTGGTCTGATTCTGGAGACCACTGGCTCTAGGCCAGGTGAACTTCATTTTAGTCTCGCCTAGGCTAGTTGCTAAATATATAAACTTGGAGAGGCCACTTGGAAATTTAATATCTCCATTTTCTCATCAACATATTGAGGATAAAAAAATTTTTCCCTTATCTAATTTTCAGGATTGATTGTTAAAATACTTGGAAATTTACAAAATGATGAGTTTAAGGTCTTATATTAAAATCTACCTAGGAAATATTTCTAGTAAAAATAAATAGATGTTTGTCAACTACAGTCATCTATAAAATTGTAAGGAAGGCTGGAGGAAAATTTTTTAAAAAGTATGAGTTTTAAGGAAGATGAACAAAAAGCAGCCACAAAATGAGCACATGGGAAATATTACCTCCTAGAGCTAATTCTAATGAGAAGAGACAAACTCCATTTTTCCATTAGGCTACAGTGCAGTGGGAATGGAGCTGCTGGACCACCAGTTGACACCTATGAGCACTTACAGGGCACTTAACACTATGCTGGCCATTGTGGGAATTAGAACACTCCAGTCTCTTTTCTTAAGGGGCTCATAATCTAGCTGAAGAAACAAGACCCAGATATTATGCCACTGGACAAGAAAATATGTACTTATAAATTGTTCAGTACACATTTAAAGGTCAGTAAAAGTTGAGGTCCTAGAAAAGAAAAAAAAATAAAAGAACAGAACAGTTTAAAGAGGCTTCATGGAGGAGACAGGATTTGAGTAGGGACTGAAAGATTGTTAGGATTTGAAAATAGAAAATAGGAAAAAGTTTAGCTATTTCAGGAGAGGGGAACATACTGAATAAAAGTGTAGAGGAGGGAATAAAGATGATGAAAAGAGAGGCAGCTTTGTTAATTAAAGTATGATTTATAAACCTTGTTTATAGCTCCTACATACGTATGCGGGTATGGCAAAGTTTCTCACCAAAAAGGCATCATACATTTAATACCCATACCAAACAGGAAGTCATGTAATTTATAAACGTCTGAATCTTCCTGAAAGATGACAGAGACCCTAGACAAACAAGGTTCACCTGAAAAAGGTGAAAATACTTCAAGTACAAAAGAACAGATGAAAATAAAAAGACCAAATTTAATAAGGGCCAGAATCAGGTGTCAAAAGTCGAGTTAGAGAATCGAGTTCAAAATCAGAGAGATGAGGTCAAACAAGAGCAGAATCTCTAGAGAGGGCTCAGAAAAGAGGGCGCTGAACCTTTGCCTCCAAGACCAGCTGGTCATCAAGGCTTCCTTTTATGAGCTAACAGAAGACATTCAAGAGTCTGATTCAGAGTCCTGGGGGTTGAGGAATGGACGGGAGGCCATTTAGATCAATGCAATGACAGCTTTCAATTATCAAATTCTACTTTGCAGTCCTGTTCCCTTAAGATCCTAGTCATAGGAAAAAAGCTGATGCTTACTAAGGCACAGAACCTGAAAGAGGCTTTAAATAGGTCTTCTTGTTTTATTTTAGTTGAATTATTAATACCAATAAGTTTGGAGGAATCTCTGGGAAGATTTGACTTTATAGGCTGGAAGAAAAAATAATTAAGGTCAATTATATTTTGAAACATCAAATTTTGATTTCCAATAATTATAGGGCAATGTTCATCCTATACTACCTGAGATAACAAGAGAGACTTAGGGAGGTAAAATTGAATTTTCGAAGTACTGTGCTTTGAATATGTCTACAGGGTAGTCTCATGTAGATTTACTAATTCTCTCTGCAGCTTTCTCCAGAGAGACCAGCATTCCTACATGGAGTATCAATGCCCACTTTTGCAGAGGTAATGCTTATAGTGCCTGTGGTATTCTTATAGCAACCTCAGCCCAAAGAGCAGGCTTGGCAGAAGCAAAAAAGGGAACACAATGAGAATAGTTGTTACAAAGCCCATTCACTTTATTAAACTTTATTAATAAGTTTAGTGAAGTCAGCTCAGAGTCTATTAATTAGATTCTTGCATAATATTGATTTAATGATCTGGATTTAGTTAATCTGGCTAACCTTTTCTTCCTGGTACTTTTGGTTCTGTTTTAGCTCATCAGTAAAAAAAAAAAAAAAACCAAAAAACAAAGAATAGAAGTTATGAGCCATCAACACAATCAATTGAATTAGCATGTGAAAAAATCTAGATGCTTACTGCATAGCTTAAACCAAAATAAATGCCAGATGGACTGAAATTTTAAACATAAATAACAGAAGCCTGAGAGAACTAGAAGAAATAAGTGAATAATTATACTTGGTAAAGGAGAATTGCCTAGGCATAGTCCCCAAAACAAAGCTCATAAGGGAAAATATTGTTAGATTTGATAACATAAAATTTTTAAATTTGGTAAAGCAAATAAATCAATAACCCCAAATTAAAAGGCAAATCACAGTCTGCAAAAGCATTTATAATACATTTGACAGATAAAGGATTAATTTCCTTAAGGAAATCTTATAGGTCAGTAAGAGAAGACAATCCCAATGGAAAAAAATGAAATAATAAACATAAGAATGTGTGTCATCACTAGTGATGAAATAAATCTAATGTAACTAACAATAAAAAAAACACCGAGCTCGTAAAAGAAAAATACCCAGTGTTGATAAGGATCTGGGGGAAAGATAATCCCATACACTGAAATAACAATGGTTAAATTTTATTTAATACATGTTATATGTATCAGATCCCATTTTATATTTTTATGTAAATTTTCACATTTAATCTTCAGAACAACTGTATGAAATAGATAACATTATTTTGCCTATTTTTTAGATGTGGAAATTAAGACCTAGAGGGGTTCAGTAAGTTGCCAATTACCAGAGGTTATTAAGCTAAGATTTGAACCTGGAGTCTACCTCAGAGGCCCATAGTCTTACTCATCACTGTGAGGTTATCTCTGTTTAAGAGGGATATAAATTGATAATGACTTTCTGGAAGACAATCTGGCAAAAACCAATTCAATTGCAAAAGTTGTTAAACTGTTCATATCCTTTTACCCAAGAATTCTTCGTTTAAAAATACAGTAAAAATAGTGAGAAGAATGCAAAATTATACGTGCAATGATATTTATTAGAGTATGGTCCACAATAAGAAGATAATGCAAATAGCAAAGATATAGGAAATGGCAGTGCAACTTTAAGGGACATCTATAGTGGAATGTTATGCATATATTACAAAAGATGACATAAAAATATAATGAGGGTCAGGGAAATATGCTTCATTTGAGTTCAAAAAGCCTAGTACAACAGCTCCTGTATTCAATGTGTTGCCAAGTCGAATTACAAGCTCTTCTCTGGTAATAATATACTTTTTATTATAAACATTTAGAGAGCCCTCTATGTACTGAGTATTTATGACCAAATATCTTTGTTGTCATGGAGCTTACATTCTAGTGGGGGAGACAGACTATAAACAAGAATAAAAGAGGAAAATAGCATATCAGAGGGCAAAGAGAAAAAAATAAAGCATATGCAATGTTGGCAGGAGGGTGACAATTGAAATTTAGGTGGAGTGACCAGGAAAGACCTCACAGAGAATATGGCTTTTTATCAAACAACACTTATCCCATGAGGAAATTGAAATAGAGAGTAAAGAAGTCATTTCGCTGAGGTCTAGCACCTAGTTAGTACAAGAGGCAAATGCGAGCACCCTGATTCCACTCTGCTATAAATAAAAACAGAGTTGTATTTATAATTATTAATAGTAATTATTTATGCGTGGTAAGATTTGTTGTTTTTTTTTTTATGTTGATTTTTTTTTGAAAACCACCGTGTTTGCTGGTGTATAAGACACATGGTGTCTTTTTTTTTTTTAACATCTTTATTGGAGTATAATTGCTTTACAATGGTGTGTTAGTTTCTGCTTTATAACAAAGTGAATCAGCTATACATATACATATATCCCCACATCTCCTCCCTCTTGCCTCTTCCTCCCACCCTCCCTATCCCACCACTCTAGGTGGTCACAAAGCACCGAGCTGATCTTCCTGTGCTATGTGGCTGCTTCCCACTAGCTATCAGTTTTACATTTGGTAGTGTATATATGTCCATGCCACTCTCTCACTTCGTCCCAGCCTACCCTTCTCACTCCCTGTGTCCTCAAGTCCATTCTCTATGTCTGCATCTTTATTCCTGTCGTGCCCCTAGGTTCTTCAGAACCTTTTTTTTTTTTTTTGGTTCCATATATATGTGTTAGCATATGGTATTTGTTTTTCTCTTTCTGACTTACTTCACTCTGTATGACAGACTATAGGTCCATCCACCTCACTACCAATAACTCAATTTCGTTTCCTTTTATGGCTGAGTAATATTCCACTGTATGTATGTGCCACATCTTCTTTATCCATTCATCTGTCAATGGACACTTAGGTTGCGTCCATGTCCTGGCTATTGTAAATAGAGCTGCAATGAACATTGTGGTACATGACTCTTTTTGAATTATGGTTTTCTCAGGGTACATGCCCAGTAGTGGGATTGCTGGGTCATACGGTAGTTCTATTTTTAGTTTTTTAAGGAACCTCCATACTGTTCTCCATAGTGGCTGTATCAATTTACATTCCCATCAACAGTGCAAGAGGGTTCCCTTTTCTCCACACCCTCTCCAGCATTTATTGTTTGTAGATTTTTTGATGATGGCCGTTCTGACTGGTGTGAGGTGATACCTCATTGTAGTTTTGATTTGCATTTCTCTAATGATTAGTGATGTTGAGCATCCTTTCATGTGTTTGTTGGCAATCTGTATATCTTCTTTGGAGAAATGTCTATTTAGGTCTTCTGCCCATTTTTGGATTGGATTGTTTGTTTTTTTGTTATTGAGCTGCGTGAGCTGCTTGTAAATTTTGGAGATTAGCCCTTTGTCAGTTGCTTCGTTTGCAAATATTTTCTCCCATTCTGAGGGTTGTCTTTTCATCTTGTTTATGGTTTCCTTTGCTGTGAAAAAGCTTTGAAGTTTCATTAGGTCCCATTTGTTTATTTTTGTTTTTATTTCCATTTCTCTAGGAGGTGAGTCAAAAAGGATCTTGCTGTGATATATGTCATAGAGTGTTCTGCCTATGTTTTCCTCTAAGAGTTGTATAGAGTCTGGCCTTACATTTAGGTCTTTAATCCATTTTGAGTTTATTTT
The DNA here is from genome assembly GCF_028021215.1 of Eschrichtius robustus. Lineage (NCBI taxonomy): Eukaryota > Metazoa > Chordata > Mammalia > Artiodactyla > Eschrichtiidae > Eschrichtius > Eschrichtius robustus. The sequence goes on from NC_090838.1 coordinate 41,223,714, forward strand.
TGTGTATGGTGTTAAGGAGTGCTCTAATTTCATTCTTTTACATGTAGCCATCCAGTTTTACCAGCACCACTTATTGAAGAGGCTATCTTTTCTCCATTGTAGATTCTTGCCTCCTTTATCAAAAATAAGGTGACCATATGTGCATGGGTTTATCTCTGGGCTTTCTATCCTGTTCCATTGATCTGTATTTCTGTTTTTATGCCAGTACCATACTGTCTTGATTACTGTAGCTTTGTAGTATAGTATAAAGGAGGCTGATTCCTCCAGCTCCATTTTTCTTTCTCAAGATTGCTTTGGCTATTCGGGGTCTTTGGTGTTTCCATACAAATTGTGAAATTTTTCGTTCTAGTTCTGTGAAAAATGCCAGTGGTATTTTGATAGGGATTGAACTGAATCTGTAGGTTGCTTTGGGTAGTATAGTCATTTTCACAATATTGATTCTTCCAATTCAAGAACATGGTATATCTCTCCATCTGTTTGTTTCATCTTTAATTTCTTTCATAACTGTCTTATAGTATTCTGCATACAGGTCTTTTGTCTCCTTAGGTAGGTTTATTCCTAGGTATTTGATTCTTTTTGTTGCAGTGGTAAATGGGAGTGTTTCCTTATTTCTCTTTCAGATTTTTCATCATTAGTGTATAGGAATGCAAGAGATTTCTGTGCATTAATTTTGTATCTTGCTACTTTACCAAATTCATTAATTAGCTCTAGTAGTTTTCTGGTAGCATCCTTAGGATTCTTTATGTTTGCTATCATGTCATCTGCAAACAGTGACAGCTTTACTTCTTCTTTTCCAATTTGGATTCCTTTCATTTCTTTTTCTTCTGTGGTTGCTGTGGCTAAAACTTCCAAAACGATGTTGAAAAATAGTGGTGAGGGTGCACAACCTTGTCTTTTTCCTGATCTTAGAGGAAATGGTTTCACTTTTTCACCATTGAGAACAATGTTGGCTGTGGGTTTGTCATATATGGCCTTTATTATGTTCAGGTAAGTTCCCTCTGTGCCTACTTTCTGGATGGTTTTTATCATAAATGGGTGTTGAATTTTGTCAAAAGCTTTTCCTGCATCTATTGAGATGATCATATGGTTTTTCTTCTTCAATTTGTTAATATGGTTTATCACATTGATTTGCGTATATTGAAGAATCCTTGCATTCCTGGGATAAACCCCACTTGATCATGGTGTATGAACCTTTTAATGTGCTGTTGGATTGTGTTTGCTAGAATTTTGTTGAGGATTTTTGCATCTATGTTCATCAGTGATATTCTCTTTCTTTGTGACATCTTTTTCTGGTTTTGGTATCAGGGTGATGGTGGCCTCATAGAATGAGTTTGGGAGTGTTCCTCCCTCTGCTGTATTTTGGAAGAGTTTGAGAAGGATAGGTGTTAACTCTTCTCTGAATGTTTGATAGAATTTGCCTGTGAAGCCATCTGGTCCTGGACTTTTGTTTGTTGGAAGATTTTTAATGACAGTCTCAATTTCAGTGCCTGTGATTGCTCTGTTTATATTTTCTATTTCTTCCTGGTTCAGTCTCAGAAGGTTGTGCTTTTCTAAGAATTTGTCCATTTCTTCCAGGTTGTCCATTTTATTGGCATATAATTGCTTGTAGTAATCTCTCATGATCCTTTATGTTTCTGCAGTGTCAGTTGTTACTTTCCTTTCTCATTTCTAATTCTATTGATCTGAGTCTTCTCCCTCTTTTTCTTGATGAGTCAGGCTAATGGTTTATCAATTTTGTTTATCTTCTCAAAGAACCAGGTTTTAGTTTTATTGATCTTTGCTATCGTTTCCTTCATTTCTTTTTCATTTATTTCTGATCTGATCTTTATGATTTCTTTCCTTTTGCTAACTTTGGGATTTTTTTGTTCTTGTTTCTCTAATTGCTTTAAGTGTAAGGTTGGGTTGTTTATTTGAGATGTTTCTTGTTTCTTGAGGTAGGATTATATTGCTATAAACTTCCCTCTTAGAACTGCTTTTGCTGCATCCCATAGGTTTTGGGTTGTCGTGTTTTCTTTGTTGTTTGTTTCTAGGTATTTTTTGATTGCCTCTTTGATTTCTTCAGTGATCTCTTGGTTATTTAGTAGTGTATTGTTTAGCCTCCATGTGTTTGTATTTTTTACAGATTATTTCCTGTAATTGATATCTAGTCTCATAGCATTGTGGTCGGGAAAGATACTCGATACAATTTCAATTTTCTTAAATTTACCAAGGCTTGATTTTTGACCCAAGATATGATCTATCTTGGAGAATGTTCCATGAGCACTTGAGAAGAAAGTATATTCTGTTGTTTTTGGATGGAATGTCCTATAAATATCAATTAAGTCCATCTTGTTAATGTATCATTTAAAGCTTGTGTTTCCTTACTTATTTTCATCTTGGATGATCTGTCCACTGGTGAAAGTGAGGTGTTAAAGTCCCCTACTATGATTTTGTTACTGTTGATTTCCCCTTTTATGGATGTTAGCATTTGCCTTTTGTATTGAAGTGCTCCTGTGTTGGGTGCATAAATACTTACAATTGTTATATATTCTTCTTGGATTGATCCCTTGATCATTATGTATTGTTCTTCTTTTTCTCTTGTAATAGTCTTTATTTTAAAGCCTATTTTGTCTCATATTAGAATTGCTACTCCAGCTTTCTTTTGATTTCCATTTGCATGGACTATCTTTTTCCATCCCCTCACTTTCAGTCTGTCTGTGTCCCTCGGTCTGAAGTGGGTCTCTTGTAGACAGCCTATATACGGATTTTGTTTTTGTATCCATTCAGCCAGTCCATGTCTTCTGGTTGGAGCATTTTATCCATTTACATCTAAGGTAGTTATCATTATGTATGTTCCTATTACCATTCTCTTAATTGTTTTGGGTTTGTTATTATAGGTCTTTTCCTTCTCTTGTGTTTCCTGCCTAGAGAAGTTCCTTTAGAATTTGTTGTGAAGCTGGGTTTTTGGTGCTGATTTCTCTTAACTTTTGCTTGTCTGTAAAGGTTTTAATTTCTCTGTCAAATCTGAATGAGATCCTTGCTGGGTAGAGTAATCTTGGTTCTAGGTTTTTTCCTTTCATCACTTTAAGTATGTCCTGCCACTCCCTTCTGGCTTGCAGAGTTTCTGCTGAAAGATCAGCTGTTAACCTTATGGGGATTCCCTTATGTGTTATTTGTTGTTTTTCCCTTGCTGCTTTTAATGTTTTTTCTTTGTATGTAGTTTTTGATAGTTTGATTAATATGTGTCTTGGCGTGTTTCTCCTTGGATTTATCCTGTATGAGACTCTCTGTGCTTCCTGGGCTTGATTGACTATTTCCTTTCCCATAATAGGGAAGTTTTCAACTATAATCTCTTCAAATGTTTTCTCAGTCCCTTTCTTTTTCTCTTCTTCTTCTGGGACCCCTATAATTCGAATGTTGGTGTGTTTAATGTTGTCCCAGAGGTCTCTGAGACTGTCATCAATTCTTTGCATTCTTTTTTCTTTATTCTGCTCTGTGGTAGTTATTTCCACTATTCTATCTTCCAGGTCACTTATCCATTCTTCTGCCTCAGTTATTCTGCTATTGATTCCTTCTAGAGGATTTTAAATTTCATTTATTGTGTTGTTCATCACTGTTTGTTTGCTCTTTAGTTCTTCTAAGTCTTTGTTAAACGTTTCTTGTATTTTCTCCATTCTATTTCCAAGATTTTGGATCATCTTCACTATCATTACTCTGAATTCTTTTTCAGGTAGACTGCCTATTTCCTCTTCATTTTTTTGGTCTGGTGGGTTTTTACCTTGCTTCTTCATCTGCTGTGTGTTGCTCTGCCTTCTTATTTTGCTTAACTTACTGTGTTTGGGGTCTCCTTTTCACAAGCTGCAGGTTCATAGTTCCCGTTGTTTTTGTTGTCTGCCCCCAGTGGGTAAGGTTGGTTCAGTGGGTTGTGTAGGCTTCCTGGTGGAGGGCACTGATGCCTGTGTTCTGGTGGATGAGGCTGGATCTTCTCTTTCTGGTTGGCAGGCCTGCATCTGGTGGTGTATTTTGGGGTGTCTGTGAACTTATTATGATTTTAGGCAGCCTCTGTGCTAATGGATGGGGTTGTGTTCCTGTCTTGATAGTTGTTTGGCATAGGGTGTCCAGCACTGTAGCTTTCTGGTCGTTGAGTGGAGCTGGGTCTTTGCGTTCAGATGGAGATCTCAGGGAGAGCTTTTGCTGTTTGATATTACATGGAGCCGGGAGGTCTCTGATGAACCAATATCCTGAACTCGGCTCTCCCGCCTCAGAGGCACAGGCCAGACACTTGGCTGGAGCACCAAGACCCTGGCAGCCACACGGCTCAGAAGAAAAGGGAGAAAAAAAGAAGGAAAGAATGAAAGAAAAATATATAAAATAAAATAAAGTTATTGAAATAAAAAATTTTAATAATTATTAAAAATAAAAAAAGTAAAAAAAAAAGGACAGACAGAACCCTAGGACAAATGCTAAAAGCAAAGCTATACAGACAAAGTCACACAAAGAAGCATACACATACACACTCACAAAAAGAGAAAAGGGAAAAAATATATTTGTATAAAAAAAAAAAGGAAGAGAGCAACCCAATCAATAAACAAATCTACCAATGATAATAAACTCTAATTACTAAACTAAGGTAAACATAAAATCAGAAACAAATTAGATGCAGAAAGCAAACTTCAAGTCTACAGTTGCTCCTGAAGTCCACCACCTCAATTTGGGATGATTCGTTGTCTATTCAGGTATTCCACAGATGCAGGGTACATCAAGTTGATTGTGGAGATTTAATCCACTGCTCCTGAGGCTGCTGGGAGAAATTTCCCTTTGTCTTCTTTGTTCTCACAGCTCCTGGGGTTCAGCTTTGGATTTGGCCCCGCCTCCACGTGTAGGTCGCCTGAGGGCGTCTGTTCCCCGCCCAGACAGGACAGGGTTAAAGGAGCAGCTGAATCGGGGGTTCTGGCTCACTCAGGCCGGGGGGAGTGAGAGGTATAGAATGCAGGGTGAGCCTGCAGCGGCAGAGGCCGGCGTGACATTGCAACAGCCTGAGGCGTGCCGTGCGTTCTCCCGGGGAAGTTGTCCCTGGATTACGGGACCCTGGCGGTGGCGGGCCGCACAGGCTCCCAGGAGGGGAGGTGTGGATAGTGACCTGTGCTTGCACACAGGCTTCTTGGTGGCTGCAGCAGCAGCCTTAGCATCTCATGCCCGTCTCTGGGGTCCGTGCTGATAGCTGCAGCTCGTGCCCGTCTCTGGAACTCGTTTAGGTGGTGCTCTTAATCCCCTCTCTTCACGCACCCCAAAACAATGGTCTCTTGCCTCTTAGGCAGTTCCAGACTTTTTCCCGGACTCCCTCCTGGCTAACTGTGGCACACCAGCCCCCTTCAGACTGTGTTCACGCAGCCAACCCCAGTCCTCTCCCTGGGATCCGACCTCCGAAGCCCGAGCCTCAGCTCCCAGCCCCCGCCCGCCCCGGCGGGTGAGCAGACAAGCCTTTCGGGCTGGTGAGTGCTGGTCGGCACCGATCCTCCATGCGGGAATCTCTCTGCTTTGCCCTCCACACCCCTGTTGCTGCGCTCTCCTCCATGGCTCTGAAGCTTCCCTCCTGCCACCCCCTGTCTCTGCCAGTGGAGGGGCTTCCTAGTGTGTGGAAACTTTTCCTCCTTCACAGCTCCCTCCCACTGGTGCAGGTCCTGTCCCTATACTATTGTCTCTGTTTTTCCTTTTTTCTTTTGCCCTACCCAGGTACGTGGGGAGTTTCTTGCCTTTTGGGAAGTCTGAGGTCTTTTGCCAGCTTTCAGTAGGTGTTCTGTAGGAGTTGTTCCACATGTAGATGTATTTCTGATGTATTTGTAGGGAGGAAGGTGATCTCTAGGTCTTACTTCTCTGCCATCTTGAAGGTCTCTCCACATGGTATCTTTTAGTGCTGATTTGTCTGGCTGTAATAGTGGTGAAGACGTAGAAGAGTAGCATATTAGAAATCTCAAAACAATTTTTGAATGGTTTTCAGGGCCCACTAGACCAACTCATTTCTCTGGCTTCTACCGTAGTTGCTGTGCTTCAGTTAAACACTCCGATTCTCATCAGGATAACCTTTATCTCCCCGATATGGGGTCTCCAAAATGGCTTCTCCTCTGGCCCATCTGTATGAAGGCACCACCATTATCCAAGCCACTGGCTGTCTCCTTCTTTTACTTCCTACTCCTCTGACCCCACATTCAGTTAATGGCCAAATCTAATAGATTTTTACATCATAATTTTCTTACATATGCCCTCTTATTTCCATTGTCATAGCCATAGCACCAATTTAGGGTTTAATACTCTCCCTCTCCAGGAGACCAACTCTAGGATAATAGCTGGCTTTAACCAAACCCCATCAGGTCACTCCCCTGATCATACACTTTCAGTGGTCACCACGGTTCCTATTAACGTACATGCAAATTCCTTAACCTGCTATTCATGGTTAAAAGGGAAGGACATTTCCCATCTTATGTTTTAATCCCAACTGTACATATTTCTAGTCCAGCCATGACAGGGATAGTAATGCCCACCAAATAACCTACTTTCCCCTACATTTTTCAGCTCTTTGCAGTTAGGCAAGACATATGGCTAGTTTTGGTTAATTGGCTGTGAGCAGAAAAGACATGTGTTACTTCTGTGCCAGAATGTAGAAGAAGAGGTGGGAGTTCTACATGTGTCTTTATTCTCTGGAAGCAACAGATGAAGCTGCATATTTCAGATCATACAGCTACAAAATGGTAACATCTGAATCCCCACTGATCTTTGATGGATATACAGTGTGAGCAAGAAATAAACCTTTGATGTGTTGGTGTGTTGTTATGTTGAGCTCCTAATTTGTTGTCATAATCTAGCCCATCTCAATTAATACATCAACCATAGTGGGTGAACTCACCAATTCCTGCCCCACTTTGTGCTTTCCCATATCCTTACATTTGCCTTGGCTTGTCTCTCCATTGGGAACTTTTCTTGAATCAATTCCTTCATCCCATCATCACATTACTCGTTTAAATTTTACTCATCCTTCCAGAATCATCACAAATGCCAACCTGCCTTGGTCCTTCTCCTTATTTGCCCAGTCAGATGTAATTTATCTTTCTTCTAATCATAAAGAAACTTGGTAGTTACCGTTTTGATTGCTCTTCACAAATTCTGTCTTGTATTGTAGTTATTGGTATACTTATTTTTCCTCTCAGTTAGAATAGCAGGCCCTTCTGAAGGTCTGAATCATATGTATGTGTCTAACCTTCACAGCCTCTTATATCTAATAGTTTTCTGAAAAAACTATTTGTGAAACTGAGTTGAAGACTCATAAGTGTACACTATAATTTTCAAAATCTCTACCATAATGGCTAAAAGAAAATGTGATTTGGGTGTTTGGGGAACTAACTTTCATATAATGATTTTTTAAGCAAATTCCGTTAGTTTCCTGTTTCTCTTCTATATCCATCATTAAATGGTGAACTTCTTTGCACTTTTGTCCTCTCAAGACCAATGTCTCAAGGGCATTGCTTGGTACAAAATTAAGTGCTAGATAACATGTCAGTGAAGAAGGAAAGATTCAGTACATAAAATATTACTGTATTAAAAATTGAGTTAGCTAATATTTAATTGCATACAAGACCTCTAGACCTGGAAAGAGCCATTGACATATAAGATGAGAGAGTTTTAAAGCTAATAGGGATAAGGGAAATGAAAACTAAATTTTGAAGGTGTTACATTTTGAAAAAGATTCTCATATATAGTGTATCATCACTTGATTGTTATAATCACTCTCTGAAGTAGGCAGGTATCATCCCCACTTTAGACATGAAGAAACTAAATCCCAGAAAGTTTAAGTGACTTGTGCAAGGTCAACAGTTGGTTTAAAAGTAGAGTTTTCAGACATCCTAATTCCTGGTCCACTGCTCTTTATTCTGTATATTATTGCCTTTCCTTATCTAAGTTCAGGACAAGGAACATCTTAGTATCATCTTTATGCTTGTGTAATGTGTTATTTTGGCAGCATCAAGTAGATAAGTAGCTGAAGAAGGCACATGCTCACACATGCACACACACACACACACATACATAATTATACATGCCTCCTCCAGTCTAGGCTAAAATAGAATTAATCCTGTGTTCGTTGTTGGTGAATGCTGAATCCTTCCATATCGGTGTCTGTGTTTAAGAATAAGGCAGTATACACACTCTGTAATTGAATGTCAGGAAATATGAAAATATATTGTTTTATTGCTACTGTTCATTGATTTACGGAAGTGATTTATCGTCGATGGACATGCAGTACAACAAATCACTTTGCTGACACTATCAGCTGCCTTAACTAGGTTGTCAGTTCACGACATTAAAGGTAATGGATGGTGATTATTTTACAGTAATGGGTTTAATCAGTGCTTTGAATGACTTTAGCAGTCATGTCAGAGTAGAGCCAGACTCATTCATCAAGGCAGCATTTTGTTTACCAACATCATCTATAAGTCATTTGATTGTTGACAATCATCAGCAAATACCTCTCAGGCACAGTTTTATCAGCTATGGAAATCTGCACAGCTGCAGCCTGCTAAGTCACTCCGTGGGGCTGTCTGAGCAGACACAGGTGGGGAGGGATGCCCTTGCCGTAAGCCCCTAGAATGGAGGCTCCCGCCAACTGGGCTTCCAGTCTTCTCTCCATTCCCATGGATTGGATTCTTTCGTTTCCATCTCTTCAACCCCCTGATTTCACAGGGCCTTTAGTCACCCAGAAAGATTTCAGAAAGACCTAGACGGTAGGAAGATGAGAAGCATGTGATCTTATGGCTTGAATCAGCTCAACACAGCTAAACACATGGTCTTGGCTCTGTTGCTTGTAACTAGTCACGGTGGGAGTCACAGTGGCAGTAAATCTACTACTGAGGTTCAGATGTGTCTGGGCAGGTTTGGTGACCCAATGGGGTAGATGTACCAAGTACCTAATTTTGTAAGAGATTGTAGGGCTTCTGATAGTAAAGCTCAACATAAAGCTAGGACCTTTTTTGACCCTTTGAGAATTTCATATTTCTCGCCAGAAAAAATTACATAATACCACATTTATATATATAATTTTAGTGAGTTTGCAAACTCTGTGAAGCCTCGCCATAAAGTAGAGTGGTTAGGATCTTGGATTCTGGAGGCAGCCACACTTGGCTAGAATATCTGCTCTGCCCGTTAGCAGTTATAAGCCTTTGCACAAGTGACTAAACATCTTTTGGTTTCATCTATAAATAGGAGTTGACAATATTACCTTTGTCATGGGGTGGTTGTGAATATGAAATGCATTCATGTGGGTAAAGTGGTTAGCACCATGCCCTACACAGAGTAAATTTTCAAAGAGTGTTGGTTCTTATTTTTGTTATTGTGTTTTACTTATGAATTCAGTTTCAGAGGCCACGTCCTAATGGATAGGAGAATCAGAAAGCCGAATTAAAGTAGAAACAAAAATTGTCTGAATTCATTACTGTGTTTTTGCCCTGCTCCTCTACTCAATTTTAGATGCAACCCCAGCGAGAGACACAAGGGAGGAAAACAGGAGCCATAAGTAAGAAATTGAAAGAAAGAGTTGTTCTGAAATTTGGGAGCAGGATGCTCTACAAGTTGCATTACCTTGGTTTTCTGTGTAACAGGATATACTACAGAACACATACCTTTGGCACCTTATAGGTCCCAGGGCATCAGTGGGGGTACAGTGCCCAGGGGGAGGCAGCGGTGCTGGATGGGAGATGGCAGATCATTAGGAGTGCCAGCAAGAATGCTCAGCGGAAGCAGCAGTGGGAACTGGCAGATGCCATAGTAGCTGGAGGCACCATGGACCCAGAAGTACTTGGAACATGACTTAGTAATTCAAAGAGTGGCCAACAGAGTGCAAAGAAGAACAGAGAAACCATGCAGTGGCTGAAAGAACAGTTTGATTCTGAGCATATGTGGGATGTTCCCTAAGGGCTGCCAGAAATTATTTGGGGAAGCATACATCACAAGAAGTTAGAGACCCTAAAACTGGCAGGGTGGGGACAAGAGCCAGAGAAGCACTGGTCCACCATACTTAGCAACATGTCTTTCTTTGGCAGAGCCATTTCTCCTCTCCTGGCCTCATTTTTCTCCTCCATAAGCTGAGAGTGTTAGTCAGGATATGTAGACTCCAGTGGACAAGAAATAGGTAGAGATATATCAGATCGTCTAAGAGACTGGAGCCTAACATATATAGTTGGGGCTTTCAAGGAATCTTATCAGAATTTATGTTTGAGATTTGGTAGATGTTGAATAGGATGGAGGTGGGAGGTTAGGATGGATAGGGTGTGTGTGTGTGTGTGTGTGTGTTAGGGTTGACAGAAGGCATATTTAAACTCCACATGTTATTATGATTGATATTTTTAGGTCAGGCCATCTCTGATTTCCTTTCAGGTCCATGATACTAAAAAATTTTGCTGCATTAATTGACTTCTTATAATCATCTTTAGTTTCCTTTTATAAATCTATTCTTATTTTTAGACTGGTCTAAGCATCCCTGGTCATGGAGGGAGTAAGGCCTTCTAAGTCAGATACTATAGGAGAGACATTTGATAAGGATGGTACTCTCAGGTAGTCTAAGGAATGAATACAAATATAATAATAATAGTAACATTCATTGAGTGCTTGCAATGTGGTAAACACTGTTCAAAGTGCTTTTCATGCATTATCTCATTTAATCTCACAACAAGCTTATGAGGTAGGTTTGGTCATAGATTAAAAGAAATGCAAGCACATAGAAGTAAAAGAACTTGCCTAAGATCACTCAGCTAAAAAGTGGTAGAACCAGGCTTTGAACCCAAGCATCTGATTCCAGGGCTGTTGACCCCTGTTCTACACTGCATGGGTATGACTAATGCATAGAGTGAATTAATGCACAGTTAGTGGGGAAAATGACTCTCAGAGTCATTTTCTCAGACTCTCAATTAGACACTCCTCTCAGACCACAATTAGCATGTAGGTGGGTAAGGAGCCTCTCCCGTACTTTCACTGAATGGATGACAAACTTGCTTTTCTCCTAATGTTTGAAATAACTTAAGACATGACACAACTTCTTAGCATGTTATATTTGCACTAATAATACCCTCTTTGGTGCTGAAGGGAAGCAGAATGTGGGGCAGGCTGGCTAGGGAATCACAAAGGGACCATAGCAGACATCTGAGCCTGGAGCCCAGAAGACACCTTTTGTCTGCCTCGAAACTCAACTGGGGACAGGCTACACTCTTGAAACCTGGCAAACTCCTTTTTGGTTTGGATGAGCAGTCTTCTCTCTATACACATCTCATGGAAAGAGGATCATGTCAAGGAAGGAGAGACCACTGAGCGTCACCACCAGGATGTTGAGATCCCCACCATGTTCCTGTGGCAGCACCAGGGGACAAGTGTGGACAATGAACCCCAAAGGAGTGGCAGAGAAGAAGGAAGGGAGGGAGGAATAAAAGAAAAGGAAAAAGGAAAGAAAAGCTCCTAAAATCCTACTTTGGATGCCAGTGGAAGAAAGTGATGATGAGCCTCTTTCCAAAACAAATTTCCTTTATTTAATAGCGTGGACTTTATTAGAGAAACATTTTTTCACCCCATTTGTCACTGCAGAAAGCTAGGAAATATTCAGATTTAAACAACTGGTGTAAAAAAGAGGAGACTATAAAGGAAACTTTTATTGCTTTTGAAATAACCCCATTTCCTCGTATCTCCATGATGCAATAAGAGCTATCTGCCTCCACTCAGGCTGCAGGAAATATAAACATGTAAGTCTTCTCTCTGCCAAAATCATCTTCTCTCATCTCCGGATGACAGAAAAGACACTCAGGAAGTGGGTAGTGGGGAAGGCAAGAGGGTCTTCAAAATGAGTTTGTTCAATTTGTGATGAGTGAAAGCTACAGAGATATTTCTTCATTTACTAAAATGCCTTCTCGCTAAATGCCCTTCACAGATCTCCAAAACGCGGGCACACCTGCTCAAACACCAGAATTTTCCACTTGTAAGGAGCTTCCCTTACCAAGAAGTAGTGTCACAGCTCAGGAGAAATGACAAGTGCTCATAAGCAGGAAATCTATACCCCTTTTTCTCCTGCTGCAAGGCGAAGGATGGAAGGTGGAATCGCTCTTTACCTTTGAAAACCCAAAGGCTCAACTAATTGAAATTTGAAGGCACGTAAATAATCAAAGTTTCACATAGATTTCAAACATTAATTGAGGGCCTGTACAAACATAAGATAAGCCATTAAATGGTAATGCAAAACAGAATATAACCAGGTGATCAAATAAACTGTACAAGAGGAGATATCAGTGTGGGCTGAGCTAGTTAGGTAAGTTAGGTGAGGCTTCAGATCACAGTGGTCCTTGAGGAAATGATAGACTACAAAGAGTTGAGGACAATTAGAAGACAGAAAGCACATTAGCAGGGCTTTAGAGATGGGAGCATTATCGAAAAGCGGGGTGACCCTCGTGAGTATAACTCGATTTGGCTATAGGTATGTGTGTATTTAAATCACTGTCTGAAAGCATGCTAATATTACCATAATTTTCGATGAATAACACCTGACTCATATGTAATTTTCAACACTTCCAAACTAAATGGATGGGTGACATCTAGCAAAGTTGTGAAAAAATAGCAATGTCAGTGTGGCAGATTTCCTTCCAGAAGAATGAAGGCGAGAAGGAAGATAGTGTCTTGAAGTGGTGCTTTTGCTTTGCAATGTGTATCATTCAGCTCTGTTAACGGTTCAACCAATTCTATATTGTTGAGAAATATCCACAGATAATTTTATTCACACTAATTTTGAATCTTTAATAGAAATCATGCATCCTATATATGCTCATTGTAGGAAAAATTTTAAAATGTAGATTAAAAAATAAAGAAAAAGTTCTTATAACCTCACTGTTGCTTATAGAGATAAATTAATATTTGGGGATGTCCCCTTCAGACTGTGTATATGAGATATGTGTGTTAGAAAGTGATTATAACGTGCATACAATTTTGGTAGGTTATATGTACTATGACTCCCAATGAATCATTCCTCCATGTACACACATGCCTTCGTTTAGTCCCCTCCCGCACTGACTTTGGGATTAGCCCTGTGACTGTCACTGGGCAATGGGACATCAGAAAGCATAATCCAAGTAGAAGCTAAGCCTCGTTAAGGATAAAAGACCACCTTTATAGATAGGTCAGTCCAGTCATCCTAGATGTCCCAGATAAGCCAGGCCCCTGGTGAGCCTCTAGCTGCACTGCCTAGCACTCCTGCATCAGTGATCCCAGAAGAATCCAGCAGAAAGGCTCCTTAGCCAACCAAAAGATTATAAGATGTGCTATAGTTATTTTAAGCCATTAAGTATTGAGGTATAACAGATGCAGTATTTTAAAACTCATTTTTCATTTAATATACTGTGAGCAATTTCTTACGTTCTTAAATAGAACTCAAGAACTCTATTTTTAAACCATTTCATCACATTCCATTACAGCGTGGACCATAACCTGTTTAGCTAATGCCTTACAGTTTGACATGCTTACATTTAGTTTTTAATGTTCAGTTGGTGACTCCGTAATGCCACTGCCACTCTATGTGGTTCAGGGAATGTAAGCTTATTTTAAGACAAGTTTATGTATCACTACATTCTAAACTGTTTGAGAACAGTAGCCATGAGTCAATCAGCCTTTTTTCCCCTAAGCCTTTGCACTGTGCATGGCAAATAGCGCTCCAAATATTTCTTGAATAAAAAAGAATAAATAAATGTTTGAAAAATAGCAGTTAATAGCCTATAAATTTCAATAGTGTGTCATATCCAGGCAAAAGGTAATGGGGAACTCTTGGTATTGGTGGTCTCTCTTCTTCTACCTTGCACTTTTATGCTGTCCAGAAGCACTGAGAAATGAATGTTCCCAATGAATTCAGTGTTGCCACATCAAAATTTATTATTCCCATGTCCTATTCTCTCATTGTCCTGCTTAGAGTGGAGGTGACAACTAGCTAAGCTGATGAACTAATTTGTACAAAACTGATAGTTTACCATGTTTAGCAAACCCAAAGATATGTATGTTCATAAAGAAATAGTTTGTATTTCCTCAAATCATACAACATTACACGTATTCTGATCTTTATGACAAGAAAATACTTCGAGGCAATGTGCTGTTTTAGGGATTTTGTTTCTTTGGTTCCCTCTGTAAATAAGGATAATTCAGAGATGGCCATGACGTATTTTTCAAGAAATTACCACCCTTCATTCAGGCTAATCCAATATTCAATTTAGGTTTGAATTGAAATGTTTTAGAAAGGTAAAATAATCAAGATAACAAGTTCTTTTTCGCATTAACCTCTAGGACAACTTGTGTATTTTGTTTCCTTTGGATAAAGGGAAGTACATTGTAATCTTCATTTTTAATTAGGTTTTAAAGTATATTTAATCCCCAGGTTAAAGCAGCATATTATTCATGTTTAACAGAGAAAATGAACAACCTTAAGAATGTCAGTTTCAGATTGAAGCTATTTGGATAACACTGTCTAGGAGACACCAAAACTTTAAAAGACATTCTTGTAGTTTCAGGCTTTGACCCAGAAAACTCTTTTCCTTTACCGCTTTTCATGGTTAACCATTTTTGAATACCCACTCATTTTACTTCACTTTCCCCATCATAGCATTCTCTGTCTTTGGCAGGCAAGGGAAAGAGAATCAACATTCCTTGAGCACAGCCTGTGGTCCCATGAAATAGACACTATTATTCACATTTTATAGCTAACAAAATTGACACTCAGATGACTACAAAGGACACTGGTTTATAGAGCTGACACTCAGATCTCTCTAGATCCAAAGCATGCTGTTTCTGAAACTGAACGATCAGAGGGCCTAGATTCTAGTCATGGTTCCTGCAATACTTCTGAGGTCTTGAGCAAATTACATGAGCCTCGATCTCCTTATTAGCAAAAACTTTCTACTTTTCTATTCAGAGGGATAGCATTGCTTTTCCTACCTATCTCATAGGGTTGATGTGATAACAGTTGGGAATATGTTTTAAAAACCGAAATATCTCATAGAAATATATTGCCTTAAGCCCCACAGTATGAATGAGTTTAAGTGATATGATGCGGCCCACATATGGTACATGAGCATCTTGGCCATCCCCATGAGTGAGAAAGAGTAGGGCTCTTTAAAGTGTCCCTTTGAACTGGGCCTCCCGGTCCTCCTTTTCATGATGACTCGCTGATTTTCTTTTCTTCCTGCCTCAAAGCAGTCTTTGGGATTTTTTAAAAAAAACTATGTAACAGGGCTGAGATCTACTCAGTAAGAACAGCTTTTGAAGGGAGAAAAAGTGACAGCCATAGAGAAGCAGTGTCTTAGGAACACATATTTTGAATCTGGTGAGAGAAGAACTGAGATGAATTGGATGCCTTCTAAAGGAAGTGAGAACTTGCTTTTAGTCAGTGATTGCCATGACTGACTTCTGCGTTCGTGTTTAGTGCATCAACACCCCCTCTATTGTCCTCTAAACTCTTAGGTACCTTCCCTTTTCTTTCATAACTTTTGTTTCTCTGCAACAGTTTTCCTCCTGTTTTCTCATTCTCTAAAATATTTTTTGTGTGTGTGCCAAGAATTGGACACTAAATGATGAGGAACATGGTGGCGATCATTTTACATTATGGTTGGCCAGTTTATTTTTAGTGGACCTTTAACCTTCCCACCTGCAAAATGGGCATATGATATTTTCTCAGGTCTCTTCATTCTGAGTATTGATGGAAAAGTTTGGGGTTCCTCAGAATCACACTGATTGCCTGCAGTATCTTTTTGTGATGACAAATGTTAGTTCAATAATTCAGCACTTTTTTTCCCTCCAAAGGCAGTATGCACTTAGTAAAATAATGTAATGTTTCTATTAGGTTGAACTGTATGAGATGGCTGTATTTGTAGGGAAAAATGGTCAATTACCAGCAATTTCATATCGTTTAGTCTAGTATCTCAAATGATTGTGTTTCTACATACATGTTTACCTTTTAATATGTGGACCAAACCATATCCATCCTGCTTCCCTAGAAAGAAATGATATCCTTATGGGTTCTTATTAATAGATATTGTGAAGTAATAAAGTTTTCCTCTTCTGCAATCTAGTGTGATTATTCATCCGACGATACAGCTCAGGAGTTTGATACAGATGATACAGTCGTGAGGAAATACTGTTATCGCTGTTTTGCAGGTGGACATGTTTGTGCCATTTCGGTGCTCTGGAAAACAGAAAATTGTGCAGACCATCCTTACAAATGAAGAGGAGGAGATAGGGAAAGCGGGGATTAGGTTGTGGCCTGGGCCAGGTAGCCCTGGGGGAAGGGGTACTGGGAGGGTCCCAAAGCCTTTTCTCTAGGAAATCACTTTGTTTTGGGAATGAGCTTCTGACTGTTAGAAGATATGCCCAGAGAGTAGGGAAGCCCAAAGTCTGGGAATTACAGGGTCTTTGCCTCCAAATCCTACTTTACCACTTACTCCAAGTAGTGTCTTTATTCTCATGATGAAAACAGAATTTGGTCATTTA
This sequence comes from Eschrichtius robustus, assembly GCF_028021215.1. Lineage (NCBI taxonomy): Eukaryota > Metazoa > Chordata > Mammalia > Artiodactyla > Eschrichtiidae > Eschrichtius > Eschrichtius robustus. Next base: position 41,240,235 of record NC_090838.1, read on the forward strand.
TTTAACTGTGATTTGTAATCTCCACATTTAAAGTTTATAAAGTATATGGTTTTTTCATTAATTACATTTCTTTCTATAAATCTGTTCTCAAAATTCATGTTAGAGGACAGTATTACAATGCCTAGTGGGGTAGATATTTCTAGATATGTCAGTGAACCATGCCAAGAATAGTAGACTCCTGAAGTCGTGGGCTAGTTCCAGAGTGACAGCTATAACTTCAGTCAGGGCGGCAGCAATTGACCCCAGTCAGTCATTCCATTCCATTAATGTAGTGTAGGAATTCACTACATTTTACAAAGCAAGGAGCTTGGGCGGCAATTAGATATGGAAGATGTGAACACTACATTTTACATTTTTTTCTCAGTTGATGTTGCTTTGAATACCATTGCACAGTTTTCACTCATAGACACTGCCTGCATAGCATTAACGGTTATACAAATGATATCAAACATTTGTTGAGCACTTTTTACATGGCGGATTCTCTACTAAAAGATTAATATGCTTATCTCACTTAATCCTTACAAAATTCTTGCGTGCCAGGTACTGTTAGTACTCTCACTTGCAGATGGAGAAATCTAAAATTAAGAGGTTGATTAACAAGCCCCAGATCACAGAATTAGGAAGGGCAGAAACAAGAGAAGTTACGATTTGTTCAACAGCAAAGGCAGGTTTGTTTATGACCTGTAGGTTATAGCACTCTGATGAGCTTATAAAAGGACAGAAGGAAGAATCCGGCCAGCCACTTAAATGACTTCTCCTAGAGGGATGAGATAAGTGCAGATAAAGCGCACTAAGAGAGTGAAATAGCCAAGTAGTCTTAGCGTCTATACACAGGAATAAAGCTCTGCATTCCCATAACCATATTATCAGGTAGTCTGCTTCATTTCTTCCAAATTGACTGCCCATTAATCTCCTAGTGACCCTTTGTTCTTCCATTTAGAAACCTGAAGTATTTATTTCTAAGTGAAATAAAACGGAGATCTACACAAACCTTCATGCTCTTTCTCTTAAAGTTCGAAACACTGACATTAAAACGTAAATATTCCACTGGCCTTCACTGGCCTAATATTTCTTCTCTTACATTGATTTTGCTCACCTTGGAGATGAAATTTGAAAATAGATTAAATAATTTCAGAACCTATGTTACTATGGGGACCCAGGATGGACCGCGTGAGATTTCTTCCCTTTATATCTTGATACTGAGTCGTTTGCTTATTTGTCCCTGTCTTTTACAGAAGCTCACCATGTGATAAGAGTGATAACATGTGGGGAGAAGTGTTATTCCAGACACACTGGGGGAAATGCACTTTGGAACTGGCCTCTGTCGGCTTCTGAGAGCGTCAGGTGTGAATAATTCGGTGGCTCATATTCAAAGGCTAATGAAGTCTGGGATGGTTTGAAGCTTGATAACCACACTGTGCTATTTATTTATGAATGTGGCCCCAAAGCATATTCTCAGGTCTTGTTTCTTTTCTATCCATTCCTCATCCCTAGGTGATGTCAAGCAGCTTCAGTTTTTAATGATGATTCCTGAATTTGCATCCCCATCAAGAACTCTTTCCTGAACTCCACACTTGAAACTCAAATGCCTTCTTAAACTAGCACTGCCAGATAAAATACAGGATGCTCCGTTAAATTTGCATTTCAGATACAGAACGAATAATCTTTTAGCATAGGTAAATACAATATTTGGGACATGGTTATATTTAAAATTATTCACTGTGTATCTGAAATTCAAATTTAACTGGACATCTGCATTTTACTTGCTAAATTAGATAACCCTACTCCTCAACCCAACACCTCTGTTTAGATAGCTAAGAAATGCTCCAAGCTTCTCATTTCCCAAGAGAAACTCCCAAGTTTACTCACCTAAACTCTCTTAGTCTTTTCCAAATCAGTGAATGACCACTCCATTCTTCTGATTTCTCAGGCCAAACCCTTTGACTCTTCTCTTTTTTGCATTCCTACATTGAATCCAGTTGTAAATGATGCTGATTCTACCTTTATTATCTGCCCACACATATGACTACCATTACCTTGTTCATTGCTACTATCTTGGACCAAGTCACAATCGTCATCTCTTGGACTTTTGAAATAGCCACTTTGTTTTCGCCCCTATAGTCCCTTTTCTACACTTGCTTGGTTGATTCTTTTAAAGCATAAGTCAGAGCATGTCAGAAAACTCTAATTTTGAGTAAAAGCCAGAGTCCTTGAAATTGTCCATAAAGCCCTGTGTGCCCAGCTGCCCTCCCACTGCCATAACATCTTCTTCCTCATCCCCAAACACTCCTCCTCTCACTTGCTTTGTGCCATGCTGGCCTCTTCACTGTTCCACAAACACACCAAGCAAACTTGACCTCAGAGCCTTTGTACTTGTAATCCCTTTTGCCTGGAAGTTTCCTTGCCCCATGTGTGCATGGCTTGCTCCCTCACTGCGTCCTTCAGGCTTTCAAATGTTGTCCTGTGTAAGACGCTTTCTCCACCCCTCTTCCACCCTCCAGCACTCAACGTTCCATTTGCGTTGTTTAATTTTTCTCCGTTGAATTGTTTACCACCTGACATGTGCTTATTTGCTTATTTGGTCGTTGTCTGTTGATCCACATAGAACGTAAGCTCAGTGAGAGCAGGGACCTCTAGCCCCAGGACTTAGGACAGTACCTGGCTCTGTGAAAATCTGGTGAACAAGGGAATGAAATCACCAATCATTTTGCAGTAATAAGGTGAAGAAAAAACTCACAGAAGAAAAAAGGGTCTGTGAATTGGGATATGCACGTTTGTTTATAGGGAGACACATGTGAGCACGTAGGAGTTACCATCTTTGTGTATATGTGAGGCTCTCATAATCTTAGTATGCTTAAGTGACAAGGATGCCAAAAGACATACCTTTCCTTCTCTGTTCTTGTCTCTGTTGTTACCAGTAATCTATTTATGTCTTTGTCGAATGCTTTGTGTGCGTATAATCAGAGTTTATTTCTTTGCTTACATTATTTGAAGAGACTAGGGACTTTATTTCCTTAATATTTGGGGTAATGCTTCCCTGCATCATATATTAGCAGTGATAACTGTTTATCCAGGCCATCCCTCTTTCTCCTGGCATCTGCATGATTTCTTTTAACCACATTCCCATTATCCTCTAATTATGTAAAATTATGTTATATTAAGTATAATTTCTGCTGGTAGCCACAGGGTGGCATTCATGTTCTTTGCTATCACTTTAATGACTGATAGATTACAAGGTCACTTTGAGTAGATAAGTAGCCTATAGATCCTTTCCAGTGAGGTTCACATTCTGATTTTTCATATTAACACTTGTAAATTGCAGAACTTATTATGCTTTCCCACCTGCACCTCATTTTGCTTCCAGCACCTCTGGTCTCCTCCTGCAGGAATCCAGGATAACTCTATCAGGTGGCCTTGTTTCAATATTCAACTCAGTCAGAGTACCTAATGAAAGCCAGCCGCTGACACCGCCTTGGTATTCACTTCAACTCAGGCATCATGGGAAGATTTGCCAGCAGCATTTAGCACAGGGCTCTGACTGGATGTTGGCTGGTAAATACTCATCTGAATAACAAGTAGGATCATTCACCCCAACAGGTTTACGCTCATCTAGGTGGATTCTCCAGACTAGTCCTTGAGGCAGTAAAACCACCTCTTTAATATTTAAACATGACTTTGATTATTAAAGGAAAACACACACAGAGAAATGGTTACATGAGGAATTTCAGCTCTAATGTAACATCTGAACTGGGTTTCAAGATGCAGAGCTTAGCCCTTCTTCCCTCCTAATCTGACACTAGAGCCAGGCATTCATTCATTCATTCATTCATTCTTTCTTTTAGATAACTCAACTCCATTTAACTCAATTCCATAAACCTGAGTTTATCTATCATGGTATATTTTATCACATTCATATCTCAGGTATTAGTTTTCTCATTTTATAAGTGAGGAAAGTGAGGATCAGCAAAATTAACAGTGAGTTGAAGACAACACTGAAAATAAATCACAGAGGTGATACAGATACAGAGAATTTTGATTGATAGATTAATAGTAATAGTACTTGTGTCACCCCCACAGGTGTTCTGGGGCTGACACAGGTGCTGCTTATTACCTCCAGGTCCCTCGAGCCTGAAAGGCCTCCATTCTCTCACCATCTCACATAGGATTATCATAACAGTGGCTTTTGTTTAGCATTTCTGACTTTGACCTCTTCTCCATATAACCTATATTACTTTTCCCTTCCGGAGTCATCTTCCTGAAACTATGATGTCATTTATTTCTTACTCAGGAAAGTGGGATCTCATCAAAAACTCAACTTATTTTTACCTCCCATCAACCCTTTAAAATTAATTCACTGAAAATTTCTTTCTCCCCCTCTGATCAAACACCTTAGAGACCTCCATGAATTTTCCAGTGACTTCTAGGTAATAGAAAGCCCTATGGTTTCCTTAAGCCACAAATATAAACTCAATACAGAAAGCAGGATGTCCAATCTGATATATTAAGCGAGACTTTAATCTTCATTTAATGGCAAGATTTCTCCCCTTCACCTGCAGCTGAGGCTTGCTGCCTTCAAGGAGCAGAATGCAATCAGATCCATTCTTTTTGCTTGCTCACCTGTTCTCCTACCTGCTAGATGCTGTTCCTTTTTGGGATTAGAGTGCATGTAAAGAAGAAAAGTAGCGGAACAAACAGTTCTTATTTGACTAGTATAATTAGAGGACAGCTTTGCCTTCCTGATGCCTGTAAGATGTATGAAGTGTCTTTCTTATGACATGTGTGGATTCTTCAGAGGCTCCCTGGCTGGGTCCTCAGACTGAGCTCCTTTCATTTGGGAATTCCACTTCACATATACCCTCTGTTGGAAGTTCATGGTCCCCGGAAGCAACCCTTTGGATTCAGGATCACTTTCAAAATGATCTTAAGCTTGTATGCTTACCAGAGTTTCCATATCTAGTCCCCTGCATTCTTGCATCTTTGACCGTCACTGAGAGTAGTTACTTCCCAGATAAAGCATTTACTCTGCTACTGTGTGACGTTTTAGCTGGCCTCTCATCTTTGGATTCTTTCAGATTAAGTCAGCACTGTTCTTCTGTGTTCTAGAACTGTTTCTCAAACTCTCAGACTAGTCTTATAAATCCTTTCTCTGGGCTTGAGAGAATCCACACTTCCATTGCATTTCTCTCAGTACCTTTTTGTCTTCCTTCTAGACCAGCTGTCTCACTGGCTTTCTGAAACCTATTTTGAAAAGTCTGCATCTTCGTCACCTCACTTTTGTATTTAATATCTATTATTTGGGGCTTCAAAGTTAGGTCTCATTATATAAATTTCAAAAATATTATTTAGATTCCAGTCTTTGGAACTAGTAGACTAAGTAGTTCAGACTAATCCCACTGAGGATAAAACATAGACCAATTTTTGCTTTTTAATTTGCTGGAAGGCCTTGAGGAACTAATAAGTGTGTGAGAAATTATTATAACAGCATCTTGAAGATCCCAGTATCTGGGGTCCACTTTTGCCCAAGAGACATTTGCTAATCAAAGACACATCTAGGAAGTGGAATAGCCCTTTTGACAGCTTAGAAGGGCCAGCAGAACAGATCTAAATTTTAGAAGTTTCCCTGAAAATCTTCTGAAGAGCTGCACCCTAGGTGAAAGGATTAACTTGTAAATCAGCTATTGCACTGACTGCAGAGTTTTGAATCCTCTCAGTAATTCGGGAATTCTCAGACCTTATAGTTGTATTAAGGCGATTCCTGATTGTAGTTCTCACAGGTACTTGGATGAAACAAAGCAAAATTCCCTAACAAGGAAATTAACATCGTTCTAGGACCCAATGAATTCCAAAAATATTTTTTAAAAATACAATATCTTGCGCAGAATCAAAGAACCAGGTGTATGCAGATAAGAAAATGTAAATGAGAAATAGTAGAAACATCAAAGATAGAAAATAGGCCCACAAGGGCTTCAGATACTGGAATTTAAAACAATTTAACCTCTCATCTTCAAAAAGACAAAAGACAAGATACAAAATATTGGCAGAAAACGTGACCCTCTAAAAAGTGACACAACAGATTTAAAAAGGAACTAATATAAATTCTGAGATTGAAAATGCAATAAACAAAATTACAAACTCAATGAAATTGTTAAACAGCATATTAGACATAGATGAAGAGAAAAGTAGTGGCCTGAAATGTAGGTTGGAGGAAAATATCTGTAACAATGCACAGAGAGACCAAAGAATTGAAAATATAGGAAAATGGGCAAGACAAGGATGACACAGTAAAATCCAAGATATACTTATGATGGAGAGAAGGGAACGGACAATCACATATTTGAAGTGTTAATGCCCAAGAATCTTCCAAAAGTGATGAAAGACTGCAATCCATGGATTGAAGAAGTCCAACAAAACCATAGCAAAGTAAATAAAAACAAATCAATACCTAGACAAATCACAGTGAAATCACAGAAAACAAAAAGAAAGATCATTTTAGAAATAAATGGAAGATGGGAAAAGAGATAATCTTTAAAGGCGCAGTATGGAGACTGAAAGCTGATTTCTCAAAAGCATTATAACTTTTGAAAAATTAGAAGAAGGCAATGAAACAATATCTTTAGTGTGCTGAAAAACACCAATTGGCAACCTAAAATTTTAGCCCATTGGAATATCCTTCAATAATAAAAGTGGCCATGACAAGTAAGTGCAACATTTGATCCTGGATTGATTCTGCATCACAAAAGATAATGCTCTGAAGGATATTATTGACACCATCAGAAATCTTCGAGTATATACATTACATAATTGCCAATCAATGTATGATCCATGGATCAGTCACATTAATCTCACCTGGGAGCTTATTAAACATGGATAGTCATTGACATCACAAACCTACTGATTTAGATTCACATTTTAGCAAAATCCCCAGATGATTTGAACGCACACTGAAGTTTGAGGAGCACTGTATTAGTTAACTGTATTTTATTCATGTTAAATTTCCTGAATTTGATAATATGTCAGATAATGTGATATATCAGAAAGTGTCTTTGTTCTCCTGCAATGTATACTGAAGTATTTAGGGCTGAGGGGTCATGATGTTTGCAATTTAATCTGAAGATCTGAAGTGCTTCTTTAAAATGATGAATGCCAATAAGAAGTAACCATACATAGTGACAATAAGAAATAAATAAATAAATGAAACTACTGTGAGGGAGAGTGCAAAGTATGTGGTAAAGCATTTATAAGTAGTGAATCTAGGTGAAGAGACAAGTGTTTATTGTACTATGCTTGCAATTTGGAATAATCCGTTTGGAAAATTTTTCTGTTAGGGTTGAAAATACATATAATCTATATTCCAACAATTCTACTACTAGATATGTATCCAAGAAAAATGTGTGTGCATGTCTACTAAGAGATACATAGAAGAATATTCAGAGTAGTATTGTTTGCAGTGATCCACAAGCGGAAACACTAAAATTTCTACCAAGAATAGAATGAATAAATTATGACATAAACACACAATAGAATACTACATAGCAATAGAAATAAATCAACTACTGCTACAGACAACAATATTCATGACACTCACAAATACAATATTGAATGAAAAAAAACAGAACTAAAAGAATGCATGCTTTATAATTCTATTTTAGTTAACAGATGGATGATTAAGCGATAAAAGTATAAATAAAAGTAACTTATTGTACAGGTCAAGATAGTGGTTATCTGTAGGAGGGAGGGAGATGGTTGGGGTTTGGAAGGAGATTGTTTAAGATTTATGTGCTGGTACGAGTCTGTCTAGACTTTGAACTTGGGGTGTTTCCATGGATATTTGATTTATTGTAATTCGCTGAGCTGAATATTTATGTGTTGTGTTCTTTCTGTATATGTGTTTTATTTCAGGACAAAAAAAAAAAAGAGGTTGGAAAAAATGATTACTCTTGTTGCTGTTTGGAAAATGGATTTGAAGAGGTAAGAACGGAAACAGGGTGGTAGGGGGGACTTGCCATAATCTATGTGATAGATGGTGATGGTATAGAAATAGAGCTAAGTGGATGGATTCCAGACATGGTTAGGAGACAGACTTAATAATACTCATTAATGGAATCTATGTGTAGACTAAGTCCTATTCCCTCCAAAAAGGAGGTATGAAGAATAGCATCTCAGTTTTGGACTAACTATACAACTGATGGGGCCACTGACTGAGATGGAGAAGAACAAGGAAGGAACAATCTAGAAGGAAGAAATCATGAGTTTATTTTTGGAGTATACAGAGAGAAGACAATGGAGACCAGAACTGAATCTCAGGGCACTCTGGAGAATGTGGTATCATGGAAGGAAAGGAGAAGTGTTTTAAGAAGGAGGGATTAGTCAAGCAAGATTAAGACAGAGAAGTGACTTTTGAATTTGACAAGATGAAGATTATTAGTCATTGTTGCAAGAGCAGTTTTGGTGGAGAGGTAGATAGAGGGATGTGAGCCTGTTTGAAGTTAGTCAAAGCGGCAATGGGAGTGAGGATGTCTGGAAACAAAAATTAACAACTCTTAAGATATTTTGTTGTGAAGCTTAACAAGATAAATAGTGTAGTGGCTAGACAGAGACATGAGGGTCAAAAATGATTTTTTAATAAGGAAGAAAGAAGGGTCCATTTCTAGGCTGATGACAGTAAATTCGACGAAAGGAAAATGATGAAGCAGAAGAAAGATGGAATACTTCCAGGCACGCGGTCCTTGAGTAGAAAAGAGGTTATGGGTATTACTGAGCATCCATTGCGTGGCAGGCGTTGCTCAAGGAACATGCGTATTCAGCGTAAAAATTCATTTTCTGCCCTCAAGGACAGCACGGAGCAGGGGTGGGGTGGGGGGGGTGGGGAGAGAGCTTAATAAACTGGCAATCGCAGCATACTGTGCCATTAATATAAAGAAATGCATGGAATTCGCCAGGAGGCCAGTGCTCCTAGGTAAGTCTTGGAAACACTGAGGACTTTCTCAAAGAAATTACACTTAAGCTTTAAAGGATTCATTTAAATCTTACCAGATGTGGGAGGGATAACATAGTAAAAGTTCTTTTATGAGTTCACCACTGCTAAGCTTCCCAGCATTATCACTTGTCATGGTACCCCTGCCTCTAAACGTGCACATCTGAAGATGCACTCACGTCAGCACACTCATCATTTGCCTACCATGTGATGCTATTTTGTGATGCACACGCTTGCTGGTGTTCTGTGAAATGCTCTTTGCTCCCTAGTGAACTTCTGCAAGACTCACTTTATTTATTTATTTATTTGTTTGTTTGTTTGTTTGTTTGTTTGGTTGTGCCGGGTCTTACTTATTTATTTATTTTTATATATTTTTAAAGATTGTTGGCTGTGTTGGGTCTTCGTTTCTGTGCGAGGGCCTTCTCTAGTTGCGACAAGCGGGGGCCTCTCTTCATCGCGGTGCGCGGGCCTCTCACTATCGCGGCCTCTCCCGTTGCGGAGCACAGGCTCCAGACGCGCAGGCTCTGTAGTTGTGGCTCACGGGCCCAGTCGCTCCGCGGCACGCGGGATCCTCCCAGAGCAGGGCTCGAACCCGTGCCCCCTGCATTGGCAGGCAGATTCTCCACCACTGCGCCACCAGGGAAGCCCAAGACTCACTTCAAAAGCCACTTAATCTCCGATACCCTTCAATACCCTTTCCAGAGAAGATGGAAAGAGGGGACGCCCGGGGCAAAAGGTCCAGTTCTTAACTCTTGCCTCTGTGCTCCTGTGGTACTTTATACGTTCCTCTATAAGGTGATTGTGATTTTTTTTAAGGGAGGGAGTTACCACAGTGGTTAAACGTATGGACTCGGTGCCAGGCTCCCTGGGTCAAGTCGTAGTTCTGCCGTTTACCAGCTGTGTCACCTAGAGCAAGTTCCTTAGCCTCTAGGTGTCCCAGTTTCCTCCTCTCTAAGATGGGAGCAATGAAACTAACCTGCTGGACTTGGAAGTGGGAGACAGCTCAAAAAAGGGGGAAGGTGCAGAGGATGCAGAAGCAAGGGGTGCCCAAGTGAAAATTCCAGACCTTGTGGGCTTGCCTGCAGGTCTGCCCTGCTTCCCCTTGACCTGCCTTGTTCACCTCCCCTGGAGAAGAGGTGAATGAATATACGTGTTAGAGGGAAAATTGCTCCTGGTTTCATGACTGTCTTGGCTGTCAATTTTGTGTGATTCTAGAAAGGAACCTCGTTTTATTTTTTACAACATTTTTTTGTCCTCTGCATTCTCTCTCTTTCTTTATTTTTTTTGAGTGTACTGTCCATTTTGTCAATTTGTTCCCATAGAAACCACTGAAAATTTACAGTTTGTTTAAGCGGGTCTGAGAAGAGGCACAGGTTGTTGTGGGTATGAAATGAGTTTATACTGCAAGACACTTAAGAGCAGCATCCGGCAAGTGAAAAACGCTCCATAATTTTAGCTATTATTACTATGATTGTATATGTTTTTCAACTGTGATGATAAGAATAGCTCTTATTTATATTTATTTTTTGTATCCTGCCACTCTTCCAATGCCCACCAACTTGCCCTGCATGACATGAAGAAACTCAATAAAGGCATATTGGAAGGGATACATGAATGGATTTCCCTCCCCTCTCCCCAGCCGGTTTTATAGCAGGGCTCTTTTCTTGGTGTCTACTTTGGGCTTAGCATACATTTGGGCATAAGGCACTCATGGGATAGTGCTGTTGGAATGATTTTTAAAAGTCTTGGCCTCTAAAGATTTCTAAAATTGCAGGAATATCAGGAGAGACGGTGCATTAAATGCTTAACGCTTTAGTACACTTGCTAACAAAGTCAAAGGTTGCCAGAATGAAAATTTGAGCTCAAAGAGTTGAGTCTCCCTCTTGGTTAAGGGCATCCCTTCTCGCATCTTTCACCCATGGTTAGTCATTTAAGCTTTACTTAAAAGTAGGTAATCAGGAAACTTCTCTCTGGGGAGAATGTGAGCACTGGATGCCAGAGTGGGAATAAGAGAGAACCAAAAAGAGGGGGAAAGGGCAGAGAAGATGGAAAGAGGGGGCACCCAGGACAAAAAGTCCAGATCCTGTGAATTTGCCTGCAGGTCCTGCCCTACTGCCTCTTGCCCAGCCTTGCCCAGTTTCCTTGAAGAAAGAGTCATGTACATGCTGGCGGGGAAATTGGTTCTGACTTTTATCTTTTGAAATCGTTAAGTGTAATGAGAGTGACATGTGTGTGATTTTAAAAAGAAAATTGGTTTTATTTTTTGACGGGGTCCTTTTTGTACTTTGTGGTTCTCTCTCTCTCTCTCTTTTCTTCCAAGTGCCTTGTCCATTTTGCCAATTTGTTTCCATGGACACCATTGACAATTTACAGGTTATTTAAGTGGATTTGAGAAGAGGCAATAGTAATAAATAAAGCTCTGACATGGGCTATAAATAGCAAGAGTGCTCTGGACTGCCCATCTTCCACCTGTCTACTTACTACTTAACGAATCAAGTTTACAATAATAACTTAAAAAGCACTAGACTCTTTTTTTTTTTTTTCTTCCTGGAAGTGAGTGGTAGGAGGGACGAGAAGACTTGTCAATCCCCATCTCTTTGGATATTATAATGGAAGTTATAGCCAATCTAAGGTGAACGGGGCATTCTCAAAGGCATAGATGAATCATCAGGTGGTGTCTGGCCCACACGCAGCTCTTAGCATTTACTTTTCTCAGGGCAGCTAGGGCAAATGCGGCTCCTAAAATGATTGCAAAGGGCAGGGAGGAAGGAGCTTGGCATTTTTGTCCTTTTCACTGATAACGTCCCTTTCACTGAAGGGGGTGGGCGGAGCAAGGAAGAGGTCGTTGCTGAGGGCTACAACAGACAGATGCCGAGAGCAGGAGGCAATTTTTGCATTGCAGGGGACCAGCTCCACAGTATCCAAGACAAGGAGGCAAATCAGGGAGAGCAGGAGGGCTGAGCCCCAGAGGATTGGCCGGCTCAAAAAGAGGGTTTCCTCCATTCAGATAAGTGCACCTCCAGATCCACTTCCAACCTCTGCCCCTCAATAACCATGATGCTTGGATACCATTCCCTGTTACTCAGGTCTCAGTTAGGAGGGAGAATGTAAAAAAGGCTGAGTCACATAAGAAATAAAAGAGGGAGAGGAATAAGGGTGAGGGAAAAGATAGGAATGGAGAGATTTAGAGATACATAGAGAGAATTCAAGACTATGCTGAAGGAGAAAAATAAATCAATAAGTTGTAATGGTCTTTATGAAAAATTAGTGATTGTGCATCTGCCATTTTCCAGCATTCTGCTACGGCACAATCAATTAAAAAGTGAAGGCTAAAATTTCTTCCCTAGAAAATTTATGACAGATGAAGGAAAACTTGAATGTCCAAATAAAGCTTATTTCCCCAGTCCCATGGGTCTTCTCTGTGGCGGGGTGGGGGGGGGGGGAATTTAAAGCTGAAACAGTGGTAGATGGAAAGTCATACTTTGGACAAGGCCAAACAGCCCTAGAGAATGCAGCCACTCTTGTTGCTGTGGATTAGTGCTGGATCAGAATCAATCTAGATGCCAAAATATCCCCTGGTCAAATGCTTTGGAAAATAAAGAAGTTGAAGAAATTAGTTTCCATCTACAATATGCTAATGAGCTAACCAGGTTAGCTTTTGCAATCACCCCTCCTCCCCAGTGCTGAGCCAAATACTTGCTCTAAGGCTTAGTTGAGATATTACTTCTCATCACCAAGAGGTGGCAAAATTGGGGAGCTAATAAGAGGCTGATTACCATGCTACATCTCTTAGAGTTCTTACCAGCTAGATGTTCTAACTGGTTCAGCGTGGAGGAGAGTGGAATCTAGGAAATTCTTGGTCTGACTCTTCTCTATATACACACAGATTAGAATCTCCAGGAAGTATGGTGATGGCACTCTTACAGTTTGGAGTGCTGAAACAGGTACAATTGGATGGAGTGTTTTAAATGACACTAAAATATCCATTCTACTTATTGATTCCAGTAGCCTGAAGTTGCATTGTGATTGTATGAGGTAAGGGGCTGTAAATGAGGTAACAGAACAATAAAAACAAGAACTTGGGACCTTGGTGTACATCAATGACCAGACTAATTAAATAGAAATAAAGGTCTAATGGGGGCCTAAACCTCACTAAGGAGCAAGAGAATCCTCTCAAGAAGGGCTAGTAAAGGTGGGCCATCCCTTCAAGAAACCCAAGGGATAAGCCAAGTGGACCAAATGGATAAAATGTCCAGTGAATGACATATTCTTGTACAAGATGCTAAGAACTTTGTCTGTTGACAGTTTCACCAGCTAGACAGAAGATACGCAAACAGATGAATAGCCAGATAAATATTGCATATAGTAATTATACACCAGCTATAAATAAGGTGAGTTGATGTTTTCTGCCCTCAGGGAAGTACAGTTAAAATTGGGACAGCAATTTTGATGAGAAGGGAAGCAGAACTAAGGGAACTTGAGTTCAGAATTTTAAACAGCCCTGGAGACTGGGTCATCATAATAAAGCATTATACACCACCAAGGAGAATTTCATTTTTCTGGGTCACTCTCATGAGGTTTGCATGCGAAGAAGTCATGGTCCTTTCCTGCCTGTTTGTTTCTAGCGGCAGGATTCCTTGGGCTATGATGTCCATTTGTGTTACAGACTTTAGCCACAGGCAATCTGACCTGGTTGCTTTTTTTCTTTGCTTGAATGCTCCACCGGAGTAATAATAAGATTAGCTCCCAAAAAACCAAACATCTTGACCCCTGTCTTTGCTGAAACTTGTTCTTGAACATTAGAGCAGTGTAAATTCCAAAGCTAAATCCTGTAGTATAGGAAGAAAAAAACCCTAAGTGCACCTCAGAAAGCTATATCTCTGCTAGTGATTTATGTTTTCTGCTTTGTAAGCTGTGATAGAAATATGGTCTTAGATATGAGGATAAAGCTCAATATCCTAGTGTTGGAAATATATATCCCCAGTGCAAACTTTCCCCACGCTGAGTTGCTGTAATTTTGGTTAACTGTTTTTCTTTCTTTTATTCTTGAAAAATCTTTGTTTCCTTTTATTATATGACACTCATAGGGCAACAGTGATTCTAGGAAATGGCTACCCTCCCTCCATTTTAGTAAAAGAAACAAGTAGAGGAAGTGATACCCATTGGTGTGTGCTTTTATCTATTGTGGGTTAGTCCAGACCTTGTGGGTAAGGGCATCTGGGACCCTGGGGCTCATGCTTACACTGTACATTCTTGAGAATTCCTCTGCTGGAGTTCTTTAACATGAAAGTGCTCAGGACACATCTCTACTCAAAGATATTTCCTTGGTTCCTTATCACTCGCTGGTTTGAGTATTTTTAAGTGGGGCATCCAAAGTCCTTCATAATATGGCCCCAACCATGCTCAGCCTTACTGTTCCTCTCTGTTCACGGATCACTCATTCCTAGAACCACATCCAACCTAGCACACTTTCATTTTTTTTCTTGCCTTTGAGCATTCTGCCTTCTCTGCTTGGAATGCCATTGTTGTGATCTCTCTATCATATCCCCTCTCCAAGTCTACTCATTCTCAAAGATCCAGCTTAAAAGTTACCTCTGTGAAGTCCTCCTGAATAACTCTCCTGATACTGATATAGTAAAAGGATCCCTTTACTTGTCTTTTTTCTAACAAACTGGCTCTCTCAAGGTCAGGGATGTTTTCTCATTAACCCCTGTGCCCAGTAACACATACTAAAAGCCTCTCAGGGGATAAAAATGAGGAAATAATGAATAGATATTAGTGAAATATTGGTAAAAAGGAACAACTACATTAAAAAAAAAAATCACATACTATCTTTCTGAATGTGTGCTTCGTATTTTAATTTACACAGTTATACTATGCATATTGATTTTGTTACTGCAAAATCAACCAAAATGTAAATTCAAAAGAAAATCACAAAGCCCAATCTTTTTTGTTAGTCCATGGAAGAACTTCAGATTTACATGATATGGATAATTATTTTGATTACCTATTTTGGTATCATAAGCTACCTTAAAACCTAGAGGCTTTCAACAATTATTTTTAAAATTCTGTGGGTCAGCAATTCAAGAAAGATTTGACTGGTTGGTTGGTCCCTACAGTTGGAGGAGCTCCTCCATGGTAGTTGCTTTGTACATTAGCACTTCTGTGCTTCTTGGTTTCTCTCTCCGTCTCTCCACGTGACGTCTTATCCTCCAGGGCCTCTTACTTGGCCTGGACTCCTCACGTGATGGTCTCTGGGTAGTTACACTTCTTACCTGGTGGCTGCCCTCAGAGGCAGGAAGGGGATGCTTCCAGGCCAGTCAAGAACTATCCCTGGATCTGGCATGAGTCACTTTCTGCATACTCTGTTGATCAAAGCAGTGTCCAACCAGATTCAACGGGGTGAAGAAACGGACACCACCTCTTAATAGGATGTGACAAGATTACATTGCAGAAAAGCATGTGAGATGGAGCATGATTTTGCCACCATCTTTGGGAAATATAATCTGTGATGTAATTAATACACTTTTGACAGATCAGTGCCCACGGGACCTTGTCATAAAAATCAATTAACTAACTCTCTAGAAATGTTCAGTGCCCCACACTGTGATAAGGTTTAATCCAGTGTAAGCTGCTTTTTTCATCTCTCTCTCATAGAGATGAAATCTCATGAGGAAGAGAAGGGAAATCAAGCCTACTGTTCTTCATTTAGATCTTTTGATCACATTTATATTTTATCTAACATACTACAGAATTACAAGCGAGAGAAAGTTCTTATATTGTGAGTACTTATACTTATAGAACTCATTTCCCCAAAAGGTGGCTTTAGGTAAATTTATGGGTAATAGATCCTCCCTGGGTGTAAGAAATAGAAGTGTTAGAGCTGTATCCCTACCCTTTGAGGCTGACAGCATAAAGAGCAAGGTTTTTCAAGCTGTAAGTTGTGATCCTATTAGTGGATCATGAAATCAGTTTAGTAGGTCAGGGCCAGTGGTTAAAAATAAAAAAGGAATTGAATGGAATACAAAGTATCAGTTGCATGTCACATAAAGTATACATAATATACATAAGTATGTATAGGTGAGGTTTTTTTGCATGTGTGTGAGTGTGAATACTGGATTACAATGTAAACTCTATTTCTAACCGGGATCCACAGTCAAATATGTTTCTGAAGCCATTAAAATAGAGTATCTGTGCCCTCTCTTGGTGCCACTTTCAAAGGCAAAACACGGGACTAGACAGACCATCGGTTTGGTTCAGCATGGCATTTCTGATGTTCTTATGAAAGATATTTTGTTTGGGGCCCAGAATGACAAATAGCTCAGAGTCCAATTGAAACATCATTTTCTAAGAGAAGAAATCGCTTTACAGACAGTGTACAGCAAAATAAAATATCTCACCTCCACAGCTTATGCCCTCTGTCACCTATAAAGAGTTTTTACAGAAGACTTTTTTTTCTTTCTTTTCAAACTTACGTTTGGTTGAATAGATTTCCCAAGAGCTCAATTCTTCACCTACGCAATGTTTCTGACCCTTGATGGGCTACAAGATATGGTCCAGGTTAGATCCTGAAGTGCTGAGAAATGCCTAGTTGTACAGTGAGGGCTGCATCTGATTGGACTGCGAAACTTTGGGAAACAGCACAGGTGTGGAGGGTGTGACACAGAGATGTTTTTCAGACTCTGATCTTTCACATGCCACTCAGTCTCCTTTCCCTCTGACAGAATCTTTCCCCACTCCTGTCTCATCCACACCTGTAAAAGCACGATGGTATATTCTAGTGTCAATTTTTGACTTTCCAAATCAAGCGCCTTTAAAATTATAATTCATTATGAGCAGTAAATATAGTTTACAAAAATACTTTTCAAATATACTCTTTCATTTAATATTCAGAACACACTTATGTGCTGGTTATCATAAATATTTTCATTTTAAAGTTGGAGAAGTCACGGCTCAGAGAGGTTGAATTGCTTGTTCAAGGTCATACACATATGTGAAGCAGCAGTCCCAAGACTTGACTTTGACTCCAAATCCTACATTATGCTGCCCTCAGCCAGAGAAAACTGGGTCTGAGCTAGGTCTCTGGACTTGTGCAATGTTCTTGATTTTATTTATTTTTATTTTTTTTCCTGCTATGATTTATTAATGAACTATTTATTAGAAGATGCAATCTTGGAAAGATCTTGATTTTATTTTAAGTTTCTTTCCTAAAGATGCCTTCAGGGTATTTATTCATTTACTGGTCCAGCTCTCAAAATCAGGGGATAGTACAAGTTTTGCCCCACTTCTAAAAGTCCATGTCACTGTAAAAAAATAAAAGTGATGTAAGGGAAAATAGCCAGTCATGGCCAAGGAGAAGTGTTTAATGGAGGCACCTTGTCTGTCTTGGGCTTGTCAGATTTCTTTACCTGTGTTTGGCTCTTGATTTGGGCATGTGGCTATTGAGCCCCCTGAGTATTGGTATATGATTTAAAAAAGGAGACATCATATGACACCTCTGTGTTGTTCTTGAAGATGTACATTCTTTAAGGATATATAATATGTGTAGAACAGGTAGAGACGTTGGTTAAACATTTTTTGTATCGATTTTCTAGGCACCTTGGGAACTTGTCAGTTTAGTATAAACATTGTAAGCTAACAAACAAGGGTTCTTGTACTGATTCTGTTCTATGAATTATAGAATATAATTATAATGATATCTCATTAGGTAAATAACTTAAGCATAATTATAATGTAACAAGCTACACTATTATACATTGCGTTTCAGCACTAACTTCCCTTTCTTAATGGAACATTGGTGAAACTCTCATTCCTATGTGACCCGGGGAAATGTCTCTGTTTTCACCTTTTATATACTTCTCGCATGCTTTTTTTTTTTTTTTTTTGTATCTTATATCAATGCATACCACATTCTTATCTGGGTAAATATGAGAATATCATTATATTAGGGCTGATAACTTAATTATAGATATAATTTACGTGTCACAAGCCCGAATGGTGTGGGTCTATAAAATAATGACACAATTACATTGATATCCAAATGATTGTAGAGAGTTCTCATCCTTTTTAAGTTCAGGAAATCTAGTCTTTTTGCCACATTGTTCCTCCTCAGAACCTGTTCATACTTCCTCCACGAATCTGCCTGATGTCCTCTTCTTATCTCAGCCAGCCTCTGGCTCCTGACTGCCACTCTGACCTTCTGCCTGTCACTGATTGCCTTCTTGAGCCTGACTTCCATTAGGTTTGCCTGCTTCTTCTGCACCCCAATCTCCAAGCTAGTGGGCATTGCCAGTACCTCTGTCCTGGCCTCCAGAAGGGACATGACTTTCTCCTGAGTTACTTCTTCTGCAGTGTGGCCAGATACCCCAACTATTGCACAAAGAGACAATTTCTAAAGAGACTGTATACCTGAATCAGATTTCAGAGTTCCTTGGTGGATACGTTCCCTGCTTAGGTCCCTGACGTTCACCACATGACAGGAACAAGCTTACAGAGCCTCCATTTTCCACCAATTACTAAAAATCTCCAGGGTTCTCTACACTTTAGAGTCTAGATCCAGCAGAAATTTCCTTACCCTGCTGCCCTTAAGAAAATGGTTAGTGCTTGCTTTACATCTGTGTGACCAAATGGACTTTGCAAAACATTGCCCCCAAGGACAAAGAGCCTCCTCGCCTTAAAGGCAAGCCCAAGAAGCACAAATGACTTATCTTTTAAAGTAGAGGTTTTCCTTGCTCTGAAAAAAAAAAAAATAGTTAAGGCTTGGTCTTTGCTGGATACCCCATTATGCAGAGAATTCTACATCTTGCCATTTGCAAGTGCCCGGAAGTTCAAAATCTTAACAACTTTTTAGGCTGTTTTTTATGTTTTTGACTCATAAGTTGAGTGTTAAGACAAATACTGATTTGTCTAAAATTGGGGAAGTGGAGAAAGAGTATATGTGTCTATAAACCTATTAGTGTTGATCTTCAGCTATTTACATTTTTGAAACCTTCTCATCAGTCTCCTTTTGACTTTATTTTTTATTCACCTCCTACCCCATGCACACAGCCTCCCCATCCTACACCCTTGATTAAGTTGTAGAAAATGTTGGCCTCCTATAGCCAAAGGTACATCATTCCTATTCTATTGTCTCATCCCCCAAAATTCTGGAGCCTGAAGATGAACCGGGGAAATGGTTTTCCAGGACCCCTGCCTGTCCCAAGTTCTTCTCTAAGCCTGGGAGTCCATCAGCAAGCCAGTGATCTTGTTCCGCTGTGTATATTGATCAGGTTACCCAAATGACAAAGGAATAGCCAATTCATTTCTGTCAACCTTATTCCTTGCTCAGGGCAAACCAATTGGAAGGGGTTCAAATTGTCTTCTCCAACATTTATGGGGAAGAACAGCTGTCTGTGTAACTTCCAAGCTCCTCTCTCACCAGCTGAGTTGGAATCTTGGGACAAATTCCCATATGCACTTATACTAGCTAGTGTCAAGTTGCTGACAGTTGACATTTCCCACTGCCAATCAGTCACAGAAGCATTGCCTTTTCAGTTAAAAGATAGTAGATCTTGGGAGCGGAGGATGAATAGAAATGGGTGAGTGAGGAAAAAAATTTGGTTCTAAAACCGTAACTAAAAACACTAATTAGAAATGACCGAACACCTGAGGCAGAGCCAGGATTGGGGGATGGTATTTTCAATATATCTGCTTTCTTCATGTGCATCTCTCTCTCTCTCTCTCTCTCTCTCTCTCTCTCTCTCTCTCACACACACACACACACACACACACACACACACAGCCCTAAATATAAATCATAAAAAGTTGTGTCATCACATAAGACCACTAAACCCCCATTTCTACTTTACAAAACAGATTCAGTATGGTCATAACCTTCTTCCTTACTGACCTTTAATCCATCATGATTTGCATTAGATGTGTAGCCTTTTTGTGAGAGTTACTAATATGAATGATGATTTGATTGGGTAGATGAGAATTTGCAAGTGTTTTGTCAGTTCTCCCCTCCCTCCTTCTCTCTGTCCTTCCTTTCGTCTTTTTTTAAAAAAATCACTGAAGGCCTACTACACATACAGAACTATCTAAGTTTTGTGAAGGAATCCAAAAAGTGTAGATGAAGATGTCTTTGCCCTCAAAGATGTTGTAGCCTGGGAAAAGAAAACAAATGCATAGAATGTCCAACTGTCATATAATCATCACCAGCACTACCACCACCACTACCACCATCATCATCATCATCATTATCATCATCATCATCATCATCATCATCATCATCATCATCATCCTACAATTTATGTCACAAGTTAGAGTAGGAACCATTAAATACCAAGAGGGCAAAACAGACTAGATGTGTTCAGAGGAGAGAAAGAGTGTGAGCTCAGGGAATGTTTCCCAGAAGTGGTGGAATTGTAATAGAGCTTTTATGAAAATGTAGGTTTGGAATAAATAGAAATAAGGTAAAGGAATAGATTGCAGGTGGAAAACAGAGTATCTGCAAAGCTTCTTCCCATTCAGGGAGATCTGCTTGTGAGCTCCTCGGAGCAGAGATTATGCCTTTTATACTGGAGGTCCAGCAGAGGGCCTGGAACCTAGGAGCACATGGGGCGGGCTGAATGAATGCTGAGGGCAAGGGTGAGATTCCAAACAAAGCCACGAGGGCATCCACACTTAGCCTCTATACCTAAGGTTGTGTATTTTGATATGGAAGGTTTAGGGGACAAAGTGTTTTATTTGTTTGGCTTCTCTTTGCTTTTGAAGTCTATGACAGCCACTGTAGTCAGAGGTTATGTGCCACTGTCTGGGAAGAGAGTTATTTTAGGGAAGATGGGTGATGACGACAGGGAAGTAGATTACTAGCTTATGCGATTCCAGCTCCCATACAAGAAGCCACCCATGGCCCCCTGTTCTCTAGCTCTCCTTTCAAATAAAGTAGTTCTTGGCAGTCTGGATACTCATAAGCTTTTCAATGGATAACATCCTTACTTTCCCTTTATAAGTGCTTCTCATGAATTTGGAATTAATATTTCTTTTATTACAATCAAGGGACCGTAAATCAAGACAAGGTGATTTCTTCAATTCTAGCCCAATACCACAGCCAATGAGTCTAGGAGGGGAAGTGGCCCAAAACCCACATCTGTCCAAGTTTCCAACTTCTGAGTGAAAATTAAGAAGCGACCTTTTAAAATGCTCTCCTAAGATTATGGCTGCTGCATAGGAAGTAAAACAATGATATTCTCCACCCCTGAGACTTTTTTGTTCCTTGTGGTGAACTTGCTTCAATTTAGGTGGAGGAATCGTCTTTCATCCTTCCTGCTTATAAACAGGAATGTGTAATCTGATTGGGTCAGCTGTCAATAGTTTGACATTTCTTCCCCAGCTGCAGAGTTGCACATATGCCCCAAAGTTTGAGTTTTATTGCTAATTTACCAGATTTATTGGGTTATTTTTTATTACACTCTTCAGGGACAAAAGTAGAAAAAAAAGAATCTAATTTCTGATGCATCTTTAATCTAGTGAACACTGTTGGGAACTAATAGAAATGCAGCCTTAAACAAAAGTGCTAGTTGGGGGCCAGGGGTGGGAGGGAAATGTGTTTGTGTTGCTTCGACTTAGAAAGTGACATCCGTGATCTCAGTGATAAGGGATACAACGTAGCAGGCAGCTACAGAGATGCACAAATGTCAGGAAATTTTAGGACTAATTCTATTCATTTTCTTGGGTCTAAACAGTTATTAGGTGAGCTTGATCTTACGTTCTTTAATGATGAAGCTTCAGGGCCCAGAGTGGCCAGGGAGTGTAGCTACCTCTAATGAGACGTGGGGACTCTGGGAGGGCTCATGCCAAGGAGTACTTCCCAGGACTTCTGCTGTCAGTGTCCTTGTCCCCTCGGTGAGCCACAGCCACCCCCTGCCTCTGCAGGAGACCCTCCCACACTAGCAGCTGTGTGGCTGACAGGGTCTTGGTGCTCCGGCCAGGTGTCAGGCCTGAGCCTCTGAGGTGGGAGAGCCGAGTTCAGGACATTGGTCCACCAGAGACCTCCCGGCCCCTCGTGAGATCAATCAGCGAGAGGTCTCCCAGAGATCTCCATCTCAACGCTAAGAGCCAGCTCCATTCAACGACCAGCAAGCTCCAGTGCCGGACACCCTATGCCAAACAACTAGCAACACAGGAACACAACCCCACCCATTAGCAGAGAGGCTGCCTAAAATCATAATAAGGTCACATACACCCCAAAACACACCACTGGACGTGATCCTGCCCACCAGAAAGACAAGATCCAGGCTCATCCCCCAGAACGCAGGCACCAGTCCCCTCCACCAGGAAGCCTACACAAGCCACTGAACCAACCTTACCCACTGGGGGCAGACACCAAAAACAATGGGAACTACGAACCTGCAGCCTATGAAAAGGAGACCCCAAACACAGCAAGTTAAGCAAAATGAGGAGAGAGAGAAATACACAGCAGATAAAGGAGCAAGGTAAAAACCCACCAGACCAAACAAAAAAGATGTTAAAAAAAAAAAAAAAAAAAAAAAAAGACTTGGATCAAGTGGCTGTTAATGTCTTCCCAGCCTACAGTCCTGGGCAGCTCTCCCCGGTGACGGTGACGGTGACGGTGATGGTGACGGCGATGGTGCATGTGAATTGAAAAGATGAGTCATCTGCTCAGAGGGCTTATGATATGTCTTACTTGTTTCTGTATCTAGTGTCTAGAACTGTGCCTGGGACAAAGGAGTTTGTCAAACACAGCATGTGTTTGTTGAACTACATCTTTTATTGCCTGGTATGGGCTGCCACTGTGACTTTACCTCCAGGAATTTATCAAATATTCATAGACCAAATCACCAGAGAAAATAAAAGTACCACTTCACTTTCCTTCTTCTCTAACGTGGCTGGAAGAAATAGAAAGAAGAGAGGAGTCTTTGTTTTCTGTGTCACACTCTATGTGGGTCCTATTGAACTGCAGAACCCTCAGAAACTCCACTGACTTCTTCCCCCAGTTTTATTGAGAAATAATTGACGTACATCACTGTATAAGGCAAACAGCATGGTGGTTTGATATATATATGATTACCACAATATGTTCAGCTAACATCCATCTTCTCATATAAATACAATAAAAGGAAAAGAGAGAAAAAGAATAAAGTAAAAGAAATTTTTTTTTTCTCTTTGTGATGAGAACTCAGGATCTACTCTCTTTATAACTTTCCTATGTATCATACAGCAGTGTTAGCTATAGTCATCATGCTGTACATTACATCCCTAGCGCTTATTTATCTTATAACTGGAAGTTTGTACCTTTTGACTACCTTCCTCCAATTTCCCCTCCCATCACTCCCTGCCATTGGTAACCACAAGTCTGATCTCTTTTTCTACAAATTTTGTTTTAGGTTCCACATATAAGTGAGATTATACAGTATTTGTCTTTCTCTGACTTATTTCACTTAGCATGATGCCTTCAGGGTCCATCCATATTGTCACAAATGGTAGAATTTCCTCATTTTGTATGGCTGAATTATATTCCATTGTGCATATATATATACCACAACTTCTTTATCCATTTATCCATTGATGGACACATGGGTTGTTTCTCTGTCTTGGCTGTTGTAAATAATGCTGCTATGAACATGGGGGTGCAGATATCTTTTTGAGTTATTGTTTTTGGTATCTTTGACTGTATTCCCAGAAGTGGAATTGCTTCCATTGCCTTTCTAAAGTGTTTTCTCAGTGGCCTTTTCTAGCCCTGATCCTTAATTTCACTCACTGAAATTATGCCTCTGGCCATCTTTAAAAATTCTAAACTGATACCAGTGACATTGGGTTTACAGTGTTCATGTCCAGAATACCCAGATGTAAGTGGGAGTGGGAAAATATGCCATATTGAGGCAGTTCTCACAATGCTCCATGCTCTCTCACTCCTGTGCCTTAATACAGGCTATGCTTGGAAACCCAGAGTCTGCTGGTTACTGCCTACTAGCTTCACAACACTCAGCACAGGGCTCATGTCATGTGGGAAGCTTTTACTGAATCCCGTGCTGGGATAGGGTTCTTCCCTTGCATGCCCATAAATCCCTATGTGTACTTCACCAACTGTAGTACTTGCTTCTCTATCTTAGGCTGCTGACTTCAGAACCCCAGCCCACCAACACACTAAATCATGAATTTTTTTTCTTTAATTAATTAATTTATTTATTTATCTATCTTTGGCTGTGTTGGGTCTTCGTTTCTGTGCAAGGGCTCTCTCCAGTTGCGGCAAGTGGGGGCCACTCTTCATCGCGGTGCGCGGGCCTCTCACTATCGCGGCCTCTCTTGTTGCGGAGCACAGGCTCCAGACGCGCAGGCTCAGCAGTTGTGGCTCACGGGCCTAGTGGCTCCGCGGCATGTGGGATCCTCCCAGACCAGGGCTCGAACCCGTGTCCCCTGCATTGGCAGGCAGATTCTCAACCACTGCGCCACCAGGGAAGCCCCTAAATTATGAACTTTTTAAAGACAGGGAATTCATAAGTTTGATTCATCTCTGCTGTCTTTTTGCCTAGCACAACGACTGGCAGATATTAGGGGTGCAATGCATGTTTTTGAATAAATGAGTGAGGTTGTTCCCAAGAAATTATCTAGTACAATTTGGCAAATGAAAACATGGTGGAAGAAGATGAAGGGTGGAGAGGCTGTTCAGAGGCTGTTTCTTGGATTGATCTAGTTTGTAAAAATCAACTAAAGTTCTGGGTCAAGGATGGTAGGCCTGGGTTCTCCAGTCACTGGGGTCATGAGCGTGATGCCTTCCGCCCTTTACACAGACTGTTCCCCTGAGCATAGAGACAAACATCTGCGCATCCTCACTCTATCACAGACTATTCTGTGCACAAGATACTCAAAAACCAGATGCTCAAGACCAGACTCACAGTAAAGGGGAAAAACGCAGCATTCTTGAGCCCTCAGTCCCTCTCCAAGAGCTTGAGTCTATGGCTGCACTAGGTCTGCCTAGATGGGATGGTTGTCACTTGTGGGAGAAGAAGGTACAGTGAACTTTAAAGGCCCCAAATCTTTTACAACACTAAGGGGAAAGTGCTTCCACAAGCCGTATTAACACTTACTGAGACCTTCTTATCCAAACCTGTTTCATATGCTAGTCTATTGTTTGTGTGAAGTTGTGTGAATGAGCAACACTTAAAGGATATGTGACCCAGTTCACTCCCTTCCTGGGGCCCAGAGCTTTCAATATATCCGAAGACAGAGGATACTACAAGGCCGTATCTATTGACATATTTATTGAAAAGTAAATAAAATTGAAGTCATAAACATATATTCAGCAACGTACTGCAAGTGGTCCAGAGGAGAAAGGTCAGTAGTGACTAAAGTTATTCAAATTGAAAGGTGAGATCGTTTCAGTCTTCAGGTCCCAAGGACACTCTTCAGATCCAAGACCCCTTTTGGTTCCTGCTATCAGGCTGTCTCATCCATCCTCCAGGGTTACCTTCAAATTCATCAAATGACCCGGAACCTGGCTCACAGCTGCCCTCTTACCCCCTTGTCTGCCATGTTTTTGAGTGGTTTCAAGGTCCATGTGGGCAACTGTCCCCAAACCTTGGATTCTTGGTTTCTTAATCTGCTTAATCTTAGTAACATCTACTCCGATCTCTCTGGAACCTGACATCGCTAGAACTGTTCCTGCTCTAAAATCCTAAATCCAAGCTCTGTCACCCAGGGAGAGAGAGGAGGACAGATGGAGAAGAGGGGAGAGGTAGAGCTCTGGAATGCCCTAGCATCCAGACATCAGGTAGAAGAGAAGAAGTTAGCAAAGGGCAGTGAGATTGGAAGAAAACCAGAAGGGCACCGTGTCACAGGAAAACAGAAGACATATTTTGGAGGTGAAGGGGGTCAACTGTGTCAAATGCTCTTGAGAGGTTAAGATAATGAGAGAAAAATGGCTGCTGAAGTTAGCAATATTAATATTATTGGTACCGTTGGTAGGTGTATGTTAGAGCCTGGTCATGGTATCTTAAACAATGCCAGGCTCTGAGTAAATACTTCCAGGAGGGTGAAGGTGACGGAGGCAGAGGGGACCCAGAAAATGAATTGGCTTGTGCACCATTGAGAGTGTGATTTATGACAAATGGGAATGATTAATCAACTAGGAGGAGATTCTGGAGATTATAAAAGTCTTTAGCTAATACTCTAAAAATATTGGGAGGAAATAAGTAACCTAGAGAGAGCCAGAGAACGAACACAATGGTTCATTGGGTAGAGACATCCAGAGAGAACCAAATAGGAGTTCAAGCAGGGACTAGATAGAATTGGCACTAAATATTTCCTGAACATATGCTGGGCATTGCCTATTAAATACAGAGGAGGTGAAAGCTGGATCAGAAAAGGAATTTCAGGGAGAGAAAGGAATGTCATACTGAAGAAAAATCTGGGGCTTCTGAGGAACCCACTGGGTCAAAACTAGACCCTGAACCTAAATGGGTTTTGTCACAAGGCAGAACAAACAGATGGAATGCAGATAATCTCTTTAGCTGACCACAGCTCTACCTGTGTTCAGACTTTTGCAGCATAATGTAGAGAGATAAGAGGGATTAGTTAAAGCATTCTGACTAAGCAGAGCGGGACAGTCACACTCTTTGCTGAATTACAGTGTACCCTCAAGTGCAAAGTTGTTCTGGACCAACCAATGAGTTCTCTGAGTCTCAATGTACTCAACTGTAAATTGAGGGGTAATTTACCCAGTGAGTCATAGGAAACCATTTACTTTCCCATCTTTCCAATGACCTGCCTAAAGGATGATGATTATCAAACTGACCCAACTGAGAACAAAGTTTGTTTCCAATGAGGCATACGTACATTGCAATGGAGCTGCGCACCCAGCAGGAGGAAGCTTGAAATAGCAATATCCAGAAAAGATGTGCTGCTGAGACTCCATCTTTAGCCTCATGCATTATGCCTTTGTTTTAGAAGATGCAGAAATCTAAGCAAGGAGCTGGAACAATTTGCTCTGGGCTGGTGACAAATCCTGTGGGCTGGTACGTGGCGAAAGGAGTTATCTCATTGTCAGCTCTCTCCTCTCTCTTTTCTGATGTGTCAAGACAATTTAGAGACTGTCTTTTAACCCATGTGATCCTTTTTTCAAACATGAATTGAGGACCACCTATGTGCTCAGTGTAGAAAAATAAATTTGGATGATATGGTCTCTGCCCTTAAGAAACTTATGGTCTGATGAAGGGGACAGATACATATCAGAGAGTTAAAATAGTTGTAGGTGCCATAACACAAGAATAATGTGTATGGTGGGTGTCTCTCCAACCTCCATTCCACCTGCCCTGTATTGGGCAGTGCAGAGGATTGACCTGGCCTTGGGAATGGGTTTCATCAACGCTGACCCACATTTGTGTCTTCATTGGACTCCTTTTATTTTAATATTTTGAGTGCGCCATCTGTAACTCTGAAAGGACCGATAGACTGATATAGGTAGCAAACATTTTAACGTACCTGCCTTAAGCCATGGGTAATCCATAAGGCAGGTTATTGTCATCCTTTCTTAAATGGGTAAACTGAGGCTCTGATAGGTCATATAAAGTGTCTGATTCAGTGTGTTTCAGAATCACCTAGCAACTTGTTAAGCACAGAGTGCTTAACTGCTGTTCTCTATCCCCAGAGTTTCTGATTCAGCAGGTGTGGGGCAAGACCGTAGAATTCACATTTCTAACAAGTTTCCAGATGATAGTAACTCTGCTAGTCTGAGGGCTACACTTTGAGAACCACTGCTCTAGTATTTGTTCGTATCTGATAGAGCTGAGTTATGAGCCCAAGTCTGTCTGCCTGTAATAACTGTGCCCTTTCCCTTACACCACCCTTTCTCCTGTTACACAAGTATTTTTCTTAACAGCTCCTTTATGTAAGCTTAGCTTAACTGCAGCAATAAAAAGTTACATGGAATGAGTTTGGCAAACACAGACATTGTATTGCCTTTGCAAGCAGGGTGACCATACATCCCAGGATGCCTGAGGTAATTCTGTTTCGTGTCTATTAATCTGACATATGGTTACTGGTTCTCCTCTCTTCCTCTAACAAGGGTCCGAGGTTGGCTAATACATTATATGGCCATCCTACTTTTAGGGATTCACAACTCAACAACTTATGTTCACATTTTAAAGACTCCATGAAGAACTTGAAAAGGTTGTTGATCTTTATTTACCCCAGTGTTCTTAAACTTACTTAAGCATGGACACTTTTTATTCTACTCAGGTAATTCCTTTTAACATTTTGGTGAATGCTGACCTGTGTGCATTTTCTCGTGTGGTTATGTTTTGATGCATGTGTCCAACTAGGAAATGGACTCCTAATATCTTTATGTCTTATGCTCTATAACCCTCCAAAGCACCTTGCTGGGCACCTGCCACTCTCTCAGCCAATTATTGTTCTTTAAGCAAAGAAAACATATTCTCCTAGTAGAGACTTTATAGGGCAGGGCAAAATTTTAATGTTCACACACATGCTGTTGAGACATGAACCATGAGTAGAGCACTTTGTTGGGGGGAAAAGCAGACCTAAGGGGCCATGTAATCTTTCAGCTCAGCCCTGACTGTCTGCGGTGAGACAGACGAATAAGAGCTTCCTCACACCACTGAACTTGTAATTGTGAAACTCATCACCCTGGGAGCTCCCTCTCTTTGCATACCAATGAAAGAGGAAGCCATGGCTTATCCAGGGTGTGTTGCTTCCTGAGTGGCCTTGCTACTTGATAGATGGAGACAAAGGGTAAGGAATGCTGTGGACTTAACACACTTGGGACTGGGGTGGGGTCTATTCACGATGTTGCTCCTAAAAATAAACTAATAAATATAAGATCTCATACTAATGTGTTACTTGCTAAGCATCTAGTGCTGTGAAGAACTGGTATCACACACACACACACAGAGACACACACACACACACCTGAACCTCATTCTCCCACTTATAAAAGTGGATTTTTAAAAGGTTTTTATTGTACACTCACTGTACACATAAGTCAATTTATATTTGGGGGGAAAAAAACCTCTCCTTGTTCCAAGTCTATCTCCTAATGCCTAACAAAGAAATCTCAAATATCTGTCCAAATCCCAGGCATAATTCTAGAACCAGTCCAAAAGCCACATTGTCCTTGAAGATTAGTTTAACTACCCAATTTTCTTTGGTTAACTTATCTCAACTTCATGCACCAGCGCGCGTCTTCTCTAGGATGTCTTCCTTCAACTTCCACCTGGACTGACCACCCTCCGCTATGGAGCGAGGGCATCCTTTGCTTGACTCTATTCTGTAGCTTCCCGTGTTATGCTGGAATGATCTCTTGACTACTTCTGTCTCCCAGTGAGTGCTGGAGAGGGACAGTGTATTACTGATTTATGTACCTAGTGCCACCAGGATCTAGCACAGTGCCTGACACATAATTTGTGCTCAGTGATTATTTGTTGAACCCAACTGAGTTATCTACGGGGGTCTTAACTGTCACTGAACCCCTAGAACACGGCTGATATTTTAATAGGGGCAAGATGGTACCCCCAAGGGGGAGAATATTAGTTCTTGGAAGGTGAAAACAATTATACATTAATGTAGTTCTTGGCCCTCTAAAGGGCCATGGTACATAAACAGATATAAAATATATCTGTGGCATTCAATTTTCATGAGAGTATGGTTAGGAAAAATTGTCTAGAAAGGCTCCTCAGTGAGTAATAATTGAAAAAAGGGTTGAGAAATGCTGCCCTTGAATTGTTTCTGGAAAAATGGTCAGAAGATCATGGCCCCAGAATCAGCTTGAGTGTTTGCTAAGATACAGATTACCTGGCACCACCCCACGTTTCCTGCTTCACTTACTTGGAAGAGGACAGAGGTTGGCACATAGCAAAGTGCTCAATAAATGTCTGCTGAGCAAATGTTTGCTCTCCCAATTTCTCATTGTCAGTACCATCCCAGGATGTCTTTTCTGGATAGAGTCCCTCTTGTCAAGTGAGGTTTGCATTCCCACCAACTCTTATAGCCACTGTATTTGTTACTCAAGGAAAACTTTCACTGACCGTTGGAAAACAAAGTAACCCAGATGGGACAACATCCACAGCATAAAATGAATCCTGCTTCCTCAATTCTGGCTGGGTTAAAATGTTTAGCTGGGATAGGCCTCACTGTTAACTTCAGAATATGTGGCGTCTCAATTCTAGAATGAAGTTAAAATGCCTTTCTTTCTTTCTTTTTTTTTTTTTAACATCCTTATTGGAGTATAATTGCTTTAAAATGTTGTGTTAGCTTCTGCTGTATAACAAAGTGAATCAGCTCTGTGTATACATATATCCCCATAAAATGCCTTTCTTTCCATCTTCAGCCATAATCCTTGGGCCACTACTTTCAGAAGTCCCTGTCTGCCCCACACTTCCAAAAAGCCTCTACCTGGGCCAGGGAAATAGGCTTTCTGAAAGCATTGCAAACCTGTATGAATCAGAAGAAGCCACTGCCAAGGGCCTCTTCAGAGGGTGTCAAGAGATTATGAGCTATTTTTTTTCTATTCTTTATCCAGTTGTCAGTATTCCTGCCGGGTCTCAGCAATGCCGTCTTGCTTTTCTCCCTTGGGTGAGCTCTTTCATCTCCTTCTTTCCACTCTGGTTTTTTTTTTTTTTTTTCTCTGTTGTATACCTTAATCTATTGATTTCCTCCATTCCCATTCAGTGTCTGTTTTCCTTTGGGCAGTTGTCCTGAATTATTTAATAGTTGTTCTGTTTTTTTTCCTGTTCACTCTTTCACCTTTCTTCTCTTTGATGGTTTGTCTAGGTTCCCTTTTGCTCTTGTATACACCTCATCCAGTAATCCTCTTCTTTCTAAACCATAAATCACGGTGGGGCAGATTGTGTGTGTGGACACTAGGCAGGAGAGATGGGGCCTGAGGTGGGTGGGCAGGGGAGGAGCATGCATCAGTGACTTGCTTTTAGGAGGTAACAGATTTGATCATTTTTCACGGAACACAGCAGGCAGCCTATAGTTGGTAATGAAGGTACATCTTTCCATCATTTTTGCTAAACTGTACAGAACTTGGGTACACTATATCTGCAGTTTTCAGACTTTTCCACTGAGATTTTCTCCTGGCAGCTCTGGGTCAAGGTAAATGGAAAATAATTTTGTTATTAATTTTTATTCTAATTTTTCAATGTGTTCATGGTTACCTGTGGCTGGAAAAATAGCTTTCAAGAGGAGAAAACACTTTTACACGTAGGTTCACACAAATCTACATAACCCACATATCACATACACATTTGGGAAACTTGTGACATTAAAAAAGGCAGTCCTTTGGTGACCTTTTTCTGAATGCTTTTTTTTTTTTTCCGGGAACCTTTCCATGGAAGGCACTTATTTTCTCCTAAGGTCCTCTCTTTCCAACCTGTAAAAAGAGGACCATAGGATAAAATTTGTTAGGTATACATGAGAGACTCCTACCAGGGAGATTTCAATTAAGAGGCACAGGGAGAGGCCTAAACCTAAACAAAGAACTTCTATAAACATTTCAGTCTTCTGGCAAGCCAGTGCAGGGGATACTTCCGGGTGATGGCAGGCCATATTGATATTTCCTAAATCTCGGCTGTTATTTTCCCCTGCTTGTGCAGCAAACTGAGGAGGACTCAACCACATGCCTTGATATGTCCTCTGCCAACTGCTGCTTAGACTGTTCTTCAGCCTAACTTTGTCGTAGGGGTGCTACCCAGTTGGATACTTGCAAATGAGTGCTTCCAAAAAAGCAAGCTTTGTGGAAGGTCATCCAGAGTTTGTACTCTGTCTGTGGCCACTGAGGTCCTCTTTATTCAAGTACAAAAATAGTTATTCATGTTCATTAACTCATTGAACCAATATTTTCTCAATTCCTATTCACAAAGCAATGGGTAAATTGCATTGAGTGATTCAAAGATAAAATCTGGTCT
The DNA here is from genome assembly GCF_028021215.1 of Eschrichtius robustus. NCBI lineage: Eukaryota > Metazoa > Chordata > Mammalia > Artiodactyla > Eschrichtiidae > Eschrichtius > Eschrichtius robustus. The sequence continues at coordinate 41,272,134 of NC_090838.1, forward strand.
TGTGTCCCTGCATCCATGGTCAAGGAGGGATAATACCTTCCAGTATTCCCTAAATTGTGGTCCCTTGGAACACTGGAGCCATGTGATGTTAATGGGTATTTGGGGAAAATAAGTTCCAGGGTAAAACGAATGGAGATAACATTGGGAAAAATAAAGAATGTTTGATGCTAATAGATATTGTCATGGTAGGACCAAATGAGTACAGTAGATTTCTCCCAGATTCTGTCTTGGGAAAGGCTGCTTAATTCAATGTGGAAAGTGGTTAAGTGCTATAAGAGAGATACAGAGAGAGTGGGTTGAATGAGTAGAGGATTTTTTTTTTTTTTTCAAGCCGGGAAAATCAAGGAATCCACAGAGCAGACTGCATTTAAGTTGAACCCTAAAGGATGAGTAGAATTTAGAATTGAGATCTGTGAAGACAAGTTATTTAGAAGAAGGGTACTGGAAAAAAGGCAAACAGATAGAAAACAAGACATACATGTGAAAGTTTAGGTGAAATGGACAGAAAAATAGCCTGTTGAAGAGTTAATTGTGGTGGAAAGGGGCTGGAAAGGTAGATTAAAATTCTGGACAGTTTGACTCAAACGAAGGAGATTTTTTTTTTCCAGTGGAAGTGATCAGCACTTCTTTCCTGGGACAACTACCAACACAGAGTTTGAGAGATTGGGTAGTGGAGAGACACGTAGTATCTTGTGTCCTTGAACAAGTTGCCTCATGTCATACTGATGCTCTATTTTCCATCTGAAAAAGTGGGGAAGAATATATTAACTTCTTGGGTTATTGTGGTCACAATGAATGCCCTGTGAAATGTGTTTAGGATAGCATCTGACATATAGTGATTACCTAATAAATATTAGTTATTTAGTTACTACTTTCCATGAAGAGAGAAAAGTATAAGCAAAAATTACAGGTGTTCTCAAAAATATAGACCACTGGTCAATTCGACCTACTTTGACCGGCCTCTGTTAATTCTTTCATTTTTAGATTTTCTGTGACCCAGATCTCTATCTGCTCTTCTACATTTTCAATATGGAAATTTGGTCATTTCAGGCTTCGTTTTCTTTGTTTTGGGGGATTTACCTTTAGTCCTATCGGCCCTATCCTCAGTCCTCAGCCGGTTTGTGTTAAGTGTCTAACAACTGGCTCTGCACACACACATGTACACATGCTTACTATGAATTTATTGATATAGGGGATATGTAGCACACAATTTACAAGTAATAGTAACATAAATAATACTCTTTACTGTAAATTCCATAAAGCCAATTGATTCTCATAGAATATTTTTGTTGATTTTTTTAAAAAATATTTTATCTGTGGACAATTTATGGTTACCATTGATGAACAGAGGCAATTCCAACATGAATATTGGTTGAAATTTTCTTTGCATTAAAGAGAAGATGAAAGTAAAACAATGGAGATGTATGTCAGGAATTTATTCTTTCATCAAGGATACGAGAAACTTCATTGTTGAATCAGATAAAAATTTTTAAGAGTTTTAAAAAGATATTTTCTCATTTTTTGCATTATTAGCAATGTGACAACTACAGAATGACGCACATAAATTTAATGTGCACTATTACTATTTTCTCTATTATTTTAAAAAGTCTAAACAATTAACAAGACAAACCCTATCTCTGGTACAGCTAGGTGGTGGTAGTGTATGTATATGAGGTAAAGTCTCTGCCTTCTCAAACTTGAGATCATAATTTTTGGATCGATCACCCAGCATGGAGGGCTAGTTATGTACCATGTATTCATGTACTGGATCTTCTGGAGGATTGAGAAAAAAATTACATAATGGTCAGTGCTTTGAAATTTGCTCCTGCCATATTCTATTCTTTGGGCAAATGGACTTACTAAGCTGTAACCCAAAAATGCCAGACTTGAATAAAGGGACTAGAGTCCTGTTCTCAGGGCTCTTTCTTATTCACAGCCTGATCTAGCAACTTGACGATGTCAAGGTAGGTTGGCAATGAATTAGCTGAAGGTGGCATTTATGTTTTCTGAAGATCTCGGTACTAAAAAATCTTTCTCGTTGGCAAGATGCTGGCACACCCCTTTCTCCTACTTTCCGCCTGCATATTCTTGCATTGAAAAGGAAGAATGTTCTGCTTTAATTTTTCCAGCACACTAGTGTCTCCACTGGTGCCATTTTAATTTGGTTCCAGAATACCCCTCAGTCCAGCCTGCTTTAATCGCATCACAGCACGTTCCAATAACTTCTTGGCTCATGTTTTTCTATTTGGCATCAGCAACTCTAAAATGAATGCTGTACTTGGTAGGGAGTCATGTGATTAAGCACTAGGCAAAACATCACAACTCTGGTCACCGTTTCAGGGGGGTACTCTGACAGGCATTAAGTTTCTGAAACAAATTTCATGCATAGAGATTAATTAATTTACCGGGATTACAATTTTGCTTAGTGATTAACTTGTAGTCCTAATTTATGTCATCAAATATACCCTCTGTAGAAAGTGTCAATGATAACCTGCCATGATCCAGTCTTAGGAACTTCTCTAAAATCCTATATGTAAATGAGAAACATCTGAGTCTGAGGGCATCTTCCCTCCAATTTAATATTTTTTATAAAGGTGTGATTATCACTCTTTCTGTAACTTCTGAGTAACTGAGGCTGAAGTGCAGGAATTTTTCAAAGCCATGCTACAGGCATGGAAAATAAAATTGCTATATACCAACCACATCTTGCTGAGGTTAGAGTTAATTCTAATTACTAAAAATGGAGCTCTGAACAGCAGTTTCCAATTGCACAGGTGTGGCTGTCCGCAGCACATTTAAATTATGTACAGATTAGTCCCCAGGTTCAAATATCTCTGTATTTCCTCCCAGACTGCTCTTTGAAATGATGCAGCTGGATATTGGGACCCATGTTCCTAAGTTGGCTGTCCTGCTGGGACATGTTTAAAGCCATATTCGCCAACCCACACTATTGCCATTACTTCCACTGAAATCTACTGAGCTGGTCTGTGTCTTTATTCCTTAGAACATACTTGTGGTTTTCAATATGAGCTGTTTTTTTTGTTTGTTTGTTTGTTTTCCCAGTTCACTACTACAAAGGCTTTACTACAGTGTCATTCTAGACCAAGACACCGTCACTATTTATGTCATTGACAGCTTGCTGGGGTCCCTCATGTCTTTGGGGTCTTTTCTTTCTCCTCCCCCCACTTTAGGCAAAGGCAAATGTCATCCTTCATCTTAAAGGTTAATGTGGATGGAAAAATCCCATGATCTCAAAGGCAGTGCAGTGATTTTCATGAGCATTAACACCTGCATCGTTTACAGAGGACAGACAGGACAGGTTTGCTTACCACCACATGCAAGCGGAGAAAATTAGGACAAGTGCTTGCTTAATCATTTCCCAGAGAAATATTGATAGAAATGCTACCTTTTTCAAATATGCCTTTGAGAAGGACATGCTGACTGTTAAAAACACAGGTCTCCAATTACCAAATGAAAACTGAGCTACATACTGTATTCACTGTATCCTTTCCCCTAGAAACTTCCATCCATGGGGACCTTGCCGTCTTTTCAATGTCCTTTCCTTCCTTCTTTTCTTGACTCTTTTCTCTTCCTTCCCTCCCTTCCTCCCCTCCTTCCTTCCTTCCTTCCTTCCTTCCTTCCTTCCTTCCTTCCTTCCTTCCTTCCTTCCTTCCTTCCTTCCTTCCTTCCTTCTTTCCTTCCACACAAGTAAGTAAATTCCCTATTGACAATTCAAGTAAGCTTTTGGTAGAATAGAACCATTTGTTAATAAATGAATATGCCCAAGGTTGCCTTCATGGTCCATAGCTACAGGGGGTGAATATAATGAGACAGTATTCAAATGTTGGAGTCAAGTATTCACTCATCTCCCTGAATGATTTTTCTCTGACCTATCATATTTGATCCTCTTAGGGATTAAAGCATCGGCCACTATAAAAGTGCAAGATATTGAATGCTTATTTTAAGTCTGTTGGTTTCTCTCACTCTCAATAACCAGATGATTACATGATTACATGATATTTCACCTGTATTACTGCAGTAGCCTTCCGACTGGCCTCTGTGATTCCATTGTTACCGGTTCTATACAGATGGTCCCTGACTTACTGTAGTTCGACTTTGGTGCAAAAGTAGTACCTATTCAGTAGAAACCATAGTTCAGATTTTGAAATTTGATCTTTTCCCAGGCTAGTGATACGTGGTAGGATACTCTTTCCTGATGCTGAGCAGCGGCAGCAAACCACAGCTCCCAGTCAGCCATGGGATGGCGAGGGTGAACAGCCAGTATGCTTACAACCATTCTGTACCAGAAAACCGTTCTGTTTTTCGCTTTCAATGAAAGCTGAAAATGAAAGTATTCAATGAGCTGCTCAACTTTATTATAAAATAGGCTTTGTGTTAGATGATTTTGCCCAACCATAGGCTACTGTCAGTGTTCTGATCACATTTAAGGTAGGCTAGGCTAAGCTATGACGTTCAGTAGGTTAAGTGTATTAAATATATTTCCTACTTATAATATTTTCAAATTACGATGGGTGTATAGAGACATAAACCCATCGAGGAAGATCTGTAATTCATTCTACAGGTTACAGATTGAGCATTTATGAATATAAACCAGATCATAACATGACGTGCATACTTAGAATTAAAATCCAAACGTTTACAAAGCTCTACATGGTCTGGCTCCCATTTACCTCTCCCATCTCATCTCCTCATTTTAAACTTCAGCTACCATGCTCCAGCTACTCTGGCCTCCTTTCCATATTTATCACAAATTAAGTGAGCTCCCATATTAGGACCTTTGCACATGGCCTTCCCCATGCCCAATTCCCTTTATTCTCCCTGAAATTTACAGGACTGGGTCATTCATGCCATTCAGATTTCACCTTAAATATCACCTCATCACTGAAGATTTTCTTCACTACCCTAAATGTATTAGTTGTCCAATTAATTACATCACCCAATTTTAATTCTTTGCATAGCTGTGAGCATTATTTGGTTTGTTCTTGTTTTTTTAAATTTGTTTTTATTTCTTTGTTGTCTATGATCTGTTTTTCCCTTTGCAGAATGTAACTTAACGACATGAGGAAACTTTTCTATCTTGTTTGATATCATATCCTCAGTGCTTAAAATGGTGCATGGCACATACAGAGGCACTCAATAAATGTTTGGAAAATGAATAAATAAGTACATGCAAGAAATGTAAATATGCCACGTGCCAAGAGAAATCTGTCACAGTCCCATGCCCTCACTTCCCTCCTTACCCAGCTTACATTCCATCACCATGAAAATCTCTGCCTGCATATTCTGCAGCTCCCTTGCCCCCTTTCCTTTCAGCCATTTTCCCCTGGTAAAACTCCAGTGCTGGGCAAATCCAATTATCCACCTCCTCTTAGCCAGCTAAATGTGGGTTGAGAGAACACAAAATCATGCTGGCCAGTTCCACTTTGAATCCATGATCATAAACTTTAGATGGGATCTTAGTGCAGCCTGGAAATTATGCTACCATATTTAACCTATTCTAAGATTCATAGTTTTTCACATTTTAACATTTCTGAAATCAGGATGTAATTTACAGTCAGTGTCAATCCCTGTCATCAAGATGTCAGTTGTGATGTCAGAACTTGGTTGCATTCCTGGGGGTATGGCCAACTGAATGGCAACCCCTCTACTTTTTAGTCAGGAAGGTCTTTAAGGATCATTTGAAGAAAAATCATGAATCCTGCTTCTGGTTTGAAAACCTTCCATTAACATTTTCTGGTAGCAGAAAATGCATGAGCATCAAACTTGCAGAAAGGGTATCTGTGTTCATATACCCAGTCACCTCCTCTCATTCTCTAATTGTCTTCATGGAAGTCTTAACGACATATTTTGAACAAGTCATATATTTAGATGGTTTAAAAATCAAAACAATTTATAAGTTTGCAGTGAGATGTCTTGCTTCCACCTCTGTCCATCCTCCTCGTTCCTGCTACCCCTCCAACAGTTAACCTGGTTTATTAAATTTCTTATGTATCTTTCCAGTAGCACTTTATGCAAATATGAGCCAAAGTAAACATATATTCTATTTTATTCCTTTATTACCCAAAAGGTGTCATACAATGCAAACTGTTTTCACCTTTCTTTTTTCCACCTAACAGTGGATACCACAGGTCAGTACATGTTATTGTATAGAGTTTCCTCAATCATGTCTTCAGTTACACATATTCCATCGTGCAGATATATCACGGTTTGTTGAACTGACCCTTATTGGTAGTCACCTGGGTTATTTTCAATCATCTGTTGTTACAAACAGTGGTGCAATGAATAACTTTATACACACGTAATTTTATAACGATATACATGTATAAGATAAATGACCCCCTATAGGTTGCTAGATCAAAGGGAAAATGTATGTTTTGGATCAAATTGTATCACCTAGAAAGATATGTTCAAGTCCTAACTTTTGAAACCTGTGACTATGACCTTATCTGGAAGTACAGTCTCTGCAAATGTAACCAAGTTAAAATGAGGTCATTTCAAGTTAAATTGAGGTTAAGTTAAAATGAGGGCCCAAACTAATCCAACGACTGTTGTCCGTATAAGAAGAGGGAGTTTAGACAGAGACACACAGGGAAGAAAACCATGTAAAGATGGAAGCAGAGATTGAAGTGTTGCATCTATAAACCAAGGAATGCCAATGATTGCCAGCAGCTACTAGAAGTTAAAGAGGCAAGGAAGGATTCTTCCCCAGAGCCTTCCCCGTGGCCCTGTCAACACCTTGATTTCAGACTTCTAGTGTCCAGAACTATGAAAAAAAAAGTCTGTTTTAAGCTACTCTGTGTGCATCTCTTTGTTACTGAAGTCCTAGGAAACTAATACAATGCATCTGTAATTTTGATAAATATTCCTGGGTTACCCTCTCTGGATATTTACCATGTGCCCTGTCACCAGCTAAGCATGGCCATGATTGTTATCCTTTAGCCTCAGCAACAGAGAATATTGTTAAATTTCTCGGTTGCTGCCCTGCTGATCGGTGATAAATGATACTTCAGTGTAGTTTTAATTTATATTTTCCTTTTCATGAGAGGGAATCTTGTCATATGTTGAAAGGCTATTAATATCTCTTTTTCTGTGAATTCTGTTTATATCTTTTGCTGTTTTTTGTTTTTGTCATTTTTCTTCCAATTCATAATTATATTAAGGGATTAGTACTTTGTGATATGTACTGCAAATATATTTTCCAGTTTATTATTTGTCCTGTGAAACAGTGATTTGTTAAATTTTTGTTTAGAGTAATTTATTAATCTTTTGTATGGCTTCTGGAATTTTAGTCATAGTTGGGAATGTTTTCTCCACTCCCAGTTTGTAAAGGATTTCACTTACGACTTCTTTCAGAACTTTTTTTTCCTTCATAAGCAGTTCATTGGAAATCTTGAAAGGATGAAGTTGGATCTAACTTAATCTTTTTCCAGATGGTATATAGTTTATTTCAACACCATTTATTCTTGAAATGTTACCTTTATCATATACTGAATTCTCATATATATTTGGATCTATTTCTGGAAATTCTGTTCTGTTACATTGGCCAGTCTTTCTATTTATGTGCCAATAAAGCCTGTCTTAATTTTTGAAGTTTTGTAATATATTTTAATATGTAGGCAAGCTAGTCAATTTTCCACCCACTTTCTCTAATGAACCCACTCCGGTTAAGCCTCCATCCCCACTAACTTACCCTAATTGCTCTTATCAAGATTTCCAGTGAACTCCGTGTTGCTAAGGCAAATGGCTAGTTGTCAATCCTCATCTAACTAAATCAGTCAATAACATTTGACATAGTTGAATAGTCCTTCCTTCTTAAAATACGTTCTTTGGGGAGATCCTTCTCTTCCTACTTCACTGCTTGCTCCTCCTTACTCTCCCTTGTACACTCTTTCTCATTTCTCTGACCTGCACATGCCCCACGTGTCCCATGGCTTAGTTTTCTGACATCGTTTCCACCCTCCCCATACTTATTTTCTGGATGATTTCATCTGGGGACAAGGTTTTAAATACTATCTGTATCCTAATGATGGCCACATTTTATAACTCCGACCAGCTCCTCTCTCATGAACTCCAAACTCATATACCCAGCTGTTCATTCAACATTTCTACTTGTACTCAAAATTTGCACTCCCCAAAACTGAACTAATGCTTTTCCTCTACCAAATTTGTTCTTCTTTCAGTGGAACAAATCAACAATTTTGGAGTAATCCTTAACTCTTCTTTTGTCTCTCATACCTCACATCCATTTCATCAGCTTCATCTGAGCTCTAACTTCAAAATATTTCTGGAATCCAAACACTTCTCAGCATCTCCACTACTGTGCTCTGGTCCCAGCTGCAGTCATCTCTTGCCAGAATTATTGTAATGTCCTTCTACCTATTCTCTGCCTCTTCTATAGTCTATTCTTTCCATAGTGGTCAGAAGGATACTCTCCACGGAAGTATCCCATCTTAGAGCAAAGGTCAAAGCCTTTATCATGACTCAAAGGCTCTAAATACTGTCTTCAGCATGATGACCTCATCTCCTGCCACCCTTGCCCACCCTCTTCCAGCTGCAACACCCTGTTCTATTCCTCAGACCTGCCAGCACATTCCCATTGCGAAGCCTTGCCACTTGATAGTCTCTAATATTTCATTTCATTAAATCCTCACAACCATGCGCTGTGATGATTATTATCCTCATTTGGCAGATGAGAAAGCAGAGTGGAGAATATGTAAAGTTCTTCGCAACTCTGTACAGTTACTACTTGGCAAAATAGCACTCAAATCCAGATCTCTTTGGTGGCTAATTCTGTACTCTTTTTATCATAGAAACTTTCTGGTTTCTCATCCCACCTCTGTTGCTGTGTCGTTTGGACCACCAATCTGGGTAACATATCTTGGCCTTAGTCTATTTACCTGAGAAATGGGACTTCAGTGTAGATATTCTCAAAGTTTTGACTGATTCAGTTGCTCTGTGACTCCATGACTCTGAAAGGACCCCCAGCAGTGCTCAAGGTGAGAATAGCAGTGATTTTGGTGAAGAGAGCAGTGTGCAGAAAAACATGGGCAGGTGTCGTTAAAGAGGGAACCTTACCATTGCAGACGTGGGGTGGCACTAAAGACTTACTTAGTACTACTTAGGGATATTCTTCTAGGTCTGTCCCTCTTGACTGTATATTATTTCAATTCAGTGCCGACGTGTAAATAAACCACCTTGTCTTTACAGGGTACTCTTTTCACCACCTCCATTGTCAAATCAGATAGTCATGGAGACAGATAAAAACTTGCTCTTCCCTAGACTTGTGAGCTCTAAGGACTTTCTGTTTCCATTCTTTAAACTTAGGGGGCTGGTCTAGCCACTCATCTCCCTAATTCCACTTACAGTCAGGACAAAAGTTGTCACCCCAAAAGATATAAACCCACTGTGCCCCAACCAAACCTATCAGAGGGCCAGAGAGGTGATACATTTGTTCCTGACTCTAAAAGCCTTAGTGTCATCATACCAACATGGCTGCCTCCTACTCACCTGGGGCAGATCTTCCTCGCTTCTCCAGAGTTTATCAAGAGGCCATGCTATCACTCCACCTGGGTTTAGTGGAGTGCTCCTGCCATTTGCTTGTGATGTCATCTGCTTTGCATGTAGCCAGTCCTCCTCTCTCCTAAGGCAGGACCCTCAGGGGCTTGGAGCCAGGCCTTCCCCAGCTTCCTCCCTTCTTCCACCTGGAGTCTCCTACAGTGCCGTTAACGCTCCCACTCTTCACTTAATCATTATAGATTCTTTTTTCCCTCTGGGAACTTGGTAAGTTCACCAGGGACTGGGAGAGAAGACAGTTTGATAGTAGATAACATCACTGCTCCATGCTTCTGTGGTAGAAATGAAACCACTTAACTTCGGGAGAAACAAGAACCTCATTTCTTCATTGCCTTGAAATCAGATTGCCTTAAATCCCCTGCAGAGCCTCATTCCACCTAGATGGCAAGAAATTAAAGCTCAGTTTTCATTTGGGGTACCTGCTCACCCTGAAATAAACAAAGTTCCATGCTTAGGGATGTTCCATGATCAAACGAGTACCTAGGCTCAGCCTTCTAAGATTCGCGTGGCTGCCGCATACAACTAATCTGGGCGTGGCATTCCCGTAGACTATGATGTGAATGGAAACTCTGGAAATGAGCAATTATTTAATACAACTATACTTACAATAATAAATAAACCATAGATAAAGCAGGAAAGAAAGAAAGAAATCCAGATGGTCTTTCCTAGACCACCGTGATTTGTGATGCCCGCTCTCCTCTGAACCCAGTCCAAATGCCCCATATCTCTGTTTTCTGCCGAGTGCTAAGTGACACTGTAACCTAGGACCAGAGAGCTCTCTGTGCTTCACCTGTCATAACCCAGTTAGTCCTCGCACTACGTGGTCGACCGGGGCTACCATTTCTCTCACTTCACAGAGATACAGAGATGAGTAACTGGTGAAAGGTTACATAGAAGGTAAGTGGCAAAGCCAGAATTTGAGCCCGGCTGCTACGGTTCCAGAGTCCATGCTCTGAACAAATGATGCTCTTTGTCAATCTCATGTAAGCCCAAGAAGTCGGTGAGCTATGGCTCCTACTTCACAATAATGGAACGAAGGCAGGAGTGGGTTCTGTCCCTTGCTCATGATTACTCAGCTATGAGAGTGAGAATGGAACCCAGGCCCCAGCCCAGACCTTGCCAGTCCCATTGCCCTCATTCTTTGTTTCTCTTTCATCCCTGCCTTCTTCTTGGTTCCTCTTTTTTAAAAAAGCAGATTCCGCCGAGAAGGTAATGGAACGCCCTGACTGTGTGTTTCTCAGCTTGCTCTTGTGTGCGTGGTATGTGCAGAAACGTGGGCAGTGGAGAGGCCCAAAGGGATGCAGTGACTAAGGTCGCCTATGCCCATGTAACTATGCCATGGCCCTCTTTCTTAACATCCATTGTCAGATATGGACCAACGTGATATGGACAAATACCTGAAGAGATGGAAAGCCATCCATTGTTGAGCGCACTGAGAGAGAATATTCTGTCTCAAGCCCAGGCTAAAAATAAACTGTTGACAGTACACACATCCTCCCTCACCCTGCAGTGTCTCAGGAACAGAGGCAGAATTTAATCATTTCATCCTCTGAAGTGAAGCCCTCTATGGTTTAATATGCACACATCACAGGTTTCAAATTTTGCTGCTGAAATTCAGTCTTCAACAAAAGCCTAGCTGTCTCTTTGACTTGAAATGTGTTCTAAAATGTATAATAAAGGTCTATTGAAACCAATAATGCATCTCCAGAAAATGCTGGTTTATCCCACACAGCCAATTCTCTTTTTCATAAATTCAATTTGTACTATTTGGTTGAAGAGACTGTTCGCTGAGCCCTGACATAAGTGGGTGCCGAGGTTGACACTCATGCATGGAAAAATCTTTGGGAAAAATCATGTAATTGATCTCACTTGTAAGGTTTGTCAGGCCCTGCCTGGCTCCAAGTCTCTGCACGTCTTTTTTGCCCACAGTTAAAATTGCTGGACCAACAGGGTTGGCTCTTCCCTAATCACTGGACGTAAGTAACTCCAGCCTAACTCTGATGGATGGACTCGGTGTGGCAGGGGCTTGGGCCTCTGGGCCTTAGTTCTCCTGAATAGATTCATGCTATTTCTTTCTGAGACCTAATCCTTTTTTTAAATTTTTATCGGAGTATAGTTGCTTTACAATGTTATGTTAGTTTCTACTGTACAGCAAAATGAATCAGCTATACGTATACATATATCCCCTCTTTTTTGGATTTCCTTCCCATTTAGGTCACCACAGAACATTGAGTAGAGTTCCCTGTGCTATACAGTGGTTTCTCATTAGTCATCTATTTTATACATAGTATCAACAGTGTATATATGTCAATCCCAACCTCCCAATTCATCCCACCCACCCCCCTTTCCTCCTTGGTATCCATACGTTTGTTCTCTATGTCTCTGTCTCTATTTCTGCTTTGTAAATAAGATCGTCTATACCAATTTTTTGATTCCACATATATGCGTTAATATACGATATTTGTTTTTCTCTTTCTGACTTACTTCACTCTGTATGACAGTCTCTAGGTCCATCCACGTCTTTACAAATGACCCAATTTCATTCATTTTTATGGCTGAGAAATATTCCATTGTATATATGTACCACATCTTCTTTATCTGTTCCTCTGTTGATGGACATTTAGATTGTTTCCATGTCCTGGCTATTGTAAATAGTGCTGCAGTGAACCCTGGTGTGCATGTGTCTGTTTGAATTATGGTTTTCTCTGGGTATATGCCCAGTAGTGAGACTGCTGGGTCACAACCCAATCAAAAAATGGGCGGAAGACCTAAATAGATATTTCTCCAGAGAAGACACACGCATGGCCAACAAACACATGAAAAAATGCTCAACATCACTAATCATTAGAGAAATGCAAGTCAAAACTACAGTGAGGTATCACCTCACATGGGTCTGAATGGCCATCATCAGAAAATCTACAAACAACAAATGCTGGAGAGGGTGCGGAGAAAAGGGAACCCTCTTGCACTGTTGGTGGGAATGTAAATTGATGCAGCCACTATGGAGAATGGTATGGAGGTTCCTTAAGAAACTAAAAATAGAACTACCGAGACCTAATCCTTGTACCTGGCTTCTAGTGCTGAATTTCCAGCTCCTATGTTAACATCCCTGTTCACCTCTCTGCTAAGTGCCCCGATTCTTCAGAGAATGGAGAACCTCACTTGCTTATGCTAACCCTCCTTGTGCTCAAATCTAGGGTTTCTCAGCCTTGATTTGAGGTTCTTAATGTTTTGGCTCTAAATCTCTTTGCTTTGGGAAGCCATTCTGTGCCTTGCAGGATGTTTAGCAGTAGCCCTGGGTTCTTCCCATTAAATGCCAGCAGCCCCCCGAACCCAGTCACGGCAATAAAAATGTCTCCAGACGTTCAAATGTTCCTTGGAGGAGATGGAGCAAACTTCCACTGGTTGAGAACTAGTGTTTTATTTCCATCCCGTGGAAATAAAAGGACTGATGCTCTGTCCTTGCACCCCAGTAGGGTTGCTGCCCCATAGAAATATAATGTGAGCCTCCAGTGTGAGTCACATGTGTAATGTTCAATTCTCTAGTAGATTGGAAAATTAACAAGAAACAGGTGAGATTAATTTGGATAATATATGCTACTTTATCCAATATATCCAAATTATTATTTTTATGCTAAATATTCGATATCTGATGTGTATTTTACATTTATAGCACATATCAGTTTGGACTAGCCACATTTCAAGTGCTCAAAAGCTACACGTAGCCAGTGGCTTTTGTTTTTAACATCTTTATTGGAGTATAATTGCTTTAAAATGGTGTGTTAGTTTCTGCTTTATAACAAAGTGAATCAGCTATACATATACATATATCACCACCTCGCCTCCCTCTTGCGTCTCCCTCCCACCATCCCTATCCCACCCCTGTAGGTGGTCAAAAAGCACCGAGCTGATCTCCCTGTGCTATGCGGCTGCTTCCCACTAGCTATCTACTTTACATTTGGTAGTATATATTAGTCCATGCCACTCTCTCACTTCGTCCCAGCTTACGCTTCCCCCTCCCTGTGTCCTCAAGTGCATTCTCTACATCTGTGCCATTATTCCTGTCCTGCCCCTACGTTGAGATCCTTCTTTTTTAGATTCCATATATATGTGTTAGCATATGGTATTTGTTTTTCTCTTTCTGACTTACTTCACTCTGTATGACAGTCTCTATGTCCATCCACCTCACTACAAATGGCTCAATTTCATTTCTTTTTATGACTGAGTAATATTGCATAGTATAGATGTACCACATCTTCTTTATCCATTCATCTGTCAGTGGACACTTAGGCTGCCTCCATGTCCTGGCTATTGTAAATAGAGCTGCAATGAACATTGTGGTACATGACTCTTTTTGAATTATGGTTTTCTCAGGGTATATGCCCAGTAGTGGATTGCTGGGTCATATGGTAGTTCTATTTTTAGTTTTTTCAGGAACCTCCATACTGTTCTCCATAGTGACTGTATCAATTTACATTCCCACCAACAGTGCAAAGGGTTCCCTTTTCTCCACACCCTCTCCAGTATTTATTGTTTGTAGATTTTTTGATGATGGCCATTCTGACTGGTGTGAGGGGATACCTCATTGTAGTTTTGATTTGCATTTCTCTAATGATTAGTGATGTTGAGCATTCTTTCATATGTTTGTTGGCTGTCTGTATACCTTCTTTGGAGAAATGTCTATTTAGGTCTTCTGCCCATTTTTGGATTGGGTTGTTTGTTTTTTTTTGATATTGAGCTGCATGAGCTGCTTGAATATTTTGGAGATTAATCCTTTGTCAGTTGCTTCATTTGCAAATATTTTCTCCCATTCTGAGGGTTGTCTTTTCGTCTTGTTTATGGTTTCCTTTGCTGTGCAAAAGCTTTTAAGTTTCATTAAGTCCCATTTGTTTATTTTTGTCTTTATTTCCATTTCTCTAGGAGGTGGGTCAAAAAGGATCTTGCTGTGATTTATGTCATAGAGTGTTCTGTCTATGTTTTCCTCTAAGAGTTTGATAGTGGCTGGCCTTACATTTAGATCTTTAATCCATTCTGAGTTTATTTTTGTGTATGGTGTTAGGGTGTGTTCTAACTTCATTCTTTTACATGTAGCTTTCCAATTTTCCCAGCACCACTTATTGAAGAGGCTGTCTTTTCTCCACTGTATACTCTTGCCGCCTTTATCAAAGATAAGGTGACCATATGTGCATGGGTTTATCTCTGGGCTTTCTATCCTGTTCCATTGATCTATATTTCTGTTTTTGTGCCAGTACCATATGGTCTTGATTACTGTAGCTTTGTAGTATAGTCTGAAGTCAGGGAGCCTGATTCCTCCAGCTCTGTTTTTCTTTCTCAAGATTGCTTTGGCTATTCAGGGTCTTTTGTGTTTCCATACAAATTGTGAAATTTTTTGTTCTAGTTCTGTGAAAAATGCCAGTGGTAGTTTGATAGGGATTGCATTGAATCTGTAGATTGCTTTGGGTAGTAGAGTCATTTTCACAATGTTGATTCTTCCAATCCAAGGACATGGTATATCTCTCCATCTGTTGGTAGCATCTTTAATTTCTTTCATCAGTGTCTTATAGTTTTCTGCATACAGGTTTTTGTCTTCTTAGGTGGGGTTATTCCTAGGTATTTTATTCTTTTTGTTACAGTGGTAAATGGGAGTGTTTTCTTAATTTCTCTTTCAGATTTTTCATCATTGGTGTATAGGAATGCAAGAGGTTTCTGTGCATTAATTTTGTATCCTGCTACTTTACCAAATGCATTGATTAGCTCTAGTAGTTTTCTGGTAGCGTCTTTAGGATTCTCTATGTATAGTATCATGTCATCTGCAAACAGTGACAGTTTTACTTCTTCTTCTCCAGTTGGGATTCCTTTTATTCCTTTTTCTTCTCTGATTGCTATGGCTAAAACTTCCAAAGCTGTGTTGAATAATAGTGGTGAGAGTGGGCCACCTTGTCTTGTTCCTGATCTTAGTGGAAATGGTTTCAGTTTTTCACCATTGAGAACGATGTTGGCTGTGGGTTTGTCATATATGGCCTTTATTATGTTGAGGTAAGTTCCCTCTACGCCTACTTTCTGGAGAGGTTTTATCATAAATGGCTGTAGAATTTTGTTGAAAGTTTTCTGCATCTATTGAGATGATCATATGGTTTTTATCCTTCAATTTGTTAATATGGCATATCACATTGATTGATTTGCATATATTGAAGAATCCTTGCATTCCTGGGATAAACCCCACTTGATCATGGTGTATGATCCTTTTAATGTGCTGTTGGATTCTGTTTGCTAGTATTTTGCTGAGCATTTTTGCATCTGTGTTCATCAGTGATATTGACCTATAGATTTCTTTCTTTGTGACATCTTTGTCTGGTTTTGGTATCAGGGTGATGGTGGCCTCGTAGAATGAGTCTGAGAGTGTTCCTCCCTCTGCTATATTTTGGAAGAGTTTGAGAAGGATAGGTGTTAGCTCTTCTCTAGACGTTTGATCGAATTCGCCTCTGAAGCCACCTGGTCCTGGGCTTTTGTTTGCTGGAAGATTTTTAATCACAGTCTCAATTTCAGTGCCTGTGATTGCTCTGTTTATATTTTCTATTTCTTCCTGGTTCAGTCTTGGAAGGTTGTGCTTTTCTAAGAATTTGTCCATTTCTTCCAGGTTGTCCATTTTATTGGCATATAGTTGCTTGTAGTAATCTCTCATGATCCTTTGTATTTCTGTAGTGTCATTTGTTACTTCTCCTTTTTCATTTCTAATTCCATTGATTGAGTCTTCACCCTTTTTTTCTTGGTGAGACTGGCTAATGGTTTATCAATTTTGTTTATCTTCTCAAAGAACCAGCTTTTAGTTTTATTGATCTTTGTTATCATTTCCTTCATTTCTTTTTCATTTATTTCTGATCTGTTCTTTATGATTTCTTTCCTTCTGCTAACTTTGGGGGTTTTTTGTTCTTCTTTCTCTATTTGCTTTAGGTGTAAGGTTAGGTTGTTTATTTGAGATGTTTCTTGTTTCTTGAGGTAAGATTTGATATAAACTTACCTCTTAGAATTGCTTTTGCTGCATCCCATAGGTTTTGGGTTGTCGTGTTTTCATTGTCATTAGTTTCTAGGTATTTTTTTATTTCCTCTTTGATTTCTTCATTGATCTCTTGGTTATTAAGTAGTGTATTGTTTAACCTTCGTGTATTTGTATTTTTTACAGATTGTTTCCTGTAAGTCATATCTAGTCTCATAGCGTTGTGGTCAGAAAAGATACTTGATACGATTTCAATTTTCTTAAATTTACCAAGGCTCGATTTTTGACACAAGATATGATCTATCCTGGAGACTGTTCCATGAGCACTTGAGAAGAAAATGTATTCTGTTGTTTTTGGGTGGAATGTGCTATAAATATCAATTAATTCCATCTTGTTTAATGTGTCATTTAAAGCTTGTGTTTCCCTCTTTACTTTCATTTTGGATGATCTGTCCATTGGTGAAAGTGGGGTGTTAAAGTCCCCTACTATGATTGTGTTACTGTTGATTTCCCCTTTTGTGGCTGTTAGCATCAGCCTTATGTATTGAGGTGCTCCTATGTTGGGTGCTTAAATATTTACAATTGTTATACCTTCTTCTTGGATCGATCCCTTGATCATTATGTATTTTCTTAATTGTTTTGGGTTTGTTATTGTAGGTTTTTTTCCTTTTCTTGTGTTTCCTGCCTAGAGAAGTTCCTTTAGCATTTGTTGTAAAGATGGTTTGGTGGTGCTGAATTTTCTTAGCTTTTGCTTCTCTGTAAAGGTTTTAATTTCTCCATCGAATCTGAATGAGATCCTTGCTGGGTAGAGTAATCTTGGTTGTAGGTTCTTCCCTTTCATGACTTTAAATATGTCCTGCCACTCCCTTCTGGCTTGCAGAGTTTCTGCTGAAAGATCAGCTGTTGACCTTATGGGGATTCTCTTGTATGTTATTTGTTGTTTTTCCCTTGCTGCTTTTAATATTTTTTCTTTGTGTTTAATTTTTGATGGTTTGATTAATATGTGTCTTGGTGTGTTTCTCCTTGGATTTTTCCTGTATGAGACTCTCTTCACTTCCTGGACTTGATTAACTATTTCCTTTCCCATATTATGGAATATTTCAACTATAATCTCTTCAAATATTTTCTCAGTCCCTTTCTTTTTCTCTTCTTCTTCTGGGACCCCTATAATTAAACTGTTGGTGTGTTTAACATTTTCCCAGAGGTCTCTGAGACTGTCCTCAATTCTTTTCATTCTTTTTTCTTTACTCTGCTGTGCAGTAGTTATTTCCACTATTTTATCTTCCAGGTCACTTATCCGGTCTTCTGCCTCAGTTATTCTGCTCTTGATTCCTTCTAGAGAATTTTTAATTTCATTTATTGTGTTGTTCATCATTGTCTGTTTGTTCTTTAGTTCTTCTAGGTCCTTGTTAAACGTTTCTTGTATTTTCTCCATTCTATTTCCAAGATTTTGAATCATCTCTACTATCATTACTCTGAATTCTTTTTCAGGTAGACTGCCTATTTCCTCTTCATATGTTTGGTCTGGTGGGTTTTTACCTTGCTCCTTCATGTGCTGTGTCTTTCTGTGCCTTCTCATTTTGCTTAATTTACTGTGTTTGGGGTCTCCTTTTCGCAGGCTGCAGGTTCGTAGTTCCTGTTGTTTTTGGTGCCTGCCCCCAGTGGCTGAGGTTGGTTCAGTGGGTTGTGTAGGCTTCCTGGTGGAGGGGACTGGTGCCTGTGTTCTGGTGGATGAGGCTGGATCTTTTCTTTCTGGTGGGCAGGACCACGTCCGGTGGTGTGTTTTGGGGTGTCTGTGACCTTATTATGATTTTAGTCAGCCTCTCTGCTAATGGTGGGGTTGTGTTCCTGTATTGCTAGTTTTTTGGCATAGGGTGTCCAGCACTGGAGCTTGCTGGTTGTTGAGGGGAGCTGGGTCTTGCCGTCGAGATGGAGGTCTATGGGAGAGCTTTTGCCACTTAATATTATGTGGAGCTGGGAGGTCTCTGGTGGACCAGTGTCTTGAAGCTGGCTCTCCCACCTCAGAGGGACAGGTCTGACACCTGGCCGGAGCACCAAGCTCCTGTCAGCCAAACGGCTCAGAATAAAAGGGAGAAAGGAAGAGAGAAAGAGAGAGAGAGAGAGAGAGAGAGAGAGAGAGAGAGAGAGAGAGAGAGAAAGAAAGAAAGAAAGAAAGAAAGAAAGAAAGAAAGAAAGAAAGGAAGGAAGGAAGGAAGGAGGGAAGGAGGGAAGGAAGGGAGGAAGAAGGGAAGGAGGGAAGGAAGGGAGGAAGGGAGGAAGGAAGGACAGAGAGAAAAAAAAGTTATTAAAATAAAAAATAATTATTAAAAATTAAAAAGAGAGCAACCAAATGAAAAAACAAATCCACCAATGATAACAAGCACTAAAAACTATACTTAAAAAAAAAAAAAAGGACAGACAGAACCCTAGGACAAATGGTGAAAGCTGAGCTATACAGACAAAATCACATACACATACACACTCACGAAAAGAGAAAAAAATAAATATATCGTTGCTCCCAAAGTCCACCGCCACAATTTTGGGAGGATTCGTTGTCTTTTCCACAGATTCAGGGTACATCAAGTTGATTGTGGAGATTTAATCTGCTGCTCCTGAGGCTGCTGGGAGAGATTTCCCTTTCTTTTATTTGTTCACACAGATCCTGGGGTTCAGCTTTGGATTTGGACCCTCCTCTGCGTGTAGGTCACCTGAGGGCATCTGCTCTTTGCCCAGACATGACGCGGTTAAAGGAGCAGCTGCTTCGGGGGCTCTGGGTCACTCAGGCCTGGGGGAGGGAGGGGTATGGATGCAGGGCGAGCCTGCGGCGGCAGAGGCCGGTGTGACGTTGCAGCAGCCTGAGGCGCGCCGTGGGTTCTCCCGGGGAAGTTGTCCCTGGATCACGGGACCCTGGCAGTGGCGGGCTGCACAGGCTCTGGGAGGGGCGGTGTGGAGAGTGACCTGTGCTCGCACACAGGCTTCTTGGTGGCGGCAGCAGCAGCCTTAGCGTCTCATGCCCGTCTCTGGGGTCTGCGCTGATAGCCGCGGCTCGCGCCCGTCTCTGGAGCCCATTTAGGTGGTGCTCTTAATCCCCTCTCCTTGCGCACTCCAAAACAATGGCCTCTTGCCTCTTAGGCAGGTCCAGACATTTTCCCGGACTCCCTCCTGGCTAGCTGTGGTGCACTAACCCCCTTCAGGCTGTGTTCACGCAGCCAACCCCAGTCCTCTCCCTGGGATCCGACCTCCGAAGCCTGAGCCTCAGCTCCCAGCCCCGGCCCACCCCAGCGGGGAAGCAGACAAGCCTCTCAGGCTGGTGAGTGCTGGTCGGCACTGATCCTCTGTGCAGGAATCTCTCCGCTTTGCCCTCTGCACCCCTGTTGCTGCACTCTCCTCTGTGGCTCCGAAGCTTCCCCCTCACCCACTCCCTGTCTCCTTCAGTGAAGGGGCTTCCTAGTGTGTGGAAAGTTTTCCTTCTTCACAGCTCCCTCCCAGAGGTGCAGGTCCCATCCCTATTGTTTTGTCTCTTTTTTTTTCTCTTTTCTTTTGCCCTACCCGGGTACGTGGGGAGTTTCTTGCCTTTTGGGAGGTCTGAGGTCTTCTCCAGCGTTCAGTAGGTGTTCTGTAGAGTTGTTCCACATGTAGATGTATTTCTGACGTATTTGTGGGGAGGAAGGCGATCTCCAGGTCTCACTCCTCTCCCATCTTGAAGGCCTCCCTTTAAAAAAGCAGTGGCAAAAGAAAAAAAACAAAACAGTGGCTTTTGTATGGGCAGCACTGATCTAAATTTCTAAAATACCCCTTTATTTTTCAATTCACTCCAAGCCTCAGAATAGTACAGTGATGTAAGCGAGGGCCTGGGGTGTCAGATGTACCTGGTTTAAATATTTCTGAGTCTCTTTCCAACAGTATGGCCTTGAAATAATTATTTAATCTCTCTGAACCTCAGTTTTAATATTTGCATTGGAGAAATAATAATATTGCTCTTCAAGAAGTTTTTATGAGCATTACCTTAAATAATGTATATAGTGCCTAGAGCAGGTGCTTAATAAGTGGGACAGGTCCATTTTCTGTACTTCTGCTGTCATCAGCTAACATTCGTATTAAGTTCCTCTAGTGCTATCCTCTTGCTTGAAACAGCACCAATGTTCCGTCTTTTGGACACCATGCTCTGGGCCTAATTGGACACTCAGTGGGCATGTAAAACACTGACTCATCCCAGGGGATCCAAGTTCATCACACTTGGTCCTGCCCAGCTGCTGTTAATTAAGCCATGTTTAGTTTTGTCTACAGAAAATGACAATTTTAAAAAATGACCCAGCCCTCTCAGTTTCTTTTGATTTCAGCTGGCATTGTTCCACCTCCACTGCAAGTCAGTAACATGGGGTAGAAAAGAAAGCATTCTGGGCTGCATCTTTCCCATCAAGAGGGTCAGCTATATAGCATAGTCCTTTAAGTCACAATCCCATAATGCTGGCAGGTTTCATCTGCAGAGACACTACATCAACATTTTGGCCAACGTTAAAAAGAGAGCAAATGCCTAGACCAGTTTGGCTAGACAAGTGGCCGGTTAATCCATCCTAATGGATGGGATGCATAAAAGATAGAAATTCATCATCATGGCAGAGACAGCCCATATTATCTGTGGCATGGCCATGAATATTCATTTAGTTCAGAACTCATATCCAGAGGTATTGGGGTCAATTGTTTATGATGGGAAGCTGACAGTCTTTCTGTATAGAACTGATTTCTTCATAGTTTTCCTACCTTTGTGGGGGAATTCCTCCTCCTGTCAATCCCCTTTCACCTGTGTGCAAACACGCATTGGCCAACACAATATGCTAATTAATGCTTTCCCATTTGGCCCTGGATTGTCTTTGTCAAAGCCTTAAAGGAGGTCATGTTTTCCCCTAATCACCAGGAAGTTATTGTGAGAAGTCTATCAGCATTAGCTGAGAGATGTGTTCGAAGTATCTAAGTATGTGTCAGGCACTGGGGACTCCAGATGATTAAAGGAGCTTTCACTCTTCTGGACTTCACAGCCCAGGAGGGAACAGCGTGTAAATAAATGATCACAATAAGATACATAACTCATACTGTATAGAACTTCAGGAGCACGGAGAAAGGAGAAATTTTTCATTTATTGAGCACTGTATCTCTGTGTTATATCATGTAAGTATTTTTTAGATTGTACCTTTTCTAACCACCATGATTCTGAATTTATGTGCATACTCAATTAAATCAGACAAGTCCACAGAAAGACTCAACAACTTCAGCATTTGTGACTATTACACACACTCATTTCTCTGGCCAAATTAATGATGGGAGGGCTCTGGTTAATAGAGAGTTGCTGTATATATGCATAATATAATTTTAAGATTAGTTTTCACTTAAAGACTATAACACAGTGAACTCTAAATTTGTTTCAAAATTAGTTTATTCTCCTGTTGCTAATTTAACTGTTCTTTAGTATCTTTCAGGGTCCGAGAATCTTCACCATATATATCAATAATAATTTCACAAAGAAATGTGAACTTACGGTAAATTGTGTATATATACATATATACAAACACACACATATGTACAGATATATTTAAATAACATCTTAGCTAAAATCTTAGCTTTGCACATCAAGTTTTTCTTCTTCAAGTTTGTTTTGAATTCAGTGTCACAGTAGTACTATAAGGTGGAAGTATTATTACAGTATTATTTTTCTCTTCTTACCAGTAAGGTCAACTGAACACAAAAGATTAAGCGACTTGCCTGACCTTATGTAGAATAACTTTAACTGTAATGCCAGGACTATATTCCAAGTTTCCTGAGTCTCAGTCTTTGAGCCTAATCAGAGAATTGTTGTTCGGTTTACTTAAAATATGTCTAAGTTTTAAAGGGTGTTTCTCAACAAGTTTCCAGCCTTTTAAATATTCTAACAACATCATTCTTTATCTATTAGTTGAGAAACTTCAAGTTTGATATAATCCATCATTATTGACTGTCTACTAGGTATAAAATGGACAATTACAAAACAGCCAGCAAAATTACTTTCCTCAAGTAACTTACAATGTAAATATTGATGCATAAGATCTCCTTAGCATAGGGTAGAATAATTATAATAGTTATCATAAAAATGTGTTGGTTGTTTTAACCAATGTAAGTACTATTGGTCAGGGTTCACTACTTGGCATTCTTGGTCCTAATGTCCCTGTGATGTGTTGGCAAGAGGATAGACATATAGACCAATGGAACAGAATAGAGAGTCCAAAAATATACCCACATATCTATAATCATCTGATTTAAAGCAAAGTTGTCACTAAATTCAAGGGAGAAAAGGATGGTATTTTCAATAAATGGTGCTGAGTTACACGGATATTCATATTAGAAATAAATGTAATGTGATGCCTACCTCACACCATACAAAAAAGTAATTTGAGGTGAACCACAGACCTAAGTGTTAAAGGGAAAGAAATAAAGCATCTAGAAGATGACACAGGAGAATATCTTCATGTCCTTGGAGTAGGCAACTATTTTTAAAATATAACTCAAAAACATTAACCATAAAAAAATTGCTAAAACGGTCTGTATCATTACGTAGTTATAAAAAGCAGCGCCTAAACATACCCTAGTGTAAACCACAGAGAACAGATGAGTTAAAATGGATAATTCATTTAGTTCAATACAGGAAATAGTACCTTGGCGTTCAACTTATATATTCCAAATATTCACTCACCCCCACTCACAAAAATGTCAAGCCTAATAAAATACAGATTACAAAAGTAAAAACAATCAATCAATTGATCAATCAATAAAATGGTCTCTATTAAAATTAAGAACTTTTATTCACCAAAAGTTATCATTAAGAGTGAAACAGTAGTCACAGTTGAGAAATATATTGCAATACATATATCTGACAAAGACCTCTTTTCACAATATATAAAGGACATCTACAAGTTATTTTTTTTAAAAAAGGCAAATGACTGAACTAAAAGTAAAATGGGAAAAAGACTTGAAGACAATATACAAATAGTCAATTAGCATGAGAAAAGGTGCTCAACGTCATTAGTCCTCAAGCAAATGCAAATATAAAACTGCAGTGAGATACCACTGTGACCCTACCTGAAGCCCCCGAATCAAGAGGTCCGATAATATGATTTGTCAGTGAGGGTACAGAGCAACTGAAACTTCTACTGCTGGTAGGAGTATAAATTGTTACAACTGCTTTGCAAATTCTTCAGTGGTATCTGCTGAAGCTGAACATATGTATACATAAGAATCAACAGACATGCAAAAGAAAATTCATCATATCTTTATTCACAATAGCCCCAAACTGTAAACAAATTAAATGCCTAACAGTGGGAGAATGGGTAAATATGGTATATGCACACAGTGGAATAATACACAGAAATACAAAAGATAAATTATTGTTATAGTTGTATGAACACAAATTAATCTCACAGACAAAGTACTGAGAAAAAGAAACCCAACACAAAAGTAGTACATATTGCTTGATTCCATTGATATGAAGTTTAAAAACAGGCAAAACTAATCAATGGTGATATAGGTCAAAGAGTGATTGTTTCTGGATGAGCATATGGACAAGAAGGGGTCACCAAGAAGTTCCAGAAAACAAGAGAGTTGAAAGTGTGCTCTATCTTTTCCTAGTTGTGGTTATAAGGGTGTAGATACATCAAAATTCATCAAATTGTATACTTAAGATTTGTTCAATTTACTGTATGTTTTGTATTATGTAGTAAAGAGAATAATAGCCCCCTGAAGATGTCCACAACTTAATCCCTGGGATTTGTGAATATATTCCTTATTTGACAAAAGAGAGTTTTGCAGAAGTAATTAAAGACACTGAGGTGGGGAGATTATCCAGGACTATTTGAGTGGACCCGATCTATACACATCAGCTCTTAAAAGTTGAAGAGGATAAGAAGAATGGGTTAGAACTCTGAAGCATAAGAAGGACTCCATCCACCACTGCTAGCTTTGAAAATGGAGGAAAGGGTCCATGAGCCAAAGAATGTGGGCAGCTTAGAATCTGGAGAAGGCAAGGAAAAAGATTCTCCCCTAGAACTTCCAGAAAGGAACATAGCCCTGATAATGGCTTTATTTTAGCCCAGTGAGACCCATGTCAGCTTCCTGACTTACAGAGCTATACCGTGATACATTAGTGTTGTTTGAAGCCACTAAGTTTGTGGTAGTGAGTTATGGCAGCCATGGAAAACTAATATACCTCAACAAAAAAAGTAAAAGGATATTACAAAGCATTCCT
Source organism: Eschrichtius robustus (assembly GCF_028021215.1). Taxonomy (NCBI): domain Eukaryota; kingdom Metazoa; phylum Chordata; class Mammalia; order Artiodactyla; family Eschrichtiidae; genus Eschrichtius; species Eschrichtius robustus. The sequence continues at coordinate 41,296,991 of NC_090838.1, forward strand.
ATATCTCTTTTTTGAAGGGTCTTAAAAGTGACACTGTATCCACTTGCTAAACCTGGTTACTCTATCCCTGGAGTGCTCACAGAATTCCATTTTGCTGCTATTCCCCTGTCTTATCTTTCATCCCCACTGGATTGTGAGTTCTCTGAGAGCATCTTCATATCGTCCACAATGCCAGGCACTGTACATATGTACATTCTATAGAGTAGATGCGCCATACGTGCTTGGTAAATTAAATTACATTACACCACTTATCTGTATGAGAGGCAGAGACCAAGACAGACAGGATCGTGCTAATGTGTTCTTTGAGTCGACCTAGCGAGCTCTCCACTGCAAAGACACGTTAATGTTAGTGGTTCTAAATAATGAGGCTGAAGTTGTTTAAAACAACAGGCTGGCATCAGATGAAACATTTCCATACCATTCTAGATTAAACAAAACATTTACCATTTCATGCTTTCTTTCCTGGTAATTTTTGCCTCGTCCTTCACGTTAGTGATTTGTTCCACGTGGCCACTCATTTAGGATAACAGCAAGCCAATAGGCGTGACAAAAAGAGACGGGTCCATACCTGATCACTAATATTCCACTACGCTTCCTTGAGCTGGGGGCCTGGTAAAGCTGTCAGTGTCTTTAAACAAAGGAACTGTGCTCGAGTCTACGTGTTAGGAATTCAATGACTGCAGTAGCAGTAATCAAATTATACAGTAAGTGGAGCGACATGGCTATAAAGGGAGGCCACCATCACAAGGAACTGTTTTCCCTGTGTCCAGTCAAACAACAAATATTTTTTAGCCCATATTATATGTACAGCCCTGTGATAAGTACTGTGGGGGGATATGAAAGACAGATTCCTTGTACTTCAAAAATGTATAATACAATTGGGGAAATAAAACATTTAAGAAAAGTAACACAGGAAAGGGACCAATACATAGTATAAAATTTCAGAAGAGGGAGGGAGCATTTGGAAAGGATTCGGGGAGTTGGTAGGAGTCAAAGCAGGAGTTATACTTTGGAATTAAAGGTGGAAAACTGAGGTGGTATGGTAGGGAGTTGTGCCCAGAATATTCCAGGAACAATTTGCAGCCCCGTTTATCTAGAGTAGGGTTTCCCAATCTCAGCGCTATTGATGTTTGAGACCGTAATTTTTTATGGGGGGTTGTCTTGGGTATTATAGGACATTTCGCAGCATCCCTAATCTCTACCAACTAAATGCCAATAACTTCCCTCCCTGCAAAGCTATGACAACCAAATGTGCCCTCTGGGGGTAAAATTGCCCCTCGCTGAGAACCAATGTTCTGGAGTAAACATTCCCAGGGGGAACTCATGGGAGTTACATGGCAAGGCAAGGAATTTGGATTTTACTCTACGTATATAATAGGGAACCACTGAAAACATTTGTGCTGAAGACTGGCAGGCTGAAGACTGTAGTTTGAAGGGAATTTATCTGATTGAGATCCCCTCCCAAAATTGGAGCAAGGCATTGTGGGAAAAAGGAAGAACAACCCAAATCCTATCACAACAGTCCAAGCACGAAATGATGAAGATTGGTAGCCACAGGATTAAAGAGCACTCAGTGCCTGCAGGTGTTCTTGATGCCCTACAACTTTAAAGTACTTTTATATTTAGATCAGCATTTCAGCATCGCCTGGCATGTTTCATCTGAATACCAAGTTCTCAGAGGTACTTCTCCTTTTAGGATAATAAAGCAGCAGAACTCCCTGCACCCACTCATGGGCCTCCCTGGAGAGAGGAACAGCCACCAGCCGTGTCTAAAGCAATCTGTAGCTTGGGAAGCTTGGCTGGGAACGCTCCACCACCTGATGGCTAGGAAAAGCAGTATAGGCAGCACAGGACCCAACAGGTGGGGCACATCCTCTGGGACCATCCTCGAGGCCCCTGGAGAGAAGACAGCAACAACTTAGAAGCCTCTAGAAGCCGCCAAGGCAATAACTTTCTTGTACTCCACTCTCTCTATACAGTTCAAGTTTATATCTAATTATGGTAAAAAAATATTTTTTTCACAAGTATTTTTTTTAAATTTCTTTTTTCTTCCTTGTGAAATAGCAGTGAGAGGAGAAGGGGAAATAAGTGTATCTTGGGCCCTGCATTCTGGTGGGAGTTTCCTAAGCTCACTGAACCAGGCTGAAATATTGGGAAACCTATAAGCATGGCTGAGCTGCATGGAGGGCCACTTTCTTCATGATCTAAAAATAACACTGATGCATTTAGAGAAGTGTTTAAAAACATATGTAATGAAGATGTTTATAAGAAAAAAAAAAAACAAAGGCTTAAACGGAAAGATTACTAAAAATTGAGGAAATTTGTGAAATATAGCATAATATAAAATGAGTAATTTCAAAAACATAGTAAATACTTTAATTAATAAATATTTCAGTTCTCAAACTTGAAAAAATTTAATTTATCTCAGTAATATTTTAAAGAGAAATTTAATGAAAGAAAACTTCAAGTGTTATTGATAGGTTTAAAAATAAACTCGAATGGGACTTCCCTGGTGGTGCAGTGGTTAAGAATCTGCCTGCCAATGCAGGGGACATGGGTTCAATCTCTGGTCCGGGAAGATCCCAAATGCTGCAGAGCAACTAAGCCCGTGAACCACAACAACTGAGCCTGTGCTCTGGGGCCCACGTGCTGCGACTACTGAGCCCACGTGCTGCAACTACTGAAGCCCGTGCGCCTAGAGCCAGTGCTCTGCAACAAGAGAAGCCACCACAATGAGAAGCCCGTGCACCGCAATGAAGACCCAATGCAGCTAAAACAAAACACCAAAAAACCTCGAATGAATGGACACAAGAGCATATACCTTAGTGGAATGGTTAAATGAATATAAAAGGTATGATTTCTTCCCCATTCAACTCACTGAATTCTGAATATTTGGGGGAATACAGCAACATGATTTTCAAGTTAATTGAGAATTCCTGTACAATTGAGATTACCCTCCCTCCAAAGCTCTAAAAAGGAGTGAAATAGAACAGGAATATCATAGACCTCCCAAATGTTAAAACTTGAAAGAAAAAAACAAAAAAGCTAAGCTAGTTAAAATAGATGTTATGACTGCAAAAACAGATTTCTGGCATAGGGTAGCTTAAAAAATATATAAACCATTGCAAAGTGGTATTTCAAATAAAACATTTTCTGAATAGTGAAAAAAAGCAACACTGAAATTCAATAGATAGGTGTTCATGTTTAGGATACACTGATAGAATTCAAGAAATCTCTTCAAATAGGTTAAAATTTCCACAAGGGCAGTAACTACATATATTCTGTTATTCTACACATCCTTACCCAGTAAAGTGATGGGCAAATGACAACTCTCAACTAACAACTGTCTGAAATTAAATTCACCCTGACCCATCATTAAATGAGTTGTCAAAGGAATGAAGTTCATAGTATCACAGGTTGAGGATACGTTCTCCCCAACAGAGAAATAGTGTATTTCCTTGGAGCGTGAGCTCAGGACTCAGACAACTGGGGTTCAAATCCTGCCTTCACATCTTCTAGGTATATGACCTTAGGAGATTCATTTATTTTCTGTGCTCCAGTTCCCTCAATTATAAAATGGGGCTAAAATAGAACCCATCTTACAGGGGAATTGTGCAGAATTAATGCATCATATATAAATATATATAAATACTTCATATACATATACTTGATAAATAAAGAAATATTATTGGAATGGTGAATGCAAATTAAAGTAAATCACTTAATATTTTTAGTACTAATTTTTTAAATATTAGAATTTTCTATGTGCTGACTATTTAAAGGGACCTCCTAGGAAATCCTTTGGCACTGTGAAGGCATCTTCTAATTTGTTTAGTGGCCAGGGATTTTAATATATTGATTTACTGAAAGCAGGAACTTTCCCTCAATCATGGATCACTTAGGAATCAGCAGTGGGAAGGAAAAGCACAGTCTGCGATCAGATCTCACCTGTGACACTGATTCTGTCTATGATCTTGCTTCCCTGAGCCTCATGCCCTTGTCTATAACAAAGAGATGATGTCTACCTCCCTTGTTAAGAAAATTAACATGTTTGTCCTCTACTGCAGGGTCTGGGCCACAAAGAAGTTTAATGTCCCATTTACCTGTCTCAAGAAAAGAGACTTTGGTCTGTGTTACCATGTGGGGTCCTCCCTCGTCCTAGAAAATATCAAAAATCTGCGAACTTCTGATAGAAAAGTTTTCATTCTCCATATAAATGCAAAAATATTTCCATATCAATTACAGTCAGTCTCAAATACATGTCTCTCAGTCACCTTTACTTTTCCCATCATGTACATCAAGTAAATGGGCTTGATTAAAGTGGGCTGCCAAGCTAGCTGGGGAAGGAGCAGCCAAAACATTACAGAACAAGGTCCTGCATGATGATTTTCAAGGATGAGGCACAAGTGCTTTGTAGCAATCATTTCCTTGGCCCATGAAACACTTTTTTTATTGACTACAGAATATAGACATACTGCCAAAGGCTTTTAAATCAATTTTATACAATATCTTTCTTGAACTACCATTACGCCAACAAGATTCATACCTGCAGCTGATTTGGAGAGAATTGTGACTAAAATATCAGAGCTGCAGCTCTTATTGAAAAATTCCTCTCTGTAGATTGTTATTTTTTTGGCACTTAAAAGCCTAATACCACAGAGAAATGAAATTCCATTTTGCATCTGCCTTTTTAAGTGTCAGCTTTTAACTATCATAATTCCTAAGCCAAGGTTCACACATATCACCTTATTCCAAACAGAACTTTGGGATTAACGGTCTGGTATTAGAAGCAGAAACAAAAATGCAGTTGCTTTGGGAAGCGCTTAAGTACCTGGCTGAAGAAAAGGACTTAATACACAGCTGAAAAGCTAGCTTTGCATTAGTTATCAGTGCAATAATGTTGGAAGGTAGTAGATCACTCTTCCATTTACTGGCATTCTGAAACTATGGATGTAATTCATGTGTTTAACCCTTGATAAATTGGGTTCACTTACTGCACCATTGAGAATCAATAAAAAAGACCAATCCAGGTGTCTCCCCTTCTTCACCTCTGCTAAACACTAAGCTTCCTGATGGCTGGGATTCCAGGTTATTAGCCTTCATAAAAGCCATAATATTCAACCCATATCAGGTCATCAGTAGGTCTGTCGAATACTGTCCAGGCACTGGGGACACAAAAAAGAAGAAATGACTCTTGCCCTCAAATACTAGAAGGAAAGGGAGATGTAATCAATTAATTGCAAGTAAAGGTGTCTTATAGTACAAGTAATAGAAAGTTGACATCTAGTTTTAGACCAGTTGGAGAACAAGTAGAGACTTCCTTCCTTCCCTAGAATCTTAGAATTTCCATAAAAGGGAAACAAAGGTTAATGTGCTTCAAAACAAGTTTACCAAATAAGATAAAAACATTGTGAAACACTTTCAGAATAAGATGATCTGGCCTCTGGACACGTGTTTGTGGAAGGAGGGCTGCTGAAGACCAAGAGAAGGATTAGGGAATAAAGAGTAGACTACAACACGAGAGGACTAAGGGGACATTGGGGGGTTGCTAGAAATAGTTTTCTAGTCATTCCCTTTTCTCTCTAATAGATCAACTGCACAATAGCTATCATGGGAGAGAGAAGTAGCAAATCCAGTCCAATACCAGCCATAGACAATAAGCTCACATCAGCATGGAAATTGAATGGAGATGGATAGATGCTCACATCAATAACTGCAGACACGCTGATCTGTCCCAGAGCATTCTTCTCCCTGCTTCCTAGTCCTTCCGTCTACTATCAGTGGACCAATTTAATATAAAAGAGAGTGGAAGGCCCCAGAAAAGAGTACTACCTGAGACTGAGGTATTAGGAGACTCCTGGGGTCAAGAGATACAAGGTGAGGGAGATGTAAAAAGGAAAAGCTAAGCTATAATCTGAGCTAATGTACCGGAAGATTCGATTGCGAAACTATTTCAGAAGACATCAAGACAAGATAGATCAGGAATTCCACTACTAGAATGGGGGCTCTAGGATCTCTGAGAACGTGTTCCCCAGAGAAATAGGCATAACTGGCTAGTATTTCATATATATCTGAAAGATATAAGTGAAACATATATAAGAAAGATAATATATACGAGAAGCCACTTAAGATCTCTAGAAATTGTTCTAACTGCATACAGCAAATGAGGAAGCATTCATTCAAGAAAATCTACTAAGTCTCAGTAAGAACAGCCAGAGTGTGGCACTTGAGTCACAACCCACTCCTCTTCTAACTGCACCCCAGCCTCCTCAGCTCAGAATGATGGAACCTCTATTCTGGCCAGATGTGGCCAGGAAGACAGGGTTCCTTATCCTCTCAGCTCATAGTCAAGGTATCTCACTGAGAGGGGAAGGCCCTGAGTATGCCTCATCACCCCTCCCTCCAAGTTGCAGAAGCTAGATTCCTGGCAAGTGTTGCTTTCCCCATCCAGCTTCCACTTGTAAGGTGGAGGCTATATGCCTGGGGTGGCAGGCCCCACTTGCCCTTACCCCCACTTGCTTGTAGGGCAGCGGTTCCCACATTGGGAGAGGGAAGCTGAAGAGATCAGAGGCTAGTGCTCACACCCAGATCCCTGCTAGCAAAGCAGGGTGCCACTCAAGGGAAGCAAGCCACCGTCCCCCCACTCAGCTGCAGAGCTGTGGCTCAGAGATTTTTTTCCCAAGCAAGATGACATAAAATGAACTCCATGTAAGAAAAAAAACAAAGAGATCCATACCTAGACAGAGGATAGTAAAAATGCTAGAAGTCAAAGACAAAAAGAAAAATTTGAAAGCAGTGAGAGGAAAAGGGATAAATGTAGAAGATACTGCAGCATGCTGAACATAAGAGATATACTTAGAAAGTGGGAAAGTATAAGAATGGAAAAGATATACCAGGCATATCAGGGATGAAATAATTCTGACAAAATTAGATGAAGGAAGATTATCTGTTATATAGATAGAGAAAGGCATAGATCTACTCTTACATACTCAGAAATGGAAAACCGGAATAATAAATCAAAATAAAACATATGTAAGCTCCCCTACAGACTCAAATATAAAGTGATAATTGACAAAATTACGGGGAGATAGATAAACTAGTAATTGCAATTACGGATTTTAATATGGCCTTCTTGGTAACCGTTAGATCAAGCAAAAAAAAAAAAAATGATAAGGAGGGATAAATAACACTGGAATAACACAATTAATGAATTCAATTTAAAAGCTAAATATAAAATTTTAAATCAGCAAACACAGAAACTTCATCCTTTGAAATTAGAATAGTCACAGTAATTGATGACATATTAGACCACATAGTAAGGAGTAGAAAAAGAAAATATCAGGAGATGCAAGTTACTGATAATTTTCTAGTTCTTGCACTGGATGGAAGGCTCCAAAGTGTCCACTATATTGTATATAAACAAGAGAATGTATAGATAGATCAAAAAAAGGTAAACCAGCAAATAAAAGAGTGTCCTGCATAGAAAAAGTTATAATGTGTTATGAACCAAGAATTGTAATTAATCAAAATCTTTGCACCTGAGATACAAAAAAAGTAGAAAAATTAATTGTATTTTTTAACTGTAAGTCTTACACACCAGGGAAGATGGTGGCATAAGAAGCGGTGGGAATCTGTCTCCCCTTCCTAATCATACTCCCCTACCTAACCATACTGGCAGAATGTGTCTGATGTAATTATTTTGAAACGCTGACTGAAGCAGCTTCCAGAGAATTTAAAGGGCCAGCGCTGTGTTTTTCTCCGCCTTCATTTCCCACTTTTCCTTCTTTCGGGAGCCAGACATATAAAGGTCAGGACATTCAAAACCAACTGCATGCGTAGGGGAAGTTAGGACGCCACTTATCCCAGGGAAAGACAGAGGCTCAGAAAAGACCTGGAAAGCCTGTGAGTTTACACCTCAGTCTGACTCTTGGCACAGATCCATCCCACAACAACTGAACAAACAGAACAAACAAAAAGCAAAGGCTGGGAAAGAAAGAAAACTTTTCCTTTAAGATAAGAGCAATTCAAGGATGCCCTCTTTTACCACTTCTACTCAACATAGTATTAAAAGTTCTTACCAGAGCAATTATGCAAGAGAAAGAAATAAAAGGCATCCAAATTGGAACAGAAAAAGTAAAATTCTCTCTGTTCACTGATCACATCATCTTATATACAGAAAACCCTAATATTACCCCCACAATTGTTATAATTAACAAACAAATTCAGTAAAGTAGTAGGACACAAAATCAGTGTGCAAAAATCAGTTACATTTTTATACACTAACAGTGAATAATCTGAAAAGGAATTTAAGAAGAACAATTCCATTTACAATAGCATTGAAATGAATAAAATGCTTCGGAATGAACTTAAACAAGAAGGTGAAAGACTTGTACACTGCAAACTACAAAACATTGCTGAAAGAAGTTAAAGAAGATGTAAATAAAGACATCTCTGTTCACAGATTGAAAGACTTAACATTGTTAAGATGTTGATGATACCCAGAGCAATCTACAGATTTAGTGGAATCTTTGTCAAAATCCCAACAATATTTTTTTTGCAGAAATAGAAAAATCCATTCCAAAATTCTTATTCCAAGGGACCCTGACTAGCCAAAATAATCTTGAAAAAGAACAAAGAGTTGAATTCTACTTCTAGATTTAAATTTTTACTGCAAAACTAGAGTAATCAAAACAGAGTAGTACTGGCATAAAGACAAACATACAGACCAATGGAATAGAATAGAGAACCCAGAAATTAACTCTTGCATATACGGTCAAATGATTTCTGAGAAGGAAGCTAAGACTACTCAATGAGGAAGGAGGGAAGATGTGAAGAACATGTTCCCCAACCAGAGGCTATAAAATTTAGAATTGATAGCAAAAGCCTAGCTGACAAAAAAATCCCATTTTTCTTTAATTCAAATACCCTTTTTACTAAGGAAAGTTCAGTTTAAAAAAAAAAAAACAAAAATAAAATTTTAAACCCTATAGCCTAATGATAACTATAGCACGACAAGTCAACTTTTTAAAACGCAGCTGATGCTGCTATCAGTTATTGGCTTGAATTCATACATTAGAAAACTAGCAAACAACAATAACAATAAAACAGTGAAAGCAAATGATCTAAGCTCGCTATACCAAAAACTAGAAAAAGCAAAAGGTAAGAAGGAAATATTAAAGTTAAGCATATAAACCAAGAAATAAAACAAAAGGAACTGCTAAAGATGATGCACAAATTAAGCTGATTCTTTAGGAAGAATATGAGATAGAAAAACTTTGGCAAGACAGAGAAAACTGATACGGATATTTAGTGTATTAAAAGGGAGAAATATCTATATATATAAAGCAAGAAAAACAATATAACAATTCATTTGCCAACCTAATTAATATAGATAAACTTTTGGAAGAAATATAAAAATAATACTTACAATATTTAGTAGAAAATCTGCATAGCCTAATAAACATTTGTGGAATTTAAATGGAAATCAAAACATTGGTTTTCAAAAAGACTAAACCCAGATAACTTTATAGTTGAGTTCTATAAAATTTTCAAGGAACAGATCATCTTTTTTTAAATGAAGGTTTTATCAGAATAAACAAAGAGAGGGCAATCTGACCAAGTGAACAAAGTCCAAAAAAAGAAAGGTAAAGCCAATTTTATATATGTATATAAATGAAAAAAATCCTTAATGAAATAGTAAGTACCTGAGGATAAATGTTCCCATATATATCATGATCAGGAAGGATTTATCCCAAGAATGCAATGACAGTTCAAGTCAGAAAATGTATTGATACTGTTTTCCTTGTCACAAGATAAAAGAGAAAAACACATGATTCTATTAATAGGTGCAAATAAAGCAGCTGAAAGTTCAACACCTATTATTATTAAAAAATAAAATAGAAAACCTTAGAAAACTAGAAATAAAAGGTAAAATTTTTTTAATCTTGATAAAGGTTATCCAACAAAGGCCTACAGCAAATATCATACTTAATGAAGAAACTTTGGACATATTCCCTTTAAGGTCAAGAATATGACAAGGATGCATGCTACCATTTTTACTGATAAACAGAGCACTGTAGTGTTGGTTAATAAGCTCCTTCTCTCTCTCGCAATCTCTCTCTATGTATATATGATATATGTATATGACTTAAAAGGTGTGGTAAACGTAGAGATGGGCTGGTCAGATTCCCTTTTATAAAAGGACTTGCACCCAGCTGCATGGAATGCAGTTGACTGATGGCCCTCAGCACTCTGCTCCTTCAGTGTGCCACTCGTTGGCAGAGAACTTTCTCCCCTGAGGTCATATCCTTCCAAGAGCACCTGCTATCTGGTGATTGAACGAAGCAGTGTATAAAGGCCTGTTTTGACCCAACATGACCCAACATGGGGACAAGTCTGATTGATACTCATTCCAGAACTCCTGCTGAGATGGCTAAGGCTCTATCTAGTCTGCATAGCAGTTCAACGTCTCCCTCTTGCCTCTGCTGATTCCTCTCCTTTCCTTTCATAGGTATTGATTCCCCCAGTAAACATCTTGAACACTTACCCCTTTCTCTTGCAAGAGAACCCAGTCAGGGACAGAAGGGAACAAATATGACCGTTGATGCAAAAACATAATGGAATGAATAAGAGAGTTCAGAAAAGTTGCTGATTAAAGGATCTGTATTTTTTTTTAAGTCAATTTTTCGGGTAAGCTGGGCTAGCAAACTACAGGTCAAATTTCTCACCAATAACAACTAAGAAGTCTAGTTCTTCTAGACTAGCTCTTCTTCTAGTTCTTCAAACAATGGGAAACATTGCTTGAAAGAATTAGAGAGCTAAAAAGACAGTCAGGACTTGAGGGACCAGAAAAGCCAACTTTCCCTTTGATATGTTTGCTAATTTTTATTAGCACAGCAATGAGGCTAAGAAGCAAAGCATAAGTTAGCCATTAAGAGTTAGAAAATCTCAACAGAAATGTTAGCTTTCCCACTGTTTGGAAGGAACAAAAGAGCAGCTTTAAAGAAAGCAGATATAAAAATCTGTTACAAAGTCATAGTTAAAGAAACTGTGTGTTGCTAACCCTAGAATCAATCAATAGGCAATGGAATAAAATAGAAAACCTAGGATCAGACCCATATATGAGTAGGAGGCATCACACATTAGCGGGCAAAGAATGGATTTTTGAAGAAATGGTATTGGAAAAACAGGTTCACTGTATTGAAAACCATAAAAACAGAATTTTACCTCCATCTCACTCCTAAACTCCAAATGAATTAGAGGCCCAAATGATTAATTATAAAACCAATAAGAAAAACATAGAAAATATTTGTCATCTTGGGATGATGAAGGAATTCCTAAGCAATACAAAATGAAAAATACTTGCAAGGAGAAAAATTGATGAATTTGCCTGCATTCAAATTACACAATTTTTGTCACTGAGCTACTCCATAGACAAAGTTACCAGCTTTGTGACAAGATTTGAAGGTGATATTTACACCATTTAAACAAAGGATTGATATCTATAATATAAAAGAACACTTGGAATAAGTAAACAACAGGAAACCTAATAAAATTTTTGGGAAAATGTACAAATAGTTCACAGAAAGAGATTAAATGGCTAATATGTAATAATGATGAAAATATTTATTATATTAGTAATAGCTGATACTATATTCCCAAGATTTATGTTTTATATATATTACTTTTTAAAGCATTAATGACAATTCCCTGAAGTAGATATTATGTTAAACATGTAAACGAGTATTCACCTTCATTAGTGTCCCCAGAAATACAAATTAAACCAATTAGATACCATGTTACAAGTATCATGTTAGAAAAAAATAAGAAAGGTGAGAAACAGCAAGTGTTATTGAGGATATAAGTAAATAGAAATGGTTATGAACTGCTGTGGAAGTTTTGATGGAGGGATCTAATCTGGAGAAAAAAAATGGGTCAGTACTCAGTAAAAGTAGGGATGTGAATACCCTATGAGCTAGTGTCACAACCCTTCTATTTATATCACAGGTCCACGGTGAGACGTAAAACATAATGCCCATTTCAGAGTTAAGGTGAAAATTAGGGTAAGGAGAAAGTAGGTGGTCTTCACTATAAAATGGGATAAGAAAATATAATACGCTCAAGTGGTAGAATATAATATATACATACACATGCATATATACATACATTTATATACACACATACATGCGTGCATACATATGTATGTATACATGTACACACATACATACTTATATACATACATGCATGCATATGTATGTATATACATACATACATATACCATTATGGAAGAAAGTTGAAACGGAATAAAATCAGCACACACAACACACCAATTTTAAGTTCACATGTATATCTAAGTAAATCTGTAAAGATGAATTTTGTGATTATATATTCAAAACATTGGAGTGAGTGCCTAAGTAGGAGGAGAATGAGAAAAGTGATAGGAAATGAAGGGGTGCTCCATTTAAAGGAGAGGTTGAGAGAGAGAATATTGCCATTATTTTGAGAGTGTAATCAGTTCAGTTTTATAGACTTAAGGTCCTAAGTGGAAGGAGGGAGAGAGGGAGGAAAAAAGGAAGGAATGGAGGGAGGAAAGGAAGGGGAGAAATCCCATCATGAACTAACTTAAGCACTTAGGAAATTTATTCTCTCACATACCGTGAAGACTTAATCTAGTGACTGTCTGCTTTTCTCCAGGCGTCTCTTGGGAAACTCTGCTGTTCTACCCTACATATTATCTTATTTTATTTAATTGGGTTATAGTTGATTTACAATGTTGTGTTAGTTTCAGGTGTACAGCAAAGTGATTCAGTTATACGTATACATAAATTCATTCTTTTTCAGATTCTTTTCTCATATAGGTTATCACAGAATATTGAGTAGAGTTCCCTGTGCTATACAGTAGGTCCTTGTTGGTTATCTGTCTTATATATAGTAGTGTGTGTATGTTAATCCCAAGCTCCTGATTTATCCCTGCCCCCATGTTTCCCCTTTGGTAACCATAAGTTTATTTTCGGTATCTGTAAGTCTGTTTCTATTTTGTAAATAAGTTCATTTGTATCATTTTTAAAATTAGATTCCACATATGAGTGATACCATATGACATTTGTCTTTATCTGATTCACTTCGCTTAGTATGATAATCTCTAGGTCCATCCATGTTGCTGCAAATGGCATTATTTCGTTCTTCTATATGGCTGAGTAATATTCCATTGTATATATGTACCACGTCTTCTTCATTCATTCCTCTGTTGATAGACGTTTAGGTTGCTTCCATGTCTTGGCTATTGTAAATAGTGCTACAATGAACATTGGAGTGCATGTATTTTTTCAGATTGTGGTTTTCTCCAGATATATGCCCAGGATTGGGATTGCTAGATCACATGGTAGTTCTATTTTTATTTATTTATTTATTTTTTCTACATAATTTTTTTTAAAAATTCAAACAGAAAGTCACAAAAATTATAATCATCCTCATCAGTTCACTCCATCCCAGGTAATTAATTTTTTTTCACCTTGATCTTTTGTTAGAATTTTTATGAATTCATCAGTTTTCCATTAGAGTTCTGAAAATGCTTATTCATTCAGTTCAGCAGTATAGTCAGTTACCAGAAACCTGTACTTGTCAGAGTCTTTTCCATGAATTCCTTGAAGATGAAACCCTTTTATAGGAACATTTTTGCGAAAGCATCAGAGTACACCCAGAACTGTCTGTAAATGACAAAAGACTTAAAAATGACCACGGTTAAAGATTTGATGAAAGTTCATAATAATGCAATTGACAAGGAAATTTAGTTATTTCTGAGATATACATTTTAAGGTAATAATTAGAATTATGACTTGTAACATTATACCAGAACATATAAGATTTTTAGGAATTTCATGTAATGTCTGAAACATTTATATTAACATATTTCCATACAAATAACCCAAAGAAAGTTTAGTATTAGTTTTGTTTTTTCTTTTAATTTTTGAATTTTATTTATTTATTTATACAGCAGGTTCTTATTAGGCATCAATTTTATACACATCAGTGTATACACGTCAATCCCAATCGCCCAATTCAGCACACCACCAACCCCACTCCCCCATGGCTTTCCCCTCTTGGTGTCCATACATTTGTTCTCTACATCTGTATCTCAACTTCTGCCCTGCAAACCGGTTCATCTGTACCATTTTTCCAGGTTCCATATACGTCCGTTAATATACGATATTTGTTTTTCTCTTTCTGACTTACTTCACTCTGTATGACAGTCCCTAGATCCATCCACGTCTCAACAAATGACCCAATTTCATTCCTTTTTATGGCTGAGTAATATTCCATTGTATACATGTACCACTTCTTCTTTATCCATTCGTCTGTCGATGGGCATTTAGGTTGCTTCCATGACCTGGCTATTGTAAATAGTCCTGCAATGAACATTGGGGTACATGTGTCTTTTTGAATTATGGTTTTCTCTGGGTATATGCCCTGTAGTGGGATTGCTGGATCATATGGTAATTCTATTTTTAGCTTTTTAAGGAACCTCCATACTGTTCTCCATAGTGGCTGTATCAATTTACATTCCCACCAACAGTGCAAGAGGGTTCCCTTTTCTCCATACCCTCTCCAGCATTTGTTGTTTGTAGATTTTCTGATGATGCCTGTTCTAACTGGTGTGAGGTGATACCTCATTGTTGTTTTGATTTGCATTTCTCTAATAATTACTGATGTTGAGCAGCTTTTCATGTGCTTCTTGGCCATCTGTATGTCTTCTTTGGAGAAATGTGTATTTAGGTCTTCTGCCCATTTTTGGATTGGGTTGTTGGTTTCTTTAATATTGAGCTGCATGAGCGGTTTATATATTTGGAGATTAATCCTTTGTCCATTGATTCATTCGCAAATATTTTCTCCCATTCTGAGGGTTGTCTTTTCATCTTGTTTATGGTTTCCTTTGCTGTACAAAAGCTTTGACATTTCATTAGGTCCCATTTGTTTATTTTTGTTTTTATTTCCATTACTCTAGGAGGTGGATCAAAAAAGATATTGCTGTGTTTTATGTCAAAGCGTGTTCTTCCAATGTTTTCCTCTAAGAGTTTTATAGTGTCCGGTCTTACATTAAGGTCTCTAATCCATTTTGAGTTTATTTTTGTGTATGGTGTTAGGGAGGGTTCTAATTTCATTCTTTAACATGTAGCTGTCCAGTTTTCCCAGCACCACTTATTGAAGAGGCTGTCTTTTCTCCATTGTATATCCTTGCCTCCTTTGTCATAGATTAGTTGACCATAGGTGCGTGGGTTTATCTCTTGGCTTTCTATCTTGTTCCATTGATCCATACTTCTGTTGCTGTGCCAGTACCATATTGTCTTGATTACTGTAGCTTTGTAGTATAATCTGAAGTAAGGGAGTCTGATTCCTCCAGCTCGGTTCTTTTCCCTCAAGACTGCTTTGGCTATTCGGGGTCTTTTGTGTCTCCATACAAATTTTAAGATTTTTTATTCTAGTTCTGTAAAAAACGCCATTGGTAATTTGATAGGGATTGCATTGAATCTGTAGATTGCTTTGGGTAGTATAGTCATTTTCACAATATTGATTCTTCCAATCCAAGAACATGGTATATCTCTCCATCTGTTGGTATCATCTTTAATTTCTTTCATCAGTGTCTTATAATTTTCTGCATACAGGTCTTTTGTCTCCCTAGGTAGGTTTATTCCTAGGTATTTTATTCTTTTTGTTGCAATGGTAAATGGGACTGTTTCTTTAATTTCTCTTTCACATTTTTCATCATTAGTATATATGAATGCAAGAGGTTTCTGTGCATTAATTTTGTATCCTGCAACTTGACCAGATTCATTGGTTAGCTCTAGGAGATTTCTGGTGGCATTTTTAGGATTCTCTATGTATAGTATCATGTCATCTGCAAACAGTGACAGTTTTACTTCTTCTTTTCCAATTTGTATTCCTTTTATTTCTTTTTCTTCTCTGATTGCCGTGGCTAGGACTTCCAAAACTATGTTGAATAATAGTGGTGAGAGTGGACATCCTTCTCTCATTCCTGATCGTAGAGGAAATGCTTTCAGGTTTTCACCATTGAGAATGATGTTTGCTGTGGGTTTGTCGTATATGGCCTTTATTATGTTGAGGAAGGTTCCCTCTATGCCCACTTTCTGGAGAGTTTTTATCATAAATGGGTGTTGAATTTTGTCAACAGCTTTTTCTGCATCTATTGAGATGATCATATGGTTTTTCTTCTTCAATTTGTTAATATGGTATATCACATTGATTGATTTGCGTATATTGAAGTATCCTTGCATCCCTGGGATAAATCCCACTTGATCATGGTGTATGATCCTTTAATGTGTTGTTGGATTCTCTTTGCTAGTATTTTGTTGAGGATCTTTGCATCTATATTCATCAGTGGTATTGGTCTGTAATTTTCTTCTTTTGTAGTATCTTTGTCTGGTTTTGGTACCAGAGTGATGGTGGCCTCATAGAATGAGTTTGGAAGTGTTCCTTCCTCTGCAATTTTTTGGAAGAGTTTGAGAAGGATGGGTGTTAGCTCCTCTCTAAACGTTTGATAGAATTCACCTGTGAAGCCATCTGGTCCTGGACTTTTGTTTGTTGCAAGATTTTTAATCACATTTTCAATTTCATTACTTGCAATTGGTCTGTTCATATTTTCTATTGCTTCTTGGTTCAGTCTTGGAAGGTTATACCTTTCTAAGAATTTGTCCATTTCTTCCAGGTTGTCCATTTTATTTGCATGGAGTTGCTTGTAGTAGTCTCTTAGTATGCTTTGTATTTCTGCGGTGTCTGTTGTAACTTCTCCTTTTTCATTTCTAATTTTAGTGATTTGAGTCCTCTCCCTCTTTTTCTTGATGAGTCTGGCTAATGGGTTATCAATTTTGTTTATCTTCTCAAAGAACCAGCTTTTAGTTTTATTGATCTTTGCTATTGTTTTCTTTGTTTCTATTTCATTTATTTCTGCTCTGATCTTTATGATTTCTTTCCTTCTGCTAACTGTGGGTTTTGTTTGTTCTTCTTTCTCTAGTTCCTTTAGGTGTAAGGTTAGATTGTTTATTTGAGATTTTTCTTGTTTCTTAAGGTAGGCTTGTATAGCTATAAACTTCCCTCTTAGAACTGCTCTTGCTGCATCCCATAAGTTTTCGATCATCGTGTTTTCATTGTCATTTGTCTCTAGGTATTTTTTGATTTCCTCTTTGATTTCTCCAGTGATCTCTTGGTTATTTAGTAACGTATTGTTTGGCCTCCATGTGTTTGTGTTTTTTACGGTTTTTTCCCTGTAATTCATTTCTAATCTCATAGCATTGTGGTCAGAAAAGATGCTTGATATGATTTCAACTTTCTTAAATTTACTGAGGCTTGATTTGTGACCCAAGATGTGATCTATCCTGCAGAATGTTCCATGCGCACTTGAGAAGAAAGTGTAATCTGCTGTTTTTGGATGGAATGTCCTATAAATGTCAATTAAATCTATCTGGTCTATTGTGTCCTTTAAAGCTTCTGTTTCCTTATTTATTTTCATTTTGGATGATCTGTCCATTGGTGTAAGTGAGGTGTTAAAGTCCCCCACTATTATTCTGTTACTGTCGATTTCCTCCTCTGTAGCTGTTAGCAGTTGCCTTATGTATTGAGGTGCTCCTATGTTGGGTGTATATATATTTATAAGTGTTATATCTTCTTCTTGGATTGATCCCTTGATCATTATGTAGTGTCCTTCCTTATCTCTTGTAACATTCTTTATTTTAAAGTCTATTTTTTCTGGTATGAGTATTGCTGCTCCAGCTTTCTTTTGATTTCCATTTGCATAGAATATCTTTTTTCATCCCCTCACTTTCAGTCTGTATGTGTCCCTAGGTCTGAAGTGGGTCTCTTGTAGACAGCTTATAGATGGGTCTTGTTTCTGTATCCATTCAGCAAGCCTGTGTCTTTTGGTTGGAGCATTTAATCCATTGACATTTACGGTAATTATTGATATGTATGTTCCTATGACCATTTTCTTAATTGTTTTGGGTTTGTTTTTGTAGGTCCTTTTCTTCTCTTGTGTTTCCCACTTAGAGAAGTTCCCTTAGCATTTGTTGTGGAGCTGGTTTGGTGGTGCTGAATTCCCTTAGCTTTTGCTTGTCTGTAAAGCTTTTGACTTCTCCATCGAATCTGAATGAGATCCTTGCCGGGTAGAGTAATCTTGGTTGTAGGTTCTTCCCTTTCATCACTTTAAGTATATCATGCCACTCCCTTCTGGGTTGTAGAGTTTCTGCTGAGGAATCAGCTGTTAACCTTATGGGAGTTCCATTGTATGTTATTTGTCGTTTTTCCCTTGCTGCTGTCAATAATTTTTCTTGGTCTTTCATTTTTGCCAGTTTGATTACTATGTGTCTCGTCGTGTTTCTCCTTAGATTTATCCTGTATGGGACTCTCTGTGCTTCCTGGACCTGGGTGGCTATTTCCTTTCCCATGTTAGGGAAGTTTTCGATTATAATCTCTTCAAATATTTTCTCTGGTCCTTTCTCTCTCTCTTCTCCTTCTGGGACCCATATAATGCGAATGTTGTTGAGTTTAATGTTGTCCCAGAGGTCTCTTAGGCTGTCTTCATTTCTTTTCATTCTTTTTTCTTTAGTCTGTTCCACAGCAGTGAATTCCACCATTCTGTCTTTCAGGTCATTTATCCTTTCTTCTGCCTCAGTTATTCTGCTATTGATTCCTTCTAGTGTAGTTTTCATTTCAGTTATTGTATTGTTCATCTCTGTTTGTTTGTTCTTTAATTCTTCTAGGTCTTTGTTAAACATTTCTTGCATCTTCTCAATCTTTGCCTCCTTTCTTTTTCCGAGGTCCTGGATCATCTTCACTATCATTTTTCTGAATTCTTTTTCTGGGAGGTTGCCTATCTCCACTTCATTTAGTTGTTTTTCTGGGGTTTTATCTTGTTCCTTCATCTGGTACATAGCCCTCTGCCTTTTCATCTTGTCTTTCTGTGAATGTGGTTTTTGTTCCACAGGCTGCAGGATTGTAGTTCTTCTTGCTTCTGCTCTCTGCCCTGTGGTGGATGAGGCTACCTAAGAGGTTTGTGTAAGTTTCCTGATGGGAGGGAGTGGTGGTGGGTAGAGCTGACTGTTGCTCTGGTGGGCAGGGCTCAGTAAAACTTTAATCCCCTTGACTGTTGATGGGTGGGGCTGGGTTCCCTCCCTGTTGCTTGTTTGGCCTGAGGCAACCCAACACTGGAGCCTACCTGGGCTCTTTAGTGGGGCTAATGGCAGACTCTGGGAGGGCTCACGCCAAGGAATACTTCCCAGAACTTCTGCTGCCAGTGTCCTTGTCCCCATGGTGAGCCACAGCCACCCCCCGCCTCTGCAGTAGACCCTCCAATACTAGCATGTAGGTCTGGTTCCGTCTCCCCTGCAGTCACTGCTCCTTCCCCTGGGTCCCGATGCATACACTACTTTGTGTGTGCCCTCTGGGAGTGGATTCTCTGTTTCCCCCAGACCTGTCGAAGTCCTGCCATCAAGTCCCACTAGGCTTCAAAGGCTGATTGTCTAGGAATTCTTCCTCCCGTTTCCAGACCCCCAGGTTGGGAAGCCTGACGTGGGGCTCAGAACCTTCACTCCAGTGGGTGGACTTCTGTGGTATAAGTGTTCTCCAGTCTATGAGTCACCTACCCAGCAGTTATGGGATTTGATTTTACTGTGATTGTGCCCCTCCTGCCGTCTCATTGTGGCTTCTCCTTTGTCTTTGGATGTGGGGTATCTTTTTTGGTGAGTTCCAGTGTCTTCCTTTTGATGACTGTCTGGCAGCTAGTTGTGATTCTGGTGTTCTCACAAGAGGGATTGAGAGCATGTGCTTCTACTCCGCCATCTTGGTTCCTCCCCTCCACTCTATTTTTACTTTTTAAAGGAACCTCCGTACTGTTCTCCATAGTGGTTGTACCAATTTACATTCCCACCAACAGTGTAGGAGGGTTCCCTTTTCTCCACACCCTTTCCAGCATTTATTGTTTGTAGACTAACTGATGATGGCCATTCTTGACTGGTGTGAGGTGATACCTCATTGTAGTTTTGATTTGCATTTCTCTGATAATTAGTGATGTTGAACATCTTTTCATGTCCCTCTTGCCCATCTGTATGTCTTCTTTGGAGAAATGTCTATTTAGATGTTCTGCCCATTTTTTTGATTGGGTTGTTTTTTTGACAGAGCTGCATGAGTTGTTTGTATATTTTGGACATTAATCCTTTGTCAGCTGCTTCATTTGCAAATATTTTCACCCATTCTGTGGGTTGTATTTTTGTTTTGTTTATGGTTTCCTTTGCTATGCAGAATCTTCTAAGTTTAATTAGGTCCCATTTGTTTATTTTTGTTTTTATTTTCATTACTCTAGGAGGTGGATCGAAAAACATATTGCTGCGATTTATGTCAAAGAGTGTCCTGCCTATGTTTTCTTCTAAGGGTTTTATAGTTTCCAGCCTTACATTTAGGTCTTTGATCCATTTTGAGTTAACTTTTTTGTACGGTATTAGAGAATGTTCTAATTTCATTCTTTTACATGTGGCTGTCCAGTTTTCCCAGCACCACTTATTGAAGAGACTGTCTTTTCTCCATTGTGTATTCTTGCCTCCTTTGTCATAGATTAATTGACCATAGGTGCATGGTTTACTTATGGGCTTTCTATCTTGTTCCATTGATCTATTTCTGTGTTTGTGCTAGTACCATACTGTCTTGATTACTGTAGCTTTGTAGTATAGTCTGAAGTCAGGGAGTCTGATTCCTCCAGCTCCATTTTTCTTTCTCAGGATTGCTTTGGCTATTTGGGGTCTTTTGTGTTCCCATCAAAATTAAATTTTTTTTGTTCTAGTTCTGTGAAAACTGCCATTGGTAATTTGATAGAGATTGCATTGAACCTGTAGATTGCCTTGGGTATTACAGTCATTTTGACAATATTGATTCTTCCAATCCAAGAATATAGTATATCTCTCCATCTGTTTGTGTCATCTTTTGTTTCTTTCATCAGCATCTTATAGTTTTCAGAGTACAGGTCTTTTGTCTCCTTAGGTAGGCTTATTCTTAAGTATTTTATCCTTTTTGATGTGATAGCAAACAACACTCCCAAGTTCATTCTGTGAGACCACCATCACCCTGATACCAAAGCCAGACAAAGATACCACAAAAAAGAAAATTACAGGCCAATATCACTGATGAACATAGATGCAAAAATACTCAATAGAATACTGGCAAACCAAATCCAATACGTTAAAAGGATCATACACCATGATCAAGTGGGATTTATCCCACGGATGCAAGGGTTCTTCAATATATGCAAATCAATAAATGTGATACACCATATTAACAAATTGAAGAATAGAAACCATATGATCATCTCAATAGATGCAGAAAAAAGCTTTTGACAAAATTCAATACCCTCTTATGATAAAAACTCTCCATAAACTGGGAATAGTGGGAGCTTACCTCAACATAATAGAGAGCATATATGACAAGCCCACAGCTAACATTATTCTCAATGGTGAGAAGCTGAAAACATTCCTTCTAAGATCAGGAACAAGACAAGGGTGTCCATTGTTGCCACTTTTATTCAACACAGTTCGGAAGTCCTAGCCATGGCAATCAGAGAAGAAAAAGAAGTAAAAGGAATTCAAATTAGAAAAGAAGAAGTAAAACTGTCACTGTTTGCAGATGACATGATACTATACCTAGAAAATTCTAAAGATGCTACCAGAAAACTACTAGAGTGCATCAGTGAATTCAGTAAAGTTGCAGGATACAAAATTAATACACAGAAATCTCTTGCATTCCTGTACACTAACAATGAAAGAGAAATTAAGGAAACAATCCCCTTTACCATCGCATCAAAAAGAATAAAATACCCTATGTATTATGTTCATCCTCAGGCTGGTGGCAAGATGGCTGCAGCAGCTCCAGAGCCACCTGTACCTAATAAGCTCAGAAGGAGAGAGTTATGATAGCCTTCAAAGCCTTTTTTTTTTTTAAACAAAAATTTTCTCAGAAAAACCAGAGTAGACCCCAACTCCAGTTTCATTGGCCCAAATTTGGTCATATGTTCTTTCCTGAAAAAAATTACTGGCAAGGTAATGGGATTATTCTTAGAAAATTATGGAGCTAGAAGGAGGATTGCTTCCCCTAAGGCAGTGGTTCTCAACTGGGGCAGTTTTGTCCCCTGGGGAAACATTGCCAAGTTCTGGAGACTTTTTTTTTTTTTAAATTCTCACAACAAGAGGTCAGTTGCTACATCTATTGAGTAGAGACCAGAGATGCTGTAAAACATGTTACAGTGCTCAGGACAGGCCCCCACAATAAGTTTCCCAGTTCAAAATGTCAATATTCCTGCTCTATGGCATATGGGTTCTCTGTGGAAGGGATGAATTGCTGAAGAATATAGATAGGACCTCTAGATAGTAAGAAGAAAGAGGAAAACACATCAATAATTGCTTCCAGATAGAATGTTATGGAATGCCAAATAGAAAGGGAAAGAATTTGTGGGACAATAAGGTATTACTCTATCTGGTGGCAGATTTGAATAGATGAATACTTTCAAGAATGCCTTTGGAAGGCTGTTTGGGGGAATAGACATGGGTTTGTATCCTAACCTTGTAATTTACTACCTATGTAAACTTGGTGAATTATTTAATCCGTCTGTAAATTTGCTAAATACAGTGTCAATGTATAGAAATTAATTGCATTTCTCTCTATAACAACAAATATCTCAAGTATTAAATTTAATAAAAATATAATTTATAATAGCATCCATAAAATACACGTAATCAAAACTAGAAAAGTATTTTAAGATTTCTATCTAGAAAGGAAATAAAAATATTGAGAGTAAATTTAGAAAACGTACATAGTTGAAGAATATACTAATTTCATGGTTTGGAAGACTCAATAGTGAACAGACCAAATGCAATACCAATCAAAATACCACCCCATCCCCTCTTAGGTCTACAGTTTTAATTCTTGATTTCCTTTGGGATCTGTCATCTGAAAGTGGGAATAACAATATTTATCTCATGGTGGTGATGTTAAGTTTAAATGAGATAATCATGTAAATAGATTAATATTCAACACATGCTAGACATTATCATTACCAGCTCCATGAGACACTGGTGCTTAAAATGATTCTTGAAGGCGGGAGAAATTTTCCAAGAATGAAATGCAGAGTTAGGCAGCATAAGAGCATTCCAGATTGTAGGCAATCCGGGGCAAAAGCTTAAGCCATGAAGCAGTACTCATTAAGGGAACTCTTAGTATTTTGTTGGGTTGGGACCAAGCTTACACACAGGGTAAAGGTGTCAGAAGGGACTGAAGGGGTTGTCAGAAGCCAGATCGGCCGTCTTTTCACACTCTTACCATAGATTCCTATTTGCTTTATTCTAGTTGTAAATCAATGGCCTTCTTTTCCTTTCAAAACTTAATTCTAAGTCATCACCAGTATCCTTGGATTTTTAAAACTGAGAGAAGATACATCTGGTTTGACTTGAGGCTGACATAGTGGTTGTAAGGAAAACCACAGATTTCCTTAAAAAATCATGCCTCATCCTGCAAATTCAGTGATGGATAAAGATGTTCCTTGTTGTATCAGAAGTCCTTATCAAGAGACCCCACAGGGAAGTCAGATCTTGGGATGATCTATGGCTTCCAAACCCACTGACTCTTTCCCACATGGAGATTCTCCAAGGCATGCAGAGGTGCTGTCTGGAGCACAGCTGGAAAGGAGGATGAGAAATAATCCTATGAGACTGAATTAAGCTCAGTGACCTGTTCAGCTTTAAAAGGCCTGAGAAAGATACAGATTTTTGAAAGAAATACAAGGTCACTTATAATAATATGCCTTTTAAAGGATTTAAAGAGGGGAGAAACAAATTACTAGATAAAGATTAATGCATTTCATTTTTCTTCAAAATTCTACCTTGCAAGGATAAACAAAATGAAGAAAAAGACAGCAGAATGGACATTAGCCTGTATTTTCTTCTCAGATGGTAGAGAATACAAATTTCAGGGCTTAAGGTGAAGACATTCACCCCACCAACTCTGTGGGGAAGGACAAAGAAAAAAGCAATATGCTCTATACTTCATTTCTATTCTAACCATCAAATCTCCAACAATTTCCCCTTAAAATATAAAAATGAAAATAAATTGCATTCAAATGCACAAGGAGAGATAAGAAGGATGTGATTTGTTTTTGTTGTTATTTCTTTATAGTTCAAATACGTCTGTGGCTTTTTTTTTTTTTTTCAGAATGACAAGTGCTCCTGTTCTAAGATGCAGTCAGTCTGTGTTCCCTGGGGCGGGGGGTGCTCAGCAATCAGCAAGTTGCTATGCTGTATTCTGAGGGTAAGATGAGATCAGGCAGGGGGCCAGGGGCCTGTCAGTGTTCTTGTACAAACTACGGAGGGTATGAGACACACAAATTGATTGGCATTACGCTCTACACTGTCAGTCACTGACATGGTGAAATGAAATGTCATCCTCTGGGGCTCTCCTAGAAGTAGCCCCCAGGATTTGCATGGTTCTACTCTATTCTCACCATTTTCTAAAAACATACATTGCCACCTAACAGAGGAGACTGAGAAGAGTTGAAAATTTTGTCTCCTTTTAATAATTTCTTCTCTTTCCATGTAACCTTCCTAGCACCCAGCTGGCACTCAGGGGCTGTCCCAGAGCTTCCATTTGGAGGAAGTGCACACACATTGTGTGTTCACCCGGGATCCTGGGCTGCTACTGCTAGCAGAGATTAGTACCCAAAGGACATGCCTCCTGTGTTCTCCCAGGGATAGAATGTGTGTATTCACAGGGAAACGTGCCTCCAAAGTGCTAAGAATGGCCATACCATCTTTATCATTATTTTGCAAAATCTATGCGCCACCCAAACTGTTTCCGTAAATCAATCAATCTTTCTCTTTCCTTCTTTCTTTTTCTTTTATTCTCCTTCTCTCCCTCTCCCCCTCCTTCTTTCTTTCTTTCTTTCCTTCTCCTTTGGAATAAATAAGAATTTATTCCATAAATTCTTATTGAGCGTGTGCTCTGTGCTGAGCACTGTTCTAGTTGGTGAAAAAGCGGTAAACAAAACAGGCAAAACCCCTCCCGACATTCTATGAGTTAAGATTGAAAATACACAAGTAAGCTGTAAGTAAAATACCTACTAAGTTAGAGGGAGATCCCTGTCATAGAAAATACTAAAGCAAGGCTGTAGGATAGGTAATGCCGGGGTAAGATCTGGTTGCAGTTGGCAAAGAGAGCCTCAGGCAGCAGGAACAGAGCAGACAAAGCGCATGTCCGCTCCGCTGGAGGACTGAGGAGTGGACACTGGCAGAAGCAGAGCGGGTGAGAAGGAGCGTAGGACAGGTGGGGACGGAGACGTAACTGCAGGGGTGGGCGGCTCCCATTTGGCCTTGCGGGCCACTTTGGCTTTTACTCGGCTGAGTGTAATAACAAGCGGGTTAAGTTTGCCTCGATTGCACACTACCTCCTCGTAGCAATCTTCTCCCCTCATTGGTGGCATTCCTCGTCCCGTTCCCTCTCAGATGGCCTGCAGTTTTTACTCTTGATTTCCTGTGGGGTCCTGTTCTTAGGAATAGATCTGAAAAACATACTCACAATGAGTTAGGGGACTGCTATCTCTGGAAAGTTGGTGGGGGACATTCCTTTAATAAAATTTCTCTGCCATTTGGGTTTATGTCAGAATTCATTAGGTCAGTGCCCTGCTTTTGTATCCTGTTGCAGTCAGGGAGAACCAAACCCTTTTGCAATTTCTGTTTTCCATATTCACACTTGGGTGCGTGGATTAGTTATCTAACCAGAAGGACAAGGGAAAAACTGTACGGAAAAACTGCAGAAAGGGCACATTAAAGTAGGTCAAAATTTATGCAGAAATATTAACTAAGTGAAACTATGTATGATGAGTCAGAATACAGCCATCAACTTTGTGATTTCTGGGTTGGGAGGAATAAGATTCTTGCAGATACTAATTTTCCATGGATTTGTGGAATGAAGGAGCTGCCTGCATGTCATGGTGGCTTGAGGAGAGCTGAAAGTCTCCCAGGTGCCAAATGCTTCCCATATTTTATCATAGTGCAAGGAATGCAGATAAAAGGAATTGATGATTGATTGTAGGTTATCTGGGAGTAGTGACTTAATACTTAATAATCAGTAATTGATGCCATAGCTGGGATTAATCCATTTGATTGGCTTATTTTCCAGCTGGAGATAAGAGCCACCATGTATTAGTTCAGATATAGAAGAAAGGGGAGAATTCAGGAAAGATCCAGAAAATGGAACTCTATCTATGTGGGACTTCTTACTGAGAAGCCATGGCTGAAGCTTGTGTGTGTGTGTGTGTGTGTGTGTGTGTGTGTGTGTGTGTGTAACTACCATACCACTGTAGGGTGTGGTTTATCTCCCCAACTCCTAAAATAGTACCTGGAACATAATAGGTACTCAAAATATATTTTTTTATTTACTGAGTAAATGGATGGTGAAAAGATGAGAGTAAGGAAAAGCTACGTTATAAATACCTCTCAGGGAGGGAGTATTTTTGACTAAGGAGAAAAACGGCTGCTTGAAGTGACTTTTCTGAGGGCAGGGCTGACATAGTGAAAGGATAAAAGCATGGTGGGTGGTAGGGAGGGGACAGTGTAAGGAGTGGGGTAAAGAGGTCACTACCAAGCAAGCCTTGTCACCTTTATAATCTGTCTCAGATTTAAAATAAAACAAAACAAAAGCAAACAAACAAACAAAAAACAGTTGGTCTACAAGTACCCTACAGACATGGCACTGATACCAAAAGCCTGAGGGCAGGCCATCCTCTGCATCTCCATTGCCTCAGAGCAAGTAAGGGGCCCGGATCTCATTTGAAGAGAGAGTGTTCTTGTCACCCAAGGTACAGATGTGTTTTGGAAGTTGTTCAT
The DNA here is from genome assembly GCF_028021215.1 of Eschrichtius robustus. Classification (NCBI taxonomy): domain Eukaryota; kingdom Metazoa; phylum Chordata; class Mammalia; order Artiodactyla; family Eschrichtiidae; genus Eschrichtius; species Eschrichtius robustus. The sequence goes on from NC_090838.1 coordinate 41,323,912, forward strand.
GTTTGGAGGGAGAGAGAGAGAGAGTGAGAGTGAGAGAGTGAGAGAGAGAGAGAGAGAGCGAGAGAGAGAGAGAGATTTCCAGTATTTTATTTCTTTTTATTTTATTTTTGGGCCACACAATGCTGCTTGTGGGATCTTAGTTCCCCAACAAGGCATCAAACCCCGGCCCCGGCAATGAAAGCGCCAATTTCTAACCACTGGACCGCCGGGGAATTCCTTCCAGTATTTTAAAATAGGCTAGTAAGTTGAGGAAACAACACTGGCCTGGAATTGTACCATTATAGGGGAGGCTGGCTTCTCTATCAGGCAAATCTGAATTTGTCTGATGTTGTATACTTGGGAATATATCAGAATCACATGGGGAACCTTTTAAAAATGGAGGTCTCTAGGCCCACAGTGATTCAGGTCTACTGAATTACAACTTGTTCTTTTTGGTTTTTTGTTTCAAATAAATTTTTCCAAGTTGGAATCTTGGGAATAGGAAGCTATCTGGGTAGGGGTCAGAGCCACCTTTGACAAGTCTCTTACACTTATCAATTTCATCTTCCTCCTTTGAAAAATGGAAGTACTAATAGTAACTTCCCTTATTGCATGTAGCATTACAATGTCCAATACACATTGTACAGTTAATGTACAGTTTTGCCTTATCGTACACCAGCTATGTAACCTTGGTTCCATGCTCTTCTTAGTTATTAACACTTTTTATGTAAATCATCCCCTTATCTCAAGGGACAAGATTTAGAAGTCAAAAACTCGGGTTTTAGAGTCAGTTATTCAGAATTCTGCACTGCCGCCTACTTGCTGGGCAATTTGCAAAAGATCTCTGAAGCTAGTTTGCACGTGTGTGTATGTGTGTTTGTGGTTTCTTTTCATCTGAAAAAGGAAGATAATATCCATAATATATCACAGGGATGGTAGAAGGACAAAGATAGTATGATGCCTTTAAAGCACTCAGCATCCTGCCTGGCAGAGTGAGAGCTCAAACATTGCTTTCAGGTTAATTGCATTGCATTCCAAACCAGAGTTCACTGTGTGAAATGAAATTCTGTTTTAATTGTGAAAGGAACATGCAATGAGAGGCATCAGTAGGGAAGGTATGATTTAAGACCATTTTAAGGGTAGGGATAGCAAACTAAGTTTCTGCAAATAATTGAGGGGTGGAAGCAGGAAAGAGGGACTTTGGCTATGCATTTGGAAATAAGTAGCATACAGTCAAGTCCATCTAGAGAAGACATTCTCAAAGGCTGCTCAGAACATCAGAATTTTAAACCTTAAGGAAACCCAAAAACCAAGGCCAAGCATGGTTAAATAACTTGCCTGAGATCACAGAATGGCAGACTTAAGACGAGCTGAATTCTAGTATGTTGTACAGATGTTTAATATAGTCCAAATGAGTGAAAAATAGCTATAGCAAAAGTAGTTACTGAAAATATCCACATTTATGTTCCATAGTCCCAATTTTTAAGCCTGATGACCTTACCACCATGTAGCAATCTAGCCTCTGTTTGTTTTATAGTATTAGTGCAGTGATTGAAATATGGGTGAGTTTCTTCATTTGTGAATGAGGGTTAAAAATGGTATCTTCCAAGGAAGATCACTGTGAGGCTTACATTCAAAGGACTCAGCATGGTTCCCAAAGCACAGCAATTGTTAAAATTTGGTAACTGGTAATATTATTGCTGTTAGTTGCTTCCTTAGGAAATGTATCAATGTTTTCCTCTTCCAAATGTGTGCATTTAGGCCGAAATCATCACCATTAATACAAAGCTCAGACACTCTAGAAGGAATTTCAGGGATCAGCTGGACACGGAAGTAATTTGGGTGATCAGGTACTTCTTGGAACCCCTGATATGGACTTTGATGATTCTAGAAATCCCCAAGAATAGAAAGGAACTGATGTTGAGAATATGCTTACTATGTTCCTGATGTTCTTCCAGGCAATTTATGCACATTTGCTCATATTTCCCTTATAACACCCCCTTTAGGTAATCAATAATGATACAGATGAAGAAACTGAGTTTCTGAGACATTAAATAACTTAGCAAAAATCATAATTAGTGGTACAGCATGAATTCAAACTCTGCTTTGTCTTCTTCTTCTCTTCTTCTCCCTCTCCCTCTCCTCCTCCTCCCGCTTCTTCTTCCTCTTTTTCTTTTTTTTAAACATCTTTATTAGAGTAAAATTGCTTTACAATGGTGTGTTAGTTTCTGCTTTATAACAAAGTGAATCAGTTATACATACACATATGTCCCCATATCTCTTCCCTCTTGCATCTCCCTCCCTCGCACTGTCCCTATCCCACCCCTCTAGGTGGTCACAAAGCACTGGCCTGATCTCCCTGTGCTATGCGGCTGCTTCCCACTAGCTATCAATTTTACGTTTGGTACATAGTGTATATATGTCCATGCCACTCTCTCACTTTGTCCCAGCTTACCCTTCCCCCTACCCATGTCCTCAAGTCCATTCTCTATGTCTGCATCTTTATTCCCGGCTTCCCCTAGGTTCTTCTGACCATTTTTTTTCCTTTTTTTTAGATTCCATATATATGTGTTAGCATACGGTATTTGTTTTCTCTTTCTGACTTACTTCACTCTGTATGACAGTCTCTAGGTCCATCCACCTCACTACAAATAACTCAGTTTCGTTTCTTTTTATGGCTGAGTAATATTCCATTGTATATATGTGCCACATCTTCTTTATCCATTCATCTGTTGATGGACACTTAGGTTGCTTCCACATCCTGGCTATTGTAAATAGAGCTGCAATGAACATTGTGGTACATGACTCTTTTTGAATTATGGTTTTCTCAGGGTATATGCCCAGTAGTGGGATTGCTGGGTCATATGGTAGTTCTATTTTTAGTTTTTTAAGGAACCTCCATACTGTTCTCCATAGTGGCTGTATCAATTTACATTCCCACCAACAGTGCAAGAGGGTTCCCTTTTCTCCACACCCACTCCAGCATTTACTGTTTCTAGATTTTTTGATGATGGCCATTCTGACCGGTGTGAGATGATATCTCATTGTAGTTTTGATTTGCATTTCTCTAATGATTAATGATGTTGAGCATTCTTTCATGTGTTTGTTGGCAATCTGTATATCTTCTTTGGAGAAATGTCTATTTAGGTCTTCTGCCCATTTTTGGATTGGATTGTTTGTTTTTATGATATTGAGCTGCATGAGTTGGTTGTATGTTTTGGAGATTAATCCTTTGTCAGTGGCTTCATTTGCAAATATTTTCTCCCATTCTGAGGGTTGTCTTTTCATCTTGTTTATGGTTTCCTTTGCTGTGAAAAAGCTTTTAAGTTTCATTAGGTCCCATTTGTTTATTTTTGTTTTTATTTCCATTTCTCTAGGAGCTGGGTCAAAAAGGATCTTGCTGTGATTTATGTCATAGAGCGTTTTGCCTATGTTTTCCTCTAAGAGTTTGATGGTGTCTGGCCTTACATTAAGGTCTCTAATCCATTTTGAGTTTATTTTTGTGTATGGTGTTAGAGAGTGTTCTAATTTCATTCTTTTACATGTAGCTGTCCTGTTTTCCCAGCACCACTTATTGAAGAGGCTGTCTTTTCTCCACTGTATATTCTTGCCTCCTTTATCAAAGATAAGGTGACCATATGTGCGTGGGTTTATCTCTGGGCTTTCTATCCTGTTCCATTGACCTATATTTCTGTTTTTGTACCAGTACCATAGTGTCTTGATTACTGTAGCTTTGTAGTATAGTCTGAAGTCCGGGAGCCTGATTTCTCCAGCTCCGTTTTTCTTTCTCAAGATTGCTTTGGCTATTCGGGGTCTTTTGTGTTTCCATACAAATTGTGAAATTTTTTGTTCTAGTTCTGTGAAAAATGCCAGTGGTAGTTTGATGGGGATTGCATTGAATCTGTAGATTGCTTTGGGTAGTAGAGTCATTTTCACAATGTTGATTCTTCCAATCCAAGAACATGGTATATCTCTCCATCTATTTGTATCATCTTTAATTTCTTTCATCAGAGTCTTATAATTTTCTGCATACAGGTCTTTTGTCTCCTTAGGTAGGAGAAATATTCCAGAGATTTTATTCCTAGATATTTTATTCTTTTTGTTGCAATGGTAAATGGGAGTGTTTTCTTAATTCTTTCAGATTTTTCATCATTAGTGTATAGGAATGCAAGAGATTTCTGTGCATTAATTTTGTATCCTGCTACTTTACCAAATTCACTGATTAGCTCTAGTAGTTTTCTGGTATCATCTTCAGGATTCTCTATGTATAGTATCATGTCATCTGGAAACAGTGACAGCTTTACTTCTTCTTTTCCAATTTGGATTCCTTTTATTTCTTTTTCTTCTTTGATTACTGTGGCTAAAACTTCCAAAACTATGTTGAATAACAGTGGTGAGAGTGGGCAACCTTGTCTTGTTCCTGACCTTAGTGGAAATGGTTTCAGTTTTTCACCATTGAGGACTATGTTGGCTGTGGGTTTGTCATATATGGCCTTTATTATGTTGAGGAAAGTTCCCTCTATGCTTACTTTCTGGAGAGTTTTTATCATAAATGGGTGTTGAATTTTGTCAAAAGCTTTCTCTGCACCTATTTAGATGATCATATGGTTTTTCTCCTTCAATTTGTTAATATGCTGTATGACGTTGATTGATTTGTGTATACAGAAGAATCCTTACATTCCTGGGATAAACCCCACTTGATCATGGTGTATGATCCTTTTAATGTGCTGTTGGATTCTGTTTGCTAGTATTTTGTTGAGGATTTTTGCATCTATGTTCATCAGTGATATTGGCCTGTAGTTTTCTTTCTTTGTGACATCTTTGTCTGGTTTTGGTATCAGGGTGATGGTGGCCTCATAGAATGAGTTTGGGAGTGTTCCTCCCTCTGCAATATTTTGGAAGAGTTTGAGAAGGATAGGTGTTAGCTCTTCTCTAAATGTTTGATAGAATTCGCCTGTGAAGACATCTGGTCCTGGGCTTTTGTTTGTTGGAAGATTTCTAATCACAGTTTCAATTTCAGTGCTTCTGATTGGTCTGTTCATATTTTCTATTTCTTCCTGGTTCAGTCTCGGAAGGTTGTCATTTGCCTCGGAAGGCATTTCTAAGAATCTGTCCATTTCTTCCAGGTTGTCCATTTTATTGGCATATAGTTGCTTGTAGTAATCTCTCATGATCCTTTGTATTTCTGGAGTGTCAGTTGTTACTTCTCCTTTTTCATTTCTAATTCTATTGATTTGAGTCTTCTCCCTTTTTTTCTTGATAAGTCTGACTAATGGTTTATCAATTTTGTTTATCTTCTCAAAGAACCAGCTTTTAGTTTTATTGATCTTTGCTATTGGTTCCTTCACTTCCTTTTCATTTATTTCTGATCTGATCTTTATGATTTCTTTCCTTCTGCTAACTTTGGGGGTTTTTTGTTCTTCTTTCCCTAATAGCTTTAAGTGTAAGGTTAGGTTGTTTGTTTGAGATGTTTCTTGTTTCTTAAGGTAGGCTTGTATAACTATAAACTTCCCTCTTAGAACTGCTTTTGCTGCATCCCATAGGTTTAGGGTCGTTGTGTTTTCATTGTCATTTGTTTCTAGGTATTTTTTGATTTCCTCTTTGATTTCTTCAGTTATCTGTTGGTTATTAAGTAGTCTGTTGTTTAGCCTCAATGTGTTTGTATTTCTTACAGATTTTTTCCTGTAATTGATATCTAGTCTCATAGCGTTGTGGTCGGAAAAGATATTTGATATGAGTTCAATTTTCTTAAATTTACCAAGGCTTGATTTGTGACCCAAGATATGATCTATCCTGGAGAATGTTCCATGAGCACTTGAGAAGAAAGTGTATTCTGTTGTTTTTGGATGGAATGTCCTATAAATATCAATTAAGTCCATCTTGTTTAATGTATCATTTAAGGCTTGTGTTTCCTTATTTATTTTCGTTTTGGATGATATGTCCATTGGTGAAAGTGGGGTGTTAAAGTCCCCTACTATGATTCTGTTACTGTTGATTTCCCCTTTTATGGCTGTTAGTATTTGCCTTATGTATTGAGGTGCTCCTATGTTGGGTGCGTAAATATTTACAATTGTTATACCTTCTTCTTGGATTGATCCCTTGATCATTATGTAGTGTCCTTCTTTGTCTCTTGTAATAGTCTTTGTTTTAAAGTCTATTTTGTCTGATATGAGAATTGCTACTCCAGCTTTCTTTTGATTTCCATTTGCATGGACTATCTTTTTCCATCCCCTCACTTTCAGTCTGTATGTGTCCCTAGTTCTGAAGTGGGTCTCTTATAGACAGCATATATACGGGTCTTTTTTTTGTATCCATTCAGCCAGTCTATGTCTTTTGGTTGGAGCATTTAATCCATTTACATTTAAGGTAATTATCGATATGTATGTTCCTATGACCATTTTCTTAATTGTTTTGGGTTTATTATTGTAGGTCTTTTCCTTCTCTTGTGTTTCCTGCCTAGAGAAGTTCCTTTAGTATTTGTTGTAAAGCTGGTTTGGTGGTGCTGAATTTTCTTAGCTTTTGCTTGTCTGTAAAGCTTTTAATTTCTCTGTCAAATCTGAATGAGATCCTTGCTGGGTAGAGTAATCTTGGTTCTAGGTTTTCTCCTTCATCACTTTAAATATATCCTGCCACTCCCTTCTGGCTTGCAGAGTTTCTGCTCAAAGATCATCTGTTAACCTTATGGGGATTCCCTTATGTGTTATTTATTGTTTTTCCCTTGCTGCTTTTAATATTTTATCTTTGTATTTAATTTTTGATAGTGTGATTAATATGTGTCTTGGCGTGTTTCTCCTTGGATTTATCCTGTATGGGACTCTCTGTGCTTCCTGGACTTGATTAACTATTTCCTTTCCCATATTAAGGAAGTTTTCCACTATAATCTCTTCAAATATTTTCTCAGTCCCTTTCTTTTTCTCTTCTTCTTCTGGGACCCCTATAATTCGAATGTTGGTGCATTTAATGTTGTCCCAGAGGTCTCTGAGATTGTCCTCAATTCTTTTCATTCTTTTTTCTTTATTCTGCTCTGCAGTAGTTATTTCCACTATTTTATCTTCCAGGTCACTTATCCGGTCTTCTGCCTCAGTTATTCTGCTATTGATCCCTTCTAGAGAATTTTTAATTTCTTTTATTGTGTTGTTCATCACTGTTTGTTTGCCCTTTAGTTCTTCTAGGTCCTTGTTAAACATTTCTTGTATTTTCTCCATTCTATTTCCAAGATTTTGGATCATCTTTACTATCATTACTCTGAATTCTTTTTCAGGTAGACTGCCTATTTCCTCTTCATTTGTTAGGTCTGGTGGGTTTTTGCCTCACTCCTTCATCTGCTGTGTGTTTCTCTGTCTTCTCATCTTGCTTAACTTTCTGTGTTTGGGGTCTCCTTTTTGCAGGCTGCAGGTTCGTAGTTTCCATTGTTTTTGGTGTCTGTCCCCCGTGACTAAGGTTGTTTCAGTGTGTTGTGTAGGCTTCCTGGTGGAGGGGACTAGTGCCTGTGTTCTGGTGGATGAGGCTGGATCTTGTCTTTCTCGTGGGCAGGTCCACGTCTGGTGGTGTGTTTTGGAGTGTCTTTGGCCTTATTATGATTTTAGGCAGCCTCTGTGCTAATGGATGGGGTTGTGTTCCAGTCTTGCTAGTTGTTTGGCATAGGGTTTCCAGCACTGGAGCTTGCTTGTCGTTGAGTGGAGCTGGGTCTTGGCGTTGAGATGGAGATCTCTGGGAGATTTTCGCCGTTTGATAGTACGTGGAGCTGGGAGGACTCTTGTGGACCAGTGTCCTGAACTTGGCTCTCCCACCTCAGTGGCACAGCCGTGACGCCTGGCTGGAGCAACAAGAGCCTGTCCTCCACATGGCTCAGAGTAAAAGGGAAGAAAGAAAGAAAGAAAGAATAGAAAATAAAATAAAAGTAAAATAAAGTTATTAAAATAAAAAATACTTATTAAGAAAAAAAAATTTTTTTAAGTAAAACAAACAAACAAACAAAAAAATGGACAGACAGAACCCTAGGACAAATGGTAAAAGCAAAGCTACACAGACAAAATCACACACAGAAGCATACACATACACACTCACAAAAAGAGAAAAAGGGAAATATGTATATATATATCGTTGCTCTCAAAGTCCACCTCCTCAATTTGGGATGATTTGTTGCCTATTCAGGTATTCCACAGATGCAGGGTACACCAAGTTGACTGTGGAGATTTAATCCACTGCTCCTGAGGCTGCTGGGAGACATTTCCCTTTCTCTTCTTTGTTCGCACAGCTCCTGGGGTTCAGCTTTGGATTTGGCCCCGCCTCTGTGTGTAGGTCGCCTGAGGGCATCTGTTCTTCGCTCACACAGGACGGGGTTAAAGGAGCAGCTGCTTCGGGGGCTCTGGCTCACTCAGGCCGGGGGGAGGGAGGGGTACAGATGCGGGGCGACACTGCGGCGGCAGAGGCGTCGTGACGTTGCAGCAGCCTGAGGCGCGCCGTGCATTCTCCCAGGGAAGTTGTCCCCGGATCACGGGACCCTGGCAGTGGCGGGCTGCACAGGCTCCCGGGAGGGGCGGTGTGGATAGTGACCTGTGCTCGCACACAGGCTTCTTGGTGGCGGCAGCAGCAGCCTTAGCGTCTCATGCCCGTCTCTGGGGTCCGCGCTGATAACCGCGGCTCGCGCCCGTCTCTGGAGCTCCTTTAAGCGGCGCTGTTAATCTCCTCTCCTCGCGCACCAGGAAGCAAAGAGGCAAGAAAAAGTCTCTTGCCTGTTCGGCAGCTACAGACTTTTTCCCGGACTCCCTTCTGGCTAGGCGTGGCGCACTAGCCCCCTTCAGGCTGTGTTCACGCCGCCAACCCCAGTCCTCTCCCTGCGATCCGACCGAAGCCCGAGCCTTGGCTCCCAGCCCCGCCCGCCCCGGCGAGTGAGCAGACAAGCCTCTCCGGCTGGTGAGTGCTGCTCGGCGCCGAGCCTCTGTGCGGGAGTCTCTCCGCTTTGCCCTCCGCACCCCTGTGGCTGCGCTCTCCTCCATGGCTCCGAAGCTTCCCCCCTCTGCCACCTGCAGTCTCCGCCCGCGAAGGGGCTTCCTAGTGTGTGGAAACCTTTCCTCCTTCACAGCTCCCTCCCACTGGTGCAGGTCCCGTCCCTATTCTTTTGTCTCTGTTTTTTCTTTTTTCTTTTGCCCTACCCATGTACGTGGGGAGTTTCTTGACTTTTGGGAAGTCTGAGGTCTTCTGCCAGCGTTCCGTAGGTGTTCTGTAGGGGTTGTTCCACATGTAGCTGTATTTCTGATGTGTTTGTGGGGAGGAAGGTGATCTCGCGTCTTACTCTTCCACCATCTTTAAGCTCCTTCCTCTTTTTCTTCTTCTTCTTTCTTAAGCAGTTGAAAGTTTTCAGATTAAATTCTTTCATTCTTTCAGCCAGGCAACAATTACTTGTTAGTCACTTACTCTGTGGTAGGATGGTGTTAATCTATAGTGAGAATGATGATAAAAGTTTAATCATGAAGAGTGAGAGATAAAGGTACTGACCTAAGTAACTTGGGAAATAAATGGAGTCTGTATAACTAAAGGCTAAAGGAAGTGTACATAAGCACTGTACTCCAGTATGGGTTAAAAAGTCTGATAATTCTATACGTGTATACTGGAATTGAACAATTGAGTACTAAACGGATGATAGCTGGTGGGAGCCAGGGTTTTTCCTGTTGCAGTGAGATTTTACAGATAAGCATGAGGGGAATACCATAATGATCCATGTGATCATGGATGAGAGTTGGAGACATCCGTATGAACTCATGTTTATAACTTACTATCGAGATAGACGGTTACATACATAAACATTTACAGATATGTGCATATGCACTAGTTAGGATACACACATACATGCCCTTGCTCTGTCAGAGGAAGAGATCCACAGTTAACGACAATTCAGTCACAATGAGCACATCTAGCTCTCAGATCTTTGTTTCTGTTTTTTTTTTAATAAATTTATTTATTTTATTTTATTTATTTTTGGCTGTGTTGGGTCTTCATTGCTGCACGCAGGTTTTCTCTAGTTGTGGCGTGCAGGGGCTACTCTTTGTTGAGGTGCACGAGCTTCTCATTGCAGTGGCTTCTCTTGTTGTGGAGCACGGGCTGTAGGCACGTGGGCTCCGGTAGTTGTGGCATGCAGGCTCAGCAGTTGTGGCTCACGGGCTTAGTTGCTCCATGGCATGTGGGATCTTCCCGGACCAGGGCTCGAACCCATGTCCCCTGCATTGGCAGGCAGATTCTTAACCACTGTGCCACCAGGGAAGCTCCGTCAGATCTTTGTTTCTAATACCATTCTACGATTCAAGAAATCAGAGTTTCTTGGAAAAACAGCTGATTCTAGGACTGTGGCAGAAAATGTGCAAGATAAGCTAGGTCTTAGAGTGTCAAGAAGTACAAAAGTGCTTAAAGAGAAAAGAAACAGAATATAGTGGTGGGAATATATCAAAGGGACACAGAAGCCAACTTGAAAGAGCTCCCAATGGCCAAAGATGGAAACACTGAACAACAATAAGGTAGTATTGGATTAAAGCCTAAAGTGTAAAATAAGTGTCCGTGAGTCTGTACTAATATAAATAAATGAATAAATAACTAAATTGAGAAGAGAGACATCTCCTGAACAGAATTCCAAATAGTTTATGTAGCTACCCCACCCTCAGAGATAGAACATAACTCTCCACTCCTTAGGTGTGGACTATACATTGTGACTTCCTTCCAAAGAGCACAGCATGGAAAAGGGCAAACAAGAATCACTGTACATTTCAGAAAAGTGATACAAATGCCTCAGTCAAGGTGATCAAGGTCAACATCAACTGTAGTAAATCATACGGATAGTATATACCCTTGATTTGATGGGACGAAAATGACTCTACCATTATGGTTTTCCTCCCCACCTCCCCAAAAACCTATAACTCCAGTGTAATCATGTTAGAAACATTAAACAAATCTCAGTAGAAGGATATTTTACAAAATACCTGACAAGTAATCCTCAAAACTGTTAAAGTCACTAAAATAAGGGAAGTCTGAAAAATAGTCACAGCCAAAAAACAAAGTTGTCACAGTTTAAGGGGACATGATGACTAAATGTAATGTGATATCCTGGAAGGCATACTGGAATGGGATAACGATGTTAGTAAAAACAAGAACTATGAACAAACTATGGGCTTTAGTTAATAATAATGTATCAATGTTGGTTCATTAGTTGTAACAAATGTATCATTCTAATATAAGTTGTTAATAATAGTGGAAATTGGGTGAGAGTTTATGGGAAATCTCTCTGTCTTATCTTTGCAACTTTTTCTGTCAGTTTCAACTGTTTTAAAATATAAAGTTTATCTAATGAAACAATGTAAGCATGGGTGCCTGGCCTCACAGTGATTGCAGTCTACTGGGGAAGGTATACTGGATTGGTTAGAGGGAGTAGAAGTGGTTGAACCAGCTAATGGGCTATTAAATAATACTACAGGAGATTACGGAACTTTAGACTATGTGGCAGTATTATAGACGTTGAAGGGGACAGGTTTTAGATTTCTTTAGGAGGTAAGTGAGCAGAATAGGAGAATGTTTAGACATAGCATTGGTTCAGACTTGCACAGACTGATGAATGGTGGTGGCACTGAGAAGATAGGAAAGATATATGATTGTCAAGGGATGACCATGGTTTGGGGGCATATTTGGTTTGTGGTATCAGAATAAAAGAAGACGATTTTATTCACTGCATATCTCAAAATCATGGTAAAGATCTAGTTTGGAGATAACATCATTTAACACATCTGCCTATGAGGGAGAATTAAATCCACAGGATGAGATCAAAGAGAGAACAAGTGTAGAGAAGGAAGAGAGCCTAGAACAAAGCCTTGAAGAACTCTAAAATGAATTGTCAGAGTAGAGTTAGGTGAGCTTGCAAAACGGATGGGCAAGAGCAGTAAAAAGATCAAGAGACAACAATGTCACAGAAGCCAAAGGAAAAGACTGTTTCAAGAAGGGAGTTGTCAGTGGGAACATCTCTGAGAAAAAAGTGAAACGAAGACTGGACATACCTGGGGATTTAGCAGGAGGAAGCTGTGATGGATCCACTGCTGCTGTGCCCAGACCCTTTGGGTCCCTTTTGTCATCCGTGCACTCTTCCTTGCTAGAGGGCTCTTATTCTAACAACTCACACCTATGGCTGTCTTTGAAGGACTTGTATCAGGCGGGAGCCACTTTGCCTGCACTTGCAGACCACTTTATAAAAATTTTTATTGCTGTATTGTTGATTTAACAATGTTAAAATGTGAAACTAACAAATGTTAGTTTCAGATGTACAGCAAAGTGAATCAGTCATATAAGAAATATATATATATATATATATATATATATATATATATATTCTTTTCCAGATTTTTTTCCCATATAGGTTATTACAGAACATTGAGCAGAGTTCCCTATGCTATACAGTAGGTCCTTGTTAGTTATCTATTTTAGGTATAGTAGTATGTATATGTTAATCGCAAACTTCTAATTTATCACTTCCCTGAACGTTTCCCCTTTGGTAACCATAAGTTTGATTTTGAGATCTGTGAGTTTCTTTCTGTTTCGTAAATAAGTTCACTTGTATCATTTTTTTCATTAGATTCCACATATAAGTGATATCATATGATATTTGTCTTTCTCTGTCTGACTTACTTCTAATCTCTAGGTCCATCCGTGTTGCTGCAAATGGCATTATTTCATTCTTTTTTATGGCTGAGTAATATTCCATTGTATATATGTACCACATCATCTTTACCCATGCCTCTGTCGATGGACATTTAGGTTGCCACTTTCTTACTTTATATGAAATCACCATTTCAGAGTCTGGTTCTGGGAAACCATCCAAAGACAAATGCCTATTTTAAAAAGTTTTTTTAAAAAACTCTCATTTGAAATGGGGCTAATTGAGAAAGTGAGTCCTTTCTGCTAGAGATTCCCCCCTTTTAAGGGGTAGTGCTATAGAACGAAAGGTCTAAGATCCCAATTTGCAAACCACTACACCACAATAAGCCACCGCTCCAGGAGGCCACTGAGACCTCCTGAGTCCTCATTATCTAGGACAGCCATGGTAGTATTCAGTGCCTTCTCTTTAGGGGAGAGGTGTGTGTGTGGGGGGGGCAAGTGTGGTACAGAGTACACTTTTGTGTTTCTATGAGGCGCCGAAATATGGAGGGAATCATGGCAGATACCGCATTCAAGGGCTACCAAAGAGAGAAAAGAAGAAGAAAAAAAGAAACAGGGAGAACCGTGTAGAAGCAAATGCAACTCCAACTACTTCTGGTACATGGTAGGGAGAAAGCTATGGAGATTTACAGTGGCCATGTGGCACTTATATAAGCACACATACTTGCCCACACACCACGTGATATGTTGGAATACCTCACACATGTTATATATGGAATGCCACTTTTAAAGGGGGAGATTTTAAATAGTATAATATAATTTCAGAGAGAAATGAGTCAGTTGTGAACATTTGAAAAGATAAACTGTCCATTTATCAATCTAGCAGAATCAGACATTTTGATCTAATTTCTCAAAATATTATCATTTATCAAGATAAAGGTCCAATCATTAGCATTTTAGATTTGTGGTATTCATTAGATTATAAGAGAGGGTTTACTTCTCAGAGCAACATGAATCAAAGACAGCTTTCAGGCAAAGACTATAAAAGTATATTGGTTTAAAACAACAATGGCATCCTATGGCAACAGAGAAATCAGTAAAAGGTTTTTTTAGGATCAATTCTTATATATTATGTTTAATTAGCTCATACATTAAAAATGTCTTTGTGTTTTGGATATGGCAAATGTGCTTTAAGTGCATAGATGATTTAAGGGGCTCCAGGGTGAGGAAAAAGCAGAATACAGCAAAGGCAAAGGGTGTGAGGTCATCCATTTACCTACTTACATAAACAGGCTGCCTGGAAGCACTCGTAGAGATGGTTAGCTGTGCACATGTGTGATGTCAGGGGACACAGGGGGGTCAGATGCCCTGTCTTCCTCTAGCTATTTATCATGTCTCTAACAAAGCTTTAGTGAACACAGGTATGGCAGTCATTGCTCTCTGTGTCCAGTATGTGTTTTTATCTGAAACAATTCCACCCACACCCCCTGCTCAAGGAAAGAAATTTTGCTCAGGAGCTGCCACTGATTGGACCAAGAGTGGTTACTTCCCCAAAGGTGGCCCACCCGTAGGCTAATCAGTAAGTCAATAGGTGTCCTGGTGCAAAAGTCATTATAAGAATGAGAGTTTGGGTTATTAGCTAGCTAATTAGGTCAGGGGTCTATAGACTTTTGATGGGAACATTGTAGAAGATTTTCTAGTTTGGAGGAGACACACATGAAGAAGACATTCAATGAGGGAAATCATGGGTTCTGTGAGAGATGCAGAGAGAATAAGTACTCAAAACTATTTTCGATCCTAGTATTCTAATTCCTTAGTTAAAGCCCCATCTTTTAAAGATTTCTTGAGTCTCTGCTCTTTGCAAATGAAAGCCCCAATAGTATAAGGAGACATTTGGATCCAGAAGGAAGAAATATGTACTTGCAGTTAGAATATATGGATTTGCACCTTAGTTCTTTTATTTAATAAGTAAGAGAATTTGGACAAATAATTTAGTCTCACTGGGACGTAGTTTCCTATATGATATTATTTTTTAGAGATGCTGTGAAGATTAAATGAGGTAATGTGTATGGCAGTGCTTGGTAAATAGTAGATGAATGGTAACATTTTTCCCCATATTCTGGTTTTAAAAGATGGATTTATGTAAGTAAGCATGCCCTTGGAGAAGGTAACACTGGGTATTTAGTAATGATATGAAGAGAGGCCGGTCCCAGTTACCATGTCCCAGAGGGGCTGGGCAAGGTTAAAGATCAGAATGGATCATGAGTCTGGGTGCCTGGTAGACAAATTTAGTTGCTATATTTATTTTCCATGGACTTGAAGCCTGTTTATTTTAAATTTTCTGAAATACCGAGTTCACTAAAGTTCCAAGGCTAATATATGAGGGAAGAGAGGGTCTGAGTTTCTCAGAAGACAAAGCAATGTCAATCTAAGCGGAAGTTATTATTTATAGCAGTGAGGTCTGTACACACCCACAGCTGGATAGAATTTCAAGTCAACTATGTGAGTACATTCTTCTTGTTAACCCTGGTATCATCTTCTGGAGAAGCCGAGAAATGTGAATACGTTTGCCTGATTCTTTACACAGTTACGGAAAAGTTCAAAACCATTTTTTTTGGTTTGTTTTGCCAGAGGAACTGTTATAAAGTTTTCTTTCTGATTGGCAGATACCTACCTAACAGTTTTCTTTTAATTGCACCTCTGAAACATAGAACTTTTGATTTGGAGGTTGAGGCTGGAGCTGAAGGCTAGAAGACAGAGAATCAGATCTAGTTCTAAATCTGGAAATTCAAATCAAAGAGCCAAGTTAGAAAAGCACAAATTAGTGGTCATCCTTCTGCACTCTGCACTTCAAACAAACTGCTTTGACTCATCTAGGCTGGCCAGTGTGTTAGCTATGGACTTAATATAGGCTTCTTAAACTGGGAAGTTTATATTGCTTTTTTCCTTCTCAGTCTCATCCAAGGCAGTTTGAATTCTAGATGTACCATATAAGGTTTCTACTGTTTGTTTGTTTGTATTTTCCTAAATTGAGATTATAATGATTGCTGGAAGAGATAGAAGTGATGTTCCTCTAGGGGAAAAAAAAAGGAAAAATAATATGAAGACTCATTATAACCCAGTAACACAGTGATGCGGAATATGAAATTTAGCCCTCAGGCAAACTTTTGCAAAGGTTCATCTTCTTGGCATAAAATTTTTCTCCATTATGTGCGTCTTTCCTGTACTCTTTACATATCTTGTACCTCCAAATAATAGAATTTTAGAGTCAAAAGAATTTCTAAATCCTTGGATAATTTCCATCCTTGTTCAGATGCGACAACTAAGGCACAAAGAAAATACTATGACATCACCCAGACATTTGGAGGCGTAAGCAGAATTACGTTCCAGGGTTCTTAACTCTCTCCCAGGTGGCTAGTCTTTCACAGATCACCCTATCTATAAGGCTGGCTCACCCAGTTCTATAGGAGACCATGCTTCTTGTCCATTCCACCCAGCTCTTTTGTGCACGCAGAAATCCCTCCTGCCTTAGCTCTAACTCCTCACCCAAACAAGGGACACTGATGTAGAAATCACCCCAGGTTCTCCCAACTTAACCAAATATGAGGTTCTTAATCTGGGTCACCTGTTTAGCTTTGGGGGTTATGAACTTTCTTAAATTTAATGCAAAAGTTTGGGCCCAAATACCTTCTGATAAGGGCCCATGGATTTCATCAAAGAGATTAAGAACTATGGCTTTCAAATATGAATTGTAAGCCAAATTCTTGGCTTTCTTGAATTTGGTGAGTGGCATTCCTCCAATGGTTCATCAGTTGCTATTGAAATGTCTAGCCCTAAATATGTTTTGCAAACATGTTCTGCTTCTTGAATCTCGTGGTAGTTAGCACCTTGTTTCCTGATGATGATAGATGGCTGGCATAGATGGTAACAGAGAGAGAAACACCAGATACTCAGGCACCACAAACTTTGAGTCAGACGTGTCAAATGAGCCCCGCTTCCATAAAGTCTTTCCTGATGACACTAAGAAACCAGCAAATCTAATCCATTTCCTCTAATCAAAAAAACTCTGATGTTATTTACTTCTTCATGGCACAGGGCACAGCTAAGTTTTATTCTTGAGCAAGAATTCTTCTGCACAGTCAATTGGTTAACCATGTAAAATAGTAGAATTTAAGAGATACAAGGAAAATCTCCAGTTTTCTCACTAGGCAGGTGAGATGAGTGGGGCCCAGGTCACTTTCCACCTTGTACCTGCATTACCTCATCCTCCTCTGGAAAAACCAGAGGGTCAAATAAGACTACTTTTCAGTTCAGATTTGAGTTCAGTACAAATCCTCATATTGTTTTCTTTCATCACATCATAAGGCTAAATTCAGGAAATGGACAGCTTGCTTGGAAATACTCAGAATGGATTTGTGCAGGTTGAGGTCTGTCTGCAAAATCCCTGGGCTCCAACACCCCTTGTGGCTTTGCTTTCAATGTAGAAACAGTGTCTATATTAAGTTTAGGA
This sequence comes from Eschrichtius robustus, assembly GCF_028021215.1. NCBI lineage: Eukaryota > Metazoa > Chordata > Mammalia > Artiodactyla > Eschrichtiidae > Eschrichtius > Eschrichtius robustus. The sequence continues at coordinate 41,341,031 of NC_090838.1, forward strand.
GGACAAGCATTACAATCATTTATTTGTTCATCATTAATTTATTCAATAAGTATTGGACACATATGAAGAGCCAAGCATCCTGCAAAGTGTTAAGGAGCATACGTATAAAAGGAAACCAAAACCAAACAAAAACCAAGGTCCCTGCGTTAAGCAGCTCATAATCTATCAATGGTATTTACTCCTGATATATTTATTGAACACTTACTGTATGCTGGAGACTTCCCTAAGCATTTCAGTTTTTTAATTTCATTTAATTTTCTTAATTTTATGAAATATTTTTAAAGTAAAACTTTTTAGGCAAATTGACCTCAGGCGCATGTTAAAGTTTTATTAAGTGTGATAACATAGGAACTACAAAGAAATATATTAAGATAGCTGAAATTGAGTTAAGGGTGGCGGGGAGAACTTACATACTCTGCAGCAATGCTGCTCAATGTGTCCTACAAATCAGGGTCAGTCTGCAAACCGTTTGCTACCTGAGACCAGGTATGTACAAAAATTGAGAGAAAGCGTTTAGACACTTCTATAGAAATTTGGTATTGCTGCAACAGTCAATGAATCGTTGTTGCTCTCATCCCACTGAACATGGTATAGATCATTTTATGGGTTTTTAGACTTACATGGTGAATTGTTTGTAGTGGTGTAAGGTAGACGGGTTCTCTAGAAAAAACAAGCTAACAACAACAACAAAAAACCTCACTTTGATTTGTAGGGTTTTCTGATTTCTGGTGTAAATACTCCCATCATGGCTGATTTCAAGCCACCAATGTAATGTCAAATACTGAAAATTTAACAATCAGCTCTCCTGGGCTAGCACAAGCCAGCTCCAGCACATCAGTGGGTGATGTGATCTGCATACTAGTCATGTAAGGTAGGACCACATGTTAATCCACGACAGATTAGGGGAAAAAAACTAGTCCTTCTGAAATTACAAGGTATAGATTACTGGCTAGTTGCACATTATTGTAAATTGTTCCTGTTTTTATTAGTTGATTTAGGTTAACCCTAAGACATGGTGGTCCAGAGCCATCTTCCCCAAGATGCAGTTGTGAAGAGGAGAACTTGACACGCTTACCAAGACCAATACTTCCACCTTCACCCTCTCCATTTTCCCAGTAGTTAATTCTGTTTAAGTTAACTTTCATTGTTTATCTTATTGTCGCTCAGCAGGTAGTTTTCACTGCTGAACCAAGAAATAGACTGATTGGCATTCAGTGGCTTTTTTTCAATCGGGAAGACTTGACCTTCAATTCTGCTAATTTTTCTTTTCTTATTTACTCGGTGATTTTCTCTCCTCCATTTTCTCTATACAGTTCTTCTGGAACACCTTAGATTTCTTGTCACTTTTTTCTTCTACTTTTTTTTAAACCATTTCAATGAGGTATAATTGATGTACAGAAGCTGTAGGTATTTGATGTATATAATCTCATGTGATTGGAGAGAAGTATACATGTGTGAAATTATCACCACAATCAATGCTATAAACCTATCCATCACCTCCGAAAGTTTCCTCCCACCCACTTTTTTAAATTTTTATTTTCCTTTTGCAGTAAGAGCATTTAACAGAAGATCTGCCCTCTTAACAAAATTTAAAATATACAATATACAATATTTTAAATTTTGCTAAATATTATTGATATTATTAGTATTATTAGTCATAAGCCCTGTTTTGTAGAGTAGATCTCCAGAACTTCTTTATCTTAAATAACAGAAACTTGGTATTCTTTGATCACCACCTCCCTCTTCCCTCCCACCTCCCAGCCCATTAGCAACCACAATTCTAATCTCCGTTTCTAATGAGTTTGACTGTTTTAGATTCCAAATATGTGAGATCATGTAGTATTTGTCTTTCTGTAACTGGCTTATTTCATTTAGCATAATGTCTTCTAGATTCATCCATGTTGTCACAAATGGCAGGATTTCCTTCTTTTATAAGGCTGAATAATATTCCATTGTATGTATATCCCACATTTTCTTTAAACATTCATCCGTTGATGGGCATTTAGGTTGTTTCCATATCTTGGCTAATGTGAATAATGCTGCAGTGAGCATGGGAGTGCAGATATCTCTTCAAGATCCAGGTGACTTCAGGGAGTTTGTGTTTCCCAAGGTTAAGCTGCTATGACCTACTTAATACTCTGTGCAGAACACCAGTTATGTAGTCCATATTGTGGTTGGCCAGGCCCAGCTGAACCTCTCTGAATTTTTACTCTAGAGAGGCAAAGAAAGGATCAGCCTTTGACTCTCCTCTTTCTGTAGTTTCTTCTTCGCCTCTGATCAAGACAAATAATCAAATAAAAAATGGGCAAAAGCACACTTTACCAAAGAAGAGATAGGATGGCAAACAAATACAAAAACTTTGGTCATTAAAGAAGTGCAAATAATAACTACAATGAGTACCACTGCATACTGGACAGAAATGGCTGAGATGAAAACAACGGCTGTAACTCCAACTGATAATACCAAGTGCTGGCCAGGTTGTGGGTCACTGGATCCCTAATATGTTACTAGTAGGAATGCAAAATGGTACAGCTACTTTGGAAAATGATTTAACTTATAAGGTTAAATCTATACCTACCATATAACACAACAGCAATCCTATTCCTAGGTATTTACCTGAGAGAATTGAAACTATCCATACAAAGATCTGAACATGGATGTCTAAGCAGCTTTAGTCATAATTGCCCAAAACATCCCAAGTGTCCATCAACTTGTGAATGAAAAAAATTCCCTACAATGGGATACTACTCAGTAATAAAAAAATGAAAGAAGCCCAAGGCAAAGATTGTATAATACTGGATGATTTCATTTATATTTACATATAAATATTTATATGTAGTTTAAGGCAAAACTATAGAGATAGGACAGAGAACGTGTCAGTGGTTGTCAGTGTCTGGGAGTGGGAGAAGGAATTGACTTTAAAAAGGCATGAGACAATTTGGTGGCAGTGATGGAAATATACTGTATTTTGATTGTGGTGGTGGTTACATGATTTTTTATATATATATACACACACATATATATATATATATGAGAGTGGCTACTTCAGCCCCAATCAAATAACCTTGAGATGACTGTAACCCTAGCCATCCCTTGACTGTAACCTCGTGAGAGACCTTGAGCTAGAACCCCCAGCTAAGCTGCCCCCAGATTTTTGACCAACAGAAACTGTAAGATAATAAGTGTTTGTTGTTTTAAGCTGATGTTTTGGGGTAATTTATTATGCAACTATATATATATATATATATATATATATATATATATATATATATATATACACACACACACACACACACACACACACACACACACATATCCTATTATGTGTTCTATCTATCTATCATCTATCTGTCTTTATTCCGACATAATCTGCATAGGTTTAGATCCACTGAAAGATATACTCACTTTATACAGAATACTTACAATGTAAATCTGAAACATTATCATTTGTATTATTTGCTTACTTCTTCCTCATGGTTGCCTTTTATCTACCTCACCTAAAGGGCTTGTCAAAATGATTCCCTATATAATCAAGAGAAGGACTTTCTTCAAAATCACGTATAACATTTATCATAAAAAGCCGTAATTTTAAACCGTTTATAATTTTTTAAATGGCAGTGCATTCATTCAATACAGTAATCACTTTTTGAGTCCTACCTCTGTACAAGACACCACGCCAGACACAGATGTCATACTGGTGTAAGAGATCCATGTAGTCTCCACTTTCATGGGCCCTACTGTCTAGAAGGGAAGGGAGACATTAAGCGAATAATCCAGCAACTGAATACAATTGTGATAAAATAACATGAAGGAGACAGGTGGGATTCAAATTGTTCAGTTTGGAAGGTACCTTATAGTATCCATCAGCACCTCCGTATGTAGGAAAATATTAATTACCTCCGGACTATAAAACATATTCATGTTTATAATTGTAGACATTTAGAAAAACAAAGCTCTCATTGTAGAAAAACAAATGAAAGACTCAAAAATATTTAGGAAAAAAAGTAAAAATTATGTGAAATTGTCTTGTGCCCTTTAGAATGCCTTTGTCCATGGAGGTGGTCCTCCCTCTTCTATTGTGAGAGGAACTCGAGCTGTAGCTGATCATGCATATGACATTCCTCCTAAGCACCAGCTGCTGCATTGCTACCTACATCCTGCCCACACCTTGGGTCGGCTGAATTAGATATGTTTGATCCTCCTGTTTGCAGCCACTAGGGTCTACTAACAGCAGCCAGCAGCCATTCCAAGGGGCCCTGAATGGACTTGAAGTTGTTTATGGGGTTGGTGTGAGCTGGTGCTGGACGGTGAGAAATCATAGGGGCGGTTGCCCTGAGACAGAGCTGCTGTTGTCTAGGCAACTTTATTAAGAACCATCTGTTCCTCAGAAAATGAAACCTAAATTAACTCTTGAGTTCTTAGAATTATGGCTTTTCATTCTTAACTGGTCCTTGGCATTTGGAAACTTCCAGGTCTCTTCAGTTGAGTCGTTTTCACCTTGTTTAGGGTCCTAAAATCCTCATCGAATGGAATTGCTCATAAAGGTCTCTTCTTTCTTAAATTACAATTAAAACAAATTCTTTCACCATCCAGATGGCAGTCAATATATTTCTAGAATGAGACCCCCAGATTCAATGCTGAAATTCTGATTTGGCCTCCAATTCTAAGACCCTCCAAAGACAAACAAAAACCCAGAGGGTGGCATTTTTTGAAAGCATGTTTCTTCACCTAAGTGTAATGTGAAAAAAAATCACATGCATTTCCTGAGTTTTAGCTGTGGCAGCCTCACACCCATAATACACAGCATAAAATGAATTATGTGCTGCATTGGGGATCAGTGTAGCTTCTTTCAGTATTTCCAACATGAAGAGTTTCTTCTTCAGTGTTAGAACAGACAGTTATTTGTTCAGTTGAGCAGGAGACAATAATAGTTGATCCTTTTATAAATACTTACAGTGTACCAGACTATTTTAGGCACCATTTTAAAGATACTAACTCATGTAATCCTCACAACAATCTTATGGGACAAATGTGCTAGTATGCTTATTTTATAGATACAGAAATTGAGGCACAGAGAGGTTAAATAACTTGCCCAAGGTCACAAATCAGTAAAATTCAGAGCCAGGATTTGAACTTGGGTAATCAGGCTACAGAGTCTATGCTCTTAATTACTGTTACAGCACTTTTGAAAGAAATCAGCTTGTGCTCTGGAGTTACGGTACAGGAAATATTACCATTTTAAACACTGGAATTACGCTTAGCACAACCAAACGCTCACACTAAGAGAGGTATGCAGGAGCTAAGACTACACTACAAAATTGCAGGTTACAGATTCACACATCCCAGATAGTTAATTTAGGCTCATATTATTAAATTTCATTCTATCTCTCTCTTATTCTTTCCATCTCGAACTTTCCCTCTCTCTCCTTGAAAAAGTATAGGCTTTGAATTCCAGTTTGAATTTTGGCTTCATTGTGCCTATAGTCTGTCCTTTTATGCTATTGTCCTTTGATGCTATTCCCTAAGTCCTTTGTTTTCCTCATCGTATGATCAGGCCACCCAAGATGGCTATTATTTTGCTCTCTGTCCATCCCCTGCTGGACCACTGCCTTCTTCACCTACACCCTACTCACCCGACTGACCTTCCTACACACTTGCTCCTAGCCCCAGCTGGTGACTGTTCTAACCTTTAGATCAGAACACCTTGAGAACTTATCAAAGGGGCAGTGAGGGCCATGCCCCTCTGCTAGTTTCCCTGATAACCGGTGAGCCAATCTGATGTTGGTAACCTCCCTCTCCCCCCAGGAGCCAGGAGAGGAGACTGCCGCCATGTCCTGACCGCCTTCTGCCACGTGGTGAGGTGTCACTCCAGGACCTTGTTTCAGACAGGTAAGATCCCCCATCCATTAAACCATCGATGTCTCTGTTGCTGACTCCGGGCTCTTTCTTCAGTCTCGAGAATGGGCAAGTACAGGGCTCGCAGGCCTGCGGGGTGCGGCCCAATACTCATCTATGAAATTGGTCCGTGATTTCCATGACAAAGTGCAAAGGAGGTAGAGTATATGAATACTGTGTAAAATATAATGCAGCCAGAATTTCAGGGATTGATTTTTATTATCTGTATGTGGAATAGGTGACCACTTACCTGGTGTGATTTGAAATCTTCCAAGGAGCTCTTGCTTTCTCCAAATATCTCTCATTGTGTTTTTTATCAGTGCTTGAAGTCCCACCATTAAAAAGCAAATCCTTTAAGTTTTGAAGATTTTTATCTTAAAGAAATGACTGTTTAGATGTGTATACTAGTGGGAGACACAACTCTTAAACCTTTCCTGCTAATGCATTGGGGATGATCTAACAGATATTTGACTGTCTGTGCCTGTGGGAATGAGACAGTCAGCACTAGACTGGGAAAAGGGTGATAGGAAATAAACACTTTGCAGGTGGTATATTGTTGATAAATCTCAGCCTTGAGCTATTTGAAAGCCAGATATCTGTGCCCTTCTATTAATGATGATGTTACCAACTCTGATAATCTTTATAATTTTCTTATAGCAAGTTTGAGTGTAATACTTTCCTTATTAGAACTGTATTTTTGTACATTTATTTATGCTATGTATACTGAGTACCCACTCTATGCTATACATTGTTTCAGGTGGATTCCATACAGTTATGAGGAAGACAGTGTCTAGTGAGGAATAGGGAATTCAGACAACAAGCAGGTGATTATTGCACAATGTGATGAGGGCTGAGAGAGATGGCTAGTGCAGTGTGCCCTTGACATTCTGTTGGAGGAAATCCTACCAATGCTTTTGGAGGGCAGGGAGGGTTTCCCCAGAGAAATCTAAGAACGCAAGTGAAAGGAAGAACGAACCAGGCAAAGCTGTGATGGGGAGGGGTTGGGGGATTTGTGTTTCAGATTAAGGGAGAGGTACATTCAGAGATCCTGAGTTGAGATAAAGCAATGTAGCTTCAGAGAACTGAAGGGTGTTCCAAATGGCTTGATCATAGAATGTAAAATAAGAATTGGAATTTAAAAGGTAAATGAAGATAAAGTCAAGGAAGGCCTTGGAACTCACATTAAGGAGTTTGAATTCTATTAGTGTTTATGTACTGCTGAGCCGGGGAGCTGAATCAGAGTTTGCATTTTTGTGGTTCCAGACCCTCTCTGACTTCTACAGCCTTCCCCCTCACCCACTGTGTGCCACCCAGACACACTCCCACCTTGTCTCCATGCACATTCTACTTAAACCAGTCTTGCCCCCAAATCCCATTCCCCTCACTTCTTATAAGCCTTTATGGAAAGGCCAGTTTCTCAGTCAGAACTTTGTTCACCCTATATTTATAAGATCAGTCCTCCTTCCTAACATTCTCTACTCCCTGCCCCCAGCTCCCCAGCTCCCTCCCTTTCTCACAGTATTTGCCAATATCTGATATACTATGTAATCTATCTATCTATCTATCTATCTATCTATCTATCTATCTATCTATCATCTATCTACATCATCCGTCATCCATTTACCTGTTCCCCACCCTACTGTCACTAAAATGTAACTTCCCTGAGGGCTTGGATTTAAGTTGAGAGTAGTTCCTGGCACATAGTAGGAGGTAAAACGTATGTACTTACTAAGTGAAAAAATAAAAGATTTTGAGTGGTCACTCTAGCTTCAATGTGGAAATAGGATCGGTGGCAGGCCTGGAACCAGGAAGGCCAACTGGAAGCTGTGGTGGAAATTCAGACAAGGGCAGGATAGTGTCCTGCACCACTGATTCTAGGAATTTTTAGAGAATGAATGAATAGGGCTTAGTAATTGATTGGGAATGATAGTGGTAGAGGTGGTGGTAGGGTATCAATAAGGGGAAGGAATAATGTAAAATGATGCCTGGGTCTGATAGATTGAATTATTTGGAGAGAAAATATTACTTCCATCCTTGCTGGTGTTGGATTTGGTCATGAACTCGCTTTGGCTGATGGACTATTAACAGAGCAATGTGAGCAAGAACTTTAAATGTCCTTGTGTGGTTGGTTGGCTCTTTCCCTCTAATAATGCAGCATCTGAAGAAAACGTTCAGGGTAGCCATTTGCCTTTTTAACCTGGGCCCCAGAGTCTACACATGCGGACCAGACCTGGACCCACATCCTATTAACTTGAGCTAAGCTACTTGATCTGCAGAGGAAGCAGAGTTGCCCAGCCAAGCTTACACAATCAAATAAAATGATAGTTAGCTTTTAGACCTACATGCAGGAGAATGAATGTATTAACTGAGTTTTGAGGTAGTTTGTTACACAGTGTTATTATAGAAATAGCTGACTCAGACACCAAGGTTCTGGCTTGGACTACTTTGAAGACAGTTGGTACCTTCTATAAACACAGGGACTCTAGAAAAAGAGCATATTTGAAGAGAGCAAGATATTGAGTTCAGATTTGGACATGTCAGGTTTGAGGTGCCTATGTGACATCCAAGCACTTTGGTCCAGTTGGTAGAGAGATACTTGTGTCTGTAGCCCATGAGGGACAGCCGATCAAGAACTATGATTTGGGAACCACTACCACATACAAAATGACAGAAGCGATGAAGGAGTGAATAGAATGAGAAAAGACCCTAAGACAGAGGCCTGAGAGGCATTTCATTTTAAAGGACAGCAACTGAAGAACCCTCAAAGAAGCTGGACTTCATAAGCAAGTTGAAGGCAGCACGGCATAGGTGAGAGCAACGTGCATTCCTTGTTTGGGGACTGGTTCATATGTGTCTCCCAGACCCAGAGAGTGTAGCTCTGACTAACAGCTTCTCTGAGTTTGCTTCCATTCTCTTGTCCACGTCCTCCACAGCTCTCAACAGAAACAATAATAGCTCCAGAGGACTCAGAAGACCATTTTCTATTGCCCCTTCCCAGGCTATGTGCAACGGCCATTTCTGAACCCCTCATTAGGGAAACACATAACAAGTCATAAGTTCCCTCTGATCATCAGGAAGGGCAAGGAAGGGCAGAAGTGTTCTCCTCTGCTCAATGATCCATGCAGCTCGAGCAATATCCATTGCAGGCAAATTCAAAGCAGAAATAAGTTGAGATGTACAGCCCAGCAGTTCTCATAAATGAACTTAGTTCAAGTTGAATTAAGGTGATCTGTGAAAATGTGTTCCAAAATGATTTTCTTCAATATTGAGGACACCAAATCATTCTGAAAAATGGTCTAGCACTTATGGTAAATGTTTCTATTATAACCTTATAATTCTATAGAAGTTAGACTAGGGACCTGTAATGAGCTTATTGAAATGGTGAACACTACATGCTATTTAATATTTGCTGTCACTTTTTTGAAAGCAAAAAGACCTCTTCATTCTGTTTTTGCTGACTGCTCTCAGCTGATTTGTGAATGGGTAAAAAGACCATGTTTGCCAGGCGTGGAAAAAACAATCTGTTGAAGCTGGAAATTACACATTATTGTTCTTGGTGAAGAAGGGTGATGGCATTTGAAAGAGACAGGACTCTTTCTGCTGGAGAATTCTTCCAGCAGCATTTTCAGATTTTAGGGGACGAGTCAGCTTTCTAACTTCTCTCATTGCTTCCTGATCAATCGCGCCCAGACTTGACTTAGAACTTTCTGAATCCCACTTCATAAAGTGCTGCAGGGGTGGGGAAGGTCAAAGGAGCCAGGAAAATTTTCCCAGAGGAGCCACATCTGGAGGAGACCCAAAGGAGTATAATTTAACTGGCTACTGGAGGAGGGATTAGGTCTCTATATTCAGTACAATGGGGAGCCATTAAGTATTTCAAGCATTAGGGGAGCATGATAAGATTTATTTTGAGAAAAGACCACTTGGGTAGCTGACTGAAAAGAAGCAAGAGTTGGTAAAGGTGAATCAGTTAGGAAGCTACTGCAATGGAGTTGTCCAGGTAAGAGATACTGCTAGGTTGGATTAGGGTGAAGGTGGTGAGAAAATGTATTTGAGAAATAATTAGAAGGTAGCCTAGGCAGAGCTTGGAAATGGATACAAAATGATGAAGATGAACAGTGTAAGAATCAACTTATAGGACTGACCAAATATTGGAAGAGAACCACTTTCTACTCTTGATTTAGTTACTTGGAGTGCAAAGTGAGGGGAGTTGGTGCAAGAAGGTAATTAATTTGGTTTAGGACATTTTAAGAATGAAGTTTTTTTTAAAATTAAATTAAATTTAATTTTTTTTTGAATTTTTGAATTTTATTTTATTTATTTTTTTATACAGCAGGTTCTTACTAGTCATCAATTTTATACACATCAGTGTATACATGTCAATCCCAATCTCCCAATTCATCCCACCACCACCCCCACCCCCCCTGCCGCTTTCCCCCCTTGGTGTCCATACGTTTGTTCTCTACATCTGTGTCTCAGTTTCTGCCCTGCAAACTGGTTCATCTGTACCTTTTTTCTAGGTTCCACATATATGCGTTAATATACGATATTTGTTTTTCTCTTTCTGACTTACTTCACTCTGTATGGCAGTCTCTAGATCCATCCACGTCTCAACAAATGACTCAATTTCATTCCTTTTTATGGCTGAGTAATATTCCATTGTATATATGTACCACTTCTTCTTTATCCATTCGTCTGTCGATGGGCATTTAGGTTGCTTCCATGACCTGGCTATTGTAAATAGTGCTGCAATGAACATTGGGGTACATGTGTCTTTTTGAATTATGGTTTTCTCTGGGTATATGCCCAGTAGTGGGATTGCTGGGTCATATGGTAATTCTAGTTTTAGTTTTTTAAGGAACCTCCATATTGTTCTCCATAGTGGCTGTATCAATTTACATTCCCACCAACAGTGCAAGAGGGTTCCCTTTTCTCCACACGCTCTCCAGCATTTGTTGTTTGCAGATTTTCTGTTGATGCCCATTCTAACTGGTGTGAGGTGATACCTCATTGTAGTTTTGATTTGAATTTCTCTAATAATTAGTGATGTTGAGCATCTTTTCATGTGCTTCTTGGCCATCTGTAAGTCTTCTTTGGAGAAATGTGTATTTAGGTCTTCTGCCCATTTTTGGATTGGGGTGTTTGTTTCTTTAATATTGAGCTGCATGAGCTGTTTATATATTTGGAGATTAATCCTTTGTCTGTTGATTCGTTTGCAAATATTTTCTCCCATTCTGAGGGTTGTCTTTTCGTCTTGTTTATGGTTTCTTTTGATGTGCAAAAGTTTTGAAGTTTCATTAGGTCCCATTTCTTTATTTTTGTTTTTATTTCCATTACTCTAGGAGGTGGATCAAAAAGGCTCTTGCTGTGATTAATGTCATAGAGTGTTCTGCCTATGTTTTCCTCTAAGAATTTTATAGTGTCCGGTCTTAACATTTAGGTCTCTAATCCATTTTGAGTTTATTTTTGTGTATGGTGCTAGGGACTGTTCTAATTTCATTCTTTTACATGTAGCTGTCCAGTTTTCCCAGCGCCACTTATTGAAGAGACTGTCTTTTCTCCATTGTATATCCTTGCCTCCTTTGTCATAGATTAGTTGATAGGTGCGTGGGTTTATCTCTGGGCTTTCTATCTTGTTCCATTGATCTATGTTTCTGTTTTTGTGCCAGTACCACATTTTCTTGATTACTGTAGCTTTGTAGTATAGTCTGAAGTCAGGGAGTCTGATTCCTCCAGCTCCGTTTTTTTCCCTCAAGACTGCTTTGGCTATTCGGGGTCTTTTGTGTCTCCATACAAATTTTAAGATTTTTTGTTCTAGTTCTGTAAAAAGTGCCATTGGTAATTTGATAGGGATTGCATTGAATCTGTAGATTGCTTTGGGTAGTATAGTGATTTTCACAATATTGATTCTTCCAATCCAAGAACATGGTGTATCTCTCCATCTGTTGGTATCAACTTTAATTTCTTTCATCAGTGTCTTATAGTTTTCTGCATACAGGTCTTTTGTCTCCCTAGGTAGGTTTATTCCTAGGTATTTTATTCTTTTTGTTGCAGTGGTAAATGGGAGTGTTTCCTTAATTTCTCTTTCAGACTTTTCATCATTAGTATATAGGAATGCAAGAGGTTTCTGTGCATTAATTTTGTATCCTGCAACTTTACCAAATTCATTGATTAGCTCTAGTAGTTTTCTGGTGGCATCTTTAGGATTCTCTATGTATACTAACATGTCATCTGCAAACAGTGACAGTTTTACTTCTTCTTTTCCAATTTGTATTCCTTTTATTTCTTTTTCTTCTCTGATTGCCGTGGCTAGGACTTCCAAAACTATGTTGAATAATACTGGTGAGAGTGGACATCCTTGTCCTGTTCCTGATCTTAGAGGAAATGCTTTCACTTTTTCACCATTGAGAATGTTTGCTGTGGGTTTGTCATATATGGCCTTTATTATGTTGAGGTAGGTTCCCTCTATGCCCACTTTCTGGAGAGTTTTTATCATAAATGGGTGTTGAATTTTGTCAACAGCTTTTTCTGCATCCATTGAGATGATCATATGGTTTTTCTTCTTCAATTTGTTAATATGGTGTATCACATTGATTGATTTGCATATATTGAAGAATCCTTGCATCCCTGGGATAAATCCCACTTGATCATGTTGTATCATCCTTTTAATGTGTTGTTGGATTCTGTTTGCTAGTATTTTGTTGAGGATTTTTGCATCTATATTCATCAGTGATATTGGCCTGTAATTTTCTTTTCTTGTAGTATTTTTGTCTGGTTTTGGTATCATAGTGATGGTGCCCTCATAGAATGAGCTTGGGAGTGTTCCTTCCTCTGCAAGTTTTTGGAAGAGTTTGAGAAGGATGGGTGTTAGCTCTTCTCTAAATGTTTGATAGAATTCACCTGTGAAGCCATCTGGTCCTGGACTTTTGTTTGTTGGAAGATATTTAATCACAGTTTCAATTTCATTACTTGCAATTGGTCTGTTTATATTTTCTATTTCTTCCTGGTTCAGTCTTGGGAGGTTAAACCTTCCTAAGAATTTGTCCATTTCTTCCAGGTTGTCCATTTTATTGGCATAGAGTTACTTGTAGTAGTCTCTTAGGATGCTTTGTATTTCTGTGGTGTCTGTTGTAACTTCTCCTTTTTCATTTCCAATTTTATTGATTTGAGTCCTCTTCCACTTTTTCTTGATGAATCTGGCTAATGGGTTATCAATTTTGTTTATCTTCTCAAAGAACCAGCTTTTAGTTTTATTGATCTTTGCTATTGTTTTCTTTGTTTCTATTTCATTTATTTCTGCTCTGATCTTTAGGATTTCTTTCTTCTACTAACTTTGGGTTTTGTTTGTTCTTCTTTCTCTAGTTCCTTTAGGTGTAAGGTTAGATGGTTTATTTGTGATTTTTCTTGTTTCTTGAGGTAGGCTTGTATAGCTATAAACTTCCCTCTGAGAACTGCTTTTGCTGCATCCCATAGGTTTTGGATCGTCGTGTTTTCATTGTTATTTGTCTCTAGGTATTTTTTGACTTCCTCTTTGATTTCTTCAGTGATCTCTTGGTTGTTTAGTAACGTATTGTTTAGCCTCCATGTGTTTGTGTTTTTTACGGTTTTTTTTCCTGTAATTCATTTCTAATCTCATAGCATTGTGGTCAGAAAAGATGCTTGATATGATTTCAGTTTTCTTAAATTTACTGAGGCTGATTTGTGACCCAAGATGTGATCTATCCTGGAGAATGTTCCATGCGCACTTGAGAAGAAAGTGTAATCTGCTGTTTTTGGATGGAATGTCCTATAAATATCAATTAAATCTATCTGGTCTATTGTGTCATTTAAAGCTTGTGTTTCCTTATTTATTTTCATTTTGGATGATCTGTCCATTGGTGTAAGTGAGGTGTTAAAGTCCCCCACTGTTATTGTGTCTCTGTCTTTGATTTTTGCCAATTTGATTACTGTGTGTCTCGGTGTGTTTCTCCTTGGGTTTATCCTGCCTGGGACTCTCTGTGCTTCCTGGACTTGGGTGGCTATTTCCTTCCCATGTTAGGGAAGTTTTCGACTATAATCTCTTCAAATATTTTCTCTGGTCCTTTCTCTCTCTCTTTTCCTTCTGGGACCCTTATAATGCAAATGTTGTTGCGTTTAATGTTGTCCCAGAGGTCTCTTAGGCTGTCTTCATTTCTTTTCATTCTTTTTCTTTATTCTGTTCAGCAGAAGTGAATTCCACCATTCTATCTTCCAGGTCACTTATCCATTCTTCTGCCTCAGTTATTCTGCTATTGATTCCTTCTAGTGTAGTTGTCATTTCAGTTATTGTATTTTTCATCTCTGTTTGTTTGTTCTTTAATTCTTGTAGGTGTTTGTTAAACATTTCTTGCATCTTCTCAATCTTTGCCTCCATTCTTTTTCCAAGGTCCTGGATCATCTTCACGATCATTATTCTGAATTCTTTTTCTGGGAGGTTGCCTATCTCCACTTCATTTAGTTGTTTTTCTGGGGTTTTATCTTGTTCCTTCATCTGGTACATAGCCCTCTGCGTTTTCATCTTATCTATCTTTCTGTGAATGTGGGTTTTGTTCCACAGGCTGCAGGATTGTATTCTTCTTGCTTCTGCTGTCTGCCCTCTGGTGGATGAGACTATCTCAAGAATGAAATATTATTGAGACATCAAAGTGGAGGTGTTAAGCAAGCAGGTGGATATATTGATCTAGATTGCAGAGGGAAGCCTTGAGATAAAGATTGATTTGTAATAAAGATTGATTTGTAAATTACATTGGTGGTAATTAGAGCTGAAGGCATGGATAAATTCTGTAGGGAGAGGATACCGAGTGAGTAAAGTAGAGGGTCTTGAACAGCACTGGGTAAGTACAGAATTTAATGCTGGCAGGGTGAAAGGAGATAAGATGTCAGAGAAGACAAGGCAGGGAGCAGTGAGGAGGAGGAGAAGCAGAACAATGAGATGGAGCAGAGGAACAGAATGTCTTAAGAACAGGGAAGTGGTCAGCAGCGTCAGGTAGGATGAGATTGACAAACATCCACTGAATTCAGTGGCAGGGAGGCATTTGGTAAGTAATGTGGAGAAGAAGCCACAGTGGAGTGTGGCTATTGAGTATATGTAACTCCATGTGAAGTTTGACTTCGAAAGGGAATAGAGAGACAGGGTGTTAGATGAATCAGGATGGAAATGGCAGGTCAAAAAAGGTTTTTGCGCAGTTGTTCTTTTTATGGAAGACAGTTGATCATGTTGAAAAGTAAATAGGATGATAAAGATCAAAGTAGTGTGTTGGAAGAGAGAAATTTTTTTGAAAGTAATGTCATTAAAGGGTACAACCAGGACTAAGTTATACCAGGGAATGTGCCTGGAAGATGGAGAAGCAGTGTAGGTCACCGGAGGAGGAGGGGGGGTAAGGAAATGAACAGCCTGGGTGTTGGAAAGGGAATCCATGTGGAAGAATAAGTGCCCGGATTTATAGCGGGGCTTGGAATGGAGAAAATGTTATAGGCTAAGTGCCAAAATCTGTAGTTAATAAGAGGACCTAATCAAGGGTGTGACAGATGACAGCAACAAGGGAGGGGATGGTGGGATTGCTGTAAAGCCTAGACATCAAAGCAGCAGATATTTTTGTCAGAGGCTGGGAAGTAGTGGTAGAGAGTTAGGAGGACATCAACTCCACCTGTGGTCCCTAAGGTCACAATCTGAGAGGACTGGAAGTAGGTCCTGAAGGGTAGAGCATGCTCAGTTAAAATCAGGCATTCTGGGGAGTGCATGGGGTGAAACTGGGGTTTGAGAGGATTTTTACTGGATATGGAGTAGCAGATTCAATGTCGACAGTGGAAGGTTAAGCATCACCAAAAATAATAATTGATTTTTAAAAAAAATTTTGTCACTAAATCTTTAAAATTTAAATACTAAGAAAAGACAAAGTAAATTTAAAAACATGAAATATCTCAAAGCTTGTCTAAATCTACTTTTGGTCGGGACTTTCCTGGAGGTCCAGTGCTTAAGACTCCGAGCTTCCACTGCAGGGGGTGCGGGTGTTTTTTTTTTTTTAGTTATCCATTTTATACATATTAGTGTATATGTGTCAATCCCGATCTCCCAATTCATCCCACCACCACCCCCCCTGCCCCCCGCCAGGGGACGAGGGTTTGATCCCTGTTCGGGAACTAAGATGCCACATGCTGCCCGGAGTGGCCAAAAAAGTAAAAATAAATAAATCAATCTACTTTTTGGTGAATTCAAATTGAGGCTTTTAAATAATAAATTTTATTTCTTTTTAGACTATAATTAGGAAGCAAACAGTTTCCAGCTGGGATATTAGTGATTTCACTATATTTTTTTAAATATCAAAAATAACCATAATTACATTTCCCCTGAACATATATGTTGACTATTCCATTGGATAGTCAGGGGACTTCACCAAAGAGCCACTCTAGCGAAGAAAACAAACCTTTTCTTTGAATGGGGCTTTTCAGTGCACACAACTGCAATGGGCACATAGGCCATGCTATAAAAATGTATTGCTTGCAAGGTTGTGCTTCACGCTGAGTGCAGTGGGACTTCTACATGGATAAAATTAAGTAAGTGGCCAACAGCTCCCAACAGCCACATATAATAACCAGAGCCTCAAGAGCTCTTACCAGCTCAACTAGGCAGGAAGATTTAAGGTTAAGTGTTGTGAAAGGAAAATCAAAATGGATACGGTATTGCTAAGAGAGCCCTCTAAAATGGAGCTGGGAGGCCATCAGGAAAGTGTGACTCATGCACGTCTCAGCCTGGATGGAATCTAATCTTTTGGCCACTTATTGTCAATGCAGGCATCCAGCACAGTGTTCCAGAAAGTCAAGATACTTATCAGACCCTTACCCTAAGATAACTTATGACAACCTATCTACTTATTGGACCCTTACCCTAAATAATTTGTGACAGTCTATTCCTTAAGGACAAATATTTCCTTTCCTGCATCAGAGTCAATCATAATTCCTGCCAAAAGAGCCTTGTGGCATTTGCCTTTTTAAGCTCCTGACTCTTTCTATTCCCCAGAACACTCTTTCAGTTTTACCGGAATCTGTGTCTCCAAAACTGCAATTCTGAAGACCCCAAATAAACTCTTTGCAGCTTTCTGCATTTCATGGTCGATGGTGTTAGCACCCAGACAGGCAGACTTTTTGTTACTATTACTTATCTATCTGTATTCATTTCTATTCCTTGGCATGTACTCAGCTCTATTTTGGGTAGTTTAGAGAATCTTATTCTCTGTTCAGAAAGTTGAGGAAGGAATAAGAGATACTGAGTAGTGAGCAATTTTAGTTAGAGACATTTTAATAACATAGAAACAGCAAACAGAGTTTATAAAATGAGTTATTAGTTGAACCAGGAATGGAACCCGGGATTTCTGATCCTGTTTGCCATTTAGCTTTGGGCCTTAGCATATCATGTGGTGTCATTTTATTTCCATTTTAAATGCCCAGAAGAGTTTTATTCATAGACACCTCTGTTGCCAACTATCTTTTTAGAACCTGGCTCCAAATTTTTTCCCCTTTCTCCAATACATAACAAGCATGAATGCTATAAATTGCCAATAAAGAAATGGGCACCCATCCTTAAAAGATTAGCTCTAAAAAGACACAATCATCACAGCCAGCGATAAAAACCTCTATTCCTAATTGTCTATGGTAGGGAGTAGGGATATGGTTCTTGAGACCTGAAAGTCACACAGACATTGGAAAAGTGAAGAGAATGGTAATTTTCCAATGTCCCTGATTAAAGCCATCTGTGCTTCCCTAGTGCTGTTCCTCTAATGCATTCTAATGCAAAATAGTCTCTTCTCTTGTTTATTTTGGAACACAGCTGTTGTCTTAATTGAGCCTAACAGATAATGGAAGTGTTGTTGCCCCCCCACCCCCCTTCTCCAAACAAGCAGTTTGTGGGATTTGAGGAAGATGGGAGGGGATCATCTTTGCTACTGGGAATCTGTATGTCTGTTCTAGTTCTCCAAGTGTACTTATTTATTTATGTTGTTACAACTGGGAAGTAGAAAATATGTGTGTGTATATGTGTGTGCACATGGGTGTGTGTCCTATTTCTCTTTTGAACTTGAATTTGTTTTTCCTTGTGTCTTTTGATAGATTTCCCCCCCCCACACACATTGTTATCACATGATACATCCACTGATTCAAGCTGAGCTTTCAAAGAAAATTTTTTTCTTGCGCTTACCTTCTCCAAGCTGAAGGAGTACAAATAATAGAAGTAAAATATATGCAATAATAGCGAAAAAGGCTGGGAGTGAGTGCTAATGGAATTATAGTATCATAAGGTTCTTACATTTGTCAAATGTGAAGATGAACTGAAAACAGTGAAATATGAACTGACTCAATATTGATTCTATATAGACTGTGATACAGCTACTAAAAAATAATAAAAATGTTATACAGTAGACAAAAAGACATTACAGGGAATACAATGGAATGCAAAAGATATTTAATTAACCTAAAGATAACAGGATAAGAGGGGGAAAATCATAAAAATCTTAAAACATATGGGATGAATAAAAAACAATAACAAATTGGTACACAAATATAATAAACTAAACACTCCAATTAAAGTTAGATATTGTCAGACTAGATAAAATAGCAAGGACCAAACATAAAAGAGAAACTTTAAATGCTAAGACACAGATGGTTTGAAAGAGAAAGTTTAGCAAATGATATACCATGTTAACAGCCTAAGAAAGAAAAAGTATGTTTCACATAAATTTAGTCATTTCATAATAATAAAGGAATTACTTCAGTGGAATGACATCATAATTCTAAACTTGTATATAACTAAAAACAGAGCTTCAAAATTTATAAAGCAAAAATTGACAGAACTAAAGAAAGAAATAGGTAAATCTATAATCATAGTTGGAGATTTTAATATTTTATTCTCAGTAATTGTCAGACAAAGTTGATAAAAGAATACACAGGGATATAGAGGTTCTGAATAACACAATCAACCCAGTAGGCCTAATTAACATTTACAGAATACTAAACCCAACAATTAAAGAGCACATTTTTTTTTTAATATTTCAATATATTTGAAGATACTTAAGTCTTATAGACTAATATGTCATGATCTATTAAGCAGTACAAGAATTTCAACCTTTGTAAATCATTCAAAGTAATGAACTACACTAAAAGAATAAAGGAGAAAAAAATCCGATAATTGTCTAATAGAAGCAGAAAAACATTTGAGTAAATTCACTCATGATAAAAATTGCCAGCAAATTAAGAATAATAAATAACTTTGACCATTTAATAAAGGGCATCTATGAATATATTGAATGCTTTCTCCTAAGAATGGGAAAAAAGGCAATGATGGCCACTCTTGTCATTTTATTCAGTATTATATTCAAGGTTCTCACCAGTGTAATAAGCAAGAAAAGTTGTAAAGACTGGAGAGAAAAAGCATGATTTTTTTCATGTAGAAAATATTAAAGAATCTGCAAAATTACTAAAATTAATAAGTGAATTTGATAATGTTGCAGGATAAATGGGTCAATGTACATAAATGATAAAACAATTAGAAAATAAAGTTAAAAATCAAATCCTACTTATGATAGCATCAAAAAATCAAATATCTAACAAATACTTAACAAAATATGTGTAAAACCTTTACACTGAAAACTATAAAATATTGCTGAGAGAATTTAAAGATAACCTAAAAAGTAGCAAGATAGGCCGTAATCGTGGATTAGAAACATAAGATATCAATTATTCTCAAATTTATCTATTCAGTACAATTCCAGTCAATACCCAAGGAAGCTTTTTTAAAAATGGGAGCCGATTAAAAAATGAGTTAATTTGCATAAATAAGGTAATATAATAGAATTTTTCTGTCCATAAAAGTTCAGTAAAAAAAAAAAACGACAATTGACAATGGGTCTTGTTCTCTGGGAGACATTAGAGAGTGATGGAGTCTGTGTCACACCGGAGAGCATTCTTATCTCAGGAGGGCAGCACCTACTGAGCTAGAGGGAACTGTTACTTTGTGGAAAGGGTGATGGCCAGTACCGCCAGGGCTTCTGAATTTTCAAAAGAAGCTAGCTATCAGGATATTTATGTGAAAGCTTCTAACTGTTAATTTTTGAAATAATTCAATCCATTTTTTCTAGCTGCGAGCATGGGAAAAATAAAATATCTGAGGATCTGAGGGTCTTATTCCATCCCTACGTGCTCTGGTAAAGACTCTAACACATGACAATTCTGTAAAGAAAATACTCAATGGGGGATAAGATTGAGTTTGCCTTTGATGTCTTAGACCTATAATTTTTAATACTTGTTGAATACTCTGTAATGTGTCAGGCAGTAACTTCAGGAACTACTTACATCCTGCATAAGGAAATTTTGAGCCTTTGGAAACTTAAGTAGCATATACATGGAGGAGCTGGCATTCAAGCTCAGGTTTGTATGATTGCAGAACTCAGCCACATAACTGTATTCCTCCCCAGTATGGAGCAGATGAGGAATGAGGGAATGAGAGAAGTCCAGGCTGAGGAAGCAGCACAAGTAAGAGGTGAAAGTCACAACCCCGCACAAAGTTTGCCTCTTCTAATTCATGTCATCTCCTCTCACTTTCCTCCCAGAGGAACAGAAAATGCTTGTTTGTTTTTGTTATTTTATTTTACTTTTTTTAACCATGTCTGGACCAGACAATCAGTACATTTACTCTTTACATAAAGAACACCTCTTGGAATGTCATTGTTTAGGACTTACCTCTTTCTCTGCAAGCAAAGATTATATTCTTGGCTGACCTCAGTGAGCATAGTAATTTCAAGACATGGAACTAATAATCTACTTGAGCATCAGTGAGTCCAGCAAATGAGCTGCATTGTCCCTTCTCATGTGTGATTAAAATCAGAATGAGAAGGCGGGCTCAGGAAGGATGATTAAGCACAGAGATACATGGAAAAGAAACAAAAAAACAAAGGGACACACAGAGGAATAGTGGGTAATCTTCCCAGCCTGCCTGCGCAATAGGGCCGCTGAAGCACATTCTCCCCTGAGCTACCAGCGAGAGCGGCTTCCCCTACCATTACTTCCTGTGAAGCCTGCCCACTTCAGCACAGACCTTCTGTGGATCAGGGGGTGAAGACCCAAGGACACAAGGTTGTTCCAAGTAAGGACGGGTCTTTTCCCCCAGAGAGCCAAAGGGGCAGTCATGCTTCCAGAGGGCTCTAAGCAGGTAAACTGAGTTGAGTTGGTTCTTTTTAGCACAACATATAGGGAGGCAATCCATACACATGTAGATGCTAAGCCACCTCCAACTGGTGTAGGCCCTTGGGCTCCCAAGCTACAATATTTGTACCTTTCCTTCTCTCCCATCACTTGCCCTGCTCACCTACTCATTCATTTCCCTCAATAAGTCTCCCATGGGAAATACCAGGAGCAAAGGCAAAACAAAAGTAGCCATGAAGGGTTTGAAAAATGTCACTAAGGGGAAGACCACTGAGTGTGTTTGTTAAAGGCAGAGTTACTAGGTTTTTAAAAATAATTTTAATCCAATGGACACGCCCTCAGAACACTCACAGCTAGTGGATAAGACCCACCCTTACTGTAACATAATCAGTACCACACAGAGATATATGCCCAGTGCTTTGAGATCTCAGAGGAGGGTGTGAAGGATTTTGCCTGAAGCCAGTTGGGAGTGGAAGTAAGGAAAGGCTCAGGCATTTCAGTGGGTGGTTAGGACCCTGCACAAGAGTGCCCAGCCCCTCCCCGCCACGAAGTCGTGCAGGGCAACCCTCTCTATAATTTCCCGCCCAAGTTGGAACCTTTTCAGTGGCAGGCCTTCTCTATTTCCTGCAGCTTTTAGCACTCTGACCTCCATTCCTGTGAGATGCTTTCACTTGGTCCGCCTCACCCTTGATAACTGGCATGAGCCTTCACAGGAGAGCTGCCAAACATCCTGGATTCAGCAAAGGACTGATGCATGACTTGCACGGGTCCCACCCTGATGAAGGGTCTGACCCTTTGTTGCTCCATGGCTCTCCTGAATCCTAGCCCCTGTTTTTGCCCTGTCTCTTTGCCTCATCCCTGCTTCCCTTATGGTCTTTCCTGCACATTCTTGCTCTACTTTCCCCTACAGACCTCCTGGCCCCCCAATTAGTTTCTTTACTTTCAACCCAGATACTGGACTCACCTCTTTTTAGTATTTTCCCCCTGGATTTGCCTTAGGGCTTGACCTGACTTTTCTGCTTTCATATACTTTGCTATGAAATGATTGACATTATGCTAATCTACATAATAGGTGTTTACATGTGTTTATTCCTCAGGCCTATGCTCCGGCGCTTCTCATGTTTTATAGAATAGGAGCTAGGCTTCAGAGTCAGACAGGACTGGGTTTGAATCACATTTAATCACTGTTTGTCTTTGGGCAAATTACATAAACTCCGAGTCTTAGTTCCCTCACTTATGAACTTGGTATGATAATCATACCTTCCTTGCCTAAGTCATAGAGCAGTTGCAAGTAGTTCATGAAACAATGCCCATAAGCTATTTAGGACAGTGACTAAAACATAGTAAATTTTCAATAAATGTTACTTATGGTGCCAATTGGTACCCAGTCACATCTAAATAGATGTTCAGTAAACATAGTGCAAAATCAATAGGGAAAACAGCCAAAAGATCCCAAATAAGAACACACGCAAAAATATCCTTCAGAGCTGAAGTAATATTTATAAATCAGACTCATGACATATTTTATGTTCAAAGCCACATCTTCTGGGTTAGGGAGGCTGTACAGTGTACCCAGCAGGGGACTAAGGAACCAACTCGCATGGCTCTGATTCCTGCTCCGTTAAACAACGGAAACCTCAGCCTTAGTCATGCTGTCTGGCTGTGCAGGAATGAGATCCTGAATTTGTGAGCTCTGCCACCTTTGGAGCATAAATCCAAAACACAACTCCATAATGCAGTGTGGAAATTAAATATGACACGCTATATCAGTTCTAGGCACATTAGCAGAGATTGAAAATGGTTTCCCACTTAGACATTTTCAATGGATGATAAATAGGGTTAATGGATTGTGACTGAAGTACTCCTGGCCTCTTAAATCTTCCAGGAAGCTTTTAAAACTGGTAAATACATATTCTTCATGATGGTTTGCAAAAATCTGCTCTAATTCAATTTTGAGCTGCTTAGGACTGCAAAAATGCAAAAACCTGCCTGAGGAAACATCCAAGCCCTGGCCCTTTAAAAAAAAAAAAAAAAGACGTTGAAAATGACACTTTAAATCATCAGCTTCCCAGAGTCTTTTGAAGTCCTGCACATTTGAGTTGGCCTGGTGTTAATCTTCTTTTAAGAATAAAATCCAAGGTCAGTATTTTATTTTGCATGTTTTCTCAGGAAGCTTTGGAACGCTCAGGGTGGTTCTTTGAATCAATTTGTGTATGTGTTCACATATATGAAAAGCAGAAGAGGGAATGGGGGCCATGGATCTTGTCATCTAGTTGGATGCAATGTCCCCTACTTTGCCTTGCATAGCCTGGAGGGAACTAAGCTCACTTGAGCCAAAGGAAGAACATGACAAAACAGCTAGGCTTGTGAAGCTGGGTGGCGTTAGCAACCTTGCTTCCCTAATAACTCCAAAGGCTTGACAGATGCATTCCATGAAGAGCCTTGGCACCCAATGATCTTCACTTAAATCCTCAGTGGGACTCTGCTATGCTGCCCTCTAGTGTTAATGGTACAGTAGAGGTGGCAGGAGCCCCCCTGGCCTGCGCCATCTCCGGGGGGAAGCTCAGACACCGGGAACAAGGAAGAAATCTGAGGCAGCAGCAGTTTTCTGTAGGAAAACTGGGAGAACCCAGGGCACAGAGGCTGTTAGGGAAGGACAGGGAAACACGGGCAAACATGAAGGACAGTTCAAGCTGGGACTAGATAAGTGGGTCTTACATTCTAGTTTCTAAAGTGTATCACCTTTGAGGGGAAAAGGGAAATGAATCATCCTCTTTTAACCCACATCCAGGGCATAGGAGAAATTTTCCACTGGTCGATCGACATAGCTGTGCTATAGAGAAGAGTACTTGAAGTTGGGTAGAAAATCTAGGTGTAAGCCACTTACTAGCTAGATGGTTTCAGGTTTTTAAAATTTTTTTCTGTTTTGAGATTTTTTTTTTTTTTTTAAATCTTATTTATTTAGTTATATTTATTTTTGGCTGTGTTGGGTCTTCGTTTCTGTGCGAGGGCTTTCTCTAGTCGTGGCAAGCGGGACCCACTCTTCATCGCGGTGCGCGGGCCTCTCACTATCGCGGCCTCTCTCCTCTCTTGTTGTGGAGCACAAGCTCCAGACGCGCAGGCTCAGCAGTTGTGGCTCACGGGCCCAGTTGCTCCGCGGCACGTGGGATTCCCCCCAGACCAGGGCCCGAACCCGTGTCCCCCGCATTGGCAGGCAGACTCCCAGCCACTGTGCCACCAGGGAAGCCCTGTTTTGAGATTTTAATTACTTCCTTTGAACGGTGGGGTAGTCAAATCCACCTCAAAAGGTTACTTTCTATATTAAATGAGATAGCAATATCTTATAAACTTTAGAGTCCCACATAAATGTTAATTATCTTCATTAGCACTACCATTAATTTCTCAGGAAGTAATCTGGCAAGATGGAGTTTCTTTCTCCTTATGAGGATCTCAAGTCCAGAGACCTTAAAATAACATGACTACTGATTCCCAGTGAATGGACTGGGGAAGCAAGTTCACCTAGTTCACATTTATATCTCACTTAGATATAGCTTCCATAGCACCTACATAGTGAGTTAAATAAAATATTTCTTAAATGATATAGTAACAGTGATGGTGAATCAAATGTTGGTTTGTCTTAGATTTTACTCCTAAGGGATTTAGAAGAATGAACTCCTGGGGGAAGGAAGGAACCAGAGCCAGGACCAAGTGTTACATAGTTCTGTAGATCAGTAGTTCTCACTTTCTTTCTTTATTTATTTTTTGAGACCTTTAACATCTCCATCAACCTGGGTAACTGATAAAGAGTTGTCAAGTGCTTTGCTTGACCAAGTAAGAACACTAATACAAAATAAAACAGAAAACCACAACCTATTCTCATTCTCATTTCATAAAGGAAAGACCATTTTAACCCCCTTCCTTCCAAAGTCAGAAAGACAAAATCACAGTTTTTTTTTTTAATAGCATTAAGAAAAACGTACCTAAAAATTCTTCTCATGTTGTAATAAAGCCAAAACATTGTCAAGACCAGTGAGATCTGCACGCTTACATTGGAAATCATTTATATGGATGTCTCTGGATACATCAATCTTCTGAGACCTCTCCTAAATCCAATTTCTCCCTGCCTTCTTCTCTCCTATGTCTGAGTAGCTATCCCATGTTCAGAAGAAACAGGGACAGATGAGACTATAAAATTCATAGTCTCAGAAGCTAGTAACCCTTGTTATAGCATTTCCTGGAGTAATTGCTTTCTCATTGCAATGGGCATTTGACAGACACACATTTTCCCTTGTATGTCTTTCATCACAGACATAGCAGGCAAACCACTCAGAATAATGGAATAAAGTACCACATTAGGATCTGTAAGCATATGTGCATTTATTCATAACAATGCTGAAAAGGATCTAAGACATTTAAACCAATTGCACATGTATTCACCATATAATTTAATTAGCACTGGTGGAAGGCACCATAGAGTTCCTATTACACTGTTTCCATTACAAATAATTTTTTAAAAAAAATACTTGCAGTATTAGGGACGGTGTTCTCTTTGTAATTACAGAAGGGCAATTTGTTTAAGAGCTTCACTGACGTCATGTATGCAAGAGCTATTTGTCATTTCAGCAAAATGCAACAGATTGATCTTTGCCAAAGGAAATAGTGTTTGTCATTGTAGCACTTTACATTATTTAAATATACATAATGAAGCCAGTAGACTTAGGTAGTCACTATCTACTTAATTGGCTGATTTTAAAATCAAATAGAAGTTTCAGGAAAAAGGAAGGGGAATAGTAACCTCAATGTTTATATTGACAGCAATAATAACTGCCACCATGTACTGAATCATACTGGTTTCTGGGTAGGAAACTAGCTTTAATACATACAGTGTCTCCAATTCTCATAAATAACTAATTCTTACAAATAATCTCCATTTTACTCATGAGGAAATTGAAGCTCAGAGAGTTCCTTATGTAAATTGTACAGGATCAAATCAGAGGCATCAGGAAGTAAAGTTGTATCAATGCCCATCTTATTCCCAGTACAGAACACTATTTTTTCTAAGGTATAATGCTTTAGTGTAAACAGTAGGTAAAAATCCACTGTGAACTGTCTTAGCATTTCCGTTTAAGAAGAACCAAAGGAGTTTAAACTATATGCTGCTATGATTGATGATTCATCAATGATTCTATAAACAGTGCAGATGATTCTATAAACAGTGACATGAATTCAGACCCACTCAATTATTTCCAACTTCCGTTGTAAATATTTTTGACTACTTTAGTGAAAGAAAACACAAATGGATTTTTTGTTGTTTTTTGTCCTAAATATTTTTCATAAGAAGAGCAAAAGACTTTTTTCTTCTTCCACAATCAGAGACAAAGGCATAAGCGAAAGATCTTCTGAGCACTTAAAATACAACATCACAGAGAACCTCATTTGTGCAGAGAAATGCTGAACTTGCGATAGTCAGGATAGGACATTGGTTACATCCTCTTTCCCCTTTCAAATAATTTTGATGACTTCCCCAAAACATAGCAGGACTCACCTCTCAAGCCATTTCTTCAGAGACAGTACCAATCCATTGGGTAAACGTGACTGGTGAGCCCTTTAGAAGTAGACAACTTTAAAAGACTCAGCTGAAATTGCTAATTAGTAGAAAATCACACCTTGAAAGCCATCATAAGAGTGGTAGCTACATCAAGAACTTGCTTTTCTCTATAACTCTGAAACCATTCTTTGTGTTGTTGGAAAGCAGTGCATTCCTGATATATTTAATTGTGAATATGTTTTCCCAGGAATAGGAGTTCACTTGGGACTCTATCATTGTAAAAAAAAAAAAAACCACTATCACAATAGATCACTGTTTTTTCCAACTAGTATAAACTGAATAAAAGCATCTTGGAAATCTTTTTTGTTTCTGTCTAGGGAATCACATTGCATATTAGCCTTATAAAGGCTCTGAGAAGTTCTGCAATAAAGGAATCTGTTTAAATTTCTTTAGTGAGCAATTATGATTTGAGAGTGCAGCACTGTTTTCCATCAGTCCTGTAACATCCTGCAGAACAATTGTAGTGGACTCTGAGATGTGCTGTCCAGATACCTCTTTAAGGAATGACTTCTTGCCCCAGCTGTCAGCTCCTTTAAGGTTTGCCTCAGTCACAGAGAGCCTTACCCAGTGGTTTTCCCTTCCCAGTGGTCAGGAGGGAGGTTGGCCCACATTCAATTGCATATTGAGGTGGGAGTGCAAAGACCTAGCCATTTTGCCCAAATGTGAGATAGCTTTGACTAACTATACATACTCCAGAGCTCCCCATGGGGTTGAATGAGGTGTTGTTTGGCCTAAATAGCAGTTTCACTTTTCTGCTTAATCCTGCTTCTAGTCTTTTCTTTCTCACAGGGTTAATCCCAGTAAATAGCTTAAACACCAAGCTCCATCTCAGAACTATTTCTAGAGAACCCCATGTGTGAATTTGTTACCAGGGGTGGTCTGAGAAACCAGGCAATAAGATGGGATTTGGGAGCTAGATAACTTACTGCCCAGCAGGCAACAGAGACCCCATTACAGGTAGTAAAGAAATCACAGAGGGCTCCTGGCACCAGGTGGCAGTAGAATTGTTCAAATTCTCACTGGTGGTGAATTGGGATGTTGTACAGAGAGAAAAGAATGCAATGGCTGGTGTGATGCATCAGATGTTTGAGAATTCCAGAGGAAATAGTATCTATGTGGATGATGGGAAGGGGTAAATATTGCTAAGCACCACTGGTACTGCAAAAATGAAAACAAAAAGCTGTGATTTGTCACCAGGAAATTGAAAGCCAGTTTTGAAAGTCAGAGGGACTCCTTGGTAGCTTATGAAGATGCTCTCATCTTCTGAAGTGGGAGAGAAGGGAAAGTTGAGGACCAGTTCTAGAATTTAATAGTCACAGTGACTGAGTCCCAGAGGAGGTAAAATGTTCAACCAACGCAAGTCTGTTACTCCATGGTCAGAACGTAGGTTGGGAAATGTATGAGAGGTGGATATCACTCGACTGTGGTAATTGAGCCAGAGGACCAAGAAGTAGCTAGCACACTGGAGGCTTTGGTAAGACACATGAGCTCCGGAAGATAGGAGATAAACCCTATGAAAATTCAGAGGCCTGCTACATCAGTAACATGTTTAGTTGTCTAGTGTTAAGGTGTGTTTGGAACATCTGATATGAGTGAAAGACAAGTTATGAGACACTAAACAACCACGCCTCTGGGGCTTCCCACCATGAGCTGTGTTCTGCCAGATCCATCAAGTCTCATGGTGCAGCAGGCCCAGATTTCCATTATGAGATGGAGTGGTATTTGGTAAATCTGGGATGATACACTTTTGTCGTTTTGCTTTGTGGGGCACAAGCAAACTGGTAATCCAGTCTCCCGTGTCACTCCCAATGGTGCTCCAAAACTCCTTCCTCAGCTCACACCTGTGGTCATAGGAGAGCTTCCTTAAGATCAGGAACAAAAAAACTAAGTTTGGTTTTTAGATGTGAAAGCTTGGTGTATGACTGCAAGCCAAAGAGGAATGGCAGCTGCACAGCGGCCTCATGTAGGATTGGCCTTAAAAAAGGGGAAATGATCTCAAAGGGTAGAGTGGGACACCAGGGTCTCAAACTATATAGAAAGAAAAGTGGCTTAAGGTTAGAATATATAAGAACTCATGGGCAGTCATAAAAAGTCTGGCCAGGAGCGTGAAAGAAGACAAATTGGAATTTGGGAATGAGGCCTGAGCTAAGAGGTATGTGGAAGAACATATGGCACAGAACACAAAGTGGGATCTTTGTGTGATGTGTTAACACCAACAAGAGACTGTCCTACAGGGAAGAAGCATTAAACAACCAAGTAGACAGAATGACTTGATCACTGTTATCAGTCCGCCTCGGCCACTGGCCACCCCAAGTTTGGCACAATAAGTATATGAATGGAGTGGTCATCGTTGGAGAGATGGAGGTTAACCATGGGCCTAACAGTATGGTCTTCTATTAACGAAGCCTGATTTGGCCACAACTGCTTTTGATTGTCTACCTGCCAGAAACAGAGGTGAACGCTGGGCCCCTGATGTGGCTAATTCCTCAAGAAGACCAACCAGCCACTCAATGGCAAGTAGGCTATATTAAAACACTTTCCTCTTATAAGGTCCAGATGTTTGTTCCAACAGTAATAGACACATATTCCAGATACAGTTTCACTTTTCTGACTGTAGCATAAGTCAGCACCACTTTGCCAGTGGCTTATGGGGTGTTTGATCAACCCACATGGAATCCCACATAACATTGTGTCAGATCACAGGACTCCTTACAACAAAGTAAATGTGGGAATGGACCTATGAACATGAGATTCACTGGTAGAACCACATGCTATACAATCCAGAAGATGCTTTCCTGATAGAGAATCGGAATGATCTCTGAAGCTTAGCACACACGGTGGCTGAAGGTGAGGAGGTTTACGATGGATAGGAGAAGAAGGAAAACTGAGCATCCCTTGTGGTCTTGAGAATGTATACATTCTCCCAAGAGAACGTATACAGTGGTATACGTATACACTCTCAAGGGAGCGTATACAGCTCCCTTGAGAGCGTATACGGTGGTGGGGGCTGCAGTATGCCCCACGAACTTTCCTCTTCAAAGTTTCACCCAGAATGAGTACTTCCCATTCGAGTACCGGAGGAGCTTCTTCCTGAGCAAATGTGGAGTGGATCTGAGCCGCATCAAGGGGTAGACGGTGAGAGACACGGGGATGTGCTGCCCAGATGTGCTTTCCTTTCAGGAAAGAACTTCTTGCCCCAGCTATCAACTCCTTCAGGGTTTGCCTCAGCCGCAAAGTGCTACTTATTCCAAAGATCTATCCTTAAAGTGCAGCCCCTGTGCGGTGAGGGAAAGAAGCAGATATATGAAGGCCTGGCTGATTCAGGCAAATGCAGGACAGCTCTGATGGGCTGTGTTAACTGCAGACCTCCTCCAGCGTAAACTGAGCCTTTGTTGGATGTGAATCGCAATGCACCTTCTTCCTCTGCCCGTTCTGATGCTTCCACTTCTATTCAGAGGTATTGGTTCTTAATAAATACCCTGAATGCTAAACTCCATTCTAAGCATTTGCTTCAGGAAACCCTGCCCATGAAGTGTTCCACAAAATACCGATTTGCAAAACGTTGTACTAGGAGATTATAAGAATGAATTATATTTTTCTTCTCACTTATTAGTCCTTTAAAGATAACAAATATCTTAAAAATTATTACCACCTCTATTTTCTCTTAAATCTTTTCACTTAATTTTCTTTTAATTGGGTATATGAGCATTAATTAGGTGCATGTGGATTAAAGCAAGCAAAAAGAAAGAAAAGGAAGAAAGAGAACACCTTCATGCCAGGCATTACTATATCTGGAAAATATATAAGGGAATTATATGGCAGTATCGGATGCCATGTTGTCTATAAGTGGCTTAGAACCCTATTGAAGAGTAAGAAACATATGAAAAAAATAAAAAGAATAAGAGATTAAAAAGCAGTTCACGTTACAGTACAACAGTCATAAGACAGGACATGATTAACTTCTCAATAAGAGAGTACAGGTAAAATGTGCTCTAGGAACTAGAGTCACAAAAGGGCAGATATAGTCAAAATACTAACAAAATAATTAGAATAAGAAAAGAAAATAATCTCAGACAGGAGTTTTGGGAATCTTCAGAGAAAAAAATAGGGATTTGAATTGAATTGGCCTCTTCCTTCCAGATATATCTGATTCTGTATAAAAGCAAAATGTTCAAAACTTACTTGAAAAATCCCCATATTTGTGAGGCACAGCACTTTGTTCCATAGAAAGAAATTGCCATGGACTGAATTGTTTTCCCCCCAAATTCATATATTCAAGCCCTAATCTTCAATGTGAGTGTATTTGGAGACAGGGCTTTTAGAAGGTAATTAAGGTTAAATGAGGTCCTAAGGGTGGGGTCCTAATCCCATAGGATTGCTGGACTAAGAAGAGGCCAGCATGCACATGCGTGCAACAAGAAAGTCCGTGTTAATACACAGAAAGAAAGCAGCCGTCTACAAGCCAAGAAGAGAACTTTCACCAGAAACCTTATCTGCCCTCACCTTGATCTTGGACTTCCTAGCCTCCAGAACTGGGAGAAAACAAATTTCTGTTGTTAAAGCCACCCAGTCTGTGGTACTTTGATATGGCAGCCCATACTGATTCAGACAGAAATTATCCTAAAAGGAGAGGTGGCCTGTTCCCTGTCAGATTTTTATATTCTGTCAGAAGCAGAAAACACTGGCAAGACCCATGTCAAGAAGGGAAATGTTCCAAATGCATGTGTTGTGTATGAGTAGGAGAGGAGAAAGATAAAATACATACATATATCTCACTTTATTTTAGTTTGATATACCACGTTTATTTGATTATAAGATATTTATAATTTTATAATCCAGTAAGTACAAAATAAGCACATTGGGTGAGAGACATAAGGGAAGGAAAACATTCTTTGAGCAGGAGCGAAGACCCTAAAGAGAATGTATGGCAGTTTGGAGGGTGAGGGTGGTATAGGGTGAAAATTGATGATATAATCCTTTGATTTAAATAAAACAGAGCAAGCAAAATGAACAGAAGCCACTGCACCTAAATGCAGAGCTTCATTTACATAGAAACAGGAACAATTTCATGTTCAAGAAATGTCAGTTTTCTATAAATACGGAGGTTCAGTCATTACCACCAGAATTATTCATTATACTATGATTCAAAACAAGATGAACATACTGGGCCAACATTAGAACTCCATTCCCCAAAGTGGCCTTTCATGTATTTTTCAAAACTGGCTTTGTCCATCCAAAAATAAAAGTTTGCTGAGTATGTGATAAGGTCAGAATATAAAAAAGATATGAACTCATTTCTTTCCCAATTCAAGTGAGCAAGGACTAGTCATTAAGAACACTTGGGATATTTAACTGACTTGCATAGATTACCATTTCCTTAAGTATTTTAAATTTAAAGTTTGGTAATGGAAGAATATCAGCATCTGAGTTCTCATTCTAATTGTCTCTGCCCCTCTTCACCCCTATCTTCAACCACTTCTCCCTTCTTTCTATTCTTTACCTACCCACATCACATCCATTCTTTAAGCCCTGAGTAAGACTTTTGTCTTTTCCGACGACTTCCTTTTAGGATTTTCTTGGGGACTCTGTGTGTGTCTGTGTGTGTGTGTATTAAAATATACATGTACACTCTTGGTTATCTTGCTCAAGGTCTAGTGGACCTTTTAAAATTGAAATCTCATCCCTAACTTCAATTTCAGGATATTTGGGTCTATTGTTCCTTTCATAATTTCTTTATCATCATTGCCTCTGTTCTCTCAATCTGGAACTTCTATAAGAAACATTACTTACATCTTGAATACGCACTCCTAGTTTCTGCATTTTTCTCTCATATGTTCTGTCTCTTCTCTGTTCGACTCATGTTTGCTTCTGGATCACACGTTTTGTCTTCAACAGTGATCATTCTAATGAGTTAGTTCAGCTATAAATACATGTTTATATTTAATTGCCAAACACTTTTTCTTGTTTTCTGTTATTTTGTCATAGCATGCTGAATTTATATTATTTATATATTACCTTCTCTAATTTCACTGAGGCTCCATAGAATTGTTTCTGAAGTCTTCCATTGACATCTCAATTATGTCTGTTTCTACCAGGATCAGTCTTTCTATGTGTTCACTTTGTTCTTATGAAATCATGGTGTTGGTTTTTCTCAAATGAGTGGTGGTCCTTGTTGGTTTGTTCATGTTAATGCATGAACTGGATTAACGGAGTCAGGTTTCCCTGAAGTTCTTCCATTCTTTTCTTCCACTGACTCCTACCTGAATGAAAGGGCTCAATTCGGTTCTGGGTGTGTAGACGTTTTGTTTCAACTAACAGGCTACTTTTTAGCTGCACAGTCATGGAGGTTCTTCAGTTTTAGATCTCCCCATTGCCAAATAAGAAGAGATTTATACTAGTAGCAAAGAAATTTAGTATGTTTTTCTCCTCAGTAGAGCTGCCTTTCGCTACCTCTTTTTTCTTCTCTCTTCTCAGTCTTTTCTCACTGTCATAGAAATTTTAAGTAAGCCCTCAGATTAAGACTGAGCCCTCCTGAGACAGCATAGTTCCTTCACTTTTCAGATTTTAGCCTGGGATAAGATTCTTCTGCAGGCCATAGTGTGTGTGTGTGTGTGTGTGTGTGTGTGTGTGTGTGTGTGTGTGTGTGTGTGTGTAGAGAGAGAGAGAGACCAACTAGCACAGATACTTTAATGTAGTTCTTTAATAAATAGCTCTGATGCATTGCTCCAGGAATCCATTTTGTTTTGTTTTGTTCTGTTCTGTTTTGTTTTATTTCATACGTTCACTTTGTATTTGATATTCCCCTGTGTCTGTGATTATCTTCATGATGATTTTCATCTGCTCATGCTTTATGCTATGGTTTACCCAGCTTCATCAGGCCCAGTCCATCTGCTTTTTATGTCTCAGGACTCTTTTACAATAGCTTAGATTTTCTTATTTTCCATCTGTTGTGAAGCAAGCCTTTTTTGTTGTTGTTCTTTAAGTTGAACTGAATTTGCTGAGTATAATTCTAATTGTTCAGCATATTTATAAATTCAAATTCAGATTTGAAAAATGTTCTTCAACCACATAAAATGAGATATTTTTAAAAACAAATGGTTGTTTTGAACATTAGCCTTTCATAATGAACTATTATTAAATTGAACAAATATACCAGTAACTTTCTTCTTTATGTATATATAACTTATTTTTTTGGTCAGTAAAATCTCAAGAAAGGCATAAAGATTCCACATCAAAGGATAACTCAAATTCATACTTTTAAAATCAGATTTGACAATGTAGAGAACTTTTTTTAACCCAGGCTTCATCTTGCTCTAATCTTTTTTTTCTAACATCTTTATTGGAGTATAATTGCTTTAGAATGTTGTGTTAGTTTCTACTGTATAACAAAGTGAATCAGCTACATGCATACATATATCCCCATATCCCCTTCCTCTTGCGTCTCCCTCCCACCCTCCCTATCCCACCCCTCTAGGTGGTCACAAAGCACCGAGCTGATTTCCCTGTGCTATGTGGCTGCTTCCCACTAGCTATCTATTTTACATTTGGTACTGTATATATGTCAATGCTACTCTCTCACTTCACCCCAGCTTACCCTTCCACCTCCCTGTGTCCTCAAGTCCATTCTCTACGTCTGCGTCTTTATTCCTGTCTTCCCCCTAGGTTCATCAGAACCATTTTTTTTTTTAGATTCCATATATATGTTCTAGCATACAGTATTTGTTTTTCTCTTTCTGACTTACTTCACTCTGTATGACAGACTCTAGGTCCATCCACCTCACTACAAATAACTCAGTTTCGTTTCTTTTTATGGCTGAGTAATATTCCATTGTATATATGTACCACATCTTCTTTATCCATTCATCTGTTGATGGAAACTTAGGTTACTTCCATGTCCTGGCTATTGTAAATAGTGCTGCAATGAACATTGTGGTACATGTCTCCTTTTGAATTATGGTTTACTCAGGGTATATGCCCAGTAGTGGATTACTGGGTTATATGGTAGTTCTATTTTTTAGCTTTTTAAGGAGCCTCCATACTGTTCTCCATAGTGGCTGTATCAATTTACATTCCCACCAACAGTGCAAGAGGGTTCCCTTTTCTCCACACCCTCTCCACCATTTATTGTTTGTGGATTTTTGATGATGGCCATTCTTGACTGGCGTGAGGAGATACCTCACTGTAGTTTTGATTTGCATTTCTCTAATGATTAGTGATGTTGAGCATCCTTTCATGTACCTCTTGGCCATCTGTAGGTCTTCTTTGGAGAAATGTCTATTTAGGTCTTCTGCCTATTTATGGATTGGGTTCTTTGTTTCTTTGATATTTAGTGGCATGAACTGCTTGTATATTTTGGAGATTAATCCTTTGTCAGTGGCTTCATTTGCAAATATTTTCTCCCATTCTGAGGGTCGTCTTTTCATCTTGTTTACGGTTTCCTTTGCTGTGCAAAAGCTTTTAAGTTTCATTAAGTCCCATTTGTTTATTTTTGCCTTTATTTCCATTTCTCTAGGAGGTGGGTCAAAAAGGATCTTACTGTGATTTATGTCATAGATTGTTCTGACTCTGTTTTCCTCTAAGAGTTTGATAGTGGCTGGCCTTACATTTAGGTCTTTAATCCATTTTGAGTTTATTTTTGTGTATGGTGTTAGGGTGTGTACTAATTTCATTCTTTTATATGTAGCTGTCCAGTTTTCCCAGCACCACTTATTGAAGAGGCTGTCTTTCTCCATTGTATACTCTTGCCTCCTTTATCAAAGATAAGGTGAACATATGTGCATGGGTTTATCTCTGGGCTTTCTATCCTGTTCCATTGACCTATATTTCTGTTTCTGTGCCAGTACCATACTGTCTTGATTACTGTAGCTTTGTAGTATAGTCTGAAGGCAGGAAGCCTGATTCCTCCAGCTCCGTTTTTCTTTCTCAAGATTGCTTTGGCTATTCGGGGTCTTTTGTGTTTCCATACAAATTGTGAAATTTTTTGTCCTAGTTCTGTAAAAATGCCAGTGGTAGTTTGATAGGGATTGCATTGAATCTGTATATTGCTTTCGGTAGTAGAGTCATTTTCACAATGTTGATTCTTCCAATCCAAGAACATGGTATACCTTTCCATCTATTCATATCATCTTTAATTTCTTTCATCAGTGTCTTATAATTTTCTGCATACAGGTCTTTTGTCTCCTTAGGTAGGTTTATTCCTAGATATTTTATTCTTTTTGTTGCAATTGTAAATGGGAGTGTTTTCTTAATTTCTCTTTCAGATTTTTCATCATTAGTGTATAGGAATGCAAGTGATTTCTGTGCATTAATTTTGTATCCTGCTACTTTACCAAATTCACTGATTAGCTCTAGTAGTTTTCTGGTAGCATCTTTAGGATCCTCTATGTATAGTATCATGTCATCTGCAAACAGAGACAGCTTTACTTCCTCTTTTCCAATTTGGATTCCTTTTACTTCTTTTTCTGCTCTGATTGCTGTGCCTAAAACTTCCAAAACTATGTTGAATAATAGTGATGAGAGTGGGCCACCTTGTCTTCTTCCTGACCTTAGTGGAAATGGTTTCAGTTTTTCACCTTGAGGATGATGTTGGCTGTGGGTTTGTCATGTATGGCCTTTATTATTTTGAGGAAAGTTCCCTCTATGCCTACTTTCTGGAGCGTTTTTATCATAAATGGGTGTTGAATTTTGTCGAAAGCTTTTTCTGCATCTATTGAGATGATCATATGGTTTTTCTCCTTCAGTTTGTTAATATGATGTATCATGTTGATTGATTTGCATATATTGAAGAATCCTTGCATTCCTGGGATAAACCCCACTTGATCATGGTGTATGATCCTTTTAATGTGCTGTTGGATTCTGTTTGCTAGTATTTTGTTGAGGATTTTTGCATCTATGTTCATCAGTGATATTGGCCTGTAGTTTTCTTTCTTTGTGACATCTTTGTCTGGTTTTGGTATCAGGGTGATGGTGGCCTCGTAGAATGAGTTTGGGAGTGTTCCTCCCTCTGCTATATTTTGGAAAAGTTTGAGAAGGATAGGTATTAGCTCTTCTCTAAATGTTTGATAGAATTTGCCTGTGAAGACATCTGGTCCTGGGCTTTTGTTTGTTGGAAGATTTCTAATCACAGTTTCAATTTCAGTGCTTGTGATTGGTCTGCTCATATATTCTATTTCTTCAGTCTTGGAAGGTTGTGCATTTCTAAGAATTTGTCCATTTCTTCCAGGTTGTCTATTTTATTGGCATAGAGTTGCTTGTAGTAGTCTCTCATGATCCTTTTTATTTCTGCAGTGTCAGTTGTTATTTTTCCCTTTTCATTTCTAATTCTATTGATTTGAACCTTCTCCCTTTTTTTCTTGATGAGTCTGGCTCATGGTTTATCAATTTTGTTTATCTTCTCAGAGAACCAGTTTTTAGTTTCATTGATCTTTGCTATCATTTCCTTCATGTCTTTTTCATTTATTTCTGATCTGATCTTTATGATTTCTTTCCTTCTGCTAACTTTGGGGGTTTTTTGGTTTTCTTTCTCTAATTGCTTTAGGTGTAAGGTTAGGTTGTTTATTTGACATTTCTCTTGTTTCTTGAGGTAGGATTGTATTGCTATAAAATTCCCTCTTAGGACTGCTTTTGCTGCATCCCATAGGCTTTGGGTCATTGTGTTTTCATTGTCATTTGTTTCTAGGTATTTTTTTATTTCCTCTTTGATTTCTTCAGTGATCTCTTGGTTATTAAGTAGTGTATTGTTTACCCTCCATGTATTTGTTTTTTTTTACAGATTTTTTTCCTGTAATTGATACCTAGTCTCATAGCATTGTGGTCCAAAAAGGTACTTGATACGATTTCAATTTTCTTAAATTTACCAAGGCTTGATTTGTGACCCAAGATATGGTCTATCCTGGAGACTGTTCCATGAGCACTTGAGAAGAAAATGTATTCTGTTGTTTTTGGGTGGAATGTCCTATAAATATCAATTAAGTCCATCTTGTTTAATGTGTCATTTAAAGCTTGTGTTTCCTTATTTATTTTCATCTTGGATGATCTGTCCATTGGTGAAAGTGAGGTGTTAAAGTCCCCTTCTATGATTGTGTTGCTGTCGACTTCCCCTTTTATGGCTGTTAGCATTTGCCTTTTGTATTGAGGTGCTCCAATGTTGGGTGCATAAATATTTACAATTGTTATATCTTCTTCTTGGATCAGTCCCTTGATCGTTATGTAGTGTCCTTCTTTGTCTCTTGTAATAGTCTTTGTTTTAAAGTCTATTTTGTCTGATATGAGAATTGCTACTCCAGCTTTCTTTGGATTTCCATTTGCATGGACTATCTTTTTCCATCCCCTCACTTTCAGTCTGTATGTGTCCCTAGTTCTGAAGTGGGTCTCTTGTAGACAGCATATATACAGGTCTTGTTTTTGTATCCATTCAGCCAATCTATGTCTTTTGGTTGGAGCATTTAATCCATTTACATATAAGGTAATTATCATTATGTATGTTCCTATGACCATTTTCTTAATTGTTTTGGATTTATTTTTGTAGGTCTTTTCCTTCTCTTGTGTTTCCTGCCTAGAGAAGTTCCTTTAGCGTTTGTTGTAAAGCTGGTTTGGTGGTGCTGAATTTTCTTAGCTTTTGCTTGTCTGTAAAGGTTTTAATTTCTCCATCGAATCTGAATGAGATCCTTGCTGGGTAGAGTAATCTTGGTTGTAGGTTCTTCCCTTTCATGACTTTAAATACGTCCTGCCACTCCCTTCTGGCTTGCAGAGTTTCCGCTCAAAGATCATCTGTTAACCTTATGGGGATTCCCTTGTATGTTATTTGTTGCTTTTCCCTTGCTGCCTTTAATATTTTTTCTTTGTATTTAATTTTTGATAGTTTGATTAATATGTGTCTCGGCATGTTTCTCTTTGGGTTTATCCTGTATGGGACTCTGCGCTTCCTGGCCTTGATTGACTATTTCCTTTCCCATGTTAGGGAAGTTTTTGGCTATAATCTCTTCAAATATTTTCTCAGACCCTTTCTTTTTCTCTTCTTCTTCTGGGACCCCTGTAATTCGAATGTTGGTGCGTTTAATATTGTCCCAGAAGTCTCTGAGACTGTCCAGAATTCTTTTTATTCTTTTTTCTTTATTCTGCTCCCTGGCAGTTATTTCCACTATTTTATCTTCCTGGTCACTTATCCGTTCTTCTGCCTCAGTTATTCTGCTATTGATTCCCTCTAGAGTATTTTTAATTTCAGTTATTGTGTTGTTCATCCCTGTTTGTTTGCTTTTTAGTTCTTCTAGATCCTTGTGAAATGTCTCTTGTATTTTCTCCATTCTGTTTCTGAGATTTTGGATCATCTTCACTATCATCACTCTGAATTCTTTTTCAGGTAGGTTGCCTATTTTGTGTTCATTTTTCTGGTTTTGTAGGTTTTTACCTTGCCCCTTCATCTGTAACATATTTTGTTGTTGTTGTTGTTGTTGTTTTGATGGGTGGGTCTGTATTCCTGTCTTACTGGTGGTTTAGCCTGAGGCATCCAGCACTGGAGTTTGCAGGCAGTTGGATAGATCCAGGTCTTGGTGCTGAGATGAGGACCTCCAGGAGACCTCACTCCAATTAATACTCTCTGGAGTCTGAGGTTCTCTGTTAGTCCAGTGGTTTGGACTCGGAGCTCCCACCACAGGAGCTCAGGCCCAACCTCCAGCCTGGGAACCAAGATCCCACAAGCTTGTTCACGTGAGGCAGCAGCTGGGCCTGCAACTTGCTCTACTTTCCCCTGGATCTTCCCTCAGCTTCTCCAACTCCTTGGA
Source organism: Eschrichtius robustus (assembly GCF_028021215.1). Lineage (NCBI taxonomy): Eukaryota > Metazoa > Chordata > Mammalia > Artiodactyla > Eschrichtiidae > Eschrichtius > Eschrichtius robustus. The sequence continues at coordinate 41,380,520 of NC_090838.1, forward strand.
CAGGTGTGTATGTTTAGCTCTTAGCTTTTTGAGGTGTGATAATGGCTGGGTGATTAGTTGTGTGTTCTTTTTTTTCCAAGTGCTCATCAAAGGAAGGTTAAGTGGGAAATGACGTGCTCTGAAGTGTGGCACCACCTGGGTGGCTTGGTCCGCACCACAGCCCCCTTACACACCGTGAGAGTCCCACTCGCTCTCCGGGTTCTCAAGGGCGCCATGTGCAGGGCCGTTTGCCACACTTGCCGCTCCCTGCATGCTCCTTGATCTAATCTTAAAATGTGTATCCTGACAATTTATTTTACTTACTTTATTGACTATAAAAAATGTAAATGGGAAAATTATACTTCTTTCTATCCACTAAAATGTTAATATCTGAGTATATTTGAAAAACAGTAACAGGGAGGCAACTTTTAAGTCTTTTCTATGCAGAATTAGATCTTGGCCATAGCTTAAAGCTACATGAAGCCTCAGGTTGTTCATTACTGGTTAAGATGTTTCCTCTCCCAGGGGCACTTGCATTTTAATAGAGAACTCTTGTAGCACAAATGCCTTCCAGGCTAAAAGAAATTAATCTCTAAAAGTGAAATCTGAGATGTTATGGGAACTCTTGGGGCAAAGAGGGAGGGATTTTTAAATGGCAGTCCTTCCTACAACCTTCAAATTATATCATACCTACCATAAAGCAAGCTTTAGTAGGGAAAAGCAGGAAATCATATAACCCTATTTTTCTCATAGGAAGCAAAATTTATGTTAAATGGTCAAAAGCACTAAAGGACTATCAGAATGCACCAAATCATTTACATATTTTGAAAAACATACGCCATGGCTCTTTTGATATACTAAAATCACTGTATAAAATGTTACTGTGAATTAATTACCTAGTCCAAATAATCTCCTTCTTCCTAATCCCTACCAAACAAAGAGTTGAATCGGCGGATTTGTGTGAAGTATAAAACATTGAATGATATCCATGTATGGATATATTGATACAGTTCCTGGTGCAGCATGAGATATCTTTGGAGTAAATAATATTGATAATCCCTGAGTTGAGTGAACTGCCAAAATTCTAGATGCCCATAAAAGAGACTGAGGCCATAATACACATCCAAAATGTATATTATAATTGACCTCTCTAACTAAAACACTGGCTCCGACAAATGACATAGTTAGGTAATTACAGACCCTAGGTTATCCAGTAATTTTCCTTTTTCTCTTTTACCCCACCATGTATAAAAGTAATGAATCTTGGTTTTCTTTTCCTCTTTATTTTCTTGTGCAAGCTACTTCTGAACCTACAGTTATGTGTAGAAGTTAGCAAGTAAATAGAAATGGTGGATAGCGCCCTCAAATCCTAGAACTGATGGAGACTATAGAAATTGAGCTCCTCCCCTCCCCCACATTTTGTTTAAAGAAATGAAAGAAAAGAAAAAGTGGATCAAGGAAAAGAAATAAATAAGATTCCTATTTCCAGCCAGAAGAAACCAAAAGGAACTTTGATCCCCACACAGCTGGAACAATTACTTAGTGACAATGTGGAGATGCTGTTTTGCAAGCCAGGTTATGTTTTCCTTTTATTTAAACAATATAGTTGTCTTTAAAATGAAGTTAAAAACTGGAGAAAGAGGTTTTTAGTTCTCAACATATAGCAAATATCAACTGGAGTATTTTAATATTCTATCCATTAAATAGGCAAAAACAACATATGAAAAGTCATGTACCTTCAACTATTTATATAGACAAAAATTCTGGTCATCTTAGACAATCTCCTCTCTGAACTCTCTGAGTCCTGATCGTACCACTCTTATATTTACATTGGTGGAAACAATAACTGATTTCATTTGACCTAGTAACCATTTTCTTAGAAAAGTATCCCCTCCATGAATGAATGAAATATCTTTGAATAAAGCAACTAAATAAAGATTTTAGGATTATCTTTTTTTTTTTTTTTCTTAGCTTAGAAAAATTATTGTCTCTCTTTTTTTTTTTTTACCTGTAAGAAACATTATCCCAGACTCCTCTGGAAATAACAGATGTCACACACAAAAAGACACTCTTTAAGTCGTGTCACAGAAAGAGCAGGTGTGCCCTCAAGGAAAAAAAATCTTGTTTTCATGCCATTATCATTTTTAATGAAAATAACTGAAGGAGAAAAACTCACAAGACCGTATCGACATCAGTGTCTTCTCTCTTTCCCCCTCCCAAACAGTTTCCTCTGAAACGAAAGTAGCTCTTTAACCTCCTCAATTCTTGAATCATCTACTAAGTAAGCACTCATCAAGATAAGCATGAAATCTGAAAAGAATCTTACTGATTGGTTTCAAAAGCAGCCATTCAACCTCACAAGAGTAACTTTTTTAAATTAAGAACTGAACAGTAGGTAGATTACAAGAAGATGGTAAAACAGATAAAGGAAGCTTTAGAAATGCAAAGAGAATCTTAGATAATAAATGTGAGAAGGTATTCTGAATATGATGGCCCCAGATGTATTTTATGCTATAATTCAAGAGATCAGATGAGGAGAAAATTAGAACATTATAGTCCAGAATAAGAAATTAAGATACTTGTATCAGAGAAGGGACTGACGTATTTCATAATTGCACTCTTGTTCCATTTATAAAAGGAAGAACAATGGGAAAATTGCAGGGGTTTGTCGAGAAGTGTAAAAACAGCAGAAGCCTTGGATACCAGGTGGCTGACATTATGAGAAATTCAAGTGTCAAAACCCCAGTGAGCCTAACCTGTCCAGGAATGGGGTGAATGGTGAAGTGCTGGGGATTATACTCTTCATTTTTTTCTGTACACTTTAAACAATCTCAACTTGGCTCATTTATTCTCCCATTAGGAACGTTTTCCCCCTCTCTACAATGCTTATTTATATTCCACCATTCTTTATTTCCTATCTGTTCTCGGAATACTCCTCCTGGTTTCCCCTGCTTGGGAAATACCTTTTCTACACTCCAATAATCAGAGGCAGTGAAGAATTACAGAAAGTAAAATCTAAAGTTTAAGATTCCAATGTCATTAAAATACAATTGTTACAATAACCTACATGTATGGAGTGCTTCCTATGTATCAGACATTGCGGCACACTTATTATGTCAATTAATTCTCTCAACAATCCTTTGGGTAGATATTGCTGTTTCATTTTAACTGAGGCTTAAAGAGGTAGCAAGTGGCAAAATCAACATTTTTAAACACAAGAAATCTTAAATGAGAGCCAATGCTCTCAATATCCTTGCATGTGGCCTTCCTCATATAGGAAGCTCTACTGCAAAGATTCACAGAAAGAAAAGCTAGAAAAGGGATCTGGAAAAATTCTAAATATCCAGATATCATTGGTCAGGTCATGGATGAGGCATGATATTAAATACACTGTTATAAATGCTATAAAATGATTTCTTATCACAAGACCCTACAATTAGGGTTTCCTACAAGGTGGTTACAATTAGGGATTCCTTTCCTTGGAGCTTGACAAATGTTTGGATTACCAAGTTCTCATGATAAGAAGGGAGGGATAAAACTTCCCACAGTTGAATCTTACTGAATCAGAATCTCTGAGGTTGGAAACCTGCATTTTTTTAAAAAGCTCTCCAGGTGATTCCACTGAACAGACAAGTTTGGAAACCATTGCTTCAAACTAAACCCTTGTTAAAAAGTAGTTGGAAGCCTGTTCAATGCCAGACTGATACTTGGTATTAGGACAGTGGGGGGAAAAAATAAGGGAAAATGAAAGTATTAAGTAGAAACAACACTTTCTACAGTTTTTCCCAGGTGCAGCCCTGTGGAGAATTGTTTTTAACACTGCCTTGCCTTGTTTAGGGCTCTGAGGGACTTTGCAGCAAATTGACCCGTTGTAGTAAGTAGAAGCATGAGAGCACATTCTGCAGATCTGACTTGGTCCCTTGGAGGAATGAGTGTCCTGGGGATAAACAACCTGAATGAATACAATATCATCCTTTGGACAGACAGCTAGAAGCCAACTTGAAGCGTCATCACATGTTGAACAGCACAAACAATGTCACATGAAAGTGAATAGACATGACTTCACGAGCAAGTTCTTCATATCAAAATCACAAGTATTAGTGATGTTTTTTCCTAATGATGAATCGATATTCCGCCTGACGTTTTGGCGTGTCACTGTGACTATTGCACTTATAAAGCAGAGAAATGGAACTGCATGGCAGGAATCCTTAGACTATGAACTGATACTGGGAAAATCTCAGAAAGCAAGGAGTTCTCAAGTCAAGGATCAGCTTCATGTTTTTCTGTAAGCCCATTTGTGGCTTTGTGCACAGCTTGATTTCATATCATCCTGTGGTCATTGGTCATATATATCTATTGAACTATACTGATGCTATGAGGATCATAATACCTTATGTTGTCAATATCCATTTTCTTCAAGTATTTGTTTCAAGTTAATTTAATCTATAAGAGTTTAGGAGGAGCCGCAAGACTATTTTAAGAGAGTCAGCGTAATAATTATTACATGATTTATTTCTTTATCTTTAGATCTGGATGCAATGCAAGACATCTTGAGTCATTTATACCATTAGATAATGGTGATGCTGATAATAACATTTCACATTTGATGAAAGTAAATCTTAAATGGAAGTATGAGAGGAACAGTCCAGAATATCTATGGTTTCCACTGAGTTTGAGTATTTACACAAAAATTCCTCTGTTACCTAACTCATAATTATAAAAATAGAAATGAGAGGAGGCTGATGCCAGCTGTTTGTTTAGGTTGGCATATATTCATTGGAGGATTGTGAGGGTTGTTTATTGAGAACAAGTCTATCTAGTATCTGTTTAATTTTTTTTTTAATGGTAAGACTCAAAAAATTCTACTTGTCTTAGAAGATTTCAAAATCTTATTATTTGCAATGTACAGGCAAAGGAGCAAGAAGAAGATTTAACTGTCAACAGTTACTAAGATAACATTAGTATTTACACATATGGGGGAAGTGAATGAGGATGGTTCTATTCAATAAATGTGTGCACTGTCATGTTACATGGTACTGAATGTACAAAACATGAGATTCATTACAATTAGTGTGGGTTAAATTCAGATGTTGCTACTTGGTTCCAATAAAAGTTTGGATGCCTATCTGAAATTCATGGGCGGTCTGTGCTTCCTAATCAGCAAAATGGTGAGGGGGAAAAACTCTAATCAATTTCTCTTTTTTCTAAAAAAATTATTTATTTATTTACTTTTGGCTGTGTTGGGTCTTCGTTTCTGTGCGAGGGCTTCCTCTAGTTGCGGCAAGCGGGGGCCACTCTTCGTCGCGGAGCGCAGGCCTCTCACTATCGTGGCCTCTTTTGTTGCGGAGCACAGGCTCCAGACGCGCAGGCTCAGTAGTTGTGGCTCACGGGCTTAGTTGCTCCGTGGCACGTGGGATCTTCCCAGACCAGGGCTCGAACCCATGTCCCCTGCATTGGCAGGCAGATTCTCAACCACTGCGCCACCAGGGAAGCCCCAATTTCTCTTAAAGTTGCTGAATTATTTGCTTCATCACCAATGAGAAGGTAGAGGTGGGTATACCCACCAAGTGAGGAGAAAGAAGGAGGAAAATAATGGATAAACATTTGTAAACTTGGCAACTTTGTTTGGGGTTTGTTGCAAGTGAAAGACAGAGTTTAAGGTCATTTCTCATTTCATCCAAATAAATCTCTTTAGTCTGGGTTATACATTTAGGGGGATATCATCTACAAAATCCTCCAAATCACTTAAGTTTCCTTCACCCAGATGAATTTAGTATGGCTGGAAGGCTCTGCCCAGGAAATGAAGGTTTCTAAATTGTGGCTGGTTTTATCAGAGGGTGAATCTTCCCTCAAAGAGAGGATTGGAGATGTGAGGCAAGGTCCTAGCCAGCAGCAATGACAGACTCTGTGTCACAACACTGGTGGTGGAAGAAGAATTGAAATCTAAAAATGGAATGTGCTTTTTGAAGGATGCATCTCCTTTGTCTTTTCCCCCAGATGTGATCTCGTCTCATTGGTTTAACGTACTCCCTTGGCTTGGGTGTCCATAGTAAGGACAAGAGCTAGAAAGGAAAACTAAGACTTTGAGCCAGTTCATTAAATGTTTAATTATTAGTGATAGATAACTCTTTGGTTCTTATGACTTTACTTAGGATCAAGGAAGATTTTGGAGATGATGGGTCTCTATTCCTTGCATCTGACCTCTGCCTAAGCAAGCATTCCTCCCAGAACCAATTTGGTAGAGAAATGGAGTCAAGGGTGAATACTAGCATGAAGGTGATTTATTCTAGTAAAACTTGGGCCATGCATCCCTGTCACACTGTCACCTGTCAAAATGCCACTGGCCCTTTTATTTACTTTTTTCAGTGCCTATTCCTGGAAATCATTAATCTTTGGAACTGGCACTTTAATTAAAACCTAAAGGGAAGTGGTTGGCCTGAATTTGTGCACGTGTGTAAGCGTGCATGTGTGAATGTGTACACTTATATGTCATTTGGAGTTTGTGTATGTTAACATACTTAAAATATATACATACTTCCAAGTGGCATTATATATTATGCACTTAGGGTTTGTTTAAGTCACATTTGTGGTTTTGGAAAATCTTGTAATCACATGGAGATGCATCTGAAATTGTAATAGGTGAGTGTATATTTTAGAGGAGACCTATTGTAAATCTTGCAAAGACAAATACTTATTTCACAAAGTGAATAATATACCTTTTTGTAACTTTTATGCAAGCTCAGATGTTTATAGATTACATTTATTTTAAACAAGAAAATTGTAAATAATAGAACTGATTCTGGTCAGGCGGCAGAACAGTTAGATCTGAGGATGTTCTTAAATAGACAAAACCCTAGAAAACCAATGTCTGTCTCTACCCACGTGAGACCCCCAGTTAGATTTTTCCATACAGAGCCCTCCTTCAGCAGGATGATAACATTGCTGATTTCCTTCCCATCTTCCTTATTAGTGGCATTTTCCAACTTGGGCCTGATTTCCTCCCTTCTGCTGTCCCCTGGATAACCAGTCAGATCTCTTCCATCTGCCACCCCATTGGGTATGCCTTCTTCTAAAAGAAACTTCTCTGTGTAAACTCCAAACCCCATCAGAAGTCTTGTCTTTAGTTAACTGTCATGTTGGATAATGTTAATTAATATAAAAGGTTAGATAAGGTATTCCAAGGGGAACTGCCTTTTAACCAGGGCAAAACCATCAACAATACTAATGAATGTCTAATAGAATGTCAAGTTCCAGTAACATAGTCAATGAGACATATAAAGGAAAAAAATTAATCTCTGTCTCCAAGAAGCTTGTTCTCTTTTGGGATTATCACCCAACCGTGCAAAGAAGCATGTGATGTTCTTGCAACAGTGCAAAAACATATGTGGTTGGGAAGCTTGTGTTCTGATTTCTATAAGCTGAAAGGCCAAGTTGACTATTTGTTTCCACTGTGCAGACTACATACCATGAACATTTATCCAGCAACCTCCCTTGTGCCTGCTATCAGAGGCCCTTGTTGAACAAGCCATAGTCACCTTCACATGTTAGCAGAAGAATGAGTGAATCTGGAGAGGAAAGTCCAGGTCAGTTTTCCTGAGTCAGGAATAAGTTAAAAGGTATAGGAGTCAAGATGGCAGTGTGGGAAGACATGGAGTTCGCATCTCCCCACAACTAGGGCGCCTGCACAATGCTGATGGGGGACCTCGACGCCCAAGGTGACAGGACAAACCACCAGGCGAACTGGTAGGACAGGGGGTGACTGAGGGAGGAGGAGAAGTGGAGGCCAGACGGGACCGGCGCCCCTGAGGGGTGGCTGGGGGGGAGGGGTTCCCACGCTTAGAGGGACCCTTGGGGGCTCGGATCGGGGGGAGCACACCTAGCGTATCCCCGGCCCACTCGAGCCCGGGAAGCCTGCTGAGCTCCCAGGTTGGGTCTCCCACCCTCCAAAGCCCCCTCCGGGCCACGTGGGTCCTGGGGGCATAAGAGGGAGGCTGGGGGTGAGCAGGAGAGGCAGACAGGAGGGGCCCTCCAGGACCAGAGGAGTGGGAGAGGAGCAGGGGGTGTTTGCTCCACACACTTGAGCTCAGGAAGCATGCTGGGCTCCCAGGTGGGGTCCCCTGCCCTCTGAGACCAGAGGCAGGAGGCATGCCTGGACCCCTTCTGTTCCATTGAGCCTAAGCCCCACCCTCACACCCCCCAGGGCCTTTTCCAGCCCTGTGAGGCCTAAGCATAGGCCTCGCCCACTGCCCAAACCCCACCCTTGCTTACGCCCTGCCCTCCACAGCCAAGGTCTTTTCCACATTTTTTTCCCCCTCTTTTTTACTATTGTGGTTCTGTTTTACCTTCTGGTTGTTGTTTCATCTATATTTTTATATTCTTTCTAACATATCTATTAGTTTCCTAGTCTAATTTTATTTTTTGCTTTGTTATTGTTCTTCCCTTTTTTCTTTTTTTCTTTTTTTTTTTGCCACCCCACATGGCTTGCAGGATCTTGGTTCATGAGCCGGGGCTCGGGGCGAAGCTCCTGTGGTGGGAGCTCTGAGTCCAAACCACTGAACTAAAAGAGAACCTCAGACCCCAGGGAATATTCCTCAGAGTGAGGTCTCCCAGAGGTCCTCATCTCAGCACCAAGACCCAGCTCTACCCAACAGCCTAAAAACTTCAGTGTTGGAAGCCTCAGACCAAACAACCAGTAAGACAGGAACACAATCCCACTCATGAAAATATATATATATATATATGAAACGGCAAAAAAATATGTCACAGATGAAAGAGCAAGGTAAAAACCTACAAGACCAAATAAATGAAGCGCAAATAAGCAATCTATCTGAAAAACAATTCAGAGTAATGATAGTAAAGATGATCCAGAATCTCGGAAATAGAATGGAGCGTAGATTGAAAAAATACAAGAAATGTTTAACAAAGATCTAGAAGAACTAAAGAACCAACAAACAGAGATGAACAACACAATAACTGAAATGAAAAAATACACTAGAAGGAATCAATAACAGAATAACTGAGGCAGAAGAACGGATAAGTGACCTGGAAGATAAAATAGTGGAAATAATCGTCAAGGAGCTGAATAAAGAAAAAAGAATGAAAAGAAGTGAAGACAATCTCAGAGACCTCTGCAACAACACTAAATGCACCAACATTCGAATTATAGGGGTCCCAGAAGAAGAAGAGAAAAAGAAAGGGACTGAGAAAATATTTGAAGAGATTATAGTCAAAAACTTCCCTAACATGGGAAAGGAAATAGTCAGTGAAGTCCAAGAAGTGCAAAGAGTCCCATACAGGATAAACCCAAAGAGAAACATGTCAAGACACATATTAATCGAACTATCAAAAATTAAGTACAAACAAGAAATATTAAAAGCAGCAAGGGAAAAACAAAAAATAACATACAAGGGAAACCCCATAAGGTTATCAGCTGAGTTTTCAGCAGAAACTCTGCAGTCCAGAAGGGAGTGGCAGGATATACTTAAAGTGATGAAAGGGAAAAACCTACAACCAAGATTACTCTACCCAGCAAGGATCTCATTCAGATTTGATGGAGAAATTAAAACCTTTACAGACAAGCAAAAGCTAAGAGAATTCAGCACCACCAAACCAGCTCTACAACAAATGCTAAAGAAACTTCTCTAGGCGAGAAACACAGAGAAGGAAAAGACCCACAAAAGCAAACCCAGAACAATTAAGAAAATGGTAATAGGAGCAAACATGTTGGTAATAACCTTAAACATAAATGGATTAAATGCCCAACCAAAAGACACAGACTGGTTGAATGGATACAAAAACAAGACCTATATATATACGCTGTCTACTTCAGACCTAGGTATACATATAGATTGAAAGTGCAGGCATGGAAAAAGATATTCCATGCAAATGGAAATCAAAAGAAAGCTGGAATAGCAATGCTTGTAAAATAGACTTTAAGATAAAGACTGTTACAAGAGATAAGGAAGGACACTACATAATGATCAATGGATCAATCCAAGAAGACAATATAACAATTATAAATGTTTATACACCCAACATAGGAGCACCTCAATACATAAGGCAGATGCTAACAATCATGAAAGGGGAAATTGACTGTAACACAATAATAGTAGGGGACTTCCCCACTTACACCAACGGACAGATCATCCAAACAGAAAACAAATAAGGAAACACAAGCTTTAAATGACACAATAGACCAGATAGATTTAATCGCTATTTATAGAACATTCCACCTGAAAGTGGCAGAATACACTTTCTTCTCAAGTGCACATGGAACATTCTCCAGAATAGATCACATCTTGGGTCACAAATCAAGCCTTGGTAAATTTAAGAAAGTTGAAATCGTATCAAGTATCTTTTCTGACCACAACGCTATGAGATTGGAAATCAATTACAGGGAAAAAAAACTGTAAAAAACACAAATATATGGAGGCTAAACAGTGCACTATTAAATAATCAAGAGATCACTGAAAAAATCAAAGAGGAAATAAAAAAACTACATAGAAACAAATGACAATGAAAACACGATGACCCAAAACCTATGGGAAGCAGCAAAAGGAGTTCTAAGAGGGAAGTTTATAGCAATTCATCTCACCTCAAGAAACGAGAAAAATCTCAAACAATCTAACCCTACACCTAAAGCAACTAGAAAAAGAAGAACAAAGAAAAGCCAAAGGCAGTAGAAGGAAAGAAATCATAAAGATCAGAGCAGAAATAAATGAAATAGAAATGAAGAAAACAGTAGCAAAGATCAATAAAACTAAAAGCTGGTTCTTTGAGAAGATAAACAAAATTGATAAACCTTTAGCCAGACTCATCAAGAAAAAAAGGGAGAGGATGCAAATCAATAAAATTAGAAGTGAAAAATGAGAAATCACAACTGACCCCGCAGAAATACAAAGGATTATAAGAGACTACAACAAACAACCCTAAGCCAATAAAATGGACAACCATGAAGAAATGGACAAATTCTTGGAAAGGTACATTTTCCAAGACTGAACCAGGAGGAATTAGAAAATATAAACAGACCTATCACAAGTAATGAAATAGAAACTGTAATTAAAAATCTTCCAACAAGCAAAAGTCCAGGATCAGATGGCTTCACAGGTGAATTCTATCAAACATTTGGAGAAGAGCTAACACTGATCCTTCTCAAAACCTTCCAAAAAATTGCAGAGGGAAGAACACTCCCAAATTCATTCTATGAAGTCACCATCACCCTGATACCAAAACCAGAAAAAGATATCACAAAAAAGAAAATTATAGAACAATACCACTGATGAACATACATGCAAAAATCCTCAACAAAATACTAGCAAACAGAATCCAACAACATATTAAAAGGATCATACACCATGATCAAGTGGCATTTATCCCAGGGATGCGAGGATTCTTCAATATATGCAAATCAATCAATGTGATACACCACATTAACAAATTAAGGAATGAAAACCATATGATCATCTCAGTAGATGCAGAAAAAGGTTTCGACAAAATTCAACAGCCATTTATGTTAAAAACTCTCCAGAAAGTAGGCATAGAGGGAACTTACCTTAACATAATAAAGGCCATATATGACAAACCCACAGCCAACATCGTTCTCAATGGTGAAAAAATGAAACCATTTCCACTAAGATCAGGAAGAAGACAAGGATGTCCACTCTCACCACTCTTATTCAACATAGTTTTGGAAATTTTAGCCATGGCAATCAGAGAAGAACAAGAAATAAAAGGAATACAAATTGGAAAAGAAGTAAAACTGTCACTGTTTGCATATGACGTGATACTATACATAGAAAATCCTAAAGATGCCACCAGAAAACTACTAGAACTAATCAGTGAATTTGGTAAGGTTGCAGGATACAAAATTAATGCACAGATATCTCTGGCATTCCTATACACTAAAAACGAAAAATCAGAAAGAGAAATTAAGGAAACAATCCCATTTAACATTGCAACAAAAAGGATAAAATACCTAGGAATAAACCTACCTAAGGAGGTGAAAGACTTGTACTCAGAAAACTAGAAAAAACTGATGAAAGAAATCAAAGATCACATAAACAGATGGAGAAATATACCATGTTCTTTGACTGGAAGAATCAATATTGTGAAAATGACTATATTACCCAAAGCAATTTACAGATTCATTGCAATCCCTATCAAATTACCAATGGTATTCTTCACAGAATCAGAACAAAAAATTTTACAATTCGTATGGAAACACAAAAGACCCCAAATAGCCAAAGCAATCTTGAGAAAGAAAAACTGAGCTGGAGGAATCAGGCTTCCTGACTTCAAACTATACTACAAAGATACAGGAATCAAAACAGTATGGTACTGGCACAAAAAACAAATATAGATCAATGGTACAGAATAGAAAGCCCAGAGATAAACCCAAACACATACGGCCACCTAATTTACAACAAAGGAGGCAAGAATATACAATGGAGAAAAGACAGCCTCTTCAATAAGCAGTGCTGGGAAAATTGGACAGCTTCATGCCAAAGAATTAAATTAGAACACTACCTAACACCATACACAAAAATAAATCCAAATGGATTAAAGACCTAAATGTAAGACCAGATACTATAAAACTTTTAGAGGAAAACATAGGAAAAACACTCCTTGAATTAAACCACAGCAAGATCTTTTTGACCCACCTCCTAGAGTAATGAAAATAAAAAGAAAAATAAACAAATGGGACCTAATTAAACTTAAAGCTTTTGCACAGCAAAGGAAACCATAAACAAGACAAAAAGACAACCCTCAGGATGGGAGAAAATATTTGCAAATGAAACAACAGACAAAGGATTAATCTCCAAAATATACAAACAACTCATAGAGCTCAATATCAAAAAAAACAAACGATCCAATTAAAAAATGGGTGGCATCATCAAAAAATCTAGAAACAATAAATGCTGGAGAGGGTGTGGGGAAAAGGGAACCCTCTTGCACTGTTGGTGGGAATGTAAATTGATACAGCCACTATGGAGAACGGTATGGAGGTTCCTTAAAAAACTAAAAATAGAACTACCATACGACCCAGCAATCCCACTACTGGGCATATACCCTGAGAAAACCATAATTCAAAAAGAGTCATGTACCACAATGTTCATTGCAGCTCTATTTACAATAGCCAGGACATGGAAGCAACCTAAGTGTCCATCAACAGATGAATGGATAAAGAAGATGTGGCACATATATACAATGGAATATTACTCTGCCATAAAAAGAAACGAAATTGAGTTATTTGTAGTGAGGTGGATGGACCTAGAGTCTGTCATACAGAGTGAAGTAAGTCAGAAGGAGAAAAACAAATACCATTTGCTAACACATATATATGGAAGCTAAAAAACAAACAAACAAAAAAATGGTCATGAAGAACCTAGGGGCAAAACGGGAGTAAAGACACAGACCTACTAGAGAATGGACTTGAGATACGGGGAGGAGGAAGGGTAAGCTGGGACAAAGTGAGAGAATGGCATGGACATATATACACTACCAAACGTAAAATAGGTAGCTAGTGGGAAGCAGCCACATAGCACAGGGAGATCAGCTCGGTGCTTTGTGACCACCTAGAGGGGTGGGATAGGGAGGGTGGGAGGGAGGGAGACGCAAGAGGGAAGAGATATGGGGACATATGTATATGTATAACTGATTCACTTTGTTATAAAGCAGAAACTAACACACCATAAAAAAAAAAAAAAAGAAAATGGGTGGAAGACGTAAATAGACATTTCACCAAAGAAGATGTACAGATGGGCAAGAGGTACATGAAAAGATGCTCAACATCACCAGTCACTAGAGAAATGCAAATGAAAACTACAATGAGGTATCACCTTACACTGGTCAGAATGGCCATCATCAAAAAATCTACAAACCATAAATGCTGGAGAGGGTGTGGAGGAAAGGGAACCCTCTTGGACTGTTGGTGGGAATATAAACTGATACAGCCATTATGGAGAACAGTACGGAGGTTCCTTAAAAAACTAAAAATAGAACTACCATATGCCCCAGCAATCCACTACTGGGCATATACCCTGAGAAAACCATAATTCAAAAAGAGTCATGTACCACAATGTTCATTGCAGCACTGTTTACAATAGCCAAGACATGGAAGCAGCCTAATTGTCCATTGAAAGATGAATGGATAAAGAAGATGTGGCACATATATACGATGGAATATTACTCAGCCATAAAAAGAAACGAAATTGAGTTATCTGTAGTGAGGTAGATGGACCTAGAGTCTGTCATACAGAGTGAAGTAAGTCAGAAAGAGAAAAACAAATACCGTATGCTAACGCATATATATGGAATCTAAAAAAAAAAAAAAAATAGTACTGATGAACCCAGTGGCAGGGCAGGAATAAAGACGTAGACATATAGAATGGACTTGAGGACACGGAAGGGAGGGGGAAGCTGGGGCGAAGTGAGAGTAGCATTGACATATATACACTACCAAATGTAAAATAGCTAGTGGGAAGCAGCAGCATAGCACAGGGTGATCAGCTCGGTGCTTTGTGACCACCTAGAGGGGTGGGATAGGGAGGGTGGGAGGGAGGCTCAAGAGGGAGGGGATATGGGGATGTTATGTATGCATATGGCTGATTCACTTTGTTGTGGGACAGAGGCTAGCGCCGTATTGTGAAGCAGTTATACGCCAATAAAAATATATTTTAAAACAATTTAGAAAGGACTGGGAAATATAGTCTTTTAGCTAAGTGGCAATATGTACGGCTAAAAACTGGAATTCTGTTACTAAGGCAGAAAGGTAGAATGGATATTGGAGGCCCCCAACAGAATCAGCCATAGTAAGTTTTTCTGAAACAAGACGCAGAAGCACAAATGTTAAAGGAAAATATTGGCAACTGTGACTAAATTAAAATGTGAAACTGCTAATAAATAAAATATTTAAATTATGTTAATCAATAAATATTGACAAAAACTAATTAAATAAAAGGTAGAGTTATGATTGCTAAGAAAGGGGTCATCAACAATTGGGTCTTCTGGACAAGAAAGTATTACAAAGTTAAAGATATGTGATATTTTAGGAGCATCAACAGAAAAAGTAACTCAGGAGTAGCAACGAAATAATTGATGGATCTTGTTTTGCTGTGTATTTCTGGGTTAAACGTGCAAGAATCGATAGCTGCTTGTTACACTCCCTCAGTCTCCATTCTCTGTCTCCCAGAGATAAATCATATTGGGTAACTGGCATCTTGACAATCATGACCTTGCAAAAATGTGCAGGTAGGCCTGCTTTGGTGAACAGTGTGGAGAGGGGAGTGTATCATAGGCTGTGAGAATGTCTTCCATGAGTGTGAGAGAAGACAAGTGACCCTGGGACTTTTCAGTTATAGGAGAGTGAGAGAAAAACATTGTAGAAGGCCAAGGAGGAGACTATTGTGGGCGCCCCGCTGTATTTATTTGCTAGGGCTGCCGTAACAAAATACCACAGATCAGGTGACATAAACAACAGAAATGTATTTTCTCGCAGTTCTGGATCAAGATGTTGGCATGTTTGGTTTCTTTTGAGGTTTCCCTCCTTGGTTTGCAGACAGTCACCCTCTTGCTGCCTCTTCGTGTGGTAGTCCCCCAGTGTACACATGCCCCTGGTGTCCTTTTGTGTGTCCAGATTTTCTTCTCTTACAAGTCACCAGTCAGATTGGATTAGGGCCCATTCTAACAGCCTCATTTAACTTAATCACCTCTTTAAAGGCCCTGTCTCCAAACACAGTCACATTCTGAGGTACTGGGGCATAGGGTTTCAGCACATGAATTTTGAGGGAAAACAATTCAAGCCATAACACCCACTTCACTATGTACTTACCTAATCTAGGGCTTAGCTTGGTCTTGGTTACCCACAGACTATCAAAGCTCCAAGGTTAGTTTTGTTTTGTTTTTTTTCCTTTGTTAGTATTTTAGCAATACAGGCTGTAAAATGATATATCTGGAACATAATTCCATGCATTTGCCATTTCCTCCATTATATTACCTCCATTTCCAGTTATATTAAGCTATTACTGTTAACCACCTGTAGAGTGTAGCTCTTCAGTCAAATGTTCATGTCCCTTGGATATTTGGTTTAGATCAGGAATCACAAATTAAATGCCTATGGGGAATGAGTAGGCAACACAATGATGAAGCTGGCCCAGCACAGGCTAAGAGGAGTGTGAGAACTATAGTGAACTGGAGATCAGAAATGACATGACTCTTCAAAGGGGGCAGGGCTGTGGAGCTCCAGCTGGTCGAAGTGACATGGAAATTTTGGTGGTGCTAGATTTTCTGAGTTTTCAAGAGAAACTGGGAATACAGATTTTAATCAAATGCTTACAATTTTTAAATTTTGTAAACGATTTCAAGTAAACAAAATACTATGTAGTTCCCCAGTCTATATTGTCTCTTCATTTTCATCTATTGGAGATGCTATTTCAGAACCAATGGGCAATATAGAAATCTCAGGGATACTAGGAAAGACTAGAATAGGATATTCATTCATGGAAGGAGATGGAGACATTTTTATTTTCCAGAATCCATCTTAGGTGAAGCACTATGTGTGTTTCATTGGAAAATGAACTTAGAGTGAAAAGAAACCTACAAAGTCATTCTCAAGCAATAAAAAACTATATTGCTAAACCATAAATCACAAGAGGCAGGAAGGCTAACGGATGAGGCAGTCAGGAGAAGGGAAGCAGAGACAGGTGAGCTGGTGCGATGCGGAAGGCTGTGACTTAAAAGGGGGGAAATGTTCTAAACAATCAGAAGCAATCAAAGCCCTCATGGAAATGGGGGCACTTGAGCTTGGTTTAATTAATGAATAGAAAAGCAACTTTTAATTTTAGGATATGGTAAAGGCAGAAAAAATGTATTGTTACATTTGGGAGATAGTAGGGGCTTCAATTCTCCGAGAATGGAGACCATCCTTCTGTAAAGTTAAATGAAACCAACTGGCATCTTTAGTTTGGTATTATTTCTGGCTGAGTTTCCTAACCTTGTGATCTTTGCCTAACTAAGAAGAGCAGGCAAATGCAGAAAGGAATGGAACTTCTAAAAAGACTTTGTCTAGAGCAGAGGTCCACAAACTTTTTCTGAGGGCCCTACGATCCCTGATATAAGCATTGCAACTTGGTCATAGCACGGAAGCAGCCGTAGACAAAGCATAAGCAAATGGGCATGACTGTGTGCCAGTAACACTTCATTTATAACAAGGGGTGGTGGGCCAGATTTGGTCCACAAGGCATAGTTTGTCAACTCCTCGTCTGGAGAGAGAAGACCCACTAATATAGGCTAGGGGTAGGAGAGGAAGGAAGAAGCTTCCAGAGAGTGACTCTAAATACTGCCAAGCACAATACTAGACACCCTCACTAATATGGCTTGTTGAAACTCTATGGAAGTAAAAGGAAGAAAGGAAACAGTGTGGTAGGCAGATGATGGATAAGTGATTTTTAAAAATTCAGAAAGAAATGTATATAAATACATGGGTAAAAATAAGATCCAGATGAAATGAGAGACCAAGCCTATTTAAGAAGGCTAAATGGAAGAAGAAAAGCCAGAGCATGGAGGTCAACTCATTCAGAGAAATGTCAAATATCAGAGCAGAAAGGGTACAGTAGTATAGAAACAATAGATGATGTTAAGGACTCATTGCAATAAAAGGACTAGTAAAAAAGACTTGAGTTATTAATTCTACTGGGGCTACTTCTTTGAACCAGGAGCCCATCAGCCTCATTAAGCAAGGCCTGATTTTTCTTTCAGCAGCTGCCCCAAATTTCTTCTATCTCTAATCAATTATTCCAATGCTGAGAGGCAGATGGGAAAATGAGAAATGATGATGGGAGATGGGCCTCTGTTGGTGTTTTGGTGCCCCTCCTCAGCACCAGGCCCAGTTGACATCTCTCCTGATTTCTGAAAGCTCTGTCTATTCTGGCGAGGTGTGGACAATCCCATAGGTACAGCGTGGTTTCTAATCTACAGAGTATTAAGCCTTGCAGGTGTCATTAAAGCAATGTCCCCAGCTGACATAACGAATGCAGCCAGCAGGAGACTCAGAGAATCGAGTTTATCAAGGGGACTGTAGTAGTCTTATTATCTAGTTTAACAATTTGGGGATCACCAAGTCACACATCATCATCACTCCCTTTCTGCCAATGTCTTCCCCTTCTCTTTCAAGACCTGCCACTAAATCATTTCACAGTACGCTTTAATGACAGTGTATATGGGATTCACTGTGGTTTCATAATAAAGCTGCAGCTGACAGGCTTGTCTAAAGAGTTACAAGGTCTTCTTTCCAAGCACAGTGAAATGAATATCACATCAAAAGTAACACCTAGGATTTAAAAATAAAGGGTGCTTGGATACAACTTGCAAGAACCATATTCTCTTTTAGTTTTTCTGCCAGAGTGATTCCTGAGTCCTGAGAAGATGCCCTTTGAGTGAAGTGAATGTGAGGTGAGCATTTGCTTAGGGTAGAACTGATTGTACCTGTGGCCTCCACCTTCAACCAGCCCAAGTGACATCTTACTCATAACCATGTGCAGCCAGTACCTGGCTCAGTGCCTCAAATTAAGAGATGCTCAGTAAATGGGAGGTAGGTTGGATGGATGAATGATTACAAATTGTCTTTGTGCTTCTCAGGTCTTGGGAGGAAGCTGGTTAATGTCCTCTTCTCTTGTTATTTCGTCTGCACTTTGCAAATCACCAGCAGGATTGGGATGCATTCCAAAGAGGGATTTTTATTTAGCAATATGAAAACTAGGCAACCTACTTTCTTCTTTTCAGTCAAATTTGAACCATCGCTAAGGAAATCTTTTGAATTGGTACACAACTGGATCCTATTTCAGTACAACAGCCTACAACCTATGGCCCTGAAACTTGAGTTATTTTTTAGAGAGACTTGTTAATGTCCATGCTGTGGTCAGTCTTAATCACGACTTTAATTACTTTATAATTACACAAGTACCAGTGTGATTAGATGTTTTTCTCTCACTGAGGAGAAGGACAGACATAGCCTCCTTTTGATCATACTTTCCTCAGGCTCCTCCTTTGTCATCTCTCTGCTTCCTCTCCAGGTAATTAAAATCTTTGAAATTCAGGACCAGATCCAATAGTTAAATAATTTATTGTATAGTTAACAGACAAGCTCTACTCTTCACTTATTGAAGGGACAATTAAAAACACATAAAACTTTAATTCATATGATGTTTAATTGGTAGGTTTGAAGCCAATTATGGTACAAATGTACTCTTCTCCCAATTTTAACTCCTACATTATTTTTCATTAAAAATGTTAAATGAAAAGAAATTGTCATTAAGTATCAGGAAGAGCTGTCACTGAACCTAGCAGGTAGTATCTTTTAGCACAGTTAAATTCACTGAGGGAAATGGAATCATTTCTTGATAACCACTGTCAGGCAACACAGACACACACAGACACACACACACACACACACACACACACACACACACACACACACACACGGCAATATTCTATACTAATAGCTTAAGCATGTATCCACGCCAGAACATTGGAAAGTATCAAAATATTTTTTAAAATCCATAATGAAATAAACATGAGCTAACACTTATTAAGACCATAAAATTGGCACTCTTAAAAAAAATATGCCCCAATACCCCTAAGACACAGGATTACTCAGCTTAAAATCTTAAATGCTACCGGTTAATATCTGCTCCCCATTTTTGGTCTTGCTCCCTTCCCAAGAGATCTTTCACATCTAAGAAAAAACTAAAAAGAAACATCAAAGCCACTGGTAAGATTGAACCCCTGATCTGAACCATGAAATTTATCTTTGCCCCTTTCTGTTTCAATATTTCCCAGGAGAGGGCTGTAGTCACCATTTACAGTCTTAATCAAAGGAACTTTAAAAAAAATATTCCCCTCTCCTTTTTGTTTTATTCCTTTTCTCCAATTTCTATACTTTCTAAACTTATTTAATTAAAGACCCTGAGTGAAAAAAATATTTTGTACTGTAGTGAGAACTGTGCACAGTTGATAGAAGATGGGGGTGGGAATCATGCTGTCCCAAGGAAAAATGAAAACAATCTCAATTCTATGGACATCTATGTTTTTACCTGGGGACAGTGTTTTCTAGTATTTATGTGCTAGTGGATCTGTGAGTTCTATCAGAACTTTATTGCATGTTACTTGATTCACCTTTCAGGGCTTCCCATCTTTTCTGTCTTTCCTAAGGGTTCCGTGTTGGAAGGAACCCTAAGTATTTTACCTTAAACGCTTCCAAGGTAGAGATGGCCTCCAAAGAGCCCAGCAGTATCATCATTCAGCTTCTGTTTGGAAATTTCCAGGGGAAGAAAGCTTGCTGTTATCAGCCATCCCAACCCACTTGTGAAAGACTTCAATTTTAAGGAAGAGCTTCCCTGTGATTTCTAGCCCTTCTCCTGGATCTGGGGTCTGGTTATGGAAATAAGGACAGCGTTTTATTATCCTGGCACAGAGTTTTTCAACTTCTGCAGTCCTGATACTTTGCAGGGGGTTGGGGGGATGATTCTTTGTTGGGAGGGGCTGTCCCTTGTACTGTGGGATCCCTGCCGTTTTCCCACTAAGTAGCAGTGGTACCCCTCCATCTCCCCCTACCCACTTCCTCCCTCCCCACCAGCTGTAACCATAAAAAATCCCCTAGGTGTGTTGGGGGGTGGGAATTACCCCTGGTTGAGGAACACTGTCTAGAGAATGAGAACATAGCTAGTTTGTGGCAAAGCTTGGGCTCAAACCCAGGCTTCTATCCTCTTACTATTTCTGTATTCACTTAACATAGACTCTCATTTTAAAGAAGTGGTTTTAGACATATAAAGAAGACAGGGATTAGGATCCCCTGTTCTAAATGAGTGTGTGTGATGTCACCTGGTGTCACTCAGTGGACCTGCTTCTACACTTTTACGACACCAAGTGCTCGCCAGGCTGGGGCATTGGACTAAAATCTGTAAGAGTCTTTTTTTCACCAGAATTCTGTGACCTTATGTATTACATAATAAAAAGATTTAAAGATACGTCATCACATCATCTCTGCCATGGCTTGGCCTGGCCTACTACTTTTTGAATAGACACTCTGGATATAGCTTTTAGTTGGACATTTTGCTAATTTCACACCCTGCTGTCCTATTTCCCCACACTAACTTTTAAAATGTGTGTGGGTGTTATTAGAATTTTACTGAGGTTTTTTTTTTGGTGCTTCAATGAACAAATCTGCCTAATTTTTGAGTTGTCTTCCCCAACCATATTTTTCTTCATGAGCCCTATTATTTTTAGTGATCAATTTTGTGGAATGTAAGGTCTCTCAGGAACCTGTATATTGTGTTATTACTGTTGTGACTTGTAGTTTAAAAAAGTAAAATAGTGCCAAAAGTCTTATAAAACTAGCCCTAGATTTCTGTCCCAAAACTTTAGAACCTTTTCTTTATCCCCAGTATTCTAAGATTTCGTGATGTGCCTTTGTGTGGGTTGTTTTTCATTCATTTCACTGGACACTCAGTGGGTATTTTTAATCTGGAGTTATATGCCTTTCACTGTGGAAATTTTTCTCATATCATTTCTTTGATAATTCTCCTTTCACCATTTTTTCTAGAACTTCTATTAATACAATGAAAGTGGAAGAAGATTTAAGTGAAACTTCCTCAGTTATGTCATCCAAACTATAAAAATAGAAGTGAAAGGAGGCTGATGCCAGGTGTTAGCCTAAGAGTTGGCATATATTAGTTGGAGGTTTATTGCAAGCCAGTCTTGCTGTTATTTGTTTAAATTTTTCAAAAGCTAAAGTCAAAATTGCCTAAATAACTTAGATCATTTCAAAAAGCTCATTATTTGCATAGTGTGTTTGAAGGAAGTTAGACTATTAAGAGTTACTAGGAAAGGATAAAATTAGACTATCTATATGGGGAAAATGAATGAGAAAGTTGCATTCAGGTAGTATGCTCTTTACCAGCCCACGCTGCCATCCCCTAGTTGCTGGGGGTGTGGACTGATAACTCATAGCATCCCCTTCTCTAGAGAATTGTCCTGGCTAACCAGGAGCTGCCTCTTCTGAGTGGCTATGCAGGGCTCAGAACTCAGACAGTAACTGACAGTCATGAGAGTAAACAGGCTCGACGCTTGTTCAGATGGGATTGATTGGGTGGGGTAGTGTGTAGTCTACATTTTTCACTGTCAACTAGACTGAAGGAAGTTTCCAGTTGAGACCAGATTCTTGTGTAGGTTTCTTGCCCTGACCTATCCTGGTTCTCTCCTCTCTCCCAAAAACTCTCCCTCAGTCTATCACTGGAACAAGAATCCCCATCTCAGGCTCTACTTCTGTTACCAAACCAAACTTAGGTCCGATTGCCTGCCCGCAGTAAAGCCAATCTACTGACACTGGGTTGTGGTGAAGGAAAGCGCAGCGTTTATTGCAGGGCACCAAGCAAGGAGTCCAGGGCAGCTAGTGCTCAAAAGGCCCAATCTCCCGATGGCTTTCAGGGAAAGGTTCCTAAAGATAGGGTGATGGAGGTGTGTTGTGAGGTACGTGATCAACTCGTGGACGTTCTTTTGATTGGTTGGTGGTGAAGTAATCAGGTAATTGGGAGTCAAAATCATCAACCTTCTGATTCCAACTGATCTGGGGTCTACGTGCTTGTGGGCATCATAACAGTTAACTTCTTCCATCTGGTGGGGGTTCAGTATCTGCAAAACAACTAAAAGGACACGGCTCAGAATATTATCTATAGCCCTTGAGGAGGAACTAAACGTCCTTGACTTTATTTGATGGCTAAACCATTATTATTTTGTCTTGCTTGACTGTTTTCCTTCCTTTTTGCATTTTCTCACCTCTCTGATTAAATTTATTCTTTGGAATTCGGGGAAGGCCTGGAAGGCTAAAGTTTTCTACAGACAAGAGGCAGGTGGAGGACATGGTGGGGATCTGACCCAGGAAAGCCCTATAAGGTCCCATTCGGTTACACTTCCAGGGTAGCTGACCTAAGACAAAAATAAAGCTTTTAAATTCAAAGAGCTCTGCCCCCCCCGCCCCGATTATTCCTGTTTATAGTATCCTGTTCTTGTTATGTGAATGTGATATTTTAAAAGGTTTGTTCTGTTTCCTGAATCATCTCTATTTTCTTTTTATCTGTTTGTTTTGGTCTGTCCTTCACAGTGAAGCCTTTCCTCAAATGCCTGGTGATTTTTGTCTATCCATTCCTATTTAAGGTAGGAACACCAAAACATGGTTTGGAAGCTCTGTGTGGATGGTGGACTTGTTCTTGGTGGACATCACTTGTAAGAAAGTTTTATGGTCACTGGTTTATCACTAGATGTGCCCAAATATTTTATCCTTTGTGTGGTTCAATTTCTCTGGGGAAGGATTCCCTTCTCTCTTACCTACATTGTGTGAGCTTGGTTTCCTGGCAGCTTTTTTGGAGCAGTGGGGGAAGGGTCTACACAGTCATTATACAGTGAGCTTTCACTTCATCCCCTTGTTTCAATCCAACTGATCATCCTTGCCCATTTTAAACATAACATATTTGCCTCCAGAGCCCCTCTGGTTCCATTTTTCTAGAAAATAAACCCAACCATCTCCTGGCAAGGGTCAGGGAGGAGAAAAGATAACCAAATATCTGATTCTTATCATAGGGACTTTCAAATAAGTCTCCCGCTTTTTTCAGTCCTATCACCTTAGTCATTCTCCCTGGATAACCTTGCTTTTTATCAGCCCCATCACCACACATTTTAGCTGGAATAGATTTTTCTACAGTATTTTATTTACTTAACAAAAACTTATGTAGTGTTTACTATATGCTAGTGCAGGTCTAAGTACTCTGCAAATACAACTTATTTCAATAACACAGTGATCCTATGCGGTAATATTATTACCCCATTTTACAAATGAGGAAACTGAGCACAATGTAACTTTCCCAAGTCACATAGCTACACAGTGGCAGTGCCACACTTCGTTTGTTTGTTTTTTAAATTAATTAATTCTTTTATTTATTTTTGGCTGCATTGGGTCTTCGTTGCTGCATATGGGCTTTCTCTAGTTGTGGTGAGCGCGGGCTACTCTTCGTTGCAGTGCGAGGGCTTCTCATTGCGGTGACTTCTCTTGTTGCCGAGCATGGGCTCTAGGGCATGCGGGTTTCAGTAGTTGTGGCGCACGGGCTTCAGTAGTTGTGGCACACGGGCTTAGCTGCTCCGCGGCATGTAGGATCTTCCCAGACCAGGGATCAAACCCATGTCCCCTGCATTGGGCAGGCAGATTCTTAACCACTGCACCACTAGGGAAGCCCCTGAAGTCAAATTTACAAGCTTATTTTATTGCTCATACTTTGGTATTATGTGTAAGAATTTTTGTCTAACCCAAGTTCATGAGAATCTCTCATATATTTTTTTTTCTAGAAGCTTTAGGTTGTACATCAAGGACTATGATATATTTTTAACTTTTTTATATAAGTATGGATCAAAGTCGATTCTTTTGCATATGAATATCATATTGTTTCAACTGTCATTTTTTGTAAAGGCTCTACTGAATTCAATTGTCCAAAATCAATTGAACATATATTTATGAGTGTATTTGTCCATTGTATTCTGTTTTCTTAATCTATTTGTCTATGTTGCTACCAATACCTCGCTCTTTTGATTTATTATAGCCCTATAATAAGTCTTGAATTCAGGATGTGTAAGACTTCTAACTTCATTCTTTTTCAAAGACATTTTGATTGTAATAGATTCTTTGCATTTTCATATAAATTTTAGAATCACTTTGTCAATTTCTGCTAAAAAAATTCTTCTGGAATTTTGACTGAGATCGTGTTGAATCTATAGATCAACTGGGGAGAATTGACCTAGTAACGACAGTGAGTCTTTTAATCCATGGGCTTTCCATTTATTTAAGTCTTCTTTAATTTTTCTCAGCAATATTTTGTAGTTTTCAGTGTAAAGATTTGATAGATCTTTGGTCAGAATTATTCTAAGTATTTCATATTTTCAGTGTCATTGTAAATCATGTTTTTCATTTTTAACTTCCAATTATTTATTGCTAACATACAGTGAATAAAATTGATTTTTGTATATTGGTCTTATATTTTGCAACATTGCTAAATTTGCTTATATTCTAGTAGCTTTTGAAATATATATTCCATAGGATTTCAACATAGACAATCAAATCGTTTGTGAATAAAGATAGTTCTGCTTCTTCTGCTACTGTCACTTAACCTTAACTGTTGTTCAGTCCTAGTCCATGAATTAATATATGTGGAAACTGAGGTCCAAAGAGAATGAATTCACCAAATTAATGTTACCTGTGAAAGATAGATTCAGAATTGAATCGAAGTCTCCTGACACCAAATCTGGCGTATTCCCACAAATTATTACTGCCTTGCAGGAATAAGATTCTCACTCAAGCTGTCCTAAATGAAAAGCTACTTACTTTCCTCTCATATCAAGAGATATCAGAAAGGATAGCCCCTAACTCTCATCTTCAAGTATATTTCTGATAGTCAATTGCTCACCTTAAGGTAAATTTCTGAAACAAATTTTGGGGAAACCTCATAAAGGACTTTTTTCTATCTAGTCTCAAGCCCCATCTTGGGCCCAAATTGATTCCACTTCACCCCCCCCCCTTTTTTTTTAAATTAATTTATTTTTGGCTGTGTTGGGTCTTCGTTTCTGTGTGAGGGCTTTCTCTAGTTGCGGCAAGCCGGGGCCACTCTTCATCACGGTGCGCGGGCCTCTCACTGTCGCAGCCTCTCTTGTTGCGGAGCACAGGCTCCAGATGCTCAGGCTCAGTAGTTGTGGCTCACGGGCCTAGTTGTTCCACAGCATGTGGGATCTTCCCAGACCAGGGCTCGAACCCGTGTCCCCTGCATTGGCAGGCAGATTCTCAACCACTGCGCCACCAGGGAATCCCCCCCCCCCACCTTTTATAGGTTTCAAGGAAGTGGGTTTCATCCCACCTCATCTCCTTTAAAAATTGCTTACACCCCTCTACCTTTCTGGACCTTTCTCTTGCAAGCCTGCCTGCAGAATATGAAGCTATATTTCTGCTTTCTTCTTTCTTAATGTCCTGAAGATAAGCACACAGACCCTTTTTATTTTAAGGAGTTTAGTGCTAATCACTATGGGGAAACAGATGGTAATAGCAAAAATAGCGTTACCAGGAAAATTACAAAGGTTCTAGAAATTTTAGAAAATTCTTAGAGTTGTATTCTCTGGTCCATGGTTCTTGGGTCCCCCTAAAGGGATAATGATCAGTCTTTTGTTTACTGTTTTCATTGTTTGTATGTAGGGCTCCTCACCCACTTCTAGCAAAGGAATTTTCTTTTACACGTGCCACTCTTTCTAACTAGAGGATGCAATAAATCTAAAGATTTAATAAAGGGAAGAACTACTTTTCCACAGGTGGGAAGTTTGTATCTCTGTAGCTTTTCAAAATTGGTGATAGCCATAGTCCTGTCCAAGAGGTGATTGCCTAGGATATTTCTACACTAAGACTCTGGGTTTACACAGTTGAATTCACACCAGGAAGTCCTGATAAATAAAATTCAGATTCAAAGTCCCATTAGGTGAGTTTCCAGATGCTAGGAAAACAGAGAGGCCAACTCTTATAGTTCTCAGAAATTAGCGAATAGGTTTTAGGGTTTTCCTGTTTCCTGGAGTTCAGAGGGCAGGTAAGGATAGGGAGCCAGTCCAGAGTTATAACAACCAGAAACAAAATATCCTACAGAGTAGACAGTGGGGAGTTAAACACAGATGGCTGGAATTGGAAATGAAGTGTTGACTCGGGTCAGATAAGAGAAGGTAGTTATGTGGCTGCAATACTGAAAGCTGAGTCAGAGTGGTGACTCTGAGCTGAACAGGAGCGAAGGCAGAATAGGTGTCACTGATTATAAAGGGTAGTGTCAGAGAGTCAGGCCAGCAGCATGGCAAAGTGTCCTTGAAGGCTTTTGACATTTAGCTACATCTGGTCCTGACTTTTCTTTCATCTGGCTTCACGATGACATCCTTTGCCAATTGCCCACATGTTCTCTGCTCACTTGTGTGAGCTCATAGATGGTGAGAAGTGGCATAAACACTGAGTGATCCTCTAGTGCAGCCCCCTCACTTAACACATAATGAAAAAGATATAAGTTTATGAAAAACATATGAGACAACTGTGATATTGTCATGGTCTGTGAGGTATGGGGGAGAGCGCTCAAACAGATGTCAACAGGCCTTGAGGAGATTCCTGCTCAAGTCCTCTCTACATTGTGGTTTCATCTTCTACAATACCTGCCTTCCTTGTGGAATGGCATAGGTCGAAGATCAAATGAGATGATGCTTGTGGATGCTCTCTGCAAATTGTGAAGACAGCAGAAAAATAAAGCCCAAGACTCAGACAACAATGCGTACACAGTTGGTATCACAGACTGGGTAGTCCCAGGAACCAGCATTTGGAGAATTTGTGGAAGATTATATGTAGGCACCTATAAGGAGAAAAGAAATGACCAGCAAACATCTGTAAGGTAGAGAAAAAGGACACAATTAAATAACAATAATGATAATGATTACCATTTGTTAAATGAATACCATTTTCTCATCTCATTTCATTCTCACAGTGACATTTATATGATTACCTCTATCTCATGAATGAGGTGGCTGAGACTCCAAGATGCTAGGCAAACTCTCCAAGGCCAAGCAGGCAGCTGAGCCAGGGTTGGAACTCATCAGTTTGATTATAAACCCACGTGCTTAACTAACCACGCTGCCCTGCCGCTCTAATAAAATAAAAGCACGTGGAAAATGTTTAGCCACAGCGTATTGTACAGTGATGGTCTCTTGTTCAGCCTGCTGCTTCTGAACAGGCAGTAGGCCTGACTTCATAACTTACCAAGAGAATTCGGAGAGGTGAGTAGGTACTTACCAAGGCGATGCCCTGGGAGAAAGTGAGTGTTTCGAAGAACAAAGTAGGCTCTCCAGGGGAGATCTCAAGGGATGAGCGAACTATGCAATTACGGGCCAGCCACAAATTTAAGGAGAAAAAGAGATTTCCTCTGACCTACTGTTTAGAAAATAGGGTATGAAGTTGCCTCATTAAAAGGGGACAGTAGTGCCTTCCATTTTACTGATAATACTTTAATGAGGGCTGCAGAGGCGCTGGCCCTATGTCAGCGAATAAAGCTAATTAAGCTTGGAAATGGCCTTATTGGTTGGAGAAACAGAGTAAACCACTTCTCTGTCCCAAGCTACTGACGCTCATGCAGGAATATCTCATTAACATCAGGGTTCTGATTATGTAAGAGCCAGGAATTTGCTGTCCAAGAGAATGCAGCAACTGTTTTGATATTCCAGTGAGAACAGAATTAAGAGGAGTGAGAAATTCCACCAGGTGGGTTTACGTTAGCCAACAACAGAAACCAGGACTAACAGATTTGGACAAACACTGATTTAGACCCCACCACTAGATTTATTAAAAGAAGATTGAACTGAATCTTCTGGAGGTCTGGAGAACCTAGCTTGGTGCTCACATCTTGGGGTGGTTGTGAATATTGAATGATTTAATGTGGTGATTCTAAATGGAAGGCTATTTCACCCTCCAGCCGGTGTTTGTCAATGTCTAGAAAGACATTTTTTATTGTCTACCTTTTATTGCCAGTAGGGTACTACGGGCATCTAGTGGGTAGAGACCAGGGACGCTGCTGAATGTCCTACAGTACACAGGACAAACTCCCTCCCTCCCCGACCCCCAAACACAAAACAAAGAATTATCCAACCCAAAATGTGTACAGTGCTGAGATCAAGAATGACTAGTTCTGCGCCCTAGTCAGAGAAAACTCTTAAGACAGTACCTGGCACGTGGTTAGCTCTCAGTAAGTGTCAGTTATGGCTTTTATTACTACAGAGCCAGCACAACACACACACACAAAATAGGTGGAGGAGAAAGATAAAGAACGGTGTCCGTTCTAGACAGGTTGATGTTGAAATGCCTTGGGATAATCAAGTAGAGATGATAAGTAGGTAGTTGGCTATATGGGTCAGTGTTTGGGGGAGAGACCTAAGGCAAGACATTAAATGCAAATATCATTCAGCTTTAGCCGGTAGTACAACCCATGAACACAGACGTGATTAATTACAGAATGTGAAGAGTAAGAAGAAAAACAAGGATTAAATCCTAAATAACTTCAAGATTTAAGAGACAAGCAGAAGGAAATTTAGCCAGAGAGATCAACAAGGGTAACTCAGAAATGGCAAGGAAACCACTCCAGCTACTGCTGCTGCCACGAAGCAGTCAACTTTTCAATGGTCCCAGCTGTTTCGCCAGGAACTCGATCTGGCTGTAAGTACTCCTGCTTCCAGAGACTGACTCCTACAAGGTTCCTGATTCTTGGCATCATTAGCTCCTGGGTCACAGTCTGGTGTTGGTGTATCTGATGGATGAAATGTAGATCACTGATCATGTCTGAGCTGCAAGGGAAGATGGAAGAGAGAATATCTGACATTTTCCTCTTCTATAATGGGAGGTGAGACCTGCTTCTCACCACGTTTGTAAGACAGAGATTCCCCAAACATAGGAAGGAATTCAGTTTGACAAAAAGAATAACAAATGCCCATTACACTGAGATACTGCAGTTAGTAACTCTGAGAGGGGATAGAGATGCATTACCATGGAAATTACTGAGAGAAAGGAAAACAGTTTTCTTTGTATATTGTTCTAAAACAGTAGAGAGTTTATACTGAGGAGTTCAACTAGAAAAGTGAGATAGAGAAACCTGTATTTTAGGCTCTTTTCACTCCACTGAAATTATTAGTACACAAGTTATTCTTAACTCTTCATTTATCAAGTAGTTACTTCTAGCCTATGTCTTAGCAACTACTCTGCAGTATTTGATACTTTTGACGCTTCCTGTTGTTTAAAATTCTTTATTCTTTTGATTTCTGAGCTATCCTTGTTAATCTCTTTGGCTGGATTTTCTTCTTCTGCTTGTCTCTTAAATCATGAAATTATCTAGGGTTTAAACCTTGTTCTTCATTCTACTATGCATATTCCATAGTTGATCTTATCTATGTCCATCAGTTCTACTACCAGCTAAGACTGGATGATATTTGCATTTAATGCCATGCTGCAGGTCTCTTCCCCAAACACTGATCCATATAACCAACTACCTACTTATCATCATACTTGACTATCCAGAGGCACCTCAACGTCAACCTGTCTGGAATGGATATTGTTCTTTATCTTTCTCCTCTACCTATTTTTACCCATATTTTCTATCCTTTTTAGTGTTGCCAATATTTGCCAAAACACCCAAGTAAGAAGCGAAACAGTCTAGATTTCCCCTTCCTCACTGCCCATATCAATCAACAACTATGTCCTTTTAATATGTCTCTGTCATATGTTATATCTGCTCCTTCCTCTCCAACCAAAATTATTTACTTACATGTCTTGTCACCCACGATAGACAGTAAGTTCCCTGAGATCAGGAATATGTCTTATTCAACTTTACGACCACAAAACTAAGAAGTGAGACCACCTGCGTCAATAAGACTTAATTGTAAAGATAAGACTGTAAACAAATACAAAGTTTGCTGTTTGTTTCAGGCAATTCTGGCAAACTAATTTATTCAGGCAACCAATTTGTTCATCTGGGCGAACAGTTCTCTTATTGGCCAACATTCTTCTCACTGGGGCAAATAGCTCACTTATCAGACAATTGTTTTCGCATCAAGAAACTTAAATTTATCTGTTCACCAATTTTAAACTATTGTTATGCATTTTGCACAATTCTAACAATCTTCCCACCTTAAATCATTGGAATCCAATCTCCAAAACCCTATAAATATCTTTCCCTAACTTCTCCTTTGAGACACTAAAAGACTATCAATGTGGTTTTCTCCCTTGCTGCAGGAACATCCAATAAATTTAGCTTTGCCTGATCAACAGGTTTCTCTAGTGGATTCTGTGAAGGAATCAACAGTAAACATAGTTCCTGACACATAGGAGGTTTTTTTCTTTAAGTAACTAGGCAGAAATTTGGGTAGGGTGTTGTATGAGAGAAATGAAGAAGAGAAAGGTATATGTTTCTGCTCATTTATACTGAAGGGATCCTACATGACCTGGCAGAAGTATCTCATGGTTCTTATGTAATAAGAAAATGTTGATCTCATCTTAGCAACAATAAACCCAGGTGCTAAAGGTATATGGCATTTCCCATTGCTCAATCTGAAATAATTATAGACATGAATACTCAGTATTCCTTATTTTCACTTTACCCTGGGCCAGACTGTGACAAGTAAAATGAATCCTGTTCTCCTAATCCATTTGCTACTTTATCCATCTGTCTCCTCCTAACCTCTGCTTCTAAGAATCTAACCTCTTAACTGGCAGTCAGGACTAGAAATTTTTATGATGTGTTTATCTTCATTAAGGTATTAATGAAGATTAACAGGAGATGTTTGATCATGAAAATACCTTAATGTCTGGAATAAATAAATGAATCAATACGCTTTATTGAATGAGCCAAAAAGGAGCTTTAACAGAGGGTAGGGGAAGGGAGGCAGATAAATTATACATAGTTGATCCTTGATATTCTGAAACGAATTGTCATGAGACCCTAAATCTCTGAATTCACAAATACTAACGTGCCTTGCTATTTCCCTTATGAGTTGTTTACCAGGTAAGAAATAGTGGACAAAGCAAATCCCCACTGAATTGCAGATGCTGACTTGATGCGCAGTCTGCTTGACTAACTTCCTAGCTAAAATAGTCTCCTTCCAACCCTACTCTCCATAGAGATCCCAGAGTCTTGTGCATCATAATTCAAACCCATGCCTCTGCAGAATTACAAATTACTCTATGTTATAAACTTTGAACACATAGTAACTGTTGAAACCTGAATATTAAATCTAGGAATGACAAGGTTCTACTGTGCTCTTATTTACTCAATTAGTTGATGGAAATCTTTCTGAAATTAAAATCCTGAACTTAAAATGTTTTTATTTTCACCTTGACAGCACACATGATGCTAAACAGAGTAGGCATTCAATTCAAGTGTTACTGAAGACATAAATTAATTTCCCTTGGTGAAGTGAAATATACAGATGACAATAACTTTCCTCAGGTCACACAAGGAGCCAACAGTGGTGTCTGATGCGGTGACCACACATGGGTTCTCCCAGGAAAGTCCCTACCTATCCCTGTTTTCCCATTCAGTCCTACTTAGAATTTTTTAGAACAAAAGTATCCAAATTTGGATGGTAAACTGTAAGATCACCCTCTGTCTAACCCTGATCTTCTCTCTCTAAATCTGAAACTTATTAATTGGTTGTTTTCATTTTTTGTTTGGAAAATATTTTTCCTGGAATTGAAAAAGCAGTCTTTCCCTGGCAATGACAAAGTACAGTAAGCGAAATCATATTGTGAGAAGTTCTCTCAACTTAATCCAGTGGGCACTATGCCACACAATTTAGAGACTCTATTTCATACCCGTGAACTGCTAGAGTATTTAAATGAAATAATTTTAATTAAGAGACTTTTTCTACACTTGCCAATCTTCCCTGCAGATACTTCATGAATATCTTTCCTCGTTCTCAATCAGGTTAAGGGAACAGAACTGGTCCTCAGTTGTTGGGTTTTTTAAAATTAATTTATTTTTATTTATTTTATTTTGGACCGTGTTGGGTCTTTGTTGCTGCGTGCGAGCTTTCTCTAGTTGTGGCGAGTAGGGGCTACTCTTAGTTGCGGTGCGTGGACTTCTCATTGCGGTGGCTTCTCTTGTTGCAGAGCACGGGCTCTAGGCACGCGGGCTTCAGTAGTTGTGGCATGAGGGCTCAGTAGTTGTGGCTCATGGGCTCTAGAGCACAGGCTCAGTAGTTGTGGCACACAGGCTTAGTTGTTCCGCAGCATGTGGGATCTTCCCAGACCAGGGCCTTAACCCGTGTCCCCTGCATTGGCAGGCGATTTCTTAACCACTGCACCACCAGGGAAGCCTTGGTCCTCAGTTTTAAGAATCTTAGAGCTCAATGAGACTGACAGTTCATGAAATTGACCAATCAGTATGCGGACATATGTGTTAGTTTCTGCAGGTCCTCACAGAGAAGGAACAATGAAATTACCTGATAGATCTTGCAAGAAACCATGTGAATCTGCCAACACTTTCTGTTCCTAGAAGAAAAGCTTCTATACTTCCAGTTTATGCTGAGGCTCAAGATTTGCCTGCATGGGCCAATAGAAGATAAACATTTATTCATTCATATATTCAGTGATATTTATTTAGTATTTGCTATGTTGACAAGCACAATTCCAATTTCTAGCCAGACACTGAGATAGATAAAACAGAGTATCTGTTTTCAAGCATCTTTTGATATATGGATGGGGCTGAAAAGCTAAGATTATATTTTCTCAAAGAGGAGCAAATGAAAGGAAATAACATTTTAGAGCTACACAATTTTAAAAGGTCTCATGTTCATAAGTTTTCAGATAATCTCCTGTTGATCCTCAACGGTACCTACAAAAAGCAAAATCATCTCTCCTGGGAGGGTTCTCTTTATACAGTCCTACATTAATTTAGGAAAATATTGTGGCTTAGAAATTATTGTCAATTGCATTTTTGTTGCAGAGGGTGAAAAACCAAACCTTTCTGTTTGTTTAAAGGAGTGGAATATCAAATAATTCTTGAAATGGAAAATGACTCTTTAGATACCAATTTAGTGTCATTATGGCCTTCACCAAAGACAATGTCCATCAAGCCAAATTATTATTAACACTCTTCAGTGTGGTTGGTCTAAAATGCCACCTGGTCACTTACTCCAGCATATAACAGCTTTTAATGGTAGTAAATATTTCTTAAATCTCCTCCTCATGTGAGTGCTAGGCCTAATTCTCTTATTTTTGCCTCAGTCGAGACGGAGACAACCTGATTGCTCTCTTAGGAAGAAGAGTGTTAAGACTTTCATTAATTAAACCATTGGCACATTTGTCGAGGTTCATAAGACACTGAATTATACCTTAGGAAATAAGACATGCTTGCAATAAACAGAAAAGTAACAATTCCAGGCTCTAGAAAGGCCACAAGTATGGTCCAGGCAAAAAAGTACAGTGGGAAGAGGGAGCCAGGAAAAGGATCTTGGAGAGAATGAGACTCGTGGTAGGCATTGAGGCAGAGTAGCTGAACAGAAGCTGGACAAACAGGAGAGGTCATGGAGGGGAGGAAAGCGGCATGGACAAAGTTCCATAAGAGAATTATTTTTAGGGCAAAATTCAATTTTATTTATTCCTAACATCAGAGATCATATGCTACTTAAGAATATTTATTAAATAATTATGATAAGAACAATACATTCTTATTAAAGAAAATATCAATTTATTTAAGATAGAAAGAACAACAAAAATTACCTCTAATCCTGCCATCCCTCCCTAGCCATTATTGATATTCTAGTGTAGTTGACTCCAGACTTATCTGGGCATTTTTAAAACATGGTTTCAATATCTGTATCATGTGGGTTTTTAAATTTAATGCAGTAATAAGCATTTTCCACATTACTTATGCATTTATTTTATTCCATGCATATCTACCATAGTTTTATTTTATAATTCATATATACTTATACCTTTGCATAATATCACATTCATTAGTATTGTAAATCATTTACTGTTAACATCTTTGTACATAACAGTATTTTTCCATCATGCAGTCACTTAGGCAGGGAGTACAGGGGAGTGGACAAAACACAGACTTTGAATTTAGATCTGATTTTGATTTTGATTTCTGCCATTTATAGCTTATGATCTTAGGCAATGCATCGAACTTCTCTTGAGCCTTGGTTTCCAAAAATATAAATTGAGCATCACTATGGTTACTTTGTAGTACTATTTTGAGAATGGGAATTAATAATTGCAAAGTGTGAAGTGCTTAGAACAGTCGCTGGCACCTAGTGGATGCTCAATAAATAATGGTTATTATTTTTAACATTGTTATTAGTATTAATTTTGATATTATATGGCTCCCCTTGAGGATAATGGGGATTATTGAATAAAACCATCTCTTGGAAGGTTGGTGGGGGTCCTGTAAGGAAAACATGAGAAATAAATTCAGAGAAGTTCATAGCCTGATTTAGTAGGATTTGAGTATCTGCTTAAATCCTGCTTCTTAACCTCTGGGAGCTCCTCTTAGGTCCTCTCCTAGGAGCTGTTTATGATTCTAAATAAGAGAGTGTTCTAACGAAAGCAATATTTTGAAGAAATCAATAATTAGTCTTGTTTTTTCTCCAGGTTAAACAACCCCAATATTATTAACATTTCCCTATTAGACTTTATGCTTTCCAGACTAATCCCTTTGAATTCTCCCCGTAGCTTTCCACTTACGTAGATGTGACTTATATTTAAGTCTGTGATGTGACTCTTCCCCGACCCAGTCCCTACCCTAATACAAATAAGTCCTAGTTTGGGACAGAAAGTAAAAAACTTGAAATTGCCTAACATCAGAAAAACAAAAACAAGAACAAGAATAAAAACAAAAACTCTATAATTGAATCCCGATTCCATATCTTGGTCTAGCAAAATTAATTAAATGCCCAAGACTTAAAAGGAGACTGCATAAAATACTTTGGTAGGTATTTTATTACTGAACTCTTAATATATATATTTTTGCATTCATGTTAGTCCTTCAAAGATTTATTCTCTCAATTACCAATCAAAAGAACTCATAAAACTAGAGTCAGTGGACCAGGCAGGATTAGAGATGCCTGGGAAGACGGATGCACTCTCCGCAGCGTCTGAGCTTTAAAGAACCTCACCTGCTGCTTACTCCTGGACCAAGTGACAGCTGACAGAGTGGCTCATGATGACTCATTTGGACTTATAAAAAGCCACCTTTTTAAAAAGAACTAAAGAAGTTCCCCCTTCTTAGGATTAATTAAGATAGAGACTAAATGGGTTGATTCTTAAGTCTTATTTGGAAGAAGTCAGAAACTAATTCTTTTATGGGGGAAAAAAAAAAACTAGTAAAAAACCTAAGCAAATGCTATGCTTAAAAAGTCATCAAAGCCATTCTTTGTTTTTTTTCAGGAAAAAAGAAACAGTTAAATAAAGGACATGACCTTACTCGAATTTGGGCACTTTTATTGAAATCTGTAAACATTGATACTGTCTGCTTGGAAGTGGATTCATTTCACTTCCTTCTTAGGCATGAGTGATAGTTATGAAGGGTGTTTGTTTGTGGGGTTTTGTAATACTTTTTTTTTTTTTTTTTTTTTTAAGAATTTCACTTTATTTATTTATTTTTTGGCTGTGTTGGGTCTTCGTTTCTGTGCGAGGGCCCTCTCTAGTTGCGGCAAGCGGGGGCCACTCTTCATCGCGGTGCGCGGGCCTCTCACTATCGCAGCCTCTCGTTGCGGAGCACAGGCTCCAGACGCGCAGGCTCAGTAGTTGTGCCTCACGGGCCTAGTTGCTCCGTGGCATGTGGGAATCTTCCCAGACCAGGGCTCGAACCCGTGTCCCCTGCATTGGCAGGCGGATTCTCAACCACTGCGCCACCAGGGAAGCCCCTTTGTAATACTTTTAATGAAGGCTTTCAGTGCCCTTGCCCTATCTGTATGGATTGGCTTTTCCACAGGTATATCAAAACTTTCACTGAAGTAATTCAAATAATATTTACAATATTGTTTTACTATGTACAATAAAACACTATGAGCTCAGGAAATTAACTTATAGAAATCATATAAAATACCTTCTCATAAAAACACAATCTTTCTTCATTTTCCTAATACTGTATTGAAATAGAACTACATCATTTTCTTCTTAAACTCATCTTCCATTGAAAGTGTGTCCTAAAACTTCAGATATGTTTTCCTGTCCTCCAGTTTATCCTACCATCTATTATCAATTATTAATAAACTAACATTTAAATACACTAAGGGAACTTCTATTTAAAGTCATCCAATGTTGAACTACTTTATAATGTTCATCTTTAATAGAGTAAAACAGGTGCGGAAGAAGGGACCAGAACAGGGCACAGGCTATGTAAGGGGGTAAAAGGGAGGGGGCAGGTGTTTGGGGGTTGGAATGTGATGTTTGATGTTTAAAAAGAGCCATGGCTAGGGGATATGTCAATTCTATATGTCAATGTTTATTAACCCTTTTTTTTTATTATCACCTCCTGAAGATTTTTTTTTTTTCCTTTTTAGGCATTTTTTCCCTATCACTGCCACCTCCCTGTAAAATTTTAGTGCCATAGATATACTGTGTATCTATCTGTTTTTGTATGATATGTACTTCTGTGTTTTATACATAAAAAGAGTAAGTTTCTTTTTTTTTTTTTTTTTTTACCTCCCACTCAGGTTTACTCCCTTGGGATGATATTGAGAATCCATGTTCTATGTGCTTAAGAGATAATTTGTGCACTTAATGTGGCTCAAGAGAAATTGTGTATATCATAAAGAATTGGCAAAAGTCAGGATTGATGCACTATTTGAATGGAAAAGATGAGAGTCACATTCCTTTGTTTTGGGGTTAAATGGAGGAGAAAACTCCAAGGTTCTTTCAGCAGAAACTACCAGGTGCTACACTGGCAGCGTGAGGTCAGGTTTGAGTTCATCTCCTGTCCATGGAGATGGACCTTCCCATTACCCATGAGATTCACTCATTCATTCCACTAATACTTATTCATCAGCTTCTATGTTGGAGGTTAAGGTGGTATTTATCACCTGACTGTGGAAACGTTGACATTTTCCATAAAGTCAGAAGAAGTGTGTCATGTACTAGTATCACTAATACAGTTTTACAAATAATTCTACTCATTAGGCTTTGCTGGTGTCTTTTCATACAATTAAGGTCAATTACTGTGAGTATATTTTTAGTAGTCTTACATAGCAATTTAAAAAGTTAGACTTTCCAATTTGAAGGTTCCTTAATGAGCAAGAGGTATGCTTCAGACTTGGTGTCTATTATGGGTTGAATTGTAGCCCCCCCGCCCAAAAAACAGATATGTTTGAAGCCTAACCCTCATTACCTGAGAAAGTGACATTATTTGGTGACAGGATTTTTACAGTTCAAATGAGGTCATTAAAGTGAACCCTAATTAATCCAATATAACCAGTTTCCTTATAAAAATCTGGACACTCTACTTGTCTGCTTGGACTACTGAAATAAAATACCAGTGGCTTAAACAACAGAAATTTATTTCCTCACAATTCTGTAGTCTAGAAGTTCAAGACCAAGGTGCCATCAGGGTAGGTGTCTGGTGAGACCTCTCTTGCTGGCTTGTAGACGGCCATCTTCTCACTGTGTTCTCACGTGGCTTTTCTTCTGTGTTCATGCAGAGGAAAACAGATATTTCTCTGTTCCTCTTCTTCTAAGTCCTATCAGATTAAGATCTCACCCTTATGACCTCATTTAACCTTCATTACCTTCTTATAGGGCCTTTCTCCAAATACAGTCACACTGAAGACACACACAGAAAGAAAATGTTGTGAACTGACACAAGGAGAAGACGGGCATCTACAAGCCAAGGAGAAAGGCCTGGAATATGGCACATAAGCTTTAGATTTCTGTCCTCCAGAACTGTGAGGGAATAAATTTCTGTTGTTTAAGCTATCTAGCTTGTGGCATTTTTGTTACGGCAGCCCTAACAGACTAATACAGCATGGTCTCATGAAGTAGAAGTGGTCCAAGTTAGCCTCATGGTCATTATACTGAGACATTTGAGGCCAAGCTCAAAGGAGCAAAAAAAAAAAGTAAATTAAGCCCAAGTCTTAGGAAACAAATTGTGAAATCTTTTACCAAACTGATATCTGGTCCATCATTCTGCTTTAGGCAAATATCAATATATTCAGATTTTGCTGTTCCCTTGAGTCCACCCTTCTGGCATTTTGGAGCAATTGTTATGAGGACAAAGGAAACTGTGGAAGCTTAAAAGGAAAAGCCAGATGACGGTCAACAAAGTCAGGGTGGCGAAGAAAGGGTGGCCCAAAGGATGAGGCTGTGTGAACAGGGTGGGAATTGGAGATGAGGTTGATTTAAGGATGCTAGTGAAGATAAAGAACCTTTGGAATGGAGAAATGAATAAGGGTCTTGAAAAGTAATGAGTTACCTAAAAGAGTGGTAGTGAGAGGAAAATATATTTGTAGATAGTTTCCAGAGAGCATAGGGATCTGATGGTGAAGACTGATCGAGAATGGGAAAATGAGAGATTAACATATTGCTAATTGCATATGCATATTGCAATTACATATTGCATATTCCCAGTAAAGATTATTTACTATATCTTTCAAGAGCAAATGTTCCTAGCTGCCCATGAGGCCAAATTACTGAGATTCTTGGTCTCCCTTTAGTAAAGTGTGTTCTTTTCTGCCTTAGCACACTGTTTGGTTAAGAGACAACCTCTTTTACACTAAAACATGGAGCCAGAATTGACTGATGTGATAGTGTAGGATTTGAAGAGGAAACAAAATGACTTTTAGCCATCTTAATACAACTCATTCTTTTTGTGGTAATCTTTGGAGGTCTATTAGAGGACTCCTAATTCCACTTTTCTCGCGCTTTTCTATGTCTGGTAGAAAATATTTTTCCCATATTATTGCCGCTTAAAAAAAAAACATTCTGCCGAAGATCCAGATCTCTCCATATGATTGTGCTGTGGGACAGCAGGTTTTTGGCCCTCTATTTCAACATGTATGTTCACCACTCGAAGTAGCTTTTTGTTGTTGTTATGGTTGTTGCATTAGGATATAACGGAAGTTGTTTGCTTTTGCTAAAGTAAGAGAAAAAAAATGGAGTGAAATCAACTGTGATTTTTTTTTAATGCTAGTTTTTCCTGCAGAGGTTGTTACTGATGATATGGCAGAAAACATATTGCTGTATTAACAAGGTCACTCAGTCACAAAATCCTATGAATGTGGAAAATGACAGAACCAAGCTGTGTGGTGACAAATAAGGCAAATTTTCACCTTGTATCCTTAAGATTCCTTGTTCAAGTTCATATGGATGGCAGGGAAGCTGTGAATAAATTCAGGAGATGTGCA
Source organism: Eschrichtius robustus (assembly GCF_028021215.1). Lineage (NCBI taxonomy): Eukaryota > Metazoa > Chordata > Mammalia > Artiodactyla > Eschrichtiidae > Eschrichtius > Eschrichtius robustus. The sequence continues at coordinate 41,420,480 of NC_090838.1, forward strand.
TGACTCTATAAGAAATATAATTTATATATCATCAGTATTGACTGTTTTCTAATTTTGTTTTTTACTTTTTGCAAAAATAATTGTAGCAAGCTAAATCAAGAAATATATTTTCTAATTTATGTTCATATTAAAGACATCTACAGAAGTATAAAGGAACCTGCTGAGTAGAAAATTTCAAACTAAACATATACATTCAAAATATCCCTGACATGTTTACTTATTCTAGAAGTAAAAGCACCAAATAGTCATTTGCATTTTGAACAATAGCAAATGCATTTCAGACTTAGTTTTCAATTTGGTGAAGCCTCAAATATTGATTTTAGCAAAACAGTAAAGTAGGATATAAAATGAAAAGGATCATTATAATGGTACTCCAGAGAGAATAACTATGGTCACTTCAGTCAAAGATAAACTCATTTTAGTGGTGTGAACTAGACTAATAAAAATAAAGATTATCTTGATTTAGCTTAAGCTGGAAAAGAAATCTTGCAGGTTTGTGGCTTCATAAATTTTTCTGAATGTTTAACATCCCATGAAGAAGAAGCAAACAATGAAGATACTTCATTCAAGAATACAAAATCTGTATACTCAGGCAAAAGCCTTGTAATTCAGATTTGACATCTTGTTTTCCATGTTTGCATTGCTGAAGGGCCTTCTTTGATTATTCTCAGAGCATTTCCATGCAGACATTACCTACCAGGTAACTTTGTGTTTTAAACACCTACAAGTCTGTCTGACTTAATGGCCTTGTAGTTAAATGACACCTTTGTATATTAGGTTATTTTCTTTAATGCTTATGAGTTTTTGTTGATTACAGATAAATTACACACATTTTGAAAATAAACTATTCTTACATAGAGTGGTAACAACTAATTATATCCACCAAAGACTTTCATTTCTCATTGGAAAACATTAGGAAAATTAAAATTAGATGTTTTAGAAAAAAGAAAAAAATAGATGTTTTATTAACTGTAAGGTTGACATAAAGCAGAATCACAAAAAAATTAAGAGTTTTACAATTATTTCCCCTTCAGTGATAAGGATGCCGTGGCAAGTTTCTCTTGAAGTCCAGGAATGCATCAATCCTGTCTTTCAGTTGAGGTGGGAATTCCTCAATGACTGCAGCATCACGACAGGCCCCAACAAAGGTTAAACCTATATCAACCCTCTATTGTATTCAAGTAGAATTCCTGGAATAGATAAATAAAGTAGAAGATTAATATATGCTTGTCAATGGTTCATTTTAAAAATTCTTTGTTGACTACTGTGCTAAATTGTTTTGGAAGTTGGTTCCTACTTCCAGTAAATTCAGTTTACCGGGAGAGAAGAAGCTAGATACATACAAAAGAGTCCAGATTAAGAAATAATATTATATGATTAAGGGCAAATGATTGTCCTAAATGGATTCAGCCTAAGAAGGGAAGGATGGCTTCCCTGTGACATGTAAAATGGGCCATGAAGGACTGTGGAATTGGACAAGTTGAATTTTGGGGAAGACAATTTATGAGATGGAATTAGCATAAATCAAAGAAAAGAGTCAGAAAATAACATATTGGAGGTTCAACAAATTAGAACCATCCCCAAAGAGCTGAGAGTAAATAGAATTGGTTGAAATAGATATTAGTTTTTAAAATAAAAATATATTCAAATAAACCATGAATTAGTATATAGAAAAGCTGTAAAACTGATGAATAAATTTAAGAACTGGTTCTTTAGGTAGAACAATATTGTAGATAAACCTCTTACAAAGATAATTGAAAAAAAGGAGATGAATTTAAAAAAACACTAGAATGAGGAAATGGATACAAATCACAGATACAAAGGGGCTTATTTCAATGAAAATAAGATACCATCTGCTCAACCTGAAATAAATCAGATTATAAAGTTGCAATAATTAAACGGAGAAAAATTAGCACAAGAATAAACTTATAGACTAATAAAATTGAGGAAAATATCCATAAAGAAGTCTAGATACCCATATAAATTTAATACTTCATAAAGGTGGCAATTCAAATCAATTAGAAATAGAAAAATTATTCAATAACTAGTGTCAAGCAACTGGCTGATCAGTTAGGAAAAAACTAGTTATTTTTTCTCACACCATACACCATGTAGGGAAATGAGTAAAATCTTAAAAAATAAAAATTTTAAATTGTTAAAAAAATTATAGGAACGTTATTTATACATTCTTGGTACGGCAAAAAGTCTTTCTGAAAATGACTCAATTTCTACAAGGAACTACTAACAACTTTATTAACACATGTAAGCAAACAAAAAGCAATGAAGTCTGTTTAGAAAAGAGCACAACAAGAACTGCTTTGTATAAATGGTTAAAGAAGTAAAAACCATTTATAGCCTCCACTTTTTAGTAGATAAAAATCTAAACTGTGTGGCATTGACACAGTATATTCACACACAGACACACACGTTTGTTTTTGGATGTGTGGGTATATATGTGAGGGTACGGATACAAGTGTGCACTCATAATACATACATACAAATATATCCCTAAGAGTTTTTACTTACAGCCAAAAAAAACCAAAAAAGATTTGAGGAACGGTTGAAGGGATACTGGCTGGGTCACAGATTCCCTAGGAAGCTTGAGCAATAAAAGGTCTGGATTCAAGCACTAAGTGGTACAAATCATAGCCAAAATCATGCGCAGGCGCCTTCTTCACTGCCATGGTTACCGACCCTCTCGGATCACAGGGACCCCAGTTGGGTCCTTTTCTTGCCAGGTGCCGCTCGAGACAATTAAATGGAGACCAGGTTCGGCAAAGCAGAGCAGAAACTTTATTGTTGATCAAGGAATAGGGAATGAAGGGCTCATGCTCTAAAGACTCCTTCTCCCTAAGGGGAGGGAAGCCAGAAACTTTGAAGAGGTAAGAGGTGGGCGCGCCATCAGAACTCGGGGAACGGGGCAGTAATAGCTAGGAAGAGCTGGAGCATGCGCAGTGCTTTGGGCCCCCTCTGCCACGGAACTAATTGGGTGGAGTTCTTAGCGTGGTAATGAAGCAAAGGCAACCGTCAGACGCTTTGGGCCTCATCTGCGCAGGCGCTATCCTTGTGGTCAGGCTGGAACCGGTTCAGGGCGGTTGACTGTTGCTACCTTAGACTGTCTGGCTCGGGCTGGTTCTGCAGTTTAGCTGGTGTGGCGTCTGCCTTAGTTTCTGTTAAGCAAGCACAGCAGCGGGCATAGACTGATGGACTGTGGTGCAGAAAATGAAAGTAGGTTAGTCTTTGCACAAGTGTGGGTCTCTTCCCGGTGACCCCACCATTACCGCTGGAAACATTCTCACTGCCAGTGATGGAAAGGATTCTCCTCTGTCCTTGCTTCTTTGCATCACTTCTGATTAGGCAGGCCTGCGTTTTGGATCCTTGCCCTGGCTACCCGGTAAGTGAAAGAGCTACTTGATTGTGACTTGTGTAGTGAGAGGCAACCAGGACTCACAGGGACTCCTCCCTCAAAAACAGGGAGAACCATGGATTTGCAGATTTGCATGTGAGAGTCCTGTGAGTGTGTTTGTTTCTGTGTGCTTAGATAGCATTTGATATAATTTTGTTAAGTGTAAATCATGCTGTCAATGACATTGCGTCTAAAATATCTTACACTATGATTTGCTAAGTATTTCAGTGTATACACCAAATACATAATTGCGATGTGTGCGAAGGATTTTTCCCCCGCTCAGGAAGGTGTAGTCTGGGAGATAAAACTAGCCTATATGAATATATCTAAGGAATACGGTGAGACAGCCTATATTAAGTTTTGCAATTATTGCTACAATTGATAAATGCTGGGGAAACTTAGAAAGGAGAGTGATTTAAGCGATTCGAAGAGCTAAGAAGCATTCATAGAAAAAGTACTAATTGAAATGGACTTTAAAAGATGGATAATATTTATTACATATTGTCTACAAGTCAGTATATGGACAAGTATGCTTACATTAGTAATTATGAATATATCATCATCCAACACAAGAAGCACTTCGTTAGTGAGTGAGTTGGTTAATAAACTGTATATAGCTCATTTCATGGGTGGATTCAATTTTTCTCAAATAATCTATTGATTTTTATGATACGATTCTGAGCTAAAATAACTCCAATTATTTTATAGATAAACTGTTTAATGAAGTAGGTATACATAAGAAATACTGTACAAGTTATGTGTATACATCTTGATAAAAATTCACAAAGTGAACAGACCAGCACACAGATTAGGAAACATAATATTTTCAGTATCCTAAAAGCCCCAGTTGTGCCACTTCTAATCAATCACTGCCTTCACAAAGGTAACTGATATCTTGACATCTCTTGCCATAGAGTCTATATAAATAGAATCATGCAGAATGTGTTCTTTTGTTCTAGCTTCTTCCACTCAGAATTATATTCATGAGATTTATCCATGCTCCATGAAAGTGTTTATTTTCCCTCATTACTATGTAGTACTCAGTTGTCACAATTTATTTATCCATTCTATTCAGTTCATTTTCATTGTTTCCAAATTTTGGCTTTAACAGTATTTCTCAGTATCCTTTTTGTGAACATATGCATACTTATTTTTAAAGTAAACATTTAGGAGTGAAATTCCTAGGTCATAGGGTATGAATGCTTTAAGTTTTAGTGGATATTAGCAAATGGTTTTCAAAAATGGTTGCTCGAATTTACGCGTCCTCCAGCTGTGTGTGAGGATTCTGTCCTCCAAATCCTTACCAATGCTTGATGTTAGCAGCTTATTTGTTTTTGTGTCTGTTTGTTTTAATACTTATCATTCTAGTGCTTGTGTAGTGGTTTCTTACTATAGCATTAACCTGGATTTACTAAGATGATTAATGTGTTAAAATGTTAACGAATCACACTTGGGTCCGCTTGCCTGTGCATAATGAAGCCAATCTACTGACACCTGGTTGTGGTGAAGGAAAGTGCGGTGTTTATTGCAGGGAGCCAAGCAGGGAGTTCAGGGCAGCTAGGGCTCAAAACACCTGAACTCCCCCATGGCTTTCAGCCAAGCGATTTTAAAAGCAAGGTGACGGAGGGGAGTTGTAGGGTGTGATCTCTTGGTGGCACAATTCTCTGATTGGTTGATGGTAAAGTAACAGGGCGGCGACACAAGGGTTAACATTATCAATCCTCAGGCTCCAGTAGGTTGTGCTCATGGTCATCAAGTAGTTACCTTCTTCCATTTGGTGGGGGTTTTAGCATCTGTAAAACAACTCAGGAAATGTGCTTCAGATACTGTTATCCAGGTACTTCAGAAAGGAGCCAAAGCAGAGGACATGGGGCGAAGGGGTCTGTCCCAGGAAGGCCCCATAGGCTCCTGCTCATTTACGAAAACACCTTTCCATGTGCTTTTTGAACACTTGTATATCCTTTACTTTTTGGATGAAATTGGCTGTCCATACCTTTTGTACATTTTTTTATATGGTTGTCTGTTGTCATTGCTTTATTGTTCTTTCTGTATTCTGAATGAGTTCACCTTCTATTATTTGTGTTAGAAATATTTTCTACTTTTTTACTTACCTTTTCACTCTGTTTCTTGATTAACAGTGGTTTCAGTTTTAATGAGGTCCAGTTTATCAATTTTTCCTTTATGTATGGTTGGTGCTTTTGTGTGTGTGTTGGTTTGTGTGTGTGTGTGTGTGTGTGTCCTGCTTAAAACATATGGATATCCAATTGACCAAGCATCAATTTTTGATAAAAACATAATCTCACCAATGTACTGTAGTGGAATTTTTTCACAAAACAAGTGACTGAATTTTTGTGGGTCTCATTTTAGTCTTTCTTTTCTGTTCCATGGTCAGTTTTGTGGACGAAAAATTAATCCGTTGGTCTAAGAAAGAAATGGAAATTTTTATTTGAGTCAAATTTGAGGATTATAACCCAGGAAGAGCATCTCAGAAAGCTCCGAGAACTGTTCCACCTGTTAGAAGTCAAGGCACAGTTATATAAGTTTTTTGAGGCAGAGAGCTGTACATTAAATGATGTACTATTGACAGTTTACACAATCCAGATCTGTGTCATCGTAACCCCTTACAAGATCAAGAAGGAATGTTCTAAGGATTTGTCTTGTTGATGCTAGGAGAATGTTGCTCTTTATGGTTGAGCATATTTTTGCTGATGGGGGAGGTTCGCTCGATGCATAACGCAGATACACACAGCACAGTCCGGGGGAGAGAGGAGGCCAAACGGCAGAGAAAACTTTTTTTATGTTTAAATTTTTCTTGTCTTGCCATAAAATATGAATTTCATTTCACAGTTTTTATATGCTTGCTGGTATAGAAAACTACTGGTCTCTTTAGATGGCAAATGATGATAAAGAATCCACTTCCATGCAAAAATCAAGTCTAGGGTGTTCCCAGGGAACGTGATCTAAAGATAACTCCAAAAGTGTGGTTGTAAAATCATTCTCTCACATTTCTCCTCTAATCAGTTGTTAAATACCTGTTAAGTCCATTCTATTTTCTTCATTCGTATTACCGTCACTGATTTGCCCAGGTTAGTTCCTGCCTAGGTTATTTCAGTCGCCTAGCACTGTTTTCCCTGCCTTCCCCCACTGTTAAAGAATAATCATTCCCCTCTTTTAGTCCTTCCAATTACTTCCTTTCTAACAAAGTGTGGCCCAGCTTCTGAATATGAGAAGCAGGGCCGTTGCCTACACCACTATTTTTTTTTTTTTTAAAGAAATTCACGTTCGTTTGTTTGTTTGTTTGTTTATTTATTTATTTATTTATTTATTTATTTATGACTGTGTTGAGTCTTAGTTTCTCTGCGAGGGCTTTCTCTAGTTGTGGCAAGTGGGGACCACTCTTCATCGCGGTGCGCGGGCCTCTCACCATCGCGGCCTCTCTTGTTGCGGAGCACAGGCTCCAGACGCGCAGGCTCAGTAATTGTGGCTCACGGGTCCAGTTGCTACGTGGCATGTGGGATCCTCCCAGACCAGGGCCCGAACCCGTGTCCCCTGCACTGGCAGGCAGATTTTCAACCACTGCGCCACCAGGGAAGCCCTACACCACTATTTTATCTCTTTTGTTTCTTGCATTTATCTTGCGGCAGAGTCGATAGTAGTTGCCCAAACCTTAAGGTTTAGTTCCACAAATCTGTGTCTTTACCCTTGTGTTGCCTCTATGAGAAATCTTCCACTCACCTCCTGACAAGCTCTTACTCATTCTTAAAGCCCCAGCTCAAATTATAAATTCTGTATGAAGCTATTTCTCATTCCTTCCTGACAGAAGTTAATCATTCACTTCTATTTACTGGGTGCAAACTGGTATCATTTCTACTGTATCATATCCATCTTCATATCCCAAATACCTGGCAAAGATTAGATGCTTAATAAGTATTGGTTGAATTGAATCAAATTGATGAATTTTGATTTTCATCTGACATTACTCATGCCCTTTCACATACACAAACACACAAAACCCAAATGGATTTGGAGTTAAATGTTAAATATTAAAGCTTAGACATGGTACAGGATAAAATTGAATATTAAACTTCAATATTTAGAAAGCACAGAAAAAAAATCACAAAAAAGAACGTCTTTTTTTTTTTTTTTTTAATAAACTTATTTATTTATTTATTTTAGCTGTGTTGGGTCTTCGTTTCTGTGCAAGGGCTTTCTCCAGTTGCAGCAGGCGGGGGCCACTCCTCACTGCGGTGCGCGGGCCTCTCACTATCTTGGCCTCTCTTGTTGCGGAGCACAGGCTCCAGAGGCGCAGACTCAGTAGTTGTGGCTCACGGGCCCAGCCGCTCCGCGGCATGTGGGATCTTCCCAGACCAGGGCTCGAACCCGTGTCCCCTGCATTGGCAGGCAGATTCTCAACCACTGTGCCACCAGGGAAGCCCTATTTTTTAAATATTTATTATAAAAAAGTTTAGTAAACCTTTTTAAAGGGAGCACACTGAAACTTTACATACCTATCAAGATCTTGTAATATTTGCTTCATCTATCTCTTTTTTACATTTTTTTCCTCTGCTGAGCAGTATTAAAGTAAATCAGTGATGGCAGGTCATTTCACTTTTACCTCTATCAGTACATATTGTTTTAAATATAAACATTTTGTTACAAAACCAAACTGTCATTATCACACCTGACAAAATAAATAATTCTTTTTAAGTGTCACTTAATATTTATTGTATAATCAAATTTCCCTGATTATCTCCATGATTATTATACTTGGTCCACCCATTGCATCTGTTCTTTATATCTCTTGAGTCTTTTTTTAAAAATAAATTTATTTATTTTATTTATTTATTTTTGGCTGCACTGGGGCTTCGTTGCTGCGTACGGGCTTTCTCTAGTTGCGGTGAGCAAGGGCTACTCTTCGTTGCAGTGCGCGGGCTTCTCATTGTGGTGGCTTCTCGTTGCGGAGCATGGGCTGTAGGTGCGCGGGCTTCAGTAGTTGTGGCATGCAGGCTCAGTAGTTGTGGCTCATGGGCTTAGTTGCTTCATGGCATGTGGGATCTTCCCAGACCAGGGCTCAACCGGTGTCCCCTGCATTGGCAGGCGGATTCTTAACCACTGCGCCACTAGGGAAGCCCTCTCTTGAGTCTTTTTTATTTCTCTGCAGCCCACCTACTTCTCCCTTTCCTCTCCTCATGTTATTGAAGTTTTGCAAAAGCAGGTTAGTGGTCCTAAAGAATATTCCACATTCTGAATTTGTTTATTCACTTTTTCTTTTCAGTGTCATTTAACTAACTTCTAATTTATCTCCTGTAAATGAAGTTAGCTGTGAATCTTGATTAGAGTTAGGTTCCGCGTTTTTATTTTGTTTCTTTGTTTTGCAAAAGCACTTTATAGGTAATGCTGTGTGTCATGTTGCATCACATTTCAGGATCACAATGATTGCTTGTTCCATCTTTAGTGATGCTAAGACTAATCAGTGGTTACAAGTCCTGGCAATCCAACCCTATCATTATGAAACATCTCATAACTTTTAATCTACTGTTTTCATTACTTTATGATCATTGCCTGAATCCATTATTTATTTCATTAGGAGTTGCAAAACAAGATTTCCTATTTTGTCAGTCCTTCTTCATTTCTAGCTGGGATTCTTCAGCAAAGAAGAACTTTTTTTCATCAACTAGAGATATTTGATTATCTTGAAATATATTGAACACAGGAAAGGCAGAATAATGTCCTTCATCTTAAATGGCCGGTTTTCAGAGTTATTGCCTTACTTATACTTCCAATGATGTCCAATGAGGCATTTTTTTGAACTCATAGAATTTTATATATTCAGTATGTTTTAATCAGTTGTATTCATCAGATTGTTGGTGTTCAAATTGCTTTTCCTTTGAGCAGAGGGGGCTTCTGAGTTTGTCTCTTTCTCTTTTTTTTCTTTTTTTTGCATTTACCTATTATTCTTGGAAACTTCCCTGCTTTCTGGTACGAGATATCTCAGCCTAATCCTATATATTTACAGCTCTAGACCTGGAATCAGCTAGTCTTCCAAGGAGCCCTGGGTGCCAAGGAGCCCTGGGTGCCAAGGAGCCCTGGGTGCCAAGGAGCCCTGGGTGCTAAGTTACTCATTGCTAATGGGTTGTCATTGATTCCAGGCTTTTTCAGTGGACAGAGCTAGAAAATAAAAGACAAAATAATCAAGAATCCATACTGATAGTTCCAATTCATATGTAACATTACAGTATTTTTATTTAAGTTCTTTGATTTTATCCTTATATCTGTTTTCTTTTACACTAAATTTTTGGGTGCTAAAAGCAGTACTGTGATTTCTAACTTGGATTTTTCTATACATAAAATAGATTTAAAAATTCACTATAGTGAATAGTAGTTCACTATATAGTATAGTAGTATATAGTATAGAATATAGTAGTTATAGTGATTCACAATATCACTATAACTACTAATAATTGGACTGCATAATAAAATTTAGTATATAAGTATTACTAATAATGTAAACATAGAAATTATCCCACAAGAATAGTACAGATTCTGTGTTGTAAAGTCACTTGAAATAATTCTTATCTGTGTATTTATATTGCAACTTGATATATAGTCAAACAATCAAGTAGGAAGGAAGAATAAAGGCATTTTTGACATAAAATGACTCAGGAAATTTACTTTCCATATACTCTGTATTAAGAAATTTCTTGAAGATTTCCCTCAGTAAAAAAATAAAATAAGAAAGATTTAGGAACCATGAAATAGTGCATTAACTTTAAGAGCACACAGTGGAGACTTCCCAAAGTGGCAGACAGCTGCGGTCCTAGAGAGCAACCAGTACAGACTGGAAAAGAATCCTCAAAGTTTTAGACAGGAAGATAGCTGTAACAACAATATATATTCCATGCACAGTTCAATAGAATGCTTGAGATATTGGAATAATTTAAAGATGTAATACAGGTACTAGGTAGAAGAAATTGAGAGGGCACTTAAAAAAACTAAAAGCCTGTGAGAAGGGAAATGTGATTACAGTAGTTTCATTGGTTCTGCAGTGAACCTCCCAAACTGATACTAATTTGATGTTGCTTAGTGATTTTTAACTTTTAGCATCAATGTATGGAAAAAGCACAGAAAATTTAATTATGGTTATGGAGAAGAATATAAATATTAATATCATTGACTATGTAATAATACAGATAGCAGAATTTAGAAGGTAAAGGGGTGGGGGAGATGGGCAAAGAAAGAGCAAGTGCATTAATAGCTTCCTCTTACAAAGAATGAAATCAAGAGATTCTAACTATGAAGCAGAGATTTTAGTGTATTATTTGAATACACAGAGGAAACATAATCATAAAAAGAACTGAAGCAGAAACTATTAAAATGTGTGCTCTGTGGGAGCAGCATTAAGACTGAGGAGTGTAGGGCTGGGATAGGTAACTGTTACATTTTTTGTAAACCATTGTGTAGTAATGGATTTATTTTATTTTATTATTATTTTTTAATAAATTTATTTATTTATTTATTTTTGTCTACGTTGGGTCTTCCTTGCTGCGCGCGGCCTTTCTTTAGTTGCGGTGAGCAGGGACTACTCTTCGTTGCTGTGCCCGGGCTTCTCATTGCGGTGGCTTCTCTTGTTGCAGAGCATGGGCTCTGGGCATGCGGGCTTCAGTAGTTGTGGCTCATGGGCTCTAGAGTGCAGGCTCAGTAGTTGTGGCGCACGGGCTTAGTTGTTCCGCGGCATGTGGGACCTTCTCGGGCCAGGGCTCAAACCCGTGTCTCCTGCATTGGCAGGTGGATTCTTAACCACTGCGCCCCCAGGAAAGCCCAGTAATGGATTTATTTTAAAATGTAATGGAATGCTTTGATTCAAGTATATAATATTAATATTTACAATAGTAGTGTTAGATGGCAGAATTACCACTTCAGGAAGTGTATTTCACAGTACGAAGCTGGGGATAGTCTCCCAGGATGCCAGTTAAAGTTTGAATTATTGAAAGTAGTGAAAGAATGATGGTCAATATGGAGGCCAGAAAATAGAAATGCCACCAGTGAGTAATTAGTGTGCCTAGATAAATAGAGATAAAATGATATAAATGAAATAAGAGCTATATTCAAAGAATGAAGAAAAATGTCTGTACCTGGTAGAACTCTGAATCAAAGGAAAGAAATGACTTGCTCTTTATGAGAAACAGATTTTATAAAAAGCAATACTCAGACATATCTATGGATTGGAAAAAAGTTATGAAGTTAAAAAAAAGAGAGAGAGATTACCACAAACATCCAGTCAGGCTTCCTGTTTAAGTTGACTTAGAGAGACAAAGACATTGTGCTGTCCTAGGACTTCCGTTTCCTAACGTTTCATTAATATATGATCACCTATATAAGGTTGGATAAACAAAAGTAGTGACCCAAGAATTTGATATAGAAACAAGTTATTGTTTCATATGAAAAGAACAAAAGAAATTCTCAGATACTTAAGGATTCAGAGAGTCCCCCACCAATGAAAACCACATTCTGAAACAAACCCTTAAAGGGAAGGCAGTGTGGTGCTGACATTTAAAGCAAGGGTTTGAAACCATATCTCCTAGTTCAAATGTTAATTCATTTCAGTTCTTGGTTGCATGAGGCTGATCTTGCATTTCTAGAACTTCTAGATGTCATCCAGAAGCAAATAGCATTCCTCTCTGCAAAACAATAACATCATACTAAGCCACAGCATATCTCTAAAACTTTCATATGAAATATTAAACACATGATTAGAAATAGCCAGAATAAAGTATGAAAACACATACATACACAAATTAAAAATACAGAGAAAAACATGAGACGTGTAGGTCGTGGTGAAAAGGTCTAACATACATGTAAGTAGAATCCCCAGAAAGAGGACAGAAAGAATGGGAAAACCAATATTTGAATAAATAACAGCTGTTTATTTTCTTGTAAAAGACATCAAGTCATGGAGTCAAGAAGCATTACAAACCCCAAACAAGATAAATGTAAAGAAAAGAATACTTAAGCAGAGCATAGTAAAACTGCCAAAAGCCAAAGTAGAAGGAAAAATCGTAAGGAGGCCAGAAAAAAAGGACATAATATATAGAAAGAAAGAAAAAACAAAGCCTATCAGCTGATATCTCTAAAGTAACATTGGAAGGCAGTTGATAAGATTGTATTGCAAAGTAGCTGATAGAAAATAGCTGCCAGGCTAGAGGTCTATGCCCAGCAAATGTACCCTATAAAAATGATGGTAAAAAAAGACATATTTTCAGACACTTTAAAATTTTGAGAATTAACCACCAGCAAATTTGTAACAAAGAAACGTTACTCCAGGCAGAAGAAAAATTATCCCGGTGGAAACTTGGAGGTGCAAGAATGAATGCAAAGCAATAAGGGTAAATTTGGATAATTCTAAAAGAACATTAAATATATAAAATCATCATCATCTTTTGTGGAATTTAAAATGTAGTGAGAATTAAAATTCCACAAGCCATTACTATTATTGAAATAAAGCTGGTCCCCAGTTCCCAAAAGAGCCAGCCTATTTCTTTATATTTATGCCTGATGTATAGCCTGTCAGCACCTTCCCTTCTTGGTGACAACTGCACTTTAATTTTTGTCCCCCTGGAGCCTCACATCTGTTGAAACAGTCTTCTTCTCAGCATCTCAGCCGCATCTTCTAGGATCAGTAGGTGCTCCAGGGGGATAAGAGGTCTCAAATGCTGCAAATCTTCACTGCCTTGCTAGTGATCCCAATTCTTCATTTTATTTTTTAAAATTTGGTCCAGCTTTTCTAGGTGTTTTCTATAGACAGTTTGGGCTAAATTACATGGTCTGCCATTACCAGAAATGGTATGTACATTTTAAAACTTAATAATTACCCTCTTCATTATTAGAATTTATCTTTCCAAATCACTAGAGTATGAAATAGATAGATATAGAATACAAACTCCTAGAGATCTAAAATAATTGAGGTAGTAAAAAAAAAAAAAAAAGACATATCTGATAGAATAATCAGTATGAGTTGAAAAACTCACCTATAAGAAGAGAAAAAATGAGCAAATAGGATTAAAAAAAAATAAATCCATCTAAATATTATTTACAGGAAGTACACATAAAGAAGCATAATTCAGGAAGTTTAAAAAATGAAGAAATATAAAGCATACACATGCAATTGAAAGAACGGAGGCTTTGATTTTTCTTAAAGTAAAATGGATGATTAAACATAAAGTATTAAATCAATTAAAAGTCCACACAGGGACTTCCCTGGCGGTCCAGTGGTTAAGACCCTTTCAATGCAGGGGGTACGGGTTTGATCCCTGGTTGGGGAGTTAAGATCCCACATGCCTTGGGGCCAAAAAACCAAAACATGAAACAGAAGCAATATTGCAACAAATTCAATAAAGACTTTAAAATTGGTCCACATCAAAAAAAAAAAAAATGTCTACATGAATGATTTCTCTGCAGTAAACATGTAACTATTAAATTATATAACTGTGTAAAATATTGAAGGAAAAATACATGACAGACAAGAAAAAAATGTAACAAAATTAGTGGGAGATTTTAACATACTTTCCTCTGTTTTTAGAAAAAAATAAAAGATAACCTAACACGAAAAAGGATGTGGAGCAGTGATTGTACCTCACTATACCAGCATCACTCAGGGAGCTCTAAATGTGCAGCTACCTGGCGCCACCTACACAGATTTGGTTCCAATTGGTTTGAGGTGTGATCCAGGCATTGTTGGTTTATGAAAGCGTCCCAGGAGATTGCAATGTGTAGCCAGAGTTGAAAACTGATAACATAGAGGTAGAGAATCTGAATCTTAATTCTAATAGTTAATATCACATATATATTAAATTCTGTATCTTACAGAGAATACCTCGTTAAAAGAACACCCACAAATTACTTATAAAACTTGCTCACGTAGAAAGTTACAAAGAATCCTCAGTAAAATCTGTAATGTAAAAATGTATAGTCTATATTCTCTAATAACAATATGATAAAGTTACATTGGAAATAAAATTAAAAGTACATTTTAACAACTCTTGACTCAAAGGAAAAATCCAAACTATTATTTAACACAATATTTAGAAACTAGACTAGTGATAAATTGTAATTATTAATTATATTAATATAATTTTAATTATTAAATATTATAATATGAGCATATATAGTATTTATGGCTAGTGTATTCCTTAGAGAAAAAGTAATACTGCTGAATTATTTCATTGCTAAATGAGATAGAGCACGGAGAGGAAAGAACTAAAGCATCTGGCTTGTGATTCATTCACTCCTTCTAGTGCAAGGACTTTCCCAGAGGGAGGAAAAAAGCAGATGATCTGGTTAATCTCTTGTCACCTAGACTTCTGGGTAAATGGACTAATAATATTCGCTAAGAGGAAAAACCTTATCTTCAGAATTCCCTTAGAAGAGTATCACTAGCTAAAGGGTTAGAGTAAACAAAGTCAAAATCTATAGAGATGTGAGGCATGGCTCACTGGAAAATGGCATATAAGCTACACAACTCTTTGGGTATAAAACAGAGATTTTACCTAACTTAAATGTTCCTCCTGCTATGTGACAAAACTTGTGAAGTCTATTTAGGAACCTCATCTATTATTCTGGACCAGAAAGTACATGTTTGACATGGGAAGAAAGTGTCTGAGAAAACACCCTTAATGTCCCAGACTCTATCTACTTTGAACCCTTTGGAGTCCTTGTGTTACCAAACTCAGGTTCGGCTGCTCGCAGCTCGCAAGCCAGTACTTGAGGGACAAGTGTTGGTTGGAAAAGGAAAGGTTGCAACCTCGGGTGAAGATAGATTCGTGCCCCAGGACCAACTCCCAAGATTCTGCTTGGCCACAAAATCTTTTAAAGGGCAAAAGGGGAAATAATCTCAGTCATTAAGGTAGGGGGTCAGATGCTTCATCGTTTTCCATTGAATACAAAGTTTCTGACTCCTTGTGATCTTTCTCTAGATGCTATCTTGTTCACATAGTTTACTTGCAGGATTACTGAAGGGAAGGCTGGGGAGAAGATCTAGGCTTCTGTTAACTACTTAGTCTTCATTCCTACTTCTTTAATTTAAGACAAGAATCAACAGGTTAGACAAGGCATTGTGTGATCAAAAGATTTGAGAGGTGTGCTTGGGCTGAAATTTAGTGAGTCTTGGGGGCACCTGGTGTGAAGGTTAACTTAAAATATAGATTGGTGAAGTCTATTTTCTGCTAGCTTTCAGGGGCTGCTTACAAATCCCCACTGTCAGACATCATTCCATTCCTGTGGGACTAGGGGCCAAGGTACCTCTTCTGCAGCCGCTTTAGGCTGAGAAGGGGCGTCGAGGTCTTTGAGTGGAAGATGCCATCATGGGTCTGTAGCATCTCTTTGCTGAGAACTTCAGTGGCCCACTTTCATATACAGGGAGAACAAGGCACAATTATTTTGATGTCCACGAAGATACATGGACTAATACATAACTATTATTATGCAATAGTGTTAATCCCATTCTCTTGAGGCCAGTTCTTAGAATTGTGCGTGCCGTAGATTCAGTACTGCTCAAGATGGAGCAGCTTATGTCATGACTGCAGGCTGGTCATCCACAGTTAGCTTTTCTCCTCTTGTGGCAATTGTAGTAGCTATAAAACAACTCAGTACTGTGCAGCAGATACTGTTATTTATGTCCTTTAGGGAGGAACTAAAAATTCTGTGACTGTATTGTCCCAATCATTAACTGCTTGAATCTGCTCTTTTGTGACTCAGGGGAGGCCTGGGAGACTTCAGCTTTTCTCAAAACAGGCAGGGGACTTGGAGGAGGGGCTTTTTTACCTGGGTGGGCCTTGCAGGGTCCTGCTCAGTTTCACTTGTAGCATTGAAATTATTAGTAAAGTTTGATCCTGAGCAAGAACTTTGATCTGTGGACATCAGATCTGACAATCCAAATTATTTGTATTATCTCTGAAAATAAATGAAGTAATGTTGTCTCCTAAATATTGAAAATAGAATAATATAATAAATTTAAGGAAGGTAGAGAAAGTAATTGATAAAGACAAAATAGAAAGGTTAATAAGAAAATAGAAATTGGTTGTACTGATAAATCCAAGAGCTATTCATTGAGGAAAATAATCAAATTAGTGAATGACCAACTGGTCTATTTATTTACTCTAGAGGATTGCTGTGGAGCTCTTTTTTTTGTATAGCTCCTTTATCTCTGCCCCTCAGATTTTGGCTGCCTCAGCTTGCCCAAGCTTTGACCTCTCTCTCCTGAACTCAGCTAGTCTCTCATGCTCTGCTCGGGCTCTCCATCTCTGGTGTGATCTAGAAAGTCTCTCCAGTACAGTAAACTGGGGCTATCATAGGGCTCACCTCACTTGCTTCTTTCTCCTCCCAGCACTTAGTCCTGCTGTCCAGTGTCTGAAAACAGATGTTTGATTTGCTTTGTCCAGTTTATGATGGGAGGACAGGTCTGGTGCCATCTGCTTATTCATTGAGTGGAAAAGTATATAAAAGCAAGAAAAACATAAAAAGAAAGGAAGGGAGCACGAGAAAAAGATAGTTTGCAAAAGGGAAAAAGCAGAAGAAAAAACCCTCAAATCCAAATATATGAGTAAAATGATAAATTCTCATATTCCAGTGCAAGTAGAGGAGTAATAAATGTCATCAAAAACAGAAAAAAGAATAAGGTTGTTTTAAAAATTCAACTCAAAACACATTGAGAAAACTAATAAAAATAGATAATCCACTACCTAGTTCCAGACACACACACACACACACACACACACACACACACACACACACACACACACACACCAGAAAAAAAATTAATTTAGAAAGAGAGAGGGCATATTACAGCTTATCTTTTAAATATATGAGAAATATTTTTATAATTCTATAATTTTACACTTAAAATGTGAGTAAAATAAGTTAATTTCTATAAAAATACAAATTGCCAAAATTAACTCAAGAAGGGGTAGAAAAACAAAAATAATCATAACCTTGGAAGGTATTGCAAATATTCTAAGAATAAAAAAACAGAAAAGCCTATGTTCTTATCTTTTTCATTTCCTCAACATGATGGTCCCAGATAATTTTGCAGACTAGTTCATTAGACCCACCAAAGAACTCCAAATCTTAATCACCTTAATAGTTAAAGTGAATACAAAAAGAATGAAAACTCCAGAACTTATTTTTGCAAAGCTAGTATTTATCTGATGCCAAATATATAATAATGGTTGATCAGTAAAGGAAAATGGCTATCTAAAAGTTACTTGGGAAATCTTACCCAAAACAAAACAAAAAACAGGGTACAGACAAAAACTCTTAAAAGTATAATTCTGTGATTATAAATACTGCATATAATGTCCGAATACACAAATGCATTAATGAATCAACATTGTCGATCTTGAAAGAGATCTAAAAATACTTGTAGGAAATAAATTAAATGATAAAAATGACATTATTTAACAGAAAAGAATGAATTATTCAGAAATGGTTTAAGAATAACTAGGTAACCACAAAAAATATGTAAAAATCTCATTCTACCTCATACTTCACAACAAAATTTTTAGTGCTTTAGAAGCTATATTTTAAAATGGACTTACGGAAGCCTAGCAAAAATGGTGGAGAATATTTATGTAATTTTACAGAAAGGGCTGATTTCTATCTATGACATCAAAAGAGAAACCATAATATTTATTTTGATTGATAAATTTGACTATCTAGGGAAATATTTGTAGCTATAATACAACATTAACAGGAAACTGGCAACTTTTGCTGCTGGCCATAATGGAGTAATAGGGATTACCCTGCCATCTTAAACAAATTTGAAAAAAAATAGATAGCATTTATGAAACCGTGCTTTTCAGACGTTGCATATAGACTGCACAGGAGAGCGATCTTTGAAAGAAGGGAAAAAATTGAGATGAGCCCTACAATCGCCCAGTTTTTATTGCCTGCAGAGAGTTGCCAGGTTGCAGGAAGGGGGAATCCAAACAGCCCCTGGTGGTCTCCCTGGGTTAAGAAAATGGTTGAGTATTCAGGGAGGACAAAGAGCTAGAATTCACAGGGCGGAGGACTGGAGAAGAGAAAGCAGCACAGTGAAGGGCTCTGGAGGTAGGCAGAGATCCCCTTGTGTGCGCCCCGGCGTCCTGACAGAACACGTCTGTGAGGAATTACCCAAAGCTGGGGAAAGAACTCCTGTAGAGGGGTGATGAAACAATTCCTAGTTTTCACAGGGCTGGGAATAGTTCATCTTCACAACCACAGTGGAGAAACCTGCTAATATTCAGGGTATCAGGTTGAGTCCTCGGCAGTGGGGACAAATTAGCTCTAGACTCAAGGCTCCTCTGTTCTGCTGATCAGTGATTAGAAGCAAACCTAAAAAGGGTTAAACTTTTCCAAGTAACTTCACTGTGTACCAGAATAAAGCTCAATATTTAGAAGGGTTTTTTTTTAAGTTAAATAATAAAAAATACTTCGTTGCATATTAACTAACTTTTATATACTGCTTTCCAGTTCACGAAATGATTCTCATAAACATTCTCTCACCTTAGACGTGGGTTCCTTGTATTACAAATGCAAATATATGAGTGAAATAGGGTCAAGGTGATCTAAACATTTGACAGTCCTCACACATATGAGACATATCTTGGTACTTTTGTTTGTAAAACTCAGTTTAGAGATGGCTTTCTTGGAGGTGGACTGACAAATATTTACAGAAACTATGTTGCAAAAGGACCTCCTTTGTGACTGAATAAAGGGCAGGATGCATTTATGACTTAGACTTGTCTCAAATCTCATCCCAAAGATCAAGTTTTCTTCAGTCAGAGTACTAATTATTCAAGGAAGTAGTGAAAACTGTTAGGTAGTTTAGTTTGGTGACAGGTCTCTTTGTGTTGCAAGATGCTTTAAACTAACACACTAACAGCTGATTGTTTTCTTATTTGCCAACTGTGCTAGTGCCAATGTCAACTGACTAATGTAGTTGGAAGTGGGGGAAGAGGGGAACATCCAAAACCTTAGGAAGTTGCTTTTGGGGAAGATAGATTTGGTACGTGTGCAATTGTTCACTGATCAGAAAGAAAAAGGGCAGATGTTGCATAACTGCTTAAGGCTTTTAGTGTTTATTTAAGGCACATTTAATGGTCTCATCAATTTAAGCAGTGAAATAAAATACATTCATTATTAGTAAAAAATTTACAAAAGCATTAATGTGTGCAAGGAACATCTAAACAGATTCTACATGCAAGGTGTAAAATAGCCAAGCTGGAATAAAAAAGGGCACACTCCTATAAATTACTAATGAATCTTTTCAAAAGTTAACTTCTTCCTAGTATGTAAGTAGTTTTCATGTTATCAAATTGCCTTTTCATACATAATATTGTGTGTTGTTAAATGTTCTGTTTGATATTAATCATTGGCGGTTAGTTTTTTTCCTTGATAGATAGTCAATATTATTACTTCATTTAATGAAGCATAAACACTGCCCTGTTGCTTAACAGAGGCTTACATCAGTGAGTCTTTCAGCCACTCTTCAAAAGGACACATGATCAATTTTTTAAAAAGAAATATTATATAAAACACAACTATAAGTGGATGAGAAATAAAGGTGCTCTAGTCTTCTTGAATACCATGTTTATTTAATTAGTGAAGAAAGATATACATTATTATTCTTCATGCCTTAATTATCAGTTTCTTCTTTCTAGGACTAATCCTTAATATCAAACTTATGACAAAGATAATTTTGAAAGACATGGTAAACTTATTGATTTTTGTCTTTGAATAGAGATGGAGTCAAAACTCATCCTGTGTTCCTGGCAGTTTTGCTTATCACCATCTTCCTGTGTATTCCTCTCTGTTCAGGTTTACTGCCTGTCACTAATGAAGTTGTGAGCATAAAAAGGACTTAAGGCTTTTGTCTTATTATCTGAAAATAAACGGTGATTTTCGTCCTTCTCCTCAAGAAACATGTTTGCCACAAGATAAGGGTTTTATATAGAGAGAAGGACAATCATTAATTGCTTCCCATTTCTCCTTCTTTGTAATGGGTACAACAGAAAGAGATACTAGAATACAAAGTAAAAATGAAGCCCTCTGGTGCAGAGTGAGATCAGGTTTAATTGACTAGGGTGTCTTCCTCCTGGTTTCTGTAAAAGTATTTTCCCTTCCAAAGCTTCCCAAGAAATGCATCCCCAAAATGATCTATCTCTGCTTCTAATGTGTCAGACTCAGAATATGTTTTTTTGCAGTGAGAGATACAGGGGAAATTGAAAGTTAGAATTAAAAGGAAGCTAGGAGGGAAATTAATATTTTTGCTTAGAGTCATTCATAAAATCTTTGCTTCTTGGCAGAATGATGAAAAACTAAACAGTTTTATTTCAGGGAATAGGAATTCAGTATCAACCTTTGTTTAATGCCTTAGAAACAATAGAGAGGGCAAAACGATCCATCACATACAATCCACAATAAAACCTTTGGAAGTAATAGGAAGAGCTTTTGCTTGCCAGTCATCTGAATGG
Source organism: Eschrichtius robustus (assembly GCF_028021215.1). Taxonomy (NCBI): domain Eukaryota; kingdom Metazoa; phylum Chordata; class Mammalia; order Artiodactyla; family Eschrichtiidae; genus Eschrichtius; species Eschrichtius robustus. The sequence continues at coordinate 41,441,390 of NC_090838.1, forward strand.
AAGCTGGAAAATAGAGACTTGAATTGACCACTAAATAAATAAGACTAATTGTTGGACATCGACTTTTTAAACAACGAAATGCCGTTCAAACCAAGTCTCTGGAAAATTACTTCAGAATTAAAATCTGCCTATTGGACCAAACAGGAAACCAGTTAGCAGAAACCCCAGACCATATGAAAATGGCACAATTTTAATACTACTACAACAAAAGTAACAAAAAGTTCCACAGAAGGAAGCTTGATTAAGGCCCTACGTGTCATTCAGTTCACTGCTTATCATGCAGTGTGCATTACACTGTCAAAACATTGTTCTTTGAATATAAAACCTCATCTTCTATTGAGGGGAGTTTGGCAATATTTATAATTTATGCCTTTACTTTTTGACATAGCAATCCCATGTCTAAGTATCTACACCAGTTTACGATGGGAAACGTATGAAAAGACTTGTGTTCAAGTGTTTTATTCTGGCACTATACATAATAGTGGAAGATTAGAAATGACTCAGAAATAGACAATGACAAGAAATAGACAATGACTGAACAAATTATTGCACCTCAGCACACTGAAATACTATGCAACATCATATAAGAATGAAGATTTCTATGTATAGATATGGAGTGGTCTCCATTAAATATTGTTAATTAAGGAAAGCAAGGCATAGAATAGTATATGAAATATACTCCCTTTGGTAAAAGAAGGAAGTTATATACAGATATATATATAAGCATAGTTTTGTAAAAAGAAACACTAAAAGCATAAACCAAAAATTAATTAAAATGGTTACTTATAGAGAGTAGGAAGAAATAGGGTAGAGGGACATATAAAGAAGCAAGGTTTTTTAAAAAAAAAACTTGTTATATGGTTTTGCATTCCTAAGTGTTTTCAACACCTAAAATAAAAAACAGGAAACAATATCTAAAAATTAAGAACAAACCAAAAGAAAAAAGAACTTAACTGTAGTAAAGCACACAGAGATACGACTTTTTAAAAGCAAATTATAGAATACATTATTTTCTCTATATGGAGTTGGTGGAAAATACTCTAAGGACAAATAGAACTACAAAGAAATCTTGGATTTTAACAGTAGTCTAATTGAGAGTGATCACATTAATATTATTATTTTGAAACTACTTTATGTTATAGATTAATGAAAATAAGTAATTTTGCTGTTAAGTAACAAATTCAGCTTGAGAAAAAAGACACAGTTGTAAAATCAAAATGTTGAATGAAAGTACTGCAATATTACATTTGAATTGGAAATGTAAGTATGAACTCTTGAGTTTTTTCCTCATCAAAAAAGTAATGACTGCTCAGCAGCAGTGAGCACATCCATTGCCCAGATTGTGGTCTTTAAATACCATAAGAAATCAGAGCTCTTTGGGGTAATGAATGATTCCATATCTGGGGTGAAAAATATACGAGATGACCTTGGAGTATCTAGTTGTGACAGAAAGCAAGAAAACTATCAAAGATAAGTTGATTATGTCAAAGGGATACAGGAATGAACCTAGAGGAAATCTCTTGGCCAAATTTGAGACAATTTGCACATGAAAAAGAATAATGAATGCAACTGGTTGTAAAAGATTGAGTATATAAAAATCCATGCATTCATAATGTTGCAAAAGGGGATGGAGAAGACAAAACAGAAAACACAACGACCAAGGATACAATTGGAAGCAACTAGAAGATGAACCCCTTAATCAGAAAATTGACAAGGAAAGGTTTAACTATTTTAAATATTCATTTATGCTGTCTTTCCTTTATAAATTATATTTCTCAGTAACCAAATAGCCTTAGCTAAAGAGGGACTTCATATATATGCGTATACAAAGAATAATAAGGCTTTGTGTGGAAAGAATAATAGAACTAGAAAATACCATTCTTCGACCTCTCATGAAATAATTAGATTCAGGCAGTCATTATCAGTGGATAAAAAGATATGATGAAAAATTGATAGTGAACTTCATAATGGTGGGCTCAGTCTAGTACCATCTAAATCTTCTAATCAATCTTAACGTTACTGAAAGTGGGACAAACAGATACTGCTTTTCTCTTTATATGAGACAATGTGAAGTACATAGCACCATTTTTGAAGATTTCTTGGACCCCCCCCCCCCAAAAAGTAAACTTGAACCTAATCAAGACTCTATCATTTATTTCTATTTGTAGGAAATAATAAAGAATAGGGAAACAAACCACACCAAAAGGAAGTTAACGGACAAATCTAAATCACAGACATTCAGTAGGAGAACTGATTCCACTTCTGTGAAAAGTTAATAACATGAAGGGGAAAAAAAGGAGGGAGGCATCAACTTTTGATTAAAAAGTCTTGAGAGACATGACACTCAAGTAAATTGTGGGCTTACCTGGTGGCGCAGTGGTTGAGAATCTGCCTGCCAATGCAGGGGATGCGGGTTCGAGCCCTGGTCTGGGAAGATCCCACATGCCGCGGAGCAACTGGGCCCGTGAGCCACAATTACTGAGCCTGCGCGTCTGGAGCCTGTGCTCCGCAACAAGAGAGGCCGCGATAGTGAGAGGCCCGCGCACCGCGATGAAGAGTGGCCCCCGCTTGCCGCAATTAGAGAAAGCCCTCACACAGAAACGAAGACCCAACACATCCATAAATTAATTAGTTAATTAAAAAAAAAAAAAGTAAATTGTGAACATTGTTTTCATCCCAATTGGAACAAACCAATTATAAAAGATACTGCTTTTTTAAAAAAAAAATATTGTAGAAGTATGGGCATGAATTGCATATTGATATCATGAAATTACTTTTTTTTATGTTTGACAACAGCATTGTGGTTATGTAAGAAAATAGCCTCATAGATGCCTATTGAAGAACGTATGGGTAAAATGTATGAAGTCTGAAATGTACTTTAAAATAATTTAGCAAAGAACAAAAGAAAAAGACAAAGCACGTGTGGAAAAATCTTGATAACTGTTGAATCTGAGTTACAGTGTATATAGGGGTTAGTTGTGCTATTCTATTATTGTGTATGTTTAAAAACTTTCATAGTAATTTTTTTAAGTTGCATAAATTTAGTACTTCCAGACCACCCATATAATTAGTAATTAAGCTCCCTTACTTGAAAAGCAAGCATGTGTTTATAGATATGTTTATAAGTGAATGGGTAGATATTATACTTCATTTTTTGTCATTAGTTTTGAAATTTTTGCATGTTGAGTCATCCTTTACGCACATGTAAGAAACCATCATATTTTAATGAAAATCCATCACACTATAAATACCTAACCTTTTTCACACATTTTACATAAGTTTATCTTTGCTTAAAATAGGTTTTCTTAAGTTTGTTCCACCTCCACTAATAATTAATAGGATATTTGCTCAATTGTGTAACTGTGAGCAACTCGAGACAAGAACTGTACATTTCTATACTCACATAAAAGGTTTAGGACATAAAAGAAGAGTTGTAATAGCACTGAAAATAATTGTTAAATATCAGAAGGCTATGTTCCAGAAGTTAGTTTTCTAACCAATTAAAACCGATATCCAAAAATACTAATTGATGTGGTTAACACTATCAATTTCTTTAAGATATCAGTGTGAGATTTTAACAAGGAAACATTTAGTAAAGAGGTAGAAAGTCATGAAGCAAGAGATTATGTGTTCTTTACATTATGGAGAAACATTTTTAAGCAAGGATCTCATAAGATGTTTATTATTTTTTTCATTTCATTTCTAATTCTGTGTCCATTTCTTATTGTTGATTGTAACATTTGAAACACTGAGCATGTATTTCTTAAATTCTAGGCCAGTTCAAAGAAGGCATTCAAGCAATGGATTTCCTGGCCTATGTCTCAAACTAACTGTAAAATCAGAGTGATGACTGATGTTTTCTACTTAAGTCAGATATTCTCAACATTCAATCCATGAAGGGAGTATAGTACATGAATATGCATTCCTTTGAATTAAAGAATTTAGCAGGTCCATTTAGCAGCATTGCTATAGAGAAAAGCATAACTATAAATGGTAAAAAACTCATTGGGTTGGCATCAACTACTGAAAACATCAACAAAAAGTAAAAGCTAAAGTTGATGGCTTACAGGAATTCAGTTGGGGAAGAGGGTGGAGAAGCAAACATAATAAAGTTAAGACATTGAGGATCAAATAACTTTTGTGGTTTTTTTATTTTATCTTTGGTTTGGTGTATAGGTGTGCTTTTAAAGTTTTATACAGTGTTTTCAGGAATGGTTTTAGTGCTTTAATATGGAAAGCCTGTGGTCTAAGATGAGACATATATTAATGATAAAATAGTGGGTTAATTTCAAATGAACCTTATCTTGAGTGTGAGATAATATGTTTTGCTGCATGCAGAGGCAATCACAGTTTTAATAGATTTGGTGTTGGACATCAGTCTTGCTAAATCAATCATTGTAAATTATCTCACAAACATACCTGCAATTCAATGGCACAGCCTCAAGTGAAAAACTAGCAAAGTTCATCCAACAAAAGTGACACACAGATTTATTGTTGCCCACGAAGGATTCTCAAAGAATATTCAAAGTTCAGATATGATGATCAATACTCATTACGCTAAGCCTCCTGCACCTCACATAGCACATAATGGAATCAATAAAGACTTGCTAGTGTACAGTTTTTTAAAAAACCTGTTGGTCTTGGTCCCACTTATTGTATAATGGTGTCTTCATTTTAACATTCAGAGTTCTCTTCAATTTAAGTTTTTGCAATATTGCATCCTCATAGGCAGAGTAATTTTTATACCCATATGAAAATGACAAAGTGTGTTATATTTCTGTTAGATTTCCATTCTAATGGATCTTTTTTTTTTTTTTTTTTTTTACTTTTTTCTTTAAGTTTTTTTTTCCCCCCCACAGTTGCATTTTTAATTAATTAATTTATTTATTTATTTATTTTTGGCTGTGTTGGGTCTTCGTTTCTGTGCGAGGGCTTTCTCTAGTTGTGGCAAGCAGGGCCCACTCTTCATCGCGGTGCACGGGCCTCTCACTATCGCGGCCTCTCTTGTTGAAGAGCACAGACTCCAGACGCGCAGGCTCAGTAGTTGTGGCTCACGGGCCCAGTTGCTCCGCGGCATGTGGGATCTTCCCAGACCAGGGCTCGAACCCGCATCCCCTGCATTGGCAGGCGGATTCTCAACCACTGCGCCACCAGGGAAGCCCTCTAATGGATCTTTTATCTTTTAAATTTTTTATTTTTATACAGCTTTTAAAAGTTACTTTCCATTTACAGTTATTACAAAATATTGACTCTATTCTCCTTGTTGTACAATACATCCTTGAGCCTATCTTACACCCAATATTTTGTACCTCCCCCTCCCCCAAGCCTCTGTTGCCCCTCTGCACCCTCACAACTGGTAACCACTAGTTTGTTCTCTATATCTGTGAGTCTGATTCTTCTGTGTTATATTCACTAGTTTGTTGAATTTTTTAGATTCTGCGTATAAGTGATATCATACAGGACTTATCTTTTTCTGACTTATTTCACTTAGCATAATGCCAAGTCCATCCATATTGCTGCAAATGGCAAAAAGTCATTCTTTTTTGTGGCTGAGTAGTATTCCATTGTATATATATACCACAGCTTCTTCATCCATTCACGTGTTGATGGACACTTAGGTTGTTTCCATGTCTTGGCAATTGTAAACAATGCTGCAGTGAACATTGGGGTGCATGTATCTTTTCAAATTAGTGTTTTTGTTTTTTGGATATATACCCAGGAGTGAAGTGCTGGGTCATGTGGTAGTTCTATTTTTAGTTTTTTGAGGAACCTCCATACTGTTTTCCAGTGGCTGCACCAACTTACATTCTCACCCACAGTGTACAGGGTTCACTTTTCTCCCCATTGTTGCTAACATTTGTTACTTGTAGACTTTTTGATGATAGCCATTCTGACTGGTGTGAGGTGATATCTCATTGTGTTTTTGATTTGAATTTCCCTGCTAATTAGCGATGTTGAGCATCTTTTCATGTGCCTGTTGGCCATCTGCATTTCCTCCTTGGAAAAATGTCTGTTCAGGTCCTTTGCCCCTTTTTAATTGGGTTGTTTGTTTTTTTTTGATGTTGAGTTGTATGAGCTGTTTATATATGTTGGATATTAATCCTTTATCAGTCATATCATTTGCAAATATTTTCTCCCATTCAGTAGGTTGTCTTTTTGTTTAGTCAGTAGTTTCCTTTGCTGTGCAAAAGCTTTTACGTTTGATTAGGTTCTATTTGTTTACTTTTGCTTTTATTTTCTTCAGGAGATAGATCCAAAAAAATATTCCTTTGATTTATGTCAAAGAGTGTTCTGCCTGTGTTTTCCTTTAGGAGTTTTATAGTATCCAGTCATACATTTAGGTCTTTAATCCATCTTGAGTATATTTATGTATATGGTATTAGAGAATGTTCTAATTTCATTCTTTTACATGTAGCTGTCCAGTTTTTCCAGCACCACTTACTGAATAGACTGTCTTTTCTCCATTGTATATCCTTGCCTCCTTTATCATAGATTAATTGAGTATAAGTGCATGGGTTTATTTCTGGCATTTCTAGACTGTTCTATTGATTTATGTGTCTGTTTTTGTGCCAGTACCATACTGTTTTGATGACTGTAGCTTTGTAGAATAGTCTCAAGTCAGGAAGCGTGATTCCTTCAGCTCTGTTATTCTTTCTCAAGGTTTTCTTTTTTGGCTATTTGGGGTCTTTTGTGTTTTCATACAAATTATAAAATTATTTGTTCTAGTTCTGTGAAAAATGCCATTGGTCTTTTGATAGGGATTTCATTGAATCTTTAAATTGCCTTGGATAGTATGGTCATTTTAACAATATTGATTCTTCCAATCCAAGTACATGGTATATCTTTCCATCTGTTTGTGTTGTCTTCAATTTCTTTGATCAGTGTCTTATATTTTTCCAGTAAGGAATATTTTAATGGTGGATAAAGAGTTCAAGGATATCCATGGTACCCTGAAATGATATATGTACAGCTCTTTGATTTCTCGAGAATTCAACCTATAAGCTTACTCAAAAGGAGGAAAGCAGCTTCTTCTGAAAATGGAAAGATCCCCTTTCTGTCTCTCCACTCCAGGATTCTTTTTGCTAAATTCTGAAGCGTCTCAATGGCGTCATTGTTATTTTGCAACAAGATTCCTAAAATAAGTCATTTCTATTGTACATAATCTTGTTACATAAATAGAAATTTCTAAAGTTTTCCAATTAACAAGATGAGAGGAATCCTTTCACAATTTATACATATATCAAATCATCACAATGTACACTTTAAATATCTTACAATTTTATTCATAAATTATACCTCAATAAAGCTGAAGGAAAAATGACACTTGATTTTCAAAAATACATAAAAATAAAGTTTTCCATCTTCTTCCTATATATAGATAAATACATATCAAATATACATATTTCTCTTGATAGATAGATAGATAGTGATCCTATTAGTCTAGCAAATGTTGGCTTTCAATTCCTCATCTTTAGTACTTTTAATTAAACAAAATTGGGCTGATTTCAACAGAAGATATCTTTCAGCTATTGGAATGAGTAAGATTTGAATCCTACTACTACTACTACTGGGAGGTGTTTCACTTACTTTTGGCTTGAAAGAGAAAACCTGGTAAAAGAACGTACATTCACAGATAGAGTGAGTCTAGATATGTACATATATTGTTAGACTTGAAATTTCTATTTTCCTAATGTGTAAATCTCATAAAGGAAATAGTAAGTATGACCCTCCCTTGATATGCTTAATAATATAAATGCTGAAAAATAATTATAATAATACTGTAATGAAAGACACCTTCATTGATCAACATGCTGACATACTCTGGCTAAATATTAGGCACCATTCATGTGGTTTCCATTTGGAGCTGGTGCCTCTATAAGTCATTAACAGTGTTCTCTGGCTGAGTTCACGCTCCTCTGACATTTCAAATGGTCATCTAAAATGGCTACGTGATGGGATGGCCCGATGGCTTGAGGTATGAAAACCTCTTTCAGCCTGTTACAAGCTAATCTTAGCTAATGGGCTTTCATGTCACTCTGCTCCGCTGAGCTACACCCTCCCCCCACCTCCCCACCCACCTCCAGCCCCGAATCCAAGTCACCAAACACAAATATTTAAAAGCATATGAGCTGACTTGAAACTACCTGCATTTTAATTTTGTATAAAACTCCTCTGGACAACCTAACCACCCAACTTGGCTCCAGACAGTATCATAATAATGCACAACATAGCTAAAAAGGAATTCCATTTTTTTCTAACTGACCTTCATAGGAAAATGAAGTAAGGCTTTCAGCCTACTAAATTATTCAGTGGTAGTATGCATTCTCTAAATTTATTACTCTTGGCTGATCCATAGTTTTAAACATAAAATAAATGTTAGAATCTGAACTAAAAATGCAATTAATAGAACTGTCTTTATCAACTGTGGCTATAAAGAAAATTCCATTTTCATAATTCACTGACAGTGACTATATATCATCAAATTTATTTTGATAAAAAGTTTAACAAATAAAGTACGAGAAACAGATCTAACTAAAATAGCATTCAGTACTCTAACTTCAGGACCATGTGAGGGCAAGTAATCACATATTTTTGGTTAATTGCTTCGCACATATTCCTGTTCTTAACACTAATGCAGTAAATTAGACAAGACTACTAAATGTGTTATGTAACTTGTGTCAAAGATCCCATATTACTCCACTTGGTTTTTGCACTATTATAGCTTATAGAAAAAAGATAAGCAAAAGTAATACATGTAAAATCAGATGCAAAAAAGAAACAATCTTTTAATTTGGCCATTGCTCTCACCCATTTTTGAAATTATTATTTCAACAATTAAATTATTTTCTATCATATAATCCATCAGTTTCTTAGTCTTCTCCATACTTTCTATCACTGCATACTCAGACACAGTTGTCTTCTTCCCTCATGAGGCTTTTAGTAGGCTTACCTAATAGTAGTGATGATTATGCAACTTTAAAGACTATTTATTGAGCATTTAGTATGTATGAGGTATCATGCTAATAGCTTTACCTGAATCACCTTTTGTAAAATCTTCACAACATTCCTATATAATTATGATAATTAACCCCTTTCTGCACATGGAGAAACAGACCCAGAGCAATTAAGTAACTTGACCAATGTCCTAGGGCTAGGAATTCATACATAGGCACCTGGTTCCAGTACCACACATCTAGCATTTTAAAACATAAGTCAGGTGTTATTCCCCTGCTCAGAACCATTTATCAGTTTCCCATCACACTTAGAAGAAAATCCAGGCCCTTGCCACATCTTACAAGTTGTTTCATGATCTCAGCCACTGTTTCTCTCTGTTTGCACCTCCTCCAATCGTACACTCATTTACTCTTCTTCAGCTACAATGGCTTCCTTGATTCCTTCACTATGTGAAACACACTCTGACCTCAGGGCCTTTGCACTGCTGTTACTTCTGCTTGAGCCAATTTGCCCTCATGTATTTGCTTGACTTATTTCCTTACCTCATTCAAGTCTCTGCTCAAATGACATACAAAGAGAAATTCCCTCAATATCCCCTCTAAAATGGTACTTCACTCCTACTTTTTAGCTTCATTTTTCTTTTTTGGGCTAACTATCTGCCATTATGTTACATATTTGTGTGTGTATTTTTTTCTTCCTCACAATAGTGGAAGCTGCAAGAGGGCAGATACCGTGCTCTGTTCTGTTCACTGCTGTATCCCTAATGCCTGTGTTGTGTATGGCACATGGTGGGTTGTCAACTAACAGTTGTGGAAGGAAGGAAGAAAAAAGAGGAAGGGAGGGAGGAAGAGGAGGAGGGAGGGAGGGAAGGAAAGAAATTAGAAATCACAAGCAGGATAGAAGTTCTAAAGCCTGACCCTCTGTTCCCAACTCAAAGCATTGAATCAAATTTCTAACAAAAGAAAACACAGACACACACACATCACAAAAAACAAAAAAGCATGACTTGTTTAAGTTAAGGGAAAAAAAAAATTATTCAGGGAAAAACATTTCTCAAAGCACATGATGATTAGATATCATTATGGATACATATATAATACCACATCTGGGTTAAAGTGAAAAATGTGAGATTTATAGTTATTTAATTTCATAACCCTAAGCATTCCTGGGAATTGTTCATTTTATTCTATTTTGATTGAAATAATACTCCAAGGTTGTGTATATACTATGCTAGACATTTACTTGGAAGCCATGATATTTAATCACTATCCAGATGTTTTCAAAGAAACACCCCAGATGGTAGACATTGTGTCTGAAATATCCAGTTTGGGAAATTTTCAGAATTTTTATTAAGCTTAAACTTCTATCCAATGCATAAAGCCAAATGAGAATGAATAATACTCTGTTTTTGTTTTTCTACCTGCTCTTGCTGTTTTTCTTCTTTCTGTTGCCACCATCCTAAATCAGCTTTCTCAAGTTTCATTGGTAAGATTGTAATAAGTGTTCTCTCACAGCTGCTTACACTATCACTCCTAATCAACTCTGGCTCCAAATGGAAGATACACTGTCTTTGTTTATAAAACCTCAGGCTCTCCATTGCTTACAAGATAAATTCAAAATTATTTAAACTAGCTTTAAGGGCTCTCAATAATCTAGTAATAACATACTATTGAATGTTATCTTTCAGAATTCCCTCCATAAAAGAAGCAACTATATTCATTGCTCCATATAATCTGAATGGGAAATAAACCCTTAGCTTAGATCAAATTATGTTGTTGTAACAAATCCCCCCACCCCTCCAAATCCCAAAAAGTTTTATTTTTCATTCACGTCATATGTCCATCATGGGTCAGCATGGCTGTACTCTGCCATACTGTCACCTTGGAACCCAGGCTTCTAGAACTGTCTTAAACGTTTCAGAGTGGGAATGTGCAGGTCACGGGGTCAAGCCTGCCATCAATGGGAAGGCTCCACCACCCCAGAGAGAGGCAGGGAATTTGAACAGTAATACAGTCTAGCACAAGAAAAATTCATTCTTTTTTAAAGGAATATATCAAATTACTAAAACAGTTACTCAAGAAAATAACAAATTCTCAGGCATCTTGTTCCTGAGGTCCAGCCCTTGCCTTAAGGCAAGGAACAAATTCTCACCTTTCTTGCTGAGTTCCTTAGTTCTCTGACTTTTCTTCCTACCCCTGCCCTGTAGCACCTAGCACCGTGTTTCCACATAACACACAATCCAAACACATTTCCAAACTGGAATGATTTTACATACCAGCTCATGGTAAGATACTGTGTTTGAAAAGTGCGTTCTTGGTATTTTTTTCCTTTCTCTTTTCCTTCCTTATTAATTTTCTCCCGAAGGAAAATAACTTCTAGAAATCAATAAGAAAAAGATACACTTTATAAATGAAAACAAATATGACCAATGAGTTCCCTTAAAATAAATTTTAAACGGCCAGTAAACTTATAAAAATATGCTCAACTGTGATTGTTATTAAACACATTCACAACAAGTTGGGATAGTTTTCTACCTTTAAAATCATCAAAAATTAAAAAATTTTATAAACCCAGTGTTGGTGTTAGGCAGAATATTGGTAAGTGTGACTAATCCTTATTCCATTTTCTTTTATCATTTTCTCAGTTTCATTAATGTCTCTTTGTTCCTGAAGTAAGTCAAAGAGTAATTATTTAGAACAATGCAGATTTTATTTTAAGCCCTATAATATGCTGACAGTGAATTCACAGAGCTTATTGCTTTGCCAAATAAAAACAGTGGTTAAAAGAAACATACAGCATTACGATTGGTGGGAGTACAGCCAAGCCCACCCCCTGGGTAAATGTGACCACCACCTGAAATCCAGAGATTTCTGATGAATAAAGATAATTATGAATAATACTGCACACCTTGCCTGGTTTGGAGCATATGGCAGTGGTTCTGCATTGCCAGGAAAATAATGTTTCTGTCTGCAATGTTTCACTCAGAAGCTTTACCTGCACGCAACTCACAAAAACATAAGAGCTTTGCTGCATCATGCTGACTGAATTCACTGCAAAGGTTGATATTCTAAACAAAATCATCAAGAGTTGCATAGAATTAAATTTTAACCTGATGCTGGAACTGCAAAAGCAGTTCAGATATTGTACATACAGTATTTCTAAAGACCATGCTTTTGTGCACTCATAAATATGAAATGCTCACAGCCAGCATGATTCAGTTGGTTGAGTTTCTTCCATGAAATTATTTGAGATTTTTTTCAAAAGTGTATTTTTTCTGACTGATTATTATTAGTCATAAATTTTATTTCTAAGTATAGGTTTCTCCCTGCCATTAGGAAGTATTCACCTTGGGGAGGCAAATTAACTCTTTCATTTATCCTATTCAAAACAATAAAGTAAAATCATTCACTCCATCCCCTTGTCTGCTTCCACTCAATCTCGCTCTCAATATAAGTCCTCCCTCTAAGAATCTAGTATCTTCAAATGTCTCAATCCTCTACCATCCCCAGTTAGCAAAATTTCACTCTGGCAGTGCTCCCCTAACTTTCCAAATCACTTCTGCCTTATCAAAACATTATTAGTCTCTCTCTCAGCTTCTCCAGATTCCCCTCATTAAAGAGATGAACAGCTCATTTTACCCAGTAATGACAAAATTGTGAGTGAAAGACTTAACCTATTATTCTTCTCCACTAGCCTGTTACTGTTGTGATAATGCTGTGTAACAAACTACTCTCTGAAACCCATTGTCTTATAACAATAAGCATTTATTTTTCTGACCAGCAGATCTGATGAACAGCTAAGGTGCTCTGCTTCAGGGTAGGCTGGGCTTGGCTCTAGGCTCTGATCGGGTTTAGATCTGCTTCATTGAACTCTTTCTGGGGCTCAGGCTAAAGGGACAGTGGTTTTATGGAACATGCATTTCTCATGACAGTCAGAGGAACACATGAGATCAAGCCAAATTGTGCAAATACATTTAAGGCTTCTGCTCACATAGTGTCCACAAGTATTTCTTTAGCAAAAGCAAGTTGCATGCCCAAGTTTACTATGGATGAGGTAGTGAAATATACTCCCCCCACTGAAGGGCACTGCAAAATCACATGGCAAAAAAATAGTGAAGAATTGAGAATCAGCATAGCTTCCAAGGAAATATATTTGCTCTTTAGTGGGAATTTCCTAGAGATAATACAGTAGCTTAGGTAAAAGTAGAATTTGTATTGGTACGAAATGCTGGAATTATTGTAATTTAAAAGGCAGTTGAAGGAATGTAATATCCTATGAATCACATCCAATAGATATTCTTCTATTCTATTGAACATATAATAAGGAAAAATTCTAATACTTATTACGTGCTGGGCACTGTTTTAAGTGCTTTACCTATGTTAACTCATTTAATTATCACAATCATCCTATAAATTAATGACTATTCTACTTCCATCTGATACGTTGGGAGACTGAGGCATACAGAGATTTACCAACTTGCCCAAGGCCACACATTTAGTAAGGTGTGTACTCCAGCTCCAGTCCCTATGCTTCTAACTGAAAGACTGAATATGCGAATGGACAAAGACCAGACTGTATGTAAAAGCAGAACTCTGACCCACAACTTGCAGCAACCTGTACGGTAAACCAACCTATTATCTACAATGACCAGTCTAGGAAGACGGCTTGCTATAAATCACATTGGTAGGAAGTCAGATTACTATCTCTAGCAGCAATCCAGGAAGCCAAACTATAGCCCTTGTAACAATCAGCCCCAAGTGGCTATGACTTGACAACTTCCCAAACATTTGTCCCCACTTTAGACTTAGGACCAACCAGAGAAAGCCAGATGACGCACCCTGACCAATCACGTGGGATGCCCTACTTCACGTTAGTGCACCTACAGCCTCCCCATTCCAGCAACCTCCAATCAGGGCACACCTGAAGCCTTCCCGTTTTATCATTATAAAGCTTTCCCATTCCTCTGCCTGCCTTTGAGTCTCTGCCAAAACACAAGTGATGGTGGCTGACTTCTTCGCTATAGCAAACTCTGAATAAATAGCTTTTGCTTTTCTCATTTGGTTAATCTTCATTTATCTCCACATAACCAGAACAATATCCATCATAACTAGTGCAATTGAATTTGTTCATATCTGACATAAATAACTAAAACTGTAGTTGAAACTGCTTAAAGGCCAATAATCAGCTCTTTTCAGTACTTAATTTTGATACTATGGCCCCACCAATACTTGGTATTTAGAGAAGTTTATAAATATATCTACAGAAAGTCCAAGTTACTGATACTCACAATAATAGTAATAACAGACAGTACACGTCAATGATAAGAACAACACCAATAATAATAATAAAAACAACAGCTGTTTTATTAAGTACTTATAACCACCACACACATTACTAAAAACATTACTTTAGATTTGTTTGTTGCATACTAAAATTAACCACATGAGCTGATTACTGGGATCGCTCCATTTTATAGATTGGCTTATAGAAAGTAAGCAACTTGCTGATACATGGTTTGGATGTGTGTATATGTGTGTGTGTGTATATATATCCACACACACTGGATTTTCTATTTAGATAAAAACATCTTAAGAGCGTATATTCATTTTTGCTTTTTCCTCAAGGGTTTAATTTACCTGTGTGCATGATGTAAACAGTCAATTCTGGGGAGAAGCAGACCCAGGATTCTGTGCTACCCACTTGCCTCTGTGCCTGGTGAATCTACCAGAGACTGTTGGTAGCAATGGCTTTGACCTCTCACTTCACTAAATCCGAAGGTCCACAATCTCTCTATTAAGCAACCATCAATCTTGGCCGACTACTATGTATGCAAAAAGTTACGGCTAGGAGGTGACTTCCTGAAAATCAAGTCTCATAAGTATACTCTTAGCAGTGAAGTGTTAGAAATAACCTGTTTTTCAGTTCTTCAGCAGGACAGTTAAGGAAATTGTAATCCCCATGTGCACATGAGTTAGAAGGCACAGCCCATTTACCTTAAAGAGCTTGAGATCCATTGTAAGGAGACAATGAAATGATAACTTAAACTTCACTGATGAACAGCAGTGACATGAGGAATGAATTCAAGCAAGATTTATTTAAAGATAAAAAGATTGCAAGGAGAAGGTATGATTTGCAATTATGAAAAATTAAAGGCAAGAGAGAAGGGAACATTCCAGTTGGGGGGAATACTATGGCCAAAGGCACAGCAGTAGGAAAAAGAGGTGTAGAGGTACACGATCTACTGTCAGTCCAGTGGGAAAAAGCAGGTTTATGCAAGGAAATAGTGTCCCTCTTTTCTATTATGCCTTCAATGTACATGAAGAATGTCTGACCTTTAGTAGAAGATCAAAGTGTAATGGGAAGTAACACAAGTGCATATTTTGGAACCAGAACTTCCAAATGGCAGTTCTACAATTTACATTTTTAGGGAATGAGTTCTCATGACTAAATGCTGTTTTTCTTCATATGTGGTGATGCGTGTTCGTGTGAGAACACAACATTTTATAAATAACACTTTGTACCATCCTTCGCTGTGTCAAAGGAAATATGCCTGCTGTCCACCCCATTTCTTTCATGATATCTCACGGCTTTACCTCTTAATAAGTTATGTTCTATTCCAAGGAATTGTACTGACAGCTTTTTTTCTTTTCCCCAAAAATATCTTGTAAACCATTGAACTCCAGTCCTCTTTTCTGAAGATTCAAGGGTAAGCTTACAGCCCTTATTATCATAACACTGGGAGGATTTTTTCACCTCTCTGCCATTACTAACACACTGAGCTTATCCCTTTATTAGTCCTTTTTTCCTACTTGAGCTATGACATTTCTCACATCAAGCATCTCCCTATCATGATCTCCAATTTTGTTACCTGGATTTATTTTCAGTCCGTGGCACTTGTGCATCTCAGATATGTGAAAATCTTTGAGATATTTCCACAGACCTGGCAGTTGACTGTGAAAGGGCTTCTCTCAGGGAACGGACACAGTACAGACCCTGGAAGACTAAAGCTTGATGTGGTCTCCTCCATTCATACAGCCTGTGTGGCAGAATGGAGTCTGAGAGAGAATTTGGGGTCAGTTTATCACGTTCTATAAAGAGTTTCACTTGACAGTTGTCACTAACTGCCTTTTTTCACAAGGCCCTGTTCTAGGTACTGTGAGGGTACCAGGATGGCAAAGATTCTGTTCTTGCCATCAAAAACTTATAGTCTAACATATAAGATCAGATTCCAATTATATCAGAGAGTAATGGGCATTGTAAGAAAAGTAAGAGATAAAGGGCATTGTAAGAAAAGTAAGAGATAAAGAGTTGAAAGAAGGGGAAGATCCTTTCTTACTGGCCAAGGGCCAGTCATGCTTCCTGAAAAAAAAAGATGCAATATTTTACCTTTGTCCTAATGGTAAGGCAGAAAGCACATTACGATAAAACTATAGAGCTATGCACTTTGAGCTATAGAGAATTGGTCAGTATCTGTCGCAATCAAACCCTCTTTTCTCCTTCCTAGAAATGGTTCTATTTAAGTCTTTTGTGCCTGATCCCAAGGAGCTGAAGCAAATACACATCAACAGTATAAAATGGCCTGCTTGATTAAGTTAATTTCAAGGTTTTACTTTTGCCCTCATTGCCTGTAACTGTTCCATTCATTTGGATAATGGTAGAAAAATAACCTAAAAAATAATTAAGTAATGGTGCCAAAGGTTCCTTTCCATCATGGCATTGTAGTCTTCTCATTTCATCATAGATCTTAAATTTGCCTTAAGACTCTAACCGCACTTTAGTGAACATGAAATGTGATTATAATTATGAAAGTAACTGAAAAAGAAAACATTAGCTTACTAGGTATGTTATTCTAAAATATAAATACTTAGGGATGGGGAAATCTCTCACTTGGAAATGCAAAGATTCTTTGAGGATGTAAAATTCATCATCGAGCTGCTGACTCTTCTTTCTTCTTTTGTTACTTCTTTTTTGCATTATGTTATAGGTCTATATTATGAAGTAGCCTGCGTTTTTCCAATTCAAATTTTCTAATACATGAGAAGTAATTAACTTTATAATAGACCCAATTCTAGATGCCCAAATGGTCCTTTTTCTTATTATTAGTTATTTTAATTTGTCTAACATGTATTGCGATCCTGACAATAAGCAGTCCAGATTTTAATTTTTTTTTTTTTTTAATTTTTATTCTTGGCTGTGTTGGGTCTTCGTTTCTGTGCAAGGGCCTTCTCCAGTTGTGGCAAGCGGGGGCCACTCTTCATCGCGGTACGTGGGCCTCTTCACTATCGCGGCCTCTCTTGTTGCGGAGCACAGGCTCCAGACGCGCAGGCTCAGTAATTGTGGCTCACGGACCTAGTTGCTCCGCGGCATGTGGGATCTTCCCAGACCAGGGCCCGAACCCGTGTCCCCTGCATTAGCAGGCAGATTCTCAACCACTGCGCCACCAGGGAAGCCCCAGATATTAATTTTAATAGACTATAATCTGTTTGGAAGAGAGAACTGTCTCAATCTGTAATAAGATACTGTAATTTTTTAATGTATGTGTATTGCTGAGTGATATATTACTGTGGTTCACCCATCCATGATCATTTTAAATAAAAAGTTACTGCTTTTTAAAATTTTTCTGTTAAAAAATTTTGAAAAGTTACTATCATTATTCTCTACATTATAAAAATATCACCCAATGCACAAAATTTATTTTTTCTTTTTTCCAGCTTTATTGAGATATAATTGACATGTAATATTGTGTAAGTTTAAGGTTTACAACACACTTATATATTATAAAATGATTACCGCCATAGCATTAACTATCACCTGTGTCACTTTGCATAATTACCATTTCTTTTTTGTGATGAGAACATTTAAGACCTACTGTTTTAGCAGCTTTCAAGTATATAATACCGTATTGATAACTAGTCACCATGCTGAATATTAGATCCCCAGAACTTACTCATCTTATAGCTGGAAGTCTGAACTCTTTAGCTAATATCTCCCCTTTTCCCCTAGTCCCCAGCCCCTTGTAACTACCATTCTAATCCCTGTTCCTCTCAGTTGGGCCTTTTAGGATTCTACATATAAGTGATATCATGCAGTATTTGTCTTTCTCTATCTGACTTATTTCACTTAGCATAATGCCCTTAAGGTCCATTCATGTTGTCACAAACAGCAGGAAGAAATTTTTTCTCATGGCTGAGTACTATTCCATTTTATATGTATATATATATATATATATATATATATATATATATATATATATATATATATATATATATATATATATATATAACATATTCTTTATCCATTCTTGCATTGATAGACACCTAGGCTGTTTCCGTATCTTGACTATTATGAAAAATGCTGCAATAAACATGGGAGCGCAGATATCTCTTTGGGATCTTGTTTGTATTTTCTTTGGATATGTACCTAAAAGTGGGATTGCTGAATCATATGGTAGTTCTTTTTTTCATTTTTAAGGAAACTCCATACTGTTTTCCGTAATGGCTATACCAACGTACCTTCTTACCAACAGCACACAATAGTTCCCTTTCCTCTTCATCCTCACCAACACTTGTTATCCCTTATCCCTTTGTTATAGGCATTCTAGAAAGTGTGAGATGATATTTCATTGTAGTTTTGATTTGCATTTCCTGATGATTAGTAATGTTGAGCACCTTTTCATGTACCTGTTGGACATTTGTATGTCTTTGGAAAAATGCCTGTCCAGATCCTCTACCCATTTTTTAATTAAATTGTTTGGTTTTATTGTTGTTATTGAGTTGTATGAGTTCTCTCTATATTTTGGATGTTAACCCCTTATCAGATATGTAATGAGAAATATTTTCTCCCAGTCCATAGGTTGCATTTTCATTTTGTCGATGGTTTTATTTGCTGTGCAGAAGCTTTGTAGTTTGATGTAGTTCAACTTGTTTATTTTTGCTTTTAATACCTTTGCTTTTGGTGTCAAATCAAAAAAATTATTGCCAAGACTGAGGTTGAGGAGCTTACCCTCCGTGTTTTCTTCTAGAAGTTTTATATTTTCAGGGTGTACATTCAAGTCTTGAATTCATTTTGAGCCGGTTTTTGTGTATGTCGTAGGATAGGAATCCAGTTCCATTCTTTTGCTTATGGCTATCTAGTCTTCACAACACCACTTATTGAAGAGATTATTCTTTCCCCATTTTATATTCTTGGCTCCTTTGTCATAAATTAATTGACCATATATGCGTGAGTTTATTTCTGGGTTCTAAATTTAACTGTGATTGATTATTATCTGAGTACAATGTGCTGTACCAAAGAGTTTTGTTCATACATCAGTGCCTGTAATTCATTCAGCATTTGCTGTGAAGGTGGGAGTAACATTTGGGATTTTTTTTTATTCACATGAAATGACTATACTAGTGAGATAGAAACATGGAAATCAATTTATTTCAACAGGGACAAATTAATCTATTTCTTGGTATTCATTGCATAAAAAACCTGTTTCCTATGAAAAAATGACCCACAGGGAGCTGAAAGGTATATTGAAAGTTAATTTTTCAAGTGCTAACATAAAATACTCTCACATATAAAAAAAAAATCTCTATGATTACAAGGAGAAAAAATGTTTCTGATACTTTGAATAAAATTGAGTAGTAACAAAGATTTTAAGCTGTGTGTGCTGTTTGATTAAAAGCTACTACATGGGCTTCAACATTACGGTAGCTTTCAATCCTGAGGTTTTGTTTCTTAAATGTATATTTTAAACAACAGCTAGGCACATTTTATAAACTGCATCACTAAGAAAGCATCTGTACATTTTTATATAAGCCACTTAGATTTTGTTGAATTTGTCAGCTGCTGAGCTATGGCTTCTCAAATCATTGCAAGGTAGCTCTCGAGACCTAAAGCTACTGTGGTTGTAGGTGAGAATATACCCACTGCCTGTTGTGCTTTAATATGCATTGAGCGCAGATAAAAGTGTAGTGCACTTCAGAGGCTGTGTCTACGTATAGCTGAAATATCCCACAAATGTGGAGGATTTAGGTGGTCAATTAGCCAAATACTAGAAACCACCAGATTCTGGAGGGTTAACATTACTCTTCACATTGATTTACAAATGATGTTTGGTAAAGGTCATACTCCCGCATCCTCACCATATGCTTGAGAGTGTTCTTGGCTGGTTTATTACCAGGAGCACCTGATAGGGGTAACCATGCTGTATAAAATTAGCCCAGGACACAAGGATTATCCTTACTTTGGCTTGTACTTACGTGTAGCTGAACAAAGCACCTGCAATCAGCTGTTCTGGCCTCAGCTTGCCTTTGAAGTGCTTCTCTTCTGTCAGGGATACAGGCCAACAAAGTGTTTCTTTAAGCCTAAACTTTCTGTGCCGTGTTTCTGACCCGGGACTCAGCCCCACGTGAATTTCTGTTTTCTTTTGTGTGTGGCAAGGAAGCTCAGTCCTGCCCAGGATGTCTAGCAAATCATTTCTAAACTTTTAGTTTAGACAATGTACCCAGAGTAGTCCTTAGTGAAAATACACTCTGAGTTTTTTTTTTTTTTTTTAAAGATTTTTTTGATGTGGACCATTTTTAAATTTATTTATTTATTTTTATTTATGGCTGTGTTGGGTCTTCGTTTCTGTGCGAGGGCTTTCTCTAGCTGTGGCAAGCGGGGGCCACTCTTCATCGCGGTGCACGGGCCTCTCACTATCGTGGCCTCTCTTGTTGCGGAGCACAGGCTCCAGACGCGCAGGCTCAGTAATTGTGGCTCACGGGCTCAGTTGCTCCGCGGCATGTGGGATCCTCCCAGACCAGGGCTCGAACCTGTGTCCCCTGCATTGGCAGGCAGACTCCCAACCACTGCGCCACCAGGGAAGCCCCTGAGTTTTTTTTTGAAGCTACTACTTTATCTTTTCCCTCTTTATTGTATGTCGTTATTTCTTATCATTAATATTGTCCTTTGGGACTAAATTGTTTCATCTAATTATGGCCGGTAAACAGCAACAACAACACTAATAAGAAGTAGCCTATATTGAACTTACGTAATATATATATTACTTTTTGTCTGAATTATTTGAGATTATGGTGCAGCTCCTAAACACTCCAGTGTGTGATTGTTAAGAACAAGGACAGGTTCTGGTGTAACTACAGAAAAATCAAAATCAGGGAATGAACATGAATACAGTACTGTTCTCTAATTTGCAAGCCTTAAATTTCACCACTTCTTACCACAATGGCTTTTGTAGTCATTGCTCTCCCAGGGCTCCTTCTGATGACTGTCTGAGTATGGCACAGGTACTATAGTTGGGCCATTTATGCCCAATACTGGATTCCTGTAAATAGGCAGTCCTTTCTAGGGCTCTCATCAGCCTGGACAAGACTTCCTTAGAGCTGCATGGTGTGGACATTTTTCCATTTTGCATACCGTGCCTCATTCCTATGAGTAACAACTGTCCTTGATTGTCTTTCACGTGCTTTTGTTTATATATTTTTGGATATAACTATGTAGTCCCTAAATATATTTTATATGCTTTGAGCTCTTTTTTCTCCAAAAGCACCATGTGGTATTTAATTTTCTTCTTTTCATGAAGAAGTGTTTGTGAGATATGATTCATTGTTTTTACTATTGTATAGTATTCCAAACATACAAAATTTATCCACAGCTTCTGCTAGTGGATATTTATTTAGGTTGTTTCAAATTTTTTTGCAGTTACAAACAGTGCTGCGATAAAAATTCTTGTGCTTTCTCCTTGTGCTCATGTGCAACAGATTCCTAGGGTCTTCAGGGAAGATGTGCTGGGTTGTAAAGTACATACATCTTTAACTTCATGCAGATTTGTGGAGCTTTTCAAAATGGGTCTACCAGTTTACACTCTTATCAGAACTGTGTGAGAGTTCCTGTGGCTCCACATTCTCACTGATAATTGCTATTGTGAGACATTAAAACTTTTTCCACCGGAATTTGTAAAATAATATCTCATTTTGGTTTTAATTTCCATGAATATGAGTTAAATTGTCATCTTTTTGTATAATTACTGACCACAAGTGTTTCCTCCTCTGTCAGTTGCTAGTACTCATCTTTTTTTTCCCTATCTTTAAATTGTTTTTTTAATCTTTTTCTCATTGATTTGGGGGAGCACTTTATATATTCTGAATTCTAGTCATTTGATAATTAAGTTTTGCAAATATCTCCCCATAATTGCTGATCTTTTTTTCAGTCACTAAATGGTTTGTTTTGGTGCACAGAATAATGAACATAATCATACTTACCACTTTTATTTATGTTTTGTGTTTTATGTGTCTTGGTTAAGAGGTTCTTCCCAATCCTCAAATCACAAAGATATTCCCTTACATTGTATTCTAAGATTCACATTTAAGTTATGCAATCACTTTAAACTGATTCTGGGTATTATATGAAATAAGGATCATATTTTATTTTACCTCTATATATTGTTCTAGAACAATTTCCAGAATCCTTTCCCCATTGCCCTGTAATACCACTTATTTCATATATCCAGTTTCCACATATGTGTGAGTAAGGTTTTGGGCTTTCTACTTGTTTATTAATCTACTTTTATACCAGTATTCCCAATCTTCATTAAAATAGGTTTAAAATAAGATTTATTATAAAATGAATCCTCTTATTCTGTTCTTCAGGAATATCTTATTTTCCTTGACTTTTTGTTTTTCCATATTAATTTTATAATCAGCTTGTCCAATTTCATTAAAATCCCTGTCAGGATTTCTTTGGGATTTTATTGAACGTATAGATTGTTTTAATGAGAATTGCTGTGTGTGTGATATTGAAGCTATTAATGAACCTGATGTATGTAGGTCATTTTTAATGTGTTTCAATAAAGCCTTACAATTTTCTCCATAAAATCATGAGCATCTTTATTTATACTTACTCTTATAATTTGTTTATATTTGATGCAGCTACCAATGATAGATATATATATTTTAAATTACATTTACTGTGGTTGCTGGTATATAGAAATGCAGTTTATTTTTTTATATAGACCTTATATACCTGGTTGACTTCTCATTAATTCTAATCATTTGCCTGTAGATTCTCTTGGGGTTATCTACGTAGGCAATCATGACATCATCTGCAAATAATGGAATCTTTGTTTCTACTTTTTTTTTTAGACCACATAACTCTTAATTGTGTCATTCTGTTCTGTCCTTTTCTTTGTTTTTTTACTGCGATAGTAAGAACACCTAGTACATTAAATAGAAGCAGTAACTGCAAGTGTCTTTGTCTTATGCTTGCTAATAAGAGGAATGCTGATGCTTCCAATGTTTACATAATTATTTGGATTTTGCTATAGGATTTTTAAATACCCTTTATTATGAAAAGAAAAGTTTTCTCAGTAGTTTCCTAACTTCAGTTTTTCTTTTTGTTTGTGAATTGGTGTTGAATTCCACTAAACGCCTTTGTTGGCAACTGTTGAGATAATCACGTGTATCTTCTCCTTTAATCTGTTTTTATAGCAAATTACATTAATAGATATTTAAATCTAAATTCAACCCTTCATTCCCCGGATAAAACCAACATAGTTTAAAATGTATTTCTAGATATAGTAGCTACTATTTTGTTTAGGAGTTTTGCATCAATATTCATGAGTGATATTGGCCTGTAATTTTCCTTTTTAGTTAGTACTGCTCTTCTCTGTTTTAGTTTCAAAGTCATATTGGCCTCAGAAGTAATTAAGGAAGTCTCCCTCTTTCTATTTGCAGCGACCAAGGCAGCCTTAGTTTGACTATAGTTTAGAAAGATTTATTATTGACTATTGGCCCCTGACCTCCCTTTTCTTAGAGCAGTTATTTAGAAAGTTGCAACTATAAATTCTTTGCCCCTCTGCGATCCTCTACAACCTAGGGATGTCTTTTTTAAGAACCTGAGAACCATCTCTGAAATAAAATAAATAATAAGCTTACATTGATACTTCTTCAGTTATCAATTTTTAATTTATATAGTTAATCTATACAAACTTCCCAGTGCCATTTACTCATATCACCTGTCCCATCCTCTCAAAAAAGTTATGTCAATTTTGGGGAGGTAAGTTTATTTATTTAAAATTTATTTAAATGTTATTTATTTATTTAAAATTTAATTACTTTTTTTTTCTTTTGGATCATGTCTTCTAGAGTCTTCCATTCTCCTGTTCCTCTCTTGTTTGATTGCTTTCTTGGTCAAGTGCACAACTGGCAACCTGGGTCTTCTTCCTTTCCCCATTGTTCTGCAATAGGGATCCTGGTTCCTGGGTCCTGTATTTTTCTCTTCTTGTTTTATTCTTTTTATTTTTTCACTTTAATTTCTTGAACATCACTTCTAGGATGCGAGGGAGATAAAATATTAATACCTCACAAGTGAGAAAATATCTTTATTGTATCTTATACTTGGTTGATAGATTAAGTAAGCATAGAATTCTGAGTTGGATAACTTTCAGTCAAATTCTTGAAGGCTTTATTACTTCTGGTTTCACATGTGACCACTGAGAATTCTGAAGCCACAGTAAATCTTAATTCTTTTCCTATATAACGTGTTCCCCACCCCCTAGAATATTTTAGAGTCTTTTCTCTATTAGAATTCTGAAATAGCAAGATGTTTCTCAGTGGGGATTATATTTGTGTTACTTACTTATTTATGTTCATGACATTACCCAGCAAAGGGCTTGCTGCTGGAAGCGCGTAGAAACCAATACCATGGCTTTTGAGAAAAGAAAAGGCTTTATTGCAAGGTTGACCAGCAAAGAGACAGGGGAAATGAAATGGCTCAAATATGTCTCCCTGATCAGGGGTTGGATCAAACTTTTATGAGTTAGGGGAGGAGGGCTGGTGTTGGAAGCACTGGCGGGCAGGTTTCAATTGGACCTTGGCCATTTATGATAAGGTATGGTAAAGAGGGCTTCAGCAACAGATCTTCCTGGGCAATGAACTCTTCACTTCTGAAAGGGTTCTGGCATTCAGGTTCAGGTCCTTTGGTTCTGTAGGGGAGAGAAACTTTGGTTTTAGGTGTTGTTTTAGGTCAGAATTTTCTCCTCTGCGCTTGCTTTGGCTGCATGACTTGTGGTTTTCTGTTGTGTCTGAAAGACAACTCAATATCTTGTTAGAAAGAGGATAAGGCCAGTTTCGAGCCGGTTCTGTGGTTACAGTGATGGTAGACCCTTGGAGAACCCTTTCAATCTAGAAACTCAAACTCCTCAATTCTAAGAAATATTTTGATTTATTAATTTTATAATTTTCTCCACTTCTTCTCTTTCAGAAAATACTATTTTTCAGTTGGATATTGAATCTCCAGGAATAATCCTCTAATATTGATACTTCTCTCCCTCTCTCTCTCTTTTTGCTATTGTTCATCTCTTCATATATTTGTTTTAATTTCTTGAAAATGTGCTCAACCTTATCATTTAAGCAATCTATTAAATTGTTTCCATCACATATTTTAATTCCCACAAGCTATTTCTTTTTCTCTAATTGTCCATCGTCCTGCTTTTGTTTCACGTATAAAATATCTTCTTTTATCTCTGGTGATATAAATTGTACTTCTTTAAAAATTTTTTCTATACCATTGCTTGCATTTTTTTCACTTTGCTTGTTTTTCGTCTGTCTTTTACTTTGCTAATGATGCCCTTATATGTCCTATGATTCCTGCCTGTCCTTCGTATCTAAGAATGAAACCAAAGCACTGAAACTTTGATTGGAAACTGTGGGCATAACAAGGATTTTGACCAGAGAAATTTAGTGGAGAGTGATCCTACAGGGATTCTGGGATTTCATTGAGGGATCAGAGATGTCTGAATCTATAAGCAATATCCCTGAAGTAATTATATTTTTTAGGATAATAATCCTCCAGTCTTTTGCCTGGATAGGGGACTGATTATAGGCCTACTTGTAGATGAAAGAGAGCTGGAGGTTATCTCACCACTCGTTATAAACGGTACAGTTAGTTTGAAAGAGCAGACATCAGTAGGGTATAGTCATAAAGCAATTACATGGGGCACATTTCGGGTTTCTCAGTTAGTCCCCTCACGTGGAACCCACCCTTACATATACTGTAATGCTGCAGTGCATCTTCTTCTAGCAGTTACTTTTACTTCCTCTAACAAACCCTGCATTTCTGGCAATCCAAAACCTCCTTGTGGGTCTCATCATCAAGCAGGTCTGGAGTAGGATTTTAAAAGGACCCCAGGCCTGTTCCCACTGTGGGGTCCTCCTCTGGTCCTGATAGCATGCCCCTTGGACTCATCATCTAAGAACATGCATCTATTTACTTTCCAATGCAATTCTCTATTTTGCTATTCAGAAACATACATGGTTCTGGCACCGGTGTCTACAGCAAAGATAGTCTAGATTCTCTAGGGAGTTTTCCTGGAGCTCCTTTCACTAATCTTAAGGTGATTATTAAGCAGGCCCCTTCCTTTTCCCACAAGAGAAATACTATGAAGAAATTTTCTCTGAAAATACAACTCCTTCTTGGCATTTCATATCTCTTACATATCCTCAGGGTGAGAGTTGAGCTAAGGAGGACAAACTAGTTTTCTATCCACTTCCTTTCCAAGTCTTGCTTAGATGATCCAGCACCTGGCTGTTAGATGTAGGACTTGCTCTAAGCATCCAAAGTCTCAGACAAAACTGAGCTAGGATCTTACTTTAGGATCACATTACCTTCTCCTTTACCTCTTAAGTAAATTATTCATAAAGGAAATAAAGGAATGAAGGAAGAAAACATTGCCTATAGCTTAGATTCTGGCCAGAGTCCTGTGTGTTTTCACATCATCCAGAGGTTTATTATTTTGTTTCTGTTTTTGTTGTGTTTTAACTTGATTTGACTCTTGGTACTTGTGGATCTCACCCGTGGTGCTTCTTTTCTGTCAAGTTTAGGGTAGAAAGACTCCCACTTTAATATTGTGTCATATGGAGACTTTCACATCATCCCCATGAATTCAACATGACAGCTTTGTTTGGCTCATTTTTCTCTGACGCTCCATGATCTGAACCTCTCCAAATTAGGGTCTGCAGAGAGCAAACACTTTTTCTGATGCAGTAAAAGGATTTCCGTCTTGCTGTGATGGTTAGGGAAGAAGTGCAGAACATTGATTTCTCCTTAAACTGACCCTTAACCAATTTTTTTACCCCTCACTCTTCCTTCAGATGCATCTGGTGCTATCAAACCGGTGTCTCCACACAAGACATGGCCAATGAGCTACCACCTTACAATCTCTGCCCTAAACTTACCATCCCAGACACTAAGTTAACTCATTTACAAGCAAACTGGTTATGTAATATCATGTTAGAGATTTTTATTCCTTTTTAAAATTCATCAAAATAATGTCATCCAAGGTGGAGTTGAGTAGCCATCCACACTTTCCAAATAAAATTAATATACATTAGCTTTCCTAGTTTTGAGAAAAATGTATTCCTTCTGATCATGATGTCATTTCCTCAAGGGACTGATCAGTCAGGCCTTCATGCACAGGTCATGCTACTGACATATTCTCAGTTGTCTAGAATTGTTTGACTGCATTTTGAACCTAATGTGTTTTAAGTATCTACAGACACAGTAGTTTTTCGTGAACCAAATAGCAGGACTTGCGATGGCTCTGCCAAAGCTTTATCCACAGCAACTTCAACTAGGAAATTTTTTTTAAATCTTCCATAATTTCTTTAGGAAAGGTTTCCTGAAACCAAGAAGAAACTAATTTTTATATTCACTACTGACCTACGAAATAAGCTTAGGGGGAATTTCATTTGCACATCTCAGGGGCTGCCATCCTGTATTAGCTCATTGGCCCTCCATCGTTTCCCTCCTCCCTGGAGATGTGTATTCCAGACTGGGTTTAAATTGATCATTTCCTCCTTTAAGTCACCTCAGTTCTAACACTAATTATAGCTAGAACCAAGGGATTGTAAAATTAGAAAGATAAAAGTGAAGGAAGTCAATATTTACTGAATATTGTGCTAGGCACTCTCCTAGGTACTTATATCCATTGTAAATGAAGTAATTTTCAAACAATCCTAAGAAGTAGGTATTATTCTTCTAATTTTTATAATGAGAAACTGTAGGCTGAAAGAGCAGGGTCTTATAGCTAGTAAGTTGTGGTTCAAATATTAAAATATGTTTCTCTTACTTTAAAGCTCATGCTTTGTCCTCTTGATAGCCCTGCATCAAGGTCAACATGGAGTGAAACACTCTTTAATTTCACTGGTAACCTCTTGCGGTCTGACTAATTTTTACAATCCGCTCATGACTTCTTTTGGGAGAGCTCTGTCCTCTATGAATAAGATGAACCTTAATTTCTTTGCCTGAACAGATAAAGAAGTTATAATAAAATTTGTAAAGATTGCCAGAGAACTAAAGAAAAATCTGACATACACACACACACACACACAATATCACATTATTCCACAAAACAATTCCATTATAATGGATTTGAATGGGGTCTGCTCTCAGTTGTAAGGGCCAAAAATAAAGGTACATGGTAGATTTTGGCAGTGACTGGTGGAATAGATCTTGTGTCATTATTTTCTGTTTAAGAATAAGTGTGTAATTTAGTCTTGTCTCTCTGCTTGGGTTTAAATCATGACAAATCTTGATAAAGTAACCAACCTTCATGTTGTTACATAAATTTCAGTAAGCTGGAGGTGACAAAAAAAATCTTAAAAGGAGTGAGTGCTGTTTATAAATATTATCAAATTATTATTACATACTAAAGCTGATTTTTTTCAAGGCCTTGATTGGATATTGTGAAAATCAGTTCTTTGGTAGATGAACACAGGAAAATGTATATATACATATTATTTATTAATAAATGATTATTTTAATAGCCTAAATGCTTTTATTATTAAACTTACTCATCAGTCCCTGGAAATGCCAAGGAACACATTATTATTAAATAAGCATTCTCTTTTTGTTCAGATCTCTGCCTTAATGCCCTGTATTTCTTTGGCCATCAAAACTGGTATTTTTTGAAGCCTGGACAGGGTCCAATAAAAGACAATTTTCTAGGCCCACTTCTCCTACTAAATAATAATTCTGCAGAGATGAGTAAATCAAGAATGAGAAACTAAGTTTATTATCCACATTTTGTTTTATTTTTTTGGTGGAGGAAGAAGAAATACCTAAATGACTTTTTGCTCTGCTCCGCTTTAATTAGGTGACAGATTCAAACCACCTACATGATAACAGTGTGTCATCTAAAAAATGCACAGTGAGTTCACCTTGTTTAACTATGAAGGAAAGGCAAACATATAGACACCCACACACATAAACACACAAATTCACAGACACAAACATGCTCAACACTTAAATCAGAACTTCTAATTGTAAAGTCAGAAATGAAGGAGAATAAATTTTAACAGAATTTCCCATCGGAGACAGGTTATAGCTACAAGAACTACAGATGTTTAATTGGTCAGTTTTATAAGAACAGTTATTCTATAGCAGTCTTCCTTTTACTACTCTTAAAATTTTATAATTTTTTTTTAACATTCTACTATTAATGTCCCTGCATTTAATAATCTGATCTCAGTTTTTCAAAGAGTAGAATATCATTTCGGTCAAGAGTGAAATTAACTTTGGAAATAAATAGCAATATATATACTTCACATTCAATTTAATCTTTATAAAAAGATATCAATTTGTAAGATATCACTATGACTTTGGCCACTAAGATGTGTTACATTTATGTCCTGCCTTAAATCTTCAATCAGTCTCTCCCATCTGTCAAAATTTTATAGCTACTGAAAGATAAAGGCTCTGCTGCTATGGTAATTATTCCATTACCTAGGTGACAGTGTTCGAATGATGTCATTGTTAAAGTGATCTAACTCATGAAACATTTTTAATTTTAGTATGGTTAGACAGAGAGTAAAACTTACTGGTGTTACAAAATCAAGAGGGCTAGAAGAATGCTGCTCTTCTTAATAAATAGGGCGCCCACAAATGAACATTAGAAGGTGAACGTTCAAATGAATTCCTCCAATTATCTCTGCTTTTAGTTGGGTCATTACTCTCATCAGTATTTTACAAAGCTGAATGAAGAAGCTGTATGTGTGTAGAAACATAAAAAGAAAGCAAGGTGTTCTAGCGAGAGAATGGTGGAAACGGCATCCCATTTAAAAAATAATTTTCCTTAATTATCTTTTCAGTTGAACTTTATGCTTAATAGTTACCAAGAAAACAAATGCTGTGCCCTTTCACTTTGGTACCATATTCTACTTCTTAACCAGAGAGCTGTATACAAAGAGATATGGAAAAGAACGTAGAGGAAAGAAAAACAGAAATTAGGTGAAGAAAACAGCGGAAAAGATCAGAAGCCTGGTTGTCGTTCACTATTCAAATTATGATGAAAGAGGGATTAGAGAGAAAAAAAGAGGTAGCAAGACGCGTGGATAAGAGTTTCAAAAGTTTATCAGACTTCAGTAGGACTTGTCAGGAGGTGACTGCCTTGTGCCTATGCTGTTTCTGTCTCATCTAAAGGACTTTTAGATGTTGGCAGAGACAATTGGCACACCATCCCCCAGACTTATCATACAAGTGACAGGGAAGATGTCTTTTGAACTCAGAGGATTCTACAGCCAACCATGTTCTAATGACCCCAGGTGAGTTACTACTCAGCAAATAAAAATCATGCTAGCATCTCCTTTATGACAGTGATGAAGCATTTCTTCAGAGATCTCTTTCTCTTTTCTCCTCTCCTGGTGTCCTCTCCCACATATTAGCCTACTCTATCCTCTTACGCAATAAGGGTTGAATTATGAGGCTTGAAGAGAAGGAAGAAATCCTGGTAGTCTATTTTGTAGGGAAGGCAGAAGGTCCAGAGAGATTCCCTGCCTTGTGCAACAATGAAAACTCAGAGCTGGAAGAAAAATGTACACATTTAGTGGTCTAATACCAATCCAAGTCCTGAACGCATGCCTGCTAACACCCTCTAGCCCCTCGCTCTGACACTTCACTGTAGAAGACCTCACCACAGCTTGGAGGCAGCCCATTTCACTTTGGCCAAGTTGCCATAATTCATTCAGGGCCAAAGAATTACATAAACCGGTGACAACTTAACATATTAATTTCCCATGATATTTGAACTTTCCAGCAAGTGCATGGAGAGAGCAGAATTATTTCCAAAGCTCACAGGGCAGACTTCCAGACACCATGGTACTTGGGCTGATGTTTGGAGGACGGGCTGGGGGAAGAGGAAACTTTCCTGGAGACCCCACAGATCACACTACCGTGGACCACTGCTTGCTTTCTTTATATGTAAAGCTAGATTGGGTTTTTTTTTTTCCTTGTGATGTGCTTACACGCTGTGTACGTATGCATTTTCTGGCAACAGTATGGATCAGGAAGAATAGGAACTGATGATGAGCCACGAGCTAGACCAAGTAAGCAGCAGATGTTGGGGCATGACCTCACTTTGTGAAAACAAGTAATAGATCCATTAATTGTGGAGTTTTAGGCAACTCCCAGAGCTAACATGGAAGGCATTTCTTGATTAATAATTAGTCGTTATCATTCAGTTAACAGCTTCATGAACCTTGTTCTTGATAGGGATTACACGACTTGACATTGCACCCAGGCGGTGGTTTTTATAAGAAAATGTGGTCTGTAAACAGTATGACTTTACAGTGCCTGTTGCTTTCAGATTCTAGCAGGTTTCTTTCTTTTCCCAAGGGATGAGGGAGGACATACCAAAGGCTGGAATGTGAACTGTCTAAAACCCAAAATAACTTGTCATACTGAACCACCAACATCGTAAATCAAGCTCATTAACAGCATCTGATAAAGCTTATCTGCCTCATATCACCAGGGAGGCACTTGCCAGCAGGGCCTTTGCATATAGAATTTTCAGCAGATACCATCTTTGGGACTCAGTGAAATAGCCATCCGCAGGAATAGCTTGCAGCAGTAGGTTCTGTATCATAATTACAGAAATGATTACAGTAGCAGATATTAAAAAGAGTGCAGTTATGCATAATTCCTACAACACGCAATCTAATTTACCAGCAGTAAAAACAGTAATAAAAGCATTGCCCAGTGATGGTACAAAGCAATTTTCAGTCTAGATGCCTAAAAATAACATAAGTTTTCTTACAGCTGGCTTCATTGTTAACATGGTTGGCTTAGCATCCTGCTTGAGGGAGCTTAATCAAGACCTCGGTGATAACCATCTTAGCAAAAGCATGATACTAATGGATTTTCCACACAAAATAATGACTTCTGGCTTCCTTGAAAAGCTGTAGCTTTGGCAAGGGCCATCCATGGAGGATAATAAAGTCTCAGAAGGAAGGCACCACGTCCTTATTCCTTTGAACCCCCATTTTCCTTCCTGGCACTTTGTGCTCCTCTTGGAACTCACCTACTTGTTATTCTACTTATTTGTATCCATACTAATGCCCCCCCCCCATCATAGTTTAAGCTCTTGGAGGCAAGAGACTATAATTGATTCATGTTCTTAATCTCTCCCTCCACGGAGAGTCTATCACTGCGCCAAACACAAAGTAAATGCTAGACATGTT
This sequence comes from Eschrichtius robustus, assembly GCF_028021215.1. Classification (NCBI taxonomy): domain Eukaryota; kingdom Metazoa; phylum Chordata; class Mammalia; order Artiodactyla; family Eschrichtiidae; genus Eschrichtius; species Eschrichtius robustus. Next base: position 41,473,843 of record NC_090838.1, read on the forward strand.
TGTCAAATTGATGAACCTGGGATGTTATTCAGTACAAATAAAATATTACTCAGAAATGTCACAATAAAGAAAAACATAATCTGTAGTACCTGGGCCCTAACAGAATTGAGTTTTTTCATTTAAAGTAGTAATTCTCAACACTGGCTGGTCATTATATCATCTGTAAGACTTTAAGAAAAACCTAGTTGCTAAGTATCACTCGGGACCATTTAAATCAGAATTTCTAAGACCGGGTTCTGGGCATAGGGATTTTTAAAGCTCCCTCAGCAAAAACCAGGGTTAAGACTCACTGATTTAAAAGGTATGAGTAAGGACACTGAGAATGTAAGCATGGAAAGGATCTGATGTACTGGGGTGAAGACGTAACTTCCTTTGCTGTGCTTCTTTGGGCATGTACTTCATTCTCTAGGCCTCATTTGGTTCCACTATAAAATGAAGGGAGTTAATTACTTATACAGTAGTCCCTAAACTATTTTTCATAACAAAATTATCAATACATGAATACACAAGCAACACCAGCACAACCAGGCCAGTACCCACACCACAGGCTTACTGAGTCACAGTTCCCAACTTGGAGACCAGGAGTTTGTATTTTTAAAAAACTCTCCAAGTCACAACTGCTCTTTGGACAAGAATGACAGGACAGAATGACCTTTGTGGTTTGCTCTTAGAATACAAGATAAGCAATGGAAAGACAAAGTGTTCTCAAAAAGCATTGTAGTTCAGATCTTGATTGCTTAATATCATTCTCTAACACAAGGACCCAGGACTCCTTGCAGAAACGGCTAATTCTAAGGCAGGGGAAGATACCATACAAGATGAGCTTTGGAGCATCTTGTAGGGCCAGAAAGTGATGAAGTGTTCAAAAAGCAAAATGATGTGGGCATGCCAAAGGGAACAGGGGACAGTCTGAAAGAGTCCCCAGTGGACAAAGGTGAAACAATTTGAGCAAAAAAATGACATAGTTTATAACGTAACGTATAAAATAAATATCCATGAGTGCACACTGATATAAATGTCTAAATAAATAAATAAGTGGGGGAGACGGGACACCCCTCCCTTTAAGAAGAATTCCAAATAATTTATGTAGCTGTTTCCTCCTCCAGGACGTGAAGCATAAATAACTTCCCATATCTTGGGTATGGGCTGCACTTGGTGACGCTTCCAAAGAACAGAGTATAGGAAGGAAAAATAGTTACTTGACAATGGAGAATCATGGCAGACTCCACCTTAAGCCATCGTGGTTAACATTCTCAGTGATGAGTCATGTGGTTGTCACATATCCCCTGAGAGGATGACAGAGAAGGGCACTTCATCCCTACGCTCTTCCTTCCCACACCCACAACCCCAGTCTGATCCTGAGAGAAACATCAGAGAGTACTCTGAAAACAGTTAAGGTCATGAAAAATAGGAAAGACTGAGAAACTGCCATAGAGTAACGGAGACGTAATGATTAAATCCAGTGTGGTATCTTGAATTGTATCCAGGAACAGAAAAAGGACATTTGTGGAGAAACTGGTGAAATCTGCATAAATCTGTAGTTTAGTTAGGAGTAATACACCAATGTTAATTTCTTAATTTTCACAAATATATCATGGTTAGTATGAGATATTAGCATCAGGGAAATTGGATTATGGATACGTGGGAACTCTCTGTACTATGTATATATGTATCTTTATGTAAATCTTAAAAATTCTAAAGTAAACGTTTATTAAAAATTATACACAAAAATCAAATGTAGGTATGGAAAGAAAATATATTTATAAAAATTTCTAATTTTGTGATTAAAGATACTTGAAATGTCATGAGACATAAAAACTTTGCTACTATTTCCCTGTTAGCTTGGTCAATAATTAAATATGCATTCAACAAGCATATATTAATATATTCATATTTAAGGTATTATATATTCAACTTTTAAAAATAATTTGCACTTCTCATTAAATCAGTGTGGACGTAAATTGCCAGATTGAATTAGCAGAGTGTACATTGTACTTGATGTGGCACCAGAGTGCCTTCCTGTACTACTTCCTGGGAGCCACTTCGTGGGAGGCACCTTTCCTCATTTAAAAAAATAAAAGCCATGTCAGGTGCATCTAATTAAGGGCCCAGAGGAGTGTCAATTCTGCGTGAACTCACCATATGGCCGCAATGTGCTGTGAACACTGCATGATGATTTATTTACATGGTGCATTTTTCTTGAGGCCTAAGTCCTATCCCAGAGCAGAATGATCCCCATGCTTACTAATGAAGGTTTAGTATCCTTTTATTTTATTTTACTAGGTTAAAATTTCTCCAAACACAACAGAAATCTCTTAGCTAAAGATGTGATGTTGAAATAAATTCAAATGAGAAATTCTAGTGGCTGATTTTTTGCTGCTTTACTTCCTAAATATTTTTGGAAAGCAGCCTTTCCACTCTTTTTATTTGTATCCAGCCTCAAGCCTTTTAGGAGGTCTCTCTTCCCCTGTTTTGTTCTGCTTCTTCCTCCTAGTTTTAGCACATCCATCTCATTCTACCCAGAGTGGTTCATTCTGAGTTGCATATACGACTTTGCCATTTCCCCTGGTACAATTCTCTCAAAGCCACCTGATAATTATATGTTAAGTTCAAATTTGTCAGCATGGCATACCAATTTTCCATGGTATAACCCCTCCTAAGCCTCTAGAGACTCTGAAAAGGAAACAGCAGCCATATCCATCATAATAAGTTATACTCTAATTTTACTAAAGAATTTATTTCCTGTATACATCGTACAGCTATGTGCTTTAGTGTCTTTCCTCTTGCTGTTCCTTTTGCTTTTTCCCTTCCTTAACTGGTAAATCCCTAATTATATTTCAATAGTCATTGGAGGTGTCCTCTCTTCTAGGAGGTTTTCTTAGCAATACTTTTCCAACTATTCTCTTTCCCCTCTAAACAAACATTGCCTTATTTTTCTTCTCTATGTCATGCTTGGATATACCATTCTGCTGGTACCCGTCATACCACCTTTTCCTGTGCAGTGTACAAGTGTCTTTCTTTCCACTAGACAGTAAGCATCTTTTTTAAAAAAACTAATTATACTTGATTTACAGTATTGTGTTAGCTTCAGGTGTACAGCTTCAGATTCTGTCCCATTATAGGTTATTACAAGATATTGAATATAGTGCCATGTGCCATACAGTAAATACTTGCTTATTTTATATACAGTGATGTATATCTGTTAAACCCATATTTCTAATTTATCCCTCCCTCTCCCCTTTCCCCTTTGGTAACAATACATTTGTTTTCTATGTCTGTGAGTCTGTTTTGTAAATAAGTTCATTTGTATCGTTTTTTTTTAAGATTCCACATGTAAGTGATATCATGTAATATTTGTCTTTCTCTGCCTGATTTACTTCACTTAGTAGGTCAATCTATGTTGCTGCAAGTGGCAATATTTCATTCTTTTTAATGGCTGAGTAGTATTCCATTGTGTATATATACCACACCTTCTTTGTCCATTCATCTGTCGACGGACATTTAGGTTGTTTCCATGTCTTGGCTATTGTAAATAATGCTGCTATGAACATTGGGGTGCGTGTATCTTTTCAAATGAGAGATTTCATCTTTTCTGAATATATGCCCAGGAATGGGATGGCTGGATTATATGGTAATTCTCTTTTTAGTTTTTTTAAGGAAACTCTAGACTGTTTTTCACAGTGGCTGCACCAATTTACATTCCCACTGACAGTGTAGGAGATTTCCCTTTTCTTCACACCCTCTCTAGCATTAATTATTTGTAGACTTTTGATGATGGTCATTCCGACCAGTGTGAGTTGATACCTGATTGTAGTTTTGATTTGCATTTCTCTAATAATTAACGATGTTGAGCATCTTTTCGTGTGCCTCTTGGCCATCTGTATGTCTTTTTTGGAGAAATGACTTTTTAAGCGTTCTGCCCATTTTTTGATTGGATTGTTTTTTTTTTGATATTGAGTTGTATAAGCTGTTTGTATATTTTGGAAATTAAGCCCTTTTCAGTCTCATCACTTGCAAATATTTTCTCCCAGTCAATAGGTTGTCTTTTCATCTTGATTATGGTTTCCTTTGCTATGCAAAAGCTTATAAGTTTGATTAGGTCCCATTTGTTTATTTTTGTTTTTATTTCTTTTGCCTTGGGAGACTGATCTAAGAAGATATTACTATGGTTTATGTCCAAGAATGTTTTGCCTATGTTCTCTTCTAGGAGTTTTATGGTGTCCTGCCTTATATTTAAGTCTTTAAGCCATTTTGAGTTTATTTTTGTGTATGGTGTGAGGAAGTGTTTTAAATTTATTGATTTACATGAGGCTGCCCAGCTTTTCCAACACCACTTGCTGAGGAGATTGTCTTTTCTCCATTGTATATTCTTGCCCCATTTGTCGAAGATTAATTGTCCATAGATGTGTGTATGGGTTTATTTCTGGGTTCTCTATTCTGTTCCATATTGATCTATTGGTCTGTTTTTGTGCCAATACTATGCTATTTTGATTACTGTGGCCTTGTGGTATTGTCTGAAGTCTGGGAGGGTTATTCCTCCTGCTTTGTTCCTTTTCTTCAGAATTGCTTTGGCAAGCCTGAGTCTTTCATGGTTCTATATAAATTTTATGGTTATTGGTTCTAGTTTTGTGAAAAATGTCATGAGTAATTCAATAGAGATCTCATTAAATCTGTAGATTGCTTTTGGTAGTATGACCATTTTAACTATATTAATTCTTCTAATCCACGAGTATGGGGTATTTTTCCATTTCTTTGTATCATCTTCAATTTTCTTTATCAGTGTTTTGTATTTCTCAGTGTATAAGTCTTTCACATTCTTGGTCAGGTATATTCCTAGGTAATTTTTTTTTTGACACAATTAAATTTTGTTTTGTTTTGTTTTACTTTCTCTTTCTGACGTTTCATTGTTGGTTTAAAGATGTGCAACCAATTTCTGTATGTTAGTCTTGTATCCTGCTACCTTGGTGAATTCACTTTTTAGTTCTGATAGTTTTTGTGTGGAACCTTTAGGGTTTTCTGTAGGGAGTATCATGTCTGCATACAATGACAATTTTACCTCTTCCCTTCTGATTTGGATAGCTTTTTTTTTTCCCTTGTCTGACTGCTGTGACTAGGACTTCCAGTACTATTTTGAATAGAAGTAGTGAGAGTGGGCATCCTTGTCTTGTTCGAGAATTTAGCAGGAAGGCTTTCAGCTTTTCACCGATTAATAATACGTTGGCTGCAGCTTTGCCATAAATAGCTTTTATTATGCTGAGATACACTCCCTTTATACCCATTTTGGTAAGAGGTTTTTTTTTTCTTTTTCCATCATGAATGGATGTTGAATTTTATCAAATGCTTTTTCTGCATCCATTGGGATGATCATGTGGTTTTGTCTTTTTGTTGTTGTTGATGTGTTATCACATTGATTAATTTGGGTACATTGAACCAGCCTTGAGACCCTAGGAAGAATCCAACTTGATCACGGTGTATGATTGTTTTTATGTGTTGTTGGATTCTGTTTGATAATATTTTATTAAGTATTTTTACATTTATATTCATCAAAGATATCAGCCTGTAATTTTTTTTTTGGTTGTGTGTTTGTCTGGTTTTGGTATCAGAGTGATGGTGGCTTCATAGAATGACTTTAGGACTCCTCTTCAATCTTTTGGAAGAATCTGAGAAGGATAGGTATGAGTTTTTCTTTGTATGTTTGAAAGAATTCCCCAGCGAAGTCATCTGGTCCTGGGCTTTTGTTTGCAGGGAGGTTTTTTTTTTTTTTTTTAAATTTCAAATTCTGTTTCACTTCTAGTGGTTGGTCTGTTCAAATTATCTGTTTCTTCTTGATTCAGTTTTGGTGGGCCTTACGTTTATAGAAACTTGTCCATTTCTTCTAGGTTGTCTATTTTGTCAGCGTCTAACCATTCATATTAATTTCTTATGATTTTTAAAAAATTTCTGCAGTATCGGTTGTTATTTCTCCTCTTTCATTTATTATTTTGTTACTTGGGTCCTCTCCCTTTTCTTCTTGATGAGGCTGGCCAGAGGTTTATCAATTTTGTTTATCCTCTCAAAAAACCAGCTCTTGGTTTTATTGATTTTTTTCTATTTTTTAATCTCTATTTTATTTATTTCCTCTCTGATCTTCATTATTTCCTTCCTTCTACTGCCTTTAAGTTTTGTTGTTTCTTCTCTTTCTAATTTTTAGGTGGTAGGTTAGGTTGTTTATTTGAAATTTTTCTTGTTTTTTGAGGAAGACCTGTATAGCTGTGAACTTCCCTCTTAGGACTGCTTTTGCTTCATCCCATAGATTTTGTATGGTTGTGTTTTCGTTGTCATTTATCTTGAGGTATTTTAAAATTTCCTCATAGATTTCATCATTGACCCATTGTTTTTTGTTTTGTTTTGTTTTTGGTGTTTTTTTGTTTGTTTTTAGTAGCATGTTGTTTAGTCTCCATGTAATCATTTTTTTCTCATTTTTTTTCCTGTGGCTAATTTCTAGTTTCATGCTGTTGTGGTCAAAGAAGATGCTTGAAATAATTTTTAATGATTATAATTAAAATTATTATAATTTTTGAGGCTTATTTTGTACCCTAGTATGTCGTCTATCCTAGAGAATGTTCCACACAAGCTTGAAAATAATGTGTATTCTGGTTTTTTGGATGTAGTGTCCTGTAGATATCAATTAAGTCTAACGGTTCTGTTGTGTCATTTAGAGTCTCTGTTGCCTTATTGATTTTTGGTCTGAAAGATGTATTGATATCAGTGGGGTGTTAAATTCTCCTACTATTATTGTCTTCCTGTCAATTTCTCCCTTTATGTCTATTAGTATTTGTTTTATGTATTTAGTTCCTTCTATACTGGGTGTATATATGTTGACAAGTGTAATATCCTCTTCTTGTATTGATCCTTTTATCATGATATAGTGTCCTTCTTTGTCTTTCTTTATGGCCTTTGTTTTAAAGTCCATTTTGTCTGATACAAGTATTCCTACCCCTGCTCTCTTGTCATTTCCTTTTGCATGAAATATCTTCCTCCATCCTCTCACTTTCAATCTATGTGTGTCTTTCACCCTAAAGTTCGTCTCTTGTAGGCAGCATATTGTAGGTTCTTGTTTTATTTTCTAGTCTGTCACTCTGTGTCTTTCGATTGGAGCATTTAGTCCATTGACATTTAAGGTAATTATTGATAAGTATGTGTTTATTGCCATTTTAAACCTTGTATTTCAGTTGATTTTGTATTTCTTCTTTGTTCCTTTCTTCTTTTTGTTTTTCCTTTTATGGTTTGATGGTTTACTTTTGTATTATGCTTGAGTTCTTTTCTTATTGGTTTTTTTGTGAGTCTGTTGTATGTTTTTAATTTGTGGTTATCCTTGTTTTCAAGTATATTAACCCGTAACTACATCTTCTTGTTTTAGACTGATAGTCATGTAAGCTCAAACATATTCTAAAAGATCTACATTTTCTACTCCCCTCCCCCACATTTGTGATTTTGATGTCCTATTTTACATCTTTATTTCTATCCTTTTGCTGTTCATTGTAGTTATAATCACTTTCACAAAATTTTTTGATTATATTTGAATCTATATACTGGCTTATTCCAGTGATATTCAATCCTTATATATATTTGCCTTTCCTATTGTTATATTCCTTTACCTATATATTCTTGCTTCTTTTCTATTTAGAGAAGACATTTCAATATTTCTTTTGGGATAGGTTTAGTACTGCTGTATTCTTTTAGTTTTTGCTGTTCTGAGAAATGATTTGTCTCTCCTTCTCTTCTAAATGATAATCTTGCCAGGTAGAATATCCTCGATTGAGGCTTTTCCCTTTCAGGACTTTGAATATATTTTGCCACTCCATTCTGGCCTGCAGTGTTTCTGTAGAGGAATCAGTTGATAGCCTTATGGTGTTCCCTTGCAACTTACTGTTTGTTTTTCTCTTGCTGCCTTTTCTATCAACAGTCTTTGTTAATTCCTTCATCATTTTTATTACCACCTTTTTGAACTCAGGGTCTGGTAGACTGGCAAGGTCTGTTTCATTGCTTGTTCTCTCATGGGATATCTCTTGTTCTTTTAATTGGGAGTAAGTTCCTCTGCTTTTTAATTTTACTTGTATTTCTCTGACTATGAATTTAGGAGAACCAGTTATCTACTGTGGTCTTGAAAGGCTGTTTTTATGTGGGAGCATCCCTGTGTACACTGAGTCCAGTATTTTTGGTGCAAAGGGCTGTATTTGGTGTGGACACCTGCCACGTTTTTCCTCAGAGCGTGCTGGCCAATGTCCCCTTGATAGGAGGTGTGTTTGGTAGTGTGGTGACCAGAGCCTGCACTCGATGTTGGGCAGGGCTTTCTCTTTGCTCTGTGGCTGTCAGAGCCCCGTTGGGGACAGTGTCTTCTCCCCACTCGTTGGAGCAGAAGCCCCCAGATCTGGTTCTAAGCTGTAATGTGGGGCGCGCAGGACTGAAGTGCTCCCTCTGGGAAAGGAGTTGCGGCGTGTTCCTCCCCAGGAGCTCTCCACCAGGAAGTGCAGCTCTGTGATGCCGCCTGCCACCCAGTGTGCACGCCCACAAGATCAGATTCATCTCTGCTGCAAGAGTGCCGATAATCAGATCATGTGTCAGCCTCACCTATCTTCGATGTGTGTACGCTCACAAAACATGAGCCCCCAAAGCCCACAGAAGCTGCGCCATGCTGTGAGCACACTGACAATGAGGCTTCTGTGGAGGACCCACCCACACTCCACCCTTGACTTTGATAATAGTGCTCCGGTGGTGGATCCACGGAGCTCTGTCCCATGCATACCCCAGTTGCGGCCTGGACTATACACCAGGCCCTTCAGGCTGTCTCTGAGCAGCCAACTCAAGTCCTCTCACTGTGTCTATCTGCTCAAGCCCAAGTTTCAGCACCCAACCCCTGTGCACACCAGCAAGTGCCCATCTAGGGCTGGGAATATGATGACAAGAACCCCTCAGCACCGGTCCCTCTCTGTCCTGCTTTGCAGCAAGCCAGCCTGTGCAAATTCCTCGCCAGCAGATTCCAGGGCCCTGCACCTCCCTTTCTGTCCCGGCAGACCTCCCAGCCAGTGAAGGAGGTTCCAAGGTGAGGGAACCTTTCCTCTTTCACTTTTCCCTCCTAGGGGAACAGGTCATGTCCCGATTTCCTTTTTTTTTTTCTTCTTTTTTTAGTCCTACCCAGTTACGTGGGACTCTTCCTTGGAGTTTTAGTTGTATGAGATTTTTCTGCCCGCTTTCAGTTGGTGTTCTCTGAGAACTGTTCCAGGTGTCCATGTATTTTTGATGTATTTGTTGGAGGAGGTGAACTCCATGTCCTTCTACTCCACCATCTTGATCTCCTTAGACAGTAAGCACCTTATTCATCTTTGTATCTCCAGGGAAGAGCACAGGGTCTGATATACAGGAGAGACTAAACATCTTACTGAGCTGCTCGAAACAGAAATTTCTGGCATTTAAATTAAAATAAATATTTTATTCCTCAAAGGATTCTCTAATTATCTAGAGTCACAATGTATCTGCAGGGCTAGGTATAAGCATTTGCCCTTTTCGTACACATTGTCTCCGCAGTCAACAGTGGTTCAAATCTATCACTTGCCAACTTTTTCCACTTTAGTGTCAATCTCACATTTTATTTCTGCTTGAACGTCCGAGAGGGATCTAAAATAAATCCATTTTTAGAATTCTTTTTCGGCTTCTTCTGTCATGCTTGCTTAGATATCTTCAGTCGTCTATATTCTAGGCTCTGTACTATGAGCTGAGCATACACAACTAAGTAAGACCAATTCCTGACCTCAGGGAGTTTATAGTCTGCTAACGGACAATAGGGAAGAAACCGCACATGCTGTGGTGGAGATAAGCACCAGGTGCCGCTGGGGAGCAGGAGCAGAGCTCCAAAATCGTGGAACGTTTCCCAGAGAAGATGGCACTTGAGCCAGGATTTGAAGGATCAATGGAAGTTACGTGACTGAGGAAGGAAGTGAAGGGCATCACAGGTGGAGAGAGAAACATCTGAGAAGGGACAGCAAATGCAAAGTGGTGGTGGCAGGAGGTAGCTTGATATGTTTAGAGATCTTAAAGCAGGCGATGTGTATGGGATAAGGGATGCACGTGACGTTGTGCAAGGAGAGTAGGTCAGAGATAAACGTTGAAGGCGCATGCAACTAAGTTTACGTATTTGAATTTTAGATTGACAGTATCCCTGGGTTATTGAAGAATTTTAATCACATTCATGTGTTAGAAAGATTTCTGCAGATGCTTAGAGGGGTATGGAGTGGAGAGGAATAAGGCAGAGAGAAGAGAAGAAAGACAAGTTACGTGGCAGCAACAGTTATCCAGACGAGAAGAGATTAGGGCATAAGTAAAAAAAAAAGTGGCAGTAGGTGTAGAAAGTAAGGAAAAGGTAGAATTTAGAGCACTTGGTGACTAGGGGGTCAGTAGATGGGAGGTGTCTAGGATGACTCCCAGGTTTCTGACTTGGACAGTGGGGCCAGTGGTGATGCTATTTCAAAAGACAGGGGATACAGGAGAAGGAGCAGGTTTGAGGAAGAAAATAATGTTGGGTTTTAAGCATCTTTGATTTAAGGCCCCTCTGGGCGTTCAAGTAGAAATGGCAGTTGGATACTTTCTAGCATTGGCAAAGTGGTCCAGTGAAAAATAACTCTTGGAGAAGCTATTCATTTAGGTAAAATCCCTCCAAAATAAAAAAACAAAATGGGGGGAAGCTAAGGATGGAGACCAGATGAACACCAAGATTTAAGGAAAGAAAAGAGAAAAGAGAACCCTAAATGATTAGTGAGAAGGCACAAAGAGAAGGTAAAAAACCAGGAGAGAGTAGTAGAATGGAATCTAAAATATCAACATAAATAACAATTTTGAAAATGGAAGACATGTGTAATGAACAGTGTCAGAGACCACAGAGAAGTTAAAATAAGTTAAGGTTAAAACTATCCCCCACTGATATGATATTTTAAACTATTTGCTTAGTTTATATAAACAACTTAATAGGTATTATTCGAATTTTGAGATGGACGTTAATTTGGTATGTGTAATGGTCTTTATGACTACAGAAGGAATTAATGTTATTACTTTTCTCAACTCACTATAATTGGAAGACTTAGTCATCACAAATGCTTGGTATTCCCAGTGTTGGTATGTGAGAAATCACGTAATTCTAAATCCTGACTTTTACATGTTATGTATTAAAAAGATCTCCACAGAGGCTGAGAGGGGAACATGTACATTTCAAAACACTCTAACTCTAGGATGTGCCCCCTTCTTTTTTGTAACCCCATTTCAGTCAGGAAATCTGTGTTCTAGACCTAAAGATGTTACTAACTAGTTGTATACACTAGGGAAATCAGTTACTCTCTTTGGACATTTACATTAATGGGTAAATTTACAGGATTAGGCTCTTCTGCTACAGATAATTGTAAATTTACAGGATTAGGCTCTTCTGCTACAGATAAATTGAGATAAATCATGGTCTGGAAGATCTAAACCATGCTTCTTTATTGATCATCTCTACTGAATTTTTACCAGGTACACATATCCTTTCTTAGCGTTTACTTCCCAGTCTTGGTGGGAATGGGCCATTTTGTCAATACTTTTTACACTGTCTACCTCCTAAATGCCTGTTTCATCTTTGCTTTACTTTTCTTCCTATTCTATCTGTTAGGCAGAGATCCATCCTCTGTACTTTCAAAATGTATTTTACAAATATTTATTATAGCATTTATTATATTTTACCCTAATTACAAGAAGATGTGGTCCTTGAGGCACAGACTTTAATTATGTTTGTGTGAGTACTGCAAACATAGCACATGTCTGACACAAACTGATGTTCAGTAAACATAGAGGAATTGTTCAGGCAAAGGAGTCAGGTTTATCATGGTGTCTTCTTATCAGCAGGGAGAGAGATGTCTAGCTCACTGCCCAAAACTCTGAATGAAGCTGAAAGTCTATGGATCTGCAGCTGTGTACAGAGTGGCAAGAGCTCATGTGGCTTGGGACTCTATAAATGGTTTCCAGAGAAGCTCTTTTGGGAAGTTCTATTTAATTAAATGGTGAGGCGGGATCACTGAGTGAGATCCTGGAGGGAAGCCAGTCTATCCACTTTGAAGCAAAGCATATTGAAGCATAACTCTTCTGGGTGGGATATATGGGGAGATGGATGATAGCAGAATACCTAAACAACTGCTGGCTGATAGGCTCAAAGGCAGCAGGAGGAGGGATGCTTTAAGTGCCTGCCACAGCACAGTTACAAACAGGGCAGAGCCACACTGCATACAGAGAGCAATGGTAGCAAGCTGGCTTACCTAGGGAAGGTCTGAAAGGCACCATAGAAAAGTGCAAATCTCAAAATGAGATCTGCCACCCTAAGCAAAGACAGACTTAGCAGGCACGCGGTATTTTGAGATCATTCATCTCCTGGTCAGATCTATGGGACCTTAGCTGGTGCATGGACACGTTTTTGTATATAGTATTGTACATCACTGTGCCAGTATCAAGCTGTTAATGAGTGTTTTTAGAAGACGATATATTGGTCTGTTTTATAACCCATCATATAACTGGATAGTAAACTTAAAGTGTTATTTTCAGATAAACAATAGATACTGACTAGATATGCCATGTAAGATGTAAACTGTAAAACGGATTTTTTAAAAAAGGTATTACTCACTTCTAATTCTTGATCCTTTCATCAATTAGAATTTAATATACCAATAAACTAAAATAATCTGACCTCATTTCCTCATAAATATTCTCATGTATCTCAGGTATACTTTGGTTTTAATTGGAAATCTAGCTACAAGTATTATCTAGTTCTTTAAATATTTGTAGCTAGCTATGGTAGGCTTAGCTCCCACTTATAAGAGGAATTCTGGTTAATCAAAATACCATTAATCTTCCTTTAAGAGAAAATTTATAATGATGATAATGGAGTTTTTATAAAAATCTTTAAAATGTGAATCATCATTATAAAAATAAGGTCAATACAGAAATAAAGTCAAATCATTTAATATATCTTGAGCATCTACCATATGCAAAAGACTGTGTAAGTGCAGGAAAAATATAAGAATATTGAGAGAATACATGACCTCAGTATTTAGTAGGGAAGAAAAACCTGGAGACATAAATAACTATGGTAAAAGATAGAATGGGATCTATGTGATAAAAGCTATAACGTTTTTCTAAATGGATAAAGTGTAGGCAAGTTACAGTGATTATTTAAAGTAGTGTAATTAGGACTTAGGTAACCATTATAGTTGAGCAAACTTTTCCAAAGCAGTGCACAAGATTCTGTGGTGAAATACAGACCAAATATATGAGACTTATCCTTTAGAGATGAGTTTATCTTAAAAGGCCCATTTTAATTGAGTAGAATCCCCGGAGAGTAGTCTTGATGCTCTAGAATTCCAGAAAATCGTGAACAGATGCTCTGGTGGAATCTAAACAAAATTTATTGAATGTTACTAAAGCCAGAAATTATACTAATTTCTTGAATATTAGCTCTGAAACTTGTTTCATATATAAGTAGTTTAAGGCAAAATATTAAAGAAAATATCATCTAACATAGGAAGTAACAAATATGTGGAACTTGGTACTCTGGGTACGAATTGAGAATATTGATAAATACAAAAAGCGACTTAATTTTCTAGAGCAGCGTACTTTACAGGCATATGGCAGTAGAATGAGATTTCATTCAGGGATCACTGCTTATCGTTATCTCCCATTTTTCTGTTTCTCAAACCACACTTTGTGAAGGAAAGTACCACCCAGCACTAGTACACTTGCCCTTTGGTTTTAAGGATCCATGAAAAGTTCAGCACTAAAAATCAAACAGGGAACATTTTCCTTTTGTTATTTTCAAAAAATGGTGACAATTCTACCTCTTCCTAAGAGCTACTCAGTAGCAGATAAAGACTATTTCAGACCGAGGATATAATAACTAGCACTTCTAATCTTTTGACAGCCCTGCCTACAGCCAAAATGCCTGGCATAACTCACTTTCTGGCTGCAAGGTAGGAGGTTCTCATACCTGTCTATACTCAAGCTGTGCTACTTGACAACCCAAGATCTTGAAGCAACCTGGAAAATATATTCAATAAAGCAGATGTTTCTTTATGTGATAGGAAACACCCAGAAGCGTCAAAATACCATCAAATTAATATAGTTTTTCCAAGTGTAGACCTCTGCCCTCCTATCTCAAACATTTTGGGGACTTGCTAAAAATACTGGTTTCTAGGTTCCATCTCATTTTTACTAAATCCCAAGGTATTCCCAAGGCAGAGATCAGGAAACAAATTAATCTGCTCCAAATGTTTAAGTTTGAGAATCCCTTATCAAAGTTGGGGGATGTTCCCATGAAAAGATCAAAAACACACAGAAAATAATTGGGAAATCCAAATAGTGTTGACAGCAAAGGGTATCATATATAAATGATATACCAATAGCAAGCAGTTAACATTTCTTGAGTATAGTTCATTTAGAGCAATGCTACATTGTTCATTGTTCATATAGAAACAGCTCCCTAGTTACATTGCAGACAAACCAAATTGAGAAAGGCTTCCCAGGAGACTCCTGCTTATGAAATAGAAGTACTCTCAGACTGAAGGAATGTATTAGATGGTTTCCTCATATAAACATGGTTAATTACTACAGCAGAGCCTTGGGTCCTTTGCAGATGAAAAGAAACTCTAGCAATAATCCAGTACTTTACAGAAGCTGCCTTTTGAGACAGCCAGAGCTCACCTACCAGACCCCACCTCTGTCTTCTCAGTATCCTACTTTTTATATCCATTCTGGAGCCATCAGCTCCTAGAGGTCACATATGACTGTTGCCTGCTGCGACTTTGTGATTGATTCACAAAAAGTATATGGAGCATTGAATTGTGAAACTTACAGTGTTTATGAATTACTTTTGAAAAATAAGAATTTCAAACTATTTCCAACTAACCAGGAATAAATTTCCCTCACGACACTCTGAGAAACAGGAAATGGGAACAGGTGAACATCTTATCACATTCCAGCAAAGCCACGCTAGGTAAAGGCTGTCCGGACAATGCCAACTTGACAAAAGCCTGTGCACACCAACTTGTCCTTGAATTTAAGATCTAAAACTGTGGTTACTGATGCACTCAGGTGACTGGTTATAAGAACCAGAGAAAATACATTCACCCTGAAGTTTCAACTAGTACCTGCATACATATAGATATTTTTATTCTATAAAGAGTAAAGAGAAAAGAAAAACAGCAACAACATGGGGCATGTGGCAGATTTTATAATAAAAAGAGAAGTTGTAAAGGATAAGCATGCTGGAGAAAAGGATCTACTACAAGAAACAAAAGACAATTTTAGACTGCATATGCTGTGTGTCCTCAATGAAATCAGTCTAATAAATAAGACACAAAATGTTAGATTAAGATGGAGTTGTCATAGATAAGAAAATAAGGTAGGGAAAACCAAAAGCACAAAAGGAGAATGATCTGTATTGACTATGTTAAGAGGAGATTTCTGTATTAGAGAAAATAAACCAATAAAGAAAAATTCAGTTAATCTTTCAAAAAATAGGGAAAAATTACTTTAGAAATGCATTTGTTGTGGAATATAAGCACTCCTCTAAGTCTTTGAGAGGTCAATTATACCAAACATAGATAAGGAAAAGGATGGGTGCAATTTATAGGGAGAGGTCTTCTGCTCTGCAGTGTTTTCTTGACATGCCATAAGCTAGGGGTCAGCAAACTGAGACACAATCCAGGTTGCCACCTGTTTTTGTAAATAAAGATTTATTAGAACACAGTCTCACTCATTTATTTACCTATTGTCTATGGTTGACTGTATATTACAGCAGCAAAGTTGAGTAGTAGTGACACAGCCCGTATGAACCAGAAAACCTAAAATATTTACTATCTGGTTCTCTATAGAATATGTTTGCTGAGCTCTACCCTAGACCACTGGATACATAGAAATGTTACTAACGCATCAGATCCCTGAGTTTTTACGGCCTTTATGTGTCATTCGGTTATACACTTCTTACAAAGGCATCTAAGGTGTTTGTTACCTCTTTCTCACCAGATTCAGTCAACATTTCACCAATGTAGTAGATAAGCATAATGTCCTTTTGAATCGTAACAAGGATTCTTTTGTCCAGCCATTGTCTTCTGTGCTGGACAAATGGACATATTTGATGAGGATGTTTGAGGAACCATCACTATCTGCAGAGTTTTTGATGAAAATATTTCCAGGGATGTAAATAGTTTGGGTTAAATTATTGTGATGGGTTACTTCCAGGGGATGTCTTCAGCAAAATGGTGGAATAGGAAGCCCCATACCCTCCTGCTGCCTACAGAAATTCTGACTCAACAATACATAAACCAATTCCCTCGTGAGAAATCAGAAAACATGTCAAGAGGCTCTTCCACCCCAGGTGAGCATGAAACCAGCCACATCAAAGCATGGCGATCTGAAGGAAAATTCCAGCTCTCCTGGCTTCTTCCTTGGGAGGGAAAAAGAAAACTGAAACATACATCCAACATTTTGACCTGTGGGGTGGCAGAAAGGCTGCCCAAGGGATTGGCTTCTGTTTTGCCTGAATCTAAGCACTGACAGGAAAGGGTGCCAGGTTGGGGGCTACTAAGAATAAAGGTGATGGTTTGGACTAGAATCCACTCAGTAGCCATAGTTCCCCCTTTCGCCCCTACTACTCAGCACAGAATAAGAAAACCCTTGTTTCTCCCTGGAGAGGGAAAGAGTTGGCACGTAAGTCCAACATTCCATCTTTTCAGGGGGCTTCCAAGGGACTAGTTTCTGTCATTCCTCTCTCAGAGCACTAATGGGATCCTGCATACTCGAGGTGCCTGGGGGCCACTGAGAACAACAGAGTGGGGTGGTTTGGTGCCATTCCAGGTTTGCTCATTCTGAAAACTTGAAGACACTATCAAGGAATAATCTGAAAAGGTAATTAACAAAACAACCCCATTTACAATCGCATCAAAATGAATAAATGAAGGAGACAAAAGAGTTGTACACTGAAAACTACAAAACATTGCTGAAAGAAATTAAGGAAGACATAGACACATGGAAATACATCCTGTGTTCATGGATTGAGAGGTTTTAATACTGTTAAAAATGTCCATACTACTCAAACTGATCTACGGATTCAACCCAAACTCTGTCAAAATCCCAGTGGCATTTTTTGCAGAAATAGAGAAATTGATCCTGAAGTTTATAGAGAAACATAAAGGACCTTGAATATCCAAAATAATCTTGAAAAAGAAGAACAAAGCTGGAGGCCTCATACTTCTTGACTGCAAAACAGATTACAAAGTTACAGTAATCAAAATGTCACCCATACCTGCACCTGAGAGCTAAAGGATCCTTGCCTTGATTCATTTCTGTGTTTGTTTCAAAAGCACTCAGTATTTGACAGAGATGTTTTGCAGCTGTGCTTTAAGAAATATGCAGTGGTCAATCACCCTGAACTGGCTCTGACTTGACCACGAGAATGTACCTGTGCAGATGAGACCTGGAGGTGTCCAAAAGTTACCTTTGCTTTATTAGCATGCTAAGCTCTCCACCCAAGGTGGTGGGATTTGTAATCCGCTAGGCACAATTCATTCATGCCCTATCCAAAGAAATGTCGAAGACTGCCCATGCCCCAGCTGCCCCCAGCTGCCCCTAGAAGTCTCCGCCCCTCTCCTAGAGCCCTGATGACATGTTTGCCTCCCACCCCTCAAAATTCTCTTGCTCCCCTCCCTTTGGAGAGAAGGTGTTTTTAGAGCAAAGCTCTCCCTTCTCCATTCCTTGATCCATGAATAAAGTTTCTGCTCTGCTATACCGAACCTGGTTTCATTCGATTGGCATTTGTGACTCCAAGCAAAAGACCCACTGAGGGGTCACAGATCCACTGGGGATCAGTAACAAAAACATGTAGAACTGGCATAAAATAGACACATAAACCAATGGAAAATAATAGAGAACCCAGAAACAAACCCCCGTCAAATGCTCTTTGATAAGACTACACAATAGGGAAAGGACAGTCTCCAACAAATAGAGTTGGGAAAATTCGATATCTGTGTGCAAAAGAATGAACTTGGACCCTTATCTTACACCATCACAAAAATCAGCTCAACGTGGATTGCTTAAACATAAGACCTGAAACTACAAAACTCTTACAAGAAAACATAGAGAAAAGCTCTCTAATGTTGGTATTGGCAAGATTTCTTGTATATGACATCTAAAGCACAAGCCACAAAAGCAAAAATAGACAAGTGGGACTACATCAAACTAAAAAACTTCTGTGTGGCAAAGGAAATAACAGAATGAGAGGGAGCCTATGGAATGGGAGAAAATTTTTGTAACCAGTATATCCCGTAATAGGTTAATATCCCACATAGATTAATATATTTTAATATATTTATAAATATACACATATTTATAAATATATTAAAATATATTAATCTATTAATATATAATAATAAGGAACTCCTAGAACAATAGCAGTTGTTCAATAGTAAAAAAAAACAAATAACTTGATTTAAAAATGGACAAAGGACTTGAATAGGCGTTTCTCCAAAGAAAACAAACAAAAGGCCAACAGCAACAGGTATTTAAAAAGATGCTGAATACTACTAATCATCAGGGAAATGGAAATCAGAACTACAAGGTATTATCTCATACCTGTTAGAGTGGTCATTATCAAGAGAACAGAAAATAACAAGTATTGACAAGGATAAGGGGAAATCAGAACCCTTGTGTACTGTTGATAGGAATGTAAAATGGTATAGCCACTACAGAAAATAGCCCAGAGGTTCCTCAAAAAATTAGAAACAGAACTACCATAGGATCTAGTAATCCCACTTGTTGATATTTATCCAAAAGAATTGAAATCAAACTCTCGAAGAGCTGATTGTACTCCTGTGTTAATTGCAGCATTATTCACAATAGCCAAGAGGTGGAAACAACCTAAATGTCTATCAAAGAATGAATGGATGAAGAAAATATGGCATATATGTATAATGGAATATTATTCAGCCTTGTAAAACAAGGAAATACTGTCATAAGCTACAATATGAATAAATCTTGAAGACATTATGCTAAGTGAAATAAGTCAGTTACAGGAGGACAGATAATCCATGATTCCACTTAGGTATCTAAAGTAATCAAACTCACAGGAGCAGAAAGTAGAATGGTTGCCAGAGGCTGAGGGGAGGGGGAGAGGAAGGGTTGCTGTTCAATGAGTATAAGAACATTTTAGTTGTGCAAAATGAAAATGTTCTAGAGATCTGCTTTACAACAGTTTGCATATAGTTAACATTAGTGCTTTACTGTGAGTGTAAAAATTTGTTGAGAATAAATTCCATGTTGTGTGTTTTTTACCACATTAAAAAAAAAGTGGATCCCGTAAAAAAAAAAAAAGTGATTCCCGGTTCTGCTGAATACTATTAATGGTTAGATATGGGGAGGTAAGTGGGAGATCAAGGACTGCAATAAAGGATATTTTCATTTTCTACTCTCTATATTATGATATTTTCTCAATTTTTAAAGGAAAAAAACAAGCTTTTTTTTTTTATTACTTGTGTAATATGGAAATAAAACAATATGGTCCCAGTTAAAATAAAAAGATGGGTTACTTCCAGAGTATTTTATTGGTCCTTTGTTAGTAGCCTTTACCCCTTGGGTCAATGAGACAATGTGAGGATTCTCCTCATTGAGTATGTTTTGGATGCATCCAGGAATTGAGGAAATGACTATTAAGTGCTTTTGCAGGCTCACAGGGTCCACTGTGTAATAAATGTAGACCAAAATTTTGCTTATCTCCCAACTTCCATAAGTGTCCTCTTTGATGGGTAGGTCACAGAAGTGTTTTCATTTTCCAAGGTTTATCTCAGTTCAGAATCAACATCTCACCCTAGAAAAGTCTATTTTCCTCTTTCTTGGATACAGTCAACTTGGTAAGTAATTGTAGGTCCCTTAGTAGAAGGATAGAAAGGAATACTGGATATACTTAAGGCAACAGGATCTGGCCTCTCCTTTGTGCACTACATTCCAGGTCTATGAATTGGCTCAGGTCTTAGAATTGGAAGAGAGGCTATGATTCTCTATCGTGAAGCAAAACTGTTCTCTTTCCACCAGACCTTTAATTTTTTGCTTATATAGATTCTGAATTTGTTAATTTCCTAATGTTAAATCATTTGTCACTCCTGGGATAAACTCAACTTGGCCATAAATTATTATACCTCTCATATCTTGCTAACATCTTTAGAGTTATTTTCATCTATGTTCACAAGTGAAATCGGAATGTTTTTATTCACAAAATGATCTTGTCAGGTTTGGTACCAAGGTAATGCCCGCTTCATTACATGACTTGAGTAGTTAGTGTTCCCTCTTTACTTATTCACTAGAAGAGATTGTAGAGATTTTGATTTTTTCTTAAATATTTGACAGAACTCTCTGGAGAATCTACCTATGCCTTAACTTTTCTTTGTGCAAATATATTTGGCTAATTCAATTTCTTCAATGGTTTAGGTCTATGAAATTTTCTATTTCTTGAATTAATATCGATGTTAATTTTTCTGAGAATATGATCATTGTATTTGAGTGTAAAACTTACCGGAATGACATTTTTCATAACATGTTCTTATTACCTCTTAATATGTGCAAACATCTACTATGTCTAAATAGTAACCTCTGCTATTTAATCATCTCCCTTTATTTTACTTACTTTTACCACAGTTCTGTCAATATTATTAGTCATTTATAAGAAACAACTTTTGACTTAGTTGACCTCCTCTATTATTTTAGGTTATTTTCTGTCTAATACATGCCTCTTCTTGTTTTTACTTCCTTTCTTCTGCTTTCTCTATATTCACTTTGGATGTCTGGACAGTTATTGAGAAAGATTTAAATATCTCTATTCTTTAATTCCCCTTGTTGCTAACCAACATTTACGAATTTGTATAATACAAATGGTACCTAGAAGAGCAATGCTAACGTTTAAAAAAAAAAGCAATCCAAAGTATGTGGCTCTCTTTTTTGTGATTGCTGGAAGTCAGCAAGGAAAGACAAGCTGCAGAGTGCAGCTTGTTATGCAGACACATACTTCATTACAGGGTTGCTTGAGATACCTTGGAAAGCATTCCTTCAACTAGAGCTTACAACTATAGTAGATTTGGTTGGAAATCCTTAGAGTACCACTCTGTGTTAGCTTCTTTTTGTTGATTTTTTTTTAAGTTCTATCAGTGATATTGCAATGTAGGCTAGTTAGAACAGGTGTCTCTGAAGAGGCACCCTTCGTAGTAGATCAGACTATAACCTCAAGTCTCTCCCAAGCATTTCCTGTTAAGAGTTTTCAGCCAGGCAATGAAAGTGAGCTCAGGGGCAAAAATCAGGTTAGGATGTGGGGCTCTCAGTCCATTAAAGGTAGAGTAAAAGAGGCCAGTAAATTGAAGACCAGGGTATTTAAGAATAAAAAATCTTTTGATGAGATTTTTGTTTATGATTACGTGCAGACAGAATTGACTAGAAGCCCACTAAATGTTTGTAAGAAATTGTATTTGCAGAGAAATACGAGCTACCTACAAAAGCTTGTCATTTTTCTAACCTTACAGCAAGACTCTGGCCTCAAATCTGTACCATCAGAATGTGGACTGCACAAAATATCCAGCTTCTAAAAAGAATATCCTCTCCATTGTTTTGATTATGAAGGATAAGGACAAGGAAAATCTCCCAGAGGACAAAACCAGGGACTACAGTGACAGTATCCAGGGTCATTATAATGAGCTACCATATGCATTAACCAAGGAACTTAATTCAGTGACAAAACAGATTTTTCACCACTCTTGCCCAGTGGGATTTGATGGTTGCTATAGTTCAGTGAGTAGTATGAATTTCCAATGCTTCTTCCCAAAAGAGAGTTTTAAATGCAATTGTGCTGTTTATTCCTATTCCACCATTTTATATTGATGTAGGGGTGGAAAAAAGTCTTTTCCTTTTATATTTTAATATCGTGAACATGATGAGCCACGTCAGGCGGAATTGTTGCAAGGGAGACAATTCCAAAGTTGCATCCATTTCAAAGTCCATCTCCGAGTGATGTGCAGTCCTCTCCATCAAGTCTTGGTGTGGCTCCTTATGTTGTGGTTTGATGTGTGGGAAAAGGGATTTGAACTTTCAGGGGGGAGATAAGCAGTGGACTGTGGCGAAGACCGATAGTTGCCCCTTAGGTAGCCATTCTACCCTTCTGTAGGAACAGACTTTCAGTGAGGCATATGGCTGCACAGCTGTAAAGACAATTCCCAGCCTCTCTTGCATCCAGTGTGCCTGTGCCCTGGGCCAGTGGGTTCTAAGTCAAAGTATTCATAACTTCTGGATTGTACCTTTAAAAGAAGCATCATGCCTGCTCCTTCCCTTTTTCATTACCTTTTCCCTCTGGTTGACTGAATGTGAATGGCTTAGCAGGAGCTTAAGAGAAGTTATCTAAGATTGGCAGGTATAAAATGAGGATAATTTAGCAACAATAAATAAAGGGCCTTGGTCCTTGATACAGTAAAACCAGTATACAAGCCCTAGACCATTTATTTTGGACTGCTGTGTGAGGGATATACAAACTTCTATTTTCGCCTTCATTACAAGAAGAGAACCTGTATTGTAACTAGTATAATGCCAATGGAAGTAATTATGATGTCAGTGAGTATGTAGCTGAAAAGTTCTTTATTCTTCTTTCCAGACATTTAGAATTCTAGTATTTGAACTTTGAGCAGCATTGGAAGCTATTGATGAAAGTCAGCTCTGCTCCCTTTTGATGTGCAGTAGATACAGTGTAAAAATCCCCAAGATTATTCCTTATAGTACTGATATGTCCACCGCATTTCTTTCCCTGGCATTCAGAGATCCCTGATACTATTTGAGTTTATGTTTTAGTGGTTATTGTAGTTATTGCTTTCCGCCTTATCTCCCTGAAGTTAGTAAAATCTTTATAGTCCTCATGGTACTCAATATGATAAATCACATCATAGTCAAGCTATCTGGGAACTAAACCACTGGCATTTAAGATAATACATTCCACAGCAAAGCCCCTTCCTCATCTCCCACTCATCGTTTTTGCCTTCCTCAGTTTATGACTAGTTGGAGATAGTATTGCTTTGGTGTTGAGATTGCAGAGGATACAGAAATTCAAACTGTATGGTAGTTGATAAAAATAAATTTTATCAAAAAATGAGAAAATGTCTTCAGATAATGAACTTTAGATAGCTATAGAAAGATCATCTGGGTACTTAGCTGGGAGATGAATACTTAGATTACTGTACTAGACCAGCAGAAGAAAACTTATTTTTTTCTTTTTGGATTTTGTATTACATGTAGAATTTCAAAACTCTTGACCTGCAAAGGCCTCCCAAATGCATTTTAATACCTGATGATATTATGTGGTTTATTCTCTGCTTCCAAGAACGTTCGTACTTTTTAGGTAGATGAACAAACCGAGTTACATGGCACATACAAGGTCATATTTTGAGTCACTAGTAAAACCTGGACTAAATTTTTGAACCATTGTTCAAACCAGTTTAATTCAATTTTCACTACATTGTATATGCCGGAAATTTTTTAATACTTTATATGAAAAGTTATTTTGCATGACTCCCTGATTTTCACATTTTTCTTAACCTGTTTTTTAGTTGGCTGTGTTTTTCTTTTCTTTTCTTTTTTACTCAGTCTAACCTTTTTGCATCACTTTTTTTGCCCCTAAGGTGTATGTGTGCATTGTCTAGCTTATCACTTTTGAGGTACGTGCACATGGTAAATTCAAACCACTGAAACTTACTGAGCAATGTGAAGTGCTGTAAAAGAGGAAAGGCTTAAAGAGATTATTCCTTACGCTAGGAAGGCTAGATGGATCCTTTACAGATGTGTTCTTTGTAGATGTTATGTAATAAACTTAAGGGGCTATTTGTGTGTGATGAATTAAATGCAGTAAATCAAAATGAGGCATTCACTTCCATTTAAATAAAGTGAAAACTCATTTTATAGTAGGTCAGCTTGCTATAGAATGGATAATATTAGGGCATCAATTCTCTTTTTCCTGAGCATACAGCAACATATCTTGCATTTTCTTTGCTATCATACTTTTTCAGGATTTGGCCATTCTGAAAAAGTAGCCTGATAATAGGCTTCTCTTTATTCTTTCTCCATACTTTCAAAGAAAACACAGTTCAATTATTTTCCGTCTCTTTTCCATCATTGCTTGAGGAAAGGTATATGGTCTCAGAAGTGCCAGTCAAGCCAGAAAAAGAAGAGTTTGCCAGTAGCTCAATGGATCAATCAATACTGTACACCTTTTCAAATTTGTGGTATTTTGAAGTAATTATATGTAATAATGTTATTATTAGTAGTACTATTATTACAGAAATGTCCAAACAAATCAACATGATGAGCCTTTCTGACACCAAATATTTGCTTTATTCTTTATCTGTTCCTGCCTTTCCAATAACCATTCAACCACTATTTAGAAGATCTACTTCTATGCTTCTCAGCTCTATTTGTAAATAATAATAATAAATTATAAAACATTTCGCCACTGATTAGTCAAGTGAAATTCATCACTTTTTCCTGAATCTGAGTCTGCTACCTTTAAAATTGCTATCTCATAGTCCTTTAAATCACTTAGGCTAGAAAACTTTTGAATGTACTATATTCTTTTGGCATATATATATATGTATAAATATATATGTATGTTTGTGTGTGTGTATGTGTGTGTGTGTGTGTGTATCCCCTCCCTGACCCCCAGGCTTTATCCTGGTAATGTGTGCTGATTTCCCAGAATTCTTTTCCCTCATTATTTGGTGAGGTTCTTTGATGTCTCCTTTTTTTTTTTTTGCTTTTTATGCTGAGACTTTATTAATTATATAAAGCTCAGGCAAATGTATGTAAGCGTCGTGTATGATAGAAATATACAAGATCATAGAAGGATTCGACCCCTTTCTTTTTCTCATCTCGCAAAGGTAACTAAAAATAGGTCCTATAGTTTCTTATATCCCTTCCCCATTAGAACTTCTATACCTCTAGTTCTGGCTGTTCCAGCTCCTGTTCTGACTTCCAAATTATTCCTCCCATCTCTGATTTCTTCCCACTCTTATCCATTATCCTAGACACCGAAGTGATTTCACAATGCAGATTTGACCCTGCTCAAACCCACATTGCTTTCAGTTTCCTTAGCATGGTACTCGGGTCCTTTACCATACATGACCACAGCCTACGTCATCAGCCTCATCCTTGTCACTCCTACTTGTAATACTAGGTTTGCATCATGCAGCGTCTTCTTGCAGTGTACTTTTCTATGGGGATATCTGTTTGGGAACCTATTGTGGTAAAGAGAAACCAATAAGACCACTATTTTGATTCTTAAATTAATAAAGTGCCCTTCTCCTTCTCCCATGAATGCCCATTCAAAAATTAAACTAAAATAAGCAGTGTGCCAAATTTTAGGACATCTTCAATACCATGAACTTGATTGTGGCAGAATCATCTAGATCAACTGTTTAAGGTACCATAAGTATACAAAAAAATAATTGTTTCCATCTTGAAATTTGGGCTCAATATGTTTTGGTTTTTTAATTCCATTTTAAAATTAAAAGAAAATAACCTGTGTTAGATGCTCTTATTCAAGAAACACACGTGCACACACACACACACCTTGTCAATGCTTTGTTCCCCTAATTACTTCCAAAGTTATTCAACTGTGACTACGTTAGTTTAGATAATTAACTTGAGAATGCCTTATTTGGCATAAATGCTTTAAGTATAATATTATACAGAGCTATTTTTTCTCTCTATTTCTCTAGAGTTTGGCTTTAACCATGGCTTTAAAAATACTAGGTTTTTGGATAAATTTAGAACTAAAAAGCCATCCACAAAATTGCATTGGACACCTCTGTTTCTCCAGTGTCCAGCACAGTGTCACAAGGAAAAAGTTGCTCAATTGACAATTCTGGAAGGCAAGTGAATAATGCAGACAGAGGTAAACCAACACATCGACTTTCAATCCACTGATCATTTACTGTGTGTAAGGCATAAGGGTAGAAAAAACAATGCTGCCAGCCAGACACCAAGGTCCATGGTATCTAGAGAAGAATAAACTTATACATGTAAAGAGAATTAATGGCAAGTGCCCATGTGAATGACACAGATATCCACCCATGAATGATATAATAATAATGGTAAAAAGAATGATGATTAATATTTCTTGAGTGTTTCCTACATGCCAGGATCTGTGATAAACTCTTCTAGGCACTGTATCATTAAATCTTCATAGAAGCTCTGTAAGGCATGAACTACCATTATCCCCATTTTGCAGATTGAGAAGGATTCAAGAAGTTATATGTACACTTGGCTTTATCCATCTAGTAAGGGGTAGAGCTGGAACTGCCTTTTTCTGAGCTTATAACTTCATAATGCTCTAAAGGTAGTGTTTACTTCTGTCAGTGGCATCGCTAATATGGTGAAATTAAATGATGAATAGAATCAAATATATTCACTATGAAATAAAATTTTAAAAAAGTTTTTTTAGTATATCAGAGCACAATTAAGACATAGCTTCTCTGTGTTATCAGCTCATAGGAAGAGGGAATTTTTTTCCAGGGATTAAAGTTCACCTTTGGTTAGAATTGGCACTCAGCCAACCTTATTTCCACAGTGTTTTGAAGTCTTGGTGTATTAAGATATATATAGCATAAACATTGATAAATCGACTGTGTCATATGCTTGAGATTTCAAGTTTTAAAGAGACTTCCTATATAATTTAACAGGATTTTAAAAAACAAAGCACTGCTCCTTAAGACTATAGAAGTTACCATGGTACATTTCAAGTCATAGTTCCAAAATAGCATCAGCACACATGATCATGTTACTAATTGAGTCCATAGCAGATATAGAACAGGGTGCACACATAAAGATCTACTTTGATAACTGAAGTCTATCTTGAATAAACAGCAAACAATGTATCTTAAGTTGTCATTACTGTGGTATTCAAACGAAAGGATATTCATGAATGATTATGCAAATTTCAAGAAACACATTCAAAATGCAGTTTAAAACCAGTGTGGAAAACATGAAAAGATTTCTATTTCTTGTTTTCTTAGCTGAGTTAATCTACTTGTATTTCCGAAATCTAATATTTAAGGAGGAAGAAACTGGCAATTTACTTGTCATTGGCACAGATTTAATGACGGGAAATTCCTATAAATATTTTTAGTCAATTAGGGTTGGCCAGGAAGTTTGAAAATTCACGACACAAATAGAACAATTCATAGGGAAAAAGACAAAGAAAATGGATTTTGAAACCGTGAGGTAAATTAAAGGGATAAATTAAAGGGATAAAATAAAGGAATTTATAGGATAAATAAAGGATAAAATAAAGGATAAAATAAAGGATAAAATAAAGGAATATGAGATTCATTCATTCATTAGTCATTCATCCAGTAGGTTTTTATCAAGCACTTTACTGTGTAAGATCCAACAATGGACAATAGCCTCTGCCCTCATGGGCACTTTCTAGTGAGAGGTACAGAAATTTTAAGACTGATATTCCAATTCATTATTTAGCTACAATTATGATAAAATGTTTTAAGGAGACATTAGAGTGAACTATGAGTGTAATAAGAGAGCTTGATTGAGTGGGTGCAAGAGAATGGGGACATGGCAGGCACATCAAAGATAGATTCATTAACAAAGCAATGTTTTGGTCGAGGTCTGAATAATTAGGCCAATCAACTAGTGAATGAGGCAGAAAGGCAGGTAATTTTGTGGTGTGAAGTACATGCATACAGAACTGTGGTGGACATGACGTGGGATGGAGTAATAATGATAACGAAACGTCTAACACTGGTATAGTGTTATCTATGTGCCAGACATCATGCTAAGAGCTGAATCTGTATTTCCTCATTTACTTCTCATAGCAACACCCTGAGGTCAGTTTTATTATTATCGAATTTTAAGGATAAAGAACAGGCAGAATAACTTGCTCAGGATCATGATACTGATCTGTGGTAGATCTGGTTTGAACTGAGGTCATATGATTTCAGAGACTGCATTCTTGGTCACTGTCTACCCAGATTATACGTTTATCTGTAATTGTCCAGCATCTATGTGAGTTTCTATACCAAGCTTTTTCATAGTGTCGTAAGGTAGTTGTTGCAGAATTGAGCATGATTATGGTCAGGTGATGTCCAAGAAAAATGCTGTATTTAGAAGCAGTAATACATGGTGGCTAAGTTTACTTTGGAATCAGCCAGGATTTGACTCCCTTTCTTTCTCTCTGTGTGCATGTTGGGCAAGTTTCTTCAGCCTTCCAAATACCAATAAATAGCTACAAAATTGGGATAATAATGATGCTGTTATTACAAGCTTGCTATGAGGTTTACATGAGAAAATAAATGTTCAGTATATCCCTGGCACAGAGTAATTACTCAATATATGTTAGCTATTATTATTAGCAGAAAAAAAGATTGATAATGAATGTCAAAGAGGACTTTGAATGCCTTGCATAAGAGTGTGAATGTTATAAGCAGCAGGAAGCCACTGACATTTTCTGAAAAAGAATAACTTCAGCATACATGGTAAATTATGAGTGATAATCTATAGTTTACAAAGTGTTTTTGAATAGATTACTTAATTTAATCCCCCTTAATCTCAGAGGGATGATGTTTTGATTGTCATTCTACAGATCAGCTAAAACTTAGAGATCTTAAATGAGGTATCCAAGCACTCACAGGACTTAGTAGAATAAGTGTGATTTAGATTCAGTACTTCAAATAAAAGGTCATTGTGCTTTTCATCATACCACAGCTTGCAGGTGATTTTAAGTGACATTGTAAAGAGGTTCCATAGACAAATTAAGGGGCAAAGCTGTTTTGATTATTCTGAATTTGAAGTGGAGAAATTATTATTTTTTTAATTTTAGAATGTTGTTGGAAGGAACATAGGTACCTGGTGAAGGTTTGAGAAGCTGGGAACTAGGGTGTTGGTCCCATGTCTGCTACTTCTTGCTTTGTGACAAGTCATAGACAAGTCACTTAACCTTAAGTGGTTGTAGGTTTCTTCAGCTGAGAAAAGGAAAATATAATCCCATTTCTTGGGATTTTCCAGTGGATCAAATGACACACCTTCCTCCCCCAAAAGGCCACAACCAACGAAGCAGAAAACTCAGGAAAAACACACATGTATTATTGTCACTTTACATATAAAATGTTTCCATTCCCAACCATGAATTTAAAATTTTATAGGAAAAATACAGTCAGAGCCACTGGAGTTGAAAGAGAATCTATCAAATTTTTTACTATTAAAATGAAATTAAATATCCAGAAAACTAGGTTTTCAATGACATTTAATACATGTCAACCCATTGACATGGCAACTCCATGTTTTTCCATTTACTGACCCGGCTCACCAGAAACCTTTTGGGTGCTTTCTCTCTTCCAGTTCGAACTGCGAACCTACAGACCTGTCTTGGTTCATTGCACGTGTCATATGTATTGAGGGACATTTTTCCAAGTCTAGTCCTTTATCCAGATGTTAATGAATTTTTTGCTTTCTGTGTCCCATCATGTTTCCAGACATATCATCAGCTTCTTTAGGGAAGCAGGAGGAAAATTCTAAGATTCTGGTGTATTCTTCTCAGCTTCCTTTATTATTTTGCAAGACCCCTTGAGATAGTTTTTTTTTTGCGGTGGAGGGGTGGGGAGGGTGTGAGAGTGGGAACTTTCTACTTATTCCCTTCTTTTCCTATTCCAGTCTTACGATTTCCTCCTCTTCTAATTATCCCCAACTGATTATACCTGATTCTATCTGATGGAAAAATTGGAGATGTCTGAAGATGTCCTCAGATATAATGCCACACATACTAGAAATTCCCATAGCATAACTTATATTTCTGGAGTTTAGTATAATAACCACCAACATATTGTAAGCCTTTATAAAATTACTGCTTGAAAAGAAAAAAAGGGGACTCTGACCTGTAGAACTTTTATAAAAGCTAGAATGTCTGAAGTAATTTACCTGCTTGAAAGAATAACTGTATTAAGAATTTCCCTCCTCCCCCCATCCCTTTGGCTTAAATTAGATAATGTGATATTTTCCTACACAAGATCATAAGCAGCCAATGTGGAAAAGCTTCATGTGAAAAAATATGCAAAAAGTGCTGAGATAACATTGAAATACGTTAGAGCTTGGTTTTGTTGGAGTGTTAGAGACAGCACTGCTATACATTCTTATGAGCCACGTGATAATGTAATCTATATGATAGAAAAGCAGTCAGCATATGAAAGAATTTTACTATTCTGCAAAGGTAGTTTTGATTTGTAACTTTTGTTTGTTTGTTTGTTCGCCACACCAGCAATAACAACACTTAGAAACTTAGAAAACGAGAATGAGAATAAGCATTTGAAATCACATAGTCCAATATCCTTATTTTATACAGGAGAATGCTGGTCTCAGAGGAGAGGTGAAGTGGTTAACTAAGGTCATACTACTAGTTAGAAGCTCCAACTAGCACCCTGACATACTAATCCTGGTGCAGTACTCCTATGTTAATCCTTATTTTTTCCTCAGTGTGCTCCGTGTTTTGCACACCTCAAAACAGAAAGACTTTATCTGGGATTGGGCTTTTATGCACAGGCAAGAACAAAGCAAGAATCTAGCCTAGCCTCCAACACATGAGTCAGTTTCAAGCAAATTGATATGTGCCAACAAACAGTACTATTAAGAAAGGGATGTTTTGCGGACCAAAGAAATGACCTTCACACATGTGGAAATAGAAGCAGTGTTGAATGCACTGCAAGATGGAAGAGCAAATGAATTATATATAAAGGTAGTTCAAATTGATTGTGGCAGCAAGTGACTAGTCAAGGACATTCACAGGCAACCTTACTAAAACATTTCTCTATCGTTCCTCGAGAAAATATTCCAAATCCTTCCAAATCCGGAAGAAAACGGCATCTGGATAGAGAACTCCTAAACCATCACATTTTGTCAATCCTATTGCTACTAAAACCCACCAAAATTTAAAAACTTAAAAACCAGGTAAACATGCTAAATAGGGTTCATGTGACATTACTGTGAAATAGAGGCAGCTCAGATGATGAACGCAAGGCCAGATTACGGTTTGAAAATCTGCATAATGAATGCGTTTTCATATTCACCGCCAAAGCAAAAGGGAGAGAAAGCAATGCCAAACTGAGGAAGGCTTTCCCAGCAGAATGTGTGAGAGAAATATGCTGGGTGTAACTGCCGAGTTTTATGGCAGGGGCTGAAGGGCACTGGGCAGTCATTGTGAATAAAGAGTGACATGCTATTTTAGAATTTGCTCTCATGGGCGAACACTAGCTGGAAGGTGGAGGGCTCTCTTCACAAACATAAAGAACATTGAATGGATGTTCCATTGAAAACCTTGAAATCAACTCCAAAGGATACCTGGAATGGTTGTCCTTAATGCCTGTGTCTTCCTCCAACATAGATACCTTCTCCTCATCGTAAAGCAAATGATAATCAACCACCAAAGGCCTAGGAAGTAGTGTGGCATGATCAAAAGTCACCCCACTGCCTCACTGTCCTCCTGTAAATTAACTCACTGAAGTGGAATTTCTTACAGGAAAGTTTTTCATCACCCTCATCCTATAGTTATCCATGACCACTGAAGCCTGTCTTGTGTTTATATCATCACAAGTAAAGTCACTCAGTAAATAATGGAGGAAGAGGAGACAGGTGAAGAGTAAGGACCACCTGTGATGACAGATGAGCAAAGAAATCACCAAGACAACTGAAGGGAGACACATTTGGAAGTCCTAAAAGAAGCCAAGAATGAAAGGGCTTTACTTTTCCCCCTGGAAGTGCACAAACAGTTTCTGTCTACCACCAAATGTTCAGTGGAGTCTTCCGTGTTTGGGAAATGACAGTAACTCCATTCTGGTAAAACCGCCTTCCTGATCATCGTGTCTCCATAATCACACAAGAGAGAAAGAGCTGCGTTTAAAAAGACATGTGAGAAGCTAGCCATGTAGAAGTCACTCATGTAGATACAGGGAGATGAGGTACATGAGACCGAGATGAACATATTAGCTGGAACTATAATCTAGCCCTGCATTTTAGGGAAGGGCTCTTTCATACAAGAAAAGGAAGCTATGCTTTAAGGGCTATTTAAGGCACCCCATGGCCATGGGTGGAGGATAACATTATTTAAGTTAGGCTATCCAGTCTATAAAAGTTTATACAAAAGGGTGACTCTAACCTTAAGAAGTGTATTTTTCATGATTGGAACTTGCATATCAGACTCAGCAATGACTGTTTTATTTGGCTAAGAGGGTCCACATCTGGAGGGGCCGATGAACAATAACTGTCCTCTCTATTTATAGGCTGCTCAGCATTTTCATACTCTGTACATTGTTGTTTTATAATCATCATTAATAATAATGGCCTAAAACCCTTTTGCACAACATAAAATGAATCAATTACTTGCTTCAATCAAACATGTTCATATATTCAGAATATTTTAAAGAATTTTGACAGATTCTGTTGATTTTTTTTTTTTTTTTTCTTGTAGGAACGCAAACTTAATACTGGGCAGCTGACCAGAGGGTTCAGGTAGACTTGGGCGTGTGTAGAGAATCGACAAGTAAAACTTTGTGTTCCATTTGCAAATGACCAAGTATCTCTTGAGGGAGAGGGACTCCAGATGACAAAGTTTATCTCAAGGCAATACTCCAGGTTCAGTCAAGAGGCAGCGCACAGAGTCCATCATTCTCTTGTGACATGGATTTGGAGTGAAAAAATAGTCAATAGAAACCAAAGAAAGTGACTTCACTGTGAGCTCTATGGAATAATTGTTCAGGTCTTAGAGGGAAGGGTGAATGAATTACAATCTTTTTCCCTCTCCAGAATTCAAAGCCAGTTGAAAGACAGACACAAGAGGCAAAGATTTAAAAAACAAACAAATAAACAAAACCCTTTATTATGAACCAAACATGGAATGGAAGACAAGATTTCTAGGTGTAGCCAGAGGGCCTTACTAAGATTTTAACTGATCAGTTAGGCAGACTTACCCAGGCAGCCCCTGGCTGTACTGGTCCACTGCAGGACACCCCTGCAGGGCAGTCCACTTGCTGCCTTTCAAGAGAACAGACCAGAAAGCAGCCTCAGAGATGATTTGGCAGGGGCTGAGCCACACAATCCCACTTCCCTCTGCCAAACTCATTCATCAAACAGTATACTTCTCTTCCCCAAAGGAGAGAAAATGTGTCGGGGGCATGGGGAGGGGAGTTGTATGTGCCAAGCTTTCCTTCCCAAGGAAAAGTGATGAGTGGGGAACACGTGGTCCTACCAACAATACATAGAATACAGGGTATCAGCAGCTGAGGGGCTAGAAACAAGAGGAGATGATGGAGACAGTGCTCTTAGGAGACTTAATCCTCATGGCATTTGGTATAAGTAACTGTCATATAGGCCCCAGCCAACAGCGTCAGGGTTTCATGTTATCCCCAGATATGGCCTGGAAGATATGGTGCTCACCCAACGTCCACAGTACATGCTTAATATTAATGAAATATAAAGTTATATTACAAATACTTTTAACCTTATAGGTAAATAATGATATGCAATTGGACAAACACTGTAGTCAATTTTATGGTATACAGGTTACTAAGTTAATTAGAATATCAATTATTCTGAATGTTTCCCCATCCCATTTCAACCATTTTGAATCAATGAGAGTTATTTGATTGAATAAACATTCCTCTTTAGAGATCCATTATTTTCCAGGCACTGTCTTGATAACAGACATAGAGAAATGAATTAGATAATTCCTTGCCCTGAAAAGTCCATATCACATAGAATTTACAGACATGTAGCTAATTAGGTACAACAAAACAAAAGTGCATTGATAGAGGCAGTGCAGAAGTAGCAAAAAATAGAGAGTGTTCAGATCTGCCAGGACCTCAGGCAAGGCTGGGATTTGAGTCAAGGGTGAAAGTATTCTTTAACAGGCTCCTGAAAAATAAGTGAGATGTCACCAGGTGGGCTTGGAATGAGAGAGGACATTCTAGGTAGCAACTGGAGCAGTTCTCACAATAATAGGATGCTTTGTTTGTGAAATTACAGATAATGCTATTATTGAAGAGTAGAATTCAACTGTAGCATTGACAAGAGTTAAAGGTCAAGATGTAGGCTGAGGCAAGCTCTTACAAGTTATTAAGTGCTGTGCTTCTGTTGCTATCATTACGTTTTTACTGCTTTTGTTTGTTTTTTGTTCTCTTCTTTGGCAATGGATACGGCCCTCTCATGTTAAAGAATAGGTGGGGACTAGATACCACCTTGGAATCACTGATGTTTGCCATACTTAGAAAGGGAAATGAATGAGAAAACGGTCTTAATCTTTCTGGGAGAAAAGAGTAGTTCCACTCTGAGAGGCGTATCACTGGGCTTGGTGATTACATTTCTGTGATGTGGTAGACATTGGACTCAGTCTTCCCAGCATTCACGGGGCTGATTTGCATCTAAGAATTAATGTGCATGATAAATAAATGCATTTATAGATCTGTAGTACTTCCTTGAGGGCCTATGATTGATCCTGTTGTTGAGAAGTAATTGTTCCCCCCATTACTGTTACAAAAGGGCTTGGCGCCAGAACTGGTGATAGCTGCAAGAGATAAAGAACCTGCCTTCGTTACTGACTTTTGGACCAAAATGATAAGGTCAACCTTACCTACTGGGAGAGTGCCCCATCATGTAGTCCAAATCTCCTGCAGAAGAAACTTAACTCCCTCCCTCTTCTGCCAGAAAAACTTACCATTTCTGAGCCACTTTGGTGCAGCAGCACTTGTCTGCAGTAACTGATTATCCTTGCCGTGTCATCCCCATGAGGCCAAGGAGATCTAAAGAGTTTAATTCAAATGTCTCCAGCCAGCTCGGCTGGCACCTGTCCATTAAGCAAATCACTGGGGAGTAAGTATCCCTCCCCATAGTATTTGTTATTACAGATGATCACACTGCTTCATAACAGATAACTGCTATGGAAGATGGGATTCAGTCCATTTATTTGCTTGGGACACAAATTGTCAAGTGAGTGAAGGGTAGCAGAATAATGCCACCCCAAAACATGTTCCTTGGGCATATTGGTTATTTTGAACTTAGGGATTTAAAAAACAGCTAATGCAGGGAGGAACTTTCTCTGAACTCCTCCTATCTGCCTAAAGACAGATCCTGCAAAAGGAACTCAATTATCATAAATCCCCTCCCAGAGAGTTTCATCAACCAGGGGAGATTGACTCTCACCACAGAAGAGGAGACTAGAAGCCGACACCACACCCAGACGAACTTTGTCACAAGCTATCATGTCTCCTGTCTATTATTCTAAGGGTCAATTTATCTTTTCTAAAAGTTATTTACACTCCCCTAAGAGGCCTACATTCCCCTGTCTTTCCCCTATTAGGATGGTATGTAAGCCTGAATTTGAAGCCACCTTGGGAGTTACACAATTTTCCCTGCGTATCTCCCGTATATATTTACATACATGAGGTATACATGTTAATATCCCTCTGTTTGTTTTTCTCTTGTTAATCTGTCTTTTATTATAGGGGTCTCAGCTTAGAACTCAGAAGGGTAGAGGGAAAATTGTTTTCCCCGAAAACCACTGCTCCTCTGTCATCCATTCACTGCATTCAGTGTAATGACATTGGACTGATCCAGTGGTGCTTTCCTACATCACTCAAGGTACATATAAGGACCCCTGTCAAGGGGAGGAAAGGCAAATATCCTTGGAAGAAGGAAAACTGGACTTTTGGATATCTTGCTATTACCTGTATGGGGAAAGTAGTCAAGGATTTTGCACTTTGGGGACAGACTGGGACAGGTTTTTGAACTCCTGTGATCTGTAGGGCCTCACCCTGGTTTGATGACCATGCTCGAGAAAGAGATAATCCGTGTTTTTAATCAATGGAGATAGACACGATCAAATATGCTTTGTAGCAGTTTATGCTGGCAACAGTAAGGCGGAGGACAAAAAGGGATCCTGGGACTAGGTGAACATCAAGGAAGCTACTGCAGATATTCAAACCCGGACTGAGAGTAGCAGTAGTGATGGAGAGAAGGAAAATATCAAGGCTTCCTCACTGGGTATATCCATATAAATGTATTTTTCATTTTAGGGCATTATTTCTCAGGAAACATTTATTGCAATCCCAGTGCCACAGGTTGGTTCATGGTTCAGTGTATCATTTACCCGAAGGAAATGGATTAGGCCATGTCCAACCATTAATGACTTGGTTTGGGGCCTTGCTCCCTGGGGAATGTCGGCTACCAGCCTCCTCCTGACTTTATGACTTCTGTGTAAAACTGAACCCTCCTCCTGTGTAAAGGTGTCCTACCCCTACCATCCTCCTCCTGGGTGAAGAGTGGTTTTCATCTTAAAAGAAATACCAGGGGCTGGCTCTGTGTGAAGTAAGTTGCTGCCAAGATAAAGAAGTTACCTAGAAGCAATAATTGAAGGGACAGACAAAACTGATGTTCTTATAAAATGCTGAGGAGTAACTGGTAGTTAGGAAAAGTTAAGGTTGAAGGCAAAAACCAAAGGTGTAGTCTTGAATTTCATCCATTGATCATGTCTAGAAGCACTGATTACATGTATTTCCCTGATTCTTAGGTAGCTAATATATTTTGTGGCAAAATATTTTTCTGAGGCAAGGGATATACTTGTAAAACAAAGAAATGTAATCATTTGTTTAAAAGTATAATCCTTTAAAGTATTTTGAATCATTCATTGGAGTGAGAAAAGAGTGAACCAATGGCTAAGGAGTTACAGTTTGAAGTTACCCAAGAACCACATCATAGTGTTTTCATTGTTTCTGAAGTTATCTTACATATCTTAGGAAGGAACGCCACTCTAATCCACTGCTGTCAGAGATACAAAACAAGCAACAGCGACAGCAACAAATAAGCCCAACAAAAACTATAAAATGCATCTCATTCTCAAAGGGATGAATAAGGCCCAACAACCCCACAAAAGCTTCTAAATAATGTTTCAGTGTAGATATTAGGCTATTACCTTAGCAGCGACTTCAATTAGAAATATTCTGTAGGCAAAGGGTAGGAAAAGATGAACAGACGCAATTTAACTTACTTCTCCAGTACATGCTGTGAGAGCTACATTCTCACCTCCACAAACCAGTGAATCAAAGGTACTGGGGATTGAAGCATTTTCTTCCAGCAGTGGGTGGCCCAAGTGCCTCAATTCAGCTGTCTTTTCATATTAGAAGGAAAGCTGAAATCATTGTCACTCGTATTATACCTTATTTGTTCTGCTGCTCTCACTAAATCCTCTGAATTTTATCTGAGGTCTCTCTCCCACTAAGAAGATGAATCTGTGCCGCAGTTTCTCTGCTTAAATTGTGGTATAACTCCTTCTTTCAGAAAAAGAAAGCGTAGAACATTCATTTTTACAAAGAAGCCTGGCTTTGGGAGACTATCTTTTCATTACAGAAATAAACTGCAGATGATTAGATTGTTATATTTCATAAATTTACTCTGTAAATCTTAAAACAGTTTCTCTTGTTTTTGTAAAAAATGACTTATCAGCCGTCGCCTTTCAAGGATGACTAAATCATATGACTGCAAGGGACTTTCCCCAGAATGGCCAACCATTCAGCAAATAAATTCCAGTGACACATTCCCTATGAGGGCAGGCACTCTTTCTATACGAGCAATCTGCCTTCTGTTTATTGGTTTTTGCAGTTCCCTAACTCCCCACCTGGGGGAAAAAAGGCCGTGGAGGAAGTGGAGCTGGAGGGAAAAGTGGAAATCACCTCACTTGGAATTATGGAAAATTATTCTGAAAAGTATTTTTTAAATCAATAGTAAACATAGGTTGACTTCCTATGAATCCCAGGACTGTGCTGGGTGGGGCTGGAGAGAGGTACAAAGA
Organism: Eschrichtius robustus; assembly: GCF_028021215.1. Taxonomy (NCBI): domain Eukaryota; kingdom Metazoa; phylum Chordata; class Mammalia; order Artiodactyla; family Eschrichtiidae; genus Eschrichtius; species Eschrichtius robustus. Next base: position 41,511,791 of record NC_090838.1, read on the forward strand.
GAAATTTAAGAAGATATTTTTCCCTGATGAGACTCTGTTTGAAGAAAAGGATTTAGTTGAAGAAATTAGCAGTATATAATAAATATAATTAGTGGAGGAGGGGGAGGAGTAAAAGACAATCCACAAAGTCTTCCAGCTTTACCCTCCTCTCCCCTTCATCTTGGTATTTATAATTCATGCCCTCATAGGATCTCAGTACACTATGAGTATTGAGTCTTTCAGTTAGGGAATTCCCTGGCGGTCCAGTGGTTAGGACGCCATGCCTTCACTGCACAGAGCACAGGTTCAATCCCTGGTTGGGGAACTAAGATCCCGCAAGTTGCGGCCAAAAAAAATAAATAAATAAATAAAGTCTTTCAGTTAGAAGAAAGACTCATTTGTTTCTCTCCCTCCTTTATTTTTGCAGAGAATCCTGACCACCCACACATTCCAAGATTCTGTATTTGGTGCCAGTGAAGCTCACAAATGAATGACCTGCTCTTGTTCAATCCCAGTTCTCAATTTCTGGGAGAGAGAATCTGATTGTCTCAGCTAGGGTAATCAACTCTGGCCAGGGGATTCAGGATCACATAGTTTAAATTTGACCATGGTCGGTGGAGAACCAAACTGTGGCTCAGGGTTCAATCACTGGAGAAAAGCAGATGGTTTTTGAAATCAAAAGTTATCCCCAAAGAGTGTTTGCTACACTAAGTTGAATAATTTATGAGAAGAAAATTTCTATAAGGCCATCTTTTATCAGGAGCCATACATACTTCTTATTTCTCTCTGACATTTCCAGGAGAAATAAGTATATCATTCTGCAACTGAAAAGATACACTGTTTTTATTTTTCAGTTAGTGTGCATGTGTGTTTAAGACAAAATTCTTTCTTGACTTCCTTCTGTAGTAGAAAATGGAAAGGCAGTCAGTCCCAAGTCAGCTAGCTTCTTGTCCCTGACTCTGCCACTGTGTCGACAAAATTCTCTCGCCATATGCTCTCTGCAGAGTTTAGGCAGATCTGTATTATGGGGGAACCATATGTTGACTTTGCAATAGCATATTTTCTACTTTGCAGATTTGAGCCCACCATATTGTGGACACAGGCAGTGTCCTCAATATCTTTCATATGAATGCCAAGAGGGCATTAAATGTGTGTGCAAACGGTACAGCTAGATGTATGATTGCTTGATTTGAATAAGTGAATGTGGGTCCCTGACAGGTGGTTCCCTACCATGTTTAGGATCCCGCAGAAACATTTTAGAATTCCAAACCGAAGGAGAGGTCTTGCTTCGTTTTGGGTTCTTCACTAGACTTGGGTCTTTGTTTAAAGCTTCTTGCTTTTTCCCCATGGTTTACATTTTGAAGATGTTTGGAATTGACTTTCAAAATGGCAATTTCCTGGTGTTCTTGGAAGAAAAGTAGAAGACAGCTTACTCTAAAACTTCTTACATAGGAACATATTTATTATATATATATGCTCTAATAATTGTTATCTTTGTGTTAATGTGTCTAGTGTATATTTTCCATGTATTTGCATACTTTTAACTACAGTAAGAGAAATTTCTCTTTACAGAAATAAGATATTCTGTTTTGGTTAGGTGCCTAAAGCAAAATCACTCTTCTGTACCCTAAGGGGTGTATCTCATGAACTAGGGTGGATCATTGAACATTCTATTTGCGTTTTAAAGCAAAAAAGAAGGTAATTCACAGAGATTTTTTTAAAAGGTCTTTTTTAAGGTTTTTAGAGAACTTGTTAAAAAACACCCACAACCAAGGCACATTCCCTCTCTTGTGTCTTCTCCTCACGAAATGCTCAGACTGCCAATTTAAAGGAGAAACACAGTCAAGCCAGATAAAAAGCATCCAAATGAAGAGAAGGTTAATCATGGATGGCCAGGGAGGTGGTCCAGACAATCTGTAGATTCCTTTGGAATGACTGCATTTAGCCTTTTCTTCCCCAGGCCCCTGAGACAAGGCTGACATTCACTAGTCCCGAGACTCCAGGTAAAAACTGTGTTCATCCACAATTGGGAATCCTCCTCATGCCTCACTGTCAACCTTCTTCTGACCTAAGAGTCCTGGGAGGGGAGCCTGAGAAGGAGGTCTTAGGGACCCATAGATAAGAAAATAAGCAGAAAAATGAATAGAAATATGAAAACCTGGATGCCCTGGTTTAGCAATATTAAGTAGTAAGCTAGGTCTTCTGTCTCTTCATCTAATCCAAATAAATCCAGGAAGAGAAGTAATTTTTTATGTGATACCAAATGCAGTTTTTCAGCTTCATTTTTAGCTCATGGCATGACAGCCCAGTGAGTTGTCATGACAAACAAAAATGAGAATAAAATATAAATTTCAAGCTGTATAATTGTTTTTTAGTCCTCCCTTCTCCCTGTGTGATAACAAAAACTAGGCCTGCATTCTGAGTTATGCTTTGATCTTGGTGGCTATTCATAATTATCATAGCAAACAAATTGCCAGTGTCCTTATCTGTAAAGTAGAAATGATAATGCTACCTACTTCACAGGATTATTGTAAAGATTGAATGAGGTAATGGATATGTAATACTTAGCACAGGCTCAGGCCTATAGTAAGAGAGCAAAGAATGTTAGCTCTCCTCATGCTTATAAGTTTTGTTAGAAATAGGAATTATATACCTGTAATGTAAGTTTATAAATATATTCTATCAGGCAGAAGACTTGGGTTCTAGTATTGGCTCTGTCACTAAGAAACTAAGAGTCCTTAAATCAGCCACTTAACACCTCTGGCCTCAGCTTATAAAATGAAAAGTTTGGATTGGGTGATTATTAAGGTCACTTCTGGCCCTAATATTCTTCTGTTCTTCTGTTTGACTTTTCCATAGGAAATGTTTCCTACGATAAGACTAGCTGGGCTAGAGATCTGCTCTCCACAACATAGTTCTCTTTTTTAGAAATGCACAGATCAGGAGTGAGCTTTTCTTTGAGGAATCAGTTTCATGATCAGAACTGAGTATCACTTTCTTGGAAATTTCTGAGTCCAAAGGAGAAAAACTAAATTTCCTTACCATTGAATATTTTTAGAAAATAAATCTGGTATAACAGAAGTACTGAATAAGCAGTGGGGTCTGATGGAGGTACGTATCATATCCCAGGACTTACGGAGCAGTACAGCGGTGGCGGAAGGAGAGGGAGGGTTGAATTGGAGCAGATCTGGGTGGTAAACCAATAATAACATTCCTTCCATGATGTCCAGGCACCAAATCCAAGTTGATAGGTGGTTTTGGCAGTGAATGGAAGGGCCCAGGATCCCCAAAGGATATTGACAGAGGATAGTGATGGGAATGGGTTGGAGGAACATTTTGACCGGAAACCACATGGGCAGTGGCTTCTGTTCAGGAGAGTTGTCCACAGGGAGCTAACAGGCAGACATGAATGTGTTTCAGGGTCAAGGTAACACTAAGCAATAGCCCAGTCCTGCAAACTGGAGCAACATGGGCATGAGAGAGAGAAAAATTATAGGGGCGAATTCCTCAACTCCACTGATCGCCATTGTGGCAACTGAATCTGAAACTGCAAAAAGAGAAATCAATCTGGAGGCACCCCTTATATGAAGAGGCCACTCCAATGGGAGTCCTCAGGAAAAGCTCCATATACCAGAGAGTTGTCCAGGGCCATCTAAATATGGGGCTTGGGGCAAACAGATGGACAGGAAGATAGTGTGCAAACTGGCTCTGGGTTGGCCAGAGGAAGAACACCATAAAGCACTGATCTGTATCTGACCTGTGCCACAAGCCTGCCCTTTTGCCCTGAAGCCAGCAGAAAGTAGACTGAATAACATCTTTAACAGGCTCTTTGTATTCTGAATCAAGATTTCCAATAGCTCTGGAATTAAAACACTCGTGGTGACCCTGTCACCATTACCCGCATGTGAAGATCTCAGCAGGATGCTTGATGTCCAGGTTAAAACCAAGTAAATTCTGGGGAAAGCTAAAAACCCTAGTGTAGATGGTGACCATGAGAGAAAAGCAAAGCAGAGTTGGAGGCAACTCCAGGCAGAAATGTGGTGGGATGAAGGAGAAAAAGGAAAGGTAGAGGGATCAAATGGGACATATGCTAATCCTCCATTTCCAAAATAAACTTTTCACTCTATTAATATGGGGGGACAGTATGCCTCTCTGTACACCTCCATTGGTCATCCCAAAGGGAAACCTGCACCTCAGTAGACCCAGCCTGTTACATGGAGCCCATAGTAAGTCCTTCTATTTAGGGGAAAAGAGTATGGGAAGAATGGACTCATTAAATGGAGAGAAAACCAGAACCGTTTATATATCGATATATCAATCAATATCGTTCTTATCCATAAATATTAATACACAACCAGTGAACACCTGACATTTGATAAAAATAAAACCAAAAAAACAAGACAAAGGACCAAGATGAACAAGTGGAACAACTAAAAATAGGAGTGAAAACATTTAATTCATGGAAAAGAAAAGGACATTTTAAGAATTCTAATTAGTATCCACCAATTTAAATTAAGTTAATATAAATTTTAAGCGAATTAGATCCAAATAAACAAGAACAGGCTGTCATCTTGTATCTTATCAGATAACAAGAAAAAGTTCTTGAAAATGGAAAATATACTTGCTTCAAGACAAAACAAGGAAAATCACTGTTCTAGGAATCATGATTAAGAAAATACACCAAGATAAAGAACAAAACACACAGCTTGAAAAAAATAATAAAAGGTATGGAAAATCAATCCTGAAAGAACAATATCTACTTAATAGGAGGTCCAGGAAGGTAAAGCTATGTTAATAAATGGGAAGAAATTATCAGAGAAAAAAAATGAGCTAAGGTAAGGCCCAGAATGCATTCAGATTGAAAGGATCTGCTGAGTGCTGAGGAAAATGAAAGAATAGTTAATGTTTCCTGAGTTCTTTAAATGTGTTGTTTTAATTTTTCCAACAATTCTATGATATGTTTATTATTAACCTAAGAGTTAAATGCTCATCATTTTAAAACTGAATAAAGTGGAATATGATTCAGTTTTTAACTTACAGGAGGTCCCACAATTTAGTAGCACACCCAGCTTTAGAGCATAGTCTTGCCTGAGGGACTTTCCTCTTAGTCACAAATTGTGTATGTAGAGAGGAAGAAGACTCACACCTGGATAGATTGTTAGAAGTATCAAAGATATAGAGATGGCTTTAAAAGGCTTGCATTGAGCACATATGTTGCCAGTGAAAAGATAAGAATCTGAGTTAAATCAGTCTTTTTATTAACATAATTATGCTACTAGGAATTCTGAGTGAAAATGATTTAGAACCCGGAAATTACTTTGTGCCCCCAACCAAACTATCAATAAATTTAAGACAAAAACATATTTTAAAATCTGCAAAATCTAAAAAAGTTCATCTCCCATGTACCTATTTTTAAAAACAAAAAGAAAAATTAAATTATTGCAGCAAAATTAAAGAAAAATCCAAGAAAGACATGGGATTTAACAAACAGAAGTAACCTAGGGGTTCAGTGGACCCCCAGAATTATAGTTTTTCATAAAAACCAGAAAACATTGATTTACATGAGAATGAAGAATGCCTTCAAGAATATAGTAAATTTTAATTACTGGAAAAGTGGAAGATCTTAATATCTCTTCTACCAAAAATAAGAAAGAAAAGCAATTAAAAACTTTGCAAAAAGTGCAATGTGGTAAAATCATGGTTTTACAAAAACAAACTATAATTTTCAACTATTCTGACCAATTTTTTTTGGAGCATTGAGTAAGATAAACCATTGGACCTTGATGCTTGGAACATTCTTCAAGTGGCACAGATTTAGTGACAATAAGATTATATTACTTTTCCTACAGATACAGTCATACAACTTGGTTGTACAATTGATCATTCCTACACAATCGTATCATACATTCTAGTCAATGGTATTCAAGGTTTAGAATAAAACTAGACACACAGAAGACTCTGATATATTTACAGAGGAGAATATATATTATAAAACTTGGCAATATTAAATGATGACATAGATAACAGAGTTAGGAGGTAAGGAAGGGAGGGTATAGAGATGTGGGTAGGCTAATGTTTCTCATCTTACAATATGGGAATCCAGCTGATAGAGAGTAAAGGTGGTGGACTCAGAAATAAAGGATTAAGAATATTATTGAATATTACATTGATAAGTGTTAACAGAAGAATTTAAAGTAAGGTGAGTTGGAGAAAGAAGTGGAGAGAGGGTGGTAGGGTAAATGTGCATAACTCATCACATGTTATAGATGAGAATCTATAGAGTATCTAGAAGTGATAAATCAAGAAGCACTAATAACAAAAGAATTAAGAGCAAACATGGTTAAAAGTGGAGAAAGAGGAAGGAATGGGAGTCAAAAAAGGGAGAATTTGACTTGTCTTGTGAGTCTCTTCTGTGAATATATGTTTTATTCCTTTTCTGTGAGTGCCTATATTACATTTCCAACTAAATTTTTTAAAGGGCATGTAAGTACAGGTGCAAGAAGTCATAACTATATAGAGGCCAGCTTGATCACTCTACTTATTCCTCTTGGCATAGAGGTACTGTTAATCACTCCCTTTGTTTGATGTTTAACTCTTGAGATCTGCTATTGTCATTGAGTTTCACATATTTTAAATAACGATTTCATTTAATACTCATGCCCTGGAGAAAATATAGAAAATTGTAATTTTAGAAAATTAGAAAATTATATCAGAAAATAGGAAATTCTAAATTTAAGAAGAAAAAAAAAGCAGGACTATCCTAAATCAGTGATAAGGTTCTACATCAATACCAGACTGTTCCCTCTTCCATTTCCACTGCATCCTTCTCAATCTTGATTGAATTTGCTCTGCTGGCTTTCAGTCAGAACCACTCTAGAAGATTGATAAGGTTCTGACTCATGACCATTATTAAGGTTTTGGTCAATCTACATAGAATTTAATCATGTGCCACAGATAATTTTTTAAAATATATGCAGAGATATTTTTGTTGTTGTCATATGTATTTTTTTTGTTTTCAAAATAATACTATATCTAAGATATATTATTTGCATCAGGTCTGTACAGTTGAAGACTAATAGTACATTTTGTATTTGAAAAAATTCTGAGGGTAAAGGTTTATTTGTGGTAGTCTTAAAAACAACAAGAAATAAATGCTACACTGTATGCAGTGGCAACTATGGATGAATGTTTACTGAATATAGGCTTCATTATATTTTAAAGAAACATATAAACATTCAGTAAACATCTTATTTTATATGATGATCTTATGCCCATTAATTGTTCTAACAAACATAAAAAATTAGGTAGTCACAGGTTTTATTAATTCTTTGTTCTTCAATAAATTATTTTCCAGGGACAATAAGCTATAATGCTTAATTGTGAAATCTTTCTATAGTGTGCAGAAGAAAATAGCATGTTTTCAATGATTGCTGTAGAGTGATGCACAGAAAACATCTCAACATAGAAGTAAAAGATGGACAGTAATATGTATTGCCAACCTTACCAAAAATGTTTCTGATTCTTTAGCTTAATGAATGAATGACTATTTCATTATACTCGGAGTGGGGCTGGACAGCCACTGAAAAAATATCTGCAAATTTTGCTGGGGTGGTGACCAAGACAGAACCAGAGAATCTTGTTGAAATAAAGGATTTCCAACAGATTGCATCCCTTGGTGGAAATGTTCTGCCAAATCCACTGGAAAGATATGGCCCGTCTCTAAAGACTGTGAAGCATGGAAATAAGTATTCCAGTATCTCCAGCATTTGCATCCCACCAAGTCATCTCAAATGTCATACCCTTTTGTCTGATGTTTCTGGCATGTGGACTACTTATTCTGACAATTTCTCACCTCCTTTTTCTTAACTAGTGGGATAAATGGAGAAGTAATAGGGGTAGAAAAAAAGGAAATAGAATTAGTCAACCAGTTTCCAATGCGGTTCAAGCACAGAGCTATCAATGTCACAGAAAACATATATTTAAAAATATATATTAAAACTATTACCAGCAGCAGTGGATTTTCAGGTATGTAGTAAAGAGATGCACTGGATTCTAGAGATGGAATTTTCATAGCCTCCAAAATGAACAGGGCTCGGAAGAAAGATATTGGTTTTTTTTAACTTTTAGAAAACTTTTTATTGGAGTATAGTTGATTTACAATATTGTGATAGTTCCTGGTGTACAGCAAAGTGAATCAGTTATACATACACATATGTACAATCATTTTTAGATTCTTTTCCCATATAGGTCATTACAGAGTATTGAGTAGAGCTCTCTGTGCTATACAGTAGGTCCTTATTAGTTATCTAATTTTATATATAGTAGTGTGTATATGTCAATCCCAACCTCCCAATTTATCCCTCCCTCCCTTTCCCCACTGGTAACCATGAGTTTGTTTTTTACATCTGTGACTCTATTTCTGTTTTGTAAATAAGTTCATTTGTGCCATTTTTTAGATTCCACATATAAGTGATATCATACGATATTTGTCTTTCTCTGTCTGACTTCACTTAGTATGATAATCTCCAGGTTCGTCCATGTTGCTGCAAATGGCATTATTTCATTCTTATTATGGCTGAGTAATATTCCATTGTATGTATGTACCACATCCTCTTATCCATTCCTCTGTTGATGGACACTTACGTTGCTTCCATGTCCTGGCTATTGTGAATAGTGCTGCAGTGAACATTGGAGTGCATGTATCTTTTCGGTTTATGGTTTTCTCAGGATATATGCCCAGGAGTGGAATTGCTGGATCACATGGTAGCTCTATTTTTGGTTCTTTAAGCAACCTCGTTACTGTTCTGCATAATGGTCATACCAATTTACATTGCCACCAACAGTGTAGGAGGGTTCCCTTTTCTTCACACCCTCTCCAGCATTTATAGTTTGTAGGTTCTTTGATGCTGGACATTCTGACCAGTGTGAGGTGATACCTCATTATGGTTTTGATTTGCATTTCTCTGATGATTAGTGGTGTTAAGCATCTTGTCATGTGCCTCTTGGCCATCTGTATGTCTCCTTTGGAGAAATGTCTGTTTAGATCTTCCAGCCATTTTTTGATTTTTTTTTTTTTTTTTTGATATTGAGCTGCATGAGCTGTTTATATATTTTGGAGATTAATCCCTTGTTGATCACTTTGTTTGCAAATATTTTCTCACATTCGGTGGGTTGTCTTTTCGTTTTGTTTGTGGTTTCCTTTGCTGTGCAAAAGCTTTTAAGTTTACTTAGGTCCCATTTGTTTATTTTTGTTTTTATTTTCATTACTCTAGGAGTTGGGTCAAAAAAGATATTGCTACAATTTATGTCAGAGAGGTTTCTGCCTGTGTTTTCGTCTAAGAGTTTTATAGTCTCAGGCTTTACATGTAGATCTTTAATCCATTTTGAGTTAATTTTTATGTATGGTGTTAGAGAATGTTCTAATTTCACTCTTTTATGTATAGCTGTCCAGTTTTCCCAGCACCACTTATTGAAGAGACTGTCTTTTCTCCATTATATAGTCTTGCCTCTCCTTTGTCATAGATTAGGTGACCATAGGTACGTGGGTTTATCTCTGGACTTTCTGTCCTGTTCCATTGATCTATATTTCTGTGTTTGTGCCAGTACCATACTGTTTTGGTGACTGTAGCTTTGTAGTATAGTCTGAAGTTAGGGAGCCTGATTCCTCCAGCTCCTTTTTTTTTTGCAAGATTGTTTTGGTTATTTTGTCTTTCCATACATATTGTAAAAATTTTCGTTCTAATTCTGTGATAAATGCTACTGCTAATTTGATAGGGGTTGCATTGAATCTGTAGATTGCTTTGGGTAGTATAGTCATTTTGACAATATTGATTCTTCCAGTCCAAGAACATGGAATACCTCTCCATCTGTTTGTGTCATCTTTGATTTCTTTCATCAGTATCTTACAGTTTTCTGAATACAGATCTTTTGCCTTCTTAGGTAGGTTTATTCCTAGGTATTTTATTCTTTTTGATGTGATGGTAAATGGGATTGTTTCCTTAATTTCTCTTTCTAATCTTTTGTTGTTAGCGTATAGGAATGCAAGAGATTTCTGTGTATTAATTTTGTATCCTGCAAGTTTACCAAATTCATTGATGAGCACTAGTAGTTTTCTGGTAGCATCTTTAGCATTTTCTATGTGTAGTATCATGTCATCTGCAAACAGTGACAGTTTTTTTGGTTTTGTTTTGTTTTGTTTTGTTTTTAACAGTGACAGTTTTAATTCTTCTTTTCCAATTTGGTTTTCTTTTATTTCTTTTTCTCTCTGATTCCTGTGGCTAGGACTTCCAAAACTATGTTGAATAAAAGTGGCAACAATGGACATCCTTGTCTTGAGCCTGATCTTAGAGGAAATGCTTTCAGCTTTTCACTGTTGAGAATGATGTTTGCTGTGCGTTTCTCATATATGGCCTTTATTATGTTGAGGTATGCCCTCTTTCTGGAGAGTTTTCATCATACATGAGTTTGAATTTTGTCAAAAGCTTTTTTTGCATCTATTGAAATGATCATATGGTTTTTATTCTTTAGTTTGTTATCATGGTGTATCACACTAATTGATTTGCAGATATTGAAGAATCCTTGCATCCCTGGATAAATCCCACCTGATCATGGTGCATGATCCTTTTAATGTGTTGTTGGATTCTGATTGTTAGTATTTTGTTGAAGATTTTTGCGTCTATGTTCATCAGTGATATTGGCCTGTAATTTTTTTTTTTTTTTTTTTGGTGGTATCTTTGTCTGGTTTTGGTATCAAGGTGATGGTGGCCTCACAGAATGAGCTTGGGAGTGTTCCTTACTCTGCAATTTTTGGGAAGAGTTTCAAAAGGATAGATGTTAACTCTTTTCAAATGCTTGATAGAATTCACCTGTGAAGCCATCTGGTCCTAGACTTTTGTTTGTTGGGACTTTTTAAATCACAGTTTCAATTTCAGTACTTGTGATTGGTCCTTTCATATTTTCTGTTTCTCCCTGGTTCAGTCTTGGAAGGTTGTACCTTTCCAAGAATTTGTCCATTTCTTCAAGGTTGTCCATTTTATTAGCATGTAGTTGCTTGTAGTAGTCCCTTATGATTCTTTGTATTTCTGTGGTGTTCATTGTAACGTCTCCTTTTTCATTTCTAATTTTATTGATTTGAGTTGTCTCCCTTTTTTTCTTGATGAATCTGGTTAAGGTTTATCAATTTTGTTTATCTTTTCAAAGAACCAGCTTTTAGTTTTATTGATCTTTTCTATTGTTTTCTTCATCTCTGTTTCATTTATTTCTGCTCTGTTCTTTATGATTTCTTTCCTTCTGCTAACTTTGGATTTAGTTTGTTCTTCTTTCTCTAGTTGCTTTAGGTGTAAGGTTAGGTTGTTTATTTGAGATTTTTCTTGTTTCCTGAAGTAAGATTTTATTACTATAAACTTCCCGCTTAGAACTGCTTTTGCCATGTCCCATAGGTTTTGTATCATCGTGTTTTTGTTGTCATTTGTCTCTAGGTATTTTTTGATCTCCTCTTTGATTTCTTCAGTGATCCTTTGGTTGTTTAGTAATGTATTGTTTAGCCTCCATATGTTTGTGATTTTTACAGTTTTTTTTCCTGTAATTGATTTCTAATCTTATAGCATTGTGGTCTGAAAAGATGACTGATAACGATTTAAATTTTGTTAAAGTTACCAATGCTTGATTTGTGGCCCAAGATATGATCTATCCTGGAGACTGTTCCATGTGCACTTGAAAAGAAAGTGTGTTCTGCTGCTTTCAGATGGAATGTCATATAAATATTAGTTAAGTCTATCTGGTCTACTGTGTCGTTTAAGGCTTGTGTTTCCTTATTAATTTTCTGTCTGGATGATCTGTCCATTGGTGTATGTGGGGTGTTAAAGTGCCCCACCATTATCGTGTTACTGCCGATTTCCCCATTTATGGCTGTTAGCTTTTGCCTTATATATTGAGATGCTCCTATGTTGGATACGTTTATATTTACATTTGTCATATCTTCTTCTTGGATTGATCCCTTAATTATTACGTAGTGTCCTTCCTTGTCTCTTGTAACTGTCTTTATTTTAAAGTCTATTTTGTCTAATATGAGTATTGCTACTCCAGCTTTCTTTTGATTTCCATTTGCATGGAATACCTTTTCCATCCTCTCACTTTCAGTCCATATGTGTCCCTAGGTCTGAAGTTGGTCTCTTTTAGACAGCATATATATATATATGGGTCTTGTTTTTGAATCCATTCAGCCAGTCTGTGTCTTTTGGTTGGAACATTTAATCCATTTACCTTAAAGGTGATTATCAATATGTATGTTACTATTGCCATTTTCTTAATTGTTTTGGGTTTGTTTTTTTAGGTCTTTTTTCTTCCTTTCCTCTTTCTTTTCTCTTTGTGGTTTGATGACAATCTTTAGTGTTGTGTTTGGGTTGTTTTTTCTTTTGTGTGTATCTATTGCAGTTTTTTGGTTTGCATTTCCCATGATGTTTTCATACAGCAGTCTATATATATATATATATATATATATATATATATATATTTGCTTTAAGTTCCTGGTCTCTTAATTTCACATGCAATTCCCATTTCCTGCATTTGTACTCTCCTCTTCTCATGGTTGCTGATTTTGATATAGTTGTGTGTGGGTGATCTCCTACTACAACTTTATGTTTGCCTTTACCAGTAAGCTTTCCCATTTGTGATTTTCTTGTTTCTAGTTGTGACCGCTTTTTTTCCCCCTTCCTAGAGATGTTCCTTTAGCATTTGTTGTAAGGTTGGTTTGGTGGTGCCAAATTCTCTTACCTTTTGCTTTTCTGTAAAGCTTTTGATTTCTCTGTCAAATCTGAATGAGAGCCTTGCTGGGTAGACTATTTTTGGTTGTAAGTTTTCCCCTTTTCATCAGTTTAAATATATCATGCCACTCTCTTTTGGTCTGCAGACTTTCTGCTGAAAAATCAGCTGATAACCTTATGGAGAGTCCCTTGTATGTTATTTGTTGCTTTCAATATTTTTCTTTGTATTTAATTTCTGTCAGTTTGATTAATATGTGTCTCGGCATGTTTCTCATTGTGTTTATCCCATATGGGACTCTCTGTGCTTCCTGGACTTGGGTGACTGGTTCCTTTCCCATGTTAGGAAGTTTTGGGCTATAATCTCTTCAAATATTTTCTCAAGCCCTTTCCCTCTCTCTTCTTTTCCTGGGACCCCTATATGCGAATGTTGGTGTGTTTAATGTTGTCCCAGAGGTCTCTGAGACTGTCCTCATTTCTTTTCATTATTTTTTCTTTATTCTGTTCCATGGCAGTGATTTCCTCCACTCTGTCTTCTCTCTCACTCTGCTATTGATTCCTTCTAGTGTATTTTTCATTTCAGTTATTGCCTTGTTCATCTCTGTTTGTTCTTTAAATCTTTTATCTATCTCTTTGTTAAACATTTCTTGTATCTTCTCAGTCTGTGCCTCCATTCTTTTTCCGAGATTTGAATCATCTTTACTATCATTACTTTGAATTCTTTTTCAGGTAGATTGCCTATCTCCTCTTTATTTAGTTCTTGTGGGGTTTTTTCTTGTTCTTTCATCTGCAACATATTTCTCTGTCATCTCATTTTGCCTAATCTTCTGCGTTTGTGGTCTCCTTTCCACAGGCTGCAGGATCATAGTTCCTTTTGCTTCTGATGTCCACTCCCTGGTGGGTGAGATTGATCCTGGTGCTTCTGTAGGCTTCCCGGTGGGAGGGACTGGTGCCTGTCCTCTGGTGTGTGGAGCTGGGTCTTGTCCCTCTATTGGGCAGGGCCATGTCAAGGGGAGTGTATTGAGGTGGCTGTGAGCTTAGTATGACTTTAGGCAGCCTGTCTTCTGATGGGTGGGGCTGTGTTTTCTGTCTTGTTGGTTGTTTGGCCTGAGGCTTTCCAGCACTGGAGCCTGTACATTGTTGGGTGGGGCTGGGTCTTGGTGCCAAAATGTGGACCTCTGGGAGAGCTCACTCCAATCTATATTCCCTGGGGCATCCGCTACCAGTGTCCTTGCCCCACAGTGGGCTAGAATCTACCTTCACCTCCCCAGGAGACCCTCCAAGACCCCTAGGTAGGTCTAGTCTAGGTTCCTATGGAGGTACTGCTTTGTGCTGGGTCCTGTGCATGTGAGACCTTGTGTGTGCCCTCCAAGAGTGGAGTCTCTGTTTCCCCCAGTCCTGTGGAGCTCCTGCACTCAAGTCCCACTGGCGTTCAAGACTAAATGCTCTGGGGGTTTTTCCTTCCGGTTCCAGACCCTCTAGACTGTCTTGGAGGGCTATTTTTACATGCAAACATCCTTGTGTAGCCTGCGTGGGTTTAATATTTTTTGGTGTGAGGGCTGTTTTTTATAGTATAGATGTCTGCCACCTCTTTCCTCAGTGTATGATGGCCATTATCCTCTTGATAGGAGGTGTGACTGATGTTGTGGTAACCAGAACCTGCACTGAATATTGAGCAGGGCCTCCCCTTTGCACTGTAGTTGTCACTGCACTGTCAGGGGTGGGATCTGCTCCCTAGTTGTTGGAGTAGAGGCCCCCAGATCGGTTTAGCAGCTGTGTTCTGATCTGCGGTGTTAGGCAGGTGGGATTGAAGCACTCCCACTGGGAGAGAAGCCACTGAGTATTCCTCCTCTGGAGCTCTTCACCTGTGGGTGTGCTCTGTTGTGTCACCATTCACCCATTGTGCAAGCTCTCCAGTTACACTGTTGTTGGCACTGCTCTCGGCCCCACCTTAACCATGAGTATGCTGGCAGTTGGCCCTGGTGTCTCTCAGACGTTTTCACCAGGCCACCAGAATAGATCCACTGAATTCAGGTCCCAGGATTGCAGTAATCATGGATCTGGACCCACTGTGGGTGCTATGGGGGCAGCTCAGACTCTAGCCTGACCCAACCCCCACAGGTACATGCCCACAAAGTCTACAACTGCTAAAGCTAGACCCATCTTGGCTGCAGGAGTACTCCTTGTCTGTTCAGATGTTCTTCAGGTGCTGAGTTTACAACGCTGGTCTCGGGGGTGTCAGTCTGTGGTTTGTGCAGCTGTGGGGAGAGATTTCAGCTTTTTTTCTTTAGTTGCAGTCCCTGGGGCTCAGCTGTGGTTTCAGCCCCAGTTCTGTCTGTGGGCCACCCACAGAGATCTACTCCTGGAGCACACGAGTCCACCCCAGCAAGGAGGGGGCACGGAGAAGGCGGTAGCTGGGGGCACAAGAGAGCCCACCCCAGCAGGGATGGGGCACAGAGGAAGAGGCAGCTGCCGCCAGGGTTGCAAGAGCACCCACCCTGGTGGGAGTCCTTCCTAGTGCCCGGGGAGGCAGGGGCCGATGCATCAGAAGAGAGGCTGCAATGGTGCCCCTGCCCTTTGCACATCGCTCAACGACGGTGCTTTGCTTGTATAGCTGTCTGGGTTTCCTCCACAAGCATTCCTGGTTGCAGATTTCCTCGATCCCGTCCTTTCAGGCTGTCTGCTGGAATCCAACAGCAATCCTTTCCCTGGGTCTGCTCTCCAAACTCCACATCAGCACCCAGCCCCTCCCTGTCCACATAGGTGTACACACCTCTCAGGCTGGGGGGTGCAGGCGTGTGGCACAGACCATCTGTGTAGGTCCCACTCTGTCCTGCCTGCCACAGACCAGTGGCTGCACTCTCCTTCTGTCCCAACTTACCTCCCCGCTGGTGAGGGGGCTTCCCTGGATGCAGGAACCTCTCCTCTCCTTCAGCTCCCCCAGGGGAGCTCTTCCCTCTTCCTCTCACCTTCCTCTCACCTTCCTCTCACCTTCCTTTTCCCTTCTTTCTTTCGTCCTACCTGGTTATGCAGGGATCTTTCCTGTCCTTTTAGGTGTACAAGGTCCTCTGCTAGTGTTCAGCAGGTGCTCTGTGAGAATTGTTCCATTTGTAGATGTATTCCTGATGCATTTGTGGGAAGAGATGAACTCCACATCCTCCTACTCCCCCACCACCCTGACTTCTCCCCTCAGTATTGGGTTTTTTAAAAGGTATTGGTACAGAGAAAATTTTAATCTTTAAAACTAATTCATAGAGAATTTTAATGCATTTAGCATGCAGTCAGTTAATGTAACAGAAAATCTAGTGTCGTTTGGGTCAGTAGCTCAGGCACTCTTGTTTTAAAATGACATTATTAGAGTATGAGAGTCTGAGTCCTTTGGTGATGATGAATGCAATGATGAATCCTGAGTTTGCTTATCATTAGTCAAGGGAAAATATGTTAAAAATGCTTTTATCCTTAATTTATGATCAGGTATATCTTTATTTCCAAAAAATACTAGATGGTGGCATAAAAGAAAGATCTGGGGATCTCCAAAAATTCTCTCCTCTTACTGCACAATTCAAAAAGAGATTATTGAGTAGCCTTTGGATTATAGAAAATAAATACAATTGTATTTTGCATCATATAGTCTATGAATATAGCTGTTGGCTGAGGTAGCCCTATGTTGGAAAAGATCAAACTGCCAACTGTTGGAAAGAGTGGCTGCACTTAGTGTGTGGAGTTAGGTATGGAGAAAAGAGGAAACTCAGTCATTTGTAAGGGGAGGGTGCTGGCCCCAGAGGGCACTGAAGGCTTGGAGTAAAAGATCCAAGAAATAGGACTAGGAGAAAAAGGGCCTGGAAAGAAAAGCAGGTAAACAGTTGTCTGACAAATTCCCCTGAAACTTATATGGAGTAAGTATAACAAATATACTTTAGTATGTATACTAAATATACTTCAGAGCCAATATACAGGAGCACTGATTGTGAATTCTTGCAGTACAAGTCTACGTCTCAGAAAATGCCTTCTTTGTTAAATGAATGTGTATCAGTTCTGAGGTCCCTATGGTCTTTGTTAATGTCCTCATTTTTGTTCTGAAGATGAAAATTACAATCTTAATGTATTATTAATATTCTCAGTGTTTTGACCCATTGACAAACCTTCACTTTGTTTCTCCCATCAACTGCTACTGTAACACCAAGCCCCAAATCAAAGCTATCCATCACAGTCCAGAGTGGACCCTAATCAATGCCAGTAAATTTTAAAAGGCAGTGGCTATGGTACAAGATTATTAATTTTTAAACAGAAAAATAATACAGTACAAAACTGCAGCCCCTAGGGCCATGGTTAACAATGTTGACATTATGGTGCTTTCTTTAAGAAAAAATCATTACAGTCCCTTAAACATGAATTTGTTTTCATTAGAAATAAAAGACTACTACCTATATTTTCCATCAATCAACAAATATTTGTAGAATACCAGCTGTGTGTAAGATGAAGAACTAGGCATATAGTGGGTACCAGAAGGTATAAAAGAGCACAAAAGCACACAATTTTTTGCAAAGAGAAAACCTGGGGATAAAAAAAATTAACTTTATAAAAGAGATGATACAATTACTGAATGGCACATATAGACAGTGAACACTACAGTATCTGCAAGAGGGAAAGATTGATAACAGGCCAGGATGGTCAGGAAGTATTCAGTTGATCGACAGCCTGGTCTTGGTCTTGGATGATGGTCAGATTTGGATCAGCAAAAACATTAAGGATGGCATCACAAGCAAAGTTGGTGGCATGAGCAAAAATATAAAGGCAGGGCTATATAAGGAATGATTAGCAGGCAGTGAGGAAACCAGTCTGATTGGAGTGAAAGGATCATGAATAGGAAAACATGGAGATAACCTGATAAATATCATTTTAGAAGGAATGGTGAAAAGTCTCCAACTTCAGAATATCTAGCAGGAGATCCTGTCTGGATTTGTGTTCAATCTCATGAGGAATCATGGTCATGAATATTTTAACCTTTGTATTTCATCTGGCTTTACCATCTGTCTCTCCTTTTTAGTCAGTCGGTATAACAGCCGCCTCCACCATACACATATAAAAAAAGTTAAGTAAATAAATTAGTAGTTCTGGATAAACCATCAACCATATGGTCCAAGTACTTTGGTTTTGGGAATATGTATTTGATTAAGTGTTTAAGAATGACATCTGGACAAGCAGCAAAAACTCACAGCAGAGTGGCAGGGGATACTGGCCCTGGTGAGGGTTGAGTCTAAGTGTTTTAAGCATTTAAATAGTAGGTTATTAAGTGTGATCTGCCAACAACTTACTTTGTTCAAATTTTCTCTCTCTGATTGTTCCAAGTTCAGGCTGTTATGGTTAGTGCCCAAAGAGTCCACCCTGTTTTGCTTCTATAAAACCCAAGGAATATTCAGGATTTAATCTAAAATATCTTCTGTATTCATCTTAATTATAGCATAACTTTAACTAGATAATGGAATTTTTTTCAATCTCAAATACCTAGACTTTTTAAAATCATACTTTTAAGAAAAAAGGCAAATCATGTGAATATAAACATGCTATTTAGGGTTTTTTTTGTTAAATTTTATTCAATTTTTAAAGGATACTTTCTCTTTACAGTTATTACAAAATATTGACTATATACTCTGTGTTGTACAATATATCCTTAAGCCTATCTTACACCATACTTTGTACCTCCCACTCTCCCATCCCTATTTGCCCCTCCCCCCTCCACTGGTAACCACTAGTTCTATATATCTGTGAGTCATCTTTTTTTTTTTTTTTTTTTTTTTAGTTATATTCACTAGTTTGTTGTATTTAGATTGCACATACGTGATATCATAAAGTACTTGTCTGTCTCTGTCTGGCTTATTTCACTTAGCATAATGCCCTTCAATTCCATTCATGTTGCTGCAGATGCAAAAATTTCATTCTTTTTTATGGGTGAGTAGTATTGCATTCCATTGTGTGTGTGTGTGTGTGTATGTGTATGTGTATCACATCTTCTTTATCCTTTCATCTGTTGATGGGCACTTAAGTTGCTTCCATATCTTCGTAATTGTAAAAATGCTACTATGAACATTGGGGTGCATGTATCTTTTCAAATTAGTGCTTTTGTTTTTTTAAGGTATATATGGAGAAGTGGAATTGCTGGTCATATGGCAGTTCTATTTTTAGTTTTTTGAGAAACCTCCATACTGACTTCCACAGTGGGTTCACCAACTTACATTCCTATCAACAATGTAGGAGGGTTCCCTTTTCTCTGTATCCTTGCCAATATTTGTTATTTGTGTTCTTTTGGATGGTAGCCATTCTGACAGGTGTGAGGTGATATCTCATTTTGGTTTTGATTTGCAATTCTCTGATGATTAGCAGTGGTGAGCATCTTTTCATGTGCCTGTTGGCCATCTTCATTTCCTCTTTGGAAATATGTCTATTCAGTTCTTCTGCCCATTTTTTAATTGTGGTTTTTTTTTTTTTTTTTTGATGTTGAGTTGTACAACCTGTTTATATATGTTAGATCCCTTATTGGTAATATCATTTGCAAATTTTTTTTCTCACTCAGTAGTTTGTCTTTTCATTTTGGTGATGGTTTGCTTTGCTGTGAAAAAGCTTTTAAGTCTAATTAGGTCCCATTTGTTTTTGCTTTTGTTTCCTTTGCCTTAGGAGACAGCTCCAAAAAAATACTGCTGCGATTTATGTCAAAGAGTGTTCTGCTTGGGTTTTCCTCTAGGAGTTTTATAGTATCTAGTCTTGCATTTAGGTCTTTAATCCATTTGAGTTTATTTTTGTATATACTGTTAGAGAATGTTCTAATTTTATTCTTTTACATGCAGCTTTCCAGTCTTCCCAGCATGACTTATTGAAAAAAACTGTTCTTTCTCTATTGCATATTCTTGCCTCCTTTGTTGTAGATTAATTGACCATAAGTGCGTGGGTTTATTTCTGGGCTCTCTATTGTGTTCTGTTGATCTATGTGTCTTTTTTTGTGCCAGTACCACACTGTTTTGATGACTGTAGCTTTGTAGTATAGTCTGAAGGCAGGGAGCATGATTCTTCCAGCTCTGTTCTTCTTTTTCAAGATTTTTTTGGCTCTTAGGTCTCTTGTGCTTCCATACAAAATTTTTTTTTAATATTTTATTTATTTATTTATTTATTTATTTATTTATTTATTTATTTATTTATGGCTGTGTTGGGTCTTCGTTTCTGTGTGAGGGCTTTCTCCAGTTGCAGCAAGTGGGGGCCATTCTTCATCGCGGTGCGCGGGCCTCTCACTATCGCGGCCTCTCTTGTTGCAGAGCACAGGCTCCAGACGCGTAGGCTCAGTAATTGTGGCTCACGGGCCCAGTCACTCCGCGGCATGTGGGATCTTCCCAGACCAGGGCGCGAACCCGTGTCTCCTGCATTGGCAGGCAGATTCTCAACCACTGCGCCACCAGGGAAGCCCCATCCATACAAATTTTAAAATTAATTGTTCTAGTTATATGAAAAATGTCATTGGTATTTTGATAGGGATTTCATTGAATCTGTACATTGCCTTGGGTAGTATGGTCATTTTAACACTATTGATTCTTCCAATCCAAGAACACAATATATCTTTCCATTTTTTTGTATCACCTTCAGTTTCTTTCATAAGTGTCATAGTTTTCAGAGTACAGGTCTTTTGCTTCCTTAGGTAGGTTTATTCCTAGGTATTTTACTCTTTTTGTTGCAGTGGTAAATGGGATTGTTTCCTCAATTTCTCTTTCTGATCTTTCGTTGTTAGTGTATAGAAATGCAGCAGAGTTCTGTATATTAATTTTGTATCCTGAAACTACCAAAGTCATTGCTGAGCTCTAGTAGTTTTCTAGTAGTGTGTTTAGGATTTTCTGTGTATAGTATCATGCCATCTGCCAAAAGTGACAGTTTTACTTCCTTTTCAGTTTGGATTCCTTTTATTTCTTTTTCTTCTTTGATTGCTTTGGTTAGGACTTCCAAAAC
This sequence comes from Eschrichtius robustus, assembly GCF_028021215.1. NCBI lineage: Eukaryota > Metazoa > Chordata > Mammalia > Artiodactyla > Eschrichtiidae > Eschrichtius > Eschrichtius robustus. The sequence continues at coordinate 41,532,514 of NC_090838.1, forward strand.
AATATTGAATAAAAGTAGCAAAAGTGGACATCCTTCTCTTGTTCCTGATCCTAGAGGAAATGCTTTCAGCTTTTCACCATTGAGTATGATGTTAGCTATGGGTTTGTCATGTATGGCCTTTATAATGTTCCCTCTATGCCCGCTTTCTGGAGAGTTTAAATCATGATTGGGTTTTGAATTTTATCAAAACCTTTTCCTGCATTTGTTGAGGTTATCATATGGTTTTACTCTTCAGTTTGTTAATGTGGTGTATCACATTGATTGATTTGTGGATATTGAAAAATCCTTGCATCCCTGCAATAAATCCCACTTGATCATGGTGTACAGTCCTTTTAATGTAACTGTTGGACTCGGTTTGCTAGTATTTTATTGAGGAATTCTGCATCTATATTCATCAGTAATATTGGCTGTAATTTTCCTTTTTTTGTGATATCTTTGTCTGGTTTTGGTATCAGAGTGATGCTGGTCTCATAGAATGAGTTCAGAAGTGTTCCTTCCTCTGCAATTTTTTGCAATAATTTCAGAAGGATAGGTATTAACTCTTCTCTAAATGTTTGGTAGAATTCACCTGTGAAGCCATTTGGTCCTGAACCTTTGATTGTTGGGAGTTTTAAAATTACTGATTCAATTTCTGTACTGGTAATTAGTCTTTTCACATTTTCTGTTTCTTCCTGGTTCAGTCTTGGGAGCATGTACCTTTCTAAGAATTGTCCATTTCTTCTAGGTTGTACATTTTATTGGCATATAGTTGTTCATAGTTGTCTCTTATGATCCTTTGTAGTCTGTCGTGTCAGTTGTCATGTCTCCTTTTCATTTCTGATTTTATTGATTTGGGCCATTTCCCTTTTCACTTGGTGAGTCTGGCTAAGATTTTATCAATTTTGGTTATTTTTTAAAAACCTAGCTTTTTGTTTTACTGCTCTTTTCTATTTTTTTAGTCTCTATTTTGTTTATTTCTTTTATGATCTTTATGATTTCTTCTACTAACTTTGGGTTTTGTTCTTTCTCTATTTGCTTTAGGTGTAAGGGTAGGTTCTTTGAGATTTTTCTTGTTTTCTGAGGTAAGCTTGTATTGCTATTAACTTCCCTCTTAGAACTGCTTTTGCTGTGTCCCACAGGTTTTGGATCTTCGTGTTTTCACTTTCATTTGTCTGTATATATTTTTTGGTATCCTCTTTAATTTCTTCAGTGATCCTTTAGTTGTTTAGTAGCATATTGTTTAGCCTCCATGTGTTTGGGTTTTTTTACAATTTTTTTCTTGTTGATTTTTTAGCCTCACAGTAGTATGGTTGGAAAAGGTGCTTGGTAAGATTTCAGTTTTCTTAAATTTACTGAGGCTTGTTTTGTGGCCTAGCATGTGTTCTAGCCTGGAGAATGTTCCATGTGCACTTGAAAAGAATGTGTATTCTGTTGCCTACAGGTGGAATGTTCTACAAATGTTAATTAAGTTCATTTGGTCTGATGTGTTATTTAAGCCCAGTTTTCCCCTATTGATATTCTTTCTGGATGATCTGTCCACTGATGTAAGTGGAGTATTAAATTCCCCTACTATTATTGTGTTACTATAGATTTCCCCTTTCATGGCTGTTAACATTTGCCTTATATATTGATGTGCCCCTATGCTGGGGGCATGTATAGTTACAATTGTTATATCTTCTTCTTGGATTGATCCCTTGATCATTATGTAGCATCCGTCTTGTTTGTTGTAACAGTCTTTATTTTAAAGTCTATTTTGTCTAAGTATTGCTACTCTGGTTTTCTTTTGGTTTCCATTTGCATGGAATACCTTTTTCCATCCCCTCACTTTCAGCCTGTATGTGTCTCTAGATCTGAAGTGAGTCTCTTGTAGGCAGCATATATATAGGTTATTTTTTTTTTTTTATCCATTCAGCCACTCTGTGTATTTTGATTGAAGCATTTAGTCAAGTTACATTTAAGGTAATTATCAATATGTATGTTTTTATTGCCATTTTGTTAATTGTTTTAAATTCGTAGGGTTTTTTCCCTTTCTTCTTTTGTTCTTTTCTTTTGTAATTTGATGACTATCTTTAGTGTTACGTTTGGATGCCTTTTTCTGTTTTGTGTGTATATCTGTGGTTACCATGTGGTTTTTGTATAGCAGATCATATATATACATGATTGTTTTGTTTCTGATCTCTTAATTTCCAATGCATTTTTAAAAGCCTCCATTTATTCTCTCCTTCCCTCATGATTACTGTTTTTGATATCATGTTTTACATCTAATTTTTTTGTGTGTCATGTCCCTTAACGGCTTGTTGTGGATATGGGTGACTTAACTGCTTTTGTCTTTTAACCGCCCTACTAGCTTTGTGTGTGGATGATTTCCTATCTTTACTGTACGTTTGCCTTTACCAGTGAGCTTATTCATTTCATCTTTTTTTTGTTTCTAGTTGTGGCCTTTTCTTTTTCACCTAGAGAAGTGTCTTTAACAATTGCTGTAAAGCTGGTTTGGTGGTGCTGAACTATTTCAGCTTTTTTCTTGTCTGTAAAGCTTTTGCTCTCTCCATCAAATCTGAATAAGAGCCTTGCTGGGTATATTATTCTTGGTTGTAGGTTTTTCCCTTTCATCATTTTAAATATATCATACCACTCCCTTCTGACCTGAAGAGTTTCTGCTGAAAAATCAGCTGATAGCCTTGTAGGAGTTCTCTTGTATGTTATTTGTTGCTTTTCCCTTGCTGCTTTTAATATTCTCTCTTTATATTTAGTTTTTGTCATTTTAATTATAATATGTCTTGGTGTGTTCCTGTTTGGATTAATCCTGTATAGGACTTTCTGGGCTTCCCAGACTTGGGGGACTGTTTCCTTTCCCAGGTTAGGAAAGTTTTCAGCTATGTTCTCAGGCCATTTCTCTCTCTATTCTCCTTCTGCAACCCCTGTAATGTGACTATTAGTGCACTCGATGTTGTCCCAGACTTCTCTTAATCTGTCATCATTTCTTTTCATTCTTTCTTTTTGTTCAGTGGCAGTGATTTCCACTACTCTTTCAGCTCACTGATCCGTTCCTCTGTGTCATTTAGTCTACTATTGATTCCTTTTTTCACTTCGATTATTGTATTCTTCATCTCTGAGTGTTCTTCATATTTTCCAGCTCTTTGTTAAAAACTTTTCACTTTTTGCTCTGTGCGTCTATTCTTCTTCTTAGTTCTTTGATTATCTTTATGATTATTACTCTGAACTCTTTCTCAGGTAGATTACCTATCTCCACTTCACTATTTCTTCTTCTGAGGTTTTATTTTGTTCCTTCATCTGGAACATAATCCTCTGCCATCTAATTTTGTTGAAGTTGCTATTTGTATTTTTATGTATGTGGTAGGTTAGTTATGATTTTCAACCTTGGGGAAATGGCCTTCTGTAGGCGATGTCCTGTTTGTCCCAGTAGCACACTCCCCTCTTGTCACCCAATCTCTATACTCTAGGGGTTCCCCCTAAGAGGGCTGTGTTTGTTCTTCTGTTTTGGCGGGCTATGTAGGCAGCCTGGTAGGCTTGGTTGGTCCCTAGCCCGGTTGGTTGCCAGGCCCTGCCTTGTGTGGATGCTGCTGGCTGCCGTTTAATGGGACCTGGTCACTAGGTGACTGGCTGTGGAACCCTAGGGGGCCCTGGGGCTAGTGCTGGCTCACTAGTGGGCAGAGTCAGGGTCCTGAAGACTCCAGGGCTGTTGCTTGCCCACTGTCAGGTGAAGCCAGGTACTGAGGTTAGTGCCTGATTACTGGCAGGCAGAGCTGGTTCCTGGAGTCCAGGGATTCTGGAGCTTCTTTCACATGTTTTTTTTTTGGGGGGTGGGGTGTATGGTTCCTGCCACAGTTGGGTATGGGGTCCGGTGTATCCTGAAGCTTGCGTTGGCCTGCTAGTGGATAAGGCCAGTGCCCAGCTGGCCCCAGGGTAGGGTCTAGCTGCTGTGGCGGGCTAGGTCCACAGGCTGCAGATTGTAGTTTCTTGCATCCAGTGTTTGCCCCCTGGTGGGTGAGGCTGGTCTAGAGGCTTGTGAAGGCTACCTGGAGGGAAGGGCCGGTATCCACCCACTGGTTGGTGTAGCTGGGCCGGGCCATCTTAGAGGCTGTCTAGATGTGGCTGTGGGTTGAGGAAGTCTTTAGGCAGCTTGTCTGCTGATGCGTGGGGCTCTGTCCCTGACCAGTTAGTTGTTTGGCCTGAGACATCCCAGCACTAGTGCCTACAGGCTGTTGGGTGTGGCCAGGTCTTGGAGCTAGTGAGTCAAGATGGCAGCCACCAGCAGCAGTGTTCATGGAGTAAAATGTTTCCAAATATTGCTGCCACCAGTGTCTACGTCCCCATGGTGAGCCGCAGCCACCCCCCCACCTTTCCAGGACACCCTCCAAGACCAGCAGGTAGGTGTGGCCCAGGCTCCTATCCAATTACTGCTTTTGCCCTGGGTCCCAGTGCATGTGAGATTTTTTGTGTGCTCTTTTAAGAGTGAAGTCTCTTCACTCTTATACTGCAGGACCACCCCTCTTTTCTTCTTTATGTCTTTAGTTGTAGAAGGTCTTTTCTTGTAGGTTCCATCTGTTTCATCGGTGGTTGTTCTGCAGGTAGCTGTGATTTTGTTGTGCTTCTGAGAGGAGGTGAGCTCAGGGTCTTTCTAGTCTCCCATCTTGGCTGTTCTCCCCTTGTTTAGTATTTGGTGAACAACAGCAACTTACTATATCCTGGGCTCAGTACATACTAAACTCATTCTCCTGTACTTATTTTACCTAGAGCATTGATGATTGGAATTGATGTTCAGAATGATGACTCCAAGAGCCTTTAGGACTATTTATCATCAAATAACTATTCAATCCCTCATGGAATGAATGAAGGTTCAGAAAGTTGGAATGGCTCTCAACAACCTGTAATTCTTTCAGATACCTTACCTTTCATAGTTTCACTACTTTCTCCTATGCAAATGACTTCTTTACTTACATCCTAGTCCTGGCTTCATTCCCAACTCTCAGTTCCACATTTCCACCTGTCTGCTGTCTACCATCTCCAAGCTTCCCTCTCATCACAGTAAATTAAGCAGGCCAATTGTCTGCTGATTGAGAAATAGGACAAATAGGAGTATGTTATAATATCACATGGTGATTAATGCTGTGGGTGGTGCTAATTTTAGATAGGGTTGTCAGAGAAGGCCTCTTAGATAAAGCGCCAAGGTGTGAACATAATAAGAAAGGCATGGAAATAACTAGTAGAAAAATTTTCCAAGCTGAAGAAAAATGTCAAGAGCCCTGAAGTGGAGTATATTTTGTGAGTTTGACTAAAAGCAAAGAGGCCAGTGGGAAGGAAAACCAGTAGTTGGGTAGTACTGCCTCTATTAAATCTATTTTTTTAATTTTGAGGTATAGTTGACTGACTTATTATATGTTTCATGTGTACAACATAGTGACTCAATTTTTAAATGTTATACTCTATTTACAGTTACTGTAAAATATTGGCTATATTCCTATGCTGTACAATATGTCCTTATAGCTTACTTATTTTACACATAATGGGTTTTACCTCTTAGTCCCCTGTCCCTATTAAATCTTATGGGAACTTGGTTTGATCCTTTCTTCTTCTTTCAAAACATCAGTCTCATAACACTTTTACACCGACCTTTCAGAGTCTTCTCGTTTTCCTTAAACTGCTCTGTCCCCGCACTCTGTGCGTTAAACCCCAACTCCTAACATCTTCTTAATGAAGATTTCTCAGTTACTCCCACCCGTATTGAATGATTCCTTTCCTGAATTTCTGCAGAAATATTGGCCTTCAGCACACACACTTTAATACAATGAACAGTTTTCATATACTCCCATTTTCTCTACTCACATTGTGAATTCCTTAATGCAGATACACATCTATCTTACTCTATTAATTTAGAGAAAGAAAAGAGGATTCATACAACTTATTGATAATACTTACATACTACTGGGTACTATATAAGATTACTTGAATAATACAGAGGAATTACCTGTTAACCTTTAATTAAATAGAAACATGATTCATCACAACTCTGTATTTATTGAAAACCTCAAATTGGTAGAAATTTAAGAATGTTAAAATCCCTTTGAGTAAAAGAAACTGGAAATTGCCATATTTGTATTATATATATGCTATACATATTTATTTATAACCATCTGTGACATATACAAACACATTTATACAAACTTGATATTCACTGTAATACTTTTCCAAATAAGGATATTCAACATTTATTAAGCATTTGATAGCTTTCAAAGCATATTCACATGTTATCATGTATGAGTCTCAAAGCAGCCTGTGAATTACGAAGCAGGGTATTGTTTCGTTATTATTCGAGAAGTTAAGTGACTTGTCAGAGATCATGCACCTGGCGAGTGTCAGGCTATACAGTCCCTAAGCCATTGTTTTTTCCACTGTAAGCCAGAAATGATCTAAAGGTCTGCGTTTCTTCTGATTATTCCATCATTCTGTCTTTTATATTGAGAGAGAGAAGGAGAGAATAAGCAAGGGATGTGGGGTTAGTTGAATTTTGAGCAGGTTTATTTTAGATAATATTTACAAACAGTATCTGTAGTGGATCAGGTGTGCAGTTCTTATAAATGGAACTGAATATGGAAAACCCAGTTGCTGGCACATACAGGCACTTCATACCTGTTGATGAATGAGAGTGTTGCCAAATTTTTCTAACTTGAGTGCTTTTGTTTGTTTTTTTAGAGAATTCACTTATCTTTTCCCACCTTTGACGGGCTAAAAATCATCACATACAAATTTAAGGGAAAAAAACCCTATATCTACTGAGGTTTTATGAGGGAGCACAGAAAACATGCTTTTGATTACTGCCTAACTGCATCATGTCAAACATTGTGGTTACATTCTAGAAATTAGCAATGTCAATGTGGAATTATCCATGCACTCCTTGGCATCAAGATGCAGCTAATGTCAAATTAAAGTAGCTAAGCGTGATGGATGATAATAAAGAGGAGACTTGGGGGAAGCTGTTTATGGGTTGTTCTCAGAACTGCCTAAATAAAAAAGAAAGAGTACGCTCACATCGTCATATACTATACATCAAATTCACAGTCACCAATATTTGATAATTACGTGAATATATCAACCAACTTAGAGTTGTAAAAACGTCTCCCATCCTTGGGGATGCTGCACCCTGTTGTTATCATTTAAGAAGCTTTCCAGTGGAACCATTTAATACAGATTGCTGATAAGTAAGTTGAGGCCCAAGACCGGTGATTATTAACATTCCTCTTTGTCCAGCATATGTAGTTTCGTTATTGGGACCCATCATATATCTTGACATAACATTGATATTATTTTTTATAGGGTCCGGGAAGTTGATTACAAAGAACCTCTTATCTCCTGCATACTCAACCCGTTTTCAGCAATATTGTCAGTCCTGAACACCACAGCCATTATTTCCTGTGGCTTCTGCCCTTTCACTCTGCAGCACAAAAATAGGTAATTACTTTTTTACTTTACTTTTTATATGTTTACAAATTCTAAAAACAATAATGACTTTCAGGTTAGGCACCACTGGCAGTTTAAGTAACCCCTTTTAAAAGGTCTGTGGTTGTACCTCAGGGCCTTCGCCAATTCGATAGGTCATTAAATTCCTGAAAACACTATTTTCACTTGACATCATGGCCTCTGTGGAGAATGTGAGCTGTTGGTACATTCTCCATCAAATACTTGAGAGTAACTTCTGAGCTTGTATCTTGATCAATAACTTGGGATAGATTCACATTTGATATCATGACATTCAGAAATTTCCTAAGTCACTAGAGCTCTCATCTGAGCCCTTAATGAAATGTGATCGTCTATCTATTGATTGATCCATTGATATATAGATCAATCAATCTACCCATCTGTCATCTCTGTGATTTCTTTTTCACCTGAAACCAAACTGGATTGCTGTTTGTACAAAAGTTTTGGAGATGGATGTTTTTAAAGTCCTTGTCTTAGTCTGCCCAGGCTGTCATAACCAAATACCACAGACTAGTGGCTTAAACAACAGAAATTTATTTGTGCATAGTTCTGGAGGCTGGGAGTCTGAGATGAGGGTACCAGTGTAGTTGGCTTCTGGTGAGAACTCTCTTACAGGCTTATAGATGGCAGCCTCCTCGCTGAGACCTCACATGGTGGAGAGAGAGAGCTCTTTGTTGGCTCTTTTCGTAAGGACGATAATCCTATTGGATCAGGATCCCACCCTTATTATCTTATTTAACCTTAATTACTTGTAGGCCTTAGTTCCAAATATAGTCACATTAGGGCTTCAACATATGAATTGGGGGAGGGGGGGAATACAATTCAGTCCATAGCAGTCCATTATAGTTTTTGCACTTCAAAATGTTAGTTTATAAGTATGAGAAAAATATCCACAGACAGCATTCTGAAGAAAGTTAAATTTTCTTCTCACAAACTGAGATGAAATTCAAATCTGTCGGTCAGAGGACAGCTCAGTTACATCTTTGTTACACTGCACAAAATGTAATCATTTTTCCACAGTCACAGAATTGTTCTGTGTAAATTTGCTTCAAAATATTACTTATGGCTTGCTTCTATCAAACTCACCATATAGGAAATTTAAATGCACAAGTGAATTTCAGGGGGACTTTGAAGATGCATGTTACATATAAAATTACATTAAATATACACAGGGAGAGATAGGATATCATTTTAATTGGATGTGTAAAACTATCTACCTACCTATCTATATCCAGAGGACATTTGTACAGATAGATAAAGTATGTCAAAATGTGCCCTGAAACTCTCATAAATTACACGACCCAGTATGGTGAAGAATTTCGTATAAATATATCAAGGTTTAAGAAAAATGATTTTTATAAATTCCAGGATTTAAAAAGTTATAAAATTAATAATTGTGATATGTTAAAAACATGGTAGAATTTTTCAAACTGTGTACTCTACAGTGCCTTAAAAATGGCACTTGAGTTAGAAAAAAATAGAGCTAATTGACTTATAAATAACAGTTAAGAGACATATTTATAACTGACAGTTATGAATGCCTTGTACTCTCTCTCCTGGCATTTATTAGATGTTATCTAATAAATAGTGACAGTGTCATGGAGACAAAAGATTCAGATAGACCTGAATATGAATTCTGGGTCTACCAGTTGATTTGCCATATGATTGTGGACTCCTCACTTAACTTTTTCGTAGAGCTTCTGGGTAGATTAAAGTACCTAATAACACTGTGCCTTGCACGTAGTAGGTATTGGCTATATATGTTAGTTCCCTTTCTTCCCTCTCTCTGTTACTATCACACTGAATATAATACAAAGCCATAGTGTAGATTAAAGCATTTAGGTCATCAACAGTGCTCACATACATGAGCTCAGACCACCTGAGCCTATGGCTATAAAAATAGATAGATAGATAGAATTACCTGGAAGGTATGGGTCCTGTCAACAAAAAATGAATCAGTTTATGTAAGAAAGAAATGGAAAATTTTATTCGAGGCAAATTTGAAGATTATAACCCAGGAAGAGCATCTCAGAAAGCTCTGATAACTCTTCTGCCCGTTAGAAGTCAAGGTACAGTAATAATACAAGTTTTTTGAGACAGAAGGCTATACGTTAAATGACGTATTATTAACAGTTTACATACTTCAGATCTTAGTGGCCCCTTACAAAATCAAGAAGGAATGCTATCTTTTAAGGAGCTGTCTGTCTGGTTGATGCTAGGAGAATGTTGCTCTTTATGCTTGAGCAGGTATGTTTGCTGATGATGGGGGAGGTCAATGCAATGCAGATACACAATGCGTAGTAGGGGGGAGAGAGGCGGCCAAAGGGCAGAGAGAATTTTAAGTATTGCTTATCTTGCCATAAAATATGGATTTCATTTCACAACGTCCCCCTGTTGATCATGAATCTTTCAATAGAAAGCACTAGGGGATCAAATATTTGGCCCCTTGAAGTCAAAGCGGCTGCTTGCCTGCTGTAGGGTCCATCATGTCTCTCGATACTGGGGCCCAATAGCCCGGTTCTCTCTTTTTGTCGAGGTTATACTAGCAGAATGTTCAGCAAGGACTGACAGCCAAGTCTAGGTTATCCAATAAGGGACTTAAGACAGTTTTCCTTGCATGTGCATTATGTATGCCCATTATTGTATAACAAACTGTAGATGTGATCTTTAATTTCAAGTCATTTAGACATCATCATCTTAGTGTGAGATACAGTGTGAAAGTCAAAAGCCTATCAATCACCTTGTAAGTTCTACAAACTGTAATTTAAATTGGTAGTAGGAGCAACAACATCATTTTCCTATTATTTCCCCTAAACGTGGAAGAGGGTTGTTCAGAGAAGAAATTTGACACTTCAAATAGTGTGGCCAACTGGTCATACCACTGGAAAAACTGACTGATGATAGGTGCCAGAGTGCTCACTTTACAGATTACCATCACAGACTGACAGGGGCTGTTTCCAGGGCTACCCATTGGTGACCTTGAGCCCAAGGGAAATCGATTATGTATCTATCTATCTATCTATCTTCCTAACCAACCTGGGGAGAACTAGGGTCATAAACTTGTTCCATAAATCCATTAGGTCCAGTTAGGAGCTATGCAATATTCAACATCTAATGAAAAGGAGTATTTATGGCCAGGTTCAAAACAGGCATCATTAATTGGCCAGGGTCTCATTTAGTGATATTGGTGGTAACATTAGCTTGCGTGATGTAAAGTTTCTTTCTTTTAAAATATAATACAATCTCTGAGGACCATCACTTACTTAGAGTCTTGGCGAGGAGAAATCCACCAAGGCAACCTGGGAGTACTAGACATAGGTGACTGGCCACAAAGTCAGCAATTAGACTGATTTTTGAAACTTTCATATGATTGAGCCCAAGAAATACATTTAGCTCATAAGCAAAAAATGTGAGCAATTGTCAAAGTAGAGAATCTTGGGTCAGCTGTCTACTTCAGATGTTGTCTTCTTCTTGTCTGGTAGTACTGGTCTTAGTTGAAGTCAGATGTCAGAAACAGGAGTTGTAGTTCATTCAGGAGAGGCCTGATAAGGTCCCTTCCAACGTGGCCATAAACAGTTCTTTATCTGATATCTTTTCCAGTATGCGTAATCTCCTGGTTGCAGGTCTTGGCACATCTGATTTTCATCCAAAATTATATTACTGTGATAAATTTCAGAAACTTTTAATGACTAAACTTTACAAAAAGTTATCTGGGAATTGCATCTTAGCCCGTAAATACAGACCTCAATTAACAAAACTAGGACTTAATATTCACTGAAACATAATCTTTTTCTCTCTAAAATTACCTGTATTTCTACCAATTAATTTGTTTGCAAAATAAGTCTGGTTAATTGAGACTCTTTAAATTGGCTGTGCTGGAACTTTCCATAAAGAATCTCAGATTACACTTTAAAACCTCAAGGCCAGGAAGAATGTACCAAGTGTGTCATAGATTGTGCCTTTGGTATCTGTAGATTTGGGTGAATACTTCTCTTCTCGAGGTCCCCAAAATACCTTGAGATTCCTGCATCTGTTTGTTAGGAGGTGGCCTTCCTTATATACCTGAGAAAGCTGCTGGGAACCTAAGAGTTTCCAAATTCTGGAGGGATCAGGTAGAGAGAGAGAAAAGATAAATGTTTCAATTTTACTTACAGAAGTATAATTTAAAGGTTTCCTTATACCTAGAAAACACAGATTAAAAACCAATAACAACATTTCGGACAAAAACCAAAAATTATAACCATATTCATACGTTTGCTTAGTCCTATGTGACTAATCCTTGATCTTAATCTTCTGTTAACAGTTTTACGAAGCCATCAGGTTTTCCATTAGAATTCTTTAATTTCTTATCCAGTTCAGTGGTATGATCTGAAAGTTATCAGAAACCTGTACTTGTCAAAAAGCCCTTGCTATGAGTCTTCTTGAAGATGAAGCATTTTGCAAAGAGGATCAGAGTACAATGATCACTGTCTGTAAATGACAAAAGACTTAAAAAGTCAAGGTTAAAGACTGATTACAATGCAGTTGAAAAGAGACTTGGTTGCTGCTGTGACATACAACATTTGAGGTAATTACTAAAATTATGACTGATACCATTTACCATGATATACCAGAGTCTAGGAGTTCATATAATTTCTCGTATGTGCACATTCACACTGTATACCCATAGGATAGAATCTAAGAAGTTTTATCACCACTTATTTGATAATGCTTCCCATGTCATTTAACATACCAAATAAGCCTAATTAGTTTAATATTCTTCTCTCTGAGATGTAGAGAAAAAACAAATATGTCGAGGTTTCAAGGACCCTTTGTAAAACCTCAAAGGTAGCTAGAGGTCGAATGAACTTCATTTAGAATTCGATCTTTGGGAAGTTTATCAAAAATATCGACGTTTTAGAACACTTGATCAAATAGAATCACAAGTCGCTGTGAAACAATACCCATTCACTTAACCAAATGACAATAAAAGACCTCAGTGACAAATACAGATCACTTCAAGGCAAAGACCCTTCACACAGTCTCACACAAAAGAAGTTCAATATTTTAAGAAAACTTTGTCTTCTTAGAGAGAAAACTAAATTCAGGTTTCGTATGACTTTACCCATAAAATTCATTTTCTAAATTAAATTCAATCTTACCTTAGCCAATTCTGACCATGTACAAAACTCTCTGTGTTCTTCCTCCACACATCTTCCGTAACTTTCTGTATCCTTATTAATCTGTCCCTCACTTCCCTTTCCATTCAGAAACAGCCAGCTCTAAGAGAAAATCACCTTTTTTTAACGAAATGCATTTCCATTACTCATACTTTTTTTTTTTTTTTAAGGAAAATACACACCCTACTTTCCTTGCGTACTGAAGTGTTTCCCCTTATAAGTCTTAACCTTAAAACCTTAAACTGTCATACCAGCATTTCTTGACTGGCACTTAGGAATGTATTTCATAACCTCTAGAGCTGTACACCTTCTCATAGAATTTCTTTCCTCAGTGTGGTACAAGATATGTGTCTAATGAACCCAAACATCTTTAGTTTCTCATAAGACAAAAGTAGGTAAACTTAGACCTGCCCAGATATTCATGTTCCCGTATTTTATCCTAGTTGAAATGACCTGGATAGTGAATGAATTCTTGTAATTTAACTTAGTTTAGTTTCAAGTTACCAGAATCTAGAGAGATACTATCCTTAAAGCAGATTTTCCCAAAACACAAATATTCCAAAGAGTTTACCTCAAAGCTCTTAGATCATTTACCTCTATTTTATTTACTTAAAAGTTTTGTCATATTGGTTTTTTTGCTGACAGACTTTATAACAAGGAATAATAAGGTCTTATTTGATTTCTAGTAAACCTAGGTACAATAAAAGTATTATACTTAATGCTGATAACTCTACAGACATGTCTATATTAATCAAACCAACAAGCTTAAGGTAACTTTAATACCAGATATTAATTCAGTCCTGAATATTTCCCAGATCACGTGAACCTGAAGTTCATTTTGGCAAGTTTCTTTTGTATTTCTGAGTATTTCTATAGCACTTAATTTCCTTTAAGCCAATTAACTAGAGCGCTTCTACAGATCAATTTTGGCAGTACCACACATCTACAACACACATACAGATTTGTACAAACACACAAACACAGAGACCTCATAGTTCCCATCCCCAAATTTCAGCCATGAATCAAGTACAACAATATAAAACCCATCAGTTACAAAAGAGATTGGATTCAAGTTGGGTTTCCGGCAGATGGAACAAATCAAGGTCACCTGTCTAGATGGCTAAACCCTTTTTACAAATATTTATGGAAAAGACACTTAAGATTTCTATTTGTCTCTGCCAAATCAAGTTCCAAATTCCCTACCCCATTATTTCCTGAAATTTGTATTTTAAAAAGATGGTGGAGATAAGGGTTCCTGGAGAAGACCCGGTAGAACATTTGCATCTCAAAGGCATAGGAGGAGAAAAGCAAGTTCCCCCTAGGATGACTTTGTTCCCTTAAGGCCAGAAAAAAATCTTTTCCTCAATACTTACAAGCCTCTTAAGATAAGTAGGGGAAGTTTGGGGAGTAGTAAAAGGATTGGCGGGCTTTGGATTATTTCTGGAGCTGCACCTCTGGTCCTGTAAATACTAGATTTGTAAAAACAAGGGGAGTTGGTTTTTTCCTCGAAGAATTGGGTGGCCACCTCAGTGTATCAAAGGACTGACACACCCCTTCACCTATAATGGAATAGTTTACTTTCCCTCATTTAGCTTAGAGGAGAGGGCCCCCACCAAAAAAAATTCCTATCAGGGCTCCAGATATCAGCTATATAGTCAGTTTAGTCAGACCGGTGGCCTTCCATTTTGGTAATCCATTTACAAATACTTTTGAGGATCCTCCCTGGACTTAAACTCTGTAGTACAGCCCTCAGTTAGGCCTTTGATCTGAAGAGTCTTGCCTACCGCCTCACGTGGTCCCTTTTCTAAAGGTAACCACTTAATAATAGTCCTTTTAGAGTGGAAAAGCAATTCAGAAGATCATTACAATGAGTACTCAAAGAAAGATAGAGGGGAGCAGCAGTTAAAGTTTTAGGTACCTTTTAATATCATTACTCTTTCATCAGCCTTCTACAACAAATCTTTCAATAAGGCGATTTTGGACTTTTTGAAGCCTTTTGGGGCTGCCACATACCAATTAAAATAGGTATGTGAGTTTAAGATGAGAGCTGTCTAAAATTTTAACAATTTAGATGTTTCTCAAATTCAAAAGATCCATGGAGATAGCCCTACATATATTTTCCCCTGCTATAGTAATTTTAGAAAAGAGAAAAACACCACTGTTATTTCCAGTAGACCCTGCAGGCACAGATCCAGAAGACCACTGGCTTTAACTGCACACTCAAAATTGTTTGGGAATGTCAAAATAACCCCACCTTGGCCATTTCAGGGCCCAATTTTCTTTAGTTCCCAATTAAGTACTTGTAAGCATACATAAACCCAGCCTGTATTTCCATAGGTGACTTGTTTGCACGGGAGCTGTTTGACCTTTGAGGCACAATTTCCCAGTATCAACTTCATAGCTGAATTCAAATATGAGATATGATCTGAACGACTTTCTGAGGACAGTGTGGTGGATCGCACGTGTGCTGCTTCTGAGTCTGGCACCCCCAAGGAGTTACCCTTGGGTTGGTTCAACTTCTTTTACATGGCTCGGTTTCTCCCTATGGGAACCTAAAACCGTCAGAGGTGCTCAGAGTGCTAGAGTATCAGCTTCTGTCGTGCCTTCCCATTTGAGTGGTACTTACTTAATGGTCGCGGTGGGTCTCCCCTATAGGGCCGCTGCATGTCATGAGGATTGATTCTCAGACACTTCCGCAAGGTCCTCAGTCGCCTGAGGATACCTTGTGGCCAGAAGGAGCAAAATGGCCCTTTACTCTTCAGAGCTGAATAATTCAGTCTCTCATTTCACTAGCAAAAGTTTTGTTCAGACCATGTATCAGCTCATTTTTTTCGATTTAAGGCAAATTTAACATAAACCCAGCCACCTATGTTTCCCTGGGCCTCTGCCCAGACCCCCTAGGCCCTGCCTAGGTAATGCACTGGTGCCCCTTAAGACTCCAAGTATTAAGTGAAAACCAGCTCAAATAAAATTTTTAGGATCATCACCCAAATAATGAGGTCCAAATATCAGAAGAACTCATGGGAACACCTAAGGAGTACCGTGAAGCCGGTGAGGCTCAGTGGGCCCGTGCTGGTACCAAGCGCCAGTTTCGGATAGACTCCAGGCGTCCTCTCGCCGGTGTCTCTGATATCCTGCCAGCTGCACCAAGCATATGTCGATGAAAAATTAATCAGTCGATCTAAGAAAGAAATGGAAAGTTTTATTTGAGCCAAACTTGAGGATTATAACACAGGAAGAGCATCTCAGAAAGCTCTGAGAACTGCTCCACCTGTTAGAAGTCAAGGCACAGTTATATAAACTTTTTGAGACAGAGGGCTGTACATTAAATGACATATTATTGACAATTTACATAATCCAGATCTAAGCAAGCAACCCCTTACAAGGTCAAGAAGGAATGTTTCCTTTTAAGGAGTTGTCTCATCGATGCTAGGAGAATGGTGCTCTTCACTGCTGAGCAAGTATTTTTGCCGATGGGGAGGTTTGGTCGATGTATAATGCGGATACACAAACCACAGCAGCAGGGAGAGAGGAGGCCAAAGGGCAGAGAAGACTTTTTTTCATGTTTAAATTTTTCTTGTCTTGCCATAAAATATGAATTTTATTTCACAGTCCCTTTTATAATCTGCCCATGACAGCTATTCTGGCCTGAATGGGGACAGCTCACTACCAGCCTGGGCCCCTTGCCAACTAGTCACCATGTCTAAATGTGAGCCTCTGTTGCTCTAAGTAACTGGCCTTCAAGGAGTAAAAGAAGTGGAATCAAAAGAGTAAAGAAAAGTCAAGAAGATTGTCAAAGCTTAAGTGTTCTCATCCTGGTCTAGAGCATGCTGATTAGGTATCTAAATAAACAGTTATAGCCCTGATGATATACGTGAACAGGTGGGTTCCTGAAGTCATTGCAGAGGCCTTAGCCCTGGCAATGTTTAGTGCAGGAGAGGAAAGGGTACTGTATTTGTTCCAGGGCAAATGAAATTTTCCCCAAAATCATACCTCACCTAGTCGGTTATTAAGATTTTGGAAGAGAAGGAAAACTTTTAGTAAGCTGAATTTTGCTTTGTGGAGGGGGAAGGATGAAACTGAGCCATCTGAAAATACACATTTTATATCTTTATGGAGCTTTTCGTATATAATAAACAGTGAGGTAGGCACTGGAAAGAAAATGCTGAATAAAATGGCCATGGTCTTCAGCCCTCAGCCAACTCACAGTCTATAGGGATGACATACTTTTAAGTATTTCCTGATGCCAACACAAAGCTCATTTGACTATTAAAAGTGTTTCCTGCTGTTTTCCCAAATGTCAAACTCATGTCTTCTCATATCCATCCATATGGCCTAACTCACCTCAAATCCATTATCCCCTTCTCACACTTACGCCTTTTTTTTTTTTTATGGGCGGGGAAGTATTTCAGAATCATTATTATTATTTGGTCTCAAACCAAGGTGAGTCATCATGTTCTCTGAAAGTGAAGTTCCTGAAAGTCTTGCTTCCATAAACCATCCATTGGCCAATTTGGAATCTCTTCTTGAGAAAAAGAATCAGTCAGCAGGTATTTGGGGAGAGCTTCTGTTTTAATCTTATGAAGATGAAAGTTAAGGCCCCTATGAACGTACTCTTTTTCAACTCTGAATGACACACTTTCATTCAGAGATCCTTAAGTTAAACTAAATTTAGTGTCAGGATCAAGCTTTGAGAGCAAATTGATGAATTTAAATTAACTGCCTTGATGGAAGACAAACTGTAACTATGGTGTACCCTTCCTTCTTCTATGCCCAAATATCCTTATCTTGATGAGCAGCTTCTCTTGGCGCTGTCTGGCCAGAGATTTCCACCTAATTCATATGGTTTCTTTCTTTGAAACTCAAACCTCAAGAACATAATTTCCTCCTTCTGACAGCCTGTGGCCTCTGAAGTGCATTCCTCTAAGGGTAAGACATCAGCCTGAGAGGGTGGCCACGCTAAATGAGGTCTTATAACAGATAGGATCTAGGGAGAAGTGGGTGAATAAGAATAATGAGTTTAGTAAACAGCAGTATCTAGGTATTGAGAATTCACTGCATGCTCACGTACACGGAACCCCTACAGCACCACCATGAGGCAGCTACTAGTATTAGCACATTTTACAGAACAGCCACGGAGAAGTTAAAAATCATATATAAGGTCACACAGCTAGGATGTAGCTGCGTGATCTTCAGTTCAGGTGGAGAAACGGCCCGTAATCACTACACTATAGAAAAAAGCTTTACTCTAAGACTCAGAAATAAGACTAGCTCACTCAGTACTGATAGGTTTAAAATCCTTTTTATCCTTGGTTACTTGCAAAAGAGAGACCAGTTTTTAGTAAAAGTTTTCAGCTGTTGAGTTTGTATTGGGAACCCTCAGCCAACCACATTTCATACACCCAGATTTAATAACATTTGAAAAACATAACTGATAAAGGACTTCAATGTAGAACATTAAAAAATCTCAAAACCAGTAATAATAATTTTAAAAACCCAATTAACAAATGGGTAAACTATTTGAACAGCTTGTTCACCAAAGATGATGGCCAATAAGCACAGAAAAAGATTCTCAGTATCGTAAGTCACTAGAAAAAGGCAAATGAAAACACCGTGCTTTCCCATTACATGCTTGCTGAATGGTTAAAAATTCAATAGTCTGTTTATACCAAGTGTTGGTGAGGATATCAAGGAACTAAAACCCTCGAATACTGGTGTTTATGTAAAATGGTAGAAACATTTTAGAAAATAACTTGGCAGTTTCTTGCACACTTACCCAATGAAATAGGCATTCTACTCCTTGGTATTTACGCAAAAGAAAATAAAGCAGATGTCCACATAAAGACCTGAACACAAATGTTCATATCTGACTTATTGGTAATAGCCAAAACCCTGGAATATTTGTATGGCCAAACTGTGGTATACTTATACAGTGGAATACTATTAATCAACAGAAAGGCATGAAATATTGATACATTCAACAACATGGATTAATCTCTCAAAATAATTATATTGAGCAAAAGAAGCCAGACATGAAAGATTACATAATTTATGATTCCAATTATATAAAGCTCTAGACAATGCCAACTAATCTACAGTGACAGAAAGCAGAGCAATGGTTGTCTAGAAGAAGGGTAACAGGGAGGGATAGGACCCAGGGACTACAGAAATATGAGAAACTTCAGGGAACAACAGATCTGGTCACTATCTTGATTATAGTTATTGTTTTTCAAAACTTATCAAATTGAACATTTTAATATGTGAAGATTATTGTATGTCAGGTATACCACAATAATAAAGCTGTAAAAAAAAAAAAAAAAAAAAAAGAAAAAAATGGCAGTTGAGAAACACAAAGATTTCTCTAAAATTTTCACTATTGGTGGTTTGTGGCCTTAACATTTCTGGGGATATTTTACGTGTATTTTGTGGGACTCTCTAGTACTCAAAATATTCTAATTCTAGTGTATAATTCTGAAAACTTTGATAGCTCTGGAGAAAGTGTTTGCCTGCAGGGCAGTCTCCCCATTGTCTTTCAAATCTACCAAGTAGTTTGGCTGCTTTTCCTGGTACAAATTTGGATTAGGCTTGACTACAAGTATGGGAGGCGATACTTGGTGATCCTCCTGAGAAGTAACCTACTGATGGAACCATGTGATCAAACAATTCCCCAGGAGATGTACATCTGGATCATTTCAGGGTACTTTTTAAAATGGTCAGTCATTTCAGAATGCCAGAGAAATCTGTTTTACCACATAGAAAAAGGAGACTTCTGGAACCCCTGATTGCAGATACATATTTCAGTTCTCCTTAGTGCCTATGATTAACTTCTGCTATTGACAACAATAACAACAAAGTTGCATATATTGAAGGCTTGATGAGTGTCCAGTTAACAGCTTCTTTCTACCAGAGGATATTCAAAACTCAATAAATAACAAACATTCGTTATTTAAGAATGTCACCACTTCTGGATTTTCAACTACAGCATTTCAATCCCAAGAGTGAACCTAAGCTTTAACAACCATTTTTTCTCCACATTATAGTACTATAAAGTGAAAGATTCTATGATGTATTTCACACATGTTTGAATGTGCATCAGAGTTTTGTAATAGTCTATGGAAAAAACAAAAAACATCTTTGCAAAACGAAATCTGGCAAATTATGAGCATGTATTACAGATATTAGTATCAAAGTATATCTTCTCAAATCTACCCTTGGGAAATACTTGAATCCCTCAGAAATAGAGATGATTTTTCAGGCAGTTTTATTATACATTTCTTGTGATAGAATACTTTTACTTTGTTATTATAAATAAATGCATTTATATGTATACATATATCCACACACTATACACAATTAATGATCATTAAATATGGTCTGTTTATATTTTTCACCAAGCCCAAGACCTATAAAAGTAGGAATGCTGAATTATAATAAGTATATTAGTAATCAATCAAATGAATTTAATTTTTACATTTCATAGATGTGATTCAGTTTCATTTTGTATTATACTTCACATCATGGATTCAGGCCTAGGCAGCATTTAATTGATACCTTTAATAAACTCAAGAGTTATTTGTGAGCTAACAAATCCTAATCCTTCAAGACAGAAGTGTAAACAGGACCCGCATTCATGAGTCACATAATTGTTTTTTCTTTACTGAAAATAATTTTTATTTGATCTACCACCATATGTGTATCTATATTTATTTACACACACACTGAAATCCACTCACTCAGTCCTATACACACACTCAAATGCAGAAGATCCATTAACTGACGCGTTCATTTGTAAACAGAAAATGGTTCAAATATAGTGCGTTATTCAATCAAGAAAACAGATTTTTTTTTTTTTTTCCTGGCAAAAAGTAAAATAATTAGTTCTCTCTGTTTTGTGGATTTTGATGCCACAGAACTTTTTTTTTTAATGTATTGCACTTAGGAAAATGTTTGATAATATTCAAAATACTGATGAGGTTTTTAAAACTATTTTAGATAATTTACATGATTTCATGTGCACAAGAGCCACTGCCCTCATGCTGCTTTTTATGGACCACAAGTCACTAAATAATACTGTGATTTTACTCCTATGCTTTATCTTCTGGCAAGTGATAATCTATCTCTATAGCCTGCCATTCAGTTTCCAAAACAGTATAAAAGGGAAGCAAATTAAATAAGGGCATTTGATAAAACTTTATTTTACACAGAAAAATACAGATTATTGAATATTTAAAAGTAGGCTGACTGCAAGGCAATATCAAATTTCCAGAAACAGACTTATTTAAAAGATGTCTGGGTGGTTTTATTTTGTTGGGAACGGAATAGATGGGGCAACCCAGAGTGGAGACAGGAACAAACATTCTCAAAAGGCACCGTGAGCACCTCCTTCTAGAATTTCTTTTATTATACATCCCTATTATCAAATGGGCACTTCTTCCAGCTAAATTAAAAGCAAACTTTTACATAATATTTAAGTAAGTATTTTTGGTATTTTCAGTATAAATCAGTAATGGAGAGCAGTGCCTCTATATAATCCATACTCTCAAACTTCTAAAACATGGTGATGGTTACAGAGAAAGTTTATCCTACAGTTGTTGACACTGAAAACTCTTCTCAGTCTTACCTGTATATGCGGCTTGGTACCTTGTTACTGGAGGAAAAAAACATCTAGTAGCAGTTCAAGCATTTAGGTCATATTTATTATAATATGCATGTAATCCAGGTCACAGGCTGATACCATCATATTTTACTATCCATTATTATCTCAAATTAACCTGATGTGGTCTTGGATTGGAAGAATTAATATTGTTAATATCCAAAGCAATCTACAGATTTACTACAATTCCTATCAAATTACCCATGACATTTTTCAGAGAACTAGAACAAATAATCCTAAAATTTATATGGAACAACAAAAGACCCAGACTTGCCAAAGCAATTCTGAGGAAAAAGAACAAAGCTGGAGGCATAACCCTCCCAGACCTCAGCCAGTACTACAAAGCTGCAGTAATCAAAACAGCATGGTATTGGCACAAAAACAGATATATGGAACAATGGAACAGAATAGAGGGCCCAGAAATAAATGCACACAACTACAGTAAATTAATCTGTGACAAAGGAGGCAAGAATATACAACGGAGAAAATGCAGTTTCTTCAGTAAGTGGTAGTGGGACAGCTGCATGTAAATCAATGAAGTTAGAACACTCTGTCACACCATACACAAAAATAAACTCAAAAATGGCCTAAAGACTTAAATATAAGACATGATTCCATAAAACTCCTAGAAGAGAACATGGGCAAAACATTCTCTGACATAAATCATAGCAATGTTTTCTTAGGTCAGTCTCCCAAGGCAAAAGAAATAAAAGCAAAAATAAACAAATGGGACCTAATCAAACTTATAAGCTTTTGGCACAGCAAAGGAAACCATAAACAAAACAAAACTACAACCTATGGAATGGGAGAAAATATTTGAAAATGGTGTGACTAACAAAGGCTTAATTTCCAAAATATATAAACAGCTCTCTCGCTCTCTCTCTCTCCCTCTCTCTCTATATAAAAGTCCAATCAAAAAAATGGGCAGAAGACCTAAATGGACATTTCTCCAAGGAAGAACTACAGATGGCCAAGAGGCACATGAAAAGGTGCTCAGCATTGCTCATTATTAAATAAATGCAAATCAAAACCACAATGAGATATCACCTCACACTGGTCAGAATGGCCAGCATCAAAAAGTCTACAAACAATAAATTCTGGAGAGGGTGTGGAGAGAAGGGAACCCTCCTACACTGTTGGTGGAAATATAAATTGGTACAGCCACTATGAGGTTTCTTAAAAAACTAAAAATAGAGCTACCATGGGATCCAGCAATCTCATTCCTGGGCATATATCTGGAGAAAACCATGATTTGAAAGGATACATGCACCCCAGTGTTCACTGCAGTGCAGTTTACAATAGCCAAGACATGGAAGCAACCTAAATGTCCATCGACAGATGAATGGATAAAGAAGATGTGGTGTGTATATCTGTATATACAATGGACTATTACTCAGCCATAAAAAGAATGAAATTTTGCCATTTGCAGCAACATTGATGGACCTAGGGATTATCATACTAAGTGAAGTAAGTCAGACAGAAAGACAAATATCATATGATATCACTTATTTGTGGAATCTAAAAAAATGATACAAATGAACTTGTATAAAAAACAGAAACAGACTCACAGACACGGAAAACAATCTTATGGTTACCAAAGGGGAAAGGGTGGGGGAGGGATAAATTAGGAGTATGAGATTAGCAGATACAAATTACTATATATAAGATAAACAACAAGGACCTATTGTATCTCACAGGGAACTATATTCAATATCTTATAATAACCTATAATGGAAAAGAATCTGAAAAAGACTATATATATGTATATATACATATATAAGAATCACTTTGCTGTACACTTGAAACTAACAGAATTGTAAATCAGCTATACTTCAAAAAAATTTTTTAGAAGAACGTTGAAATTACTCCTTGATCCATGGGCTGCATAAAAAACAACATTAATCTTGTATATCTGCATCAGACCTCTTGGATGACCAGGTGCATTGTCAACGAACAGTAATATTTTGAAAGGAATCTCTTTTTCTGAGCACTAGGTCTCAACAGTGGGTTTAAAATAGTAAACCGTGTTGTAAACAGATGTGCTATCATCCAGCACACCTCTTTTGTTCCCTGGATAGAGCACGAGCAGGGTAGACTTAGCCTAATTCTTAAGTGCCCTAGGACTTTTGGAATGGTACATGAGCGCTGGCTTCGACTTAATGTCACCAGCTGCGTTAGTACCTAATAAGAAAGTCAGCCTGTCCTTTGAAGTTTCGAAGCCAGGCATTGACTTCTCTCTAGCTATGAAAGTCCTAAATGGCAACTACTTCCAATGTAAGGCTGTTCTGTGTGCAGTGAAAAATCTGTTGTTTAGTGTAGCCACCTTCATTAATTATCTCAGCTAGATCTTCCGGATAACTTGCTGCAGCTTCTACATCAGCACTTGCTGCTTCACCATGCACTTTTATGATATGGAGACAGCTTCTTAAACCTCATGAACCAACCTCTGCTCGCTTCAAACATTTCTTCTGCAGCTTCCTCACCCCTCTCAGCCTTCATAGAGTTGAGGGGAGTTAGGGCCTTGCTCTAGATGAGGTTTTGGTTTAAGAGAATGTTGTGGCTGGTTAGATCTTCTACCGAGGCCACTAAATTTTCTCCATATCAGTAATAAGGCTGATTCACTTACCATTTGTGTGTTCACTGGAGTAGCACTTTTAATATCCTTCAAGAACTTTTCATTCACAACTTGGCTCTTTGGCACAAAAGGCTTAGCTCTTGGCCTATCTGGCTTTCAAAAGACCTTCCTCACTAAGCTTAGTCATTTCTAGCTTTTGATTTAAAATGAGAGATGAGCGACTCTTCCTTTCACCTGAACACTGAGAGGCCACTGTAGGTTTATTAATTGGCCTGATTTCAATATTGTTGTGCCTCAGGGAATAGGGAGGCCCAAGGAGAGGAAGAGAGACAGGGGAGCGGCCAGCTGGTGGAACAGTCAGAACACAGTCTTTATCGATTAAGTTCACAGTCTTATATTGGTGTGGTTCACGGTCCCTCAAAACAATTACAATATTAACATCAAAGATTGCTGATCAGAGTTCACCATAACAAATATAATAATAAAAAAGTCTGAAATAACGCGAGAATTACCAAAATGTGACAGAGACATGAAGTGAGCAAATGCTTTTGGAAAAATGGTGCCAGTAAGAATTGCTTATGCAGGACTGCCACAAACCTTCAATTTGTAAAAAACACAGTATCTGTGAAGCACAACAATATGCAGTGCAATAAAATGAGGTTTGCCTGTACTCAGCTTTAGGCTTCTATGGCCAGTGGTTCCAATGTCAGTTCAGTTTCAGTGCTTCTGCAGCTTTGTTCAGGTCCGTACCACGTGTGCGCTACTTAGAGGGTGGTCTGGGAGCTGGGCAAAGGTATACACATGAGCTCAGCTCTCCAGGTTTTGGTATGCTAATTAGGATCAGGTTCACGTAAGTACAGTTTGAGGACTGAACCTAGGGATTCACAAACAACTTTATGGTCTCATTTCCTCCTTACTTTCCATTCCATTCCTAGTATCTAAGCTCCTCTTTTTGGTTGGTCAGCCAGAAACCACCTACTTTTATGATTGTACCACATCTGGGGCCAGTGAGTGGGAAGGCAGTTGGGTTTGGCTCCAACCTCTTGGGGCCGCAGCTTCACTAAAAGGAGATAAATGTTTCCTACCCTTAGAGTTTCGGCTCTTGCAGAATTCATCGCCAGCCACCGTCACTGCCACTGACATCTGCACCATGGCACTTACTGGTGAGTGGCAAGTGAACGAACAGAGGGAAAAGGGAGAAGGTTGAGGGGTTTCCTCTACTCTCTCTGAGCTTTAGGAGTTTCCTTTCACGCCCCTTCATCCAAGCTTCTCCTGGTTCTATCACTCTCTGCACTACAATGCTCACCTCTCGGTTTAGACTGCATTGATTTCAGACTGAGGGCGTGGAAAAAATAAAAAGGGAAAATCACTGCTGATTCAATGGTGCTTCAAATTCTGGTATCCTTCTCTGATCCACCTGTTGCTGTTTACTTTTCAGAGTTCTCAGAGAGCTGGGTCATGAATTTTGTTCAGGCTTTATAGCTGAGTTCAATGGAGTGAAACTGTTAACTTCATCTTGGGTTAATTCTATCTTACCTGGAATTGGAACTCTGTAGTGCATATGATATGCAAATATGATATAGACAATACCTATTGCATGTCATGTAAAAGAATTATTTTGGAAAAAAATTGTCTTCCCTGGAATTATTAAAAAGTAATGTATTTTAGTCAGACATTGTAGAAACCATGGCAATAATTGATGATCATCAGTTCCGTTTTGCTTGACCAGAGCTATTCTATCAAAGTATAAGACATCAGATAAAATTCAAATAATAAAAATATAAACATACCTGTTAACAATATTTATTGATGTTTTGACCCAGCTTGGCATTACTGGAATATATATAAAGTTGAAAGAAGATATACACCCTCAAAAAACTTTAAAGGTATCAGAGAAAAAATAGAAACTAGTGAAAATGTATATTATAGCAAAAAAGTAAAACAATACTTTAGCATAACAATGGGAGGAAAAGAAGAAGGCAACCCATGTCTAACTTGACAAACGACATAAACAAGATGTTCTCAAAACCAAAAAGAAGGTTCCAATACACTCTTGGGGGGAAGGTGAGATTTTAGCTGAGTCTAGAAGGACTGTCAGAACGTACGTTGGCAGTAGAGGAAGTGGAGAAATGAGTCTTAAGTGAGTAGTGTGACAGGCACAAAGTATGGGATGGGAAAAAACAAAAATAGATATGCCAGTTTGGCTCAAGTTAGAGGTTTGTGCAAGGAAGTAGGCAAATATGGCTGGAAAGAGAAATAGAAATCACCTATGAATGTAAAGCTTAAGAATATAATTTCAAGTCTACATTTACTTATTGTTGTTATTTACCTTTTAATACTATATAATTGGTTCAATGAATAGAAATAATATATTTTCAGTTGCTCAGCATTATGTGTCTTCTGCCTTTGGTGGGGCAGGAAGGCCTATTGTTAAGGGCACCCACGTGGGCAAGGAGTGATGAACAGCAAGGCCAGCACGGGAACTGTGCTCAACATGGTCTGTCTTTCTGGTGACGGAGCTAAGACTACAGGAGGTCAGTTTGGCAGCTTCAGAACACCCTTCCCCAGAATAAGCCTCCTGTACTAGGCCAGTTCCTGAGTAAAAGCAGGCTAATTCGAGTGTCTGAGAAAAGAATCTCAAGCAATCCCCTGGTAAGGAAGCTGTTCTGACAAGTTATTGAAGTGAATTATGCCCTTTGATGTATCATGCCAGCTACACTCAGAAGCAAAGACATCTCAGTTATTAAGGAACAGAGTTTGTTGCTAAAGCTTGTTTAGGTCCTCAGAGTGATAGACTGGACCCTGTGGTACCCAAGATCTGTGATACCTGAGTTGTGCATCATGTCGTGTCACTGCAGATGTGTCTGCTCTGGAGAGGCATGTTCCTCATAGATCCCACAGGGGTTCCCCCCTCGTGGCCTTAATTCCCATTCTCAGGTTCTTATTCTTCAATCCTGGTGCTTTCTTCTTTCCTCCTTCCCTGCCTCTCTCTCTTCCTTTTCCAATAACCTTCAAATATTCTCTGTAATACCTTCTTACAGGGCAGACTTCACAGTCTTATAGTGATTCTGTGTCTGACCCTCTGGAACGTGAGACCACAGGAGTGCAGAACACCCCCTATCCCAACTCTGTATCACCAGTGCACCAAACTGTTTGATGGTCTACTTAGCAGTCACGACAAGAAATGAAAAAAATCAGCAAACTCGGTGCCCTGTTCTGTAACTATAATTGGAGAAGAGAATAAAATAAATGGAATAAAAGAAATTAGATGATTGAAATACTAAACAACAAGCAGAAACCACATTGTGATAAATAACAGAAGCAAGGTCTCTGAACATCTGTTGTAGGTGACACTCCTTCCTACAAAAGCAAAAAGCCAGATATATTGTTTGTATGTTTCACCTCTCCTTACTGATTACATGACAATGGAAGGATAACGAGCAAATTTACCCCATCTGAATTTACCAACCTCTAACTGGTGTGATTATTGTAGTACACTTCATGGAACTATGTCAGCTTGTGACACTAAATTCCAAGGCAAATCCTATAGAGCCTTGAACAATACCTTACTGTGTCTGATAACTTTTAAACATGTGCTTTCCATTTTAGCACAACCATGTTTAGCCCATTGGTTAAAAAACTTGGTTTTCCTCTGTCTTCATGATTAGAACCTCCAAAGTAATCACATTCCTTACTCAGCCCATTCCTTGGCTCACTCTACCACCTTCATTCAGATACCAGTTGATTTCTAAGGAGCTATTAGTTCCATGTGGAGCTGTAGTCAAATCAGCACTGTTAAACTAAAAAGGCAGTAACTGCTATTATTTTGGACATAGGTTTGTTTGTTTCCTCACTGGCCTCCCCTCCTTCAAATATGAACATGATATCCACACTATTCATGTATCTTTGTTCCTGATAGCCTCATAGCAACTAGCATTCTACTTTCTTGATTTTTGTTTTGTTTTGTTTTATTTCTATTTCCCAGTGGAAAATCCAATCTGGTGTTATAGTTAGTGACAAAGAAAGTGCTAAATAGCAAATGAATGCAATCAGTAGTTACCTCAAATGTTTTCAGGTAACTTCTGTTTCTGACATATACTTACAACAGTATAAGTCAGCATTTTTCATTTTACGCAATATGAATTCAACAAAACAGTTAAACAGTGGGGGGCAAACACCCAGGCACTGAAACAAGTCAACATGAGTATCAGAGGAGTGGAGAATTAAGGTCTTTTCTCCACCTTAGAAGATGCATACTTGTCCTCCCTCACCAGTCAACGCTAGCCCCTTGTCAGTACCCTCATTTTTCAGACAAGAAAACTGGGACCCAGACAGGAGAAATGATCTCCATCAAGAGCAACGCTCATTTTGTATTGGCTGAATCATCTGGATGTAGTGGTTCTCAAGTCATGTGTATTCTATCTTTTCAAACAAATTTTACCTCTTTGGTCTCTGTGTATTTCGTTGGCATTATCAGGAGTCTCAGCATAGAGCAAGTGCTCAATATTTATAAGAATTGTGGTGAAAATATTGATTTTTATCTCCTTCTCATACCACTCATCTTCTGGGGGAAAAAAGACAAGTGCCCTCCTTTGAATTCTGTACCCCTCCCTGCTGCTCACATGGTTACAGTGAGGACCAATAATAAGAACATGCCACCATTCTGGACCAGTAACTCTGGACAGGTCTGTCAGATGCCTTTCCAGAGATTTTTCACATTGAAACTGAGGGGAGAGATTAACTCCCTGGGGGCAGAGCTGGGAAGATGTGTGCCCACGAATAGTAGACAGCGTTGGTTCTTGGGTGAGAAAGTCAGATATGGAGAGTAGAATTTTTATTCAGAGAAAGGCAAAACAAGGGCCAGAAAACTGGCAAAATATTTAGTGAACGCCAAGCATCCTTTCATAATTCTACATTCCATCTTTTTTAACCCTCATAAGAAATCACATGAGTAAGGCCACCGTATGAGCTAGCCTATATGGTACCTTTGTGATCATGAGGAAAAAGTGTCTTTTCCTCAGGGCGGAGAAAGTCTTGTGCCTGGCTGCGTGTCCTGGTGAGTGCAGGGCCACGGTCACCCCTTAGCAGGTTCCTTGTACAGAGCACAGTCTGCACAGGTATATGGTAACTATGAATAGAATTAGGAATGTGATTTCCATTTTATGGATGGGAAACTTGACGTTCCAATATGTTAGGTAAAATTGTTTTTAATTCAGGGGATTAAAAAAAAAAAATACCCTGGTTCCCACAGCTAGTAGGTAACAGAGCCAGGATTCACACCAGTGTTTCCACAATGGCTTGTGCATTTCTCACCTACCTGTTTACTTGAATGCTCTCATTATCGTGCTTGATCTCTCCCTCCAGCTCCTCTTACTCTCTTTCTTTCTGTAGGTATACATATACATCTACTCTCACTTTCACCCCTCTTCCTCCAATGGTCCAAGCTAGAGGCACAGTCAGATCACTTGTATTGAAACAGAGAAGACCATTTTTTACACAGGGCCACTCAATCCAGAGTAGATTGCCAGCATGTGCTTTAAAATAAGCAGACAGAAATCCTTAAAAGTGTAAATATGTTACTGCTAACAAGCAAAAGTTGGTAATGCTTCTTCTACCCTTAGTCTTTTTACAATTTCCATTTGTAAACAGAGTGAAGATAGGGCCAGGAAGGGTGGCAAAGAAAAGTCCTTTCCAAAATAATGAGAAAGCATGCCACCAAAGAGCTTGTGCAGGACTGGGAATTTCCAGTTCTGCCATAATGAGTCTAAATTCAATAGCAACATAAGGAGCTAAATCTGTTGGGCGAGTTACACATACCTGGCTAAATTAGACTTGCTTGGGAGAGGTATTCATTCTTTCAAGTTGGTAGGACAAATTTCATGCATTGGAACAATTACTTACTGAATGCCAGAGGCCTAAAATAGGTAACACTGTTTCTAAAGCAGCTGCATCTAATTGAAGGTATAGCTTGTGAAAAATCATTGACCAAGGATCTTTTGGTACTGTTATGTGCTATATTTTCACACTGGGAAAAGAGAATGGAATGAGACCGGCTCCTGCCCTCCAGCAGTTTGTAATCAAAGCATAAAGCAGTGCCCCCTTTCCAGGAGGACCAGAACACTAGGCACATTTTCAGGAGAGAATTAGGGCCAGGAGTAGAATGCAAATATCCAGTTACCAAACTGAGAAAGGAAGTGGAGACTTGATTTTAGAAATAAGACAAAAACCTGGACTTTTAAACTGTGAGGAATAAAGGTAGTGCAGGGAGATTTGATGAATTTGGGCAAGATCCGGTCCACTGCCCAGGGCAAGGAGTTGCAAGGGTAGAGAAGTGAGAGCAGGCAAGCAGACTGGTAGGTCCAAATGAACAAAGACCTGATTTCAAGGAGTTTTTCATTCCCTGGAGAAGCCAGACATATATATACAGTTAATTGCACTGTGCAATGGAAATGTGTAATATCATTATTTCAAAAAGGTGACGCAGATATAAATTTCTGGGTTTTTTAAAAAAATATATAGATTTAGATGCAATAGGTTGGGGATGGTACCAAGAGTTTGCATTTCTAATCATCCCAGCTGATGTTGATGCTGATGGTCTATGGACCACAGGTTAAGCAGCAATAAAGGAAATTGAGGAAATAAGAAAGTACTACGGGAATGTACAGTAAGCAATGTTAAAGAGGAAGAATTCTCAGAAGATGGGAATCCTGAGCTAGGCTCTAAAAAATGCAAACCAAGAAGACTTGGGTTTTGCGGTAATGTTCAATAAATTGGTGAGCAAAAACTCGATTGCATTTGTTCAGCCAATATTTATGGAGACACATGGCATTCCACAGCAAAATACTTGTTATTAGAAGCTTTCATATCAATTTAATCACAAGTAAAAACCAAACAATGGCAGCAGCAACGATGAGAAATGAAAGGCCATGGCTATTCTATTTCAGAATACCAAACTTTAAAATGTTAGTAATGCTTCACCTTTGAAAATTTAAACTGCATTCTGGTTTTCGAAATACGAATTTTTATAAGGTTAGCTCCAAATTTTCATGTACATCTCTTCTCTAAATGGGCAAGCCAAGGGGGTCGTGTGTTCATTCTGTTGGGCTTGTATTTTGCTTGCCTATTATGGAAGGCAAATTAAGGCCAAAGACCTTGTTTCTGTTGACTCAAGCACCAAATGAAGAGAGTAAACAACAGTCACGAAGACAGCCATTAACTGTGCAGCAGGTGTTAACATCTGTACCTACTTAATTCCAGCCAAGATAATCACCTCTCTCAAGGCAGCTAGCTCATGTCAAGCACTGTCCACCATGACTGAAACTGTTTGGAGATATTAAGTCATGGCTTTCTCTCAGATGTTGCAGCAAGAGATGGGGAGATTTGGATGCCAGGGAGTGCCACTTTGGTCAACAGTGCATGTAGTTTAAGCCACACCTCCCGGTACTCTGGCAGCCCAGCATGGAACACAGCACCTGGACAGCAGGAGCCTGAGCCAGAAAACATCAGCTTGCAATGGGTACTATCTGCCAAGGGCTACATCTAGAATTGGCTGGAGAAGTGCTGTCTGAGAGGAAAAGATAAGGCATTCTCAGATAGGAAGCCACTGCATCACCAGAATTCTCTACTAAATTCAGCTATAAGCAATTGGACCCTGCAACTGATTAAGTTATTATTATTTAGGGTTTAAGGGGTATGTGTGTGTGTATGCACATATACGGGTGAGTACTCACGATGCAAGCATGCAAACTCCCTCCCCCTCCCCCCCCAGCAAACACTAAGTTCTTCCAGGGTGTAATCACTACAAATAGGTTTCCGTTACACTGGAGATTAGCCGATGATGATTACCATTTATCAGTTTAGGCACAAGGAGAGCAAACTCCTAGGGCATTAGCTCTCCCTAATGACACCACTGTGCTCTCATGCTTCAGCAACAAGGCCCTCTTTCATACTGCAGAAGACTCTACATCTCACTCTCTACTCCAAGGCCTCAAACAAAAACCTTTACATCTAAGGAATGTGTTTAAGGGACATTTAAAGCCTACTGTTAAATGAAATAACAATAGAGTAATAAGCAATCATAAACTTAGAATAAACTGCTGAAGGTCAAATAGTTCTGCTAGCCTTCAGGTAAGAGGATACCCAAATAATTCTGGAAAGATGAGTATTCATTCTACTTTTAAAAATCTCCAGGGGAAAAAAAATCTCCTTTTCACTTGATGATCCAGTTCTAATATATATATTTTAAAATGTCAGTGTCCATTTATTTAGTCCATTGCAACCATTTTTAATGGAACAGATACTCCCTAGGTCCAGGTTTATATATTCAGTGTAGGGCCTCAAAAATTGGAGATGACCCTACAGAAAAAAAAATGTGTTATATTTTAAAATGTATTAAATCTGTTATTTTCCTTATATTATGTGTAATTGTATTAACAGAAAAAAGTTACTGGCAGTTCACATAAAAGTAGCTAAAGCTTCCCATATCCTTTCCTGAGCATTTTCTCAGTTTGTTCTACCAAAGCATTCATCCCCGAAATGTCAAAACATCATTAAAAGCCCTCTTTACTACAACAGCCCTTGTAGGAATTTTTTTAAATCTGCTTTTTTCTGGTGTGCCATCAGCTTGAAGGGGCATTTAGAGATGACCTCGGTGGACTGGGAAGGTAGGCAAAGGACATCCTCTGTGTTCTTTGACAAACCAGTCTGTCAGACATAGGTGGACCAAATTCTTTCCCTTTCAAGGAGTATCAGCATTGTGTAATATCTCCACAAAATGCAGGCTCTTTTTAAATAACAAGTCATGATTAAGAAATTGCGGGAGTGTTGCAGCTCCGAGCTTTATCACAAATCTTTAAGAATATGCAGGAAGCCTAAATTAGTCAGTTGTTTCCCCCCAAAGTCCTAAAAATAGGAAAATAGCAGACACGGCAAAGCAATTTATGTCTACTGTCAGGATCATGTGAGAAGAAATGACCACCACAGCAAAAGCCACAGACTGTTCCCCAGAAATAGTCTAAGAATCAATATTTCTAAGGTCCACACCATAGTCCTCCAGAGTTGTAAGAGTCTTGGAGTTGCTTTTCATTTTCCAGTGGACAATTGCCCATTAATCTGTCTCCACACAGATTGGGACAAACCTAGTGATGGTTGCTAATCAGTATACCACTGGATGGCTAAGATCCCAGAGATAAAAATGGATAGTAAAAGTCATTTAGACCAATCATGAATTTTACAGCTAGGGAAATAAGCTGCAGAGATATTCAGGAAAATGTCCAGGGTCACATATCTTGAACTAAGATTTCCCAAATCCCAGATCAAGCCTGGATGGCACATATCAAGAAAAACTGGTATTAAATTAGAAGTTGATTTCCAGAGGATGTACATATGGCACAACAGAAAAAGAAAGATCTGATAGCAAGCCAGCATTCATGTATAAGTATTAAGAAAGATGTAAATATGATGGAAAGAAAATTGTGTTTACCTGTAATAAAGCACAGAATCAATCATGGTTCTTTCCTAGATCCTTCCGTGGCTCCTTTTTCTCTTCTTGGTCTCTTAAATATTGGAGCTTTCTCTAAGTTCAGCCTTGGCTTTTTTTTTCCCCCTCACTTTATGGTTTTATTTATAATCTCATCAACTCATATCTTTAGTCATAATTCATACACATCTGATTTACTAATTACACAGTACATTGCTAAGACTGTCAATTCTGCCTCAGAAATGCCTCTTGAATACTTTTCTTTTCTCTGTTCCCACTTTTGCAGGCTTAATCCAAAACACTCAGTATCCTTGGAAGATTTCAAATTTTTCCCTAATTTTCTGTCTGTCTTCAGTGCCTTTCTCTTCTAAGCTGTCCTCTCTATAGTTTTCAAGGTCATCATTTCAAACTGTAACCTGATCATTTCTCACACACCCCACTGAAAAACTCAAATTTATTTATCCATTGATCTTCTTCTATTAATAGGAGAATGTCTAATTACTTTTCCAGTTTAATTTTCTACATTTCCTTCGTGCTGTATCCACACCAACCACACCAAAGGATTTGCCCTTACTTAAACATACTAATATTTTCCTGCGTCACTACTCATAACTAAATGACCTTCCAAAGACTATGAACTTCAACCAGGATGGGGTATCTCTCAGTCATTTCACATGTTCAAAGCCTAGCACAGCATTTTGCACTTAGTAGGAACTCAACAAATGTCTGTTGAATGAATGAATGAATGCAGTAACTAATTGGTGAGGGAAGATACCATGAACCTGGAGTGATATCTTGCAAACATTTTTTTTAAATTGTTGAACATTAAGAATGAGAAATGCAAATTACCTTTTTTAATGTTTGATATTGTTTAATGCAAACTGTGGTATCAAATAGAAATAGAACTATAAATATAGATCTCTGATTCACCTCTCTATGTACTCTCCTGTCCTAAAATAAAGCAGAAAAATACATAAGCCTCCACAGGAAGACATCAATACAGTTGTGCTGAATTCTTAGTGCTAGACCAGCACTTACAGCTCTGTGTATTAGTTGCCCTACATTATAAATCCACCCCTGGCTCTTAATTATTCAGGTACCAAGGGATTCGTTTGCTACTGCTGCATTATAGTATGTTAATCCAGTGCCAATTTAACATTTCTTATATTTATTTTGCATGTGTTTTATTTCTTAAGAGGCTTTAAACATTTAAAATCTTTAGAAAGATATGTATTTTGGTACAGTTTTCTATGACTTCAAGGTTGTTTATGCTGCTTGGGTTGTTATCTAACATTCCCGGTTAGCCCCTTACACAATTCAGTGGGCATGTGGGCTGCGCATTTAAGGTAGCAAATCTTACGCCATCTGGTTTGGGTACCTAGGATATCATCAGTAGTGAGCTATACTTGCAAGATAATTTTGCAAAACGAGAGCTTCTAAGACTATAACTAGCTTTATATCCCACCAATTTGATGCTTATTTCCAAGCTCTGATCATGTGTTTCAGGGCAGTCATCTAAGAACAAAAGGTTTCAATTGGGGAATTTTTGCATTTATGTTCTTATTCTCTCATTATTTCATAGTATATGTATTTTTTCTCCAACTAGAGAGTAATATCTGATCTTCTATTTGTTTTTTGTTTTCAAATCTCTCCCACTCTGCCAGTACCTGCATAGAGGTAGATACAGAGTTCGAAATTAACCTCAGAGTTTCTCAAGGTGTCCTTATGGACACTGAAGCATCTGTTCTGGAAAATGGCTCCGTAGATGGGTTCATGGCTGATTGAACATTCATGAGAATTGACCACTAATGGAGTCATAGACTATAGAAGATTTCTAAGGTTCCACAGTTCTCTTGTGGGGTTCTGTCTCCTACCCTCACTATGAAATTCCTGGAGGAAGAACCATATTCCCTTCATTCAATCATTTATTCATCAAATATGCACGAATGGGTCCTATGTGCTAGTTACTACACTAGCCTTTGATAATGGAACAGTGGACAGAACAATGACATCTTCACTTATCTCTTTATGATAGTTTGTAGCTTTGAAAAATGTTCTTACAACTGACAGGAGGCCTTTCAATAACTAAGGCCCATCTGGCACATTTCCCTATGGTGAAGTCTGTGCTTTCTTCTCCTTTCCTTTGCTCTTCTCTCAAGCTCCTCTCACCGTAATGGAGTGAAAAATCAGTTTTCTCCTTTACTAAGTTTTAGTCACAAAGATACAGGTACAGAAAACTTGTAAACTGAGCAAATAGGCAATTACCAAATATTAATGAGCAACTAGTATATATGGTTCATTCATTTACTAGTCAAACCTTGTTGAGCAGGTACTATGTGGCAGGCACCAATCCAGGCACTGTTCTACAGTTAGGTAGGAGGAAAACAAGTATAAAGTGAAGAAGTCGTGTCCTCAAAACATTTTCAACCTAGAGTCTGTTCTTCCCCTCTAATTAATTGGAAACAAATGGCCTGAATGGTATCTAATCACTACCACACCCAAGTCCTCCAAAGGGAACTGGGCATACTCTTCAGCCGACTGCCCAGTTTGTCAATTTCAATAACCTTTGATTCGAAGACAAGGAAAAGATACACAAAAAGCAAAATTTCCTCATCTGTACTCTCTGGCCTTCAGGCTGAAATGTCAGCAGATTATAAATGCTGCCTCATTATTGAGTAGAAGCCTAATTACCTGGCATGGAGGGACTGTGTTTGGATAGTCCAGGAGCTGGAAGAACTTTTCCATCATACAGAGCTGCCACTCCCTCTCTGGGAATTACTGATTCTGCGTCTTCCTCATAGGAGGGTCAAGCCTGCTGTGCTGACCAAGCGTGTCCCATTTAGGATATTCTCCATCAGCACATTGGGCTTGATCCTGCTTTAGTCTTTTTTACATTCCTCATGCTCTGAAACACAGTGAGAGGAAGCATTTGGGTTTAATAGCAAATGTAAAAGCTCAGTAAAATGAAATGTATCTAGGTTCCTCAGCTTCCCTAGAGCAAGACAATATTGCTTTTACAGATTATATAACACTCCTTTCTTTGTGCTGTTCTGTTGCTGAAGTAATGACAATGATTCTCCACCATTTATTATTAGATCATGTTCAAATTTATCCGCTCCACAATTGTGACCTTTGCATAACCTCAACCCACTCTGCCCGTTCTGATTACCTTTTGCCGCACTGGGCCACACACCTTCCTCTTTGGAAATCTCATCTTTTTTGTTTTTAAGAGCTGTATAGCTAAAATCTGTCTCTCTATTTCTTCCTCTCTTAACTGAATGTAGTTTGAATTCCCGTATGTACCATTCCATGTATGTTTCACACCTCTGAGTACTAAATTGTATACTGTCTTCAAAATATGTTGAGAGAATCCACCAGAGAAAAATGAGTTGGATTTTTTTCCTTACTTTTACCTAAATGATCTGACTAATAGTGCTCTTATACTGTGACACAGTAATCTCACCATGATGTAGTTATATAAAGGAAATCAGTAGAAAAAGGTAATATACATGGATGCTCATTGCACCTGGGGATGGGTGCTGCGGCTAAATTTCCAACTTTAGGGGACTGGGCAATTAAATTATTGTGTATCAACTCCAAGGAATATTATTTTGACATTAAAATTTTAGAGTTTAGCAACATGGAAACTTAAAAGAATCTAATCATAAATGAAAGCAAAATAAAAACTATGACTACGGTTATTGCAACCACATATCATATGTGTGTATACAGAAGAGAAATGTAAAGGAGAAAAAAAAAATGAAAGCTGTTCTTGAGGGCAAGAGTTTTTGTCCATTTCATTTAGTGCTCTAGTTTCGAAATCTAGAACCATGCCTTGCACATAATAGATGCTTAATAAATATTTGTTGAGTGAATGAATAAGGGTATATAATGAGTGATGGGACTGTAGGTGATTTGTCTTCTTTTATTAGTTCCTTTTCCATTAAAATGATCTCTGTTAAAAAAAAAAAAAAAGGAGGGGGGTAACATAAGGAAAAATTTGTTTATAACTAAAACACATTCTTGATTCTTACATGGACAATTCTTGGGTAACCCCAGGTGAGGGAAAGAGAGAATAAAGTTCAATGGCTCATATTATTCTGTCTAGTTCTCATAATAATCCATTGAGGTGAGTATTGTTATCATTTTATATATGAAGAGACTTAGGCTTAGAGAAATAACTTGCTTAAGACACCCATGAGTTTTCTCTCTCAATCACACCGCTACATATGATAGGTGGTACAACTCTATTTAAATAAGTCTTTGAACACAAAACAAAAACAGACCTAAAATATATCAAGATCATATAAGGGATTGATAAAGTAGGATTTAAAATAGTGGGCTGGGCTTCCCTGGTGGCGCAGTGGTTGAGAATCTGCCTGCCATTGCAGGGGACACCGGTTCGAGCCCTGGTCTGGGAAGATCCCACATGCCGCGGAGCAACTGGGCCCGTGAGCCACAACTACTGAGCCTGCGCGTCTGGAGCTTGTGCAACAAGAGAGGCCGCGACACTGAGAGGCCTGCTCACCGCGATGAAGAGTGGCCCCCGCTTGCCGCAACTAGAGAAAGCCCTCGCACAGAAATGAAGACCCAACACAGCCAAAAAATAAATAAATAAATTAATTAATTAAATAATGGGCAAACTATGGAGAACAGTATGGAGGTTCCTTAAAAAACTAAAAATAGAAGTACCATATGACCCAGCAATCCCACTACAGGGCATATACCCTGAGAAAACCATAATTCAAAAAGAGTCATGTACCACAATGTTCATTGCAGCTCTATTTCCAATAGCCAGGACATGGAAGCAACCTAAGTGTCCATCGACAGATGAATGGATAAAGAAGATGTGGCACATATATACAATGGAATATTACTCAGCCATAAAAAGAAACAAAATTGAGTTATTTGTAGTGAGGTGGATGGACCTAGAGTCTGTCATACAGAGTGAAGTAAGTCAGAAAGAGAAAAACAAATACTGTATGCTAACACATATATATATGGAATCTAAAAAAAAAAAAAAAAGTCATGAAGAACCTAGGGGCAAGACAGGAATAAAGACGCAGACCTACTAGAGAATGGACTTGAGGACACAGGGAGGGGGAAGGGTAAGCTGGGACAAAGTGAGAGAGTGGCATGGACATATATACACTATCAAATGTAAAACTGATAGCTAGTGGGAAGCAGCCGCATAGCACAGGGAGATGAGCTCGGTGCTTTGTGACCACCTAGAGGGGTGGGATAGGGAGGGTGGGAGGGAGACGTAAGAGGGAGGGAATATGGGGATATATGTATAGCTGATTCACTTTGTTATACAGCAGAAACTAACACACCATTGTAAAGCAATTATACTCCAATAAAGATGTTAAAAAAATAAAATAAAATAGTGGGCAAGATGCAGAGGCCACTGTGTACAGCACCCACATCACTGATTCTCTGTCTAGGCTTAATGAAGTACAATGCACAAATTAAAAATTAAAAAATTTTAAAAAATAACTTTGTGAAAGCAGCACAGTCCCTTCAGCAGTATTTAGGTTAATATGCCAGTCCTCCTCTAATGCTTGAGATTATGACTACCATAATTGATAGCAAATGCAGTGTCAAGGCACTGAATTGTGTTGTCTCAATTTATGAAACTGCAATCTTCTGTGTATTTGAATGCTGATGGATTGCTCTAAGTGATTGGATTTAAAGTGAGCAGAGAAAGGTAGTCAGCATTACGATTTCATGCGAGGATGGCCTTTTTATCCTTATATATGTGGAAGTAAATGAGAGGAATGGGATCACTTTATTATTTAGTTCATCTAAGTGTTCTCCTCTATCAGCTTCAGAGCAAAGAAAGACAAAAGTTTAATCTGTGTAGAAGGTGCTCAGCGGAATGTTTTACCTGCCTGAACTGTAACTGTTTCCATACAAGAGCAGTGGGTTGCTTCTATGTCAACGTGTGTGTGTGTGTGTGTGCGCACATGTGTACGTGTGCAGGACAGATGGACAGGGCTGGAGATGGATGACATGCAAACTGTTTTTTTTTTTTTTTTTTTTTTTAGTCTCTTACGTATTGCCTAGATTTGCTTGTGTCCTAAGACCAACTCTAGAAAGACTGGTGGTGGCAACCTTCTCAGGTCAGTCTCTGAGAAGAACTCCAGAGAGTTCCAGGTTCTCTTGCAATATTAGAGATTCAGGGTGAAAAATATTGGGCACTGCTGTAGACTGAATGTTTGTGTTCTCCCAAGATTCATATGTTGAAACTTAATCCCCAATGTGATGGTATTTGGAGGTGGGGGTCTTTGTGAGGTCATGAGGGTGGACCCCTCATGAATGTGATTAGTGCCCTTATAAAAGAGATCACAGAGAGTTCCCTTCCCCTTGGACCACATGAGGACCCAGCCAGTTAGAAGACAGCTGTCTGTCTATGAACCAGGAAGCAGGCTCTCAAGAGACACTGAATATGCCAGGGCCTTTATCTTGGAATCCCCAGCCTCCAGAACTATGAGAAATAAATTTCTGTTGTTTAAGCCATTCATTCTGTCATTTTTCTTTTTTTATCATAGTCTGGACTAAGGCACTAAATTGTAATGTCCTCATCTTGGTCATTTCAGGCTGCTGTAACAAAGTGCCATGGATTGGGTGGCTTATACACAAAGAAATTTGTTTGTTTCTCACAGTTCTGAAGGCTTGAAGTCCACGATCAGAGTGCCAGCATGGTTGGGTTCCAGTAAGAGCCCTCTTCTGGGTCACAGACAGCTGTTTTCGCTTTGCATCCTCACATAGTGGAAAGGGTGAGAATGCTCTCTGGGGACACTCATCCCATATAGGAGGTCTCTACCCTTATGACCTTATCACCTCCCACAGGGCCAGCTTCTAATAAGATCCCATGGGGGATTAGGATTTCAAATGTGAATTTGGAGGGAGCACAAACATTCAACCCATGAGAGTCCTCACACTTTTTTTTTTTTTTTAAATCAATACTCTTTTTGCAAGGAGAGCAAAAATTGAAATTTAAAGCACTGTTGCCGATTTCTCCTTAGGCATAAGGGTAGAGCCCAGTGGCTTTTAATTTTATTCCTAAAACCAACTTCAAGGATTCTTCCTTATTACTTTAAACTCTTCTAGTAGCATGTCTCATACATTAAAATAGTTTGGGCATAAAATGACAAATAGGACAAAATTAGCCTCTTCCATCCTTTATTTATTTATTTATTTTGATGTTCTTTCCTTTCTTTGGCAAGATTCCCTCTTCAGCATGCGGAACTACCCACCTCTACTCAGCTCCCACCATCCGTATCTACTGTCCAATACAGGCTTGCTTCTGCCTCTGAGAAGCTATATAAATGTGTGTAATCCTGTCTTTGTCACGTCTTCCTTATTAATAGTTCTCATCTGAAAACTGCCTTTCTCCTGGGATTATTGTAAATATTCAGATAGATGCTCTATAGCTTGTTTGTTTTGATAATGTGAAGTGCTATACAAATCTTATTTTTATTATAATGCCCCCACAGATTCAGGGTTCCAGACTCCAGTGCATTGCCATCAAAATCCCTTTAGGACCTAATAGGTGACAGGCAATAAAAAGAAGCATTAATAGATGATGAAAACTAAATCAAATGGTACAGGTGGGTCAACCTTGATGAAAAGTAATCACTAGATATAGCAAAGTACTAGAGATTGTTAGCGAGCTTGAGAAAGTAGTTTTGGGAGGCTAGAAAGTTGGAAAACCTGACTGGAGTCATTTCAAAAAAAGAATGGGTGGAAGAGGAATCAGATATACTAAGTATAGGCAACTCTTTTGAGAAATTTTGCTGTAATAAAGCAAACAAATGAATTGGTAGCTGGAAAGAGACACAGACTCCAGAGCAGGCTTGTTTGTAAGCAAGCTAATGAGAAGGATTCAGTAGAGAGGAACTGAATTGTGTTGATGATGCAGGACAAGGTTGCTGGAACGTCCTTGGACAGACAAAAAAGGATTCGATGGGGTGCCCAAAGGAGGTGGCCTTAGCAGCACCGACGCTGCATCTGCCATAACGGGGCAGAAGGCAGCTCTGATGCCGCTAGCTGGGTGGGTATGGTGGTGGGAACCTGTGAACGTTGTCTCCTAATGGGTTCTTTTTTCTTTGTGAAATAGGAAGCAAGGTCATAAAACTGAGAGTGAGCTGGAGTTAAAATGAAACAGGAAAGGGAGTGGAATATACATCTGGGATTGTGGAGGAGGAAACGGACTAGAATTCTGCGGTATGATTTCTGGGCAGCATTAAGAGCCTGGTTGAGCTTTGTAGTCTTTAATTTAAAGTGATAGGTTATAGGCACAGAGTAGAAGGCAATTTGGATTTCCCCACGGCTGAGGTTTTACTAAATGAGTACAGCGAAGCAGGAGGGGCCAAGAGAATTTAGGGAAGTGCTAGGGAGTGGTAATAATGGTTGACCATGGGATTTAAAGGGAAGTAAGGACTTGAGAAGGCTGAGAGCCAGTGAAATGGGGGTAGGATCAATGTCAGATCCAAGGACTGCTGGGAGTCAGGGAGCAGAAGGAAAGAACTGAAAATAAGAGAGAGAGTGGTCAGAGCATGGAGTTTACAGTTGAGGTTATGGAGGAATTACGGTTAATCAGGGTCAATGTGTAAGGTAACCAGAGTCTTCCCGTGCACACGTACGTGGCTTGCTTCCTCACCCTCTTTGGTTTTCGTCCCCCGACCACTTCTCAGGGAAGCCTCTCCTCACTAGCTTATTTAAACTTGCAACTTCTCCTCAGACTCACTGGTGCTTGGTGTCCCCATTTTCTATTTTGTATTTCCTCAAATAGTTGTTTACATCTCATATTCTGTATATATTTATGTATTTATTTTGCTTATTGAATGCCTTCCTCCATTTGTCCTCAGTGAGGACCAGAATTTAAGTCTGTTTGGAGACATGTACCATCTTTAGTGACTAGAACATTGCCTGGCACAGAGTAGACGAGGCATTCGGTATACTTTTGTTAAATGACTTGAATAAAGCAACTTTATATTTTAATACAGGAATTCCAAAGAGCCAATAAAATTCATCAAGTTCTCTTAATCTTATGGTTTTTTCTAGATAGTTGAATTTTCTGAACAGCTTATGACAAATTAGTGAAGTTCCTATTCACTCTAACTATTTTTGAATAGAAATCTAAATAATGGAGACTGTGGAACTGGTTTTTTTACTCTAAATGGGATTAAATAGAACACTATTTAAGCTTTTTTTTTTTTTTTTTTTTTTTTTTAACTATTCTAGGTCACTATTATAAAATTAACTCTTGGACTCTCCTGAGGTGAGTGTGAATTTTGGTCCCTTTGCAAAGGGTTGTTAGTGATCTTGAGATCACAATACTTTTAGTTGAATCTATTCCTTTTGTCTCCTGCTTTCTATCATGCCACCAGCTATTACTTTGTATTCCTATGTGTATGCGTGCCTGTAACAGTTTGTTCCACTACCACTCCTGCCCCTACCCCATAGTCTGCTGTCTTCATGTACTTTGGACCTATTTTAAAGGATTTACATGAAATAAGAGACTATAGGACTTCCCCAGTGGTGCAGTGGTTAAGATTCCGCCTGCCAATGCAGGGGACATGGGTTCAAGCCCTGGTCCGGGAAGATCCCACATGCCGCGGAGCAACTAAGCCCATGCGCCACAACTACTGAGCCTGAGCTCTAGAGCCCACAGGCCACAACTACTGAAGCCCGTGTGCCTAGAGCCCGTGCTCCGCAACAAGAGAAGCCGCTGCAATGAGAAGCCTGCACACCCTAACAAAGAGTAGCCCCTGCTCACCGCAACTAGAGAGAGCCCACACACAGCAACAAAGACCCAACACAGCCAAATTAATTAATTAATTAATTTTTTTAAAAAAAGAGAATATAGACACTAAGTGAGGGCACGGGGGCCACTCTTATGGGATTAAGGTCTAGGCAACACCAGTTTCTGCTGTCTTTATTGCCTACTTCTAGGTTCTTAACTGTGTGCTAAGGAGGTGAGATTGATCGACATTTGAATTACTAAGAGGTGAGGTGTCACTGTAATTGACATCACATGGTATTTTCGCCTATCAAACCCCTCCTTTCCCACATGGACGGCTGCCTCCTCCATCTATTCATCTGGTCCATTTTATGCAGGTCGAGCTGAACACATAATGCTGCATGAAAATGTAGGAGAAGTAGTAAGGATACCAATTAAGGTCCTCCGATTGGAGAAACCCTGCTCTGAAAATGTGCCCATTAACAAACAAAGTCCCATAGGCCCTTAGGACAAAGTTCCATCTGAAGACACATTCTTACTGAAGCAGCAAATGGTGAAACATTTAAAAAAGAAAAAAAAAAAAAAAGCAGTTGTATTTGAGTGGTTTTACAAATAATGCAAAGGTCTATGATAAATCTTGAATTTTTCACCTGACCTAGATTTAAATAGCACAGGTACTTCATGCAGCAATAGACATTTGGTTACTTAACAGATACTCCTATAGCTGCAAGTAATACATTTATATTTTTTGGTGTGTGTGCTGTTCAGAGCCTCCATCCTACTCTGAAATTTTGGGGAAAATTAGCCATCCAAGAGTCAAGAAAGCACAGTTCTCTGACTGGTCTCTGATATAAACTGTCAAGAGTCACAGCCTTGACCATTATGCCTTCTGGATGTCAGTTTCCTCATCTGTTAAAACCATCCCTAACGTCTGTCTTAGAGTTTAAATTCTACAACACGTTGCCCTGGATTAAAGGATTGAGGAGTTCTGGTTCCACCCAGTAGAGGGTAGTGTTACCTAGACAGGGTCTCAGCATGAGCCCAGCACAGATGGAGCAGTGAAAGCAGAATTTAGAATATAGAATGGGTAGCTACCTACCTCCCTGTCTTGAGTCACCAGACCACAAATGCTTCTCCACAAAATAGCAAT
Organism: Eschrichtius robustus; assembly: GCF_028021215.1. Taxonomy (NCBI): domain Eukaryota; kingdom Metazoa; phylum Chordata; class Mammalia; order Artiodactyla; family Eschrichtiidae; genus Eschrichtius; species Eschrichtius robustus. The sequence goes on from NC_090838.1 coordinate 41,576,750, forward strand.
CTCCAGCAAGTGTAGAAATGCACTCCTCTTCAGTCGTTTGCCACTGTTCCTAAAATGGACACATTACTCATTGCTACTGGAAGATGAACAGGAATTTAAACTCCTACAATCTGTGTTGTTTTCTGAAATTTAAAGTTTGTTCTATGAATACATTCATTTATATAAAATACAGCAGCTTGTCTATACATATTGAACATTTAAAAATTACAGTTGAAAGTCACAGATTTTTCCTCCTGCAAAAATATTTAAGAAGTATTTATAAAGTTTGATGATGTTTAATATCATGCCGAGACGGAAACCTTAATTGCACTTTTTAATATACAAATAGCAAAAGTCATTGGCCTGTGACAGACAGATAATTAAAGTTCTAAGTGTCAAATCCGTAGTCATAGTACTGGACGAAACCCTGAATCTCCATCAGCCTGTGAAGTTTACAGAGTGCCTCACACTGGAGTGGTCCCCATGTGAGCCACAGAAGCTGTCTAAGAACGCATTCTCAAATAGCAAGTCCTGTCTGCTGGGATAAGATTGATGCGCATAAAGTAAAATAGTGGCAGGATTAGATAGTTTAAGATGCTGTCTCTTCAGTACAAATAGTAACTCAGTAGGAGATATGAAAGTATTTGTTGAAAAAGTGACAAAATGGATGAATTAAGACATCAGTATAAAATATAGTTCATGGAGAAGTCTTCATTAAGGGCTACTATTTACCAACAAAAAAAGAAAAATTAGGCAGTACATGTAAAAATGCACGGAAAGATCAAAGGTACTATGCACATGTAAGATATTACTATCATCATTATTATAATTTGGGGGTTCAGGGTCACCTTGAGACCCTGTCCTAAGGGACCTTAGGTAAGGCATTTTGGTAAAACTTTCCAACTTCTGCTTCCTCTTTGATCTTTATCACTGATAGAGGGCCTACTTACTTTTTTTGTTTTCTTTTAGTATAAATGCTGAAGCGTGAAAGGAAAGAGTGACTACAAGAACGATGTAATCCTACCTAGGCCGGGAAAGCACTGTGCCCTGTTCTACTCCCAGGCTAGAGAACCACAGCCTGTCTTCCCATGCAACGCACCACCTTTGCTATTCCTGGCTGTAAGACTGCACCCTTTTCGGGGGAGTTAAAAGTTTCTCAGATCAGGAGGAAGCCTGGCTACTTGAGAGAAAATAAAATCACGATCCGCCTGCCTCCTTCTCTTGTGCCTGTAGCAGCTGTAAGTGCAATAAAATGTGAGAGTAAAAACAAATTTGCTATGGCAACAAAGTATACTCTAATAATGAAGATAGTATCTAACAAGCAGGAGCAGCTAGAACTTTAGGGAGAGGGAAAGGAAGTACACCTTGAAGAAGCAGGAAGAAAAAACATTAAAAGTTTAAAGTTTACCATTCTCCAGCCTACATATTGTTGGCCCATTTAGACAAGATGGATTTGTATCTTGGCTCACTTCCTCCTAGCAGTATTCTAACAAAGCAAGGTTTTATATTTTGGGGTAGAGGGTACCTAGTACTTCCTAAAAGCAGGCAGAAGGAGAGATCAGACCCTCTGATATAGAAACATGGAACAGTGTGCCATCGATGGGCAACACACAGAGGTCTGTGTATCTAGATCCTCTGCTTTACCACTGGGCTTCCCGGGGCTTGGTCCAAATTCTTTGACAAGATAATTCTCAAGAAACATTTCAGAAAAATGGCTACCAAGCTGGATAGGGGCCCGGAAACAATACAAACCCATCATGAGTAGGCTGAACATAGAAGTCAAGGACCTTAAAGAAAATAGAGAGGAACTGCTGAGAATCAGACACTGGGTTGAAATAGACTGAATTTATTCCACCTACTCTTTCAAAAAAATTTAAATGAAGGCATTCAGAATTGGCTAGGTTATGCTGCAGAATACATCAACACCAACATTTTTAGTGATTTAAGCAACAAAGGTTAATTTCTCATTCACAGTATCTGTCAATCACACCTAAGTAGGGAGTTCAGCTCCATGCCCTCCTCATCCTGGGAGTTCAGATGGATTTTGCCAGTTGTGAGGATCTTATGTCAGAATTAAATGCTCTGATCTAAAAGTGACATATGTTGCTCATGTTACTTCTGCATAACCCACTGGCCAGAACAACACTATCCAATTTCAAGAAGGGAGAATCTTCCCACGTGTCTGGAAGAAGAAAAGTAGATGCAGACACATATTATAAGTCTCTACCATAGTTTGAGTGCACTGGGAATTTTTATATGAGATGTATATACCAAAGCTTATATGTAAAATACATGGGACTGCCCTGGTGACGCAGTGGTTAAGAATCCGCCTGTCAACGCAGGGGACACAGGTTCGAGCCCTGGTCCGGGAAGATCCCACATGCCATGGAGCAACTAAGCCCGTGTGCCACAACTACTGAGCCTGCGCTCTAGAGCCCACGAGCCACAACTACTGAAGCCTGCGTACCACAACTGCTGAAGCCCGCGCGCCTAGAGCCCATGCTCCGCAACAAGAGAAGCCACCGCAATGAGAAGCCCGCGCACCGCAATGAAGAGTAGCCCCTGCTCACCACAACTAGAGAAAGCCTGCGTGCAGCAACAAAGACCCAACTCAGCCAAAAATAAATAAATTTTTAAAAAATAAAAATAAAATACATGTTTATATTCTCTGGGAAAGTACTGGGCCGTTGTGTTATATAAAAACAGCCTTCTTCCCTTCAAGAATGTGTGGGTATGAGGACGGGTGTGGTGAGCATCCTGGAAAACACTGGTAGATGGTTGTGGTCATTTGGACTCACATTTGAAACTGAAGGGTTTCAGACTCTGACTGCTGGCAAGAATTCAGTGGCAAAGTTTTGCAAGGATGTAGGTTGAGGCCTCATCATCTTTCCAAAGGCAAAAAGATGGATCTAAGGATGAGGCTTCTCAAAAATCAGAAAGCTGCCAGAACCTCGTGATGGCTGTTAGCAGGCCTTTTTCCTCTTCTAGATCTTTATTAAGGGTGTCCCCCAACTTAACACAAATAACAAAACAAACTAAAACAAAGCCTGTATTCCCCGTTCCCCTTACTTAATTTCTTCACGCTCAGTTCAAACTCTATTTCTACTCATTCCACTCTTTGTGCACTTAATACTCAGCATGAGTTTCCTTAAAAAAATTAATGGTTCTTTAACATTCCATGGATTGCACTTTTTCTCTCCACTCAGCGTAAGTTCCATGACAACAGTAACCTTACCTCTGACCCTTTCTCTTTTGTCGTCTCTTCTAGCACTTAGCACAGGGCTGTTACAGAGTTGGCCAACAATACATATTTATTTGATTATACCAGTAACTGGAAAGGGAAAACTCTTTATTGAGAACAGTGCCCCAGGCTAATGCAAATATACTTTAGGCAACTATGTTGTCATTGAAAACTATATTTTAAAAGACAGCTCTCTGATTTGGCATCTGTTGTCACTTTAGTTCCCTCAAGCCACCTTCCAATGAGGTGGAAAAGGCAATAAAACAGAGAAAGTGAGTAGCTAGTGATGAGAACAGTCTGGCCTAGGGAAATAAGAGTTGAATTGGAACCTGGATCCTGAATTCTAATCTTGATTCTGCCACTCACTGGCTCTGTAAAGATGGGCCTCGACATCTTCATCTATGAAAAGGGATACTTGCAATTGCCTTGCCTACTTCACAGAATGCTGAGAGAATTGAATAAAATCATGTAAGTTAAAGGAATCTGAAACCTTTAAAATACTTTATAAATATCATTTTCAAGTGGGATCATTAAGAAGGACTCAGTTGTGTCTAATGTCTTCTGTGCTATCAGAGCAATTTCAGGATGGGTAGGGGATACACAGTAAACCCCTGAGAGCACATGCTCTGAACTCTTTGAAAGGTTTGTATCTAATCAGCACAAGGTCCTATTGCTAATCGCCGGGGGTTGCTCCCTGGGCATCCAGTTCAGTCTGTAAAGTGTTATATTTATAACTTTCTGAAGCCTCTCAGAATCCCAGGAAATAAGAGTGTGATCTGATTGTGACTGTAGTTTGCAGGTTAATATTGCCAGGCTGCTGGTGATTTCTAACAAAAGCAAAACGGCAGGTATCCGTGAGAGAAGGGCACTAAAGCTTTCCGCATCTCTGAGAGGGGCCGCTTCCCCTCCCTTCATCTTTCTCTTCCTCCCTCCCATCTGGAGCAGAAAAGACCACAGCTGGAGCCAGAATAAGCCTGCTCAACTGCAGAAGCTGATATGAGATGGCGGTGGGGGGCGGGGGGGCGGGAACAAGGCCAGTGGGCGCTCTGGCAGTAAAGAGAGAATTACCAACGGCGGGAGAAGCTCAGATGGGGTTTGGTGGTCGTGGATAGGAAATAACGAGACCGCTTCATGAATCGCAGGAATTCTGTGCGGAAGCGATGTTAATATGTGAGCCCAGCGGCACATCCCACAGAGAAGCTGTTATGGTGGGGAATGTGGCAGATATGCCAGTGTGAAGGCAGGAGGCCTGGGCTTGAGTTTTAGTGCCAACTTTATTAGCTCCACCCTTAGTTTCTCTGAACATTTGTTGTCTCATCTGAAAAATGGCAAAAGAGGAGGGGGATTAAAAGCTAGTTCAAAGCTTTGGTGTCAGAACTGAATGAGAATGCTTACAAAAGGGCTTCTTTTATAAGAGTAATCAGTGGATCATTTGTAATTATGAAGGACTTTATGTCTGTGTTCTGCACCTCCTCAAGAGAGCTAGGCAGTGAGGATTATGAACAACCGTGATACAGAAGGAGAGAAACAGACCTGGGAGTAGAAGAACTTACATCCAGCATCATGGACATAACACAACCTGAATGCTTCACCATGGGGAAAGCAGTCAGAGTCCTATGATCGTATCGTGGCAACTCTGAGACTACGGTTGCAAGGCTATTCAGCAAACGTTAATTGTGGCCTGACAAAGATACCCACATCCTAAGCCCCAGAACCTATGAATATGTTATTTTACATGGCAATAGGGAATTAAGGTTGCACATGGTATTAAAGCTGCAAATTAGCTGATGCCAAAAATAGAAAGATTATCGGATAGACCCAATGTAATCAAAAGGGTCCTTAAAAGTGGAAAAGAGAGTCAGAGGAAGAAACGCAATGACAGAAGCAGAGTCAGAGTGATGCATTGTGAGAACTCAACCAGACGTTGCTGACTTTGCAGATGGAGAAGTGGCCCATGAGCTACAGGATGTAGGCAGTCTCTACGTGCTAGAAAAGGCAAGGGAACGATTGGTTTCCTCCTAGAATCTCAGGAAGGAATGCAGTAAGATCTTCAGCCTATACTGTGATTTTAGTGCAGTAAGATTCCTGTCAGATCTCTAACCTACAGAATGATGAGATAATAAATCTGTATTGTTTTAAACCACTAAGTGTGAGATACTGTATACAGCAGCAATAGAAAACAAATGTAATACTCAAAACAAGATATTTGATACTAAGGAAGGTCTTTTGAATGTTAATTTCAAAAGGTTTGCACATCAGAAAGGTGAGTTTGTAAGTGAAACAAAGAATTCAGAGAGTTAATATAAACTGTAAAAAGGACATGAAGTTGTCATTTTTAACATCTGTCCCACAGCCTAAAGAAACAAGATTAAATTTGATAGAATCACCAAAATTCATCCTCTTCACTGAGGCCCAAGTAGTCTTCCTATAACACAAATCTGATCTTGGCAAGCCCTTGTTTGAATCCTTTGTGGACTTTACATTGCCAAAATAATACATTTAAAATTTTATCTCTGAGATTTAACTTATTTCTCCAATTTCATCTCCTTCAACTGTTCCATAAGCTAAAATACAAGAGAAAATCTTGTCATAGCAAATATATTCCTATTATTGAAAGTGCTGGGCTTTCTATGCCTCTGCACATATAGTATGTTTTCCACTTAAAATATACTTCATTTCCAATAATGCCATTTGCAGCAACATGGATGGACCTAGAGATTATCATACTAAATGAAGAAAGTCAGAGAAAGACAAATACCATATGGTATCACTTCTATGTGGAATCTAAAATATAACACAAATGAACTTATTTACAAAATAGAAACAGACTCACAGACAGAGAAAACAAACTTCTGGTTACCAAAAGGGAAAGGGATGGGGAGGGATAAATTAGGAGTTTGGGATTAGCAGATATAAACTACTATATATAAAATAGATAAACAATAACTCTATAGCACAGGGAACTGTATTCAATATCTTGTAATAAACCATAATGGAAAAGAATTTGAAAAATATGTATATATATATGCACACACACGTATACATGTACATGTATGTATGTATGTATATACATAGTTTTCTTTTAAAAAACTGAATGACTTTGCTGTACACCAGAAACTAGTACATTGTAAATCAACTATGCTTCAATTTAAAAAAAAAAAATTCTTCATTTCCTTCAGTTTGCAAACTCTGACTTGTCTTTCAGTTTAAATGATACTTCTTCAGGAACACACTTCTCTAACAAAGAAGCCTGACTTAAATTCTGTAAGCAGACATTTGTTAATTTTTTAGCTGATCACCGTCCAACCCACCACCCTTTCTGTTATCAGCTTGCTCTCCCTTTGGGGAATTCAGCATTGTGCACGGTATTTTGGTGAGAGGGATTCCCAATGTCCACTTCTCACTGTTGGCTCCTCCTATTAAAACTTGAAGTTAGCAAGCCAAATTCTTCTTGTCTCCACCCCCTACAGCCCAAGGACAAGTATGTGATCTAAAATTGATCCAGTTCCCAGCAGTTTGAATTTTGAGTGAATGATGCAAAAAAAATAAGTTCACAGATTGATCATAAGGAGTGCAATGGCCAGCAGACTGGATTTTGTTCCACAGCATGGTCTTTGCTTGCTTGATTCCTGCCCAATTTTTAAGCCTAGTTTCCCAGCCCCTTCACCTTCTCTTACTCTCTTTCCGATATTTTTCCCCCTAAATCAAGCCAGAGTCAATTTCTGTTCTTACATCAAGAGTCATCACTGATAGATGCTTCTTTCCCTGGGCTCCCATACCACACTGTTGATGCATATATTATAATACCTATCACTTATACTGTGTGTTTACTATATTTAGTTATTCATAATTAGGATGGGTTTGAAATAGCTCTGACCATCTCATGGCCAAACTGGATACAGCAAAGTTGTGCTTTATCTGATCAATCAGTTAGATTTTTTTAAATAGGGAATAACTTTTAGAATTTTTAAATATGATGTTAAGGGGGAAGCTTGCAGAGAAAAATCCCATTGACTTAAGCATATGTAGTGTGATAAAGCCTATGAAGGAAGTATGATATGTCTATGGGGTCAGTCAAGGATGCAGGCAATAACGGAATAGCAAGGCAGAGACTCATGAGGCAATGGATTGAAGCAGAGGATATAGAGCTTAGGGTAGACAGTTGTGTTAGATTCGATATTTGTGTATAATTGCAAAGAAGGACCTACAGAGTTCACTGTGATGTGTAAGAGGATCATATTAAGAAATTAAGAGCCCCTAAACCCTGAGAAATTTATGGAACAAAGTCTCTGATACTTAAAAAAAATACTAAGCTGTAAAATAAATATAAGAAAAATCAAAACACGTTTGAAATTTCCTGTGATAATTTCTTTTGAAATCTAAAATATTAGTATTTTCAAAAATATTTCTTGTTGTTTTTCTGGTATCTCTGAACTGTTTATACCTTAATCACTGGCTTAGTCTGCCTGTTGTCGATTCAGTCCTGCATATGCTGGACATTCAGTGAATGAAAATCAATGGATTTGACCATCTTCTGGTGAAACAAAGCAAGTTGTTTACGTAACAGGTGGAGTTTTTGTTGGTGGTGTTATTTTTGTTGGGGAGGGGGTTGGCTTGGGGATTAAGGGATGGAGCATTTCAAAATGCCAACCACGAACCACGAAAGCTCATTTTTTCATCCTACAGTCCAGTGGCTGTGGCTGTATCTATTTCAGTCTTAGCTTGAGAAAAAAAGGTCATGGATAAGGTAAGTCTCCCGTGCAGCTGTTGGATAAAGGAACTTTCGTATTTTCGTGGTGTAGGTAGTAATATTCTTTTCAAATGAGATTTTTGGAAAGGATTTTTCTGAAGACTTAGAATGAAAACACCTGGACCAGTTTCTGAATGCAGAAGGCAAGCTTCACCTCAGGTGTTAAGCATTTGAATTGGGCCATGTCCTGTGGAGTTGTGCAATATCAAGTGCTTTTGGATCACATTCACTGACCAATTCTTCAAAAGGGGTGTCTTATTTTTAGCTCATTTTCTCACAAAGTTCATGAAGAAAATGCCACTGTTTTGTCGGAGCAGAATCTAAAAGGTGGAAACTTTGCATCGATTACACAACCATTAAGCCTCATCAGCCTGCCCCATTGCTAACCTATATACTATATCAAGACAGGAAAGCATGGATAACATTAAAATCGACCATAAATAAAGTTCCCACATTAAAATATTTTCCTGTCTCTGAAATTATTGCCAAGATCTGTTAATGGAGAAACATTAACAAGACATGCAAGGTGCACCTATGTGTACATGTGTATATGTGCATGTGTGTGTGAGCACACGTGTGGAGTGGTGTGTGTGTTTGGAGGTTCAGTGGTATGACACCTCTAAGAAGAGTTCTTTGCACAAAATCTGGTTGAGCACTCACAGGAGGACTTTATAAATCTTTCCCTAAATGCAACTCAGCTATCGAACACAAAGTACAAACAGGGGTATTACTCTTGCTCACGCCAGCTAGACGCCTCGTTCTGAGCGTTACAGTCTTTTCAGGTTTCCAGTGGATACCATTCATCTCAAATTATGTAGCTTAAATTCACTAGATGTTCAGTGTGCTGGCCTCCATGCACCGCCTCCCAAATTTTTTAGATTTACTGGATTTTCCTGCAGCTACATGAAAATAACTGTTTCATCATACAGTGATTGAGCTTTTAGTGCTTACCTAGTCAGGGCCTAATTCCTTAATAAGCTAATGCCTGCAGTAGTTTATAAAGAATACCAGGAACATTTGTTATCGAATGGAGCCCTTACCAGTCATTAGTTGCTGTTAAGCCCCAATTAGATTAGTTTTCTACAAGCTATAAAATCATTTTGGCATAACAGATGCTCAGGGAAATTTTTGCACAATCCCTTGCTTTTTTATTTCTTCGAAGTGAAAACTGACCCTCTGTGTGCTGGGTGACCCTTGTTTTGCCTATTTTTCAATACGTCTGTATTTTAAAGAAGAACTGAGTATTAAGTTTACAGATGATTCCATCTTTACTTGATTTGTAGCCACTTAATTTGCACACTCATTTTTATTCCCTACAAATATATATGGTGTATAGGGTGTGTGTACAGAATATAAAAATGAAGGCTTAGAAATTGAAATGGTTTATATAAAGGCAAGATCCATTTTTCGAATGCTTGATGGACAGGCTGCAGATTTCCATTCACTCTTTAATTTAAACCTGTGGAAATTACTTGGCTGGTATATCTGCATCAGTTGTTACTAAATGTTAAGTTATAAAGATTTGAGAAGTTTCTAAGAAGAACTTAACACTCGCCATTCCTGATTCTGCCAGGAGAAAAAGTGAAAGATTTTGTACTACTGAGAAAGGAATGGTAAGGTGTGGAAATAACATTTTCCACTATTTCTTCCTGTATAAAATGTTTAGGCTCTGAAAACTCTTCAGTTAACATCACACAACCAATGAGTTGTGTAATGTTAATAGGTTAACAGTACAGCTGGGTTAACCCACACAGTCTCAGGTTAGGGTAGTGTCCCCACACGAATAGGACCAACTTTTCACTTTTAGAAATGTCATGGTTTGAATGGTACGTTATATTAACCTTCTAGATGTTAAGGAAATTATTTAAACATTTTATAAAGTTGATGTCCTCAATTATGTGATAAAGATAATATTTACTCTGCACACTCAATTAGTAAGAATTTTCTGTGCATCTACCCTAGGCACACGTGAAATGTTACAGGTGTGCACGACATGATTCTGTCCCATGTGGAATTTGCAACCTGTGTGATTTTAGTCCATTATAACAAATTTGACAGTACCTGGGAATGAAATAAGAGCACTAATTGTCCTCCACAAATACAAAATGATAACAGTGAGATGCCACAACTTTCTAGCTTTATGACCTTGAAAGATGTACTTAATGTCACCAAGCCTATTTCTCCATCCATAAAATGGAGACAGATATAGGATTCTTCTTAAAGAACTGTGATGAAGATTCAACGAAATAAAGTCTAATGGGCTGAGCACAATTCTGGTCATACGGTTGATCTCAGAAGATGCTGGCCAAAAATAAATAGATGAATAGATGGATGAATTAATAATAGTAACTACTAAATAAATTCACATGTGCGTGGACAGGGATGAGGGTAGGAGAGAGAGAAAGGGGCAAGCATTCATTAAACATCTGTGTGCTAAACAATTTTGTATCCTCTCTCCTCCCTCTCTCTATACTTTTTTTTTATCTCTGCCATTGACTAGCTCTGTGACCTTGAGCAGATTACTCAATCTCTTTGAGGTTGAGTAATTGAGGCACAATCTCTTTGTGCCTCAATTTCCTCAGCTCTATAATGGTAAAATATATATATATATATATTTTTTTTAATTTAATACATCACATCACTGGTGCATAGTAAGTGCTCATTAAACCATAATTATTGCTATTTCATATAGCTGTTATTATTTCAGGAAAGGCATAGGATGATAATGGGAGGAAATGCAGACTCCTCTACTGAGAAAAATGGGGAGAATACATTGGATCTCTCCATTACTAGGGGTTTGAAAAGGAATGGTTTGCAACTGAGTGAAACCTAGATCCTCTCTTAAGATTTGGTCCTGTACTCTTTCTTTCAGCGAGCATGGTTATTCACCATATGATTAGTTGATGATGATTCACCACATGATTATTTGCCACAGCTTTAACAACAAAAGTGAACGAACAAACAAAAAAAGCCTAGGTGATGTGGTTAAGTCAGATTCAGCTACTGAACTGCAGGCAACCTAAGAGGTTCCTCCAAGGCCAAATCCAAATGCTTATAATTCAGAATGTTTCTTCAAACATATTCATGAACATATTCATGTAATCAGTGCTTCAGAAACTAAGTGTTCTTTATAATAAGCATCCATTCATCCTAACATGCCTTAAAAGGAAAATTGATCCTATTATTCTAGCTCAAAAGATGATGAGACAGAGGGAGGTGAATTGCCTGGACTAAGGTCACACATTAAGTCAAGAGCAGAGAGAGACTCAGGATGAAAAGTAAAAGTAAACAATATTTTCCCCCAACAATAGTGGTACTTCAGTTCTAAGACTGTTACCTTTCATTGCCTTGTCTTTAAGTTCTGGTACATTTAATTGCTTTTGAAAGCAGCAAGCCTTGCACTATTCTACCTACTTGGATGAGTTTTTAAAACTCACAAATTTCCACTCACTTGTGGTTAAACTTCAGCTAGCTGCCAGTGTGTTTAAAGGAACACTCTGTGAGTCTGGACAGTGCTATGGCCTAAAACAATAAAGAGGTTGTATCCAAATCCCATCCACTGTTATCTAAGCAGCTGGTTTAACTCTGGGAGGGGCTTCTGACCCTGAAACCTGACTTCTCCAGTTAGCCAGGTGGTATGTGGCACTGGCTTCAAGGTCTTGTCACACACTCCTGATACTTGGGAAAACAGTTTACTAAGTTGGACTATTGGTATTTTCAATATTAATAAAAATGGCAGTACATCAAGGAGTTATAGCCAAACATCTCAAGTCAATGCGGAGACTGGGGGACAGTAAACAAAGTGAACTGTCTCAGCAGTTCACTTCCAGTTATCTCAGAAGGAAGTCAAAACTAAAGAGCAGAGAGTATTCCTAGAAGAGCTTTTTGTAAGCTGTTTTTGACTTTATTTGGGTTTTGTTCTGTTTTGGTTTTGCCGCTTAGCTGTCTCACGGCAGTGATCAACACTGAAATTTCGCTCTGAGCAAAAAGAGTGAAGAGAAGGCTGGGAAGCCACCCTCCTTTCCACCTCCAAGCTTCATGGAAGAGTAGCCCAAAGGGCAGTAATGCAATGCGGACAGACCCCCTGAGGTCTTTTAACAGGGCACATGACAATCCAGCTGGAGTTTGAAGTGTGACCTTGGAGGTTTGAAGAGATAAGCCACCTGTGGAACTCTCATATTGAAGAAAATCAGCCCTGCTTTTAGGAAACTGTAAAGGACTCCCAAGAACCTTGCCCAGGACCAACATGGCCCCACTGCCTGCACGCAATATAGTCCCAGGCTACGTGTCCAACCGTATCTACCGTTGTTTCCTTTCACACTCACCATGCTTTATGGAAGCTGAGCTATCTGCAATCTCCTGTACAAACCCAAAACATTCCTAACTTAGGCAATTCTTTCCCCTCAAACCTATTTTACTCTCATGTCTGCCTGTGTTCCTTGTCCCAGTAAATAGAAACTCTGTTTACCAACACTACTAATTGTCAAACTAAAAATTTGAAACCACCCTTGAATTCTTTTTTATATCTGCCTGTCAGATCCGTCAACAAATCCTGATTCCAACCACTTCTCACCCCTTCCATTACTACAAAGCTGGTGCACGCCTCTGCCTCTCTTGCCTGGATCATTGCAATAACCTTCTAACTAGTCTTGTTGTTTCTTCCCTTGCCCTCCTGCTGTCTATTTTCAACAAAACAGATGGTGATTTTGTTAAAATATAAATCATATTGTGTCACTCATCTACTCAAATTTTTCTTTACTTCCCATACCAGTCAGACAAAGGCCAGTGTCCCAGCAATGACCTACAAGACCTTCTATGATCTGGCTTCATCTCTACTACCCTTGCTCGCTACTCATCCTTTTCCAGTCAGAATGGTTTCTGTTTTTCCTTTTAAAAACCAATCACACTCACTCCTCACATCCTCTACACTGCTTCTGCATGAAATTCTTTTCTCCCAGTTATAAAATGATGTTTCTTCTGAACCCGTCTTCAGGTATCTGCTTAACTGTCATACTCTCTGTGAAATCTATCCTTACTTTTTTATTCCGGCACAGTATTCATCATTATCTAACATACTGCATACTTTATTTGTATTGTTTATTTGTGTTTGTATTTATGTCTCCTATCATTAGGAAGAAAGTTCATGCAAGCAAGGAGTTTTATCTACTTTGTTTATCTATCTTATTTATTGTTGTGTCCCCCAGCCCCTAGAAGATAGCCAGGCATACAGTAGATTCTCTTTAAATGTATCTAGAACGGATGAATAAATAAAGTCACCTTTTTACATTGCTGAAAGACTTAATGAGTATCTCAAAAAATAATAGAGTTATTTCTTCCTTGAAGGGCCATAGTTTTTAGAGTCCAGAAGCATACAACTCCTGAATTCCAGATAGCAAGGATGATGAAATCTTCTTTTCGAAGAAATGTCACTATTACTGTTAAGTCCTGGTTACAATTCCACAAACTCCCTGTGGGCATAGTTAATCTGAGGCCCCTTTGAAAAAAATGTCAATTATCTCCTGGTTTCTTCTTTCTCCAGCACTGTGACATCCTCCCCTGATTAATTCTCATTTCATTTTCTATAGCATCAACTGCAGAGCCAGCACTCAAATTCTGCCAGGTTATCATGTTGCCTTTAGTACAAATTACTAAAGGCAACATGATAACCTGGCAGAATTGTCTTAACTTCAGTTGTCTTTTTCCCTTTGAAGTTAAATCCCCTCTGCTCATTATCAGATGATCTGAGTAGATTGTATGTGATGTATTATTGGCTTTGTTGTTCTATTTTAGTATAACATTTATTGTATTCTAATGAGAGGTGAAATAAATTTGCTAATGACATGAATAATTATAAGTGTAAACATTAGCTGGGTATGTGACTACTGGGAGAATGCCTCAAAAAAGAAACAAATCCCATGGAGGTCAACAAAGAGAGAAAGCGACAGCTGTAATCAAAGTCTTTCTCCCCTTCTGGCAGTTTATACTGCAGACAGGCTCTTGGTGCTGAGTACACGAGCAGAGAGGAAGGAGCAGGATTCAGACTAAGTTTTCAGTTTACAGAGTTGGTAGGTTATTGATGAACGGTGGATGTGCAGTGTTAGACTGAATTGCCCGGTGAGGAGAAGAATTGCTCACTTCATTCTAACTGCCTAAGATGTATTATGGTCTTCCTTATAACAAGGCACTGTGGTAGGCATTTCCAAGGAAACAGAGTAAGCATCATTTCTGATTCAAAAAATTTTAAACTGACTAGAGAAGAATATAAATGACTGTATTGGCAAAGATATAGTCACAGTTTGCCACAAGTTATAGGCACAAATAGCCACCATGATAGAGGCACAAAACTGCTATGAAGTTCAACGGATAAAGAGGTCATAAGCCATTCATTTGTGTTTGCCAGGGGAAGGAGGATGGGAAATGAATGTGGATGTGTGTAAATGCTGGAAAAAATCTTTCTGCCTCTATGAGGAGAGAATCTAGGATACATTTTGAAATATGAGTATGATTTTAACACTCAAAGAGGCTCAAGAAGAACATTCCAGAAAGTCTGTGTAAAGTTGGAAAAATTCAGAATACGGTAAGTAGTCCATTGGGATGAAGCACAGGGAAGTGACGGTAAGTAGGGCTGAAATATAAGTGGAGAACAATAAAATCCTTAACTATCAGGCTGTAAGTTTGTACTTACAGGAAATGGGGAGCCACTCAAGACTCTGAGCATGAGTGGGACATTATAAGAGATCTCAAAGTAAGATTCTTTTAGGAGTTCCCAGAGGAAATGTGAACATGCTGCTCTCTCTCTTTCTGTCTTTGTCTTTCTTGGCCATTGGCTTCCAAGGTCTGTGTAGAGATAATCTGACCCATTGTAAGTAATTTAGAGATTGAAGTTGAAAGTTTGATCAATATAAGTCCTGAAATAGAGTAAAGTACTCACAGCAATTGTACTGTAATTTTTCCCACTGTAAAGCTAAGGAAGCTGAGGAACAAAGAGATTAAGTAACCTGCCCAAGGTCACATAGTTAACAGCGAAGAGAAAAAAAGCGAGACAAAGAGAGACAGAGATTGAGAAGAAAAACAAACATGCATTGTTGAATTGGTATAGATGCAAATACCATTAGACATTTGCTTAATGTATTATAGCTTTGGGTAAATTAATTTAAAGCACTAGAAATTTAATGAGTTGAATTGATAGTTAGAATTAATAGTTAGAATTTTTTAATATATGGCTGAATATTTTGGTAGTTTTAGTTAAATATTTCTCAGTTGCCTTATTATATTGACTGAACAGTTCTACTCAAAGAAGATTACACAGAAATATTTTATGGATTCTGAGCTTTTAAGGCTGTGGTTCTCTCTGAAGAGCAAACAGAGATATTTGAAGAATGAACAAAGAGAAAAGGCTTCTTACTTTAATTGTAGACAAATAATTTTCCTTAATACATAGTGAACAGTAAGTAAAGTCGGTTTTGGAAAGTAAGTACAAGAGTAATTCTGCAACACTTTTTAAAAATAAAACATTCTCACTAATGCAGCTAAGGTGTTCTTGTTTGCTCCATTTAACAGCTGTTCAGCTGTATTCTCAGATGGTGTGTGTGAAGAAGTCAGTTATAAAAAATGTTGTAAGCATCTTATTAAGAAAAAAGTTGCATGATAGCCTGAGAATAAATGTTTCTTCTCTATTCATCTGTTGGCTAGGGTCCCCTCCAGATACTTGAAGGGACAAGAGCCACATTCCCAATAATATTGATTTTACCCCTCTCTTAGACCGAGACCATCATAAGGTTAAACTTATCTTTTACCTAAGTATACCCATATGTATATACTTCATTTCCATAATTAAGATGCAAAGGTCCCCATAAACAAAACCCAGAAAATGTGTGTATGTTATTGTTAAAACATTAGTTGTTGAATGAGAAATTAGAGAAACATATACAGGAAAATTCTGTGGACTCAGGAAATCTTACTTTTCTGAAAGTTTTGAAGCTATTGGGTTTCTGTACTATTCAGTTATTAGATAGCACATTCATTACATTTTTGTCAACCAAGTAAAATAGACATCATATAATTCCTTTTATTTCCTCTACTTGAGGCTGAGCTTTCAACAGAAATTAATGTTGGGTCAAGAACTTTTAAAATGTATACTTCTACCTTACCCAACAATTATTCTAGAAATATGTTCCAAGTAGATAGCCTATCTTGGGTCAGGCTTCAGAAGCACCCTCTGAAGTAAGAATTCATGTGTAAGTGACTTTTTAAGAAAGCGCCCTAAGAACTACGGAGAGAAGAGGGGAAGAAGAATAGGGAATAGGAAGAATCCAAGCAAGATTTGCAGAATTAGACAAAGTCCACTATGGACACGTCAGCCTGATGACACGGGGACTCTGCAGTATAAATTATGCCTCAAAGTTTGTCCTGACCTGAGGCAGAGAACTGGGCTTTCATATTGCCATATCTGCATTGGCTAAGGGTACTTCCAGCTGTTTCTTCCATGTGGGCAAAGCAGAATCAGAACCCCAAAGGCAGTTCACAGAAGAGTCCTAGGTGTCAGCAGTTCAGGCAAAGCCACTGAAGCTGGGAGAAGAGCTTTATTCACAATACGGAATACTGCACAGACATTTAAAAGTTTTAATTAATTAACAAGGATTTTTTGAACTTATTTAGGGCACTGGGAATATATAAGAAATGTAGAAATACAGAAAACAGAAAAGACAACCTACCTACATGCGGCTAACATTCTAGAGGGGAAATAAGACAAAAAAACAAAAAAGAGAAATGTAATATGTAGTAGGCAGTAAGTTATATGGAAGAAAACAGAACTAGGCATGGTTAAGAAGGACTTACAAAGGCAAAAAGTTGTATGTAAGGGAGGGGACTATATATTTTAACTTAAAAATATAATTGAAAAGGATCAACTGAGCAAAGACATGAAAGAAAGAAGTATTGCCGCATGCATATTTGGGGAAAGATTTTTTCTAGTCAGAGGAAGTAGTGCAAAGGACATATGCAGAGGGAATATGCCTGCTGTGTCTGAAAAATAGTGTGAACATTAGCCTGTCTAAGGCAGATTAAGAGCTAGGAATTCGGGCTTCCCTGGCGGCTCAGTGGTTGGGGGGGTCCGCCTGCCAGTGCAGGGGACACGGGTTCGAGCCCTGGTCCAGGGGGATCCCGCGGGCCGCGGAGCGGCTGAGCCCGTATGCCGCGGCTGCTGAGTCTGTGCTCTGGAGCCCGTGGGCCACAACTGCTGACCCGTGTGCCACAGCTGCTGAGCCCGCATGCCATAGCTGCTGAGGACTGCACGCCTGGAGTCTGTGCTCCGCAGCGGGAGAGGCCACCTTGGTGACGGGCCCCCGCGCCGCAGCGAGGGGGTGGCCCCCTCTCGCCGCGGCTGGAGGGAGCCTGCACGCAGCAGCGAGGACCCAACACAGTCAAAACTGAAAAAAAAAAAAAGCTAGGAATTCTAATGGTATGGTGGTAATCATCTTGCAATATATAAATCAAGTCAACATGTACACCTTAAACTTACACAATGTTGTATGTCAATTATATCTCAATAAAGCTGGGGGGGAAAGTAAAAATAAATTTTAAAATAAAAAAGAGATAGGGGTCCTGAAAGTGATCAAGTCAGAGAGTTAACAGAGAGCCACATCATCCAGGGCTTTGTAGGTCATAGTGAAGACTTTGGCTTGAGGAAAGTAAGAGGCCATTGGAAGGTTTTTAGATGTGTGACATGATCTGAATTACTTTTAAAAAGAATCACTTTGCATATTGAGAATAGATTATAGAGGGGCAAGGATAGAAGCAGGGAAATAAATTAGCAACTTTTGCAGTAATCCAGGCAAGTGATTAACAGTGAATTGGACCAGGACTATAGCATTGGAAATGAGTGAGAAGTACTGGATTATGTTATAAATGTAGACAACAGAATTTCCTGGTGTGTTAGACAAAAGGCATGAGAAAAATTTTAAAAGGAGTGCTAAGGAGGGTTTAAATTTTTGGCCTGAAAATTTGGAAGGACAGAGTGGCAATTAATTAAGATGACTTTAGTTTCAACCTAAAGAAAATAGAAAAAAAGAGTAAAGTATATCCAAAGTTAGCAGAGAAAGGAAATAATTAAAATCACAGCAGATTAAATTGGTAAACCTCAGCCATAGTAACAAGAAAAAAAGAGGAAAAACACAAATTACCAATATCAGGACTGAGAGAGGGAAATCACTACAGATTCTACAGTTATTGAAATAATAAAAAGGAAATTTTGTGAACAGTTTTGCGCCAGTTAATTCAACAATTTAGATGAAATGGAAAAATTCCTTGCACACAAACTACTAAAGAACTGAATTTGTAATTTAAAACCTTCCCTCAAGATAACTCCAAGACCAGGTGGCTTCATGAATGGTTTCTACCAAATATTTAAGGAGAACATAATACTATTACAACACAAACTCTTCCAGAAAACTGAAGAGCAGAGACTACATCTCAGTTCATTCTACGAGACAGACGACCTTAACACCAAAAGCAAAGAAAACTAAAGATCAATGTACCTCATGGGCCTAAATACAGAACTCAAAACTTTAGCAAGTTGAATACAAATATACACACACACGATGATACATACGGTAGGACAGGGAAACTTCTCCCTTCTTTCTAGGTTCTTTGGCTCGTCTAATAATTAAATCGACATAAGACATAAACAAAAGAAAAACAAATTTAATTTCATATATATGGGAATTCCAAAGATATGAGGCTCTTTTATAGTCAAGGCAACTGAGTCCTATATGCCATCCTGGGCTAAGGAGAAGGGGACCGGGGTCTGGGACTTCAAAGGGAGGAAGACAACTCACGGGTATATGGGAAAAGCAAATGTTTGGTTAAAAAATAATGTATGCCATGCCACACAGATTAAGTCTTTCTGGTGTAAAAAGTTATCTCTGGTAATAGCTCTCTTCCTGGTATAAGCCTGATATCTAAATTCTTTTAGGCAGTTAAGGAAGAGTTACAAAGCTCTTATTGAATCTGTTGGGCCTTGATTGTCTTCAGCTTGAAATAATCCACATGCCTAAGTGATACATTCTGTGGCAGCCCACCCTGAACCCCATCCACACTATAAGAGGTGGAAAAGCAAGCAAGCTGCCCTATAGCTTACCTACCCCTTGTGTACACTAAACTATTCCCTCTCACTTGATAATTTGAGTGTAATGAGCTTATACTGCCGGCCCGGTTTTATGAAGGGCTCACTGATGAATAGACCATGATCACTGAAGCATTCATTTACTCGGTACCATACAGCACTGCATAAACCTTGCTATGGACTGAATTGTATCCCCCCTAAAATTCATGTGTTGAAGGCCTAACCCACAATGTGACCATATTTGGAGTTAGAGCCAGTAAGTAGGTAATCAAGGTTAAATGAGGTCATAAGAGTGGGACCCTGATCCATAGGATTAGAGTCCTTGTAAGAAGAGGCACCAGAGAGCTCCAGCTTTCTCTTCCTGAGTATACTCAGAGAAAGGCCATGTGAGGGCACAGTGAGGAAGAAGCCATCTGCAAGTCAGAAATAGAGCTTTCGCCAGAAAGCTAACGCTAACAGACCTTGATCTTAGACTTTCCAACCTCCAGAACGGTCAGAAAATAAATATCTGTTGTTTAAGCCACACAGTCTGTGGTATTTTGTTATCAGAGCCTAAGCAGACTAATACAAGCCTAAAATTAAGGAAGAGATCCACTATACCTCTTCCTGCTAAAGGACCCTCCCCTGTGGGATTAAAGTCTGGAGAAACTTAGAAAATTAACAAGGCACACTATTTGCCTTTAGTATTTACAGAGAGAGGCCATACCAAAATGTCCCTATAGTAGTTATACAAATACCTTTTTAAAAATATATATATTTATTTATTTTTGCCTGTGGTGGGTCTTCGTTGCTGCGCACAGGCTTTCTCTGGTTGTGGTGAGCGGGGCTACTCTTTGTCACAGTGCGCAGACTTCTCATTGCAGTGGCTTCTATTGTTGTGGAGCACAGGCTCTAGGCATGCGGGCTTCAGTAGTTGTGGCTCGCAGGCTCTAGAGCGCAGGCTCAGTAGTTGTGGCGCACAGGCTTAGTTGCTCCGCGGCATGTGGGATCTTCCCAGATCAGGGCTCAAACCCGGGTCCCCTGCATTGGCAGGCGGATTCTTAACCACTGTGCCACCAGAAGTCCCCAGATAGCATTTTAATAATGTATTAATATTCACCCCATGGGGGAGTTGGGATCAAGATAGCAGAGAAGTAGGACGTGGAGCTCACCTTATCCCATAAAAACATTAAAAATACATCTACAAGTGGGACGATTAGCACAGAACAACTACTGAACATCGCAGAAGACCTCAGACTCCTGAAAAGACAAGAAAACCTCCACGTAACCAGGCAGTACAAAAGGAAAAAGAAAAAGAAGGCATTCGGATGGGGCCTGCACCCTAGGGAGGCAGCTGTGAAGGAGGAAAGGTTCCTGAACCCAAGGAAGTCTCCTCACCAGCAGGGAGATCAGACTGGATGGAGGGGGAGCTTTGGAACCTAGGAGGAGAGCACAGCAACGGGTTGGGGAAGGCAAAATGGAGAGTAACCTGCACAGGTCGACTGCCCTGTGCTCCCCAGCCTGAGACACTCGTCTTTCGGCACAGGTGGGGGCTGAGCGCTGAGGCTCAGGCTTCAGAGATCCGACACATGGAAAAGACCAGGGTTGGCTCTGTGGAGAAAGTCTGAAGAGGCTGGGCTGTGGCAACTGAGGGTGTACTCAGAAGAAGTCTGGGCCCGCCTGAGAGGCAAGGCACCATTACTGGGGAGGGCACACGAGGAGACAGGCAGGACTGCCATAAGAGCTTCTTTCCCCGTGAGTGCTCCCAGGCAACAGGACACTGCCTACAGGAGCTCCAGGGGTGGGCGCGAGTCACCACCACCGTCATGGGCTCCAAAGGCAGTACTGGCCACCACTATGAAACCCAGAAGCAGGCGGAGGCCCTGTCCCCATTGTCCCAGGAGTGCACAGAGAGGAGCTGCCCATAGGAGACCCCTGAGCAGGCACCAGGCTCTGCCCCCGCTGTCCCAGGAGCACGCAAGGGCCATTGTAACTGCACACCCCATATCAATGGGATAATGGCCAGCACACACTGAGGAAAGAGGCAGCAAGCATCCAAACTAAAAGCAGCCCCTCAGTGCCGGATAAGAGGGCAGAATAGAAGGACTTGAGCTCACTGCCTCTCACAAAAACACCAAAATCACAACTACTGAACAACCATCGATAAAAGAGACTGGAACCTACCAAAAAAATACATTTCACATTCAAAGACAAAGAAGCCACAATGATACAGCAGGAGGGGCACTTTTGCAACATAAATCCCATACCCGCTGGGTGGGTGACCCAGAAACTAGAAAATAAGTATATCGCAGAGGTTCTCCCACAAGAGAGAGTCCAGAGCCCCACATCAGGCTCCCCAGCCTGAGGGTCTGGCATCAGGAAGAGGAATCCCCAAAGCATTTGGCTTTGAAGACCAGCAGGGCCTGAGTGCAGGCAGCTCCACAGTACTGGGAGAAACAGAGACTCCATTCTTGGATGGTGTACAAAGGGTTCACGTACACTAGGACCCAGCACAAAGTTGTAACTCCACAGGAGTTACTGGACTTACCTATGAGTCTTGGAGGGTCTCCTGGGGAGGTGGGAGGCAGCTGTGGCTCACTGGGGGGTGGGGGGGGGCAACAACACTGGTGGCAGAGGCCCCAGAGAATATTGATTGGTGTGAGCGCTCCCAGAGGTCACCATTTTGCCATCAGGACCTGGCCCTACAGGCACCAGGCTCCAGTGCTGGAACGCCTCAGGCCAAACAACCAGCAGGAGGGGAACATAGACCCAGACATCAGCAGACAGGGTAATTAAAGCCATACTGAGCTCACAGCCACCTCAAAACACACCCTTTGACACGTCCTGCCCACTAGAGGGATAAGACCCAGCTCCACCCACCAATGGGCAGGCACCAGTCCCTCCCACCAGGAAGCATCCACAAGCCTCAGGACCAACCCCACACACCAAAGAGAAGACACCAGAAGCAAGAGGAGCTACGACCCTCCAGCCAGAGGAAAGGAGTCCACAAACACAGAAATTTAGACAAAATGAGATGGCAGAAAAATATGTTTCAGACAAAGGAAAAAGATAAAAACCCACAAGAACAACTAAATGAAGAGGAGATAGGCAATCTACCTGAAAAAGAATTTAGAGTAATGATAATAAAGATGATCCAAGACCTCAGAAAAAGAATGGAGGCACAGACCAGAAGTAACAAGAGATGTTTAATAAAGAGTTAGAAGATTTAAAGAACAAACAGAGATAAATGATGCAATAACTGGAATGAAAAATACACAAGAAGGAATCAATAGCAGAATAACTGAGGCAGAAGAACGAATAAGTGAGCTGGAAGACAGATTGGTGGAAATCACTGCCATGGAACAGAATAAAGAAAAAAAATGAAAAGAAATGAGGACAGTCTTAGAGATATCTGGGACAACATTAAATGCACCAACATTCACATTATAGGGGTCCCAGAAGGACAAGAAAGAGAGAAAGGGCCTGAGAAAATATTTGAAGAGATTACAGGCAAAAACTGCCCTAACATGAGAAAGGAAACATTCATTCAAGTCCAGGAAGCTCAGAGAGTCCCACACAGGATAAACCCAAGGAGGAACATGCCAAGACACATATTAATCAAACTGACAAAAATTAAAGACAAAAGATATTAAAAGCAACAAGGGAAGAGCAATAAACAACAAACAAGGGAACCCCCATAAGGTTATCACCTGATTTCTCAGCAGAAGCTCTGCAGGCCAGAAGGGAGTGGCATGATATATCTAAAGTGATGAAAGGGAAAAAACTACAACCGAGAATACTCTACCCAGCAAGGCTCTCATTCAGATTTGACAGGGAAGTCAATAGTTTAAAGGCAAGCAAAAGCTAAGAGAATTTAGCACCACCAAACCAGCCTTACAACAAATCCTAAAGGAACTTCTCTTGGCAGAAAAGAGGCCACAAGCAGAATCAAGAAACTTATGAATGGGGAAGCTCACAGGTAAAGTCAAACATAAAGTAAAGGTAGGAAATCATCCACACACAAATACGATATCACAACCAGCAACCATGAGAAGAGGAGAATACAAATGCAGGATACTGGAAATTCATTTGAAATTAAGAGATCAGCAAGTTAAAACAATCTGGTACATATATGAACTGATAGAGTAAGTCGCCTACATATGAACCCTCAAGTTGTGAACTTTGAAAGATGAGAACATGTGTTTACATATCCAATCACGTGACCCTCAGCAAGAAGCTGTAGCTAGATCTGGAAGAGGACAACCTCACTGAACTCCTTGCTGTGCAACATGAGGAGCTTACTAATGAAGACCTGATGGAAGTGATTCATGACGCAGGAAATAGCAAGGGGATTTTCGTTATTTGAGGAGACACTCTTAGTTTAGAGGCACAGGACCCGAACATAGAATGGTACACAAAGGTTGAAGCAGCCATTCATAAAGCAATCCAGTGCTACCATGTCATCTATGACAAGAAAAAAAGAGCTACTATCCAGACATCACTGGTTCGTTTTTTCAAGAGGGTAGAAAGAATTGAAGCCAGCAAGGAACCAGAACCTGTGCCATCAAAGTCAGGCATGAGTGAAACTGCAACTTGCCCTCCGTCTCCTATTGCTGACAATCCTTCAGCTCTACCATCTCCCACCTCGTCTCCCTCTTCCTGTCAGTAACTCTTCTTGCCTGTTCACTCAGTGCCAGCCCCTGTATGCCAGCTGTTGT
Organism: Eschrichtius robustus; assembly: GCF_028021215.1. Lineage (NCBI taxonomy): Eukaryota > Metazoa > Chordata > Mammalia > Artiodactyla > Eschrichtiidae > Eschrichtius > Eschrichtius robustus. Next base: position 41,600,539 of record NC_090838.1, read on the forward strand.
ACTGTACTACTGAACTTTTCAAGGTACTGCACGGTAAGATTAAAAATGTTTTTTGTGTGTGTTTGTTTTTTATGTACTATTTGTGTGAAAAGTATTATAAACCTATTACAGTACAGTACTATATAACTAGTTGTGTTCATTGGATACCTAGGCTAACTTTCTTGGACTTATGAACAAGTTGGACTTACGAATGCACTCTCAGAATGGACCTCGTTTGTATGTAGGGGGCTTACTGTATAGCAAAACCTCATGGGAACCACAAACCAAAAATCTACAATAGATACAAACACAAAAAAGAAAAAGCAATCACATCACTAAAGATAGACATCAAATCACAAGAGAAGAGAACAAAGAGGAAGGGAAGAAAAAAGACCTTCAAAGATAAATCCAAGGGACTTCCCTGGTGGTGCAGTGGTTAAGAATCCACCTGCCAATGCAGGGGACAAGGGTTTGAGCCCTGTCCAGGAAGATCACACATGCCACGGAGCAACTAAGCCCGTGCACCAAAACTACTGAGCCTGAGCTCTAGAGGCTGCGAGCCACAACTACTGAGCCCGAGTGCCTAGAGCCCACGCACCGCAACAAAGAGTAGCCCCTGCTCACCGCAACTAGAGAAAGCCCACGGGCAGCAACGAAGACCCAATGCAGCCAAAAATAAATAAATTAATTAATTAAATTTATTTTAAAAATCCAAAACAATCAACAAAATGGCAATAAGAACATTCATTTGGATAATTAACTTAAATGTAAATTGAATAAATGCTCCAACCAAAAGACATAGACTAGCTGAATGGATACAAAAAGAAGACCCATATATGTGCAGTCTACAAGAGACCCACTTCAGACCTAGGGACACATACAGACTGAAAGTGAGGGGATGGAAAAAGGTATTCCATGTAAATGGAAATCAAAAGAAAGCTGGAGTAGCAATACTCATATCAGACAAAATAGACTTTAAAATAAAGACTCTTACAAGAGACAAAGAAGGACACTATATAATGATCAAAAGATCAATCCAATCAGAAGATATAACAATTATAAACATATATGAACCCAACATAGGAGCACCTCAATATATAAGGCAAAGGCTAACAGGCATAAAAGGAGAAATAGACAGTAGCACAATAATAGTGGGGGACTTTAATACCCCACTCTCATCAATGGACATATCATCCAGACAGAAAATCAATAAGGAAACACAGGCCTAAATGACACATTAGAACAGATGAACTTAAATGATATTTATAGAACATTCCATCCGAAAGCAGCACAATACACTTTCTTCTCAAGTGCACATGGAACATTCTCCAAGATAGATCACACGCTGGGCCACAAATCAAGCCTCAGTAAATTTAAGGAAGTTGAAATCACATCAAGCATCTTCTCTGGCCACAACGTTATGGGGTTAGAAATCAATTACAAGAAAAAAACTGTAAAAAAACACAAACACATGGAGGCTAAATAATATGTTACTAAACAACAAATGGATCACTGAAGAAATCAAAGAGAAAATTTAAAAATACCTAGAGACAAATGAAAATGAAAGCATGACAATCCAAAACCTTTGGGACACATCAAAAGAAGTTCTAAGAGGGACGTTTACAGCAATACAATCTTACCTCAAGAAACAGGAAAAATCACAAATAAATAACCTAACCTTACACCTAAAGCAACTAGAAAAAAAGAAACAAACAAAACCCAAAGTTAGTAGGAGGAAAGAAATCATAAAGATCATAGCAGAAATAAATGAGATAGAGACAAAGAAAACAATAGCAAAGATCAATGAAACTAAAAGCTGGTTCTTTGAAAAGATAAACAAAATTGAAAACCTTTAGCCAGACTCATCAAGAAAAAGAGAGAGAGGGCTCAAATCAATAAAACTGGAAGCGAAAAAGGAGACATTACAATGGACACCACAGAAATATAAAAGATCATGAGAGACTACTACAAGCAACTATATGCTAATAAAATGGACAACCTAGAAGAAATGGACTAATTCTTAGAAAGGTACAATCTCCCAAGATTGTACCAGGAAGAAATAGAAAATATGAACAGACCAATCACAAGCACTGAAAGTGAAACTGTGATTAAAAAAACTTCCAACAAACAAAAGTCTAGGACCAGATGGCTTCACAGGTGAATTCTATCAAACATTTAGAGAAGAGTTAACATCTATCCTTCTGAAACTATTCCAAGAAGTTGCAGAAGAAGGAACACTTCCAAACTCATTCTATGAGGCCACCATCACCCTGATACCAAAAGCAGACAAGGATATCACAAAAAAAGAAAATTACAAGCCAAAATCACTGATGAAACTAGACGTAAAAATCCTCAAGAAAATACTAGCAATCCGAATCCAACAATACATTAAAAGGATGATACACCATGATCAAGTGGGATTTATCCCAGGGGTGCAAGGATTCTTCAATATCCACAAATCAATCAGTGTGATACACCACATTAACAAACTGAAGAAAAAAAGCCATATGATCATCTCAATAGATACAGAAAAAGCTTTTGAAAAAATGCAACGCCCATTTATGATAAAAGCTGTCCAGACAGGAATAGAGGGAATTTACCTCAATATAATAAAGGTCATATATGACAAACCCACAGCTAACAGCATTCTCAACAGTGAAAAGCTGAAAGCATTCCCTCTAAGATCAGGAACTAGGCAAGGATGTCCAATCTTGCCACTATCATTCAACAGAGTTTTGGAAGTCCTAGCCACAGCAATCAGAGAAGAAAAAGAAATAAAAGTAATCCAAGTTGGAAAAGAAGAAGTAAAACCGTCACTGTTTGCAGATGACATACTATACATAGAAAATTCTAAAGATACTGCCAGAAAACTACTAGAGCTCATCAATAAATTTGGTAAAGTTGCAGAAAACAAAATTAATACACAGAAATCTCTTGCATTCCTACATACTAACGACAAAAGATTAGAAAGAGAAATTAAGGAAATGATCCCTTTTACAATCACATCAACAATAAAATACCTAGGAATAAACTTACCTAATGAGACATAAGACCTCTACTCTGAAAACTGTAAGACACTGATGAAGGAAATCGGAGATGACACAAACAGATGGAAGATATACCATGTTCGTGGATTGGAAGAATCAATATTGTGAAAATGACTATACTACCCAAGGCAATCTACAGATTCAGTGCAACCCCTATCAAATTACCAATCGCATTTTTCACAGAACTAGAACAAAAAAATCTTAATATTTGTATGGAGACACAAAAGACCTCAAATAGCCAAAGCAATCTTGAGAAGGAAAAATGGAGCTGGAGGAATCAAGCTCACTGACTTCAGACCGTACTACAGAGCTACAGTCATCAAAACAGTATAGTACTAGCACAAAAACAGAAATATAGATCAATGGAACAGGATAGAAATCCCAGAAGTAAACTCACGCACCTATGGTCAATTAATCTATGACAAAGGAGGCAAGAATGTACAATGCAGAAAAGACAGTCTCTTCAATAAGTAGCACTGGGAAAACTGGACAGCTACATGTAAAAGAATGAAATTAGAACACTCTCTAACACCATACACAAAAATAAACTTGAAATGGGTCAAAGACCTAAATTTAAGACGGAACGCTATAAAACTCCTAGAGCAAAACATAGGTAGAACACCCTTTGACATAAATCACAGCAATATCTTTTTTGATCCACCTCCTAAAGTAATGAAAATTAAAATAAAAAATGGGACCTAATTAAACTTAAAAGCTTCTGTACAGCAAAGGAAACCATAAACAAAATGAAAAGACAACCCACAGAATGGGAGAAAAAATTTGCAAATGAAGCAATCAACAAGGGATTAATCTTCAAAATATACAAACAATGCATGCAGCTCAATATCAAAAAAACAAACAACCCAATCAAAATCAAAACCCCAATGAGGTATCACCTCACACTGCTCGGAATGGACTTCATCAAAAAGTCCACAAACCGTAAATGCTGGGGAGGGTGTGGAGAAAAGGGAACCCTCCTACACTGTTGGTAGGAATGTAAATGGTATAGGTACTATGGAGAACAGTATGGAGGTTCCTTCAAAAACTAAAAATAGAACTACCGTATGTATGATCCAGCAATCCCACTCCTGGGCATATATCTGCAGAAAAACCATAGTTCGGAAGCATACATGCACCCCAATGTTCATCGCAGCACTATTTACAGTAGCCAAGACATGGAAGCAACCTAAATGTGCTTTGATAGAGGAATGGATAAAGAAGATGTGGTACATATATACAATAGAATATTACTCAGCCATAAAAAAGAATGAAATAATGCCATTTGCAGCAACATGGGTGGACCTAGAGATTATCATACTAAGTGAAGTAAGTCCAACAAAGACAGATATCATATGATATCATTCATATGTGGAATCTATTTTTTTTAAAAAAAGAAAAGAAACAAATGAACTCATTTATGAAACATATTAAAAACTAATTTATGGTTACCAAACAGGAAACATGGGTGGGGAGGGATTAATCAGAAGCCTGGGATGAACACACACACATTATATAAGATAAACAACCAACAGGGACCTACTGTATAGCACTGGGAACTCTAATCAGTATTCTGTGATAACCTATATGAGAAAAGAATCTAAAAAAGAATGAATGTATGTACATGTATAACTGAATCACTTTCCTGTACACCTGAAACTAACACAACATTGTAAATCTACTATACTCCAATGAAATTTTAAAAAATTCAAACCATGGCATAATCTCTTAACTCCAGACAATTGTGTAATCTACCTGTATAAGGAATATTAACTAGGACTCCCCCATGGCCCTCCTTTGCCTTTAACTACGTGGAGGTTATGCGGTGTCTGTTTGGGATAGGGTAGTAGGAAAACAACTCTTGGTTTCAATAAACTCATCAAGCAGCACCAAAAATGAAACACTGTCCTTCCCATGCTCAGTGTCCACTTGACTCAAGATTTCCTCTGTGGAGATATCAAGGTTCGTTGACATTGTCGATGGGATGAAAAAGTGATGAAACATTCTTAAGTGGCGGCATAAATACACATATGAAGAAGTGGGTAATAATCGCTTATTGTTTATTCTCTCTTTTTTTTTTTTTGGCCATGCCATGCAGCTTGTGGAATCTTGGTTCCCTGACCAGGGACCAGTGTAAGTGCAGAGTCCTAACCACTGGACCGCCAGGGAATTCCCACTTATTGTCTACTCTTTAACTTACTTTTTTTTCCTTCTGTTTGGAGATCCCATGACTTGCCATACCCTGGAATAACTACATCCTTCACTTCATCTTTGAATTTTTGCCACCTCAATTTTATTATTTCTGGGCACTCCCATGGAAAATCATCAAAAATGGATATGTATATTTTCTATTATTTTCGAACCTAGTGAGAGATACACTGTACACATGGTGATAGAATATGCAAAATCTGTGACTAGGACCCACCTTCTTTTTAAGTGAAAGAGTTATCCTCATGTTCAAAAGCAATGACCTCTGTGAACATAATCACACTAGCTTGCATCTGGGCTTAGTCTTATTTCCACCTTCCTACAAACATTATGGTGCTGAGTTTTCATGAAATTAAATTTTCAGACAATAAACAACTTCATATGGAAACAGTAATTAAAAGAGATAGCCTTACAAATGAATTCCTAAATCTGATTAAACCTATTATCAACCTAGTTGGTGCCTGCAGTACGCATTCAAGGTGCTAAAATTGCTAATTGGTCTAACCTTTATAATCATAACCACTAATTTCAAATTGGCCTTCAACTCTGCTCAGCAATCCCCTAGTGCTCACTCTTTGAAATTGTTATTTCACATCTTTTCTCTTCGAACTCCTAAAGCCTCCTTAGCTTGCTTCTTAAATCATTAGGAAAAAAAGAAACAGAGGCAACTGAATGACCATTGGGTCTATGAACTTATTTGTATGGATAACCATTCTCTCTAACTTCCTTCCAATTAGAAGAGTTTTCTTATCTTTCATTAAACTCCTTTACATTTGTCTTGGATTCCACCCCTTTCTGCCTTCACAAGAACTCCTTTACTCAATTATCACCCTCAGTTTGGTCATTTCTATTCTATATGTTTAGGTATGGGGAAGCATTTTTAAAGACCTAGAAGTGGAATGAATATGAGCAAATTTTCATGTAAGTCTTATCTAGATCTAATTATTTTATTCATATTTCATAACAGATTTTATCACACAGTATTCCATTCATTATTCTAAGATACTTATGCAGCATGAAATATACATGTTTGCATAGGGTAATTATAAGATAACGCAAGAAGTTTCAAAGACTTAGATCAATCTACAGGTACTAGGAATATACATGTAAGCAGAAGCAGATAAATATTGGTAAGATAAAAGCAAGACAAATTCCTGCCCTTTGAGAATCATGGGATGGGTTCCTCCACATTGGATGTGGAATATATATCTTGACACAGTAACAGTATATTAGCATTATTTAATGAACAAGGGAAAAATCTTTAACATGAAAAATTGACAAAGTATTGATTAAAATATACACCCTGAATATTCTTTTCCCTCACTTCTGATTTCAAGCATAAAACATTAAATTTCTACTAACCACTGAGGGTTTTTACTTTTTCTTCTATTTGATATTTAGTTCTGTTTTGTTGTAAGAAAAGTATGTGTGTGTGCACGTGTGTTTAGGTGCATGTGTGTGACAGACAGAGACTTGACCTCATTGCCAATTAAAGAACATGGACATTGATTATTGAAACTGAGTCACAAACATTTTCTCTTGCTTTTTTTTCTTTCTCCCTGATGCCCGCAAAGCTCTTCTTGACTCTGATCCTCTGGCCTTTGTCAGCTTGCCTCCCCAGTGCAGGCAAAAGAGTTCACTACACCCCACCTCCACCCCTCTCCTGCGCATGCACATGCATGCGCACACACACACACACACACACACACACACACACACACACTGCTACTTATGGCTGAGTAATAAGAACCACATGGAAGAGCTGGCAAGAGAGGAATAATAAAAGGCCACCAAGTGAAGCAGTCAGTGCCCATTTTGGACCACAGAGCTGTTCTCACTGAGCAAGGATCAGAAAAACTCTAGAGATTCCCTGAATAATATCTTTCTTACCCAGAAGAACAATAAGAGTTCTTTATTTTGGGGTACCTCAGGCAACACATCTGCTCTCTTTTTCTTTCTAGGCTTTCTAAAATTTCTGCAGCCATAAACACTCATGTTCACAGTTTCCCATTTTCTACTTTGTCCAGCTAATAAAACACATCTTTGCTGGTTTGGCTTTAATGCTTCGTATTTCTTCTTTGGCTCATTAGAACAAAAGACTTTTACAGTCAAGTGTAATATTTCAGAGCTCTGGCTTTGTTAAGCATCTTCTTCATAAACACTTTGGTTTGATTGGAAGCTACACGTCAAGTTTATTTGTTATCCCAAGAGGCCAAAATTTGGCATTAATAAAGTAAAATGGATATAAGGCCTAGGAGTGCTCTAAAATATCTATTTAGAACAAGAGTCCCGGGACCTGTGGCTCTGTACATGTTCAGCAAGTTCTGAAAACTAGAGCAGAGACCATCCCACACTCAGATTTCCACAGGAGTACTGGCAGGGGCCAAAATGATAGGTGGATATGCATACGTGTTATGAGTATTGATGAACCGGGCATGCTGGAGGGCACAGGCCCAGCTCGAGGGGGCAGAGCTACTTAGCCCCAATCAATTGTTGTCATTTGGGAAACAGGCCCTGGTTGTCTTCTGTCTTAAGAGAAAGAAGAAATTTGAGTTTTCTGTACAAGTTCCTGATAAAAGAATGCCTTTTGCATTCAAATTGCTATAAGTCAGTTGAGTAGAAAGATTATCCTACTTCTTATTAACTTGATGAATACTTTCTCAATGATTAAGTAAAAATAAGTCAGTTAGAAGCACAATTGTAATGATCAAGATGGCAAAGTAGTAGGATGTGAAGCTCACTCTCTCCCACAAATACAACAAAAATACATCTACATGTGGAATGATTCTCACAGAATATCTAGCAAACGGTGGCAGAAGACCTCAGACTGCTGAAAGGGCAAGAAAATCAGGTAACTGGGTAGGAAAAAAGCAAAAAGGAAAACAAAAAAAAGCGAGAAAGGATTCGGGTCAGGACCTGCGCCCCTCGGAGGCAGCTGTGAAACAGGAAAAGTTCATGCACCCTGGGAAGCTCCCTCACCAGCAGGGAGATCAGCCGGAACAGAAGGGGAGTTTCAGAGCCTTAGAGGAGAAGGCACCATTCAGGTTGCAGCAGCCAGAGCAGAGGGAGAACTGCACAGACAGTCAGTGCCCTGGCCTGCACTCAGCCTGACACCTGCGTCCACTGGTGCTGGTGGGGGCTGGGTGCTGGAACTCGGGCTTCAGAGATCAGCTGGGGAGAGGACTGGAGTTGGCTGTGTGGAGACAGAGACTGGGTGGTGGGGGGGGCTGGAATCCAGTGCAACCACGGCTGAGGGTGTATGTGGAGGAAGCCTGGGCCTCCTTAGAGGCCAGTAGCTGTTGTTTGGGGTATGCACACGGGTAGGGTCAAGACCCAGACTGTAACCTTTTCCCCTGTGTGTGTGCTCACAGAGGGCAGGTCACTGCCTACACAGGCCTCAACTGCCACGAGCCTCAACTGGCAGCAGCCCAGACCCCAGGAGTGGTCACAGGCCCCTGCCACCTCCCACTCAAACTCCAGGAGTGGTTGACATCCACCTCCACTCCCACGTGTGTCATGGGGGCACATCTGAGCCACAGAGGACCCCAAGACCAGGCACCAGCCACCACATCTGCACACGCCCTATCTATCAAAGGGATAACAACCAGCACACTCTGAGGAAAGAGGTGACAGGCATCCATACTAAAAACGGACCTCACACCAAATATATTAAACCCACACAAGCTACACAGGGATGACACCACAGATAAATAATCCTCCAAGACCACAGTAGATAGTTGTTTCTCCTAAACTCACAGAGTAAGAGAATATAAGTAAAATGGAGACTCAGATGAACCACTGCCAGTTAAAAGACGGAGAGCATTCCCCTGAAAGAACAAGCAATAAAGCATATCTCTTACATCTAATAGACACTGATTTCAAAAAGGAGATAATGAAAATACTGAAGGAATTAAGAAAGGCTATCAACAGAAATGCAGAGTACTGTAAAAAGGAGCTAGAAACTATAAGGAGGAACCAAGAAAAATTAGAAAACTCATTTGCAGAGATGAAAGCTGAGTTAAAGGCAATGAATAATGCAGAAGAATGAATAAGTGACCTGGAAGATAGAATAATGGAAATCACCCAATCAGGACAGCAGACAGAAAGCCAAATGAAAAAAAAAAAAAAAAAAAAAGAAAGCAATATATAAGAGACCTATTGGATAATATAAAGCGTGCCAACCTACATATAATAGATTCCAGAAGGGGAAGAAAGAAAAAAGGAGATCAAAAAATGTATTTGAAGAAATTATGGCTGAAAACTTCCCAAACCTAAAGAAGGAAACAGATATCTAGGTACAAGAAGCACAGAGGGTTCCAAACAAGATATACCCAAACAGACCTACACCAAGATATAATAAAAATGGCAAAAGTTAAAGAGAGGATTCTAAAGATAGCAAGAGAAAAACAAAGGGTTAATTACAAGGGAACCCCCATAAGGCTATCAGCTGATGTCTCTAAAGAAATGTTGCAGGCCAGAAGGGAGTGGCAAGATATATTCAAAGTCCTGAAAGGGAAAAATCTGCAACCTAGGATACTCTAACTAGCAAGATCATCATTTAGAATAGAAGAAGAGATAAAGACTTTCTCAGAAAAGCAAAAACTAAAAGAATACAGCAATACTAAACCTATCCTAAAGGAAATATTGAAAGGTCTTCTCTAAATAGAAAAGAAGTAAGAATCTATAGGCAGGACAAAATCACAATTGGAAAATAAATCACTTAAATAAGCCAGTACACAGATTTTTTTTTAAAAATCAAAAAAATTCTTGAGAAGGTGATGATAACCACAATGAACAGAAAAAGGATGAACGTGAAGATGTAAAAGAGGACATCAAAGTCATAAAATGAGGGGGAGGAGAGTAAGAAAATGTAGATTTTTTTTTTCCTAGAATGTGTTTAAGCCTGTATGACTACCAGTCTAAGGCAAGTAGTTATAAGAAGGGGTTAACATACTTGAAAAACAGGGTAACCACAAATCAAAAACATACAATAGATTCACAAAAACCAGAAAGAAAATAAGTATAATATTGATAGAAAAGAAAATAACCAAGCCACTAAAGGAAAAACAAAAAGTAAAAGGAACAAAGAAGAAATATAAAATCAATGGGAAGACAAGGTTTAACATGGCAACAAGTATATATCTATCAATAATTACCTTAAATGTCAATGGACTAAATGCTCTAATTAAAAGACACAGAGTGGCAGATTGGATTAAAAAAATAAGAGCTTATTATATGCTGCCTAAAAGAGACCCACTTTAGGGCAAAGGATACAGATTGAAAATGAGCGGATGCAAAAAGATATTTCATGCAAACAGAAATGACAAGAAAGCAGGTGTCTGAATACTCACATCAGTCAAAATAAACTTTAAAACAAAGGCCATAAAGAAAGATAAAGAAGGACAAAATTAATGATAAAAGGATCAATACAAGAAGAGGATTTGAAATTCATAAACATATATGCACCTAATATAGGAGCACCCAAATACATAAAAGAAATACTAATGAACATAAAGGGAGAAACTGACAGGAATACAATAACAGTAGGAGACTTTAACACCCCACTCACATCAGTAGATCTTCCAGACAGAGAAGCAATAAGGCAACAGAGATACTAAACGATACAAAAGAACAGTTAGACTTAATTGATATTTTGAGGACATTATATCCAAAAAAACCAGAATACACATTCTTTTCAAGTGCACATGGAACATTCTCTAGGATTGACCATATACAAGGGCACAAAACAAAGCTCAGCAATTTCCAGAGTACAGATATTATCTCAAGCATCTTTTCTGACCACAACAGCATGAAACTAGAAATTAACCATAGAAAAAGAAATGATTAAAAAAAAAAAAAGATTACATGGAGACTAAACAACACGCTACTGAAAAACCAATGGGTCAATGATGAAATCCAAGAGGAAATTTAAAAATACCTCGAGATAAATGACAATGAAAACACAACCATACAATATCTATGGGATGCAAAAGCAGTTATTAGAGGGAAGTTCATAGCAACACAGGCTTTACTCAAAAAATAAGAAAAATCTCAAATAAACAACCTAACCTACCACTTAAAAGAATTAGAAAAAGAAGAACAAAACAAAACCTAAAGTCAGAAGAAGGAAGGAAATAATAAAGAGAGGAAATAAATAAAATAGAGATTAAAAAAAATAATAGAAAAAGTCAATAAAAGCAAGAGCTGGATCTTCGAAAGGATAAACAAGATTGACAAACCTCTGGCCAGGCTCACCAAGAAGAAATAAGAAAGAACACACACACACACACACACACACACAAAACAAGAAATGAAAAAGAAGGCATAACAACTGATACTGCAGAAATACAAAAAACCGTAAGGGAATATTATGAACAATTATATGCCAACAAATTCGACAACCTAGAAGAAATGGACAAGTTTCTAAAAACATAACAGCCCACCAAAACTGAATCCAGAAGAAATAGATAATTTGAACAGACTGATCACAAGAACTGAAGAACTGAAATAGAATCTGTGATTTCAATACTCCCTACAAACAAACGTCCAGGACCAGATGGCTTCACAGGTGAATTCTATCAAACATACAAAGAAGAACATATACTGATCCTTCTCAAACTCTTCCAAAAAGTTGAAGAGGAGGGAACACTCCCAAGGACATTCTATGAAGCCACCATAACCCTGATACCAAAACCAGACAAAGACACCACGAAAAAAGAAAATTACAGGCCAATATCTTTAATGAATATAGACGCCAAAATTATCAACAAAACATTAGCAAACTGAATCCAACAATACATAAAAATCATACACCATGAGTACAGGAGGAGGAACCAAGATGGCAGAGTAGAAGGATGTGCTCTCACTCCCTCTTGCAAGAACACCAAAATCACAGCTAGCTGCTGGACAATCATCGAAAGGAAGACACTGGAACTCACCAAAAAAGATACCCCACATCCAAAGACAAAGGAGAAGCCACAATGAGATGGTAGGAGGGGCACAATCACAGTAAAATCAAATCCCATAACTGGTGGGTGGGTGACTCACAGACTGGAGAACACTTATACCACAGAAGTCCACCCACTGAAGTGAAGGTTCTGAGCCCCACGTCAGGCTTCCCAACCTGGGGGTCCGGCAACGGGAGGAGGTATTGCGAGAGAATCAGACTTTCAAGCCTAGTGGGAATTGATTGCAGGACTTCGATAGGACTGGGGGAAACAGAGACACCACTCTTGGAGGGCGCACATGGAATAGTGTGCGCATCGGGACCTGGGGGAAGGAGCAGTGACCCTGGGGGAGACTGAACCAGACCTACCTGCTAGTGTTGGAGGGTCCCCTGCAGAGGCAGGGGCTGGCTCTGTTTCACCGTGGGGACAAGGACACTGGCAGCGGAGGTTCTGGGAAGTACTCCTTGGCGTGAGCCCTCCCAAAGTCTGCCATTAGCCCCACCAAAGAGCCCAGGTGGGGTCCAGTGTTGGGTTGCCTCAGGCAAAACAACCAACAGGGAGGGAACCCAGCCTCACCCATCAACAGTCAAGTGGATTAAAGCTTTACGAAGCTCTGACTGCCACAGCAACGGTCAGCTCTACCCACCACCAGTCCCTCCCATCAAGCCTCTTAGATAGCCTCAACCACGAGAGGGCAGACAGTAGAAGCAAGAAAAACTACAATCCTGCAGCCTGTGGAACAAAAACCACATTTCCAGAAAGATAGACAAGCTGAAAAGGCAGAGGGCTATATACCAGATGAAGGAACAAGAAAAAACCCCAGAAAAACAACTAAATGAAGTGTAGATAGGCAACCTTTCAGAAAAAGAATTCAGAATAATGATAGTGAAGATGATCCAGGACCTCGGAATAAGAATGGAGGCAAACATTGAGAAGGTGCAAGAAATGATTAACAAAGACCTAGAAGAATTAAAGAACAAACAAACAGAGATGAACAATACAATAACTGAAATGAAAAATACACTAGAAGGAATCAATAGCAGAATAACTGAGGCAGAAGAACGGATAAGTGACCTGGAAGACAGAATGGTGGAATTCACTGCTGCGGAACAGACTAAAGAAAAAAGAATGAAAAGAAATGAAGACAGCCTGAGACCTCTGGGACAACATTAAATGCAACAACATTCGCATTATAGAGGTCCCAGAAGGAGAAGAGAGAGAGAAAGGACCCGAGAAAATATTTGAAGAGATTATAGTCGAAAACTTCCCTAACATGGGAAAGGAAATAGCCACCCAAGTCCAGGAAGCACAACGAGTCCCATACAGGATAAACCCAAGGAGAAACACGCCGAGACACACAGTAATCAAATTGGCAAAAATTAAAGAAAAAGAAAAATTATTGAAAGCAGCAAGGGAAAAACGAGAAATAACATACAAGGGAACTCCCATAAGGTTAACAGCTGATTTCTCAGCAGAAACTCTATAATCCAGAAGGGAGTGTCATGATATACTTAAAGTGATGAAATGGAAGAACCTACAACCAAGATTACTCTACGCAGCAAGGATCTCATTCAGATTCGATGGAGAAATCAAAAGCTTTACAGACAAGCAAAAGCTAAGAGAATTCAGTATTACCAAACCAGCTCTACAACAAATGCGAAAGGAACTTCTCTAACTGGGAAACACAAGAGAAGAAAAGGACCTACAAAAACAAACCCAGAGCAATTAAGAAAATGGTCATAGGAACATACATATTGATAATTACCTTAAACGTGAATGGATTAAATGCTCCAACCAAAAGACACAGGCTTGCTGAATAGATACAAAAACAAGACCCATATATATGCTGTCTACAAGAGACCCACTTCAGACCTAGGGACACATACAGACTGCAAGTGAGGGGATGGAAAAAGATATTCCAGGCAAATGGAAATCAAAAGAAAGCAGGAGTAGCTATACTCATATCAGATAAAATAGACTTTAAAGAATGTTACAAGAGACAATGAAGGACACTACATAATGATCATCAGATCAGTCCAAGAAGAAGATATAACAATTATAAATACATATGCACCCAACATAGGAGCATCTCAATACATAAGGCAACTGCTAACAGCTATAAAAGAGGAAATCGACAGTAACACAATAATAGTGAGGGACTTTAACACCTCACTTACACCAATGGACAGATCATCCAAAAAGAAAATAAATAAGGAAACACAAGCTTTAAATGACACAATAGACCAGATAGATTTAATTGATATTTATAGGACATTCCATCCAAAAACAGCAGATTACACTTTCTTCTCAAGTGTGCATGGAACATTCTCCAGGATAGATCACATCTTGGGTCACAAATCAAGCCTCAGTAAATTTAAGAAAATTGAAATCGTATCAAGCATCTTTTCTGACCACAATGCTATGAAATTAGGAATCAATTACAGGGAAAAAGACGTAAAAAACACAAACACATGGAGGCTAAACAATACGTTACTAAATAACCAATAGATCACTGAAAAAATCAAAGAAGAAACAAAAAAATACTTAGAGACAAACACTATGAAAACACGACGATCCAAAACCTATGGCATGCAGCAAAAGCAGTTCTAAGAGGGAAGTTTATAGCTATACAACCCTACCTCAAGAAACAAGAAAAATCTCAAATAAACAATCTAACCTTACACCTAAGGGAACTAGAGAAAGAAGAACACACAAAACCCACAGTTAGCAGAAGGAAAGAAATCATATAGATCAGAGCAGAAATAAATGAAATAGAAACAATAGCAAAGATCAATAAAACTAAAAGCTGGTTCTTTGAGAAGATAAACAAAATTGATAAACCATTAGCCAGACTCATCAAGAAAAAGAGGGAGAGGACTCAAATCAATAAAATTAGAAATGAAAAAGGAGAAGTTACAACAGACACTGTAGAAATACAAAGCATCCTAAGAGACTACTACAAGCAACTCTATGCCAATAAAAGGGACAACCTGGAAGAAATGAACAAATTCTTAGAAAGATATAACCTTCCAAGACTGAACCAGGAAGTAATAGAAAATATGAACAGACCAATCACAAGTAATGAAATTGAAACTGTGATTAAAAATCTTCCAACAAACAGTCCAAGATCAGATGGTTTCACAGGTGAACTCTATCAAACATTTAGAGAAGAGCTAACACCCATCCTTCTCAAACTCTTCCAAAAAATTGCAAAGGAACACTCCCAAACTCTTTCTATGAGGCCAATATCACCCTGATACCAAAACCAGACAAAGATACTACAAAAAAAGAAAATTACAGACCAATATCACTGATGAATATAGACGCAAAAATACTCAACAAAATACTAGCAAACAGAAGCCAACAACACATTAAAAGGATCACACACCACGATCAAGTGGGATTTATCCCAGGGATGCAAGGATTCTTCAATATATGCAAATCAATCAATGTGATACACCATATTAACAAACTGAAGAATAAAAACCATATGATCATCTCAATAGATGCAGAAAAAGCTTTTGACAAAATTCAACACCCATTTATGATAAAAACTCTCCAGAAAGTGGGCATAGCGGGAACCTACCTCAACATAATAAAGGCCATATACAACAAACCCACAGCCAACATTGTTCTCAATGGTGAATAACTGAAAGCATTTCCTCTAAGATCAGGAAGGAAACAAGGATGTCCACTCTCACCACTATTATTCAACATAGTTTTGGAAGTCCTAGCCACGGCAATCAGAGAAGAAAAAGAAATAAAAGGAATACAAATTGGAAAAGAAGAAGTAAAACTGTCACTGTTTGCAGATGACATGATACTACACATAGAGAATCCTAAAGATGCCACCAGAAAACTACTAGAGCTAATCAATGAATTTGGTAAAGTTGCAGGATACAAAATTAATGCACAGAAATCTCTTGCATTCCTATACACTAATGATGAAAAATCTGAAAGAGAAATTAAGGAAACACTCCCATTTACCACTGCAACAAAAAGAATAAAATACCTAGGAATAAACCTACCTAGGGAGACAAAAGACCTGTATGCAGAAAACTATAAGACACTGGTGAAAGAAATTAAAGATGATACCAACAGATGGAGAGATATACCATGTTCCTGGATTGGAAGAATCAATATTGTGAAAATGACTATATTACCCAAACCAATCTGCAGATTCAATGCAATCCCTATCAAATATCAATGACATTTTTTATGGAACTAGAACAAACCATCTTAAAATTTGTATGGAGATACAAAAGACCCCGAATAGCCAAATCAGTCCTGAGGGAAAAAAAACGGAGCTGGAGGAATCAGATTCCCTGAGTTCAGACTATACTACAAAGCTACAGTAATCAAGACAATATGGTACTGGCACAAAAACAGAAACATAGATCAATGGAACAAGATAGAAAGCCCAGAGATAAACCCACGCACCTATGGTCAACTAATATATGACAAAGGAGAAAAAGATATACAATGGAGAAAAGGCAACCTCTTCAATAAGTGGTGCTGGGAAAACTGGACAGCTACATGTAAAAGAATGAAATTAGAACACTCCCTAACACCATACACAAAAATAAACTCAAAATGGATTAGAGACCTAAATGTAAGACCGGACACTAGAAAACTCTTAGAGGAAAACATAGGAAGAACACTCTTTGACATAAATCACAGCAAGATCTTTTTTGATCCACCTCCTCGAGTAATGGAAATAAGAACACAAATAAACAAATGGGACCTAATGAAACTTAAAAGCTTTTGCACAGCAAAGGAAACCATAAACAAGACAAAAAGACAACCCTCAGAATGGGAGAAAACATTTGCAAACGAATCAACGGACAAAGGATTCATCTCCAAACTATATAAACATCTCATGCAGCTCAATATTAAAGAAACAAACAACCTAATCCAAAAATGGACTGAAGACCTAAATAGACATTTCTCCAAAGAACACATACAGATGGCCAAGAAGCACATGAAAAGCTGCTCAACATCACTAATTATTAGACAAATGCAAATCAAAACTACAATGAGGTATCACCTCACACCATTTAGAATGGGCATCACCAGAAAATCTGCAAACAACAAATGCTGGAGAGGGTGTGGAGAAAAGGGAACCCTCTTGCACTGTTGGTGGGAATGTAAATTGATGCAGCCACTATGGAGAACAGTATGGAGGTTCCTTAAAAAACTAAAAATAGAATTACCATATGATCCAGCAATCCCAGTACTGGGCAGATACCCAGAGAAATTCATAATTCAAAAAGACACATGCACCCCAATGTTCATCGCAGCACTATTTACAATAGCCAGGTCATGGAAGCAACCTAAATGCCCATCGACAAACGAATGGATAAAGAAGAAGTGGTACATATATACAATGGAATATTACTAAGCCATAAAAAGGAACGAAATTGAGTCGTTTGTTGAGACGTGGATGGACCTAGAGACTGTCATACAGAGTGAAGTAAGTCAGAAAGAGAAAAACAAATATCGTATGTTAACGCATGTATGTGGAACCTAGAAAAATGGTACAGATGAACCGGTTTGCAGGGCAGAAGTTGAGACACAGATGTAGAGAACAAACGTATGGACACCAAGGGGGAAAAACCGCGGTGGGGTGGGGATGGTGGTGTGCTGAACTGGGCGATTGGGATTGACATATACATATACATGATGTGTATAAAACTGATGACTAATAAGAACCTGCAGTATAAAAACACAAACAAACAAACGAAAAACCCAACTAATACTAAACTTTCTTTGGGTTATTTGTATGGAAATATGTTAATATAAATATTTCAGACATTACATGAAATTTCTAAAAATTTTATATGTTCTGGTATAATGTTATGTCATAATTCTAGTTATTACTTTAAAATGTATATCTCAGAAATAACTAAATTTCCTTGTCAATTGCATTATTATGAACTTTCATCAAATCTTTAACTGTGGTCATTTTTAAGTCTTTTGTCATTTACAGACAGTTCTGAGTGTAATCTGATGCTTTTGCAAAAATGTTCCTATAAAAGAGTTTCATCTTCAAGGAAATCATGGAAAAGACTCTGACAAGTACAGGTTTCTGGTAACTGACTATACTGTTGAACTGAATGAATAAGCTTTTTCAGAACTCTATGGAAAACTGATGAATTCATAAAAGTGCTAACAGAAGATCAAGATGAAAAGAAAAATTAATTACATGGGACTGAGTGAACTGATGAGGATGATTATAATTTTTGTGACTTTCTGTTTGAAAAAAAAAAATCCCACAAGGACTCAGAGGCAAAAAATATACAAATCAATTTTCATTGCAAAGTAAAGGAGCTGTTACAGTGGAGAATTACTGGACTGAATGTCAATATTATGACATAGTATGAGTGTGTTTCATGTTTGGTAATTGCAATCATTGTTGCTTTTGTTGTGGTCATCCATTTACAATGCTTAGTGTCAGTTTATTTATCTCTTGTAAAAAATAAAATACAGTGTGTGTGTGAAAAAAAAAAACTTAATTAGAAAAAAAAAAAATCATACACCATGACCAAGTGGGATTTATCCCAAGTTCACAAGGATGGTTCAACATATGCAAATCAATGTGATACACCACATAAACAAAAGAAAAGATCAAACCACATGATCATCTCAATAGATGCAGAAAAAGCATTTGACAAAATTCAATATCCATTCATGATAAAAACTCTTACCAAAGTGGGTATAGAGGGAACATATTTCAAAATAGTAAAAGCTATATATGACAAACCCACAGCCAATATAATAGTAAATGGTGAAAAGGTGAAAACCTTCCCACTAAAATCTGGAACAAGACAAGGATGCCCACTTTTACCACTTCTCTTCAACATAGTATTGGAAGTTCTAGCCACAGCAATCAGACAAGAAAAAGAAATACGAGGTATCCAAATTGGAAGGGAAGAGGTAAAACTGTCATCATATGCAGATGATACTATATATAGAAAACCCTAAAGACGCCACACAGAAACTGCTAGAACTGATAAATGAATTCAGCAAGGTAGCAGGATACAAGATTAACACAGAAATCAGTTGCATTTCTTTTCACCAATAATGAAATATCAGAATGGGAATGTTAAAAAAAAAAAAAAACTTTTAAAATCGCAACTCCAAAAATAAAATACTTAGGAATAAACCTAACCAAGGAGGTGAAAGACTTATACGCTGAGAACTATAAAACATTAATAAAGGAAACTGAAGATGATTCAAAGAAATGGAAAGATATCCCATGCTCTTGGATTAGAAGACTTAACATTGTTAAAATGGCCATACAACCCAAAGCAATCTACAGATTTAATGTGATCCCTATCAAAATACCCATGACCTTTTTCATAGAAGTAGAACAAATAATCCTAAAATTCATAAGGAACCATAAGAGACCCAGAATTGCCAAAGCAATCCTGAGGAAAAAGCACAAAGCAGGAGGCATAACCATCCCAGACTTCAGACAATACTACAAAGCTAAAGTAATCAAAATATTGTTGTATTGGTGCAAAAAAAAAAAAAAAGACATATTAATCAATGGAACAGAATAGAGAGCCCAGAAGCAAACCCACACACTACAATTAATCTTAGACAAAGGAGGCGAGTATATTGATACAATGGGAAAAAGACAGTCTCTTCAGCAAGTGGTGCTGGGAAAGTTGGACAGACACATGTAAATCAATTAAGTTAGAACACAACTTCTCACCATACACAAAAATAAACTCAAAGTGGCTTAAAGACTTAAACATAAGGCATGACACCATAAAACTCCTAGAAGAGAACATAGGCAAAACATTCTCTGACATAAATCATACCAACGTTTTCTTAGGTGGGTCTTCCAAGGCAATAGAAATTAAAACAAAAATAAACAAACGGGACCTAATCAAACTTACAAGCTTTTACACAGCAAAGGAAACCATAAACAAAATGAAAAGACAACTAGAGAATGGGAGAAAATATTTGCAAACGATGCGACTGATAAGGGCTTAATTTCCAAAATATACTAACAGGTCATACAACTCAACAACAAAAAACAAACAACCCAATTGAAAAATGGGCAGAAGACCTAAAGAGACATCTCTCCAAAGAAGTAGTACAGATGCCAATAGGCACAGGAAAAGATACTCAACATCGCTAATTATTAGAGAAATGAAAATCAGAACTATAATGACATACCACCTCACACTGGTCACAATGGCCATCATTAAAACGTCTACAAATAACAAATGCTGGAGAGGTTGTGGAGAAAAGAGAGCCCTTCTACACTGTTGGTGGGAATGTAATTTGGTGCAGCCACTGTGGAAAACAGTAAGGAGATTCCCCAGAAAACTGAAAATAGAACTACCATATGATCCAGCAATCCCACTCCTGGGCATATATCCAGACAAAACTATAATTCAAAAAGATACATGCCCCTATGTTCATAGCAGCACTATTCACAATAGCCAAGACATGGAAACAACCTAAATGTCGATCGACAGATGAGTATGTAAAGAAGATGTGGTACACATATACAATAGAGCACTACTCAACCATAAAAACAATGAAAAAATGCCATTTGCAGCAACATGGATACAACTAGAGATTATCATACTAAGTGAAGTAAGTCAGAAAGAGCAAGACAAATTACATATGATATCACATATATGTGGAGTCTGAAATATAACACAAGTGAACCTATCTGTGAAACAGAATCAGGGACAAGGAAAATAGACTGGTGTTTGCCAAGGGGGAGGGGGCTGGGAAAGGGTTGGATTGGGAGTTTGGGATTAGCAGATGCAATCTGGTATATATATATAATGGATAAACAAGGTCCTACTGTATAGCACAGGGAACTATATTCAATATCCTGTGATAAACCATAATGGAAAAGAATATGAAAAAGAATGTATATATGTATACCTGAATCACTTTGCTGTACAGCAGTAATTACATAAACTTGTAATTCACCTATACTTCAGTAAAAATAAATTTTTAAAAGATCAAGACAAAACAGAACAAAAAAACAAAGACTCGGGTCCTACTGTAGATCCTTCAGATCCTTTGGTGGGAGATGGGGCGGGGGTAGTGCGAGAGTGGGGCTTGGGCGTGGTGCTGGGGAGAGACCAGGAACAAGAGTTTCAAAAAGTACCCCAGGTGACCTAGGAACCACTGCCCTGGGGAATTCTTATACTTGATGCGAAAAATAATAACTAATATTTCTCTTGGAAAAAAAAGCACAATATATGTAAGTACCAGACAAGGGGAATACAATTATGACCTAGAGAACTATATGCATTATCTAATAATTATTTTAAGAAAACTTGGAGTTCATTTCTGGCCTGGGAATGGCCTCCAATATACAAGAGGAAACATGACACAACTCCCTGGACTGAGGGGGAAAAAATTCAGTTCTTTGCCTTCCTGTCCAAACTCTCTAGAACAGGGTTGGCATGCTTTTTTTTGTAAAGAAGTTTTACGGACCATTTGGTCTCTGTTGCCACTACTCAGTTCTGCCATTATAGTATAATATCAGGCACAGACAGCATGTAAACGGACGGGCATGGCTATGTTCCAATAAAATCTTTATTTACAGTAACGGGCTGTGGCCCACTCTTGGCCCAAAGGCTATAGTTTGCCGACCCCTACATTAAAGGAAGGCTGGAATGTCTCAGTTGGAGTTCTAGCTAAGCAGTTTTAAAGAGGGGTTAGGTCTTGGGGCAGGAATGTTGAATTGCTTGAAGCAAAAGACGAGTATAAACTTCATTCAGCAGAGAGTTCAAGCGTAAACCCAGGGACACCAAATCTGTCTTTGGGGCCAAGGAACAGGCACACCACAAAGGAAAAGAGCAAAAATACCAGACACTAAACAAATGTAGGGAGGAAGTAATGAGTAATAAAGGAACGGATGAGGCAGGAAGAAATACCTAAGCTGTTTTTGAATAGTAAGAGGAATGGCACACACAGTGTTTTTCACAAAGGCCCAAGGTAGAAGCAGATGCTATGTCTCCATTCCCTACAATTATTAAGTTACAGAAAGGAGTACTTTTCATCCTTCTTCCACCAGAAACAGAACAAAGAAAGGGTATTATACTAAGTAGTAAGCTTGCGGAAATTCAAAGAAATAGACAAAGTCACTAGGTGTCAACTTCTCTGCATTAGTACCTCTTAGAGATGCCTGTGATGCAATTCATAACTATACAACACTTAGAGCGAAGGTCTGATCCAGCTGCCAGACCACGCAAGGTCATACCCACCTCTAAGCTCACGCACCAGTTCTCTTTGTTGAATACACCACTTGTCAGATGAAGCATGATGGCTATACCTCTATGTACTACACTGAGTGTGCTCAACTGATCCGACGGATCAAACAGCTAGAGGAGAATTCATTTCATTGCTAGTTTTATATTACTAGTGTTTCTGAGAAGATTTGCATACTTATTTCACCCTAGATACTTTCAGGCATTTAAGCAAAATGCTTTTAGCTAAATGCAAATGATATATGAAATGGGTTTTTTTCTCACAAAACATTCAAAGGACTACATCTTTTGGTTTCAAGGAGCATTTATATCTATTTTAGTTCTCTATCTTCAGGAGATATTCTATTTAAAAATGAAATCTTGATTCACAGCACTGAATATGGGCTTCGGTGGGTCAAATAAATTAAAATTTCAAGTTCAGGCAAGAGCTCTTAGAAAAAAAAGTTGAAGGTCAGACAAGATTGGGTAGCCTGGACCCCAAAGTAAATGAGGAGGAGGAGAGGGACTTAAAAACAAGCTTTGACACATGACCACGTGGTACTGTTTGAACAGAGCAGTTGAAGAGGGTATGTGTGCTGCCTGTTAAAGGAGCACATACACATGCTGCTCTTGTCATTTAATGACTGGATGGTCTGGCCCAGGTGAGTCATAACTGAATATGTATTATTAAAACGTATTAATGGACTTTTACTTCGTAGTTAACCCATCTGCACAAACGCTGTTTATCAACCTTTGCATTTCTCAGAGATCATCTCCTGTCATTTAAGCCATTTCTAAAGGCATTCTCTAATCTGATCACAGTTTAAAGTGGAAAAAAAGATTGATAAGAGGAGTAACTTGAAACAGAAATGTAACAATATTTCAAAGCCTTCAGGTCTCTGATTAGCCTATTACTCTCTGCACATAATCTCTTACTAAACTGATTCTTTTTCAATATAAAAATAGTACAAAGCCTTTGAATTTTGTACTAGCGAAGTTTTGTGAGCTCTTTGAATGGCGAGGCAGAAAATAACAAATCTTATTTAATTAACAAAAGAATAAGATAGGGATGAAAAACATGATGTTAAGGCACAGTAAGAATTGATTGGAGCTGCATTTTTAGCTGTAAATTTGGCAAGTAGACTTTGTTTGTGAGACAGGCAACATTAATTACTCTGTTCCCATAGCAGATTCTGTGTTCAAAAAACTAAACTGCAAAGAAGTAGGGAAGCATCTGTGAGTGCATTCTTTTGCACCAATAATTTTATTGAACTCCATTCATGTGCATACTTAGAATTTAAATCCAAAAGATCTTAGAGGCCTGTATTCATTAAATATTATGTACCATGTTATATGGGTATACTCATAAAAGGGGAATATGGAATACAATTAAAAGAAATAAATTCAGCATGGCTTTGGCACTCTATAAAATCTCCTTGTCACTATGTGTCTTTAACTGACTCCTTAACACCAAGGCAGAACCAATATCCCAGTGATGGGAGAATTCAAAAGCAGTTTGTTTTCATGGTCAAAATTCACGATATTTTAAGTGATGTTAATAGTCTAGTTCCTATACAACCACAAGGGTACCAAACTGGCAAGATAAGTAATTTACTGCCTATCATTCTTTGTTCCCAGTTATATTAGAAAACATACATGAGTTCATACCTGTATTTCGTGTTCTACATAAAATTGATCCAAACTCACCTTGCACCATTTTTAAGTAGCTCAGTTGGTGGCTAATCAGGGGTGCAAGAATTAGAGGTGTTAGGAAATTGTAACTTTTACACCTACTCCTCTTGCCAATAATGGGTTTTCAGCAGTTGCGTGACACAGGTGGAAACTCTAAGAGTTGAGAGAACTAACCAGGTTAGCATAAGTAATTTGGGATCACAATTCCTGGTAAAAGATCAGGATAGGAGCGCTGGTATTCTAGAAGCAGGGGGGTTATTTAGCCTGGCCTCTACAGATGGGCTCTGGGGTCACTAAGGACAAGCTAGATCTTGGAGGACTTGAGGACCTTTTCATTACACAGTTCTTTATAAGAGAGTAGTCCAAAAAGTACAATGTGCTCCTTTATTACATTACCTTACATAAGACTCAGGGAGGGACTCCAAAAGGCAGCATATTTCCCCCTGGTTCTGTAATTAACTCAAGGCAAGAAGACAGAACACTATGGCACAGCTCTTGTTCTAGTGATTGGGAGGGCAACGCTCTTCCTGGAAGGAAAAGAACTTTCACTAAACAACAAAGTCCAGAGAAACAGTTTAACTTTCGTCAGTTTATCTTCTGGCCCCTTGATTAATAAACTACGCACGGACACTAGTAATGGAACAATAGTGACACCTCACAGAAAAATACCATAGATTGGCCACTCAGATCCAACTAGTCCCTGGAAGGGGAGGATATATTCAAGTTAGTGTTTCTTCTGGAAATGATTCTATCAGTGCTATTTTAAACTTTAAATAAACAGTACTGGTATTACCCAAAACACCTTTTTATGTGGGTTGCAAGAACATTCTAGAAATGCTTATTCACTATCCGTTAATGTATTAGCATGTTTAGTCCCCATGGGGGGGACCCTTACACCCTCACTTCTCTGAACTTCTGTGAAGTTTCCTGTCTGGGTTCCCATGAATCTACTCTCCCGAGATCATCAACAGGAGTTACCATCATTAATGAATGGTCTTCCTTATTTTCCTTGACCTCACTATGCTCATGAAAACCCTGCAAAAAGTATTTCAAAATGCAATTTCTAATTCTGGTTTTGATACTAACTATACACCGTCAAGCTGTAATGAGGATTAAATAATGAATTTCCAGAGTGGGCCTCCAGTTTATGCAGCATGTCCCACGCACCGCCCCCGGCCCCACATAAAGTCATGTGATATGTGATTCTTAGCTGTCTTCTAAATCCCGTTCTAGGTTCTGGGAAATTTCTTTAGTGGAAAAAAAAACGTCCTATTTCAGGATCCCAGGTGGCCAGCCTTAAGTCAAACTTGCTGATAGTCTTGACCTCATTTTTCAGTTTTAAGAGCTGGAACTCAGCCTGTTCCTTTGATCAAGCCTCAATCTTGTACACTAACATTGGTTACTGAATCTCTATCTACTCCCCCCAAGACAGTGTCCGACCTTGATTACAGTCCCATTATCCTGTGTCCTCCCCGACTGAAGCCAAGCTCTTCCCTGTCCCACTCAGCATTATTCTCTACCTGAACCACAGTCCCTTCATCAGGCTACTTGCTCTCAGATATCCTTATCACCAACTGCCTGTTACCAACTCTTCTAGATTCTGTGTTTGATCAAGTCTAGACATTCTGACAAGATCTCTTTCTTTCCCTTCCTGATGCCCAATTTGTTCAAAAGCATTCTGAACATTTTCACAAAATAATATTATTTTTAGCCATGACTCCATTTATAGATACTATTCTTCCTCAACGTGCATAGAAACACGCTACATTGATTCTTCCCTTACATGATGGATCATTACTTCACTGTCGCCATTGCTGCCTCTTGTTCTTCCTTCCACACAATAAATATAAGCCTCCCTTCAAGGCTCCCTCTTCAATCATCTGCTATTTTCTTTCTCCATACTCCCCCTCAGAGACCTCAGCTATTCCCATGGTTACAACCAGCATCACCAGGCAACTGACACCCAGGTAAACATCAGTCAGGAACCCTACTCCTTAACTTCCAACATTCTGTCTACCAGATACTTAGTTTAATAACTCCAAAACTAAACTAATCATCTTTTCTCACAAACCAGTGCTTTCTTCAGATAATCCTATTTTTATTGACTGCACCATCATTTTTCAAGGCGTTAAGGCTCAAAATTTGGCATTATTTTAACCCTTTAAACTTGCCAGCCACTTCAACTTACCAGTAAGACCTACTGATTCCCTATCACACCTCTTTTTATTCTCTCAGTGAAAACTCTAATGCAGGTCTTTATTAACTCATAACTATATGTTTACCTTAATCTTCTATTTTCCCAACTCCAATCATCCTGTATAACACCATAAGGTTAATCTTGCTAAAATTATCCGGCTAAAGCTTTAATAGCTGCCCATTAATTATAACTATATTTACCAAAGAATAAAACACATAACATTGGTTAAAAATGGAAAAATAATTTAAATAGTCATGTATTTATCATAATGGGAATAAAAATTTTATTACTTTAAACAATGATTATGTGAATAATGTTGCTTAGGATGAACACAAAAATGTTTAAATGAGTCAATTTAAAGGAAAAATGAGTAAAAATATAGTATAGGTTGTAGGAAAGCATGACATAAAATTGGGGTAATTATGACCTATCGAATGAAATCCATATGATTTGGTCTCCTCTACTGTTTTTCCTTAATTTTTCAATCTTGTTTCCTCACTACCCAACTACACAAATTTTTCTCTTCTCAACAAAGGAATCAATTTAGCATTACTTAAATAAAATATATGCCATTCCATCATGTTTATGAGTTTGGCAAAACGCAATAGGACCGTGAGAAGGAGAAGTAATTCAACGATAAGTATTATAAGGTGAAAAGTCATCAGAAACAGGAGCCAAGGTCAAAGGAGGGGACTAAATAGGGCATCAAGCTGGTGCGGCAAGCCAAGGATGCACGCAAGAATCAGGAAGTGAGGCTGGTAATCAAGGAGGTCAAAACTGAATTTTGGAGTGTGGCACCAGTTGTAGTTGAGACCCAAAGAAATTATTTAAAATCTAAATCTGTGACTGCTTGGAATGCAGCACAAGTAGGTCTAACTCCTTCAAGACTCAAGGTTCGATCAGATTATTTCATAATTGTGAATTAGCCTTGAAATATTGGGAACCTGTAGTTCCCAATCTCCTAATATTTAACTTTCTAAATCCTACCAGGTTTTGCTGCTCAGCTCAGCTCCTACTTTTCCTAAGGACTCTTGTTTGATAAGCCCAACTGGAATCAATGCCTTCCTTCTTTGAAATGTTATAGCATTTATTATCCCTTCTAATCACATGGAGTGATATCAGCAGGTTCTGCTTTATATCACAGTGGTTTACATACATTCTTTCTCTCTGCCACTTTGGAAGCTCTTTAAAAAGAGCAACAGTGACTTGTATACATAAATCCAACAGCACCTCGTACAATTTTTTTTTAATATGGTAAATCTGTGGAATACAAGCTTCTTTTGTTCCAGGTTTGTAAGGGAATAGTTTTTCTTATGCTGTGCTTAATATTTATTTAGTTTGTTTAATATGTAAACAGAAGCCAAGAACACTTCCTGCAATGTCTTGGAGGTCAGAGCGATGACAGTTAACTGCAAACTAAATTGGGGGGCAGATGCTTGTGTTGGTGCTATTCAATGAATGTTTTTTACGGGGAAGAGGGAACAGTGATATTGAATTGCCTTCTCCTAAGGAATGGATATATATGCATTTTTATGGAAAAATTATTTTGAGACCATTGCTGTACCAAAGGAGGTTTATCTTGTAGCTATTTCAAACCAAGTGGTTTAATAAAATCCTCCCATCTAAAACATAAGATCTGTGTTATTTTGTATCTCCAGAGCCACAAGGAGATAGGACAGTAGAAAATTTTATATATATATGTAAATTTCTACTGTCCTATATATATATATATATATATATATATATATATTTTAAGGAATGTAGATACATACGACAATAGAGTTTAGTAGGAATGTGCTTGCATATGCTTTTTATATGCATATGCTTTTACATGTTTTACCTTCCTAACGTTAAGAAGTTTGATCCTGATAGCTAACATTCCTCCTGCAGAAATCTTAGAAAACTCACTTTTATTGTAAGGAGTTTTAAAATGTTAGCCTTTCATTTGACCTGTCATGAGTCATCACTCTTGACCCACATAATTAGACTCAAAAATGGAAATAGACACCTCAAGTTTCTCTCATGAATTCTATTTCAAAAAAGAGAATAAAGATTTCTTTGGAAATAAAACTGCATTTTTTGCAAACATCAACACTCAAAGTTTGGCACAATTTCAAAGAAAAATATCTGATATAATTGCTGCTGTTACCCCTACTACACTGAAAAAAGAAGTTCCCTGCTCTTCAATATTAACCCAATCTTTGGTCCAGTCTATCACAATAAGCACATGTTAACTCACTTACTATATAGTTAACCAACTCTTTCAGGTGCCATGGGGAAATTAAAAGTATAAAGATTGTTTCTTTCCTCTCTTGAAAATATTATCTTACAATATAATTGTAGATATATGATAAACAAATACAAAAGTTAAATTAAGTCAGTGATATAATTAACATTTCAGTAAACCTTTACATCTAAATACATGCTAAAATAGCAAATGAATAATATAAAGAATAAGTATCACATATGAGAGATTCAGAATAAAAAATATCAATATGGGTTGGATATTCAAGTCAATTTTAGTGTCCTCTTAATGAGCAATTGATTTTTATCCATTTGTAAAATATGGTTGTTAAATATATTTTAAATTATCTGTAAAAACTACATGAAAGGCTTTTAGATTCTTTGACAGCTTGTTTGATAGGTTCAATTTTTCCTGTCAGTGTGAAAAAAAATAACTTTACTAGTTTCTTTAAATTAAAAAATAAAAAATAAAAAAAAAAACACAACTTACTAACTCACAAATAATTTGTCCCTGCAGATTTTAACTTAGTGGTACTGTTCTCATACATCTTGCCCATTCCTCTAACTAATATTTAAAATATTTATTACCTCTTACATAGACTAACTTCCTAACTATTCTCCCTCCTTACAATATCTTCTCTCTCCAATCTATCTTAGTGTTAAATTCACATTTTTATGGTATACTTCTTATCATGTCATTCCACTATTAAAAAAAAATCTCAATGACTTTTTTCTGCTTGTAGAATAAAATGCAAATTTCTTAGTTTGGTGTTCTAATTAGATACCACTTTTCTGATCTTACTTCTCATTATACTGCCCTCTACTCCTTATATATGCCTCCTGTTTTCCCACTTTAAGTTGTTTTTCCTGCCTGAAAATCTTACCTGCTCTTCACTTCCACGAAATCATTTCAAAGTGTCCAAGTCTTTATCTTATTCCTTAAGATGCATTTAAATGCTTTTCTTACATAAATCCCTCACGGACCTAATCCAACTTAATTGACACTCTTCTGAAATCTGGCTGTAGACTTTGGAAAGTGATATATTTCTATGGAGAAGCAGCATTCTAGGGAGCCAAAGAAGACAGGGATTATTTCCCTTCATTTCAGAATCTATAACAGAATTCCCACACATATAGGCATCACACATATACACCTTATGATGTGGTACACTGCATCTCAGACATCTAGCCTGTGAATTTTATGTAAGAGAGCATCATTGCACATCATTTTTTCTTCTTCATTTCTGTAATATTTTTCTCTGAACTTTGATAGTCCCCTAAGGAAACTTTACCATTTTCAGCCTTCCCAAGTTGATAGCCTATGGAAATGTGTTAACACCATCCACTCTTTACAAGCGATATGCATAGGACGAGTTTTGAAAGGGAATGAAATACAAGCAATGGTCTCAAAATCATTTATGCATAAAACACATTTGAATGTTTTACTCTATAAAATGTAAACATACATTGAGTGTGTATATATATATATATATATTTTTTTTTTAGGCTTGCCTCAAAAATCATTATAAGTAAGCATAAATCACTGTATGTTCACAACATATTCAAATAAATCATGATTAAAGTAATTAAGGATAGAACAATTGTAATTATGTCTTTTGAAAGAAATTGATTACTAGGTGATCTGTCATTTCGTAAAATTTGGAGTGAGGGATCTCAAAAATCAAGGGCTTAATTTTCATCATTGTTGCAAGGAAGCATTAGATATCCCCAACCCAAAAAGTCCTGAGCTCTCTCTCTCCCTGACAAAACATCAAAACTGATCTTAATCAAAATCTGTCACATTTTCAGTCCTGCTTAGAATTGAAAGGACATGGAATTCTCCCGCTAAAGACTGTTTTAAGAATTGGTTTTCTTGACTTTTTGGAATCTATTTATTCACTCTGTGCTTTTATGCCTAAAAGTGTATCTCACAAAACCTGTTACTAGAAAAATAATTTTTTTGATGTTAAAATTTCAGATATTGGGGCAATCTCTTTATAATCATTCCCTATTTTTATGAAGTTGTCCATCTGTAATTCTCCTTCCCTAGTTTCTGTCTGTTTCCAGTATAGTCATTCTTTACAACCCACATGAGCTAAAGTAGTCTCGGCCCAAGTCTATGAGACATATCATCATGTAGAGTACTTAGTAGCAGTGCTAGTTTGGACAAGTCACTTAAATTCAGTTTCTTCATTTCTAAAATAGGCAATAAGGCAAGTGATGAGAGGTGAAGAAAATAAAGTGTGTTAAGAACTTATTAGTAGTTCTGGTATGTACATATGGGCTGGATAACAATTAGTTACTCTTTCCCCTTTGTCTGGCAGAAAAGAGAATGCCTGGCCAGCCTAGTCTCCTTTATTCTTTGCACCTTCCAAGGCTACCATCAGCGACTATCCTTGGGCTTTTGTGATGAAGAGTCAAGTACAGTACAAAGCAGGACTACAGGAAGCATAGAGGAAGACACAAGGGGCTAGAAGGATTGAAACAGGGCTCAGGTGTGAGAGTAACCATTTTGTGTAAGATCATTCAATGGGCGGGAACACAGAGTTTAAGAAATTTGATTGTGGAGTCAGTGTCTTCAAGGTGCTTGAAAAACACAAGAGATAAATTATTTCAAAATTGCTTTTGACAGAGGAGCCAAACTGAAAGAGCTCCCAATGGCCAAAGCTGCAATAATCTGAGCAACAAAATAAATAATAATGCTAGATTATAACCCACAAAGTAAAATAAATATCCATGAGTCCATAGTGTAATAAGTAATTGAACAAATAAATAAGTGGTGGCTCTTGCCTCCAGTAATTATTGGTGTCTTATAGAAGAATTCTAATTAATAAATGCAGAAGAAATGAGGAAAATAGCAAACCACCATTCGAACTCCAGAGCACTTCTAATAAAATAATCCACAGATATATGCTAAAATTAGTGGGTAAAAGTTTGAAAAAAAAAGGAATATTTGCAGGTTTTATTAATATTAAAGGGGAAAAAATAGTAAATTTACCATGGAGAAACTCAGAAGACAGTATCTTAACCAAGATGTCAGTGTTAACGTCACCAGTAGTAAGATAAATCAACATCATGTACTTCTCGATATGATGTATTAAGAAGGGCATATCACATACGTGAAATTCTTGCTAAAAATGCAAATCCTCCAACCAATAATTAGAAAATATTAGAAAAACCTAAATCAAGAAACATTCTATAAAACAATTGCCTAGTACTCTTCAAAGGTCATGAAAGACAAGAAAAGACTGAAAATGTCATAGGTTGGGAGAGACTAAGAAGACATCACAATGAAATGTACTGTGCTATCCTGGATTAGCTCCTGGAACAGATAAAGGACTTCAGTGAAAAAAACTGGTGAAAACTGAATAATAAAGTCGATATTTTAGTTAATAATAGTGTACCAGTGTTAACATAGTTTGGATAATTTATCATGCTATGTAAAATACTAACAGAGGAAGCTGGGTGAAGCACATACAGGAACTAACTATATGTACTATTTTTGCAACTTTTTTGTAAGCCTATAATTATTTCCAAGTAAAAACTTAAAAAATTATTTTAGCTGAATAAACTATATTTTTGTTTACTACACTTTTATAGGATAGAAATATGTGGTGTTGTTAATTGCCCCCTTAATTCCCAGGGGCACAAACATATTTACCATGAAGCTAATGAAGCTTAAGCTTCAGGTTGGGGCCCTCACTTGCATGGGGCTCTCCTAAGGCCCTAAACTAAATTTTGCAATCATAATTGCGTGTTCTTGTTCTAAAAAAAGGCCCCTCCTGTTCCCAGAGCTGCTTCAGGTCTTTGCTCAAAACCTGCCAACGCCCCACCTTTAGCAGGAGTTAACATAACTCTTTAAGTTAAAGGGTCCAGAGATAAGAAAGGAAGCTACAAACAGACAAAAAACAGATGGAACCAGCTGGAACCAAGATGGCGAAGAATCTGACCTCCAATAGATCCTGAGTCCCATAATATGCTGATTTTACTACATTAGCATATTAAATGACACACCTACCAGCAGCCATAACCAGACATTAAGGACCAAAAAAGGATGAAAAGTGTTGGCACCCCACTTCCTTGAAAAAGCCCTGCCCCTTCTCCAGTAGACTAATACATATGCCTCCCCATCATTAGCTTCATTCCTCCTTTCTTTGTCTTTACTCTTTAAAATTAAATCATTCTCACCATGTGGGTGAGAAGTTGATCTGTGAACTTAGTTCCCACTTCTCCATTCTTTGGCCACTGAATAATGCTTGTGCTGTGTCAATCTCAGCTTCAGTTTTGTTATCCCCTACTCGAACCCGAACAGAAAAAGGAACCCTCCCCACCGAGGCAGAGAGCCTTGGCTGGTCGGGCTAGGGCCTGAGTAGGGTCCATACAACTTAATTTGGTAAAACTCCCACATTTTACAAGCTTCAAATTCCACAAAACAGGGATCTGTCTCTGCCCAATAATAAAGGAAATTCTAAGACTGGTTCCTGGCTGTTAGGGAAGGGGAGAAAGCTTGAACCAGGGCTAAAATTTCCCACCCATTTACAGGAGCAATTGCCATGCGGAGTGGAAAACAACTTGCTGTTCAATGTCTAAATAGGCATGGCCAACTATAGCTTACTCAGACCTGAGATGATATTCAGGAGGTCCCATTTTACAGAGGAATCAAGACAATTATCAGCTTAAAGAAAATATGGAATGTGAAGTAGGTGGCAATATATTTGGAGATGTCTCTAGTATTTGAAGGAAAAAACCCAGGCAGAGCAGGAAAATGGGAGAGAGAAAGGGTGCTGGCAAGAACTAGGCAAGATTCCAATTAGGGGTCAGTGGTAGAGCTTCATTCCTAATGAGGATACTAAGTACTCAGCAGTAAAGAGAAGGGATATGCCAGTGTAGGAGACAGGAAAGTTGTGCTTGGGTGATTATGTGAGTGGTCCATACCCTCTTAAATGTTTCAGAATGGGGATTGAAGTAATGGATTCTAGATAAATTCTAGACAATCCTTTGAGAATGGAGCTTCTACTGTTATTCTTGTCCTGGCCAGCACTGGTGTAGGAAATAGAGACTGAGCCTTCGGGTAGACATACCATAATTAAGACTATATAAACCCTGAATGACTAGGGCACTTCTGCCCAGAGCAGATGCCCGATTCTTTTGGTTTCATCATTGATTAACAAAACATTCACGCACTCTAGTCCTCAACAATGCTAACTCAAGGATTTCCTTTTGGTTTTGTTTTGGGGTTTTTTGGTAATAAAAATGATAGAATAATAATACAAACATACATATGTGCCATTTAAGGAGAATGTATTATATGCTAGACACTCCTATGGGGGCTTGTTATTAATAATTTTATTTACTTAAAATGGCCCTGTTTTTCTTTTCTAAGACTTGTCAACATTTGAGTCCCTGGAATCAGAGAAGTGAGCAGGGTAGTTTGTGAAGAAATTGGAGGAAGAAATGGAGTAGAATTTTGAGATCTCAAGAGGAAACAGTAAAGTCAGAACTGGGGAAAAAAATGATTTATAGCATATTATCAACTTTGGGGTATTTTTTTCTATATTTTGTAATTTATCACTCTAGATAGAATATAAACTTTTTAAGGAAAAGAGTAAAACCTAGGTACTTAAGCATGCATCAAACTATTTAACACAAAAATACTGTCGACTGATCTATAAATTTGCCAGCTGTTGACCCTGAGAAGGGAGAATCTGGGATAAAATAATGAAATTGATAAAATAATTCAAATTTCACTTCTTAAACTCTCCTTATTCACAATAGTTATTTCTTGTATATCAGATATATCCTGATATACAAGAATATTGAGTTCCTCTCTTATGAATTCCCTAAGTTAAAATAAAAGGTTATGACCATAAAGTTGTCTTGAGTGGCTTTGGAGAAGTATGTGGCTGGAATCATCCTGCACATACAGAGTTCCTGTAAAACTCCTGAATACATTTTTATCCCTCTACTCTTCCTCTCTCCCTTAAGACTGAGATTTTGCATGTAAAATTTCAACCCAGAGAGATTTTTTCTGCAGTGAAGTTACAGATCCCGACAGGCATCAGTTACCATAAAACTACTGACTGATACTTATCCTTAACGTGGCTAGTGGGCACCACTAAGGGTGCCGAATCAGTTAAAACAAAACAAAACCATGTTATATGTTATCTCTCCACCAAGTTCCAGCAGAAGTCAAATGCGTAGGTCTGTTTTCTTTAAACAGAGCCCATAATCAAGGAAGCCCAAAGACAGACAAAGGGAGATACAATGCTCTATATGCTCACCAGGGAAGCAAGAGCTGCCTGAGTTTCTACTGAATAATTCAGTGTTTGGGGCTGCTAGCTGATGAATATCCTCCAAGAGAACCACCTGGCAGAAAGTATGGGAACTCAGATCTGGTAGATTTTCTTTAATGCTTTAGCCAAGTGGACATCACAATGTTTCAATAACCTGCCCAGCCTCCCAGGACCCTGCCTTTAGAACAAACATTGTCTTAGCCTTGTGATTTTTTTCTCTCCAAACAAACTTACACCTAAGGACAAGAAGCATGCATCCTTCTCTGTCACTTTCCCCATGTAGAATTAAAATAGCACCAACACATGATGCTAAAATTTTACAAATGACCATTTGAAAAGTAACTGTTCTATGTGTTAATGTAAAGATAATAAAGGCAATGATTTTGCTGTGCTTTGCTGTTATTTACTGTAACTTAATTCGACAACACACAGGTCAAATATTGTTGCAGCAGAGTGGAATTTATTCATATAACACTAAACCAACTTTATCATCCTTGGTTAATAGCCTACTTACTTTAAACAATATTTAATTCTGTGAAATTCTTGAGAAACCAAAAATCTGAATAATCTCCTAGGTGTGTGTAGGAATCAATGACATTAGAGAAATAAAATAAACAAAGCATAATCATGTTTACTTTCTCTCTCAATTTTAGAAGCTGCATACTTGAAGCAAATATGGTAATTACAGTATTTGTTTTCCTTTGAAAAATGTTTTGAAGTTGGATATCCAAAGCTAATTTGACAAGACCTTTTTTTTTAAATTAATTTATTTCATTTTATTTATTTTTGGCTGCATTGGGTCTTCGTTACTGTGCGCGGGTTTTCTCTAGTTGCAGTGAGCAGGGGCTACTCTTCATTGCAGTGCATGAGCCTCTCATTGTGGTGGCTTCTCTTGCTGCGGAGCACGGGCTCCAGGTGTGTGGGCTTTAGAAGTTGTGGTTTTTGGGCTCAGTAGTTGTGGCGCACAGGCTTAGTTGCTCCATGACATGTGGGATCTTCTGGGACCAGGGCTCAAACCCGTGTCCCCTGCATTGACAGGCGGATTCTTAACCACTGCGCCACCAAGGCAGCCCTGATAAGACCTTTTTGAACATGAGCACCTTCCTTGAAGAAGGAAGGAAGATATCGATCTTCCTTGGATATAATTTTGATAGTCAGTAAATTCTCTTAGCGGGATTGTGAGTTTCCTCTCATAACCAACTACAGAGGACCATGTTGGCAGTTGAGATTAAAGGATCAGCTAATCTGGATTAGTCCAGTTGTCCTTCTAATCTGGGATCTGCACTTGATGATAAATGAAAATTCACTGTAATTGTTAATTGCGCAAAACCAGTTATAAGGACAGGCAAGGTAATTAGCTGCCTATGTATTGTCAGGAATGCTTTGTTGACTAAAAATATCAGTCTCTTCTTCCTCACAGTTTATGCAAATCTACACTGGTACATTATTTTTATCAGGTAACTAGTAAGGACCAAAATTCTTTTGTATCTAAATGAAAGTATTAGTATTTCTAAGAAGGATAATTAAATGAACCTTTATCTGATAGCATTCAGTGGATAAGCCAAGTGAAATCATTTCCGGAGCAAGGCAAAGGATAAATAATACATGTGAACATTAACAAGGATTTGTCAGGTGGGTGTCTACCTGTGATGACTAGTTAAAGGAAGAGACACCTGGATATTAGGTGGTGAAGAGGTAGATCTTGACGGATTTATTACCCAAAAGTCTGTCATCAGGTTGTGGACAACCTATGCTTTAAGCAGGAATTCTTACTGGTTTCACCGTACTGGGGCAGATTGAAATGTCTTCAGCATTTCAGGTAAGACCTGAGACACTGCCATGTGTGAGCAGCCTGAGAGAAACAGACTAACAACTTGCAAGAACATTATGGAGAAATACAAAGAGCATGGACTTCAGAAACAAGAAGAAAACAACAATAATCTGGGTTTGATTCATGGCTCTGTCTCAGCCTAGCTGTTTGTCCTTGAGTAAGTCATTTAACTTCTTAGAACCTCAGTTTCATAGACCTGCTCCCGTCAGGGTTGCCACGAACCTTCCATTTCTAAATCCACAGTGTCGGCCAAGCACAGCGAAATGAGACCTTCAAGATGGTGGAGGAGTAAGACATGGAGATCACCTTCCTCCCCACAAATACGTCAGAAATACAGCTACATGTGGAACAACTCCTACAGAACACCTACAGAATGCTGGCAGAAGACCTCAGACTTCCCAAAAGCTGTGTGGCTGACAGGGTAAGGGTGCTCCGGCCGGGTATTAGGCCTGTGCCTCTGAGGTGGGAGAGCCCAGTTCAGGACACTGGTCCACCAGAGACCTCCAGGCTCCATGTAATATCAAACGGCAAAAGCTCTCCCAGAGATCTCCATCTCAATGCTAAGACCCAGCTCCAATCAATGACCAGCAAGCTACAGTGCTGGACACCATAAGCCAAAAAACTAGCCACACAGGAACACAACCCCACCCATTAGTAGAGAGGATGCCTAAAATCATACTAAGTTCACAGACACCCCAAAACACATCCCTGGACGCGGTCCTGCCCACCAGAGAAACAAGATCCAGCTTCATCCAGCAGAACACAGGCACCAGTCCCCTCCACCAGGAACCTACGCAACCCACTGAACCAAACTTAGCCACTGGGGGCAGACACCAAAAACAACGGGAACTACGAACTTGCAAAAACTACGAAAAGGAGACCCCAAACACAGTAAGTTAAGCAAAATGAGAAGACAGAGAAACACACAGCAGATGACGGAGCAAGGCAAAACCCCACCAGACCAAACAAATGAAGAGGAAATAGGCAGTCTACCTGAAAAAGGATTCAGAGTAATGATAGTAAAGATGATACAAAATCTTGGAAATAGAATGCAGAAAATACAAGAAACGTTTAACAAGGACCAAGAAGAACTAAAGAGCAAAGAAACAATGATGAACAACACAATAAATGAAATTAAAAATTCTCTAGAAGGAATCAATAGCAGAATAACTGAGGCAGAAGAACAGATAAGTGACCCGGAAGATAAAATAGTGGAAATAACTACTGCAGAGCATAATAAAGAAAAAGAATGAAAAGAATTGAGGACAGTCTCAGAGACCTCTGGGACAACATTAAATGAACCAACATATGGATTATAGGGGTCCCAGAAGAAGAAGAGAAAAAGAAAGGGACTGAGAAAATATTTGAGGAGATTATAGTTGAAAACTTCCCTAATATGGGAAAGGAAAGAGTCAATCAAGTCCAGTAAGCACAGAGAGTCCCATACAAGATAAATCCAAGGAGAAACACGCCAAGACACATATTAATCAAACTATCAAAAATTAAATACAAACAAAGCATATTAAAGAGAAAAGCAACAAATAACATACAAGAGAATTCCCATAACGTTAACAGCTGATCTTTCAGCAGAAACTCTGCAAGTCAGAAGGGAGTGGTAGGACATATAGAAAGCAATGAAAGGGAAAAGCATGCAACCAAGATTACTCTACCCAGCAAGGATCTCATTCAGATTTGACAGAGAAATTAAAACCTTTACAGTCAAGAAAAAGCTAAGAGAATTCAGCACCACAAAACCAGCTTTACAACAAATGCTAAAGGAACTTCTCTAGGCAGGAAACACAAGAGAAGGAAAAGACCTACAATAACAAACCCAAAACAATTAAGAAAATGGTGATAGGAACATACACATTGATAACTACCTTATATGTAAATGGATTAAATGCTCCAACCAAAAGACATAGACTAGCTGAATGGATACAAAATCAACCCGTATATATGATGTCTACAAGAGATCCACTTCAGCCCTAGGGACACATACAGACTGAAAGTGAGGGGATGGAAAAAGATATTCCATGCAAATGGAAATCAAAAGAAAGCTGGAGTAGCAATTCTCATATCAGATAAAATAGACTTTAAAATAAAGAATGTTTCAAGAGACAAGGAAGGACACTACATAATGATCAACAGATCAGTCCAAGAAGAAGATATAACAATTATAAATATATATGCACCCAACATAGGAGCACCTCAATATATAAGGCAACTGCTAACAGCTATAAAAGAGGAAATTGACAGTAACACAATAACAGTGAGGGACTTTGACACCTCACTTACACCAATGGACAGATCATCCAAAAAGAAAATAAATAAGGAAACACAAGCTTTAAATGACACAATAGACCAGATAGATTTAAATGATATTTATAGGACATTCCATCCAAAAACAGCAGATTACACTTTCTTCTCAAGTGCACATGGAACATTCTCCAGGATAGATCACATCTTGGGTCACAAATCAAGCCTCAGTAAATTTAAGAAAATTGAAATCACATCAAGCATCTTTTCTGACCATAACGCTATGAGATTAGAAATGAATTAGAGGGGAAAAAAACGTAAAAAACACAAAGACAAAGAGGCTAAACAATACATTACTAAATAACCAAGAGATCACTGAAGAAATCAAAGAGGAAATCAAAAAATACCTAGAGACAAATGACAATGAAAACACGCTGATTCAAAACTTAAGGGATGCAGCAAAAGCCGTTCTAAGAGGGAAGTTTATAGCTATACAAGCCTACCTCAAAAAACAAGAAAAATCTCAAAGAAACAATCTAACCTAACACCTAAAGGAACTAGAGAAAAAGAGCAAACAAAACCCACAGTTAGCAGAAGGAAAGAAATCATACAGATCAGAGCAGAAATAAATGAAATAGAAACAAAGAAAACAATAGCAAAGATCAATAAAACTAAAAGCTGGTTACTTGAGAAGATAAACAAAATTGATAAACCATTAGCCAGACTCATCAAGAAAAAGTGGGAGAGGACTCCAATCAATAAAATTAGAAATGAAAAAGGAGAAGTAACAACAGACACTGCAGAAATACAAAGCATCCTAAGAGACTACTACAAGCAACTCTGTGCCAATAAAATGGATAACCTGGAAGAAATGGACAAAGTCTTAGAAAGGTATAACCTTGCAAGACTGAACCAGGAAGTTATAGAAAATAGGAACAGACCAATCACAAGTAATGAAATTGAAACTGTGATTAAAAATCTTCCAACAAACAAAAGTCCAGGACCAGATGGCTTCACAGGTGAATTCTATCAAACATTTAGAGAAGAGCTAACACCCATCCTTCTCAAACTCTTCCAAAAAATTGCGGAGGGAGGAACACTCCCAAACTCATTCTATGAGGCCACCATCACCCTGATACCAAAACCAGACAAAGATATTACAAAAAAAGAAAATTACAGACCAATATCACTGATGAATATAGATGCAAAAATCCTCAACAAAATACTAGCAAACAGAATCCAACAACATATTAAAAGGATCATACACCATGATCAAGTGGGATTTATCCCAGGGATGCAAGGATTCTTCAATGTATGCAAATCAATCAATGTGATATACCATATTAACAAATTGAAGAAGAAAAACCATATGATAATCTCAATAGATGCAGAAAAAGCTTTTGACAAAAGTCAACACCCATTTATGATAAAAACTCTCCAGAAAGTGGGCATAGAGGGAACCTACATCAACATATTAAAGGCCATACATGGCAAACCCAGAGCAAACATCATTCTCTATAGAGAAAAATGTAAAAGCATTTACTCTAAGATCAGAACAAGACAAGGATGTCCACTCTCACCACTATTATTCAACATAGTTTTGGAAGTCCTAGCCACAGCAATCAGAGAAGAAAAAGAAATAAAAGGAAAACAAATTGGAAAAGAAGAAGTAAAACTGTCACTGTTTGCAGATGACATGATACTATACATAGAGAATCCTAAAGATGCCACCAGAAAACTACTAGAGCTAATCAATGAATTTGGTAAAGTTGCAGGATACAAAATTAATGCACAGAAATCTCCTGCATTCCTATACACTAATGATCAAAAATCTGAAAGAGAAATTAAGGAAACACTCCCATTTACCACTGCAACAAAAAGAATAAAATACCTAGGAATAAACCTACTTAGGGAGACAAAAGACCTGTATGCAGAAAACTATAAGACACTGGTGAAAGAAATTAAAGATGATACCAGCAGATGGAGAGATTTACCATGTTCTTGGATTGGAAGAATCCATACTGTGAAAATGACTATACTACCCAAAGCAATCTACAGATTCAATGCAATCCCTATCAAATTACCAATGGCATTTTTTACAGAACTAGAACAAAAAATCTTAAAATTTGTATGGAAACACAAAAGACCCTGAATAGCCAAAGCAGTCTTGAGGGAAAAAAATGGAGCCAGAGGAATCAGACTCCCTGACTTCAGACTATACTATAAAGCTACATTAAACAAGACAATATGGTACTGGCACAAAAACAGAAACATAGATCAATGGAACAGGATGGAAAGCCCAGAGATAAACCCACGCACCTATGGTCAACTAATCTATGACAAAGGAGGCAAGGATGTACAATGGAGAAATGACAGTCTCTTCAATAAGTGGTGCTGGAAAAACTGGACAGCTAAATGTAAAAGAATGAAATTAGAACACTCCCTAACACCATACTCAAAAATAGACTCAAAATGGATTAGAGACCTAAATGTAAGACCGGACACTAGAAAACTCTTAGAGGAAAACATAGGAAGAACACTCTTTGACATAAATCACAGAAAGATCTTTTTTGATCCACCTCCTAGAGTAATGGAAATAAAAACAAAAATAAACAAATGGGACGTAATGAAACTTAAAAGCTTTTGCACAGCAAAGGAAACAAGACGAAAAGCAACCCTCAGAATGGGAGAAAATATTTGCAAATGAATCAACAGACAAAGGATTAATCTCCAAAATATATAAACAGCTCATGCAGCTCAGTATTAAAGAAACAAACAACCCAACCCAAAAATGGGCAGAAGACCTAAATAGACATGTCTCCAAACCAGACATACAAATGGCCAAGAAGCACATGAAAAGCTGCTCAACATCACTAATTATTAGACAAATGCAAATCAAAACTACAATGAGGTATCACCTCACACCAGTTAGAATGGGCATCATCAGAAAATCTACAAACAACAAATGCTGGAGAGGGTGTGGAGAAAAGGGCACCCTCTTGCACTGTTGGTGGGAATGCAAATTGATACAGTCACTATGGAGAACAGCATGGAGGTTCCTTAAAAAACTATAAATAGAATTACCATGTGATCCAGCAATCGCACTACTGGGCATATACCCAGAGAAAACCTTAATTCAAAAAGGCACATGCACCCCAATGTTGATTGCAGCACTATTTACAATAGCCAGGTCATGGAAGCAACCTAAATGCCTATCGACAGACGAGGATAAAGAAGAAGTGGTACATATATACAATGGAATATTACTCAGCCATAAAAAGGAATGAAATTGGGTCATTTGTTGAGACGTGGATGGATCTAGAGACTGTCATACAGAGTGAAGTAAGTCAGAAAGAGAAAAACAAATATCATATATTAACGCATATATGTGGAACCTAGAAAAATGGTACAGATGAACCGGTTTGCAGGACAGAAATTGAGACACAGACGTAGAGAACAAACGTACAGACACCAAGCGGGGAAAGCGGCGGTGGGTGGGGGTGGTGGTGTGATGA
The DNA here is from genome assembly GCF_028021215.1 of Eschrichtius robustus. Classification (NCBI taxonomy): domain Eukaryota; kingdom Metazoa; phylum Chordata; class Mammalia; order Artiodactyla; family Eschrichtiidae; genus Eschrichtius; species Eschrichtius robustus. Next base: position 41,642,977 of record NC_090838.1, read on the forward strand.
ATTGCGCAATTGAGACTGACATGTATATAGTGATGTGTATAAAACTGATGACTAATAAGAACCTGCTGTATAAAAAAATAAATTAAATTCAAAAAAAGAAAAAAAGACAGTATGGTCCTGTCACAAAAACAGAAACATAGATCAAGTGAACAGGACAGAAAGCCCAGAGATAAACCCACACACATATGGTCACCTTATTTTTGATAAGGGAGGCAAGAATATACTATGGAGAAAAGACAGCCTCTTCAATAATTGGTGCTGGGAAAACTGGTCAGCTACATATAAAAGAATGAAATTAGAACACTGCCTAACACCATACACAAAAATAAACTCAAAATGGATTAAAGACCTAAATGTAAGGCCAGACACTATAAAACACTTAGAGGAAAACATAGGCAGAACACTCTTTGACATAAATCACAGCAAGATCTTTTTTGATCCACCTCCTAGAGTAATGGAAATAAAAACAAAAACAAACAAATGGGACCTAATGAAACTTAAAAGCTTTTGCACAGCAAAGGAAACCATAAACAAGATGAAAAGACAACCCTCAGAATGGGAGAAACTATTTGCAAGTGAAGCAACTGACAAAGCATTAATCTCCAAAATTTACAAGCAGCTCATGCAGCTCAATATCAAAAAAACAAACAACCCAATCCAAAAATGGGCAGAGGACCTAAATAGACATTTCTCCAAAGAAGATATACAGATTGCCAACAAACACATGAAAGGAGGCTCAACATCACTAATCATTAGAGAAATGCAAATCAAAACTATAATGAGGTATCACCTCACACCAGTCAGAATGGCCATCATCAGAAAATCTACAAACAATAAATGCTGGAGAGGGTGTGGAGAAAAGGGAACCCTCTTGCACTGTGGTTGGAATGTAAATTGATACAGCCACTATGGAGAACAGTATGGAGGTTCCTTAAAAAACTAAAAATAGAACTACCGTATGACCCAGAAATCCCACTACTGGGCATATACCCTGAGAAAACCATAATTCAAAAAGAGTCATGTACCACAATGTTCACTGCAGCTCTATTTACAATAGCCAGGACATGGAAGCAACCTAAGTGTCCACTGACAGATGAATGGATAAAGAAGATGTGGCACATACATACAGTGGAATATTACTCAGCCATAAAAGGAAATGAAATTGAGTTATTTGCAGTGAGGTGGATGGACCTAGAGTCTGTCATACAGTATGAAGTAAGTCAGAAAGAGAAAAACAAATACCATGTGCTAACACATATATATGGAACCAAAAAAAAGGTTCTGAAGAACCTAGGGGCAGGACAGGAATAAAGACACAGACACAGAGAATGGACTTGAGGACACAGGGAGTGAGAAGGGTAAGCTGGGACGAAGTGAGAGAGTGGCATGGACATATATACACTACCAAATGTAAAACTGATAGCTAGTGGGAAGTAGCCGCATAACACAGGGAGATCAGCTCGGTGCTTTGTGACCACCTAGAGGGGTGGGATAGGGAGGGTGGGAGGGAGACGCAAGAGGGAGGAGATTTGGGGTATATGTATATGTATAGCTGATTCACTTTGTTTTAAAGCAGAAACTAACACACCATTGTAAATCAATTATACTCCAGTAAAGATGTTAAAAAAAAGAAAGAAAGAAAAAAAAAGAACCTCAGTTTCCTCTTCTGTGAATGGGAAGAGCAGGATTATGTTGGAGAATCATTGTGAGGATAAAATGAGACAAGTTTCAGGAAAAACCTGAGCATACATTAGGAATTTGGGTCGACAGAGTCGCATACATGATTAAGTATCTCCAATCACATATGTCCTCTTTCATGCTACACACTGCCGTTTCATTTTTCTCTCTTTTACTTGATTTTACTTCATGAATCTTTCCACCACCACCCCAACAGATGTGCTGTTTAATCAAACCAAGCCTGTCTAATTCCACCTTATGTTATAAATCATACCTAACCTGTCTAAAATCCTTTAACACATAATGGCTTCCCAAAAGCTGTTCAAATGAGTAAATCCAAGACACTAATTGAAAATGAACAGCAGAGCAGATCTCTACTGCTTTTCAGATGGGGAGGTTGGAGGTCTCCTTGAAGTGAAAGCTCTTCATTTACAATGCATAGAAAAGAAAAAAGGAAGAAGAAGAAGAAAAAAAAAACTACTGAGAACAGAATGAGGTGTGCAGGGCCATGTTTCTCAAAGCTTGGGCTATAGATGATGCACTGATGTCTTGGGGGCAGAGTTCAGATGCCTGTGAAATAAGCCAAGTCATTATATTAATTAGGATTGCTCCCACATGCATTACTGTATCATGACAATTTAACAAGGACTGCAAGAGAGCTCAACTTCTCTTCCACATGTTCTCAAGGCAAAAGTTACTTTTAAATAATGGCAAAGTAGTTACACAAATTAACAAAGAAGAAACTCTCTCTGTTGTGATAAAATTGGCTTATGTATCCCTTCCCTTTCCTGTAAGGTAAAGGCGTAGTCCAAAAGAAGTTGAATAGCAACAATACTGATTTGCTTAATGAATAGCTCACGAAAGTTAGAAATGTCTTAAATATTTTTTCGGCAAGCAATATAACACAAGTCGGCACATGCATAGAGCCAAAGAACAATAATATGAATAATTCTCTTCGAATATTTTATATGATCTCTCTCATTAAAACCATTTAGTATGAAGCCTAAAGAATGCATTCCTTATTCCCAAAAGGCAAAACTGTGGCCAAAATTCCAAATGAAAGAGAAAATGTAATTTGATCATTGTTTTTTAAGGCTATAAAAGAAAATTCTCCATCATCACTCTTAACCATTCTTAACTAATGTAAGTACCAAACATGCCATCTTAAGTATCAGTAGAGAAATAAAAGGAATGTGACCTCAAACTTCAGGTTCTAAGGAGATTTTGTTTAAAAATTCACACTCTTCTTAGTCTGGGTACAAACCCTGTCAGTAAATGAATTAATTTTGGCAGTTTTCTAATCTCATTATACTTTTTGTCAAGAGAATGATTTATCACAATTACAATGCCTAATGCTGTATATCTTGTGAAATATAGTCATCTGTACCAAGACAGTATCATCATTTGACTGTTTCAATATACGATATTTTCATTAGCGGCAGGATATTCATTCCTTCCCCTCTACTCAGCAGAGCTATAAATAGAGAGGCCAGCCAACCAAATCACACAATATTGAAAAGGTCAAAGAAGTACAGTATATTACTATAATTTACAGAATATTGTTTGTGAAGTATTAAAACTCTTGACACCTTATTTATGTGCAGAGAAAATAATGAAAACATAAAGCAGTGTGCAGTGGTCACATTATCATTGCTGTGCTGGTAGAGATAAGTGTTGAATGAAGCTTTCCTTTGCAGTTAAACAGGAACTAAACAAGCAGGAAGGTCTATTTAGGTAGTCAGTAACAAAATTAAAGCTGTACTTCCTCCTATTAGATCAATATAGGATTTTAAAATAAAGAAAAGGATAAGAAAAAAAATAAAGTAAAGAAGCACACTGTTCAGGACAAAGGCACAGTCTATTTTCCAGGTTCCAGGAGAAACTAAAACTTGTGGTCTAGTTGGTAGAGATGGAAGACACCCTGTTAAGAACACCTGTTTCAGATCAGGCATTGATGGTTTAATTTTACCAGGTCACATCTATGATTTGGGATGAGCAAAAGGAGACAGACTATGTAATCTCATGCTAGATTTTTGGTCTTAGTATTTCCTGCCTGAGCTGTCAAATTCTTTATATAAGTGGGTTAAAGTAAGAACAAAAAGATAATTGCTCATCTGCACTTTAGCAAATGGTATTTGTGGGAAACGTCCATACAACTTCACAAATGAGATGCTGAAACCCAAATCTTGTTCAGGAAAAGAGGTTAAAGAGAGCCCTATTTGAAACTCTTTACTGCCTTTCCCCGCCCCCCGCCCCCCAGCATCTTTATCCAAATCCTAGACATTCTACTGCATTTATTCAAGGGCATTTATTGGCAGATATTGTGTAAGGTGCTGCAGAAAACAGGAAGAATACTTAATACCCAATTCTACCATTTTCTCTTCCTTCTTACCACTGTTGTCTTACTAGGTCATTATTTCCCCATTAACTAGTCTGAAGTAATTTCTTCTTAAATAGGCTACTATCTCTCCAACGTATTCTTCATATTCTTACCAAAGGGAACTTTTCTGAAATTAAAATTTGATATTATTTCTTCCCCATCTTAAACTTTTCCTTGTTCCCATCTTATATAGAATTCAAACTCTTCCACATGCCATTCAGGATCCTCCATGATCTGAGATCTTCCTGTCTCTTCAGGCCCTTGTCCTGTCAAGTCCTACCCAACAGTTATACTACCAGCATCAATCTACTGAAACCACTCTTCTGGAGATCACATAGAAAATCTGATCAAGCCTGACTTTCTCAGCTCCTGCCATGTTACCGTTACCACTTGTCCTTCTTAAAAAATACAGGGGTGTTAATACATTATGGTCCTTCTTCCAATTAACATCGCTGGGCTTTCCTTATTTAAAGCAGAATAAAAGGTACAAAATTGTATCAAAAATCACTACATTTGTCTCAAGGTAGAATGAATAATTTGTGTAAATCTCCTTAGATGGATTGTCATATGCTAATCTTCCCAGTATATATACCAAACTAAAAAGGAGACAGAGAGAAAGAAAAATGTTTAAGAGGAAAGAAAGAAAGTAAAATAAAGAAAGGAAAGGAGGGAGGGTAGGAGGGAATGGAAAGAAAGCAACAGTCTCAGATAAACTAATCCAACAGGGTTTTGCCATTGGGTTAGGCTATTGGCTTTGTTCTGATTCACTATTAGAGTGTAAATTTCACACATGAAGATTTTAATCAAAGGCCAAAGCATGCCTTCCATTTTCTAGTACAGTCACTTAGAATTTTTCTACAGAAAAATCACATTTTCTGTTATCATCAAAGAAAATTATCTGTTGTCAGCTACCAAAAATGAGTGAGGAACACCAATTCTGACACCTTGATTATGGACTTCTAGCCTCCAGAACTGTGAAATGATCAATTTCTGTTGTTTAAGCCACCCAGCCTATGGTGCTTTGTTATGGCAGCCCTAGCAGACTAATTCAAACTCCATTGTATTTTCTCACATATAAAATGGGTCTTAGTAATACTGTCTACCTCACAGAATTTGTGTCAGGATTAAATGAGATGCTTTATGTAAAATTCTAAGCACAAAGATCAGTATATTCAATAAATTTTAACTATTTTGTTATTATCCCCATCTGAGGTTTCCTTCAATGGGCAATGCATTCTTTGCTAATCTGTTCTTATGAGCTTTTATTTATAAACCTTTTAGCTAAGGTAAAAAGCCATCTATTTTCCTCATTGTTAGAATATTTTCTTTTCCCTCTTACATTTAAAAATATTTGGGTCATATACTTTATCTCTAAACTTTATTTTCCTGTACCTAAACTTAATTCCTCAGCCTTATTTATATGTGGAACACACTCCAGGAGACTTCAGGTAAGAGGCGTGTTTAATAATTCAAATATACCACTTACTAAATGATATGCTTTTAATTGCTTTATACCTTAGTTATGAAAATTTTCTCAAAATTGAGTACCTTTGAAAAGTTGACCCCATTCATTACTCAAAATCATTTTGTCTGATGAAGAAGAGCCGGTTCAGATGTACTTTAGAGATGTGATATCATGAATTCCTCTACTATTACTAAGAGTTTATGATAATAGAATATAACTAAAATGCATTTTAAAGGAGTGCAGTAAAGAAACTGGTAATATCTTGCTTCAGATATTAATAAGGATGACCCATTTTGCTAAAATTGAAACACAGAAATATATCTTAGAATATAAAATCATGTGAATGTTTTAAAGAGAATTATATAACCTTTCTGGAAATCTATTTAGAATCCAGAAGAAAAAATCTATTCCTAGGCATCAAAATTATACCTTTAGAAATAGGCCATTATGGTAACATTAAGTACATCTAGAGGGTATTAAGTGACCTAAAACTTTCAATTTGACATTTATTTATATATAAGACATTTCTTTAATGTGGCAATAGTTTTTTGAAAGTTTTGCTTTTAAGCTAGTGTATCCTACTCATATTACAGTGATCATAGCCTTGTTACCAAGACAAGTTTTACTAAGAATTGTGGCCACTGGACTCTGGAAAGAATGGTCTAGACACTACAGATGCAGTAATGTGTTGGAGACACTGCTTGACTTAAAGTCAAAGGTATGGGTTCTTACCCTACTATCACCTACTTGTTTCAGGAAAGTAGCATCAGCACTTTGTGTTTTAGTTTCCTTGTTTGTATATAGGAAGAATAATATCTGCTCTATTTTGATTTAGATTGTTATAAATAGTAAATGAGATAATGTGTGTAAAATGCACAAAATATTTTATTTTGATGTTGGTAAATATGGTTTATCAGCGCAATATCAAGTTCTTGTCTGGATATTCTCCATGCCAACCTAATTTCTATGACTGCTGTTTTGTTACAAGAATGGAAAAAAGGAAATGAGGGAAAATGTGTTGTTTTTTTTTTTTAATGATATGAAGTTGTAATTACAAGATGGCATTCTTATAAAGTCTAACTGGCAATTGTTGGAGTATTTTAATGGAAGGACCTTTTGTTTTCTTAGATGATGAACTGTTTTGCTACTACTGGAGCCATTATGTGTACTGAGCAGTTTGTTTATATTTTATGCTCAAATAGCAAACTAGGGTTTGTATTGATCTCTACAGATAAAACATATTAAAATCCCATTAATGGGATTATTCCCACTGATGAACTGATGTTCTAAACATTATGAACCTCTCTTCTGTGTTTAGACACTAGTGATTTGCAACAAATGACAATATTACAAGAGCAAGAATCTGTGTCTACTCTTAAGATGACTGGGGATGAGGGATAGAAAAAAACTTTTAATTCGTACAGTGGATTAGAAATGAAACTTGACCTCTGTTGTGTCTCACTTTCCTCATTTGTTTAAGAAGGGTAGCAGTATTTACTTCTCTCACTGGGGTGTCACACAAATTAACTTGATAATGATTATAATGTGCTGTGAAAACTCAAAAGAGCTCTCTGTAGGCTTCTTAGGAACACAGCTCTGGAGCCACAACAGAGTTAGTCCATTTTAAAGACTCATCAACACTAGAGTCCATTACAGTCTATGTTAAGATATCCCATAAGTATAGTTGGGACCATCTTAACTACTTTAAGAAGTCCTTGGAAAACTTCTGTGAATGATTATACTAAAAATTCTTTTATGAACTTCAGGGACTGAGAATTTTTTCAAACAAAATTAATAACCATTCATTTCTGTGACAGTAGGCAGGTCAACTGTGTGTGTGTGTGTGTATATATATATATATATATATATATATATATATATATATATATATATATATGCACACATACATATTTGGGCTTTATGCCCCCCCAACTCTTTAATTAAGCATGGCAATCAGAGTACCAATCAAGGTGTAATGAGGTTATGCATTTAATTAATCTTTAGGCAAGAGATTTCTCTTTCTTTTATTTTTATTATTATATCTGTTATAAATTTATTTAATGTTAGAATTTCCCTTCAAAGACCACCAAGGAAACATGTTGATTTTACAAAGCTGAGTTCAGTACATTTACTGAACAGGGGAGAACACCATCTTCACAGAGACTGAGTGGGGTCTTAAAAGGGGAGAAGTAGTCAGGGTACTTACAATGTTAGGGGACTGGGGTTATTCAAGGTTGATTTTAGGTTGAAATTAGTAAGCACAGTATTGGGTAGGGATTGGTTAATATTTGTAAACTATGCAAGTTTCTGAAAGTTATCTTCTCTTTAAAACCTGTAAATTTTGAAACATGAAACACTAACTTGCTATGAACTGAATTGTGTTCTCCTAGATTCATCCATGAATCCCTCTTTTCCAATGTGATGGTATTTGGAGATGGGGGTTTAGATAAGGTCATGAGGGCGGAGCCCTCGAGATGAGATTAGTGCCTGTATAAGAAGAGACAGGAGGAGCTTGTTCTCTCTATTCCAGCTACATGAGGACAGAGAGAAGGCGGCCATCTATAAGCTGGGAAGAGAACTCTCAAGAGAAACTAACCATGAGGGCTCCATGACCTTGGACTTCTTCCCTCTAGAACTGTGAGAAAATAAATTTCTGCTGCTTAAGCCACCCCTTCTATGGTATTTTGTTAGGGCAGTCGGAGTAGACTAAAACACTTTTTAAGGTGGAAACTTAAACTGTGAACCTTCCTCCCTCCCTCCCTCCCTCCCTCCCTTTTCTTTCTCTCTACAGGCATTTAAATTTCTAAACATCCTTCAAAGCACTTCTTTAGCAGCATCCCCACAAATTTGGATACGTTTATTTTGTTATTGAGTTTTAAATACTTTTAAGTTTCCCTTGAGACTTCTTTGGAGTATTCAAAAGTGTACTGTTTAATTTTCAAATATTTGGTAATTTTATAGTGACTGATATCTATTTAATTATATCATGGTCAGAGAACACACTCTGTAGATTTCAATCTTTTGAAATATATTGAGACTTGTTTATGATCAAGCATATGATCTTAGAAAATACTCCATGGACAGTTAAAAAAATTTTTACTTCTATTTTTTTGAAGTAGTCTGCAAATGTCAATTATATGAAGTTAGTTTATAGTGTTACTTAGATCTTCTAGATAGATCTTTTCCTATTTTTGGTCAAATTTTCTAATCATTATTAACAGAAGAGTATTAAAATATGCAAATATCACTGTTAGTTTGTCTTTTTCTCTCTTTAGTTTTGTCTGTTTTCACTTCATGTATTTTGGAGCTCGCTTATTAGTTGCATGCACATTTAAGATTATTATGTCTTCCTAACTGCCCTTTTATCATGAAATGTCTCCCTTTATCTTCAGAAAGACTCTGTGCTGAGATTTCATCTAATATTAGTATGGAGATACTAACACTGATGTATATTAGTATGGCCATGCTACGCAAATTCTTTTGCTGGATGCCTGACATATCATTTTTCTATCCCTTCCTTTGAAATGTTCTGCATCTTTATATTTAATATGTGTCTTATAGATGACTTATAATCAAGTCTTCCTTTTTCATCCAGACTTATATTCTTTGCTTTATAATTGGAGGGTTTTTTTTTTTGCATTTTAATTTAATTTTATATAGTTGGGTTTACATCTACTATTTTGCCAATTATTTTTAGTTTGTCCTTTCTAGATGCTGTTGTTGCTTAGTGGCTGTGACTCCTTATTCATGGCTCCTTACTGTGTTCCCTACTATGTAGGGAATGCTGGGAGCTGAAGTTGAACATGGAATTACAGAGAAATTATGAAGAAAGAAGTATATATGCCATCCTAATGAGTCTAAATTTTATTGTGTAGATATTAAAGATTCATTACTTTTTTATTTTTGACATTTAAGATTTTCTTTTAATGAGAGCATACTTCATGGAGAGTATCTGAATGAAACCTGGCCTAGAACGAGGGAGGTTTGTAAGGAATCTATGGAAATAGTCTGTCAAAACATGGAGAGAGCTTGAAATTAAGGAATTCAAAATAAAGATGGAAAGGATGTATTTGAGAAGAACTCAGAGGGAAAATTGTCAGAATTTGGTGACTGACAGGCATGGAGGTTTTGATAGTGAATGTTTCTAAGATACTCTTAAATTTCTGTCCTGAGAAACACTGTTGTTGATGGCAGCATTCACTGACTAAAGTATACCAGAAGACAGGTTGACTTGAGGGTGCCATGAACTTGTTATGGGGCTTGATGTGTTTTCAGATGTTTGTGGGGCACTTAGCTGCAAATATTTAATAGGATGCAAGATAGCCGAGTTTGGAGATTCAACAAAAGTTTTGGTCTAGAGAAAAACATTTGGAAATCATTCAGTTATATGTCAGTTGAATAGGAAGAAGGATGAAATTTCCTGAGTGTATAATCAGAGATTTATACGTGTCCAATGTTATTATGTGAATGTGGACGTGTGTATACACATGATTATGCATGAGAATATTTTAAAGTGTTGGGTATGACATGAAATCTAGGGTCACTTTTAATATCAAGTCCAACTACATTAAAGAACATACACACTAAAAATTGATAGTATATAAATCAAAATTGATAAGGCGTGTCCTTCCCAGTTCAATCATTAGCTTTTCTCTGTGAAGTTATTCCATTTAATGTTCTGCTTTTTTACACTGCAGCTATTTTAACAGGGTTAGGACTTTTCAGCTCCCATTCTGATTGCATCTCTATGGAGATTTTTAGTCTGTTTACTTACGAGAAGTTAATAACCAGCTTCACTGAGTAAACAGACTGAGATCTACTCTAAAAGAAGGACAACTGTGCAGAGTCTAACAACAGTGCCTTAAATTTTAATGGGGCAGATCCTAATTACATCCAATTTCAGGAGGTTGTAAAATCTTTTTTGATACTGAAACTTGGTTGTATCGAATGATTCATAAACTAGTACTTTTTAAACATTTATCATGGATTTTTATTATAGCAATATTTGAAATATAGACTTTACGATTGCCTAAAAGAAACTGTTCATGCAACAGTTTCACTGGTAACATACTAGGCTGGAAGGGGAAGAAGGAATTAGCAACGCGGAACAATTAAGGAAAGAAGATTTAGATAAAAACTGTTACCTAGGATACATGTGCTGCACAAAATGACCTTTTCTTGTCTAGTGATTTCACACGTTCTCACAGATGTCAGGTGAGTCAGTTTACACCACAGGGCACAAACATCTGGACCTTGCTCTACTGCTTTCTTGCTGCACACCCTGAGCTCAAAGACATTTAAACATCATGTTCAGACTGATTTCAGGATGATGCACATATCCTGAAAGTGAGATGTGGATTATGTTTATGATTCTAAAAAAAAATATCATTCAAAAATAGCACTGCCTCTGTTAAAGCCTACAATGTTATTAAAATATTTCCCATTATCGTCTTCCTACAGGGCAGAAATAAATAGACAAGGAAAATAAGTTCTCTTAGGAATTCTCCTTTCTCATTTCCATGGAAAATTCACACTCTTCATATGAAATGTATTTGTTTTCTGTTCAGGCTGCAGTGTTTCTTACCCCAATTCACTGATATCCATTCTGCTAACTTCTTGTTTAACTGCATATCCTCGGGCTATGGTAATTTACACACCCTCTGCCTACACCGGGTGCTGCAGGTCAAATTGTGCTGTTGACAGAAAATGCACAATGACTGCTGCTACCATGCTAATTCTCAGCTCATGGTCTGTGCCTGGACTGTTGTACATGTATAAAATATGTGTCCCCCTGCGTAAGGCCTGGTGCTCTATAAAATCACACATGAGGACAGGCGATGTAGTCATTATGCAGAAAATAGAGGGTATGTTTTTAGAGGGCAAGATTGTGTCCTTTCAATCCTGGCTCCCCCTTACTAGCCATTCCCGAATACCTGACACGTTGTTTTACATATAATAGTTGCTTAAAATATGACGGTGAATGACTGTTTCAAAGAAAAGCAAAACACCAGTTGATACATTGAGGGATAAAATACGCACTGATTCATATTCTTTTTCAATATTTCTCTTAAACTGATTTGCTAATTTGTCCTATAAATGCCTTAAACTATGTTCTTTGTGTGTGTGTATATTGCTATCTTATTCCAAAGAGTAATGGCTTAAACTTATATAACTTTTAAAGATCTATTTAATGTATTATTTGATTCTACAACCACATTATCTCCACCATAACATGAGGTTTCTAGAACCGAATTCTGTGTCTTAGGTTGACATTCTAACTGTTGAATGAAAAAGTCGGTGAATGAGTGAATAAATGAATTAATCTGTTTCATTGGAACGTCAGAAAGTATGCATTACAGGAGGCTTGCTGTTGAATTCAACCCTGATTACTAATGAGCAGTGAGCCAAAGGAATGTTACTTACGAGGAAGCAAATAAATGGAACAGATTAAGTCTATCACTTTGGAAATCACAAAAAACAAATAAGCAAAAACATTCCTGGAGGTGACGAGGAATAGACTTAAGTAAAATCAAAAGTAAGGATCAGAGTGGAGAAATGCAAACAGGCCCAAAGGAGAGGTCAAACTTTGGTAGCATTTGAGGTATTCTGTCTCTAAGAAATTGTACTTTGGACAAGTGGGAATTCCAGTCGCAAGGAGAGATGGTCAGCAAGTGAAGAAGAGAGAAAGAACATACCTTTTTTTTTTTTTTCTTCCTCTTGTTGTGTAACAAGCTATCACTATCTTAGCCTTTTCTTTAGGTCAGAAATCTGGTCATGAAAGAGCTGAGTTTCCTGCCCAGGGTCTCACAAGGCTGAAATCAAGGTGGGAGCCAGACTGGGTTCTCATCTAGAGAGTTCAGATTCCTTTTTCTAGCTCAAGTGGTTGTTGGCAAAGTCAGTACCTTGCACTTGCGGGACTGAGGTCCGCTTTTCTTGCTGACTGTCAGCTGGGGGTCATTCTCATCTTCTGGAGGCTGCCCAGAGTCTTCTACCCTATCCCATCATAGTCACAGGTCTATCACACTGAAGAGGAGAAACCTGTACAGGGCAAGCACACCAGCTAGTGGGGGTCTTTGAGGCCATGCTAAAATTCTACCTTCCACAGAAAGTGAATTATTAACACTGAGTAAGGGAGAAATTGAGGGGCACAGAAAAGGAAAGAAAAGAAGGAATGTTCAAAAGGCTTCCCGAAATTAGCCTGAGAGCTGTTGATTCCCAAACACTGTATGAGAGAAATGCCAGACTTGGGTGAGAAGAGGTGAACAGAAGCAGTCTCTGAGGGGAAGACAGCAGAGAAAGAGCTTAACAATTATCTGAAGGATGATGGTGCCTTGTCAAGAGAAGAATTAAAGGAGAGAAGTCAGAGCATTTACCTAGTGATCACACTGGGAGAACTATGATTATAAAATTACCGGGGATAACTCTGAAAGACATGTTGGCAGTAATTCAGCTTCCAAAGATTAAATAGAAGTTTTAGAGGTGGAGTAATGGAGTATGTTTTGAAAGAAATATAGTTCAGAATAAAAAAAAAAATTCTCAAAATTGCTGGTTTGATTATGCAGAATTATAGTGATAAAAACTGTATGAATGCTCTTCAGAAATGAAATGACTGCTAGAAAAGACAAAAATCAATGACTAAAAAGGCACTAGAAATGTCATAAATTTCAACTGAATAAGAAAGAGGTGAAAATGAAAAATAGAAATAAAAGCATTTAGAAAAATTCGAAGTGTCATATAACACAAGGTATTATTATTGGTGATACAGACAGGTGTGTTCCCCTGGCCACATGTGAGGCATCTGTCAGGTCTCTTTTCCCTAAGTAGAGAGGTTCGGGCTGCTATATAGGGCTGCCAGAGGTAAACAACGGGGTATTTTTTATTTAAGCGCTTTAGATATGGAGAGGAGAAACAAAACACACAGGTGCAGAAACAATATTTCAAGCCATTTAGATGACATGGAAGGGCATATTGAGTCCAATTACTCAGTCATATCTGTAAAGACTAAAGGAGAAAAAATAAAAATAAAAACCACAGATATGTTGGGAAAAAGAAAAAAAAAACCCACATTTTATAGAGGACAGAGTTTGACTTGAGAGGTTGTGCCCTGCATCACTTAAATTAGAACCAGTGGCGCTCAAGCTGACCCAGGGAACAAGAATAACAGGGCTCAGGCTGAGGAAAAGCTGAAAAATTCCAGGGATATGTGCATTCTGGGATGGATACGCACTTCATTCCCAAATAGAGTTCTTGATCTAGGAAACTAATATGAAGGGAAAGAAAACATACAGAAGCATGAGGAATGGTGATGCAGATGGGAAGGGAGGAGAGGCACTGAAAAGAAAAGGTCTAAATGGACATCACAGAGCAACACACATTGAAATAAGATAAATAAATGTTGTAAATGGCAGGAATATAGAAGAGAAGCAATTAACATAAATAAAGGCCTATAGAATGGAATAGAAATAAAAGTATTGTTTCCAAGGAAGGTAACATTCCATTCGAGCAGAGCTTCTCACTTAGGCCATGTCTCTGGTTCCTGCCAGCCTTCACTTCTGCCTCTTGAATGGCTAACCCTCTGTCCTCCTGTAGTCCTTAACTCTAAAATCTCTTTTCCAAATCTTTCTTGGTCAATGCTAAAATAAACTTGAAGGACCCTATTTTATCAGAACTATTTTTAAATTGGTTATGATTTGTTGCTGTTGAAGAGGGACCAAGTGAACTAATTCACATGATGATGCTGTCCGATAAAGCTTAATGAGATTTCCCCTCAGGAAACTGTACATTTTGTTATAAGGGAAGGATTACCTGAAGGTAGGATTTTCAGGCAACAAATGGTTGATTTAGGAGCAGTGCCTTCCCATGTGTATTAAAATTAAAGCACATAGACAAATGCCTAGTCATCCTGCAAATATTGAATACAACTAGCCCTAGATGAAAGTCATGAAGTTTTGCAAAAGAAAGTTTGTATCTTACAATTCTGTATCCCTGATTTGTATCCTACATATCATCAGTTGTGATCATAGAGCAAAGTCTGGGCTAATCGTTGCTAATGATACAGTTTCATTTTGCATCTTTATTTTTTGGGCACATTTAACAAGAATGTACTGAAGAATATATTATGTGTCAAACAGTAACCTTGACATTAGGGACACAATATTAAGTCACATGTGCTGCTCTCATGGAGCTCAGAATTCAGCAATGTAGCAAGAAAGGCAGTCCTATACACAACTACCTCATTTCATTAATTCTAAAACACACCTTTCATTTATACTCTATCACCTCTGAAGTCGAGATGCTTCATAAAATTGATGGCCCCAGAGTTTAACGTGAGCCATTTCTCTTTCTTTCTGGTTTAGAAAGTAAAGGGACAAATTATTATCAATGACATCTTAGATATGAGAAATATAAGGACTCTAATTACTACAATGTAAATGCTACATAGATCTTATTAAAGAACAAGGGAGGAAATGAAAGAAAACAATATTGAACTTCATAAAGAAGTTGATTCAAAGGGAGTATTGAGAGAGATTCAAAAGGATTTCACCAGGTAGGAAGGAGGAAGGCTGGGGAGACTTTCAGGGCATAGGGAATAGCAAGAACATTTTACATTTTAATCTTAACACAACTGAGTGATCCAGTGTGCTGGCTTATAGAGGTCCTTGGAAGCATGCCGTAAGATGAAACTGGAAGAGTAAGTTGTGATCAGAGAGTAAAAACCTTTCAGTGGCTTTAACTGTAGATCTCTAAGCATTAGTATGATATCATTTATCTGATTTCTTCAGGTTTATTTGCTTTCTTCCTGTCTCAATGACAGTGAGCTTGTACTAATTTTCCTGACTAGCTTCAAGGAAACTTGTAGAAGCATTAGCAGTACTCAACGTTGGCTTGTAAGGCAGGTATCGATTTGATTCTTAGCTAGGTGATTCTTAACCTCAAATAACAAGAAATACACAAAGGTGGAAAAGTACAGTGATTTTTTTTTTTTTAAGTGACACTATGGAGATGGGATTTAAAAGCCTTCCATTCTTTTCCATCTGTAAATTATCTATCCATCAACTGGTTTGTCAGCATACAGTGTTAAATTTTTCTTTGGGAACTTATGTGTGTGTATGTTCCCCCTTTCCTATCCCTAGGAGAAGATGATGATCATTGTTAATATTAATATTTTTGCAAGACAGGAACACATTTGATAGTGATTAATTTATTATGTTAACTTTTCTTTTTTTTGTTGTTGTTGTTATTCATTTAGTGTTCTACAGGTTTTGAATTTACAACAAGTCAGGACTGACTTGGTTCTTAAAGTCACTTCTCTGGCACCACTGTAAAGCCAGGATTATTTCTTTGTCTCAGAAATATAAGAAGTGCAGGGTATGTGTTAGGCCAACATGTTCCAGAGAGCTAGCGATCAGTAAGGTAAAGTGAATCTGGATCCAATCCTCAGACCCAGCCTGGGCTGCAGAGGGCAGGGACATGCTGCTCGCCGCGGACCAGTGAGGGCAGCCACTGGGCAGAAAGAGAGGGGCCCCACTTAGCCACACTCCAAGACTGTGAGTTATGTTAACACGTATTCTTTCCGAACCCTGTCTGTCCTCCCACCAGGGACTGTCATGCCAGGTATTTGGCTATTACTCTTCAGTTCCAAGCCCACATTTCTAAATGCAGCTTCCTGATGCTGGGCCAGGACTCTGCAAACATATTTCTGCTTTGACATCTGGCTTCCCATTAGGCTCAGCCAAAAGGGGACAATGGAGGGAGTCTGCAAGGCTGCAGTAGAGAGAAAGGACTTAGTTATTCCTTGTTTACTTCCTGTTTGCTTGTAGTTCTTGTCACTGTCACCCCAGAAATACTTCTTTATCCCACCAGCAACAGCTCTTCCATAGCAGCAGGTGATTGCCAAGAGGTCTGGGTCTCAGTCCCAGGAGGATGCTCTTCTAAACTTCTAGGCTTTGTACTATTCCAAGGTCATCCCTTTATTCTCCAGTGCTGGTACCTGTTTCCTGATAATTTAGAGGGTTTATGTTTTGTTTCTCATCTGTTTCTTACTTAGCAATTTTATGCCAAGTTAATTCTTTCTGATATTAAATTTTCTATCTTAGAATCTTTTTAAATCATTGGTGTGGTCTCTCTGCCACCTGACTGGACCCTGACTGGTCCTGTCTCAGTGATCTGCATCTAGTTCCTATGTCACAGTGCTCCAGTTTGTTTGTTTTGCATCAAGTCTAGGATTTTTACTTTTATCAGAAACATAACTAAGTAGGTTGGAAGTACACATCCACACATGTCCTCTTCACGTTACTTATGAAGAGTGTAAAGGCGGCAACTAATGTGGGCATCAGCCCAGCCTTTTCCTTCTGGGCACTTTCACAATTATTTTGGTTTTCTTCTATCAGAAAGAATGCCTTGTTTGGCATTCTTACATTATCTACAATATTTTTTGAGACTTTCCTGTGGTGTAGCTCAGAATGAGTTTGCACTAATGTCCTAATATCTAAATTGCGTACTAGCTTTATGCTTCTATTTCAATTTAGCACATTATAGTGGATATACCTGTCAACAGTTTATAGGCAACACAAAATGTTAGAAATCAAAATTACAGGTAAGCTAAAAAAACATGATTAACAAATAATATTGCCATAAATAATAGCTTTTCAACAAAAATATTACATGTAAAGAATTATCCTTCTTTCTAAATCAGAAGCAAATACTGTATAGGAGACATTTAAAATTTCCAAATGTTCTAAAATTTCTTCATTCATGTATTATTGCAGCCATATACTTGCATAAAGTGTCTGTTATGTTCTTGGTGTTGCCCCAAGTCCTGGAAAGGTTTTAAAGAATGAATTAAGAAATGTGCCAAATGGGTGAGTGAGGCATGTGAAACGTTCCAAATTGCCCTGGATGGGACAAGTATTAGAGTAAGGGGGTTTCACCGTTCTCAGCATGTGGGAAAAGACAGAAGGAGGGTTCCGAGAAGACTAAATTGGGTCATAAAAGGTCTGTAGAAAGGGACAAGAAATGGACCTTCAAAGAGGGGGAACAACGTGTACGAAGGTGTGGAGACATGGAAAAGGGGACAAACTGCATATTATTAAAGCAGAAGGTATAAGATTGAAGGTGTAGACTAGTGGGGGCAGGAGTTAAGGACAGAGAAGGAACCCTTGACAAGACGTGGGAGAGCTTTATGTCATCTTGCTTAGTAACTTGTGCTTTGTTCTTTAGGTGTAGGGACCCACTGAAGAGACTGCCATGAGGAGACATGCATCTTAGAGAGGCGCTACAGTTGCACTCTGGAGAATATCTTGAGGTGAGATACTGTAGAAATAAACTAATTAGGACACCATCTCCATAAGCCTTTGGGAAATCAACAGCCATGTCACTAATAACATAAGCTTCCTCCTTTCCTTCGTTTCATCTGTATCCTTTTATACTTTGTTCTAAATAAGTGAGCTGGAGATTTCTGGACTGACAAGTGCAGGGGATGTGATTCATGCATCTTTGCATGCCCAGGACCTAATGTGATGCTTGCCACAGAGTAGGTCCTCAATAAATGTTGCCTAATGAATGAGTGAAAGGACCTGAATTAAGGCAGAAGCAGGGAAGGTAAAGAGAGAAGGGTGGATTGTGGGGGCTTTTACCAGTTACCAGAAGAATTGCTTGGTTGTGGAGTGTGAGGAAAAGGAAGTAAACAGAATAACTCTAGAGTTTTGGGACAAGCTTGGTAATTGGACAAATGGTAATGGTATACAGAGACTAAAAAGAATAGGCAAAGAACGGGATTGGTGAGGTTTAGAAGAAAATAGTCTCACGTTAAATGCTCAAGCATTTGTTATGCCCTTTAGCCATGTATACAGGTCTTAGGCTGATGAGGAGGAGTTTACCCTGAAAATAAAGCCAGGTTCACTCCCTGCTTCACTCCACACAAGGGAAAAGGTAATGAGACCCTTCCTGAGGTTTAGACCTAAGCCAACCTTGCCTCATAAAATTTTGGTGCCTAATATTTATCTATCAAACTGTCACTGGATTCTTGATAAATAATATTCTGAGATGTTGTTTATCATCTTTTTCTTCTCTTTGATTATTTGGGATATCAGTCATCTCTGCTAAAACCTCAACTAGCTCTGGAGTTTTACAAAATTTCCCTTTTCAAGAATATACAATGGAGAAAAGACAGTCTCTTCAATAAGTGGTGCTGGGAAAACTGAACAGTTACATGTAAAAGAATGAAATTAGAACACTCCCTAACACCGTACACAAAAATGAACTTGAAATGAATCAAAGATCTAAATTTAAGGCCAGACATTATAAACCCTTAGAGGAAAACACAGGCCAAACGCCCCTTGACATAAATCGCAGCAATATCTTTTTTGATCCACCTCCTAGAGTAATGAAAATTAAAACAAAAAAAAAAACAAATGGAACCTAATTAAACTTAAAAGCTTCTCCACAGCAAAGGAACCCATAAACAAAAGGAAAAGACAACCCACAGAACGGGAGAAAATATTTGCAAACGAAGCAACCGACAAGGAATTAATCTCTACAATATACAAACAGCTCATGCAGCTCCATGTCAAAAAAACAAACAACCCAATAAAAAATGGGCAGAAGGTCTAAATAGACATTTCTCTAAAGACATACAAATGGCCAAAGAGCACATGAAAAGATGCTCAACATCACTAATTATCAGAGAAATGCAAATCAAAACTACAATGAAGTATCACCTCATACTGGTCAGAATGGCCATCATCAAAAAGTCTACGAACAATAAATGCTGGAGAGGGTGTGGAGAAAAGGGAACCCTCCTACACTGTTGGTGGGGATGTAAATTGGTACAACCACTACGGAGAACGGTATGCAGTTTCCTTAAAAAACTAAACATAGAACTACCATATGATCCAGCAATCCGACCCCTGGGCATATATCCAGAGAAAACCATAATTCAAAAAAATACGTGCACCCCAATGTTCACTGCAGCACCATTTACAATAGCCAAGACATGGAAGCAACCTAAATGTCCATCGACAGATGAGTGGATAAAGATGTGGTACATATATACAATGGAATATGACTCAGCCATAAAAAAGAATGAAATAATGCCATTTGCAGCAACATGGATGGACCTAGAGATGATCATACTAAGTGAAGTAAGTCAGACAAAGACAAACATCATATGATATCATTCATATGTGGAATCTAATTTTTAAAAAAATATATACAAATGAAGTTATTTACAAAACAGAAACAGACTTACAGATATTGAAAACAAACATGGTTACCAAAGGGGAAATGTGGGGAGAGGGAGAAATTAGGAGCTTGGGATGAACATACACACACTACTATATATAAAATAGATAACCAACAAGGACCTACTGTGTAGCACAGGGAACTCTACTCAATATTCTGTGATAACCTATATGAGAAAAGAATCTAAAAGAAGAATGAATATGTGTATATGTATAACTGAATCACGTTGCTGTACACCTGAAACTAACACAACATTGTAAATCAACTATACTCCAATAAAATTAAAATATAAAAAAAAATTTGCCTTCTCAATTTCCTCATAAACATACTTGCTGCCACTTCTTACATTTAAGAACTGAGAGTAATTCTTAACTAGTTTTTCACATCTCAGCTGCAGAGTATTTTCTGCGCTCTGAGATTTTACTGCTGCTGGGGGAGAACAAATACCAGTTACTTTAAAACAAAGAGTAAAAGACGGGACAACCGTCACCAGATGCATTAGGTTTCAAGATTACACAAATTTGAAGTTCAAATATTTAGTTTATAAAAATGAAACCATTTATTAACATAAAAGCATAATTAAAATACCTAGGTTTCTGAATCTAAATTACCAGTTGGAACAAAATTTATAAAAATAATACATCTCGGGCTTCCCTGGTGGCACAGTGGTTGAGAATCTGCCTGCCAATGCAGGGGGCACGGGTTCGAGCCCTGGTCTGGGAAGATCCCACATGCCGCGGAGCAACTGGGCCCGTGAGCCACAATTACTGAGCCTGCGCGTCTGGAGCCTGTGCTCCGCAACAAGAGAGGCCGCGATAGTGAGAGGCCCGTGCACCGCGATGAAGAGTGGCCCCCGCTTGCTGCAACTGGAGAAAGCCCTCGCACAGAAATGAAGACCCAACACAGCCATAAATAAATAAATAAAATTTTTTTAAAAAGTAATAATACATCTCAATTAAATAAACTAAATTATAATGAATTCAACCCTGTTAGAGTAGAAATGCCTAAAGTGTAAACCAAAGAAACTATATTGTATATCTTTAAATCTCTTCCAATTCTAACTTGTTTTTTTGTTTTTAATAATCTTGGCACTGTCAATTACTGGTTCAAACTTCAGCTACAAAACATACCAGAAACCAACTCCATAGTAAGCATAATAACATGTTTCCTCTGGCTAATACGGATAATAAATGTTCCGTTTCATCCAAAATTTAGTTCCCCACTTAATTTTGGAGGCTTTTCTCCTCTGACTGACTTGCCATATCAGGTATATTAATTTCTCTGAATATTACTTCTTCTCAATGTTAGTGTTCTCTAACCTTTTAATCATTTTTTTAATGGCTTTCTATCATTTAATATCAAAGATGTACCTTGTCATATACCTTCTCTGACTGTTTTCAGTCTCAGGGAAGACTCACTGTTATAAAATGGCCCATTCTCCAACAACAATTTTTTAAAAAATTCATTCTAACTCATACAAGCATTAATTTTAAAATTTGTATTTTAATAAATTATAAAACATAAATAAAAAAAGTTACACCATGTTAATAAAACCCCTTACCCTGTAGCATTATGTACTTTACACAGCGACCTCCCTCTTTGCCCCAATTTGTTTTTCTCACTCAACCAAAGACACGAGGAGAGAGGACCATGCCAGAATTTTTCACCTCAGGAAGTGATTTCAAAATCTCATGCACTCAGAAGATAAGTGTTGACGCTAGAGAGTTGAGGAGAATGTGACGGACACTGATGGGAATATAAACACTTAATATACAAGATTCCCCTGCACCATGCTGGTAGTCCCACCCTTGGATCTGGTTACAGGCTCTGGTGACTTGGGCCCTATGCTTTAGGGGACCTACATACTGTAAATACATGCTCACAAAAATGTGCTAAGGATACATGGGGCCATATATCACTTAGAACTGGGTGCTCAAATCTGGCATAGTACAATCTATAATTCCAAACATTAATTCTTATAACTAACACTGTTCAGGAAAAAAAAAATGCCATAATCATCCATAATCATCCAAATGCCATAAAGGTTTATGGGTCATGCTGCTGCCTACTTGGAGTGTAGAAGTGCTTAGGTTAAGAGGAAAAATCAAACTAATTAACCTCTTAAGTACCTCCTCTCAGATTGCACAAATGTAATAGATTTTTTGCTTAACAAAGTACTATTTCCCAGAATTGCCAAGCATCCTTTTTCTTGCAACATTTTGGGGTTTTCCAACTGGTGGTTCTGAATATTCTTGTAGTAGAGTACTATTCCTAACAGTTACAAGGGAGGCTGAGAACCATTTTTCAATATGACATAAATCATATACTCAAATATGTATATATGTGGGATAGAAGTAACAAGCATAAGCCTAATACTGATTTCTTCCATTGTCAATTACATGAGCGTTGAACACTGGAATTGAAAATCTTGTTATTTGTATTTAAAAGTTAATAAGGTTTAATTGCTACTTCAAAAAGTTAAATAAAAAATCCCATTCTTACTGATATAATTTAACATTGCTTATAACAATTATTTTAATAAAAATTTTTAATACCATAGAAGAAAAAAACCTCAAAACCCTGAAAACAGTTTTACTTTTTCAATCTTTTACTTTTACTTTACACTACTGCTGTAAACATATTTAAACTTTATACATGTTGAATACATCTTATTTTTTATCCTTTGTATTACTAGTGTCATCAGAATACAAATTATGTGAAAATCCTGATTTTAACAACAAAATCAATCACTTTGTTGAAGTTAAAGATAAATAAATTTACTAAAATAAAGATGTACTAATTTATTTTTTTTTATTCACCCAAGCATTGCCATCCCAAAACACCCAGACACATCCAAATGGTAATTAAGTTCATCACTTTTAATATTTTAATGCCAAATTATAGGCATTCGAATAAGCATAACTTTACTCCTTTTTAAACATCTTGTCATCTTGAAGCTTTTCTGTTGTTGTTATTGAGGTAGCAGTATAAGATCTGTTTTATTTAACAGACTGCTTTGTAACTTTTAAATATTCGGACTTAGGTTTTGCTGACCTCTGTTGGTACTCCTGCCTGGGCTCTAGGAAAGTTTGAGAGGAGCTCACATGCCATGCCACTGTCTGATGAAGACCTGTAGAACTTCCCCAGTCTGGGACCTGGGGACACAGTATGAGGTAATCTCTTAGGGCTAAGCTTGGTCATTCTGCTTGGATGTCAAAAACACAGAATTTTAGAAATGGGGGAGACTTCAGTGATCACCTAACCCTTCTCTTCATGGGTGAGATCATTGAGACCAAGGATAGTCACGTGACTTTCTTGAGCCCAAACCTGGTTCTGGAAAAGGAGGCAAACCTTTTCCTCCAATGCATCACCTAATATTTTCTGAAGGCCTATCTAGGAGACATTTCTTCACAGATGTTTTGATTCTCTTAATAATACTAATTTAACCATGGAATCATAGCCAATTAGCTATGGAAAAGAGGGGGGAAGGAAAGAAAGGAGGGAGGGAGGGAAAGATGGAAGCAAAAGAGGAAAACAGAGCAGAGCAGAGCCAATAAATAAATACCTTCACTTTTTGGAAATGTGACATGGTCTTGCTACAGGGAAAAAAGAAAAAAAAAAAAAAGAAAGACATAAACAACCTCCTCAGGACCCTCAGTGACATTGAGTCAATGTTCAGAGATAGAACATTAATTTAGCAGCAGCTTAGATGCTTTGCCTTCATTTCCATCTGCATGTTGCAGATTTATTTTTTTTAATACAACATAGAAAAAAAAGTGCAACTTCTGAAGCAAATTGAGATCTTGCAATCCAAAGCAAATCATGTTACTTATGCATCAACCAATCTGAAACTGTCCTTCAGAAAATTAGAAATAACATACTTTCATTTTTTAAAAAAAAATATTTACTTGTACATTAGGTATTTATGGAGTTACTGTGAGATATTATGCCTTCCATCTCCCTCACTCCTGCTGTCAAATTGACATGAATTTCTTTCCTTAAGTCATCAAAAGATTGAATGTAAATAAATGGAGAGGAAAGCAGCCAAGATCTTAATCTCAGCCTTAAATGCTACCGGACCCCAGCTTCCAACCTGTTACGATTAGTAGTGGTACAGGAAACAGCCTGTCATAAAAACTCTTCCCCTCCTCCTTAATGATGCTGTAAATTCCTTCATAATAAACAAAATCAAGCCACAAATGCAAATATACTAAGATAATCATGTTAAGTGCTTGCTTAAAAATAAGTGTGGTCTCTTATTTGCTATAAGGCAGGGTCTCAACTCCTTAGAATATCTATCTTGGGTCTGAAATTTCTGATCCAAACCTAACTTTCTGGCCTCTGTTCCAGCCATTTGACCTACAAACCCTAACTCTCTGTCACACACCTAGTCATCATTACACCAAAATGAAGATTTCAGCCTCTCTACTTTTGCCCATGCTGTTTCATTATCCCAAAGGACCCTCCTGAGTGGAATGCATGTGGCAAAATCCTTTAAGCTTCAGATCTGTTTTTTGTTTTCCCTGTAGCTTTCCATGACTCTTAAGGTACACATTCCTTCTTCATCTGTAATTTCCTGACTCTATACAATTCTGTCTTGCAGCATTTATGTTGAATTTTAACTGTCTATGGACCTCCTTTCCCTGCTAGACTATGAGTTCCTGAGGGATACAGTAGGACAATGCTTTATTCATTTCTGTGTGCCCACCAACTAGTAGGGCACCTGCCACATGTAGACCCAATAAATGTTTGTGAAATTAAATCAACTCTTCCAGGGGGCCTACTGGCTTCATATTACACCAAGGTAGGCATTACTAATATAAATCTTTCCTGAGGGCAGAGTGTTTTGGTTTTGTTTCTTTTTTAGGGGAGAGTGTAGAGAATGCTTGAGGGAACCCAGGGTGAGAAAAATATACAACATATTTTATGACACTTTCTCTCAATATACATTTCAAGTTTTAGCGTGTAATCAGTGATACAATGCAGAGGAAAACATCTTTTTTTTTATTTCGATGTTGATGTAGCACTTGGCCAGCAGAGGGAGAAAATACAATGTGAAATACAAGCAGCAATGTTTAGCTCTCTGCTTTACAAATGATGTAATTTCAATTTTTTTTTTAAATTCAGAGTATATATGACTTTGATCCAAGAATAGGTTAGTTGTCCGGATAATCTCTACCAACTCCCCAAGTTTAAAGTCTTAGCCTTATTTTTCTCTAGGTTTAAAGAACTCAGCAGTGTATTTTAGTTAAGAGCCAGTAAGCTCTCATCTGAAATTAATGGAAAATTATGCCTTTCGGAGAGAGCTTCAATTTCCAGACACTCACTCCTTCTCTCACTGCACACTAATGAAATGAACTAGAATATTTAGGCACTAGGTGTTCTGTTGCATGAATTTGAGGGCAGTTAGCCAAGATCTGATGGTGTAAGGTGGAATTCCTCCCCTACAGCAAGAGACATGCTTAGAAGATGAACTGTTGCGGGGGGGGAGGTGTGGGTAGTGTATGATTGCCCCTGGTGTACCAGGAATGAAACATACATATACATTTTCCAAACGGTCAAATTAATACTATGTGTGGCTAATGAAAGCATAATATATAAAATGCATATTAGCAAAATAGGTAAAGTGAGGATGATTATTCACATCAAAACCTGATTCTTTCAGTAAAATATAATTCATAGCTCTCATTAGTTCATGTCAAATAAAATTAGATCTTTGAAACAATAAGATGCATAAGGTTTTCACACCCATTGCAAACATCGACTGTTTAGGTAATACAGCTTGTAATGAAAACAAACAAAGCTAAGTGAATATCAGCATCAGTTACAGATAGTTTGCGATAAATATAATGTACCATCCTCCTTCCTGAAATAGTAGAGACTGTTGCATCATTTTCTTCATACTCTCTCTGGCCATATCCTGTTTTGCTTGGCTTCTTCTCCTCCTCCCTTTGCCATGAACCTACTTCTATTCTTAAATTAACCATTTCAGTGAATATCATCAACACTATCCAGCCAACTATCCGAACCCCAAATTTAGACTTCGTCCATAACACCTTTTCCTTTACTCCCACATCCAAATATTCAGGAAGTACTATTGATTTCTTACCACCTCCTATGTTTCAAACTGATACAGTCCTCACAAATACCATTGCCACTGATTTAGCTCAAACCACATCTATTCCTTCCCTCTGTTAGTTCATCACCTCATCTTACTACAGTCCCACTTTCCTAGAACAATATTCTACACTGTATCTAGATGATTAACATTTCTTTGAGATAATTATGGATTCACATGTAATTATAAGAAATAATACAAAGAGGTCCTGTGTACACTTTATTCAATTTCTCCCAGTGGTAACATCTCCCAACGTAACTCCCATAGTACAATATCTCAACCAGAATATTGACAGTACATTTCTATCACCACAATACTTCCTCCTGTTACCCTTTTATAACCACACCGACTTCCCTTTTCCTTCCCATATCCCTAATCTGTTTCTATAATTTTGTCATTTCAAGAATATTATGTAAATTGAATCATATAGGAATCTTTTGGGATTATTTTTAATTCTGCATAATTCTATGGATTGTTGGGTATATTAATAGTATGTTCCCTTTGTTGTCAAGTAGTATTCCATGGTATGGAGGTGCTACAATCATTTAGTCACCTATTGAAGGACATCTGGGTAGTTTCCAGTTAGTGGCTACTGTCAATAAAACTGCCATAAAAATGTATGTATCGGTTTTTGTGTGAACCTAAGTTTTTATATTTCTGGAATAAATGTTCAGAAGTGCAATTGCTGTGTCATATAGTAGGTTCTTGTTTACTTTCAAAGAAAATGCCAATCTTTTCCAGAATGGCTGTGCCATTCCACATTCCCACCAGCAATGTGTAAGTGATACAGTTTCTTTGCATCCTCACCAGCATTTAATGTTGTCATTATTTTTTATTTTAGTCATTTTGATAGATACGTAGTGATAGCGCATTGTGGTTTTAATTTGCATTTCCCTAATGGCTAATGATGTTGAACGTCTATTCATGTGCTTATTTGCCATCTGTATTTTCTCTTCAGTGAAATGTCTCTTCGTCTGTTTTGCCCATATTCCAATTAGACTATTCATCTACTGTTGAGTCTATACATTCTAGATACTAGTCCTTCTTTGGGTATGAGGTTTGCAAGTACATTTTCCCACTCCGTATCTTGCCTTTTCATTTTTCTAACAGGGTCTTTCACAGAGCAAA
Organism: Eschrichtius robustus; assembly: GCF_028021215.1. NCBI lineage: Eukaryota > Metazoa > Chordata > Mammalia > Artiodactyla > Eschrichtiidae > Eschrichtius > Eschrichtius robustus. Next base: position 41,669,986 of record NC_090838.1, read on the forward strand.
ACTTCTAAATTTTGATGAAATCTAATTTATCAATTTTTCCTTTTATGGAACATGTTTGTGGTAGAACTCTAAGAATTTCTGCCAACTTTTTGATCACAAAGATTTTCTGATAACTGTATAGCTTTATGTTGTATATTTATGTCCGTGATCCATTCTGAGTTAATTTTTGTATAAGGTGTGGGACTCAGGTCAAGGTTCATTTTTTTGGTTATAGATGTCTAATTGCTCCAATATCATTTCTTGAAAATGGTATTTTTCCTCCATTGAATTGCATGTGCATTTTTGTCAAAAACCACTTGTGTGTATTTGTATGAATCTATTTGTGGGTTATCTAGTTCGTTGCACTGATCCCCGTGTCTAACCCTTAGCCAATGCTATGCAATCTTGATTACTGTAGCTATATAAGAAGTTTGGCATTTTCTTAAAAACAATGGCCATTTAATAGGACTAGAAGGATGATACGGAGTGAGTTGAAGGAAAGTGCAAAAAGTTTGGCCCTGTGAAAGCAAGTGAGACCAAACAATATGACTTGAGGACATTGAGATAGAAGGATGTGAATGACAAGTCCAGATGGAGGAGTCTATAAAAAGGGCAGCTCCGAGTAGCAGACTTCAGGAGCCAACCACAAGGATAGAGAGGGTTTAGGGTAGAGATATCCTATGAGAGAGTCCATAGGACTGTCATTCACTTAAATTCCAGGCTTTTTTACCTAGTCCACTCATTTTAAGTAAACACAGTCCCTGTACTAGGGTGCACTGGGACATACAAAAAGTTGCCTTGAGCACAGAACCTTGGTCTCAAACATGAGCCCAGACAATTACCCTTCACTGGCACTCTCTTCTGACTGGCCTGATTCTCTAGCCTGTTTTTAGCTTCTAGTATATACCTCCAGCCACTGCTTACCTACTCCTTATCCATCCCCTGTCCCACTTCCTTATTTCCCCACCTTTTGGACCAGAATCTCAATAAATATTAGCTATTGTTATCATCAATGTCTTTCTCAACAGACACACACACACACACACACACACAATCCTTTGCTGTACGTATACAACTTTTAAATTTTATGTAAGAGACCCTTCTGTCTCAGAAGGTCTGAGATTGACAGATTGACTAATCCATCACTTCTTGCGTGATTTCTCATTTGGAAGAAGGGGACTAATCCAACCACATTCAAAGATAAAAATGTCAATCTGGATTCAAGGATAAACATGGTATGTCCAAACATAAAATAATTTTAGATGTCTGGTTACCAAGAAAGTTAAAAGAAATAGCTCAGTTTTGGACTGACAGTGGACATTTAAGCTGGTTGAGCAAAGATTGGCAATGACCAAGGTGAAAAGGTGTATTCCCTTGTACTTGGGACAAAGACAAAGGTGAAAAGATTAATATTTCAGTTATCCACAACCCATTTTTACACCTTTTGCCATATCTATTGCCACTTGCTATATTGTTTGCTTTTTCCTTTAAATCGACTCACTCTCTAACTTAAATTTATTCATAAGGTGATTTTATATCACTCCCATCAATGAAATTCCAGTAATTTCTCATAAGTGTCTAACCATTCGAGTTGTAAATGTTCATTTCTGTATGTCTTAAAATTATCTTCCATAACAGTAGGGGTTCCCATATCAAAAATAGCACGTGAGGCTTCCCTGGTGGCACAGTGGTGAAGAATCCGCCTGCCAATGCAGGGGACACAGGTTAGAGCCCTGGTCCGCGAAGATCCCACATGCCGTGGAGCAACTAAGCCCGTGCACCACAACTACTGAGCCTGCACTCTAGAGCCCGCAAGCCACAACTACTGAGTCCGTGTGCCACAACTACTGAAGCCCGTGCGCCTACAGCCCATACTCCACAACAAGAGAAGCCACTGCAATGAGAGGCCAGCGCACCGCAACAAAGAGTAGCCCCCGCTCGCCGCAACTAGAGAAAAACCTGCGAGCAGCAACGAAGACGCAACGCAGCCAAAAATAAATAAAATAAAATAAAATAAAATAAATAGCGGGCTTCCCTGGTGGCGCAGTGGTTGAGAATCTGCCTGCAAATGCAGGGGACACGGGTTCGAGCCCTGGTCTGGGAGGATCGCACATGCCGCGGAGCAACTAGGCCCGTGAGCCACAACTGCTGAGCCTGCGCGTCTGGAGCCTGTGCTCCGCAACAAGAGAGGCCACGATAGTGAGAGGCCCGCGCACCGCGATGAAGAGTGGCCCCCGCTTGCCGCAACTAGAGAAAGCCCTCGCACAGAAAAGAAGACCCAACACAGCCAAAAATAAATTAAGAAAAAACAAACCAAAAAACTGACAACCCCATACCCTGGGGTTGCTCTTGCCTTCTGAGATGGCCTATACTCTGTGGAGTTTGTTTCTCTCTAAATAAATCTACTTCTTAACTTAAAAAAAAAAAAAAAAAAAAAAATAGCATGTGTATCACACAGTGATCTGCCTCCACTTTACAACTAGCTAACTGATTAATGACAGACTAAGTATTGGGAATTATCATACCTATACTGTGTATGATTTGTCCCAGTGGGTCGCCTTGCCATGCAGAAAAATACTTTATGTAACTTGAAATAACTCATTCTCTGACCTAAACTGTACAGAAAAGATAATTCCACAACATCTTTTTATGAGCTGCCCTGAAGACTGAGTTTGCCACATAACAATGTTGATATCACTTAATCTAGAATATTATCATGACCAATATTTCTGTAATACAGTGTTTATCTTGCTCCTATATTTTAATATAAATAGCAGGGGGAGGGTGACAAAAGATAAGAGGCAAAGAATCAATAAATATTATATGGGAACAGTGAAATTTAACATGACAAATTTAACTTGACTGAGGCTGAAACAATATGGAACTGGCTGTTTCAGGATAGTGAATGAAGCATTACAAGGACTAAAATAAGGTTAAGGGGTGCAGATACAGAGAAAGAAGGTTAAAGTCTTAGAAATGGAGGAGGGAAAGAAGGACATGTCTCAGATCTTACAAGGCATTATAGGACATGTTAGAGATTTTGGTCACTGTTCTCAGGACAAGAGAAACAGACCGGCTTTTAACTCAACCAGAAAACTTATAGTACTGCCCGGTGATAATCCAGTTGTTTTCAAATCAGATCCCAATGACCAATTATTCTACCTATAAATATTTTCCATCACCCATTCAAAAGGAAAACCTCTTTAAAATATTGATGTCTGCCTACATCAGTAACTGTGGCTATGTTATATATATTTATTTCTGAGCTCTTGAATGTACATTTAAATCAGAATTTGAAAAACGTCTTAAATGAACATTATGAACAACAGGTGTTTTGGACTAGCTTACCCTTACGGACATCCTTTGAGATAAATAAATAGCCTATATTTAAAGAACCAGTTGGTTTGAAGATTCTTTAAGGTCCTGTTTAGCCTGAGTATTCTTAAATGTTGTTCCTGACTTGTGGGGTAGAGAATGAAAATGTTTATTTAGCTGTGTGGTGTTGTGTGACAGGCCAGTTCATTTTCAACTTCTGACTGAAATGATTATAATATGAAGCTAATATTTAGCAAGTAAGCATCTTTCCTTCCATCAGTCTACTTGGCCACATATTTCCCACTCTCAGTGCTCGATACACTTGTGAATCCTTAGGAACTCTGGAGTGAATGGACATGGGATCTATCATGCACTTTGAAAAGTTAGCTAATCTAAAATATTCTTAGGAACATTTGTCTATGGTACTTGTCAGCAACTTTTCAGAGGCCTAATATAGATTCAGTATTTCAAAATCCTTCAAGTATTGTTCTCACTTCAGCTAAAGCCAGGTAGATTTTTGATAAATGGCTAGCAGGCATTTTGGGAGGATAATAATCAGGTAACAAAAGTAAACCAAAAGTTGCTACCCAAACTCCCCAGAAAGAAAAAAGAGAAGCTAGAATTTGATTTCATATAGGTCAAAGTCTCCAAAGGAATGTCCTTAAAAATTCTGCACTGTCTGTTTTTCTGCTTCCAGTGACATTACTGCTTTTTATAACTTGCTATTTCATCCCAGCTTATATTTGAGTGGGACTGGAATCAGCATAAAGAGATAACAAAGGTGAAAATGTATCATGTCTTTCTTCTTTCCTTTTGTGTAACATGGAGCTACTCTTTAGCCCTTTTCTCCAATCTGAGAAAAATATAGGTCCTAGACATTTCAAAGGTTAGGAATTTAATGGACAAGAGATAAATATATTTTGGAGCTTCTGCAGCTGGGTATCACCCTGTGGGTGATCTCATAAGTCTGTGCATTGATGACAGATACTCAGAAGTATGAAATCAAGCTTGCCTAGAATATCTGTTCACACTTGTCATTAGGAAGAGGGTTACCTCCCAGACTCTCTTGGATGGAAGTGCACCCCTCCCCACCATAATATCTGAATAGCCTAAGTAATTCCTAAAAAAATAGCAATACAATTCAAAGGGAGCAGGGTCAGGGTTATGCAGAGTAAATGCACCACAAACCACACTCTTTGTACTTAGAGTATTAAAACTTCCTTGTAGATAGAGCAATGTGTAATATATACCTTCCATCATCAGAACTTCATTCATATTCATGCATTCATATGTCTCTTCTCAAAATATATCTAAGTTCATCATCTCACATGAGTCTTACGATTTTTTTTAAGGTCCCCATATTCAGACAAGCCCAAATCATAAAAGGAGAGTCTGATGAGAAGTTAAAATTCCCTAGGAATCAGTGTCCCTTATTTAATTTCACAGGACACCAAAAGCCTATAATTGACTTTCAAATCTGCTTGGGGACATGGCCCTCAAAGTCTCAAGATAATGCCTTGCTGGAAATCGATGGCTACTATTATAGGTCACGAGCTAAACCTTTAAAGCCCATAATAAAGCACCTCAACTGTGGGGTAGATAAACTAAACCTGATAGATTGCAGGGCACCATTACATTCTAGCATTCCTTGGAGCAACTTGTCCACTGTGCACTCTCTTTTTGCTCACTGGGACCTAAATAGAATGGTTCAAATGGCTGGGTATGTCTGGGACTGCTCTCCTGAGGTAATACATCTCTGGGGTTGTGCTCCTGGCTGTGGTTTGGATTCCTTGATTCTTCTCCACACTGCAGCCCCTGAGGCTAGAAGATCTAAACAACTTCTTCTTTCACTTGTCTGGTACCTGGGATGAGATGATTACAATAGCTGATTCTGGCCAGGTTCTTTTTTTCCTGTCCTTTTGGCCTCCCCAAGTGGTGAACTTTGGCTTCTTCACAGAATGGCTCAGAGTAACTTCCTACAAGGCAGCTGGTTTCCCCCAGAGTGACTGGACTAAGGCTGGGCAGACGCTTCTGAGCTTTTTACAAAGCCTCAGAAATATGAGAACGCTACTTCCGCTGCATTAGGTTGGTCAAGTAAGTCACCCAGATCTAAGGAGAGGGAAATTAGACTCCACCTTACAATGGACAGATTTGCAAAGAATTTGCAGCATCTTTAATATAATATCTCATAAATAAGATATTCACAATGAGGAGACATACACATTTAATTCTCTTCCTCTCTTATGTACTTTGGAAAAGCCACTCAATTTTTCTATGCTTCTGTTTTTTTCATCTGCAAAGTGCTAAGGATGATTCCTGCCCCTTTCTACTTAACAGAAATAGAGACAAACTACAAAAGGTGAAAAATACGGCAGTGCATTAAGCTATTTAAAGAAAAATATTTTACATAAAAAATAGCATAGGAGTTAATATCATTACCTTTGAGGTAGGACAGAACTAAATATAATATAACTCTGCCACTTATTGTTATAAGGCCATAGACAAAGTACCCAATATCACTGAGCCTTAGTTTCCTCACTTCTAAAATAGGGAAGGATATATAAGTCAAATCATTCTGCTGTATACCTTAAACTTATACAGTGCTGTATGTCAATTATGTCTCAATAAAACAAGAAGGAAAATAAAATAAAATAAAATAGGAAAGGATGACAGAGCAAACCACATACTATATAATATTTAGCATGCTTAACACAATTCCCATTACACAGCAAATAGATGAGAGCATGTAAGTAGTGTATGTTCTTCCTACCAGATGTGAATTCACGAGGTGAATGTTTGATAGAGATTTTAGGATCAACCTTAGATATACTGATAACGACCAGACTCTATTCAATATCCTGGAGATGTCACTTTTGCAAAGGCAATGTGCTAGAAGGGATTTTTTTTTTTCCTTCTCTTTATTTTTCCAATCAGTGCACACCACACTTCATGTTACTGAGAGCCGCCAGTAGGGAGGCACAATGTAATTAAAAGATTGATCTTCTGGAAACAACGCTTAATAACAGGCATCAAACAGTGAGAGTAATTCTGCATTTTCAAACATTGTCCTCAAGTTAATTTAACCTGAACTGTTTGTGAACCACCTAGAAAGTCTGGGATCAATACATCCAGGCTGAAATCAATGGACCAGACAGGAGAGGTGAGAAACTCCAGTTGGCTAGTTCATTCAGATCAGTGGAGCCTTGTGAAAGAAGCATTTGGTGGAATATCCATTTCATATGCTAACAGCTCAGATATGCAAAGGCAGTTTTTTGTCCTTTGCCTGTTCCCTAAAGGAAAAATCAATCTTTACGCATATATGTATGTATATGTGCTTGTGGATATACAAAAAACATTTTGTATATTAAAAAGTCAAAAAAAGAAAAGTGGTTCTGAGAAACTTCTTCCTTCTTATACTTCAAAACCCACCCTCTGAACCAACCAACAAACAGAAAACAAACAGACCTTGAATAACCATCTACTACACTTGTTCTCGAACTTTCTTCACCTAAGGATCCTTGGGACGTCACATTTTCATTACTATCCTGTTGATGTGTTTACCTTATAACCTTTACCTGTGCTTCTCGACCAGCTCTTCCATACATTCGATTTGCCTCCAACACAGTTTCTCTTTTCTGTCAGTCTCTAGTAGTTGACTATTTTTCGGCAGAAACTATTTCAGCTCAACATTCACTGAGAACCAAGCATGAGCAAAGCCTGCCACAAAATGCTATTCATTATATTAGCTTTTGTATCCCAATATTATATAGCCTCTTAGGTATTTACTCTCCTCTTCCTCAATGAAAATTTGCCCTAAACACAGTTAGATTTACTTTTAGACTACTGATTGTTACCTATAATACAAATATCAGTAGGTCAAAGGAATGGAAAAAAGAAAAAAAGAAAAAAAACAGAGGTCAAAAGAATTTCCTAAGTGTTCATATGATTCAGTTTCAGGAAATGTGAAAATTTTCACTTCTGAAAATCATTCAAGCCCATAATAGCCTGTGCAGAAATCAAGCAAAAAACACCTAACCCAAAGGTTTCAGTGATTTTTGCTAGGTCATCCAAATTGTGTGAAAATAAATAGTACTGTATGTAATACTTTAGTTTCAAAAATAGCACAATCTGTGCTTCCTGAACACTTAAAAAAAAAAAAATCTTGATCATGGGAGTGAGTGTGAGTTTCTTTCATGCTCATTTTGCATCCAGATAGATCTCAGCAGAGTATAAGCATTTATTTTTCATGTGGGATATATCATATACATTAGAACATATCTAGTCTACCCAGTAATTTATTCCATGGAAATGTATATATGTCATCTTAACTTCCAACCGGCAGCTCAGAAATGTGTGAGGAATCTGAGAGCCAAGCTTAGAGGTTGGGACCAGAGAGCAACTTCATAGAATGATCTTACGGAAGCTCACCATTTGCAAGCACAGCCACAAAGAAGGCTACCGGAAAAACAGTTAAATTCCACTTTTCTGATTTACGTATTGGAAAACAAAAAAAAAATTAGGTTTTCAACTGTTACATTTTTGATTAAGAATAAAATATACAAGAGAAAACTATCTAGGGACAGAATGAACTCTTCTTCGAGAAATGAAATGGGATGTTGAGTAATTATACAATTTCACAATAACAATTTAACCACTGAGAATATTAAAATTAATGTTTATTAAATATCTACTTCATTGAACCTAGCAGACCATATGAGAAACATGCGGCACACACTCTAAAACTTCCCAAAATAAACATCAGCAAACAAAACACACAAGATGATTGTTATACGGTTAAAGGGTTCTATTAACTTGGTATTTCCCACTATCTTTCACTTTGTCCCTGCGGAATATCCTAAATGCTTGTCACCTTATTATTCACAAAATATGATAAAATCTAAACCAAATGAATGATTTTGACTATCCTGGACAAAGTGTGAGAAGTCAAAAACTAAGTGGAAAAGGTTCTCATTTTCTAAGGTAAAATTCTTAAAACTACTAATTTGTATTGCTGTTATGGTATAAAATGTTTCATATTTTGTAACTTTGAATATGCCTGACTTTAAAGGAATCTAGTATATGAAAATCTGGGTAGTTATTAGTTTCACAAAATGATTTCCCATAAGATGCCTCTAAATAGCATATCCTCCTAATGCATTTAAAATTGTATTACCTCTATAAATTAATTCACAAACAGTATTCCAAAAAAGTATTAAAAAGGTATAACTATTTTTAAAAAGTATATCTATTTTTTAAAGTATATCTATTTTCTCAATAATACTTTATATTTGTGGAACTCATTACAGCCTAATAATTTGTTTGATACTTATAAAAACCCTTAAATTTGTCTGGGAAATTATTATTTGTTACCCATTTCAAAGTACGGGAATCCAGGTGCAGAGAAGTAGATTTGCCCAAAGTCAGTCAGTCACTAAAAGCCAGAGCCGGTGCCACAAACCAGGTCTTCTACGTTTAGACTTTTGCTTCTTTCTATCTGTCACAATAATACAAACCTCAAAATTTCACAAGGCCCTCTTTCTAGTAATAACACTTTTCTACTCCACCCATGATATTCCAACCAAATCATTATTTTTAAGGTGCCATTAAAAAAAGTTAAAACTAAGTCAAGAGCCAAGGTGTTTATTTCATCACGTTAGTATGGCCCAAGTTTTAAGTGCTCATAGTGTTTTCTTGTTCCCCTCCATTGTCTCTTCTTTCAGATGTCACATTTCAACCTGGGTTACACACCTCCCTACTGGACTTCCATCGTGGAATACTAAGTCAAGTAACAGCATTTAGCTACCTGTTTGATTCTGGAGAATTAAAGAAATTTTATATTTGGCTCTCTGGATTCTTGGTCCACTTTGCCCATTTGAATGACTAATGTTCATTTCATTCCAGACAAGATATGTGAATCACACTTCTACTCTTTACCAAAGTACAATGTGTGATTTTTCTGACAAGTGTAGGGAGAAAAGTTGCCTATGATTTTCCAATCATTTTTTGGGAAGGGAATGATCTATCTCAACAGCCTTAATATAGCACTTTGTACTTTTAAAGAAATTACAAATACATTATGCTATTTGATCCTCAGAAAAACTCTCTGAGATAGGCTGGACACTTTAAAGACAAAAGAAATAGGCTCAAAGAGATTTTCTAACAAAGGTGGTTAGTTAGTGGCGAAATTACATCTCCTGGTGCTTAGAGCGTATTCTTCCTGCCACAGTGAAGGCTTAGCTGAAACAGTTGAAAGGAAAATTTTGTAAGGCTTCCACACATCATTTTTTAAAGTTTGTTGGTTTCTTATTACTTAAGATTTTTTTTTAACTACTCACTTCAGATAAGTTAGAAAACCTTGAAAATATAAATAAGATGAAATTTACCAATAATATCAATACCTGCAGGAAAACATTTTTTCCTGATTATGTTCTTATATATTTATATAGTTGACATCATGCCAAGATTATAGTTCAATTTCTTATTTATAGTATCAATTTCTAGTTATATCAGTAACATGTTTGCGTGCTTTCAATATTTTTCAGAAATTTTAAAAGATGATAGATAATATTTTATAATCTGGATATATCATCATAACTGTTACCATACACTATTATCAGACAATCATGCTTTTCCTAATTTTTCACATCACTGATAATAATGTAATAAACAACCTTGGAATTACATCTATGATTAAAAATTAGAATTACTAGTGGTAGGATATGAATGTTTTTAATATCATTGCTACAAACTCAAATATTTTCCTAGAGATTTGTATCAATTTAACACTCTTCTAACAATGTAGATGAATATGCAGTATTAAAATGTATACTCTAATTTAACATTTGCCAATTCGATCAACGTGTTAACTAGTATTGGTTTGCATTTCTTTGATTATTAGTGCTTTTGTTTCCAGCCTTAGGAGGACATTTCTGGTTCTTTTCCCTCCATCATATTTTAAGTATACTTTTCTTCCTTAAATCTCCTATTTTTGCAGATCACTCATTCTCCCCTACTGTGTCCAGAGTTCACTGAGTTTTCAGCCTTATGCAGTTGGAAAAAACTTCCAAGAGAAGTTACCAGCTCATAATTAGCCATGTAGTTCTCCAGTGTTCTCTTCTTCTTGGATGACAGTTATTTTTCCAATTTACCCCATGAAGAATCAATGCTTTAGTTTCCCAGATTTTGAAGAGAATGATAATTCACTATCAAGAAGACTTACAAGTCAAAATGTTGACTTACTTCAATTCTATCTCTTCTTCCTCATAATTGGAGAAATTCTCACTCTTCCTGGCTAAGTCACTAGGGGAAAATAAAATTAACTGCCTAAACACTAGTTTGCTTTCAATTGTTTTAGAGCATTATATCAATAAAAACAATGCCATATTTTATAGATCCTCTGGAACTTGCTCCTTCACTTAACAAAATACTTCATCTATGTAGATGAATGCATCTGTAGTCCCTTCATTTTCACTGCTGTATAGTATTCTGTTGCATAAAAACACAAGTTATTTATTGATTCATCTGAACATGAATACTTGAGCTCTTTTCAGTTCTTTGTCACTAATTCTAATTCTATGACCATTCTTGTATGTGTTTCCTGGTGCATATTTGCAAACATTTCCCCAGGGTAAATAAATAGTTGAATTATCAGGTTATAGCAGGTTACTCTTGAGAAGAAACATAAAACCAGCTTAAAATAATTATAGTCTTATTCATAGAACTAGGTACTCACAGCTTTCTTGGTTGCTCTATTTAAGGTAAGATGACAAGAAATCCTTTTTCAAAAACCTTGGTTTAAAAAAAAAAAAAGAAAAACAATAACAAACAAGCAAGCTACCTAGGTTTAAACTAGTTCTCATTTCCTTTGGATTTTGTTTCAAAATTGCATTTCATGTCATCAGAGCCTAGCTGTAATGTATGTGTTCTGGACCATGGCATTAAAACATACCCCCAGATACCTTCTTAGCATAGCAGAATAGGAGAAACCCACTCTGCAGTAACCAGACCATGCATGGGATTTCTGAGGCAGGGAGAGTCACGTGGATTCATCATTGATTAAAAATATTTACTGAACATTTTCATGGTGTCAGAACTTGGACTGAGGAAGCTGAATGAAGTAAGATGAATGAAACTGGGAAAGGTGAAGATGCAGAAGGTGATACAAAGACCAGGTATCAGAACATGGAATCAAGGAGTGAACCATTTGAGAGAGGGGTGCTCTGGGATTAATGACCAAATGAAGGCTTGAGGACAGGTAAGTTTCCAAATAGCACAGGCAGAATGGTAATACTGTTAGTCAATAGACCACCCTGGCAAAGATCTAGAGCAACTTTCTATTAAGGCAAAGCAGACAAATAAAGGGAAGCCCACTTGAAAGGCAACTTAGAGAACACGAGGAGATCATGTGTGTGATTGTAAAAAAATTGTGAATTTTGTTACACTCAGGTCTCATGAGTGTAACAAAATGGAGAAAATTTTATTCACATAAGCGTCTCAAGGAGAATACTGTATTTACTTGAAAGACCAGCAGTGATACGTTCTTAGGAAAAAAGCTCAGAGGCTAAAGGCATCAATAATGGCCAAGATTTTAGAGAAAGGAGTGAATCCAATTCTACCTAAGACCAAAAAAACGAGAAGGAAAAAACTAAAATAAATTGAGAGAAGGACTTATGTAAGGAAGGAGGGGGAACAATGTGCAGGACTCAGTTAAAAATTCTTTCCACAACTCCTTCTATAAACCTTCAGCAAAATTATTATTCTCATGGAGTGTAGATGTGAGTAGAGTTTTCAATCAAATCCAGTAAAGGGTCAAGTTTTAAATTTGGGTGGAGGCAGAGTAGAACCAAGAAAGGATGAAAATACGTGGAAGCTGGAAATGGATGTAACCAGAGAAAATAAGCACTAGGGATCCTTAATCTACCATGGGAATAACTGTGGTCTATTGCCAACTGCAGAACTGGTAGGTAAATTAGTTCACTTATATCTACAAGGAGTCAGGAGCCCTTAGCTAACACCTGGTTTGCACAGGGAAACTACAAGAACCCCAAAACTATATGGAAGACTGAAGTGCCAAGATTAATACAGCACCTTCAGCAAGACTGATCTTAGATTGCTCGGATGAGCCAGCTACATCTAGTTTCTCACGTACTTTGTGCTTGGACACAAAAACGGCTCCAGAGCCAGAAGTTGGTTTGAGCTCATTCGGGCAGAATGGAGGGGTTCAACGTGTTTAGATTAAATTTCCAGCAAGGAGTCAAATTCATCGCACATGTGAGTCTCAATGGACATTTGGAATCAGTATAGATACAAACTACTGCCTAAAAAGACACTTGGCAAAGAAATAAAACTGAGGACAATAATAATGTCTACATATGTATTATAGAATATGGACATTTTGAAGGTTAGCCTCATGAGGTTTTGAAATAGTCTTCCTTTTTGTTAAGTTTGTGTTAATGATTAAACCCATGATATATGAACCAGGTGAAGACATTAAAGAGAAAATGTGGAGGTGTGCATGATGCAGAAATTGAAAACAACACAAAACAAACTCTGAAAAGACAGAGATGTACAGAATGATGGGAAGTCATGGGGAGAGACCAGGTGGGAAGAGAGAGCCAAGTAGATTGCAACATCCAGTGTATCCAGCCAGAGTGCAGATTTCTCACGGATTTAGTTTTGCTGCCCTTCCATATCCTAGCATGCTTTTCCTTAAGTGTTACAAATGACCTTCAATATGGCTAGTTTAAAAAGTAGGCAGGAAATGAAAGGTAGTACCTAGCTTAAAATCATATTCTGTTTGATCAAAAGATTTTTTTAATCACCAGAAATCTTTCCCCTCCATTGTAAGAAAAAAAAATTAAGTCCATCTTCTCTGTCCTTTATGTAGTGTTTTTCATTACTAACTGGCTGTTTCTTTTCCCTTCTCCTTCCTCCCTTTGTATCTTGATCGCCTTGTTGTCCTGCTTTGTTTTCAGTCTGATGCTGGGGTATGTGAGCCTCCACTGACTTTAACAGGGGTAGCCCTAAAGGTTCTAGCTTTGGACTTATCTCTTTCACACTATACTTTCTCTTGAGAACAACAGAGTATCAAGGTTAAGAACACATCATTTAGAGCAAGTTTGCCTGAGTTCAAATCCCGACTCTGCCATGTAGAGAGAAGTATGACCTTTGGAAAGTACTAACTCCCAATCTGCCCCACAGTTTATAAAATGGTGACAATAAGAATGCCTTCCTCTCAAGGTTGTTGTAAACATAAATGATGTAAAGTATAACAAGTGCTTAGAACAATGCCTGGCACACAGGCCTATTAACCCATTGGCATTAATATGATGATGCTTGGAAAAATTATATCCCCTCCTGTGTCTTTACCTTCTTGCCATCAAGAGACTGACGTTTGATTCTTTTTCTCCTCCAATTCTTCATCTGTAACCTCACCCCTGCACTGCCACATTTCTGTTGGATGTTGCCACTGGATTATTCTGCCAACACCTCCACCTAACATGCCCAGAACTCAAATCTTCATATTTTTTCTCAGATTATTTCTCTTACTCTGTTCTGAGTTTTTAAAATGATATCACAGTCTTTCCATTCACTCAACCTCAAAACCTCCTGGTCAACTTTAAATTGCTTATTCTTCAACTTCCACATCTCTTCTGTCTCTAAGTTCTAGCTATCCTTTTCAGATATGCCCTTCATGTGTCTCTATTTTTTCTTTCCATCTCCTCTTCACTGCCTGAGTTCAGACACTCATAACTGCTGATTTGAATTACTGTCATAGCCTGCGAACTGGTCTCCCTAACCCTATTCTCTCATCCCCTCAACATAACTTCTACATGAGCAGCAATTCATCGTGTTAAAACCCTATCTTCTCTAATCACTCCCTTGTTCAAATGGAGTTAAACTTACCACTATTTTAAGAGTACTTTAAAGATCATTAGGTGGGTTGTCAAGATGCTTTATGATCTGCCCACAAAGCAAGTTTTCACATTTGTCTTCCACGACAATCCAAGCTTTCTCTGCTCCAGTCATGTCCATAGCTCAGAGCTCTCAAACCACGCCTAGTTTTCTCACCACGTTTTTGCTGACTAGAAAATATTTCTCCCTTTTCTTAGTTTATCAAAGTGTTTCTCAACATTCAAGACCCAGTCCAATTTCCATTTCTGCATAAAGCTTCTCTGATTGCTTCTTCTGTTTCATTTGATTCAGAATTTCTTTCCTCTCTCCAACACTAGCGCTGCCTTAGAACTGATAAAAACTTCCATACCATATACCTGGGAGCAACTACTGTGTACTTTAGACTGGTCTGGATAACTTAGGAATATTATTTATATTACCTATAATATCCCTATAATGTAAGAATGATTGTCTCAATTTATATATATGGAATTTGAAGACGTGAGATTAAACAACTTGCCCAAACATGTCCTAGTAATAGGCAGAAACAAAGAGACAGGGCCAATACGTGTCTCTTAAACCGGTGCTCATTTCATTATCATTTATTTCAGTGTTCTTTGAAGCATCACCTTGAGGTGTTACTAAAATGTAAATTCCTAATCATAGGACTACCAGGGAAGGGATAAGAAATCTGCATCATTAATAATTTCCCCAGGTGATTCTCATGCACTGGCAATTTTCAAAAACAGTGCCATAGTTCATAGAATCTCTCTTTTATTACCTTAGTTATTCTATATACTAAATTCAGTGATGAACTAATTTCTTGAGGACAAGAATCATGTCTTATTTCCCTCTGTATCTGCCACAGTTCATAGCACAGTGCCTTGCACATAATATATACTCAATAAATTTTAGTTGAATTATTGCCAACTTCCGTGTTTCATCACAGCAAAAATTACTATGAATTTGTTAACAGTCAGTAATATATTTTCTTAAGTGGCAAGCTGTGGGAAATATTTTTGAAGCTTTGATTTAATATATACATACAAACACATTACTATATGTATGTTAATTGTAGAACATTTGGAAGAACATAAAAAATAAAAAAATGAAAAAAAATCACCTAGGACAATGTCTTTTGTCGTATTTATGTATTTCTTTAGGTATTCCTTCTATGTATATTTCACATATGTTAGGAAAATTAGATACATATGTATATTTGTGTATTTGTCTACAAAAGTAAAAATATTTTTTGTCAATTTTATTTTGATGCAAGATCTGGTATCACTAATATTTAAGTGTAACTATCTGTATAGTGATCTTTTCTTTGAAAATCATCTCCAGCTTCAAGTGGGGCTTCCAAAGTAATGTAAGTACTCTGGCCCTCTTTCAAGAAGAATCACAGAAGTTCAACGGTGGAGCCAAACTCATCTGTTTGACTTCTAGTAAGCTTTCACCATTGTGTTGAGATTTTTCCTTGGTGATAATAGGAAGTTCTGCACAACACAACATCTATTAGAAGGGTTTCTTTCATGTAAACAAAATGCAATACACTGCCCAATTAATAAGAAAAAATGCTTCATGAGGGTTTTCAATAGGGGAAGAAAATTGCAACTTTGCACCCTGAGGGTCTGTATATTCTTGAGGCTCTCTCTTTGTTTCCAGCTGATGTCAGCAATACTGACATGTACACACTGCTATATTTTAAATGGATAACGAACAAGGACCAACTGTATAGCACAGGGAACTCTGCTTAATATTCTGTAACAACCTAACTGGGAAAAGAATTTGAAAAAGAATACATACATATATATGTATAACTGAGTCACTTTGTTGTACACCTGAAACTAACACAACATTGTTAATCAGCTATACTTGAATATAAAATAAAAAGTTAAAAAAAAAAAACTGATTCCAGAGGGATAGGTAATGTGGTTTACATTTGAAACTTTAACTCAAGAATGAAATTTAGGGGTTGGGATGAGATGGCAGAGTAGGAAGTTCGTGGGCTTGCCTCCTCCCAGGCACACACCAAAATTACAACTACATATAGAGAAACTATCTCTGAGAATGACCTGAAGACCAGCAGAAAAGCTTTTCCACAACTAAAGAAAAAAAAGGAAAAAGGTACCTTAAAATATAGGAGGCATAGAGATGCAGTCTGGCTAGGACCCTCCTTGGCATGGTGACCTACACCTGGGAAGGATATCATAGCTTCAAAGGCTCCCCCTGAGGACCAACAGCTCCAAAACCCACATCAGTCTCCCCAGCCCAGGAGAGCTGCTCCGGGAAGATGAAACCCCATAACATCTGGCTTTGAAAACCAGTGAGGCTTACATCCAGGAGAGCCAGAGTTTTGTAGGAAAATGAGACTTTGCTCTTAAAGGGTTCATGCAAAAACTCACTCACTCTGAGTTCCAGTGCAGAGACAGCAGCCTGAGAAAAACCTGGGGCATACATGAAAGAAATTCATTGACTTATTTTAGAGTGTGTGCCTAAGGGGCAGGGATCCCTTGGAACTTTCTCTGGGTACAGAAAGGGGGCTAGTGGGCACCATATTTTTTTGGTTTGATTGTTTTGTTTTGTCTGTTTATGGCTTACACTCTACCTAACTGGTACAGCACTAGCAAGAGCCATTTCTGACTCTCCCCCTCTAACCTAACAGCACCACTCACCCAGCCCCAGCTTTACCTGTGGATCCAGTACAGCTGATGCTCCTCCAAAGTGGCTCCCCCTCTCTGCCAGACCCAGTAGGCACTCTTGGCTGGCACCAAAGCTCATCCAAAGCACCACTCCACCCTGCCAGTCCCAGCAGACTCCCACAGCTGGCCCCAGAGAATCTCCAAAGTGGTCCCCTGCCTTGCCAGACCCAGCAAACATCCTCTGCCAGCACTGGCATCTCCTCAAATCAACTCCTACTCTGGGGTCTGGCCTGCACAGCAGAGGGCCCACAAAAGTTGAACCAGGCCAGCCCTGAACACTAGCGTGCCCACAGCAATCATGGCCCATTCAAAACAGGAAGACATACACAGCCAACACTAGGGATACCCCTGGAGCACCTGGCCAGGGAGACAACACTACTGGGTCCCACAGGACACCTTCTACACAAAGCCACTCCTTCAAGACTGGGAGCCATACCTGATCTACTACATACACAGAAACAAAAGCAGAGTTAGGCAAAATAAGGAAACAAAGGAATATGCTCCAAGTGAAGGGACAAGACAAAAATTCAGAAAAAGAACTAAATGAAACAGAGATAAGCAATCTCCCAGAGAAGAGGTTCAAATTAATGGTTATAAAGATACTCAGTGAATTCAGGAGAAGATTGGAAGAACACAGTGAAAACTTCAACAAAAAAGATGGAAAACATAAAAAAGAATCAATCAGGGTGTAAGAATAAAATAATGAAATAAAAAAACACTAGAGGGAACCAACATAGATTAGATGATGCAGAAGAAAGGATCACCTATCTGGAAGACAAGCTAGTGGAAATCACCCCAAAATAGCAAAGAACAAAAAAAGAAACAAAAACAAAAAAATGAGGATAGTTTATGGCAGTGGTCTCCAACTTTTCTGGCAGCAGGGACAAGTTTTGTGGAAGACAGTTTTTCCATGGACAGGGGTGGGGATTGTTCCAGTGGTAATGAGAGCAATGGGGGGATTGTTCAGGTGGTAATGTGAGTGATGGTTCAGGAAGTAATGCGAGTGATGGTTCAGACGGTAATGCAAGCAATGGGGAGAGGCAGATGAAACTTTGCTCGCTTGCCTGCTGCTCACCTCCTGCTGTGTGGCCTGATTCCTAACAGGCCACGGACCAATACCAGTCCATGGCCCAGGGGGTTGAGGACTGCTGGTTTATGGACCTCTGGAAAAACATCAAGCATACTAACATTCTCATTACAGGGAGTTCCAGAAGGAGAAGAGAGAGAGAGAAAAGATTAGAAAACGTATTAGAAGAAATAATGACTGAAAACTTGAAGGAGAAGAGAGAGAGAGAAAAGATTAGAAAACGTATTAGAAGAAATAATGACTGAAAACTTACCAACCAGGCAAAGGAAACAGACATCCAAGTCCAGAAAGTACAGAGAGTATCAAACAAGATAACTCAAGGAGACCTACACCAAGACACATTATTATTAAAATGTTAAAAGTTAAAGATAAAGAGAGAATCTTTATCCTTTCCTCTGTTGATGGGCATTTAGGCTGCTTCCATGTCCTGGCTATTGTAAATAGTGCTGCAATGAACATTGGGGTGTATGTATCTTTTTGAATTATGGTTTTCTCTGGATATATGCCCAGGAGTAGGATTGCTGGATCATATGGTAGCTGTATTTTTAGTTTTTTAAGGAACCTCTGCACTGTTCTCCATAGTGGCTGTACCAGTTTACATTCCCACCAACAGTGTAGGAGGGTCCCCTTTTCTTCACACCCTCTCCAGCATTTACTGTTTGTAGACTTTTTAACGACAGCCATTCTGACCAGTATGAGGTGATACCTCATTGTAGTTTTGATTTGCACTTCTTTAATAATTAGTGGTGTTGAGCATCTTTTCATGTGATTTTTGGCCATCTGTATATCTTCTTTGGAGAAATGTCTATTTAGATCTTCCACCCATTTTTGATTGGGATGTGGTACATATACACAATGGAATATTACTCAGCCATTAAAAAGAATGAAATAATGCCATTTGCAGCACCATGAATGGACCTAGAGATTGTCATACTGAGTGAAGTCAGACAGAGAAAGACAAAAATCATATGATATTGCTTATATGTGGAATCTAAAAAACAGTGTACAAATGAACTTATCTACAAAACAGAAACAGAGTTACAGATGTAGAAAATAAACTTATGGTTACCGGGGGTAAGGGGGGGGAGGGATAAATTGGATGACTGTGATTGACATATACACACTACTATACATAAAATAGATAACTAATAAAGACCTACTGTATAGCACAGGGAACACTACTCAATACTCTGTAATGGCCTATATGGGAAAAGAATCAGAAAAAGAGTGGATATATGCATAACAGATTCACTTTGTTGTACACCGGAAACTAACACAACATTGTAAATCAACTATACTCCAATAAAAAATTTTTTAAAAAGAGAGAGAATCTTAAAAGCAGCAAGGGAAAAACAACTAGTTACATATAGAGGCGCCCCCACAAGGCTATCAGCTGAATTTTCAGCAGAAATTTTAGAGACCAGAAGTGAATAGAACAATATATTCAAAGAACTGAAGGGAAAATACTTTCAACCAATACACTATCCAGCAAGTTTATCATTCAGAACTGAAGGAGAGAGAGTTTCCTAGATAAGCAAAAGGTAAAGGTGTTCATCACCACTAAACTGACATTACAAAAAATGTTATAGGGACTCCCTTAAACAAAACAGAAAAGCCCATAACTAGAAATATGAAAATTGTGAAAGAAAAGGTCTCAACAGTAAAGGGAAAAACATGGTAAAAGTAGTGAGTGGATCAAGCACCTTTATATCTAGTATTAAGATTAAAAGACAAAACTAGTAAACTCATATACATCTACATAATCAGTTAAGGGATGCACAAAATAAAAAGATGTAAAAGATGATGTCAAACACATATTTGGGGGAGATTACAATGTAGTGCTTTTAGAACATGCTCAAACTTAAGTGACAGTCAGCTTAAAACAGACTTCTATACACATAGGTTATATAAGAATCTCACAGTAAACACAAATGAAAAAACTGATAATTGATACATGAAAAATAAAAAAGAAAAACAAACATAATATTGAAAAATTCATCAAACCATGAGGGAAGAGAGCAAGAGAAGAAGAAAGGAATAAAGAAGAAAAACAAAAATGAACAAAAAACAATTAACAAAATGGCAAAGACTACATGCCTATCAATTATTACTTTAATGCAAGTATAAATGGGCTAAGGCCACAATCAAAAGATACAAGGTGGAAAAACAGATTTAAAGAAATCCATCTATACGCTTCCTCAAAAGACTCACTTCATATCTAAAGACACACACAGGCTGAAAATGAAGGGATGGAAAGAATATTCCATGCAAATAGAAACAAAAAGAAAGCTGGGGTAGTAATACTTATATCAGATAAAACAGACTTTAAAACAAAGATAACAAAAGACAAAGAAGGACATTACATAATGATAAAGGGATCAATCCAAAAAGAAGATATAACACTTGTAAATATATATGCACCCAATACTAGAGCACATAAATACATAAACCAAATATTGACAAACAAAGGGAGAAATTGACAGTAATGCAATAATAGTAGGAAACATTAACACCCCACTGAGGTAAATGGACAGATCATCCAGACAGAAAATGAATAAGAAGCACTAGCCTTAAATGACATGTTTGATCACTTGGATTTAATAGATCTGTACAGAACACTTCATCCAAAAACAGCAGAATAGACATTCTTTTCAAGTGCACATGGAACATTCTCCAGGATAAATCACATGCTAGGCCACAAAACAAGCTCAAAAAACTTAATAAGAATGAAATCGTACCAAGCATCTTTTCAAACCACAATGGTATGAGACTAGAAATCAACTACAAGAAAAAAACACAAACATGTGGAGTCTAAACAACATACTACTAAAGCCAAAGGATCATTGAGGAAATCAAAGAGAAAATTAAAAAATACCATGGACAAATGAGAATGGAAATACAACATTCCAAAATAATGGGACATGACAAAGACATTTCTAAGATGGAAATTTATAGCAATACAGGCCTAACTCAGGAAACAAGAAAAATCTCAGATGAACAATCTAACCTTACACCTAAGGAACTAGAATGAGAGCAACAAACGAAACCCAAAGTTAGTAGAAGGAAGGAAATATTAACGATCAGAGTGGAAATAAATGAAATAAAGATTAAAAAAATAGAAAAGATCAATGAAACTAAGAGACAGTTGTTGAAAGAATAAACAAAATCAATAAACCTTTATTTAGCCAGACTCATCAAGAAACAACAACAAAAAAAAAAACGAGAGAGAGAGAGAGAGCACCCCAATAAAATCAGAATTGAAAGAGGAGAAGTTACAACCAATACAATAGATATCAATATTACAAGAGATTACTACAAAAAATTATATGCCAACAAATTGGATTACCTAGAAAAAATGGACAAATTCCTAGAAATATACAATCTTCCAGGACTGACTCATGAAGGAATGAAAAATCTGCATAGACCAGTTACTAGTAATGAAACTAAATAAATTATTTTTAAAAGTTCCTGACACACAAAAGTCTACAACTACATGTCTTCACAGGTGAGTTCTACCAAACATTTCAAAGAAGACTTAATAACTATCCTTCTCAAACTATTCCAAAAAATTGAAGAGGAAGGAACATTTCCAAGCTCATTCTACATGGTCAGCATCACCCTGATAACAAAACCAGACACTGAAACTATAAAAAAGACTACAGACCAGTATGTCTGATGAACATAGATGTAAAAATCCTCAACAAAATTTTAGCGAATCAAATTTAACAATACATTAAAAGGATCATATACCATGATCAAGTGATATTTATTCCAGGCATGAAAGAATGTTTCAGTATCTGCAAATCAAGCAATGTGATACACCACATTAACAAATTGAAGAATAAAAACCATATTATCATCTCAATAGATGCAGAAAAAAGATTCTGACAAAATTCAACAATGATTCATGATAAAAATTCTCAATAAAGTGGGCATGGGGGAACATACCTCAACATAATAAAGGCTATATATGATAAACCTATAGCCAACATCATACTCAATGATATGATTGCATTTCCTCTAAGATGAGAAACAAGATAAGGATGCCCACTCTTGCTACTTTTATTTAACTTAGTATTGGAATTCCTAGCTAGAGCAATCATATAAGAAAAAGAAACAAAAGAAATCCAAATGGGAAAGGCAGAAGTAAAACTGCCACTGTTTGCAGATGACTGATACTATACATAGAAACCCTATAGACTTCATTAAAAAAAAAAAAACTATTAGAATAAATGATTTTAGCAAATTTGTAGGATAAAAAATTAATATACAGAAATACATAGCATTTCTATACACTAATAACAATCTATGAGAAAAACAAATGAAGAAAATTGTATCAAAATGAATAAAATACCTAGAAATAAATCTAACCAAGAAGGTAAAAGACTTGTACTCTGAAAACTATAACACACTGATGAAAGAAACTGAAGATGACACAAACAAACGGAAAGGTATACTGTACTCATGAATTGGAGGAACAAATATTGTTACAATATCCATACTACTCAATGCAGTCTACACATTCAATGCAATCTCTATCAAAATAACAATGGTGTTTTTCAACATATAATCTTAAAATTGTATGTAACTAGAAAAGACCCCAAATAGTTGAAGTAATCTTGAGAAAGGAAAACAAAGCTGGAGGTATCACATTCCTAGGCCAAACTATACTACAAAGCTACAGTAATCAAAACAGTATGGTACTGGCACAAAAACAGACACATAGATCAAGGGAACAGAATGGAGAGCCCAGAAATAAACCCACCCTTACATGGTCAATTAATCTTCAACAAATTAGTCAAGAATATACAATTGGGAAAAGACAACAGCTTTAATAAATTGTGTTGAGAAAGCTGGACAGCTACATGCAGAATAATGAATTTGAACCTTTTTCTCATACCATGTACAGAAAAAAAAAAACCACTCAAAATGGATTAAATACTTAAATGGAAAACCTGAAACAATAAAACTCATGGGAAAAAAAAAAAACTTAGGTGGTATGCTCTTTGACATCAACCTTGGAATGATTTTTTTGATCTATCAGCCCAGGCAAGGGAGACAAAAGCAAAAATAAACATAAGGGACTACATCAAACTAAAAAGCTTCTGTACAGTGAAGGAAACCATCAACAAAACAAAAAGGCAACCTACTGATAGGGAGAAAACATTTGCAAATGATATATCTAATAAGTGGTTAATATCTGAATTATATAAAGAAACCACAGAACTCATCAAAAAACAAACAATTGATTAAAAATGGGCAAATGACCTGAATAGACATTTTTCCAAATAAGACATATAGACTGCCAACAGATACATGAAAAGATGCTCAACATCATTAATCGTCAAGGAAATGGAAATAAAAACTATAATGAGATATCATCTCAGAAAGTGCTAGCATCAAAAACATACCAAATAACAAATGTTAGCAAGGATATGGGAAAAAAGGCATACATGTGCACTGCTGGTGGAAATGCAAATTGGTGCAACCACTATGGAGATTTTTCAAAAAATTAAAAATAGAACTATCATATGATCCACCAATTCCACTTCTGGGTATTTACCAGAAGAAAACAGAAACACTTATTCAGAAAGAAAGAAAAACCCTTATTCAAATCCTATGTTCATTGCAGCATTATTTACAATTGTCAAAATATGGAAGCAACCTAAATGTTCATTGATACATGAATGTATGAAGAAGATATGGTATGGAATATTACTCAGCCATAAAAAGAATGGAGTTGTGCCACTTGCCATAACATGGATGGACTTAGAGGGTATTATACTAAGTGGAATAATATATTAATGCTATTCACAATAGATGAAAGGTAGAAACAACCAAATGCCTGTCAACAGATAAATGAGTAAACAAATTTTGGTATATACACACATTGGAATATTATTCAGCCATAAAAAGAGATGAAGTATTGATAACGGTACAACATGGATGAACCTTGAAAACATTATGCTAAGTGAAAGAACCCAGACACAAAAAGTCACTTATTATCTGCAAATATTTTCTCCCATTCTGTCAGCTGTCTTTTGGTTTTGTTGATAGTTTCCTTTGCTGTGCAAAAGCTTTTAAGTTTAATTAAGCATTTGTTTATTTTTGCTTTTATTTTTATGCCTTAGGAGACAGATCCAAAAAAATACTGCTCTGATTTATGTCAAAGAGTGTTCTATGTACGTTCTCTTCTAGAGTTTTATGGTTTCAGGTCTTACATTTATGTCTTTAATCTATTTTGAGTTTCTTTTTGTATATGGTGTGAGGAAATGTTCTAATCTTATTGTTTTATAAAGAAATGTCCAGTTTTCCCAGCACCACTTATTGAAGAGACTGTCTTTTCCATATTCCTACCTCCTTTATCATAGATTAACTGACCATTGGTGTGTGGGTTTATTTCTGGGCTTTCTATTCTGCTCCACTGATTTATGTGTCTGTTTCTGTGCCAGTACCATGCTGTTTTGATACCGTAGCATAGTTTGAAGTCTGAGCATGAGATACTTCCAGCTTTGCTTTTCTTTCTCAAGATTGCTTTTGCAATTCAGGATCTTTGGTACTTCCATATGAATTTGAGGATTATTTGTTCTAGTTCTGTGAAAAATGTCATGGGTATTTTGATAGGTATTGCATTAAATATGTAGGTTTCTTTGGGTAGTATGGCCATTTTAACAATATTAATTCCTCCAATCCAAGAGCATGGGATATCTTTCCATTTCTTTGTATCATCTTCAATTTCCTTCATCGGTGTTTTATAGTTTTCAGAGTACAGGTCTTCCACTGCCTTGGTTAAGTTTATTCCTGGTACTTTATTCTTTTGGATGCAATTTTAAATGGGATTTTTTTTTTTTTTACTTTCTCTTTCTGATAGTTCATTATTAGTGTACAGAAAATCAACAGATTTCTGTATATTAATATTGTATCCTGCCACTTTGCTGAATTCATTTATTAGTTTTAATAGTTTGGGGGTGAAGAATTTAGAATTTTCTACATAAAGTATCATGTCATCTGCAAATTGTGATAGTTTTACTTCTTCCTTATCAATTTGGATGCTTTTTATTTCTTTTTCTTGTTTGATTGCTGTGGCTAGGACTTCCAGTACTATATTAAATAGAAGTGGCAAGAGTTGTCATCCTTGTCTTGTTTCTGAATTTAAAGGAAGAGCTTTCAGCTTTTCACCATTAAGTATAGTGTTAGCTGTGGGACTGTCATAAATGGTCTTTATTATGTTGAGATATGTTCCTTCTATACCCACTTTGATGAGAGTTTTTATTATGAATGGATGTTGAACTTTGTCAAAATCTTTTTCTGCATCTATTGAGATGACCTTGTGATTTTTATCCATTTGTTAATGAGGTATACCACATGGATTGATTTGCAAATGTTTAACCATCCTTGTATCCCTGTAATAAATACAACTTGATTATGGTGTATCATTCTTTTTACATATTGCTGGATTCGGTTTGCGAATATTTTGTTTAGGATTTTTGTGTCTATATTCATCAAAGCTATTGGTCTGTAATTTTCTTTTTTTGTGTGGTGTCTTTGTCTGGTTATGGTATCAAGGTAATGGTGGTCTCACAGAACAAATTTGGGAGCTTACCTTCTTCTTCAAATTTTTTGGAATAGTTTGAGAAGGATAGGTATTAGTTCCTTTTTATATTTTTGGTAGAATTCCCCTATGAAGCTGTCTGGTCCTGGACTTTTGTTTGCTGGGAGTTTTTTAAATTACAAATTCAATTTCACTATTAGCGATCTATGTGTTCAAATTGTCTGTTTCTTATTGATTCAGTCTTGGCAGGTTGTACATCTCTAGAAATTTTTCCATCCAATATATATAAACAGCTCATACAACTCAATATCAAAAAAAGCAATTACCCAATGAAAAAATGGACAGAAAACCTGAATGGACATTTTTCTGAAGAAGGCTAACGGGCACATGAAAAGCGGCTCAACATCACTAATTATTAGAGAAAGGCAAATCAAAACAATGAGTTATCACCTCACACCTGTCAGAATGGCTATCATCAAAAAGAACAAAATAACAAATGTTGGAGAGTATGTGGAGAAAAGGAAACCAATGTACACTGTTGGTGAGAATGTAAATTGCTGGGGCCACTATGGAAAACATTATGGAGATTCCTCAAAAAACTAATAATAGAACTATCATATAATCCAGCAATTCCACTCCTGGGTATATACCCAGGAAATATAAAAACACTAATTTGAAAATATACACCCACCCCAATGCTCATAGTAGCACTATGTACAATAACCAAGATATGGAAGCAACCCAAGTGTCCATCAACTGATGAATGTATAATGAAGATATGGTATATATATGCTGTAAAAAAGAAAAAAATTCTACCATTTGCAACAATGTGGATGGACCTACAGAATATTATGCTTAGTAAAATAATTCAAAGACAATTACGGTGTGATATCACTTATATGTGGAATCTAAAAAATAATGCAAAGGAATGTATATAGCACAACAGAAATAGGAAATAGACTTACAGATATAGAAAATAAACTAGTGGTTACCAGAGGGGAGATGGAAAGGAGGAGGATAAAATTAAGGATATGGGATTAAGAAATACAAACTACTATTTATAAAATAGATAAGTGACAAAAATATATTTTATAGCACAGGAAATTATAGCCATTATCTTGCAAGAACATTTAATGGAGTATAATCTATAAAAATACTGAAACATTATGCTGTACACCTGAAACTAATATAATATTGTAGATCAACTATACTTAAATAAAAATTAATTTTTAAAAAGTTACTTATTGTATGATTCCATTTCTATAAAATATTCAGAATAGCTACATCCACTGAGACAGAAGCAGATCAGAGGTTGCCACAGGCTAGAGGGAGGGGGAAATGCTTCATTGGTACTGGATTTTCTTTGGGGGTGATGAAAATCTTTTGTTATACAGAGATAGCAATTACACAATATTGCAAATGTGCTAAACACCACCAAATTGTTCACTTTAAAATGGTTAATTTTAGGTTATGTGAGTTTTCCCCTCAATAATTAAAAAAAATTATTTTATAAAAGATAATATAGATCTCCAAAGATAATCCTTGGACAGAAATACACCAAGCACAACTGTGGTTTGCTGTACCATTGTGAAAACAGGGAAATTAAGTTAAACTAAATTTACATACTAAATGAAATTTGTTTCTTTTCTCAAATTTTGTTCCAGAATTCTGACAATAATTTTCAAACTTCAAGCAGGAATATGAAAGATTGTGTGTGTTTATGTGTGTGAGAAATCTAACTAGCTCTAGAAAAAAGACCTAAAGGTATGCAGGATGCCCACACAAAATTGTGCAGCCAGATCATCCTACAGCAAAATCCTCAGTTGACCCCACTCAAGGCAAGTAACTTATAATAAAATTTTTAGGGCCCTACTCTTAAATATGAGCATATTTATTTACCTAACATATGGGAAAAGACCTTGACATGAAAAAAACAGGAACCAAATCACAGAAAAAAGAAAAAAAGCAACTTGAAGAGATATAGACCATGGAGGGATTGAAAGATAAGACAAAATATCTCCTAAAAGGTAAGATATTGCAATGATTAATATGGTTATATTTTTTAAAATAGTGAAATATACAGAGCTTTGGAAACAAACAAAATACCATGACAGGGTAGATGAAATTCTCAACAGAAGTGTTAGACAATAAAATTGAGTAAAATTCCAAGTAAATAGATAAAATTAAAAAGTAGAAGATAGAATAGGAAAGATAAATTATCCACAAAATAGGAATTTAAGACAGAATTGAGAAAATGGAGGGAAATAACCAAAGACCTAATTTAAAATATATGTACTTCAGAATTAAATTCTCTTTTCTCTTGCATGCACATTCCAAGCAGGCTTTATTTCCCATTATTCTATCAAAGTATTTCATGTAGAAGTCACTCATCATCTCCAAATTGCTATATTCAATGTCCAATTCTCTGTCCCTATTTTTCTGAACTTCTTTACACCATTTGACACAGTTGCTTACTCCCCCCATCCTAAAATTCTTTCATCATTTGAAGTCTAGGAAACCACTCTCTAGGTTCCTCTAACACCTCATTTTAGGCCTCCACCTTAAGTCTGTTTTGCTAATGCTATACTCCCTGTACTACACCTTGGGCTGCTCCTTGAACCTCTTCTCTATTGACACACGCTTGATTGTTTCATTCAATCTCTTGGATTTAAATACCATTACTATACTGATGATTTGGAAATGTTCAGATTTAATCCAGAACTCTTCCAGAAGTTACATCCTCCTATATCTAATCTAATTAGCTATTCAACCTCCCCACTTAGATATCAAAGAGAAATTTCAAACTGATATGTTCTAAAACTGAATTTATAATGTTCAACAATTTATATTGTTCCATCTCCTGGCTTCCCTATCTCAGTAAGTGGCAGTAGCATTCTTTTAGTTACTTCAGCCAAAATTCTTCCTGTTATTTTATCCATTTTCTCTCACATTTAAGACCCAATCCATTGGCACTTCATATTAGAGCTCCCTTAAGAATACATCCAGAATCTAACCATTTATCTTCTCTTCCACCTCTACCCTTGTGATTCAAGCTGCAATATCTTTCACCTGTATTATTCATTAACCTCCTGTCTTGCCTCATTCCTAGCATTCTTGTCATTCTACAGTATATACTCTACAAAGAAATCTAGAAAACCTTTAAAACATGTAAGCCAGACCATGCAATTCCTGTGTTAAAAAAATCTCCACGATTCCCATATCACTCAGAATAAAAGCCCATGACCTTATGAGGATTTACAAAACACCACATAATCTCAGTTTCTACTGCTCTGTACTTGGTTGACTCTACTGTATCACACCAGCTTTCTAGAAATCCCTCAAATATGTCCAGTATATTCCTCCCTGGGCATCTTTGATTTTGCTTCCTGACTTCCTTCAGAAATTTTCTTAAATGTCATTCATATCAGGGAGGCCTTCATTGACCATCCTATTTCTTTTAAAAAATAATGATTTGTTGCCTTAAGTGATTCATACAAATAATAATTCGAGCAATGTTTAATGTATTGTACCAAGAAGAAAATATTACCCCAAATCCTATCACCCATAAAAAATTATTAAATAATCAACTTTCTAGGTAACTGTCCTTGCAAATAAATATATATATATATAGGTATAGATACAGATATATAGATATAGATATATATTTAGGGCAAGAGAATGCTATTTCTGACTAAAATTATTAAATTTTAAGGAAATAATGGGAAAATAAAGTGAAACTCAACACATTGCTTAACATAGGATAAATGTTCCTTTACCATGATAGCTACTAGTTTTCAAAGTACCATAAAGATTAAAGAGAGAGATTATTAAAATCATTACAAAGATAAAGTCTTTTTTTTGATATATGTTTCAAATTTAACGGTCTCAATATAGTCCTTGCTCTGATGATATAATTCATACTTTTGTTTCCCATGTTTTATGAGTTATACTATTGATTTTATATTATCTGAAGTTTAATATTTAGATTCTATTCTATAACCATAGTTCAATTGGTTCTTCAGTTTTAATGTTTAAATACATTCAATGCTTACTATTAGCTACCAGCTTTCCATTCCTCGTTTTAAAATTTTCATCTTTTAATGGGTTGGATTCCTTTTCTTGATTTGTTTTGAGAAAAGAGCATTGGTGCTATACTTCCTGGGTTCTTTTATGTTTAAGGATGTTTCTCTATTGACTTTGTATTTGAACTATTTCTCTGCTTAAGTATACTCTTTTTTTGGATCACACTTTATTTTCCATAAGCTAACTAGATACTTCTCATTATATTCTGTTACTGAATGATGTGGTGGATTCATCTAAAGCCAACTTAATCCCTATGGTTTTTTTTTCTTTCAATATTCCATAGAGGACTGAAAGATTCATTCATGATAATGTACATTAGTGCCAGTTATTTTGTATCATTTTTTTCCTGTATTAGATGACATCTTTTCAATATTACATTCTCAACTTGTTTCATTTTAGGGGAATCTTATATTTTAAGGTACTATTTGTCCTATCCATTGGACTTTCTATTCCAGAGACACAAGCTATCCTCATGTTGGATATTTACTGCTTCTTCCATGTCTGTTATATTCGTTCCAATTTGTTAATTTATTGGTTATTTTCCTCAGCATTTTTGTGATTATCTGAAATCTTTCTTATATGCTATTAATGCTTTTGCAGATCTATCTAGTCCATTATTTCTTGCCAGTTTATCTATTAGTTTGACTTCCTTAGCTCTGCAATTTCTTCTGTAATTTCATTCTGAAGTGAGTATCTCATTTTAGTAAACTAATATTTTTACTAACTTGTTCAATAACATGGAGCATTTGTGGAGCAATATCTTGCATGTCTTGGGTGTGTGCTATTCCAAATTTTGTTCTTTTCCTAGATTGTAGCTACTATGGTTTTGTGTTTTTTTTCCCTTTCTTCCCATGTAGAAACTACCAGCTGTCTCCCAATATTCTCCCTAAGTAATAAAAGCCCAATTTTAGGCACACGGCTGCTGGATGGAAGGTTACTTTTCTAGCCTCCTTTGGAGTTACGTATGGCTATGAGGTTGTGTTCTGGCCACCCAAATGTAATTAGAAATGTCTTTAACTTATGTGAAGCATCCTTTAAGAGGTGGAATATGCCCCCCCTTTGCTCCTTCCCTTTTCCTGACTCCTAAAAGGTGGATACAAGGCTGGAACTTGAATGGCCATTTTGGAGTTGTAACTACACGTTGAAACCAGGATCTCCGATTATACTGTTAGCAGCCCTAAAAAACATTGAACATCTATCTAGAGACTCTTCTAACGTGAGAAAGAAATAATTATTAAAAACCTTGTTTAAGCTTGGAGTTTTTTATTGCAGCTGAAACTAATCCTAACAAATAACCCATCTACACTTCCTCCTCCCTAACCCTTTCTTTATTTCCTCTCTGGTCACATCTCTGCACAATTTCATGCCAGTTTTCTTCATTTTGCTCATGCTTCACAGCTCTGTCCAGGCTTGTGTTGGCTGTCATGTTCTGTGGGAAACATTTCTGTTATTCCCTTCAGAGACCTCTTTGTTTTGCTCTCTGAGCTACAGCCTGTAAGCAGGGTTTTATGTTCTGTCTGTCCACTCCTCTGTGGCCTGAGAACTGGAGCATGTGTGTGGAAGTGGGGTCATCTGAGGCAGCGTGCCATCTTGGGGACAGGGAAACAGGCAGTGGCATTCAAATGCTGACTCTACCACTTGCTAGCAGTGTGGTCATGGGTAAATTATTTAACTTTGCTATACCTCAGCTTCCTCATTTTTAAAGAAGGATACAGTTAATACCTACATCACAGGGTTATGAAAATCAAATAAGACAGTAAAACAAAAGGGCTTAGAAGTTCACATGGTGCATTTAGAGAGCTGTGTTTGAGTGTAATCACCATTATGTTTATTATCATCATATATGAACTTTGATGATGCTTCTTAGTTTTTGTTAAATGTTAAACACTGAGTATACGCCAACTAGTGCCACATTTTACTAGGGTAAGTACCCTTGATCTTTGGGGCTTCCTATTGATCCAGTGTGGGTATCAACCTCCATCACTTTATGCCCTCCACAGAGCCTAGTCTTTTATCGAATTGTATTTGTATATTGTTTATTTATCTCATAGGCACTGAAATCTTTCTGGTCTCCTTTACTTCAAGTTCCAGTTGGGGAGCAGCCTGGAAAAGGGGAAAATAATCTCTACCTAGTAGTCCTTATTCTCAATTGCAGCAGGAGTTTTGCAATTATGTCATAAACTATGGGTAAATATTAAATTAGCCTTGAGGCTCATAAATTCTTTCTACTTACATAACATCCTACCAACTCTATATCACAGAGCTATAATCCTGACTTGTTTTTATGTCTTCTATCATAGGTCTCGAAGAACTTCTGTAAACTCTCCCTGCATCTCAAAGTTGTTAATCTCATTTGGACACTAAGCACTGTGGAGTCACAGAGGCTAAGGACAGTGTGGGAGAGAAGAAACTGAGTCCACACATCCTTATTCCAGCCCAGTGTCCATTCCCTGAAGAATCTTTCACAGGTCCTCTCTGAGGCATGCTACATTTTTTTGACAGCTGCAGAGCCTAAAACAGTGAAATAAACAGGTACAAAATAATGATACAAAAATCCTAATCACACATTGTAATATTTAACTATTTATACCCACTCTACATCTCCCTAATTAATTGAATCTGTTAATACTCCTTTTCCACAAACAAGCTCTTTTCCTTCCTTTAGGAAAATAACTGCAGAACAACGCTGATGATCCAAGAACAACTGGCACAGATTTGAAGGCACATTTGCAGTGAAGTATTTTTAAAATGTAGTTGAATTCTCTCTGCACTCTGTTTTCCTGACCCAGAAAACACAAACTCTGTTTTATTATATATTAAACTGTCAGCTTTGTCCCCATTTTATATTTGGTGGTGGGTTATTGTCATTACCCTTCCATTTATTTTTGAAGTAGGAAAGTATTTTTTATAAATTGGATATTTATGAAAATTCATCAAATAACATTTACCTTAAAAATCTAGTATATAAAAGCCTGCAGGTTGTCTTTTACCTGCAGTGATAAACACTGGAAAGATTCGGATAAGGTGGCCTAAACTGTACCATTTTCTCTTTTCCATTAATTTCGTTCAAGCACACACAGAGAGGTGACAGATGACAGGTGAAATTGGTAGCAGAAACAGAGTTTGCCATGCTTCTACAGTCTAGACTCTACTAACTGAGGGGAAACGATGGAAAGAAACAGAAGTGGAAATGTCTTGACTTATTGTGACAAACAAGATGGCCTGTCTGTGTCATAACATTCCTGGAAAACAAACAATGGGTATAAATTTTGCACCAATTATATGCCCAGGTTTCAGTAACTTGAAAAACCATTCCCATGGTTTTCCTCTTTTGAAAAAATAAGAAATCCTATAGCCTTAAAGAAAAAACAGTAATGGGAATGGCCACTTAAAATTCTTTCCAAAATTTATCACTGCAATAAATACTAAGAAAAACTGAGACAAAGGAAAATGTCATTACAGAAAAGAGCAGAGTTGAGTATGGTTATGGATATCACACTTGAGAAATGCAGTTATATTACACTGAAAATACATTAGCTACTGTGGATTAGATACAGTAGATATGAAGTATGTAGGATATATCCCAGATCCTTTTCTTCAAATCCTAGCAGGCCTTGGTAACAGAATGCTTTCATTTTTGAAAATTCTTAACATTTTAAACGTTGATTAAATAGACCAACTATAATTAAATATATGTATATACACACATAAATTTATGTATATATATTACATATATGTATATATATATACATGTAGTATATAAAGATATATATACACATATAATACATATATATGTAAATTTCTGTTTACCTCCCAAATACTTATCACAGGAAGGTTAATTGAAAGGCTTCCCTTATTGTCAAACTTGTTAAGATCTGATTTTCGTGTTCATCAAAATTATACAACATTCAGAGCCACATGACACTGAAGAAAAAAAGATAAAAATAAAAACCAGGGAACCTTCAAGATGGCAGAGGAGTAAGACGTGGAGATCACCTTCCTCCCCACATACATCAGAAATACATCTACATGTGGAACAACTCCTACAGAACACCTACTGAATGCTGGCAGAAGACCTCAGACTTCCCAAAAGGCAAGAAACTCCCCACGTACCTGCATAGGGCAAAAGAAAAAAGGAAAATCAGAGACAAAAGAATAGGGATGGGACCTGCACCTCTGGGAGGGAGCTGTGAAGGAGGAAAAGTTTCCACACAGTAGGAAGCCCCTCCACTGGTGGAGACGACAGATGGGCAGGAGGAAGCTTCAGAACCATGGAAGAGAGCGCAGCAACAGGGGTGCAGAGGGCAAAGCAGAGAGATTCCCGCACAGAGGATCGGTGCCTACCAGCACTCACCAGCCCGAGAGGCTGGTCTGCTCACCTGCCAGGGCAGGTGGGGGCTGGGAGCTGAGGCTCGGGCTTTGGAGGTCAGATCCCAGGGAGAGGACTGGG
Organism: Eschrichtius robustus; assembly: GCF_028021215.1. NCBI lineage: Eukaryota > Metazoa > Chordata > Mammalia > Artiodactyla > Eschrichtiidae > Eschrichtius > Eschrichtius robustus. The sequence continues at coordinate 41,704,047 of NC_090838.1, forward strand.
GTTGGCTGCTTGAACACAGCCTAAAGGGGGCTAGTGTGCCACAGCTAGCAGGGAGGGAGTCCGGAAAAAAGCTTGTAACTGCCTAAGAGGTAAGAGACCTCTGTTTTGGGGTGTGTGAGGAGAGGGGATTCAGAGCACCGCCTAAAGGAGCTCCAGAGACGGGCACGAGCCGTGGCTATCAGCGCAGACACCAGAGATGGGTATGAGACACTAAGGCTGCTACTGCAGCCACCAAAAAGCCTGTGTGCAAGCACAGGTCACTCTCCACACCTCCCCTCCTGGGAGCCTGTGCAGCCCGCCACTGCCAGGGTCCTGTGATCCAGGGACAACTTCCCTGGGAGAACACATGGCGTGCCTCAGGCTGTTGCAACGTCACGCCAGCCTCTGCCACTGCAGGCTCGCCCTGCATTTCTTACCCCTCCCTCCTCCTGGCCTAAGTGAGCCAGAGCCCCCTAATCAGCTGCTACTTTAACCCCGTCCTGTCTGGGCGGGGAAGAGATGCCCTCAGGCTACCTACACGCAGAGGCAGGGCCAAATCCAAAGCTGAACCCCAGGAGCTGTGTGAACAAAGAAGAGAAAGGGAAATTTCTCCCAGCAGCCAAAGGAGCAGTGAATTAAATCTCCACAATCAACTTGATGTTCCCTGCATCTGTTGAATACCTGAATAGACAACGAATCATCCCAAAATTGAGGCAGTGGACTTTGGGAGCAACTGTAGACTTGGGGTTTGCTTTCTGCATCTAATTTGTTTCTGGTGTTATGTTTACCTTAGTTTAGTATTTAGAGCTTATTAACACTGGTAGGTTTGTTTACTGATTTAGTTGCTCTCTTCCTTTTTTTTTGGTTTTTATATATATATATTATTTTTCTTCTTTTTTTCCCTCTTTTTGTGAGTGTGTATATGTATGCTTCTTTGGGTGATTTTGTCTGTATAGCTTTGCTTTTTACCATTTGTCCTATAGTTCTGTCTGTCCGCTTTTATTTCTTTTTTTGGATGGCTTTTAGTGCTTGTTATCACTGCTGGATTTGTTCTTAGGTTTGGTTGCTCTCTTCTTTCATTCTTTCTTTTATTTTATTACTTTTTTATTTTTAATTTTTTTTATTTTAATAACTTTATTTTATTTTACTTATTTCTCTCTTTTTTTTTCTCCCTTTTCTTCTGAGGTGTGTGGCTGACAGGGTCTCGGTGCTCCGGCCAGGGGTCAGGCATAAGCCTATGAGGTGGGAAAGCTGAGTTCAGGACACTGATCCACCAGAGACCTCCCGGCTCCATGTAATATCAAATGGCAAAAGCACTCCCAGAGATCTCCACCTCAACACTAAAAGCCAGCTCCACTCAACGACCAGCAAGCTACAGTGCTGGACACCTTATGCCAAACAACTACAAAGACAGGAACACAACCCCACCCACTAGCACAGAGGCTGCCTAAAATCATAAAAAGGTCACAGACTCCCAAAACAAAACACTGGACACAGTCCTGCCCACCAGAAAGGCAAGATCCAGCCACAACCACCAGAACACAGGCACCCGTCCCTTCCACCAGGAAGCCTACACAACCCACTGAACCAACCTTAGCAACTGATGGCAGACAACAAAAACAACGGGAACTACGAACCTGCAGCCTGTGAAAAGGGGATGCCAAACACAGTAAGTTAAGCAAAATGAGAAGACAGAGAAATACATAGCAGATGAAGAAGCAAGGTAAAAACCCATCAGACCAAACAAGTGAAGAGGAAATAGGCAGTCTACCTGAAAAAGAATTCAGAGTAATGATAGTAAAGATGATCCACAACTTGGAAATAGTATGGAGAAAATACCAGAAATGTTTAACAAGGACTTAGAAAAACTAAAGAGCAAACAAACAATGATGAACAACACAATCAATGAAATTAAAAATTCTCTAGAAGGAATCAATAGCAGAATAACTGAGGCAAGAGAATGGATAAGTGACCGGGAAGATAAAACAGTGGAAATAACTACCACAGAGCAGAATAAAGAAAAAAGAATGAAAAGAATTGAGGACAGACTCAGAGACTTCTGGGACAACATTAAATGCACCAACATTCGAATTATAGGGGTCCCAGAAGAAGAAAAAAAGAAAGGGGCTGAGAAAATATTTGAAGAGATTATAGTTGAAAACTTCCCTAATATGGGAAAGGAAACAGTCAGTCAAGTACAGGAAGCACAGATATTCCCATACAGGGTAAATCCAAGGAGAAACACGCCAAGACACATATTAATCAAACTATCAAAAACTAAATATAAAGAGAAAATATTAAAAGCAGCAAGGGAAAAGCAACAAATAACATCCAAGGAAACCCCGTAAGGTTAACAGCTGATCTCTCAGCAGAAACTCTGCAAGCCAGAAGGGAATGGCAGGACATATTTAAAGTGATGAAAGGGAAAAACCTACAACCAAGATAACTCTACCCAGCAAGGATCTCATTCAGATTTGATAGAGAAATTAAAACCTTTACAGAAAGCAAAAGCTAAGAGAATTCAGCATCACCAAACCAGCTTTACAACAAATGTGAAAGGAACTTCTCTAGGCAGGAAACACAAGAGAAGGAAGAGACCTACAAAAACAAACACAAAACAATCAAGAAAGTGGTAATAGGAACATAGATATCGATAGCTACCTTAAATGTAAATGGATTAAACGCTCCAAACAAAAGACACAGACTGGCTAAATGGATACAAAAACAAGGCCCGTACATATGCTGTCTACAAGAGACCCATTTCAGAACTAGGGACACATACAGACTGAAAGTGAGGGGACGGAAAAAGATATTCCATGCAAATGGAAATCAAAAGAAAGCTGGAGTAACAATTCTCATATCAGAAAAAATAGACTTTAAAATAAAGAATGTTACAAGAGACAAAGAAGGACACTACATAATGATCAAGGGACCAATCCAAGAAGAAGATATAACAATTGTAAATATTTATGCACCCAATATAGGAGCACTCACTACATAAGGCAAATGCTAACAGCCATAAAAGGGGAAATCAACAGTAACATAATCAGAGTAGGGGACATTAACAGCCCACTTTCACCAATGGACAGATCATCCAAAATGAAAATAAATAAGGAAACACAAGCTTTAAATGACACATTAAACAAGATGGACTTAATTGATATTTATAGGACATTCCATCCAAAAACAACAGAATACACGTTATTCTCAAGTGCTCATGGAACATTCTCCAGGATAGATCATATCTTGGGTAACAGATTAAGCCTTGGTAAACTTAAGAAAACTGAAATGGTATCAAGTATCTTTTCCAACCACAATGCTATGAGACAAGATATCAATTACAGGAAAAAATCTGTAAAAATTACAAACACGTGGAGGCTAAACAATACGCTACCAAATAACCAAGAGATCACTGAAGAAATCAAAGAGGAAATCAAAAATTACCTAGAAACAAATGACAATGAAAACATGACAGCCCAAAACCTATGGGATGCAGCAAAAGCAGTTCTAAGACAGGAGTTTATAGCAATACATTCCTACCTCAATAAACAAGAAACATCTCAAATAAACAACCTAACCATACACCTAAAGCAATTAGAGAAAGAACCAAAAAACCCCAAAGTGAGCAGAAGGAAAGAAATCATAAAGATCAGATCAGAAATAAATGAAAAAGAAATGAAGGAAACGATAACAAAGATCAATAAAATTAAAAGCTGGTTCTTTGAGAAGATAAACTCGATAAACCTTTAGCCACACTTATCAAGAAAAAAAGGGAGAAGACTCAAATCAACAGAATTAGAAATGAAAAAGGACAAGTAACAACTTACAATGCAGAAATACATAGGACCATGAGAGATTACTACAAGCAACTATATGCCAATAAAATGGACAACCTGGAAGAAATGGACAAATTCTTAGAAAAGCACAACGCTCCGAGACTGAACCAGGAAGAAACAGAAAATATAAACAGACCAATGAGAAGCACTGAAATTGAAACTCTGATTAAAAGTCTTCCAATAAACAAAAGCCCAGGATCAGATGGCTTCACAGGCAAATTCTATCAAACAATTTGAGAAGAGCAAACACCTATCTTTCTCAAACTCTTCCAAAATATACCAGAGGGAGGAACACTCCGAAACTCATTCCACAAGGCCACCACCACCCTGATACCAAAACCAGACAAAGATGTCACAAAAAAAGAAAACTACAGGGCAATATCACTGATGAACACAGATGCAAAAATCCTCAACAAAATACTAACAGAATCCAACAGCACATTAAAAGGATCATACACCATGATCAAGTGGGGTTTATCCCAGGAATGCAAGCATTCTTCAATATACACAAATCAATCAATGTGATACACCATATTAACAAATTGAAGAAGAAAAATCAAATGATCATCTCAATAGATGCACAAAAAGCTTCTGACAAAATTCAACATCGATTTATGATAAAAACCCTCCAGAAAGTAGGCATAGAGGGAACTTACCTCAACATAATAAAGGCCATATATGACAAACCCACAGCCAACATTGTTCTCAATGGTGAAAAACTGAAACCATTTCCACTAAGATCAGGAACAAGACAAGGTTGCCCACTCACCACTATTATTCAACATAGTTTTGGAAGTTTTAGCCACAGCAAACAGAGAAGAACAAGAAATAAAAGGAATCCAAATAAGAAAAGAAGAAGTAAAGCTGCCAGTGTTTGCAGATGACATGATACTATACATAGAGAATCCTAAAGATGCTATCAGAAAATTACTAGAGCTAATCAATGAATTTGATAAACTGGCAGGATACAAAATTAATGCACAGAAATCTCTTACATTCCTATACACTAATGATGAAATATCTGAAAGAGAAATTAAGGAAACACTCCCATTTACCATTTCAAGAAAAAGAATCAAATACCTAGGAATAAACCCACCTAAGGAGACAAAAGACCTGTATACAGAAAACTATAAGACACTGATGAAAGAAGTTAAAGATGATACAAACAGATGGAGAGATATACCATGTTCCTGGATTAGAAGAATCAATATTGTGAAAATGATTACTACCCAAAGCAATCTATAGATTCAATGCAATCTCTATCAAACTACTACTGGCATTTTTCACAGAAATAGAACAAAAAATTTCACAATTTGTATGGAAACACAAAAGACCCCAAATAGTCGAAGCAGTCCTGAGAAAGAAAAACAGAGCTGGAGGAATGAGGCTCCCTGACTTCAGACTATACTACAAAGCTACAGTAATCAAGACAGTATGGTACTGGCAAAAAAACAGAATTATAGATCAATAGAACAGGATAGAAAGGCCAGAGATAAACCCACATACATATGGTCACCTTATTTTTGATAAAGGAGGCAAGAATATACTATGGAGAAAAGACAGCCTCTTCAATAACTGGTGCTGGGAAAACTGCACAGCTACATAGAAAAGAATGAAATTAGAACACTCCCTAATGCCATACACAAAAATAAACTCAAAATGGATTAAAGACCTAAATGTAAGGCCAGACACTATAAAACACTTAGAGGAAAACACAGGCAGAACACTCCATGACATAAATCACAGCAAGATCCTTTTTGACCCACCTCCTAGAGAAATGGAAATAAAAACAAAAATAAACAAGCGGGACCTAATAAAACTTAAAAGCTTTTGCACAGCAAAGGAAACCATAAACAAGATGAAAAGACAACCCTCAGAATGGGAGAAAATATTTGCAAGTGAAGCAACTGACAAAGCATTAATCTCCAAAATTTACAAGCAGCTCATGCAGCTCAATATCAAAAAAACAAACAACCCAATCCAAAAATGGGCAGAAGACCTAAATAGACATTTCTCCAAAGACGATATACAGATTGCCAACAAACACATGAAAGGATGCTCAACATCACTAATCATTAGAGAAATGCAAATCAAAACTACAATGAGGTATCACCTCACACCAGTCAGAACATCATCAAAAAATCTACAAACAATAAATGCTGGAGAGGGTGTGGAGAAAAGGGAACCCTCTTGCACTGTCGGTGGGAATGTAAATTGATACAGCTACTATGGAGAACAGTATGGAAGTTCCTTAAAAAACTAAAAATAGAACTACTATACGACCCAGCAATCCCAGGTGGGCATATACCCTGAGAAAACCATAATTCAAATTGAGTCATGTACCACAATGTTCATTGCAGCTCTATTTACAATAGCCAGGACATGGAAGCAACTTAAGTGTCCACTGACAGATGAATGGATAAAGAAGATGTGGCACATATATACAATGGAATATTACTCAGCCATAAAAAGAAACAAAATTGAGTTATTTGTAGTGAGGTGGATAGACGTAGAGTCTGTCATATAGAGTGATGTAAGTCAGAAAGAGAAAAACAAATACCGTATGCTAACACATATATATGGAATCAAAAAAAAAAAAAAAAAATATATATATATATATATATATATATATATATATATATGGTCATGAAGAACCTAGGGGCAAGACGGGAGTAAAGACGCAGACCTACTAGAGAATGGACTTGGGGGACACGGGGAGGGGGAAAGGACACGGGGAGGGGGAAAGGTAAGCTGGGATGAAGTGAGCGAGTGGCATGGCCATATATACACTACCAAATGTAAAACAGATAGCTAGTGGGAAGCAGCTGCATAGCACAGGGAGATCAGCTCGGTGCTTTGTGCCCACCTAGAGGGGTGGGATAGGGAGGGTGAGAGGGAGATGCAAGAGGGAGGGTATATGGGGATATATGTGTACGTACAGCTGATTCACTTTGTTATATAGCAGAAACTAAGACACCATTATAAAGCAATTATACTCCAATAAAGATGTTAAAAAAAATAAAGAACCAAATAACAATTATTGATGACTTACACTGTGCTCAACTATGTATGTTCTTCTTAGGTAAATAGCAATTATTGATATAATACCACATCCACTTAGTAATTAATATTTTTTTCTTTTGGATTTCGCCACATAGGAAATTTTATAAACCGTGGAAACAGAATTATCAAGTTTGCACTTAAGATAATTAATCTGCAACTCATATCCATATTGAAACGAGTCTGATATTATCTACCCACTTCCTCTGAGACAGCTTTCTCCTTGATCTTTTTCAGTCTGGCTTCCTCCCTAAATATAATACCCAAACCACAGTTTGTTCAGTCTTTAAAAATCTTCCATATTTCTCTAAATTCTATCCCTATGTCATGTACATTTTCTAGTGGTTTCCACTCTATTGCTGCCTACGTGTTGTCACTTAGAAAAGTGAAACCCCCTCAATCTAAAAAACTACACACACACACACACACACACACACACACATACACACACAATGTATTTTTTTATATTTTCTGGATTATGAAGTCATAACATTGGGAATATTTTTATCTGCAAGGAAGAATGATCTAACTTAAACAGCAATGTAATTAATTGACCCAAATAATAATGTCCAAAGATAGGGCAGTTTTTAGGATTAGTTGATTGAGAGATTCAATAATATCATCGAGAGCCCAGGCTTTAGTTATCACTCCCCTCTGCTAACCACAGCAGTCATTTCAGTGTAAAACTGTTTCACTTAATGGTCTTAAAGTAGCTGTGAGGAAAAGGAAGGTTTACATGTTGTCTTCTTTATATCTATAAGGATAGCTGTACATGCTCCCTGAAAGCTATCCCTTAACAGTACAAATGATTCTACCAAACTTTTGGAAATATCTTCTAGCATCTCATTGGCTAGAATTGGGCTACATGACCATTTCTGAATTGTTCCAAGTAAGGGAATGGAATTTCGTTTTTCCAACTGGCATTTACATATATTTGAGTTCACAATTTAAAAACTTTATATTTTCATTCTGTAATTTTTATTTCTTCAAGGTCCATTTTTAATATTTATATCACATTTCACCATCTTAAGTATATTTTATATTTTATTTATATTTTATGTTATTTATGTTTTATATATTTTATTATCTTAAATATAATTTTCTATAAGTCATCCAGTGATGAATAAAAGGGCTGATTGACAGGGATGGTTCTTTTTTTCTTTCAACCATTTACTTCGATAACAATTAATGAATGACAAAAATTAAGTTTAAGAATTGTGAATTTGCAGAAGTTATCTACCTATGGAAGCTGATGATACTTTAAATTTTTATTGTAGAATGAGAACTGCATTGAGATAAAATCTATTTTAATGAAGAACAGAGATTTGCTAATCAGCAAATTTAATAATACCAAAACTAAGGGAACTCCCTTGACATTTGAATGAATTAACTAAAGACAAATAAAGGACATTTTTCTTTAGAGTTTTGACAGAAGATCAAATGAGTAAGGATTTGCAAAGTGCTCAAAATGCCATAAGCATAGGAATTCTGAATAATACAAGGCGTAGAACACAGGTCCTTACCATGAAGAAATTTACACATGGAAGGTTCAGAAACTTATGTGAAAGATTAAATGGCAATAGAAAAATAAACAAGAGTTGAAGACAGCCACAGTAGGTATCTTAATTATAATTAAATACATTATAATTTGCCAACTGAATTATCCTGATAATTTCTATTAGAGGTCACAGGGAGAAAAATCATTAAATGAACATAAGAAACTCATTAATGAAAAGTTACTATGCAGAGCAAAATATAAATTTATCTTTATTGGTAATGCTATCAAACAGTTAAGGAAGAAATAAAAATCTTATACAAATTCAGAATGTAAGAGGAGGGAATATTACATTATGAAGCCAGCATATCCTTGATACTAAAAAAATGTACAAAGATAATATAAGAAAATTGCAAACCAAACATTTCTCCAGACTGTAGATGTAAATATCTTAAAACAATACTCACAACTCCAACCCAACAACATATAAAAAAAGGGTAATACATCATGACCAAGAGAAGTTTACTTCAGGTATACCAGGCTATTTCAATATTTGAAATTCCATCAATGTAATTTACCACAGTAACAGAATAAAAGAGAAAAATCATGATATATATAGAAAAAGCATTTGAAAAAGTTTATTCATCTATTTGATTTTTTTTAAAATTCTCAGTAAATTAGAAATAGAAGGAAACATCCTTAATCTGATAAAAAAGGATATCTATGAAAACCTCACAACTAACATCTCACTTCATGGTAAAATACTGAATGCTTTCCGCAAGGCAAAGATGTGTTCTTACAAGTTCTAATCAACATTGTACTGGAAGTTTCAGCAAGTACAATAAGACAAGGCGAAAAAGCAAAAAGTTTATAGACAGCTAATTAAGATGCAAACTGCCTTTATTTAGAAACAACATACTGCTTACATAGAAATTCTAAGGAATCTATTTTAAAACTAGTAGAATTAATAAGTTAATTTAGCAAGATGAAAGTATACAAGGTTAATACACAAAAATCAATTGTATTTTTATGACCAGCAGCAACCAATTGGAAAATGAAATACCATTTATATTTGTACACCTGTAAGATACTTAGAAAAACATTCACATAAGAAGTGCAAGATCCCTACACTGAAAACAAAACATCACTTGGAGGACATTTTAAAACCCAGAATAACTAGAAAGATATTCAATGTTCATTAATTTGAAGATAATATTATGTTCAATTCTCCCCTATTTGATTTGCATATTGAATGCAATACAATAAAAATTCCAGTTATCTTTTTATAGAAATTGGTAAACTGAATCTAAAATATATGTGGAAACGGAGCCTAGAATAGCCTAAATATTCTGAAAAAGATGAACAAAATTGGAGGACATGCATACCTGTTTTCAAGATGTACTACAAAGCTGCATTAATCAAGACTGTGTGGTATTGACATAACAACAGATGTACAGATCAATGGAATGTAATAGGAAATCCAGAAATAGATTAATACATATATGGTCAACTGGTTGTCAACAAAGGTATCAGTACAACTCAATGGAGAAAGTCCTTTCAGCAAATAGTGCAGGGTAAGAGTCTGGAAGACGAAAAAGAGTCTTAACCCCAAACTCACATTTACCACAATAATTTATCTGAGATGATTCATAGACCTACACAGAAAAGCTAAAAATATAAAAGCGTCTAGAGTGAGTCATGAAAGAATAACTTCATAATCTACAGTATGCAAAGATGTCTTGGACACAAAAAGCACTAATCAAAAAATAATAAGGGAAGGATTGAGTTTTATCAAAGTTAAGAACTTCCGTTCATCAAAAGCTGCTGTTAATAAAAGTCAGATCAAAGGCTTGGAAAAAATATTTTCAAAATTCGTATTTTACAACAGACTTACAGTGTATTCAGAATGTACAATGAACTCCTATGAATCAATAACATAAGGAAAACAACTGGATTAACAAATGGCCATGAAACTTGAATAAATTTTTCAAAAAAGAAAATATAAATTGACCAGTAAGCATATGAAAAATGCTCAATGTCATCAGTCAGAAGGAAAATACAAATTGAAGCTTTAATAAGATAATGTCTCATAGCCACCAAAATGGCTCAAACTTAAAAGACTGATACTGCTGGGAGGCTAAGAAGCATGTGGTAATCTCATATGTTGCTGGTGGGAGTATACAATGGAATACCCAGTTTAGAGACGTATTTGATAGTTTCTTATAAAGTTAAACATATACCTTTGATCATAAGCTAGCAACTCCATTTCTAAGTATTTTCCCAAGATAAGTGAACACATATTCATAAAAAGAATTGTACAAAAATGTTAACAGCTTTATTCATAAAATAAATAACTGGTAAAAACCTCAATGCCCATCAGCAAAAGAATAGATAAGCAAATCACAGTATATTCGAACAATGGTAAACTACTCTGCAATAAAAATATAACAGTTACTGATAGAGCCAATGGTATGGATGAATCTCAAAAACCTTGTGATGAACAAAAGAATCCAGACACAGAAGAGTAGGTGATATATGTCGCATATGTATGAAGTTATAGACCAGGCAAAACTAGTCTATAGTGATGGAAACCAGAAGTGGTTGCTTCCAGCAGAGTTGGGGGTGGGGGTGGAGCGGAACAGGAAAACATAATAGAAATATTCTGTATTACAATATGGCTGTTGGTTACCTGGCTGTATACACCTGTCAAAACTCAAACTGTAGAGTTAAGCTATGTACAGTTCATTATATATGAATTTTACCTCAAATATATATATGTACATATATATACACACACACATATATAAGTTGTTGCTGGAAAATCTATATATGTCTAGGGAAAGCCACAGAGGGCAACTATCACCATCTCCTATAGAACATGGCCCTTTGTTAATAATTAGGCAAATATGAATCTAGGGTAACTGAGCCAAGCTAGGTAAAAAAGTCCCAAGTGGAAGTAAACACATAAGGCTACAAATTTAGGTAATCCTAGATGATCATTACCTAGGCAAATCCCTTGCCTTTACTGAATCTCAGTTTTCTCATCTGTAAAATTAACATGATTAGGTGTTAGGGGATTTTATTTTTTAACATTTTATCTATAAACACAACATATAGTAATAAAGGCAGAATTTCCCTGATTGAAGTGGAGTGGGGCTTCAGTACACACCTATTTAGGCCTGCCTGTCTCCACTGCAGTGGCTCCCAATGTATCTCTGGGGAACCACATGATTCTGACAAAGACAGTTCAAAGCTCTGGATGTATAGTATTAGCCTCAAATTAATTAATCTGCAACTTATTTTTAATGTAATTATATACTGATGTTCTGTTTTAATGGTATATTATTTAATTATACAGACACAAGGCACCATATAAGTCTAAGGTGTACAGCATAATGATCTGATTTACATACACCATGTTCACAATATGTGCAGTGAACATCCATCATCTCATATAGATACAATATTAAATGGAAAAAAAAATTGTTTTCTTCTGATGAGAACTCTTAGGTTTACTCTCTTAACTTTCATAAATAACAAACAGTAGTGTTAATTATATTTATCATGTTGTACATTACCTCCCTAGTACTTATTTATCTGATAGTTGGAAATTTGTATCTTCTGACTGCCTTCATCCAATTGCCCCTCTCCCCAACCCTCACCTCTGGTAACCACAAATCTGACCTCTTTTTCTATTTTGAAGTATAATTGACCTACAACACTATGTTAGTTCCTGTTACATGACACAGTGATTCAGTATTTCTATAAATTTCAAACTGATCACCAACATTAAGTCCAGTTACCAGCTGTCACCACACAAAGATATTACATAGCTATTGACTATGTTACCCACACTGCTTTTTTTTTTTTTACACCTGTGACTCATTTATTTTGAAAGGAAGTTTGTACATCATGATCTCCCTCACCTATTTTTTTCCTTCCCCCACTCTCCTCCCCTCTGGCAACCACCTATTTGTTCTCTGTTATCTATAACTCTTTCTGTTTTGTTATGTTTGTTCAATTTTTAAATTTTATTTTAGATTCCACATATAAGTACAATCATACAGGATTTGTCTTTGTCTGACTTATTTCACTTAGTATAATACCCTCTAGAACCATCCAGGCTGTTGCAAAAGGCAAGATTTCATTCTCTTTTATGACTAATATTCCATTGTGTGTGTGTATATTTATCAATATAGATAGATAGATAACCACATTTGTATCCATCCATCTGTTGATGGGCATTTAGATTTCTTCCATATCTTGGCTATTGTAAATAATGCTGCAATGAACATAGGGGTGCATATATCTTTTTGAATTAGTGTTTTTGTTTTCTTCAGATAAATACCCAGGAGTGGAATTGCTAGATCATATGGTAGTTCTATTTTTAATTTTTTGAGGAATCTCCAGACTGCTTTCCATAGTGACTGCATCCATTTACATCCCCACCAACACTGCACAAGTGTTCCCTTTCCTCTACATCTTATTCATTGTCTTTTTGATAATAGCCATTCTGACAGATGTGAGGTGATATCTCATTGCAGTTTTGATTTGCATTCCCCTGATGATTAGAGATGTTGAGCACCTTTTCATATGCTTTTTGACCATCTGTATGTCTTCCTTGCAAAAACATCTGTTGAGATCCTCCACCTATTTTTTAATCAAGTTCTTTGTTTTTTGATGTCGACTTGTGTAAGTTCTTTGTATATTTTGAATATTAACCCCATATTGGATATATCATTTGCAAATATCTCTTTCCATTCAATAGGCTACCTTTTAGTTTTTGTTGATAGTTTCCTCCACTATGCGGAAACTTTTTAGTTTGATGTGGTCCCGTTTATCGATTTTTTAATTTTATTTCCCTTGCCTGAGGAGACATATCCAAAAAAATATTATGAAGACTGATGACAAAGAGCATACCACCTGTTTTATTCCAGAAGTTTTATGGTTTCAGGTCTTACATTTAAGTCTTTAATCCATTTTAATTTATTTTTGTGAACAGTGAGTAGTCCAGTTTGATTATTTTGCATGTAGCTGTCCAGTTTTCTCAACAGCATTTGTTGAAAAGACTATCCTTTCCCCATTGTACATTTTTGCCTCCTTTGTCATCAATTAATTTCTCATATAAGTGTGGATTCATTTCTAGGCTCTCCATTTTGTTCCATTGATCTATGTTTTTGTGCCAGTACCATACTGTTTTGATTAATGTAGTTTTGTAGTAGAGTTTGAAATTGGAATGTGATACCTCTAGCTTTGATCTTCTATCTCAAGATTGTTTTGGCTATTTGGGGTCTTTTGTGATTCCATACCTATTTTGGAATTATTTGTTCTAGTTCTGAGAAAAATGCCATTGGTATTTTGATAGGGATTGTATTGAATCTGTAGATTGTCTTGGGTAATATGGTCATTTTAACAATATTAATTCTTCCACTACATGAACATGCTATATTTTTCCATCTGTGTCATCCTCACTTTGTTTCATCAGCGTCTTATAGTTTTCAGAGGTATTTCTGTAATACCTCCTTATATTTTTATCTAGGTATTTTATTCTTTTTTGATGTGATGGTAAATGGGATTTTTTTTTAAATTCCTCTTTCTGATTGTTCATTGTTAGTGTATAGAAATGCAACAGATTTCTATATGTTAATTTTGTATCCTGCAACTTAACTGAATTCATTGATGAGTTCTAGTAGTTTTTTGGTGTTATCCATAGGATTTTCTATGTACAGTATCATATCATCTACAAACAGTGACAGTTTTACTACTTCTTTCCAATTTGGATTCCTTTTATTTCTTTTTGTACTCTGATTTCTGTGCGTAGGACTTCCAATTCTGTGTTGAATTAAAGTGGTGAGAGTGGGCATCCTTGTCTTATTACTGATCTTATGGGAAATTCTCTCAGCTTTTCACCATTGAGCAGGATGTTAGCTGTGGACTCATCATATATAGCCTTTATTATGCTGAGCTATGCTTCTTTTATACCCACTTTGTACAAAGTTTCCAACATAAATGGATGTTGAATGTTATCAAAAGCTTTTTTTGGCATCTATTGAGATGATAATATGATTTTTATTCTTCAGTTTGTTAATGTGGTGTATCACATTGATTGATTTGTGAATACTGAACTATCCTTGCATCCCTCGGATAAATTCCACTTCATCATAGTATGTGAGCCTTTTAATGTATTATTGGATTTGGATTGCATATGTTTTTGAGGACTTTTCCATATATATTCATCAGTGACATTGCTCTAGAATTTTGTGACATTTTTGTCCGGTTTTGGTATTGGGGTGATGCTGGCCTCATAGAATTAGGTCAGAAGTTTTCCTTCCTCTGTAATTTCCTGGAATAGTTTGAGAAGGATAGGTGTTAACTCTTCTCTAAGTGTTTGATAGAATTCACCTGTAAAGTCATCTGGTCCTGGACTTTTGTTTGGAGGTTTTTTGTTTTTTTTTTAAATTACTGATTCAGTTTCATTACTGGTAATTGGTCTGTTCATATTTTCTATTTCTTCCTGTTTCAGTCTTGCAATATTGTACATTTTTAGGAATTCTCCCATTTCTTCTAGGTTATCCATTTTATTGGTGTATAATCATTTATAGTAATCTATTATGATCTTTTGTATTTCTGTGGTATTGGCTGTAACTTTTCCTCTTTCATTTGATTTTATTGATTTGGACCGTGTTTTTATTTTGATGAGTCTGGCTAAAGGTTTATCAATTTTGTTTATGTTTTCAAAGAATCAGCTCTTAGTTTCATTGATCTTTTCTATTTTCTTTTAGTCTCTATTTCATTTATTTCTGCTCTAATCTTTATGATTTCTTTCCTTCTATTAACTTTGGGTTTTGTGTGTTACTATTTTTCTAATTCCTTTAGATATAAGGTTGGGTTCTTTGAAATTTTTGTTTGTTTGTTTCCTGGGGTAGGCTTGTATTGCTATTAACTTCCCTCTTAGAACTGCTTTTGCTGTATCCCATAGATTTTAGATTGTTGGGGTTTTTTTTGTTTTCATATGTCTCCAGGTACTTGATTTCTTCCATGATCCATTAGTCATTTTGTAGCATATTACTTAGCTCCATGTGGTTTTGTTTGTTTGGGTTTTTTGGCATTTTTTTTTTTGTCTTGTAGTTGATTTCTAATCTTATAATGTTGTGGTTGGAAAAGACGCTTGATAGGATTTCAATTTTTTTTTTTTTTTAATTTACTGAGACTTGTTTTGTGATCTAGCATATCATCTATCCTGGAGAATTTCCATGTGCACTTGAAGAGAATGTGTATTCTGCAGCTTTTGGATGGAATATTATCTATATCTATATACACAGGTAAATACATAGGTATATAGATGTAGATATATATATCTATGAAGTCCCTTTGGTCTAATGTATCTTTTAAGGCCAGGGCTTTCTTGCTACTTTTGTCTGGATGATCAGTCCTTTGATGTAAGTGGGGTGTTAACATTCCCTACTATTATTGTGTTACTGTCAATTTCTCCCTTTATGTCCATTAATATTTGCTTTATGTGTTTAAGTGCTCCTATGTTGGGTGCACATATAGTTATAATTGCTGTATCTTCTTTTTGGACTGATCCCTTGATCATAATGTAATGTCTTCTTTGTCTCTTGTTACAGTCTTTGTTTTAAAGCCTATTTTGTCTGATATGTACTGACATTCTTATGATTAATATGTCTGGGTTATTTTTATAATTTCATGAGATCAAATTGAAACTTTCAGTGAGATGAAAAGAAAAGGAATGACCTCCAGTCAAAAGCATTAGAGGTAAGTTGGTGGGGTTTTTTATTTTTTGGTTTTTTGTTTTTTTTGGAGGTTGGTCTGAGGAGTACACATATAAACTAGATTTTTAAAAAAATGTATTGACTCTATTCTTACTTTTCAGTTGGACTTTCTTCAAAACTAATGGGCAAAGGGCACAACCATTTCACAAGAATAGAACGATCCTAAAAGTCCTCCTTTAACAGTGATTTTTACTAAGAGCCAAACAATGCTATGACACAAAGTAAGCTCTATAAACAAAAACAGCTAAATGCTGTTATCTGGAAAAAAGAGAACATACTTCAAATAAAACATGAAATATAGACACTGTGTTATGGAAATAGGTTTACTGTCAAATAGGCAATTAAGAACTAAAGTATAGTGAGCCAAAGACACATTCATTTTCTAAAGCTGGGATGAATAACAAGTGGACTTTTTTCATTTCTTTTCTCTTTCTTACAAATAAAACAGGAATAGAATTATTTCACATACGGTGGAGTACATAGTTTCAGATAATGATGACACATCTTTATTGCTCAATCTGTTACTAAAAAAATTAAACCTGTTTTTGCATTTGTAGACAGTTAGTTTGGCTGCACATGTTAATAGCCTCTAACTGTGTTACTTTACCATTTAGAGCTATGTGAGTGCGAAAGTAATCCTCAAAGTAAACCACAGGTACTCCATGTAAACATTACATTATCCTCAAGTGGAATGAACCAACCCAATAAATAAAAGCCCTGGCAGTAACTCCTACCTTCTACAATTGAAAACTAATTATTGGTTGAAAATAAACAGTGTAGTAATTTCATTCATTACCTGCAGCAAAGACCTACAAAGCTTATGTATTTGAGAACCTGTTGTGTTTTGGTTAATGGACATTAATTTTTTTCAACCATAGCTCTTGACCATTTTACAAAGACAATTACAGCATAGGCAGAGGAAGGTTTGTGTGAATAAATCCAGTTGGCTAAAGTGTGCACCACAGGAAACTATCACTTGCCCAAGGGCTCTAGGACATTGGTGACAAAATTAGTAAAGAAAAATAAGTTTTCTATTGCTGAGGCATTTGCTGCAAATGTAACCTTTAATCTGTTTTATTAAATGGAAACTAAAGGCACCAGTAATGTGGCTGGCTAGAAAATACTCTAATGGCTAATATTTATTAATGCATCTGTAGTATTTATCGAGAGATATTAGACATACTGCACATAAATCCTCTTATTTAATGTTCACAACGGTCATGAGGTAGGCATTGTTCATCTTGGATGTGTTAGGTTCATTTTTATGAAATTAATTCATGAACAATTAGTAATAAAGTTAGCTGTGAGGCAAGGTGGAGATTCTTTCTTCTATCAAATCAATATAAAAGGTTACAAGAACATTTATACACACACACACACACACACACACACTAATTCACTACAGGGAACTTAAACCAGTAAGTAATCATATATGTTGTTTCCAAGAGAGATGAAGAAATCGAGGCGAAGTAAAAACTTAGAGTAGTATAAGAAAGTTTCTATAAATCTACTATACAAAGAAGTATTGTGTATAATGGTTAGAGCTGGGTCACAAATTCAACTCTAAGCAGAGATCAAAGGGAAGAGAGAAAACAAGATTCAGTGTCCCTAATATAAAACACCAATGGATAGAATAAGTTCATTTTTCCCTGCCAGTATTAAGGTTTGAGAAAAATTTCTCCCATGGAGCCTCCTAAAAGTGATTCTCCTTAATGAACTTGAAAAGTCCTTTAACAGCACACCTAGAGCAAATGCTGCAAATCCAGAGTCGTATTCTAAAGTGTAGCTCAGTGAAACAATTCTACCAGGGGACCAAACAATGACAAGAGTACTGAAGTCTCTGATGGTCTTATTTGAACCAGGAACAAATTTAGAACATAAGGAAGATAGTGTGAACTATAAAGGGTTTAGGTTTAATAGTTTTTAAAACTGTGTTTCCAGAATCTGGGCCTCTGCCAAAGATGCCAGAGAAAGGATGAAAGGGTGTGTGTGTGGGGAGTTTGGGATTCCATTCCTGCTTTACACAGAGCAGCTCCTTGCTTATCAGTTTCATTATTGGGCTTTATTATTATTTTAAGAGGATTCATTGAAGAAGAAAACTATGAAGTGAGTTTATTGCAGCATTAATTATAGGAGTGAAAGAATTACAACATAAGATCACAAAAATACAGTAATGACTAATCAGTAACACAAATTTAGTTCTAAAAGAAGTATTGTGCATATGTGTTAAAGTTGGGCCACACATTTCACCTCTGATTTTAACAGAGATCAAAGCAAAGAAAGAAATCAATTACAAGATTCAATGTCAACATGAACCAATACGTTGATGCCCCTGCAGGTGATGATTATGAAGATTAAAGAGAAATATAGAAGATTTTATGTGAAAGAAGGAAATACACAAAGATGAAATTCTGTTGGTGTGATTTTAAGGGGTTTTTCTTTTCCTCTTTAAACATTCCTTTAGAAAAGAGCAATAATTTTGACTACATAAAGTTTTTAAGTTAAAAAACAAATCACTGGATGATAGAAAATTTTGCTGCAAATGCAACTATAAAGGTTTAATATTCTTATTATTAAAATTAGTAATTATTCAGTGACTATAGGGAAAAACATTGCAATTCCAAATTTTCCAATTGTAATAACCTGGAGTTTGACTTGATAAAAATAATAGCAACAACCATTACAAAGTAATTACAGTGCCTCAGGGAACCTTTTAAATTACCTTATATATGTAATATTTAATTCTCATAACAACCCTTATGAAGTAAGTAGTATTTATAGAAGTGGGGAACCTGTATCACAGGAATATGAAGTAACTTGCCCAGATCATCTGGCTAGTAAATGGTGGTTCCAGGAGTCCAACCCCAAGCAGTCTAGCTCGAGAGTTCATGTTCTTAACCAAAACATGAACTGCCTCTCTTAGCAAGTTGCTAAGTTCCTCTCAGCCCTACCACGCTCCATAATACTGTCATGCAACAACAATGCTATCACCTTCCATCAGCATGCTACTCTAGAATTTCCAAAATATTTTCATATGCGTTATCTGTTCCCAGGACACTTCTATAAGCAAGGACACCATCCTTCTGGCTTTGATCTAATATTGCTATAGCACTTCATCTGTTCAATGTTTGCTGCCAATTCCATAGACTTGATTTCTTGGTCTGCAGTCTCATTGGCCACATTCTAGGCCACAGGGTTTGATTATCTCATTTCAAAAAGGATCCTGGGAGTTGTTACATTTCATAAGCTATAGATTGTTACAGAAAGAAGGGAACAATCCCATCTACTATAACATTCTAGTTTACTGGAGCAGTTAGACATAACTAAGCTTATAAAGCTAATGAATGGCAGACACCAGACTAAAATTTATATTTTTCTAAGACATAGCATGTAAATGTAAAAGTGTTAACAATATCAATCAGACACTAATATTAAATCTAATGTGAAAAATAAAGAACTAAAAATGTTCAAACTATGATTTTAAATGATCATTTTCTTACAGAAAAAAATTACACATATATAGCTCGCAGAATGAGGCCAGAAACTCAGGCTTCTAAGCAAGGCTATGATATGCTACGGACAATCACACCTGAGAGAAATACAAGAGGCATCAAAAGCCTTTGTGTCCATCAAGGTTGAGTTTTCCCACATAAAGAAAACAAATTACCTTATGCCTATATTTTTTAGACTTCAGCATTGTTAGTCTATTTTACAGTTGAGACACCAGGGAACTGAATAACAAGAAAGTGATAGGTCACAGTGACAGATTCAAAATTTAAAATTCTTTCTAAAAAAAAGCTAAACCCAACTAATACCCAATAATTTGCTTTAATAATAACTAAAAATTGCTTTCTTGTAAAAGTATCTTAAAATTCACAGGACAAAGGAAATTTTTGAACAGAAGAAAGGTAAAGAGAATACAGAAAAAAACAGTTCATGTGACTTCCCTTGAAGGTGTAAAAAGGGTCAATTATAATCTTTTCTTGGTACTCAATTCAGGAATTAATTTTGCAGTTGTTGATTTTTTATTATCACAAAATTTGAACTTTGAAAAATCATTATACTATATTACACTAATTATTTAGATTAAATGTGGCTCACCTCTTGGGGATTAAAATTAGCAAAATGATCTCAACTCCTCAGATGAAAAAGAGTATTATCAAAACAATCAGCAAGAAATTTGTTTTTGCTTGTTTTTAATTGGGCAAATGTTTACTTTAGAAAAAAATAAAGAAAATAGAGACACTTTGAAGAAAATATAAAATTGACTATAATCTCATCAAGAAATAATAAATACAATTATACTGTTTGTAAAACACTCACCATGTACTATTATGCTAAAGTATTTTTTATATGTTGACTCATTTAATTCTCATAACAAAGCTTTGAAGCACAGACTCAAATTTTACAGCCTCCATTTCACAGAAGAGAAACTGAGTCGCAGAAAAATTAAAATGACTTGCTCCAAATTACAGAGCTACTAAGTGGCAGTCAGGCTTCAAGCTCAGACATTTTGGTTTTAGGTTAGTGATTGCTACCCACTATTTTCTATTGCTGGAAACTGGTTTCTACACCACATAGATCATAAACGTTAAGGAAGTAAATGGCTTCATGGAATGTAGACTCACGTGTAAAATATTGTACAAGCTGTGCAAGGGACAAATTTCAGGCAGACTTATAACCTGAAAATACCTTCTTTGTACTTTAACATTTTCATTTCATAACACTGTCTACCAAATTAACCAGCTATCAGAAAAAAAAAAAAATTCAAAATGAATTTTACTGTATGAGGAAAAGTATGTCCTGAAAATGAGTTCGGGAGAAAGTATAATGATACCATTATGGTTGGATTTGATATTGAATTGTCTTACTTCCATCAATTCAATACGTACTTCCACACTCAAAGGAGTTTGATCAATACTGATTAAAATTCAAGTTGAACAAAATAGGAGTTTTATGTAATTTATTATACACACGCTCATATCCTAAGACAAAATCAGTGGAGATCTAGCTACAAAATTAACGAGTTCATTTTTGAAGCTGACACATGGGAACTTTATCAGAATAAGAGGTAGCTTTATTTTACTCACCTTGCTCACTACTGTCACTTTAGTACTTTAGTAGAGCTACCAGTGAAACTTTTTTTTTTTTTTACTTCAGATATGTCAATTCAATCTTTACCACAAAGTGATTCAAGTAGGAAACACTAGATGTGAACAAATTTCAAAGTTAAAAATGCACTTCGAACACATCTTGATTTCTAGATTTGAAGACAGTGTTTCAATATTTAATAGAAACTATTAAATAGCTCTTTTATGGATAATACATATAGGGTAATTCTATCAAGCCATAATTAAAGACAACTATTTCTAAAATCACTACACAGCAACATGTTCAGTTCACATTCTGTATTTTCAATTACAGATGATCACTCAATCCTCCCCCCCCCCCCCACCCCATGTACATATAAGATCAAGTGTTTGCATTATTAGGGGACAGAAAACTGGAGATTCATAGTCCTGCTTTTATAGTATTTAACAACAAGAGGTAGTCCTGGAGATCATCTAGCTGTGGCAGAGGCAGGCTTGCTGTTTATGTGACCCAGTTCTGCATCCTCCTGGGTATGCAGACCACAGTCACGGTCATTGCATGTGACTGAATTCTAACCAGAGGATTGCAAGTGATTATGATAAGCTCACGTTCAAGGTCTGGCCCATAAAAAATCCCCCACACATAACTTTCTATGCTTTCCTTCCATACCAGCTGAGTGGAATGAAGACGACACCTTGTCAGTTACACTCTGGAGCTGGATTCTACAGCCCACAAAAGCCCATTCTTAAATATTCGATGACATTTTTGAGCCAGTTGTTAAATTGTTGGCAGTTTGAAATTTACCATGGTGAGAATATTTACACCAAAGCAATCAGTAAATGCTACACATTAGGGCTGGCTTTTTTCTTCTTCTTCTTCTTCTTCTTCTTTTGTGGAGACATCGTTTACTAGCATATGACTGCCATTAGAATGGTTTTGTAATCCACAGGTGGAAGATGACACAGCCACAATCTAAAAGGAACTTAGCCTCTTGTTCACTACTGGAAAAAAAGCCACCTGACCAGAAATACCTGTATTAGACTGTTGTAAGAGTGAGAAACAGGGTGCCCAGATTTGCTGTGGACAGTCTCTGTGCCCACTTTCCCAGTCTAATTAATAGCATCCCCTTTCACTCACACAAGTGTCTTAATTTGAATAATAGTCACTCCAGCAAGATAAAAACTTTAAAAATTTTCTTGAATTAAGCCACTGAAAATTTGACGCTTATCTGTCACAGTCTTTGTAATTAATATCTTAACTAATACAATAGTTTAATCCCTTTGTTGTACAATAAAGACACTGATATTTGATCTTCATAGTAATCTTATGAAGAAAAGTAGTTATCTGATATACATGGACACTTTCACATATTTGTAAAATAAGGCAGACAGAGTAAACTTGCCAAATTTGATAGAGGCAGAAGATTATAGATTCTCTTGACTTGGAATCTAGGGCTATTGACAATAGCTATCTCTAAATTCCCAATAGTTTTTTGAACATAATGTGTGACTTAGATACCATGATACATTTCTATTTAGGAAACTATTTCCATTTGTACTTTCTCAGCACATAGCAATTATAGAGAGGATAAGATGGTCCAGATGCATCCTGGGTGACCATATAAAATTTGTTTAATGGAGTTGCTATATCTCCTGGGGGCATTTTGTTTCTCAGTCATTTTGTTTTTCCTGCTTCAAAATGTTAACAAATTAAAATCATTTGGTTTGACATGAAATCCAACATCCCAAAGTTTTTTGCCTCTGGCAAGTATAATATAGAAAGGCCTATGACTAGAATAAACAGTGCTGTATCTAAAATCAATCCGAATTATAGTTAAATTGACTTTGGGCATGCAAACTCATGCCTGGATATAAACATAAAACCTACACCAGTGACCTTTCGTAAAAGCCTCTGGATGCGAGAGGCTGGTTGAACACTGGTTAAACAACAGAGTTTCTGTTGTCCATCTTAGTTTCTGGATTATTTCCACTGATTGGTTATGTCCAAACTCCTATGCCTTAATGTCATTATCTTACAGCCATTCAGTCAAAATCCTCAACAATCTGTTACCATTCTAAATTTTTAAATTTTAATTAACATTTAAACCAAATGTGTGCTTTTCATGTTATGTAATTTGGTCCTCATAGGAAACATATGAAACAGATGTGGTTAGTATCACCATTAAGGAAACTGAGGTTCAGCAAAGGTAAGTAAAATATCTACAATCTTTTTTACGCTCTTGGTTATTACCATTATTAAAATGTACTGATAAATTATATCTTCAATTTAGAAAACAACAGAAACCCTAACTTCAAAACTTCTCTGAAAACAGAGAAGCAAAACTCTTATTTTTTTTTAATGAGACCTCAGAAATTTAGGTCCTAGACAAGAATATTAGAAATAAACCTCACTGATGAATATAAATGCAAAAATTCTAAATAACATATTAGCAATCTAAATCTAACAATGTCTGATATGTCCTTAAACACAGTAAGGATTATTTCAGAAATATAAGAATTGTTTAATTTCAGAGTATTTAATAATATAATCTGTTTAAGCACATTAATGGAAGATAAAAAAACCATGATCATATCAGTAGTTTCAAAAAAATTTTGATAAAAAATTTTTATTTTGATTTTATTATCATTCAAATTAAGACACTCCTGTGGGTGAAAGGGGGTGCTATTAATTAGACTGGGGAAGTGGGAACAAATACTGTCCAAAGCAAACCATGGCACCCTATTTCTCACTGGCATAACAATCTAATACAGGTCACAAAATGATGACAGAAACATTATTATGAACTATACAAACAACCAAAAACCTATCAAATAACAAATAATTCTTAGCAAACCAGAATAGTAGAGGATTTACCCAGCATTATGAAAGATGTTTACCCCAAAACTCTAGCATATAATATAGTATTTCACACCCCCAACATTATAAGTCAGATAACAAGAATCAGAGAGTATGTGGAAAAATCAGAATTCTCAAACACTGACAATAAAATCACTTTGGAAAGCAGTTTACCAATGTCTAATGTACTTCAAAATATACTTATACTAGGATCCACCAATATTAGTTCTAGATATGTATTTGACAATCCGTCATATGGGCCCAAGGATGTAAAGGATATATACATGATTTCTAATAAAAAATACTGGGGGGGGGGGGGTGAAAATCCAAAGGTGGTGGAGAGGTATATTATGATATATTCTTATAATATATTACTATTCAATAAGTTATTTTGATTATAGTTATCTACAAGAATAAATCTCTAATACATACATTTAAGTGAAAAGATTAAGTTCCGTTCCTCCAAAAATCAAGCTACTGAAAGACATTCACAGTATAATGAAATATTATATAAAATATAAAAACAATGTGGACACAAAACATACAGTCAAAACATTAAAAACTGGACCAAAAATATATAAACCAACTTCAAAGTAGTAACTACTTAGTAGAGATATCCTTGGCATCTCATAAGATAGAGATAGGGACGTCAGGAGAATGTTTTGGAGAAGATAATATACCTTCCTTATTCAAAGAGGAGTTAATTAGACACAAGGTTGGTACGGACATGTCCGTGGAGAGAGTATCCCAGGTGAATGGAAAAGAATAAGAAAGATCTCAGAGACATAAACCATACAATATTCTCAGGAAATTCAAAGAAAGTCAATGAAAGGAAAGTAGGAAAGAACAGAAAGTACCAGCTCTGAGAGCTGGCTAAAGCAGAGTTCCTTTTTTACCCCCCAGTTCTATTGAGGTATAACTGACAAAACACATTGTGTAAATTTAAGGTGTACAATGTGATGACTTGATATACCTATGTATTGTGAAGTGATTACCACAGTAAATTTAAGTAGCAAGTTTCTGAAAAAACAATAGTAACTACTATTAGGGACGGAGGCATTGGAGGATCTAAATCTACTTGTGATGTTTTATATTATCTAAAAAAAAAAAAATCTGAAGTGAAAGTTACAAAATAACAGTATTAATTCTTGATAGAGAATTTTTACATAAAATAATAAAATAAATTTTGTGCTATGAGTGACCATAAGCATTAGCTAAGTCCCTTGTTTTTAAGATATGGTGAAGACAATCGAGATAGTCGATGGACTGTAAGATCAGAGACACAGATAATAGCAGAACTAGAGAAAGGAATCCATGTTTCCTGACTCCAGTTCAGTGTTCTTCCCATGGATTACACTGACTTTAATCAGAAAGATTGTGTGTGGTATTTTCATTTAACAAAAATATTTTTACATCTACTCATATTTTATTTTTCCTTCTGATAAAGTTTCCTGACATATCTCTTCTTCATTTGTTTCATTCTTCCCTATAATAAGTTTTTTGCACGTCTGGCTTTCCCACTGTGAGAGTTTCTAGTTGTCAGAGGCATATCTTGGTCATCTTTTTATTTCCATTCATCATAGTGTCTTGTGCACAAAAAACATTTAATGTGTGCTTTACGAATTGAATGCACTGGTTTATTCTTTCAAAAATTTGAGCAAATATGTTTTAAATATTTGTTTTATGTCATGCACTGTGGCATGCACTGGACTAACTGTCATCATAAAATAGATGAAGATTTTAATATTAAACTGAACATAGGCTCTAAAGAGTTAAATGTTCTTCTGTTGACATGCATCTTGAAGTTTCTGTGACTATCTCTAACCCATTTTGATAGGAATAATTTTAAACACATGAGAGCAGTAGATAATGCTGGGCTTTTTAGTTAGAGTGACGAGCTAAATCTAAAGAGAAGCCAAGTATTCACATGATTACCCCTCAAATAATCAATTTATTTTTGCTGATTTTACAGCATGAAAGAGTTCAGAGCAGCAGAGAAAAACTGATCGATACTAATAAAGATGTTAAAAAAAATAAAAAGAATGATGTATAAACTCCACAAATAAAAAAAATTAAAAAAAAAAGAAATCCTTCATGCCTTTTCTTCCAACAGCTCCTTTAAAAATAGTTATAAGGTATATAAAAATAAGATACCAACAGCACTTAAACACCTACATTAAGTTTTTTTTTTCCATGAGACTTTTCTGGGTAAGAAGAAGTAAGCACATTTCATCCTGTCTCTCCCATGAAATACAGTTATGAAAACTGGACAGAATGCACAGAACAGCTATTTAAGATATGTGGAATTAAATAGTAGTACAATGGGAAGAAAATTAGAATTCGAAGTACTATCAAACTATTGGTTAGTGTCTTTTTTTTTTCTTTAATATCCATGATCTCAACTGAACACACCCCAAAAAGACAGAAAAAGCTCCAGAAGTTCTCTACTTCTGGCTCAAACAGAGACAAAGTACCTCTTAATGGTCAAAACAAATGAGTGAAACACCTCCATTTTTCTTTTCTTTTTCTCCATTCTCACACTCCAGCCCCAGACCAATCTGGCAATGGTGGCACCAACAGTGGCAGAAACAGGAGCCTATGGAGGCTAAAATTCTGAGCAAGCGTGACCTTCCTTTATAGGAAAAGCTGTCTTCCAAAGAGAATGGGACAAAACTCCATTGCCTGTTGGAGGCAATATCTCTGTCTCAGGTGCAGAGACAACCATGGGAAATGTGTGGCATATGAGGGTAAATAAACTTCCAGCTTTCTGGCTGGAGCACAGAAAAGCAGAGGCTCAAAGAATCATAAAGTATGAGGAGGAAGAAAAAGAGAAAGGGGTTCATGAAAGTGACTCCATAGCACTGTTTATAAATTTTCAGCCGTACTCCCAAGCTGAACATGCACGGATCATATCTTAAAAACACTCCATAATCTTTGAGAACTGAACAATTGGGACAGATCACCACCACCACAGGTCCCAGACTAGCCACTGAGTGGTCCACTCATGGAACAGATATACTTAACATTGCAAAACCTTTGAAAGTAGAACTGACATTGAAACCACACCACACAAAAGAATAGTCAAAATCTGTGGCCTGAACCTAAATAGGTCAAGTGCCTGCTGAAAGATAACAATAAATTTAAAGGTAATATTCCCTGTAGGATTTAAATAAGACCTAGAGTTTCATAAAACAATATCCAAAATGTTCAGGAGACAACCTAAAATTACTTGGCAAACAAATAATAGATGGCAACACTAAGAATACACAGATGCTGGAATTATCTGAAGAATTTAAAGTAGCTATTACAGATATGCTTCAATATTTTAGAGTGAATGCTCTTCAAACAAAATTATAGAAATCTCAGCAAAGAAAGAAACTATAAAGAAGAATCAAAAAATTTTAAGAACTGCAAAAAATAAATATTGAATTTTTTTAATGGTCAAGTGCAATAGCAATAATTGAGATGTAGAGAAAAGAGTTTGTGAACTAGAAGATAGGTCAATAAAAATTATTCATTAAGAACAAATGAAAGGAAACCAATCAAAAAGAATGATCCTGTGAAACAGTAACAGAAAGCCTACTATCCATATCATTGTAGTCTAAGATAGAAAGAAAAAACGTGCAGTGCAGGAAAAAAATTTGAAGAAATAATGAGTGAAAACTTCACAATTCAGTGAAAGATGTGAACCTACTGATTTAAGTAGAATGAATCCCAAAATGGATAAATGCAAAGTAATCCATACACAAACACATAATACAACTGCTGAAAACTAAAGACAAAGGAAAAAAAATCATGAAGGCAATTTTTTCTTAAAATGACATATTATCTAGAGGGGAACAATGATTCAAATGGCTTTGGATTTCTTGTAAGAAACTATACAGCCAAAAGGAAAAGGAACAGTATTTTTGAAGTGCTAAAAGAAAAGAACTATCAACCAAGAATTCCATATCCAGCAAAAATATTTACAGAGATAAAAGTAAAATAAAGACATTCTCAGATGAAAGAAACTTAGAGAATTCACTGTCAGTATACTCTCTAAAAGAATTGCTAAAGGTAATTTTTCAAACAATTGAATGATAGCAGAAGGAAACTGGGAACATCAAGAATGAAGGAGGAACAGAAGAAACAGTTAACATTTGCTAAACAGAATTGAATATTCTTATTTTAGGTTTTACAAACTGTGTTTGCTGGTTAAAAGCAACATGTATAACATTGTCTAATAAGATTTTCAAGATATAAAAGATAACTGCAATATAGAAGAACGATAGTTAAGGGACACAAAAAGTAGAAGTTTTCTACATTGCACGTTAAATGACAAAATATTGGTCAAACAGGCCGAAATTTTAATATGTGGTAATTTCCAGAATAAAACACTAAAAATACAAAGAGAAATAGTAAAAAAAACAAAAATTCTAGATGCAAGCTAAAATTGAATATTAAAATGTATCCAAATAAATAAAAAGAAGGCAGAAAGGGGGAAAACAAAAGAACTGAAAAGAGATTAAACAAACAAAAAACAAATTAAAAATGGAAGACTTTGAAATATGCCAACAATTATATTAAATATAATTTGGAATATCATTTAAATATAGAGATTGTCATAATCAATTTTAAAATGACCAAAAGGAAAACTTTCACATAGTGACTATATGAAAGTTAGATAAGTAGACTTCAGAGCAAAGAAAATGACCAGGGATAAAAATGGACATAATATCATGATAAAAGTCAATTCACAAAAGAGACAAATTTTTAAACGTGTATGCAAACAACAACAGTTTCAAAATACATGCTATAAAAACTGACAGAACTGAAAGGAGGAATGATAAATTCATGATTGTCGAAGATTTCAATATTTCTCTCCCAGTAATCAAGAGAAATAGTAGGAAAATATCAGTAAAGGCA
This sequence comes from Eschrichtius robustus, assembly GCF_028021215.1. NCBI lineage: Eukaryota > Metazoa > Chordata > Mammalia > Artiodactyla > Eschrichtiidae > Eschrichtius > Eschrichtius robustus. The sequence continues at coordinate 41,733,062 of NC_090838.1, forward strand.
CAGAAGAACTGAACAGTACTATGAATCAATTGGGTCTGACTGATATTTATATAACATTCTGTACAAAGGCAGAATATACATTCTTTTTAAGTGACGATAGAAAAGTTACCTAGATAGATAATAATCTTGGTCAAAAAACAGTCTTACTAAATTTATAATTTAAATCATACAAAGTATTTTCTCTGGCCATAGTTGATTTAGATTGGAAATAAAAATACAAAGATAAAAGGGAAATACACAAAAATATGAAAATTAAACTACACACTTTTAAATAACCCATGGGTCAAGGAAGTTTCAAGGGAAGTGATAACATACTTTGAACTGAGTAAAAATGAATATACAACTTATCAAATTTATGGGCTGCAGCTAAAGCAATGCTAGGGAAAAAAGTATACATAAAATTCTTATAGTAGAAAGGAAGTCTCATGTCAGTAATATAAGATTCTATGTTTAAAAGAACAGCAAAACATACCCAAAGTAGGCAGAAGAAAGAAAATAAAGATAAGAGCAAAACTCAATAAACAAAGAAAATCAATGGACTCAAGGCTGGTTATTTGAAAATATCAATAAAATTGATAAATCTATAGCAATATTGATGAAGAAAAAGGAAGACAAAAATTATCAGCATCAGAAATGAAAGATGGGATACCAATACACGTCCTGCAGACATTAGACAGTTAATAGGGAATACTACCATCAATTCTTTGCATGTAAATTCAACAACATAGAATAGACCAACTAATTCATCAAAAGCCACAAATTCCAAAACTCACACATGAAACAGGTAACAAACAGTATTTCAACTGTTAAAGAGATTGAATTTGTAGTTTAAAATCTTCTGAAAAAGAAATCTCCAGGCCCAGATGGTCTTACTGGTAAATTCGGCCAAACATTTAAAAAATTCACACCAGTTCTACACAACCTCTTTCATAAAATAGAAGAGGGAACACCATATGAGATCTGGACTTCTCTGATTCTAAAACTAGACAAAGACAATAAAAAAAAATCCTACAACACATTATTTCACAATATAGAGAAACTCTTCAAAAAGTTCTGCAAAACGAACCTCTTCAAAAATTATCAGCAAATAAAGGAACTTCTCTAAGAGAAAAAGAAAAGGCCACTACTAGAAACAAGAAAAGTACAAATGGAAAAGCTTACCAGTAAAGGCAAACATGAAGTAAAGGTAGGAAATCATCTGCACACAAATATGATGTCAAAACCAGCAATTGTGAAGAGAGCACAAATGCAGGATATTGGAAAGGCATTTGAAATTAAAAGACCAGCAACTTACAACAATCTTGTTCACATATAGACGGCTATATCAAAACCTCATGGTAACCACAAACCAAAAATCTGCAACAGATATAAACAAAAAGAAAAAGGAATTGAAACACAACACTAAAGTTAGTCATCATATCACAAGAGAAAAGAACAAAAGAGGAAGGGAAGAAAAAAGACCTACAAAAACAAATCCAAAACAATTAAGAAAATGGCAATAGCAACATACATATCGATAATTATCTTAAATGTAAATGGATTAAATGTTTCAACCAAAAGATATAGACTGACTGAGCAGATACACAAACAAGACCCATACATATGCTGTCTACAAGAGACCCACTTCAGATCTAGGGACACATACAGACTGAAAGTGAGGGGATTCAAAAAGGTATTCCATGCAAATGAAAATCAAAAGAAAGCTGCAATAGCAATACTCATATTAGACAAAAATGAACTTTAAGATAAAGACTGTTATAAGAGACAAAGAAGGACACTACATAATGATCAAGGGATCAATCCAAGAAGAAGATATAACAATTGTAAATATATATGCACCCAACATAGGAGCACCCCAATATATAAGGCAAATACTAACAGCCATAAAAGGAGAAATTGACGGTAACACAATAATAATGGGGGACTTTAACACCCCATTTTCATCAGTGGACAGATCATCCAGACAGAAGATCAATAAGGAAACACAGGCCTTAAATGACACAGTAGACCAGGTGGACTTAATTGATATTTATAGAGTATTCCATCCAAAAGCAGCCAAACACACATTCTTCTCAAGTGCACGTGGAACTTTCTCCAGGATTGATCACACGTTGGGCCACAAAGTGAGCCTCGGTAAATTTAAGAAAATTAAAATCATATCAAGCGTCTTTTCTGATCACAATGTTATGAGATTAGAAATCGATTACAGGGGGAAAAAAACTGTAAAAAACACAAACACGTGGAGACTAAACAATATGCAACAAACAACCAATGGATCACTGAAGAAGTCAGAGAAGATCAAAAAATTTCCTAGAGAAAAATGACAATGAAAGCACTACAATCCAAAACCTATGGGACGTGACAAAAGCAGTTCTGAGAGAGAAGTTTATAGCAATACAATCTTGCCTCAGCAAACAAGAAAAATCACAAATAAACAACCTAAACTTACACCTAAAGGAATTAGAGAAAGAAGAACAAACAAAACCCAAAGTTAGCAGAAGGAAAGAAATCATAGATCAGAGCAGAAATCGGTGAAATAGAGATGAAGAAAACAATAGCAAAGACCAACGAAACTAAAAGCTGGTTTTTTGAAAAGATAAACAAAATTGAAAACCTTTAGGCAGACTCATCAAGAAAAAAAGGGAGAAGATTCAAATCAATAAATGAAAAAGGAGACGTTACAGCAGACACCACAGAAATACAAAGTATCATAAGAGACTACTATAAGCAACTATATGCCAAAAAAACAGACAACCTGGAAGAAATGTACAAATTCTTCTTAGAATTCTTAGAAGTACAACCTTCTAAGACTGAACCAGGAAGAAATAGAAAATATGAACAGAGCAATCACAAGTACTGAATTTGAAACTGTGATTTAAAAACTCCCAACAAACAAAAGCCCAGGACCAGATGGCTTCACAGGTGAATTCTATCAAACATTTAGAGAAGAGTCAACACCTATCCTTCTGAAACTATTCCAAAAAATTGCAGAGGAATACTCCCAAACTCATTCTATGAGACTACCATTACTCTGATACCAAAACCAGACAAAGATACCACAGAAAAAGAAAATTACAGGCCAATATCACTGATGAATATAGATGCAAAAATCCTCAACAAAATACTAGCGATCCAAATCCAACAACACATTAAAAGGATCATACACAGTGATCAAGGGGGATTTATCTCAGGGATGCAAGATTTTTCAGTATCTGCATATCAATCAGTGTGATACACCACATCAACAAATTGAAGCATAAAAACCATAGATCATCTCAACAGATAACAGAGAAAGCTTCTGAAAATGTTCAACACCATGTATGATAAAAAATCTCCAGGAAGTGGGAACATACCTCAACGTAATAAAGGCCATCTACAACAAACCTTAGCTAACATCATACTCAATGGTGAAAAGCTTCAAGCATTTCCTCTGAGATCAGGAACAAAACAAGGATGTCCAATTCCACCACTTTTATTCAATATAGTTTTGGAAGTCTTAGCCATGGCAATCAGAGAAGAAATAAAAGGAATTCAACTTGGAAAAGAAGTAAAACTATCCCTGTTTGCAGATGACATGATACTGTACATAGAAAATACCAAAGATGCTACCAGAAAACTATTAGACCTCGTCAGTGATTAAGTTGCAGGATACAAAATTAATACACAGAAATCTTTTGCATTTCTATACACTAACAATGAAAGATCAGAAAGAGAAATTAAAGAAACAATCCCATTTAGCATCACATCAAAAAGAAAAAAATACCTAGGAATAAACCTACCTAAGGAGACAAAATACCTGTACTCTGAAAACTATAAGACCCTGATGAAAGAAATTGAAGATGACACAAACAGATGGAAAGATATACCCTGTTCTTGGATTGGAAGAATCAATATTGCCAAAATGACTATACTACCCATGGCAATCTACAGGTTCAATGCAATCCCTATCAAATTACCAATGGCATTTTTCACAGAACTAGAACAAATAATCTTAAAATTTGTATAGAGACACAAAAGACTCCAAATAGCCAAAGCAATCTTGGGAAAGAAAAACAGAGCTGGAGGAATCAGGCTCCCTGACTTCAGACTATAGTACAAAGCTACAGTCATTAAAACAGTATGGTACTGGCACAGAAACAGAAATACAGATCAATGGAACAGGACAGAAAGTCCAGAAATAAACCCACAAACCTATGGTCAATTAATCTATGACAAAGGAGGCAAGACTATACAATAGAGAAAAGATAGTCTCTTCATTAAATGGTGCTGGGAAAACTGGACAGCTATATGTGAAAAAAAAATGAAATTGGAACATTCTTTAACACCATACACAAAAATAAATTCAACATGGATTAAAGACCTAAGTGTTAGAACTGGATACTATAAAACTCTTAGAGGAAAACATAGGCAGAACACTCTTTGACATAAATCACAGCAATATCTTTTCTGATCCACCTCCTAGAGTAATGGAAATAAAAGCAAAAATTAAAAAATGGGACCTAATTAAACTCAAAAGCTTTTGCATAGCAAAGGAAACCATAAATAAAACAAAGAGACAACCCACAGAATGGGAGAAAATGTTTGCAAAAATTTCAACCGACAAGGGATTAGCCTCCAAAATTTATAAACAGCTCATGTGGCTCAATATCAAAAAAACAACACAATCCAAAAATGGGCAGAAGATCTAAATAGACATTTCTCCAAAGAAGACATCCAGATGGCCAAGAGGCACAAGAAAAGATGCTCACCATCGCTAATTACTAGAGAAATACAAATCAAAACTACAATGAGGTATCACCTCACACAGGTCAGAATGGACATCATCAAAAAAGTCTACAAACAATAAATGCTGGAGAGGGTATGCAGAAAAGGGAACCCTCCTACACGGTTGCTGGGAATGTAAATTGGTGCCGCCACTATAGAAAACGGTATGGAAGTTCCTAAAAAACTAAAAATAGAGCTAACATATGATCCAGCAATTCCACTCCTGGACATATATCTGGAAAAGATGAAAACTCTAATTCAAAAAGATATATGCATCCCAATGTTCATAATGGCATTATGTACAATAGCCAAGACATGAAAGCAACCTAAGTGTCCAATGTCATATGAATGGATAAAGAAGATGTGGTATATATACACAATGGAATACTACTCAGCATCAACAAAATGAAATAATGCCATTTGTAGCAACATGGATGGACCTAGAGATTATCATACTAGATGAAGTAAGTCAGACAGAGAAAGACAAATGTTATATGATATCACTTATATGTGAAATCTAAAAATATGATACAAATGTACTTATTTATAAAACAGAAGTAGACTCATAGACATAGAAAACAAACATGGTTACCAAAGGGGAAGGGGGGAGGGATAAATTAGGAGCTTGGGATTAACATATACATACTACTATATATAAAAAAGATAAGCCACAAGTATCTACTGTATAGCACAGGGAAGTATATTCAATATCTTATAATAACCTACAATGGAAAAGGATCTGAAAAAAAAAAAATATATATATATAACAGAATCAGTTTACTGTACATCTGAAACACTGTAAATCAACTACACTTCAATTTTAAAAAAAAGAATAAGCAGCAAGACGGTCTTTTAAAGGCTAGTTTGCTTAAAACCCTTTCACATATATGATAAAGTTTGCTCTTAAAATAGCTCAAGAGTATAAAAACTGCAATATCTCCCATGATCCACATGATCCACAGTTGGTTAGTAACAGAAGAGAATCCAATTCTGGATCACTCCAAGTTCAATTACTTTTCTCTCAAATCATCAAAATGAATCTTACATAGTGGTAGAGAACGTGACCAGGTGATATGATTCCAAGTCCTTTTCATTGCCCAAATTCACCATTTTTTACTGGCTTCTGAAATGTCACTGGCAAGAACTTTCTTCTCTTAACCTAAATCTTTGACTCTATTTGATATGAGTGCCTGCAATGTAAACAACATTTTAAGCCATCATAAGTAATTCACATCTTAGTGACAAGGAAAGATCTGAGACCAATGCCAATGAGAAAATGGATTTTATATATTATTTACGTATTATCTAGTGGGGCATACATTTTAAAAAATTTCTTTTAACACTTTTTTAAAAATTTTTATTTATTTATGGCTGCATTGGGTCTTCATTGCTGTGTGCAGGCTTTCTCTAGTTGCAGCAAGTGGGGGCTACTCTTCATTGCGGTGCATGAGCTTCTCATTGCAGTGGCTTTTCTTTTTGTGGAGCATGGGCTCTAGGCACTCAGGCTTCAGTAGTTGTGGCACATGGGCTCAGTAGTTGTGGCTTGCGGGCTCTAGAGGGCAGGCTCAGTAGTTGTGGCACACGGGCTTAGTTGCTCTGCGGCATGTGGGATCTTCCTGGACCAGCGCTCGAACCCGTGTCCCCTGCATTGGCAGGTGGATTCTTAATCACTGCGCCACCAGGGAAGTCCCAAGTGTGACATACATTTGCATCAGCCTAATCGATGCATTTACTCCTGTAACAAATTTACATGAAAATCTAAGATATAAAGAAAAGACTTCTGATAAGTGTGGAAAATGAGCAAAGGGAGTTAGTTTTATGTTTCAATAATTTAATGTCATCAAATTCTGAAAACCTGATGTATTATCTCTGCAACAGGGTTATAATTACCAGGTTATTAGTTACTCTTATAAATGGAAAATTTTAAATGACAGCTGAAAGTTTAGATGGTATTGATCACTTTTGAGCAATCAAAAGGAAAAGGCCATATGATATGAGTGTAATGGTGACAGACAGTGCTAACTTCCCATTTTTGCCAGGGTTGTTCCCTTTCTTTTCATCTCTATAATCAAGGCTGCAGTTACACAGCTTGGTGTTCATTGGGTTACCCTGAGCATTAAATAACTAAAGTTCTCAATAAAATGCCAGCTATAGGAAATGGTAAAAGTACTAATTTATAATCAGATATTAATATGTCAAAATGCATGTTGTAATAATGAAAAATTACTAAACATAGCAAAGCCAAGGAACTAAAGCGGGAGAGGTAGAACGTTTAAAAATCCTTAAAATAAAAAAAAGGAAAAAAAAAAAAGCCCAGAACTAGTGGCATAAATAGACATCAGATAGTTGATGGTAGATGTAAGTCCTATTACAGCAATTGTATTAAATGTAAAATAACTAAATAGTTGAATTAATAGACAATGATTATCAAACTAGGTTTTTAAAAAGTCCCTCCATCGTACTTTGGAGTTCTGCAGAAGCAGAAACTGTGCTGAGGAACCAACTGCAAGTAGTTTATTAGAAGATGCAGGGAACATGAGTAGGAGAGGAAGATGTGATATAGGGAAGGCAAGGCAGCCTTTAAAGTGGATGCTTTTAAGCCAGCTACAAAAGGACATGATTGGTGCTTAATCCAGTGAGGAAATCCTAGAATGTAGTGCAAAATGCATAACCTTGCCACAGGTCAAGGGAGCTGAAGTATTCATACTCCCACACCTGTCAGTCATTGGCTAAAGACTGCCTCTGGGGAGTGTTAACTCTCAGGTACTTCCTGACACCTGTGTCTATGGACAAAGCGGATGCTGCAGCCTAAGGGTAGCCCTCAAAAAAAGATGCAAGTGCTGGCTGTTGGAAGATAGGCTGGCATGCACAGAAATGGTAGAGTGATCCAAGGGAACATGGATGGAGCACATACAGCATCTGCTATAACAACTACAATACATGCATCTTACCTCTTAGGATACAAAATGGTTGAAAGCAAAAGGTTGAAAAAACCTCTCTCTCAGAGAAACAATGAGAAGGAAGCTGTTGTGGCTATATAGCTGTATTAATATCAGATAAAATAGAATTTAAAGCAAGAAGAACTACCAGAGAAAAGAAGACTATTTCATAACAATAAAAAAAAAGCCTACTGGAGGATACAACAATTCTAAATTTATATGCTTCCAGTTACACAGCTTCACAATATATAAAGTAATTTAGGACAACAGGAGAAAATATACAAATCACTGCCAGAGGTTTTAACAACTCTTTTAGCAGCTAATAGAACCAACAGATAAAAAACACAGAATATTTGAATAATATAATTAATAAATTTGAGGTAAGTGACACACATATAACATGACACCAAATAACTACAGAGTCTATAATCTTTTCATGTAGAAACAAAATACATTTAAAAATTCTTTACATGGCTGGCCTTAAAGAAAGTCTCATTAAATCTCAAAAGTCATATACAGTATGTTCGCTGAACACAGTGGAATTAATTTAAAAACTAATAAAAATAACTAGAAAAAAACCTTAAATGTTCTAAATATGAATCCCCTTTCAAAAAGTTGATAGATCAAAGAAATCACAATAAAAATTAGAAAATATTTGGCTAAAATAGTCATAAAAATATGGCATATGGAAATATGTGAGAAACAAACTCATGGGAAGTAGTTATAGCCTTAAAAGTATATATTAAAAATGAAGAAATGCTAAAAATCAAGAAGCCATCACAAGGATATAGAAAAGGAATAGCAAATAAAATCTAAAGGAAATAGAAGGAAGGAAATAAAGAGCAGAAATTAATGAAATAAGAAAACACCCAATCAAGAAGACCAGAAAAGGCATTTCCAAAAGCCCATTTGAAGTTGGTGGTTATAAATATAATGTCAGTGTGAATGTATATTTTCCATTAAATCCAGTTTCTCAACTGCAGGTAATGAGCAAATGAAGAGTTGTCTTTACCTAATGTTACTGTTTTTCCAAAAAAGAACTGAAAGATGAGAATGATAAGGAGACAGGAGATGGTATATGAAAGGGAGTTCTGGTACTGAGACCATTATAGCTAAAGCAGGTAAGAATAATATAAAGAAATGGAGGAGGTGGTAAAGGATGTAATTAATATCAATGGATTGAATGAAGATGGTGGTGGGGCTTCAAACTGAGTCATGAATGGAATGGAGTAGTTTTTACTACTGTTTTTTGTGTCATGACTGGGAATACACCAAGTCACAGTGAAAGGGTTTGATGGCTCAGAGAAAAGGTATGAGATTTGGCCAAAAGTACAGAATACTTAGAATTATAAAGAGTTAAATGTTCATAAGGAAATCATCACTTCCATAATCACTGTAACTTCAGCCATGAATTGTACAAGGTAAAAATCTCAGATAACATTGAAAAAGAATATATATGTATATATTTACATAACTGAATCACTTTGCTATATACCAGAAACTAACACAACATTGTAAGCCAACTATACTTTAATAAAAAAATAAAATCTCAGATAACACAGACATCCTTTATATTTACTCCCCCAACCCTTTTACATATATCCTAAGGATTTTATGGGACATATCTGTGGCTTCTTCCAAATGTATATTAGCAGTGCCCCTTTCAAGTAGTCTTTATGAAATCTTCTAACTTAATGACTGACTACCAGGTTCCCTTTCCCTTCTCTGTATAGCTTCTCAGTGTCTCTTTTTCTATACCTGAAAGTTCATGAGCATGATTTGCTTTCATTTTTAAAAAGGCTTACTAAAAAATACTGAATAAGACTTCAAAATAATTGTTATTTATTGCCACCATAAGATGTAATAAAAATGCTTTTCAAAAAACAACCATTGGTGGTCTTATCTTGTGCACTGGCTAATGATATTCCTGGATTTATTCACATATTCACGCAATAAATATTGAAGCTCCTTTCACACAACAGGTCATTTTCTAGATAATAAGGGGTAACAGTGAATAAAACAGATCAGAGTCATGTTCATATGATTATATTTTAATTGGAAGAGACCCATGATAAAAATAAATAAAAGTCAGTGAAGTTGAGTGCTATAACTAAAAGTTAAAGAAAGATAAAGGGATAGACGAAAGAGTTAGTGTCTTCTTTTAGATAAGGTGGTTGAAAAAGACCTCACCGAAGAGGCAACTTTAGAATAGAGACCAAAATAAAATGAGGTAGTAAGTCATGTAGATAAGGAGGAGCTTGTAGGTCAGAGAAGGGTCCCCAGGAGATGCAAAGACCTGAGACAGAAACGTGGCTCACTGTGTAATGAATGGAAAGGAAGCTAGTATGGCTGGTACAGTGAGCTCAGGGGTGAGTGTTAGGAATAAGGTAAGAGAAGAGAAACTGGAGTCTGGATAAATAAATCATATATGACCTTGAGGTTAAGGAGTTTGCAATTTATTCTGGGGGAGCTGGAAAAGTTTTGGAAAATTTTGAACAGAGGAGTCACTTGATTATTATTGCATTTTTTAAAGAACTGCTCTGGCTTCTTTGGAGAGATCAGATTGTAAGGGGACAAAAATGAAAGGACAGGGACCAGTTAGAAAGCTTTTGCAGTAGTTCAATTGAGATAATATCTTGGTATCAGGAGAGGTATGAAAAGTAATGGGATCCTAGCTATATTTCAAAGAACAGAAATTGTTTGGCCACCAAACTGAACTGGGATTGTGAGAAGAGAGGAGAAATTGAGAGAGAAGGAGAAGAATCAAAGATAATTCTTAAGTTTTTTGGCCTTGAGCTACTGGGTAAACAGAATTTCCTTTTACTAAAATGGGGATAATTCTGAGAAAAGCAGAGTAAAAGACTCGAGGTTTTGGTAGATTGAATTTAAGATGTCTATTATCAATTCAGGTGTAGAGATTGAATGAGTCTGAATATCATTGGAATGATCGGGGCTCAAGATGATATTGAAAACAACTAGACTTGATGAACACAACAGAAAGAAAAATCTGATCATTGAGACTTGCGGATCTGTGATATTGAGAGGTTATAAAGATAAGCAGATTTACCAAAGGAGACTGGGAAGGAACAGTGAGAGTGTGGGGGAGGGAGGACATACTGTCCTGGAGGCTAAAGAAAGTATTCTAGAAGGAATGATCAAGCATGGTCTTTGCTATTATGCAATCAAATAAAATGAAGATTACAAATAAGTCAGTGGAATTGGCGATGTGAAGTTTATTGGTGACAGAAGATTTAGTGAGTTAGTGGGAACAAAGACTTACTGGAGTAAGTTCAAGAAAGAAATAAAGGAGAGAAAACAGAGACAGTGAACATAGACAAGATTTTTGAGGACATTTTCTCTAAAATGGAGCAGAAAACCGGGGTGTCCACATAGAGATATGGGAGCAAGATAATTTTTTAAATAAAAGGCTGATAAGAATAATCAAGTAGGAAGGGAACAATCAATTCTTCAGGAGGGAAAGGGAACAACTGCAGGAACAATGTTCTTGACTAGGTCAGAGGAAATGTCATTCACTGCACAAATGGATAAATGGACATCAAATAGGATAATGAAGAGTCATTCATTCTAACTGGAGTAAGGCAGGGTATACAGGTTCAGATACAGGTAGGGAGTTTTAATGTTGGACCTAGGTAAGCATTCCTTCCTTATTCTTTGTCTTTTAGTAGTAAAATATGAGTCAAGGACATCAGCTCAGAATGGAGGGGGAATTTTATAAGTTTGAGGAATGAGAAGATATGAAACATTTGTCTCAGGAAGTGAGAGAATCAATTTACTCGGGAAATAGAGGATTCCTAGACAACCCTGATGACCCACTTGAAGTTGTAGTTGTGAATTTAAAGTGAGATCAGTCAAACTGGATATTTGTTTTTCTCCAGCCATATTATAGGTAGTAGGTAGGTGGGAAGTTAAATATAACTTAGTGTTGAGGTCTTGCCAAGTTCATATGACTGAAAAGAGAAAGGGGAAACTAAACTGAGAGCGATGCCTGTGATTGGCCTATTAAAACAAAGCCAGTCATGGAAGAATGTGAGGAAATGAGTAAAACAAAGAGCTAAAGTGGGACTGTCAACGGATTGGAGCTCACAGTGGCGGATCAAAAATGGAGGAATGGGCTTTAAACATGGTAGTCTATGCAATGCTTGAAATTGAGATTTTAAAGAATGTAGCTACTGCAAATGATGATATCTGTGGTTGGATCATAGAAATGGGTAGCTGATATATACCCATTTATATTACTGTACATCAACTATAATATTAATATTACTGTACATCAACTATACTTCAATAAAAATAAAATAAACTTCAAAAAAATGGGTAGCTGATATGGGTTAGAAGACAAGATAATTGGAGGTAAGGAGACCCAGGATATGGGAGAGATCATTTTGTGATGGAAGAGGATTAAGCGGGTAGTAAAATCTTCAACAAAGTGTAGGGGCACTCCCCCAAAAGGACAGCAGAAGACTGCAGTAAAGGTTAGTGCTGGTTATTATCTGATTATATGCATTCCAATGGAACTGGCATATATGGGAAGTAGGAAGAAAAATTGTCTGAAAGGAGTTGTGAAGAGCAAGCAGGTTATCTACTCAACCTCTATGCCCAGTGGCACATGGGGTGAGAGAAAATACAGCCACTATTCAAAATACTACAAGGGCAAGTAGCGCCTTCAAAGAAGAGCTAAATTTTAATTCAAGCAAGAAGTGAAACTGAACCTTAAAAGAAGAAGAGGAAGAAACAAAGGGCTTTATTAATGAGAGCGCCTGCATTACGGAGAAAGAATTTGGAGCATCAAGCCTGAATGTATGATCATGTCAGAGTAGAAGGCTGTACAAAACTTATGGAGTTGAGTGTCTAGGTAACGAAGGGTGAACACTGAATCTTATGCTTTCAAAGTCCAGAAGGGACTGTGGTTTTGAAGGACTAAAGGGAATGATAGGATTAGTCCTGATTGCCTCCGGGAGGAAGGTGGATAATTAATTCAATTATATACTATTTAATGAGTGACCGGTTTTAGGCATTTTGATGTCGGTATTCCTTGCACAGGAGATAGCAGTTGTCTTGCCAGGAGTGATGCAGCACAGGGAGAATGATTTTAAAGAGAGTCCTCTCCTTTAATGTATCTTTGACTTAACTGTTTTCCTGTAACCAATGTGACCTCAGCTCATTAAATTTTAAAATTAATGTATATCCCAAAGAGAAGTGTTCTAAATAAAATGACCAAAGAAGACACTGAATGCTTTCCAAATTCCAAACTGAAGAAAATCTTAATACTTCTGTTTCTAATTCCAGTTTGGCCAAAGGAGCAATAGATTTGTTCACCATGTTTCCTCTACATTCCCTTGGTTTTCTAAGATAATTTCTAACGAAGCTCCCTGAAATAATTTGGCCTCAAATTAAAGTGAAAAAAATCACTTGACATTTCTAAAGCAACCTAGAAGCTTTTAGTTCATGTTCTCTCTACCTTTGCCTTTTTTCTTTACTTTCTTTTTTTTTTTCTCTCTCTCTTTGAAGATGACAATGATTGAGATTTTCTGATTTTGAAACTTTATCCTAAGACTCTACTCTGTTGTTGTTCTGGTCTTTGTTTCAAAGGTTAGACGTTTAAATTAAGCATCCTAATCAATTTAAAGCTTCTGATCCCAGGAGGAAAAAATACTGTTTTTATGAAAAATCATCAAGAGTTTAAGAACTAAGAACGAGGAAATCGATGATTAAAAAGACAACTTTGAGCAACTAGGACTTTCAGTTAACTTGGAGTAGCACTCATGAACTTAAAGCACCTCCAATCATTTGTATCTTGATGTTCTCCAGGGACAAGGTGATCATCACAGAGCAGTATAGCTGCAAGCTTTTGCTGAGGATCTACCATTAAGTATATAGATTTTCTTTAAGTTATTTTTATGGTAAAAAGTAGTACTTCTCAAAGTTTAGGAAAATCTCTTTGTTGTTCCTTTTGTTTTTGGTATAAAATACAGTTGACTTTTTAATGGGTTCAGTTTCTCACTGAAGTCTTGTTTCCTTTGAAAAGAGTGTTTCAGGTAGGTTCCCCCCCTCATCACTTCCACTAATACAGAAAAAGTTTTTGCATAAAATTTAGAGTAACACACAGAAAAACCAAAAATAAGTATTATATACATTAGCATTTGTTTTAACCTTACTTGTTGCACATCTACTTGATGATCATCCTAGGAATGAAAATAAATCCCATATTTTTGATGACTGGTATACACTGAATGTCTCCTCATTCTTCTCCATATCCTAACCTATTTGTTAATATGTTGTACAGAATTGTTGTATTTGTCTCAGTTTATTATACACTGTTTTCAGTCTTTTGAAAACCCCTGGTTAGCTACTTATTGCATTTCTATTTCTTTATACCATTTTCTCTTCTCCTCCCTTTCCAAAACCTGTTTCCATCTTAACATGAGTTTTTACCCTACAGTGTATCTATCTATAAGTTTCAAATGTTTATTTGTATATATGTGTATAAATAAGATATGGCATTGATTTATGTGTTGTTTTAAATTTCATTTTTACTTCTGATATATATCATTCTGTTTCTTACTTTCTTACATATAACAGTATGTTTTAAGAACGCACCTGTGTTGCTATACGTAAATCTTGTTATTTTTTTTCTTACTTCTATATAGTATTCCATCTTAGGTAGGTGTCTACCACATTTTATTTATCCTTTTCCCTAAATGGCTACCAGGTTGGCTTCCAATCTTGATGATAAATATTCTTTATGTTTCTTTGTGCTCCTATGTGAGAGTTTCTCTGAAGTACGAATACCCAGGCATGGAATTTTAGGGCTCTAGGAAATACACATACTTAGTTTCACTAAGTACTGCCAAGGACTCTCTGAAATGACTATACCAATTATATTCATACAAACTCTGACAGCATGTTAATATTAGTGATTATTAGTGACAGCATGTTAATATTAGTGATTATTTATAACAGCATTTCAATTGCACATTATTTTCATTATTTCAATGGAAAGACATTCATTTTAATATCAAAACTCTGGAAATTTTTAATGTGAATGTGGACCTGAGTAAGAAAGAAATTCTTGGTTTTTATTTTCCTTATTCACTATCTGCAGACCAGACTTTCACTCTGCTTAACTCAATCTGTAATAGTTAAGTTCAAACTCCTGTTAATTTCTAATTTTCAAGTTTACGCATTGTGCTTCTCTTCTAGTTAAATGTTCCTTTAAGACAGAGTTTCTATTTTGATTATGGTTATTAACATATGTAAATGTATATGCTGTGTTAAATTCCGCAGTGTCGGGTAAGATTTAGGGAAATACAGACATGCTGAAATTGTTTGATGACTTCAGTCATGAGAGAAGCCTTTGCTTATCGGAACAAAGAATTCATCGCTGCAATTTATAGCTAAATATAAGCAAATAACACAAAGGATCCCAATTTTTTCTTCAGAAATTAACAATAATATAGCTAAAGTCTGAGATCTCTAATTTGTACAAGTATCATTTATTTTCAAAATGTGTGTTCTCTAAACAATGGCTTTTACTCTTTTAGATGCATGCACACCAAAATCGCCCTCCAACTGGAAAAAAATGTTCTTACATATAAAGGTTCCCCTAAAAGAAAGTTGTTTGGTAGGACAATAGCAAAGATTGACCTTTAATTTTGATTAAGCATTTGGGGTTACAATCCTACAATTCATAATTCAAGTACTGATATGAGGGGCTGGAAAAAAATGGGTGAAATTAGAAAAAAGAATAAAAAACAAGTTGGATACTCAAACACTGCTCAACTATTGTTTTTTGAGAATACTTTTTGCTTTAAAAACCATCATATCTTGAATAATAAAAGTATTTTTTTATAATGGCTACAAGTTAGGTCATTTTGATTCATAATAGGATTCTTGACACTAGCACGATTTGTTATAAGAATTGAGATTTTAAAATTCCTAGATTTCTGAGTTAATTAATCTCAAGAACTTTAGAAATTTTAGGTATCTGACAGCGTTTATACTGCCATTGTATCAGCGTGTGTGCCTGTGCAGGGGATCAGCACAGAGAAAAGAAATAGGAGAATTTATAATGCCTTACACAAAGAAAGGTAATCAATAGCCATTTGTTGAATAAATAGAAGTCCTTTATACCTTATTTAAGCGTGTATGTGTGATGGTTGCTGGTGGGGTGTTATAACAGGACACGTCTAAGGCCAGCGTTAGAGTGTTAACACAAGGATGGGAGGTGGGGCTTTGGTCTTGTTAATCCTTTTAAGGCAGCACTCTTAGGGTACAAGGGATCCACCCACCAGGAGAAGGATACAACAAAGTATTTGTAGCTTCCTGGAATCTAAGTTTTAATAAAAAGTCTCCCATGAGAAAAGAAATGGCTCATACCTTGGAAAATTTTTAAACTTCAAGTTTATACCCATCTCTTGGTATCAAAAACACAAATCCAAGAAACTAGTATAAAAATATCCCTCAGGGCTTCCCTGGTGGTGCAGTGGTTGAGAATCTGCCTGCTAATGCAGGGGACACGGGTTCGAGCCCCGGTCTGGGAAGATCCCACATGCCGCGGAGCAACTGGGCCCATGAGCCACAACTACTGAGCCTGCATGTCTGGAGCCTGTGCTCCGCAACAAGAGAGGCCGCGATAGTGAGAGGCCCGTGCACCGTGATGGAGAGTGGCCCCCGCTTGCCACAACTAGATAAGCCCTCACAGAAACGAAGACCCAACACAGCCAAAGATAAATAAATAAAATAAATAAATAAATAAATTTTAAAAAATATATATCCCTCAGACACATGACAAATATAAACACAATTGCATATAGAGGGCCATTCCCACACCCCAAGCCACATGAGATTCCTTCAGGAAAAAACTTGGATGAAATCAAATTTGACCTCAAACATTACAAAGCATAAACAGAAGCAGCTAACCAAAAAACAAGCAGACAAATGTAAGACGAAAATTAAAACATACTAGTAAGTTTGAATGAGAGAACAACTTTTCTAAAAGGTTATAAAAAGAATACGTTTTAAATGACTTGTTCTAAAAGAAGGGCCTAAATACATATAAGGCAAATTTTAAAGTTAAAGGAAATTTAGAAATAATTGATACAGTAACTGAAGTTTGAAACTCATTGAAGAATTAGAAGCTGATTAATAACAGCTGAAGAGCTAATTTGTGACCCAGAGGTAGATTCAAAACAAAACAAAAAAGTAGACTAGAGCACATAAGATGAAGAGATTTTAAAATATTTTTTTAAAAGATTAATAGATATGGATGTTGAGTGACATAGAAGATAGAATGAGGAAATGAAGTCTAACAGATTTCCCAGAAGGAAAAAAAAAATTGAAGAATTAAATGAAATAACCTCAACACCATGCCTGATATTAGAGTCAAAAATGCTAATTCCCTGTCCTTCTTCCCCACTATTTCTTGCTTTCTAATTAAAAACTAAATTAAAATTTAAGATTATTTTTATACAAGCTCCCATAGACTGGTATCATAGTTTATGCCCAGGATTCCATGTATTTGTTCATCTTCATGAGGATGCTAGCAAATTGCTTTATTACTTCCATTTATCAGAAGTTGAGACTAAAATTCAGAGAGGATAATAACTTGCATAAAATCACACAGCTGGGATTCAAATCTAATATACTTTACTCCAATGAATTCTTTTTTTACCTCTCTTTGGTAATTTTCTAATATTAATTACCATATTAAATAGCAAGGAGGTTATTTCATCAAATTAGGCTCATGAAAAAAGGACTTTTATATAAAA
Organism: Eschrichtius robustus; assembly: GCF_028021215.1. NCBI lineage: Eukaryota > Metazoa > Chordata > Mammalia > Artiodactyla > Eschrichtiidae > Eschrichtius > Eschrichtius robustus. The sequence continues at coordinate 41,750,553 of NC_090838.1, forward strand.
CAATGCAAAGTTCTTTACTGGAAGTAGAAATATGGAAGAAAAAGAAACATGGACATGTATAGCACATGTTGAATTTATAAAATATTTTTAAATTGCTATAGTTGTTAAATGAGAAAATTCATTTTCCAGATATTTTATAAGAAACAATTCATCCCGAAGCAATTTTTTCTTCTTTTTTATGTCAGAATTATAACACTCTATAAACAGGGTTTCTAATGGATTTGCTGGCAGCCCCTTAAGCCATTCAGTGAATGCTACAACACTTTGTCTTCTGGCTAGCTTTAATCACTTATGAAAATTTCTGTTGTGTTTGCTCAGTGTTACAAGGTTTGCTTTCCAACTGAACACAAAGCAAAAGGCTTGCACGCAATCCTATGTATGCTTAGCCTCCCAGCTCTACTGTATGTATCCATTTCATTCGTTCATTTATTTCTTTAATATTGCAAAACTACTATTTATATGCTAAGCATTGTGCTTATTCCTGAGGATATTATAGTGAACAAGAAAGACAGTTTTTGACCTCATGGAGCCTATCGCTCAAAGGAGTGACAGGAAAAAAATCAAGAAGCAAAACATAAATTTTGATTAAGTGCTATAAAAGAAACAAAGAAGGTTCTGACATTATTTGGGTTTGACCTGTTTTGGATAAGATGATTGAAGGATGTCTAAGTACTGGTCGTAAAGACACAAAACCCATATTCTCTGAATCTTTTCCACATCAGTGGATGTTACTCTACCAGCCCTGATAATAATAGCTTACTAACCTCATTATGAGGATGAGGCAGCTTCATCACATGGCCATCAAATGCCTCTAGGCAGGCTGGACTTTCAAATGTGGGAAGATCAAAATGAAGCATTTTTCAATAGGCAACATATCTGGATTTAATTTCCTCTCTCTTCTCTTGCTCTATTTATCTTCCTCAACATTGCCTTATTTTCCTCCCAGCTAAAATATCATCTTTACTATGTTCTACTTCACCACTTACTCTCTAACTCTGATTTCAGTCTTGGGACCCACCTCACCGCTCTGTGGGTATATGGTAGATTCTCCTTCCTGTATCCATGTCTTCGCTCACATGTTCTATCCCACCTCAAAGACTCCTCTCTGTTTAACCCAGTCCTATTTTCCTTAAAAGGCAAATTTACCCAACAAAACATGGCAAAGCGGAGTTTATTCATTCATTCATCCATTCGTTTATTCAACATACACCTAACACTAGGCAGTGAGCTAGTTCTAAGAAAATAACTATGAAGAAAAAGAATATACCATAAAAATAATTTGTAAGACTTGATAAACACTCAAACAGGTTCTCAATTAATCCCAAGTAACAAATTGTGCATGTCTCAGGTGACTTGTCATAGGAAAGGATTAGAATTATTTGCAGTCATTTGTGAAATGTTCCACATATTCCAAGGAAATGATTACTTAAAAAAATCACAATAAAATATACACACAGAAACTACCATATATATTTTCCCATTACCACAAACATTTATCTTAAATTCAAATACTTTTATCAAATTAATATCCATTAATGAGTTATGAAATATATTTAGTGTTGTTAACCATCACTGTTTAAAAATGAAATTGGTTAGAACAGAACAGGATAGAAAATATTAGATCACACTGTGTGTGCTTTAACATAAATTTTTATTCATGAATCTTCTTTCAAAACTGTACACGTGTGTACCTGGTTGAGAAGGAAAAATTAATATTTTGTGTGTGGGTCAGCATCAGTAAAGTTTTAAAGCCATTGTATTAAAGGCTGCTTAGGGGGAGGAGCTTCAAGATGGCAGAAGAGTAAGACGCGGAGATCACCTTCCTCCCCACAAATACATCAGAAATACATCTACATGTGGAACAACTCCTACAGAACACCTACAGAACGCTGGCAGAAGACCTCAGACTTCCCAAAAGGCAAGAAACTCCCCACGTACCTGGGTAGGGCAAAAGAAAAAAGGAAAAACAGAGACAAAAGAATAGGGACGGACCTGCACCAGAGGGAGGGAGCTGTGAAGGAGGAAAGGTTTCCACACACTAGGAAGCCCCTTCGCGGGCAGAGACTGCGGGTGGCAGAGGGGGGGAAGCTTCGGAGCCACGGAGGAGAGCGCAGCCACAGGGGTGCGGAGGGCAAAGCGGAGAGGTTCCCGCACAGAGGATCGGTGCCGACCAGCACTCACCAGCCCGAGAGGCTTGTCTGCTCCCCCGCCGGGGCAGGCGGGGGCTGGGAGCTGAGGCTCGGGCTTCGGTCGGATCGCAGGGAGAGGACTGGGGTTGGCCGCGTGAACACAGCCTGAAGGGGTTAGCGCACCACAGCTAGCCGGGAGGGAGTCCGGGAAAAGTCTGCAGCTGCCGAAGAGGCAAGAGACTTTTTCTTCCCTCTTTGGTTCCTGGTGCGTGAGGAGAGGGGATTCAGAGCGCTGCCTAAACGAGCTCCAGAGACGGGTGCGAGCCGCGGCTATCAGCGCGGACCCCAGAGATGGGCATGAGACGCTAAGGCTGCTGCTGCCGCCACCAAGAAGCCTGTGTGCGAGCACAGGTCACTCTCCACACCGCCCCTCCCGGGAGTCTGTGCCGCCCGCCACTGCCAGGGTCCCGTGATCCAGACAACTTCCCCGGGAGAACGCACGGCGCGCCTCAGGCTGGTGCAACGTCACGCCGGCCTCTGCCGCTGCAGGCTCGCCCTGCATCGGTACCACTCCCTTCCCCCGGCCTGAGTGAGCCAGAGCCCCCCCGAAGCAGCTGCTCCTTTGACCCCGCCCTGTCTGAGTGAAGAACAGACGCCCTCAGGCGACCTACATGCAGAGGCGGGTCCAAATCCAAAGCTGAACCACTGGAGATGTGGGAACAAAGAAGAGAAAGGGAAGTTTCTCCCGGCAGCCTCAGGGGCAGCAGATTAAAGCTCCACAATCAACTTGATGTACCCTGCATCTGTGGAATACCTGAATAGACACCGAATCATCCCAAATTGAGGAGGTGGACTTTGGGAGGAAGGATATATATATATTTTTTCCCCTTTTCTTTTTTTGTGAGTGTGTATGTGTATGCATCAGTGTGTGATTTTGTCTCTATACCTTTGCTTTTACCATTTGTCGTATGGTTCTGTCTGTCCTTTTTTTTTTCTTTTTTTTTTAGTATACATTTTACCACTGGTTATCATTGGTGGATTTGTTTTTTGGTTTGGTTGCTCTCTTCTTTCTTTTTTTTTCTTAATTACTTAAAAAAATTTTTTTAAATTATATTTTCTCCCTCCCTTCCTTCCTTGCTTCCTTCCTTCCTTCTTTCCCTCTTTCCCTCTTTCTCTCTTTATTTCCTCCCTTTTATTCTGAGCTGTGTGGATGACAGGCTCTTGGTGCTCCAGCCAGGCGTCAGGGGTGTGCCTCTGAGGTGGGAGAGCAAACTTCAGGACACTGGTCCACAAGAGACCTCCCAGCTCCACGCAATATCAAACGGTGAAAATCTCCCAGAGATCTCCATCTCAACGCCAAAACCCAGCTCCACTCAAAGACCAGCAAGCGCCAGTGCTGGACACCCTATGCCAAACAACTAGCAAGACAGGAACACAACACCACCCATTAGCAGAGAGGCTGCCTAAAATCATAATAAGGCCACAGACACCCCAGAACACACCACCAGACATGGACCTGCCCACCAGAAAGACAAGATCCAGCCTCCTCCACAGAACACAGGCACCAGTCCCCTCCACCAGGAAGCCTACACAACCCACTGAACCAAACTTAGTCACTAGGGGCAGACACCAAAAACAATGGGAACTATGAACCTGCAGCCTGCGAAAAGGAGACCTCAAACACAGTAAGCTAAGCAAAATGAGAAGACAGAGAAACACACAGCAGATGAAGGAGCAAGGTAAAAACCCACCAGACCTAACAAATGAAGAGGAAATAGGCAGTCTACCTGAAAAAGAATTCAGAATAATGATAGTAAAGATGATCCAAAATCTTGGAAATAGAATGGAGAAAATACAAGAAACGTTTAACAAGGACCTAGAAGAACTACAGCGCAAACAATGATGAACAACACAATAAATGAAATTAAAAATTCTCTAGAAGGGATTAATAGCAGAATAACTGAGGCAGAAGAACGGATAAGTGACCTGGAAGACAGAATGGTGGAAATAATTACTGCGGAGCAGAATAAAGAAAAAAAAATGAAAAGAATTGAGAATAGTCTCAAAGACCTCTCGGACAACACTAAACGTACCAACATTCGAATTATAGGGGTCCCAGAGGAAGAAGAGAAAAAAAAAGGGACTGAGAAAATATCTGAAGAGATTATAGTTGAAAACTTCCCTAAAATGGGAAAGGAAAGAGTTAATCAAGTCCTGGAAGCAGAGGGAGTCCCATACAGGATAAACCCAAGGAGAATCATGCCAAGACAGATATTAATCAAACTATCAAAAATTAAATACAAAGAAAAAATATTAAAAGCAGCAAGGGAAAAACAACAAATAACACACAACGGAATCCCCATAAGGTTAACAGCTGATGTTCCAGCAGAAACTCTCCAAGCCAGAAGGGAGTGGCAGGACATATTTAAAGTGATAAAGGGGAAAAAACTACAACCAAGATTACTCTACCCGGCAAGGATCTCATTCAGATTTGACAGAGAAATTAAATCCCTTACAAACAAGCAAAAGCTAAGAGAATTCAGCAGCACCAAACCAGCTTTACAGCAAATGCTAAAGGAATTTCTCTAGGCAGGAAACACAAGAGAAGAAAAAGACCTACAATAACAAACCCCAAACAATTAAGAAAATGGTAATAGGAACATACATATCGATAATTACCCTAAGTGTAAATGAGTTAAATGCTCCAACCAAAAGACACAGACTGGCTGAATGGACACAAAAACAAGACCCGTATACATGCTGTCTACAAGAGACCCACTTCAGACCTAGAGACACATACAGACTGAAAGTGAGGGGATGGAAAAAGATAGTCCATGCAAATGGAAATCAAAAGAAAGCTGGAGTAGCAATTCTCATATCAGACAAAATAGACTTTAATACAAAGACTATTACAAGAGACAAAGAAGGACACTACATAATGATCAAGAGATCGATCCAAGAAGAAGATATAACAATTGTAAATATTTATGCACCCAACATAGGAGCACCTCAATACATAAGGCAAATACTAACAGCCATAAAAGGGGAAAATGACAGTAATACAACCATAGTAGGGGACTTTAACACCCCACTTTCACCAATGGGCAGATCATCCAAAAAGAAAATAAATAAGGAAACACAAGCTTTAAATGATACATTAAACAAGATGGACTTAATTGATATATATAGGACATTCCATCCAAAAACACTTTCTTCGTGTTTTGAAAGAAATACACTTTCTCCTCAAGTGCTCATGGAACATTCTCCTGGATAGATCATATCTTGGGTCACAAATCAAGCCTTGGTAAATTTAAGCAAATTGAAATCGTATGAAGTATCTTTTCCGACCACAATGCTATGAGACTAGATATCAATTACAGGAAAAAATCTGTAAAAAATACAAACACATGGAGACTAAACAACACACTAGTTAATAACCAACAGATCACTGAAGAAATCAAAGAGGAAATCAAAAAATACCTAGAAAGAAATGACAGTGAAAACACGATGACCAAAAACCTATGGGATGCAGCAAAAGCAGTTCTAAGAGGGAAGTTTATAGCAATACAATCCTACCTTAAGAAACAAGAAACATCTCAAATAAACAACCAAACCTTACACCTAAAGCAATTAGAGAAAGAAGAAGAAAAAAAACCCAAAGTTAGCAGAAGGAAAGATTATCATAAAGATCAGATCAGAAATAAATGAAAAAGAAATGAAGGAAACTATAGCAAAGATCAATAAAACTAAAAGCTGGTTCTTTGAGAAGACAAACAAAATTGATAAACCATTAGCCACACTCATCAAGAACAAAAGGGAGAAGACTCAAATCAATAGAATTAGAAATGAAAAAGGAGAAGTAACAACTGACACTGCAGAAATACAAAGGATCATGAGAGATTACTACAAGCAAATATATGCCAATAAAATGGAAAACCTGGAAAAAATGGACAAATTCTTAGAAAAGCACAACCTTCCGAGACTGAACCAGGACGAAATAGAAAATATGAACAGACCAATCACAAGCACTGAAATTGAAACTGTGATTAAAAATCTTCCAACAAACAAAAGCCCAGGACCAGAAGCTTCACAGGCGAATTCTATCAAACATTTAAAGAAGAGCTAACACCTATCCTTCTCAAACTCTTCCAAAATATAGTAGATGGAGGATCACTCTCAAACTCATTCTATGAGGCCACCATCACCCTGATACCAAAACCAGACAAAGATATCATGAAGAAAGAATACTACAGGCCAATATCACTGATGAACATAGATGCAAAAATCCTCAACAAAATACTGGCAAACAGAATCCAACAGCACATTAAAGGATCATACATCATGATCAAGTGGGGTTTATCCCAGGAATGCAAGGATTCTTCAATATACGCAAATCAATCAATGTGATACACCATATTAACAAACTGAAGGAGAAAAACCATATGATCACCTCAATAGATGCATAAAAAGCTTTCGACAAAATTCAACACTCATTTATGATAAAAACCCTCCAGAAAGTAGGCATAGAGGGAACCTTCCTCAACATAATAAAGGCCATATATGACAAACCCACAGCCAACATCGTCCTCAATGGTGAAAAACTGAAACCATTTCCACTCAGATCAGGAATAAGACAAGGTTGCCCACTCTCACCACTATTATTCAACATAGTTTTGGACGTTTTAGCCACAGCAATCAGAGAAGAAAAAGAAATAAAAGTAATCCAAATCAGAAAAGAAGAAGTAAAGATGTCACTGTTTGCAGGTGACATGATACTATACATAGAGAATCCTGAAGATGCTACCAGAAAACTACTAGAGCTAATCAATGAATTTGGTAAAGTAGCAGGATACAAAGTTAATGCACAGAAATCTCTTGCATTCTTATGATGAAAAATCTTAAAGAGAAATTAAGAAAACACTCCCATTTACCACCGCAAACAAAAGCATAAAATATCTGGGAATAAACCTTCCTAAGGAGACAAAAGACCTATATGCAGAAAACTATAAGACACTGATGAAAGAAATTAAAGATGATACAAACAGATGGAGAGATATACCATGTTCTTGGATCGGAAGAATCAACATTGTGAAAATGACTCTACTACCCAAAGCAATCTACAGATTCAATGCAATCCCTATCAAACTACCACTGGCATTTTTCACAGAACCAGAACAAAAAATCTCACAATTTGTATGGAAACACAAAAGACCCTGAATAGCCAAAGCAATCTTGAGAAAGAAAAACAGAGCTGGAGGAATCAGGCTCCCTGAATTCAGACTATACTACAACGCTACAGTAATCAAGACAGTATGGTACTGGGACAAAGACAGAAATATAGATCAAGTGAACAGGACAGAAAGCCCAGAGATAAACCCACACACATATGGTCACCTTATCTTTGTTAAAGGAGGCAAGAATATACAGTGGAGAAAAGACAGCCTCTTCAATAAGTGGTGCTGGGAAAACTGGACAGCTACATGTAAAAGAATGAAATTAGAACACTCCCTAACAGCATACACAAAAATAAACTCAAAATGGATTAAAGACCTATATGTAAGGCCAGACACTATTAAACTCTTAGAGGAAAACATAGGCAGAGCACTCCATGACATAAATCACAGCAAGATCCTTTTTGACCCACCTCCTAGAGAAATGGAAATAAAAACAAAAATAAACAAATGGGACCTAATGAAACTTAAAAGCTTTTGCACAGCAAAGGAAACCATAAACAAGACGAAAAGACAACCCTCAGAATGGGAGAAAATATTTGCAAGTGAAGCAACTGACAAAGCATTAATCTCCAAAATTTGCAAGCAGCTCATGCAGCTCAATATCAAAAAAACAAACAACCCAATCCAAAAATGGGCAGAAGACCTAAATAGACATTTCTCCAAAGAAGATATACAGATTGCCAACAAACACATGAAAGGATGCTTAACATCATTAATCATTAGAGAAATGCAAATGAAAACTACAATGAGATATCATCTCACACTGGTCAGAATGGCCATCATCAAAAAATCTACAAACAATAAATGCTGGAGAGGGTGTGGAGAAAAGGGAACCCTCTTGCACTGTTGGTGGGAATGTAAATTGATACAGCCACTATGGAGAACAGTATGGAGGTTCCTTAAAAAACTAAAAATAGAACTACCATACAACCCAGCAACCCCACTACTGGGCATATACCCTGAGAAAACCATAATTCAAAAGGAGTCATGTACCAAAATGTTCATTGCAGCTCTATTTACAATAGCCAGGACATGGAAGCAACCTAAGTGTCCATCGAGAGATGAATGGATAAAGATGTGGCACATATATACAATGGACTATTACTCAGCCATAAAAAGAAACGAATTTTGAGTTATTTGTAGTGAGGTGGATGGACCTAGAGTCTGTCATACACAGTGAAGTAAGTCAGAAAGAGAAAAACAAGTACCGTATGCTAACACATATATATGGAATCTAAGAAAAAAAAAAGGTCATGAAGAATCTAGGGGCAAGACGGGAATAAAGACGCAGACCTACTAGAGAATGGACTTGAGGATTTGGGGAGGGGGAAGGGTAAGCTCAGACAATGTGAGAGAGTGGCATGGACATATGTACACTACCAAATGTAAAACTGACAGCTAGTGGGAAGCAGCTGCATAGCACAGGGAGATCAGTTAGGTGCTTTGTGACCACCTAGAGGGCTGGGATAGGGAGGGTGGGAGGGAGGGAGACGCAAGAAGGAAGAGATATGGGGATATATGTATATGTATAGCTGATTCACTTTGTTATTAAGCAGAAACTAACACACCATTGTAAAGCAATTATACTCCAATAAAGATGTTAAAAAAAAGAAAAAAAAAGGCTGCTTAGCAAGTCATCCTCACTAAAGTTAGCTGCACTTTATTTACACAGCAATAACTGAGGGCTCAGTCATTTAAATCTTTTAAATCTTTTGTACAGTAGCATCTCAATCTATAAAAGAAATTATAGACCTATTGTCTGCCAAATTTAGGAGCTCCTAGTGTAATAGGGAAGAACAAATCTGACTCCATATTAGATCTGTTCTATTGCGTGTGCTTAGTCATGCTGGCTCTGCACCTTTTGCAAAAGAATATTGCCTATAGCCTGAAATATATAGGATAGCCTACTCTCAGGGCTCTGACCTTTAAGAGTCCATTTAGAGATAAAAAGTTGCAGAACAGAATAATATTTGTTTTACTGGAGGTTTACAGGAACATCGTGACCTGACCTACGTGGAGAGCTACAAGAACAAAGGATTCCAACATCAAGAAGTTTGAAACAACTAACCATGGCCCTCCCTCATTTTGCCTTGAAAAGTGCTTTGCTGAAACCCTTCGAGGAGTTCGGGGCTTTTGGGGCACGAGCCACCCATCCCCTTGCATGGCCCTGAAATAAACCTTTCTCTGCTCCAAACTCTAACATTTCGGTTTATTTGGCCTTACTGCATCAGGCGCAAGAACTTGTGTCCAGTAACACTAGTAACACAAAATTCCTCCACTCAGATTAATTCAAAGATGCAGTCTTTTAACAGTCAGTTGGCTAAAAGTTTCACTTTAAGAATAGTTTTTTGTTGGTGGTGGTGTGTTGTTAAGGAAGATTGCACAAAATGACTATCATCGATTGGAAACTTTGTGCTCACCAGCTCTATTGATCAGCTAGAACTACAGTTTAATTTTTCCATGAAGGTGGGACTTTGTCTTCTTACCATATCCATAGTGCCTACCGCAGTGCCTATCATCAAGTAAGTAGTTGTTAAATGAAAGTCTCATTCCACCAGCCCACTGATTATAAAGTGGGTTTTTTTTTTTACAGTTCTAAAAAATCCTAAACGACTTAATATTTTCTTTATAATCTATACTATATGTCATTTAGCTTTGATTTCAATTCAGAATTAGTGTGGGAGGGTCTAAACTAATGAGGCTTTAATGTACATATTTTTCAAACATGCAGAGACAACGGGCCATGGCCAATACAAAAATCATGTGGAGCTCCTAGATAATATATGGGACACAACAGGCAACTGATAAATTGTTTGTTGATTCAATTTTTGGTTTGACAGGTGAGTTAGAGACTAAAGGCACTTATGCATTACAATCCACTTTTAAATTTTCATCATTTTAATCAGAGAGAATATGTCTCCAGTCTCACTTTGCACGTAAGCTTATGGACTTACAAAATTGAATATGCTTGACATTTTTAACTGGTTTAATAACCAAAGTTATATACAACTGCACCGTATAAGTCTTAACATACTGCCCTAAAGTTAAAAAGAAGCTCAATATATCAAGGTTCTCAATGTGGTTCACAAATAAGCTCTCTGATCGTGATCCTTTTGTTTAAGCCAGATAATTAACTTTCTCTAGCACCAGAGAAAATGCTAAGTATGAGTATCAAACTCTACCTTCTGTGCTTTGCAGTGGTCAAGAAAACATTTCCTCTGCTACTTTATCATCTGAAATTAAAAGAAATGGATCTCAAAACCCTAACTGGAAATGAATATGACCGACCTAGCTTATGCACAAGCTGCTTACCATGCAGCTTTAGAGCAGACTGGAAGAGACACAATATTGACAGTAATCATGAGGAATGTTTGATGTTAAGGATAAATGCAGAACGTCCTTATTTGCTAAGCGGAAAAAAATGTTGCAAAAAGGCCATTTTGTGACCTAGAATATTTTATTTAGGCAAAAACATATGTGTTGCATCTTATTTGTTGCAGAATAATCCTTATTTTTTTGTATTATACTGCACTGGCTATCTTTAAGAGATGAAAGGAGGAATTTTTAAATAAATAGCGTAATTTTATATGCATTTATTAAAATGATAGGAATTTGATAAAGGGAAATTAAAAGGATTGAGAGGTAAACATTAAAGTTTTGAGAGATGGAGGGACTGGGCAATAATACAACAGTTTAGTCATATGACTGTACCTAAAATTTCACTAACCCAAACATACTTGTGGAGCAAAAGACATTGAGAACAAAAGGCTAAGTATCACCGCGAAGAAAGCTGTCCCTAAATCTTGTCCTATTCAGAGTGAACACGTTCATGTTAGTCTCTGCTCCCTCTTCTGCCCTTTGCAATCCAGAAAAGGAAGTTATCGAGAATTAAGGGTAGAAAAGGCCAAGTTTAAAGACATCCTTAGGCTAAACATTGCAATCACTATATTTAGGTTTTTTGTCTTTCAGGCTTACTCTTCTGGCTAAGGTAAGAAGAATAAGAAGAATGAAGTTTGATCCTACCTAGAAGCTACCTTGGCCAATAAAAAATCTCAGGTTATCTGGCTTCAATCATCTCCTTTCTAGAGTTTAAGGAAGAACAAATTTCTTTCCTTGGCATGGTTTTCTCACACCTGCCCTCAGGATATGAAATGAAGCCCAGCACCGAACCCGAGAAATGCACAGGGTTCGGGATATGAGCATAATGGTAAGAAAGAGCAAGCTTTCCCTGGTCTTGCATTTGGCTCTGCCCAGTGCTCTGAGGGGCATTTGGAGGTAGCTGCCGGAGGACAGAATGTGCTAACTCAAGATCTGGGGTCTTGGCCAGATGTATCTCCATCTCCGCAGAGATCCAGCCGTTCTCTCTGTATCATTCCCACAACATTGTTAGCAGCTTCAATAATCTGTTTTCCCTTTAGACTGTACTCTCAGCTTGATGCCCAAGAGGGAAACAGTTTCCACTATCATCATGTGGGGGCTGGTAATTACATGTAAACTGCCTAAAAGGATGGCATATATTCTTTAAAGCGTTTGTCTATGAACAAAATTGGGTATTTTGATATAAAAGTTCTTTTATTTTTAAATTCCATTCAAAAGAGAAAAGGGCAAAAGTGTATTTGAGGAATATATAGTATCCTTAGAACTTTGTTCCAAATAGTTCCACTGTTACTTTAACATATGCACATTGTCTTTGCAAGATTTACAATAACTTTCATCCTGTAGCCTCCCTGAAGGCAAAGAGCCACTGAGAGTATATTAGATAGCTGTTTCTTCAGTGACCATTAGAGAGCTGTTTCTTCAAGGCGCCAGTGGTAGCCCTGAATAAATTTTTTGCTTGTATGATTTGTCCATCCAGTTTGGTTAACACCAATCAACACAAACACTCACACTCTAAATAATATATAGACATAGATTATACATACGTATGTACACTGTTTAGAGTTAAGCAAATTAGGTACATATGTGTGTATGCATATATGTGTGTGTATACACACATACACACACAAAAGTACACAGAGGAAGTTTAACATTCAAAATATTCTGGCATATTTTTTGAGAAAACATTTTTGAAGTTCAGAAAATCCTTGTTATATACTTTTGTAAAAACAAAAATATCCCTTATTCTAAGAAAAGTTGGCCCTGATTGAGTATTTGGTATAAAGAACACCATATAGAAGTCAGCTAATAGGACTAACATCTTGAGAGCTTTCTAAGTATCAGCTATTGTTCTAAATGTTTCACATACATTATTTTATTAAAACCTCTCAACAACTCCATGTGAGCTAAGTGATATAATTATTCTCATTTTACAATTAAGGGAATGAGGCTTAGATAGGTAAAGTAATTTGCTCAAGGACACATGGGTGGTAAGTGATGGAGCTGAGGACGGGTGTACAGTCCAGAAAGCATGGATTCGAGCACAGGATGCTCAGCTTACCAATCACTTGACCTTTAGTAAATCACTTATTTTTTTCTGAAGCTCAGGTTTCTTTTTCAGAAAATGAAGATGTGAGAATTGAGTAAGAAGGCATAGGAAAGCACTGCAAAACCTCTCAGCCACACTGTTAGGAACTAATATATCTAAGTTGTGTCTATTTCTATACTACAATGGCATGATTTTTTTTCCTGAATTCTTTCCTTTTGAATTCCTCAGGGATGCTTCTTCCAAGAGTTTCAAATGCAGTGCAAGCCTATGAAACTTACTGTGTGTCTCTGAATCTCAGCAAACAGGCAAACTGCATGGAGTACATAATAGGTTTACAGGTTTTTGACTAGTGTACTAGGCTAGGCTGTTTGTCTTCCATTTGCAATGGGAAGGGCAGGGAAGGAAAGTATAGGAATGGAGGGTGTAGCTATTCTATAGACAGATACTCAATTAATAATCTTACACTCCATGTTTCAATACATTTTTTTCCTTCCACTTTTAATGATACTTTTTCACTCTGAATTTGAGACTGTTCTGGTATTCTTCCCAGTAGGTAGCTTCACCTATTCTGAACTACAACTTTATCATTTTGTTTAATCTGGTAACTGGTTCAGTATTTTCTTTCTGTCTTCCAAAGATATATTAAAATCAATTTTCCTTTTATGGTGACCTCCCTGTTTTGTTTATTGTAATGGAATTATTCATATTATCTCATTTTCTTGGAGTCCATGAGGGAGGGAAGACAAACACTTGGATTCCAACCACAAACTTGAAATAGAAACTCCTTACTTAAATCTGTTTTTAAAAACAGGTGACGAAATATTGACTTTAAGATACAAATTCATAGAATTGAAATAGCACCAAAATATGCCACTTTGGCATCAGGATTATTTTGAGCTAAAGGCACTTAAAAAAAAAAAAAATAGCAGGTATAAGAAGAGCCCTCTGACCCTCTCCTTTTTATTCCCAAAAGCAAGAAACAAAACCCTCATACAGATGTCCTTCCTATTCTAGGAGGAAAGGAACATTCTTATAACCAAGGACAGGAAGCTAAAGCTCACAGAATTTTGTACAAACATACCTTGTTAAAATCTTTTATCTTCCTTTAGCCTTCCCTTATATTTGGGTACTTCTCCAAAATTGCCTCTCTGTTCAACCAAACCATTCAGATTTTGCCATTTCTTTGGGTCTCCATTTCCTCATAAGGACTCCCACGTCATGTAAAACATTAAAATTTATATGTGTTTCTCCTGTTAATTTGTCTCATGTCAATTTAGTTCTCAGCACCAGCCAAAAACTCTAGGAAGGTAGAGGCAAAATTTTGCTTTCCCTATAGCATCAATATATTGTGTGGCATACCTGTGTTCTGTTGCATGTGGTTTGGGAAACACTGCATGCCTGCCTAGAGCTCTGGTTCTTTGTATACATGTCATCTTGTCAACATGCGAGCCCCTCAATGGCAGGTAGGATGCCTTCCTTTACTCTCTATCATTTGGCCCTCAAAAAAGTGCACATTGAAAGGTTTGATGTTTTTTGGTTAAATGGATGAAACTAAAAGGTAGAGTAACAAGTAACAACAGGTTTTGTAAATCATAGAGAAACTTCCCATTTTCCCATTATAGTTCTGCAAGTGCCCATCATTTAGTTACTCGGCTGCAGCTGTGTGCTTATTCAGTACTTCAAGCAATGATCTTTTCCGTGATGCAAGATAGGAAGATTAAAGACTTAAAATATTATGTATCTTGTTACTTTAAAGATATCTGAGTGTTTCCGTAATAATTAACACCTTGATTATGTATTTTTTTAAACATTTCTGAATACTTAAATATACATATTCTTGAATCTACCCTCAAAATAATCCTAGAAAGTAGGACAGCTATTTTTAACTCCAACTCATAAATGAAAAGGTTGGTGACTGCCAAGATTTTCAAGTAGTGGTAAATCTGAACTTGAAATAAAGTCTTTTAACTCCTGGGACATAGGTTTTTACCCTAATCTAGGCTTTTGTTCAACAAACTTCATATCTTGTGGACAATTTTTCTAGTTTTCAGCTTGAGTACAGGAAGACTTTGAAGAGCTATGTTTGTGTGTGTATGTGTGTGTTTGTAGAAGTGGAAAGACTGTCAAAACTGAATGGAAAGAGATTAAATGATAAATTATAGAAAAGGCTAGAGGAGAAACAATCCTGTTTTGTAACTGCAGGGAAATTTCAGGTTCAGGTGGCCCCTTCATAACCATGGAAAGGGAGTCACAAGAACTGTACAAGATACCACTGCCCAGCTTCAGATCAGCACGTAAAAGGAAAAGACCTCTCATCAGCCTCAGCTCAGCATGGGTGTTAGGGCAGCTCCTCTGCTCACCCTGCCCAACACCCTCCTTTGCTTTCTCATGATGGGAATTTCAGGGAAAGCTATCAGATCAACCATGTGGTAAATGCCTAGTTCTTTTTTTTGCCTATCCCAGCTGTTACGTGATAATGCAAAAAGAAGAAAACACAGATGTCTCTGTCTCTTCAGGGAGGGGGAGTCAAATAGGGAGAACATTTAAGCATCGATCAGCAGGGAAAACCAATTATGTAACCGTCCCAGACTTTTCTCTAATTATCATCAAATTACAAGACTTTGGACTTGCCTTAAAGAAAGGATAGGAGAAGGTAGCAAAGTACAATATTGGCTGAGGTATCTGAAAAGTGAAGCTTTTAGAGGAAAATCATCTTGCCCTCGCCCTTTACTGGTAAGACAGAAGGAAAGAGAGAAAAATGAATCAAATATTAATTCAGAAAAAATAACTATTGTGCCTTTGAGAAGTTTTCCGTACTTTAGTAGACAAGAAAACGGAAAATGATAGAAAAAGAGACTTTAAAGTTTCTAGACTATATCATTTCAGGACCCAAAGTAAAGATAGTTAAATTGTTTTATTTCAAGAACTGTGACAGGGAACTGAGAAGATAGATAAGAAAAGGTATATATTTTAACTTTCATACACATAAGTAGCCATGATGCCTTATATGATATAGGTGTATCCTTTATTTTCAGTAGAGATAAAAAAAAAAAAACCACAAAAACTCCTGGTAATTAACAGAAAATGCTATTTAGAGGACAAGTTTTTTTGGGGTGGTAATGTTCTAGTCAGTAAATTCATGTATATCACGTTTTAATAAAATATTTCAACATCTTTTTAAAAAAGTTTAACAGACAAAAGGACCTAGAAATTCAATCATAAGTCACATAATCCTTGTTAGTAGAATAACTTTTGCATTGGATACTATGAGTCTAGCAAGTTGTCAGATGTGAGATAGAATTGGAAGAGAAGAAAAGGAAACACAATTACCAGTGCCTAGTATTTCTAAAGCTGTATTACTGAACACCATGTTTCTGCCTTTAGAAGTATTCAAGCACCCTGTAGTCTTGGTGAAGATTCTACAGATGTGGCCAAATGAAGCTTGAACATATGGAACATACACTTCCTAATTATATAGCCTCTCACTTTTAATATTCTATATCTTACCAGCTTTTCAAGATCAAGCTCAAATTCCATGTCGTTTGTAAAGATGCCCCTTTTTAATTTGGCTGTCTTCTATCACCCAAACCTGTCTGGATAGTATTTGTCTCGACGATTCATTTGGTAGTTAATATTCCTACATTGAGATATCACTTCCCTTTCTTGAAAATGTTTTAAATCTTTAAATTTCTTATGTTGATTTTATGTCCCCTTTTCAAGGAGATCATAAACCCCTTAAGAGTAGGAATAATTTTTATATTAATTTTATTTCCTATAATAACTAGAATAATGTTCTGTCCAATAAACATATATTGATTTTTATTTTATTTGAAAAAAAAAGACAATGAGAGATAGTATATCAATGATGTAAATTATTCACTGAGAGCTCAGAGAAGAGAGAAATCAATATGCACAGAAGTAATTTGGAAAATCTTCAGAGAAAATATAGGACCTGAACTGGGCCCTGAAAGATAGAATAACTTGGAGAGAAACTGCATGTTAGATGAGGCATCTCAAGTAACCTAAGCACCATGCAATTTAAATGTAGCATGCACTTAAGACACTGCTGCTAAAAGAAATGAATTGTTTCCCAAGGTGACCCCATGAATAATTGTTAGATGATTCAATATGACATTAAAGATGAGATTTGGGGATGCAAATTTGCTAGTGGAATCAAATATTATCATGAGTTCTAAGTCTATGATAAATTGGGCTATGAAATTAATAAAGTTTAGTAAGTTTCACCTTTATTTCCTACCATTTCATCAGGATTTTCTGGAGACTTGTAACTCTGGTTGAAATAAAACCGTGTTTTGCTCCAGGAAAACACATGTGTTTATCTATGTTCTGCAAGTGAATGAAGAGGTAAGACTATGAAGAGAAAGTAGTAGTGACAGTGAGGCTAAATTGAATGAAGACTTACCAGTGTGCTAGAAACTGTCTTTATCCATAGTCCAGAGTTGGATGTCAAGGGTCTAAACCAACTAAATGACAGAGACTGGCAGAACGGATCAAAACAGAAGACCCAACTATATGTTGTCTATAACACACCCACTATAATCTAAAGACGCATTTAGATTAAAAGTAAAGGGATAGAGAAAGCTATACAAAGCTAACACAAATCAAAAAAAAGTTGGGGTGGCTATATCAATTTCAGACAGAACAGACTAAGAGCAAGGAAAGTTATCAAGGATAAATAGGGGCATTACATAATAAATGGCTCAGTTCTCCAAGCAAACATAACAATACTTAACGTACATGCACCTAACACCAGAGCATCAAAATATGCAAGGCAAAAACAGAAGAGCAAGGAGAACTAGATGACTCCACTATTACGGTTGGAGACCTGAACATCACTCTATCAGATATAGACAGATCCAGCAGGCAGAAAATCAGTAAGAACATAGTTGAACTCAAAAGCACTAATCAAATGGATATAAGTGACAGAGAATATTTCATCCAGCAACAGCAGAATTTTTCAAGCTCACATGGAATATTCACCAAGATTGACCACATACTGGGCCATAAAACATACCTTAACAAGTTTAAAAGAATAAGTTTCATACAACAACTGCTCTCAGACCATAATAAAATCAGACTAGAAATCAATAACAGAAAGATACCTGGAAATCCCAAATTATGTGGAAGTTAAATAACACAATTCTAAATCACACATGGATAAAAGAACAAATCGAGAGAAATTTTAAAACATTTTGAACTAAATGAAAATGAAAACACAACTTATAAAATTTGTGTGATGTAGTAAAAGCAGTCCTTAGAAGGAAATTTATACCATTGAATACCTCTATTAGAAATGAAGATCTAAAAAAAAAGTCTAAACTTCCACCTTAGAAAACTAGTAAAAGGAGAGTAAATATAATCCAAAGTAAGTAAAAGAAATAAAAATTAGAGCAGAAATCAATGAATTTGAAAACAAATCATTAGAGAATATCAATAAAAGCAAAACCTAGTTCCTTGAAAAGAACAATAAAATTGATAAGACTCTAGCCAGGTTAATTAAGGAAAAAAAGAGAAAGAAAATAAGCCACTATTATGAGAAATCAAAGAGGAGACATCAATCACTACAGATAACATGAACATTAAAAGGATAACAAAGGAATAGTATGAACAATTCTATGCTCACATATTTGATAACCTAGGTGAAATGGAGCGATTCCTTAAAAGACAAAATTTGTTAAGATTCTCACAAACAGAAATAGAAAATCTGAAAGGCCTGTATCTATTACAGAAATGAAATCAGTAATTAATAACCTTCCAAAACAGAAAGCACCAGGCCCAGATGATTTCACCAGTGACTTCTACCCAACACTTAAGGAAAAAATACCAATTATCTGCAATCCCTTTCAGAAGACAGAAGCAGAGGGAATGTTCCTAACTCATTCCATGAGGCCAGAATTACCATAATCTGAAACCCGCCAAAGAAATTATAAGAAAACAACAGACCAATATTTCTCATGAATATAGTTGCAAAATCCACAACAAAATATCAAATTGAATTCAAAAGGTATAAAAAAAATCATATACCATGACCAAGTGGGATTTATCCCAGATATGCAAGGCTGGTTCAACATTCAAAAGTCAATTAGGTGGAGTGGCCAAGACAGCAGAGTAAAAAGAACCTGAGCTCACCTCCTCTCAGGAGCAAACGAACATCTCAACTATCTGTAGAACAACCACTGATGAAAAAGCCTGAAACCTACCAGAAAAGACCTTCTACAGCTAAAGACATAAAGCAGGAACCACAACGAGACCAGTAGGAGGGGTGGACTCACGATATAATCAAAACCCAATCCCCCTGGTTGGTGACCCACAAACTGGAAAATAATTATATTGCAGGGTTTTCCCACAGGAGTGAGAGTTCTGAGCCCCACGCCAGGCTCCCCAGCCTGGAGGTCTCGCACCGGGATATGAACCCCCAGAGCATTTGACTTTGAAGGCCAGTGGGACTTAATTGCAGGAGCCCCACAGGACTGGGGAAAATAGAGACTTCACTCTTAAGGGGCACACACAAAATCTCACTTGCGCCAGAACACAGGGCAAAAGACGTAACTTGATAGGAGCCTAGGCCAGACCTAACTGCTGGTCTTAGAGAGTCTCCTGGAGAGGTGGAGGGCAGCTGCAGCTCACCCCAGGCACACAGACACTGGTAGCAGATATACTGGGGAACTTTGTTGGTGGCTGACATCTTGGCTCATTAGCTCCAAGACCTGGTCCCACCCAACAGCCTGCAGGCAACAGTGCTGGGACACAGGCCAAACAATTAACTGGGCAGGGATACAGCCCCACCCATTAGCAGACATGCTGCCTAATGACTAATGAGCCCACACCTGCCTCTGGGCTCACCCCTAGGTACAGCACAGCCCACTGGAGGGCCAAGACCCAGCTCCACCCACCAGTGGACAGGCACTGGCCCCTCACACTAGGAAGCCAGACCAAGCCTCTAGATCAGCCTCATCCACTAGGGGGCAGAAACCCAGAAGCAATAAAACTATGATCCCACAACACAGGCCAGACCATACCCTGGGACCAGCTGAGCCCTACCCTGGAATACTAGCAGGCTAACACAACTTTTGGGACACCCTGGAACCCATCTCCAACTGTGTCAGAAACTGACACCACCACTTCCCCCACCAACAATCTGAAATGAGCTCTGGGATCCCTGGGACCTGCAAACAGACTCCAGAAAACAGCTCTGCATGCCAGTAGTCTGGAACTAATCCCAGGATCTGACTTTACCTGCCAGTGGGTAGGTAAAGACTGAGAGTGTTTGGGACCCTGACTTCACCCCCGCAGTGAGCCAGCACTAGCTCTGGGGACCACTAGGATTCCACAACCAGCCACCTCATGAGCAGGCACCACTAAACAGCAGCCAGCAGCATCCAAACAAGGTAGGGCCTGGCAACCAACCAGACAAGGGTCCTACCAGACTGCCCACACAGTTAACCTGCCACAACAGAAGGACCCATGTAGTTCTTTCACGGTGAAACCCTAGAGCCTATAGCTTGGATGATAAGAGAGAGTGCTCTGCTGTGATGCATAGGACACTTCCTACATAGGGCCACTTCTGAAAGGTCAAGAAATGTAACTAACCTATCACATGCATAAAAGTAAAACAGCAACTTAGACTAAATGAGGCAGTAGAGGAATATGTTTCAGACTATGGAACAAGATAAACCCTCAGACGAACTAAGTGAAGTGAAGATAGGCAATCTATCTGGGAAAGGGTTCACAGTAATGATTATAAAAATGATCTAAGAACTCGGAAGGAGAACAGATACACAGAGCAAGAAGTTAGAAGTTTTTAACAAAGAGTTAGAAAACATAAAAACCAATCAAACAGAGGTGAAGACTACAATAACTGAAATGAAAAATACACTAGAAGGAATCAACAGTAGACTAAATGATTCAGAAGAATGGATCAGTAAGCTGGAAGACAGAGTAGTGGAAATCACTGCTACTCAACAGAAAAAAGAATGAAAGGAAATGAGGACAGTTTAAGAGACCTCTGGGACAACATCAAGTACACTAATATTCAATATATTAATAATAATATTGTAAGGGTCCCAGAAGCAGAAGAGAGAAAGAAAGGGTCTGAGAAAATATTTGAAGAGATAGTAGCTGAAAAATTCCCTGACCTGGGAAAGGAAACAGTCACCCAAGTCCAGAAAGCACAGAGTCCCATACAAGATTAACCCAAAGAGGAACACACCAAGACATACTGTAATCAAAATGAAAAAATTAAAGGTACAGAGGGAATAGTAAAAGCAGCAAGGGAAAAAGCAACAAATAACTTACAAGGGAGACTTGTATCCCATAAGACCATCAGCTGATTTTTCAGCAGAAATTCTGCAGGCCAGAAGGGAGTGGCACGATATATTTAAAGTGATCCAAGGGGAAAAACCTACAACCAAGAATACGCTACCCAGCAAGGCTCTCATTCAGATTTGATGGTGAAGTCAAAAGTTTTACAGACAAGCAAAAGCTAAAAAAAAATTCAGCACCACAAACCAGCCTTACAACAACAAATGTAAAAAGAATTTCTCTAGGTAGAAAAGGCCACAGCTACAAAGAAGAGAATTATGCAATGAAAAAGCTCACCAGTAAAGGCAAACACACAGTAAAGGTAGGAAATCATCCACACACAAAACTAGTAGAGAGGTTAAAAAACAAAAGTAATACAATCATCTGTGTCCACAATAAGCAGTTAAGGGATAAATAAAACAATTAGATGTAAACTATGATATCAAAAAGTTATCATGAGGAGAGAAGAGTACAAATGCAGGGTATTTAAAGTGCATTTGAAATTAAGAGATCAGCGACTTAGAACAATCATGTATACACATTGGCTGCTATACAAAAACCTCAAGGTAACCACAAACAAAAAAAATCTATAATAGATATACACACAAAAAAGAAAAAGGAATACAAACATAACTCTAAAGATAGACATCAAATCATAAGAGAACAAAAGAAGAAAGGGAAAAAAAGATCTACAAAAACAACTCCAAACAATTAACAAAATGGAAAGAACATACATATTGAAAATTACCTTAAATGTTAACAGACTAAATGCTCCAACCAAAAGACATACACTAGCTGAATGGATACAAAAACAAGACGTGTATTTGCTGCCTACAAGGGAGTCATTTCAGATCTAGAGACACATACAGGCTGAAAGTGAGGGGATGGAAAAAGTTATTCCATGCAAATGGAAATCAAAAAAAAAGCCAGGGCAGCAATACTTTTATCAGACAAAATAGACTTTAAAATTAAGACAGTTACAAGAGGCAAAGAAGAACACTACATGAGGATCAAGGGATCAATCCAAGAAAAGGATACAACAATTATAAATATATATGCACCCAACATAGGGGTACCTCAATATATAAGGCAAATATTAACAGACATAAAAGGAGAAATCAACAGTAACACAATAATAGTAGGGGACTTAAACACCCCACTTGCATCAGTGGACAGATCATCCATACAGAATATCATTAAAGAAAATCTGGCCTTAAATAACACATTAGACCGAATGAACTTAATTGATATTTATAGAGCATGCCACCTGAAAGCAACAGAGTATACATGGAACATTCTCCAGGATAGAACACATGCTAGGCCATAGCACAAGCCTCAGTAAATTTAAGAAAACTGAAATCATATGAAGCATCATTTCTGACCACAGCACTGTGGGACTAGAAATCAACTACAAGAAAAAAACTGCAAAAAACACAAGCATGTGGAAGCTAAACAATATGCAACTAAACAACCAATGGATCACTGAAGAAATCACAGAGGAAATAAAAAAATACCTAGAGACAAATGAAAACAAAAACACAATGATCCAAAACCCGTAGTACACAGAAAACGCAGTTCTAAGAGGGAAGTTTATAGTGATACAAGCTTACCTCAGGGAACAAGAAAAACCTCAAATAAACAACCTAATCTTACACCTAAAGCAACAAGAAAAAGAACAAACAAAATCCAAAATTAGTAGAAGGAAAGAAATCATAACGATCAGAGGAGAAATAAATGAAATCAAGACTAAAATATAATAGAAAAGATCAATGAAACTAAGAGCTGCTTCTTTGAAAAAATAAAACTGATAAACCTTTAGCAAGACTCATCAAGAAAAAAATACAAAGGACCCAAATCAATAAAATCAGAAATGAAAAAGGAGAACTTACGATCTATACCACAAAAATACAAAGGATCAGAAGAGACTACTATGAGCAACCATATGCCAATAAAATGGACAACCTAGAAGAAAAGGATAAATTATTAGAAAGGGACACTCCCTCAAGACTGAACTAGGAAAAAATAGAAAATATGAACAGACTAATTACCAGTCCTGAAATTGAAAGGCTAAAAAACTCCCAACAGGGTTTTTCCCTGGTGGTGCAGTGGAAAACAATCTGCCTGCCAATGCAGGAAACACGGGTTCAAGCCCTGGTCCAGGAAGATCCCACATGCCGCAGAACAACTAAGCCCGTGCACCACAACTACTGAGCCTGCGGTCTAGAGCCCGCAAGCCACAACTACTGAGCCCGTGTGCCAGAACTACTGAAGCCCATGTGCCTAGAGCCCATGCTCCGCAACAAGAGAAGCCACCGCAATGAGAAGCCCGTGCACTGAAACAAAGAGTAGCCCCCGCTCGCCGCAACTGGAGAAAAGCCCACGCACAGCAATGAAAACCCAATGCAGCCAAAGATAAATAAATTTATTTAAAAAAAAAAAAAAAAACTCCCAACAAACAAAATCCAGGACCAGATGGCTTCACACGTGAATTCTATGAAACATTTAGAGAAGGGTTAACACTCATCCTTCTGAAACTATTCCAAAAAATTGCAGAGCAAGGAACACTTCCAAACTCATTCTATGAGGCCACCATCACCCTGATACCAAAACCAGACAAAGATACCACAAAGAAAGAAAATTACAGACCAATATCAGTAGTGAATGAACATAGATGCAAAAATTCTCAACAAAATACTAGCAAAGCAAATCCAACAATACATTAAAAAGATCATAAACCATGATCAGTGGGATTTATTCCAGGGATGCAAAGATTTTTCAGTATCTGCAAATCAATGTGATACATCACATTAACAAACTGAAGAATAAGAAACATATGATCATCTCAATAGATGCAGAAAAATCTTTTGATAAAATTCAACATCCATTTATGGTAAAAACTCTCCAGAAAGTGGGCATAGAGGGAAAATATCTCAACATAATCAAGGCCACATATAGAACAAAATCACAGCTAACATAATATTCAATACTGAAAAGCTGAAAGCATTTCCTCTAAGGTCAGGAACAAGCCAAGTATGCTCATTCTCACCACTTTTATTCAACATAGTTTTGGACGTCCTAGCCACAGCAATCAGAGAAGAAAAAGAAATAAAAGGAATCCAAATTGGAAAGGAAGAAGTAAAACTCACTGTTTGCAGATGACATGATGCTACACATAGAAAATCATAAAACAGCTACCAGTACTAAAAGTACTAAAGCCCATCAATGAATTTGGTAACATTGCTGGCTATAAAATTAATATATAGAAACCGGTTGCATTTCTATACAATAACAATGAAAAACCAGAAAGAGAAATTAAGGTAACAATTTCATTTACCACTGCATCAAAAAGAATAATATACCTAGTAATAACCTTACCTAAGGAGGCAAAAGACCTGTACTCTGAAAACTTTAAGATGCCGATGAAAGAAACTGCAAACCACATAAACAGATAGAAAGATACACTGTGTTCTTCAACTGGAAGAATCAATATTGTTAAAATGACAATACAACCCAAGGCAACCTACAGACTCAGTGCAATTCCCATCAAATTACCAATGGCATTTTTCACAGAACTGGAACAAAAATTTTTTAAATTTGTATGGAAACACAGAAGACACCAAATGGTAAAAACAATCTTGAGAAAGAACAAAGCTGGAGGAATCACACTTCCTAACCTCAGACTATATTACAAAACTACAGTCATCAAAACAGTATGGTACTGGTATAAAAACAGACACATAGATCAGTGGAATAGGATAGAGCCCAGAAATAAACTCATGCACTTATGGTCAATTAATCTATGACAAAGAAGGCAAGAATATACAATGGAGAAAAGACAGTCTCTTCACCAAGTGCTGCTCAGAAAACTGGACAGCTACATATAAAAGCATGAAATTGGAACACTCCCTAACACCACACACAAAAATAAACTGAAAATGGACTAAAGACCTAAATATGAGAGTGGATACTATAAAACTCCTAGAGGAAAACATAGGCAGAACACTGTTTGACAAATTGCAGGAGAAGCTTCAAGATGGCAGAAGAGTAAGAAGCAGAGATCACCTTCCTCTCCACAAATGCATCAGAAATACATCTACATGTGGAACAGCTCCTACAGAACACCTACTGAACGCTGGCAGAACACCTCAGACCTCCCAAAAGGCAAGAAACACCCCACGTACCTGGGCAGGGCAAAAGAAAAAAGAAAAAACAGAGACAAAAGAATAGGGACGGGACCTGCACCAGTGGGAGGGAGCTGTGAAGGAGGAAAGGTTTCCACACACTAGGAAGCCCCTCGGAGGGGGAAGACTGTGGGTGGCGGAGGGGGGGAGCTTCGGAGCCATGGAGGACAGCGCAGCAACAGGGGTGCGGACAGCAAAGCGGAGAGATTCCTGCATAGAGGATCGGTGCCGACCAGCACTCACCAGCCTGAGAGGCTTGTCAGCTCACCCGCCGGGACGGGTGGGGGCTGGGAGCTGAGGCTCGGGCTTCGGAGGTCAGATCCCAGGGAGAGGACTGGGGTTGGCTGCAGAAACACAGCCTGAAGGGGGCTAGTGTGCCAGAGCTAGCTGGGAGGGAGTCCGGGAAAAAGCCTGGAACTGCCTAAGAGGCAAGAGACTTTTTCTTGCCTCTTTCTTTCCTGGTGCACAAGGAGAGATTAACAGCGCTGCTTAAAGGAGCTCCAGAAGTGGGCGTGAGCCGTGGCTATCAGCATGGACCCCAGAGACAGGCACGGGATGCTAAGGCTGCTGGTGAAGCCACCAAAAAGCCTGTGTGCAAGCACAGGTCACTATCCACACCGCCCCTCCCGGGAGCCTGTGCAGCCTGCCACTGCCAGGGTCCCGTGATCCAGGGACAACTTCCCCGGGAGAACACACGGCGCACCTCAGGCTGCTGCAACGTCATGCTGGCCTCTGCCACCGCAGGCTCGCCCCACATCCGTACCCCTCCCTCCGCCTGGCCTGAGTGAGCCAGAGTCCCCGAATGAGCTGCTCCTTTAACCCCGTCCTGTCTGAGCGAAGAACAGACGCCCTCAAGTGACCTACACGCAGAGGCGGGCCCAAATCCAAAGCTGAACCCTGGGAGCTGTGCGAACAAAGAAGAGAAAGGGAAATTTCTCCCAGCAGCCTCAGGAGCAGAGGATTAAATCTCTACAATCAACTTGATGTACCCTGCATTTGTGGAATACCTGAATAGACAACAAATCATCGCAATTGAGGAGGTGGAATATGGGAGCAAAATATTTTTTTTCCACTTTTTCTCTTTTTGTGAGTGTGTATGTGTATGCTTCTGTGTGTGATTTTCTCTGTATCGCTTTGCTTTTACCAATTGTCCTAGGGTTGTGTCTGTCCATTTTTTTTTCTTTGTTTTTTTTTATTACATTTAAAAATTTTTTTCTTAATAATTGTTTTTTATTTTTTATTTTAATAACTTTATTTTATTTTATCTTCTTTCTTTCTTTCTTTCTATTTTTTCACCCTTTTATTCTCAGCCATGTGGATGAAAGGTTCTTGGTGCTCCAGCCAGGCGTCATGGCTGTGCCTCTGAGCTGAGAGAGCCAAGATCAGGCCACTGGTCCACAAAAGACCTCCCAGCACCACGTAATATCAAACGGCGAAAATCTCCCAGAGATCTCCATCTCAACGCCAAGACCCAGCTTCACTCAACGACCAGCAAGCTACAGTGATGGACACCCTAGGCCAAACAACTAGCAAGACAGGAACACAACCCCATTAATTAGCAGAGAGGCTGCCTAAAATCATAAAAAGGCCACAGACACCCCAAAACACACCACCAGACGTGGACCTGCCCATCAGAAAAACAATATCCAGCCTCATCCACCAGAACACAGGCACCAGTGCCCTCCACCAGAAAGCCTACACAACCCACTGAACCAACCTTAGCCACTGGGGACAGACACCAAAAAAAAAAGTGAACTACAAACCGGCAGCCTGAGAGAAGAAGACCCCAAACACAGTAAGTTCAGCAAAACGAGAAGAGAGAAAAATACAGAGCAGATGAAGGAGCAAGGCAAAAACCCACCAGACCTAACAAATGAAGAGGAAATAGGCAGTCTACCTGAAAAAGAATTCAGAATAATGGTAGTAAAGATGATCCAAAATCTTGGAAACAGAAAAGAGAAAATACAAGAAACGTTTAACAAGGACCTAGACGAACTAAAGAGCAAACAAACAATGACGAACAACACAGTAAATGAAATTTAAAATTTTCTAGAAGGGATCAATAGCAGAATAACTGAGGCAGAAGAATGGATAAGTGACCTGGAAGATAGAATAGTGGAAATAACTACTGCAGAGCAGAATAGAGAAAAATGAATGAAAAGAATTGAAGACAGTCTCAGAGACCTGTGGGACAACATTAAATGCACCAACATTCGAATTATACAGGTCCCAGAAGAAGAAGAGAAAAAGAAAGGGACTGAGAAAAGGTTTGAAGAGATTATAGTTGAAAACTTCCCTAATATGAGAGAGGAAATAGTTAATCAAGTTTAGGAAGCAGAGAGAGTCCCATACAGGATAAACCCAAGGAGAAACATGCCAAGACACATATTAATCAAACTATCAAAAATTAAATACAAAGAAAAAATATTAAAAGCAGCAAGGGAAAAACGACAAATAACACACACGGGAATCCCCATAAGGATAACAGCTGATCTTTCAGCAAAAACTCTGCAAGCCAGAAGGGAGTGGCAGGACATATTTGAAGTGATGAAGGAGAAAAACCTACAACCAAGATTACTCTACCCAGCAAGGATCTCATTCAGATTTAATGTAGAAATTAAAACCTTTGCAGACAAGCAAAGCTAGGAGAATTCAGCACCACCAAAGCAGCTTTACAACAAATGCTAAAGGAACTTCTCTAAGCAGGAAACACAAGAGAAGGAAAAGACCTACAATAACAAACCGAAAACAATTAAGAGAATGGTAAGAGGAACATACATATCGATAATTACCTTAAATGTAAATGGATTAAATGTTCCAACCAAAACACACAGACTGGCTGAACGGATACAAAAACAAGACCCATATATGTGCTGTCTACAACAGACCCACTTCAGACCTAGGGACACATACAGACTGAAAGAGAGGGGGTGGAAAAAGATATTCCATGCAAATGAAAATCAAAAGACAGCTGGAGTACCAATTCTCCTATCAGACAAAACAGACTTTAAAATAAAGACTATTATGAGGGACAAAGAAGGACACTACATAATGATCAAGTGATCAATCCAAGAAGAAGGTATAACAATTGTAAATATTTATGCACCCAACATAGGAGCACCTCAATACATAAGGCAAATAATAACAGCCATAAAAGGGGAAATCGAGAGTAACACAATCATAGTAGGGGACTTTAACACCCACTTTCACCAAAGGACAGATCATCCAAAATGAAAATAAATAAGGAAACACAAGCTTTAAAAGATACATTAAACAAGATGGACTTAATTGATATATATAGGACATTCCATCCAAAAACAACAGAATACACATTCTTCTCAAATGCTCATGGAACATTCTCCAGGATAGAGCATATCTTGGGTCACAATTCAAGCCTTGGTAAATTTAAGAAAACTGAAATCATATCACGTATCTTTTCCGACCACAACGCTATGAGACTAGATATCAATTACAGGAAAAAATCTGTAAGAAATACAAACACATGGAGGCTACTACTTTATAACCAACAGATCACTGAAGAAATCAAAGAGGAAATCAAAAAACACCTAGAAACAAATGACAATGAAAACACGATGACCAAAAACCTATGGGATGCAGCAAAAGAAGTTCTAAGAGGGAAGTTTATAGCAATACAATCCTACCTTAAGAAACAAGAAACATCTCAAATAAACAACCTAACCTTACACCTAAAGCAATTAGAGAAAGAACAAAAATCCCCGAAGTTGGCAGAAGGAAAGAAATCATAAAGATCAGATCAGAAATAAATGAAAAAGAAATGAAGGAAATGATAGCAAAGACCAATAAAACTAAAAGCTGGTTCTATGAGAAGATAAACAAAATTGATAAACCATTAGCCAGACGCATCAAGAAAAAATGGGAGAAGACTCAAATCAATAGAATTAGAAATGAAAAAGGAGAAGTAACAACTGACGCTGCAGAAATATGAAGGATCATGAGAGATTACTACAGGTAAATATACGCCAGCAAAATGGACAACCTGGAAGAAATGGACAAATTCTCAGAAAAGCACAACCTTCCGAGACTGAACCAGGAAGATATAGTAAATATGAACAGACCAATCACAAGCACTGAAATTGAAACTGTCAGTAAAATCTTCCAACAAACAAAAGCCCAGGACCAGATGGCTTCACAGGCGAATTCTATCAAACATTTAGAGAAGAGCTAACACCTATCCTTCTCAAACTCTTCCAAAATATAGCAGAGGGAGGAACACTCCCAAACTCATTCTACGAGGCCACCATCACCCTGATACCAAAACCAGACAAAGATGTCACGAAGAAAGAAAGCTACAGGCCAATATCACTGATGAACATAGATGCAAAAATCCTCAACAAAATAGTAGCAAACCAAATCCAACACAGCATATTAAAAGGATCATACACCTCGATGAAGTGGGGTTTATCCCAGGAATGCAAGGATTCTTCAATATACGCAAATCAGTCAATGTGATACACCATATTAACAAATTGAAGGAGAAAAACCATATCATCATCTCAATAGATGCAGAAAAAGCTTTTGACCAAATTCAACACCCATTTATGATAAAAACCCTCTAGAAAGTAGGCACAGAGGGAACATTCCTCAACATAATAAAGGCCATATATGACAAACCCACAGCCAACGTTGGTCTCAATGGTGAAAAACTGAAACCATTTCACTAAGATCCGGAACAAGACAAGGTTGCCCATTCTCACCACTATTATTCAACATAGTTTTGGAAGTTTTAGCCACAGCAATCAGAGAAGAAAAAGGAATAAAAGGAATCCAAATCAGAACAGAAGAATTAAAGCTGTCATTGTTTGCACATGACATGATACTATACATACAGAATCCTAAAGATGCCACCAGAAAACTACTAGAGCTAATCAATGAATGTGGTAAAGTAGCAGGATACAAAATTAATGCACAGAAATCTATAGCATTCCTATACACTAATGATGAAAAATCTGAAAGTGAAATTAAGAAAACACTCCCATTTACCATTGCAACAAAAAGAATAAAATACCTAGGAATAAACCTACCTAAGGAGACAAAAGACCTGTATGCAGAAAATAGTAAGACACTGATGAAAGAAATTAAAGATGATACAAATAGATGGAGAGATATACCATGTTCTTGGATTGGAAGAATTAACATTGTGAAAATGACTCTACTACCCAAAGCAATCTCCAGATTCAATGCAATCCCTATCAAACTACCACTGGCATTTTTCACAGAACTAGAACAAAAAATTTCACAATTTGCATGGAAACACAAAAGACCCCGAATAGCCAAAGCAATCTTGAGAAAGAAAAACGGAGCCGGAGGAATCAGGTTCCCTGACTTCAGACTATACTACAAAGCTACAGTAATCAAGACAGTATGGTACTGGCACAAAAACAGAAATATAGATCAATGGAACAGGAAAGAAACCTCACAGATAAACCCACGTACATATGGTCACCTTATCTTTGATAAAGGAGGCAAGAATGTACAGTGGAATAAAGACAGCCTCTTCAATAAGTGGTGCTGGGAAAACTGGACAGCTACATGTAAAAGAATGAAATTAGAACACTCCCTAACACCGTACACAAAAATAAACTCAAAATGGATTAAAGATCTAAATGTAAGGACAGACACTATCAAACTCTTAGTGGAAAACATAGGCAGAACACTCCATGACATAAATCACAGCAAGATCCTTTTTGACCCACGTCCTAGAGAAATGGAAATAAAAACAAAAATAAACAAATGGGACGTAATGAAACTTAAAAGCTGCTGCACAGTGAAAGAAACCATAAACAAAATGAAAAGACAACCCATACAGAATGGGAGAAAATATCTGCAAATGAATAACTGACAAGAGATTAATCTCCAAAACATACAAACAGCTCATGGAGCTCTATGTCAAAAAAAACCAAAAAACAAAAACAAACACCTCAATGAAAAAATGGGCAGAAGATCTAAATAAACATTTCTCCAAAGAAGACATACAGATGGCCAAAAAGCACATGAAAAGATGCTCAACATCACTAATTTTCAGAGAAATGCAAATCAAAACTACAATGAGGTATCACCTCACACCAGTCAGAATGGACATCATCAAAAAGCCTACAAGCAATAAATGCTGGAGTGGGTGTGGAGAAAAGGAACCCTCCTACACTGTTGGTGGGAATGTAAATTGGTACAACCACTATGGAAACAGTATGGAAGTTCCTTTAAAAAATAAAAATAGAGCTGCCATATGATCCAGCAATCCCACTCCTGGATGTATATCCAGAAAAGACAAAAACTCTAATTCCAAAAGATATATGCACCCCAATGTTCAGGGCGGCACTATGTACAATAGCCAAGACATGGAAGCAACCTATCTGTCCATTAACAGATGAATGGATAAAGATGTGATATACATACACAATGGAATATTACTCAGCCATGAAACAGAATGAAATAATGCCGTTTGCAGCAACATGGTTGGATCTAGAGATTATGAGGCTAAGTCAAAGACACATATCATATGATATCACTTATATATGTAATCTAAAAAAATAAAGGATACAAATGAACTTATTTACAAAATAGGCACAGAAAACAAACTTATGGTTACCAAAGGGAAAAGGACAGGAGGAATAAATTTGCAATTTGGGATTAACAGATACACAGTACTATATATAAAACAGATAAGCAACAAGGACCTACTATATAGCACAGGGAACTATATTCAGTATCTTGTAATAACCTATAATGGAAAAGAATGTGAAAAATTATATATATAGATATATGGATAGATAGATAGGTAGATACTCTGATTTGCTTTTCTTTATACCTAAAACATTATAAATCAACTATACTTGAATAAAAAAAATTTTGTCAGTTAATGTAATTGATCACATCAACAGGCTAAAAAAGAAAAATCACATGATATTATCAATAGATGCAGAAAAAGCATTTGACAATATCCAACACCAATCATTTAAAAAACTCTCAACAAACTAGGTAGAGAGGGGAATTTCCTAAACTTGATAATGAACATCTACAAAAACCTACAGCTAGTATCAACCTTAATGGTGAGAAACCAGAAGCTTATGCTCTATGATAAAAAGAACAAGGAAGGGTGTCTCCTTTCACTACTTCTTTTCAACATTGTATTGAAAATGCCAGCTAATGCAATAAGCCAAGAAAAGGAAATAAAAGATATACACACTGAAAAGGAAGAAATAAAACTGCAAACTGACTGATGAAATGATCATATATGTAGAAAATCTTAAAGAATCAAAAAACCTCCTGCATCAAATAAGCGATTATGGCAAGGTTTCATTATATATGGTTAACATACAAAAGTCAGTTATTTTCAAATATACCAGCAATGAACAAATGAAATTTGAAATTAAAAACACATCACCATTTACATTAGTACCTAAAAAATGAAATAGTTAGGTATAAATCTAGTGAAATACATACAATATCTATATGAATTATATCAAAAGAGAAGTAAGTAAGTAGAGAGATATCCTATGTTCATACATAGGAAGGCTCAATATTGTCAAGATGTCAGTTTGTTCCCAATTTGTTTATAGACTCAATGCAATTCCAATCAAAATCCCAGCAAATTATCCTATGGGTATTGACAAATTGATTCTAAAGTTTATATGGAGAGGCAAAAGACCCAGAATAGCCAACTCAATATTGAATGGGAAGAATAAAGTTGGAAGACTGATGCTGCCGGACTTAAAGTCAGAGTCACTATACAGCCACAGTAACCAAAAGAGTCTAGTATTGTAGAAAGAATAGACTAATAGATCAATGGAACAAAATAGAGCCCAGAAACAGACCCATGTAAATACAACCAACTGATCTTTGGCAAAGAAACAAAGGCAATATGATTGAACAAAGATAGTCTTTTCAACAAATGATGTTTGTTGAAAAAAAAACCCAACGAAATGAACATGGACACAGACCTCACACGCTTGACTAAAATCAAATCAAAATGAATCACAGATCAAAATGTAAAACCCCAAACCATAAAACTAGAAGACAACACAGGAGAAAACCTAGGTGACCTTAGGTATGACAAAGACTTTTGAGATATAACACCAAAGTCACAATCCATGAAAGAAATAATTAAGCTGGACTTCATTAAAATTAAAAACTTCTGCTCTGTGAAAGAAAATGTCACAAGTATAAGAAGAGAAGCCTTAGACTGGAAGAAAATATTTGCAAAAGACATCTGATAAAGGACTGTTAAAAAAAATTTAAAAGAACACTTTAAACTCAACAATAAATAAACAACCCAATTTAAAAATGGGTCAGGGCTTCCCTGGTGGCGCAGTGGTTGAGAACCTGCCTGCCAATGCAGGGGACACGGGTTCGAGCCCTGGTCTGGGAAGATCCCACATGCCGCGGAGCAGCTAGGCCCGTGAGCCACAATTACTGAGCCTGCGCATCTGGAGCCTGTGCTCCGCAGCAAGAGAGGCCGCGATAGTGAGAGGCCCGCGCACCGCGATGAAGAGTGGCCCCCGCTTGCCGCAACTGGAGAAAGCCCCCGCACAGAAACGAAGACCCAACACAGCCATAAATAAATAAATAAATTAATTAATTAAAAAAAAAATGGGTCAAAGAGGTTAACAGCTACCTCAAAGAAAATATACAAATGGCAAATAAGCATGAAGGAAAAGATGCTCCACATCATACTAAAATAACAATGCAATACCACTACACAACTATTAGAATGGTCAAAATCCAAAACCCTGACAAACCAAATGCTGGTGAGGATGTGGAGCACGGGAGCTCTCATTCACTGCTGTTGGGAATGCAAATGGTACAGCCACTTTGGAAGCCAGTTTGGTGGTTTTTTACAGAAGTAAACATAACATACTTTTACCATAAGATCCAGCAATCATGCTCCTTTGTATTTACCCAAAGGACGTGAAAATTTATGTCGACACAAAACCTGAACATGAATGTTTATAGTAGCTTTATTCATAATTGCAAATCTTGCAAACAACCAAGATGTCCTTCCGTAGAGGTAAACTGATAAATAAACCGTGACACATCTAATCAATAAAATGTTATTCAGCACTAGAAAAAAAAAAAAAAGAGATATCAAGCCATGAAAAGACTTGGAGGAAACTGAAATGCAAATTACTACGTGAAAGAAGCCAATCTCAAAAGATTACATCCTGTATGATTCTAACTATATGATATTCTAGGAAAAATAAAACTATGGATATAATAAAAGGATGAGTAGTTGCTAGGGGATTGGGATGGATGAATAACCAGAGCTCACGTGATTTTTAGGGCCATAAAAAATTCTTTATGATACTACAGTAGTGGATATATGTCATTATAAATTTTTCCAGATCAGAAAGTTGGCCAAGTAAGATGCCCCCCATTTATATTCTTTCTCAACAAAAATAATTTGTCATCCTTCCATGAACAAGTGTGCTTTTTTGGAAGCTTTGGGATCCAGGTAGGAGACTGTGAAAACCTGGTGCAGTTCAAGACAAAGGAATGTCATTTTGAGAAAGCAGGCTACTCCCTTCCATGAAGTTTCTCTAAGGTTAACCTTTTAGAAAGCCCTGGGTAATGTATAATAGATAACAGACTGCTTGGGTGACTCCATTTTCCTTTCCTGTGCCCTAATTCCTGCTCTTATGTTTTTAATTCACCGATGAAGAGTGAACTCATGAAACGCTAGACACCTCATCCTCAGACTCTAATAAAGACAGAGTCCCAGGTTCATACTTTCTCCCTCTCTCCCTATTTTCAACTTCACCGTGGGGCCGTTTGGTGTGCTGTATATTCTCCAGGACCTGTGAGTAATAAATACTGTTCTTAAGTTCCGTGATGGTTGTTGCTGAGGTGATTTCTGCAATAATAATAACCACAAGAGGTGATTCAGCCACAACTTTGACTCTGGTTGGGGAGATGTCTGTGGGGCTCTCCGCAAGTAGTATGGGCCCAGGTGAGTGCCTCACGCATTTCTAGCCAATAGCATCACAATCGATATGCTGAGACCAATACAACAAGTGGTTTTACCAGTGGGTAGGGGAAATGGGGATATGTTGGTCACAGGGTACAAACTTCCCGTTATAAGATGAATAAGTTCTAGGGATTTAAGATTCAGCATGGTGACTATAGTTACCAATACTGTATTATATACCTGAAAGTTGCCAAGATAGTAAATCTTAAATGTTTGCACCACAAAAAAAAAAAACAAAACATAATTTAGTGGGCTGATGCATGTGTTAACTAACCTTATTGTGATAATTATTTTGTAATACATATGTGCATCAAATCATCACATTGTACATCTTAAACTCACACAATGCCATATGCCAATTATATGTCAATAAATCTAGAAAAATAATAAGAAAAAAAAATTTGTCCAAACCCATAGAGTGTACAACAGCAAGAGTGAACTGTAATGCAAACCATGGACCATGGGTGATAATGACATGTCAATGTAGGTTCATCAGTTGTAACAAACGTACCACTCTGGTGTGGGACGTTGATAATGAGGAAAGCTGTACATGTGTGGAGGCAGGGGACATATGGGAAATGCCTACACCTTCCTCTTAATTTTGTTGCATGAGAACCTTTTGCACTGGAATCTCTTGGGGTACTTAATAAAACTTAGACGACTAAGAGGTATAAGCCCAGGAATTTGCATTTTAGTAAGGTTTTCAGGTAATTCCTAAAGACACTAGTGTTCCCTTGGATGCCAGCATGGCCTTCTTTCCTAGCTCCTTTAGGTCTTTACTGAAATAAAAACTTCTCCAAGATATCTTCTCTTACCACCCTATTTGAAATTGTAGGCTCCTTATTCTGAAATCCTGCATTCCTTACGCCCCCTTCTCTACCTTATTTTTATCTCTAGAATTGATGACTATTGTAAACATATTTTATTACTCATTTATTGGTTTATCTATCAATAAATCAGTTTCTCTCCCAATCCAATTCTTAACAACTAGAATGTAAACCCTATGAGAACAGGTTTCTTTTTTTATTATGTTTTATTCACTGCTGAATGCCCAATACCTAGTAAAGCCCTTAAACATTAGTACTCAATAAATATTTGTTAAATAAATGAATCACTCCACCAAGTGTTTTAAGTTTATATACTTAAAATACTAACATTCTTGCACCTTTTTCTCTCCATCAAAAATAAATCTCAATTCTACCTCTTGCTCTTGAAAAAGAAAAAGCAATGTATAATTTGGATCTAAAGATGAAAGATTCCTTGAAATATGTCTTGTTTGTGTTCTTCACACCACAACCCAGCAGAAAGCTTTTGTGTTCTCTCTATATCAGCACCATCTTTGTGTATTTCTTTGATGTCAAGATCTGGGGTCAGAGACTGGGTGAGGATGAAAGTAAAGAAGAAAATTCAAGGAGTGTCAACCTTAATGGTAGCACTAAATAATGTTTGCTAAAAACTACCTAAGAATAGATGGCACAGTCTGTGTAGGTGTATGTAAATGATATGCAAATCAGAATCTAATTTTAATGCAAATGTATGTGTGGTCCTCCTAACTATTTCATGCACCTGGATAGAGCCCCTAGGAAAATTCTAGTGGAGAGAAATGTGCTCTCAGCAAAGTTTTAATGACTGGGTAGATTGGAGAGCAGAGGGTACCACACCTGGCATGCATTATAAGGTCTGCTAGTTAGCTGCTAAAAACAAGCTCTTATATCTGGAATATTACTTTGAAGCTTTGGTGAGCTACCAGTTTGAATTGTGAACACCTTAACTTACCTGTTCTATAAGTGAGTATGACCTTGCTTTGCCCCAGGCTAGTGGGAAGTGTTATCAGTTAACAAATTCTTTAAAGCAGGCACATGTGGGAGTTTTTGAACTGGAGGTACTGCCAAATATAAATTATCCCAACTCAGTGCTATGGTCATATTTCATTACAAAACACAATCCAGCCTGTCTGGATTTGCATCCTACTAGTAGTATGAGTTCTATTTCTATGAAATGGAGAAAAACTGTTGGAAAAAAATTTATGGTAAGATAAGTTGAGGTCACTGTAATAATAGCTTAAATACAAGCAAAGTTGATAAGAGAAACAAAGACCCAAAGGAAATGTCTCAGTTCAAAGATGGTAAATGAGATAAAATGATCAAGCACCATTTTGCCTTATGACAGCACTGCATACTTTGTCCATTTCAGAGAATCACAGATAGTCAAGAGACATATCAATTTATATTTTTATATTTCTATAACCCTTTATTATTATCAATGCTCTTCCAACTCTATTATCTCCACTGATTTTCATGACAACACGTAGCTAGTGTTCTGTTACAAACTATTTTTTTTTTTAAGTTTTTAAAAAGTAAATAAAACTTTTGTTTCTGGCATTATGACTAACTGGGTTCTCTAGGGACCTACCTGCAGCAAGACACCATGTATTGAGTAGGAGACATATTTTGTGGTATCACTGGTCTAACAGGAGTAACTCTTAATATCCCCTCTTAAAAAACATTCAATAGTGTGAGAGGGGCATGGAGCTAGGGACAGATTTGCAGGTGGGAGATGCAGGATTTCCCAGAGAGCAAATACCGGTAACCTTAATGCTATCAGGATATTGAGCTTTGAGTTAATTGTGTGGTAGGGCAACTTCCGGTACTCTTTCAAGTCAAGAGTGATGGAGGTTGATGTGACCCCAGTTTCTGGGTAGAAGTTTCTGGCCAATAGCAGAAACTTGAGCAATTCTTCTAAGCCCATGCTATTCAAAATGTGTTCTATGGACAAACAGCAATATTATCATCTGGGAGCAGAGTAGAAACCCAGGCTCTCAGACCCTGACCCAAAACTACTGAATTATGATCTGTATTTTAATAAGTTCCTTGGGTGATTTTTATGCACATTATAGTTTGAGAAGAATTGTTGTAAACGGAAATATTTCCTAATATGTGCCCATCACACTGCAATTAAAAGAAGACAATGAGCTCATAGTTATAGACAAACAAGTACATGAGAAAAAAGCCACTGTGAATAAAAATCAGCAGGGAAAAAGAAGCAGTATATGTAGTCCTCCAAGAACTGCATAAGAGAAATGTCAAATAGCCTAGACCAGATATGTATGAAGACGCAATCAAACAAATCAGTGAGCATGCAGTGGAACATGTCAGGTAATGAACAAGTACATTAGAACCCTAAAAATAACACTTCTAAAAATAAAAAATATATAATTATTGAAATGAAAATGAGAAAAAACATCTCCTTCTGGGAGCCCCATGATTCAAATGTTAGCCAGTTTGATGTCACTGCATAAGTCCCTTAAGCCATCTTCACTTTTTAAAATTCCTTTTTCATTTTGTCACTCTGATTGGTTGAGTTCCACTGCTTTGTCTTTGAGTTGACTGATTCTTCTTCCTCTCATCTGTTGTTAACCCCTTTAGTATATTTTTCAATTCAGTTATTGTATTTTTTGACTCTGACTTTTATTTGGTACTTTCTTATATTTCCCATCTCTTTGTTGAAGTTTTCTCTGTGTTTATCCACTCCTGCCCTGTCATTTAGCATCTTTATTATCCATTACTTTGAACTTAATTAATCTTTTTATGAAAAATAGATTCCATACAAATGGAAACCAAAAGATAGCTGGAGTAGATATACTTAGATAAAACAGACTTTAAAACAAAGACTGCAACAGGAGAAAAAGCAAGGCATTACATAATAAAGGGGTCAATCCAACAAGAAGATATAACATTTGTAAATATTTATGCACCCAACATAGAAGCAGCTAAATATATAAAGCAAACAGTAACAGACCTAAAGACACAAAAAGACAGCAATACAATAGTAATGGGGGGGGGGAGATTGGTTCAAGATGGCGGAGTAGGAGGACATGCATTCACTCCCTCTTGCAAGAGCACCAGAATCACAACTAACGGCTGAACAATCATCGACAGGAAGACACTGGAACTCACAAAAAAGATACCCCACATTCAAAGACAAAGGAGAAGCCACAATGAGACGTTAAGAGGGGCGCAATCACAATAAAAACAAATCCCATAACTGGTGGGTGGGTGACTCACAGTCTGGAGAACACTTATACCACAGAAGTCCACCCACTGGAGTGAAGGTTCTGAGCCCCATGTCAGGCTTCCCAACCTGGGGGTCCGGCAATGGGAGGAGGAATTCCTAGAGAATCGGACTTTGAAGCCTAGTGGGATTTGATTGCAGGACTTTGACAGGACTGGGGGAAACAGAGACTCCACTCTTGGAGGGCACACACAAAGTAGTGTACACATCGGGACCAAGGGGAAGGAGCAGTGATCCCACAGGAGACAGAACCAGACCTACCTGCTAGTGTTGGAGGGTCTCCTGCACAGGTGGGGGGTGGCTGTGGCTCACCATGAGGAGAAGGACACTGGCAGCAGAAGTTCTGGGAAGTACTCCTTGGCTTGAGCCATCCCAGAGTCAGACATTAGCCCCACGAAAGAGCCGGGTAGCCTCCAGTGTTGGGTCGCCTCAGGCCAAACAACGAACAGGGAGGGAACCCACCCCACCCATCAGGAAACAAGTGGATTAAAGTTTTACTGAGCTCTGCCCACCAGAGCAACACCCACCTCTACCCACCACCAGTCCCTCCCACCAGGAAACTTGCGCAAGCCTCTTAGATAGCCTCATCCAATGAAGGGCAGACAGCAGAAGCAAGAAAAACTACAATCCTGCAGCCTGTGGAACAAAAACCACATTCACAGAAAGACAAACAAGCTGAAAAGGCAGAGGGCTATCTACCAGATGAAGGAACAAGATAAAACCCCAGAAAAACAACTAAATGAAGTGGAGATAGGCAACCTTCCAGAAAAAGAATTCAGAATAATGATAGTGAAGATGATCCAGGACCTCGGAATAAGAATGGAGGCAAAGATTGAGAAGATGCAAGAAATGATTAACAAAGACCTAGAAGAATTAAAGAACAAACAAACAGAGATGACCAATACAATAACTGAAATGAACACTACACTAGAAGGAATCAAAAGCAGAATAACTGAGGCAGAAGCACGGATAAGTGACCTGAAAGACAGAATGGTGGAATTCACTGCTACGGAACAGAATAAAGAAAAAAGAATGAAAAGAAATGAAGACAGCCTAAGGGACCTCTGGGACAACATTAAACCCAACAACATTCACATTATAGGGGTCCCAGAAGGAGAAGAGAGAAAGGACCCGAGAAAATATTTGAAGGGATTATAGTCGAAAATGTCCCTAACACGGGAAAGGAAATAGCCACCCAAGTGCAGGAAGCACAGAGAGTCCCAGGCAGGATAAACCCAAGGAGAAACATGCCAAGACAGATAGTAATCAAACTGACAAAAAACAAAGACAAAGAAAAATTATTGAAAGCAACAAGGGAAAAATGACAAATAGCATACAAGGGAACTCCCATAAGGTTAACAGCTGATTTCTCAGCAGAAACTCTACAAGCCAGAAGGGAGTGGCATGATATATTTAAAGTGATGAAAGGGAATAACCTACAACCAAGATTACTCTACTCGGCAGGGATCTCATTCAGATTTGACAGAGGAATCAAAAGCTTTACAGACAAGAAAAAGCTAAGAGAATTCAGCACCACCAAACCAGCTCTACAACAAATGCTAAAGGAACTTCTCTAAGTGGGAAACACAAGAGAAGAAAAGGACATACAAAAACAAACCCAAAACAATTAAGAAAATGGTCATAGGAACATACATAGCGATAATTACCTTAAACGGGAATGTATTAAATGCTCCAACCGAAAGACACAGGCTTGCTGAATGGATACAGAAACAAGACCCATCTATATGCTGTCTACAAGAGACCCACTTCAGACCTAGGGACACATACAGACTGAAAGTAGGGGATGGAAAAAGATATTCCATGCAAATAGAAATCAAAAGAAAGCAGGAGTAGCTATACTCATATCAGATAAAATAGACTTTAAAATAAAGAATGTTACAACAGACAAGGAAGGACACTACATAATGATCAAGGGATCAATCCAAGAAGATATAACAATTATAAATATATATGCACCCAACATAGGAGCACCTCAATGCATAAGGCAACTGCTAACAGCTATAAAAGAGGAAATCAACAGTAAAACAGTAACAGTGGGGGAGTTTAACACCTCACACCAATGGACAGATCATCCAAACAGAAAATTAATAACGGAAAACAAGCTTTAAATGACACAACAGACCAGATAGATTTAATCGATATTTATAGGACATTCCATCCAAAAACAGCAGATTACACTTTCTTCTCTAGGGTGCATGGAACATTCTCCAGGATAGATCACATCTTGGGTCACAAATCAAGCCTCAGTAACTTTAAGAAAATTGAAATCATATCAAGCATCTTTTCTGACCACATTGCTATGAGATTAGAAATCAATTACAGGGAAAAAAACATAAAAAACACAAACACATGGAGGCTAAACAATACGTTACTAAATAACCAAGAGATCACTGAAGAAATCAAAGAGGAAATCAAAAAATACCTAAGCACAAATGACAATGAAAACACGACGATCCAAAACCTATGGGATGCAGCAAAAGCAGTTCTAAGAGGGAAGTTTACAGCAACACATGCCTACCTCAAGAAACAAGAAAAATCTCAAATAAACAATCTAACCTTACACCTAAAGGAACTAGAGAAAAAAGAACAAACAAAACCCAAAGTTAGTAGAAGGAAAGAAATCATAAAGATCAGAGCAGAAATAAATGAAATAGAAACAAAGAAAACAGTAGCAAACATCAGTAAAACTAAAACCTGGTTCTTTGAGAAGATAAAGAAAATTGATAAACCGTTAGCCAGACCCATCAAGAAAAAGGACTCAAATCAATAAAATAAAAATGAGAAAGGAGAAGTTACAACAGACACCGCAGAAATACAAAGCATCCTAAGAGACTACTACAAGCAGCTATATGCCAATAAAATGGACAACCTGGAAGAAATGGACAAATTCTTAGAAAGGTATAATCTTCCAAGACTGAATCAGGAAGAAATAGAAAATATGAACAGACCAATCACAAGTAATGAAATTGAAACTGTGATTAAAAATCTTCCAACAAACAAAAGCCCAGGACTAGATGGCTTCAAAAATGAATTTTATCAAACATTTAAAGAAGAGCTAACAACCATCTTTTTCAAACACTTCCAAAAAATTGCAGAGGAAGGAACACTCCCAAACTCATGCTATAGGCCAATATCACCCTGATACCAAAACAAGACAGAGATACTGCAAAAAAAGAAAATTATAGACCAATATCACTGATGAATATAGATGCAAAAATCCTCAACAAAATACTAGCAAACACAATCCAACAACACATTAAAAGGATCATACGCCATGATCAAGTGAGATTTATCCCAGGGATGCAAGGATTCTTCAATATATGCAAATCAATCAATGTGATACACCATATTAACAAATTGAAGAATAAAAACCATATGATCGGAGGAGGAGAGAAGATGGCGGAAGAGTAAGACGCGGAGATCACCTTCCTTCCCACAGATACATCAGAAATACATCTACACGTGGAACTGCTCCTACAGAACACCCCCTGA
This sequence comes from Eschrichtius robustus, assembly GCF_028021215.1. NCBI lineage: Eukaryota > Metazoa > Chordata > Mammalia > Artiodactyla > Eschrichtiidae > Eschrichtius > Eschrichtius robustus. The sequence goes on from NC_090838.1 coordinate 41,793,431, forward strand.
ACGCTGGCAGAATACATCCGACCTCCAAAAAGGCAAGAAACTCCCCCCATACTTGGATAGGGCAAAAGAAAAAAGAAATAACAGAGACAAAAGAATAGGGACGGCACCTGCACCAGTGGGAGGGAGCTGTGAAGGAGGAAAGATTTCCACGCACTAGGAAGCCCCTTCGCGGGCAGAGACTGCGGGTGGCAGAGGGGGGAAGCTTCGGAGCCACGGAGGAGAGCGCAGCCACAGGGGTGTGGAGGGCAAAGCGGAGAGGTTCCCGCACGGAGGAGCGGTGCCGACCAGCACTCACCAGCCCGAGAGGCTTGTCTGCTCCCCCGCCGGGGCGGGCGGGGCTGGGAGCTGAGGCTCGGGCTTCGGTCGGATCGCAGGGAGAGGACTGGGGTTGGCCGCGTGAACACAGCCTGAAGGGGTTAGTGCACCACAGCTAGCCGGGAGGGAGTCCGGGGGAAAAAGTCTGCAGCTGCCGAAGAGTCAAGAGACTTTTTCTTCCCTCTTTGTTTCCTGGTGCGCGAGGAGAGGGGATTCAGAGCGCCACCTAAACGAACTCCAGAGACTGGCGCGAGCCGCGGCGATCAGCACGGACCCCAGAGACGGGCGTGAGACACTGGGGCTGCTGCTGCCGCCTCCAAAAAGCCTGTGTGTGAGCACAGGTCACTCTCCACACCACCCCTCCCGGGAGCCTGTGCAGCCCGCCACTGCCAGGGTCCCGTGATCCGGGGAAAACATCCCCGGGAGAACGCACGGCGCGCCTCAGGCTGCTGCAACGTCACGCCGGCCTCTGACGCCGCAGGCTCGCCCCGCCTCCTCTGTACCCCTCCCTCCCCGAGGCCTGGGTGAGCCAGAGCCCCCGAAGCAGCTGCTCCTTTAACCCCGTCCTGTCTGGGCGGGGAATAGACGCCCTCAGGCGACCTACACGCAGAGGCGGGTCCAAATCCAAAGCTGAACCCCAGGAGCTGTGCGAACAGAGAAGAGAAGGGGAAATCTCTCCCAGCAGCCTCAGAAGCAGCGGATTGAAACTCCACAAACAACTTGATGTGCCTGCGTCTGTTGAATACCTGAATAGACAACGAATCATCCCAAATTCAGGAGGTGGACTTTGGGAGCAGGATATATTAATTTTTCCCCTTTTCCTTTTTTTTGTGAGTGTATATGTATATGCTTCTGGGTGAGATTTTGTCTGTATAGCTTTGCTGTATAATAGCTTTATTTTACTTCACTATATTATAGCCTCTTTCTTTCTTTCTTTCGATTTTTTCTCCCTTTTACTCTGAGCCGTGTGGACGAAAGGCTCTTGGTGCTCCAGCCAGGCATCAGGGCCGTGCCTCTGAGGTGGGAGAGCCAACTTCAGGACACTGGTCCACAAGAGACCTCCCAGCTCCACATAATACAAAACGGCAAAAATCTCTCAGAGATCTCCATCTCAACATCAAGACCCAGCATCACTCAATGACCAGCAAGCTACAGTGCTGAACACCCTATGCCAAACAACTAGCAAGACAGGAACACAGCCCCATCCATTAGCAGAGAGGCTGCCTAAAATCATAATAAGGCCACAGACACCCCAAAATACACCACCAGACGTAGACGTGCCCACCAGAAAGACAAGATCCAGCCTCATCCACCAGAGCTCAGGCACTAGTTCCCTCCACCAGGAAGCCTACACAACCCACTGAACCAACCTTAGCCACTGGGGACAGATACCAAAAACAACGGGAACCACGAACCTGCAGCCTGTGAAAAGGAGACCCCAAACACAGTAAGATAAGCAAAATGAGACGACAGAAAAACACACAGCAGATGAAGGAGCAGGGTCAAAACACACCAGACTTAACAAATGAAGAGGAAATAGGTAGTCTACGTGAAAAAGAATTCAGAATAATGATAGTAAGGATGATCCAAAATCTTGGAAATAGAATAGACAAAATGCAAGAAACATTTAACAAGGACGTAGAAGAACTAAAGAGGAACCAAGCAATGATGAAAAACACAATAAATGAAATTAAAAATACTCTAGATGGGATCAATAGCAGAATAACTGAGGCAGAAGAAAGGATAAGTGACCTGGAAGATAAAATGGTGGAAATAACTACTACAGAGCAGGATAAAGAAAAAAGAATCAAAAGAACTGAGGACAGTCTCAGAGACCTCTGGGACAACATTAAACGCACCAACCTTCGAATTACAGGGGTCCCAGAAGAAGAAGAGAAAAAGAAAGGGACTGAGAAAATATTTGAAGAGATTATAGTTGAAAACTTCCCTAATATGGGAAAGGAAATAGTTAATCAAGTCCTGGAAGCACAGAGAGTCCCATACAGGATAAACCCAAGGAGAAACACGCCAAGACACATATTAATCAAACTGTCAAAAATTAAATATAAGGAAAACATATTAAAGGCAGCAAGGGAAAAACAACAAATAACACACAAGGGAATCCCCATAAGGTTAACATCTGATCTTTCAGCAGAAACTCTGCAAGCCAGAAGGGAGTGGCAGGATATACTTAAAGTGATGAAGGAGAAAAACCTACAACCAAGATTACTCTACCCAGCAAGGATCTCATTCAGATTCGATGGAGAAATTAAAACCTTTACAGACAAGCAAAAGCTGAGAGAGTTCAGCACCACCAAACCAGCTTTACAACAAATGCTAAAGGAACTTCTCTAGGCAAGAAACACAAGAGAAGGAAAACACCTACAATAACAAACCCAAAACATTTAAGAAAATGGGAATAGGAACATACATATCGATAATTACCTTGAATGTAAATGGATTAAATGCTCCCACCAAAAGACACAGGCTGGCTGAATGGATACAAAAACAAGACCCATATATATGCTGTCTACAAGAGACCCACTTCAGACCTAGAGACACATACAGACTGAAAGTGAGGGGATGGAAAAAGATAGTCCATGCAAATGGAAATCAAAAGAAAGCTGGAGTAGCAATTCTCATATCAGACAAAATAGACTTTAAAATAAAGACTATTACAAGAGACAAAGAAGGACACTATATAATGATCAAGGGATCGATCCAAGAGGAAGGTATTACAATTGTAAATATTTATGCACCCAACATAGGAGCACCTCAATACATAAGGCAAATACTAACAGCCATAAAAGGGGAAATCGACAGCAACACAATCATAGTAGGGGACTTTAACACCCCACTTTCACCAATGGACAGATCACCCAAAATGAAAATAAATAAGGAAACACAAGCTTTAAATGATACATTAAACAAGATGGACTTAATTGATATTTATAGGACACTCCACCCAAAAACAACAGAATACACATTTTTCTCAAGTGCTCATGGAACATTCTCCAGGATAGATCATATCTTGGGTCACAAATCAAGCCTTGGTAAATTTAAGAAAATTGAAATCGTATCAAGCATCTTTTCCGACCACAACGCTATGAGACTAGATATCAATTACAGGAAAAGATCTGTAAAAAATACAAACACATGGAGGCTAAACAATACACTACTTAATAACGAAGTGATCACTGAAGAAATCAAAGGGGAAATCAAAAAATACCTAGAAACAAATGACAATGGAGATACGACGACCCAAAACCTATGGGACGCAGCAAAAGCAGTGCTAAGAGGGAAGTTTATAGCAATACAAGCCTACCTCAAGAAACAGGAAACATCTCGAATAAACAACCTAACCTGGCACCTAAAGCAATTAGAGAAAGAAGAACAAAAAAACCCCAAAGCCAGCAGAAGGAAAGAAATTATAAAGATCAGGTCAGAAATAAATGAAAAAGAAATGAAGGAAACAATAGCAAAAATCAATGAAACTAAAAACTGGTTCTTTGAGAAGATAAACAAAATTGATAAACCATTAGCCAGACTCATCAAGAGAAAAAGGGAGAAGACTCAGATCAATAGAATTAGAAATGAAAAAGGAGAAGTAACCACTGACACTGCAGAAATACAAAAGATCATGAGAGATTACTACAAGCAACTCTATGCCAACACAAACTGCCGAGACTGAACCAGGAAGAAATAGAAAATATGAACAGACCAATCACAAGCACTGAAATTGAAACTGTGATTAAAAACCTTCCAACAAACAAAAGCCCAGGACCAGATGGCTTCACAGGTGAATTCTATCAAACATTTAGAGAAGAGCTAACACCTATCCTTCTCAAACTCTTCCAAAATATTGCAGAGGGAGGAACACTCCCAAACTCATTCTACGAGGCCACCATCACCCTGATACCAAAACCAGACAAAGATGTCACAAAGAAAGAAAACTACAGGCCAATATCACTGATGAACATAGATGCAAAAATCCTCAACAAAATACTAGCAAACGGAATCCAACAGCACATTAAAAGGATCATACACCATGATCAAGTGGGGTTTATCCCAGGAATGCAAGGATTCTTCAACATACGCAAATCAATCAATGTGATACACCATATTAACAAATGGAAGGAGAAAAACCATATGATCATCTCAATAGATGCAGAGAAAGCTTTCGACAAAATTCAACACCCATTTATGATAAAAGCCCTGCAGAAAGTAGGCATAGAGGGAACTTTCCTCAACATAATAAAGGCCATATATGACAAACCCACAGCCAACATTGTCCTCAATGGTGAAAAACTGAAACCATTTCCACTAAGATCAGGAACAAGACAAGGTTGCCCACTCTCACCACTATTATTCAACATAGTTTTGGAAGTGTTAGCCACAGCAATCACAGAAGACAAAGAAATAAAAGGAATCCAAATCGGAAAAGAAGAAGTAAAGCTGTCATTATTTGCAGATGACATGATACTATACATAGAGGATCCTAAAGATGCTACCAGAAAACTCCTAGAGCTAATCAATGAATTTGGTAAAGTAGCAGGATACAAAATTAATGCACAGAAGTCTCTTGAATTTCTATACACTAATGACGAAAAATCTGAAAGTGAAATTAAGAAAACACTCCCGTTTACCATTGCAACAAAAAGAATAAAATATCTAGGAATAAACCTACCTAAGGAGACAAAAGACCTGGATGCAGAAAACAATAAGACACTGATGAAAGAAATTAAAGATGATACAAATAGATGGAGAGATATACCATGTTTCTGGATTGGAAGAATCAACATTGTGAAAATGACTATACTACCTAAAGCAATCTACAGGTTCAATGCAATCCCTATCAAACTACCACTGGCATTTTTCACAGAACTAGAACAAAAAATTTCACAATTTGTATGGAAAAACAAAAGACCCCGAATAGCCAAAGCAATCTTGAGAAAGAAAAACAGAGCTGGGGGAATCAGGCTCCCTGACTTCAGACTATATTACAAAGCTACAGTAATCAAGACAGTTTGGTACTGGCACAAAAACAGAAATATAGATCAATGGAACAGGATAGAAAGCCCAGAGATAAACCCACACACATATGGTCACCTCATCTTTGATAAAGGAGGCAAGCATATACAGTGGAGAAAAGACAGCCTCTTCAATAAGTGGTGCTGGGAAAACTGGACAGATACATGTAAAAGTATGAAATTAGAACACTCCCTGACACGATGCACAAAAATAAACTCAAAATGGATTAAAGACCTAAGTGTAAGGCCAGACACTATCAAACTCTTAGAGGAAAACATAGGCAGAACACTCTATGACATACATCACAGCAAGATTCTTTTTGACCCAGCTCCCAGAGAAATGGAAATAAGAACACAAATAAACAACTGGGACCTAATGAAACTTAAAAGCTTTTGCACAGCAAAGGAAACCATAAACAAGACCAAAAGACAACCCTCAGAATGGGAGAAAATATTTGCAAATGAAGCAACTGACAAAGGATTAATCTCCAAGATTTACAAGCGGCTCATGCAGCTCAATAACAAAAAAACCAACAACCCAATCCAAAAATGGGCAGAAGACCTAAATAGACATTTCTCCAAAGAAGATATACAGATTGCCAACAGACACATGAAAGAATGCTCAACATCATTAATCATTAGAGAAATGCAAATCAAAACTACAATGAGATATCATCTCACACCGATCAGAATAGCCATCATCAAAAAATCTAGAAACAATAAATGCTGGAGAGGGTGTGGAGGAAAGGGAACCCTCTTGCACTGTTGGTGGGAATGTAAATTGATACAGCCACTATGGAGAACAGTATGGAGGTTCCTGAAAAAACTACAAATAGAACTACCATACGACCCAGCAATCCCACTACTGGGCATATACCCTGAGAAAACCATAGTTCAAAAAGAGTCATGTACCAAAATGTTCATTGCAGCTCTATTTACAATAGCCAGGACATGGAAGCAACCTAAATGTCCATCAACAGATGAATGGATAAAGAAGATGTGGCACATATATACAATGGAATATTACTCAGCCATAAAAAGAAACGAAATGGAGGTATTTGTAATGAGGTGGATGGAGTTAGAGTCTGTCATACAGAGTGAAGTAAGTCAGAAAGAGAAAAACAAATACAGTATGCTAACACATATATATGGAATCTAAGGGAAAAAAAAAAAAAAGGCCATGAAGAACCTAGTGGCAAGACGGGAATAAAGACACAGACCTACTAGAGAATGGACTTGAGGATATGGGGAGGGGGTGGGGTGAGATGTGACAGGGTAAGAGAGTGTCACGGACATATATACACTACCAAATGTAAAATAGATAGCTAGTGGGAAGCAGCCACATAGCACAGGGAGATCAGCTCGGTGCTTTGTGACCACCTAGAGGGGTGGGATGGGGAGGGTGGGAGGGAGGGAGATGCAAGAGGGAAGAGATATGGGAACATATTGTATGTGTATAACTGATTCACTTTGTTATAAAGCAGAAGCTAACACACCATTGTAAGGCAATTATACTTCAATAAAGATGTTTAAAAAAAAAAAAACCATATGATCATCTCAATAGATGCAGAAAAAGCTTTTGACAAAATTCAACACCGATTTATGATAAAAACTCTCCAGAAAGTGGGCATAGAGGGAATCTACCTCAACCTAATAAAGGCCATATACGACAAACCCACAGCAAACATCATTGTCAACAGTGAAAAACTGAAAGCATTTCCTCTAAGATCAGCAGCGAGACAAGGATGTCCACTCTCACCACTATTATTCAACATAGTTTTGGAAGTCCTAGCCACGGCAATCAGAGAAGAAAAAGAAAGAAAAGGAATACAAATTGGAAAAGAAGAAGTAAAACTGTCACTGTTTGCAGATGACATGATACTACACATAGAGAATCCTAAAGATGCCACCAGAAAACTACTAAAGCTAATCAATGAATTTGGTAAAGTTGCAGCATACAAAATTAATACACAGAAATCTCTTGCATTCCTATACACTAATGATGAAAAATCTGAAAGAGAAATTGTGGAAACACTCCTATTTACCATTGCAACAAAGAGAATAAAATACCTAGGAATAAACCTACCTAGGGAGACAAAAGACCTGTATGCAGAAAACTATAAGACACTGATGAAAGAAATTAAAGATGATACCAACAGATGGAGAGATATACCATGTTCTTGGATTGGAAGAATCAACATTGTGAAAATGACTATACTACCCAAAGCAATCTACAGATTCAATGCAATTCCTATCAAATTACCAATGGCATTTTTTACGGAACTAGGACAAATTATCTTAAAATTTGTATGGAGATACAAAAGACCCTGAAGACCCAAAGCAGTCTTGAGGGAAAAAAATGGAGCTGGAGGAATCAGACTCCCTGACTTCAGACTATACTATAAAGCTACAGTAATCAAGACAATATGGTACTGGCACAAAAACAGAAACATAGATCAATGGAACAAGATAGAAAGCCCAGAGATAAACCCACGCACCTATGGTCAACTAATCTATGACAAAGGAGGCAAAGATATACAATGGAGAAAAGACAGTCTCTTCAATAAGTGGTGCTGGGAAAACTGGACAGCTACATGTAAAAGAATGAAATTAGAATACTCCCTAACACCATACACAAAAATAAACTCAAAATGGATTCGAGACCTAAATGTAAGTCCGGACACTATAAAACTCTTAGAGGAAAACATAGGAAGAACACTCTTTGACATAAATCACAGCAAGATCTTTTTTGATCCACTTCCTAGAGTAATGGAAATAAAAATAAAAATAAACAAATGGGATGTAATGAAACTTAAAAGCTTTTGCACAGCAAAGGAAACCATAAACAAGACGAAACGACAACCCTCAGAATGGGAGAGAATATTTGCAAACGAATCAACGGACAAAGGATTAATCTCCAAAATATATAAACAGCTCATGCAGCTCAATAACAAAAAAACCAACAACCCAATCCAAAAATGGGCAGAAGACCTAAGTACACATTTCTCCAAAGAAGACATATAGATGGCCAAGAAGCACATGAAAAGATGCTCAACATCACTAATTATTAGAGAAATGCAAATCAAAACTACAATGAGGTATCACCTCACACCAGTTAGAATGGGCATCATCAGAAAATCTACAAACAACAAATGCTGGAGAGGGTGTGGAGAAAAGGGAACCCTCTTGCAGTGTTGGTGGGAATGTAAATTGATACAGCCACTATGGAGAACAATATGGAGGTTCCTTAAAAAACTAAAAATAGAATTACCATATGATCCAGCAATCCCACTACTGGGCATATACCCAGAGAAAACTGTAGTTCAAAAAGACACATGCACCCCAATGTTCACTGCAGCACTATTTACAATAGCCAGGTCATGGAAGTAACCTAAATGCCCATCGACAGACGCATGGATAAAGAAGTTGTGGTACATATATACAATGGAATATTACTCAGCCATAAAAAGGAACGAAATTGGGTCATTTGTTGAGACGTGGATGGATCTAGAGACTGTCATACAGAGTGAAGTAAGTCAGAAAGAGAAACACAAATATCGTATATTAACGCATGTATGTGGAACCTAGAAAAATGGTACAGATGAACCGGTTTGCAGGGCAGAAGTTGAGACAGAGATGTAGAGAACAAACGTATGGACACCAAGGGGGGAAAACCGCGGTGAGGTGGGGATGGTGGTGTGCTGAATTGGGAGATTGGAATTGACATGTATACAATGATGTGTATAAAATTGATGACTCATTAAAAAAAAAAAAAGAAATATATGAAATAGAGACTAAAGGGACAATAGAGAAGATCAATGAAACAGAGCTGGTTCTTTGAAAAGATAAACAAAGCTGACAAACCTCTAGCTAGACTCACCAAGAAAAAAGGGAGTACTCAAATAAAATCAGAAATGAAACAGGAGGTATTAAACTGATACCATGGAAATACAAAGGACCATAAGAGACTACTCTGAACAATTATACACCAACAAACTGGACAACCTAGAAGAAATGGATAAATTTCTACGAACATAAAACCTACCAAGACTAAATCATAAAGAAATAGAAAATCTGAACAAACTGATTACTAGTTAGGATATTGAATCAGTCATGAAAACCCTCCCAGGACAAGATGGCTTCACTGGTGAGTTCTACCAAACATTCAAAGAATTAATACCAATCTTTTTCAAACTCTTCCAAAAAACAGAAGAAGAGGGAACTCTTCCAAATTCATATTATGAGGCCAGACTTACCCTGATACCAAAACCAGACAAAGATGCCACAAGAAAATTGCAGGCCAATATCCCTAACTAACATAGATGTAAAATTCCTCAAGAAAATATGAGCAAAATACGAGTAAACTGAATTCAACAATACACTGAAATGATCAGACACCATGATCAAGTTAGATTTATTCTAGGGATGCAAGGATAGTTCAACATCCACAGTTAGTCAATGTGATATACCACATTATCAAAATTAAGGATAAAAATCATATGTTCATCTCAAAAGATGCAGAAAAATCATTTGACAAAATTCAATGTTCATTTATGCTAAAAAACTCTCTAGAAAGTGGGTATAGAAGAAACTTAGGTCAACAAAATAAAGGCCATATATGACAAACCCACAGCTAACATCATACTCAATGGTGAAAAGATGAAAGATTTTCCTCCAAGATTAGGAACAAAAAAAGGATGCCCACTCTTGTCACTTTTGTTTAACATAGTATTGGAAGTCCTAGCCAGAGCAAATAGGCAAGAAAAAGAAATAAAAGGCATTCAAATTGGAAAGGAAGAGGTAAAACTGCCAGTATTTGCAGATGACATGGTATTATACATAGGAAAACATAAAGACTGCATCAAAAAACTATTAGAATAAATGAATTCAGTAAAGTTTCAGGATAGAAAAATCAATATTAAAAAATGTATTGTGTTTCTATACACTAATAATGAACTATCATAAAGAGAAATAAAGAATACAATTCCATTTACAACTGCATCAAAAACAATAAAATATCTAGGAATAAATTTAACCAAGGAGATTAAAGACCTGCATATTGCAAACTGTAAGACACTGATGAAAGAAATTGAATAAACAAATAAATGGAAAGATATTTGGTGCTTACAAATTAGAAAAGTTAATATTTTTAAAATGTCTATACTTCCCGAAGCAATCTACAGATTCAAAGCAATCCCTATCAAAATACCAATGGCGTTTTTCATAGAACTGGAACAAACAATCCTAAAATTTGTATGAAACCACAAGAAACCCTAAATACCAAAAGCAAATTTGAGAAAGAACAAAGCTGGGAGCATCACATTCCCCAATTTCAAGCTATATTATAAACTACAGTAATTTAAACAGTATGGTATTGGCATAAAAACAGGAACATAGATCAACAGAATAGAGAGCTCAGAAATAAACCCATGTATGACGAAGGTGTCAATAATATACAATGAGGACATGATAGTTTCTTCATTAAACTGTGTTGGAGAAATTGGATGGCCACATGGAAAAGAATGAAACTGGACCACTATCTTATACCATACCCAAAACTTAACTCAAAATGGATTAACGACTTCAATGTAAAACCCGAAACCATAAAACTACTAGATGAAAAAATAGATGGTAACTCCTTGGCATAGATCTTGGTGATGATTTTTTGAATCTGACACCAGAAGCAAAGGCAACAACAGCAAAAATAAAGTTGGACTACACCAAACTGAAAAGCTTCTGAACAGCAAAAGAAACCATCAACAAAATGAAAAGGCAACCTATTGAATGGGAGAAAATATTTGCAAATCAATTTATATGATAAGGGGCTAATATCCAAAATATATAAAGAACTCTTACAACTCAACAATGAAAAAACAGTCTGATTAAAAAATGGGCAGAATATCTGAATAGACATTTTTTTCAAAGAAGACATACAGATGACCAATAGGTACATGAAAAGATGCTCAACATCAGTCAGCATCAGGGATATGCAGATCAAAGCCACAATGAGATATCACCTCACACCTTTTAGAATGGCTACCACAAACAACTACAAATGACAAATGTTGGTGAGGATGTGGAAAAAAGGGAACCCTGTACACTGCGGGAATGTAAATGGGTGCAGCCGCTATGGAAAACAGTATGGAGGTTCCTCAAAAAATTAAGAATAAACTACCATATTCCAGAAGCAATTCCACTTCTGGGTATTTATTCAAAGAAAAGAAGGAATTCCACTTCTGGGTATTTATCCAAAGAAAATGAAAACATTAACTCAAAAAGGTATAGGCACCATGTTCATTGCAGCACTATTTACAATAGCCAAGATGGAAACAACCTAAGTGTCCATTGATGGATGAACAGATATAGAAATTATGGAATATTTATTATAAATATATGTGTATATATTTATTCCATTATATATAATGGAATACTATTCAGCCATTAAAAGGAATGGAATCTTGCCATTTTTGACTACATGGATGGACTTCAAGGGCATTATGTTAAGTGAAATAAGAGAGGTCAGACAGTGTTTGTCTTTCTGTTTGCCTTACATGTGAAATGTAAAACTAAATAAATGAATATATAAATGAAGCTTAAATACAGACAGCAGATTGGTGGTTGCCAGAGGCTAGGTGTAGGGGATGAGAAAAATGGGTGAACTCTTTTTTCTTCAGTCTAAGTAAATTGAATTACTCTAAAAAATTAATAAAAACAACAGATGTGTTAAACAGCAGATTACACACAGTTAAAGACAAAATCAATGAGTTGGAATATTTATCTAAAGAAACTATCCAGAATGTAGCACTAAGGGAAAACTGACGAATATGAAAAAGAATCTAAGAGATATATAGGACAGATTCCATCTAGTAATGCATATGCTTGGGGTCTTGGAAGGAGATATTAGAGATTATGGAGGGATGCAATATTTAAAGAAGTAATGGAATAAATTACCCAGCATTGATCAAAAATAATAATTTTAAAGGTCTTCAAAAAACCTGCCTATAGAAATTTAATAGAAATTGAAAATAAGTAACATAACACTAAATACAAAATATCTTAAAAGAGCCCAGAGACAAAGAAGAGGCTGTCTAGAAAGGAAAAATACAATGACAGATTTCTCAAAAGCAAAAAAGAAAAATATTTAATGGAGTACCAGTCAACTTAGAATCATGAAGCCAGCAATACTATTCAAAAAAAAAAAAGTATAAAATTGAGTGTGACCAACCCACTAATCCTCCATATTCAAATATGCCTAATCCTCAGTATGTATCTGACTAAGGAACTTCCACTCTGTGATCACAGTAAACCATGCATGCATGATTTGTATTCTGTAAGAATTCAGGTTTGAGCTGTATTTTGAGCATTTCATAGCCTTTCTACTTTCTTCCTCAGTGAACACTGCAGTATACTGAAAAGGAAACCAGGATGTCATTGGCAGAGAAGACTGTTCTAGTGTGCAATTTAAACTTCTAGTCGAGGCATCAAAATAGTTTAGTCTAAAATACTCATATGCTCTTGCTTCCCACCCAGATCCTGACTCTGTACACACCTGAATTCTGGAATATCACTCTTTTCCCCATTCTTGTTTCCATCTGCATTATTTTTGTTGTGTCACACCAATGAAGATAAATTTGTCACATTTAGAACACTGTGCAATCATCAAAGCTTTGAATCCAGGCCAATAATTCAGAAGTCTGGAATTTTCCTGGCATCTCATTCCCAAATGCTCCTTCTTGGAATCTAGGGTTGCCAGGAATGATTGTGATTCTCAAACCTGTTATATCCATAGCCCTTCCACTCTGATTTCCACAGGTCTTATCACTCGAGATCTCATTTCTAATGGATTTTTGCTCATTTCACTGGCAGGGCTTTGACCTTCTCCACATTGTTAATTTTCAGTTCTCGTCTCCCTTTACAGAGAGCAAGCACCCTGCACTTCATATGGCCAGTGCTGTCAGGGGAGCTCAAAAAAGTGAGCCCTAGTGCAGAGATCTTCCCCTTAAACCAAAGCCCACTCATTCTTCACTGGCAAGCACCGGCACACTGCAGGTGGGAAGGAAGGAGTTGGTCTGACGTGTCTCACACTCTATTTGGAACCATTGCTTTCTTTTACATCTAAGCTCTGCTGTTAAAGCTAGTCCATTTTTCCAGATTCTTGAACTCATGGTGATATTCTCTTAGAGGCCTCAGTTTCTTTTACTCCAATTCAATCTCCTCAGGGAAAACCAAGTTTTTCACATGGATTTGTACACGTGTGAATACCATATGAGAGATGGGTTCAAGTTCTCTCCCACTGTGATCTTTGTTGCATACAGATTGAAATACAGGGCTGGTCCCCATAATTTAAAGTCCTAGAATGTTTCAGAGCAGTTAAGAGTCTCCTGAATGCTTGACCATCAGAAGCTAGTTTACTAAAAAGACAGAACTTTACTATGATATCAAGAGCTCCCTGATTTTGCCTCGAATTCTCTCATCCTCATTTGAACTCTGATTTCCAACTCCTTCTCAAAGATAGAAAGAATCCCAAACAATTGAAGCATTCCAATTACCACTGCCTAGGTGGGCTATGAATCAGTGGGCAACTTGCCAGGTGACATGATTACAGTACGTTCAGTCCAGTTTAACTCTGTATCAGAGTTAATTACTTTATAATATCTATTCTCACTTTATTCTTCACTAAAAGAAAACTCTCTCTCCCATTTTAACTTGACACTCAGTTTCCCAGAATAAGAGTACATTTCTCAGAGCCATTTTTTGCTAGGCATGGCCATATATGACTATGTTCTGGCCAATGGCAGATAAGCAGAAATGTTTAATAAACTTTTAAACATTTTAATAAACTTTTCCTTAAGAAATATTGCATGTGCCCTTTATCTTTATGTCTTCCTCTGCTAGGAACACAGAGGACATGATCATATCACCAGGGGGAACACAAGACAGAAGAATCCTATGCCCCAACACCATACTATACCATATAAGCTTTGGAGTGCAAACCCAGACTTTTATTTAAAAGAGAAATACAGTTCTAACCTGTTTCTGCCACTCTTATTTGGGGGGTTTCCTTCACTCACACACCCATCAAATTTTATGTCCTAAAAGCTTCATAGAAATGACCTACTGGATGCTTGGAGCACAAACTGTCCAATCTTCCCTGTTCCATCCCTCACCCCTCTTTCCATTTTCTCAGTCACCTGTGCTATTGATCCTGATAATCTCTCTCCACTTATGCCTTTGCTTCTCCCTTTCAGTTTGAATTGTGGGCCTTTTTCCCTAGGTCTCTGATGTCAGTTCTCTGTCCAGCTACAACATTCATTTTTTTCCTCCTCAGCTCAGTGATTGTGTAAACATTCCTCCAGCTATCATCTGACACCACTCAGTTCTGGGTCTTCTGGAGCCATAAGACAGCTTCTCAGGCAAAACTGAACACACCATGCAAGACAAAGTGTTTGTAATTCTCCAGCTTGTCCCCAATATTTCCTCGCCATTGAAGACATTGCAAAACTGTTATTCACCTCACCTTTCTAGCTAGGACAGATGAATGAACACAAAAAACTAACTTCCATGGAAAGAGAGTATACTGAGAGCACACAAATGAGTAATATGGAAGTGGGAAATGTCCTATCTGTCAAACACATCTTCCCTCCTCTGACTCAAGGTCCAGCCAAATGCCTTTGAATGGAGGGATGCTATTTCTGTTATGCTGAATTGACCTTCCCCAGCCACCTTCCCCAAGATGCTCCTAAATTCTCCCATATAAATGTCTATTATTTTCAATAGCATCAATGGTCGATAAAAGACTATGCCCTTACCTCAGTCCCGGAACAGAATGTCCATTATCATTAATGATGATCATAACCAGAGAAATAAGTCAATTGACCTCTTAGCATATGCTCTCAGGCGACATAATCAGGCTTCCCTGGGGGTTTGGTATGCACTTGATAGAAGAGCATTAATTCATCATAAAAATGTTCTCTGGCCTATCTGAACTTAAAGTAGAATACAAAGTGACCTACTTAGACAGTATATTTAACTTTCCTCACAATTACTATTTTTTTCTAGCTCTTCGTTCATTACCTTCCCAAAGTGTTTATGTGAAAGGATTCTTAAATGCTTACATCTACACCTATATTAGAATGTAAATACCTTTTTTTTTTTTTTTACCACCACCATATTGTCAAGTAACATCCCCAGCAGGAAGTAAGCAGGAAATTAGTATTAGCAAGAGATGAAAAATGAATCTGAAATGGAGGCTTGGGATTCTATATGGCAAGGATTTCTGATCTGATGGTAGGCCAGTACACTTAAAGAAGGAAGAGGTTATCCAGGGAGAATAGAATTTATAAAATGGAAGATCAATGCTTTGAAAGGAATCAAGTTAAACTTTCATAAAAGAAGCATAATCATTTTATTTGGTAACATTAAAAAATTGAAAATTTCACCAATTTTGTATACTCCTTACACCTCCAAATCAGATATAATCAAACTACTAATGAAAAGGTGAATATCAAAAAAAAACGAACTCTACTGGTATCGTTATGGTTCAATTTTGGTGAGTCATCATCACATGCTTAAATAGCTCTTCCACCTTGAACATGCTCTGATCAAATGAAAATCCAAAACGAGTCACTGTTTCTCACGTCTTTGTTCTGTATTCTTAACAAAATGGTAATCTTGAAAGAAAAGCTATCTACATTTCTCTTAAACCACTCACCAGCTATAGAGAAGTGCTAGACCCACATCAGGCACTCAAATTTTGGAAGGCTAAATCACATTTAAGATTATGTGGTATAGTGGGAAGCAGCCGCATAGCACAGGGAGATCAGCTCAGTGCTTTGTGACCACCTAGAGGGGTGGGATAGGGAGGGTGGGAGGGAGGGAGATGCAAGAGGGAAGAGATATGGGGACATATGTACATGTATAACTGATTCACTTTGTTATAAAACAGAAACTAACACACCATTGTAAAGCAATTACACTCCAATAAAGATGTTAAAAAAAAAGATTATGTGGTACAGCGGCATTTATTCAATATCAGAGGTTAGATCCTTGAACTATACCATAGGTGAATCTATTATAAACATAGGTCTTATCTTTACAATCTTAAAATATTCAGGATTAGGGGGAAAATTACTGCAAGTAACTATTTAGCACTAGTGACAGAATTAACAATAAATTAAAGATGGAAGTTTTAAAGAAAGTTTTTGTTTTTAAATTTTTAAATGTCAAGGTATGTTTATTCACAATCCTTGATGTCATCACTCCTTCCAAGCTTCTTTATAAACAAAATGCCAAGAAAAATTACAATACTATCTAATGACAATCAATGATGCATAAAAACTTTAAAAAGCATAATTTAGACAATGACAAAGTAAGAAAGTAAGTTAACTTTAGATATTTCTAGTGACACAGGGTGGGAAACCTTCTTAAATAAAGAAATCTGTTATGATATAAGCAAATCGGGTTTACTCATTTCAGCAAGAGAGAATGTAAGGAATTAATTGTGAATTGGCATTTCATCACAGGAAGTGAATGCACAACTTTTATTGCTTATGGATTGGACAGAAATCCTTAGGTTGGGATATAAGAAGGAGTGAGTCTTTGAGTTGGTTGATTTCTTAAAACAAGGACTTAACACAACTAGGTGAGAGGTTCTGAGTAAAACTGCAAGTCATATGTAAGTCATATGATATTCTGTGGTTCTAATTTCATGACTGATTAAGGGGGGTGGTGGTGGTTCTAGTTCTAAGTCACACTAGCTTTTGGCCATCTTCTGGCTAGTCCAAAGGGTTGGCAGCAAAAGCAGCCTCATTTCAGATCTACAGCATTGTGATAATCTGATGTCATCATCTTTAAAAAAAAAAAAAAAAAAGTTTAGAGTCAAACCAGGGTATGATCTTTTGCTTCTTTTGTTAAAGGATGAGTCGTCAGATCATCTGATATGACAGTGGCTACACAACAGTATTTAAGACTGGAGATGTACACAAAGTAGAAAAGAAGAATGACGGTTGGATTTTGTAGAATGCTTCAAAGCCATGTGCAGAAATTACTGAACTCAGGATAAGAAAGATGACCAAAAAGTATTAGCATCTACCTTGGAGAGTCAAGTGGCCAACTCCTCCAGTTCAGAGGAGTGTTCTACTTGACTAATAGTATTTATCCAAACGCAGCACAAACTGTTGGGAATGGTACAGGTTAATAGAAAGTCTAAAGCTACTAGATTTTCTATTATCACTGAGGCCAAATAGTTTAGACTTGTCTTTTGAGCATTGAAGTTGTGAAAGTATGATTTAAAACTTAAGATTAATGATCATTCTTTCCAGTGGTATAATCCTCATTGTAGAAACTATCACCCAGATGATGTGCATAAAAGTCTGTCAGTATACCCTGTGAGTAATTCTTCAGAACAATCTATAGTGGTTTCATTTTGTAAGTTCCTGGGCACACATCTCAATGAGACATTGTCCATAAAGGGCTCAGCGATCTTGGATTTCTGAAGTCTCTGACAATTACACTGCAGACTCAGGATAGGTTACAGTGAGGGAAACAAGCAAAGGTATGATGTTCACATCACAATAATACTCTACCGGGGTGTAGGTGTCATTTACCACAACCAGACTTCCTTGAGGAAGGCAAATTCCCTGTGTGTAGGTTAATAATTTATAATAATCTAGAAAGAAAATAAGTGAACCAGAAAGAAGAGCCCTGATATTGGTTCCTAGTCCTGTTGTGTCTCCAACTCTATGGAGAGTGTGGTAAGAAATTTTGGGGTAAAATTTAGGGCCCCGACTCTTTATTTGGACTGTGTCTGTTGCTCTCAGTCTAAGCCAGCAGTGGTTCTGTTGATATAATTCATTCAAAAAATTTTTGAGCCATCTGTGAATCTCATTGAGGTTCACTCCATTAGACAAAAGTTATATTCATATACGTCTTCAAGATAAGAGTTGCTTGGGGGCTGTTTTGCTTTAGTTTTTTATTGAGAGAACCTGTGAGGCACACAAATCATCTCTCCGTAGGGCCTTTTGCATGATGGAACAGTACTCTAGGGCACCTCCTTTAATCAGATGGAGCTCTTAACAAAAGATTTTAGAATCACACCCTTGGTCCTATCTCTAAACTATGTTTTCTGGACAGCATCTTGGATTCAATTTATGCTCAGAACACATTTCATAATTTTAGTATCACCTGCCTTTTGGAAGAGGTTGAGAATTTTCAAAAACATCAACACCTGGCTCCCTTTAACATCCCTTCCCTCAATTCTCTCTCTCCCATTTTATTAGAGCAGCAAAAAGAAACCAGGCGGCACCTTCAGCACGTTGCTTGGAAGTCTCTGTAGCTAGATCACCCAATTCGTAAAGTACATTTTCTACTTTCCATGTCCCTACAGGCCACAGAGTTGTCAAGCTTCCCGCTGCTATAACAAGGACTCCCCGACCCCACTTCCTATACTTTCCAGTAGCATGTTTCCCACCTCCCTTTGAAACCTCACTGGTGGTATCTTCAAAATACATATTTCTACTAAAATGAGCTCAAGGTAGTTTGTAACCTTTCACTAACCTTCTTTTCAAAGCCCACTACCCAGTTCCCAAGCCACTTCCACAATTTAAATTTTTATATGTGGCACTCCACTTTCAGGTACAAGGGCTGTATAATTTATCTATTAATGCATAACAAGTTACCCACCCACCCCCAAAACCAGCAGCTTAAAACAACAAA
This sequence comes from Eschrichtius robustus, assembly GCF_028021215.1. Classification (NCBI taxonomy): domain Eukaryota; kingdom Metazoa; phylum Chordata; class Mammalia; order Artiodactyla; family Eschrichtiidae; genus Eschrichtius; species Eschrichtius robustus. The sequence goes on from NC_090838.1 coordinate 41,812,489, forward strand.
CATTATCTTACAGTTTTTGTGAGTCAGAAATCCCGATATAGCTTAGCCTCTCATTCAGGTTGCAGTGGAGTTTTCTGCTGAAGCTGCAGTCATCCCAAAGCTCAAATGGGGAAGGACCCGTTTCCAAGCTCACTCAACCTTTAAGCCCTCACAGGCTATTGGCTGGAGGCACCAGATCCTTGCCACCTGTGCCTCCCCACAGGCCAGGTCAAAACAGGGCACCTGGCTTCACTTTGAATTAAGTGAGAGACCTGTCTCTCCTCTCTCTCTCTTCCTCTCTCCCCACCCAATAAGTAATAATTTTATTATAACCTACTTTTGGAAGTAACATCTTATCACTTTTCCATACTGTGTTGATTAGAATCAAGCCACCATGCCCAGCCCACATTCAATGGAATGGGACTCCACAAATACCAGGAGGTACCATAGGATCACTATGGCCAATGTACAGCTTGCCTACCACAAAGACAAGTCTCTTTAGGTAAATAAGGACTGCAATGGGTAAAATCTAATTTTCACAGAATAAAATAAAACTCAGTGTTCTAGAAACTTTTTGTCTTCAACAAAATCAGTGCTCAGACAGAGCATGTGACTCGCCACTGACTACCAGAAAACTTGAGCCGAACAGGTGCAAATGGCCTTGAAAGATAAGTGCTTCAGCAGACTGAGTTGAGGGGTCTCAGCTGAATCTTGTTGAATCTCCAAACTGGAACATTCGCTCCCTCCTTAAGTAAAGAAACCTGTTAATATATAACCAATGTGAGTTTTATTGACTTTCTTCAGCAAGGAAAAATACCACAAAGACAGTTCTGAAATGGAGTCTCAGTAGAAGTAAATAAATGCATGGATTTTGTTGTTTAGGGGTTAGACTCAGAGGTTGTTAGAAGGGGGATATTAGGAGGGGGATGTGTGAAGTCTCCGGATTGACTGATGTAAGCGAGGCAAGGTTTTGAGCAAATAAGTGTTGTGCGTGGAACATTCTGCGGTTACAACTAAGTACGTGGGTGGTTGTTCCTGTTTTCAAGAACCACCACTTACTTTGAGACACGTTAATAATATCATTGCCTAATAGGATATATTTCATATTTAGCCCAAATGTCTTATATTCATTCTGTGAGATAAAAATGGAAATGCAACTAGAGAGCTCATTGCCAAATGTATAAATTCAAACATTGAAACGGCCAGTAGCATGTATGTATACAATATATAATTTGAACTATGAAGCCAGAAACTTTTGTTTAAATCCAGCTCTGTCACTCCCTGAATACATGACACTGATCTAGTTGCTTTACCTCTCTATACCTCAGTTTTAGGTGTTCAAAATGGGATAAAAATAGCACCTCTTCAATATAATAGTTCTGAGGATTAAATGAGTTAATATGTGTAAATCACTTAGGTAATATCTGGTACATAGTTAATAATGAAATAAATCATAGCTTTCGTGATTCTTTTTTTACCTTTATTTTAATTTTTAGTTTTAATTTATATTTTTTATTTTTACAAGAGATAAATATACTGACACCAAGCACTGTAAATGGATGACCACAACAAAAGCAACAATGATTGCAATTACCAAACACGAAACACACTCATATTCTGATAATGATGACGATGTCTTACTGTTCATATCAAAAAGTACTTTCCGCCTATTTCAACCTACCCTCACATATAACCTAAATCAATCAAACTAATGACACGATATATTCTAAAAGAAAATAGCGTTTATATACTTATTATCCATAGGATGCTGTAAAGTTATTTCACAGTAACACTGGATATTTCTAGTATGGGGTAAATTCATCTTTGTGTTGCCTGGGTACCAGACCTGAGCGCTCCTAGATACAGTTTCCCAGCCTTCAGGGTTAAATCTATAACAAAGCATACCCAATAACAGTGTCTGTCTCTTTAAAGCTTCATTTTTCTCTTAGCTTGGGAACTCAGGGGTTTTAGTGTATTTCAGAAAGTCATTACTTATTAACAGATGACTTCTATTAATTTGTGGAAAAAATTAGATATTATGACAGCTAATGCCAAAAACTTATAAGCTATACCTCCAGAAACCTGATAGAAAATCTCACTTCTTTGCCTGTCCTCTTAAATTTTTCATTCTATAATGCTGTTTCTAGTGCGATATCACAGTCACTAAATTTTTCACTTCAGGTGTTGTCAAGAAGCCTGGTGGTTTTAAAGTCACTTGTTCAGGCCAAAGAAGAATGGTACATTTGGAGTAGAAGTATCCTGGAGGGCGCTGCTGCAATTAGATAGATGAATGACCATGGGTTTTCATTAGAACAATAGGTACACGCTCCATATCATTATTCTAAGAAACCACACTCACAGAGTGAGGTGGCGTAATACTACCGAGTCAATATCCTGCAGATCTATAAGCACAATTTCTGGGTAGGAGCCATTTTAATTTCGTTTATTTATACCTTTGCTATTTTTAATAGACAGAATCATTCTTGTTTAACCCTATAGGACAGTTCTATAATCAAATTAATTTTTAAAATCACTCAGAGGAGGGAAAAGAATGAGCATTATGAAGATGGATGTTAATGTCGTTTTTTATGTCCTACACCCAGTAATAACTCTATTACCCTGTTCTTAACACAGGGCCTATGCTCTTTAAAAAAAAAAAGAAAACTGTAATAGCTTTCTGCAGACTTGCTTCACATTACATGCTTATAAAATCAAGATGAACATGTTATTTCTCCCCTCCATCTAAAGATTGCAAACCAAACCTTGAAACAATCAAGTTCATAAATATAAGGACTTACAGGTAAAATGCAATAACAAATAACACTAAAAATAAAATCTCTTCATGATAAAACTACTCCTATGTCTTCATTAACACACTTACCCATTGAATCATTTATTCAACAAACTTTTACTGATAATCAACACCATACCTCTACTGAATGCCTCAAAGGCATTATGAAAGATTCTAGAAATATAAAGGAGAAAAGAATATGATCATAATAATTGCTATGGTTTAAATGTTTGTGTGTCCACAAAATTCATATGTTGAAACCTAATGCCCAAGGTGATGATATTATGAGGTGAGGCCTTTGGAGGTGATTAGATCATGAGGGTGGAGCCCTCATGAATGGCATTAGTTCCCTTATAAAGAGACCAGAGAAAACTCCCTTGTCTCTTCCACCAGTTTACAGTGGAAAAAAATAGTCATCTAGGGAGCTGGCTCTCACCAGACACTAAATCCTCCAGCACCATGATCACGGATTTTCCAGCCCCTAAACTGTGAGACCTAAACTTTCATTGTTTATAAGCCACCCATCTTACAGTCTGACTGAATAGACTAAGAAAATATTCAATAGGTGATTCTTAGAGAAAGAGAATATAGAAATTTAACAATATAAGTTTAAATTATAACAATATAGCAAAGCAAATTTTATCTGTCAAACTGGGCTTATGTTCTATCCCTGTACAAAATTTGCTCAACACACAGCTGCTCTGACTTCCCAAAATAGAGCTACAGAGATTCAACACAGACATATTTGTTGGACATCTGGGGAAGAATTTATAGAAATTCTGTCAGAAGGGTATTTACTGTCCTAATCTTGCAAACCAGGGTCTTCCCAAACCCCACTAGAAAATCATCTTGGACCTTCTGCCAATTTTGGGCCCATACAACTTTACAACAATCATGGAAATCTAAAGCCCAGATACACCATCCATGCCTCTCATGCCTAGAATCATCAGGTTGTACTCAGCCCCCTACCCATCACCTGTTTTTTTCTCTCCCTTCAAACCTCTGTCCTCCCCACTTCCAAAACTAAACTTTGATTGACTGCAGGCCCTATTTCAATGCCTACACTACACCAACACCGCCCATTTCGTGTTCCACATCTCAACCATTTCTATCTTTTTTCCCTAACAGATATTCTAAAACTTGGTTATATTTTGAAGGCATTGTTTCCCTTGCAACTGTCTGGAATGGAAATTACTGTTTATTAATAATAATAGTAATCATTTATTGAAAATTTTGTCTAGGAACCTTGCCAAGCAATTTACAAATATTACATCTTTTCATTTTAGTTAATTCTCATAATAACCTATTATTTCTAGCTTATAGCTAAAGCAAATAAGACAGAAAGAAGTTATACAATTTGCACCAAAACATAAAGCTACAAAGTGGCACAACTAGGATTCAAATCAAGATTGTCTGCCTCCAAAACCTTATTCTTCTTAAAAACAGTGTTTTTATTTTGACATAATTCCAGACTTATAGAAAAGTTGCAAAAATAATACAGTGAGTTCCCAGGTACCCTTTACCCAGACTACACAAATGTTAACATTTATTACATTTGTTTTATCCTTCTTTCTCTCTTTCCCTCTCTCCTGAAACATTTGAGGGTAAGTTTCAGACATGATGCTCTTCTAATCCTACATACATCACTATTTACTTTCTTAATAGAAAGACCATTCTCTTTCATACACAATAACATCCTTTATGCTAAAAGAAAAGCCAGGATTATGTGCTGCATTCAATGTTATATCCATTTACTTTCCCTAACCTGGAACAGTTTCTGGGCCTTTGTATTTCATGATACTGACATTTTAAAGATTTCAGGGCACTTTTTTGGTTTAATTTTTTAGAATGTACCCCAATTTGAGTTGGTTTCATGCAAAACTGTATTCTCAACTACCTCATCTGCCCTATTCTCACTTTCTCACCACATACAGTACAGCTGTTTTTCCAATGACTGATTGTCACACATTAGCAGAATTAGTATTAACCTTTTGAATTCTTTTTCTTAAAGAGGTTTCTGAAATGGTATTAGCTTCAATTCCCACAAAACCTGGAGCTGCCTCTGCCACAAATATTCCATATCAACATATTCAAATGGAATAAACTAACTCTCCTCAACACCAACTCTAATAGCCAGTGGTGCCCACATCCACCACAAGTCAGAAATTCAGGGCCACCCTAGGTGTCTTTGCCTGTGCTCCCCTATGACTGTCACTAAATCTCAACCATACCACTTATCAAAGTTTCTAGAATAAGTCTCCTTTTCTTTTTCTCCCCCCTTCACTGAATTTTCCCGGTCTCTTATCCTCTCCTTTCTGGGCCATAGCAAGTCTACCTTGTCTCCCAATCTGCAATCTTGTCCCCTCCATCATCCACGTCCCTTCCACATTCCTTTTTCAATACTACAAATTGGATTGAATAACCCAACTGCTCAAAAGGAATCAGTGGCTTAGCATTTACCTGTTAGGGTAGAGTCCAAACTCCCTGGAGTGTCATATAAAACCTCTATGATGTAGTCCCTGACTGCTTCTCCATCCGCATCTCCTACTGCTTCAATAATGCTTACTGTTACCATGCCCCGCTCCCATGCCTTCTGCCCATATCTTAATTATTCCAAACCCTCATTATTTCAAAAGGTTCATCAAATGCACCAAGCAATTTTGTAACTCTAAGTCTTTGCATATGCTGCTTGTTCTCTTGCCTGAAAAAAAATATACCTTACCATCCCCATCTGATGGATTTCTACTCACCCTCAAAATCAACAGAGTCTCTTTGTGGGAGTGTTGGTTCTCAACTTTATTTATCTACAATGTCCTGTATATTTAGACATTATTATGCTCTTGGCACTTAAATATTTACCTTTGTAAATACTGCCTTTGCCTCCCACCCACTGCAACACTCATACCTCCAGTAGACTGCTGACTCTTTGAGAGCAGGGGCTGTGTCTTGATTAGTTAATACCCCTGTGGCCTAGACAGTAGCAAATATTTGCTGAATTAATGTAAATCCTGCTCCTTAGGTCCCAAATCTTTCCTAAATTTAATGAAACCAGCTTTGGCTGAAAGGAAGAATGTGAAAGGTGTCAGTCCAAATCCACAGCAGGAAACAAAATTCCACTCTGATGGTTCAAGGGCAAAGAACTATTACAGTGACTACTTTCAGAGGTATAGACAGGGCTCAGGGGACCAATGAGGGGTGTTATCACCCAATCACTAGCTACAGGGAGTGGGAGTAGTATTAGTAGAGCCAGTGAGGGCTGGAGACACGGAGGAGGAACTATGAGCAAAGCAATAAATAAGGAGGAACCCAGCCACGGCCAGGAGCTCAGGATGAAAGCAGAGAGGGAGGGGGGAAACCCTCCCTCCTCCGTTCTCCCGTGGTCCCAGCTCCTGCTGGAATCCCCTACTAGCTGAACCCATTGAAAAGCCAGTTGTCAAGGGAGTTCAGATGATGCTGTCTCTGAGAGTCAGCCTTCTGGGCTAAGAATGGATCTAAGTTGGATAATGAAGAACATCAGCATGACAGCTAAGAAAAGCCATGTAGAGGCAAGGGTTCATATTTGTTGTGCTCTGTATTTTCCAGATATTCACACAAGCACTTTATAGCTATCTCTTTTAATCCTTCCCACAATCCTGTAATATAGGTATATTATTGTCTCCTCCTCCCTAAAAAAGGAGAACTGAAACTTAGAGAAATTAAAATGAATTGTCACAGTTCACCGATAGCCAATCATGTGCAATCAGGCCCAACAGTGTCTCCCTGTCAGAAGTCAAGTAACATTTTATATATGAGCCAGATTTGCCGCTGGATCACAAGGCCTCCCCTCTGGACCAGGCACTTCTAAGGTGGATCTCAAGTAGAGAGAGAGGTAGATGATCCAATACCACACTGCCTTATGATTTCCTTATGATGAATTTTAACCTCATTCTTAAATCCACTGTAGTTTTTGCCTTGTAAATAGAAAAATAAAGAAGGGAGGTGGTATGAGGTTAAGGTTTTCATGGCCCACTATTACCACGGCTCCTTCTCTTTACTTCCAGATCCAGCACACCAAAATAAAGCAATTTCCTAATATCTTCCATATTTTGGAAAAAAATTTGCCCGTTTTAGATTTTAAGCACTCTTTTCACCAGATAATTCTTTAACATTGGAGTTGCAAGCCATTTTGCTTTCAGATCCAGAGTCTATAAACTTAATTTTTAATAGAATATTCATTTCAGCAAAATCCTCCCCCAAATAATATGAAAGCCCAGAGAATTTGTTTATAAAGGGATTTCACATGTGTGTACCCAAGACTATATATCATTACTGGAGACTTTCACTTAATAATTTAAAAGGAAGCCAACTATACTACATTTCAGAGAAGGGGCACAAAGACAACTAAAAGATAGTAAATTAAGACCCAGGAGAAAAGTTTGAAGAAACTGGCATTATGCATCCTATAAAAGAAAAAACGAAGTAAAGTCTAAATAAAGTTCTCGAAGAGTGTGCATTACAGAGAGAAGATGATAAATGCAGCTCATCCTATCAATCTGTGTGTAAAGTCCAGTGCCAGGCACTCTAGAAAATACGAAAGTGGACAAGTATAGTCCCTGCTCAGGATGTGGTGACATCCTTGCAGACAAATACCCAAAATGCAAAGTCCAGTGTTTTAAGTGTTATAATAGGTACTTGGTGATTCCACCAAGATATTAGGCCACCATTATCTCTTGGTGGATTACTGTAATAACCTTTTAACATGTCTCACTATTTCCATTCTTGGCCACCCACAATCTCACATACACAGCAGCTAGAGTGACCCTCTTAGAATGTAAGTCCGATCACGTCAGTCCTTTGCTCAAAACCCTCCAGTGGCCTCCCGCACATTCTTCCCATGGCCTCCAAGGCTCTCAATGGGCTGGGTCCTCTTTGCCTCTCCTACATTACTTCCTGTGCTCTCTCCCTCACTCACTGTGCCCCAGCCTCGCTTGTCTCCGTTTTCCCACCTGCCCACCATGTATACTCAGCATTTGCAGTTTCTCTTCCCTCCTCCTAGAAGATTCCTCCTCCAGATAGTTGGATCCAGAAGATGGATGTCTCAGCTCAAGCAAAGAGAGTGAATTCAACCTTCCTCTATCTTTTTGTTCTATTCAGGCCCTCAAAGGATTGGAAGATGCCTACCCACTTTGGTGAGGGTGATCTTCTTTATGATGTCTACTGATTCAAATGCTATTTCCTCCTGAAGACACTCTCCCAGACACACCCAGAAATAATGTTTTACCGGCTATCTGGGCATCCCTTAGCCCTGTCAAGCTGACGCATAAAGTTAATCATCAGATATGGTTTACCTATTCACTTCACTCAACTCTCCTCTCCCAAATATCAACTCCTGACTTCTTTATCTACAAAGGCAGCTTCTGAACACTCTCTATACCTTTACTCTGCTTTATTTTTCTCTCTAGCAGTTACACTAGTTGTTATATTTATATCCCTTTTCATATTAATTTATTGTCTGTCTCCACCCTCCACACACTCTTAAATGTAAGGTTCTGAGAGAAGGAACTTTGTCTTAGTCACGGCTGCATCTCCAGTACCTTAAACAAGGTCTGGCAATAGTTGGAGCGCAAAAATATTTGTTGAGCAAATGAATTCTTGATTTTCATTGTAGGAGAATGGGGCATTATTTATTGCTTAGAATAGTTTTTACTTTTCAAAGGGGGGAAGTATTTGAAACAGACTTTGCAAAATCAGTGAGGTTCTCAATAAGACAAAATAAGAGAGAAAAATAAGAAAAAGTATCTCAGTATTGGATAGTATTGGAGATGGGGAAGTGTAACTTTTAATAATAATGAGAAATTGAGATTGACAGGAGCAGAGGAAGTCTAAAGAAGAACACCGGAGATAAAATTAGAACAGTAAGGTGTAATGGGATCAAGAAGAACCTTAAATACCACATTTGTACATTGTGTATTTAGCCTGGGGAATGACAGAATAGTATCTGTCTTTCAGCAAATTTAATTTTGCCTATGGCATGCAGAAAAAAAAATTGGGGGAAAGGAAAATGAGACTGAGAGGCATGGCAATTGTTTGGACAGGAAAGAGTGAACTTCCATAAAAGAGAGTTGCAGTAAGAACAAAATGAGATCAGGAAATAAAGGAGGATTACAGGATTTAGGGGGTTTAGGGGTAGGAAAGATATGTTTCACTTCAAAGACTGAATTCAATGATCTGATAAAATATTCCAATGAAAATAAACAGTGAATCCTTTTCTGAAGTGGTAGCCTACGACGATATACTCAATTCAATTTTCAAGCAAAAAAATGTATAAAATAAGAGACACAGCTCAAGGACTGAAAATTCTGAAATGCCTACATTTCCAAGGGACAATGAAAAAAGAAGGCAGTGAATGAGACTGATAACATACAGTCAGAGAGGAGGTGAACGGCGAGTATTCAGGGACTTAGAAACTAAGAAAGGAGATTTTTAGCACTAGATAATCAAAGAAGCAAATGTATAGAAGAGTCAGTGGGATGAGACAAAGGAGAGGCCCTGGGATTTGGCAAGTAGGTCTTAACTGATGAACTTTCCTGGAGTAGGTTATGCAATAAGGTGAGGTAATGGTGTAAAGACCACAGGACTGAGCAGCAGAAGCTGATGGGTGAAGATTAGTATTATTACTTGTGTGGAAAGGAATAGAAGGTACGAGATGGAATTTTCTGTCAAGGGAATTGCCCAGTAAGAGGCAACAATGGCTATTTTTTTTTTTTTAATAGGCACACATAGTGTCTAACACATAGTAGGTAGATTTTCAGTAAATATTTGTTGAATAAATAACTTGAATATGTTTGGCATTTAATAGGAAAAGGCTGGAGGTATGATAGGACAATTTGTAAAAAATTCTAGTAGGGTTCGGGTAATACAGCCAGCCCTCCCAGATCCTGCTGATACAGAGGGCGGACTATACTACGTCATCTTATACAAAAGACTTGAGCACCTGCAGGTTTTGGTATGAGGTGGGGGGGGGGTGGTGTCTTAGAATCAATTCCCCAAGAGTACTGAGGGATGATGGTACATTGTTTCCTCTGAAGAACAAGCTAAAAAGAAGAAGGACGAAAATACAGCAGCATCGTACTTAGAATCAAAATTCCTAACGCCCTCTCCGGATCTTCCATAAATTGTCCAATGTTCGTCTCTCCAACCACTCTTTCTTCTCTCTCCACTCTCCCCTTGCTCCAGCCACACTAGCTTTCTGAAGATTCTTCACCCAGCCTAGGTCATTCCCCCCTTTGCATTTTCCCTGGCTTGTCTCTCTACCTGGAATGCTCATTCCCAGCACCTCGTAATGGCCAGCAAATTCCCACAACTCAAGTCTCAGCTCAAATGTGACACCCCTGAAGAGGCTTTCTCTGACCTTCCAATGTGATGGAGCTTCTCCTCAGGTCACTTTTTGTCACATCTTCCTGCCTTGATTAATAGGGCATGTACCACTCACTGAAATCATCTTCCTCAGTATTTATTTGTTTATGGTTTGCCGCCTCTGTTCTCCAAGAGAACAGATGCTTCATCTTACTCATTCACTGATTATGTTCCTGACACCTGGAATAGTCTCTAGCACATTAAAAACAAGACAAAACAAATGAAAAAACCAATAAATATCTGAAAACAAATTAATAAACCTTGAAGTGGAAAAGAGGGAAATTAAGGAAGCACATTTTAAATGACTTTAGTCATTTCTATAAATTAAGTTGTAAGGCATTTTCTCAAATAAGTCTCTTTTTCTTCCTTTCCCTCTTGCTCCCCTCCTACTCAGGCCACCAGAAATTCTGACCCAAACCACTGCAATCTTCCTGCCTTGTCCCACTCCAATATAGTTTCCCCACTGAAGCCACAGCGATCTTCCTAAAGTACATATCTGATTATTTCCCTATCCACCTAAAATATTTCAGAAGCTCCCCACTGCTTTTAGAGCACAATTCAAACTCCTTACCTGGCTTTAATGATCAGACTCATATGGTCCTTGTTTATTCCAATAGCTTCATTTTTTTATCACTGCCAACATGCCCTACCTCATTACCCTCATTGTATTCCTTTGGTCATACTGAATTCTATCCATATGCTATGTTCCCTCACTTCTCAACTATATCCTCTTCCTGGAAACTTGTTCCCCTCTTGCTTTATTTGAATCAACCCTGTGTATCCTTTGGGTCTCAATGCAAATGTTGATTTTTCTAGGCAATATTGTACAGTCTACTCTCATCCAAGTTATGTGTCCCTCCTATATAGTCCCAAACATTCTTATATCTGTTAAAAGTTTTAGGTATTGCCAAAGGAAATATTAGATGGCTTAAGCAGAAAAGAACTGTATTAAAGAATATTAAATAGCAGACAACGTATCAGAGCAGAGGACTAAGAGAATCTGGCTTGGAGGCTGTACCAACAGGAAAAGAAATGTCTGAATTTCTTCTGAGGAAACCCTATCTTTGTTACTGCTGGTATAACAAAAACCATTAACCCTGGACTCCCTGAACTGCCACCATCTAGTCCTTTGTCATCGCTAATTGAATGGCGGCTGCCTGTCTCCCACCCTCGCCACATTAAGTTCCATTTAGCTTTTTTTCTCAAATCAGTCTTTCCTGAATCGACATGTTGGTAGATCTGGTTGGTAGACCCTGGTCACAGGCATAAACTCTGGACTGCTGAGAGGCAAGGAAAGCACCTTTCTAGTTTTTAATTTGATAAAGCAAAACTTAGGAGATGGGATGAATTGTGATACAAGTCTACTGCATACCTGTCCCCTCTCTATTATTGCCCTAATCACTGTACATCTTAGTTGCTTGGCTTCTGTTTGTCTCACTCACTAACTCCATGAAGGCAGGCCTATCTCATTCACTGTTGTTTCTCTAACAGCTAGCAGAGAGCCTGACATATAGTAAATGCTAAAAATATTATTTACTGAATGAATAAATGGGTTGAAACCGGGGCTTGAAGATAGTGTGGAACAGCTGTTGGAGTTATAATGCAGGAATTATCATTGGGAATCAATGAGAGAAGAATAAGAATTGCTGGGTTTCATTTTGGATCCTGCCAAGTTTAGGGAGAACGCATTTGTGGTGGAACTGATCGTCAATGTTTAGTGAGTTTCTCAAGTGAAGCTAAGAAGCCAGGAAAGGAGAGCTTAGGGATCTAAAACAGTCTGTGGTTGCAGAAGAATTTGTGAGCAGATGACTAAAAAGAGTTTGAGCTCAAACAAAGAAAATATACGTGAAATCACTGAACATAGAGTTTAGGTTGCTTAAGGAACAAACTCAACCAGGAAAGGGATGGATAGCCTGTGAGAATACGAAAAGATGAAATGACTAAAGATGATAAAGGCAAAGGTACAGTTTAGTATAAAACAGGAAGAAGATACATTTACTCCACCTTCTGCCAAATTATCATAGCTGAGTCTGTTGCTCCTCCCCTTCTCAGGGCTGTCCATTTTTACGCACCAATCTTAACAAGAGGAGTCATAAATCACCAGCCTCCATAGCCCTTGTCCTCCCTCATCTGGAGTTACTGAGAATTAAATTACCCAGTCAGATCCACTGGTGGTGCCCTTGTGTTTTTTCTCTTTGTCAGCAGGAGCCAATGTCCATAGAATTAGCTACAGTTGTCTGTCTGCCCTCCATCCCTTTTCTTCTCCTCTCCACAATTGTCTGCAAATACTTATCTTCCACCGCCAGACCCACCTACTCAAATCTTTAGAGATGGTTACCTGTTTTAGGTCCTGTCTCTTACTCTTAACAGATTGCCTCTGAAATGCTGGAAAGTGCTCAGAATGCTGCCCACATATTTCAGGTTATTTTTCCCTGTACGTGCCTGCCTTCATCCTGAAGACCAGAACGTTGCCCTAGTTATTAGTCTAGCAAAGGGCTTCTTCTGTATGATCTCAAGTATGACAACTGCCCATCATCCTAACTCTTTAATCTGGGCCACCATCTGGGTGGCCTAGCAGTGAGCTGTATTGTGGACTGAATGTTTGTGTTCCCCCAAAATTTATGTTTTGAAGCCCTAACACTCCAGTGTCGTATTTGGTAGTATTTGGAGGTAGGGCCTTCAGGAGGTTATTAGGTTTAGAGGATATCAGGGAGGTAAGGCCCCCATCATGGGATTAGAGTCCTTATAAAAAGAGGAAGAGAATGGAGCTGTCTTTTTCCCCATCCCCCACCTGGTGAGGACAGAGTGAGAAGGCAGCCATCTGCAAGTCAGGAAGAGGGTTTTCACCAGAACTCCACCATGCTGGCACCCTGGTCTCAAACTCCCTGACTCCAGAACTATGAGAGATAAATATCTGTTGTTTAAGCCACCCAGTCTACGGTATTTGTTATGGCAGCCCAAGCTGACTGAGACAGGTTGTCTCGTCACTACTCATGTTGATTTTGCCTGAGATGTGACTGAGCTGCCTCTGCCCCTTGGACTCTGCGCCTTGCTCACTTTGTTTCTCCTCTAGAATCAGGTCATTCTCTACTTCAAGGTCACCTCCTCCACCATACACTCCTGTAAACAAATAATATTGTGATTTATGCCCATTTCTTAGGCTCTGACCAAATACAAAGAGAGGAGTTACCAAATGAAATGATGGCCTAGTTTAAGTTGCAGTAACAAGTATCTCTGAAAGTTCAGTGACTTAAAGCTAGGTCCGAAACTTTTTCTGTAAGGGCCAGATGGTAAATATTTCAGGCTTCATGAGTCACAGTGTCTGTCACAACTACTCAACTCTGCCATTGTAGCACAAATGGCACCATAGTCAATACATAAACAAACGAGCATGGCTATGTTCCAGTAAAACTTTACTCACAAAAACAAACAAATCAGACCTTAGCTTGCTGACCACAGACTTAAAGCAACAAGGATTTATATCATGTTCATGCTTTCTCTTCATTACAAGTTAGATGGATGATCTGTTCAAATTGTCACTGTTGGTACTCTAGGACCCTAGCTGACAAAAGAGCCAAAATCTGCAACTCTGCTTTTAAATGTAACAAAGAGAAAAGTGAACTTAAAGGTACCCACTTGTTCTTAAAGCTTCTGTTCAGAAGTGGCATACATCATTTTCACTGGGATTGCATTAGCTCATGCATATCATATGTTCACTCCCGAGTTTAACTGGGCAGGGAAGCATTAATCTCCTACAGAGGAGGGAAACTAAGAACTGGCAAAGAGTAATACAATGGACAACAAGGATTTGTGGTCAGAGAAGGGAATTTCGAGCTTAAAATTCTTGATGCAGTTTTAGATAAGGAAGAAGTTCAAAGTCACATGCTTTAAGACAGCTGAAGAGAAATGGCATGGCACTGAAGCTAACCGGGCTTGAGTAATTGTGAAATCCGTATACTTCAAAGTTCATTAGTGTGCATATTGAAATGAAGACTAGCTGTCCTCTGTATCAATAAAGAAAAAAAAAAAAGGAAAATAACAGCACAGTATATAACTTAGATAATGTGCTAGATCTGTGTAGGTCTTAAATTTCCCTCATATGTTTGGCTAGAATTTGGAGACAGGAAAGAGGTCATATTGTTAAAAATAATGTAAACACCATAATCTAATCTTAATATACACCAGAATATATCACAAGTCAGAATTGGTTGACCTAATTATTTATTTTATAATTATCTAGCCATCTATCTCTATCTACCTATATTCACAATATAAGAAGATCCTGAAATAACCACCTGTTCAGTAAATCAATTAAATACCACCAAATCCATTTGAGAAATGAAAAGCCAATGGTACAAATTTGATGTGAAAGTGCTTTACCATTTTATCGGTGTATTGGTAAAGACTAATTTAAGAGTAAGCCTTTTTTTTTTTTTTGCATAGTGGAGCAAGACAGGAAAGATGAAAGAAAAAGGGTGAGCATGGATTATCACAATTGTTCTGACAATTTTTCCTCCAAAATGCACTGGAAAAATAAAGGTATTGTAATCAAAGTTTCTGAAACAATAGCTCTTACTACACTTTTGTGCATTCATAAAACCATATCAAAATACAAGGATGGAGAGTTAAAGTATATAGAAATAACCTTGAACAGACTCTTATTTTTTTTAATAAAACATTTATAATTATTGTTTGCTCCTGTTTGCTTTGTCAACTATTATTGGTAATAAGCTACTTGCAACAAACCTCAGAAGGGATGGAGGCATGCTAATGTCATCACATCCAGAATGGCTAAATTGGAATGTTACCAGGGCATTCTAACAGAAACACAGTCATGATTATAGCAGCTATTGTACTCAGCATTCGATTCATGGTCTAACTTGTAGAGTTAAACCCAACTGGAGTTTGTTTAATCGGGTAAGGGCCAACTCTAGGAGAAATCTGTCTTGGTCTCTGCCTCAAATGTATAATTTTGTGAATACAGTTGACTGCTGAACAACACGGAGGTTAGGGGCACCAACCCCCAATCGCCAAAAATCTGCATATAACTTTACAGTCGGCCCTCCATATCCATAGTTCCATACCCAATTCAATCAACATTGGGTTGTGCAGTACTGTAATACATATTTATTGAAAAAATTCTGTGTATAACTGGACCTGTGCAGTTCAAACCTGTGTTGTTCAAGGGTCAGCTGTAATTAGCTTGTGAATCTAGAGTGAAAAAAGGGGACAGAATGGGACAGGTCTTTCATGCAAAGGAGCTTGGCTTTTACATTGTTTTACACGTTTTGTTGCTTTGATCTTATTTATTCATGAGAAAATATGTGTGGGGTAAGGGGATGGGATATGGCATGATTAAAGAAAAATCAAGAAAACCAAAAGAAGTGCCACATACAAATATGAACCTTAATTTCCTGGGCATTATGCTTATTTTACATTGAAATAGAGAAAACAGAGTTGTTCGGGGAAAGCTTATCATCTTTGTTTACCATTAGACTGCATTTTTCATTTTGAATTTTGAAGTAGATTACTTCTAATCTAATTGCAAGTACTAATTTGTCCCATGATTTAAAATAAATGTTGTTACTGTACTTGTAGAATGCTTCTGCCTGTACATTACTACCTTTGCGTCTTATTGACTGCATTGTTGGTTTCTATGGGAACAGTAGTGGAGAAGTTAATTAAGATCAGGAGGTTAGAATTGAAGAAAAATAGAATTTTCAACACAGTTCATTTATCATGTACATTTAAATTAGTTTCCTTAATAAAATATCTATTGGAGTAGAATGGTGATGGCTGAATCACTTTAATAAAAACAAATGATACATGTTAAAAGTTTAACATCACTTATTTGTACTCAATTCATCCCACTAAGAAGCATTTTGGCTTTGGTAATCAAATTAATGAAAGTCATTAATAAAGGTTTCTGTGTCTCAATACTGTGACTCTAAGATTTTAGTCTTGAGCAATGCATTTTATACATTATTCTTATTATTTACATAGAATAGGCCTGTGGTTGTTTTAAAGTTATTGTCTTTTTGTTCCAAATCCACCCTTTTATACCCTGCTTCATGACGCTCTGACTGGGACCACGCAAGCTGCATTTCTCAGTTGCCAGTAGCTTCCTAGGTTCTGCCAGTAGGGGGCAACAAGGAGCGATTAGTAGGTGGAGGGTGGGAGAGCTGACCTTTCCTTTCTATTGACTTACAGTTCCGGTCAGGATCAATTCAGCAATGATACTTCCCGCAGGAGAGGCATTTGATTCCAGCCTCCAACACCCAAAACCTGCAACCAATTCGCCACGTAAAGTCTTGCTTTTGAAATGACTAGTATATTTCTGCTTTCCTCGTTGAGATAAAGTCTGTGACTTTTTATATGTAAAAAGTAGAATGCCATGGTTCTAGGTACCATACATACATCATCTCACTTGACGAAATGCTCAGGCCCTTCTTTGGGGAGTCTCTCACATCCCAAGGAGTGGTGCTGCTTAAGAGCTGGCTTTCCTGAGGGCCAGGGAGCAGCCAACAAGATCCCTGAAGGGCAAGGAAGTTATTCAGAGCAAGAGAGAAACCACTGATCTGGTTATTTTTTTTTTTTTTTTCTCTTGTACTTCGAGCGAGTATGAGTAAAAGATGGAAGATAAATTCCATGTGAAAAGAAAAGGAAGTGGTTCAGCAATTCCAAGAGAATCAGATCCATCTGAACAAGTGATGGCTTTCTCAACGGCATTAAGAAATGTCGAAACGTTTGCATTGGACTTAGTTTACAAAGCACATCCAAATACTTCTTATTTGATTCTCAGTGTAGGATTGTTCCCTCTGTGAAGATTGAGTTGCCCTTAATCTATACATCTAGATACTAGCAGACCCTGCTATTATGATTCCAATCACCTCCCCCCAGACACACCCATTTTCTGAGCACTAGTGTGAAAATATGCTCACGGGAAGTCCCTCCCCCAGCCCTAATGAAAAACCCCACAGATAAGCTCTGGCCCAAGTTCCTTCTCAACAACAGGGTACAAAGTTTGTGCCTTGACCTATTGGTTCTTGGCCTTGGAGCCAGAGAACCAAGCCTTTCCCTTTTGGGGGCAGGGTGGAGGGGTAGAGAAAAAACCATTGCTACTGGGAACTCAGCAAAACGTGATTAGAGCTGCAGCAACATAGAAGATGGTAGAGAATGACTCTCCAAAGATCTTTGTCCTGACAAAACCAGGAAGGGCCAATGCACTGTTCTTTCCAACGCTGTGATGTCAGCAAATAAATTATATCCGAAATTTCTTTCCAACTGGCTGAGCAGGTCCCTGGTCAATACGGAGACCCCCATGTGCCCACAGTGGTCTGATAACTTCTGAAGCATAAAGATGACATTTATAGTAACAGGTTTAGGTTGAGTTCAGTACAAATTCCTGCCAAGCGTATGCCTGGAAACTGTGACATAAGATGGATTACCATTAAGAATATTGGTTTTAAATGTAAAATAGATAGCTAGTGGGAAGCATCTGCATAGCATAGGGAGATCAGCTCGGTGCTTTGTGTCCCCCTAGAGGGGTGAGACAGGGTGGGAGGGAGACGCAAAAGGGAAGGGATATGAGGATATATGTATACATATAGCTGATTCACTGTGTTATACAGCAGAAACTAACATACCATTGTAAAGCAATTATACTCCAATAAAGATGTTAAAAAAAAAAAAAGTAGAATGCCAGCTTAAAAGAGAATACATTCTATTTTTTCCATTATAAAAAATTTGAGAAATATAGAAATGCAGGAAAAAGAAAGATTATTACTCAGTCCCATCATGCACATAGAATACATGCTAACATTTTGCTTCTTTTCTCTATAATATTTTTTTGCAGATAGGTACATGCTTTTTTCAAAAACATACCTATCATATTCTATCTCTTCTATTGTCTCCTGTGTTTTATTTTACTTTAAATCAAAACTATGTTTCTGTGTTATTAGAAACTCTTCTTAAACATCATTTGGACAGCTATGTAACATTCCATAGCCTATTTTATTATTATTATTCAGTATTTAGACATTTGGGTTGCTTTCAAAAGCTTTATAATTATAAATAATGCTACAGCAATACCTTTGTGCTTCAAGGTTTTTCTTCCGTATTCTGGTTTATTTCCTTAGAATTTAAACCTTTGTTTTTATATTCTGTGCCAGCCCCTTAATGCAGAACCAGAGCCCTTTTCAGTCTGCACACCAGAAGTATTTCTGGAATTTCTCAGAGGTTGTCTTCCATGGACTCACAAAGCATTCTTCTGTGCTTCTTCGTGTGTGTGTGTGTGTGTGTGTGTGTGTGTGTAGGTGTGTGTGTGTGTGTGTGTGTGTGTGTAGGTGTGTTTTACTTACTCATTGTTCCTATGGCAGTATTATAGCTGAGGGCACATACGAAAAAAATCTTAGACTGCATTAAGGGACTAATCATACCAATCCTGCCTTGCTAAGAGAACATTCATATTTAATATACACTGAGCATCTAATTTTTAATATATTTTCCTCAAATTGATGCTAATACTCCCATAATAAAAAATATTGCTCTCTTGTTCAGTAGGAGAAAGAAAAAAAGTAATCATATTGTTAGTTTTTGAGTCATTAATTACAAGCCTATTTGTGTTAGGAACTAAAATGGTGATATTTAAATGGTAAACATGAACCAATCAGACCTTCAACATAAACCAGAATAAATCAATGCATGCCTTCATTTTTGTTTTCTCACATGTATAATGGTATCATACTGCCAACACTACTTACTTCAGGAGGTGTTAGGAAAGTCAAATTGTATATCTATGTCTATAACCATATTCATATCTATACCTAAGTACACTAAATATTATGAAACAACAGAAAATGTAAAGCAATCGTCACTAGCTTTCCTAAACAAGATTAAAATCAAAACCTATAACCCTGTGTTTAATAAAAACAGGACATTAATTCAATATGCTCAAAGAAGGTATGGATTTCTTTAATCATCTCACATGCTGTGCTATTCTCAACTCAAGGGCCAAAGCTGTCTTTTGTACCCATTTCTTCTGCTTCTTCTCTCAACTTCTTGGCTTGGCACCTTCAAAGTGTACCCTTCTAACTTTAAAAGATGCTAGCCAGTTATAATGTGATGAATTAAGCCATGATTCATAGAAATACTCTTGGTTACAGTGTGTTTCTGGCGACCACAACATATTTGTTCAACTATAATAATAAAAATAGCAGGAGAGAAGACCTTCTTAAAAAAAAAAACAAAAAACAAAAAGAATTTTCCTTTTGATAGGACCTTCCAAAGTCATATCTGTAGCCTGATACTCCTCACAATCCAATTTAATTTCCTTCCATTAAAACAGCAACAAAATTATCGAACACGTGCAAGATACTAGGTACTTATTGAGCTATGTGTGATCTGATTAGCACCTCAGAACAACCATGTAAGGTATTCAATCTTAACCTTGTTTTACATAACAGAAAGCTGGGGATCAGAAATGTTAAGTAGCCTTTCCATGTTTGTGCAACGTGACAGAATCTGCATTTAAATGTCAGTTGGTCTGGCCGAATGGCTCATTTTCTATCACGGAAATAGTTATTATATTTTTAATAGCAGTCAATAAGGATAAAGACTTTTTTATGTGCTTGTCACTGCCTAGGCACTTAGTTTTAATGCAGTAGTTCTTATAGAGGAAATTTTAGAAATTTTCCTAACATATAATCAAGTTGGGCAATTTGATTACAAGCATCCACTAACGTTGGTTTGCAAACTGGCCTCCATATACAGAGGGCAAGGAGAGACCGAAAAAAGAGGCAGGACACTCCAGACTGGTAGGTGGCAGGTTTAATAAGCAAAGGAACTTACATAGGAGGCTTGTCTTGCGCATCACAAGACGAGTAGATCTCTGTACCTGTCCACCACGATCATAGCATTTTATATAGAGGCCTTAACTGGGTTCAGTCAGTCTCGGTAACACATTACTGTCTCAAGGCTGCATCCTTGAAAATGGCTTCCACTGTGGGAATGGTGGGCAGAATGTACATTCCGAGGACGGGGAGGGGTGAGGAGCCCCTGACTGCCCGGGTCCAGCTTGAGGGTCAACCAGTGGTCACGTCCTCTTTAGGACCTCCTCCAACAACTAACTTTGTTTTTTTTTCATGGTTGTGAATTTCTTCGTTCTTAAAACTCTGATGAAAAAATAACCTTCCTCCCAACCTGCTGAATCCAGAATCATTTCATTCTTACTCTCTTG
Source organism: Eschrichtius robustus (assembly GCF_028021215.1). Classification (NCBI taxonomy): domain Eukaryota; kingdom Metazoa; phylum Chordata; class Mammalia; order Artiodactyla; family Eschrichtiidae; genus Eschrichtius; species Eschrichtius robustus. The sequence continues at coordinate 41,832,891 of NC_090838.1, forward strand.
CCCTTTATAAAGTCTTTATCAAGTCAATGAATACTGAAAAGTTATACCTGAAAAAAAAGATTTTGCTATATTATAGGAAAGATTCATGTATTGGAAATATATAAATCTATATATATGTTTTTTATAGAATACTCTCTCTCCTGGTCTCTCTCTCTCTCTTTTATAGAATTCTCTCTCTCTCTCTCCCTCTCTCTCTCTGTCTATATGTATGCATACATATACATAAAACTGACTTTAAGTATTTGCCCACTTGTGTATAATAAAAAATTATATATTATATACAAATATTTCATTAAACACAGGTGGACAAATATTTGGAGTCAATTCTTTCCATTTATATTATTTGGTCTCCACCATTTTTTTCTAAGGTATAAAGTCAAAAGCAAGGTTAAATCTGTGAAATATTATCTTATTATTTAGTAAAAACAGGGGTGAAAGCTTAGGTGAAAACCTTTCTCTGTGTGTGTGTGTGTGTATACATGTGTGTATGCTTCCTATAGGTCTTTAATCACTGCAGGACACCCTCACTGAAATGATGTTAAAAAACAATAAAAAGGAAGAAAGTTCTTCTTTCAGAAACTTTCAAATGTTGGTCTTCCTCAACTCCCCAATTACTAAATATACAACATCTGCCTTTTCATCATCAAAGTGCCTTAAATATTTAGTAATAATGAAGGCTGTTCACTTGAATCTATAAATTAAGATAAAATGTAAATGCATGCAATACAACTTAACTAGAGTATTGGGGTGCTTCTTATTTATCTACAATGACTTACTTACTTGATAATACATGTTCCATCAAGGGTCTTGGAAAAACTTTCAGAAAGTCAGACTGTTAAGTAGTCTTGTGTACTCACCCTTTCAGAAAAGTCAGAACTGGATTGGATTTGACATTTTTTCGTAAATAATGAATGCTGTGCAGTCAATTTCGGGGTCAATTTAGTCAATCACGCGTGCGACATTTGTCTACAAATAACGTGACTATATTTTCATGGAGCTAAGTATTGTGAACATAATGCTGACAGGTCCAAAGATGTTTCAGTTGACTAATATGGAACTGGGGTGAATTATTACAAATATTCTCACATAGGGCTGACAGTGTCTAACCAGCTATTAAATCTGTATATACAGTACATTTATTTGTGTATGAAACAATCAGACTGAATTAAATGGTTACTGCTCTTGAAACAACAGACTGTCATCCCAGATTAAAACTATAAACGACTTGGAGAATGAAAAGCAGTTTATCCCACTGATTTCAAAATAGGAATTTAAAAAACTAAAATACCAGGAGAAAGCTTGAGGCTATATTTTCTTACATTCTGTAACTTTACACCTACAAGGAAATCTGTACTGCTCACTGGCATGAAAATGAATCATGTCTTGGGTCAAACTCTGGGTTTATTTGAATAATTCTATGGGTTGAATTAAGTTCTCATGTGACTCTCAATGTTCATTCTTTTAACATGAGAATGACATGTTCAATGATATATTTCATTATATTATGGGCATATGTATGATTACCAAACTGCCTTTTAGTACCCTTAAAAAGAATGCAATTGAAAATAACTTGCTATGAGCCTATCTTAGCTTTCAATTATCATGGATCTCGAGATGTCTGTCACTTAACTCAAAAATATTGTAACATTCTGTCTCCCTGAAACTTTTATTCTATTTATTTCTTCTGTCAAGGGCAAGGCATTGCTGCAGGTGTGTAAAGATCGTGGAGTAAGTAGGCTTGAGAGGCAAACAATGGTAATTTTGTATAGATGGTAGGGGAGGATAGGGAATATGGGAAAACTGCACTTCTTGTTAGCTGGCGTCCTCTTCAAATATGACTATATATGTTCATTTAAGGAACATGCATTGAGAAAGCACACTAAAGTTCTGATCATTCCCATAGTTAAAGACTTTTCTTTAGCTATTGTAACTTTTCTGTTAGAGACTTTTGTACCTTCCCTTAATTGGGGTTTTCTTTTTCCCTGCAGTGAATATAAACTTTCAGAACTGAAGAAAAGGGATTCTCCCAGATGTGACCCCAATATTGACCTTCTTATGTGCTATAGGGATTTTCGTTTTTGAGTGACTACACCTGATACTGGTGTAACAATGGCTCCGCCAGACCTCTGCAAGCACATCAGCCTTTTACATTTATTCTGGTCTAGGAGATGATTCCCTGTGTTGGGTAGAGGGCATTAGTATTTCTTTCAATAGAATTTCCTATCTGTCTTCTTTCTTTCCCCATCCTCTCTTCACTGTTATAAGTAACCACCAAAATTGTCCCTGCTCTATTTTAAGTCAATACCGTTTGACCCTTTGCTTTACTGGAAGCATTTGCTCAGTCATGAGCTGTAAGGATTGTACTATTTAGAACATCCTAGTGGTGTAGTCTGTCTATTTACATAAACTTTGAAATCGTGATCATTTCCCTGACAATGCTTTGATTGTCTCAGTGCATTATCACCCCAAATATTCTATCAAACACCAACATATTTATAAATAATTGAATGGAATTCTAGTTTGAATTCCCCAGAAATTCTTAATAGCAAAATAAATCTTAACATGTTTGCAGGGATGAAGATACTTTTCATACAAACGCTTTGGGGAAGAATGAAATTCTGTGTGTAAATCTAGTTGAATACAGTCCCAAAGGACAAATATTTTGAGTGTTTGAATTTGTTATAAAGAGTGAGTCTCCAGTGTTAGCAGCTCACTGCAATCCATTTAAAACTCAACCCAAACCACACTGGGTCTCAGCAATATGCATTTCAACAGACCAGGACAGATGTCTGCCTGTTACAATGAACCCCCGAATAGCATCAGAGCATCTACCACACCCATAGACCCTTTTGTGTGCATTTCTCATGCATAGATTATTGTGCTTCAAACCAAGCGACACCACCACTTCTGACACAACTACTTGGACTAGGAGTGGGTGACTGGTTACACATGCAGATATCTGTAGCCTGGCCAGCGTGCTAGGATGGGGCACGAAGGGACAGTTTTGCACAACAGGGATTCTCTGATGAATAGAAACACGCGCATCAATTAGCTCTCTTTTCAAGAAGACTCATGAATGAAGAGATATCCATGATCCTTAAACAATAGTTATAGGAAGTTAGGAGCAGAAGGAAGCAGCAGAAAGAAAAGCAAAGTAAGGATGAGTGGAATCACAAAGCTATCAAAGATGTAAAGTGCCGCTATGGTGATTGAGCTACTCCATGGCCGCTGCTCTGTATCCTGAGCTACGGCTTCTCTGCATTTAAGATTGTTTCCCGGGCTTCCCTGGTGGCGCAGTGGTTGAGAATCTGCCTGCCAATGCAGGGGACACGGGTTCGAGCCCTGGTCTGGGAAGATCCCACATGCCGCGGAGCAGCTGGGCCCGTGAGCCACAACTACTGAGCCTGCGCGTCTGGAGCCTGTGCTCCGCAACAAGAGAGGCCGCGATAGTGAGAGGCCCGCGCACCGCGATGAAGAGTGGCCCCCGCTTGCCGCAACTAGAGAAAGCCCTCGCACAGAAATGAAGACCCAACACAGCCATAAATAAATAAACAAACAAACAAACAAACAAACAAACCCAAAGTTTAAAAAAAAAAAAAAGATTGTTTCCCTTGTGAGGTGTGTGTGTGTGTGTAGGGACCTGGGGATGTAGGGACGGGGTCTAGGAAAGCTTTCCAACTCCTGAAGAAAAGAACTTCACTTCCACAAATTAACACACCCAATAAGGTAGATCTCTAAAGAACGATTACTTTAGACCTAAGAGGTATTCTCAGTTATCTTTGAAAGTAGTATTTTTTCTTCCCACAATATGATTTCACAGTGAATTCCATAGCAGTAGGACTCATATCTATGAAATCCTTTAGCAGCAAGTCTATCTTATCACATGCACAGGGACAAACTGGAAATGGTTAAATTGTTTAGTACCAAGGGCTAAATTGAGACAACTTAAATGTTCCCTCAGGATAGGGCCACTTCCCTATGAAATAGCCAACAGATATGCCGTATCAAGAATTAAAAGAATGACTCTGTCCATAGGTACTATACAAAGGATTTTAGCAGACCTCAAAGTGGTTAAGAGCAGCTACACTACGGATATGGGGGAAAATAATCTAAATAAGAAATGGCAGCTACACCTCACAATTTTTCAAGGATGCCTGAGATGCGCATTTGAGAAACTCATCAGTCACGCAGGTATAGGCTCTGCCTTAAATGAGAAATCAGACAATAAAATCTCTAATACATTTTTTTTGATTTGTTTTAAAAGGGCCATAAAATTTACTATCTTAAGCATTTTTAAGTGTACAGTTCAGTAATGTTAAGAACATTCACATTATTGTGCAACCATCACCACCATCCATTTCTAGAATTCTTTTCATCTTGTAAAACCGAACCTCTACAGCCATTAAACAATAAACCCCCATTCCTCCCTGTCCCTGGCCCCTGGCAACCACCATTCTACTTTCTGTCTCTATGATTTTAACAATTCTAAATACTCCCTATGAGTGGAATCATAGAATATTTGTCTTTTTGTGACAGGCTTATTTCATTCAGCACAACGTCCTCAAGGTTCATCCATACTGTAGCATGTGTCAGAATTTCCTTCCTTTTTGAGGCTGAATAATATTCCCCTGTATGTATATACCACATTTTTCTTATTTATTCATCCATCAGTAGATACATGGGTTGCTTTCTTGTTTTAGTTATCATGAATAATGTTAGTACTATAAATAAGGTAGACAAACGCCTCTTTGACACCCAATTCTTTGGAGTATATACATTCCCAATTTAACAATTTCTTAACAGAAAGTTTTTAAACTTGAAAAATTAATTTAGACTTGAGATTTTTTTTCATATAGCAATCACTCATATATACCTAGAAGAGAAAAAAATGTTGTATTTATTATAAATTTATCATATTTATATAATAAATGGCTCATGTGTTACCAAAATGTGGAGTAATAAATGACAGATAATTATTTTACATGTATCTTAAAAAAGTGTAACACAGCTTCCTGTACCTATATCTATCCTCTTTGAGTAACCTGATGCCCTCATACTGTGGTTCAAGGCCCAGCGGCATGGCCCAGCATTTGGCAGCTTGTGAGGAATTTGTAATCTCAGGCCCCAACCCAAACTTACTGAATCAGAATCTGTATTTTCATGAGCTTCCCCGGTGATTCTCATGTATAATAAACGTGGAAAAGTACTGCTATAAAGCACTTGATTGTTGCTTTGCAAGAAAATATGGAATTGTTGTCATTCCTCTACAGACAAGGACTTTATTTTGCTGACTATTAAGTTTACACAAAGTCATTTTGTTTATGTGCATTTCTGTGAATATAGTACATCTTGTTTCAATGCCAAATCACATAACAAAAATTTGGGAAGATACTTTAAATAGCAACAAAACTCAACATATCTAATACTAAAAATTAAACAAATGCCATTGAAATAATGACAAACTAAAGAGTTATGTCCAAGTTTACAAATGCATAGACCATGGCAGTTAAGGCCATTTGGCCACAGTAATTATTACAAAGCTTCATCTATGATAAGATTCACACTGATTTTAGCAATGTCCAGATTTTTTTTTTTTTTAATGTGTGCCTTAGAATAAAAATGAGATTGTTTTAAGAGTTCCAAGTGTGAAGAACAGCCTTGTTATCAAGGAGAACCTTGGCTTCAATCTTGTAAGACTTTTATTTGTTAGAAAATAGCAATGAAGTAAGGGAACAATCGTAGTCCCTCTGTCTAAATTGTACCAGTTTTTCTAGGAAAACTGGAAGTAGCTGTTAGGATAAAATAAAAAATTTAAAAATAAATAAATAATCTTAGAACAGAGATTAGAGCAGGAATGGAGCATAATGTATACTTACATATGTCATCAGTATTAGTCAAAGTGTGACCTGAATATCACATGCTTCAATACCATCTTGAAGCCTCTTTTCAAAATGAAAATTCCTGGGGTGCATCCCAGACCTACACCAAAATCTCTGGCATAGTGCCTACTCAATTACGCTTGTACCAAGTGCCTCAAATGACTCACATGCACACTGCAGTTTCTTATGAAAAAAGCGACTTGATTTTATATTTCCTTCCTTCCTTTGCACACAGGATGGGAGGTCATTAACAAATGATATTGATCAAGCAAGTGAGCTGTGAGCCAGCAGGTCAAAATTTTCCCTATAAATATGAATTTTTTTCACTTATAGAAAAGTTTTCTTCTTGGAGAATCACCAGGGACTTATGTTAATAGAACTTACTTGTTAAAAACAATCACAGCAACTTTTCATTACATGTAAGATTACTAAAGCATTAGCTTTCCTTAAGTTCACTTAGGAACTCATTTCCATGGACAGTATGGTTGTTTGCCATTATAAACTTCCCTAATCCTATTTGACTCCTCAGAATTTTGCTCAGAGTGAAAAAATTTAAGGTTATTTGTTTGAATGTGAAAATTTTGATGCAGTCTACAGCATGCCCAAACACAACTTAGGTTTGGTTTATGATTATTCTTTTATCACAAATAATTGCAGGTAAGTACATTAAAAAAATGGAGCTTTTAAATTTATTTGATAAATTTCAATGAATCTGTTGCTTAATATGATAATTTTATATGTCAACTTGATGGTATCCAAGGTACCCACTTTTTATCAAGCACCAGTCTAAATGTTGCTGTGAAGGTATTTTTAAGATGTGATTAATATTTAAATCAGTATATTTTGAATAAAGTAGAATATGTTTCATAATGTGGGTGGGCCCCATCTAATCAGTTGACGGCTTTAGAAACAACAGACTGAGAGGTCCCTCAAGGAAGAGAGGATTCTGCCTCCAGAGTCACTTTGGACTTGACCTGCAACACCAAGTCTTCCCTGGGTCTCTAGCCTGCTGGCGTGCCCTGCAGAATTCTGACATGCCAGGCCCCACAATCACATAAGCCAATTCCTTAAGATAAATCTTTTTCTTTTTCTCTATATATACATACATCCTATTGGTTCAATCTTTGGGAACCCTGATTAATACATACAGCTATACTAAACAGAATGATGTGGCTTCACTCTGAAAGATTTACACCTTAAAAAGAGAACATTTTCTACATCTGACATTATTTTGTGCTGGAACTATGCTAAATTTAAAATTAAAATTCTTTTTATCAATTATTATGACTTACTGGAGTTCACGAATAGTTAAGCTGTATATATAGATATCATACAATAACTTACTATTCACTTATCATCATAGGAGATCTATCCTTCAGCTTTGTCAACTCACATAATACATGATTTCAGATAATTTGATTTTATAATGATTTGCCTTTTGCTTCAGGTTGCCAAATTATTTTCTCTACCAGTTCTATGAAATTACTATTATAAATTTACAGCAAAATTCCCCCAAAAACTTCAGTTACAGTTTAGGAAAATAATTTTAAATATGAGTACAAGGCAGTCCACCTTTTGAAGCCTATACATTTGTAGTTACTTTTTTAGCCATAGCATTACAGAAATGGATCTAGCAAATGACTAAGCCTTTTTTGATTTTCCATAGAAGAAAGGTACATTTTTCTTTCTCTGAAACATGAGGATAACTGTGTATCTCAGTACAGGAATATGCAAATGAGGCTTAAATAATTTGATAAACAAACATGCTTACTTTATATAAGAATTTGGTAGGCAGAATAGGCACATGAAAAGATGCTCAGCACTGTTAATTATTAGAGAAATGCAAATCAAAACTATAGTGAGGTACCACCTCTCACCAGTCAGAATGGCTATCATTAAAAAGTCTACAAATAACAAATGTTGGCGAGGATGTGGAGAAAAGGGAGCCCTCTCACACTGTTGGTGGGAATGTAAATTGGTGCAGCCATTATGGAAACCACTATGGAGGTTCCTCAAAAAACTAAAAATAGAGTTGCCATATGATCCAGCAATCCCACTCCTGGGCATATGCCCAGACAAAACTATAATTCGAAAAGATAGATGCACCCCTATGTTAATAGCAGCACTATTTATGATAGCCAAGACATGGAAACAACCTAAATGCCCATCGACAGATGAATGTATAAAGAAGAGGTAGTATACACACACACACACACACACACACAATGGAATATTACTTAGCCATCAAAAAGAATGAAATAATGCCATTTGCAGCAACAGAGTTGGACCTAGAGATTATCATACTAAGTGAAGTAAGTCAGAAAGAGAAACACAAATACCATATGATATCACTTCTATGTGGAATCTAAGATACGATACAAATCAACATATCTATAAAACAAAAACAGACTCATATAGAGAACATACTTGTGGTTGTCAAGGGGGAGGGGAGGTAGGGGAGGGAAGGAATGGGAGTTTGGGATTAGCAGAGGCAAACTATTATATATTGGATGGATAAACAACAAGGTCATGCTGTATAGCACAGGGGACTATATTAAATATTCTGTGACAAACCATAATGGAAAAGAATATGAAAAAGAATATATATACATATGCATAACTGAGTCACTTTGCTGTACAGAAGAAATTAACACAACATTGTAAATCGACTATACTTCAATAAAAATTTTAAAAAAGACTTTGGTAGGCAGAATTGCATGGTGGTTAAATACTCAGACTCCAGAAACAGTAGGTCAAAATTTAATTTGTGAATTTGGACAAGTCATTTAACCCCAGTATTTAGTTTATCTGGAAATAACGAAAATAAATGTATCTACATCATAGAGTTGTATTAAGTGAGATAATCCATTGAAACTGCTAAACAAAATATCTGGCTTATAAGGAGTGCTTATCAGTGTCATTTTGTTGCTGTTATTACATATACAAATACAAAAATGTACAAAGGAAAAGATCTTGCCTTCCATGGCTATCTTTGAATGTTAGACTATGGTTGACTTTTATTTTCTTCTTTATACTTTATGTATCTTCAAATGTGGTACAATGAAATAGGTAACTTATAATCAGAGCAAAAGCTAGTTTTAAGAATAATAGAAAGAAAAAGCATTAATGATGGAATAAGCCCAACTGATATTGGCAAGTGTGGAGTTTTGGGAAGGTGGAAGGGCATGGGAGAGAAAAACACATTGAGAAGACACAGCCACCTGGAGGGTAAATATGTATTGGAAAACAGCAGGGAATAAAGAGTAACCAGGGTAGATTCTAAAGCTGGTGAGTGGGATGAAAGCACTGGTACAGGAAGATTCTTTTGAAAGTGACATATGGGATGAATAGAGCAGAGCATTAGAGACTGTGAAACCAGCCAGGCAACTGTTGCAGTAATATAGCCAGGAGGTGAAGAAGGCATAGGTAAAATCATAGATTTCAGAACATAAAAAGTGGTTAATCTAAGAGGTATTTCCAAAAAAGAAGCAGTCAAACTTTGTAGTAAGTTAAATGATAATAACAGAAGAGTCAAAAATGACAGCAAGTTTTTACCTCTGGCAAGCTGTAAGGCTACAAGAAAATGGAGTAGCTTGGAAGTTAGAAGCAGTTTTAAGGGGAGGATCATATGCATTTGGGGAAAGGACAGTTTGAAATGGCAGTGGGGTTAAACTTTAAACTGTTAGAAATTTCATATCATCAATAAAGCCTATCAGAGCTGGGAGAAACCTTGCAGATGACCTAACCCACATCCTTCATTTAAGGTTTAGGTAACAGAAGGATATGCCGTCATCCCACAGCTGGATGACGCAGAACCAGGGTGAGGAGCCAGTCTTCTACCACCCAAACCGGGGTTTGTCATTCCTTGTCCCGCCAAAGCAGTTTGCACAGAATCCTAAATTCAAAGATGCCTACAATCTCAATTTTTTGGACTGATACGGGGAATATTTTAAAACGGCATAATTTTTTGAAAATCTAAGAGTATACAACATCACACATACTATATAATCATTCTTGAATCTTAAATGACAGCATAGCTACATATCACAACAAAGATGATTTTTAAATATAGGGGAAACATCTCACAGACATTTGGTAATTTTTACTGTTCTTATCTAAATGTCAAGGTAGTCTGCTTTTATTGGTGTTCTTTTACTTTTTCTTTTCTTTCGTTTTTGGTCACATCTTCCTTTTAGGGCACTAAATTTGTCTGTATCACTTGGAGATGGAGGTGTTCTTTCACAATTTCTCTTAATGAGGCTAGTAACAGTTGTTTCTTAAGATTTTTATTATCACGTTAGCCACAAAGTGTCATCATTTTCTGGCATTAAACAGGGAGACAATTTGGTCACCAAGAAAATTTTGCTAGTTGGGGGTGTTGGAAATGCTCAGCCACTGGGTCAATCTGATCATGCTTAACACCAGATTAAAACATAGATTTTAGTTTTGAAAGAAAAATTGTCTTTTTCATCTTATTCTCTACCAAGTTCATGTCACGGTCAACTAGTTAAAATTTCTGAACTTAGAACATTCTTAAATCTTCCAGCGGTAGAAACATTACTCCAAATATCCATGAATTCATATTTAAACTTTCAAATAACTTTCCTTGTTTATCTCTAGAGATTAGAAAGCAGGCTTAACATATATCAATTCATTCACAAAATATTAAGTTCATAATATCAACCAGGAATTGTTACATGTATAGAAGATATATTAGTGCATAAACCAAAACAAAAATATTTTGAATTTTACTCTAAGGGAGACATAAAACCATTGGAAAGTGTTGAACCATGTTCAAATTGATTTACATTGATTGGATGTTAAATAGAAAATGAAGATGAAGCGTATAGGATTTATTGATAGCTTGAATATAGGCCCTGAGACTAGGAAAAGTGTCAAGGATAATACCAAGGTCTCAGTTTAAGCACCAGGAAGGACAGAGTTAACATTTGCTGAGGTGGATAAGACTCAAATAATAGCTGGTTTAGGGAGAACGTTCAGGAAAATCTTGAGAAATACACAGAGTTTCAGCCCTTTTGGTTTAAATAGAATACTGGTTTAAATTTCTATAGTCTAGACTAGAAAGTATAAAACCTCAAGTTCCCCTTTACATCTTTTTCTTAAAGAGGACAGTATAGAATGCATAATTTGTAAGTCTCTGCTTCCTGTTTGCTGTTCATACTCTGCTGTCTAGCCGAGAATTGAACAAATCTTACCAGCTCTCAAATGCAACTTTCCAAGCCTTACCACAATGTGATGTCTCAGAGAAAGGCAGAAAGAGAAAATGCGGGTTTCCCTGGTGGCACAGTGGTTAAGTGGCCAATGCAGGGGACACGGGTTTCAGCCCTGGTCTTGGAAGATCCCACATGCCACGGAGCAACTAAGCCCGTGCCCCACCCACATCTACTGAGCCTGCGCTCTAGAGCCTGCGAGCCACAACTACTGAGCCTGCATGCCACAACTACTGAAGCCCGCACGCCTAGAGCCCGTGCTCCGCAACAAGAGAAGCCACCACAATGAACAGTAGCGCCCGCTCACCGCAACCAGAGAAAAGCCCACGCGCAGCAACGAAGCCCGAACGCAGCCAAAAATAAAATAAAATAAAATAAATTTTAAAAAATAAGACAGAAAAGAATGCTTTTTTCCTCTTCCAAAATATTACCCAAACTCTTCTCCATTAATCTCTTTACACACCCCAAGTCACTTGGGTTGGAGGGCTTATTTGTTTTTTCTGTTTCAAATATTTTTATTGTAATGACTTCAATGTCTTTCCTATAGAAGTTGCCTTATCCCTGATTTTCTAGAAAACGGCACCTGGAACAGGGCTCATATACTAATGCTTTATTGAGAGGTGGGCTCCCAGGACAAAAGTAAGTGGAAAAAAGGACATGACACAAGGAAAAATGACAAGAAAACACATGTTGCATTAAAGAGCTGGCCACAGTGTTATAAGAAAACTCATGGTAGTAACAAGGAGTGGCCATATGGAGTCACCCCTTCTTAGGAGAACCTGTCCAAAGGAGAGAAAGGGGAAGCATTTTAAACTGACAGCTCCTTCTTGAGTTGTTTCTCATTGATCAAGGGTCAGACCACAATGCTTTAATTTCTCTGCACTTCTGGGTATTCTACTTGGCCCTTCCAGGTAGCCCCTGGGAAATGAGAGTTCCAGCAGGTCCAGTCAGGTTGAAATTGGGCACTGGAGATGCTAAATGGCTCCCATGACAGCTAACACTTGAAAGTTGCACTAAGGCTCAGCTCTCGTCTCAGGGAGAAACTGAGTCAACTGGTAATATCTGAAGATGAGGCAACAACAGCAATGGCCAGGGCATGAACGCTGTAAGAGCATTTTGAATTGGACTACTTCATCTGAAAAACAGGACAAAATGACTAAGGTCTAGGGGCTAAACAGTACTGATTACGTCAGCAGAGGTGCATAGATTGGATCCGGCACTGCCCAGATCTGCTTACATCCTCTTTTGTTTAAGCATATGATGCCTTCACTTCTACTCTGAGAGGGATGGTACAGATCTAGTTCTTGGAAGAGTGAACAGTTGCAATATCCTAAAGAGACTTAAGGAGGATGAGCAAAACAAACTACCTCCCCTGATGCTGGAGCTGGTTCTGGAATAATAATTAATACTTATCATCTCCCTCTTCTACTGTCAACTTGGGATTTTTCTTAACCAAGACTTTGACTAGCCTTGGTTACTTTCCTGGTGGAATGACCCAGCCCTTTATCCCCAAGGGGTATAAGCCCTTACTTACCTTACCATTCGGGGACCTGTGGTTGCTGTTACTATCCATTTGCAGTTATCACTGGACACTGAAAATCAAAAGACATACCAGTAAATCCATGTTTCCAGATATACTCCTCTGCCTTAATTGTGCAATATCAACCCCAGCTTAGTACGGCAATTATTTTTTAACTCAGAACAGTAGTCTTTTATTTTCCTGCTGGTCCACTGGTGGTGGCCAGATGGCAATAATGGCTTCCAATTAAGTGGAAAACTTTTCTGTTGTCTGCTGGTGGAAACATTGGAAACCAGGATTCCAACTTGGCAGAGACTAATTTTGCAGAGATAGAAAACACAAATTCTACAAGAGGCTCACTGACACGGATGGTGTAAAGGCCCAATCATACTTCCTTTCTTTTGTTCCTGGGCTTCTACTGCTGAGGACATAACACCATGTACCAGCCATCGGTTCAGTAAATGTACCGCAACCCATAGGACAGCTACACGGTGTTTTCCTTGAACTGATAAATTAACTGAACCTTCAAAATGCCATTCCATTTATGGCTGCTTCTTGGCGACGTTAAGGCCATTGAATCCCGTATTTGTAACTCCATTTCAAACCTCTTTGCATTAAAATAGGTTCTTTTTGTCTGAGACAATGTTGTGTGGGTCACCATGTTGATAGCGCAGGCATTCTGTAAGTCCTTGAGTGACTGTACTGATTTTGGTTAGGAAGAATTTCTACCACCTCCAAGGTCCAATGGAATGAACCCAACACAAGGAGGTTGTCTGGTATCACTGAGGATGGTGACATTTTGCAGGCTTAGAGGTGGACCTGGAAAATGACAAGTTGAACATTTAGTAGCGGTGACAGCTGTATCAGCCACTCTTGGTGGAATGAAATCCCTGTGGTCGAGCCTATGTGCAACTTGTAATCGTATCTCTCTGTTCATGTACCTACAACACAAGCATCACTGTGGCTGAGAACAGGTTGGTCGACAATCGCAGATAGCTCACGCTGGCACCTGACTGTTGAGAACCTTATCTGCAGTAGATGCTTTCTTGTGGATAAAAGCACAAAGATCCACACACTTTTAGCCTCTACCCGTAGGTACATCCACTTAACACTACTTCAAACCTTCTTTCCTCTCTTCATTCCAGGCCTTTAACCAGCATGTTAAACTGTTCATTCCACTGCCCTGGAGTCAATGTATATCCATATATCACCTTTTCCTCCACACCAAGTGGACAAGCAAGTGTATTGATTGCAGATCTGAGTACTCAGAGAATTATTTCCCTTCCCTTTTCCTTCAGGGCCACTTCTGAATGGGATGTAATAAGACAATCAACACAGATATGAACAAGGCCTGATACTTACCTTCTCCCTCAGTTGTAAGAAACCCATAGGAAATATCCCATGAGGCCGTAGGTGTGAGTTGAGGCAGAAGTATCAGTTCAATAGAGATAGGTGACATGTAATTTACTAGTTCATATAATTTACTTGTGCCTTCAAGACTTGCCTCAGCCAGTGCTAAATGTACCACCTCCATCCTAGAATGGCTGGATGCTGTGCTTGCCTGATTTTATGAGTTCATGGATCTATTAACTGCTGGTTTATGGTGAGTAGTTCAAGTTGCATTGACTTTTCGTGTCCCAGGATCTGGTGTTCAGTCTCTATCAGGGTCCAGCAACATGCAGAGAACTATCATTCCAATGGATAGTAGTTTTCTGCTACAGAGATTTTGTTTCAGCATCCTAAAAGTCTGTATTACCTCCTTCTTAGTTGTAGGAGATGTGAAATGACATGAGTTACCATCTACCTTACAGGGATGTCCTAGCATGATCCAGAACACCCCTAAAACTTCCCTGAAGTCACCCAAATTATTGTATGATGTATCTCGTACCTTCTGGAACACACATCTTACTAAGGCTTCTAGGGTAGTGCCATTTTCTTCTGCTCTAGTCTAATTAGCATGATTTCATCAATATAGTAGACCTGTATGATGTTCTGTGACACAGCAATATGATAAAAATTTCTGCACACTATGTTATGAGATTAACAGGAGATGCAACTTACCACTTAAAGATTAATTCCTCTCACCAAATGCCAGAGGTTGTAATTGAGCTGTCTTAGTAAAGACAATACATCTTGTAGCAACTGCAAGTGGATCTGTCATGTGGATAAATTTGTGATAGTCCATTGACATCCACCTCAACCAAGCAGGTTTTGGTAGAAATCAAACAGGTGAATTAAATGGGGCTGTGATTGGAACCACCACCCCTGTCGCTTTCTAGTGTTTGATTTTGAGGTTAATCCCTGCAATTCCTCTCTAGTTACAGTATTTCTTCTAACTTACTATGTCACCTGGGGGAGGGGGCAGTTTCAGAAACTTCTATTTTCCCTTCCAACCATAGTGGCACTTACCCACAGGTCAGAGAATCAACGTGGAGTGTTTTCCAGCTGCTATCATCACAATTAAATATTTGAGGCTCAGGAAAATGATCACACAATGAACTTACATACCCATTGGACCAACTATTAAGAAATTTGGACAAAATTTCATTTATTTGGCCTCTGTGAACTTCCACTTTACTCAGAGAATCTTAATAGCATTTTTTTGTTCACTGGTGTCAGTACCATGTCAGACCCACATCTTAGACATCCTGGAAAGCTGTCAGCAAAGCACAGTTACCCTAGAAATTGTCTGTAAGTCTGCATGGAGAAAGATTGTAGGACTATTTACTGTATACACTTACAGTGTCTTTGAGGGTCCTCCTCAAGAGCACGTGGCCTCCCCATCAATCAATGAGCTACCCCAATAAACTGAGAAACCTGGAACCTGAGTGAGGACCTATGATTTTTCCATCTTGACAGTTGATGCCAGCTGGTCTTCAATCAGATTTCATTTGTTTTATTATTATACAAATTAAGCATACCACAGCTAGCTAAGAGCCATTGCTCTAAATCTCTATGAACTGAGGCATCCTTATTGCTAATCTGGCTTTGTTGTCCATTTCAGCAATTGCATTTACTTTGTCTTGGATAGTTACATGCTGCCACCTGGCCCAAAATGCTATTTACCCATTACTATCTGGAATCCAAGTTCCATGGCAGTATCTTCCTGCAGAGATAGCCGCTGAAGTGCTTCTCAAAATGCATCTTTACTGCCCTAGTGAAAGCAGTGTTTCTGGGGTCCTTCCTGGGAACATAGGCAGGTGGCAGTTTCTCAGTTACACTTACTATTTAAATCCATTCTAACATCCTGGCATCACCAACTCTCTGTCTAACCCTTCTCTCAGTACTATGCTGAGTATTCTGAAACCTCCACCTAATTTATCATAGGTCATTGTTATAGCCAATCATCAAGGAACCATGAGAGTGAACTACTATGACTAGCTTCGGGTATACTTGCCAGAATGTTGAACCGTTAGTGTGAGTGAGTGCCCCAGTTTCAATGAGTTCTCCCCTATTCAGCCTTGTATTCCATCTCCCTCGGTTAACACCTTCAAAATACATTCCCATACATATTTCCTCAGTTCCTAGCAGTACATATACGTACAATTCCTTTTGTGGGTGTGCTCTTTATTCCGAGAACAGTGTTTTTTACTGGCCTGGAGGCAAGGAGGGATACTGGGGGTAAGTCTTAAAGAAAACAAGCATCACTTTTCTTTCAGGTGGGGCATTGCAGAGTATTCAGATATAGGGAAACTGTTCTTTTTTAGCAAGGGGAAACTGGGTGTTTCTATGAGCCAGAAAGTTTCAGTGGAATTTGAAGGTTGAAGACTCTCAGGTTTATAAACTGAGGATCCAATCACATATTTCAGGGTTCCATTCTTTGCAAATCAGAAGCTGTGCATTCAACTTCATTTTGCAGCTCTGCCACCACTGTGTTCAAACTCTAAACCTCATTTCTAGTTGAGACTGTCCTGTACATCAAGGAATAAGAACCTTTCTCAGAGCTGCATTCAAGACCTTCGGCTTTCAAAGAATGCTTTCATATGTCCTCCAATAATGTTAAAACCAGATATCCCAACCATAGTCATATAATTATCCATCGATCAAGTGCATTAAACACTTGCTCTCTCAATGCTCCGTCTTTCACCAACACCTCAATCCAGCTAACCATAAGTGAAAACTTTAATAATTGTGTATGTAGTAGGTTATTACCACCTCACTTTCCATCAGAGGTGGGGACTCTATTACCTTCCACTGGTGGGCAATCCAACTGCAAATTCCTATCCTGAGGGTCTGTTTTCCAGATACAGGTGCCAAATGCATTGCCCAGGTTTCTAGAAAGCAGAGCCTAAAATAAAGTTTGCATGTAAATATTTTATTGGAGGAGCACAATCCCAGGGAATTGAGTGTACTCCCCCAAGAGTAAGGGATAAAGGGAATGATGCAGGGAAGAAAGGAAAGCAAACACAAGGGAACGTGTTACCAAGTTGGCACAGCTTTACAAGGAAACAAACCTGGTTACTCAGTCCCTCAATTTATCTGACCACTGCCTCCTAAATACTACCTTTCTTTGGTCAAATTTCACTTCTAGGGCATTACCTCTCCTGAACTTCCAGGTTGTTTTATTTGGCTTCTCCAGGCAGCTGCTGAGAAAGCCAAAGCATTCTTGGACTTGACTGATTGGACCAGAGCATTGCTTTGGTTCCCACTGCAGAGACTGCATTGGAGACTTTGCTGAAACCTGCCCTTGTCACTAGAAGACAACTAGAGTTACTAGAAGCTGTGATAAGGTCAGAGATAGTGGCCAGGCTTCGCAAGCATGGGAATGGCCTGTGTAGTCACTGGGGCCACTCAGGTTGGGAAGCCAGAGAAGTGACCAAGGCCAGAGAGGTTGATGGGGCCAAGTGAATCTGGGGAAGTGCATAAGCTGAGTTTAGTGAAAGAGCCATCATTTTGTCATCTCTACTCAAAGATGCTAGCCACCACCTTAGTGACTAGAATTTTGGGCTCTTTGCAGAAGCATGACGACTTGGAAGAAGGTAGAGAAGAACTGGAAGATCCAAGACCTAACATGTAATAAAGAAAGCTTAGTTCACCAAAGACCAGAAGCAGCAACAAACAGGGAACAATATTAAATAAATGAAAAGATGTTATAGAAATCTGTCCCCAGCGAAAAGGTGGGGTATTAATAAAAATTCTTTGACACGTCCACTATGTACCAAAAAAAGCAAAAGGCAAAAGTAAAATGAAATGATAGTTTTATGCAGGCAAACCAGGAACATAAGAACTTTATTGACAAATTTCAAGGTTATTCTTTATTTTCTGAAAATAGTCCTTCTTTGTCTTTTGAGGCTTCATAAGAAAGTAATTGCTTTTGCTGAACCACCCATTTTCTGGTTACAAGTATCTATTCTTTCCCCTCAAAAAAATATTTTCTTTTACTATAATCTTACCATTGATAGCAATAACTTACTGTTCAGACTCTCCCTTGAAATAAATTTGACAAGGAATATCAGTTTTCTTATCCAAAAATCGCAGTAATGACTGAGCTAATCTATCAATCACCCTGTGCAGTACAAAGTATATAAAAAATAGTATATTAAAGGAAAGGTTGATTCAACAGGCATTTTAGTGATTATTATATGCTTAGTGTGAAGTAGCACAAAGAACTTCTGAGTATGTTGTGAGTAGAACAAGGGAGGTGAACAGGAGTAGACTTGGGAATAAGATAGGAGAAAGAAGAAAATGAGGCAGATAGTATACCAGCTTCAGGAAATAAATACTTAAACAAATACTACTGCTTAGTCATTTTAATCAAACAACTAGTCCAATTAGTTTTGTCCTTTTCTAAATATATGCCTAGTTTTTATTAAAGTGATGCTTCCTCATGATAAAAAAATAAGATAACACAAATGTGCTTATTAAAATGAAAAGCAACAGACCCCTGTCCACCACTCCCATCTCTAATCCTGCTCCTCAAGTCAACTGGTACTTGCACTTCTTCTGGTGAATGTCCTCCCATCTCTAGTGTCTTACAAGACATATAATTAATTTGTTAATGTTGACATTAGCTATTGAGTTGCTACTGGGATAGATGTTTGAGTACACGTGCACTAAAACCACCTCCACCTATATACCCACTTCCTAAGTTTGACAGTTAAATCAGTATTTTTAGTTTGTGTATGAATTATGTATGTAACTCAAAATAATACACAAACCTCTTTTGTGTTCCACTGATGTTTGATAGTTTTTTCTTGATTGCCATTTTTATAAGACTGCTACATTCTCTCCATCTCAACTGTCTGCCCCACCCACACATTCTAACTTCCATTATCTATACCTTTATTTTTATGTTATAAAGATATGTTGGTAGGGCTCCTTGGGATAATTCTCTTTTACAGAATTTAGGGCCCAACAAGGGGGGAAAAGGTGCTTTACAAGTCTTTCCTTCTGTGGTCATTAAGCATTCTCCTAAGGTCCAGAAGCCTTAGAAAGAAGCACAATCTGGATGCAAATGCCAGTGCTCTAACTGTAAGCATGGGAATAGCTTTTAGTGACATGCTTTGGAAATGTTAACTAGTTTTTGGCTGCATGAGACCCAAATGTAACTCCAACCCCTCTCTTTTTTTGACCACCACTTATGGCTGATTAGCATATAAGCAACTGACCATCCTCATTACTTTAGGCTGCTTATTCCATCCAACTAAGGACACTTTCTTCAAGACAGCTTGAGGCAACAGTTCAAAGCCTTGGCCAACTCTTGTTGCGATGACTGCATTGCTGATGGAATTCCTCCGGAATGAAAAGGAGCCAGATTTTTGATTACTTATGGACCTCTGAAAAAAGCCCACTCTCCCTGCTTTCAGCTTGAGCATTACTCTGCTTGGAGTGGTGAGAAACTATAAATCTTAACGTTTGTCTTTGGTAATCCTCCTTTTCTCTTCCTCACGGTGGCTTGTAAGGAAAGAGGGATGGCATTAAAGCTTGCTTTTGTTCTTATCATACTCAGTGGGTCTGAGTCTGTGTAAAAATTCATGCTCTAACCTCCACCGCTGATACTAGAAATTAATCTTTATTTAGACATCTGGTAGAAATATTTACATTATATTCTGCAACAACAATGAAATCATCTGAGAGCTGTCTAAACTTTGATTGTAAATGTTGAAAGACCAAAATCAGTGTTTACGTTATTATGACTATGTAAATATTGCTTATTGGAAAGCCCAGAAGTCTATGATTATCACTCTTTTTCTATGGGCCCAATGTTGTAACCTAATTATTAGTCAAAGAAAAATATTAAATAGAATCTCCTTTATTATACTCTATCAAGTGCTTAAAATCATGTCATGCCTGAATTTGCTTTACGTTGGGTCAATTATTTTCTTGTACATTTTGTTTGGTATTTCTTGAAATAACTCATAGCCTTTGTTTCTTTGGGTAAGAAGAAATATAAGCCATCTATAATATCTTTCAGCCTATTGTCTAGTCTTCATTTTGAAGATATACTTCTTAGCAACCACTGATTTCCTTTTGTATTGTGCACAGTTGATATTTCCTGTTATAAGGATCCTGGATTAGTCTTACCATTTCTTATATCCCATATCTTCCTATTTTTTTCACTTTCATTTTGTTGGAGTTTATCCTCAAGAAACACCCTCAGAAAGGGTTCACTGGATGTAAAAATAAAAGGTACTTATACAGCTAGAAATTATTTTATTTTCTCCCAAATGCCATTGATGAGATGACTGACTAAATACAGACTGCATGATCAAAATTAATTTTCCTCAGAACATGTAAAGGCCATGCATGCTCATCTTCAAGCATTTATTTTGGTGATGAAAAGTCAGATGTCAGTCTGATTTTTTCCCCTCAGTTGGCAACCTAGTATTTTGTTTATTTGTTTGCCTTTTTCTTCTTGGAAGCTTTTAGGGTCATTTCTTTCCCCAGGTATTTATAAAATATCCTCATTGCTTCTTAGACATTGGTCTTTCTTATTTCAGTCTTAGTATTCAATGAGTTCTTTCACCTAAATATTTTTATCTCTCCTTAATTCTAGGAGATATTCTTATTTTGTGTCTTTAATAATTTCCTCTTTGCAGTTTCTATGATTTCTCTTTGTGAAGCTCTGATTTGAAAGATGTTTGACAATCAGAATGATTCTCTATGTCTCTTACCTTTATTCTTATATTTCCCATCTCTATGCTCTCTGGAATATTTCTAAAACGTTAGCCTTTGTGTCATTACATTTGATCCCTTTTTGTGAATTGAATTTCAGTAATCATAGTTTTAGGCTCTTTGTTATTTTTAGATTATAATTTTTATACAAACTATTCTTTTCTTATAGATGTCATATGTTCTCAAATATCTCTGACAATAACAAAAGGAATTTTGTCTGTTTCTTTAATTTCTTTTTGTTATCTGATATATCTGTTCCTTTGAGTTTAGTGTTTTAGTTTGTTTATTCTAATCTTTTCTTTCATCTGCAGGCTGCCCTCAAACACTTTATGTTCTTGGGTTATCTGTTTGTATTTTAGAGTGATTAAATAGAAAGACTGACTTGGACTTCAAGGTACTTTGGTGTGAGCAGACAAAGACTTTATATGGTCCTTCCCCTACTTCACACTCCATGCTGAAATAGAAAGCCTTTATTATTGAGTGCAGACATTCACATAGATGGAATAGGAGTCCCCAGACATTCTTTTCAGTTTATTTTCAGAAGAACTGTTCATTCCCTGCCCCCCACCCCCGCACCGGGAATAAATACATTCTTGACTGCTTTCCTGAAAGGTGTTAAGGTTGAAAGGAAAGTTGGGATAAATCTTCATACTAAGTTTTCAGTCCCACTTTTCACTCTGGGTCTGTTAAATATTCCATCTCTGAGTGCTGGGCTCTCTGAGGTTTGGGGACTAGAGGGGAGATTAGCTCTCTTATCTGCTCACTTTCTCCATGCATAATCTAACCGATAGATTCTGTTGCCTTATTTCACTATTCCACAGGTTTTCATTCAATTTCCACATTTGAGATATTTGTTAAAAGCTCTCATCTACTGAAATTCATTGTTCTGTCATCATTGTTACTGACTCCATTGTTTTTGGATGATATTTACTTTATAGATTTACTATTGTTTTGGTTCTCAAGCAGAAGAAAGACTAACAAGTATTCTGCCAGCCATCTTAAACCTACACTCCAGCTATTCTAATAAAGCAACACAATCAAATTACTTCTGAAAATTTTATTAGCAAGCTAAACTGATTTATCAATCAGTCAATAATTGTTCTATAAAGAATAAAGATACATAAACTATTAAAAAGCATAGGTAAAAATACAGTCTTTTTTCCTAGTAATGAAAAAAATTCTAGTTAATATCTAGGTAACATCACCTCCTTGAATTTCCTGGATTATTAAAAAAAATCCCTTCTGGGGAGGAATATTTTTCAGGGGCTTCTTCCAACCTGCTGTGAGCCCAACACCTAGCACCTTTGATCTAATCATAAATTATATCAGTTTTTTAATGCCCATTATAGCTAAGAATTAATTTTATTACCTTGCTTTGCCA
Organism: Eschrichtius robustus; assembly: GCF_028021215.1. Classification (NCBI taxonomy): domain Eukaryota; kingdom Metazoa; phylum Chordata; class Mammalia; order Artiodactyla; family Eschrichtiidae; genus Eschrichtius; species Eschrichtius robustus. Next base: position 41,855,016 of record NC_090838.1, read on the forward strand.
TTAAAACTCTGTGATTCCTTATTAATGTCAAAATATGGCCCTTTACCCTTTAGTGAATGTCACTAATTTTAGGGGAGATTGATATATAGTTTTACAGGACAGTAAAAAGATATTATGTTATCCTGTGGGTTAGCTTGCATGTACAATTTCAATCACACTGGTGTCTAAGACGCCAATCATCTGTAATTTAGTACAGATTATAGTGTTGGAGCCTTTTGCAGACTCCATTTCTCTTCTTTTTGAGAGTACTTGTCTACTTGATAAAAAGAAGAAAAAGAAAAAGAAAAAGACTTTACCTGCCTTATTTCTTAAATTCAAATGAGCAGATAATGCTGTTCGATTTTTCCCCACTCTGGTGATGGGAGTCAGTCAAGGGTCTAAAACAGAATGTGTCTAAGAGTAAGTAGATTTTACTGTTTTAGATACCTGGACATCAGCTGTCTTTTCCAAGCAGCCAGCCAATGCAATCATAAGCAAATCTCCCTTGGACAGGCAATTTAGTACTAGCTTATGTTTGGTGGCAACACAATGTGTTTAAAGACAAATGTACCCCTGAAATTGGTCTGTAGTTTGGGTGGCAGAAGGCTGGTGGATACACTTTCCATTAGTCTTCCTTTTTCTTTTCTTTCCTCTTTCTGTTTTTTAAGGACAGAATGGTCATCTCGGAACAAAATCAAGTGGTGCTCAAAAGATGCAGTGGACGGTTTGGTCATGATGTCTTTAACCCCTTACCATCATCAAACTCACAAAGCCAGATAAATGCCTTCGAAAAGATCACTTGTTCTTACCCTTTTCCTTCCTACCTCTTTTTTATTGTGAATATATCCAGAGGCGGAAAGAGGAAGAAACAACAAAGCACATATTCAGGACCCCCTGGCCTTTACTTTTGTCCTCAGTTCATCTCTAAATAAACTTAGGGGTAATTTCCAGGTGTGGAAAAGTATCCAGGAAACCTCAATTAGGGCTTGAAGTTTCAAACCCAGATAGGATAACAGAATGATGCTTGTAGAATTTTCAAATCAAGATTTTTTTTTTTTTTAATTTCAAAATCTGGTGTCTGACACTACGCATTTCCCATTAAAGGTCTAAAGCAAGGACCACTACATTTTTCATAGAAGCTTATGACTGCTTGCTGTTACAAGTAAAGTACATTCCAATTTGTGAAGTAACTTCACAAATCCCTATCGAAATATATTTTCCACTTTAGACTTATGATGTCTATTTTTGCATGTATTGATATGCTTTCATATTTAATGATTTTTTTCTATTCTTTTTATTATTCATCCATAGGGCAGTGCTCTAGAGAAAATAATTCTTCTTCCCCAGCATTTCACTTCATTTCTATAGCTCTTATACTCATCACTCTTCTTTAGCCTTCTGAGTAATCCTTGTTTTTAGGTCAGTGACTCTCACCTCTTGCTTTTGGCTAAAAATATTAGAGTACTTCTGTGCTACTGTTACTGTGAACTGAATCATTTTTCATGTTTCACCCAAGATTCTGCCCACATTTTAGCTCTATGAAACCTTGTATCCATGGGAAAACTCCTTTTACACAAAATCTTTTCCAAAGATCTCTTATTAGAAAATTCTAATCTATTAGCCCCACCAAAGAGCCCAGGTAGGCTCCAGTGTTGGGTTGCCTCAGGCCAAACAACCAACAGGGAGGGAACGCAGGCCCACCCATCAGCAGTCAAGAAGATTAAAGTTTTACTGAGCTCTGCCCACCAGAGCAACAGCCAGCTCTACCCACCACCAGTCCCTCCCACAGAGAAACTTTCACAAGCCTCTTACATAGCCTCATCCACCAGAGGGCAGACAGCAGAAGCAAGAAGAACTACAATCCTGCAGCCTCTGGAACAAAAACCACATTCACAGAAAGATGGACAAGATGAAAAGGCAGAGGGCTATGTACCAGATGAAGGAACAAGATAAAACCCCAGAAAAACAACTAAATGAAGTGGAGATAGGCACCTTCCAGAAAAAGAATTCAGAATAATGACAGTGAAGATGATCCAGGACCTCGGAAAAAGAATGGAGGCAAAGATCGAGAAGATGCAAGAAATGTTTAACAAAGACCTGGAAGAATTAAAGAACAAACAAACAGAGATGAACAATACAATAACTGAAATGAAAACTACACTAGAAGGATTCAATAGCAGAATAGCTGAGGAAGAAGAACAGATAAGTGACCTGGAAGACAGAATGGTGGAATTCACTGCTGTGGAACAGAATAAAGAAAAAAGAATGAAAAGAAATGAAGACAGCCTAAGAGACCTCTGGGACAACATTAAACGCAACAACATTCGCATTACAGGGGTCCCAGAAGGAGAAGAGAGAGAGAAAGGACCAGAGAAAATATTTGAAGGGATTATAGCTGAAAACTTCCCTAACATGGGAAAGGAAATAGCCACCCAAGTCCAGGAAGCGCAGAGAGTCCCATACAGGATAAACCCAAAGAGAAACACGCCAAGACACATAGTAATCAAACTGGCAAAAATTAAAGACAAAGAAAAATTATTGAAAGCAGCAAGGGAAAAACAACAAATAACATACAAGGGAACTCCCATAAGGTTAACAGCTGATTTCTCAGCAGAAACTCTACAAGCCAGAAGGGAGTGGCATGATATACTTAAAGTGATGAAAGGGAAGAACCGACAACCAAGATTACTCTACCCAGCAAGGATCTCATTCAGATTTGATGGAGAAATCAAAAGCTTTACAGACAAGCAAAAGCTAAGAGAATTCAGCACCACCAAATCAGCTCTACAACAAATGCTAAAGGAACTTCTCTAAGTGGGAAACACAAGAGAAGAAAAGGACCTACAAAAGCAAACCCAAAACAATTAAGAAAATGGTCATAGGAACATACATATCCATAATTACCTTAAACGTGAATGGATTAAATGCTCCAACCAAAAGACACAGGCTTGCTGAATGGATACAAAAACAAGACCCACGTATATGCTGTCTACAAGAGACTCACTTCAGACCTAGGGACACATACAGACTGAAAGTGAGGGAATGGAAAAAGATATTCCATGCAAATGGAAATCAAAAGAAAGCTGGAGTAGCAATACTCATATCAGATAAAATAGACTTTAAAACAACGAATGCTATAAGAGACAAGGAAGGACACTACATAATGATCAAGGGATCAACCCAAGAAGAAGATATAACAATTATAAATATATATGCACCCAACATTGGAGCACCTCAATACATAAGGCAACTGCTAACAGCTATAAAAGAGGAAATCAACAGTAACACAATAATAGTGGGGGACTTTAACACCTCACTTAGAGCAATGGACAGATCATCCAAAATGAAAATAAATAAGGAAACAGAAGCTTTAAATGACACAACAGACCAGATAGATTTAATTGATATTTACAGGACATTCCATCCAAAAACAGCAGATTACACTTTCTTCTCAAGTGTGCACAGAACATTCTCCAGGATAGATCACATCTTGGGTCACAAATCAAGCCTCAGTAAATTTAAGAAAATTGAAATCATACCAAGCATCTTTTCTGACCACAACGCTATGAGATTAGAAATCAATTACAGGGAAAAAAACATAAAAAACACAAACACATGGAGGCTAAACAATACGTTACTAAATAACCAAGAGATCACTGAAGAAGTTAAGGAGGAAACAAAAAAAAATACCTGGAGACAAATGACAATGAAAACATGATGATCCAAAACCTATAGGATGCAGCAAAAGCAGTTCTAAGAGGGAAGTTTATAGCTATACAAGCCTACCTCAAGAAACAAGAAAAATCTCAAATAAACAATCTAACCTTACACCTAAAGGATCTAGAGAAAGAAGAACAAAACCCAAACTTAGCAGAAGGAAAGAAATCATAAAGATCAGAGCAGAAATAAATGAAATAGAAACAAAGAAAACAATAGCAAAGATCAATAAAACTAAAAGCTGCTTCTTTGAGAAGATAAACAAAATTGACAAACCATTAGCCAGATTCAGCAAGAAAAAGAGGGAGAGGACTCAAATCAATAAAATCAGAAATGAAAAAGGAGAAGTTACAACAGACACCACAGAAATACAAAGCATCGTAAGAGACTACTACAAGCAACTCTATGCCAATAAAATGGACAACCTGGAAGAAACGGACAAATTCTTAGAAATGCACAACCTTCCAAGACTGAACCAGGAAGAAATAGAAAATATGGACAGACCAATCACAAGTAATGAAATTGAAACTGTGATTAAAAATCCTCCAACAAACAAAAGTCCAGGATCAGATGGCTTCACAGGTGAATTCTATCAAACATTTAGAGAAGAGCTAACACCCATCCTTCTCAAACTCTTCCAAAAAATTGCAGAGGAAGGAACACTCCCAAACCCATTCTATGAGGCCACCATCACCCTGATACCAAAACCAGACAAGGATACTACAAAAAAAGAAAAGTACAGACCAATATCACTGATGAATATACATGTAAAAATCCTCAACAAAATACTAGCAAACAGAATCCAACAACACATTAAAAGGATCATACACCACGATCAAGTGGGATTTATCCCAGGGATGCAAGCATTCTTCAATATACATAAATCAATCAATGTGATTAAACCATATTAACAAATTGAAGAAGAAAAAGCATATGATCATCTCAATAGATGCAGAAAAAGCTTTTGACAAAATTCAACACCCATTTATGGTAAAAACTCTCCAGAAAGTGGGCATAGAGGGAACCTACCTCAACATAATGAAGGCCATATACGACAAACCCACAGCCAACCTCATTCTTTTTTTTTTTTTTTAAACATCTTTATTGAAGTATAATTGATTCACAATGGTGTGTTAGTTTCTGCTTTATAACAAAGTGAATCAGCTACACATATACACACATTCCCATATCTCCTCCCTCCCGCATCTCCCTCCCTCCCACCCTCCCCATCCCACCCCCCCAGGCGGTCACAAAGCACCGAGCTGATCTCCCTGTGCTATGTGGCTGCTTCCCACTAGCTATCTATTTTACATTTGGTAGTGTATATATGTCCATGACACTCTCTCACCCTGTCACATCTCACCCCTCCCCCTCCCCATATCCTCAAGTCCATTCTTTAGTAGGTCTGTGTCTTTATTCCCATCTTGCCACTAGGTTCTTCATGACCTTTTTTTCTTTTCCTTAGATTCCATATATATGTGTTAGCATACTGTATTTGTTTTTCTCTTTCTGACTTACTTCACTCTGTCAACCTCATTCTTAATGGTGAAAAACTGAAAGCATTTCCTCTAAGATCAGGAACAAGACAAGGATGTCCACTCTCACCACTATTATTCAACATAGTTTTGGAAGTCCTAGCCACGGCAATCAGAGAAGAAAAAGAAATAAAAGGAATACAAATTGGAAAAGAAGAAGTAAAACTGTCACTGTTTGCAGATGACATGATACTATATATAGAGAATCCTAAAGATGCCACCAGAAAACTACTAGAGCTAATCAATGAATTTGGTAAAGTTGCAAGGTACAAAATTAATGCACAGAAATCTCTTGCATTCCTATATACTAATGATGAAATATCTGAAAGAGAAATTAAGGAAACACTCCCATTTACCACTGTAACAAAAAGAATAAAATACCTCGGAATAAACCTACCTAGGGAGACAAAAGACCTGTATGCAGAAAACTATAAGACACTGATGAAAGAAATTAAAGATGACACCAACAGATGGAGAGATATACCATGTTCCTGGACTGGAAGAATCAATATTGTGAAAATGACTATACTACCCAAGGCAATCTACAGATTCAATGCAATCCCTATCAAATTACCAATGGCATTTTTTACAGAACTAGAACAAAAAATCTTAAAATTTGTATGGAGACACAAAAGACCCCAAATAGCCAAAGCAGTCTTGAGGGGAAAAAACGGAGCTGGAGGAATCAGACTCCCTGACTTCATACTATACTACAAAGCTACAGTAATCAAGACAATATGGTACTGGCACAAAAACAGAAACATAGATCAATGGAACAAGATAGAAAGCCCAGAGATAAACCCACGCACCTATGGTCAACTAATCTATGACAAAGGAGGCAAGAATATACAGTGGAGAAAAGACAGTCTCCTCAATAAGTGGTGCTGGGAAAACTGGACAGCTACATGTAAAAGAATGAAATTAGAACACTTCCTAACACCATACACAAAAACAAACTCAAAATGGATTAGAGACCTAAATGTAAGACCGGACACTATAAAACTCTTAGAGTAAAACATAGGAAGAACACTCTTTGACAAAAATCACAGCAAGATCTTTTTTGATCCACCTCCTAGAGTAATGGAAATAAAAACAAAAATAAACAAATGGGACCTAATGAAACTTAAAAGCTTTTGCACAGCAAAGGAAACCATAAACAAGACGAAAAGACAACCCTCAGAATGGGAGAAAATATTTGCAAATGAAGCAACTGACAAAGGATTAATCTCCAAAATTTACAAGCAGCTCATGCAGCTCAATATCAAAAAAACAAACAACCCAATCCAAAAATGGGCAGAAGACCTAAATAGACATTTCTCCAAAGAAGACATACAGATGGCCAAGTAGCACATGAAAAGCTGCTCAACATCACTAATTATTAGAGAAATGCAAATCAAAACTACAATGAGGTATTACCTCACACCAGTTAGAATGGGCATCTTCAGAAAATCTACAAACAACAAATGCTGGAGAGGGTGTGGAGAAAAGGGAACCCTCTTGCACTGTTGGTGGGAATGTAAATTGATACAGTCACTATGGAGAACAGTATGGAGGTTCCTTAAAAAAAAAAAAAAGAAAATTCTAATCTGTCTTTCTTTATAAGTTTCAGTCATTATTCTTGTGTTTCTTTTTATTAAGCATGTTGGCAATAAGTATCTCTCATCTTTTTTTTGTTTGTTTGAAATCAGAATAATGACCGGACTCTGAAGATAAGCAGGAGAAATGAATAACAATTCAGCCAAACTGAAAGTAATAAACTGGGATGATGCAGTAACAATGAACATGTTCTAGATACAAATATCCCTTCTCTTTCCTTCCTTAACAACAGGACTCTCATTTTGTAATGTGGCAATCCAACCCTAAAGAAAGTAGAAATCTAAATTAAAAAAAAAAAATCCCACTTTCCTGTTGTCTTGTAACTAGAAATTCCCATGTGACCCCGTTCTGTCTAATTAGATGCAAGTGGAAGTCTTCTGGACTTCCAGGCAAGATTTTCACAACAGAGAGACTTAACCCTCCCTTTGCCAATTTACTCCTCTCCTTCCTCCTGCCAGGAGCAAAGATGCAATGCCTAGAGATTCAGCAGCCATCTTGTGATCATGAAGATGAAATCCACAAACTAAGGATGCCAGAGCAGAAAGCTATAAAGAGCAGCTATACCAGCCCTGGAACACTTATTCCTGGATTTGTTATAGGAAAAGAACTAGAGTTCTTATTTATTTAAGCCACCATAAGTAGAGTTTTCTGTTACTTACAGCACATTCTTTACTGGTATAGGAAGTAGAATAAGTATCAGCACTTCAACTGACATAACAAGAATCCTGCCTAAGTTCACAGGGTTTACTGTTGTATAAGGCACCCGGCTTTCTTTGAGGCATATAACTCCCTGAGTTGAAGCAACATTTCTGAACCTGTCAAAGCAATCTCCCTTTCCCTCCAAGGCACTCAGTCTAACTTGTGTAGCTGAGAATTAAAACACATTTTCATCCTGACTTATAAGGTTGACAAGCTCACCTTTTAGCTCCTTATGCCTCTCTGCAGAACCCTACAATGTGATAATCATATAACTAAGTAGCCTTCTGGATATGGCAAAGGGGCTTCTGAAAGAATGTCAGAACTCACAAGAAGAGGTTTTTTAGTTTTAAAGACAAATAATAGATGCTTTAAATGTAATTTCTTCTTTTCAATTAGTAGCAAATTACCCTTGCCATTTCTAGGAACTGACATTATTCCTTTACTGGCAGCTTTCTTCTTTAAATGATAATAGCTGTTTCTTTATTTTTCTTCATTGGGAAGAGGCTTCCTTATACCAACACCCCTTCCAACAAAAGAAGTTCAAGATCATTCACACATTATCTCTATGAGCACAATAATCTACCAAATTTCTTTCAGGCTATTCTTCTGCTACTTGTGGTTACTGACACAATGTAACCAAGAATTTCTATTAGCCAGTTGGTCTGATGCAAAAGTAAGTCTTCTACTCTTTCAAATTCCTGTGAAAATGCCAACAATACTATTGCCTGTGATGCCTATACTAGTCCTTTCCCCCTTTGAAAAGGTGGATCCAGTTTCCCTCTCATTAGGATTAACCTGTTTCAGTCATATAAAATACATACTGTCTTTAACAGAAACTAAGCCTTAGTCTTAGTGATCTCCAGGTAAGCCTCCAGGTAAGCCTCTCCACAATTTAAACAAGGAGCCTCTTTGAGAAGCTGAATGAGCTCCTGAATTCTCTTAAAATAGTTTCATCAGACATTGCAGTTGGGAGTAATTCAGACCTTGTTTCCATCACACATGTAAAAAATACAAAGCTTGCTGATTATTAAATGGCATAATATGATGTGAAGTAGAGCTTGGCTAAAGTTTACTTGAATTCATTAGCATCTCTTCACAGTGAAGGTGAGTTGTTTAAGTAAAACTTAGGGGTCATAGGAAAGTAAGACATTTTCAAGTACTACTGCATTAGAGAAGTAGCTATTTACAATTAACATGCCATTTACAAAACTTGCCTTATCCAGTCACTAAAACAAGGGCCCCGAGGACCTGGTTAGGCATGGATTTGTTTAATTTCATCTATATTATTGAAATTAATGCATGTTTTTGGGCAACACTTTCTGATTTACACCATTTTTAAGAATAGCCTCCTATCTACCCCTCTCCTTCATTCAACCCAGTTAATAAAATTCTATTAGTTTTATTAAATTACTTACAGATCATTAAATGAGACATAGGTTGAAGCATTTTGGTGGAGTTTTGCTGTATTTTTTTACTTCTACATGATCTCTTTGGATGTGACAGATTTTCACATCTGTCCCTCTCTGTTCCTGACCTTGTCCTGCCCCTCATGTCCTCCTGCCTCTAGCATCTCTATTCTCATTCTGTGTTCTGTTGCCTTCTTAGAACTGTGTTTCTAGCACCCCTTCAACCAGCTAAGAAGGTTGCCCACATCTCAGGGTCTACAGATTATGCTTCAAATTGCTTGGGTGAGAAATCTTGGCCCTTCCCCGTCTGATCCCAATCTACATTTGCACTTGGATTTTCTGTGCGGGATTTGTTGCATTCTGCTTCCATGTCTTTATTCAAAATTTCCTCTTCCTTCCCAGCTGTCAAAATTCTTCTTGCCCTTTCTAGGTGAGGACATCTAAGGCACCCTCCAAGTCTTTGCCCTGGACCATCTGTAATATCTTCTTTGCTGTCTTTGGTTCAGAATGACAGCACTCACTTTTGAACAGCTGTATCACTGGGAGAGAATTACAAGTAGGAGTTTTACGGTGATACATTCAAATCCTATCTTTGCCACTGTATGTGACCTTGGAAAGTTTATTTCCTCTTCTCTAAAATGCAAACCATCATCATCATCATAGATAGAGTGAACATTAAACTCACAGGACAGTATGTGACGTATGGTAAATAATCAACATGAGCTATGTTTGTTTACAGTCTTGACTTCTTGCTTCTCTGTTGTTCTTAGTCAGATTCATCCATAGATATCTTATCTCTCCAACAAGATGGTTCACTAACTGAGGTCAAAGCCTCTCCTGATTCTTCCTTTTTTTTTTTTTTTTTTTTAATTCAGGAGCACCTAGAGAGTTGCTTGGCTCACAGGTACTCAATGTTTGTTCATGGACTGAGATGTTATGTACAGTGCCAAGAGTCACCAGCAAAAGACACCACATCAAAGCTGGCAGAAAATGTTTTCGTAAGTTTCTGATGAAGTGAAATCTTTTGGTTCTCACCTCAAAAATCTCTGCAAAATGAAAGGCATATATCCCAGGCAAGAAAGTGTTACGTTTCACCCAAATGCTCCAAGCTGAAGTTGAGTAGTTTAAAATAGCTGAAGAAATGGGGGAGTATATTTAGAACTCTTTTTATTTATTATCTCATCTTGTCTATCAAAAGTATATTTACCAAAACTATTTAATATGCAGGTTTTGTATAATAAGATCCATACCATACTGCTGGATATATAACACAGGCAAATAGCAATACTCTAAAATAAGCTGTAAGAAATAATACTAAGAAATCAGAGCATTTCAAATTATAATTTCATTGTGCATGTAGTAAGTATCACTTTGGGTCTCTAGGTCAAAATAAATAGTAATATCCTATGGTAGATAAATTCGGAAGAAATAAGAAACTCTTTGGACAAGATAATGTTGCTATGGAAACCTTAATGTTCACAAGCCTGCTTTTGAAGGCTCTGCTGCTTTGCCAGACTTTTTACATTTAACTTTCTTTCAAGCTTTTTATTTAAGAAAAATAAAAAAGGCCTTTTACCGCTGTGACCTAAAATGTGACAGTGGCACTCTACCCTCTATCCTTCTAAGATCCACGTAAATAACTTGTCCTGCACACTGCCCCATAGCGTGAAAATACAATTTAACTGGGGTTGAAAAGGAAAAAAGAGAAAACAGCAGTGTGTTCATGCTTGATTTGAATTTCCTTCCACAGTGGGGCTGTGGAAGGAGCTGGAGCCCGAACTTGCTTCACTTGAAGCAGTTCTGGTGCCAGGTCACAGAGTTGACAAAGATGACTTTTTAAGTACAAGTTTAAAGCCATCTCGAAGTGTTTCATTGGCACAGAGCTGTCTGAACTCCAAAGTCAGTGTTGTCTGAGAAAATAAATCAGAAGCGTCAGAACTGAGCCTAGAAACTTTTGGCTCTGAACTTTATAAATTTCATTTATTTTACTCCCCAGGCAACACAAATTTAACACAGCCATCCACGTGTCTGGTAGGCTGAGACTTAATGAGGCTTAATAGACTTCTGCGCTGCAAGTCTTATCTACATCCTTCAGTTTGTGCCTTTTCTCCTCTTACTTTCTGCCCACACACTCTGTGGCACTTTTCCGTTCGGAATGATCTTCCCTCACCTGGGGCCACCATGGTTGAGCTTCAAGACAGTCAGTCAGGCCAGACTCAGGGGAAGTAGTCACTCTTTGAACCAGAGTCCTTAATGAACAACCTACCCAACTGTATGTGAGACCCCACACCTGTTTGGATCTGGTGCTGGCGTAGTTTCCTGCAATTATTCTAAAAGTCAACAGATACCCTGCTTACCTTTCCCCAAGAGCTAAGTACCAGAACCCTAAGAGAGAAACGGATGCAAATAAATTACAGGGGTTTTCAATTGCAACAATTTTTCTTTAGATTGAATGGCTCCCCACTTATAACAAGTTGCATGTACTGTGTGCTTTCTACTCAATATGATCTTGGTGTTATCTATAGGAACCTTATATAAGGGAATATACGGCTCCCATGCTATTTTTAAGAAATGGGCCCTAAATGTAAATGCAACAAAGAGCGACAGACTGATGTCCGTTACTACCAAGAGGAAACAAAATGAAAATGAGAACATAAACGCCTACAGCTTTTTATTGGATTCGTAGCCATAACTGACTTTAAAGTCTTACTCCAAATCCCCTAAAACGTGCTTCTTAAAAGCTCCCCTGAGAAAATTCTCTGACTTCTTTACACGAATTAAGAGCCCATCTATTTCCATAAAACAAGATAGGAGTTACACAATAAATTATATTGAATACAGCTGTAATGATTGATTACCGTATCCCCTAGTCTTATGAATTAACATCCATTTTAAAGAACTGCACTTGAATATTTTGCTGCGTGTATTGGTTAAATTCATCCTCAAAAAGTTTGGCGTCATTTATTTGGCCTAGAATGGTACTTCAATTTGTGTTTCTATTAAAAAATAGATGAATTATTTAGATCTGCAATTTCTTTTCTAAAAATAAAATGGGCTCTAAATGTAAACTCACATTTCTTGTTTAGAAGGAAGTCCACAAGAATATTCTAGGAGGATCGTCTCAAGAAAATGCTAAGTCTGCAGAATCAGTCGTCTTAGGAATTTAGTTCTTACCAGTTCATATACCTTTAGTTTGGTTAGCATCTGCCGAAGGTAAGGAGTGGTTGCATAATTTTGAACAAGCAGTGTAAGTTGGGAATAAATGATGGAAATCACTTAAATAGATACTAGCAGTCCATATTTTATACTGAATACAAATGATCCCTTATTACTAAATTTGTACTATTAACAGGTTCTTTTTCTAGTTTATCTTGCTTTCCTCTTTCTTGATCACCTCAAGATATGTTCATGGTCTCTGATTCTGTTTTCTCAGTTTGTACTCAGTTGTTATCTAAATGCTAGGTGTTAATTAACACCTTACACCTGTTTACTGTTTAATTCTAGTGAGAAATATTTCATCTGGATGTTTCTTCCACATGGATTTACCCACTGTCATCCCTATCTCATATAAGATCATTTAATCACGTGGTTTCTTAAAGGAGCATTGTGAAAATATAGACAAAATGGGGGCAAAATCAAATTTAAACAGTTTTACTTACAAGATGATAGTAGATATTTATTTTAAAATACATAGATAAAAGTAATATTCTTAGTATCTGGGTCTATTTTTGATCCTGTGTCAATCCTATCAACTAATCCTCCATAGTAAAATGAGGACATTGAATCAGGTCAGACATAGCATAAGTATATATGATGTACCTCCTATTGCAAACCTGCCCAGAAAATAAAAAAAAGTGCAACAATCAGCACTGCTATGGGCCTTGAATGAGGCTGTAAACGTATGAATACGTATCTCCCATCTCTGGATTTCATATTCTTTAAAGATCTTTTTTTAGTTTCATCACCCTTTAGTTACCATGTTGTTTAATAAGAGTGCCATTTCTAAAGCCTGGTGTTCTAAAGAAAAAAAGTATTTTAGACTATACTGTCTACTATAAATAGACTATATTGACTGTTATAGGAAAGATAGGCAGTATGTGGGATAAAGCTTCATAGCAAGCAATGATGGTGGAAAAAAGGGTTATCTGATTAACGATGAGCTGTTAATTTATAATTTATAATGTTTTAGTTTATCAACTTCTTTTGAAATATATTAATTACAAACTGTTTCATGGAGAAATTCAGGGACTGGCGATACAAAAATAAATAACATACTACTGTCTTGCTCTTGTTTAAGCTACTCATTAGTTTTCATAACAATCCTACGGAGCTCTGGGAATTATTGAAATGATTTTACAAATGAAGAATCTGAAAATCAGAAGAAGCTAAGTGAGATACTCAAGTGATAGAGTCAAGACTTGATCATGGGTCTATTGACCATTGAACTGAAGAGTGAAGCACCCAATTTTTCTAAGTAAACTAAATTTGCAAAACCCTCTAATTCTCTTACTTTAAGAAGAACCAGTCTTATTTATCACATATAATTAATGACATAATCAATGTGAGATACTTTGAAAATTGCAATGTGCTTAAAAGTATTGATTTTTCTAAGACTGTACTTCTTAAAATGTGTCCCTATCTTTTACATTATTTAGTTTTCTGCTAAAAATCTAAAATAATCATATGGGTTTAATGTTTCCAAGTACATATTTCCTCTAAAAATAAAATTTTAAAAGGGTGGTGGAGTTTTCCAAGTATGTGAGTTCTCAAATGGTGGCCATTAAGGAAAACACATTAGCTTAAAAGTGGACGGAATTTGGGCTACTAGAGCAATATTTAACAGCAGCTTGTTTAACCAGAAGCAACTATATGAATTACAATTCAACCGGGAACTCATATCTTGGACTTGGCTTTATTAGTCCTTCATAAGGGAATTCTTGAAATTTCACTTGACAGACAACCTAGGGAACTCCCATAAGGCGGTAAGTGCTCTAACACTTTACAGATAGACAAGGGTGGTTTGACCCTAGTGCTATTGTGTCCTATGACTCCTTTATGTCAACAAACTTGGGAAGTAAGGGATAGATTTGACACATACTCTCTCTTCTACACAGTTTCATTTAACCTACGTGATATCAACTTCTTTTCTCCTGGAAAATCCCAGGGTGTACTAAATTTATTAAATCAGAAGTACTGAAATCTAATGAAAGCATCCTTAAATATACAGCCACACATTAGCCCCTGGGGAAATAAGCAGAGCTATGAAAAATTACTTTCTTTCCCTTTCTGAAGCCTCTGGCCTTGCTAAGAGATCTAATCTAATTTCTTGTTGTTTTTATGCCATATTTGAGTCCATTTGTTTTCAACATTCCACGTTTCCCATGTTCCCAGTTGATTTGTCACTACTTAAACTTTCTCTCAATGGTCTGTTTAATGTTTTTCCTGAATTTAGATACACTCGATATACTTGATATGCTCCAAGTGTTTCCTGGTTCATCATCCTCTCCTTCCATGTTCCTGCCTACCACCCCCGCCCCCCACCCCCACCATGTGGGAAGATATTGGTCTCTGTCCTTCCCTGTGTAAAATTCAACTGATTTCTACACCCCTTGGGCCTCACTTTTTGCACCTATATCATGAAAAGTTTAGCTAGATAATTTTGAAAACACCTCCCTGAATGAAAAATTTAAGGCTTCTCATAAAAAATATTGACTATAAACTGGAGAAATCCGCAGTTAGCTTTCTTAATTATACAGAATCTAGAACTACTTTAGCCTACCCTTTAGGCATTTTAAAATTCCTTTCATTGATATACAATGAAACTTCATCCACTTTGCAAAGAACTACATATAATTTCTCAGGGAACTTAAAAAAGTTTCCTAATTCAATCCAGGCTTGCCAATCTGAAACTCCATTGCTACTATGTTTCTTTGCCTTCTAACATGTTTCTGACTCTTGGAAGTGACTCCAATTGCCTCTAGAACCTTAGAATAAAATTCAGATCCGTATCTATGTATGGCTATAGTGTCTTAAATAATCAGATGCCTGACGTCATCTCCAAACTTTGGATGCCACCTGCCCTCTGTCCACCATGCTCCAGTCACATCACCCTCTTTCTCACATCTGTTCTCTCTTCATGGATATGCTTCTGCTGTTCACTTGTGCTGGGGAGAGGGAAATTTCCCTCTCTACCCCTCTCGAGTTCTTGTGGCTGGATTAATAATAAAATTGACACAATACATATTAACAGGATAAAAAGCAATAAATTTTCATTTGTGTCCATGGAGGTCTCATAGCAATGGTACCTAAGAAGCGGCCAAAGCAGGCAGCTTTTATACATTTTAGACAAAGAAACAATTAATTTGAGAGGAATTGACAGGACAAAGAAATTTAGGTTTGAGTCTTTAATTAGTAAGGAATTTAGGCAAAGTTTGGGCTTGGGGAGTAAATTACTAAAGAAGTAACAAGGTTTATTTATATAAACTTCTTGGTCCTAAATTCCCTGCCTCTGGTGATAAGGATGTATTTCTACTTCTGGGTACAGGGAGGGCAGCTTTCAAATGGGAGGTTTATTTCCTGCTTTCAGAGAGACAGAGAGGAGGGGCAAAAAGACCCTCCTGCATCAGCCTTTTTTTTTTTTTTTTTTTGAGGTTTTATTTTATTTATTTTTTTAACATCTTTATTGGAGTATAATTGCTTTATAATGGTGTGTTAGTTTCTGCTTTATAAAAAAGTGAATCAGCTATACATATACATATATCCCCATATCTCCTCCCTCTTGTGTCTCCCTGCCACCCTCCCTAACCCACCCCTCTAGCTGGTCACAAAGCACCGAGCTGATCTCCCTGTGCTATGCGGCTGCTTCCCACTAGCTAACTATTTTACATCGCATCAGCCATTTCTTAAGTAACTTTAATTCAAAATAATCAATATGCCCATTAAGGCATATTTTGGGGTGGCCTGCCCAGGGCCGTAACTCTTGGCTACTCCCTTTTCATTCTCCTATCTTAGCTTAAAAGTGAACTCCTTAGAAGGTTCCTTAAAAAACTAAAAATAGAATTACCATATGACCCAGCAATCCCACGACTGGCCATATACCCAGAGAAAACCATAATTCAAAAAGACACATGCACCCCAATGTTCATTGCAGCACTGTTTACAGTAGCCAGGTCATGGAAGCAACCTAAATGCCCATCGACAGACGAATGGATAAAGATGTGGTACATATATACAATGGAATATTACTCAGTCATAAAAAGGAACGAAATTGGGTAATTTGTTGAGACGTGGATGGATCTAGAGACTGTCATACAGAGTGAAGTAAGTCAGAAAGAGAAACACAAATATTGCATATTAACGCATATATGTGGAACCTAGAAAAATGGTACAGATGAACCGGTTTGCAGAGCAGAAACTGAGACACAGATGTAGAGAACAAACGTATGGACACCAAGGGGGGAAAGCGGCAGTGGGGGGGTGGTGGGATGAATTGGGTGATTGGGGTTGACATGTATACACTGATGTGTATAAAATGGATGACTAATAAGAACCTGCTGTATAAAAAAATAAATTAAATTCAATTTAAAAATTAAAAGAAAAAAAGTGAACTCCTTAGAGAGACCACCCCTGACCACATTATCTAACCTATAATATTCCTGTTATTCCCTATAAATGCACTGATTTTATTTGCCTCATAGAACTTAAAACATTGGAGGCAATATATACCTCATTTGGGAGTTGCCATTCTAAATAATTTACCAGATAACTTAAGTTTCCATCCGAAAATGGGATCCAGAGAAAGAAATGGCTCACAAAACTGTCCAGGTTCTAGAGTCAGAAGCTCTGCCCCTTGGCCCACAAGACTAGAAGGGTCTGTGGAATATCAAGATGCTACATGAAATGTATAGAAATCTCAGATAGGACAATCATGATGCAGGCTTTTAGGGTTTGGGGGCCAAGCAAATAACATTTCTACTTTTGATTAACAGTCCCTGTCGTACCACTAGATCCTGATAAAGACTGATTGTCTGACCCTTACATACCAATGGGTCTTCTAATCTGAGTTGCCAGTCCTGGTCTAGATGTTATCTAATTTACCATCATATAGAGTCAGGTATGCCCCATAGCAGTTCATCATTTTATGACGGTATACAGGAGATCTGGAGTAAGCAGGTCCAGGATTATAAGACCCACACACGCACTGATGGCTAACATTCCAGGTGCATCTGCTTCTCACCCTCAACTCACACCCAAGAGATGTGACATTCAAGAACTAAACTATGAAGGAAAAATAGGAATATTGCAGGTAACTGGGACAGCCTAGAGGTTAAAAAATAGGAGTGCTGCTTTGGAAGTCAAGTCTGTCAGGAGTGGAGAGAATAAGAGACAAATGGTGAAGGATGAAAAATTAGCAGATGTTGGAACACAACACAGCTTGTAACACAGGGTTAAAAGTTTTCTCTTTATCAGGAGTAGTAGCAAGGCAGTGAAAGGTTTTAAGCTGGGAGTGAACAGCCTGTTATGAACACATCTGCATTTTTGAAGACCACTCGTTGCAGTTTGGGGACTGGATTAGAGGAGACAAATGAGACCTGTGATGAGAGGTCTCATTTAATCCAGTGGGGAGAAGAGAACGTTCTGGGTGAACACAGTTGCACTGGGATAGAGAAAAGCAGATTGCTCCTAGAATTTATTCAGGAAGAAGAATCAACAGGACTTGATGATTGATTGGATAAGAGAAATGAGGGAAAGAGAAAGTAGTTAGTTCTGACTTCTGACTTGAGAAAGTCAGTGGATGGCGTTAGCATTCACTGATAGAGGTCATGAAGAGTAGAGCAGAATTTTGCTTGTGAATGTGGAGGAAGGAGACAGGTTAAGAGAGGTGACACGTCCAATTTAATACATATTGTGATGAGGTGTCAAAAGGAGGTTCAAACCAAGATACTTAATAGGCAGTTGGATTCACAGAGGTACGACGGGTTTAGGTTGGATATACTCATTTAAGTCTTCGGCATACATATGCTCATTAAAGCTGTGACAATGAATGAGATTATTTAGTAAGAATAAGACTAAACTAAGAAGAGAAAGGGATCTAGGAGAGAAACTTAAGAAGTTAAAGGGCAGGCTTCACTATACTTAGTTTAAGTTTATAAACTGCTCATTGAGTTATAGAGACACTCTAGTAGGAAAAGTAGAGATGACAGTTGTCTTTTATTAACAATTTCTGAAGTAAAAAATATATGCTTGATATAATATGTCATTATCATTGAATCCTCTCTTTTGCTGTTTACCCAGTGCAATAAGAAAATAACTTTCGGTTTGTTGACAACATTTAAAAATTATTCCTCGTGGTGCACAAGAGAATTTCCAACTAGACTGAGCAGGTTACAAGCAATCAAGAGGGCACCAACAAATCAGGGAAAGATCTATATTTCGCATGCATGGCTACAGAGTCGGGATGGCAGTATTTCCTCATCAACAACGGCTTTACCTCACTACTTGGGGCATTTTTATCTCACTCACTAAAGGATTATCCTGCATGAAAATCAATCTAAACATTTCACAGCAGCTGCAGACAAGTCTTTCTAAGTGTAATAACGCCAATACATGGCATTCTTATGGAGTCTCCTGCAGTATCTGCTTGAATATGCCTTGTCAAAACTGCAAAGGAAAATTTGTTAGCTGTGCTGTTGCACTGTTACCTCAAAATCAAAACTAGTAGTTCATGAAATAAAACAATAAGAAAAAATAAAGCACTGTGGATGTAAATACGTGACTGTCTAAGATACATTCTACTTGAATTTGGCATTAGTCTGTTAAAGAGACTTTCTGTTATTCTAGTGTTTGTCTTCCAGATTTTTACTGTTCGGATGTCTGTATTTAAAGAAATAGATTTCAGAAATGTCATTTCATAGTTCAGATTTTACTACCATTCTTTTTTTCAGGACTAACTGCCAGCTCCTTCTTTAATTCAATAACCACCTCAATAAAAATAAAAGTACATCATATATCTCCTAAAACAGAGCCTTATACATGGTAAGTATTAAAGAAATAATTGTTCAGAAAGCAGCTGATGAGTTCATTACAAGTGTATAGTTTCCCCATTTCTCACCTATTCTATTGGCAAAAGTCCAGCATACTCTGTTGATGAGATTACATGGAAATAGACACTCTGGCACATGGCTGGTGGGAATGATGAGTGATACAGTGCCTCTGTATGGGAAATGGCAGATTAGCATTCTAACAAGGAAAATGAGGCAGCCATCGCAGGTATAATTGTAGTGGAAGGACATTCACAGCAGGAAGACCAGAGGAAGGGCTGTTGTGAGAGTCTAGGTAGGCACAAGAGAGAGGAAGTTTTATTTTTCAGCAATGATATTTCAAAAAAAAAAGATAAGTATGAGTTCACTTTCGAAGTAAGATCATGTAGATCGAGGCATGACAGATGAGTAATTTGAAGTCTCACATACCTGGGTTTGAATGCATTCTGCCATGTACTATTTGTTTTATTGTGTGCAAGTTAATCAGCTGCTCTAAACCTTGGTTTGCTGCCCTATAAAATGGGGATATGATGAGTTATCTCACAATCTTTTTTTTTTTTTTAAGACAGTGTCTGACATAGAATCTAAATATGACCACTCTTCCTTCCCCTTTGAAGATAATTTTCCAAACAAGGCAAAGGAGGAGAGAGGTGAGGAGGGTGGCGGGGAGAAGTTGACCCAAGAGAGTCCCACTGGAGAATTGGGATTTCATTTCCTGAAACATTATGTATATTTCTAGGAGTTTAATAGGTGATACTTTTAGTATATTTGTCAGACACTGGCCTTTTCAAACCAAATAAAAGCATCCTTTTAGTATTTTTGGCAATATAATTATTTTCCCATTTAGAAAGCCAATGTGGACATTTCAGCATAATAAGATGAACAGAGTCACAGGAAGCCTTTCTCTGAAAGAAGAGCAAGATGGAATGGCTCTCCATTTTCATTCTTAAAGATGTGAAGTAGTCTTTGTAAGACTCACTGCTATTACTGGCTACACCACTGGAAGGCAAGCTGCTTTCACTTGGTTTTACTTGGACAGATTTTCAGGGATGTTCCCCCAAATGTGCCACCAAGAAATCCATACATAATAAGGCCTTGCCACGCTGAAAAAAACATAGACAGCTGAAAATCACTTTGTTTTGAGCTGCTTACCTCAACTCAGAGCACCAAGCTTTCAAAGCAAGGCACATGCTTCCAACCACAGGATGGCCAGGAATTTTGATTCAGGTCAGTGCTTGCTTTCCCCTCCACCTTATTAGGAAGGAAAGAGAAACAGAGTGTGAAGGTTACCATTTGTTAACCACTAGGTAATCAGGGTGTCTTGCTGAGGGAAAAGGGTTTGTGTCTCAACAAGAATTATTCATGTGCTAAGCCTGCTGTCATTCTATGGACTATTCCAGTTTCCTGAACACTTTCTCTCTGAATGCCTTCTTCTTCTAGACTGTATGTTATTATGCCCCGTCCCCCAACTATTAAATATGCACAGGGCATCTCTGTAGACATATGTTCTTTGGAAAAACTGTTCGAAATGGTGTCTTAAAGCCTTATTGCCTCACTAACACACATCACCCGGCTGTGTGTCTGTGGTCCATGTTCTGGTCCTCACATGAGTCTTATGGCCCAATTCTACTTTTCTCGAACATGGTGGAGAGACAACTGTATCAGGCTCATCAGAGTGCTTATTAAAATGTAAATTTACAAACCGCACCCTAGCTCTTTGCATTAGAACCCCATTTCCAAAAGATAAAACCACGCATCTAATGCCTGGAGAGACTCCCTCTTTAAATTAGGTTAAAGTCCTTCTGAGCAAACTTAACAACCTGTCTAAGTGGCCCTGCGAAGGGCTGGAAGGAATTACCAGAGGTAGTTAGGAATGCTCTCTCAGTAGCAGCTGACATGAAATGTGTCTGTACGTGTAGGCTCATGTATTATTTAGGACAGTCTGATCACAAAAAAACATCCTTAACACTAATCCAGACTGCTACTTTGACTTCTGTTGAAAATCTCATGGGTACAAAAAGAGTGATGTGCAAATGCCAGAGCCAATTTCCCACTGCCTTTTAGCTCTGATTGTGTTAATATGGTAAAAGGGACCCAGCGTTCACCAAGAAGCAAATAAATAAGTTTCTAATTATAATTTTTCTTGATAGGCTGATTATACAGAGATTTTCTTGGCCATTCATGAGCCAAAATGGCTACTCAGGAATGAGGATATCTCCATGGCCTAGCTTGCTCTTAACTGCTATTAAAGACTGCCATTGGAGATTCTCTAGCAAATTAGGAGTTAAGCAGTACAGCTTCTGCATCTATTTGCGTAACCAGCTGTCCTGGAGAAAGTATCAGAAAGGGAGGTGGACTGTTTGAGGAGGTAGGGGTAATGGTTGCAACTTTAGGTTTCTCACAAATATTCCAGAACTGTACTGTCCAAGATAGTAAACACTAGCTACAAATAGCTATTGAAATATAAATTAATTAAACTTAAATAGGATAAAAATTCAATTGCTCAGTAGCACCAGACACACTTCAAATGCTCAGTAGCCCTGTGTGGATAGTGACTGCTATATTGGGTGGCACAGATAAAATGTCTCCATCATCACAGAAAGTTTGTTTAGACAGCTCTGTTTCACAAGATTTTCTAAGTCAATATGAGTCTCTTCAGGAAAATAACCCTAAAAGTACAATAGGGCAGGGATTTATTGTTTGTTTGTTTAATCAATCAACTATAGCAATATAAGACAGAGTTCATCTTAAGCTAGTGCATTAAGAGTTGACTTTGAATATGTGGAACCCAGAAATATGGTACAGATGAACCAGTTTGCAGGGCAGAAATAGAGACACAGAAGTAGAGAACAAACGTATGGACACCATGGGGGGAAAGTGGCGGGGGGGTGGGTGATGGTGGGATAAATTGGGAGATTGGGATTGACATATATACACTAATATGTATAAAGTAGATAACTAATAAGAACCTGCTATATAAAAAAATAAATTAAATAAAATTCAAAAAAAAAAAAAAAAAAAAAGAAAGAAAGAAAATAAAAGAGTTGACTTTGAGTGGGAGAAGAGCCAGAAGAGTTAATTCTAAAAAAACTCTTTGATAACTGATTTGTATACGGAGCATCAAGAAGAATCTCATGCATCTCTCCAAACTTTTTTTGTGTAAAGGCATCAGAGCATACAACTAACAGTAGGAGCTGGGTATTAAAGATTTATGCAACTCTGGGTCAAATAATCTAAGGAGAAAAGTGGGATTTTTCAATTCTCAATCATTTTTGCTTCACAATATTTTCTTCCCGTATTCCCCTTGTAAAATTTCCACTTCCTGTTCTCCAATCTCGTATCATTTTTGTCCTGTTTTTGAGGTTTTACTTATGCTACTTTCTTCTCTCTCTCTCTCTCTCTTTTTTTTTTTTTTTTAATTTGGCCACTCTTTGCAGCTTGTAGGATCTTAGTTCCCTGACTAGGGATTGAACCTGGGCCACAGCAGTGAAAGTGCTGAGTCCTAACCACTGGACCACCAGGGAATTCCTTGCTACTTTCTTCTCTTAATGTTTATATCTTTGAGGTCCATTTTCTCCTTGAATCTTTTCCTTAAAACCTGAGCCCATAATGATCTGTAATTTTTACCTTTACGGATTAATTTATTTGCTTATTAGTAAACATTTATTTAAAACCTACTAAGTGTCATCACCTCATGAAAGACAATCCTCTCAGTCAAGAAGTCTACAGACTACTATAGGAAATAGAGAAACAGCTAATTTGAATATTCTATTGTGTTCTATGATATATGACTCAAAAAATACTATGGGAGCATAAAAGCTGGGGAAGCCAGAGAGCAGCTTCCATGCAAAAATAATGTTTGA
The DNA here is from genome assembly GCF_028021215.1 of Eschrichtius robustus. Classification (NCBI taxonomy): domain Eukaryota; kingdom Metazoa; phylum Chordata; class Mammalia; order Artiodactyla; family Eschrichtiidae; genus Eschrichtius; species Eschrichtius robustus. Next base: position 41,877,851 of record NC_090838.1, read on the forward strand.
GCTGAGTTATGAATGAGGAAAGTATTCCAGGCAGAGAGACTGTCATGCACAAATGCATGGAGGCATGAAAGGGCATGGCAAGATCATTGGTGTTGAGGCAGAAGGAGACAGGCATGGACACCCAGCAGAACATAAAGGCTTGTGAGTCCAGCTAAAGAGTGTGAATTCAAAGTTGTGAGAAAACAGAAACAACTATAAAAATTACATTACAAAATATGTCATACATACTGCAGTATATCTCAGTTTAAGGTCAGAAATTCATTTCTGCAAGTTAGACATTTTGGGCAGAAAGTTTATCAGGACCCTGTTTTCCATTATTGGACGTGTGAAATTTTATGTCATTATACATTCCACTTTAACCTCAAATCCTTACTCAATTTCCTAAAACACGTATGTATTATTACATACCTATATACAAGAAACCTACAGTCGGCCCTTCATATCTGTGAGTTCCATATTCCCAGGTTATGCATCTAGGGATTCAACCAACTGTGGATCAAGAATATTTGAAAAAAAAAAAAATTCCAGAAAGTTCCAGAAAGCAAAACTTGAATTTTCCACACACCAGCAACTAGTTACATAGCATTTACATTGTATTAGGTTCTATAAGTAATCTAAAGATAATTTAAATTATTCAGGAGGACAGGTGAATTTACAGATTCAGTAAAGTTGCTGGGTAACATCAATATACAAAAATCAGTTGTGTTTCTATACACTAATAACAAACTATCAGAAAGATAAATTAGGATGACAATCACATCGACAATTAACTACATTTTAATAAGAATAAAATATCTAGGAATAAGTTTAACCAAGGATATTAAAGACATAAACACTGAAAACTGTAAGACACTGATGAAAGAAATTGAAGATACAACTAAATGGAAAGATACTTTGTGCTCATGGATGGAAGAATATTGTTAAAATGTCCATACTACCCAAAGCAATCTACAGGTTTAATGCAATCTCTATCCAATTTCCAATGGCATTTTTTTTACAGAACTAGAACAAACAATCCTAAAATTTGTATGGGACCATAAAAGATTCCAAATAGGCAAATCAATATTGAGAGAAAAGAAAGCTGGAGGCATCACAATTCCTAATTTTAAAATATATAACAAAGCTATAGTAATCAAAACGTTATGGTACTGGCACAAAAACAGATACATAGATCAATGGAAAAGAATGGAGAGCCCAGAAATAAACCCATGCATACATGGTCAATTAATTTACAACAAAGGAGCCAAGAATATACCATGAAGAAAGGACAATTTCTTCAATAAACGGTGTTGGGAAAACTGGACAGCCACATGCAAAAGGATGAAACTGGACCACTCTCTTTTGCCAAACACGAAAATTAACTCAAAATGGATTAAAGACCTGCATGTTTTATATTTTTATCTTTAAAAACTTTTCAAAAATTTTTAGTTTATTGAATAGTAAATTCAGTACGTGGTCCTTTAATACCATTGACATCAGTGGCATTTTTTCAAAATCATACTTATTATATTGTACACAAAGGGTATTTCTTTTTTAAAAATTTTTATTGAAATATGGTTGATTTTAAATGTGTTAGTTTCAGGTATAAAGTGATCCAGTTATACATATATGTACATACAGATACATATATAAATATATATATGTGTATATATACTTTTTTTTACATTCTCTTCCATTATAGGTTATTACAAGATATTGAGTATAGTTCCCTGTGCTACACAGTAGGTCCTTGTTGGTTACCCTTTTATATATAGTACTGTGTATATTGGTAATTTGAGAATCTGAAGTCTTTATATGTCTGAGTTTGTTTTCTTTTCCTCTGATTTTCATTTATTGTTTCCTCCTGCTTTTTTTTTTTTTTTTCCTGAATAATTGTTTCTTTCTAAAACTTTACCTATGGAAGTTCTTTCAGAACTGAATTTTTAATGTGTTCTTATAAAGAGGATTGGCATTGATTCTTCCATGGACCATGGCACTACTGACCTGAGATAACTATAAATTAAATTGGGGGATGTTTTGACTATACAAGTTATGTGAATAACATCCCATAACATCCCATATCCTTGTTAGAGCTGGTTTGTGTTAAAGACATTTTATTTTCTTTCAACCATAGGCAAAGTCATGATAACTCTTTCTTACCACATCCCTATGGGGTACAAGTTTTGTTTGGTTTTGATTTTGTCTGGTGCTGGTTGTTTAGTTTTAATGTTTTTTTTTCACTACCACCGTTCCCAAGGTAAGTGAGGGGACATCATGTCTGTATGTGGGATTCTCTGATCTGACATCTCACTTTGCTCAGGACCTAGATTGGGTTTCCTGTTGCCTGTGCAGCCCCTTAATCTGACACTCTGAAGATCTGGGCCACCAGGGATTAGAAGATGACCCCAGGGTGTGCTTCTGTGCTTTCTTAAATATCTAGAGTCATGCTTTCTCACTGATTTGGTTTTGGAAGATTTTTTGAGTTATTTTCTTTCCTCTCATCTATGCATTTAAAAGATTTTTAAGCACTTCAAGATTTTATTTTGTTTTTTGTTATTAACCAGATGGGTTTTTAGAGATTTCTAATAGGACATGTTACTGGAAATAAATGATTTGTAAGCAGGGGTAAGACATAATGTTCATTTTAGAAAAATCACCAAAGTAGAATTGGAAAAGATGGTATAAAACGTGGGAGTGTTACGGTAAATGAGATCATTTCTTAAGAGACTTTTACAGAAATCAATCAAGAAATAATGAGACACTAAACTAAAGCAATAATGCAGAGAGCACAATGGAAGAGTTAGATACTAGAAATATAGTGGGGGTGGAATAGACAGACGTTTTCAACCTTGGGATTGTAAGACAGTATCAGCTATCTTGAATGACTATAATTTTTCAGCTTTCTGTTGTGTACACTGCAGTTATTGACAATGGTTTTCATTAGGTTAAACTTCTGGGGAAGTCCAGGAAAATAATTTCCCCTTGTGTACCATATAAATATTAAATATCTATAGACTGGTTAGAATTAGAACAGACAGTCATGTGTTCTACTACTCTTGTATTACTACTTTTGTTGAGGTGGGGTGGGCGGGAGAGAGAGAGATGCTAGAGAAGAGATGTTCATTCACATTTCCACGTGCTAGCCCAGGAAAGATGCATTACTATCCCCAAAGATTGGAGGAAGAATGAAAGACAGAGCTAAGTGTGGGGTAGAAGACTGCAAACTATGAAATATTTACTTACAGGAATGCTTACCAAAAGACCGTTTGTAATTTGGTGTCTCTGTTTACTTTTTTGTCTACCTATTTGTTCCTGCTAAACACCCCATTCAGCCCAAGAATTAATGAATGATAAAAGGATCTTCCAAATTAATAAATGCTAACAATAGTATATTCAATATTTTCCTATGATGATGAAGTAATCATTAGTGGAAGGAACAACTATCTCTTAGCTGAATAAATGCAAGAGGTAAATTAGAGAAGAAAAATTCTAGCTTGATTCCTAGTTTAATGCCACTGTAATTTAGCTCAGTTTTTTTTTTTCCTCTCCGTGAAATCTTTATAATCAAGAAACAATTTCCAGTCCACTTTTTTCTCTGCTAAGATCTATTGGATAATTTAAAAATCAGTTTGCTATTGCTTCAGGAAGTAAAAATTTCAGATGCTCTGTGTGCTGATTAACATCTAAGAAATCTATAAAGTTTAACTAGGAAAAAAATGAACAATAAAGTTTTATTCACTCCGCTAAATTTTAGTGGCTAATGCACTGCTTTATTTTCCGTAGCTTTATTTCTTTGCAATCCTAAAAAGCCTTGAAAATTCTCATCAGAGAAACATGTTCTTTGCATATGTTGAGCAGTGGAAAGTAAAACAAAACCTTTAGATTTGTTGCTTTTATTTCCTTTTTTTAATGCTTAGGATTAATTTAAGTGGTTGTTTTCAATATTCAGTTTTAATATTTTATTATATCCACTCTAACATTTTTATTTACTTTTTTCTGTGTTTAGGTGTCATCTCCAGGACTAGAGTAGATCTTGGTGGACAGAATCTGTGAGATAGTGTGTGTGTGTGGGGGGGGGGGGGGGTGTATGTATGTATGTATGTATGTATACCCTCAGTTCCTGGCACAGAGTTCTTGAAATTCTTGTAATCTCCAAAGTAATAAGAGAACTAGGAGCAACTTTTGCTCTAATATTTGGTCTTTGACCCAGGTTCCTGACACAGGGCTCCTGAAACCCTTGTAATTTTCCGGGTGAAAGGAGTATCTTTTGTCCTTACGAGGTGACTCTGGGTGGGGGGGCCCTGGTTGGCTCCTGGATGAAGGCTGGTCACCAGAAAGACCAAGCCATGATTAGAAGCTTTTCAGCTCTACCCCTCATTCTCTTGAGAAGGGAATAGGGCTGAAAATGGATTTCATGTTTGATCATGCTTATGTGATAAAGTCACCATAAAAATCCCAACAGCTTGGTGTTTGGAGAGCTTCCAGGTTGGTGAACACATCCACATTCCAGGAGTGTAACACACTCCAACCCCATGGGAACAGAGGCTCCTGTGCTTGGGATACTCCCAGGAAAAAAGATAGGGTCTAAAACTATCTCGTATCTTGTATCATCATGATATATCTAATAAAAGAGAATGAGACCTTCCATGTCTCTCTACATATATTATGCACAGTACATCCATTAGCCTTAGAAAGATTTCTCTTCATAACAATATATTTTCATTATCTATACTAATATTAAAATTCATACTTTTTAACTAATTGACGGAATTGACTAAGGTCTCAGAATCCCTAGTCATTCACTTAGCACTGTTTAGTTTTAATTAATAATCTTTGTTGCAGTTCAATTTAAGTCAAATAATGTTTCCTGGATGCCTAGTACAACCAAGATATTAATAAAGCATAGTTTTAACATGCATTATGCCCCAAAACTCTCACAGTCACTGAGAAATTAGTTTCTCATAAAACTCGGCTCATGATGCCTAGGTGTCTTTCTGGACCTCTTCTATTATTTCTTTGTTTTAGGTCAGTCTCAAAACACTTGAATAAATGTATTCTGTGGAATTTTCTTTGTAAATTACAGAACCACACAGGCACATAGCTGTCAATCAACTAGCTGTAAATGTTTACAGTAGTCATATTTCAAATTGACTCAGCATTAAATATAGTGTAATACCTTCTAAAGTGATCCTGGCTAAGTATCTCACACCTTCAAAAGATGGACCATATTAGGCTTTTTTAAGAAAATGATGGCAACAGTTAAAACGAGGTGACCTCGGGACTTCCCTGGTGGCGCCACTTGTTAAGAATCCGCCTGCTAATGCAGGGGACATGGGTTCGAGCCCAGGTCTGGGAATATCCCACATGCCACGGAGCAACTAAGCCCGTGCACCACAACTACTGAGCCTGCGCTCTAGAGCCCGAGAGCCACAACTACTGAAGCCCACATGCCTAGAGCCCGTGCTCTGCAACAAGAGAAGCCCGGCAATGAGAAGCCCGTGCACCGCAACAAAGAGTAGCCCCCGCTTGCTGCAACTAGAGAAAGCCCGCACACAGCGATGAAGACTCAACGCAGCCAAAAAAAAAAACAAAAAACAAAAAAAAACACGAGGTGACCTCATCAAGGAGAAATTGCACAGTAGAAAATTTTGTTCACCCTAGCAACTTAGAAACACATTATAAAGGAAGTTATGAGATACAGCATTATAAGTTTCATATATTTAGTACTCAGTGATGACAAGATCATTGTGTGTCCACTCATTCACTGTTTGCGACATTATCAATTTACATAAATTAAAAAAATAGAATGATAAAACATATCAAGAACTGTGATAATTTCTATACTTTTGGATTGAGCATTTGTTCTTATGCATTAATTTTAATGAAATAATTCAATAAAAAGAAAAAAATCTGTCTGAAATGATTGACTGTAGTGAAATTAGGAAAAAACTAAGTTTATAACAAAGATTACTAAGAAATTCATTATGTACAATAAAATGATTCCAGCCAACAGTAACGATAATAAAGTCTATGAGAACATGAACATCTTAATGATTTGTAATGCAACCATGAAAGAGACCTAGAGCCAGGAACAAGTGTGTGTCCACTGTTTTAGTAAAGGACTGAACCTTGTGGTCTATGTTACCAAGAAGTTGTATTCACTGAGACTTCCAGCCATATTTAGGGTGGGGTGTTTGCCATTCTTCCATGTTGATTCCCTCCTTCCTGCCATGTACCACACTATGCCATATTTTAGTGAACACTCCATTTTCTTCTTTCTTTGTTGTTATGTATGCAGCCTTTAAAAATAATAAACACACACAAGCATGCATTTGTACAGGTATGTGATGCTTAGCTTGAAGTTTGATCACTTCTTCCCTGTCTGCCCGCCCATGAGAAAAATGTTGTCCCCTAGCACAGAGACAGGCAAGCCCTGGATGCTGGTATTACTCTGATAGCCCGTCGAGCAGTGTATGAACCCTGACTGCTGACACTAGCCTTCCAAAGAGACTCTCTGTATCTGCTGCTGCTTGGTTAGTTCAGAACATTGCTATGCCCGCAGTGCGTGACTATCTCAGCAGTGGCGTGGATGGCTTGCCACCTTGCCTGAATCCACAGCCAGCAGAAAGGGCAGGGCAAGCCTGACCAGCTGGGTATGAGGACAGAACTGTGATTACTTAAGAATCACTAAGCACATGAAGAAGCAAGTTGTTTTGAAGCTTCTGTTTTCCCCTCCTCTTCAAAATCACTGGAGCTGATCTCAACTAGCAGAGGATGGCAGGGCTCTGTGTTGATTTACGGTGTTACACCCAGGAGTGTAGTATTGTCATCAGAGATTTCCCTCAATCACTAAAAGGAGAGATATCGAACCAAGGATGAATTCTCAGCACTCAACAAGTCAATCAGGAAACCCCATGGGGAAAAGGACTTTTTCTTTTCAAAGTAGATAATGCCCTGCATTTCTCACTGTGAAAGAAAAGGAATGAACAGATTAAAAGGCAAAGGTTTCTGAAGAGTAACATAATCTTCACTGTGGAGAAGAGAAGGGCGGAGGGTGAGGAATTATAACGCGGAGCTAGCTACATCCTGCAGTGTTTCAGTAGGAAACATAGCTCAAAGCTTGCCAGCATTCTTCCTAGCAGAGCTGGGCTTATTTTCTCGACCTCATTTCAGTCTTTGACCCATTCCTTGCATGAGTCAAAGGATCTAGTAGGATGAAAAGATCACTTAAGAAGCCTCTTGCTTTCTAGAATGAAAGTTGCACAAGGAGAGGAATGATTCTGCCCTGTTCACCCTCCCTGCACCCAGTGCCTGAAAAGGGTCTGGGGCATAATGGCTTCTTAATAAATATTTGTTGAATTAATGAATGAATGTGTTATTAGCTGCATCTACTTGCAATTCTGTTTCAACCATTTCTGTCTGAATAATGCATCAGTCAAGTCTTGAAGCAGGTAGTGAAAAAGAAATGGAAGCCCTAGTCCATTCTTCAGCCACTTAGGGTAGAGTGAGGTGAGGGACTGAGATAAAAAGGGCAAATGGGAAATTGGTAACGGGAGAAAGGAGAGAAATATAAGGAGATGAAAAGGCAAAGAGAACACATTTTCTTGTTAGTCAGACTGCGGAAGTAAACCCTTAATGGATGAGCCAGAGTATAACCCACCGTATGCTCTCCTCACCCTTAAACATGTTGTTAGCTGGGCACTCTAATGGCAAGAGAGAGAGATTCACGAACACACTGCCTGAGGTTACCCTTTACTTTAGCCCTGTACTCACCATCACAGGTGACATTCTGACACTCTCACCTGGATGCAGACAACCTAAGCCATGTTACTGCTTGTGGTTTTGGTTTATTAGATTCCAATGAAACAATTTCCGCTTTAGCAGGGCTTGAGCCAAAGCAGGTTCCAGCAATGTTTGTGAAATGATGTGGACACAGCTTTCTATCATTGAAGACATCACAAGATACACAATTTTCCCTCTTTGCAGGCCTTTCCTAAGAGAGGATTATTCCCTTTTATCTGATTCTTTGCCCCATCCTTGTGCCAGATTTAATTTAATTATGGCATCCACGTTCTGTATCCCTGCTGAGAATCCCTAAGTCCGGTGGCAACATTTTTAATAAATCAAAGGGATCAAATCAAATAAATAAATGATTTGGGTGGCAAAGGGCAGAAAATTTCCAGATGAAACTCAGACAGGGTCTTGGCTTAGCTCAAATGGGAAACTGCATAATCAGCAGATTTCTGGAGGTTTCCAGGTTATGAGACAAGGTTTTTTACATTTCACTAATTATGGCTGGAGTTAGAGAAACATAAAACAGAATAAAGAAAAAGCAAAAAAAAAAAAAAAAAGTGATTGGAAAGTTGGCCACAGCTATCACTCTCTCAAGCCTCATTTCTCAGACAAAATGCCAGAAAAAGTACTCTTTGTGGTGAGTTTGTAACACTAGGCAATTTATGAAGATCTGTCTCTGGTTATTTTTTTCTTTTTACCATAGTCATTCCTTCTGCCTCGGGGGGGGGGGGGAAGTGTTTTTTTCCCAGGGCGAAGGTGGTTTGATGTCTTTTTATTTCTTCTAAACGCACTGCTGTGTTCTTGAACCATTTCTTAAGGCGTCCTCAATTTTTTCCCCAACACACACACACATACTGTTTAGGGACTACAAATGCCCCTTCCAACATTTCCACTCTGTGAATTTGTTAACTACCCCGTGCGCATTAGCTCTTACAAGTATGAAGCAACTGCAGCCACAGTTCCATTTATTGCTTCTCAAGTATGGTCTGGTTTTAAAAAGTTTCACCATCTGTTCTGTTTTAAGCCAAAGCTGAATTAAGAGGATAAACTTTCGCTACTGCTTCTGTTACTATTGTGGTATATTTTAGGAATGGGGAGGAGGTGAGAAGGCAAAATAAATCTATATAAAGTCTCTAAGAGAATAGAAGATGAGAATTTTTTTTTTGGCAATTAGTGGTATTATTTTTGAACTTGATCATGAAGGCTACTTCTTTCCTTTTGTTAAGTCCCATGAAAAAGAAGTTGTAAAGGATTCATGAAAATACCAGTAAGTCAGTCGCATATTTGTTAAATATCTTCTGAGTTTCCACATTTAACTACGTTCTGTGGTGCTTAAAAGAGAGGTGTAAAACTTAACTGTTGCCCTCAAGAAACTCACATTGTAGTGGGGGTGATGAGAAATATGTACATGGAATAAATTTTTTAAAAAGACTGTCCAAATTAGAAGCAAAGACATCCAGACACATTAACCATAACTCTGGCGATGGAAGAGGAACAGTAAGCATTCTATACTGTCAACAAATTATTGCTTATGATGACATTATCAGGTGTATGCATTATACTTTTAATATTTAATTAAGTATTTAATATATATATATTTAATATATAATATTTAATATTATTTTAAGCTATGGTTGGTCGTACACATAATATGCAACTGGAGTTCTCTGATTTTTATCAGGATAAGCCAAAGAGAACTCTGTTTATAGCTTAAGGACACATGGACAGATTATTCCATGGACAGATTATTCCAAGAGGTATCTTCTGTGATCCATCTTAACTGTTGGTGTCCATTAGAACCACCTAGCAAGTTTTATAAATTAATAAATGTATATAATAACTAATCAATTAGTAAATTAACTGATTAGAAAATCTCTGGGCTCTATTTAAGCCTCCGGGGTAAGGTCTGGTCATTATTGGTCTTTAAAGTTGACCAGGTGAACTTTATTTTTATTGAACTATAGCTGAAGTACAATGCTATGTTAGTTTCAGGTGTATAACATAATGATTTGACATTTGTATACATTATGAAAATGATCACCACAGTAAGTCTAGTAACCATCTGTCCCCATACAAAGTTATCAGAAGATTATTAACCATATTCCTTTTGCCATATATTAATTAATCCCTGTGACTTATTTATCATATCACTAGAGGTTTGTATCTCTTAATCCCCTTCACTTATTTCTCCCATTCCCCCCATCCCACTCCCTTCTGGCAATTTCAGGTTTGTTTTTGGTACCTATGAGTCTGTTTTCTTTATTTTGTTTTTTAGATGCTACATATAATTGAGACAATGTGGTATTTAACTTAGCATAGAACCCTCTAGATCTACGCATGTTGTCACAAATAGCAAGATTTTTTTATGGCTGAGTAATATTCGTGTGTGTGTGTTTGTGTGCGTGCGTGCGTGTCACTTACGTTACTTGAATTAGTGTTTTTGTTTTCTTCAAGTAAATACCCAGAGATGAAATTGCTGGATCATACAGCAACTCTATTTAAAAATTGTTTTTAGCTCCCCTCTTTTTTTACTGCCATAAGCTTTATGGGGCAATGTCTTCTTTTTTTTTTTTTTTCGCCACACCGTGCCCCCTGCAGTGGAAGCTCGCAGTCCTAACCAGTGAATTCCCATCTATTTTTAATTTTTTTAAGGAAACTCCAAACTATTTTCCATAGTGGCTGCATCAATTCACATTCCCACCAACAGTGCACAACGGTTTCCTTTTCTCCACATCCTCCCAGATATCTTTCAAACTACTGCCACTGTGCTGGGACTTGGAGAATGTGAAATGTTACGAATGCCCTTTGAAAGTGACGTCTTGGCCGCAACTACTGAAGCACACGCACCTAGAGCCCGTGCTCTGCAACAAGAGAAACCACCGCAATGAGAAGCCCACGCACCACAACCAAGAGTAGCCCCCGCTCGCGGCAACTAGAGAAAGCCCATGTGCAGCAACAAAGACCCAACACAGCAATCAATCAATCAATCATCAATAAAAATAAGGGCTTCCCTGGTGGCGCAGTGCTTAAGAACCCGCCTGCCAATGAAAGGGACAAGGGTTCGAGCCCTGGTCTGGGAAGATCCCACATGCCGCGGAGCAACTAAGCCCGTGCGCCACAACTGCTGAAGCCCGCGCGCCTAGAGCCCGTGCACCACGAGGGAAGCCACCGCAATGAGCAAGCCCGCGCACCGCAATGAAGAGTAGCCCCCGCTCGCTGCAACTAGAGAAAGCCCACGCACAGCAACGAAGACCCAACGCAGCCAAAAATAGATAGATAAATAAATAAATAAGAAAGAAAGAAAGCGAAGTCTCTATTTTCTATAGCTTTCGGGCTCCCCTAAACATAAGCCTGGCTGGTTTTCAAAGCTTGACTTTCTCGGGTCTTGTCTGCCGGTGCAGGAGCTCACTGGGGGTCCCGGTGTGAGGCTCGTCCGTCCGCCGGCTCCTCCGGGAGGGCCTCTGCGGTTGCGACGTCCCTCCCCGCCTCCCTCCCGCGTGTGGGTCCCGACCTGGGGACGTGGGTCTGACGAGACTGAGTCTCTGCCCCTCGTACCTGTCTCCTGGTGATTTCTTTATACTTTTAGCGGTGGGAAGTCTTTTCTGCTGGTCCTGAGGTTGTTCTCAGAGACAGTAGCTCTGCAAGTAGTTGTAACTTTGGCGTGTTCCTGGGAGGAGGTGCGCCCAGCGTCTTTCTCGTCCACCATCTTGATTCCTTCCCCCACCAGGTGATCTTAAAGAGCTACCAGGGCTGAGAATCCCGGTGTTAAGCAGTTAGATCCAGGCCTTATTATTTGAATTATTCCTTTCTCTCTTGAACCTGTAAATTAGTTTTTTCTCTTACAGGTTTGCTAAAACAAAATCAGTCATTCCGGGCACGTGTCAATCACCAGAGATTTTTTTTACTTTAACACCTAACAAAATAAAATATTCCTCATCTTCCACTCTTTTGTTTTAATGACACTATGTTCTCCTGGCATTCCTCACACCTGCATGGCAAGTTTCTCACCCATAACCTATAAATACTTGAGGTCTGCAGATCTTATTCCTGTAAAGTCCCTTTGCCTTTCTTTGTATCCTGGGTAATGGCACCCACTTATATGGCTTTAGACACCCCAGGTGTAGCGATAGCTCTCAGATTTCAGTTTCTAGCTCAGATAATCTTCTGAGTTCAAACATACTCATCCAATTGTCTGTTTATTACCTTTACTTAGATGGCTACAATTGTCCTAAGTTTAAATTATCACACGTCTGCTTATTAGTAAATTTTAAAACTTAAGTGAAATGGACAAAGCTACTAATATCCTCATGACATCTTTTTATCTCTGTAGTATTTATAATTCTGCCCCATTTAATAAAAATTCCTAATATTTTAAAAAATTTTCTTTTACCTTGACCATTCCATAAGTTCTACTTGATGAATCCTTTCCAAAACCAACATTTGGCTTTATTGATACTATTATTTCTGTTTATTTTCAGTGCAGCAGGCAATCCCATCCACACCCTCTAGAACCTTATTATTGTAATGCCGTTGTCAGTCTGAACTGTGTGATTCCAACCATATTTGGGGGAATCGTTTTTACTATTTGTGCCAAATTAGAACCAACTAAAATGGTCCTGGGCTATTTATTCATTGGTTAGTTTGAGCAAGAGTTTCTCCAACAGCTAATAATCACCAAGAGACTGAAAAGTCATATTGGTTATTGGTATTGCCCTCTTCACATTCGCTGGAATCACATGCACCCTTGAGGAGGTCCAGGGCAAGAATGTATTTTACTCTCTGTTCCTTACTGAATTTTTTCACTAATATTTTTGCATAGACTACCATTTCTCTTGTTATAAAAGTGTTTTAAAAGTCAGGATAGGTGAATCACTCCACATTTTCATAATGACAAATATCAAATTTGGGTGTGGGTGTGTGTTTATTCTTGGGTTTGTAATGCAGTCCCTGTCGACTACTACAAAGGCCATTGCTAGTCATTTGCACCATGCACCTTTCAGCTAGAGGTGCTATTTTTTTTTAACATAACAAGAAGTAAAAATGTAAATAATGTGAATGATTTAGTTCTCTGTTTGCTCAATAAGCAAAAGCCTGGAATGAACATGAGATGGACATTAGAAATCCGATTTGCACTTAGTCTTAATTCTTACATACTTATTACATGTCCAGAGAAAAATAAAGATGTGGGTTTTCATTACAACATGGTCCTTAAACACAGGCAACTTCTACATTTGGCGCTCAAAGAAAAGGTGATTTCGTCCACTACTGGATAAAAATCAGCTGTGTCGGACTTAATAATGAGTAACGATACTGTACTTCAGTATAGTAAAATCAGAGTCCAAGGAATAGGGTACCAGTGAGAATTGATGCCTGAGGTAGGTGGAGTGAATGATTTATAGATCCCGTCTTCAAAAGTTTGTCCAAATCAAGGCCAAATACAGTCCAGAGAACTTTAATGTGATCACAGAAATTATACTACTTATTTTGACATTTTTAGAAAATGAGAAGTTATGCTAGAAGAGTGGAGGAGTCAAGTTTTGCCCTAATTTTAAAAGTAATACTCAAAGGATGTTTTAAATTCTACAGTGATGAGCTTGAAATTAAAATTGGAATGATTTTTTAAAATAGATGCTTTGTGGCTAATTTTTAAAAGAAGGTGTAATCATTAATAAACAGCATTATGCATTAAACTAATTCCCTTTCTCAATAGATTGACCAACATATTAGGAGGAAATCATTCTGCATCCTGGTTGCAAGAAGACTTAGCTTCTCATGATCTTCCAATAGACAAGATACACTGAGTGAATCTCCACTTAAAGATGATTGGCAAGTCGATAGGTATTATCCTAACTAGTTGATATGTATTATGCCTTTCAACTTTGGCAATGTTAACATTTTGGACAAGATAATTGTTTGGGGGAGGCTTTCCTGCCCACTATAAGTTGTTTAGCAGCACCCCTAATCTCAACCTTGTACATGCCTGTAGCATTGCCCACCATCATGTCAATCAACACTGTCCAGACGGTACCTCATCTTCCCCACACCCACGCCCCACCCAGTTAAGAAGCATTGTTTAGAAGGCGGTCTCCTGAGGCATGCCTAATATCTTTCCTAGTGAACATATTTTCCCTGTGTCTAAAATTTGCCAATGATTTCGTGTCAGAAGACCATATGAGAGATGCAAGATAACAATTTATCTCAGCTGGCTAGTATTTACTACAATTGAACTGAATACAATCAATACAATACAATGAATTTCTCATGGATAGATAGAGAGTCCTGCATTTAAATCAAATAACCAATTTCATGAGTACAAGTTAAAGGAAACGTCATGGAAAGAAATCTGATGATGGTAGTTGATCGCAAATTCATTATAATTGAAATAACTATTATAAGATTTTTCTTTAAAAAATGAAACCTTCAGTGTTAGTATTACAGAGAATAAACTTCAAATCAAGGAAGGTGATAAACCCATTATAATTTGGTCTTAAAAACACTATGGTCATTTTTGTATCACATTTTGAGAAGAACGGAGGTTCAAAAGAAGGGTATTAAGATTATGAGAACTTTAGCATCCATATAACTTAAGTAATGAAATGACCAAGGGAAACCAGAAAGTTAAGATTGAAGAAGAGAAAACCCAGGCAAGCATGGAAGGGGGATAACAATATTGGAAAGGCTGTCATGTGGAATATGGGGTACATTCTGTTTTGCACAAAGAGAATTAGAACCAATGAATAGAAGCTATAGGAGCCTAGAAATGAGGAATCACAACTAGGTAAATTTAATCAGAAATTTACTTAACCTGAATTACATTGCTTTTTATAGAGAAAACCATATTTATGAAATCAGCATGTTCATGTATGAGATCGTGGTTTCACACAGAGTTAAGATGAACAGATGTAAACAAAAGTACATTTAGTGGCTGTATCTTTAAGTGTATCAATGTAGAGGTGCTTAATGAATATTAAAATCCAGAAAACAAGAGTTGGTATTCTTCCTCTGCTTGTCTAAGGACGGGTTTTCCTTTCAAATGCAGTCTTCCTTACGGTGCCACTTTGTCCCCAAAGGGTGTTGCAATTACTTTTAAAAAATCAATAAATCCACAGTTGTATTAAGAAATATTTTATTAACAAAACAGTAAATTCCACTTGCTTAGCATTTCCAATAATGGATAAGTTGGCCTTGCAACAGAAAAACAAAACAAAACAAAACCCTTAGATACCCAATCACACAAAGCACTAGAAGGGTAGGGTCATGTGGCCTTTCTTTGATGTCTTAGGGATTGACCACCTCACACATTATTGTAGTATTTGTTTGTTTGTTTTTTAAAGGCAACACATTACATGGATAAAAAAGAAGCATACTCAATCAGAAAAGTTACAGTCTAGAGATGTAATCAAATTTATGCCAGGTAGTGTGAAATCCTCTATTAACTGCCAACTATGCATGGAACCCTGATACATTTGGTATGAAGATACTTGGGATTTTATTCATATCTTTTCTCTCCCTAGCTCGTGTTTCTCTCTTTTCTTTCCCCATTTACAAAGAAAGAAAGAAGGAAAAAAGAAAAAAAAAAAACTGCTAGATTTTGTGTAGGCCAATAACATTAGAAATATTTTTACCGACAATATTGCATGAAATTTTAAAATTTATGCTGGAAAGAAACACTGAAATCAATTCCAAACAACGTGCTTCAGAGATATACTGCTTAAAAATATCATTATTTAAGTTATTTTCTATCACAATTTAGAATCTTTCCAGATGGAAACAAGTTCAAGTTCAGTAGATCAAATGGAAAAGCAACCATTTTTTTTTAAACCTCAAGACGTAAATGAGTGGTTTTATATTTACCTTCTATTTCACTGGCTTTCCCTGAGTAAGACCGGATGAGAGGAAAACAACAACTACTTATGAATCCTTTAACCTGGCAAATTAAAAGAGAAGAAAATCTGAAACACAAGTAATGGATAATAAATTTTAGTTTTATACCTCTACTTTCTGGGTCATGAAAACCCTTTAAGACTTTTCATATATAGCAATTACTTGGCAACCATAGATGGTTGATTTGCTATGAATTATACATATATCTAAGGTGCTGTATGTCTGAAATCCAGGCCACGTCTTGGCTTTTTTCATCAACTGAAGTATCACAGAAGATGTTTTGCATTTTTTGCCTTTTCTGATTAAAGCTAATTGTAAAAGTATTCTTCTCTTCTATGAAATCTAATATCATTCTTTTAGGAGATGTTAAAGTAATGCGACCAATTTTTACTGAGGCATCACCTTCCAATCTAATATTGCATTTCCTTCTCATACTAATAATTTATTGCTATGAACATCATTGAAACAATATGCAAAAACAAGTGAATAATCTATATGTTTCTACTACTTAATGTGTGTTAAACTAAAACTATATTTAATGATATATATGTAAAACCAGAAAAGTTAAATTATAGTCTATAATCAACAAATAATGATTTTCTTAAATGGATAGTAATACAGAATCAAAAATTACTGAAAATACTTTCTTAGTTGAGAAAGTGTTTACTTTCCAAAAATGTTTATCATGCACATCAGGTTCAGAGACTATATATATATATATATATATATATATAAAAATATATATATATATATATATATATATATATATAATTTTATTGGAAAAAAAGTTTTCATTTGCAGCAGCCAGGGTTAAGGTGTAGATCAACCAATTTTGCTTCCATAACCTTCCCACCTAATGGTTTATATTCATGCAGCAATATACCATTGATAGTCTACTTGATAAGGAAAGGTTCCATTTCATTAGGGACTAAAATCTTCTGGAGGTTTCCTGGGAGCATGATCTCAATGAAGCAAATCACCCCATTTGTCATCAATACCTTGGCACAATGATCTTCCTTTCTGCTTTTCAATTTGTCAGTAAATATTTCCTATTATATGTACGTCTGGGTCTTCCATCCTATCTGATGGATTCCTCTGGATTTGTGTGTGTGTGTGTGTGTGTGTGTGGGTGGGTGGGTGGGTGGGTGTGCGCGTGCATATTTGTGATCGTGAATGGGAAATGTATGTGGGAAATGTGAGTATTTGGGGGAGCAAAGATTATATGTATATGGTTTACCTTCTAAATCACACCTTTCATACAAATACTAAAACTTAACTGCAACAGAATGAAGGCTGTACATGTAAGGAAAAAAAAGTAGCTGAGTCTTTTTATATACATTCATACATATCTTCCTTAGAATAAACACTACATTGTAATTTTTTTTTAAAAAAGTAAGTAATTGTGGCAATTTATAATGGTGGCAAAAAAAAAACAAACAACCCTGAAATAATTGTTGATCTGATGTCATAAAACTCCCTATACTTAGCAACACTTATAACATTGAATTTACCAAAAATGGCTGAAGAGCAGAGATATATTTTGCATTTTCTATACAACAGGCTATAAAACGTCACTTATCACAGTCCAGAAAGCACACAGAGATGGATTTTATATAAACACATGTAATAACATATTAAGCGTGCATGAAAATTTCCCAATGATTGCATCTATACCCTCTTGTTTTTTTCTTTCTGTTTTGAAATTTTAGTGTGAAAATGTGCCTTATCTTTCACATTGTTGAAAATAAGGCCTCCATACTTTGTTTTTTTTGCCCTCACAACCAGAAGGGGGCTTTTTGAATGTGTTCCTACACAAGTCTTCAAAAAAGCCAGCACTTTGTTTCAAGTGCAAGTTCCAGCCACTGCTCCAGTTGTGCCAGGCGACGAACTCTGAAAAGGTCTGCAGGTTGAGTCACTCAAAAGGACAGTCTTCTCTGGCAATCAGACTAACTGACTTCTCGGGAAAGTGCTAGCACTTTGGCTAAATCCGGGATCATAGGTAGCTTCTTTTTCTGTGTTGTGTTTTGTGTTGTTTTTGTGTTGTGCCTCCCGATGTTGTAATACTCCTTTGCTTTACGAATGCGTGCGATCACCACTGTCTTTTAGAAATGTTCCAGCAACATAAAGACAGGCAGAGTAAATTAAAACACGGTGGATGTTAGGGAATTTATTGACCTCTGCTTTTTTTTTTTTTTTTTTTTTTTTTCTTTTTTGGAGAAACAAGAGCATGAGATACTTGTTTTTATTTTTTAAAAACAGTCTTTCCTTCCTGATTGCATTCCCTGTCTTCTTTTTTATGTGCTTCATAAAAAGGAAAGTAAATAAGTTTATATTATGTCTCAGATAAAATGAAGACTATCTCTATACAAGGGTCCTTTTCAGATCTTGGGATCAGACGTAATACTCTTTATCCTTGTTTTTCTTGTTTTTGTTGGCGCTTTTCGCACTGCTGGGTTGTTTCTCCTTTACTACAGCCCCATTGGACTGTGCTGAGTTACTGATGTAGTTTCGACTCTCGTCCACGTGGTATGAGCCTTCATCCCGGTTTCGGTACTTGTACATGGCGTAGAGGAGGATGAGAATGCACAGGGCGGCGGCAGCTACGATCCCCACAACCATGCCCGTGGTGCTGCTGGACTCCCGAATCACTTCTGCTGAGCCTGGGTACGGCTCTCTCCCGCCTGCCCGGGTCGGGTTGGCTGTAGGAAAGAGGGTGAAAAAAAAACCACCAAGTGATTATGGAGTTTCCTGAATGCCAGAGAGCTACATTTACCGTCTATTTCCAGGCCTAATGGAATAGCATTGGCTGCTCCAGGAAAAGGATACTGTTGCTAAGTGTAGCAATTCCTATTCCTCTTGGTCACCAAAAACTAGGGACTGTGAATCAAAGCACTGAGACAGAGATCTGTTGCCATCTTTTCTTTTTCACAGATCGGTTTTGTTAACAGGTTCTTGTAAGCGTAGCTCCAAATAAGCTCCATGTAGTTCTAAAGGGCCATCTTGATGTGTTAGGTGAAACACAGTAAACCCAACATGGAGAATAAAATCATAACATCAAAATGACTCTACCCTATAATATTAGAGATTATCATTTTAGGAATCCAATTGATGTTGATACAAAGTGCTTACGGTTAACTCTAGACTGAAACAAGATAGCTAAATTTAGGATTACTTCAGACGTTGTATTGCCTCCTATTGCAATGAATACAGTGTTGAACAAAAAGATAATCCAGGCACTTTTAATAGTCTAATTGCCTACTTTTAAAAGTGTTATTTTAGGCTTCCCTGGTGGCACGGTGGTTGAGAATCTGCCTGCTAATGCAGGGGACACGGGTTCGAGCCCTGGTCTGGGAGGATCCCACATGCCGCGGAGCAGCTGGGCCCGTGAGCCACAACTGCTGAGCCTGCGCGTCTGGAGCCTGTGCGCCGCAACAAGAGAGGCCACGATAGTGAGAGGCCCGCGCACCGCGATGAAGAGTGGCCCCCGCTTGCCGCAACTAGAGAAAGCCCTCGCACAGAAACGAAGACCCAACACAGCCAAAAATAAATAAATAAATAAATAATAAAAGTCTTATTTTAGTCACAATTTTACAAACTAAAACAACTAATTTTCTTTTCTGTTGGAGGTTTATTTGTTAACATCAGTATGTGTGTATGTTATTCATTCACTGGCAGTGGCTGAGTGATCACCAAAACTAAATTTGAGAGGAGAAAGCAAGAAAATATTTTTAAATACTTTAAAGACCATCTAGACTGGTTTTGAGTCGAAATTCAGTACCTAGTAGATGATCATAAATAAAGGACTGGCTGCCCCACTTTTATTTAACTGACAAACCCTCATTCAATCTTTCCAAAGTACAAAGTTCTTCCTTGGGTACAAGAAATGGATCACAGGGTGCATTACTATTTTCTCCAAGGCCTAGTCGGGCACTGAAACTGACCACAGATGGGGAGAAAAGTCCTGGGATTTAGTTTAGAGATAGCAGGAGTGGGGAGCGGCTCTCTTCCTCTACGTAATAAATGTACTATTATTATTATTTAAAAGAATTTAAAAGAAAAGGAGCTGTAGAGAGATAAGATTCTATCCCATCTCTGATCACAGGTCATTTTTCTCTAAGGATTGTGTTTTCTCTTTCTCTGAATCTCCATCCTCTCCCTTGTCTTACAGAAAAAAGATAACTTTTCAGATGTAATGAATTAAAAATGCTATAATTTTCAAAATGTTATTCTTTGTAAGTTATGCATAATGAACTTAAATAATCTCAAGATTGCATAAATAGTGTGTATATGTGGAAGGTGTGTGTGTGTATATATATACACACACCAGAAACTG
Source organism: Eschrichtius robustus (assembly GCF_028021215.1). NCBI lineage: Eukaryota > Metazoa > Chordata > Mammalia > Artiodactyla > Eschrichtiidae > Eschrichtius > Eschrichtius robustus. Next base: position 41,897,841 of record NC_090838.1, read on the forward strand.
AACAGTTCAAAAAAGCTAAAATGGTACTTTTATTTCACTATCACTAGTAATTTTATATATGTATATATATATATATACACACACACATATATATGTATGTGTGTATATATATATATACACACACATACATATATATATATATATATATATATATTTCCCCCCCCCCCCCCGATAGGGAGGGCGATTTCTTTTTTATACCCACTAACCCTTAAACTCTTCAACGGTGTTTCGGGTGGCTAAGCAAGAGGTCTTTTTCTTTTTTGGCCGTGCTATGCGGCATGTGGGATCTCAGTTCCCTGAGCAGGGATTGAACACGTGCCCCCTGCATTGGGAGTGCAGAGTCTTAACCACTGGACCACCAGGGAAGTCCCTATTTTTTTATATTTCTACAAAAGTTCCTATTAGTTACTGGGAATCATTTTCCTACCATATAGCACTATGCTGCTTTGTAATTCGATTTTCAAACATCACCAAGATTTCATCTGCCTAAATGTGGGTTTCTTGTCGTCACTTTCCTTTCCTTTCCCAAATAAAGCCTTACAAATATAGTCACTTACAAAGGAATAGCTCTCAGTCTCAAAGCAGCCATTTGTTCTGGAGCTACAAAATGTAGCAGGTGAAACCTCTGTATGCTGAATGTATCCCTGCTTGTTTTACAAAAGCTCACGTAATGTTGTTGAATAAAGAAGCCTTGGAGTTGCTTCTGTGGCTGAGGCAGAAGGAGACAAAGACTATAATCCACAGCATTTGATTACAGGAAATTAATTCCCTCTCAAGAAGAATAGAACCTACTGCAGGAACTCTGTCACTACCTGACAAACCAAAGGCAGCACTTTCTCTCTCAAATACAGTCATCTTTGCCAAAGTCTGCCAATTAGCTCAGCTGCTAACTTTCACTAAATGACAACTTTCTACTTGCTCATTTTGTGAAGCATTCTTTTACCATGGTCTCTCAAGAGCTAGAAAAGGGGTTTTATTTAAATATTACCTAAATCATTTCCCCGCACCTGATGGAATGCTTTCATTATAAACACATTTTCATAATTACCTCACTTTGTCTGTCAGAAAAGAATGGGGAGAAGGGAGAAAAAATCCTAATCGTATAACTCATGATAGTCAGACTTGAGAGTTTTAACGGAATGCAGGGTTTACATTTTCTAAACTAAGAATATATATGTCCTTTTTTTTTTCCATTTAGGAATTTGTATTGTAAATGGACCATCTTATCAAAGAATTTTAATTTTATTTTTGTTGGCTCAGATAGTTCTGATATGTTTTCACAACTGTAGAAGGAGCGCACCAAAACCAAACTGGTGATAAAACCAGAATGGGATTACAAAGACCAAAGCAAAGCCTCAAATGCTTCCATTTTGCCATAGAGCCATTTGAGAAATGCCTCCTGTTGAAGGAAAATACTTGTCTTTTTTGCAACTCCAGCCAAAAGGTTGCTTCGCATGCAGGCCTGAAACATCTCTGTAACCCATATATAAACAAAGATTCTAAATATCATAAAACTAGCCTACCAAAAAAACCCTCCACAAACCCAGTGATGAAACATTTTATCCCTTTTTTTCCCTGGTTCACATTAAAAATTAATAACCACCACAGGTATTATTTTAGGCCTGTTTGGAATATGCAGTTGCTTCCATATCTAACTGATTATTTAACAATTTTACTTTCTGTTTATGCTTCCAATCTGAAAGCTAAGTGATAATTTTCTTAACTTCTGTGCTAAGATCAGAAGTATTTAAACACTTAAGGGTTAATGGGACATCTCTCCCAGATGTGCAACAAAAGGCTAGAGAAATGTAAATACTTCCATGAATTATAAATGTGGTTCCCATATTGATTGTCATTAATGGTTTATTTTGATGATCACTGAAAAATCTCTGAGGAATTTCATATTAATTTAAATGTAGATAATAGCATAAATGGCTAAAAAGGCTAAACGCCTTCTTATATAATTTGGTTAAACTTTTTTATTAAAAAATACAGTCATCTCTTCACCATTCATGACAATATGAAGAAAGGAATTTAATCAGAAACCTCCATAAGCAATTCTTATATCTCATGGATTTGAGTATTTTGCATTCTCTTTACACTTCCCAGTAAACTAAATCAAGACATTCTAAATAATTTTTTAAAGTCTACAAGTGTTTTTTTCTCAGCAGTGCTAAAAAACAAATAAATTAACTAAATTTTACTTTCACTCTGTCTCCCTTTCTTTGTTGTAGCAGTGATGAGAACACTTAAAAAACAGGTAAAAGAGAATATAAGAGAGGTGCTGATCTATTTCCAATAGCCAGGACATGGAAGCAACCTAAGTGTCCATCATCAGATGAATGGATAAAGAAGATGTGGCACATATATACAATGGAATATTACTCAGCCATAAAAAGAAACGAAATGGAGGTATTTGTAGTGAGGTGGATGGAGTTACAGTCTGTCATACAGAGTGAAGTAAGTCAGAAAGAGAAAAACAAATACAGTATGCTAACACATATATATGGAATCTAAGGGGAAAAAAAAAAAAAAGGTCATGAAGAACCTAGTGGCAAGACGGGAAGAGAGACACAGACCTACTAGAGAATGGACTTGAGGATATGGGGAGGGGGAAGGGTGAGATGTGACAGGGTGAGAGAGTGGTACGGACATATATACACTACCAAATGTAAAATAGATAGCTAGTGGGAAGCAGCCGCATAGCACAGGGAGATCAGCTCGGTGCTTTGTGACCACCTAGAGGGGTGGGGTAGGGAGGGTGGGAGGGAGGGAGACGCAAGAGGGAAGAGATATGGGAACATATGTGTATGCATAACTGATTCACTTTGTTATAAAGCAGAAACTAACACACCATTGTAAACCAATTATATTCCAATAAAGATGTTAAAAAAAAAAAAAAAAGAGAGAGAGGTGCTGAAAGAAAGGAACAGGTATAAATTAGCAGTATGTCTCTGAATAGTCAAAAGTTAAGTGATTTGTAAGTAAAACTAAGCTAATGTAGCCTATTCATTACGTGGGGCTCAGAGGTACAAGGAGCCCAGATCAATGGAAAACTTCAATAGGACTGACTGATGATGGGCAAAGAATAAGCCAAGGCATTTACATGTTATCGGTGTAACTGGAAATGGGCAAGTATTCAACTCCACCCATACTTTGACTTCAGGCTAGCTTGCCAGCAAAAAAAAAAAAAAAAAAGTAGAAAAGAAGTAGAGTAGAGGAAATATCCTAAGGGTTTAGGCCTATATACCCTATTTTAATGATTCATAAAATTAAAAAAAATCATCATGAATTACACATAGTTTATGTGGACACTATAATAATAGATTATTTTACTTAATCAAAAATTTCTCATGTAATTCTATCTTCATTTTACTGAAGGATGCCAGTCATCACATACCCCTCAGAGAGAAAAAATGGTAGTGGTAGGTCTACTACATGTGGGGAAAGTGCACGTGCACACCTTAATGGCAATATGAAGGCCTTTGATTTTTGCTGGTATTTTTGCCTAAATGACTCAAAAGCTACTGATAATAGTGGTGAGGACAAAAGGCTGTCACAAGGGTCATAACCTCTTTCATATAAGCCACTTCTCAGCCAAATGGCTAAGGAAATATTTCTGGGACTTGTGTACAGATAGTGTTATCTTAAGGGCAGATAAAAATTTATTTTAATTCTCTCTCTTTCTCTCTCTCTCTCTCTCTCTCTCTCTCAAATATCTGGCAAGATCTGATGGTCTCTAATTTTCCATATGGCCTGCTTTGGCCCAGATTTATCAAGAATATTATAAGCTAGCTCTATGAATTTTCTTGTTTTTCATTGTCGA